>NC_090702.1:49601012-52425558 GCF_040954835.1 Lepisosteus oculatus
ACAGTTGACCATTGTATGAGCAAACGAAGGTCAAGTTCTGGACTGCTATGTTGCAAGGGATTATGGAGCAATTATTTGCCTAAAAGTAGTTTGGAACTCACTGTGAAAACACATATTACACATGTAGCCAAATACTATGACTAAGGTGTCAATTTAGACAGTGCAATTCTAGTAATACTGTGACTACCAAAAATGTTTCCCTCTAATCTGGCACAATACTAAAGATCCTAACAACAATAATAAACACACCGCAAAACTGTCTTGGCTGCTGGAACAAGACTGAACTGCTATTACAAAAAGACGTGCTATTCTTCACTGAATGGAATTGACTCCAAAAGTAGAATGCTTCAGGCAAACCCTGCAGTTTTAAGCTGCTTATTAGCCTGGATCCCAGAGGAAAAATAAAGATTCCAAAACAAACTATAACACTGTAAAACAAAGGTACTGTATTATGCCATGGAATCCCATATTCCCTTACCATACTCATTAAAAGGCATTGTGCTCTAAAAGCTGATTTTAGCAACAACTAGTGTAGTATTCCATGGCTCTTTCCATTAAGTTATTTTGCTGTGGGAGCTGATGAAATAAGGGTTGAATATCACCCATTTCATTTGTGTAAACTTAAACAGTGCTTTTGGGAATGTGCTGTCACCCTGGGACTCATGCCAGGAAAGCACACTACTATTAGTTCACAGTGCTGAGCTGGTGCGCCACACAACAGGCCCGTTTACTGAAAGGGGTTACTTGGCCTGTCCTGCAGAGTGTTTTTTTTTGTAGAAAACTAATTTGCAAACAGTGAGTGAATGTTACGAAGCCACATTCCAACGGCCACATCATCTATGACTGAAAAAAGAAACGCATGAGTACAATAATTCTAGAATTTCAGGGGAGAGAAGAATTTAAGGCAATGTCCCTTTCTTCCTGACCAAACGTATCAATCATGATGTAAGTGGAATGGGTAAAAAAAGTTCAATTATAATTTCCATTAGAGAACCTCATTAAACTATTTATGAATTACATGGCTGGAAGAGAGTTTTTTACCAACTGAATTCTTTTTTATGGGTAATAACTTACAGTTACAGTATGTGTTACTTTTTAGTCTAACTAGACTGCTTTGTCAGAGTAAAAAGTGGCAGAATTTGTGCCTTTTTTAAAACATACTGTACTGTACATATCAATATGTATGTTTCAAAACATACATTGTACTATACATCAAAACAGCTCTCACTGTGCAACAAAATTTGCCATAAATCTATATTGTATATTTGTAAGTCTTAAAATAGACAGGACAATAATAAACAATGTAAGTTATTGCAATATGTTAATAAATCTCAGAAAGGGTCATTTTAATGCTCTTAATAGGAGCTACTTAATGGTACACTCCCAGAATAATTGGACATCGTAAGCAAATATTCGAGTGGAAAATTAAGAGACCCCAGTACTGAACTGGAGTTATTACTTGGGTGACCCAAAGTTTTTTATTTAGTTTGGAAAAATGCCTTGGTCTTAATTTAAATTCTCATCACTGCTGTTCATGTTGCAAACAAATTTCCTTTTATGGGATGATAAAGCACTGACTTTAATGCGTTGTATACTCTAACCCAAATCCAAGAAGAAACACTGTCAGAGGATTATACGAAACAGATTGCACAGTTTAACGGGCTCCTTTTAAAGATTCTGTCTCCTCTGCTTACCCGTGTGCATTTATTTGCAGGTCAGTAAACGTGAGCTCGGGTGAGCCCTACCAGAGCTGCCCCAGTCAGGATGCGAACAAGCCACAGGGCTCAACATGTATTTGAGCTGGAATGAGAACAAAGAGCTGAAACAGCTGTTTGGTAATGTGCATTCATTAATTACATGTTGATGCCCGAAGTCCTGCTTGATGGCATGATAAAAACACTGATTTGAAGTCCCAGTAACATTAAATAAGATACTGCATCTTGTCCAATGTTAACCTCTGAGGATTCTGAGGTTTTCAGCCTCTTAATCTATAAGAATTTGGGTCATGTGTCTTTTTGTGCCAGTGGGTTTCATTCTATGTCTGTTTCATGTAATTTTTTCAATAATAATAATAATAATAATAATAATAATAATAATAATAATAATACACAGGAGCTGTCAGTGGGGAGGAAAACAGAGTGATGAAGCTAGTTCACAAATGGGGATTATTAGGAGGCCATGATATTTAAAGGATAATGGGGAATTTGGCCAGGAATCCGGGGTCACACCCCTACTCTTTACGAGAAACACACTGGGACCACAGAGAGTCAGGACCTAAGGTTTTAAGTCTTATACAAAAGACGGCACCTTTTTTTAATATAGTGTCTCCGTCACTATACCGGGGTATGAGGACCAACACAGACTGCAGGGTGAGCACCCCATCCAGGTACTGACCAGGCTCACACTGCTGAGGTTCAGTGGGCTGCCAGCTGTGGGTTGCAGGATGATACTGCTGCTGGAGTGGGTATTTAAAGCAAGTGTCATAATTATGTTCAGAGTGCCTTGCAGGTGCCGAGAAGAGCTGACGCTGAGTTTTTCTGTATCAGCCTATTGGTTGCATAATGCAAAACAAGGGGCAGATTTTTCCCTGTGACTTTTAAGAAATGAATTTGTCTGACTCTTTTGTTTGAAGCAATGCATAATTAACCACTCATAAAGCAGGGTATTTTACTGAGATAATCGGAGTAAAACACCTTGCTCACAAGTACAACAGCAGTGCTGTACCAGGATTCTGAGCCTGTACCCTTCAGTTATAAGTATGGAGCTCTAATACTCTGGAAGCTAAAAGATCATTATTCTGTGTCTTCGTAGAACAGATCTGTTCTTCTGAGACCTTCGTCTGAATGACAATGAGCGTTAACATTTATTTCCAATAGTCTTTTCTGCCTCAAACCGTTTGCTGGAGGCAACTGAGATTTTTCATCTCCTTGTCCTCTGTGCATGTTGCTTTGGCTGACTGCCATGAAGTAATTAACAAACCCAGATTGCAAGGCAGCTCAACTTCTGAAATGATCTCTACAGGGGAAGGTCCCTTATGAAAGTTTGCCACAGCTGCATGATAAATTTACACTTTTAACATGATTGTCCCTTGTATTTATCATACATTCTACCTTATTTCTGCAAGATCTTATTAGGCTCTCAGTGTGCGTTATCATAGCTGCTTACAGTATAACAGCATGGTTTACCATAGTAAGTGCTTATGAAGACTGTCATTACATTAACCAAAGTGAATCATGATGCTATTAAATAGTTATAGGCCTTGGAGTGCTGTATAAAAGTAGGCAGTTCGTTTTAAATGGCTCTAAATCTATTATTAAACATTTGGTATAGGTTCTAATGCAGCCACTGAAGTCTGCAGTCTCTGTGAGGTGGATTAAAATGGAAGGAAAAGATTAAGTCATCTGTTTTTTGTTTTCGTTGCTTTCTTTTTTAGTTTACTTTAACTATCTGACTTTGCCCCTGGGATAAAAACGTGTGCCACAGTGCTTGAAAGACAAAGTTTGTCTTACGTGCTATGTTGTAAGAAAATCCTTTTTTTCTGTCTGAGCTGTATAGTTTTTAGTGGTAATGTATTATTAATTCATGCATTTGCAGAGGGCATGTTTAATGAAAATGAGGCCTACACTCCGTGTTGCGAAATGACTTCAGATGTTTCAAAATTACTTGTAACATAAGCATTTAAATTTTAATGAACAAATCCAGTGCTGGGCGGCACAGTGCTTACATGGCTACTTTGACTTGGCAGGGTCCTGGGTTCGATTCCGGGGGTGCTATCTGTGTGGAGTTCGTATGTTCTCTCCATGTTCACATCGGGTTCGCTCCAGGTGCTCCAATTTCCTCCTGCAGTTAAAAATAACGTGCTGGCAGGTTAATTGGCTTCTGGGGAATTTGGACCTGCTGTGAATGTGTACAGTACATGATTGTGTCTATGTGTGCCCTGTGCTGGACTGGCATCCCTTTCAGGATGTATCCCACCTTTGCTCAATGCTTCTTGTTATGGGCTCCTGGTGGCCTAAACCCTGAATTGGATAAGAGGCTATTGAAAGTGATGTGATGAAATGTAATGTTACTCCGTCACCTTGCCTGCTATCCATCTCTTGATTTAATAATAATAATAATAATAATAATAATAATAATAATAATAATTGCTTACACTTATATAGCGCTTTTCTGGACACTCCACTCAAAGAGCTTTACAGGTAATGGGGACTCCCCTCCACCACCACCAGTGTGCAACATCCACCTGGATGATGCGACGGCAGCCATAGTGCGCCAGAACGCTCACCACACACCAGCTCTCAGTGGGGAGGAGACCAGAGTGATGAAGCCAATTCATAGAGGGGGATTATTAGGAATCCATGATTGGTAAGGGCCAATGGGAAATTTGGCCAGGACGCCGGGGTTACACCCCTACTTAATTATTCTTAATTATTCTTACTCACACTTTATACAGTCTGACTAATCATATAATAATCATATCACATATCTGCTGAATACAGTGCTGAACACGGCCCCTATCTGATTCCTCTTTCCAAAATGATTGCTGCCGCTGCAGAGCACGCAGCCTCCCTCAACCAATTATCCTATTCAGTTCTTAAATGGGACAAATAAAGAATTTTGGGGGGATTTTCATTGAGAAAGGTCAGCGTGTAACCATGGCTAAGGTGGCACAATGTCCTGGACACGTGATATTGTGTATATACGTTCTCCCTTTAAAGGTTGTTACAAAGCTGTCTGGAACCAACAGAAAACTGAATTATTATTTTTTTAAAAGGTCATAAATCAAAGCAGCGGGTGGCTGGTCTTATGGCAGCTAAAACGTTATCGGCACTGCATTGCAATTGGAGCTTCTGCATTCCCACTCCCGGCATCACTGGATCCTGGATATTATTGAGATTGAACTTCCAGCTGCTGGGATTCATAGTCCCCGTGTGTCTGTGCGTGTACACGCCCACGCATGTGTGTGTGTGTGTGTGTGGTGGGAGGAGCTGTGGAGTCTTGCAGTGCTGCTTCTACAATCACTGGAGTGGGGGGGGTGCATTTTGTGTTTGGAAAAATCAAATTAAACATTTGTTCACATCAGAAAAAGTCATAAATCATGTAGAATACATAAATTAAGAAAAAAAGGAGTGGATTTTGCACACAACAGTAAAAACAGATCTTGATATAATCATTGGAACTTTAAATTCTACAACAATAAAACTAAGCAGACCACTGGTTCAAGACTAACTGCTCATGTTATGCCTTGGCCTTGAAAAACTGGGGCAATAAGAGTTTAAGAAAATATGGGAGACTCCACATGCTGTTAAATTCCCGGATTAAAAATGTGTAGCCATGGGTTTCTTTCTAGAGAGGGAAAAGACACACATGATACTGCTGCAGATCTCTTGCTGCTACAGGTCAGAACATGCAGTATAATGGCAGAGAAACGTATGATAGGAAGCGACGTGACAAGTCAGCAAATGCACCAGCTGCCTGTAATGTCAGATAAAATAACTATGGACATAAGAAACTTTTTTGAGCAAAATGTGCTAAAATGTATTTCATATGCAATCCCACTGATTGCTTGTTAAAATAAAAAATACATCCTTCTGCAAAAGCAATGTTTTTCACATTTCCAAGAGGACTGCTGAAGTCTTGTACTGTGTTGAACACAGCCAAAAAATGCAATATTTTTCAATGGTGTATCGTATGGTATAAGCATTTAATTGAGTTAAATCTCTTCTTGCAAATACCCAGATCCCTTTGAGAGACAACACCCATATTACAATTGCATGAAAAACTCTGCATGAACTCTTCCCCTGACTTTTATTGAAATTTCAGTGGACGAAGCTGATAGAATAAATAGTATGGTTCTCCACAAACACACCTCCAGGAAAAAGACAGGACTTTACTCATAATCAAAAAATTAACATGTCAATTTCCTTTAGGGACTGCCCAGCCGAAGCTGTGGAAGACCAAGACAAGGGTGTAGCAGAGCACAAAAAAACTGTGACAATGTCATCCCTTTTCATAGAGGAGACCTGGAAAAGCCTCCAACCAATCCTGAATGGCAACCAACCTCGAAGAGTGAATAAGCATATTAAAACTCAATACTTTAGGAAGGAACACGGCTTTCAGGTATATCCAGTATGTTAAAAAAGCTATCATAAACTTAAACTGTTTGGTTCCACTCCAGACATTTCAACTTTATTGAATTCCCTGGTGTTTATTTTGGATCTGAAGTTGAAGGGTAATATTTTGCCTCCTAGACACGCAGAGGAGAAATATTCTGCTTCAGTGGAGAAATCCCAGGAAGGAATTGCTTAAACCGATTATTGCAGAACACCTGTTAATTTAGAATTACGTGTATCTGAAAAGGAGCAGGTCATTCTGAATTGCAACTATATAAAGTGCACAGTGCTGAATGCCAATGCATCTGTATTTCCTGCTCATGTTTCGCAGTTTAATGTCTTGTGTTTCCATTTGGTGCTTTTCTCCAGCCTGATCAATACAAAGCCGATAGAGTGGTCTAGCCACACAATTGGGCATTTCGTTTTGTCGGCTTGTCGATATTTCAGCCTGCTGGAACTCGGCACATCTCTGCTTAGTTTCTCTGATTAAACCGATCTGTTGCAAAGTCCCAGTCCTTGGGAAACCACTCAGCAAACACACCTACAGTACATGTCAGGAGGCTCTGGTTATGATTCCATTTTTATAGCTGCACAGTAGCATCACAGACTTAATAAAACTGCGATCAGATGGGAACACTTGCAATGTAATAACTTCTAATGCCTTTTATTACCAGCGAAGCCTGCTTTTACATGGGCCTGCATAACATCTTGCAATACTTGCAATATGATTTAGTCACACAGTTAAAACATAAAGGTAGTCTAATTGAAAGAAACCTTTTTTGCATATACTGTATCTTATGATGTATGCGTTCATTTATATATACGGTATGTATACAGTAAATGTATGCAGTTGTAAAAAACCTTGGATCCTAGGCTAAAAGGGGAGTTGCAATGCTATTCTCATATTTCGGCATTAGAAAGAATTATCAGTGCTGAGTGCATTTCAAACCACAACGAAAGTAAAACGTACACAGTAACTTGTAAAACCTCCTATTAACTCACAAAATAGATGGAATTTCCAGGTATATGCAGCGCCATTTTTGAGACTCTTCCAGGGACGTGTTGCTCTGTTACGCAGTAAACAAGCGGGCTTGTGAACACATCTCTTTTAATCCAATAGAAATATGGCTTTTGATTTCCAGAAATACTACTTACTTGTTAACTCTACATGCATGTCCTTATTGGAACATTTCTGTGGTGAAATGTCTGCTTCACAACCTGTACTTGTTTGCTCGTACTGTACATCACATTGCATTAGTCATTACAGTGACTAGTGAGCAGGAAGAGCCGCTTCATGTTGCAATTCGTGAGAACTCAAATGCGAATTTGCAGCAATATGGCGTCTTACAATAATTTCACAAATTGAATGATTTTGTGCTTAATTCGGAATGTGTAAATTGTGTTCTACGACGTTAATTACTTTACTTTGTGACTGAGATTGAAGCTGGTCTGAGAAATTGGGACTGCAGTTCTCCTTTAAAATAACAGTATTTCATGACCGGAGCTACTAACAGCTGGGGTTCAAAGATTTTTCCAGGGAGTTTCTGTCTGGATCTTCCCAAACCACCCTTCAGGATGCAATTGTTTAAAGTAAAACTGATGCTTTTAGATGGAGAGTTTCCACTTCACAAACTTCAGTACTTTCAACAATGAGCTACTGTAGTTACTCACGATAACATTTTCAACAAACTTGGCAAACCAGGAAATTAAACTGGAGGACAGTTTCCACTGCTTTGTCAGTTGCAGAATTAAAATAGTTACTCATGTAGACTTTTAAAGATGGGAATAGTAACTCAGAAATACCTAATAAACTGTGAGTGGTATCAGATCTTGTCTCCAATGGAAAATCTAGAGTAGGACCCAGAGTTAATTTCTACCTATAGTGATAGAGAAATTGAGTGGTAATACTTGTAAATAGCTCGTTTATATCGTCTATGGTTTGTGATCCTCAATCAATTTGTAATTTATGAGGCACACGCCTTCAATAAGCAAAATGTGTTGCAGGAGGAAGGAAAACCATTTCATCAAATGGGTTTGCAATGCAGGAGTAAAAGAAAGAGTCAGGGGAAGATGGGAGGAGGCGATGAGGGTTGAAGGAAAGGGCACACACGACTCCATGGGGTTGGCTGGCACAGGACTGGAAGACACGCTGGAGGGACGTCACTCCACACGTGGGAGCGGAAGAGACTAGAGGGTAAAGCAAAATCTGATAGAGGGAGATAAAATGACATGATTTCATATTGCACTTCATCCTTTCAAATAGGTACAGTATAAAGCACTCTGGGGCATTGCTCACCATAATAAGGCATGACATAAAAGAATAACCCACTGACTGATGAATTGCCAAACTCATCAGCCTGGCATTTTTTAAGATTACCACATTTTTTCATGCCTTTATCATTTAATTTTTCTCTAAGGGAGACGTTTTACATTTTATTTAACATACTGGTTAACTGCTCCTAACCAACTAACATCCTTGACACTGCAGGCTGCCCTGTGTTGACCACAACAGAGAGAAACCGCACGATAATAACATTGCTTTACAATTATATAGTGCCTTTCACAACACAAAATCCCCAAGGAGGGGACCGATTTCAACAAACACTGAGGTGCTGCCAGCGGCTGGTTAATGTACACCAGTAGCACTGCTGCAGAACAAATTAGGAAAAAAAAATTGGCCAAACTGTCCCAGATGCCCAGAAATGACTTTAACCAGGACACTGGGGGATAACCTCCACCACTACTCCCTTATTCCTACTAATAGTGCCATGGGATCTTAATGACCAAGTGATCAGGATCCCAGTTTATCATCTGATTCGATGGAAGATACTTACTTCAGCACAGTATCCCCGATCATCATGCCGGGGCACGGGATTGGAAAGTCTCATCCAGGGGGAAGAGCGCCACCTACTGGTCCACAGTTCCCAGCTGGATCCTGGTTTGCCTTGGAAATCTACAAACAGAGAAAGAACGATCGCACACCCACAAATGGCAGCAGAAAAAAGCACCATAAAAAGAAACAAGACTGCTATCTTCTTTTCTTTACTGCCTTGATCACAGTACAGATCAGAACCAACCTTGCTTGGCTTCTGAGATCCGACGAGGTCAGGCTACAAGCTGGCAATGCTGATACGCTAGGAAGCTACCAGAGGAGTCTTAAGCTCCAGATTTAAGGGTGGTCAGTGTAATTTGGAAGTTGTTCTAAATTGATCTGTCTAGGTAACAGGAGGTTTGTTACTATTGTATAAGGTAAGATCACTTTATTGGCCACATACAATTTCTTGAATTAGGAATTTGTCTTTTCGCATACCCCAACTTGCTCTCCATGGGACACACAGACAGGGAGAGAAGCTTGGGGTCAGAGCGCAGGGTCAGCCATTGTACAGCGCCCCTGGAGCAGCTGGGGTTAAGGGCCTTGCTCAGGGGCCCAATGGAGTGGAACTCCTCTGCTGGATGCGGGATACGAAGCAGTAGCCTTCCAGCCACAGGCGCAGATCCTGAGACACAGAGCCACCTGTATGTTACAGGTCTCTCATTTCCCCCCTCATAAATAGAACAGATACAGATGCAGCCACACTTCTCCCTTTTTTTCCGTTAAATGACCCAGGACTTGTGGATGGCCTGGTGGTGCAGTGGGTTTCCTCTGGGTGCTCCGGTTTCCTCCCACACTCCAGAGATATACCGGTAGGTTAACTGCCTTATGGAATAGCTGCCCCTGGTGTGAGTGTTTCTGTGTATTGCAACAGAGTGGGATTTGCGGCTGCCTTTTCACCGGCGGAGGATCGACACCTCTAGTCGAGGTAGGGTAGAGACGCGTAGCCACTGGGTTGCGTTCTCTTGGCCCGCAGGAAATCATGACAATTGCGAGGATCTCCGGGAGAGTAGAGGGTTCTGCAAGAGAATGAAACGGACGTCCGCAGCCTTTCAGCTGGTGCTGTGGTTCTGAAGCGGACGCAGGGAGATCGCGTGAGAATGCAATGTTGGGTTCCTAACGAAAACCCAGGTGGTACTGATATACATTCTCACGTGAAACTGGTTAGAGAGAGGGCAGCTAGAAGGCCCCCTAGTGGTGTATAGTGGGAAATCCCTTCCCACTGTCACAATATGTACCCTGTGATAGACTGGCATCCCATCCAGGATGTATTCTGCCTTCGGCCTGTTGCTTGCTCGAATAGGTTCTGGCTCCCCTGCAACCCATTTTTGGATAATGGGATGAGAAAATGGATGGATGGACTCTGGACTTACATAAAATCCATAGAGGGGGACATTACGCTGAGGACAACTCAATGTTGTCCAGCTTTGAAAGACAGAATGCCTTATTACCACGGCTATACAGGTTAAAATGGAGTGCTGTTGCAGCGGAGCTAGTTCAGATACGGCTGGTTCCGCTGGAGACCCGGGTTCGCGCCCCAGGTGATGCGGGACGGAACGGGGTGGCAGAGGGCACGACACTGCACGGAACCGCCATGATCACACTGTGCAGTGTACATGAAGTCAGGACAGCAGCCTTCTAATCAGAGAATTATGGGACACGTTAAAGGTGGATTTGTCCTTCAGCAGCAACTGGACTTGCTTGCTAGGACACCTATGAGGTGCAATCATCTGAATCTGAAGTACTGCCGCTGCTTAACAGATATTAGAGCACAAAATTAAGCAAAGGCTAATTTAAGTGGAAGCGTCATTAAAAATGTACAAAACAGTGGCATATTTTAGATATTCTGTTTGTCTGATAGAATTTCTAAGCAGCCTTTATTACTCTTTTGAGAAAGATCTACAGCCAAATTATCTCAAGCAATTAACTTATTAGCCTCAATTTTACACTTTCAAATTGTGAGTGTCACGCAAATGATTGAATAATTAAGGGAAAAGGCACGTGCACACTTCACATATTAAATGCACTTATACTTACAGTAAGTGAATAACAAACACGGACAAGGGTTCAGGAAATTAATGTGGAATGTGGAAATTAATGGGTTTGTTATTTTGGGGATTTTGCTAATTGCATTACAAAGAACGTCAAAACCTTATTTGGACACCTAAATTTGGAAGCAGAATACATTTATGTGGGGTTATGGGAGGCGGTTTGGCGAGGAAGTCACCATCTTGGCTTACAGCCTGGGCTCAGAGGTGTGGCCTTGACAAAAGACGACTGCCTGGTATTTGGAAAAAATCTGCAAAATGAGGCACAGCTGGTCTGAACAAGTAATTAGCACTCAGAAGACATACAAATTCCATGTGAGGGAAAGGAACTGTTGGGATACACTGTGCAGACCAGGAGCCACACCTCTGGAATAAATAATAAGCTTATCAGATGAGCTGCGAGGAAAAGGCTAGGCTGCCTAAGCTCCAGCCTGGAAGGAAGGTGTGTGTGTGTGCGTGCGCGTGCGCTCATTAGAAACAGATTTGGCTGGCTTACTGGTCTGTGGGGCTCAGTGAGTTAGGAAGGCTGGAGGGAAATACTGTACAGCTAAGGCTAAACTGAGGAGTTTTACAGGTGCTGAACGGACTCAATGGGGTTGAACTGTGCTGCTGAGAAACCAAGAGAACTGGGCAGCTAATCAGGGCTGGCTGGAGGCATTGGTACCTTGAGAAGTTGGTCAAGGTAGCAGCATACTGTACCTTCTCTCCACAGCTGAGAAGGGAATGCAGGTGGCTCGGATTGGGTCCCTAGCACTCCCAGGGCCTGATCTGTAAAACAGACTCAGACTTGGAGTGCGAGATGAAAAGGAAACCAGCTGCTGCTGCTTTGTCAGGGACACCAGCGTTGGGTACAGAGAAGGGTCCCTGCCCAAACAGGATCTGCAGGGAAAGTTACCGACAGGAAACAGTTTGTTGTTGTGATGTTGTGTGTTTGTTGTGAACAAACTGGTTGTTGGTGAAGATCGGGTGTTTGAAGAGAAGGATGGATGTTCGTCTGTTATGCCTTCCAGCACTTAGGGGCAGCAACATCCTGGTGCTGTAGCCGTAACATTAGCTTCTTACGAGACAGGGTCGTTAGCCTTGTGCCCAGCCTCCAACATGGAGGACCCTGCGCCCGACGTGGGACACAAACCCACTTCCCTGAGATTATGAGTCTCATGCTCTACCAACGGAGCTAGCCGGGATGCCTGAAGAGAAAAAGCAAAGTTATTTTGGGGAAGAGTTCCACGGGGCGATGTGGAGTTACAGTACTTGAATTGAGTACACTAGTGCCTGGCGATTAATGAAGAGAGTGAGCAGCTGATGAGGTCTAGTGTCTTGTGTGAGTAAAGTCAAGGAAAGAGCAACCTGGAAGAGAGACAGACTGAGAGAGAGGACTGTGCACTTTTCCTTTAGAGGTGAACGTTGTGAAAGAATAAGAAATGTGGTGATGTACGCCAGACGTTGTCATATTAAGGAAATCCCTGAACCCTTGTAACTTCCTTCAGAGTAACCTGAAACTACCTGAACTCTGCAGGCTGTACTTGCGGCAAACGCAATGACGCCTGAATGTAACAGTTTACAGATGAGGTCATCAACTTCATAATGCATATTTAGTTGCTAGAGCCTTACTGGTCTAGATATCTCTTCCAACTAATGTAAATATCCAAGTGAATCATCCGCAAGGACATGGCTGGACAACTTGTTTCATTCACACATCACCCTTTGTGTAAAGAACCTGGTCTCTGTGCTACAGTACATGTCAAATGATTAGCAAGCGCATTAAAGCAATCAGTCAGGTGATAATTATTAAGTAATTAAGATAATTGTTTGAATATTTTGTTTGAGGCTGTTATCGCTTCTGTTCAAAGGTTGAAGAGAATCAGTTGCTTTAACTTTTCTGTGTCTGACTGTCTTTTAACACAGGAATTACAGTATTCTTGCCTCTCTTCCTGGGGCAGCGGTGCCCTTTATTGTAATGCAGCAATGAGAGCTGTACACAAGAGGCCTAACTAGTGCATTGTATAATTTCAACATTACTTTATTTAGCTTTTCTTGAGAGGCGTTGTGGGAATCGACAGTATAACTCAGTTTTTTCATTCTGTCAGTCATTCAGCAGCAGTCTAGTCAGAGCTGTCATTGAACAGTATTGTCAAGTTTTTTAATCCTCACTTAATTTTAAGAGAATGGAACAGTTATTCCCTTTTAAAAGAAATACATGGAAAGACGTTTTAAAAGAGATATTCTATTTTTTGCGGACTTGTACCCATTCTCCAGAATTATGTAGCACAATCCCTTTTTAAGACTTGGGATATTTGAACAGATTCAAACATAAATGATCGTCACCTCTTGTGATTCCCTCGTGCCATGCATTGCTACTTACTGCTGCTGTTTATGTCACGATCCTAATCCCTCCTCTTAAGGGCGCTCCAGCCTTTTCGGATTTTAGTTGATTTCGTGCAAATGCCCCGTTTTGTCCGTCTTTATTTAAGGCGGGCACTCCCGCTACGCTTGGCTCTGCCTTGGAAGACAGACGCCCAGAAGTCTGCCTAGCATCAAGATGCCCTACATCTGCGGCGTGAGGGCTTAGGCTTTGATCGGCGTCCACACCTGCTGAGTTCCGGACTCGGAGCTCCTGGCCTCATTACTGGTTTTATCCTCCTGGTTCCCTGTCCCTGTTCCGGATTTTTACCGTGTTTGTCTCGTCTCGGATTGTATCTTCCGGCCACCTGGACTCTGGACTGCGCCCTGTTTTTCCACTTTGCACCCCCACTGGACTTGTCTGCCTGCGCCACGCCCCCTGAGCGCCAGATCACAGCCGCCACGCCCCCCTGTCTGTCTTCCCGTCCTGCTCCTGCTGTGTTTCCCTAGAAGTCTTATTCCAGTCACTTCCAGCTTCCGGATTATACCGTCTGCACAGGGTCCCAAACTATGCATTGTGACAGTTTACTGGAGGGATGGATTAAATGGTTTAGTTAAGTCTGATTCTATGAATGACTTTAGTGTGAGACTGACTCAACATATGATGCATCAGACAACTGTCATGATGGGTGAGACACTGCGAGGCAGAGACTGGAAGAGTTTAATACTTTTCCCATTGCTTCCATATTTACCTTCTTCGGTAAGCGCCGAGATTCAGAACTGAAAAGGTTTGAAAGAGAGAATGCATGTTCACATTAAGCTCACAAACCTGGGGAAAACAACTGTTTCCTAACACAGTCGGGCTCTATTGCAAGTACAGTAAGTGTCATGCTTTTCTCAGTTACCACACTATGACATCTCTGTAGTTTAGACAGTGATAAGATTATTGACAGGAAGTAACCCTCCACCAGGACTATACCCATGTAAAAGTGTGAGTACTATAATACTTCAAATTTTGCCATCAGATGTTTCATATAGGGAGGCTCAATGGTTTGCATTATTGAGCCATTATTTCATTGCTACCTTGCAGTGCTGGGGCCCTGGGTTCAATTCCGGACCTCAGCAGCTGTGCGCATACAGTTTTTATGCTCTCTTTGCGTGGGTTTCCTTTAGGTGCTCAGATTTCCTCCCGCAATCCAAAGACATACTGGTGGGTTAAATGACCTCTGGGAAAATTGGCCCTTGTGTGAATGAGTGCGTGTTTCTGTCTGTGTGTGCCCTGAACTGGACTGGCGTCTCATCCAGGGCGTAGCCCACCTTGTGCCCATTGCTTGCTGGGATATAGGCTACAGCTCCCCTGCAACCCTGTATTGGATAAAGTATTTAGAAAAAAAATGCATGTTTGATATAGTTTCTTACATTGAGTGTAAATTTAGAATACTCACAGATGATTTTATAATACTACCTTAAACGATCCCTGTTCTTATCACTGTTGGGATGTGTTTATTGCAGTTCACATCAACTTTCACCGGACGTTGCGATATCATACTGTGCAAGGAAACAGATACAGCAGATTACTGACTCCTTTATTTTGTCTTTGAATTCTGTTTGCTGTGTCGTTGTGAATAGAAGACTGATGATTTTCACATTTTTTTGCCAAGGAGAAGAACTTACTTCCCATTTTGGAAAAAAAAGAAGAAGACATTAGGAGAAAATAATTTTGCTTAAACAGCTCTTATATAATGAGTGTGTTTTATACCATGAGAAAACAATTTACTGGTGATAAACTATTGAAGGGGAACTGCAATGCTATGTTGATATTTTGGGGTTAGAAAGAATTAGCATTGATGACTGCATTTCTACCCATAATAAAGATTTAATAAACCGTAATAAAGTAAAATGTACACAGTAACTTGTAAAACCTCCAATTTACACCAGTAGATGAGATTTCCAGGTACTGTATGCACAATGCCATATTCTGCGATTCAGAAGAAGGCAACAAAAGGTCCAGTGATGTGATGAGGCCTTATTACATTGTAAATAAGCAGGCTTGTGAATACAATCCAACAGAAATATTACCCTAGAAGGTTTTGCTGCTAAATGGAACTTGTTAACTCTGAGTGCAGATCACGATGGAAACTTGATGACTTTCTGCAGTGAAATATTTGTTGCATCTCCTGTACTTACTTCACTTGTGCAACCCATTACATTAGTCAGTGACTAGGGAGAAGGAAGGGCAAATTCACATAACAATTCTCGTCAATTCTTGCTGTCGCCCGTGGTGAGACATACTTTAATTTTAGAGGGAAAGGTACAATCCAGGTGTAGATCTATTAGCATATCCCCCAGTACTGATTAAAACATCCAATGTGAAGTGATCAGGTCGTCATTAGCCTTTTGAGTTCTGGCCTCGTCCGTTGTGCTGGATCCAACAACTATCGTCTTCAACGTGGGGGTACCAATATGATGTTGTACTGAAGGAAAATATACAGTACTACAGGATACCGACGTTTTAGCTTCTGTTCTGTCCTAAACAGACTACTGTTGCAAAGTATTTCCACGAAAATGAATGGAGAATACAGTAATTGCAAGAATACGATTCAACATGCGCGTAATGCACTGTGGTTTAATGATTAATATTTAATTACGTACAAGTGATAATAAAAAAGGACAAAACTTGATGTGATAGCCTCTTCTGAATGATTTACAGAAATCAATATACAGTTAGCACGGTTAATATTGTCCCACGCGATGTCTTTACTCATTGGTAAATCTGTTTTGACTGTGTGAATTTCCACTCAGATATTCTTATACCACTTCCTGTCTTCAGCTTTTAAAATTAGATGGATCTCTTTTCCAGAGCTACAAGTTTCCCACGATGGATTGGTTTTCATGTGTCTGTCTTTTCCTGGGAAAGAGATTAAGCAATAGAAGGTCTTTGCCGCCTAAATATGCAAATACCGATCGAAGCGCTTTAAAACCTGTAAACTCGTTATAATTACATTACACGAGGACATACGAGATTGTGTTACAACATAAAATCCACAGACTTGCAATCTGAAGTGTCACTGACGATGAATACATTTCACTGGTCGTATTTATTTGATCACGGTTGTAAAACATTAAGTGACAGGCGCAAACCTGTTCATACTGCACTGTATGTTGGAACGGTAACGCTAAGTAAAATAAATGATGTAATTCATTTCCGTCCAGAATTGACTGCACTGGTGATTCTTTCATTCATATCTCTCAGCCTACACAGATCTACAGTACGTCATCCCACTGGATCAAAATACCCCCCTTTGAAGCCCGCTGCTCAGTTTTCACAAGGGAAGAAGTCAGATTGTCACCTCGATCTCTCCACACTGAAGCGATCTCTGTTCTTGTCAGAAGTGCAGAAGAATTCCTTGTCAGACGAGCTCCATAATCACCCCAGTGTCTGTTCCGCGCAGTGCAGAAGCGTGCTCGTCTTGACTGGCACAATGCAAGCAGTGCTCTCACATGGCTTTGGAGCAGGGCGCCTGCTGAAGTTGCCCTTCTAGAGAAGAGGTCAGGGGTCATAACAAAACCTTCTGGAGAGCCGCAACTGGCCCTGGGTTCAGCCGTCTTTATCTTTATTGAATGAATGCACGCCATTATCATCGTCCCGCATTGTCGTAGAAAGCTGAGAGCTGCAAACACGAGGACATTTAGAAAGAAGCAAGATGCTAATGGGACATTACAGGTTTTATGTGTATGGATTTATTGTTAAGGACAGTTCACACACACACACACCTGTAAGGTTATTTATGAGACGCCTATTTTGCGGCACCGCGTCTGATGCTTTGCATGCGTTTTCCCCTTTGCTTTTTTAATCATTTTGTGAGGGAGACCAATCCCTTCATGTTGCAAAACCCCAAGAGGGAGACGTGACGCGGACGTCATCTCAGCATTTACACATCATTACTCGGTTACCTGCTTCGAGGCGGTTGCAGTTCGTTCTCTGGAAGTCACTTGTAGAGCCTTGGTTATCTTAAAATCTAAAATCAGGTTCACGGGAACTTAATCGAGGCAATAAAAATACAATGAGTGAACCATTCCCCCCCATAAAAGCTACAGACAGCAATGTGGAGAATACTGTACCTGCCTCATGTGTATCGGGATTAGTTATCCCCTATTTATTGCAATAGGTCCTGAATATATGACAGCTCGTTTCCAGACGTGGATTCATTTTCACCCGCTGCTCACGTCTGCATAAAACATGCCTCCAGATTTCCGCATGACAGGTCGGGGTGATCGCGAATCGACCAGTCTCTCTCCCGCTTCTCCCCGCTCCACGTGCTCACCCCCTGTCTCTTTAAGCACCCAGGCGATACCTGTCAGGAAAGGCGACAAGACACACCTTCCTTGTTTACACCACCCTTTTTATTCGAGCGGGGCTGAGAAGCCGACAGCAGCGCGACCAGTGAGCCGGGAGGCTGGCGTTTCGCAAGCACGCTCCCGCCCCCCCCTCCCCTCGAGAGGTCTGCCGCGCTCGGCGCGCTCTGCCTCCGACCCCGTTGCCTGGGCTCCCGTGTCCGCGCGGCGAGGACGCGCACTTCCAGCGCTGGAGATTGCCAGACATGGCGGCGGATCTCAATCCGGAGTGGCTGTCTTGCCTCCCGTCTTCTTGGAGTTATGGGGTCACCCGGGACGGACGTGTCTTCTTCATCAAGTAAATATCGAGTGGATACAGACCTTGGGATACATAGCCCTTTCCCCGGCTTGAATGTGCAGCTCACGCTGTTTTTATACGTTGTTTCCCTTTTTTTTTTATTTCTTACCCACAGCGAACAGGCTAAGAGTACAACCTGGTTGCATCCAGTCACTGGTGAGGCCGTAATTACTGGACACAGGAAAACTCCAGGTAAATGCTGCTTTGCCGCTGGCCGGGGCGCCTTTGCTGTGCACTGGCTTTGGTGTCGCGGAGGGACCAGGGAGGGCTTTAAGTCGCGTTTCCAGGGGTCTGTCGGTCGTGTCTCCAGAGTACTGCTGGTGTTGTTTACCGGTGTTCAAACATTAGGGCAAGAAATCTCAAGTGCGGCTGTCAGTGCACCAGCAGTGCTGGAAACGCACGCTCGCTCGGTAGCAGGTAAACGTGGGAACTAGAGACCGGCCAGAAAAAAAAAAGTAGTTCGTTCGTGTCGGAGAGACCTTCAGAATTGGTTTCAGGGGGTTGTCTTGTCATGTCATTACTTTTTTTTTTTGCGGTGGTGGTTGTGTTGAACGGTGCAACCTGCCACACGCGTTATAACGTAGCGTGGGGCGATCATGGATAGTCAAAAACCAGCGCCGGGGAAAAGTTGCCCCCTCGTCGCTTGGTTATTTTTTTTGTGTGTGTGTGTGTGCAGGCGGACTTTTGGTAGCAATCGGGTAGCGATCGCAGGTCGAGGAAGACGCCGCCGGGCGAGCGTGTTGTAGCTCGGTCAGGTAGCTGGAGCGAAGCGGGGGTGCGGCGGCGCTGGCGATGTGAGAGAGGCGCTATAAAAAAAAATAAAATAAAAATAAAATAAATGATCAAACCACGGGGAGCCCGAGACGCGAGGTCTTGCTTACAAATGAGCCTACGGCGTGTCGAGTCGGTGGACCCGCTGATTTCCCCCTAAAGGAAAGAGAGGAAAAAGGAGGAATTTCACAAATACTGTCCTGCGACGCGTGTGTTTGTTGCTGTTGACACGGAGCCGTGCGAGGAACAGGCTCTTATAAAATAGCATTACCCCCGCGTTTAAAAGCCCCGTACGCCCGTTCGCTCCGCGTAAAGGTTGTGCAGTTGTGGGGAAAAAAATGCGATGAGAAATGATCAGCCTGCTCCTCCGGTAGCGGTCTCGCCGGTTGTGTTATCACCGCTGGTGCTGCAGTACAGCGGGAGCGGTGGAAAACAGCCCAGTGACCCACTAATGGCACTGCGCATCGCTCCGCAGAGCAGGACAGCGCCTGCAGGTCACCAGCATCTGTCTCTCCCTGCTCTGTAAAGTTATAAAGTGTTTTTTTTTTTCTCTCCTTCTTCTGTTTTACTTAGACTTGCCCACTGGCTGGGAAGAAGGATTCACGTTCGAGGGAGCTCGGTGCTTCATAAAGTGAGTTGGCATCCACCCGCGAACAGCCGCCCGTGTTTAAAAAGCTGCGGAGTTTGGCGTCGTGCTTTTTGACACTTGGTGACTCTCGGAAAAGCGCCCCCCTCTCCCCTTTCCTCTACTGTCTGCCCTCTTTCCCTTTTGGGATGTTTGTAAAATCTCCCCCCCCCCCCCTTGGTGCTTTGCAAGGAGAGAGGGAAAAGTGCAGAAAACGAGGTATCTCTCCCAGAGCTCACCTTTACTGTCAGACTGAGCTCTAGTTTTGGAAGTCGGTGTGACTCAGCCCCCTCTCGGTTGAACAGGCTTGACTTGTATGACAGCACACCTCCTTCGGGACAGAACATCAGGTCTCTAGTTTGTACACGTTATTTCAGAGCCTTGGGTTTTTATATATATTCAAAAGCAGTGGATTTTGCCGTCACACTGCTGAAAGGTGATCTGGGCTGCAGAGACTTCAAATGCAAGCCTGAGTTTCTCTAAATGCTCTCTTTGGAGGAGAACGTCCCTGCTGATGGGTGCTGTGCATTTGCCCTGCATTGAAAGTGGTAAAAGTGGTTTTTTTTCATGCATCGGTGTTAAAGTCCGTATGGGGTGTTTGTTTTTTGGAGATGCTATGTGAAGCCATTTCTGTCTGGTGGTGAAGGAATGAACAGAAACAATTTCTTTCTCTTTTGAGTGTGGTGGATTTAGCCTTAGAATGTAGAGGAACAACTGGTGCAAAAAAAAAAAAGCTTTCTCCTCCCTGAAATGAGATAGGTTTAGTTATTTACTAGTTTAAATATGTTTAATGGAGGGCTATACAAATGGAAATGAGCATGCCAGAGATAATAGATTGTATGTTGTCCCTAGGCTGTTTTATGAAGGAAATATATTTGCTTTTTGCCAAGACCGATTATTGTGTCATTATTTTGTGTTTAGCTTTGGAAACACTTCAGCTCTTTATCAGTGATTCATTCATTCACACAAAGGATGCTTCCATGTCACACTCTGAGTTTTGTGGTGGAAATGATGTTAAGATGCACTATTCATTCTGTGCCATTTTTGGACAGCTGATAAAACATGATTTTTTTTTAAATTCGTAATTAGAGTGCACAATGGTGTCGGAGCCTAAGCTGAAGTTTATATGGTGTGAAGAGGTAGAGTGCAAGGTTGGGCTGTCAGTCGAGTTCTTTTTATCTTGTATGCATTTAAAAAAACATTATATAGGGTTCATGCACACCTGTCAATATAATATTAAATACACTCATCAAGATTCTTCATATTTAATATGATTTGAGCCTTTTGCATTCTGGAGAGTGATTTTAAAATGTACTGTACCTGTCATCTTGAAGACAAAAGTCACTTTTTAGAGGAAGGCGTTTGGCCCATCTATCCTGTTTGATATTTAGAGGCCTAGTGATCCAGGAATCTCATCCAGCTGTTTCTTGAAGGGTGTCAGGGTGTCGACTTCATCAAAGTGACTGGGCAGCTTGTTCCAGCATCTCTTTGTGTAAAAAGCATAAAGACGTGCCTCCTGTCCTGCTTGAGGGATCTCATTCATCTTGTTCTTGAAAGAACCCATGGTGCTGGCTTCAACAACAACAACTGCGGGGCTTTTTCTGACTTCTTGTTCTTGGGGAATATGTGTTTTTCAAACTGTATTAAAAATCATTAGTAGAATCATTAATCATTAGAGTTCACAAGGTCACATTTTGTGACCAGTTTGATCTTTTTAGGAAGAAACTTTTAGAAATCTTCAGCTAAATTTTGGTAAAAGACTATATCACATTAAACCATCCTAATAAGCAGCAATATGTAATATTATCATTATGGGTGTATATAAATCTTTTAAATACACTCTATGCTTGACTCTTCTGAAACTGTTTTTAAATCTACATTGAATAGGTGTTAATCTTCGGCTTTTTATGTATTGTTTTGCCTGAATTTCTCCAATAAGTCATTCTCTTTGTACTGAAAGTATATAATAGAAAGTTTCCTATTTTGAATTCTTCATTGTTATATATTGGTGTATCGGATCAAAAGCCCTCACACTGTGTCTATAGTTTGGTTTGGAGATATTACCTTGTCTGTCTAATTTGCATCAGTCAATAATGAGGTAATTTTCAGCATAATTTCTTGTATCTTTAAGTCCTTGTAAGTTGTGTATAAGTCGCACAGTGGTAGCTTTGCATGAGTCTTTTAGGGTTAATTTTTGGTTAAAAGCAAAAGGCTGCTCATGAGACTCGTTTCATTACCATAATGAATTATTCTGTGACTTAAATGGGCATTTAAGACACTGATTGATAAAACTACATTTTTATCTTGCAACAGTGGTTAAAAAAGGTCTTACTCATCGTTTTTCTGTGTTGCTTGTGATCATAAACTGTTGCGATGTGTACCCAGTGAGGAAACAACAAAAACCAAAAAAAGTACAAACACCCAGATGACATGTTCTACTCTTTTAAAAAAAGTAGCCTGTTCTGGTTACCTCTTTATAGACAGCGGACCTTGGAATTGTTCTACTTTCATTTCCCTAGACCTAGTTTAAGTGTGCTCTTGTGCCTTACGCAATCTTTGGATTACCTAATGTAGCGATCATGCAGGTATTCCATAGTTGTGCTGATAAGATGAGGAACATGGTACTGTTTGTGCTGCAGTAAGATTTTAAGGTAGCTTTGAAACTTCCTGGTGAGCATAGAAAGAACAAGAAGCGCTTTTCTTTTTCTTGGGTACTTTGTTGGCCTTGTTTTGGTGTAGCTGAGATTAAAGCTACAGTAGGTCTAAAGGCTGCCAACGATTTAAAGGGATAAGGATTTTTTTTTTGTTCTTGCTTTGAGCCTTTTAGAAGGAGTCAAAAGATTATTTACAAAGACAGTGGGGAAAACTTTGCCAAGTATTATATTTACACAAAGACGGTGGGAACAGCCTACCCAAATATTATATTTATACCGTATAAATATGTATTATTTCACAAAATAGTACACTAGTCCAGCAGTGGTCCCATTGTGCTTTGAACTTGCAGTATTTCTTGTTGATGGTGGGAGATCTCAGAAGAGTTTGTTGCCTTCTCTAAGAAATAGACAAGTTAATTAAAATTAAAGCACTGAAAACTGGAACTGCAGTGGGCTTCAACTGCAGGAGTATTACCAAGCTGAGGGAACTGGCTAGATTTTCAAGCTCTTTGATGATTGCTCTTCATAAGCACACCATGTTTTGAGAGAGAGGGCAGCCCCAGGAAGGACTGAGTTGTTGAGGACATGAACTGTAGCCGACACAGAAGCCCAGGGTAGACCCAGGAACCCAGTGTGGCCTCTGTAGTCGGAGCTGCTCGGTGTGTTTGATGTATTTTAACTTTCCTTCTGGGTCTGGCAGTCATGAGGTGCCTGGGGAACAGTACAAAATAAACTGTTTATAAAGCATTATTCTCCCCTCTCCCTCTGCTGCCAAATAAATTGCTGTTGTGCAGTGTTGAGACTGCTAAGAGATTTTTTTTTTCTTCTCAAACCTCAGAACACTCTTTAAGGGTATGAAATTGAGTCTTACCTACTAATAAATGCATTAGCTAAGACTCGGGAGAAGTGCGATTGTGAACCTACTGCATGAGCTGCATAGCAATTATCAAGACTTTTCATTGTAATTATATTGTTACGTGGAGTAAAACAATCTGAGCATATTCGTAGTAACGTCTGAAGAATTATCTCCTAAATGGAAAAAGTAGCTAGCATCGATGAGCTGCCAATTGGGGAAAAAATAAAAAAATAAAGGTCACGTGTGCTGCTGAGGCATTGTCTTTCCCTCAGTGCAGTGTGGATTCTAACAACATGTCTAATTGGTGAACGGTAAAGGAGGTGTGTGAAAAAACAGGCACAAAATCAAATACTGATGCAGGGGTTTAACTGAGCCGTAAGAAGCACTTGAATATCTTTGTATGCCCAGATATTTGGAGCAGGCCAATGCTAAAGAAATTAAGGGTGTGTATTGTTATTAATGTTTTGTCATGCATAGCAGGGGAAAACTTCTATTCTGTAATCCTTTAAATAAAGATATTGGGACAATATTCAAAGCTTTTCGCTGCAAAATTTGTTCTGCTCTTTCTACCTTGAGGTATGCTTATGCCAGAATCCAAAAATTTGGTTTTATGTAAAAAGTGTTATTTTGTAATCTCTTCACCACCTTTTCTGCTGTTGCCCCTTTAAGCTGTACAGTTACTTTCCGGAAAGTGGAGGCAAAACTTTCCTCTGAAATGGAAAGCTTTGAAAACGGCTCGATGTTGTGCAGTAGGAGTAGCATCGTGAAAAACGAAGTGAATTAAAAAAAGATGAAAGCAAGAGAATAATGTGTACCGAAGACTGTGGGTGTTGTTGTGAGGCACTGGCGGACTGTAGCAGCCTCCTGTCAAGGAACACGCAGGATTCAGGTGTGAATGTTTGCGTTTCATTTTCCAGTAGCAAAAGACATTCGAAAGAATAAAAACTTCAAAAAGGGATTCTCAAAGCTGTTTTCCTACCTTTCCCTCCACTTTCACAAGACAAATACTTCCGTAAGTTTGAAGGTATAGATATGTAGCTGATATGAGGACAAAATATTCATTGATTTTTCTTTCTACCTTGAGGTATGCTTAAGGGCTATTTCTTTATTAGCCCTATACAATTTCTTGCATTAGGAATGCGTCTTTTCGCATACCCCAGCCTTTTCTCCATGGAGACACAGACACACAGACAGGGAGAGAAGCTTGGGGTCAGAGCGCAGGGTCTGCCATTGTACGGCGCCCCTGGAGCAGTTGGGGTTAAGGGCCTTGCTCAGGGGCCCAACGGAGTAGGATTCCTCTGCCGTCCGCGGGATTTGAACCGGCAACCTTCCGGTCACAGGCGCAGATCCTTAGCCACAGAGCCACCGCTCCGCTCCGCTTTTGAAATAGCAGGTAAAGGTTAGAAAAGTTGAGAAAAGGTGCATCAGAGGAACAAGTAAAGGTTAATTCCACGCTGACGGGTCGAAAGGAGAAACAGTGTTCCAGCTGCTGAGCCTTCTTCAGGTGTCAAGTGCTGCAGGTTTTGAATTGAGGGGAAAAAATAAAATGTTTTGTCAAACCCCAAAGTTTACACTCTTATTAGTGGTCCTGGTACTGTCCTACAGCATACTGTCCCAGAAAATGAGGGAATAATTCCAACCATTATGTTCCTACAGTGACGCTCTTGAATTCCCCTTATGAATTAAGCTATAAATATCTATAAATAGAGGTCTGCTCAGAATGTTATTTTTGCACATTGCGGAGTATTCTTGGGAGAGTAATAGATTGTGCCACTTTTCTTTCTTGCTGCTGTTATTATTGTTGAACCATCCTTCTGTTGAAAGTTGGTGCACCTGAGTGTCTCCAGCTGCACTTCTGAACTTGTCAAGGGCTATGAAAGAAATAATGCTTAAATGTGTGTTATTAATCTCCTTCCTGAAAGCACTTTTTTTCTATCTACAGTGCTTGTTTGCTGCGAATATACAGTAGGTGAGGACACTGAGCCTGAACTCCCAGTGAAGACGAGTGTCTGTGTTGTTACCTTCTTGGAAACCTCTATGCCTTATGCCTGTTGCATAGGCCAAGGTTATTATACACAAATTAATTTCAATTAAATTCTTTAAGCTTTTTAAAAGATGGAAGACATTTGTAATTGTTGTATTAACCCTTAGCCAAAGCCACAAACACTCATTCTGGGAGTATTTATTATATTGTCATTCTCACCTGTATCTCTTCATTGCAAATTGATCAGCTATTAAGTTTGCTATTCTGAATTAAGGGGTCATATTCCTAATTAGGATGTAGGGGAGAAACTCTCTATAGTTCTGTATTCTTAAGTTGTTGATAATGCTAAACTTTCACTAGGGTGCTTTTTAAATTAAAGTCTAGAGAAGCAAGCAGATCTATTACATACATCAGTTAGCACTGGCAATCAAATAAGGGCCAAACTGGAATGAAACTGAGCAGATGGAGACTTGCCAGGATCAGAGTTGAGAAGCAGACAAAGTCAGTCCAGCAGCTTCCTTCAGAATCAGCCTTAAACATGAATCAGGGGACACAAGTCAAAAAGTAAGGGGAAGTGTATTAATAATGGAGAAAAGGACCTCCTTTTGTACAAAGGGGCATGGGGGGAAAAGGCAACCCAGCTATGTGGTTGAAGCTGACACCCTGGCTTCCTTCCGAAATGGCTAGATGGGAATCTTGGATTAATCGGCAACTGAAACCGATTGGGTTATAAGGGCCCAATGGCCTCCTGTCGTCTGTAACCTTTCCTCTGGTTCTCTGGTTTAGTAGCATACTGGTGGCGGAGATTATCCGTGTGCTCTTCTCATTACTGAGATTCATTGCCTTTATTGTTTATGCCACATGATGAAATGACTCCTTCATAAACTTGTCATGTGAAGGAAGATTTTTCATAAAGTGCCCCTTGAGTTGGGCCATCAGTTGTTTGCCTGTTAGGAGTTGTGGCTGAGAGTTAGGGGAGCAATAATGAAGTTAACAAATGCTGGTTAGTTTACTGTTTCATATGGCCTACATTGTGGAAGCTGCCTTTTAAGTGTTACATATTTTAAGAACCTGCACGTCCGTGTTCTTCCTCGCAAATGAAACTTTTAAGGAGAGGATTTTATGGAGGCAATGGATTTTGCAGAAATTCTATTAGCCTAATATTTCAATTCAATTCCATTTATTTTTATATAGCACCAACCCCCTTTGGGCATGCTAACATTATACAATTAAAAAAGAAATAAATGAATGAAGGTATTAATCCATCTATCACGTCTTCTGTGTGTCAGGACTCAATGCAGGTGTCTGTAGACCAGCACAATCCTCCTAATATTTGTTTGCTTATCGCATGTCTTTATCCAGTGTGTGATATCCAGTCTTGAACATTTACTTTGCGTAAATACAAGGAGCATTAGGGTCGATAGGCATGAGATGTGAAAGCGTAGAGGAAGCAAAGGTGGGAGAGCAGGTCAGGGAAGGGTAACCATTGAAAGAGAAAGATGTGGAAATAGGTAAGCGGGAGAGGTGAAATATAGGAAAACCCTGACTTTCCCCTCGTCCCTTTTCACATTGCCTTGTGTACGTATTATTTCTAATGTGTGCGTTAAATAGAATAATCCCTGCTGTGGGTTTGGAGTGTTACCTTTGTGGTCATGGCTGAGAAGCTTTAAAGTGATGTGAAAGGTGCTTGTGCTGTGAAAAAGCACTGTACAATTACTGTGTGATAGTACAGCTTTATTATTAAAGTACCGTACAGTCGACTGTAATAATGATGATGGTGATAGCAGTAGTAAGTGTGAATGTTCTGTACAAAAGTGTTCTGGCTAACGCAAATATTTGCTTGCATAAAGTTGTGTGGAATGTTCCCCTTATGTAAGGCGTGGAGTTCCTGTAGCGATTGCAGTAGTAATATACTTCACTTCTAAACCATTTTCAGATACCTCAAACCACTGAACACGCAACACAAATAATAAAGACCACAATAAATGCAGTGTAATAAAATGGACCTTCAGAGCAAGAAATATATTTTTTCCACCTGTTATGACTGGTGATCATTTTGACAAAAGTAAGAGAGCAAATGGTTAAAAGCACATGAAGGAGAAACTTTTGAAAGATCTGTATGCATATATTATTAGAAAAAAAATCACTTGAAATAGGGTATTTTTAAACCAAAGGACTGAGTGCCGAAGCAACTAAGTAAGCACGCAGATCAATTAACAGCATCAATTAGCATTGGTGATTTAAAAGCTCAGCTCCAAAGAGCACTAGCAAACGCTGTGGTCCTGCAGCCTATAGGCACACGACCATATTTAATGGCCTCATTGATGAGGTTCGTAAAAAAAAAATGCCCAAAGAGCAGAGAAGTCTGCCTTGAATAGGGGCAGAGGAAGAAACTCCAAAACGCAACTCCATTAAATAAATAGTATCAACATCCGTAAAAAGAGACTCAAACCTGTGAAAGTAGCAGTAGGCGTAGTAGTCATGACTGTAGGAGGTGAGGCTGGCAACTAGTTATTAAAATAACCTGGAGTACTCGAGGCATAAGAGAGCGTGGGGGGGGAGGGCAGCCGTCCCGAGAGAAGTTAAGATTCACTTGGTTGCCAGTTTTGTGAGTCAGGGGGGATGGAAAGGGAGAATCTGAAGAGGGTTTAGCCCGGCCGAGGAGTTCCGATCGGGGTAAAATGGATGTTGAGATCGCTGTGGTCGAGGGAGATGAGGCGGAGGTGCGTACCTTTTGAATTGGGGAAAGTTGTGTCGTTTACGTTGTTACTTTGTCTTGGGTTGAACGCAGGTGAGAGCAGCTATTCTTTGTTCACATAGATTTAATATAAACAAATGATTTCAAGTTCTAATGACTTTAACTGTATTGTATTTAAAAAAAAAAGTGCAGGTAACAACAAGGTCTCTTCCAGCACTCATTGCAAATGTCTTGTTGAAGACGCATTAAATTACACCATGATATGAACTTGGGTCTGCCAAGCTGTGACTGTATTACTTTTAGTGTTACTTAAAGACAATAGTGACATTTTCCCCAAACTGCAATCACTCTGAATCTCAGATTATGTGATGAATTCTGGATTTTCTGAAGCATCCTGTAGCTTTAGTTGAAACGCAGTGTTTTAGGTTTCAGTTCTATGTGATCTCCCATTCATACAACCTGAAGGATTTCATGGCTGTGTCAATCAGGCAGTTACAGTCAATGAATATCTCACTTGGCTGAATGTTTTTAGAGCCTGGAACGACTTTTTGCAGACATGAATGCATTGATTGGTTGGTTAACTTGAGCAGATATGTACTGTAGGTTCAGAGTGAAGAATTAGCGTGAGGAAGTACTGGACGTGTTTTTTGCTTTGAATTGTACGTGGGACACCCTGCATTTTTTTTTTAATCTTCCAAACATGTCTGGGATAGATACAAGGGGTAATTGAAATTGTGTTGTACTGGTCAGTCTAGCTTTCTCCGTTTCCCGTTGTATCATTCGTTTTAGATTCCCACCTCCTGAACAAGTGCAATGCATGATGAGCGGGGAAAAAAATGCTTCAGCTTCTCCTCTAAAATAATTCTTAAAAAAAGCTGTAGTAAACACTTTAGAAAATGTGTAAAATACGCCCAAGACCGTATTTCAATAAGAGTCCTGGAAAATAAGTCATGGAAGTCATAGAGTATTTAAATATATTGATGCTTACAGATCATTTTCCTTACTTTTTTTTAACTGCCAGTGTAGGACTAAACCATGTATACTGTAGTTAATGCTTGTACATCAACACTTCTAGCTTTTGAAGTCCTGGCTCTAGACAGAAAAGCACGCCTAACGAAGAGCAGCACTTTGGAAATTTGCCTCACAGCTGTGAAGGCTGCCTTCTAGACTGTAGAGCTGCTGTGCGGAAACACAGCGAGCCGTGTTCTCTCTTTCAAGGCACTATGCAGTCTGCAGTGATTGAGAAGACCCTGCAGTGGTCACAGCCAAGGTGTTTTGACACAGCATGATGAGCACAGCGTGCTTTTTACTCGCACTGACTGCTCAGCCCGTCTGTATCGGCCAAGGCGGAGGGCGTGAAGCAGTGTTCTGCCTGCAGGCAAGCTCTTGGAAAGCGATTTCCCTTTGATATGTTTTATGACTTCATGCAACACAGGTCTTCCTTTCACAGAGCCTCCCAATTTCCCTTCTTCAAATCGGCATTATTTTAAATAATTACGCTGTTATTTTTGTTGCACTAAGAAGTCTTTTCAAGGGTGTGAAAGTACAAAATATAGATGCAAATATAAATTGTTCAAAACTTTTTTTTGCTTTTAACATATAGCCATTCCATCAGGCAAAGGTTGTAAACTTTCATAGGTTTTTGTGAATGTAATTACAATTTGAATCCTTACTTTATATTTATAAATCCCCCTTTCTAATATAAATGTCATGCTTTTGGCTAAAGTATAGCTGCTGTTGGATACTATGATGAGATTCTTCTTTATGCCCATCATTGTATGTAAAATTAATGTAGAACAGATATCTGGTTTTTATTTAATTCCAGTGGGCCTTAACTGGATCTGCCTCTTATTAAGGCGTCTGTACATGTCATGGACATTCATTTTCCTGATTTCTCTTCTGAGTTCACAAGGTATATCCTACATTCTCTTACAGTAGTCTTGCAATGATCTTGGGTGACGTCAAATTCAGCAAATGACGTTGCACTTGTGGCATCTAGATTTATAGTTATACTCCCCCAAGGAGCCAAGTTTTATAACATGGCTGGACAGAATTATAAAGATTAAAACATGGTGTTTTTTCACAGTAACAGTATACATACACACAACATGTTCATCTCCATGTAAAGTCCAAGTTTTTAAATACTTTTTTTCGTAATGAAGTTGTTTGGTCACCACCGAACATGTGGTTTCTTTGTACTGCGAGTGCAGCTTTCCCTCGTCTCCTTGTTCCACAGGCTGTGTACGACTGCATTTTCTACAGCAGCTGGCTAATATGTCAAAATTCTAAATCTGAATAAGTGTTGGATAATGGATAAGAATGTATAAAAACATTCATAAATAGTTATTGTTTTGGAATACAATAGTTCTCTGATTGGGCTCCATTGAAAGATACTTGCCGTATGCGTCTTAATTAAAAAAAATCCGGTGCCAAAAATGTACGTTATAATGGAAAACTGAAATCATGACGGTATATAGGTAACATTTGTTCCTTGGCACCTGTAATTACATTTGGTTTAACTTTTTATGGAAAGATAATTGCATTTGGGCTGTGAGTGGGCATTTAATCAGTTGTAAATAATTAAACAATTCATAACCGAGTTATAACAAAGCCACTGTCTGAAAGGCCCAAGAATGGCTAAACTCCATCATTCAAAAGCTCATGGTGTAAGTCCCGTGGCAGCAAAAAAATTGCAACATAATGGATGCCTAGGACTTCTTTCAGAGTCTTATAATGTTTGTAAAAGGAGCTATTGATTATAGCTGTAGACTAAAAGGACTCATTTCTGCTCTTGCTGTTGTATTCATCGGGTTTTGTTGGTCAGCACATAGCAGTGTCTGTAATGGATTAAAGATGGTGTGAACCCAGAGCAGCTGATGCCTCCCACCATCATGCTGGAAAGTAACCCTTGTAGTGCCTGGTGGAGCTGGGTATACAGTGCAGGGACCTTAGGTGTCCAGTCCTGCTCCCTGGGGGCTGGTGTGTCCTGCAGGTCTATAACGCAGGAGCACCTACCTGAAGAACTGGGAGACATTGTTAAACTGGTCCAGTTTAGCAAGAAGCCAGCTGGCTCATCTGGTGGTGAGCGGAGTTGGAATGTAACCTGGAGACGCACTGTCCCCGCAGGGCCAGGATTGGACACCCCTGCAGTAGAACATCTTATCTGGGCAAAGTGTGAGATGTCTAAATTTTAAAAGTCTTGTAAGTCTTAAGGAAAGATGCCGATTTTTATAGCTGTGTTTCACAGCTGGGATTTTTAAATAAGTGTTTTGTGGTCTGAAAGGGAACATTAGAGATCGTTAGCTGCTTCCTGTAACAGACAGTCATTAGTTAGCTTTTAACCCATATCTCTCCATCTGGCATAATACGCATTACTTCTGCATCGGTCAAGCTGAAGACCTGAATCCAAATAACTGTGATTAAATAAGGAAACAGGCTAAGTTTGTGCTTTCCAGTTCTTGAATACAGGTTTTACTGTCCAGCCGGTACTAGTTAAATTAATCTATGCCACAGATCGTAATAGAGTGAAGTAGATTTACTCAGTGAACTTCATCCTGCAAGTTTAACGATGCTGTGGATAACCTTAGTTAAGTCGGCTGCATTTCAAACAATACATTTGTCCTGGCACCCGTTAGTCTTAAGTGATGGGCACGCAGTCTTCTCATTAGTGCAGGTCTACACTGGGAGCGTTAGGTGCTGTTGGCATTTAGCTGGCCACCATTACTAGATTGGACATACTTGTACAGTACTTTTGGGTTTTGCCAATGAAATTTAAAGCTTTCTCTCTTTAACCTTTTGTTTCCCTACAAAACTCAAGATGCACTTTAGCCGATCCCAATTTTGGTCTGTCTTCACTTGTATCCGTATAAGCTGGGAAGAGATAGTTGCACAAATGTTTTTCATGGATTTATGTACAGTAAGCACAAAAATAAGATGTCAGAAGTGGGAACCACTATAGTAGGCTAAGTATTGCAGCGCTATAGTGCCAGAACAATTAGATTTTAATATCTAATGCAGAAATGGTGAGATGTGATATTTAAGACAATAATAATGCTAATAAAAAATTCCTTACACTTATATAGAGCTTTTTTTGGACACTCAACTCAAAGAGCTTTACAGGTAATGGGGACTCCCCTCCGCTAATGTGCAGCCCCCACCTGTTTGATGCAACGGAACCCATGATACGCAGAGTTCTCTTCCCACACGCTAGCAAACAATGGTCTTGAGTGATGAATTCATAAATGGGAATTATTAGGAGGCCATGATTGGTAAAGGCCAATGGGGAATATGGCCAGGTTAACACCCCTACTCTTTTTGAAAAAACGCCCTGGGATTTTTAATGACCCTGGAGATTAAGGACCTTAATTTTACGTCTCATCTGAAGGACGACCCCTTTTCTTACAGTGTAGTGTACTCATCACTATACTGGGGCATTAGGACCCACACAGACCTCAGGGTGAATACCCCCTCTTCCAGCAGAAGCCTTAGATTTTCCCATCCAGGTACTGATCAGGCTCACACGTGCTGAGCTTCAGTGGGTTGCCAGTTGTGAGCTGCAGGATGACATGGTTGCTGGCTACAGTAGTGAGTGTGGAATTCCGTGCCGTGGTAGAATTCTGGCCATCACAGAGGACAGTCACCACCCCGGGCATGAGCTCTTCTATCCACAAGCAGTGAGACTGGCGAACACATTTAGCCATCCCCCTTGGACCACACCTACACCATCACCAGCTACCTCTTTATGACTTCTTGTCTATTGCACATCTCCAGTCATTGTTTACACGTCTGTATTGTTTACATTCAAACTGTCTACATGTTTTCTTGCACATTGTCTATTGTATGTTTGTATATTGTCTTGATGCACTGTTTGCACTTTGTTTTGTTTTTTACACTTGTTTTACAATTGAGAGACTTTCTGTAAGTAAGAATTCCATTGTACCAGTACCGGTTGCATATGGCAATAAAGTTCAAGTTCAAGTGTATGTACTGTATGTCTAGTATGTACATGCTGAGAGAGGAGCCAAGCCGTGGATTGGTAATGTTACCTACTTTTATTGTGAACAGATGAAGAATATCAAGCATCATCTCTCACTGGGGAAATACGATATTGTGGCACATTGAGATTGTACATGCTGTAGATGACTGTGGGATAGAGAGTCTTATTGAAGAAATAGGAAATGCTTATTTGCTTTTTGGTGCCTGGTGTGCTTTTATGTTTTCTGATGCTATATTATGATTTGTGAAGGATTGTCCTCTATTTTAAAGCAAGCAGTGTGCATTGTATAATAAATTGTAAATATTTGACAGAGACCGCAAAGTCTTTAACATAAGCAGATTTATTTAAACAAGGTTATGCTTTTAAAAATAGTGAGGATATAAACACATGGTCTAGGTCTGCTGGCTGCCGAGTTGGAGAATGAGTTTTATTTGTTGGGTTTATAGCCTGTGTTGTAATGGATTGAGCTAGTGGTGTAATCCAGATTTCTGTGAATCGCGTGTATTTTTGCGAACTTATCTGCCATTATTATATCCACATATTCATACATGTTGGGCTGATTGATTGCTGTAAATGAATGTCCTGGCACTGCTGACATTTATTAAGGAATCAATTGCTAATGGCTTATGATATCTGTGGGTAGAGTTAAGGTTGCATATTTAAATTGATGTCAACAGTTTGTTTACTTTTTATGATAGTTACCCATTTGGTATTTAAAGGCATCTACCGTACTGTGTACTATGTACTGTAAATGGGTGACACAACATGTACTAAGCATGTGCCAACAGCCTAACTACACAGCAGCTCAGGTAGAGGAGAGAGAGAAATCGAATAACCAGTTGGATTAAGTGGGGGGGGTTTACAAAAAATGAGATTGTACAAGACCAGAATGAAATTAACCTAGGCCACCAGGATGTACATCCTTAACCAACTGAAAAGTGCCAGGGTATCATTAATAACCAAATTGTCAAAACCTTGGTTTGTCTTATTCAAAGGATAGCACCTCCTTCTGCACAGAGTCCTCATCACCATAGTGGTGCATTTGTTTCAGTATTGTAGTTTAGAGGGCAGCACGCCACCTACTGGTCCACAAAAACCACTTGGAGCAGCAATTTGGTGTTACCTGGGGATGTCTCACTAAGTACTGCTCAGTCTTAGCCTTGCATAGCTTCTGACTTCTGATCGGGCTACATTTTGTAATACTGCTGCTGCTAAACCATAGCACATAACTCCTTATACGAAATGTTTATATCGCATAAACAAAATTAATATTGGCGATAATTAGACAATTGCATTAATTTCCAAGTTTTCGGAAATTGAGGTTTTTAGTTTTACAGATTGAATGAACATTATTGAAGATCTTTTAATACACCCAACAAAGTCTACTGGGGGGGGAACATGAAACTGGTCCCAAAGGAGATGTTCATGCAGCTCCTTAGAATAACATTGTGGTTAATTTCTTTGAAATGCACTCAAATGTTATAAAAAATAAGAATATAAAAGACTGTTTTTTTAAGTTCACAACTGTTTACCCAGCAGATAGTAATTTAACAGTATGATGTGCTGATTTAAGCCTTTTGCTTTTAGCAAATAAAAAAGCTTAGAGGTGTTGCTTTTAAATAAAAGTTTTGTACTGTAGACAGCATTATGTCACCTAATCGCAACAAAACCACAGGAAGTTGTGTACGTGCCCTTGATTTTGCACGCTTTTAGTTTAATGTGCCTCAGAATTGTATACTGGTTCTTAATTTGGGATGAATTGTTGCTCACTAACTCACATTGGCGCAGCCAGCGACAGGCAGCTTGACGGGGCGTTTGAGACGATGCACTGCAGCGCCAGAGGAGTACAATAGAAACGCTTGAGTGACGCGCCGACAGCTGGGCTCCTTGACTCCTGTTCCTCCAGTCACTGACCGGCTCCCATTGTCTCCCGTTTAATACATCAATACAGGCTTACTCTGCGCCTTCTCTACTGTATATCATATCAGATCTACAGATTCACAAAACCGTAACAGTAAGCTGTGGGAAAACATCTTTCCCAAGGATTCAAGGATTTGTAAATAAAAACACCATTAATTTAAAGTAATTTAAAATCAGCCTCAACATTCAATAGTTTAAATAAAATGATTTAAACAAAACAATACACAATTAGTAAAAACCTGTATAAGAAAAGATAATATAATATTATGAGGTATTAAGTGGCATTTCATAAAAGGCTGACACAGATTAAAAGAACTGAAGTTAGTTGGTCAGTATAGAAGTGTCTGTGGGCACATGAGTCCCGCATTTTCCAACCACCTCTATCTACAGTCTTCCTTTCACATGGAATCGCTAAATCAGAGCGCACATTTATTTAAAAAAATAAATGTCTTCTAGTATAACTGTAGGACCATCCTTCATGAATAAATGATTAACTAGTTTCACTGGGAAGTTCAGCCCTCTGGCTGGGAGTGGACCTAGAAGCCCCCCTCCTTATTTACATGCATTCCTGTGGGGAATTTAATTAGGATTTGAGCTATGCAGCATCTTGCAGGATTGCATCTGCTGTGTAAGCTGAGAACTGCATATATATTTTCACAAAGAGTAGCAAGTGCGGAAAACATTGAAGTTTCTGGCACCCTTGATAAGGATGAGCAAAAAAGAAACAAAAGAAACATAACGGATAATGAGCTATACTCTAATTTCCCAAGATGTGGGACATACAGTACCTTACTTTAGTAATGATTCAGAGGAATCGCCCAAAATAGCACATTTTTCAAAATGTGCTGTATCTTTATTTTAAAAAATAAGATCCACAGTTATTGGCATCCTTGTTTTCAGTAGTTTGTGCACCATCCCCTTGCAGGGATAACAGCACTGTTTCTAGAGAGTTTTGTGAAATTGGAGAACACATCAGGGGGGGATCTTTCCATTCCTCCATGTGGAATCTTTCCAGATGCTTGATCTCTTTTCATCCGTGCTCATGGACTGCCCTCTTCAAGTCCAAGCACAGGTTGTCTGTGGCGTTGAGGTCCAGAGCTGTTCTTATTTTCGTCAGCTAACCATTTCTTTATGGATTTTGTCGTGGGTTTGGAGTCATCATCTTGCTGGAAGATCCACCTGTGGCCGTGTTTAAGCCTCCTGGAATTAAAAAAGAAACCCAACAGGTTTTTGTCTAAAACGCCCTGGTGCTAGGTTGAGTCCTTGCATCAGCTTGCATGCATGCAAATCCTTCTTTCCACAACAGACCACCGCTGGTGTGCGGACCCAAAGAGCTCTCATTTCAGCTCGTGTGCCCAGAGAGCTTGGGTCCGATCCAGGTGCCAATGACTTTTTGCAAACTCCAGGAACTTGTTGGTGCTCACAGTAAATGTTTATTTCTGGCAGCCCTTTCAAGTAGCTTATTGTTATGGAGGTGACGTCTTAACTGTAGATTTGTTGACCCTAAGCTGTTCTCCAGCTGTGGCCCTTGGATTTTTCTGTGCGTCCTTAACCACCCTCCTCACTGTGCGTGAGGGCGAGATACTGTACGCTTGCGGCTGTACACCAGGCGTGTTTACAGCTGTTTCAGTGCTTTTTATTTTACTTACTTCTTTATTATTGCCCGAATAGTATTAGGTGTATTTAGTTGTTTTTTTTTGTACCCGTTGCCTGAAATGTGAGGTTCAGCAAGCATTTGTCTTTTTCATTTGGAAGTTCTTTGCCTTTCCCTATGGTGATGGATGGGTAACAGAGGAATTTTACATGTGTGTTACTGCTGTTTTATACCCCATTGAAACAGGGCACCATGTTGTAGACCACAATATGGTTCTTTAAGACTGAGATGAACATTAAAAGTAGAATGTTATTTAAAACTTTGTTTGATTCTACTCATAACAATCTTTAGGGGTGCCCATCACTTCAACACCTGTCTTCTTGTGAAATAAAATGACTTGTTAACAGAATCCTTTTTTTTCTGAGCAGTTGTGTTAGAATACAAGAATATAGTTTTTCCAGTTTGTTCAGCATAAAATACAGTTCATTACCTCTGGTTGTTTATTTTATACAGTGCTTTAGGCATACATTCATAAAGGGTGCCTGTTGCTGAAGCTGGTATCCTGTTTCTGGATGAAACCAGTGGATGTCGTCCAGTTAACTACTGAAAAGCTAATGGGCTGGACAGGCCAAATAGCTTCTTTGTAAAAGTGCCTTTATTCCAGGCCTTTTTCTGAAAGGAAAAACAATACAAAGGGTGATTTGGTGATGTTAAATTTTTAAGTGCCGACTATATGCTGTCTCTGGTGTAGTGTGGCAATTGAGTGTGGGTTTAAAAACAACAGCATGAAGAACACCCACTTTCAAGAGCTTTAACTGCTGATGCAAAACAACCTGTCATGTGGTTTTGATTTCAGGAACAGTGTCATCCAATCTGACAGATTTTCTTTTTACACAGGCGATTAATGGGAATGGAAAATAATCTGGCAGTTAATCTGTGTTTTGTTCAGAACTAAAAAGGGAGAAAATGATAGCACCATTTAATGAAGTGTCTGCACACAAACACTTTTATGCGTTTTGACAATACTGCATTTGGAGAAACGCTGGTAGGATCTCCTCCTGATATGAAGCAGATGTTTTGGTGAGTTTGCTGTGGTTTTGTTTTATGAGGTACATTGACAGGGTTGCTTAGCTTAGTAGGGTTTGCCTTATGGGCAATAGAGGAGTTGGAACAGACTGAATTAGCCTTTTTTTTTTAAATGAGCTTTGTTTAATTGCTTCGTCAAATGGTCTTGCTGAAAGGTGATTTTTGCATTCTTTATGAAAATACACCACCGATGTAATGAAATGCACAGCCTGATTTAAAAAAAAAAAGGTTGACGAAAGTGCATGTCCCTGTTTTATAAATCATTCCACATGACAAACATGACGGCAGAAATTCAATTAATTATCGTTTTGATGGCCTGAGCATTATTGATTTAAATTATAAAGGTCTTGATGGAGTTACTTGAATGATGTTGCTAATCACGTTCTGAATTGTAGGTGCTGAAGTGTTACAGTAATGAGGAAATGATTTACAGCAGTAAGCAGTATTGTACATTCTTGTGAGCTTGCTTTATGGTAAATTTAATTATACCGTAACTGGGAAGTGAAACACTGTCATGATTTTTAATGAACTCTTTATATGGCAGTTTTCACCCCTGTATTTTAAATAGCTGATGACCATATCCTAAGGGATTATTTTTTCTAGGTGTACTTTTTCAAATGTGCAAACATGTCTAAACTTTTTCTTAAAACTTCCTGTTTTATTATACAGGCAAAAAAGATTCCTGTTATATGGAAGTTTTTCTAGACTGCAGATTAATACAACATGAGCCAAAACTGAACATTTGGAAAAATGTGCAAAGAAATAAAATATTATTTAGTTTTTGATGCACTTGTGCTTGTATGAAGTTTGTTTCCTTGCTGATAGTTGCGGATTTTGAGTATTTAAGCACTCATTTAGAAAGATGTTAAACCAAAACTGCATCCTTATGATAGAAATGCAACTCTCCAGATACTACAAGATCTTATAGCACACTATAATGTATTGGAGGCTTCCAATTCGGTCACTTTAGAAAGTATTCTGGTGTCATGTTTACTACTAATTTCATTTCGAGTTGTAGGCCTCTTCATTACAAAAGAAGATGATCCTGTCAGGAAGATCTTCACTTGTGAATGACAGTGTTATTAAAATTATGAGGGATACAGCCAGAGCTAACGAGCTTTTTATAATGGGTTTGTTAAAAACAGGAGGTAAAAGTGAGTTTACAGTCCCTTCCCAATACTCACTGATACAAAAGTGATAGTCTGTTGTAGCTTTTTGTCTATTATAACGACACAAATGCATGAAAAATGTGGTAAATCGGTTAAATGTACGGTATTATGTCTTCTTTTTTTCAGTTTGGCTTCCAGTTTTATTTCATGTGCTTTGTGATATTAAAGAAGATGTGCGGTTTTCATTACAGTGGCCTTTCTAAGCTCCCTTTAAAATGCCTATACTTCAGTCTCTAGCAGACCCTGAGATTCCACTCGGGGGCAAATGCACAGGTTTGGCGGTTTTAAAGCAGCATTCAGTGGGAAGTATGAAAGATCATCAAGTACTGCATATCATACGTTCGATGGGTGGTAAAAATACAGTGAGGGTTTAACCTTTCCAGTTATTACAGTTAATGCATCTTGAAAGAGGGGGTCAGTAGACAAGTCACAAGGTTATGATTTTGTACAGATAACGTTGCAGTACAGATTATGTATAAACTGACCTGAAAGAGCAGCCTGAGCTCAGGGGATGATGATCCTTATGAAATTTTATGCCATCTTTATTAGACTGCCTAAAAGCTTTCCTGTGGAATCCCTAAGCAACATGGAGCTTAAATGGAGCATTACTTATTTAGGAATTATGTAACATGTTAAATCCATTTATTGTTATGAGGTGTTTGAAAATGTTACTAACAGGATGCATCGACATATCAAATGATTCTCCAAAGACCCTAATGATGTTTTTTTGTTATACAGACACATTAAAAGCCTTCCTCTTTCCCTGGATTGCAACAACATTGTTGATGTGAGGAATTCTAATGTGATTTTTGCTCTACATTTCAGCTACGGTGTAGAGTAGATGTGCTAATTTTGTTTAATTATCTAATTCCTGGTTATTCCATGAAGACTTAAACAATGAGTTTGGCTGAAACACAAATTAAGTAGAAGAGTAAATTTACTGTCCAGACCTTTTACTGGCTTAATGCCCTTTACGGTTGTATTTTTGGTATTAGTGAGCATTTAATATTTCACTGTGTTCTGTCATAGAGGCAATTTAATACAGGCGGTTCCCCATTAAACACTAGGTTAAGTACCAGAAAAGTGCAACGTAGAGCTAAATGACATACGTGGGGAAAATTTCCCCTTAAAATAATATAAAATACGACAGGGATCATAGCAACATAGACTTAGCCTGTGTTAATCAATGTGAGCAATTTTGTCGCATATGAAACAAAGGAATATAGCAGGGATCAGAAAATGGGGAAATTGTTTCAAGGAGTCCAAGTAGTTTACTGTACAAGACGAAAGCATATTTAGATCCACATCTGATTTCAGGGACTTGACAACATTTTTATCACAGAACACCTAACTAAAAACACATTATTAGCATTTATAAAATATCCCTTTCATTATATTAAAATATTTTTTTGTGATTAAAACTTAATAGAAAATCATTTATGTAGCATTAAATTATTTTTTTTACCTAAGCCTATTGTGCATTTTTTTTAAAACATTTTAACAGCCATTTTGGTGTGAAGAAGCTTGTTAAACAGTCTCATTCTCCCGTTTTTTAGCCCATATCTTGCCGAGAGTCAGTGAATCTGTCTCTGGGTAGCCCCGATTGGTTTCCTTTTCATTGCATCAGCTTCTGAACTCCTAACCCTCATTTGAGCTGCAGGCTTTCCCCTGAGCTGGGGCTACGCTGATCGGCGTGTTCGTCTTCTGCAGATGCTCTCTCCATAGAGAGCTACAGTAGCAACTGTTCCACGTTTGTATTATAGCATTCCTGGTCCTGTCATTTTCACCTCCAAATTCTTTAAACCTTGCCTTGCTTTACCTTCAGTGTCTTCTGCCGTTTTTATGTATGCTGTACATGCACTCGTAGGAGGAAGTCCCAAAGAACTTCCAATATCCGAAATCTGCTAAACCATCTAGTTTATCATCCACCCATCCATCCAGTAACACTACTGTGCATCTTCTAACATTCAGTGCTTACACCGTCGCTCACAGTATGCTTTAAATTGACTGTTTTAAAGTGTCTCCAGAATGTTATACATTGAGATCAACATTATGTAAGACATAAGTCGATAATGACAAGTGGCATTTTTACATTTGCTTACTCAATATGTTGAAGGTTTGGAGAGAAAGTTATAAAGGGCATCCTCTTTATAACAAGAGAAGCAGTGTTTAAATAAATGTCATTTGTGCTTTCAGTCTTAGCTTCTCTTAGTTTAATTTTGAGTATTTATCAAACTGAAAGGGTTTCTGTGATTTGGACTGTGAATGTGGAACAGCCCTCATTAACACAGATGTGTTACAAAGTGGCGCAACAGTGTGTATTTTGTTAAAGATGAGTTTTGTGCAGCACCTACCTGCTTGGGTTTTCTCCGTAACTTTTAAATGATTCCTCAGAGAGGGAAATAAGGTGCAGTCAAAATGAAGGTGGCACATCTTGGAGTGCTTTAATCCAGTTTTATCTAAATCTGGTATGTACCATACATATGATTATTTCTGCTCCATATGGTGAGAAGTAATGTCCACTGCTGAGTGTAATAAAACCTGTCAAATGTGAATACTAATATTTAAATAAAATAAAAAGTTGAAAAAATTGTGGAATGACAAAATGGGCTTGTGGAAAGTGTGAGAAAATAGGGGGCCATCACTATACATAAACTGCAGTTGGCAGTGACTTGCCTTTAGGGTCTTTGATGCTCAGGTAGGACACCTTTCTTGCCCCTGCATCACAGACGTCAGCCACCAGCAGGCCAGCTTGTATTTCGCTACAGTTCAGAGGTCAGCCTGACTGTAAGGGTACTGCTGCAGCCCTCCTCTCCTTCCAGGAGCTTATTCTTTGGGTGGTGCCACCCATCCCCCAGGGTGTCAAAACAGGTGCACCCCACCTACTGGCCAACTTGCTCACCCTTCTGTGTGTCCAAGGGCTCCTGTTCTGAGCTCGGTTGTTTCTGTTACCAGGCCAGGACTTACTCTCCTCTTTTATTCTAATATTTGCGCAGTGCCTTTCATGGTACGGTACACCGTGTTCAGTAAAACTGTCAAACTAGTTTGGTATACACAAATTAAACTGAATTAAAAGCTGAAGTAGAAAAGTGGGGTTTTAGACGGGATGTGAAAGGGCTGATATATGTGCCAGATCTAGGCTAATATGGGAATTTCTTTGATATGAGTCACATACATAGTTTTATTTTTTGCACTGATCCCCAGAGGCTTCCTAGGATTGAATGCATTAAACTAAAAAGACTTTCTCATGTAATTTGGGCACTTTAATTAAAATTCCCCCCTTTTATTGAATCAAATGTATTTTTATATTGATCCCTCTTATTAAAGACTCTACGCCGTACAGTTAAGTTAGCTTAAGCATTTTTGAAATGTAACTTTTACATTACTTCAAATATTTCTTTACGCCTGCCAAATAGCTTCTGACCATTTATAATTACTGTATATCTCAAAGTGCAAAAATCAGGATACTAGATTTCTGCATAACTCTATAAAAACTGCCCTATATAGAATAATTAATTTTTTCAGACTTTTTGATGATTTTTATACAACACACAACTGGAAAAACTCCAAGATACCTATCCTATTATGCTGCATGGATAGTATGTAATACCTCGATTGCTCCTCATACTTGCTGTCCCCAAATACTTATGAATATCTCTTGGTATCCTCTCTTCCTGTATCCTTTGCACCGTCCGCAAGATCACACACATACGTTAGGCTTGTGGATGAAAGCATGCATAATTTTATAAATGACATTATTTTGTGCTGCTTCTTCTTCCAGCTGCTTCTTTCTGCAGCTGTTAACCTGGGTTCCAAACATACATATTGGTTGACTCAGTGAAGGAGTGTGTGTCTGTCTGTGTGTATTCCCTGTGTGAAGTGATAGGAAGACGGGGCGGCTCATCCAGTCCAAGGGACTTTGAGCTAGAAAGAAAGAATTACAGAAATAAATGGAGCACATCTAAACTTGAGGCTAAATTGACAGTAACTTATGGAAATGTGTTAAAAAAGAATCACTGTGTGCGCAAGTTAGTAAATCAATCTTGAATAACGAGGAACACATTATATTAAGGACTTCACATTGCTGTTTAGATCTGGGGTGCACTAGCCATGCTTTTTTGTAGTACTGTATTTATGCAGTTAAATAGGCATGCAGTCAGAAATCTTTAAACATCTCAAGAAAGCTGAAGAAAAATAAACCTTTGAGCTGTCAGCTCTAGTAAGGTTCAAACCATGCGCTACAATAACTTAGAGAGGAACGGATTCCGAGGGATTTAGTTTTGAAGTGTAGTATTTGCTCCTGTGCTAAGTTTTATCCTCCCATTCCCTCATTTCTTTTCCATTTACTTCTAGCTTTGACTTCAGGATTGAGTTTACTCCGTCTCCACTGCTGGCCACCCTGGCATTGTGTGCTTTGTATGCTCGATTGCACAAAGTTCACTGTGCCTGATCATTAAATAGTGGTAGTTTTCTCCACCGGGATATTATTAGCCCATGTTTCAAGGTTTTAAGTGCGCTGAACGGTATAATTTGTTGGCTGTGGCCCATCAACCTAACAAAGGATTTCCCATGCCGTTTAAATTTAATGTAGCAAAGAGATGAAGTTGTTGTGTGATATGCACCGAACCCACTTAAGGTAGTGAAAGCCCAAATAGAATCTTATATGGTAGACATTATATACTGCATGCTAATTCTGTTTCGACTGACCATTGTGCAATCTCTTGTTTCCTAAGTGTATTAATTATACATTTGGGAAAGCCATACAGTATGTTATGTGATATACTATTGTATATTGTATAAGAACTTTGTGGAGACTTTGGGAGAAATGTTTTTTCAGCCGTTTTGTGAATAGGCTTTTCCCTAACCCTATCAGCTTGTACGTTAATCGGTAATCAGTGGCTATATGCCATTTCTGGTTTTGTGCGTGTATGCGAGCAGCCAGGCTGAAAATGGAGTTGTGTAACCTCGTGCAAACTGTGCAGTGAGCCCCCCCCTCCTTCACACTGATGGTTTTCTGAGATTTGACAGTATATTTGTATGGCACCAGCAGATTTTGCCCTTGTTGGAAAAGGTTACGCACTGAAAAACTTTGATTAACTAAAAAGCCTTTTATTTTCCAAAAAGTCCACTTCTGTACGATGACACAATTGAGGGTATTAAGACATCTGTAATTCCTACATGTGAGTAATCCAGAGAAGATGATGTTACGGATTTAGGTGACTGAGAAGTGTCTCTTAGATTTCAGATCAAGTTTGTGACACTGGGAAGGGTGAACACTTCAAACCTCAAAGCTGAGAGGATGTTTGCTGAGGTCTGGGGGTCCCTTGAGCAGAAACAATTGTAAAGTTTATCTTAGTTTGCCTAGGGAAGTTGTGGGTTAATGATTGCAAAGGACAAAACAAACAAGATCACATTATAGAGCTCAGAGAGGACAAAGAAGAAAGAGGAGGAAGAAACAAAGAAAAGAGAGAGTTCGCAGAAGTTGGGACTTGAAGCTTGCGCCAGGCGAGAGCACTTACTGTACTTCTTGATCATTCATATCACACCTGACTGGAGCTAAGCATTTGAACCTTGCTAGAGAGAGAGTGCTATTCTGTGTTTTTAGGGAACTTGAGCTTCCCGGGTAAACAATACCTCAGTTAGGAATGTCTTTCCAGCTTAGGGTGCATTTTTATGGATTGGGATATAGGCTTCCGTTTATTTTGTGGCATCCGAGGTGTAGAGAGAGATTTAACTGCAGGTTGCTTTGTATTTAGTTAGAAGGCAGCTTGTCTCTTACAGTATGTGGCCTCTGTAGGCATTAAGAGTTTAGTGCTTAGTAGCAGGTTTCTGGGTGACTCTGAAACGCCTTGTTAGTAAATACTGTACATAAGGTAACTTGTATGTTGTATGTAGCATAGTTTGTGTTTTGTCATTGTAATAAATATTTGTTTTTACCAAGTGTGCCTAAATTATTACTCCTTTCACCAAAGCTGTGCCGGAGAACCAAGAATTCACGTGCCTCCAGTTATACCAACTGCTCAGGTATATTGCTAGGAATCGCTTACAAGTTGGGGGTTATGAATAATTATTTCACTTATTGACTAAACCTCTCGGTCAATTCCTGATTTTCACCAGTTTCGTAGCCCCCCCATCTGTAACAATATCATACGTACAGTATGTAGAGCCTGTACATTCTGTAGTTGGAATGTAAAGGTTAGTACTGAGAGGAGGCTGTTCAGCCCATCTAGCCTGTTTGGTAGAGAGCAGCTAACTGATCCAGAGCTCTCAATCAGTCTTTCTTTAGCTTCTTGAAAGAAGCTTCAACAACTTGAAGCTTCAACTGGGTAGCTTGTGAACATAACCTCCTTTCAAGAAGTTAACATTCTGTACGAGTGAATCGAACGGTAGGACTGATTTGAGCTTTTGTCCACCAGAATTTATGGTACTTGAGGTAGTTTCTTACACATTTGAATCTTTTTCAAAGTCCCAAAAAATGTGTTGAGGAGACGGTGATGCATCCTCAATCAATATTTAAAATACAGAACAACTGCTTTTTGTACTTACAGCGCTTTTTAACACTTGGCTCAACTTAAACGAGAAGGTGGATAACTATGAGTCGAGAGTTTAGTTTTTCTAAAGTTTTCACTATTAAGAAAACGGCTTTTATGCATTTGCGCATGATGGCCTTTTCCTAATCATTCAAAGAATTAGCACATTCAGATTTTCTCCCAGAATAGCTTATTCGTTTGATAAGTTGCTGCCTTCCCATCTCCCGTGCACCTGTCCTTGGTCTCATTTGCCCTTCAGTGTGTAGAGCAGATTGTGGGTGATCCAGCAGACCCACCTGTGGGCCCTCTGCAGTACAAGGCGAAGGCTTCAAATCAAGTTCAGCTCTGTTCTTGTGCAAAACAGAGCTATTGAACACTTGGAGCCGATATACTGAATATCTACCTGCAGATCAAAGCAATCCAAGGCCAGGTGTAGCTCCTGCTTTGCGCCTACATGACCCTTCTTATAGAGTGAAGATTCTGCTCCCTGCCCTTCGCTGGAAATACTCTGCCGAGGTGACTTGACAACTTCCTCTGGCTCAGCTCCCGGGATTACAGTGTTCATAGAGAGAGCTTTCGTACAGCAGGGGGAATAGGCAGGAAATGATTTCACATTTAAGAGCAAAACAATTGCATTCTCCTAAAAGAAAACAGAATGTTTTTGGTCCTTTTTAAAAATGAGTAATGTTTAAAAGTAAATTGTATGGTGACATACTGTAAATATGTTGGTAGGGTAAAAATCAATCTGTCTTTTACCCTACGTATCGCTGGAAATACAACTGATATTAAACTTAACTGAATTTAACTGAACTGTTTATTTGACTTAGCAGCAATGTCCATGTTATTATGCCTGAAACATTTACTCTGCACGCTGAAGAATTGCTAAGATAATAGTTTGTAGAGATATTCCAAATTGTGTGTGTTGGGGGGAAAACAGTGGGGTGTTTATATGTGCAAGAGTTTCATTCTTTCTCTTAATTATCATTTCATTTCTGTCAGAAAACCCAAGTGATTTTATCAATAAAAATATCTCTACTAAACTTGCAATTAATATGGATTTTTGTGTACAAAATGTAAAGCTCTGACTTTAACTAGAAACAACTGTTTGCCCTGGCTAATTTGTGACTGTTAGGTTGGAATCCACGAAGCAATGTTTAAAATGCAAATAAAATCTTAATACATATGTAATGCCAAGAGAAGTTCAAGTGTTTAAAAAAACATTACGGCCCAGAGGTATACAGATGTCGGGGTCAAGGGCCCTAAAACACAATGTAGTTAGTTCTGCAGAGATGTTTCAGAAGGGCAGTAACAGTCCTAATTAATGTGGGCCGATCTTCCCTTTCCATCCGTGAAGAGAAAAGTGTGTAATTAATGTACATTTCCTGCCAGGTTTTCAGTTGATCAGCAGGGGGAGGGGACATGAGCCGCAGTCAGTTCTGCACATTTTCGCTGCCCTTTTTTGCTCTTGCTTGGCTGGAGCTGCTACTCTTTGTCCAGATCTCCACGCGTTTCGTGCGGCATCATTCCTGTATTCTTATCTGCTGAGATATGCGTTGAATGAATCTGCTTTTTTACCTTGTAATTGAGGTCTCCTAGCAAGTTACCAAAATAATGAGTGAACTATATTCATTCCAGTTTAAGTTGGAAAAGCTGGTTATTTTATTATGTTTTCCTTCTCCTCCTTTAGTTTTTAATTTGACTTCCGTGTCTTGTGAGCAACCGGAAAACTGCTTATACAGTTCAGCCATATATCAAGATCACGGGTTTATAGTGGACTAATAACAGCAGAGCTAGGAGCTCAAAGTGTGCCCGAAGAAACTGTGAAAACCTAAATAGGTTCCTACAAGATTCCAACACAATAAGTCAAGCTTTTGAAAGGGGTGTATAGACCTAATTACAGGTGAGCTGCATTTTTGTGTGGCACAAGCTTGTTTTCCATGGAGCAATCTCTTCTGGGATCCTGGTGATACATTTTGTGCTTGTTGTGACTGGAGAGTAGTCAAACTTTAAAAACAAAACCAAATTTAATCAGACGAGCAATTTTATTTATCTTTTTTTACTAGCTTGTTTATAGGTCCCTGGGCGGTTAGTATTTCAATGGGAGATAGTCCATGAGTATAAATTCTACAAGTAGTAAATGAGAACATTTTTAGTTGATGCAAGCCACCATGAAGATTCTTATGGGAGAACTACTGGAATTCCTTACATATCAGCCTGCTGCAGAGATGACTGCTGTAGTTACCCTTTCTATATGGATTCGTCTTGTAGTATCATTACGAGAGTTTGGGGAGAGGGTGCGAAACATACTCTCATTGCTTGATACGTTTAAAGTATCTCATGTGATGTGTTAATTTGAAATGTAGGGTAAACCAGTTTTTTTTTCCCCATTGTGGTTTGTAAGTGCCAGTTTGTTGTTAAATTTGGATAAAATTAATATTTAGTGGAACCTCCCTCATTAAAAATTTGCTATGCAGAAATTGTTCTGAAGTCCTAAACTTTAGGAAGTGGGGAAAAAAAAAACAGTACACAGTAACAGTACAGGTAACGAGTTTATTCCATGCTGAAAAGAAAAGAAAGGAAACAACGTTTCAGCTGTGGAGCCTTCTTCAGGTGTGGAGGCTCCACAGGTCCCTACTTGAACTACTACACAGTCACTATGAATATGACATACTCCTGTTACAGAATAAGACAAGCAGGTTAAAAGGCTTTTAAGGTATTGCAGAAAATCAAGTATTTTATTGTTCTGATCTGTGCTGTAAGTCCAATAAGAACACTTGAAATGACAGGAGGCTATTTGGCCCATCTGGGCCAATTGGTAGTAGTAAATTGATCCAGGAGTCACCTCCAGCTAATTCCTGAAGGAAGCCAAGGGTGTTGGCTTCAACCCCCCGGTCTGGGTAGTTCGTTCCACACTCCAGATTCCTTTGGGTAAACAAATGCCTCCTGTTCTTGGTTTTAAATGCACTGCAACGCAGTTTCCACTTGTGCCCTCTGGTTCCTTTTTCACTGTTGATTCTGTAGAAGTCCGCTGGGCTGACTTAGTCAGTGCCGTTGAGGGTTTTGAATACTTGTCGTAGGAGAACTGACGGAAGAGATGGTGAGAATTTCATGGCTTCTCGAACTGTTGTGCTCTTTAGCACTGAGGCACTGGTGCTGTCTGGATTCACAGATCCAGCATGTTAAGTGGTCCATTTCAAGTCAAACTGGACATGTCAGTAACTGTGGAGAAGGAGTAAGCTCTTTGCTGCTTTTTCTAAGAAAACGACACATTTTCACTTTGCCCATGCTAGTTGTTTTTTTGCAGTAACTCTGGCTAGTGACAGTTGTGAATGCCATCTTAATATAAATATCAAGATCGCTACAGTCTTTTTACAGACTGCAGAGCTTTGTGCAAGCTTTCATTTTTTACTGTATATAGTAATCATGGACTTTGCTGAGTGTGGAGTGTGCAAAAATCTAACGTGTATTGTGATTTGTCCCTCTTTTACAATCTTCCAGCCACAACTGCAAGCTCGTGTGTTTGCAGAATAGGAATTATGTGGCAGCAGGTGATGATGTGGGTGAGTAGTACTTTAATTAAATGTTGAGCGATGCACTTCAGATTATCTTCAATAGCTTGGAGGCATTTGGTGGCATCTTTGTAATATTGTTTTCCATTTGTGTGCAGGACTTAAATTCGGGCTTGATGTTTTAATTAAAATGTCAATAGCGCCTTAATTTATTTGTGCGTGGATGTAGATGGAAGATGCAATCGGATATTTATTGAAATTCGTTTTTTAGTAATGCTCGTTAATCTGCATTTTATTTATTTTATTCCTGAAGGGATTCATGCTCTCTGCAATGTATTTGCAAAGGCTACATTTATTGCAGTTAATTGTGCCCTCCTGGAGGGAAGAAGTGTTTAAAACATTAAGTCAGGTAAAATGCAGAGGATTCGCTCTTATTAGTGTAGGAGGGATAAATATCTAGATCTATACTCAAAGGCCACTGAAACATTTAGAAGGTTCTCTGATGCATATAAGGCAATACATTTTCCTACATATTGTTTTCAAATATGTTGATCCTTCTGCTGAAGTGGTGATGACTGTTTGAAAAATGATGATTGGAGCAGTTGCTATTTGCTCAGTAGGGTTTTGTACCTTACAAAATGGATATGCAATTTGGAAGGTTCATGCACTGCCATGCAGTGTTCTGGAGCTGCCTCTGTTCCTCGCTGCTTTCTAGAGTGTGCGCCTGTATTCTTGGTCCTTGTGAACATACTTCTGTATTGTGAGTTCTAACACCTCCTATGTGCCTTTAAAAAGTAGTAGTAAGTAAGCTTTGAATGTTGATCATTTTAAATTTATTTTGATGAGAGTAACGTTGTTTCCTCAATGGCCAAGCGTTTTTCATCCTAGTCATCTGCGTCAAGAGTAGGGTGGAGTTTCTTCAGGGCCCTTCCCTATTGAAATCAGCAGCAAGTACTCACACCAGTTTTCTCGTACTCCCTCTCTGAATATCTCCCTTGTGCATCAGGCCATGTCTGCTCACGGTTTTCTTGCTGTTGTGACACAGGTGCCTGTTTAACACGGGAGAGCTTTAATTTATCGGCGTCCCAAGTGAAGTCTTACATTTTTAAACATTTATTTTAACCATTGATCTCAGGGTGACATTCATTTCTCCTGTTGTGAAGAAACGTATTAATCAGAAGAAAACCCTTTTTGCTAGTACTTTTGTGTCCTGGATAGCATATTAGCACTGTGGCCTCTTGACACTGGGGATCTGGGTTCGATTCCTCACGTGCTACCCTTATAGAATTTGTATGTTCTCCCCGTGTTTACAGTCCAAAGACATACTTGTAGGTTAATTAGCTTTTGGGAAACTCCTCCTGGTGTGTATGTCTGTATGTGCCCTGCGATGGACTGGTGTCCTATCCAGGGTGTATCCTGCTAAGTGTCTGTTGCTTGCCTGGATAGGCTCCATTTCCTCTGTGACCCTGTATTAGATGATGCAGTTAGAAAATGGATGGATGTTGTGACTCTGTACAGTGTATTGGAGCTTTCCTTTTAACATGGGAGAGCTAATTTGAACTGCAAGTTCAGAGTTTCTAGGTTTCATTTTTTTAAAATCATAGTTCCTAAGCGAAAAGATAATTTTGCATTTTTTTCAGTTTTACGTTACCTTTGTAGAGAAACATTGATTTTTCAAAGCTAACTTAACCTTTATGATAGTCATTAAATCTAAAAAAATGCATATGCACGGTCATCAATTTAAAGTTAAAAGCAGTTTTCTCACAGGCTGTACAGAAGATGCCTCCATAATGTATTTTACCCCAGCTTTAGCCAAGAGCTAAACATCTTGCTAAGAGAGTACCTGTGTATAGTAAATGCTGTCTAAGATGCTTTTTCTTATTGATGTTGGATTTAAGATTACCCATTAAACATTGCTAAGCATAACAGGATACAGCCTTCAGAACATTTTTGCTGTGTCTGAATTTGGAAGATTTCTATACAGTTTTTGCTGAGTTTATAAGAGACAATTACATGCAGATAGACTATACACACTGGCATGTTTGCAATATAAAGAAAATTCTTGTTAATAGAAATTTAAATGGTCTTCTTTTTAACGTTTTATTGCTTGAAACCTGCAGTATACTGTACAATATGTTAATGGTGAAAGATTTTCTCATGCTGATGAGAGCTGTTTAGCAAGTGTGTTACAAAGTAGTGTGAATCAACAGAAGAAAAGTTTGTGTAGTGGAATTAAGTCTGCATTCACCTTCTGGTATATACAAGTCACGGTTCATCCTTGTCATGCGTTTTAGATCTTGAGGAGTTTTAGATCTTGAAAATTGTATTTTAGGTGGTGCTTTAAAGGAATTTGGAGTGCTGAATCATGGGAAATGGTTTCTACTGCTGTCTGGGTGGAAAAAACCACTGTAAGGAAGATTAAAGCAGTGGCCTTTAGCCCATCTAGCTTGTTTGTTAGTTGATATTTAATTGATCCAAGGATCTCGCCCAACTACTTCTTGAAAGAAACCATCGGTATCGGCTTCAACAACACGGCTGGGTAGCTTGTTCCACAGTCTCACAACTCCTCATGGTCTCGGCTTACATCTCGGTTTATATGCGTGTCCACCGCAGCTTGCCTTCTGCGGTCATGTACCCAACTCGGGGTGCTTCTGGGCCCTTGCGTGTAGCACCATCTGTCTTCCACATTTCTGGGGACGACCCTGCGACTGTAGGTCTTGACAACTGGAAAGTAGATGAAGCTCAGTGTTTGCAACGGTGTGAACAACATTTCAAGATGAGGGCATTTTGGGAATTCAAGGAAGCCTGCAGTGTCCTTGGCTATGGCATTCATTGAAGTACAGTAGGTGTCTGCACTGCTCAGATCTGTCCGTGTAAAAATAAGTACACTAAATAAGGGGGATGGACTTGGATTCTTGCACTGGAATGTGCAGTAGGAAGTGCTGGGGGAAAGAAACTATCATGGCAGGTATAGTTTACCTCACAGGAAAATCCTGTTCCAAACCCCCTTGGGCTATTTTTTTATTACGTGGGTCACTTATCCCCAGTTTGCTGCAGCAGCTGTAACCTCAGGGCTAAGCTATGTAAGGGGAGTTAGTGCAGAGAGCAAGACCAATGCATTGCAGCCATTCTACATTCATCATTGTAGGCTTTCACACTGTGAAGCTCTTCTCCCGATTTCGCCCCTGTGCTTCATGATCAGATTGACGGGTGAAAATAGTATGTCAAACCATAATATATGTTCCCCATTTCAAATAATCTTCCAGTTCCTATTGGAATCGCAGAGTAATACATCTTATTTTCTGTATTCCTAAAGCAGATCCTAGACTCTGGGACAGTGGCTGGCAGCACCACTGTATAACTGCTTCTGTGTTACACCTGGCTTTGCTCACTAGTTACTGTACATTTGTTCACATCCTGGGCAGTTGTTGTTAATTCTGCCAATAAATCATATTTCTTGACCAGGTCTGAGAGTTTAGGAATAATTTCAGGCAGAACACCCCCCCCACCCCATCTATCAAATCATTTGTTTAAAGCTGTCAGGAAGAAAGGACAAATTAAAAAATGTGTACTTCCAATGCCTTTGATATCGCGTTTTATGCTCACTATGTCTCTCTTTTGTTGGGTCTTTTCCCACTGGTTCTCAAAATACAGCACGTTGTTACTTTTTTCCACAGGAAGAGTTCAGGTTCATGGCTTCTGGCAGTCATGCTTGCAATCAATTACAAACTGAGTGATCACAGGTTTAATTAATAGATATTTAAAGATAAACAAGTTATTTAATCTGTAATGGATAACTTTATAAAATTTTGCGCAGTCATTTTCTTCTGTGTGTCCTACAGTGCACACAGAGGAAAGTATTAAGACCTGTTTTTTTAAACTCTTAGTAATAGATTTAGTTGGGTAAAGTGAGCTTTTTTAGTAAGATACCATTGTCAGCCTTTGCACCTGATCACTTTCAGTGATAGTACATAGAAATGCCTTTTGGCGCCTAGCTTTTTATTTAAAAGTATATACAGTACCCTCAGTTTGCCATGTACAGTTTTGTGACCTTGGTGCAGATGTCTGAAGTCTTTACCCAAATGAATAATTCAGACTTTTTGTCCCAAATACGGTATCATTACTTGACGTATCGGAGGAGACTTACTTCATCCACCACTAAAATACAGCACCTACTGTAACTTCATGACAAAGCAGCGGTTATCCACCATCACTGTACAGCAGATAACAAATTGAATTAAGGAGGAACTTTAAGTGGTCCATATTGTGTAAGGCGAAGGCGGAATTTACTTAAGACACTGGGGTTCACGCCAGTGCCCATGTGCCCTAGAATCTTTAAAAATTGAATTAGTTGTGTCTTCTGCTAAATGTCTCATGTGATGGACAATTACTCCTCCAGTGTATCCTGTCCTTATACTGTGGAAGTGAACCTTTGGAGAGAACAGTAGCAGCCAATTAGTCCACTGACACCATGGGCAGCAACAGTAACCTAGTTTTCATCAGCAGCCTCCCATTCCGGTACTGACCTGCTCTCAGTGTGCTGGAGACTAACCAGGCAGCCATGGGGAGCAAGGTATGACTATGCCCTTGACGTGACGCCACTCTGTCGTAGGGCAGACACACATGCCATCACCTACAGTATATGCATCTAGTGGGCAGTCGAGAGATGTGAGTTAACATGGATCTGCATGTCCAGTTTTGCCCAATTACTAAACAATTTTCTTTCCATAACATGTTCAGTCAACGTAATGACGCCACTGGAGTGTTTGGAGTATTCGCTTTTCATGTGACACATTAGATACAGGTTTTGGCTGTTTCTAGCTAAGTTTGTCTTTAGTTCCATACCTGGAACTAAACTTCCAGAGTGTTTCGTTAAATGCACTGGAGGAGTTGGTTTACATGGCAAACGGCTAAGGAGAACAACAAAAGGGAGAACCCTCCAAGGCACTTCAAAATAATAAATAATAAAAAAATAAAAAGAAGACAATTTAAAAAAAAATGACTATAAATGTATGAACAAGGGGTAGTGAATCTTTAACCAAACAGGCAATGTGTTTTAGTACATCCATAAAGATATTCTTAATTTCAAAGCCCTTGGAAGATTTCTTTTGAATGAATCGCACAGGGTTTTTGCTGAATAAAGTCACGTAGTGATCTATTGAAACAGAAACCCAAACACCATACAGACCCTCAAAGATCAGAGTTGTCCCCTTGTAAACACAAAACTCTTAGCTTAGCCATGTACTGCATCAACAGCAAAACGATCCTTTGCAAAACGTTTCAAGACATACTGTGTATTTACAGGTATCCTATACAATAGCTTGGCCAGCCCTGCTGTGTAATACTGGAATGTAGTGTCTTCTGCTTTGATATACCGGATTTGATTAGGTGAAGTATACATACTTTGCAGTTTGCCGGCGAACTGAAAGAGTAGCTTGAACACCATTACAAGTGATGCATCTACAGTAATCTTGTCATTTAAATTATTACTAGGAGCAGAACTGGTACAGTGCATCAGAGGGATTAATTAGAATTAACGGGATTAATGCTAGTAGTTTTTAATTTGAACTTCAGTACAAATAAATACGTGATTATGGGTTGAAAAAAAACAGGCCCCCTTTCTAAGTTTTTTTTTTTTTATATATAAGGTCTCTGGACCCACCTATGCAAGACAAAAATGAATTCTGGTTAAGTTAAAAATGGAGTAAGTCTCCTGCAAGAAATTCAGTTGTGGTATAATGGAAAAATAGTTAAACTTTTTTATCATATTTGTTTTTTAAAATGCACCAGATGGATACTCCATAGTATATATTAAGTAGATATGTTTTAGAGGATAGGTTTTTGGCAGTGCCAACCATCTTATTGTCAGGTGCCAGACAGCTAAATTGCTGTTTACCTGTGAAGATGAGACACCTATTTTTCCTGGCATGTTTTGGTTGTATTCCAGATGTTTAAATAAAACATTGAATTCCTTAAATATAAAGTTCAGATAAAGCATTCATTCTTGAAAGACATTTTAGTTTCCATGGATGCTGAGCTCATGAAAGAGGCACAGACCAATTGATTTTTTGAGCATACTAGTGAAGTAACATTGGTGCACAGAAGTCAAGAGTTCAAAAGGTGAGGTGATTGTCAGCAGAAACTAATGATCATTTCCATTTTTATTTTCATCAAGAAATCAAGGGACATGAGGGGGGATAAATAAGTTGATTTTGCTGCAGTCTTTCAGTGATGGTAAGATTGTGTTGAAATCTGTAGTTACTGAATCTGACTAGAACCTGAATGCAAAATAGTGTTTGCAGTCTTCATGTAGGCCCCCATCTTAGTGTGTTTCTTCAGCCTTTTTACTCAAGTGGTAATCTAAGCAGTAATCTGAAAAGGTGGCCAAGAAGTATATATTTTATTTTTAGACTTCACTGCTGGAACAACACTGTTCTTCACTGGTTCACTGCTTGCATACGTCAGACACTGTAAAAGACAGCTGTGTTTCAGGCATTCTGTTCTGAGTTGTTATAAAGTGTGTTTGCTCATGGTGACCACGTTTCTCTAGAATCTCTGGAACGTGATGTATTTTTAAATTGCTCTCTTAACTATAAGAAATTAATCTGTAAACAATTGCACATCTGTTAAGGCAAATGGTGATGCAAATCACTAGTCCGTTTACGTTTCCTGACAGCGATCAGCTGTTCACAAGTGAAGCTGCAGATTCACAATGTTTTATGAACTACCGGAAGATAAATGGCAACCTTCAATATATATTTGACCGCAAAAGAGACATCGAAGTTGGTAATAGACTTTTCTCTGTTGCCAAGTATGTTCAAATCAGTGTTTCTCATCAAAAATGCCCTGGTGTCAAATAAATTCAGACTGATCAATAGCTGTAAAAGCAAAATGGCTAATAAGAGTACCTCATTTGTCATGTACAGCAATTAAACATCAAAATTAATCTTGGCCAGTGTATAACATTGTAGAAGTGTTAACTACTTTCAGTTTGTTGGAAAATGGAAAATGGCCTGGGGGTTATGGAGTAATAGGATCTCCCGGTCTTTGCTGGAGTTATGGTAGATCCAGACCTCTGTCGTGTGACAGGAATCATCTTGTTCATGTTCCGAGTCCATTACCATTACTCGGATAATGTGGTTGAGTAGGGGCCGCACAGTATATCTATGTAGTATATCCTATAGGTGATGGTATTCTAATGATAATTTATGCAGAGAACTTAAGGGAAACACATCGCATATTCCTATAAAGAAGATGAAAAGGATACTTTTGTCATCCTCCATCCCTCCCCAGACTCCTGAGAGGGCATGCTCCCCCTGTCTTTTGGGAAAGGATTCCGGCACCCTTCTTCCTACTTGTTCCCTGGAAATTATCGGTGTTCCAGGTGGCCCTGGTCCACCTCAAGTCCACCTTTTCTCAAGTGTGAACATTCGCAAAATTTAACGATGGCCCTGGGCCAAACCAAATTTAAGTCACCTGTTTCAGGTAGAGGACCACACAACTGCTGGTTTTCATCCCGACTGAGCTTAGTTTTCTCATCGAAGTCTTCATTGAACTAAGACCTTTCTTCTCTAAAGTTTGGGATTTTTATTTTCCTTTTGAAATGCAATAGTTAAAAGGTGACCTGCGCCATTTTTAAGAGCTGAAAACAGTTCAAATTGATCTGTACCCTGAGAGCTTGACTGGTACAAACATCTGCAGGTGTGTGGTTCTCCCGGGCCAGGATTAGGAACACTTGACCCGTTTGGTATAATATTATTATTATTATTATTATTATTATTATTAATAAACTTTATTTTATATAGCGCCTTTAAAGGTGGCTTCTCAAAGCACTTTACAGGATGACAATAACAATAAATAAGAAGACTACAACAATAATTAAGAAGATTTCACAAGATAGGACACAATTATAATTACAACAATACAACAATAACAATAGAGGAGGTATGGAACAGGATTGGCAATTGCAAAAAGCCGTGCAATTGCCCCCAGTTTTCCCTTGTAGTGGCACATGCAGTACTTGTGGCTATGGTTTTTAAGAGTTGGAATACATCACTGCATGTTGGTGTGGTAGAATTCTGGCCATCACAGAGGATAGTCACCACCCAGGGCATGAGCTCTTCACCCCACTGCCCTCATGCAAGAGATATAAGAGCATACGGACACTGACCACCAGATTCGTCAATATCTTCTACCCACAAGCATTACCCACTTGTATATGGTCTACTGTTTGTTTGTATATTATCTTGATGCACCGTCTGCATTTTGTGTTTTTACACTTTTTTTTAACAATCGAGACCCTTTCTGTAAGTAAGAATTCCATTGTACCAGTACATGTACCGGTTATAAACGGCAATAAAGTCAGTTAGTTATCAATGGTCTCTAGTGATTAGATCACATCGATAGTAACATTTGTTTTTGTTATGTACATTTAGCAGTTTGGCTGCCGCATTGTATACTATACTTGTCTCTGTAGAATCTAGTATACTCTCGCACAACAAAAATTGTTTGACACTCACCTTTTGTTAGAGAGTAGAATACTGTATGTAATCTTATAATAATAATTGCTTACACTTGTATAGCGCTTTTCTGGACGCTCCACTCAAAGCGCTTTACAGGTAATAGGGACTCCCCTCCACCACCACCAGTGTGCAGCATCCACCTGGATAACATAGAACTGGTTGTATTAATCCTTTCATGTCACGTAAACACTGAGCAGAGTGATGAAAATATAAAATGTGATGAATCTATTGGGCTAATAAGTACTATATGAAGTATAATACCTGCAACATTGCAAGGAGTGAATTATCCATCTGGATTACATTTCTGTGCTCTCATCCCTTCTCATCAGGTCATTTTGCCATTCAGCAGTTCAGTGTTTATCCCCATACTCACATGCATTGTTTGTGCTCTTTGGACTCTGGCCTTGTTTCATTTCCCGAAACGAGGCTCCGCTCCGAACCCTGGGTGACCCTGGCAAACCATGTTTTCTGTTCTGTTGTTTCAAGACTTGGAAGTCAGTCAGCACTTGAGTCCTGCCTTTAAAACACTGCAACTGTGCAGTAGCTTTTAATTCTCTTTACTGTTGTGGTCTTATGGTGATTTAGTGTTTTGTGTTCATCGGCCTTTGTTTGCCTTTGTCCCGTTTTGCTGTAAAATGCCTTGAAAGAGTTGTATGAAAGGTGCTATATAAAATAAATATTCTTCTTGCATATTTACATGACATTCAAAGAGTTGCCTAAAGTTAGTAGGACTTTTCAGTCCAGGAATAAGAACACACTAGGCAATGTTAAAAATGGAGTTACAAAATGTCCAAAATTGTGATGGTTGAGAGCAGACCCTGGGTCAGCATACCTTCACGTGAAAATGGCAACATATAGTCATTTATGACGTTCTGAGGAAATGCATCTACATTCCAACGCCGGAACTAGGCCAAAAAAAATCGCCTGCCAGGAACCCTCTGCTAAGGATGGGCTAGAGTCCATCTTCTGCTCGCAAAATTAGAAACAACGAAAATCTGTGACATGTCCAGTGCATAATGGTATTTCTTTATCTCTCGTTTGTAGTAGTGCTATGCTGAAGAAGAGTTTAATTTAATGTGCTGTGTGTCTTATGCCCACTCTAGAGTGTGCACAGCACATTCACGGGATACATGTAGGACACTGGCTGAAAGACATCAGCCCTGATCTAAGCCACTAAACGCTTTTTAAACCGAGGAAGATAAGTTGCACACACAGGCTGAGTAATCTGGGATCTGCAGTCTCCTTTGCCAATTTATCTGTGTCTGCTTTAAACAGAAGGCCTTGCTCGTCTAGGGTTGGAGTTCCTAGTAAACAAGGATTATCCAGTCAAATGCTGATCAAACACACACCTCTATTCACTGTGGTTTGGTCATTAAAAAAAGGTACAACATCTGTCTGCAATTAGAAACTGCCATGCATTTGTGTTGTTCCAGATTTGCCTGCTTGCTCCTTGCTGATACTTGTTCGAGATAAAGACAAAATAGCTCTCCCGATAGAGAGGCACGACTTTAGCCAAAGGCCAGGGAACAAGAGAAGGGGATGATGACTAGAAGGAATTCAGTTCAAAGGGTCTACTCCCTAAAGACTCCTGGCTAGTCCTGCTACATTCTACTGTGCTGCTCAGAAGCAAACAGCTGACAATGGAGAAGTGGAAAAGATGTCAAATTCAATTTTAGCACTGCCTTTTTAACATTTGTATGTACAGTGTACGCATTGTGTGATTTCTGTATGAATCGAGTTTTTGTCAAAATCGACAAAAAAATCAATTGACAATCTACTTGGGGGGTGAAGTTTTAATTTAAGCTTTTTATGCATTAAACTACGGGAAAGAAATTTTGAGGTTAAAAATGTAATCACTTGCTGTCCACCTCCCCACCCCCTTAGTATACAGATTTGACACTGCTACACTTTTGAATATTCTTAGGTTTAAGCTGTATTAGATTAGGTGTAAGACACGGTGAATCTGCATGGAAGGTGGCAGATCCTCCCTTGTTTACAGTCCTCATTTACTCAGTGGAATCTTGAACACCCGCTTGTTGTGAATCAACACGCACCCATTCATGGTTAAGGTTCTGTGTTTTCAGGGTCTATTTTTTTGTCACATCGATTCTGTTTTCCCAGTAAACTCCTTAATCCTCTGTTAATTATTGTAGCGGCTTATTATTCTTAAAAAAATGAGAAGCTTTTCACTTGTTTTAGTGTATTTTATTCATTCATTCTTCCATGTGATGCTGAACTGTCATCCCGGAGTCTGTACTGGCTGATCTGTGTGTCAGGGTTATTCTCGAATGAGGTACCTGACATTTGTTTTTGACAGGACAGAGATGCATGTAGAATAAAGTCATCACAACTATTTTTGAAATAATTATGAATAATAATGATGCCTGTCCAATATTTAGGGGGGGGGGAATGAAATAAATGCATTTTGCTATATTAGGATCTAGTGAAAGAGCAATGAGTGCTGATAACCTTTCTAAAAGAGAGGCATTAATGGTTCAGTGGCCTGAGTACAGAAAATCATTTTAGATTGTGGGGGTCTGGAATGGTGGGAAGAGGGCCCATTTAAAATAGCATCTTTAGGAAAAGTTTCTTGAATTTTGTCTCTTTCCTTGTGTGGAGCTAAAGATCACTTTTGCATTTTAACTGCTGGCATCTTCTGGGTGCCATCCATGAAAAAGCTGCTATAAACCACGTGCTTAATCTTATTACTGTCCATGTGACTTCTGAAGGTAAACATTGACAGGCAGAGTAATTTTAATTGCAGGTATGTAAATAAAAACACAAATCTATGCCTTGCTGGATATGAAGGGACACCAAATAAGAGCACACGGGTCATCAGTTATGTGTCTACTTTATTTGCATTTCAGTGCATTTGCAGTACAGAAGTTGAAAGTATCTGTAATATTTTTTTTTCTGATGTGTTGGAAGTTGTAGGAGTGACCTGGAATACTATTTAATAACTCTTCCTTGAGGAGAGAATTGAGCAGTGGCTAATACATTTAAAGAACTACTCTTGCAGGTTGCTGAAAAGTTAAATGGCTATTTTGAGAGCTTTGCTGCCTCAGACAATGTAAGTGTATGTTTGTCAAGGAGACTGCTTTCTTAATAACTGTGATTAGGATCCAGCCCCTTGTAGAATAGCTTCCAAGCATCAGGTATAATTTCTGATGCATTTTCTTATCCAAGGTTAAGTGATCAAAGTGGAGAAAATAGTCGCTGCCAGATCACACAGTTTATTATAAAAATAGTTCCACAATATTCTTTCTCAAACTGCATAAATGTGGAATACAACTTAACTGCTGCTCTTTCATATGAGCTAGTTGTTGGTATACGGTGCTTTTCAAACCACGTGCGGAGTTGTAGCCGACTCCCTTGCTTGCTAGGCCCTAGGAATGCAGAGATGGACGTTTTAAATTCATTGACAAGTCAGTGCAGTTCCCCAGCCACTCGCAAAATATCATACCGCAGTGTTGTTTTTCAGCACAGTTTGGTGTTAAGGTAACCTGTGTAATAGTTTTCTAAAGATCAAAATTAAAGGTTTGGTGAGAATTTTTTTTAAAACTCTGTTTAGGAAAAGAATGCAGAAGGAATATGAGCCCACCCTGTTTAAATATAGATGTGCTTTAGCATGTTAAAAAAAGAAAGCCTGTGTGCACACTAGGTATCTCAGTGGCCATACTTTAGCACCTTTCTTTACTATCTAGTAATTTACAAGAAGAAAAACAAGATGTTGTTTTAATTAAAAATGTAACGTCTAAATTACCATTTCTAATAGTTCTAATAATTTGGAATTTAAAGAGGAAAATATTACCCTTTTTTTTAAATTGAGTTTTGGGAAAATCTGACTTTTATTCAGGACTTCGAAAAGTTGATCAGCTTTTATGCTAGCACAAAAAGTTTTGTGAATATTTGTTATGGAAGTTTCTTAGGTTAAACATTTCTTTAACAGCAGATAATTTAGTGGAATACGGCCGCTTCGGCCAGTTAAGATTAAAATACGTCTTGCTTTTTTTGTAATTTAAACTTCTTGTTACACTTTTTTTTTTCCTTTTTCAATGAGGTACATTTATTGCAGCTGAAAATTCATTAGGAAATTTACTTTATTCTTTTATTCTGCTTTAAACTTCATTCTCATTTGAATTCAAGTGTGACTCCACTATGCATACAGTAACCTGCTTTCTGATTGCCTGTATGTTGACTTACTGTTCTTCTGGTGAGGACAATCACAGCTCCCTCTGCTGGTTAAGACAAAGCTGTTTTTCCTCTTGAGGGTCTGACTCTGTATACCTCAAATAGCTTTTCCATTTTTGAGAAGATTATTGTAGGGGGATTTAGCCACTGTGTCTGTTCTGTTTCTTTTTATTCCTGTTCTTCGCTTTATTTTGTCAGCAAGTAGCATGACACATTTACTGTCTTCTTCAGCACAACGTTATTTCTCAGCTTGACGGTGATGAATGAGCACTTTAACAGCTACACTGCACTAACTGTAGAGAGAGGGGGAGAGAGGTTTATTAGGTGCCTATAATAAGCATGCTCTTATTACTTGATTTTGCTCAGCACAGTTTTTCTAAATACACTACCAGATTTTATTTTCAGCTGCCGAGCAGGTGTGAAACCAAAAAAGCACCTCAGTTGTCATCTGCATGTAAACCGGGGGATCTGTAGGCTTAAACTGCGCCCCAGGCAGGTGCACCTTGCTGTGATGCAGATTGTCCTCAACCTCGTGGTGTCTGGCAAGGCTGCGCTTGTAAACTTCCACTCGGCTCGGAGGGCTGAGTTTCTGGCGTGGCATTACAAATCTTGGCAGCACTCGCACGGGGAGGGTTGCGCTGCGCATGGGTTCCCATGAGTAAGGAAGGCAATAGCAGAGTTTCCATAGCAGACCTAGGGAAGGAAACATAGAACAGGCTTTGATCTATTTCAGGTTCAAGAAGCTAAGGGTTTTACGGTGTCATACTGTACCAGTGTAACATGGCATTTAGAGGGTTAGTATGTCTCTGCCTGGAATACTGACGTTTTTTCCACACTGCTGCTGCTGCTGCTGCTGCTATCCATGGGGGCAGCATAATATAGAGGGTATACTGTATCTCAGACTCATAACTGGTAGGTTGTGCATCTTCCTCAAAAACCATCAGACACCCATAAGTGGAGCGGTGGCTCTGTGGCTCAGGATCTGCGCCTGCACCTGTGGCTGGAAGGTTGCCGGTTCAAATCCTGCGGCTGGCAGAGGAATCCTACTCCGTTGGGCTGTTGATCAAGGCCCTTAACCCCAACTGCCCCAGGGGCTCTGTACAATGGCTGACCCTGTGCTCTGACCCTGCTTCTCTCTCCCTGTCTGTGTGTCTCATGGAGAGCAAGCTTGGGTATGCGAAAAAGACAAATTCCTAATGCAAGAAATTGTATAGGGCTGATGAATATATCTGATGAATGTCAGCAAAGGGTGGTGTTTTTTCGTGAATCACAATTGTATTGGAAACTTCTGCGGGGCAAGGATGAAGTTTAAATTACCCACTGTAGTCTAAAAATGAAACTCATTAGGTCTCGGGCTTGTCCGATTTGTTTTCGAATTCTCGTTGATGCACCTTTTGTTATTTCTGTACTCTCAAAGACTTAAGTGTTTGTTATTTTCGATTTAGAGTTTGTCACTTTAAAAAGACAGGTACAGTATGTCAGAGAGACAAGTTGAATTATTGGTCAATGCGAAAGACCCAAATGAATAGTTCAGCAGTGCCTCTATCAGTCATATGATCATATTGTGAAGATCTGCCAACTCTTGGGTGGTGCATGGCAGCATGAAACACAGCAGCTGCACTTTAAGATCTTTAAAACAGTAGGGTGTGAAATGAATGGGTATATCATAATGCTTGCATTAAACACTGGGGCTGGGAATGACTGGTTTCCATTAGTAAAGGTGTTTCTACCAGTAAACCCAGGGACCCAGGGTAGTGATCTTACTGCCAGTAATTTGATGTTCAGAGGTGCCATGTTATTCTTTTATTTTTAAATGTGATTTTGTGCAGCTGAGTCTAGCTATGAATTTATGTGCTTAATTTTCTTGTTTCTTGTTTGTGCAATGTACTTGCTTCTTTCTTTGGTTTTGTAATAAAACTGGTGCCTACCCTAATTACTTGTGCTGTTTACAAACAAATATTTTATAGCAACGCGTTAGAATTGTGGATTGGTCTTCCCCCTTAGTGGATTTTGCTGTTATTGCGAACAGTTGTTGATGCAGTTTTTCATTTCATTTTTTGCATACCAGTATCCAAGCCAGTGCATACAGAGCGGAATACTGTGTTTATCTGAAACATATGTAATGGAATACTCTGTTTAACATGGATATTACCTCTAAACAATAGGATATGATTTAATATTTTCAGTATTTGTGCTGTTTTCCCCCCAGTTTGTTTTATTGTTTCTTTATAGTAGCATCCGAAGTATTTGAAGAGGTTTCTGAAGATGTCAGATCTCCAGGTGTCAGGGCTACTGGAAATATGTATGAGGTTGGAGCGAGGTGTTTAAATGATGTATAATCCCTATTCTGTTGCAAGCCCGAGCTGCTTCTGATCTGGTAGAAGAACTCTGGAGGGATCAGAAGCTCCTTGACCTGCTGGCCTCTCCTAGCACAGTCAGTAAAGGTGCAATCTGGGTCTTGTTTTTTCCATTTAGGTTATGTGCTTGCAGGCAATGTTGAATTTCATGTAGGAGTTTTTTTTTTTTTGGCCTGCCCTTGTGAATGGCAGCAGACATTGCATTTGCATCACCACCTGAACTGTATCACGTCCTTCCACCTGCCTGGCAATTGTGTGCAGTAAAAGGTCTGACTTACTTTCTGCATTTCCATTAGCTGCACACGTTCCTGTGTGGCCTTTTCCCCTTTTTACAGAAGTGTTTTTGCACGGTTGACTGATCTTAAGGCTTATTTACTCCGTTACTATTCTATGAATGGCACCAGGCTTTCAGTGCTTTGTTGTGACGGCTTTAGACTGTGTGCAAAGGTCATGTTCGTATGTTGGAATCTGGAGTGCTCTTTATTTTTTGCACTTAAGGTACCTGTGTAAGATGGGGACAAGCGTCTAGGTATCCTTTCAGCTAATCACCAGCCCGAGATGAGACAGTCTTTTTAAATTTCCATGGATATTTCACTGTTGCATGCTTTGAATCTGAATGTTTGAATCTGTGAAATCAAAAACTGCTTCCAGTACAGATTCCTGTACTCTAGAGTCAAGAAGTATTTTTATTTTACTTTGCACATCAAGAGACTTGAAACCTACAGTATCTGTGATGAGTGAACATTGGATTTTTTTAACTGTTGTTTTTTTAATATGCAACATGTACGTACATAAGGTACAGTACATGAACTGCACTTTAATGCTACTATATTGAAACCATTTCAAATATCAAAGGGTCATTATTCTGGTTTTAAAAATGGAACAAAGTGGTTACGGTAAAGTTAAATTTGTGCTTTAACCTCTAATTAATAAAAATGTCATGGCCTGGCACTTCGAATGTTCCTTAATCACAACAGTTATGGTTGTGAAAAGGTTAATGGATCTGAAAAGAGTGTTTTTTTTTTAAGTTTACCTGTGCAGATGAGGTGAAATATGGAAAGACTTGCTTTAGTTATATGGTTTGGTGTAACTCTCCTGTTAATCTGGGCAGGTGACATAATTCTGACATTGCTGGGAGTTTCAGTCTCCTTCAAACCCCTTTACACTATGATGACAGGACAGCACCGTCCCCCCAAAGGAGCATATAGAGAAAACACAGCAGACTGCTACATACTGTGAGAGCTGAAGCTAGTTTTATTGGCTTTCAGGATTCTAAGCAAGTGCTTAATAGCTTATGAATAAATATCAGTTTAATTTTCTCATTCAGGACAAATTATATCACGTGCTGTCTTGGGATGTCAGCATGACACTGGCGTTGAGCCTTTATTTATGCACATCCACACAGTCTAGTCTCAGACGCATTCGCACACAATTTGCAGACCCTATATGCTAACCCTTTTATTGGTCAGAAATTGTCATTGTTACATTTTAGTTGCTGCTGTGCATCAGTTTTCTCATTCTTTACCTCTTTTCGATTTGAAATCTGTAGGTAATTTGTTTGCACTGTTGTTAGTGGAGAGCTTTTGTCTTTTACCTGGGTCTGTGCTTTCTTTTTTCTGCATAAACTCTGCAGAAGTGGTCTACAGAATGGCATCGAGGTGAGAGGAGTGTAGTTTACTGAAAATACTGCTTTGCTGTTCAAGATGCTGCTCGTCTTTCTGCTTGAGGGAAGCCATGTTCTTTGGGATCCGGGGTGTTTCTTGTTTTGATCTAGACCTTGGGGAGAATGGATTTTTGTTTGTTAAAACAGTCCTACAGTACATCACAACTAATGATACATGACTCAAGCAAAACAAAAATGTATATAATGTTACTTGTGCATTAGTATGCAGTTACCAAAATTGCCACTGGCACAGGAGCCTAATTCTAACAGCTACTCCATATTATCTGAACACAAAAATTGTCACAAAGAGTGGATTTAAAGGTTGCCTGGAGAGTTTTTTTCAATACACTAAAATGTTTTACTTCTCCTTGTGAAACTAAATTATTTTTTTCTTTATTATTGCATACATTTTATGTTTTACAAAACCATGTAGCTTTTAACATCACACGGCTCTTACCCAAAAGCATTTCCAGCACACCATTTACAGTTAATGATGCACGCCATAAGGTGTTAAAAGATATCTGGTTCATTTTGTAATAAGGAATAATTTAAAATTTTGTGGGTGGTATTGCTTATATGCCTTTCTCCTGAATACTCCAACATAATGGCATTAACTATACTTCATGGTACCATCCACTGTCTGCTTTGATCCATTTTTTAGGTTCATGGAAAAGCCAAGAATGTTCAATTTATGTGCTGGAGCTGCTAGAAAATATAACACGTGTTTGAGATGAAAGGTGGCAGAAAAATACACCTGTTTCATTCCCCTTTGCCTTATGCTGCACAAACAGGTAAAGGGTAATGAAGACTCTCCAACCTGCATAATGTGGTACTAAGAGAGCTCATTGAGCAAGTGCTGTATTGCCCATAAACCTGGCACCATTTCATGATAAAGTTTTAAAACATTTTTTTTTAAACAGCACCAGTTCAAGCTGTTGGAACTCTGTCTTTTAACTGTGGATATTGTGTATTTTGTATAAGAATAAATTAATATAAATAAAATCTTTTCACAGTCCTTATTACAGATGAAGCTTTTTTTTCCCAACATACAGCAGGAGTAAGTTCATGCAGGGGACATTTTGTATTTTTTTTAGATCTGATCCCTTGTTTTTTCATTAAGTATGTGAGGAAAGTGTCAAATTGTGTTGGTAGGGGAAAAAAGTAGAAGGATTATTTAATATAAATTCTGAGCCCTGCCATACTACAGTGGAAAGGCATGCAGCCCTGACAATAATTCCAGGCCCCAACAGAGCTCAGATATGCACTGGTGAGTGTGGGATCTTGGCCTTCTGCGTCATGCAGACAGTTGATATTTATACTGTAGGCATAGAGGGACTGCAGGAAAGCTAGGTTGTTGCATTGCATTTGTTTTTGGTGGTCCGGGGTGCAGGAAGACCCTGTATGTGTACTTGACCCTGCCTGTAATTTAAAGCATAATTAAGATTCTGTAGCTTTCTACCGTGACACAGCAGGGGTGTGGTAAAGTGGGTACTAATCAAGTAGTTTGAAATGCAGCTTAATTGAAATTGTGCTTTGACTGTAAATTTCTGCTTGCTTTTGGCAAAGCATACTAATGTGGCTCGATCAACATTCACTACGTCTCCAATGGCAGTGTTTAGTAAAGAATACTCGCTCACTTCCAGTTTTTTCATAATTGCAAAGCTTTCTTACGCTGGATGATAATGACTTCCTCTGTGCACTTCCCAGAGGTTGGGAAAGGGAAGTGGTTAATTTAATTGTGAGCCTGCTACTGTATATATACAAAAACAATAGTTTATTTGACAGCCAGAGGCTAGTGCTGATTTTCATGCCGGGGAGCATTAACATTGAACTTCTATTTCCAGGACTGACCCTGGCTGTAGAGTTGAGAGTGAAGGAACTAGAGCCCTACCCTTTATTTATTTTTTGTTTGCCTCCTAGTAATGAATTTTAGAACCTGGACTTACAGTAACTACACATCCTCTCTTGTTAAAGAGAGTTACCGTAATTGCTTGAATTCTGCTTACAAGGTAAAGCTTTCCTTAAAAGATGTTCATGTACATGGTGTTACACGTCACGGTTCAGAATCCTGGGATGAGCCTGGTATTCACCAACTAGTCTTTTACACGAGTTAAATTAAAAGTACAAATGTGGAAACTCAGTACAGTTTAATGAATGGAGGGAACTACATTGTCTGCGTTGGGGGAAAAAAAACAGAGGTATTGAAGAGACGCAGTATGGCCAGAAACGGGGAAAAAAAACAGTTAAAAAGTGTAATAAAACTGAAATCCATCAGCTGCTGCCAGCAAGTACTGTAGCTCATGTGCACTAATAAGAGATGAATCTTTCTTGTTAATACAGCATCGATTTTATAAACCTTTGAAACCACATTCGTTCAGGAGGGCTAGACGAGATATTTTTTGTTGTTGTGCCTGTTGGCTTGAACCTCGGCTGCCCGTGTCCGTGTGGGTGTGTAGACAGCAGGAGATCCTGGCAGCAGCGGAGTCTGTTTCGTCAGCCTTCGTTGCCCTGTCACACCCGCGTGGGCGGCGGGGTGGTGATGTCATGCAAAGTCAGCGGGATAAGGGGAGAAGGCCGTGGCTGCCGTGAGAACGTTCCCAGGCCCTTCCTTCTCCGTCTTCCTATTGGGCAAGAAGCAGCAGGCCCATTAGAATGACTAAAGGCAGAGTCAGTAAAGGAGGTTTTGTTTCTGTGACCCAGGTGTCTTCTCATGTTTTAAACAGATGTGGATCTGCTTCAGGTGGCAAACGTTTGGTCAGCAGGTGAAGCTCAGGTGCCCGGGTTGGTGGGACACCATTCTGAACATTCAACTCAATTCAATTCCACTTTATTTGTCGTTTATACTTACATGTTTGCATGGTGAAAAGTGTTTTCTCGTGAGTCTCTCAGGTGAAGTATATTAATAGAACAGCATACAAAACAATAGACAGAAATGCAATAACAATGTAAACAACAGTATGGTGCCAGTGCAGAATTGTCAAAAACTGTGCAAATACACAGAGAAAAGTATACAGACAGGACAAAAACAGTGCAAAAATAATATGGCGATTAGTAAATAGTACAAGTAGTACAGTTTTAAGTACAATTTTGGCTTACATTCTGTTGTCGTGTACGTAGTGGTGTAGGAGTACAGTTATTATGGGTACAGGAAGAAGTACATTTAGGCGATGTACAGCTGTCCCTTGGCATTTTAATCCTGTAGGAGAAGGGTATATTGCTGATATGAACTCCATATAGATTGAACAGAAAAGAATGAATTAAATTAGTTGGAAAATATTGATTTTATATCAAAACCTTATGTATTGGACCTTTTGTGATTGTTTTTTTTTCAGATTTTATATCGAGTCTGTTTCCCATTGTATTCTTTTGGCTGTTGTATTATAACATGTATAATCTTAGTAATGTTCTGTTTTTTTTTAACTAAAGATTTTACTCTGCTTATTAAGGATAAAGTATGGTTGGCTTTTGTCTTTTCAATTATTTGACAATGCTCAAGTGGTAGAGGGTTAATGGAGATCCTGGACAGGTTAATGAAATGCCTTTATCACATTGTGTTTCACATGCTAGTAGACACCAGAGTCTTTCAGCTCCATATGATGCAGCACTTTAATTACAGCGTGATGATGCAATTAACTAGCTGGTACAAGCTCCTGTGGATAGGCCTTCACCACAGAATTACAATTTTGGTGAGCACACACCCCTGGAAACTGCAAACAGTTTAACAGCCATGATGCTAAAGGCGGTTTTTAGACATTTTTTTTTTTCAGCTGTTAAAGCAGTTAGCTGTAGGTTTTGCTGATCGAATGTTATTTAGATTCCTTTGACCATTACTACATAAAAATTCACTTCTATCCACGCATTATATCCAACTGTCCACGTGTTAGAAGCAGACATGACTTTATTACAGTACTACCTTATTATAATGAAATTTATGCTATGGTGAGTTTGATCAGGGTTACGACAAAATGAATTATGTAGCTGTTGGGATTTAAGAACATAAGATTTGTAACAAGTGAGAGGAGGCTATTGGGCCTGTCTTTTCCGTTTGGTACTTAGTGGTTGATTTATAACCCCAGTTTTACAATGATAGCGTTTTTAGACATCCACGTTTTGCAGGAATTTTCTTGATTATTTTTTAACTATGCTTTATCAATCTCATTAGAATTTTGAAATCTGAAGCTACAAAGTTATGAGGCATAAGTATAACCCTTGTAGAACAGTCTGTTCCGTTAAAACATATTTTTAGTACAGATTATGCTCTAAAGTTTGTGAAATTTTGAATTTTAGTTTCAATCCTTGTTATATTGGATGCAGTGCGCATCAGAGAATAGCTCTTTGCCCTTTGACTGGATATCATTTTCTCTTGAGGAAAAAAAATCTTTCAGTCCACAAAGTCATCATTTGTCAAAACTGAGTCATTACAAAGACACATAAGTGTCTAATGATAGTCTTAGACAATTTATTGTGATTGTTGTAGTAAAAAGCACTCAACTAAATCTTATTTGTGTTGGTGTTAAATAACTGTCTTGTGGTCTAACCTTAATAGAGTGACTATTCTGCAGGATTAAGGTTTTTTGTCCATTTGATTTGCATATACCCCTAAAAAAAGGTTAATACATTTTTTATTTTTTACAGTCCCTAAAACCTGGATTTTAAAACTCCTGGAAAAGAACTATGATGTACTGTAAAATAACATTAAAAAGTAATGGAAGTAACATTTTGCATTGTAAAACACTTTGTACCTGAAATGGCAGGTCGTATCATTCAAGATGGATCACTTCATCGTGATGAAGCCGCAAAGCAGATGCGTGTGGTGTTATTCACGGTTTCATTCCGGCACTTCAAACTCAGGAAAACCTTAAAATCCGGTGCATTTTTCAATAAAATCCTGATTTTATAAACTGGGTGTATTAAGAAAGTAATCTGGGACATGTGTCTCTAATAGCACCTGTTTTTGAGAGACTTACACTACTGCTGCTTTCAGAAGCTGGCACTGTTGGGGGTTATTGTTAACGACCACTGCTGAAGTGCAGTGTTGTACTTCTGCTATTTTACTGCTAAATTCCTAAGCAATTCTTGAGTTATGAAGAGTAAATTTCAAGATACTAAGAAAGGACTAAAGAGAAAACACGTGACACTCTGGGTCAAAAGTTCAAGACATTTTAAATAGGCTAGATAGAGGAAGAGTATTATCCTGTTTGCTTTGCATTGCCATTTTTAGTAGCTGTACTCTGGTGAGGTACTGGTTGCTGTCTGGGTTGCCTGGCCTTCTGGGCTGTTTCCTAACCCCAGGGTACATGACTGTCCAAGAGTGCCGTCGCTGTGGGCCGTCATGTACTGTACTGTGGTTTCTCACTCCATGTGGCTTGTATGAGTGGCTTTACTTGAGTGCAAGTGTCAGCCGTGAAAGCAGATTGGCTGTGTATCACACCCACTCAAGACTACTGTAGTGCCGTATCGTTTTCAGATTGTGCTCTTGGGCTTGTAAGCCTGGGTATCCTATCTGATTTCACCACTTTCTCCACTGCGGGGTTTTTACGATACTTTATTCTACAGGCCTGTATAAATGATGTCGATTCCATTCAAGACCAACCAGTTCTGGATTTAACAATCAGCCAGGTGTCAAAACGTTTTACTCATCATTGTGGTTTTCCCACTGGATCAGAAAATAATAACTCAGTTCATTGTTCTCACTGAGTCATTATAGTAGCCTGTTTGTCGAGTTATACTCCTTCCACTTCAGTCCGGTTGCATCACGGCAAGAGACACTAGTGCTGAAGGAAACAAGCTAACCAATTCGAAGTTCACCAACCTCTTTTTTTTTTTTTTACATTGGTAAAACAGTAGGCCTTTGTTCTCTCTAGGATTGAACAGACCGAATGTCTTGGCATATTTAGCATAATTGTGAAAGGATTACATTACACTGATTACATTTATAACCAATTGCAGGTGAAGGTGACAGTCTGGAGAAGAATTAGTTCCAGACTTTTTTGTGTCATTCAGCGAGACGATATGAAAATGTGATCTCAGTTTAATAGAAACAGCAGGAGCGTTTTGAGGGTTTATCCAGCACTACGGCCCCCCCCGATCCAGGTGAAAGGTGTGGGGTGACTCGTGAGTCATCTCACCTGCTCCTTGGAAAATTCCAAAGCCGAGGGAACTGCTCCGTCACTGACGTCCAGAGGCGTTTGTGGGGTTGTTTCTTGGGCTTCCTGCTGGTTGCATCCACGAGAAAAAAAAATCCAAGTTTTGGCTTTGAAAGGCAAAAGGCATGCAATATGCGCGTTGCTGCAAATCGCCATTTCAGCAAATATTTTAGTTCTCTTCTTGGATGCCCTGCAAAAAAATAATGATTAGTGTGCCAGCTTGGAGCTGCCCAACAGATAGCAGTTTACACATGAACTTTCTGCTTGGACATGTGAAAGGTAGATTATGAACATGAAGAATATGAAGTAATTTTCTAAACTTCATAGGAATTATTACAACTTTGTGGAATGTAATTTAACCAGGAGTTGTGCCATTTCTTTCAAGAAAGGAGTCCATTTTTATTATTTTCTGTCAAAATGTACAAAATACATTCAATATAAAAAGGTGCTGTACAGTACCTTACACCCTTTGTGTAAGGTTAATTTTATAATAACGATCATGGGTATTTTTTCAAATCGCTTACAGTATCTTTTAATTTAAATCACTATTTTAAAATCACTTAGTGAATTACTCTCATCTGCTCATAGTTTATTGAAGATTCTCTAGGGTTTGCGGAGTTCTTGCATTTTCAAAAAATACACTTTATTTCTATATATAAACTTTGAAGGTGTGGGATTGGAAGACTTACAAGTAAGTGTGTAGCTCAAAATAAGAATCCTGAAGTTCTGGTGATCTACAGTATGTGGTGGTTGCATTTTTGTCTCTGCTCCCACATAAAGCACAACTTAAGCATTCAGTCACAGAACCAGAAGAGGTTTGAAATGTACTGTATGCTGATAAACAAAATCTTTAAACTAGTGGTACTTGTTTAACGCTTAGGCTACGTTGTCCGCAGGGCTATGCATCTGCATGCTGTTGTGTAATGTCAGTAGGGGACAAAGTTACCGTGACTGGAAATTTTTTCCTGATGATGGTTTTGTCAAGCTACCTACGTTTTAAGATGTAATCACCATGACGATTACACCTGATTTACAGTAGCCGTGCTCACTGGCGCAAGGTTCCATCTTTTCTTTATCTTTGTGTAGCGAAAACAAATCAGAATTTCTGTACGTAACCATAAAAAAAATCCTCCCCAAGAACTGAGGCTTTCTGTGCATTGACCGCTGACCACTGGTGTTCCCCATGGGGGGCTGGGCTAGCCTCTGACCATGTCCGATCAGATGGGTCTGTGTCTGACACCACTGTCAGTTGAATGTCTACTGAATATCTTTATTATCCCACAGAAGTCAATTGCGAACAAATGCCAATTTACAGTGATAACATAGAATCCCTTTTATTGAGCTAGACACTCCAAGGAGCAATCTGAGCGGCTCTCTTTGCTCAAGGGTTTGATCCCGGGATGAACTGTTCTGTCCGGAGTCCGCAGCAGAAATGATGTAAGCATTGTGGTAAGTGTGAAAGGAAAAAAGAGGCTTCCTGCTCATTGTTACTGCTTAGGTTTGTTTAACTTAATTGGCAATGGAAAACCTTACTTGTGGTTTTCACTTGGGCTTTGTTGTCTTAATATAATCCTATTGCATCCATTCTCCTTCCTTATGTTTGCTGCAGCATTTCCATTGCTTGATCTCAAAAGAAACTGATTTCAGTAATTTAGTGAAAATTGATCTGTTTGAAAATTGCTTTCTTGCTGATTGATATAAAACATCTAGTACTCCAGGTCCTCTGTATCAACAGAAGGCATGCTTGCAGTTTTCATTATTAAAAGCACTATTCAATATTTGTACTAGTTTGTTTTTAAAAATTACTTTGGTGTTGATGAAATAGGGAAATTGATTTATTGCTTTTGCTGTACATTTTTTTCTTTATATTAATTGTTTACATTGAATTCAAAGTGTATTCTTGGTTTACTTTAATGAAAGTTCATAAGTCAAATTGAAGAGACCAGTGCTGTAATTACACTTCGTAGCCTGCAGGAGGCAGAAAGGCCTAAGCATAAGTCTGCTTAATCTATGAAATGCACAGAAATGCACGATTTTAAATTGTTGTATTTTGTAAAAAAATCTCAGTTCACTTATTGGGTTTAGAAAGAACATTTGAAGCTCACTCCAGTTAACTCAAACTTTTGTCTTAAATCTTTAAAAAAGAATATTGCGTTTCCTTTGGCTTACAACATTGCCTTTTTCAAACACTTCTTTTTTTTCCCCCTTCATTATAACTCCTCTCTGTATAAATGCTTATCTAAGTATCTTCTGTAGAGCTTTTTTTAATCAAATTTCATTTTCTTTATTACCTCTCATTTATATAACGTTTTGTCCACAAGCATCTAAGTTTTGTGTGCATCATTAAACTTTACTGGAGAGATTTTTTTCTTTTCCTCCAATCTAATTAAAAGCTTTCTGTAACAAAAGTGAAAGATAGAACCTGAAAGAAATACAGAAGCATTTTCCTTGGCAATAAATAAATTCAGGAAGACATTTATTCAAGAGTAGTCATTTATTCGGCTGGTACCACTTTTATCATCTGTCGTAAAAGAGTTATTTCTGTTTTTCTAAGATCAATTTGACTTGGCTCTCCTGTTGAAGAGCTATAAACGTACATATGACAGGATTTTAAGTAAAATGAACCTTCTCCTCCATTTGAGATATTATACTTAAACAGTAAGTTTGCATATTTATGTGAGAAATGTAATGTTTCATTTATACGCTTACTTTGTGTATAAAATGCAGAGGTTGGAGTGGGGTAGTACTGTCACCTTGCAAGCTGCAGAGGAACAAGCCGAGGTTCGTTCTGTGCTTTAAAAATGGAAATTAAAATCAGCACTTCAACTGTGGACCTTTATTCAGCCTTCAAACGTGAAGCGGCCCAACTGCGGAAACAAGTTTTTCTTCATTCTTGCTACTTCTCAGTGTGGAATTAACCTCGACTTGTTCCTTTCCTTAAAAATGCAGATGTGTTTGTGTGTCTCTGTGCCACTGCAGAACCTTAGGCAGAGGGAGACCTCTATAGGCCTCTTTTCTTCACTCCTTCGCTGGCAGGCTGTCTTTGCCAGGCTGATAGCCGTGGGCTTTTCCGATGCGGTTTCTGCTCTCCCAAAGCACTTGTACGCACCTGCCTGACCATTATTTCTTGTGGGTTCATGAAAGACCCGGCTATTATTTCAAGAAGCCCTGCCTTTCAGTGAGTGAGACGAGTCACTTCGTTTCAAGCCAGGCAGTATCTCCAGTGAAGCAGTCATTTCAAGATTGCGTTAACATTTTGCTGTTTTTTTATGAAGGATATAAATATTCTGAAGGGTCCATTACAGCTGTATTTCTATAAAATGAACTTGGGAATTCCACTGACATTCCATCATTCCATGTTCGATCGCTCCAGCAATGTTGATTTGCAGTTTTCCCTGGATTATTTCATTATGCGTTACAGATTCAAAGGACTTTATGCAATATTTATGAAGTATGTCTGGAATGCAATTATTTTTCCTTTCTGCTATTTATACTTTTTCATAAGTGTTGCATATATTAAATTTTTCATTTTAAAAAATACCTTTTGTAATAAATCATGCTTATGATCTGTCTCTGATGACCTGTTCATTTATACAGTATGTTTGTGTACCTTTCCATGTGTTTTTGAAGGCAAACAGATAATAAGAAGATCGACAGAAGAGAGGGGTGTGGATTTTTCTGGTGAATAATGATGGTTTTGGAGCGTAGGCTGGGAATGTAACTTTCTTCTTTAGTCAGTTAGTCCAGCTGATGTGTGATGTGCTCCTCTGGGGCTACATGTCTCTTGAATAGGACTGGGCATTCATGTTAATTTCTGTGCAACCGCGAACTATATCCCTTTGAAAAGTGACCTGCTGAATATGCTTCATTTGGGAAGGCTTCAAAGTCAGGAATAAAAACTGCTCGTTCTTTTATCTGGGATTTAGTACAGTGGTTTATTGTTTCAACCTATAATTTTAAGTCTCATTTAGCAGTGTTTTTGGATATGCAGCCAAAAGTATGTGAGCCTGCAATTTCAGGATGTAATGTAATTTCTTAACATCCCTGCAGTTTAGTAATTAAGTACTACAGCTACTGTTAATATGCTGAAGTGCTTTGTGATATTTTCTGTATTTTGCAGTGTTCATGGTAATGCATGGAATAAAAAAAGTTCCCTGTCAGTATTTCTTACCATTTAAATGTTGGATTTTGTTCTTGTCAAAACAACTTCTCAAAATGCATGTGTTTTTTTAAGTGCAAGCTGTTCAGTTTTGCATGATTTGCCCAGATGCTATGTTGTGTGGCCAGCTGAGGGCAGTCTTTAACAGGTTTACCCTTTTATCTTCTGAGCTCATATTCACATATTCACTAAATTCCACTTGATAATCGTACTCTGTAGAAACGGCAGTCAAACTGTGTGTATTGAATAAATAGATTGAATACCAGCATTCCACACAAAAGTGAATGTTTCTAAATACAGTATGTGTGTGTCAATGAGACTTCTGACAGCTGTGCAGAACCACATTAATTGTACTGAGTTTGTGTTGATACAAATTAAGAAGAAAAGTATTAATGACCTGGATTCTGGTATAATTAGAAGCACATGCAATTTTCAGATGATACCAGAATAGGTGTTTGCACACTGTAGAAGTTTCAAAGGAAGTTTAAATTTGAAACTAGGTGAACACCTGGCAAATGAGGTTTAATGTAAAGAAGTGTTAAATGCAAATGGCAGGAACAAACCATAGGCAAGATCTAGAATGAGAAGCATTGAGCTTGAAGAAGCTACCTGTGAAAGACTGGCATTTGGGAAAGCAATAAAAAGGTGGTGTTAAAATAAAGTGTTGTATTTCAAAGGACATTTGTTATGTAAAGATTGTACAATGCCCTTCCTTTAGAAGATTGTGTACAACACATGTCCTACACTGACAGTCTGAACCGATTTCATCTTGAACAGCGTTAAACTATGAGAGGACCTGTTTCAAAATCCCCAGATTTGGAGATCATGGCAGCCCTGTGGGCATTTAGGGAATTAACAGTGAAACCAAAGAACACAAGAAGAAAGTATTTAAAACCAGAACAGGAGGTACAATTACCTTTACACAAAGGTTGTGGGATCTGGACCAAGCAAATCCAATGATGTTTCTGGAGCGCATACCCAGGTTCAGGAAACTGGCGGATGACATTCTCAAGCTGTAGTCAATCAGTGTTGAACGTGAGAAACTCGCATAACACAGTATAAATTATATGGGTTATTAAGGTATTTATAGTTTGAGTTTTGTTCTTTTGTTTGTGCTTCTGTTCTGCTTGTACATCTATTTGTAGCATCATTAAATAATGAATGAAGATTTTGCTGCTGGGTTAATTTTATCGCCATGAGTTTGAGTATATTTAAAATAAATATTGCGAAAGCAGTTGATTTGATTTGTCTGTTTTTACCCAAGTAGTCATTAGTGGCTTTTCAGGTAAGAACTATTCTAGTTTAAAAGTCTAAAGTATGATGATAATACAGTATGTGAGTTTAAGAATTACTAAACAATTGTGGCTCATTTACACTTTTTGGCATAGTTTACATATGCATTATATTCCTTCAGTGTGCTGAAAAAGATGAAAATACAAATTGAACTATGGCTGAGATTCTGTGTTATAGTTACAGTGTTGTATTATGGTGATGAAGCTGTATTACAGACCTGATAACTAAAGTTTAGGGCTTCAGAATATTTTCTTTAAAGATGTTTGAATGCTACAATGATCACTTGTGTAAGCTTGTGATGTGAAACATGACATATGGACCGTCGAGAGTTTTTCTTGGGTTTGCTGTTTTGTTTTTAAGCTTCCATCAATGGTAATTTTTCATTTCCAGTAGTCTTTTGAAGAGGGCTGTCAGATCTATACTGTTATATGTTTAGGGGGCATTGGAATATTTGGTTTGTGACCAGTGTTTTAACTTTTAAAAGCAGTGAACAGTGCACAATAAGGTAGGACATCCTCCCTTCACCCCACCACCCATCAAGGCAAACTAATTCCTTCCAACCTACTGAATTCCAATTGTGGTGATGGAAATGAACTATTTAAAATTGAAGAAATTGAAGCAGCAATCCATGTATAGTGTAGAAACATGCATTATACTGTATAATGCTTGGGGTTCGTTATTTTATACATGTTAAGTTGTATAAGTAATTTTATTAGCCTTACACTGCTCATTTGGGGATCACAATAGCACAGAAAATGTAACCAGAAAAGTTCTTTGCTTTCCAGTGCTCGGGGCATGACATTGCGATTCAACATGGCATCTCATTTGGCTGTCATGTGTGATCAACCATGCGAGTGTGTGAAATGACCGGATAAACGTTTCCTACGTGGGAATTGTCCGGAGCCCAATCCAGCTTTGTCTTAACATTACCTGAGAGCTAGTGTTTGTTTTTTTTTATTTGCGGTTTGGGTAAATAAGAGTTCAAAAAAAGTTTAAAAGGGAAAGATCTGCTCAGGAGATTCACTTTAACAGGCTAATGGCTTGATTTGTTGAGGAGTTTGTGGGGAGAAATTGCATCCCCCCACGTAACTGGATTTGACAACTGATGAATAGGCTCACAGTAGCTTGCAGAGACTATCTGATGGAATAAGGGAGAGTTTTATCTGCTTTCATTTCTGGTCGAAAACTAACCCCTGACATTAAGCATTCTGCAGCAGGGGGCCTATTCATTCCAGCGCACCCCCGTAGTCTGCTTTCTTTTTTAAATTCACAACCGCTCAACAAATCACACCAACGCAGATGGTCTGTTAATTCCCCCAACATCTCCGCAGGCTCTGAAGAAGTCAAGAAACTCAATGGCGGGAACAATTTTACCAGAATCGGGTTTTTTTAGGAAACATTCAGACCCCCTGTGACAACGGGGTGCAGCACACTTTGAAAAGCAAGCCATGGTTACACAAGCTCCTTATCAGGGTTTCAAGTGCAGGCAAGCCATAGGTTAACTGAGTTTACAGATTTGTTAAGATTTATAAAAGACTTTAAATGAGTAATCTGTACAGTAAGATGATAGATGCAAAGCAGTGCTGTTTTGCTTGAAAACTATTCTTGAATAGTTTTGGTCTTCTTGTCACATAAAGTACAATAATAGACTTTTTCTTCCCTTTACAGGTGTGTGATGATTCACATAGGCTATCTGGCCTAGTTAGGAGGAAGTAATATTAGTACAGTCTTGAAATATATTCCCAAGCACACAATAAAAACAACATCTCAGTGTTCGCACAGCAGGCCTGGTAAACCCAAGCCTAAAGCATTGTGGCTAAACTTTCAGCTCCTTCCACTGGCAGATTTTCTATTGGGTTCATTCTTGCACTTGATATAATGGGAACAGGGACGAGTCTTAAGAGATCACCAATCAGACAGAGACAGAGGAGAGGAACCAAACCTCTGGACCTCTGCAAGAGAGGTGGCTTAAATTGGAATCACGCAAGAGACTTGGGGCAGCAGCAGGTTTAGTTTTTGCTCCGACTGGCACCACAGCCTCTGTTGTTTGGATCTGCCTGTAAAAGAGCAAGGGGCTAATATTTTAGTCCCGCATGTTATTGTAAGAGTTCCATTGCAGAAAGTACACTCAATAGAAATAACAATACAGTTAAGATACAGGGTTTTTTCTAAAATAAAGATGCAAAGTTCAAACAAATTTAGTGTGTGTAAAAAGTGCTTGATGTTTGGTTCAGTGCAAAAGAGCTCTTGCTCCTGGCTGTGACTAGGCTTAAGGTGTAGTACTAATACCTGCTCTAAAGCAGCATTAATATTTAATTGCCTTTCCTTTTTTCCTTCCAATATGGTATTGAATGTGGGCCCTGTGAGTTTATTCTCTCATGAATCCACTGGCTGGCTGTATACTCTTATCAGCATATGGATAAAAATGGTCAGTAGGTGGTCTGTAGCTTCCTTACCCTAAGCTTTCAATGACTATTCAAAGTAATTAGCACTAAGTTTTAAGCTCTCAGTCCAGTTAAAATAGGCAAAATATTTAAATATCCTCCTGGTAAAAAGTTTCTACCATTGCATAATCTCATTATAGTTTATTGTGTTCCAGTCTATGGGCTTCAGATAGGGTAATCCCTAAGTGTTTGTGCATAGATGGGGTGGAGCAGGGGTTTCAGAAAGCAAGCAGTGTGCTAAAGCAGAAGTCTGTGAGCTACAGAATAAGAAGTAGTCTGTGGGGTACTTTGTGTACATCTGTTCTGTTCTTATAAAGTAAAGGTCAGATTCCCTCTGGCCTAAATCATAAAGTGCGATCTCTTAAGTTTAGGCATTTTTAAAATACTTGTTTGCTAAATGTAACTTATTTTATTTTCTGGCAGATTCTGTAGATGCAATTTGAACAAGGTATGTGAAATTAATGATTTAGCTGAGTTTTATAGATTTGTTCTGCATTTACTGTATATCCGTTTTAGCTACTCTGCTTCCATCTATACAGATGGAAATTTTAATGAAGCAATTCCAATTGAAGGTTACAAGAGCACCGGCAAACCTGGGATACAAACCCGAGATCTTCGCTAGGAGTCCACGGGCCTGACTGCAGCTCAACACTGCTGCCTGTCTTTCAGTGCTGTCTCTCTCGGTTGCAGTGTAAGCACACACACTCGCATTTCTGGCAGGGAACTGGCTGCCTTCTTCCTGTCACTCACCTTAATCAGGCTGTGCATGTGCAAATCCATCTTTATAAAAGCTGTACGGCTGTATATTTGGTTATAAAGATAACGTGTCATGAAGACAACCTGCCCACTTTCTTCTAATTGCCCTTCCTGTACTTTCAGTATTAATGCATCATTGATTTATAGTCCCAATAGACATCAGATCTTCCAGAACTTGGTTATCTGATCTCTCATCAGACTGAGCTGGTCTTAAGAGGTGCTGTAGTGGATTGCACAATCAGTTAAGTTGATGCACAGGGTGCTGTTTGAGTCAGAACATTAAAATGCTTTTTACAAAGTATGCTGAGATTAGGAATAGGTGTCACGCTTTTTCCTTTCTGTTGATCTGCCGTTTCTTCCTAAATGATGGATTGTGTGACTTGAAGTCCTGCTGGTATTACACGTGCCTCTGTGTTTCAATGTCCCTAAATGTCAAGCTAAGGAGTAAGATATCTCTTTGGTGATTTGTTTTGTAGTTTATCTCCTTTGCAAAGATGGAAACAATGGTAGAATGCAATTTACAGTTGACGTATTAGGTCCATGGCTGTATTGATGATCTTGATTAGGGTATAGTTCATAAATTAGTCAAGGTCACAGTGGATGTCAAATTAGAAAGATTAACAAACTCTGTAGACATTGTAAAAGAAAGGACATGGGGACCAAATTGAAGATTGGGCGAATGCCTGGCCATGCTTTCATTGCTTAACGCAGATAAATAAAAAACATAAATGGAAAAATATAGATTACAAACGTCAAGCTTCAGGAGCTATGTGTGAGAAACTTTTTTTTAGCTGTTTGTTGGTGCATCATTTACATCTTCTTGACAATATGGAAAAAAAGCAAATATTATTGGGATATATAGCTAAGTTAATAAGTGTAAAATGAAATTAATGGATGTTGTGTTAAAATTATACAGTAGTTAATTCACAATATTACATGCAGTATTGATTACCATGATACCAAAAATGATATGGCTACTCTGGTAGCAGTCCAAAGAAAGGTTAACCAGATATTCTTAAGATGTAAAAAGAATGATCTGCAATGATATTAATATAAATCTTTTTAGTTGTGAAAAAAGAGGATCTAATTCAGACATTCAAAGTCACCCCTTCAGTCCACTGAAACATTCGCCATCGGACACGAGTGCTGTATTACTGTACATTTTAACAGGATGCTCTTCTTTAAACAATGAGTTGTGGGTGCTGAAACAAGCTACGTTGTTAAAGCTGATACCCTGGCTTTTTAAAGAAATGACTGGATGAGATCATCGGATCATTTTATGAGCTGCTCAAACCAAACAAGCTTGACTGACAAATCAGCTTCCTCTTGTTTGTGAATGTTCTCATACCTTATAAGAGGTACAGTCGCTGTTCTTTTTTTAGTGTACGGTCATGTTAATAAAATAAACGGTCAGAGTTGTTATTCTTTATAATTAATCAGGTTAGTGTCCTCTGAATTTGTAATGTTTTGTAGATGAGCAGTAACACAAGTCGCGCTGCACGCACTGCAGCTGCAGGGAGGGGCACGATGAAGCCCAGTGAGTGGGGCGTGTGGAGAGAGGGTTGTGTTTTCACAGGGTGTGTAATGTAAGCCTCTCAATCTGTTTGTGTAAGGCAGCGACGTACAGCGCAAGCCCCAGGCTACTGTGCAGTGCTGGCTCGGTACCCAGCTGTCCGTTTGTCGCCGTTTTATTCCCTTTGTCCCGAGCTACAGCCTCTCCACTTTGCGGCGTGGATAGGCACTGAGTAAACTTCTGGTAGTGGGAGGGTGTTTATAAGCTATGGTTTTAAACAGGTGGGACCACCTTTAAAGAAACCAAGTGAAGAGAAGGGCATTTTTTAAGTTCACGTTTGAAACCTGCTGGGTGGAACAGATTGATCCACTTGCTCCAGACCGCAAAGCCTTTTTTAAAAAAAAAAAGATGTTCGAAACATATCAATAAAATATAAACATGCTGATGACTTGAATCATCCCGTTTCACCAGCCTCTTTTCTTTTTCTGTAGTTCCTTTTTAATATACTGTTTGATTTTGAAGTTTATTTTGCCCGTGAGAGTTTTATGCTCTATAGGCAGTGGAGCCCGGACATGGTGAGAAGGAAGCGCTGGACTTCATGGCTTCTTCTTCCGTTTTACTAGCAGTTCCCATCACACGAAGCAGCTGGCCGCCTACCTTGTCTTTATAAGGGGTGTGACTGGAACTAAGTTGAAGGTATTTACGGCTGCTTGAGTTAAACACAGCTGGATTTGTGGAAACTATTGGTGGTCTTTTTTAATTGGTTGATTTTTTTAAAACATTTTTTTGCAGTTTCTATCAGTTTGCCTCCCTACCTGTGTCTCTGAGTGCATTCCTGCCGAACTAAATACAGTGCATGTATTTAGTTCGGCTTGTTCGCTTTGTATGTTCCACAAAGCGTGCACAACAGCAGAGGCCTGATGTTTCCCACTACCCCTTCCTGCTGCTGGAGTAGAGTAGAGCAGAGCAGCCAGAGCTTTGCAGTGTAAGCCTGCGCAGGCGGTACACTCTTCAGATGCACTGTTCTCGAGAGGAACTGAATTGTTGGTTGTGAATACAGCGGCGCGGCTCTGAATCTCGGCGCGGTCCTGCTGAGGTCGTTTTCTTTGGGGGTTCGAGCTGGAGGACGAGGCACAGGGGTGGCTACGCCGCTGTCCGGGGATTAGTTTCACAGCCTCGCTTTTCCGTCTCTCCTCCGCTCCCTGACGGACTTCAGATTTTGTGGTTTATTCCTGCGCGATAAGGTTGTGTAGTAACCGGTCGCTATGGAAACAATCGGATGTCAAATGCATGAGGGCTGAGGTAATGTTGCCCATGGCAGATCCACAGTAATGACTTTTCCAGAATGTATGCCATCAGAAACGGGCCGGCAAACTCCTGCGTGGAAGCTGGGCGTCTTCATTAAATAACAGTGGTGATGAAGGCTTGAGCTCTGGCTGAATTTGATATGGGATAAGGGCTATCTTCAGACAGCTGTTGCAGTGTGTCAGGGTCTTTCTGCCCAGACGTATTCTTTTTAGTTAATTTTAATTTTTTATATTTATACATGTTTCATGAATATTTTTACAACTAAATATACAAAAACATTACAGAGAGGTGATGCCTCCATTATTCATTGTAGTTTTTTACTAATGACCGTAGCTGTTTCAGCATTCATAGCTTTTGAAAATTTGAAAGTATGATGTATATATTGAGTCAAGCCTTAGCTTACTATTATCACTTGTCTTAAAGGGATTACTCATTCCTATATATTAATTTGTTTTTCAAGGTCATATGTATGTTTTGCATTTAAGGTTTGATTGTTGAGCTTTTTTTGTATCGAGGATGACTATACAGCTTGAATCACTGATGATAATGGGACATGATGATCATTTTAAGGCTGCTGTTAAACTGAAAGAAATTCTGCAAAAAATGTGCTGCCCCTTGCTCTTCCAGGCAGTGCCATATGGTCATGCATTAATGACTACAAATTAAATGATTTAAATGACTACTCAGAACCTCAGTGTAACATCTCGGCTAAAAAGCACAGTGTCACCACACTGGAGTGCTGGGTTCTGGTGGGAAGAGCACCACCTACTGGTCTTTTAGCACCACTCACAGCTGGTATTCCTTGGAGATCTTCAGTCCCAGTACTGACGAGGCTCGGCCCTGTGAGTTCTGACTGTCTGTCTGCAAGGTGGTAATACTGCTTTCCAAGATAAGGTGTTTGGTGCTGCTGGAAAAACATACAGGAGAGAAACATACTTTCCCTTCATCTTTAGTGTAATCCCTAGATTAGTTAGTAACTTTTCTGCAAAGCTGTAGACCTGGGGAGGGTCTGAGTGTTGCTTGAAACATCAACGTAGTGAATGTTATGCTTTAAGCAGGCTGGCATAAACATGCTTTCTCAGCACATGTTCTTGGCTTGGGTTCAAAATCCTGCACTTTGTAAAACCTGAAATTTCTCGGACTAGTATATCATGGAAATGTTTCTTTCATATATTGATTTATTACAGAAGTCTGCTGTATTAAAAAGGAACAGAGCTGACTTGAAGAAATGACATGTACGGCATGATGTGAGAGACAAAGTGAAATGTAAAACAGCAACATTAAAAGTGCAGCTGTTGTATCTGGTGTGGTATTAGCTTCCTGCTGTACCTCATGGGTATGACCTTGCAAAAGAAGGCTTTTTATTCTGTGGGTGCAGAAATGACATTTTGGGATGCTCATTTTAATATGGCAGAACTTCATATTAATCAAGGCCTCCAAGAGCTAGCTATTGTTAGATGGTGTTGTCATCTGGGAGATGTAGCCTGTCATCAGTGCGAGTCTGCTTTCTCAGCACTACAGTATGTTGCATAGAAATTAGAGCAATTTCAAGTCTCTTTTAATTCAGTATTTGAGCTGCACAAGTGACATTTAAAGTGCTAGTTGTGTTTTGTCCTTAGTAAATAGTTTTATAGCTCATATTACACTGTTTCCATGTTCTCCTTTTCTCTTCCCATCTGACAGAATCAGCTTTCAAGTATTTTAACTTTCCCTGGGATTGAACTAGAAGTCTAGAGGTGAAAATGTTCTAGATTTCGAATCTGACAAGATTAACCCTGTCGATTCCTGATGTCTGAATATTTGAGAAAGTAAAATAAACATTATTACACATAAATATATAGACTGTTATAAAATTGTTCATCTTTCAATCTTTATAGATTTTCATAGCCTTGTTTTTCTGGACGCTTTGACCCACTTATTTTCTCATCACATCTCGCCATACTTTCTGGTTCAGCTAGAATTTTAAAACAGAGATGCTTGCTGTAAGCCCTGTGACCACCGCCTACGGATGTTAAATAAATAGAACAGGACAAATTATTACACGCAACAACAGTCCAGCAGATGTCCTCAGAAAAGCCATGGAGGAGAGATCAATATCTATCACCGGGGTTCAGATTTGTTTATTGCTCTAGTTAATGATTTCAGATTGGATTTTGCACCCCTATCGGATTGCAAGAAGTAGGCCATTACATGCAAAGATGAAGCTATAGCTCTTTTAATTGGTTACTGAGCATGCTCACAACAGAGCACCTAGGCTTCATTGAGATTGCAGCAGCATCCTTCACTCCTCTCGGCTTGCGAGGCTGTCATTGAGCCAAGGAGGAAGAGATCAGAACCTGCCCTTTTGTCATCATTATAGAGGAAGGCATGTGATTTATCAGGGGAGCCAGTAGCTTTGGAAATGATGCTCAGTTCTTTAGCTCTGACAGAGTGACTGGATCTCTGCTGGAGCTGCTGACGGTAAGGGGGATCTTTTTTTTTTCTTCTCGTTTACCAAGCCGAGGCACATTATTGTATTCAGTTCGCTGCAGTTGTTGGGTTAAAGTTTTCTGCTAGACAGCTTTTAGAGAGCCCCACTGGGCTTGCACTGTCATGAACGGTTGTCCTGGCTTTTTTAAATAGTCAAGTGCCTTGACAGAAAGTGGGCTGCAGGAGCAGGTACTGTACTGTGGAGCTGGTTTTAACGCCCAGTGCATTGGCTGGCATGGAAGACATTTAAATGCATCCAAATTAATTTCTGTGCACATTCTGTTTGTGCCTGTACAGGAGCTGGGAGTGGTATAATATTTGTAAATTAAATGTACTCCGTTTATGTCAAATTAAATGGATCTGTCTCACTATCTTGCTTACAGACTTTAAAAAGGTCATGAATATAGTACTGTACTTTAATAAGTAGAATAATCCTCGAAGGCATTTTATCAATTCTGATTCATTGAATATAAATATATATATAGGGGTCTTTTTTCTCTTTTTGGTAGATATTTTAGGATTTCTGATTTTACATTGACCTTGATTTCTGTTGTTTTAAAGGAAAAAAATGTCATGTGTGATTTATCTTTAGTAGATTTACATAAATATCTTTCTGCTTTTCAAACGTGTACGTAGCTGATGCCATTTCAATTTTCTCCAACAGGTGATAGAAGTTTCTCATTTTTATTTTCAAAGTCATTTCCAAAGTCACCGCCGTCGCTGTTTCAGTCCTTAGTATCTGCAATAAGTCAATGGAGATTCAACCTCTTGTCTTTTACTGCTGGTTGAAAAGAACTGACAGGAGATTTCTGGAGCGCATGGAGAAAAAATGAGTGCAGTTTTACGTGTTGCGTAACAGGTATTTAACCATGCAGTTTTCCAGATTGTGTAAATGCTTTTAATAGGTTTGTATTGTTCTCCCTGGAAAGTGGATGTAATTACAATGCATCTCTACTTATGTTGTAGGTTGTTCAAAAAGAAAATGGTTTCAGAAAATGAGTTCCTGCATGAGCACTGAGATTTACTATAGTTTGGGATGTTATTAATCAGTTTTGAGCAATGAGTTCAGGTGAGTTAAGATGTTTATCAAAGATTTGACTCGCATTAGATAAATTAGAGACGGCTTAAATAAAATTAAAAACCCGGACTTTTCATTTTTAAAATGTCTCCTATTTGTTTTTACCATTAAAACTTTACCATTTTATTCTTTTAAGGCTCAGCAGAAAAATAATTTCAATTATTCAAAGGGAACAGTATCAAGTGTTCCTTCTTGGTTGGTATAAAATACCAAAGGGGGTAAGAGGTGGAGCCATATCTGGTGAAGTAATGTGGCACTTCTACGGTTTTTGTTCAGGAGATCAAATGTGGTGGGTGATGTGAATATCTGGGTTTCTGAAAAAAGAGACAAAACTGGACTCTAGTAAATATGTACTCATCTAGCGAATGGTGTGGGGATAAATCCAGATTATTGTCATATCTCTCAGGATGGTTTGTCATGTTTCAGTGGTAAATTTTCAATTTGCACTGCACATTTTAGTTGTACATGTAGCTATTTCAGGAAGTGTGTTGGTAGAGTTGGCATAGATATCCTGCCCTCTTGCCACATTTCAGTCCCGAGCTTAATATGAAGTTCATATTTAAATGATTGGTACTGTTTCTGAGGAAGACAAGGCCATATGTATGATATCCTTTCATCGCCTTTCCTTCTAGACTGATGTTCTATAGAATCCATTGAAATGGAACAGGCATTTCCCATCATATATTGTGAAAAGCTATAAACCAGCCTTCGGAGGTTTCACTTACAATGTTGCATGTCTCGGTGATGGGAGAGTTGGAGGTAGTAATATACTCACTCTAAAAAGCGATTTTTGTGCCATGATATAAGACCCAGTGTTGTGGGTCCAACGTTTAGCCTCTGTAAAAGAACACGCACGGTTTGTTGAAAATGAATGCCATTAATGTTTTACCAGTCCTTTAATCTAAACAGATGCTGAGGGCAGGGTTTTCAAGACAACACAATCTCTCCTCACAGAGCTTACAGTACCAGTAAATACTTCGCTCTGACAGTGACCTTAATAAATTTACTTCCACCAGTCATGTGCTTGTTTGTCATTCTCTATGGGCAATTCCTTATTTTCAAGACAGCTTGATAATGAAAACATTGACATATGAAAATCAATGGGTTTTGTGAAGACAGAGCTTTGCAGAAAAAGGGTTTTTGATTTAAGGCAATGATGCTTTCTGTTTGTTAAAAATCCTTTTTTTTCTTCCTTTTCATTGCTTCACTGTTGTAAACGTTTTTCTAAAAGTATATAAAGTACTCATGTTTAGCTTAAGTAACTGCTGATGTAGGTCTATCGTTAATGTGATGATTTATTCAGAAATACCATAATGAAGCTGGTTTCTATAAACCTTTTTGTTCTATATCTTTTTAAATCTTTCCCTAAGTGAAAAGGTGGAGTGGCCATTGAGGGAGTTGGTATAGTGGTAATCTATTGCCATACTGGGCTTTTCTGTATTATATAAGAAAAAGAAATGTAGCAAAAATGAGTAACTCAGAAATATGCATTGGCCTGAGATTATTTTCTTCAGTCATTCGTGTAGGAAACCTGGTGCAGCACAGTTTTAGACACCTGTAGTATTCTGGATCAGGATCATACAGAATACTACAGGTCAGTCATTCACAATGCAGTGCTAGAGCTTTAACACTCCAGGTATAATGAAACTATAGCACCCTGTAGTATTTGGGTATGATGCATGTCCATTTATTATCAAGCTTCTACTTTGTGACACTAGGTTTAGATAATCATGTTAAACTTTGTAATCTAATTGTTCCTCAGTTCCGGGGGCTATAAAAAGTATGAACCCCTTTTGGCGCTTTTCATAATTTATATTCTTACATCATGGAATAAGTTGAAATTCATACCACTGATTAACACAAAATACTCTGTAATGTCAGATTTAAAAAAAAAAAACAACTCTGAAGGTTTTTTGAATTACAAATAACAGACAATGACTGATTCCATAAGTTCTCACACCTTTTGCTAAGATACTGTACATACCGTAGCTAGCAGCCATATCACTCTGCAGCTCACAACTGGTAACCCACTGAAGCTAAGCAGGTGTGAGCCTGGTCAGTACCTGGATGGGAGACCTCCTGGGAAAAACTAAGGTTGCTGCTGGAAGAGGTGTTATTGGGGCCAGCAGGGGGCGCTCACCCTGCGGTCCATGTGGGTCCTAATGCCCCAGTATAGTGACGGGGACACGATACTGTAAACAGGCACTGTCCTTTGGATGAGACGTAAAACCGAGGTCCTGACTCTCTGTGGTCATTAAAAATTCCAGGGCGTTTCTCGAAAAGAGTAGGGGTGTGACCCCGATGTCCTGGCCAAATTTCCCATTGGCCCTTACCAATCATGGCCTCCTAATAATCCCCTTTCTCTGAACTGGTTTCATCACTCTGCTCTCCTCCCCACTGAGAGCTGGTGTGTGGAGAGCGTTCTGGCGCACTATGGCTGCTGTCGCATCATCCAGGTGGGGCTGCACACTTCGGGTGGTGGAGGGGAGTCCCCATTACCTGTAAAGCACTTTGAGTGGAGTGTCCACTATATAAGTGCTATATAAAGTGTAAGCAATTATTATTATTTATTATTATTATTATTATTATTATTATTATTATTATTGCATTGTTAAACCCTGGTACAATCAATTGTCTTCACTTCACGTAATTATTTGATTGGAGTCCACTTGTGTACAATTAAAAAAAATAGTACACCTGTCTGTGAACCAAGAACCAAGAATCCAAATCTAATAGAAGGTTACCGAAAAGTACTGTACCATTCAGGGGAAATATGCAAGAAGATTTCAAAGGCTTTAAATATCCCCTGGGGCACTGTCAGTTTCATCATAAATTCACCATTGTGCCATAGTTTCTCCATTTCTTTGTCTAGTGGAAAATGCCAAAAGGGGTGAATACTTTTTATAGCCCCTAAACCTACAGTATATCTCCAGTAGGACACCAGGGAAAAAGGATGGAAACTAACCCTGGTGTGGAATAAATCTGTTGTCATCTCTTCTGTGAAGAATAAAAACATCATCTTTCACATTTGGCAAAAACTTTCTTACACCCCTTCATAATGAGATAGCGACAGTCGGTTTAGCTGAGGACTCTTTGAGACACACCACAGTTGAAACTTTCATAGCTACTGCTCCGGTTGTTGAGGTTGATAATCCTTCATGTTAGATCTTCAGTCAGTTCAGACCTCTCTGATGATGGCGTGGTACTGTACTGTGCATTTGGCTTTTATGTTCAGCTTTCTTTAGTAGCCAACTTAAAGGTGGCTTTCAGAAGCTTCTAGAAACTTTGCAGTTTTACGAAACCTCCACATCACAAAACAGCAGATTAAATTTTCAGCATTCATTTTCAACATTTACAGGGTATGAATCATTGTGAATTTGTTTTTAGAAAATTATGTAATCTACAGGACTCCTTTTCATATTTTTATAATTCTTGTAACGTTTGTGTGTTTCAATGGTAACAAGACACAAGTGCACTGGGCTTTTGCCGTTTTAAAATTGATCGCGCTTGAACACAGTGGCAATTTTCAGTGTGCTCTTCTCAGCTTTATTGCATTGCTTGAATGAGCTTTCTGGAGCTTAGAAGCATTAAAGAACTAAATTGGTTCAAGTTTGGAGGGAGCGTTTGCTAGTGTCTTGCTTGCTGTGTTGATGAATAGCTACAGCGGTGGGATTTTAAAAATGACAAGAGTGTTGTATTTAATATGCAGGTCTGCATTTTCTTAATACTTAAACAGCATCCTATTTAGGAAACAAATGGTGGGAACCAAGATTTTAATTTCCTTTTAAGTGCCTTATTAGCACTATAATTTATACACAATAAACTAGTTCCGTATTCATGAGAAGAGGAAGGAGATTGCACAGTCCTGGCTGTCAGAGCACCACTAATTCAAAACCAGCACAGACGGGGAGGGCTTAGGAAGAATCATACTGATACAGAATCAGGCTTGTAGAACATGAGTCAATATGACCACCCCAAGAACACATTCTTTGTTGTATTACTGGATAAGCTGGCTGGCTAAAAAATAAAAATGAAGAAGAGGGAAAATGTTATTCGTCAAGCGGGAGTTATTTCTCCTTGTTTGAAATGTAAAGTGGGCTTCAGCTTGACAGGACCAGCATCATCATTTTTACATAATCGCATTCTGCAGCTTGATTCTCTTTGACAGCAAGGTAAAGCATTCAGTGCGATCCATGTCTGGATCATGCGAGAAGGCATTCAGCTTCATATCGTACAGTTCATACATCCCTCGATAGCATGATCAGGGTACATTGAGATGCGCTTCACTGTTCAATAACCCTGCTCTCTCTGCCGAGCCAACGTTCAGGCAATTCAGTTGGTTTTATTTTTTTATCATTTTCTGATTTTTAAACGCCCGAAATCCTTCTGTTGGGAACTGTAACTTTTCATTGAGTTACAATACAGTATATAAGGTAAAGGGTTCTGTAGAAGCAATCAAACTGCTGGCAGACCCTCCTGGAATTTGTGGCAGTGCAGTTTCTTATATTGTTCTTTTCAGATTGGTGGGAGAAGCGGTAGATTAGAACATGGAAGAAAACTGGATTAATCCCTTTTATGCCCACTTATTACGAGTGGGATGAATCCTGTATACAGTACCAAAATGGGTTAAATTAACTTTTTTTTCAAAGCAGTGTATTCCAACAATTAATCCATCTACTCTAGCAAGAAAACAAAACAAATCTGAGACACAGGCTATTGATTTTAAGTGTCTAATTTGTATGTTCACAAATTGTACTGCAGCCACTGCACACAATTATGATCCTCTGTGTGCTGCAGTCTGCTACTGTATTTACTCAAGCTTTCAGCTACTCTCATGAGCCATAGCGTCTTATTGCTTGAAGATTCCCAGGGGAAGCAATCATGAGTTCATGACATATGTCCAGAAGGGTAAAGGCTCTTTGGTGAACCTAAACGGTCATTAGTATACCCTGCTTAATGGTTTGATTTTAGATTCCCCCCCGCCTCCCCCTAATCTCCTTTACATGGTTTTATGTTTCATGTGCTCTGTTAAAATCCAATCTTTTCCTGCCCCATGAGTAGGGCCCAAAGGAAATAAGCACCAATGTATTTTTGATGAGAAAGCTTTGACTTATGCCCATAGAAAATGTTCAAAACAAACCAGTTTTTTTACCAACTGTGCCAAGTAAAATACTGGGCAATGTCATGCATTGCAAGTGGTAAAAGCATTATCACGTTTGCAAAGTGTCGGCCCTAAATGATTCCTGGTGAAGCTGCAGGTGAAGGTTTATGTAAGATATCAATAGACCAGTTACTCTGGGTGTGTAGGGACCTCCCAGTGCTGTTAGCATTATTTGTTGCTATGACAGTTGCATCTTAAATTAATCCCTGCATTGAGATATAGTGAACATAAAGTGTCGACCAGATTGCCATTTAATTCATTACAATAATAATACCTACATCTACATAGCAAACTAGTGATGCTTTTGTTTCTTTTACCAAACATATAATAAAAAGATGTGTACTATTGTCCTCATGGTGGCTATGTTGCACAAAGCCTACCTCTTGTGTTTTTCCCTGCACATTGTCTCCCATTTGCTGTGATATAAATATCCTCCATTAATAGTCAGCTATGAAATAGGGTGACCTGCTAAAATCAAACCCAAAATAAAGTCTGACATTTGCAGTGTACTGTTCCACCAATTAATCTGTCTACAGATGAAAGATGATACCAAGGTTCTGATCCTAGGTAGCTGACCTGCTTCTAACACCATCCATAGTCAAACTAAAGTTGACACAATCAACATTGCTTCTAATTCTGAGCGCCTCTTTTTTTTTTAACGGGGGATAATAACTGCAAGTATAAGGGCTGAGGAAGCGGTTTTATTCGTTGGATGTCGTGGGACAGTGATTGTAGAAAATAAACAAAGCGTGACAGTGGGAAGAGGACCGGCGGAGCATGTGGTGGATTTCAATTAAGTGATCGTTTCAGATAGCTGGTGAGGAGAGTCTGTATGGAACTTGACAAAGTCTGTTGCACTAAGCATGACAGTCTGACCCGGTTTGTATCGGGTACCTGAACAGGTACTTTGTAGCATCTACATGTAGTTCTGAAAAGTTTCCCCGATATTTTTGGGCCTCCTAAGAAGAATGATTTGTTGGCACCAATTATTTTAAACACATCAGAAGAGCCTGGGAAGTCTCCAGACGAGACATGTTTTTTTCAGAACCTGCTACAGCTTCTGTCAGTGATGTTTTCTTGCCCAAGGGGTGATTAGATATGTTTAATCCTTTCTATGATCATAATATCCCTGTGTTTTTGTTACTCCTAGCAGATGTGCACATGGACACTGTTGCAGATAAAATCAGTATGGAATGTTCATTTCTGCCTTAATCATCCGTGTTTTAGTGCTGCGATGCAAAGGATACGCATTATCTGATGGTGAGGAATTCGGTGACAGGTTGCTTTTGATTAATGTGGTACGCATTTTGAGCTTCTCAGTTATTGGAGAACAAAAAAACAGTAATGTTGGTTTTAAATGGGATCAGAAATGGAGTTCATTTCTTCAGCACGTAGATGAAGTGTGGCTCATGTAACTGTTTAATGTTGTAAAACATGTTTGTGAAACTGAACAAAATAATCCCTCAAGCCCATCAAATCTCTTGTAAAGAGGTTTTCTGGAGTTATCAAAATAGGGGTTATCACATGGTCACAGAAAGCTTTGGGAAATTATTCACTCATGAAAATAGATACAACACCCAAGTCAAGTTGTCTTGTTCTTTAATTGTTCAGTTGTAGGAAAGGATGGGCTGAATGGCCTCTTCTGATTGCCCAACTTTTTTTAGCAAACCTCCAACAAAATTTGGAGTGAGGTTAGAATTTTCCAAGTATGTAGAATTCCTCTGATCAGCAGTGTCAGACTTCATGCAGTTACTGAAGTTTAATAATGCAAAATAAAGCATCTTTATTTTACATGTATATACAAGGAGATTTTGTCATGTTTATTTTATTTAAAAAATCTTTCCTTTCCTCTTACCTGCATCTCCTGGTATGTTCCAAACCTTGAAATTCTAAAATGTTCTCTGGGTGACTGCTGAGATAAATATTACTTTTGCACCTTTTCCTCTGTTTAAATCTGTTAAGATTTGTTCTGCTGTTCTCCAGTCCTTTATGAAGTGCATGTCTTCTGTATGGTACAGAGTGAGTTGTTCTTAGCTTTTTTGTGGCTTTTCAGCACCCTATGTTCTCAGTTTTGACTATTACACTTTTTGCAGTGCTCTTGAAATCATGTCCCAAATACACTTGGGCAGCTTTTGTGAAGATAATATAAATTTAAAATGATTATTCCCTTAATACTTTTATTTGTGTACTTTGTGTAATTATCCAATTATCAACATACACAGCAGGAAATCAACATTAAATTAAATTAATGGTCTAATATTTTCATGTCCAAAAAGTCTGACTTGGAAATGGGATGCTATTTACTCAGATTAAAGCATTGTGCATTTTCCCCTGCCATCACTATAGTTCTGCACAGCTCTACACATTGGACATTTGACTGACTCTGATAAATGCCAGTGGTCGGTCTGGGTGGATAAGCATCACTGTGTGTTACATGGATTTTCAAGATAACCTTACACTTCTATCTGTTTAAGACCTTAAAGCAGTTGCAGAATCATCTGTGTCAACAAATAATGATATTGAGAGTCCAGAGAGTCAGAAAGCACTGTGGCTACCAGGACCAAGACTGGGAGAACTAGGAACCCTAGAGCAAGTGTTGGTGCACGATTCATGCATATATCGGTAAATACCCCCCCCCACCAAAAATTAATGATGTTTATTCAAGATAAAAGTGTGCATTTATATTTTTCTCTGGGTGAAAAGATACCTTAAAATGAATGATTAGCAGATTAATAATTTGATTGCATTTAAAGTGGTAATGACTATATTGGACACATTTCACGTTATTTTTAAAACTAAACATTTCTAATAACTGTGGTTTTTAGTAGTTAATTACTGTATTCCAAATGCTGCTATTTAGGAATGGGTTTTTCTTTTTCCTTCTCTTTCTTTAAGCGGCGTATTTTACTTACATCTTTTTTGCAACATCAGGTTTAAACCTAAAACAAACCCAAAAGAATAGACAATTAAAGAGATGACTGATAATAGGACTTTGAAATTATCATTACAAAATAGTGAAAAAACATGGGAAATGTACTATTAAATCTTTACCGTTTGTGCCTTACTATGTGTTAGTTTTTATAGGGAAACTCCTGTAGCAAATGTCTTATTTTTAATGCATTCTCTTCACTTCACTGTTCTGTGTTAGAATGCACAATGACACTGTATTTGTACACCTTTTCATCCAAGCTTGAATACATCGTCAACTTCTAGACTTCCTGACAAATAAATGAAATTAGATGAGTGTGAGTGTCAATGAGTGTTGAAATGCTGTCCATATTACTTATCTTATACCTACTCGTGTCCTCTTTTTTTTCTTGAAGGAAACTGCTATTACTGTTCTTTAGGAAGAGATGGGAAAATCGATTGCCTGTTGATCTCAAATGTGCAGTTGTTTTTGTTGACCCTAAAGCAGTAGTGCATTTTTTTCCACAGGATTCTCTTGAGTGTCTTGGCACTTAAGAGAATTAATGAATTAATTGATTGACCTCATAGCTTTGGCAGTCAAATACTGTTTTTTTTTTTCACCATTTACTGTGGGGAAAAAAAAAATAGCTGATCTATGAATTTTGTCAAGGATGTCCATTCTTGTTTTCCTTACAGGCAAGTGTCTTAATGTGCCTTTGTGTGATGTCGAAAGAATCCCTCATTTCTACTATATACAGGGTTTGTACTGTAAGTCCCCAAAGTCAGACTTTGTTTCAAAGTGGCACTTTTTTGTATCACATTCTGTATGAGAAATGGATCCCGATGTAATGTTTTGCATATAGATTTGCTGTAGATCAGTTTCCTACAGGAAAGAAAAATGATCCTGCTTTTTTTGTATCCTAACACGGATTTTGTTTTGTTTTTTCCTGTGACCTTTGCGTCTGAAGGAGGGATGGGACTTTGTTTTCTATTCAGTTCACATTTTTCTAATGTTGTAGGAAAGGGAAAATTATCATTTCTTTCAGTCTTTTTATAGAATGGCCACTAAGCATTTTTAACACATACTGTAGCTTAATATATTCAGCATCTATAAACCATGAAAATTTAAAGAAAGCTCTGTGTACGTCCTCTGGGTTGTTGGCACTTTTAGAGGGATGTTCAGACTGATGTTTTCTAGAGTGTAGCTGACAAGGTCTGTAAGTATGAATGTGCAAGGCTTTGCTTGTATGTGGGTTTTAATGGGTCTTTATTTTTTCACTTTGTCAGCTGTAAAGTGGATTAATGGTTTTGTCCCCAAATAGAAAGTGCTTTTTTAAGACTATACCCTTGCTTGTTGCTGAAAACACGGTAAAGAAAAAAAAATCCTTTGGACAGTACTTGATGACTTCCAAAGAACAAAAACGGTCAGTAATTTAAGAACACAGAAAGATTATCATTATTATAATTAGCTTTTACAGTCGTTGGAGATTCTCTGTCCTTCATTTATTCAAGTCGTTACTCTTGCCGACTTCTGCCTTCTAAATTTATAGCAGGACTCATGTTGGAGTATAAGATGCCACACTTTAAATGTAGTACTTTCTTAAGAAATATGTTTTCATGGTTCATATTTTTACTACGTTGTCTAAGTCATCAAAAAGTTGCTTACTCTTGCATACTAAAATGGTGATAGCTGATGGAAGATATTGCCTTATGCTATTTTAAACAGGCTACCGCATGCAGCAGGAGCAATAGCTTTATGTCCAGTAGATGATGGAGTTGCAGGGCCTGATCGTTGAAACTGTAGCACCGCTGGAGTGATCTCAAACAAACTCCCAGCAAAAAACGCTCAACAGAGAAAAATGAAATGGAGTGGGAGGTGAAATCCGCTGGTCAGTTGTGGGTCATTAATGTCACCTTTAAAGAGGCCATTCGCTGGGCTTTCAGCACCTATGAATGGGGGAATTTGAAAAATCCTTGTAGTAAAAAAAGTGTTCTTGGAGTTCTCCATTTAAATTTAGTAGACACTGTTGGCACGTCGCTTCCCCAAACACCAAGTGTCTCTCTTGGTTGTAATGAACATTTAGGAACAAGTAATAGGTTTATTCCATGCTGAAAAAAAGAAGAAAAGAGAACACAACCTTTCGGCCGTGGAGCCTTCTTCAGGTGTGAGCTCCATGGCCGAAACGTTGTGTTCTCTTTCTTCTTTTTTTTTCAGCATGGAATAAACCTATTACTTGTTCCTTTGCAGCCTACGCATGCTGACGCAGCTACCCACATGAACATTTAGTGTTGACAGCTGTTACCTAATAAAATGCTGTTTTACTAGTACTAGGTGCACCGTTAATGTGAAGGTGGATTTTGAATCGGCGCTTGTATCTATACATGTATGAAAGCAGTTGCAACAAGGATGGGTGTTAGAGTAACAAGGTGATGAGCATGTCTACCTCCCAGTTTTGGGTTTGATTCTGGACCGGGGAGCCTTTTGTGTGGAGTTTGGTGCCTGTACCTCCCAAAGTGAGTTTTGCTGTGTGCTCTGGGTATCTCCTGCCTTCCAAAGCCATGTTGGATAATTTACTTCCTGTTTCTTGACTGTCCCTGAGCCCTACGATGGACTGGCAACCCATCCAAGGTGCTGTCTCGCCTTGTGTCTGGCTTGCTGCAGCCTTTCCCAGGAATATGTGGTGGAAAGATTCAATGATGAAAATCCTGTCGAGATAGGCTAAGCTTTCTGAAAGGAATAGGATTGTGCTGAAGTTACCTTTCATATTTCTTAATCTTCCTGTGTCTCCCTTAGTATTTGCCTGCAGCGTCCTTTCCTTATTAAGTCAGAGAAACATTATTCAATCCTGATCTGATATTTATAAAAGAGACTGGTTCAGAAACCTCCAATAGGATATCTCCAGCTTTTCTCCTCTTGATGCTCAGGCATTGTCTCAATATCAAATTTCAGATGTATAGATTTACGTAATATTTTCATACTATATATATCTTTCTTTCCAGTTGTTTTGTTTGACTGATTAGTTTTGTCATTTGCTTCATATTTTCTGGATTACTCTGACATGGTCCGTTTTCCCTGACAAAATGCTGGTATGCCTCTTTTAAGCAAATCCGAAACACCAACGCTTTTTAGTTAACATCATCAACAAAATCGCTTAACAAGGAAATGTTAATGGGCCCACACATCAAAGGTTGTGCCAAACACTGCAGCTAGTGCTGAAACCTTGCACAAAGCATGGATCCAAAGTCACATTACAGTATAAATAACACTTTGCTCTGAGTTTTTTCTTGATAATTGGGTGCTATCACTTGTGCCCTAGCATTAGTGCTTTGCCCTGTGGTCAAAATCTTGTCTGCGACGTCTGTATATCCTGGTCTTGTTAAACGAATGTTTTTCATGCTCTTAACACTGTCGCTATTTCTGGGGCCTGTTGTGATCTTTTCCATGAATGTGCTGTATATGGCAAGTGTTTTAAAGGCACACGAATCTGGAGTGGTTTGAAAACCACATACATCTAAAACTTTTCAAACCGTTTCCCATCAGACTGCTTTCGTTGCATTTGCCTATATCGTTTCATTGCAAATGAGCATGGTAACCTACAGTAGTACATAAACCATTTTTCCCTCCAGATATGAAACTGTTGGATTTTCTGACAGAAATGACTTGCAGAATGCAGTGGAAGTGATCATTCAGCATAACGTTACTGAAATTTGTACAGTACAAGTGGGGGGAGGAAGAACACCTTTTTTGCAGGCATTCTTGTTTCTGGCAGAATGACCTTGGTTGCTAGGCATTGGATTCCTGTAATACTGTAGCACATTGCACAGCTGTCTCAGACCTGAGATAGCAGGCATTTTCATGAGGCCTGACTGACCTAATGACAGGACAGGGAGCGCAGTGGTCCAGCAGTGTCCGTACAATGATGGCAGAGTAATAATATGAATATTTGACATGTAACTGATCGGTTCACATGGAAGCAACTAAGCAGTGTTCACAAACTGTACCAATGCACCATTGCTTTTCTTTGCTGTGATCATAAACCACGTTTTCTCCATCCATTCTCATTAGTTTCATTTAAATGCTTATACCTTTTTGTTGAAGAGTTCATACTTTTGTACAGTAGCTTGGAATTATGTTACACATGACCTGTTCAGCTCTTCACTAACGCATATTAACAACGCACTCGAGGGAAGGCGCCATCATTAGTTAAAGCCTAGTTGAGCACTGATTGAGAACTTTGAACATAATGCTGTCTGACCCCAGACAGGCCGGCTGTGCCCGCTGTTCAGAGTAAGCAAGCCTTTTCTGCGGCCCTTTTGTGACTTTTCAGCAGAGTAGGAAAAAAAAAGGAAGTGCTCCAGCGCTTCTCTCTAGGTGGGTAGGCGGGATTTATAGACTACATTTTTAACCAAACTCTGACAAATCCCACCAGGTGAATTGAGGGTAGAAAGCATCTTGTTAATTGTTTGGCTTGTGATGAAAGGAATGCCTGAAGCAAATATCTTCACCTGTCAAGGTTAAGAATTTTAAAAGGTTTTTTTATTGCTGAACGGGTGCTAATGTAATCAGCTATAAACTAATGACATTTTATGGCCTCTTGACTTTGGGAGTCAAGGGATAAGGGTTTGCTCTTTGACATCCTGCATTGCTGGGCTTGTGTGCATAGATGATGGACACTGTTTTTAACCAGAGGATGTTTCATGAGAATTTAATGAAATGAGTGTGTGATTTAATAAGATTAAATTTTCCACTGAAACTGCTTTCTTCCAGAGGATTTTTAAGTCGTTTCCTGATCACTGGGAAACCATTGTTTGCTGTTTTTTAATTCTGAAATTGAGGGAAAAAAAATAAAGTGTATGTTTCGATTACTTTTTGTGTCTTCTTTGTTTTATTGGGAGACGGGTATTAACCTCATGGTGTGCATATTATATCCACGTCTTTTTGGTGAATTTAAAACGTTTGTTAGATCAGCACATTAATGTCGAAGAGAGCACTGAGAAACCTGTATGGAAATGTATAAATTATCGTGCCAGATTGGGGTTGAGTGCTGTTACGTAACGTTGGTGTAATTAATTCAACGTTCAGATGTTCTTTGTTGATCAAGAATGCCTGCAGTGGTCAGTGTAGAGCACTGTGACTGGTTGCCATATCTTTCTAGGAGATGATGGGCGGTAGTCTGCTTGTTCATCCAAGAGGTCCCTGGAGCATCACATCTGAGCAGATGTAATGTGACTTTTTCAAACATAGATGAAAAAGACTTGACAAATAGGCCAGCCTCTGATTTTGAAGATTGTCATTTTTTATACAGTATATATATATAATGGAACCAGGTAAGGGATCTACTGTATCATACAGCACATCTTCAGATTTTTTTCCTACTGCACACCAGTAAAGAAAAAACATATAAAAACATCTATGAGGTCAAAAGCCATAAAGATTTTGGATATGACTTAATTTTTGGCACCACTAAGTTGCATCATTAAGAACTTGAAATGGGCTCACCTGATGAAGTATCCTTTTTAGTGACCTATAGACACCTATTTTGCAGAATTAACTAATAAATGTACTGCTGGAGCCTTTCTGTATTCTGCTGTACATTCAGAACTACAGGGTGAACTACAAAGATGAGCCCAGAGACTAGCTGATTTTATTGGGGTATCTTACCGTACTGTTCCATGATTTATAATGTTTATCAGAACAGTGAAATTAAATACTTATATTTAATCTGCAGTAACTTAAAATTAATGTATTTTCTAGAAAGAAATCATTGGAATTAAAAATCTCAATAGTATTCTTAAAAAGTTATCTTCTCATTACCAGTATGTTGGACCGACTGTGTAATGGCTGATGTTACACAATCTTATTTTCTTACAAAGATGATTTGCCTGTCGATACTCAAAGGATGTGGAGTACATCCTTTTTTACTTTACTGTAAGATTTTATTCTTTCACACCTACAGTCCTTTGAGACATCAAAACAGGACACCGATACAGTATGTTAAACCAATCAATGAATAAAATGAAAAAAAAAAGTTTTACGATGCTGTAGAGACAGTTACACTACATTGATATCATGTGTCAATTATATTCTTCCGGTACAGGAAACAGTGGAAACATTGTTAAATCCAGTCAATTGCTGGAATAAGAAGGCTGCCCATTTTATACAAGAAATCTTTCTTTATTCATCACTTAACTCCGTTCAACTGGAAAGGGCAAGTTCGTGTTTCGTGCTGTTTTGATACTGTTGTGGATGGGTGAAGAGGAGAGGAAGCCTGCTCTGAATCTCTTGTGTGCATGCTTCATCTCTGTTAAAGTCAGGAGCTTTTATCGCTTTTGCAAGCTACACCTTTTATTACTTCAACCATGGGCTTTTAAGTCCTGGTATTTTTTTTTTATTTGTATGGATTTTTGTGTTCCATTTCTTTATGATAATAGCACCACAAAAGCTAAGGTTTTGATCTAGAAAGCGACAAGAACTTTTCTTGCCAGTAGAACTGATATATATATATATATGCCGGCAACCTCGTTCCTGTGTTGTTCTAAAACATAACTTTGTTTGCTTGTGATAATTTAATTCCTTTGATACTCTTAGCAATTGTTTGTTTTGAGAGCTTTGTATTTCTGGTTAAGATTACCTTGGTGGCTGTCTTTGTGTTTGCTTGCAAGTAGAAGCCGTCAGGTATGAGACCTTTTACATTCACTTACAAAGACTAAGGAACTCATATTTTCCTAGGTGTGGAATCTGAATTAAGTGCCAGACGTATACCCTTGAACCTCCTGTCAAGATCTGTGAAAGGTTATAGTCCTCTGTTTTCTGTGGAGGGCAAAGGTCTTTATACCATTATAGGCTCAACCTCCAAATAATGATTGAGCTTTACTAATGCAGAATGTTCTTTTCAAGCTTACATGTGCCTCTTCTCTTTATACTCTGCTTCTTTTGTCATGTCTTAATGAAAAAAATACAGTAATTGAATGCCACAGCGTGCTTGTTTTTAAAAAGCAACAGCCAATATGAATATGGGGCAGATACTGTGGTGGGTTTGGTTACCTGTGGCCCTAGCAACTTGGATTCAGCATGTAGTGTGAATTTCTGACTAAATGTTATTGCCAAAAACTGGTGTAGTCAGTACATTCCTTTGCTAGCTGTACTGTTCTCATTTTGTGTAAATATCCAAAGTCTTGGACCAGCTTCTTCATTGCACACTAGGGTACCATGATTCATAACTTTAGTGATCCAATTCTGGAAAAAATTGTAGTGTGCTTTCAGCAGTTAATTAGTCGGAAGCTCACCATGTGTCCACACTGAAAAAGTCAATTGTAGAGCTTCACAATGGAGGGATGTAGCCTTTAAAACTTGGATTATTAGGCATGCCTTTACACAAAGGGCTGTGGAGGTATGGAAAAAGTTACCCAGCCATGTTGTTAAAGCCAGTTCCCTGGCTTCCTATACGAATTTGTATAAGGTGAGCTCATGTCAGACACAGAACCAGTTCCTTAGATTAGTTATCTTTTAGCAACCAAACTAGTAAAATGGGCCAATGGGCTCCTTTTGTTTGTAACCTTTTTTATGTTCATGGCAAATAGTTTGCTGATGTGATTGAAACTAAATGGACATTTAATAATAGAGAGGAAAACTTTTCGGATTAGTCTTTCTAGAATTTCAAGTTTCTAACCCTAAGAAATTAAGGGATATTTTGATGCTCTTTGTACAGTCAAAGTGTCCTAATAAGGCTGCAAGGACTGTGCTAACTATGTGATCACCCCCACTCCCAGCAATTCTTGCAAACTTTGGAAACTCCTGGGAGAGCTGATTTTTGTTTAAAAACAATATTATTTTAATAATGTGCAGAAAACCGCCTTTGTGCTAAAAGGCTCTGCACATCAATCAAATTAACAGCCATTAAATACGTTTGCCAAAACTTCTTCAGGATGTACAGGGTATTTTTATAAACTTTGTTACATTTTTAATCCATCTTTAAAAATAGGAAACCTATTTTTTGGTCTAAATATTTTACACAGCTCATTATCTGGATCATACTGCAGTATAAAAATGATTTCCCCTCAGATTTCAGACTGGGACCCTTTGCACCTGTTGGTTCATGCCAAGAATAGCAGTGACAGAATTGTATAAAGTTTGGGTACTTTTACTTTATTTTAGGAGTTTCCTGTAGGCTATGTGCGGTAGGTCTTTAATACTTCCATGCTAGCACCTGTAAAAGGCTAGATATATATTTTGTGACCAGCTTTCACTAATCAATAGCTCATAAAGTACATGTCCTGAATGCGTCACTCATAAGGTAACAATATGTCATTTCCTAGTACTCAACAAACTCTTTCGGTGACAGAGTTTCAATTTGTGACTCGCAAAGGACCACTGAAGTACAGTAGTATGACTTTTTTGTATAAAGGGAGCTCATGTCAGACATAGAACCAAACAAAAGCCAAAGAATATGTATACCACTCTTAGGATATTTATTTAGCTCACAGTTACCTACAAAGGTCTGTTTCAAATCAACAAGGTTTTTATTAATCTATTTTGTTTTTTCCCCCCTTATTAAATTGCTCATGTTTTAGGCAAATTAACAGCACTTGATAAAACCTCTGGATGCAGTAGCATTTCTCCAGTATTAATAGATTATATTTTGTCTGTTTAGTTAACAGCTTGTTGATGAATATCTTATGTAGTAGACTGTGTTGAAAGATTGCTCTAAAGATTTTAATATTCTAGCTTTGGTATTGGTAATTTATGCTGTTATATAAAGATCGGTATTAAAAATGTATTGGAATCTGCACACTAGATATGCTCAAGGCATTACTGTGCTGTTCTTTCAATTCGATGATAATAAACCAAGTTTTTGATGTAGTTATGGGCAATAATGTTGTAATGTGCTGATGGGAATTTTTAGACACATTCTTGAACTAGTTAGCCAGGTTGGGAAAGTAGTTTTCTAATAGAGATGCTGTCAGAACTGCTATACAGAAAAGTGATTTCCAGCCTTGTATTGGGCATTATAAGAAACATTACAAAAAAGTGGCCATTAAGACCACCTAGTTTGTTTGGTTAGTAGCTAATTGACCTGATTCTTATCCAGCCCTTTGTTGAAGGAAGCTGGTGTATCAACTTCAAGTAAATGACTGAGGAGTTTGTTCCACACCCCCACAATCCTTTGTGTAAAGAAGTGTCCCTAGTTTCAGTTTTGATTCTGCAGAAATCTATTGAGTTGTCTTCTGTCAATGGTTGTGAATATTCTGAAGATTGGAATCTGATCCTCTTTTGAGTTTCGAAACTACAATTTTTAACTTGTTAAACCTTTTTTGCAACGGTGTTACCATAATTGTACACCGTATTCTAAGCGAGATCTTCCACCTGCATTGCACAATTTTAACATTTTGCATAAAGTGATATCATCCCTTGAATTATAATTAAAAGTGAAAAATGTATACTCTGACTTGGGTGTTTTTACTTCCCCACAGTCTAGAAGAGATTGAAAATAAATCAGTTTTGTGATAAATTGCTGTATTTTTAGAAAAACAATATACACAAATAAGTATGAAAATGCAGTGAATAAACTCATAATCTGAACTGTGATTATTGATCTCTTTAAACAAAGTAAGATCAGATTAGTTTCAACCTCACTCTTCACCTAGAAATATCAGATTTGTAAGGACTCAAGGCCCTGTATGGCAAGTGGTTACTACCCAGATTAAGACTTCACTTGTATTTATCAAGTCTACTATTTATCAAGATAGAAAACTCCTTGATTTTCATAATTGATTGATCCCAGTGGGATGTTAAAACTCAGAGCAGGATTTTCTTTTCCAAGTGCGGAAAAAGCCTTCATCCCCATTTCCCTCGGAGCAGAGACATTTCTTGGCGGCACTCCATTTGGTTAATCAGCATAAATTCAAACACCTGCCTGCTCTTCATTCAAATACTCTGAGTTGCTAAAGCAATGCCAGCCATTTCTTCAGTTTTCTGTTTTACTACTCTTTGGAGCACAGTCTTCATAAACCAATGGCTCAAACAACTGCAATGATGGGATCTCTGTGTTTTGTTTGCCAAAGGTTATGACCTGTTCCACCAGCTCCACTTAAAGATTCCACATGTTTAGACATACCAGTTCACAGGGGGTTCTGGTGGGTGATCTGGAACAGCAAAAAAATATGCTTTGCATTTAGCTTTTTACATAACTCGCTTTTACATGAGTTTTCTCATCATTGCTTTGTTTTTGTCTTGTTCTTAACATTCGCAGAAAATGGGTCTGTTGAATCCTCGTATTGCATTCACAGACTAGTGCTCTAAATTACTTGGAATAGGCAATAAAGGGGAGCCTCCAGATTGTCAGCTGGGTCTTCAAAGCTGGACCTGTCAGTCGCTCTATATCTCCTCTAACAGGCAGCACCAAAAAAAGCTGCAAGAGTCTAAAAACAAAGAATTCTGGGTTTTGTCCATCCAGTACCTAAGATGCCTAAAATGCACCACGTTTAAATATTAATATGTTAACAATATACAGTATAAAAATATGTTTATACTGTATATAAATCTGGCTAAATAATTTGAGATGTAGATCTATTTTTGCTAATTCTGTTCAACTGATGCTTTTATACTAGCTGGTCTAGTTTCAAAATGATCAATGAACTGTAAAAACACTTTAAAAATAAATTTCAACAGGTATGCAAAGTTGGTTAATGCAATTTAACATTTAACACAATAAACAGACCAGTAACTCTGACAAAAGAACAAGGTACTGTATGTATTTCAGGTAAAATATAAATTGCTTTAGGTTGTTAGACTTTAGTGAGCATATTTTATTATCAAGCTTGTGTTTTCAGCATTTTAGGGTGTGGCTGTTCAGCCTGAAAGTACTGCGACAGACACACCACAGAATTCGGCTGCAGTCTTCCTACGGTCTGTCCTTTAACCCGAGGTTAATCCTGTGAAGGACAGAGACCCTTTGTTGAACTTTATGAAAGTCTCGGCAGTAGACACTTTATTTGACGATGCATATTTGTAGACCATGCAAAAAGTGTTTTATGTGCAGATAGGCCAACTTAGATCTCAGATGTCTGTTGTGCAACACGTAGGTTTTGTTTGTTTTCCCCTGACCTCTTTCTTCTATCTGAGCAAAGCCTGGACACTCGTTTCTCATTTGTTATGGATTCCTTTTCCATTTCGTGGAAGGCTAGGGGCCCTATGTATCATATTTGTTTTTCTCCGTTTAACGATTTGAGTCTAATTCACGGTACAGAACACATCTAACTATCTCAACTGTCGGCATATTCTGCTGAAATGGTCGTTAGTTTAAAAATCTTTCTTAAGGCAAATAATCGGCTTGAAGTTTTTGTGTAGGTAACTATATGCTATAACCCTAACAGATTTAAAGAATTGTGCAGTAGAGGAATGAGTCTGAGGGCAGGTTGTTTTGAATTTTACAGAATGATTTTGTTATATAATTTAATTAATTATATGTTTTATTAACATAGGTTTTAACTTTAGGTCGGTGTTCACTTAATTAATAGAGAAGAAGGAAAACACCATGTATCCTTGTTTGGCTCTGTATGAAAAAAGATAAGCACTCATACAGTATAAAGACCCTAATCGTGAAGTAACTGCTCAGGAAGCGGTTATCCTTTCATAATGCAAGCATTGTATATTTAATATATACGCCTGATCGCTTAATCCAGCACAAGAGAAATCTAAACAGTTTTATTAAAATCTTTAGACATTTTGATATTATCACGTTCTAATAGTTTGGATTTCAGAAAGCTCTTCTACCTACCAGTAAAGCTTGCAGAATTTAAATCAGCTGATTGTGAAAATCACTTTTTCTAGGATATTGTGGTCCATGCTGCTTAGGAAGGCCCTTCTGAGTCTTCATCAGAACCCAGTGAAGACTTGCATGAGAAGTGCTGAGCCATTCTTCTGGGATTGTGTTCGTATCTGTTTGCATTGATTTCTGTCTGTTTACTGGCAATTTGGCCTCTTCACTGAGGCTCACTTCATTCTTCACTGCTTTTTTAGCTTCTGGTGAACAACTTGCGAGCATTTTCATTTAGAGAGGGCTCTGCTAGCGTCCTGAATCCCCATCCACTGGTTGGATAAGCTTTTCTGAATAGCCGTAACCTCTTGTGAACTGTTTCTAGACATTATTTATTGTTATTTCTCATGCCAAACCCTATCCAGAAGAATATGTGAGTATCGATTCACATCACTAATAATTGGATAAAAACCACTATAATAATCTGAAAAATAATCAGCTGAGGGTGAAGGGATTCTTTCATTAACTCCATTTCAGCTTTTCTCTTGTAGTCCTGTCTCTGCCTTGTGAAACCATGTTAGGCATTATTTCCATTATGTAGTTTTATATGGTAAAGCGGCTTCTTAATCCATATCAAAGGCAGAAAACTGGCTCATAACATGTAGTTCCATAGCCAGTTTTTCCAAAAGATTTGCCCCAAGCAAATCTAGTTTCCAGTTGCTGTGAACTGGAACTCGGGGAAAGCTCGTTTTCTCAACAGGCTGATCGCTACACACCGCTCTGTCGTTTCACTTGGCTGCCTCTGTTCTGTGACTGTGCCCTGTAGAGAGAGGGCTGTCAGGATCTCCCTTACCAGTGGCAGCACCCTGAAGTGAAATGCAATGTTTGCATATTGTGTTTTCTTTGGCTTTGACATCAAGTGAGTCTTGATGGACTTTCCCTCCCTCTTATTGTCTTTTTGTTTTCCCTTTTTGCTCCCTCTTTTCTTGCCCACAGTAGCAAAGAGAACAGAGAATAGCGCCTTTCCACATTATGCTGTGCCGGAGTGTGACATCACCCCTGGTTTCAGATTTCCTCTACACAGGGATGTTGACAGCTGGGATGTTTTATTTCCTCTTGTGCTCAGGCATCGGAGCGCACAACGGGGAACAGCTTCAAAGCAGTGCGTTTCCCATTGGTGAACTTAAGAAGAGCTGCCTCTGACTGATCTTTTGCATCTGGATAAAGAGTTAAACTTGTCCTCCTCTTAGACTTTGGCTCTGCGCTTCTAATGTTGTGAGATATTAAAGTGTAAGTAAACCTGAAATGCTGATTTTACTCTTTTTGTTATGTAGGTTTTCCCATTTGTTTTGAAATGTTGGATTTTAGAACTGTGGGGTTTTATTTGGGTTAGGTGCAGTACAAATAAGGCACTAGGCAGGAATTGAAATGTAGTGGTTTGCATCGTTCATGCTCAGATAACGTTTAATATCAGAAGCTGGAAGTAGCACCACAGCTTATTTTTGTTTTTTTCTTTTGTTTAATTATGCGGTGATTAGCTGTGATATTTTATTTTAAAACAAATTGAAAGATAACCTGGTGTATTATTTTATAAAACACATGCTTTGAAAGAAGCATATTTCAAATTTCATTCTATACAGGCATGCACATGAACTCTGCTAAAAATAGTAGCTTTACATAGACCTGCATGGATTTTAATGCTGTTGTTGCTCAAACTATTCCTTATCTTCCACGCAGGTTAAGGAATTAATTATATTTATTTCCTAATGTGCGTCTAGGTAAGCCAAGTGCATTGCACACTGGAAATGGGATCTTATTTCTCTGTAGTGTCATGGAATATTACAATTGTAAATGATAGATTCTAGCAGCCTGCAGGGTAATTTTAGCCAGGCAGCACAACCTCTGAGCTGCTGTTTTTCTAATCATGAAGTAACATGCGGCTTTCTTGTTCGTTATTGTCCAATTAACCTACTGTGACCTTTTTGGTTAAAAGATTAACTGGTTTCTGTTGAGGCTTTTTTTTTTTCTTGGCTTATTTCCTTTGTGCGCAAATTAATGATGGATGCATGTCAAGCTGCTCAAGTGTGCCTAAATAAAAATCCATTCTTCCAAGCCATGCCATGACCATACAGTATAAATGGCGGTGTATCCAGGAGGTGTTAAGGATGAGGGGGTGGTCTTCAGGAAGCCATCTCTCACTAGGTTATTAAAGTGGATGTTCTACCACTACCAAATGTAATGTGGACACTTTCTGAACGGCACGTTGAGTGCTTGTGTTAAAGAAACTTGTCAGAAATACTTCTCTGTGTTTTCTGCTGAACCTGATGTCTGGTTAAGTGCCTCACTCTTTCGGTCTTAATTTAGTTTTGTCAGTCAGCGGTATTGTGCAGTGGTTGGTTCCCTGGATTCAGGACTGGAAGATTGCGGGTTCAAATTCTGGGTGGGGCACAGAGTTGTACTCTTGAGTCAAGTTCTTCTTTGAGTTTTGCTTTAGTGAAATACCAAGTGTAAGTTGCATTGTATAAATGTTAGCCACATTACGTAATACTGGCAATATCTGAAGACTGTTTCGTTTAAACTGTTCTGGTGAATTTTTAGGATCATTTTGTACTGTATTTTAAGTGTAACGTTATCCTTCCCTTAATTATGTTTGCTGCAACTGATGTGTTGTTTTCGTATTTCAGTGATTTTTGGGGGGGTTTAGAAATAGCGCTGGCTTTTTAAGTTATTTTGCACATTTATTTTACAGACTTAGATTAACAATGACATAAGGCTGCTGTTCTGTAAACAACCGACCTACGGTTACAATAGCCAATACTCAGTACAGAATAATTATACTTTCATACTGCTTGCCAGGTCCTTTGACAAAGGCACAGTTTAAAAACGAGCAAACATTCTACCTACTCCCATGCTCTTGCTTTTTTTGCTTGATTGCATTGGTTTTGGATAGTTTGAGCTGTTCTGACACAAGTTGGATCAGTCAAATGCAAGTTTATCTTGACGCCTTTGTGGAGCAAACAGGTAATGTATGAATTCTATTTGTCAGAAAACGCTTTCTTTTGCGTTCTTCACTGGCATCGTTGACATTTTTAGTTTGTGTGGTGGTTTGGTTCCAGAGTGGGATGTCTTCTGTGTAAACTTTGCACGTTGTCCCTGTGTTTGCGTGGGTTTGGTCACTTCTGTTACCTCGCACCTTCCAGAGACGTGCTGCCCAGGCCAAGTAGCGTGTTTAAATTGCCCCAGTGTGCAGCTGGTATCTGCCAGGTTCGACTCCCAGTGCCCTTTTACCCTGCTGAGGAGGAAGCACCCATGGATCGTGGATGGATATCCCTTCGAAGTGGTGGCACTTGTAAAGCGCGATGACTCATTTGTGAAGTAATGGCATGTTTGGGCAAGGGTGAAAGGTGGAGATACTCATAACGGTTTTGATTTCAAAATGATTTAACTTGAAACCGGGTTTTTGCGGTTTCCGAGTGGCAAAAGGTGCCAGTTCTCACAATCAGCCCAGATTTAACAAAACGGTTCATTAATAATCCCCATCTATGAATTGGCTTCATTACTCTGCTCTCCTCCCCACCGAGAGCTGGTGTGTGGGGAGCGTTCTGGCGCACTATGGCTGCCGTCGCATCATCCAGGTGGGGCTGCACACTGGTGGTGGTGGAGGGGATCCCCATTGCCTGTAAAGCCCTTTGAGTCGAATGTCCAGAAAAGCACTACATAAGTGTAAGCAATTATTATTATTATTATTATTATTATTATTATTATTATTTTTCAATATCTTGAAAAACAGCTTGAATATGATGAGTCCACCAAGCCCTTTTGTAAGCCATGTCGGAGGGCAAAAAGCTCACTGTAACTCTGAAAAGAGAAACCCATTCCGCAGCACGCAGAAGGCTTCTGTTCCGCACGTCTCCACCTAACCCAGATTTTCACAGGTCAGAAACGAACCTTTCCCCCACCGTTGCTGGTACGCATATAGGGAATTACTGTGCCTTCGTGATACTTAGAAATAAAAACAATGATCCTATAATTACAATATTTATGCTCCAAAACTTACAAATATAAATGTTAAAAATATATAAAGTACAGTAAATAATAAACCATATTCAGTAATAAAACGCAAAATAAAATACACAGAAAATACACCAGTCTCCGTGGTGCTACTGTGACCGGATTTGCAATGTGGCTTATTCACAGTTTTCAGCAAGAAGGTGACTTGACCACATGCGGATGGTTTCCCGCGTGCGAAGCGAAAGCGAGGCTTGAGGTGTGAACCGGAGCCCTGACTGAGCCCGCTGTGCATCCGCGGCTGGAGCGCGCTGCGTCCCCTCCCCGTATCGATCCTCGGCTATCCGGGAATCGGCGGTTTTCTTGCGGGACCTGTGGGGGGCTTTTTCCACGTTAACTCGGGCGAGCCTTGCGTCACCCAGGGGAGGGAGTGGACTCGTGCGGCGCAGGTTAACCCGCTGTAAATGGCGGTGATTGCTAGCGGCAGTCTCTCTGGTGTGTGTTCTAATGAGTTACATACAGTAACTTTCCGTTTTCCTCTCCCTTATCGCACACTGAGCACTCATACAATGTGAGAACTGAATTAAAGTTGGAGAGAAGCTGGAGTTCAGAAGCATTTACGAAAAGATTGAGAAATGCCGTGATTTTCTTTGCTTCTTTTAACATGAAGCCCACTCTCCTGTAGATGTGCTGCTTTGAGCCTCATACTTAGCCAGAACAGCCACTCAGAATTCTTGCTAGATAAACCTACCAGAGTGTGGGATTCCTTTGATCGTCCCATTTTAACCAAAACCTTAAAATTTAGATTTAGACCTTTCAGAACTGCTAATCTGTGTCCCTGGGAGGTCAGCACAGAGCAACGTTGTTGTTGTTATTGGGAGTTTTGATAGGTGTGGCAAACCACTAGTGTGAAAACCACTTCTAGCTGAGCAGGCCGAGTCGGGTTTCAGTCTGTTTGAGATCATTGACCTGCATCAGGGGCCAGCAGGGTCTATTGTAATGCTGTGTTTTGGGTAGCCTGGGAGGTTGGTGGTGCCCTGCTTGAATTCGATTTTTTTGGGGTATTGAATCATTTTTTTGCATCACCCAGCCCAGATCCTCATTGAGTTTAGGAATTTCCATTACTCTTTTTCCCGGTCCTGTTGTACACAGCATCATGAAGGCATTCAATATTTTTTACGCATGATTGAACTTTTTTGTATTGTTTTTGACATTTTTGAAATGACTCTTTTTCAGAAAAAAATATCCTAGACTTCAGTCATTTACATGAAGCAATTGAGATCCAGACTTCAGAAAAGGGAATTTGACCAGCGGTAGCAGGAAATGTCTCAGCTAACCATAGGGCGTTTAGCTTGCCTCAGATATGCAATTACTCTTTAATGAGGAATGAGTCATATGCACTGCTGTGCAATAGTTTAAAAGAAAAGTCTTTGTGCCATATTCAGAAGAAAATTATTGTAGACTGGATGGATGGAAACAATCGTTTGCTCTCATTGGTTTCCTTCATATTTTACTGTAACTGTCATAAACCATTGCTGCCCTGACATTAGACTGAAATGAGGCTGTAGCCTCAAAGAGGTTTCAACAAGGAAAATCTGGTATTGGCACTAATCCGGCATTTTGCCCCTGTTCTGGCTTTACATCATGTGCTTTGGACTGACCAGGACCACTAATCCCAGTGGGCTGAAGAGAGCCGTCCTCTTGAGTCTTGAGAGTCAGCAGGTTTTTGTTTTTAAACTGTAGAAAAAATGTTTTTTCTGGAAGAAATTTTGTTCGTGTTCTTTAATTACTTTGTCAGCTATATTATTAAAGTCATCAAGCAATACAGCCAAACATTCATCATGTAAAGCTTTGACTTGATGGCCAGGTAATGTGATGGATTTTTTCGTTCCTAGAAACTTTGGTGTTAAAGGTTCAATCTGCTGTGAACTTTCATATGGGTAAAACACTTTTCTACTATTTACAGATTGCATGTTATACATTTGTAGGGATTTCTATAACTGCTTTGGCTGAGGTTACTTTTGGCTCAAGGGCTTCTATTTCTTTATAGAGGTAGATTGGTAGATTTGACATATTAGTGCTCTTTTGTACTGTGGTAGTAAGAATATGAAGGAGCAGGCTAGTTCTTTTCATTTTTTTATTACTCCATTAGATTTCAAGAGGGAGGAAATTTTGTTCTTGTAATTGAATCTGCCTTTGGGGATAATCATAAATCTCAGTGTCTGGTGGTCTTTCTAATAAAAGGCATGGTAAGCTAAACCATGGAAGAGCACAGGCGAGATGGAGAGAGATTTAAGGTGCTTTTAAGTGCTTTAAAGTCACTTTACAAGCACTAGAGAGGATGAAAGTTGTTTCATTGCGCTTGTACTCATGCGGAAAGACACCTTGTGCCAAAAGGCTGAAGTCTTAACACGTTGCACATATGACAAGTGTGTATTTTAAACACTGACAACGGTTTGTATCTAGCACACCCATGTGCAATTTTAGGAAAAAAGTGTGTCTTTAAATGAAAGGCGGCTTTTAAATTGTGCAGTGCATTAAGAGCAGCTGCAGATCCCTGCCATGTTAACATGGGCATCTCAATTTTGTCCAGTGCACTTAAGTACCTACAGTGTAAATTGCAGCTCTTGCATGAGCATCTATGTCTGGCCCTGCAAGTGGCCATGCCATGCCATGCCATGCTGCTGTGCTTGTTTTTTTTTTTTCGTGGTGTTGGGCGATACTATCTTTCAGGTACGTTTATTAATGTAGGATTCTGTTTGTCAGTTGAGCTGTGAAAAGACGTTTGTGTTGTTATGTGACTCGAATGATGGCAAGGCGGATATCTTCTCAGAGTAAAAACAACAAAGCGAATACTAGAATTCTTACCCGTTCTTAATATACCCATACAGAGAAATTTAATTAAAAGGTAATTCGGAAATAAAACGATTATATTTAAGCAACGGAATGTAATTCCAGTTTTCAGAGTGCACCAGCAGTGTTTAGAAGGATGTCATCAGAGATCCTGTAGAAACCAGATGGATCCATATGTACTCAACTTTTTAGGAAGATTTTAGCTGAGGTATTCGCTACATGTGCTTGCAGCACTATCAAGTCAGACAGAATAGTTAAAATCACTGTATTTATTTCCTAGACCCTTCAAAATACTTCATATCCCAAGTACAAGTTGTCCAAATTGGAGCAGGCTCTCCTATTCAATATATTCCACAGTTTTGTGGCAACCAACCCCTTGGTTATTTATCAGTTAACAGGATCTTTACAGCAAGTAGTAGAGCAAACTGGGGGACTTCCATTCAACTTGCTCTTCATTAGAATCTCTTACATTATAAGACTTAAAGTAGGAACATAAAGTTTGAAATGAAAGTAGGTTACGCAGCCATTTCTTGAAAGGAGTCAGTATGAGCAGCAACACGTCTTGGTACTGTATTTCTAGAAAGCAGGTGTGTCCTGTTCTCAGTTATAAATGCACTATTCCTTACTTTATACTGTACTTTTGGTCCTCTAGTTTGCATCTCACTTTTGATTCCATTGGGTTGACTTTGTCCCTTTGAGTATTTTGATGACTTGAATCATATAGTAATGTAATTGTAGTCTTGTGTTCAGGACTAAAAAATCAGTACTTTTGCCTATCTAATGAAAGGACAGCAACCCCTTTTTATAATGGGGATTACAAAAATGTTCACAATATTCAACATGAGCTCTTTAGTAGACTGTACATTAATTAAGCCCATTAGTACATTGTATAGTGTTAACGTGGAAGTTTAACTGATTTTGGAGCTACCATTAAAGGAAATGTTTACATTTTATAGTTGGATTGAAGCATTTATAAACATTTTGTGTTTTCAGAGAACATTCAGGTGTTTATTTTTTTGTATGACACTCATTAATACTTTCGATGTGTTTGGAATTCTCTTATACCAGTGAATATTTCACTCCCAAGACATTGATACCTATTCACTCTAGCAGGTTTAAAACAAAATCTGCCATTGAATTGAGCTAACTTGTCTTAGTTGTTAGGTTAAAGAACCATGGCAGAAAACCACTTTAGTGACATGTTTAAAGAGCGTCTTTAATCTTAAAAACTAAGGGATGACATCAAAGTTAAATTACAATGTTGCATTACTGCTGGTGTTTCTAAGTATGATGTTCGCGCAGCCCAGCAGAGTTATTGCTGGAGGTTTCTGGGGAATGTACGCTTCTGTGTATCACTGTGAAAAGCATACGTATTTAAAGTTGGATTAATAACTTTGAAATATCTTTACGGATTGTGTAACACCTATATCCTTTGTAGGTTTACTTGACATTCAAAGTTTTAGGGATCCATTTAGTTTTTCAATTACCATAAGTATTGTCCACTAATTAGGCTCTTTATTGTTGCCGGTGTGACGCCTTCTCAAGAATGTGTTTCATCTTGAGTTAAGCCCATTAGTGCGCTGAACTAATTGGATCCTCATTGTACTGGGAAGGCCGTTATTGTTAGCATAGTACAAAGTAAGCAGCAGGAAAGTCCTGGCCGCCTAACAGGTGTTAATGTGAAGGTTGACTGTTTTAACCCTCTGCGATGGTTATGAAATGGGCTGGTCTGTCAAGATTTTTTCATTCCTTCAGTTCTTATCTGCTTTCATCTTTTATCAGGCCTAGTTTCAAAACAATCGAAAACAACAAAAAAAAAGTATCATTTCAATGCTTTGTGACAGTTCACATTTTCCTTATAGTAGGAAAAAGTAGTAGAAGTGTTTCTGAGATGGCAGTTAGTGTAGCATTGTAGAAAGACATGCACAGTCTTAGTGCTCCTGTCATGTCCTTTATTTGCCGAGACATTGACTGATGTAAATTACTGGAAAGAATAGCACATGTTGCAGTCACCATGGAAATTCTCACAAAAGTAGTTATATTACAGGAAAACTATGTGTTGGTTTCATTGTTCATTCTTTTTCTGCTAAAATCTTTAAGAAAAGATTTGCTTCTTTTCTTTTCTTTTTCTTATTCTGGATAATAATGTATAAAAGAAGCAAAAGATTTGTTATTACTGTGTGCTTACAATACAGTCTTGAACAGGCAGCAGTGACCTATTTTAGTGGGATGTGTGTTGCCTTTGGTGAACTGTTATTCAGTTGTTGTGAGGTTTGTTACGTTGACCATAATAGTTTTAATTTCTTTGGATTATAATTCGTAACAAAATAATCCAAGATAAACGTTGCGGTACAGCCTTCATTGCCATAATTGTTCGAAAGAATATTCACTCTTCCAGGTCTCCTGCCCACTACACAAGCAAATGGTTATTGATTCATACGTGGCTAAATTAAAGCTGTAAAGATTTGCTGTGTTTAACCTAGAGAGCCCTGCTGTTCTGGGCATGATTCATAAGTAGAGAAGGTTGCTGATTTACTCTGATGATCTTTTTAAATATGTATAAAAAAAACTAATGCAACCTAGCTGCAATTGATTTGGCAATACATTTTGTGTATCCCACACTTACTGCTTTTAGTGGTAAAAGTGACATTTTTCTGTTTTAAAGGAACTGTGGCTATTTTATAGGTTTTCTTTTAATTTTAAGACCATTTGAACACAGCAGGATCAGGATAAACGTGCGGTAGAAGCTGGCTCAAATCTCCTGTTGTGGGAAGAGTGGCGAGAGTCTCAAACTGGAAATTGTCATTTAGTGAATCAGGCCAGTCTTGGCAGGTGCTGCACGGTGTAGCAATGCACAAACGAGGGTTTCGCTTCCTTTAGCTGTGGCAGGGATGCGGACAGCTCCGTCTTTCCAGACCGAGTCTTTCCAAGCTCCTCTCAATCCCAGCAGAGCCGATCGATGGGAGTCCGATGTGAGGGGACCTCTGCAGTCTGGTTCTCATAGCCTGACAATGGTGGCGACGCGGAGAAGCCTTTGCGCTCTTTTCTGCGTGTCTGGCTCACGTGCGCTGAAAGATGAAAGCCCTCTAACGGCGAGAGTCTCGTCTCCTGGCCATTGTTTTAGTTGGAGCGATCACATTTCTGACTCCAGGTAATAGTGTCCCGATACTTTATTTGCTGAAAAGCCCGCAAAAAGTATCAATTTGAAATGACTGTGTCCCTGAACCTTGAAAACAGTAGAAAATAATTTGGCAAAAGTCACTGAGCCATTGTCTCAGCGAGATGTCCCACTTGGCAGACTCTGCAGGGTGAGACCTAGGAGAGGCAGAAAGGACTGGCAGTAGCTGCTTGCCATTGGCGTGCTGTACAGTATATCTGCCACGGTGCAAGACTCTGCACAGCTGCACACTTTTTGCTTCTCGAATATCGACAGGCGAATGATTAAAACAACCAGCGCCAGCCCTTCCCCGTCACACTGAGGCTAATCTATGGCACGAGTGTGGAACTCATCAAAGTTCACATTTAAATAGCAAAAGCAGTTTCCCCAGCATTTGCTGTTCATTTTATGCATTAACTAAATGTGTGGCATCCCTGCCCCCAGCCAACATGAAATGAAAGAACCATTGATAACCTTTAGTTATTAAAACTGAACGTACAGTATGCTGTTTGAGATCGCTTTCACAAGCATTCAGAATCATTTCATTTGAAAATTACTGTAGAATCATTACACAATCTTAGTTGAGTAAGCTTAATTTTATTTTTAGATAATCATTTTTTTTCGTGAATGTAGTGTCGTTTTCCCGCTACTTTATTGTGTTGTCTGTGCATCCATGTGTCTGGTTCACCTCATGGTTGTTGTAACGTCTTTTGGAGTGTATGAATTCTGATGATTAAAAGGAACAGCGACGGAAGAATATGCTGGATGATGTAATCAGGTTCATTTTTTATTTGCAAGCGGATGTGATCAGACTTAGGTTAAAAGTGTTTTCAGTCTGCTTATCCTATAATCCGTATCGGAAATGTCTTTTATTTGCCGAGATCGTAAACAAAGCTAAAATAGACTAGGTGTCTTCTGGAGACAGATACGGTATCTGCTTAACTCGCAGCACTAATTGAGGTTAAAGTAGAAAGGTTTAGTTTTGTGTACTGTGTGTTTCTATTCTCAATGCAGGCAGGACTAATGAAAATAGAGGATGTATACATTTTCTTTTCTGTTTCTTATGGGATTTCTTTGAACTGGGGATATCCATACTTCCACCAGTCTTGTTTTTGTCAGAATTCTTCTTTTCTGCAGTTTTGTGAGGGGACAAGTAGATAAGTCAGAATTACTGCAGTTTAGACAGATGTGCTGAAAGCAGAGAACTAAGCTCTAAGCTCTCTTTGTTTGAAAGGCGAATAGTTATAAATGTTAATTTAGCTTTTTGTCCGATTACAAAGCTACACGAGATGACTCAAAAATGACCAAATGAAAAGCTGTAAGACAGTTCTTTTGTAGTGTTATGATTGGACAGAGTTGATAAATTTGATTCGTTGTGACTGTTGCCCTTAACCTCCACCCAAACCTGGATCTTGGTTATATTCTTCTAAAGTCGTTTCCTAAGATGATTATAGACTAACCTCTTTCAGAAATTATATGCAGACTAATGTCTAAATAAGTTCTTGGACTTTAGTTACATGACCACCTCTTGGCCTGCGATTTGACTGATGTCCTTGGTTCTGAAAGCAGCTCTCTCCATCTGACTGTCTTTTATGAACAGCCTCAGCCATCCCGTTCTGCCTGTTCAGCATTCAGCCATTTGAAAGGTCTGCTGAAACCAGAGCCTGGTGTACCCCAGAGGGATTGGTTAGCCATTACTTTAATAATGCAGCAGCTTCAGAAATGCTTTAAGATGTTAGCATTCTTTAAGATGCCTCACCAAAAAGCAAGACATTTTTAAACTCGTAACTTGTTAAAACTGTTGCTTGTTTGCATGTGCTTCTTTTATTAAAAAAAACATTAGATGCATTGGTGTGAATGGGGACTAGAAGCTCGTTTTAATGTGTATTTGATGAATTAATTTACCAGTTTGGTATCATTAGTGTACAGTATAGTGCAGGGAGGCCTGTATTTAGTCCTGGGCAGGACTGCTGAAGGTCCCCTTGAGTTATGTATACTTAAAAGACAGTCAATTCAGCATTTTAAAATTGGACAAATTTACTTTGGGAATATGTGGACTGGAATTCAAAGAGGTATTACCATGTATTCTGTCCTGCCTGCAATGTAGCCTGGTACATTACTATAGAGTATCATAAGGGTTTTTGTGTTGAGTGTATTTTAGAAATTGCTGAACAGATGTGACTACTGCATTGTGGGGTGGGGGTGGGATCAGTGGCTTAGTTTGTTTAGAGGGCAGCCACTGTAAAAAAAAACATTTTTCACAGCTGTTTTAGGTGCACAACGCTATTTTGCAGTGAATTGGAAAGTGTAACAATATCTCTAAAGCTTTCCATATTAACATGCATGCAATGTTCTGCAGCTCTAAAGGAGAGCAAAACCTGTTTACTGTGTGGGATGTTTCCTTGGTTGTAACATTCTGAGTGGGCAAGACGATCGTGAAGAATAGATATATTCATGATTGGTGGTGTATTTTCATGTGGTTACATTCTTTCAAGCTTGTAATCAACAAAAATGAACCCAGTTTCATTTAGCTTAGCAAGTACAGGTTATCCAGCTGCATGCTATTAAATAGCAACACTTGCAGAATGAGATAGTGTCTGTTCACAACCTGGTGAGTTAACATGAAGCCCAGATGCTCTCTTTATGGGCTACTTTGATTTTATTAATGGTTTTAAACTAGATGCCGGTGCTAATTTGAAAAAAAAAACAGTTTCTATTTTCTTTTAAGCAAAAGGTATATGCTTTTTTTCTAAGAAAGTGTAGATTTTTGCATTTTAAGTATAGATATATTTTGTGTTGGCTGTTGAAGTAAAACCCTCAGGATGAAGTCCTTACACAACAATTCTACACTGTCACTGATTGCTGATAACCTTGTGCCTTTCAGCAGTTATATATTGTGTTGACTGTTTAATGAGCTTTTCCCTGCACGGTATTCTGCAGTTCTGAAACCAGTACTGGATTTTTTGACAGGCATATCTATTTTGAAATGACAGCATTAAAAAGCTTGGATTGTATTGTAAACCAATTATTTAGGGCAGTGCAAGGCTGAAAAAATATACTGTACTGTATATAATTCTACAGCATGGCGTGAAGCACTGTGCAAAAATCACTTGCTTTTTAGGTGTTAAAGTTTTTTTTTTTTGCCATTTTAAGAGCTGCATTCACTGAGAACTTTTATTTTGGTTGATGCCCATTTGTGTTCTGTTTTTCATAGGTTCATAATATTTTCTTGAAGGTTTAGTAAAGTTTTTAAAACATAGTCTGAGGTGTTATTTACTGTGTTAATTTCTGGAGTGGAAGGTATAAACTAAGAGGTCCTTCTTGTGCAAAAGTGACCTCTATGCAACCAATATTGGGACCAGGTTCTAATGGACAATAACAAAGGATGGAAAAAGTATTTTTATTATGTTTCTACTTTAATATTTTGCAGTCTTTCTTTTTAATGCTTACCCATCGTTAAAGTGCATTCCTCCAGTGGTCACAGTGAATGCAATTCTGCTAGAGTGTATTCTGAATTTGATTTTCTATTAGTTTTCTTACAGCATCTGAGATGTTTGGTGCCATTGCTGGTTTTGAAAATGCAACTGTGATTGAAATAAAATTGAAAAGCATGTAAGAATATTGTACAAAATATAGAAGAAAATCTGAAATTACTGCAGTTGATGGTATACAAAGAGTAATCTGTTTAACAGCTCTGAAGCTACTCTGTTCATTCATACAACTTTGAACCAGATACTGTATGTGAGCAGTGAAGAGCATTTTTAAGACCAGAGATCTTTGTAATGCTGCTCCTAAATGCACCATGCATCCCCACTTCCCCCATCACTCTGCACTGGAATTTTTTAATTACCTATTTTTATAAATGAAAGCTGATAGTGGTGAGGTCTGCCAGTAAAACATCTAATAGTACATCACTCTGTTCAGTAGCATGTGTGCTTTCATGTGTGTTCAGGAGTCCATTTCAAACAGTCATCTGCGGGTTTGTACAGTAAACAGGTCCACCAGCTTCAGGTGATTACTGTACCATCGTAAGAGGCTGGTCTACTAGAGCAGAGATTCTCAACACTCCAAGGTTTGGAGTGCAGACAGCCTAAGATTTCGTTCACTGGTGCAGTAGAAATGCTTTGGAGGACATTTCCACAGGGTTGAAACTGTAGTTATAAGAGTTTAACTGAAGGGTCTCTAACCTGACTCTTACCTTACTTATCCAGCTCACTAGAAAGCTAAAACATCATTAATTTCATAAGTGTGTTTTTTTTATAAGCAACATTCATGAAGTAGATTTCCTGAATATATCACACAGCTAATACTGCATTACTCTGTCATCTAACATGTATGGTTTAACTTCAGTGTTTTCTGTTTCCTGTCTGTGCTGCTAAATGCGTTATAGTTTTTTCTATGACCTTCTAATGCTGAAACGTTACTTAATATTTTCACGTCTAACCACAAAACCTTTTCTTTAGAGACGGCGACAGTCCACAGCTGTGTAAATTTAGAATTCTGGAAAGTCAAGATTGCTATCTTTGCCCTTTAGAAAGGTTAGTAGTGATGCAACAGGGCTTTTATAAATCACAGTACAAATGTGTATTTGCGTAATCTAATTGCACACAATTTGGAATTCAAATAGTTATTTCGAGTTTTAATTATCTAATGCCTTCCTTTCATGTTTAGCAACATGAGCCTTGATTTCAGGAACTGTCTGGGCATCTTGTTTTAAGTGTCTTTCTTCCTTAGTTGATTTTTTTTTATTTCACAGCTGCATCCAATATGTAAAATATTAACTTTAGAAATGTGGGTTTCCACAGGACATCATGCATATATTGCTGACACTAGTTTTGAGGTGATTGTATGATTAAGAAATAGTCTATGAAAATGAAACTGTCTGCATTGCATCTCAGTAGTAAGTGAATTCATTATTCTTTCTTAGAATCTGAATATACAGCCCTTGCAAATACGCTAGATATGTAAGATTCATAATCTGCAATATAATGCTTGTTCTTTTTTGAAGTTGGATGAGTAAAATTCTTTTTTTTTAAGTAGTGATGTTGCAAATATGTGATTTAGATACAGCACAGGATGTTCTTTCTGTGGGAGCCATTTATCATTTGGAGCACCTGTGGCAGCCTGTCCCTGCCACCTCACTCTCTCCATCTCATTTCTCAGCAGCCTGCTTTCCTCTTTACACTAATTACCACCCTCTTTCCTGATGCCCTCCGGTAATGTCTTGATAAATTGTGTTTACAGCTAATTAGGATGATTTGTAATCGCCTTTTGTTTTCTGTCAGCATGCTCCCATATATGTAGATATCCGCATATTAAATTGTAGATTTACTGTAGTCTTTTTCCATGCAGCTTTTCCCCTCCGATTAGGAAGAGTTTAATTAGACTTCAGACTAGTTAAGTGGAGGAATAACAAATCTGAACATTTTAATCTTCAGATTTTTTGAGTATTTCTTCATTTTAAAAGACTGGTGGGGAAAATAAGTGGCGGTGATCATTCATGCAATTCTTAGGGTATGGGCAGTTTGATGTAAAATGGTTAATTACAAATGGGATTTATGAGTTTTCTTTTATTAGCCTGCACATGGCTGAGGTAGGATAAAGGGCCACCCAGTACATAAATTAAAACAGTTGCAGAATGATTTTCTAATCCTTTAATTACCTCTTATCAAGCTAAATACATTTGACAGACTTCTATGACTAAACTCAATACCCTGGCTAACATTTTTTTGCTCTTCTAGAGGCTACTCCCCTTTTTTGCATGGGGGGGATGGAATGAGGACTTAGAGTACAACTTCACTTTCAAAGACTGCTCTGCGTATGGTCCTTACTGCTCAGGGTGGGTTTAGTAATACAAAAGGATTTTGCATCCACACCTCACTTCTTGTGAGGCATGTATGTTGTGGTATTTTAGGATGAAATTGGGAAGGGAATTTTAGGTAAATGGCATAATCTTTTTCTTTTTACCAATATTCAAGCCTTTGCTGAAATGGGCTTACAAGTTACTACTTAAACATTAAGTTACCTTGCTAGCATGTTATCCGCAGTGGTTGCTTGAGTATGTGTTGCCAGTGTGTTTTTTCGATGTTCTGCACATGGAAGGGGTTAAGAGCTATATTATTTCCTTTGTCCCTTGTACTTCCTCACTCTCCAACTCACACTGAGATCCGACACCTCTTGATTTACACATCAAGCATTGTTTGCAAGTAATGCTTTTCAGCCTCATTAAAGTCTTAAATACCAAAGTTCTTGGTTTCAGCCCTACTTGGTATCTGCTTTGGTTTACCCAGTGCCATTTCATGTTGGTGGAGCAGACTATAATAAATAAAAATAGAGTTAGTGGGACATCGTTACAATGATAGAAATATAAGAATGTGTGCTGTCCTGTCAAAACATTAGGGAACTGCGCCTCTGATTATTAGTGGCAGCATGTAGGTTTGATGCAATAAGATGTTCATAGATGACTAAGGGAATGTGGGACCCGTCGGTTGTTTAGTCTCGAAAGGTGTGTAATTTGCCTTCTATCACTTTGGTTCAGTACCTTCTTATGGACTGAATTGTGCTTCAGTTTTTTTTAATCTTTCAAACACTACTTGAAAACCCTTGAATCTGTCTTGAATTGACACATTTGCTGTGTCTTCTGTTTCTGAGAAAACAACAGAGAAGCATGCATGCTGATGAGCGTGACACTTGTGATGTAAGTTACTGTACATCAGCTGCCTTCCACAGACCACGGAAAACTGAGGTCTCCCGCTAACTTAAAGTGTTTGGGAATCATGGGACTTGCACATAGTCATAGGAATGAGCTAGCAGATAGCACGATGGGTCACTTCTCCTTAGCGTGCTGTTCTCACATGTCATGTTTTGGTGGTGCAGTGTGTGCGTGTTGTCGAGCATTTTATTGCCTCTTTGTTTTTTAGCTGAATTCAGTTCAAAACACTGCTCAGGCTGACCTTGTCAGTACACAGGTTCTTCCTAGAAAACATGTCACGTAAGAAATAAAATGTTCTCAGTTATATTTATCTGTTTTTCTGAATGCTTTGTGACAGGCATAGAGAACATTCGATAATGCAGTGTCTCCATTACTTAGTCATGCTGCCTTGCTGACAGACCTGAGCTTAAATATTTTTAAGATGATTTTTAAGAGAAGTGGCCTATCCCATATTGCAGACAAGCGGAGTCTTGGGCATTTAATAATAATTCGCTGTGCGTTTTTAAATCCCGTTATGAAGAGCCAAAGCCATTTAATGTTTTTTGAACCAAAGCTGCTCTACTTTAGTATCCTGTTTGGCTAAACATGGTCTTGCCGTATACCTTTTGTAGTGCCAACCTTCGGAGGCAGATGTTTGTGTGGCTGCTGCTGATGTGGCTCCTTGGGCTCCTGAGTGCACGTTCAGCTCTTTGTTTCAGGTGTTGCGGGTTCGACTTTGGGTAATGTCACTAGCTGAAATATGTAGATGGTTTCATCAGTCGTTTATTTTTTTGGTAAAAATAGTACAATTGCTTGAGCTTTGTGAAAGGTGAAACAATTGCTTGAGCTTTGTCGACTGTACGGTAGTACTTTTTCATCTTCCTTATCTGCAGTTCCATTTTTATTAAAGTATGGAGAGAGACACAAATACATAAAAGGACATTTTATTGATTTTGTTGCAGAAAGGATGGCATCATTATATTAAGCCCCTGCCCCATACATTAAACATCAGCAGCTGTTTGTTTTTCAGTTAGTGGATAATATACTGTTATCAAAGCAGTCCTGGCCCAATATTGTGCCAGGAGTACTTACTACATTAGCCCTCATTCTTGTCACAGATCCCTGATATTTTTGACCAATCTCAATTACAGTATATACCAAGTTTTGTTTATTAGAGTAAATCTGACCATTCAGATTATATAAGAATTCAAATTGCTGGTATTACAGTATGTATGATGTATTTTTCCTATAATTTGTAGTAAGCACACTACCATATGTTCTTTTCCAGTATTTTTTTAATTCACATTATGTGCTTAAATGAATTTCCTTAAACAACCTGGGATTTTAAAAGGACTAGTGCTAAGAAATTGTAGTTTTAAACACTGTTAATGTTGTACCATGTTTTGTCCAGAAATGGCTCCATCTTTAAGTGTTGTTAAGTTCCTAAAATATTTTTAAAGTTTGTGTAAGTTTATTTTCCTGTCATTATAGAACCATTAGAGATTATCATTTGGAAATGCACCCACTATTTCTGTTCTCTAGGTGTTAATGTGATATTGAAATAAGTAAAACTACATCTCTCATGGATGAAATAAATAATAAAAATCTAGAGGAAATGCAAACATATAAAGTAATACACAAGAAATATGGTGCCATAAGTCTGCCCTATAACCACTAACAAGATCCTTCCATCATGTTTGGATTAGTTAGAGATGTTTGGGTCAGGCAGTTTTTCCAAATTATGCTGAAAAACTGTCCTTATTTCATTTTTTGGGGGGTTTATGTTATGATTAATGTTAAGTTGATCTGTGCTGAAACTTTTCATTGCAACATATTGGCACTGATGACAAGATACTTCATGAATTATAAACAGCCAGTTATCAAGTTATGTAGGCCTTAAGCAGGCTTACACAAGTTCTATTTTAAACAATTTGAATTTACAGCCTGACACTGAGCTATATACAAACATGTCCCAAACACTTTGTTGTGCTGTAATCTTTGGAATTGAGAGTGTCAGCTTTAGATGTGAAGGAAATGTAAAATGAAAGAAGTGTCTGCTTATTTGTTACCATTTATAAAACAATGTCTAAGCTCTTAAGACAGAAATGATTGTTTCACAGCCTACAGTATGTGATGTTGCTGGTACACTAACTGTATTTTTAGATAAGTTAGCCCATGAAAGAAGCCTTAATTAGAGTAGAATGGGGTGTGGGTGTCTTAGTATTCTTGTGATCAGAGCATGACTAGAGATAACTGTACTGTCGCTCCTAAACTACTTGGATTACTCTTTTCAAAAACAAGGAAGGAAGAATTAAGATACACATTCCATTCCGGGAGAAGAGGATTATCATGTTAAAATTCAGTAAAAGCAACTATGCAAGGTGTGTAAAAAAACAAGTCATATCTTTTATAGTTTGACTTATTTACTGTGATCTTAGGTTTGGAACAGAAAGCCAGTACTGAGGCTGGAATGAAAGGAATGTTTCTTTTTCTTTTTCCATTTTGTAACTGTTCTTTCGAACATGATATTTATAATGTTACAGAAGGTGTTATAATTGTTTTGTTTTTTTTTTACTGTCTGTTTTCCTGTGTGTCCTTATCCTTGTATACTGCGAGCTGAGAAATTAACAGAAGGAATGGATTACTGCAGAAGACTGCTCTGTCCTCTGTTTTAGTTATTGTGGTTTAGTCTCCGCAGCATTTTTACAGACGGTCGGATTTTGGAATCCTTAACAAAACCACAAAACAGTATCAAAAATCATGCTTTATAATAAGAAGTGATCATGTACAGTATGTCATTAGATGCAGCCCAGGGTGGAAACTTTTTTAGGGGCTAAGAACTTGAGCAGACGTAGGCAGGCTTCCAGTAAAAAAAAAAAAGTTTTTTTTTCTCTGTTCTTTTTCTGTAAGACACTCAAGTACAAACTACTGCTGATCCTGTAATTCTCCTGAATGATGCAAAACTTTTGGAATTACATTTTCACCACATTGTTAAATTCCACATCCAGCTGCCTAGGAGATGAAGAAATGCAATCCCTTCTAGAACTGGAGCTAGCATTGCAATTCTGAATCATTTTGTTTTTTTTCCTTTATTAACAGGATAGAAATTTTCTGCTGGGATTATCTGAAGCTTATGCACTGTGAGGGGTTGGACAGTCACTTGCATTTTCGTTAAGAGTTCTGCAACCATGGGCGATCTCACCAAAGGCCTGTGGCATGCCGATGTGTACTAATATGGAAATATTTCTTTTCCTTTTTCTTCAACAGTCATAATGAAAGGAAGGTAACTTGCAAGCACCCTGTCTCAGGTCTGCCATCCCAAGACAACTGCATCTTCGTGGTCAGCGAGCAGTAAGTCACTGTTCTTGGTCTTTGTTAATCAGAAGTGATGCTTCGCAAGATCCAGAGCAAGCATGGCAAAATAAAAGGTCGATGCAGAACTGAAAAGTGATGTGCTATATTTCTTCCTGATGTTTGACAATGTAAAGATTTTTGCAGCTCATCTGTTTGATGTATTGGAGCATTTTAAAGTTTAAGTATTTAGTCAAAATACTTAATATAAATTTAAAAATGATGGTATATTTGCCTTTTTAGCATCTGAGATTAGGTGTTGGAATGGTGTAGGTCCTAAGTCGCACTTTTAAATGGCTTAATATAAGGTTTATCGTTTATGTTTAATATTTTAAAGTTTTTATTAACAAATCAGATCAATTCATTTGGCATAATAATTTACTGACTGTTCATTGCCTCATTTTCTGGTTCTTTGGGAAATTCTCAAAACGAAGGGTAAGAGCTGTCTGCTCTGTTTCCTTGACTGATATTAAATCGCATCAGTGTAATTTATTGATTTAACATGAAGAGAAGATTGCATTCAAGGGCCAATGAACGTTAGTCATTAAAGGGGAAATGCCTGCCAGATGGAAATTCGTTTTCCATATAGGGACATAATCTTTACACAAGATATTACAAAACGCTATTATAAGCCTAGAGCAATTCCAAATATGATTTACATGATCTACCAAAAGATACATCCTCTGTAAATTTTAATCCCTTCCAGTCTGTGTAATTTTAATATGTAAACATTGTATAAATTGCGGGTGGTGGAACAGAAGAACATTATCATATAAATTACCTGAGAATGGTGTTTGTCTGCTGGCTGCTAATTGGCTTTGCCCTGATAAGTGCTTTTTCAAAATGGACGGCACACAATTGGAGTAGCACGGCTTTGCCTCTCCTTCCGAGTTCACCTTGACTGTCATGGTGATTCAGCCTTCCTAATAAATGCAATTCATGATGTTACTCTGGAGCTGTCTGAGGAGAAGCCATGAATTCATCTTAACAGATGGGGAGCAAGGCATGCAGTAATTCCTGGCAGTATTCCTCAGTTCCAGTGGACAGTGAAGCTTAATGCATACTTTTTAGAACTTATGTCAAGTAAAGTCAGTTGGACTGTATTTCTTAAGGAGCATGTGTGTTGAATTTGCAATGCCATTTAGTCAAAGCTGTCATAAATACTAATTTTGCGACCACATGATACCTGGCTGCATGCCTGGAACGTTTTAGCAAATACATTTGTACAGTTAAACCCTAAATGAATATTTTCATTTAAATGACTGTGGAAATTTTAATAGAAAGTGTAAGGAAGGAGTTTCGAGTAAATACTTTCAGGGTTTTAACTGTTCAATTGTTTCCCATGAATTCAAAACAAAGTTTTTATTCCAGTGATTCCAAAATGTCACATGTTGCATGTGCCCTTCAAGACCCTCAACAGTCTCTAGCCCTTAGATCATGCATACTTTAGTAATGCAGTTCAAGGTACTGTAGGAAGGAAGTATAGGAAGAATTAGTTGTCTGAAACAGGAAGCAGAGAAAAACAGGTTTGAGGTTAGTGTATCACAGCTCCTCAACAGTGTGACTGACAAGCAGTAAATGAACAAGTCATTTTATTAAAGTGTAAAATGAATTGACAGAAAATCAGTGGGAGAAATATTTTGCAATTCAATACTCAAGAACAGAGATCTTCTTTATAACAGAAACAATATTCAAGAATGTGCTCATTTAATACAGTATTTCTACAGATAAAATGTAGGAAAAATGTTTTGGTTGGTGTTGGTGCTCAACACCAATGAATGCACAGTAGCAGGTCCCTTGTTGCCAGTCATGCTGAACCAGCAGTTTCCAGTTTTGGCCCTTTGTTGACTACGAGCTACATAGTTTGTATACTGCTATTGTCATGCTGGCAAAAGACAATGCTGACAAGAAGAATCGTCACAACTCAGTGGTGCAGAACTTTGTCAGTATATTGCCTAGCCATGATATCTCTGTAGATATACCTCTGCATTGGTGGTTCCTATTGCTGTTTTATTCTGAATGCTGAATAGGTGACTCCACTACATAATGCAACGATCTCTTTCTAGGTCATCATTAAACTTCTCTGTCTCTCTCTCCACACTGTCACATGACCATCCACCCAATCCAGACAGACGTGCTTCATCAGCGAGAATGGCATTTCGCCATTGGCTGGTTTACCAGTGTTTGGGTTTCAGTACTGTAATCTTATTAATGACGTTAAATGATGTTGGGGCTATGCTGTATTAAAAGGCACAGATCTCAACTGCGCTTGGGACTGCCCAAGTCACTAATGGCTCTTCAGGTTCATGTCAAGAGACATGTCTGTATGTCTCTCTCTTTCTTTCTCATATGGGTGCAGGAGTCCTTTGCTGGAAATCAGAGGTTTAAAGTCCATAGTGGCTTAAAATTGGTTGAAGCCTAATTAGCGATTCCAGAATTCTTTTAAAAAATGGCATGATTCTTGGGTATGTTCCTTGGCATATAGACGTTAAGCACTTTACAATATGTATAACCAGCAGCTATATCATCCTGCAACTAACAACTGGCAAGCACTGATACTCAGCAGGTGTGAGCCTGGCCAGTACCTGGATGGGAGACGTCCTGGGAAAGCTAAGGTTGCTGCTGGAAGAGGTGTTAGTGGCACATGTAGGGAGTAGTAGTTCAGGTGGGGAGCTGCGTCAGCATGCGTAGGCTGCAAAGGAACAAATAATAGGTTTATTCCATGCTGAAAAGAGAAGAAAGAAAACAACGTTTTGGCTGTGGAGCCTTCTTCAGGTATGAGATATAAACCTATTACTTGTTCCTGCACATGTACTGTAAGGAGTGCTCACCCTGTGGTCTGTTACTCCTGTTACTCCTGATGCCCCAGTTTAGGGACGGGGACACTATGCTATAAATAATGGTGCTGTCCTTCGGATGAGACGTTAAACCAAGACCCTGACTCTCCATGGTCATTAAAACTCCTAAGGAGTTTCTTGAAAAGAGTAACGTGTTTACCCTGGTTTACATGCCAAATCCCCCCTTGCCATTAAAAATTAATCCCAATCTATGAACTGGCCTCATTACACTGCTCTCCTTGCCACTGATAACAGGTGTGTGGGGAGGGTACTGGCGCACTCTGGCTGCCGTCTCGTTATCCAGGTGGGACTACACACTGGTGGTGGTGGAAGAAAGTCCTCATTACCTGTAAAATGCTTTGAGTGGAGTGTTAAAAAAAAGCGCTAGATAAGTGTAAGTGTACAAATGTATTCATCCAAAAGGGGGAAGTTTGTCGATGGCATCACCATAACAAAATAGAAAAACAAACACTCAACATAAAATACACATTACAAACAAACGGTAGTCCTAACCATGCAACAATGCACGTACTCAAACACACATCTCGCTTTGCCCATATCACACTATCATGACATTAATCCTATAGCTTCATACAGGAGACTATCACTTAGCTTTGTTTAATATATTAATTGCACGGTGAACATATATATTCTTGTATATGTTTCTTGGCCACAAGCCTTTTAAAACACCCTCCAGGAGGTAGCACTTAGAAATGGTAATGATGAGAATGGGAGGGGTCTTCAACGGTTAGATGAGCTTTCTTTTGAACTGCTATATGATACAGCTCTTTAAGCTGTTTCTGTGGTCGACCAATTATTTTACTAGCAGAATTAACAACCGTGGCCAATTTCCCCTTTAATCTTAATACGCAGGCGACCATACCTCACTGTGATTCCTAAAGTAAGGATGCTTTCTACTAACGTTCTATAAACCTTCTCTGAAATGTTTAGACTCACCCCAAACCCTTTAAACTTCCTGATCAAAATATATGCTGTCTATGTGAAACATTGAACCAGCACCTCAGGTTGATTAATATGGGTGAGAGGTTGAAAATCTAACCTATTACTACAAGTACACCACAAGTAGCCAGTTCTTTAGTTTTATCAACATTAATTTGAAGCGTGCTTGACTCACCACCTTTCTGTTCAAAGTAATTCTCTGCCCCTTCTTGATCATCCCTAGTAAACAATCCCACTAGGACCATATCATCCACAGATTAACAGAAGTGTCCTGCATTTTCATTTCATTTGTATAAATGGAAAATAGTAAAGGTGACAAAACACACCTCTGGGGAACACCAGTATATAAAATAATTTCATCTGAAAATGTGTTGTTCACAAGTACCTGCTGTGGGCAATCAGTTGGAAAACCCTTAATTTGTTTTATAAGCCTCCTATTAACATCCGAACCCAAAAGCCGTTCCAATAGGATGTGGGTCCGGATTGTATTAAATGCTAAACTGCTAAACTAAAATTAATCAATAAAATATGTGCATATGACTATCTTGTGAATGTTACAGTATATGGTATGCATAAATACTGAACCATCTATCTGTCCAAATGCGCTACATGCGTTTCATTTTACCAGCCTGTTCAGATACACAAGAAGTGCATGTTTGGCATTAAACAGTAATGGGCATAAATATGTAATGGGGGGGAAGGGGGAGACTCATGGATTAAGTTTTCATGATTGTTACATCATTAGTTTGGTCATTGTTCATTATTGTCAACAGCTGTCTTTCCCAAAGCACTGCACACTGAGTAAAATGGCTGGTCAGACATGTCTTTGCAGTCCTTGGGAATCATGGAACATGCTGGGCAGCCCACACTACTTTGGATAGCATCTGTCACCTCTGTGAAATTTACTGTCTGATATTTTGGTAGGGTTTTGTATTATTAGAAGTAGGACCTTGTTATATGCAGACTTCTAATGCCAAGCAAAACCAGACAGAAGGCCTCACTTTCATATTGAAGGCACTAACTATGCAGATACTTAATGCAAATTTCTGCTTTTTCTCATTCACCGTGATTAAAACAAAACGCCTTTGATACGTTCGCATACATGTTTTTGGGATTCAGCTATAACGAAAATCGGTCTTATTGTACGTGAAAGGCTTTACAGAGCTTGTGTTTCTGAAGATGAGAAAAACATTCCATAGGAAATGATCAGTAGGAGCAATGATGAGTGCTCATTAATGCAAGTGAGATACTGTACAGTACATGCGATTACAATGTTCTTCATCTTTAAAATGAACAAAAAAAATAATTAAAACTATACCCAGAGCCTTACAAAAGCTTGGGCGCTCCCTAGATAATTACATACCTGTATAAGTGGCTTTTTTCAAAAGCAGCTTTACTAGTCAGTGTGAAACTATTTCTATACCATCCATGTTAAATATCATTCTTTGAATGCTCCAGTGATAACATCCCTTATTCACTGCCTTACAAACATCTGGGTGTTTCTTTGCACACTACACGAGTGATATTTTTCATTACTTACGATTCCTCTTCCAATAGTCTGTTTCTGACAATAGTTTTGTAAAATGTAGCACTTGTGTAATCAACCATGCTGTTTATTTGAAATTGAAGAATGGATCCTTTAGTTAATACAGTAATGTTACTGTTACTTAATTATACTTTCATGTCTAATGAAGCCTTTGCTTTAGCGTCAGCGCTGCTTAAATAAAGGGAATGTTTGAAAGAAGAAATGAGAGGAGAGCAGATTACAATTAAAGGACTGAAACTGCAGTACTATTTATTCCAAAATAGCATTTATGGAAAGGATAATACGGTTTTATGTGTCTGCAGTATAGAATCAGACTTCTCTCGATAACCAGGTTACCATACTGTAACTTCAATGTCAATGCGATATTATTACCATCTTCTTTTGTAATACTTCTCAAGTGGACACTTCTCAGGTCTTTTTTTCACCTGAATCAAATTAGTTGTACTTTTGACATATCCCCCCTCCAGTATATCAGAGGTAAAGCTGTCTAAAATACATAATTATTGTACTTTCATACTCTGTGGGTTGCATATTGTTTGAGTTTTTCTAATCTCAACTGATATAACAAGTGCAGCAATTTCTTTTCTTTTCATTATTTAGATGAAATGATAACTTTAGTTGGCTTTCCTTAATATGGATGATTTTCTGTCCATATGTCTCCATACTGTTACAGTGCCTCTAAAACGTAAGCGTGCATCTCTTATAGTTCAGTAATAATGCAAGAAGCCACATGCAAAATTTATTGGATTCATTTGTTTTGAGCAGATTGTTTAGCCACTGGCGTAAGAAAAAATCTGCCTCATGTATGAGACTGTTCATTGCCCCAATCGAGCAGAAGTTCTATTATTAAGAAATGGGCACCTTTCATGCTGTATAACTCCTCTGCTCTATGTACATGTACACAGCTCAGTAAGAAGTTCCGGGTATCTTCTCAGTGTACAACGTGCATTTATTGTATTGAACATTTTGTAAACAGTGCAGTAATGACTGTGTATGTAATGCATCCAAGGAAAAAAATATGTTTATTGTAAATGTAGACCTGTTTGCGTCACACTACACTTGCAGACTGCTGGTATACTGTATGTTACAATCCACTGTTACTGTTGTTTTAGAAAAAAATGCTTTATGAAATGCTTACTGGTACTGTATATATATAAAAATAAATGGTATTTGCCAAGTTTGCTTAATATAAATTTCTTTCATGATCTTTATTTTGTGCATAACCATTCATCATCTCTAATGATCTTTATTCAGATGCTTAGTAAGTTTTAATTTTTTCTTTGTTTTTAGCTTGAATTCTGGAAAGCTCATTCATCCTGTAATAAACAGGTAATGAATTCCTAGAACAGAATGCTTTGTAGATCTAATCTGTCATGTTTTGCCTAATGTGCATCTTTTTTATTTCAAAGTATTCTTAATCATAGTTTTTTGCTTTGCTTTTGTCTTTTTTGAGTATTGTTTTCAATTTTATTTTCTTAACTAAAATTCCATTATCAGAGAAAACCGTAAGTTTACAGTAAGTGCAGCCTGTTCATGATCTTCTACCACACACACAATCACAGAATGTTTCACGTGACTATTACCTCTTAATTCATGTGAACTGTGAAAAAACATTGACTCTGAGCAGTTATGTGCCAGAAAAATAAGTCATGTGGTTTTAGTCACAGGCTTTTCAGTTTAGTTTATCTGCAACTCCATGATTAAGTTTGAATTAAAACCCAAAACTGAGTCAAAATACACTCAGCGTCTCGCATGGAAATTTTACTGTTCCTTTCCCTGTTGTTTTTTATGTTTTTTGTAAAATAACCGCATGGTGGTTTAACATTTGGCATTTACCAAAGGAAATATCATCAAATAATGTTAGCAGTGATTTTGCTGCAGTTATTCTAGTCTACACTCAGTATGTTATTGGCTTTCCTGCTAGAAATGTCAAGACAATTCCTATTGAAAATAAAAATAGTGAATAAAAACAGGCTTTTTCTCCAACCAAAGTATGATTAAATAAATATTATAATATGGCTATTGTAGCCTGTCTAAATCTGTCAGCAGTATTCCAAGCAATATTCCTTGCTGAGTTACACAGAGCAAAGTCAACTATTACTGCCGTTCATTTCTTGTAATAATTGCCAAGATTTAAGTCGCAGAGCTATATAAGGTTCCCAATACTGATGTCATTTTGAAGACCTCAGAGTTTGTCAGTTGAAATGACCCTTGAAGGGGAAAACTGAAGATAAACATGTTAGGTGCAGAACGCTTCGTGTACAGCAGTAATTAGCAGTGCTAATTATATCTGGAAGTATTTACATGATGGTTATGGGAAATGTTTCTCGTATGGACACATTCTTAAGACCGTGTGTTTTACATGTTCATGACTTCAAGTGTGTTATTTAGGTAACCAAAGTCTGGAAAATGCATGCAGAGAGATGTTTTCAAGAACGCCAGTGTGTATTTATGCATCTGTACCTCTTGCCTTTGTTGTGTCTGCTTGCTTGTTTGTATGTTTGTTTTTGGAAGGAGGTGTCTGTTTGTGGTTTACCTTGCAGGAGAAGTGCACGACTGCAGCTTGCACTTTCATGCCATTCATGATCTGACAAAGTACCTTAGCCCTTGACTGCCTGAAGGGTCTGCTCTACATGACTGTATTGCCCTTAGTTTTGGGCACATTTTCAGATGTACAGTATAGTGACTTGTTAAATGTGTGCATTATCAGCCCTTGCTTTCCTGCAGATAAGGTAACTATATTCACGATATAGCACGGCCTCTCCTGCCTTATTGCTTAAGTATTTCAGAATAATTCCTGTTGGCTCAGGAAAATGCTAAAGAGCAACATCATTCTTTTATGTTGGTCTTTAAGCTGTTAAAGGTTCTTTGCTAGCTTGGCTAATTCTATATTCACATTTATTATGTAAGAAGAGTAAGTCTTCAGTGGATGAATCCTCTAAAAGCATATCTGAATGCGGCAAAGTGCTGCTTTTTGTTTTATTTCTGGTAGTTATTTTAAACTCCTGAGTCATAAATAATAACTTTACTCCATTTTGTTACTGTGTAGGTGGTAGCCCATCATACAGACATATGCCTCATACTATATACACGGCTTCTGGCTGTTTCTGACCTGAAAATAAGACCCCAGCCAGACACTGTATCAGTGCTGCCCCTTCAAAACAGCCAAACCATGAAAAGTTAAGTTAACGCAGCCGAGATTGCTCCATATGTGCACCGAGAAATGAAAAAGTATTAAGGAATAAGATTGTTTGTTGTGCTGATAAAAGACAAAAATATTCTGTATTTAGAAACAGTTAAGAAACCATGCATCTGACTCTGGGAAGAAAAACATTTGTTTTTCCAAAGTTAGATGCATTGTTTCTGAGCTAACTGTTATGGAACAATGGGTCCATGAGTAATATTCACACCACTGAGATGACCACAGGGATTGCCTTTGTGGAAATTTAAATGACGTTGTAACATCGTGACAGAAGCTGGGGTATTAGTGGTTTTAAAGTCATGATACTGGAGCTTTGGGCTCTAAAGATAACCTCCAAGCATAGCAGCAGTTTACGGACTGCCAGCAAACACCTAAAGGAAATTCAACCAGTTTTTCTGAAGTCTTGGAGACGAAAGTCCCAAATCATAGTAGGAGTAAAACCCATGAAAAGATTAATGGTGCTAAATGACTGCACACAGTTGATCCTCGTTAATTTCATTTTTGTCTTGCAGTTGCTTTTATGACTCACTCTTTAATCTTAAAAGAATGTCTCAAAGAACATTGCACTTGCTTGGAAAGGACCATGCTTCCCTTAATGCACTGAAGGGCCTGTCTGTGGTCTCAAATTTGTTTTTGTGGATATCAGACTAGCGTTGTCTTTTCAATGCTATTTACAGTAGGCCTAACAGGGTGTTTATTAGGCTGTGATTAATTAATTGCCAAAAGTGATTGTGACCCCAGAGACTTGATTTAAATTAGTTATTGGCTATATAGATTGTCAAATGTGTGAATTTTACCTACAGTAGTGAATCAGATTTTGTTGTTATCTTTAATGTGCAAACATTAAGACAGTATTGATTGAATTTGGCTTAAAGCATCATTGTTTTACGTTGGTCTTTAAGCTGGGTTTTTATTATTCACAATGAAAAGGCAAGTCTGTATATTAAAAGTTTATTGGGCATGTATGTAATGCTATTTAAATTTTAAATGCTGAGCAGATCTATGGATCATTGGTATAACAGAATACTAATCTGATAACCTATGATTTCAAAAAGAGAACACGTAGTTAACGTTTTAGATTTGAGCTCAGTTAAATTGCCTAAAAATTATTAAACATCTGTATTAAATAGACATTTGGAAAGACATATTTTGATTAAAGCAAAAACATCTAAAGATGCAGCTATACTGTGAGTAATGAGCCGCTAGTCTGATTCCAGAGAATCTTTAATCCAGAGAAACCTGCTGTGTGAGAGAGACCACCCCAGCACCATTAAAGGTTTGCTTTGCAGTACTCTTTTCCATTCCTGATGAACGGATGCGTTCACTTTTTTCCAAAAGTGGAAAAAAACTTCCACTTTTCATGAGAATATGTTCATCAGGATGCATCAGCTGTGACATAGAAACAAGTCCAACTTCTTTTTTTAGTAGCCTTTCTGGAAGGTTGTGGAGACAGCCAGCTCAGAAAATACATAGCAAGCCATGTAATTGTTGTTGATTTTTTGCTGTCCTTCCAAAATCTTGCACCAAGCTGCTCTGTGGTATCCGAACCTCGGCCATTGCAATATTGATGTGACCCTCCTCTCGTCTTTTGCTTCACTTTTGTCATGTCGTGACAAAGGAATGTGAAACCACAGCAGAATCGTACTCAACATAACTGTTGTTTATATTTTTTCCTCAAGCCTGAGTGCGAGTGTGATGCTACTTGTTTTCCTGCTGGTTTTGTCCTGCATGTGAATCAGTGGTGATTCTGTGCATTTTCACGTGCTCTGTTGTTTTGGTGCAGTTATTCTGTAATTGTGTCTGCTGTGAATGTGTTTTTGTAAATGACGTTTGCTCCAGCTCTTGTTCAGTTGCATACCTGTTGTATTAACATGACCCCTTGTAAGCCAGTGGCTGGCGTCAGTGAAGCATGCATTTCAAATTAACTTAGGAGCAAACGTGTCTTCAAAGGTGCTGGGCTCGCCTGTAAATGTGCAGTTTTGCAGGAGCTGAAAGTCATGAGGTTTGAATTAGGAGTTTTCTTAAGAAAATATGCAAGATCTGCTAAATGACCTAAAACCAACATATCTGCTAATCGTCTGGATATTTTTTACACTTTTATTCTTATCAGATTTGTTCCACTTACTGTTGTTCCCACCAGACCAGACAGGAGTGTTGAGTGTTACAACTTTTGAATTTAGGTCACTGCGAGGAGACAGTGATTTTTCAGTGCAGTTTCTCAAGAGAACTTTTTTGGTTCTCCGTTTCTAAGAGAGTGCAACCCATTTAAAGTTACACCCTGGGGATTTATTCAAATCAATAAACATTTGACAGCTGCCTTACTTGAGAAGTTTTCACAAAGTGAAGTTCAGTGCTGGAAATGACAAGATTGTATATGCAGCAGATACTAGTTTGAAATGACAGTTTAAAAATTTACATAGTTGGACATGGTTTGTTCTGTTACTATGTGCAGTTTTGAGCAGTTTACATGCCATTTTGCGATTTGGTTGAAAGTGCTTTTAAAATTCAGCGATGGATTTGTGAAATTGATTACATTTTTCTCCTTTTCAGACCAGCTTCCAAAATGACATCTCAAGAAAAAAAAGACAGACCTGTGAGCACAATGAGTGAGGCCTCAAACTACACGATGGCCTCAGAGTATGCCACCCATCCTGGGAGTCCCATAGGCCGCGTGAGTGTCTCCTGACAGCCAGGCATGAGTTTGATCTTGTCACGCCTCAAAAATTCTTAGTTTTTAAGCTTGAACCATCCTTTGACTTGACACAGACACCTAAAGTACATTGAATGGGTTTTGTTTTTTTCTGTGGCCCAACTTGTCATTGTTTTGTCCCTGCTGTGAATACAGGATCACAGTATATGTCCGCTCCTACTGATGAATTGGAATTGTTTTCTAATGGATTAGAGTGTTTCAGCTGTCTTACGAGCTGAGGTAAAGCAGTTGTGACGCTGCAGACTAGAGTAGTGTAACAACGCTTTCAATTTTAAAAATATAACCTTTTTTCATCCTAAAACCCATCCTGGTCTTTCTTTCGGCTTTACCTCTCTAAATCCATCTGAAGTAAGTCTTTTCATGCTGTATCTGTATGCAGCCAGCCACCAGTTCATTAAAACCATCGTATGCAGTTACTTTCATGGTGAAGTGGAATGCTGAAGAACACTACAAAGAAAAGACTTCAGCCGCTGCTGACGTTTTCAGAATATGAGTGAGGTGCACACTGATCTACCACTTGCCTCAGGCATGTGTGCGTATGCACAGATGTCATGAGCACATACCCTGAGTAAAGGTTTAATTTTCATTCTGTGCTTCAGAGTTCTGTCTCTGTTATTTCTCGGGAGGGTAAAACGATTTGATGCATGATTAATTTTATTTTGAAAATTAAACATATGCATTTTCAGGTGATGGGAAATGACTCTCAAGGGATATCTCTTAATATGAAGATCCGTCTCTTATTTTAATAAAACTATCACAAAGGTTTTATTAAGTCATGCATTGTGGAAGACCATTGCATGTTTAACTTGATTTAAAAAAAGACGCATGGTCTTGCCACACATAAAACTGTTTAATCAGTTCTGACTTTTAAAATGTCTCTTTTTAAAAAGCCTTTTTTAAATATCGCTGTTAAGCAGACATTCCCAATCCTCTAAAAGCCCAAGCTGGAGTTTTGTCCATTTGAGTAGCAACTTGGTACACATCTACAAAAACTGATTTTTCAAAAGCATGTAAAACAAAGGTGATTGCAAAGGTGATTTTCAGCCTTGATGAAATAAACAAACACATACATTTACAGCAGAGTAATCCCAGGGACTTCAAGTATTCAGTTTTCTGAAATACCCTGATATTATATCCCAATATCCCAAGATCCTAACGGGTTATGAATCTATGTAACAAGTGTAATTATGCACAGTAACTGAAAGACATTTGACAGGTGATTTTATTATGTGTTGGGATCCTCTGTACAAAACAGTGGTATTATTGTTACTTGTACGAATTGTTAACTTGTGCCTTGCTTTTTTTGTTTGTAGCCCTCAAGATCTTCAAAAAAGGTTCATAATTTTGGAAAGAGGTCGAACTCAATAAAGAGAAACCCAAATGCACCCGTGATCAAGAGTGGCTGGCTTTACAAACAGGTATTTTAATCAATAGATGGCCTCCATTAAAAAAAAAGTCATTGTGTAATTGATTTTGTTGTTAATAGTTCCAGAAAATTAAAATATATCTGCATGTCCAAAAGCTTACATACCATTTCTGGGAGATATTTACACTTTTTATGTTTTAAATATGCAGTAAAAAGGCTTCCTGCCTAAGATGACTGCAGTATGAAATATGTGTGAAATGAATATTGAGTTCTTTTCTGACTTTTTTTGGTGTTGCTTTCTTGTTTTTTTTCTAAAAGAAAAATAACCCACATCTTTTTGTACAGGTAGAAAAGTGTCAACAAAAAAGATGGATAAGATCGAGTTGGTGTTCCGTTTTATTTTCCTCAAACTTCGGAAAAAATGTCTTTCATAACTCTTCCTTTTCCCACCTACACTTGCTTTTATGAACATCCCGTGCAGAATGTGCACTGCATGGCTTCCCTGTGTGTGTTCTCTCAAACTCTTGCATTCGATTACCATTTTAAATGTAAGTAAAGGATGTAAAGTAATGGTGCATTGGTAGGAGATAAGCTTGGCTTTTGCATGAAGCATGTCTTATAACAGCTCAGAATTAACCTGCTTCAGGAAAGCACTAAAACGTACCTCACCGAGCATGCCTGAAGTGGAAGCTTTTGAGAATCAATTCTCTAAGCAGAATCAAATTTAACATAAAACAGTTTATTACCAATGCTGGATACATTTTCCGACTGCTGAATTTTCCCTAGCATGCCATGTGATCTTGGTATTCTTCAGGATATTGCTAGCGGTTTTTCATTTGACATGTTTTAATGATACGGTGATAACAGCAGAAGAAACAGAGAAGAAAAAAATCATGGCACAGCTTGATGTTGATGAAAAGATAACACAAAGTTGAAACTGTTGATATAAAATCTCTTCATGCCACTGGTGATATCCATTTTGATTTCACCCCTTTCTTTTTTTAACTGCACATACAAATAGGATTGGAAGAGATGCTGAATGATTTTTTTTTTTTATTTCCTTGAGCCTTTTTTTTTCACTTGTTTGAACTGAGAAATCCGTGATTTATCGGCTCAGAATATTTTCATTTAAGGTTATATACCTTATGATTTTCTTTGACGCAGGCTAGTAAGTCCTCTCTGCTGTGGCAGGTGAGAGCAGCCATGACATTGAACGAGTTGCATGCAGATCGGTAAATCACAGCAAGTGCATACTTTTCCCAGATTTTCTCTTATTCCCTTCTAAGACAAAATATTTTATTAAAGCTACTTGGTCTACCCAGCAGATTAGTATTTTGAAGTTACACCTATTACAGAACATTCATCCCAGCCATTTATAACAATTTTTGCAGTAATCTAATAAGTAATTTTCGCCACATCTCCCATATCTGAAATAGTGTTATTTTTAGCAGTATGACATTGATGCACCGTGCTTAAGCCAACATAACACTGCTTTTTGTACTGGACTGGGATTTAAAAAATAGTTCACTTCAAAGCTCCAACAAGGCTAAGGAACACAGCTTAGTTTTCCAGTAAACCGAAAGGAGGCACCCACTTCCCCCTGACTTCTCACACAACAGCTGTAGAGATGTACATGGGAGAAAGTGTTCAGGGAGCTGCGTGTTTTTTCACACATTGAAACATTTGTTAAAGGGGAATGGCTCTTATTTCAGGTATGGTTTTTGCGAAGAAGCTTCATGACAAGTGTTGGTTTGTTTTGGCAAAACAAAAAGTGTTGTACAAAAACAAGCTGTTAATATCTTTCAAAGCATCGCAAGGTGGGCATATTATTCCTCTTGAAGCACATGGATGAAGTAATTGCCATTTGCTATTGAATTATTGCAAGACAAAGTACCTCATATTGTTTATCTGAATAGCTGATGTTTTCCATTAAAAAATGTTGAAACAGAAGCATAAAGTGCCTTGTTTCTGGACCTTGTACATTGTTCCTTCTAAAGATCAAGAAGCAAGATGCTGGTGTCACACTGATTCTTCTGCCTTTTTCAGGACAGCACTGGGATGAAGCTGTGGAAGAAGAGGTGGTTTGTGCTCTCTGATATGTGCCTGTTCTATTACAGAGGTAAGGCTTCTGCAAGATAAATGGCATTGCCAGAGCAGAATCAACACTGGGATTTGAAAGACATGTCTATGTGCGATTTCATCTCAGACCAGACATTGTATTGGAATGATGTACGGCTGACGTTTATCGGGTACAGCAAACCACTGTCAGATTTAACTGCCAAATGTGAAGAAAAAGATTTGTTTTTGTCCTTCACAAACGGGGCTTTAGAAACTTTGGCTAAAATATAAAAGGTGGTGATAGTCATGTCACTGATGATATCAGTTACATTATCATTAAAAATCCATATATTACTTTTCCACTCTTAGGGTGGAAGGGTTAGACATACAGTAAGAGTATAAGAGAATACATTTGTGTAGTAAAACTTTTTCTGAACTGCATTACACTGGAATTGAGGGGTCATTTTGTACCTGTGATGTACCCATTAGAATTGTTTGCTCCACCATAGTGAATATCGGTACTCGATAATTTAGTAGGTGACACAATGATGCTTGTATATGTCATCAACATAAAATAATAGATAATGGACTTAGTGGAATTAAATTGTTAAATTTGTGTAGTGTATTTTTGTTTTCAGGTTTCAGACAGTCTGTCAAACATTCAGCAAATTTGCTCATCCACAGAATATTAATCTTAGCCTGGTCATACTTGGAATTTTCCAAATGTTTTGTAATGTCGGTTATAAAACTGTTCCTTTCACTGTACAGTTGAAAGGTGTTTTAAGGATGTTTACCTCTCTACTTTTGTGAACTGACCAAAATCTCTTGAATAGAGACATCAACATTTAGATAAATTTTCTGAATATTTAAAACGATTGTGATTTTTAGAGAAATGGTGCTGATATTGGAGCAACTGATTTTCCCTCATATTATATAGACTTGAGACTTAAAAGAATTGAATTGAGCCATAAATGAAAGAAATTAAAATAATTTATGTTCTGTATTTGCTCTGAATGCATACACAAAAAAATGAATGAGTAAAAGCATCACTAGGATGTGAGGAAATACATTTTTTAATTGGAAATGAAATGTGATCTGACTTCACAGTACACGGCAAAAACAGAAAAGGAACACTAAGCTCTTCCTGACATATAGAGTTCGTGCCACCAGAGGTACAACACTGCTCCTCAATGAGACACAAGGTCACTACAGGCTGTGGCACAATCACAGTGGCAGCTGGGACTCTGTCAGGGATCTGCTTGGGTCTTGCAGGATTTGTAGCTGTAGCCCAAAATGAGCCAATTTAGCCCAATACACTGCACAGTTTTCTTTGCAGCCAGAACCAACAACTAATGGACAAGAACTTGTGCAACCATCACCAGCAGTAAACAGGCCAATATGCTAATTATGCCTGTACACATAAACAAATTACTGCTAATTATATAATATTTTTATATTCAAGTTAATTTTAAAATATCAAAATGAACAAATCATCACATTTGCACATGTCTGCTTTGCCTGTGCCTTAATCCAGCCCAGGAGAGTTATGACGCACTGGATGTGCTCTGTAAAGCTCAGCTCTGCCGGACAGACAGCTGCACGTGCTGTGATGGTTTCTTCTACTGTTTGCTTTGCAGTGAAACGGGTCGTTTCCAGTCAAACATCTTTGAGTCATTGAAGCCGTTCGACAGTTGATTAACAGGCTTTCATCATAGCCTTTCTGCTGCTTTGTGACACTGCTTTAAAGTCTCTAATCATCACAGTTCTTTGTAAGGCCACTTCCAGTGTATAGATCGCGCCTTTCTGGCACAGCAGAGTTCCTGCTCCACAGCTTTAGTCTTTGAGTGTGGTCTGCCTCCATCCTGCCAGTTCCTCTTCATGTGGCAAAAAGGAACAGACTTCTTCAGGAGATGCTAAACGTCTATTGAGGTTTTTGTGACATTGGATAGGGCTGAATGAGACCCTGTTTCCTTGAGTAGACATCCTCTTCTCCTCAGTGCAACATTGTAACACACCCGAAGAAAGCTTCACAGCCGAAAACGTTGTTTCCTTTCTTCTCTTTTCAGCATGGAATAAACTTCTTACTTGTTCCATTGTAATTTGATAATGTGCTTTTAACCAAAGGAAATGCATTAGGCACAGAAGCAATCCTTGATTGTTGTTGTTGTACACCTACAAGTCATTAGGGAGTTCAGCAGGATTCTGTTCCCTAATGACACTGTAATTTGTTTTGTGTTTCTTGGGGATTTTTTTCCTATTAGATAAGTTTTCTTGGGGGAAAAATAAACCGGTAAGAATAAAAGTTAGTCAACACTGGAGTCTCTCCATACTAGCAGATTCCAGATTTGCAGGTTCAGCGTGAAATTTCTTCCAATACACATGTAAATAATTAAAGTTTTTTTTTCTTCTAAAATTGTGCTATTAATTTGTTGTGCAGAGCAATCATGCAGCTCTTTCATGTTCGTTGCCTAAAGGGAGTTGTTCATCTATTTGGCAGACTAATGTGTCCTGAAAATTTTGAACGTTTCTTGATTGAAATAGCTAATTCCTGTTTAACATTATCTGGGTTTCAGAGCAGCTTTGTACCCAATGAAACTACTGGTCACTGTAGATATTGATAAAGCTGTTCATAGCCTTAACAGTTCAAGAACAACTAAAAACGTGTCTGTCTGCAAATTCCCCCATTAAAACATTCTTAATTGGTGTCTGTCTGCGCTTGCTGATAATGCTTATCAGTGATGAGTGCTGGCTTTATTAGATAAAGACTACATTTACACTGATTTGGGGGGCTGGTTTCAGCTGTTTTGGTTTCTGTGGCAGCAAATTTGAGAGCCACAAACGAGGTAGTGGGAGCAGAAGTGGCTTTGGAGATACAAATCTCACAGTGTTTTTAGCAAGAATACCATTGCTGATGTTACACTGTTATTATGTATATGTGTTATTATTCAATATGTGTTTTTATTTGCGAGTGTTATGAAGTTTTGAGTCTTTAATGCATTCCAATGCCTTTTTTTCAGAATTCATAGGAAACACCTGCACATTTCTTATCTGATTATATCAAATGAAAGAAAAAAGATTAGAGCACGGCTTCTTTTAGTTTTCCATCCATCCAGAAATATGCTATATAGCCAGCCTTGTTTCCCTTTTTTTATTGCTTGCCCCCAGTGGCTAGAAAAAGTGATTTGTCAACATTCAGTCTTATTCATCTTTGGCTTGATCAGGCCCATTCTCTTTCTGTAGTTTTTTTTATTTTTACTACCTGCGATTTATACTCTGTACAGTACTTGTCAGTATTAAACTTTATCTACTAGGTTATTGCTCACTCGTCTAAATTTTATCTACATCTTTTTTAATTTGAAAGACACGACCTTAACTGCTTCATGAACATTATAAAACAACATGCAAAAAACAATTAGCAAAATAAAATTTCACACAAACATACAGCATCTGCAGTCACTGAGCTGCATCTGCAGAAAGTGCTCGTCAGTGCCCAAGTCCTTAATGGTGTCTTTCATTGTTTTCACCTGACTCTTTACCACAAGATTTGCTCTTCGCTTTTGGCTGCAACTCAACTCATTATGAACCTTTACAAATTTGTGTACGCCTGTAATGTCACTTAATCAAATGGTTTAATAAATATATATCAATTGATATAGAATATCAAAATCACATACTGTATATGCTCTGACCTACCCTTTTTTGAATGCTTATTAAATGCCCCAAGTATCTTACGGTATTTAAGTATAGACAATCATCTAGTGTAGCTGTACTTATCATCCCCCTGAGGGAATAAACTAAAAGTTTTGACTAAACACCCCTAACCTTACACATAATAATAATTAACAATTGTCTATTATTTATATTTTGTTACTCTTTTATGACTACTGGAGGAGTTTTGTGAACAGCTGAGGACACTTCTGGTCTCTTTAAGTGCGATTAGTAGAATACCATAAAGTCCTGTAAATTGGCTTATTGTTTGCACTTTGGGCGTGTGGAAAAAGGCTCCACAGCCGAAACGTTGTCTCTTTTCTTCTCTTTTCAGGATGGAATAAACCGTTACTTGTTCTTCTGCAGCCTTAGCATGCTGACGCAGCCTGAACGTATTGTTTGTGCTTCTACTACCTGTAACAGTCCGCCTCTTGTATGCTTATACTGTTTAATATGATTTTTTTTTTCCTCAGCTGGGCATGCTGTTGATTTCTGCCTTGGCAAACACCATAGTGAAATATTAATTTAATACATCAACCGTTTCTCTTTGCTAGGTCACATGATTCCCCTTCTCATCGCTTCATCTTTCACTGTTCATCTGCTCTTGCAATACTGAAGACAACTTTTTTAACCTCATTTGCAATATTTTTTTAACTTTCTAATATCCCTTTTTAAAATGGGCAGTTAGTTCCTATAACTGGATCTAGTTTTTTTTTAAATAATTTTATAAAGTAATTATATTTTTCTTAATTTTAATTATTTGGGTCATGAATTAATAGCATTTGATTGACTTACTTTTGTGACATATTGTATATATTCTGTGCTTCAAGCAGGGTATTTTTAAGTTGTTGCTACTCATTCTTTACTGATTCCTTGTCTGACACATCCTGTTCTATTTGTCTTGAGGTCTCTTTCTTTCTTAATAAACCTGTTATTTTTATTACATTATTCACCTTTCTTTGAACTGTACATGGTTTCCAAATATATTTCAGAGCACACGGTTTTATAGTTCCAGTTCCCTAATAGTTTCCTCACCTCCATTTTCCACACTATTGAAAAGGCATACAACTTCTTTTTCTTCAGATGGCATTCCTATTGGTTTTTTCCCCAACGTGTGTGAGGAAAGTTGAAGTTTCCTATGAAAACTGCTTTGTCCTTTACACACGCATCCCTTATTTCATATTCCAATGTTCAGAATATCTGATTAGCCATGTCGTCTGGTTGTTTTACAAGTCATCACCCATATTCCGAGACTTCGTTTGGTATAAATTCCCATTCCTGAATGCCCTTTTAGATGTACGGGGCTACCCGAACCAACCTTCCATCTTTCTTGTCTTGTAGGAACGTTGTCTGTCCACTAATGTCTTACTATTACCATGTACCATTTGCTCTCTATTGGTCATGTTTCAAGCTAATACAGGCTTGGTAGGAACAGGGCTGAGGTGAGGGTAATGTTCTATTCAAAACTGCTTCAGTTCCTATTTTCACACCAAAAGTTTCAAACAGTAGTCACTTTAGAGTGGTATCCAGAGACCAAGATAGTGGACCCATACAAAAGGAGTTGCATGGAATACCATACACTTACAGATGAAAATTGTTTAACAGGTCTGCACATACAGTATTTTTTAGACTTTTTTTACAGAATGACAGCTGAGTGTGTGCATTCGATTAGTCATTGTCATTTTAGTATGAATATATATAGGGACATAATTAAAGTATATTTAGCCACATAGCTTAATGAATTCGATAAGTGCATAATGTTTTGTGCAGGTTGAGGAAACATGAACTATGAATTTGAGATGGGAAACACTGAGCTTGAAGAAGTCATCTATGAAATTGACCAAAGAGTCTATTTTGGCACATTCTCATCTTCTGAAAAAAGTAATAAATGAAAAAAAAAATGAAGGAATGCTAAATTAAGAAAATATAATACATGAGTAAATCCTCATTTAAAATATTGGATACAATTTTTGCCATCTTATTTAATATATTAATCATTTTGCTGTTCAGGGATCAATCCAGAGAAGAGTTACTTGATCCAAAAAATATTTTTTTTTTACTCTTAATCAGTGAGGGGATGTGATCCCAGTAAAGGCACAGAATAAAGGCAAAGTCTATTCACTGGACTTCATTAGACTCAACAGTGAAACATAAACCAGAAATGAGACTGAAAAGCTGGCTTATTTCAAGAAACAACTGGATGAGATTCCAACATCAATTAAGTACTAACAACCAAAAGGGCTAGACGGGCTGAATTTCCTCCTCTCATTTGTTACTTTTCTTACATTCTTATTTTTTTAGAAATATTTTCTTCACTCTGTGTATTTGACATTCTAAATGACATTGGTGCTTTGAATGCATTTTGCTTGCAGTTTTGGAGCTTTCCTTTGTATAGAATGGCATTTAATTGGATTACAAGATAAAATTGAGAATTACACAATTAAGCTGCTTGATGTAATTAGTGATGTGCTGCTCGCCTTCTTTTTTTTTGAGGAGGAGGTATGGACTGTGGAGTATTCCTGGAATACAGTACAGCAGTATTATTAAATGCTGCCTATCAGATGCTGTTTTAATACAGAGGGTAGTTTGCCTTTTTTTTAAATCCTCTAAATATTTTACCTTCCATATAGCACAGGTGAAAGTAGGCATGTTTTGGATATATCTGCTAGCAAAATGTTTAGACGTTGTGGTCTTGCAATATAGAAAGCAGCACTGTCTTGTCTGTCTGCTTTCTGATTTCACCGATTCTGAAACACTAGAGGATTTACTTATTTGTATGTGTGTGTGGGGAGGTTGTGTGTGGTCCCTAATAATCCCTTCTACTGTGTCTACTAATGTCATTCTAAAGAGTTCAGATGAGAAAAGAAAAGCCAGATATTGATCCCATTTTTATGGACATGTAACTTGGACCAAAAGATAATAAAGGTTTTGCTTAATATGTAACACGTTGTTTACTAAAAAATATTTTTTTTCTTTCAGATGAAAAAGAGGAAGGTATCCTTGGAAGTATTCTTCTGCCTAGTTTTCATATATCTATGCTTTCTGTGGATGACCACATAAACAGGAAATATGCATTCAAGGTCAGTTCAAACAGTATATTTTGAATTGTTTAATGGTAATGCAGCATTGTGTATATATTAGATTTAATCAGTTATACAGTTGAGTATAATTCATGTTTATTGTTAATGAGTGTTGGGTCTATTAAGAACTGAAGTAGTAATACTGTAGGAATATGAAACACTGTACTTTGAAATAAAATAGTCTTAAAGAAAATGTAAAGTGTTTTTGCTGGTGTAAGCATGTCAGATGGTAACTTAAACCTTTATTATAAAATCCGCAAGCCTTCAAAAACATGCCTATCCTCTGCCAGTGACATGTAGATTGTGGAAGAGCAGACTTTTTGGAGTCTGGTAAAGGTCACCTAACCACATTTTGTGCTCGGCTTCCAGCTCTGAATAAAAACAAATGTCCTTTTAGAGACCTCTCAGTTGCCTTTTAGGTCACATAAAGAGCTTCTCTGAAATAAAATACACAGAATGAATAAATTTGTGAGTGGGGTGTGCAATGTACTGTTGATTGTACAGTAATACAAATTCAGTCCTGATATTGGCTCAAAACAGGAAAGGAAGGATAACAGGTTCTTCTTTGTGCTGCTTGTTTTACTGAACGTTGCTGTGAATGAGGGAAGTGCTGTTTTGGATTTGTTTTCCAGACGTGCATGAACTAGACTAGTTGTGGAAATATATTAAATTTATTCTTTACAATGCCTTGTTTTGTCTTTCATGCTGCTGAGGGATTGTAAATGTGTGCTGGGCTGAATGCCATTACAACATGGTAAGTCATACAAATTCTTTTTCTGAAAACATTGTGTGATGTAAGACTGTTTTGGTTTATTAAAATTCTATTGTATTTTAGGGTTTTATTGTTAAAAAAACAGAACGGGTCAAATAAGAGGATATGTTGATTAAATTAAGAAGTACATTTTGAGCATTATTCAGTTTTACACTTAATTTTCAGCACAGTCAGCAGCAGGTTTATAGAATTGATACAGTAGGTTTGTACATTGATATGGAATTTGAAGCTGGTTTTGTTGCAAAAAGACTAGCATGGTGTATATGCCATTTAGTGTATGCAACCAATAAACTAGATTTTTTGGAAACTGCTGGGTGAAGCTTTTGAATCTGTACAAAAAATAAGTGAGAGGAATCTTGGGTTAATTCTTGTACAATGCAGCCCTGTTATAATACATTTATTGGGGTCCATGATTAGGAAGTTGCTTTTCCTTTTTATGGGTATTGTTTTTGATTTGTTATTAGTATTGACATTTCTATTGGGATTGAAACTAAAATGAACACATACCGAAATCGCATTAAGTGAACCTATACATAAAGTGCTGTCACATGAATGATGACTTTTTTAAATTGGGTATTTGTTTATTATAGTTGTTGCAAAAAGAATGTACTTATGAGGAAATGCACCTGACCTGGAACACTTTAACCTTTTAGAAAAAATTAATTCATTGGACGTACGAGAGTTTTGCATATACTGTACCTTATATCCCAATTTCGGTTTAAAAATAAAATCGAAATAACAATAAATCCATTTTGTAGGTTTTCTTACATTCTTTCACAGTGATCAGGAGTACTTAAAAAGTTCAATTCAGTAGATTCAGGTTTCGTTTCTAGCCAATACAAGGTAAAGCATTTTGGAAATCAGAAAATAGCTATTAGTACCAAAAGCTTACAGTTTAGAAACTTTTCAATATCCTGCATTTAATTGATCATATCGCAGATGAGTCAAGCACAGAAAGGAACCAGTATACCTTAACTGCCATGAGGACAGCACCTCCGTGCTGTCGGTAGGTTGGAGGTTGCATTAAGACCATCACTGTCTCTCCTCACAGTTCACAGGGGTGTTCACAGCCAGCAGTTTCTAAACTGGCAAAGGCTGTGCAGCCAAACACAGTACACCCATGACAGGCTACGATCTGGGAGACCGTAAGACGTGGCTCCTCTCCAAAATCAACGGGCAGGCCCGGGAGTGATGTTCTGGTCAGGGGTGTGTAGAGGCTGCAGAACAGCGCTTTAAGTGTTCGGTGGTAACTTGCCTGCATGGCGCTACATCGATCAAGTCCTGGGACGGGAATCGTTGCCCTTCCTTTTCGCTTATCCCCGAGGTGACGCCACGCGTCCCCATGCTGATAAACGACAATGCGTGCGTGATACTGTGGATGCCGTAATTTCCAGACTTGAGCCCCATTGAGCTGAAACGACGTGTGGCATTGCGTGGGTTTGACAAGGCACATGCTTGTCCTGGCTTTATAAAAGGTATATTACAGAATTGTACAAGAGCACATCTGCAACCCGATATAAAACATGTGTTGTAAAGCTTGTAGTTCTTCCAATGATAGCCACACACGGTATTAGCCTGCAGCTTTCACAGTAGAGACTGCTTGTCAATGACAAACGTTAATCAGCGTAATGAATAATTTACCAGTCATGTCTTTTCAGTAAAATGTCTGCACCTGGGACAAAACCTAATTTTCCTAATAACCTTTTGAATTTGTTGCCGCTATAAATGTTAAATTTCTTTTGATGCTCATTTTAATTATGAGCTGTTTTCATTTGATAAGTAATACAAAGCAATGTTATGAGTTCCCGTAGGTGGAGCACACTTTGTAGCAATCTGCTTAGATGGTAATGGGGGGGACTGAAAGTTTAGTGTAATGGATACATAAAATGTGTCAAAATGATTCATGCTTAAAAAGCAGTAAAGTGTATGTAAAGCTTTAATTACTGTATGAACTGTTTTCATTCGAAAAAAATCATTAAGGCAGCACACGTCTGTATTATTATGTTTGACTGATAAATTTAATCCAATCTGACTCTCTTTATATTTGTACCTATTTGTATAGCAGGGCATTTTCTCTGTTCTCTTCCTAAGTGAAGTGAAGTTGCAAGGTTGCTCAAGAGCATGGTAGTTGTTGTTTGAACCCATAAGTTTTCAGTTACAGTTCCATAGCGTTAATAGTTACTTCGCATTGCTGTCTCCATTTATTTAGTAATTCTGTTTAACAGGTATCTGAAACATGATTGCACTAAACTCTATTAACTAAGCACCAATTGGATATTAGTGTGATATGTTTCTCTATAATCCGCCTGATTTCCTAAGAGCTTGTTTATTTCTCTGCTCACAACTTTTGGCCAGCCGTGCAATGTGGAATCGGCAGCATTTGTGTCTTTTTCTGCTTTGTATTGGACATTTTCTCACTCTGCACTGCTTTAGGTTTTAACAGAGAAAAGATTTGTAGTTTGTCACGTGGCATATTGTATACCCGGAACACTGAAATCCAGTACATTTCAGGAAATATAACCTGAGAGTTACGACCTGTTCTGCACCGTTATAGGTCACATTGTAACAGTGTAGCTCTTTATTTTTCCCACTGTAATTTGCCTTTATGATATTTTATCATGTGACCTCTGTTCTTGTTACTCTGTTACTGTGCATTACTCTCTGCAGAATTCTAGAGAGAAATAGAAATCCTTACATTAGGACAGGTTGTACTAAATATTTATTTTTGGACAAGTGAAGGGACACCTTTCACTTTATTTCAGATCAATATCATTACAGCATCCAAATTAGAATTAAGAGATGAGCTATAATATGAACATTAAAAATAACTGGTAAAAAGAAAGCACTTCGCTATGTTACAGGGGCTATAATGTACTACATAGTTTTTAAACGGTGACCCTTTTTAATAATTCTCATTTTAAATAATTTGATTTCTAACTGATCTATTTTAATTTAATTGGAAATAAGTCTTTTTTTATGTGGTTTAATCTAGTTTTTATCACTTTCCTTTTCAGGAACCAACTTCCTATGCATTGATCCTTTTATTTCAACCAGGCAACACATCCAAACATGCGGACCTATTACTTCTGCACTGATACAGCCAAAGAAATGGAGTCGTGGATGAAAGTGATGACAGACGCAGCTCTTGTGCACACAGACCCAATCAAGAGGTAAATTCAGAAGAAGGCTTTTATACAAGGAACGGAGTTATTGACCTCTCCAAATAGGCGTATGGCTGTCCAAAAATGAGTGATAGTGCCTACCTAAGCATCTAGAAATCCTGTAACAGTCCTTTTTTTCCTTCTTTTTGTGTACCCTTTTGGTGCACAAAGAATTAATGTCAAAGTCAGTTTAGGTCCCTGAGCATATGAGTGTTTCAAACTCAGTATTAAGATAAAATTGAATTGCAGAGTTAATTGGCCAAACAGTTTTTTATACAGGAGCAGTTATGGGCCTTATTTCACCAAGGGGCTTTGACCTAGTGTGGGCATTAGAGAGGCAGTCTGAATTTTCTGGGAAAAAAAAATGTTTGTGTTGTCAAAACAATTCTGCATACCAACTTAAGAGTTCATTGACGAATAGAAGCAGCTGATACAGTATATCTGTATTTGTATATACAGCACGTATGAACAAAAGAACAAAAGGCACTTAAATAATAAAATACTTATTACTGTTGCATTGTCTCTACAGTTTGGAATTCACTGGCCAAGCAGTTCTTGAATAAGAGCAGTTTGTTTTATGAGGCATGTTTTACTAAGAAGGTCAATATCCATTTTAGACTTAAAACCTGTTGCTGTGACACATGCTGTGCAAGTTTTAACCTGGTTTTAGTGGGATGAAATCTGCCAGGGTTTCAGTTTGATTGGTACAGCAAATCCTAAACTGGAGGTACTTTGAATTTCGAAAATGAACTCATCTTGGATTAATCAGATCCCTCAGTTGGACATGTTAATTATATTGTTACTGGAAGGATACCCACAAAATTGGGAATTAATTGACAGAACTTGTTAAAAGAGTAACTAGCGTTGGTGGGGGGGGGGGTTGGGTGTTTTTTAAGCAGGTACCAAACTGGTGTGTAAAGGATTGCTACAATTTTGTGCAGAATTCTTGAGATGAAGGCCATGATGTGATTAATTCCTGACAAGCTTCGAGTCCCTGTGTGTAGCGGCTACCAAAATGAAAGATTTGAATTTTGTGAGCAAAAGGGCGTTTTTGCCATTGAACCTAGTATAGTCCATCGCAGGACTCATACGCATACAGGGGACAGTTTAAATACGCTGCATCTCTTTGAATTGTGGAAGGAGAAAAGAGCACCCAGCAAAAACTTGCACATCAACCATGTGAACATGCAAACTCTAGAGGTGCCCTTAGACAGGAGTAGAATCCAGAACCCAGGAGTTGTGGCAGCAGTGCTAACCACAGCACTATAGTACTGCCTTTATTTTATTTTTTTCCAGGAAATTGATGTTGTCTCCATTGAAATTGTTTGTGGATAGGTTGGTTCAAGCAACAGAACAAGAAAAGGACATCATTCTTTATATTGTTAGAAACCCTGATCTCTTGAGGATTATTGTATCTTTGTCTCAGCTTCAAATCGAACAGTACACACCACACTAATGTTATGGTAGCAGCTAAAAATATTTCAATTGGTCAGTATAAAAAAAAAAGAATGTGGCTGTCCCAGTCAAGTTAATGTTGCGTTTTATGTTTTATTCTCTATGAATAGCTCCAGAAACCAAAATGTAAAGTTGAACTCATTTGCAGTGCAAATGCAGGAGCAGAAAACACATTCATTTTGCCACTCTGCTGTTCTCACCGGAGTCTCATGCTCTGAAGTGCTCTCATAAACTGAGCCACGGGGGCAGGCACTTAAATATAATGCACCTTAAAATGAGCTAAGAAAAACAAGGTAGGACATGAGCAGGGAAAGCCTTAGTTACTTTCCTCCAGACATCTAACGCATGTAATTGGCTTTTTAATCACAGTGGTTGAACAGCAAACTAGGCTTTAGTTGATCGATTTAAGTAGCCATGATCAGAATGTACAATGCTTGACGTGTTTTGGCATTCAACAATTTGATATCAGCAGCCAAACATCCTGGCTCAGAAGCTGCAAAGTGTCTATAAAGAAAAGCTTATGTGATGTGCGTTTTCTTCTTTATCTCATTTTGTAGCTTACTGCATATCTTTTTATTCTGTTTATTCTTTTTATTCAAGCCCTCGTACAGTACATCAGTTATGATTTGAATTCTGTTTCCTGCCCCTTTTTACTGATATGCACTGATCTTATGGTCAAGTCGTGTGCTGTGTTAGATGCATATGGCTCCATTTTATGTTTGGAGGCTGGAATTTTACTGAGACGAGCTCTGAAGGTCCAGATTATGGTAGAGGGCACGGTGTCAAGTTTTTGCTTATTTTTCGTGCCTGTTTTTTGTGGCTTTGTTGTTTTAGCTTAGAAGACCTTCTCTGACTGTGCCAATTAAGTTTTATTATGCAGAACGTAGCAATCCTTGAATTGTTTGGGGTGTTTTTTTTCCATCCCAGCAGACTGGAAAAGCCGAAAGTAGAGCACCGCATTCCTCCGGAGGTGAACAACATTGTGAACCACCGCGTGCTCACCAGGCCTGAAGTTCAGAACAACGAGCGCAACCGGGAAGTGGGCAGGTTCGAGGAAAAGAAGCAGAAGGACGCAGAGAAATACGGCTTCCAAAAGGACGGAATCGAGAGGCCCCTGACGAAGATTAACAGTATCAAGCTGCAGCCAGCGGTGGCGGCGGCCGTGACCGCCGCGGTGACGCGGGAGGCCGAAAACCCGCCGGCAGGCTTGATACAGGCGGGGCAGTACAAGCCCGTCCAGGTCAACGGGGCAGGAGAGCGCGCGGGAAACATAAGCCCAGGCGAGATGGGGAACGCGCTGGGCCAGAGGAGTCAGCACCTGCACCACGAGCCAGAGCGGACCATCCAGAGGACAAACTCCATGCAGCAGCTGGAGCAGTGGGTGAGGACCCAGAGAGTCCGGGGACAAGAGGATGAGACCAGAAGGTGAGGTGGCTCTGGCAGTTGTGATAAATACTGTGACCTCTTAACATTTTGTCTTTAACAGCCTTTTGAGAGCTGATGGATACCCAGTGCAAAGCATCTCTATCCAGCAAGCATAGGGAATATTATAATAATAATAATTGCTTACATTTATATAGCACTTTTCTGGACACTCCACTTAAAGCGCTTTACAGGTAATGGGGTCTCCCCTCCACCACCACCAATGTGCAGCATCCACCTGGATGAATATATTAGAATAGAATATATTATAACTGTATATTCATTTTATGTTTTCATTGATGCGTACTGTAATCTAGGGGCACGGTAGCCAAGTGACCTAGACATGTCTTCCTGCTGTGGGAGGAAACTGGATCACCCAGTGAAAACCTACACAGCCAAAGGGAGACAAAATCCATAGAAATGGTGCCCCTGGCTGGAATCGAACCTCAGACCTCAGACCTTCAGTTACGAGGCAGAAACACTAACCACCATGCTGCCCTCATGTTTCTCTAAATTGACATTGTCTCCATTGAAATTGTTTGTGGACAGACTGGGTCAAGTGACAGAAAGGAAAACCTTCTTCATATGATTGGAAACAGTCCTTTATAAAGCGGCACGTATTCATTAGCATCAACAGCTTCAGCATATTCTTTGTCTTGGTTTTGTTTGGTCTCAGTTGCTGCTTTTCAAAGTTTGGACCTGTTAGCATTTTATGACTATTGTAAAACTTGCAGACAAGGCATTAGTGATTTGTGTTTTGTACACGTCGATTTATGCTGCAGGTGAATGGTGTCAAATTTGAAACATTTTGTTAACTGGAAGCCATTTATTGAGAACGTAGCTTTTGAACGTTGTTCTTGAAATATGCCATTCATGAACAGAAAAGGCTATGTCGTCGAACCAAATCCAAAAGATATGTTCTTAAAGTGTCTTCTTAAAAAGACAGACCATGGATTTTATCACTTCATCCTAGTTATAAAACACAGAGTTCCTTTTTATGAGTGAATGGAAGGCATGAGTCTTTAGAGGCCATTCTTTCAGTTTTATTTTTCTTAAGTCGTAGAATCTGCATTAATTAAATTTCTTATCTGTCACGCTTAACAAAATGCAGTTTGTGTTAATTAAGTAATTAAATAAGTGCCATATTATGTGGGGAAAAAAATAACGAAAGTTCATGCAGGTAACATTTGCTAAGAAAAATCCCTTTGAAATACTCCCATTTTATTTGCGATCGCCCTGTTGTGTGCTGTGTACTTGGTGCTGGCTTGCAGAGATTAATTTACCCCCATCTCCTGAGGGTTTGGCTCCAACTCCAGCAGTACGCTGCAGTGTCATTATGGAAGGCACTGGATAACATTTATAATTGCATAGGGCAATTCTGCTGTGTTTTATAGCAAAATCATTGTTTTTTTATGGATTGCTTCTATTAAAGCAATATTTGTTATGGGTAATAAAAAACGCCAAATGCATTATGTTTTTGCTAGGCATAATTTGTTCCAGTGTAATTTAAACAAGCCCCCATGTCATTCCTGTGCATGAATACCCTAACTACTCTCTCCTGCCCTTACAAAGTACATTTTAGCAGAGGCCTCATAAATTGATCTGGTCAGGAGAGGGATAATGGTTCTCTTTGACATGGGAGGGGAATGAAAAGGCTATTTTTAGGGAACATGGTTAGAACACTTGTGAATCCAGATGTCATTTCTCATCTTGCACAGCAAAGTCAAAATGTTATTTCAGATGGTACCCAAAGACAAAAGGTCTGCTCAATGCCAGTATGATTGATGTTGTTTTTATTTTTTGTGAATACAGTATATTTAAATAAATCAAACAAGAGTGAGTCTAACCTAGACAACTTGACAGTTACTTTAGCATTACTGAACTGATATTTATGAGGGTTTCAGGGCAAAGACAAAGTCAACCTTGTCCTAACTGTATTATTATATATATATATAGTTTGCAAAATGTGATTTAATGAATTTGTTCTAAGCTGATTCCCTATTGCTTTCATTTTACTCTTTTAACCCTTGTATTGTTTGTCACTCACCTTATTACCTGGAAAGAAGGTTTGCAGATTCTTTCATTGAAATTAATAGGTTAATTCTATTGGCGTCTCTTGTTTTCAGTTTCCACTAGGGCTCAGATATCAAATAAGTCAGTAATTGTTAGGAGAGTAGACTTGGAAGGATAAATCACAGTCAAAAGATCTGCTTTATGCTCTAAATCTCATTGATTAGGTTTTAGACTTAATTGGAAATTAAGTTAATATTAACAGACATTATAAAAAAAACACAAGTTACAAACAGATGAAGGCTATTCAGTCCCATGTGGCCAGTTTAGGTGTTGATGGTTAAAAGATTCAAGGGTCTCATCCAGCTGTTTCTTGAAAGAGGCCAGGGTATTAATAACATGGCTGGCTGGCTGGCTTTCGTCAGATTCCCACAGCCTAGTGTGTAAAGAAGTGCGTCCTGTTCCCATTCTTAAATGTGGTTCCATTTGTGTCCTCTAGTTCATGTTTCCCTGGTCATTCAAAAGAAAGCTGTGTTGAATTTGTCTGTGCCTTTGAGGATTTTGAACACTTGTATCGGGTCCCCTCATAGTTTTCCGTCTTCCAGACTATAAGGGTTCAGTTCCTGCAGCCTGTCAGGGTAGAACATTCCCTTAAACCTGGAATGGATGTGTGCTCTTTTCTGATTCCAGAGCAGCAATATCCATTAATTTTATGTTGTGACCATAATTGCACAGTTTTCTGAATAAGACCTCAATAGTGCATTATACAGTTTTAACATAACATCCCTTGAATTAATTTCGGCACGTTTAACTATATATCCTAGCATTTTGTTTGCATTTGTAATTGCTTCCCTGCCTTGTCTAGGTGTAAATAATTTGTCAACATAAACCCCTACATTTTTTATGTTATTAATCTCTTCTAGTTCAGCGCTTTCCACTTTGGATTCATAGTTTGTTTTCACAACCTGCATGCAATGCATTATGCTTGTCTTCATTAAATGTCATCTGACAGCTGTTTGCACAGTCTTGATTTTGATCTAAATCTTTTTAAATTCATTTTCTGCTTTTGCAGTGTTTGCCAATCCTCCTTATTTGGTTTCTGCAAACATGACTAGTTTACTAACCTGTTATCTAGATCACTGATAGATTAAGAAGAGCTGTGGTCCTAGTACAAACCCCTGTGGTACTTCACAAATACATCACCCCAATCGGCATATTAACCCCCTTTTAAATCCTGGCTTCAGGAAATGGCTGGATAACACCCTAAAATTGGTAACTTTTTTGCAACCAGGTGAGTTAGAAAAGCCAAGTAGCCTCTTTTAATTTGCCACTTGGCTTATCAATTAGCTGTACAAAAGTGGATTTGAAATAATCAGTTGTTTGTAAATATGACATAGCTCCTGTCTAAGCTGTGTTCCCTTGGTTAATAACTTGCACACCTCTTTGGATATGTGCTGTAATTAGCAGATTGCCTCATATTGCCTAATATTTAGTTTAATCTAATTTCTCTTATGGGGTTATTTTACGGGACAGGCACAAAAAAATAGGTCCTTCAAATAAACTTTTTCTAAGAAAAGAATGTGAAAACCATATTATTCAAACATGTGAGAGGTCTTGGGTTTAATATTGCCTCAGGAAAACGAGAAGAGCTATTTCTTGACTTCCAGCTGGAGTTTTAAAACAAGTTTTTTGCTGTATGAGCCTCATTCAATGAACTCTGATAAAAACATTTGTGTTTATGACCTATTACCCAATACCGTCATTGCCACACTACAGATTCAGGTTTTTGTGTTTTTTTTTGTTTCATTTATTGCGCTGTTCAGCTTATGCTGATGAAAACCCTTGATTAAAATTTTGAGATTTTTGATCTAATCTACATACAGTACATATCAGCAGATTATGTTGTGGAATTGTTGATTGTGGATCATAGGCAGCCCAAAGCACAGAGGTGCATTTCAAGGAACAAATCTGACGTTTCACAAAATGAAACCCAGACAGCACCTTTGAATGCTCGTCCTTTGCCTTTCAGCATTACCTCCTATCAGACGCTTCCCAGAAACATGCCAAGTTACCGAGCGCAGGTTGTCCCACATTACCCAGAGGGCTACAGGACGCTGCCTCGGAACATCGGCACGAGGCCGGACAGCATCTGCAGCATTTCCCCGTCGGTGTACGACCGGGCGCTGGGGCCGCTGGGCCCCGATGATAAGCGCAGGTCCATGCGGGACGACACCATGTGGCAGCTTTACGAGTGGCAGCAGCGGCAGGTCTATACCAAGCAAGGCCCCATGGGAGGCTACGGCACCCTTACCAGCCCCAAGACCATGATCAATATTTCCGACCACGCGTCGCACTCCATTCCCCCATCGCCTTCCCACGGCTCCCTAGCCCTCTACCAGGGCTACTCGCCGCTCCGCTCCTACAACGTGGGCTCCAGATCAGAAGTGTCCTCGCCCGTGTTCAGAGGAGACATCACCATTGACCGCCGCCACCGGCCCCACCTCACCAAGGTACTCCACGCGAGAACTGGGCATGACGTGCTTTCAGAGGACACTGCAGGGCCTGGCAATTAACCTGTTGTGGCAGAAGGGTGTTTTTTTGACAGTGTAGAAATTGCTACTGCGTTTACCGTTATTGAGACTGTGAGGTTAGTTGTTTTTTTTCCCCCTAAGAATATATTAATCGGCTGGGGGTCTGTTCTCATCAGGCACACAGATGTAATCTTTGTCCTTAATGCTGGCACCTGAAAGAAGAAATGTTAGCTTCAAGGTTTCATTATTTATGAAACAGTTCTCCAAAAATAAAAGAATTATGAATGCCCCACACAATTACACTTAAATCTTTAATAAATGCGTCTCGTCCACTTTGTGACATTTTATATAATGGGATTTTGTTTGATTAACACAAGGGAATAAGTGCTACATTGGCACTGTGCTGTTTGTTTGTGCTGTCCCTGGAGAGAGCACACTTTTACTGGCTTGTTTTCTCATGGGTGTTACATAACCTCATATTTTATTTACTGCGTACGGGTTAAATAAAAGTGCACTGATGGATTCCTGTTTACGAAAGAGACATTAATACATATTTGCATCAAGTCATTGCTATTTTGATTTCAAGCATGACAGTGACCGGGTACTGACTTTTCATTCTGCACTTCCAGTATGCCTATCCACCTGACAGAAGGTCAGTGCCAGCGGGCATCCCTGTACAAACTATCACTCCACAGGCCTTACAAGGCAAAACGGTATGTGGCAAATTTGTTGTTTTTCTACTTTCCTGTTTGCGCGTTAATGCAAATGCATATTCATCAAAAGTCTAATTATAAGGTTTAAGTGCTGTGTCTGCTTTCTTCGTGCAGAGAATTACTTTTTATAATACTACGTTCTTGTGTGTTTATGTATGTGTACAGATCTGGAAGTAGTTCTTAGAAAGATGTGCAACTTTATAATTATCTTCGTTTTTAGAAAATAAATGATATTGTGGTTTTAAGTAATTAGGAACAGATTTAAAGGGAAATTAAAAATACTGCTGCTGGGGCTCTGTGGGAAATGAAGAACAGATGGTTTCGTTTTTTCTAGATGTTCTTTATTATTATTGTTAACAACATCATGGAGGTTTGGCTACTCCTTGTTGCTCCTTAAAGCCCGTTTTCAGTTGTTCCCTCTTTTGCGTAGCCTTGATGACTGTGTCCTTGTTTGTGACAATGTCTGCAAACAAGTCAAGAGGTGTACACTTCAGTGTTTTCAATAGGAAGACACCACATACTTTTAAAAGTAAACGTCAGAGTGTAAATAGGAAAATCTTTGCTGTTTTTATTTCAGCAAGATTGCAGAATAATCTGTCTTAAATGCTAATAATGTTTTCTTGTTCAAAAAACTAAAATAGCTTTCTAGTTTCTCATGCCTACTGTTTTGTAGTTTTAAAAATGTACATTTATATTGCATGTAGCTGCCCAGTGGTACCACCTTTGCCCTTAGATTATAGATTATTATAAATAGATAATTTGTTCTGTCTCTCCTGTTTGCCATGTGAACTGGCCGATTATGGAGCAGCTAAAAATGATTAATAGATGCATGTTCTTGAGGACATGTTGTTTTTGCTGGTGCAGCAGTGCATGCTTTGTAGCTCCTGTCTGTTTTTAAATTATAAACTGCTTTAAACTTGAGACGAAAAAGTCAATTTGCTAGATCTGGTTTGTGTTCTGATCCTGAGGATTAAAACAGATCCTGTTGCGTTTCATTTGCCTTTCAGAGGAAAAGGTATTCTTTTTTCTCTGTAAGGTGAAGATGTTACGGTAATACATCATGGTGAAATAAAATCTGTTTCATGTTCTTTACCCAAGAACGGAATGGTTTAAAATTTTATACAACTTTACTAATTAGTAGATAATGTGCAGAAAACACTTTATCCTGTAGTTTTTGGCCATTGAACCATTGGTATGCTCCTTAGTTTTGTAGCAAAATGGGTGTATTTCTACTTGTTCTTTGATTTTTTTTTCTGTTTTTGCTTAGTTTTATATAAAATTATGCATGTACAATTTAATGAATGACAAAGCAAAAGTGCATTCGTGCCAAATATTTAGATAATATTCAACATTTTCTTTTCACTAATTAATTTCAGGAACATTGCCACATTCTAAAATAAATCTGGAAACATGGTGCAGGCAACAGCAGAAACCTTATTTTTAACAATGAAGACATTTTGGGCTGGGGTTTGATTTTATCTCAGTACTCTGTAAACTCCTCTACATGTTATGGGTGAGTCGCTTGTGGTCAACCGGGTTATGAAGATAAAACACCTTGAAGTGTTCAAGCTAGAGATTTTGGGGTATGGTAGAACTCCAAAGGGATGAAGGCACCTCTTTAAATAAAAACCACAAAATTCTTTATTTTTTTGGAGGGAGATATGTCTCCACATTTTATGTCTGCCGGTTCTTTCTGCTTCTATACTTTCATGTGGGGTTTTGCTTTGCCAGTGAATCTCAAGGAAGAAAACAGAAACAGCATTTATTTCCCCATTAAGTTCTTTATTTTCCAGCAAGAAATAAATATATTTCTGCGTTCCCTTTTGCATTGTCTCGATTTGGTTTTCAGGCTTGGATTTTTTCTGGGATTGCGCACAGAATGAGATTGGTTTTAGCTAGGGTCATCTGATTCTTGAATTAAAACACAAGGTGTATCTTCACAAAAGATTAGCTATCGATATCAGACGCGGATGACTGACGAGGAGTAAGGCCGTGAGCAACTGAGGTTCTGCTTTTCGCATTTTAAGTAGCTCAGAAAGAAAAACTTGGGGAAAAAATAAAAAAGAATAAATGAGACTGTCTGGGTATGCGCTGCTCATATGAAAGCGGAGAGATTTCGTAGCCACATGATTTTGTAAGAGAACGGGTAGTAAAGATATATTCCATGCTGAAAGGTGAAGAAGAGAAAAGCAACGTTTCGGCTGTGAAGCCTTCTTTTTTGCACCGGCATTTCTTCTCTGGACCTTTCAGCACCCGTTCCTTTGCAGCTTACGCATGCTGACGCAGCTCCCTACTCGAATGTCTTATTTCGGATGTGGCAGCCAGGTGAAGGGGGTGTTCTATCTTCACGTGAGCATGTGCCCATATGTCGTGTACTGTACGTGAGCAGGCGAGCAGCCTGCCATTAAAATACCTCAAGCCTGTTTACTGGAACGCTGCTCTGTAGTGAATGGGGGCCGAGTGCTCCACCAGCACAGTAGGGAGCAGCGGCCCCGCCCAGCCTCGCCTGGCCCCGCCCAGCCCTGCCTGGCCCCGCCCACCTAACCTGTTGTCCTCTCTGGCTTGTCCCCTGCGCTCTGCAGCCAGAGGAGCTGACCCTGCTGCTCATCAAGCTGCGGCGGCAGCAGGCAGAGCTGAATAGCATCCGGGAGCACACTTTAGCACAGCTTATGCAACTAAATCTCGATGCCAGCAACCCAAAGGTCAGCCAATAGGTGGTGTGTGTCGTGTGCCATTATCTTCCAGTCATTCATTAAATGGGATTTGTGCAACAAAGCATCACTGCAGTTGAGCTTGATCTGGCACTCCATTTCCTCTGTCCGATGAGCAAGGCCTTTCATATCCCTCCTCGTTTTTGTGCCGGGGGAAAGCACGTGATGCATATGCTTTTTGGAATGAACCGATTACTATTAACCCTTTAAGAACATTTTAATCCATTGAAATAAAGATATTGAATCAGTGTTGAAATATAGAAACATAGACAAATTGCTATGTGAGCACAATTGAATGTGAGGACTTTTTGGGACACGCTTTGTTGAGTCAAAAGAGCTTTAGCACTTATACAAGACTCCTTTTGAAACAGAAATGTAATTTGTGTTTCGCAGTGACCAGTACAATAAATTCAGTATGTTGAAGCCTGTACTTATTTTGTGGTTAACAAAGGGGTTGTTAAAGAGATTAGAAAGGACTCTTAGTACATGTGAATCTGTTGCTAACATGAAATTCTGCCCTTAATCTACTTAAAGTATTCAACTTGGTGAGCATGTCCATTTTGTGGTTGTGCTTAAATCTGCAAATTTAGTTTCCATTTAAACCCCACAGTGCAATTCCTTGCTGTGTGAATTTTTGTCAATGTAGGTCACCATCAGCTTTGAAAGAAGGGTTAATAGTAAAAATGCATGTGTTCATCACAGCCATGGTTGTTGAGGATTGCCCTGTGCATGTCAGTAGGAATGTGCAGTGATTTGTGTTTGGGCATTTATCTTATTTTGTAAAAAAACTGAAGGGTGGAGGATTTTCAATCTTTTTTCATGTTTACAGGGGAACTCTGCTGTGAATTTGAATTACCTTTTGAGACAGCTGTCCTTCTCTTATTCATTTTACTATTACTATTCATTTTTCATTGGGATTTGTGCTCAGCACTAGCATCTTCAAGCAGATGGCTTGTAAGTCTGTTGAATGGCACACAAATCCATCTCATGATTTTCATGTGTGCAGTGTGTGAAAAAGAATTAGGAGTGATTCCCAATGCTTTGCATGGTTATATTTGATGTCTCCGATATTGACGTTGACAACAAGCATAGTTTTAGTAATTAGAGCTTAAGTACTTTGTAATTAGTAAATGGGTTCCTGAGGTTTTTCCCAAATAGATGAGCATGCGTTTTGCTTTTTTCTTCCTTTTTTCTGGCTCACTGTCTTCTCACTTCTTTTTTTAATGCTGCTGCCAACGATAGAATGAGATTCTCTCACATCATCTGCAAAGGAACCTCATGTATTTGGATAACCAGGTGGGGGAAACTAAAGTCTTTTCTTGCCCTGCTTCTCACAAACATGAAGTATTATTCAGCATGATTGGCAGTGGATGCCTTATGAGCTACATTCCTTTTCAGGGTGTTTTTCCCTATGAACCTCTAAATACGGGTGTTTCAGATAATAAGGACAATTATTTTATTCTTTTCTTTTCATGATTATTGCTCATTTTTCTGTTTTTCTTTTTTTCCAGAAATCTCAGCCCAATATTTACAGTAACATTTCCTGTTTTGGGGGCAATTTATTTTTCATGTAAATTGAAATTTCTAAAGTCTAACACATTCATGTACTGTAGCACCATGTTTGTATAACATGTCCATATATTTTTTCTAATAAAAAGAAACAGCCTAGTTCATATAACCAAATAATCTAAACACATCAGGATAGGGAAGTAATGTAATGTTTGATTTCAACAAAGGTAAGGACAAATAGTTTGCATTGAAACATTTTTGTCTTGATCCACACAGAGGTCTTTTTATAAGCAGATACAAAGCTAGAGAATGCCCCACTATTTTATTCACTTGAAATTAATCCTTTTCATTAAAAACTATAAATTGTGCCATTTTAAACTATGAAAGAGTGCTTAGCAGCCTCCATATTTCATGACAGAAGGAGGCTTTGCACGGATTACTGAAAGCCTGTGATCTTCACGAAATCTTCTCTTCCCACTTGTCATTACGTTATAGAGTAGAAGTCAAGGAACATTATCTCTTGTTTATAATATAGTAGTCAGATGGACGTAAAATGAGTCTCATAGCGATGGTAGATTTACAGATGGCATTTGGTGTGACTATTTCTTTAGTGGTGGATTTATAGGGATTAAAAAAGGCATGAAGATATTTATCCGTCTTTAAAAGTTATTGAAATGTATACCTATATTTCCCTAAGTATATATGTATATTTTCAGTTTTTGACTCAAGTAATTTGGGTTCTCCTGTTTCTTTTATACAGTATGGGCAGTATGCAGTAGGAGGGAGAAATGTATGCTGCACAGTAAATACTATTAACTAATGCACAAGAACACAGAGCAAGACATAATATGTTATAGCTATGGGATTTGTTTTCTACAATACAAGCACTGGACATCCAGTAGTTAGTGAAGGTAACCAGGTTCCAAAATAAAGTGCAAAATTGTTTCAGAACAAAGTAGTTTTATGTAGCAATACGTTTAATGTGTTTTGGAATTTTCAATGTTTGCTAAACATTTTAAAGTAGTACCATGCTGGGCACAATGAGTATTGTTACTATTTGCTGTTAGAATTTTTTTATTTTTTGCTAACGTGTTACATTTTTCAGTGGAAGAGTATTCTTTGGATAGTCTTGATATATATATTTGAATAAAGAAAACAAGTTTAGATATGTAATACATAGGTGCTTCAAGTTTGAATTCGTTAGAAAAAGTTATTAAATGTTATTAAATATTATTTAATGGGATGCATATATCTGTTAAGGATATTATCCAGAATGTGTAAATTACTCAGAAAAGTTAGAATGTCTGAAAAGGTCAGCTGTTGGTATTATTCAGCAGGGGCCTTTTGAGGAAAAAAAAACTTTCTTTTCAATGGAAATTCAGAATATGTCTGAGATTTTTTGTGAAGTGTCATGTTTCAGAAAATACTTAATCTTTTGAAGTATGTTTACAGCTCTGTTTTAATTTACTTTTAACATTTTACTTTAGGCTCTTTGGTGTCTACTTAAAAATACTCGACTAAGTAACAAGGAAACGGTGATCAAATTTAACCTTCTTTTCTGCTTTAACGTTCTTCCGAAGAGCTCCAGTCATTCCTGCCAGTTATTTATCAGTAAACCCGATGAAGAACTTGTCTTTCAAATCTAGCAGTGCTGTGAACTGATGATTGCTTTATGCTCCTCCTGATTTGAAATAGATGAAAGAAAATGAACCTTTAATCATCATGGTTCACACTATGATTGAGAACTCAGCGCCAAGGCCACAACTGTACCAGCAAGTAAGGTCATGGAAAATGAATGGCTTTGCTATTGTCATCAACCCAAAAGTCCTTTTTTATTGACAACCTTCAGTCTTTCTGCCAGTGTACTCATGACATTTATCTTTTATTGTTTGTATTAAAGTACATCTCATTCATTGCTTTCTGTGGAAGGTTGGAACAGTGCTGGCATGGCTTATGGTGTATGCTGCTGTGTCAAGCTAACTCTCCCTCACTGTTAATTGCAATTGATGGGTTTTATGTGTACTGTGTTCTGGGTTTCTTTTTTCCTTTTCCCCTTCTTTCAGACTTCATGCTTAGTAACACTTCTTTGAATTAGATCAGAGTTTACAGTAGTGCATCGTTGCTTTTGAAGAACAATGAGCAGATCAGCAGGAGTATTATAAACCAGACAGATTTTGGAGTGTCTTTCTGAAGCTAACAATATCAAATTAACATTTCCACTTGTCAGGATCCTTGGCTAAGACAAGGAAAAAGGAGCTTTACCAGTTCATTAGAGCTCCTGAATATCTAGATGAAATAAAAGGCACAGGAGTATCTGGTACATATTGTATACTGTATATTGATCATAAAAGCCCATTTTGTACATTTTGTACTTCATTAAAGGATACATTCTTTCCCCTAATCAGTTATTAATCTCCCAAGAGAAATTGTGGTTCACGGAACCTGTTTTTTTGCCTCGTTCTTAGACTGCTCATTATAACGAAAATAGTGTTTCTCTCTGTTTGTGGGGCATGAATAGACTGGTGTGGCAATACTGCATACACAGTAAGCTGTTTGAAGTTTATGTAACTAGATCTCCACCACCTATTTCTAATAGTTGAAAGCTCCAAAAATATTAAAACACTGAAACAAATCTGTGAGTGCAGATTAAGGGTGATGATGAGCCTTGTGTACCGTACACCAGAAACATAGTAAAGTTCATAGACCATACATTTAAACAATTCCAGGGTTGTTCACTGTCATTTCAAACCATTTAAATTGCTGAACTTTTTGGGATGCTTACATATAGTATATACACTGTAAAACTCAATCAGGGAAGACATTTGAAGTCAAGATGCGACAATGGTTCCGATTTCTTGAATGATATTAAGGGAAATATTTGTAAAAAGAATGACCCTGACTTTGAGTGGTCATCTTCTGGCTGTGAGTAAACGGACTAATCATCTGCTAGATATGATACCATCAGACCTGCATTGCAGTGCAAGTGAAATTCTTTATTTGTGTTAGAATTAACTGTGCATGTAATTAACATCCATGTGGTAAAATCACAAAATATTAATATTTTTTAGTACAAGAGACAGTAGAGTTCAGATTTCTTATAATTTTACATAAGCACAGGAAACCCCTCTGTAGGGAGTGGAATAGTGCACTTGAGGTTCTGTTCAGGTCATTGGCAGTGTGTCTTGGGACAGTAGCACCTGCCTAACACACGTGCAGTTCATACATTACCTGATTTATCAATATGATTAGTTCACAGTGGGTATATTAAAAGCATTTTTAGTACAGAGATTAGTATAGTAACTTGGTAAAAACTGGTGTGTACTGCTGGAATTATTGTGGCCATGATGTCACTGATTTCTGCTTTAAAACATAGCTCTCTTTCTGTTGCTGTTTTATGTGTTGCAGTCTTATGCCAGAGCAAAATCTGATTTAGTGAAAGGTATTTCACAGCCAGCTGGGAATTGCATTGCTAGCATTCTATGGGCTTAAGCAAGTTCATATCCTCTAGTCCGAGATAAAGGAAAAGAAAAACCTTCATTCTGCTATAGAAGTTAAATTTAGTATCTACAATGGCTCCTGCTGCAAAGCTGTCATATACACTGCAAAGCTGTCATTTATACAGAATAGGCTGCTCTAAATAAATATAGGGCTATTTTCACAAGGTTTTCATAGATATATTAAAATTTAGTGGATAATACACTGTACATCATGGGCTTTTTTACATTTACTGGACTTTTTTGTTGAAAGTCCATTGTGTATGAAGTCAAGATTTCCTGTTGTTTCAACTTAGGACTTCATATCAGGCTAACTGTTCCATTAAAAATGCTTAAAAGTGAAATGGAAGTTTACAAATGGCAAAAAAAAAACCCTCTATTGGTAAAAAAAATGATGCATAAAATCAGTATGACTTAAATATGGCTTTATCATTTTTTAGGAATTTTTTTGAAGTAATATTCGGACCAGAATGGAATTGCTAGTATCATGTAGAAAAGGGTTTTGCATTTAGAAACAAGCAGATGGAATTCTTGGATCATGATGCAGCCAGAAACCAAGTGAGAAAGATGGACTCTTCATCTTCCTCTTGTTTGTGGCCTTGTGCTCTGAATGATGTGCAATAATTAACACGGAGAAATGTATATGACACTAATGCAATGTATATGACACTACTCCATCTATACATAAAAGGAACATCTTAGAAAATTGGAATCTTAAGGGGGAAAAGAATTCATAATGCAAAAGTAGACCTAAAGCCATTCTGCTGTTTGCATCAAACAAGGAATTATACACATAAATAAACGGAAACTAAGCACACTCTGTTGTCATTGTGCAAGCAGTTTTAAACACCAGGAATAAAACAAATACAAAATGCACCATAGAGCGACAGAAAGGTAAGTGAAGTAGCACACTGAGCGATATTATGTGTTTTTTGTGTGTGTTTCTAACAGATAATAAATCCCAGCTCCTTGGCCACTTTTGTATACCTGGGGTGTAAAAGTGCTGCTGCTTGCTCATACATCAGCACAGCATCACATTCCATTTACACCTGTTTATTCCAAAGAAGTGTCTGAAGTCATCATTTCTTTTTATCACACCAACCCTGCGCCTGGAAATATTCACTGGCGTGTCTGCATGCTCTGTGTGGAATGTCTGAAATATTATGCTTGTTAAACAGATTTATGTCCACATTATGGGAAGTTTAAATAGCAGATGTTATTTATAGCAAAATGTGAATTTGCATATGTACTTAAGTATCATGATTGTACTTTGCTACTTTGCTAAATCGAGTGTGGCTGAATATAGATTTGACTCTCAGCCTGGATATAGCTGTGACCTCTGACCTCTCCGTTTGCCATTAGTCAGTAAACAGTTTGTAGGAAATGTGGTTCTGTTTTGCAAATTGAATCATCTTTCAGCAAGTTAAAAGTTCCTTCGGTCCCAGTGATTTAACAATATTTTGCTCAAGTGTCAAAAAGAGTATCATATGTTGTAGAGTACAGTGCCATATCATATCAGAGCTTTTGTCTAGGATACGACTTTTTTGAGAGTTTTTTTTTAAAATGTAATAACACTCAGCTCTTTTGTAATCGTAAAACATGTTATATCATTTAAAAAACAAAGTATTTTTAGGTATAAGCTTTTTTTGAAAGAATATTTAAAAGAACTGCATATAAATTACCCTCACAGTAGGCTTCCCTGCCTGGTTTTTCAACTGTATGAAGGCTTTTATTGAGGCTACTGCCTAATGCACAACATTCACACTGTGAGCGTAATTACTAGCTATGTCTATTGAAGCTACGCTGCAGGAAAACAAAAAGTAGATTGTTTCTTTTCTCCTCAAACACATTCTAACCTCATAGTTAAAACTACATTTTATGATCCAGACAGAAGAATTACTCCAGAGGTTACATCTTAATACCAGGTTGTAGAAGTATGCATCAAGCTACCCTGCCAAGTTCTTGAAGCCGATACCCTGGTTTCTTCTTTCTTCTTTCAAGAAATGGCTGGATGAGATCAATTAGCTTCTAATTGGCAAAAAGGCTAGATGGGTCAAATGTCCTCTTGTTGGTTAATGATTCGTATTAATGTCCCGTACGTTCTAAATCAAACCTTATATATTACGAATTCAAGATGCTTTCTTCAGTTCTTAGAGGCTGTGGGGATCCTGTATGTTATAAATATACATTTGCTTTGTGATTAAGATTTTAATATGTATGGTTCATTTGTGTGGTAAGTAAGGTAGGTTTGGGAAAGACTGTTAAGGAACAATCTAGCTGGTTAGAGATGGCGATAAAAAAGAATAACAGCAAAACAATGGTTCTGCCGAGAACTGTGTATTGTGCCACTGTTGCAGAGATATAAGACATTTTTTTATCTGATTAGAGTTGGACTTAATTTCCCCAGGAAAATAACCAGTAAATTGAATACATTTGAGTGTTGCTACGTCTGGCTACTGCAAGGAAATGTGAGCAGGTTTAAAGATGCGAATTCAGGTCTAGATGGAGCTCAAGATACCAGAGTATCTTATCTTCAGTTTCTCATTTAAGTTGGGCTCAAAATTGTACAGCGTTCCCAATTTGCATGTTTGGAGAAAACGATTTGGTAGCCTTAGAATTGGAAGAACCTTTTTTCATCATCTGTGAAAATGTGGCTATATTGTTAATGGCATGATTTACAGTACTTAATTTTAAATATTTCTATTTGTTCCTTGTCATGTTTTTGATTTTGATTCAGATCAATAAAAGAACAATTATGCTATCGCGTGGTGCCTTTTCACTTACTCCTGCTCATTTTTATAGATGTCCCAAGATGAGTATAGGGATGCACCATATGTCTACAGGCCAGAAGAACTTGACATTGATGTAAGTAATTGCTGCTGAAGTTTCTACGGCTGCTCCCCTCTTCTGAGCAAGGGTTTCTAATGGTAGATCTGAAGATGATGGAGTTTCGTTGTATAAAGTTGATGGGAGTTTCAGGTGTCCACATTCCTACTTTGCAAACAAAACTAACACAATGCTAGTATTTCTAGCTAGAGGGAGAAAAATCTGTTTATGAATATTGAACCATAGATTTGACTGTTTTACTAAGAAAATAAATGTAGACCAATTGTGACCAAAAAAAAAAGTAAACTAACCAGTTTTCTGTTGTACAGGGTTCATAATAAGTTAGAATGTTGTGAAAGTTAGGTATAAAGCTCAGCCAGACTTGCCAGGACACAGGTTTATTTGATCCAAGCAAGAGAAAATGTGTATCTCCTTAAAATCTAGTGTAATTCGATCCTTGACTGTGTTGTGCTCCCATCTTTTTTTAATTTAAACACAGTTGTTACAAATTCCAAAAACGTGCTGAATTAAGTGGTATCCACGCTTGAATGATGCTGTATTTTGCACCAGACTTTATTATCTAAAAGTGCTTGTTAAGTAATCGCTTCTAAACAGCAAGAAGATTGAAATCTTAACTGTTCATGATGCGGAAATGTATTAAGATGGAACAAATCAACTAGAAAATGGCAAACAGTTTTCAAAGCTTCCAAACCTGCCTCTAGCCTTTCACATTAACACTTTGACAGTGGAAGTGAAGACAAGTCTAGAATGGTGCTGACCAAGCTTGGTGTACATAGGCCAGAATAACTGTTGAGGAAGAGCAGTTAGCAGTAGGGGGCATGTCACCGTTACGTGGGATATTATGGGTGTTAAAAGTATCGCTGCAAAATTTGAGGTGAGGTGCAAGAAGGTTTAATAATAATAATCTGTATGTTGCATAGCACCTTTAAACTTCACAGTAAGAAGAAGTTTTAGTTTAAGTCTGCCAGTTGTCAATTCTGTGAATCAATTCCTAAGACAGCAGTAGCTTGAGAACAAAAATCCAGAGCCTTCATTACTTTAAGTGTTACGGAAATTGTTTTTTGTGTCTGGAATTGTTTTCTCAGGAGCAGTTTATATTACATTTTGTTTATCAACAAATACAATGTTGATCAGGCACCCTTTGCGGTTCCCACTGGAACCACTTGAAAATACGCTGAATTTGTTGTCATTGGAAAGATTCCTACCAAGTTTGTAGACCATTGGCCAAAACGTTTTTGAAGAGTGGCTAGTGTTACAGGACAAGGTGGGAGATGACCCAACGTGGGCAAATAAATTATCCATAAGGTCAGCTCTGAACCAGGTCTGAATCCTGCAGTTTTCAGTCATTCAGTGGGGGTAATTCTAAACGATGCTAGTTTGAAAGGTCACCCATTATGATTTGCGCAGGAACCCCTTCATAGTATAATTATAATGATAATTGCCTAGTTAGGAGTTACCTGGCTAAACAGTTGATGCATTTCATCAAACTGTTGCCGAACTGCTGTGGATGGGAAAGTAGTGGCAGCATCTTGAGTAGGGTCAGTCAGAAGGAGGTTATAGATATAAGGTTACAGAATTTAAATAACTGTTGCAACATCAATGTGCTATTAAATTGTTTTGTTTTTTTATTTCCAGGCTAAGCTTAGCAGATTGTGCGAACAGGACAAAGTGGTTCGAACGCAAGAAGAAAAGCTGCAGCAGCTTCACAGCGAGAAGGTAAAAAAGACATTCCTATCTTAGCTTCAGCCTTGTGAAGTGCATGGGGACTGTTGACTGCTGCACATACGGTAAGCGTTGCTCTGCCAGGTTCCTTCGTGAAGGGAGCATTTTGTAACTTTTTTTTTTATGGAGTATCTCTGTTTTTTCGGCCTTCTGTAACAGCACACTTTGGAGCAGGCGCTCCTGGCTGCGAGTCAGGAAATCGAGATGAATGCGGACAAGCCGGCAGCGATCCAGAGTGTGGTCCAGCAGAGGGACGTGCTACAGAGCGGGTTGCTCAGCACGTGCCGAGAGCTGACCCGGGCCAACACAGTGAGTGACATCGCCTGTAGACGCGCGGGGGGGCACGTTCACAAAGCCCTTTCTGCCGTCCCAACGTGAAGAGTAAAAGTTCTGTTATAACAACATCACAAAGAAACAGTGGAACTGCCTTCAGGGACTCCTAAATTATCATTGTAAAATATTTATGAGTCACTTTGCAATTCCTGTTTTATTATTAGAGATAACAGGTGTAAACATACTTTGGTTATAAATGTTTAATCACTGTAGCCCAGAGTCTTTGGAAAACCTAAATTTCCAAGGTAGTGTCGGTGAGCCTTGTTGTATTTTTCATCTCCAGCCTAAAATAATAATCATCCATTTCTCTTCTAAAATGGCAAAGCACCATAAATGCAAAAAATGGAGCAAATGCTCTCCATTCTGATTCTCATTAGTTGTATCTTTAACGTCTCAGAGTAAATGTGTAAGCATGTTTAGTGTATTGTAAATTTACAATAAAGAAGTCTGCCGAGATACATCATCAAGATTAAGTAGGAATCTTGAGACTACAGTTCTGTATAGTTTTATAGCAAACTTTCTTAATCTTCTTAGGAACTGGAAAGGTCTTGGAGGGAGTATGACAGGTTAGAGTCTGAAGTCACTATGGCCAAGAACAATCTTCATGAGCAGCTGGAGGCTCTTGGGAATCCTCAGGTATGAACTTTATTTTTACAGTTGCAAAAACACAGTACATTAGTATTAAGACACTTGCATTTATGTTTTCAGATTTTTTAGGTTCTCCCCACTACATAAAAAATGAATTGTTAAAAAAAATTGAAGTATGACGTTTGTTTGTTTGAAATAGTGGCTGGTTAATTTCATTTACAGAAATATAAAAGCATTTGTAAATTGCTATTAACCAGCAGGGCTTTTTTCATTAAATGTTTTTTTTTCAAACCTGGTGATATCGTGGAGCACAGGAACAGTCACATGTCAGTGTACCACAGAAAACAAATAAACTGTAGAATAGAACAGACATAGGGATCGGCAAAAACATTCTGATCTTGAATTATCAGAACTCATACTGATTGTTCTTGTCTTCGTCTTGCTTTTTCATTATGTGCACAGTCACATGATTACATTTTTTGTCTCTTCAGAGATGTTTCTTTGAATCTTGTTTTTCTCTCTTTTTTTCTTTCCTTCCGTTATTATTAAATGGATGGTATACCATGATTTACTGTGCTTTGCATAAATATTCAGATCTTCTGCACAGATTGGTTAACTTGTTAATATGAAAGAAAAATGAAAGTCATGATGGCATAAGCATTCAAACCCTTTTCTGTGGCAAACCTAAATTAATTGAAGTGCACTAGTTCATCTTATCAAGCTGCACTATTAATTGAAGGCCACCGTCTGTGTGAAATAATAGTGCTTCACCTGATTACAGAGTAAATACACCTGTCTCTGTAAGGTCCCTCTGTCATACAGTGCATCGCAAACAAAGATTCAACCATACAGACCAAGGCATTTTCCTAACTCATAACTGGCAGTGCACCATACAGTATATGTATTCTCTTGACATCTCTGCTCCAGTAGCATGTTAAGTGGTGCCTTGCAGAGCCTGTATAAATGGTTTACATGCATTAAAACAAGAACAGACTTTCAGGTGATTGATGGAATGATGAAAAGGCAAGCCATAATGAGATCTGGACAAAAAAGTTTTCCTTCATGTTCTTCAAGAAAGTCCAGGTATTTCTCCTGGATGTTTTTAGACCTGGCTAAGATTCATTATATCCTTGGTAAAGTCTCGCATTGCATAACTACTGTAGCACTCTGTGTCCTTCAAAAGAAATACCTGTTATTAATAAGAATCTGGTAATTATCTCTCCTGCCTTGGGGGTTCTACTTGAAAAATGTCTAGAGTTGAAAGTGTTGAATGAATTAATGAAGGGTACCTTTAACGACAACTGCAAAGTCAGTTACACTTTCAGATTTATAAAGACTGTGTTCGTTAGCAGAACAGAAAAGTTAGTTACATAAACTTCACCTTAGGAAAAAGGTAGAACTTGATAAAACATAAGTATCGTGTAGTACCTTCTTATCCTTTGTTTAGTTTACGTATCTTAATGTTCATTCTGAATAATGACAAAATCCCTGCAGGGTATGTACACAGGGTTTATGCAGCAAAGGGTTTCTGTACATTTTACTTCACTAACTAAAACAGTCTTCACATCACTCTTCAGCTGGCACTACTGTAGTTTTGATGATAAAATAGAAGAATGTAAAAGATTGATTTTTCTACAAGAGTGTTCATTGTTTTTGACATTGCTTTGACAGCAATGTGAATGTCAGCCTATTCCTTACGTGACAGCTTGTATCATGAGATGAATAAGCCAGCTGACACAGTGCACAAACACGGGTTCCTTGCTAATGCCACATATTCAGCACTGTCTGTCCATAACATTGGGATTTGATATCTGTCCAGTTATTGTTATGTGATGCACCTCCTTAGGATCAGTAGTCATAGATTTTCATCACAATAGATACATGAATCTCCAGTGCTTTCAAAGTGTTTTTTTGGCATCAAAGTGCCATCTGTGTTGAATACACAGATGTGTCCACGGTGTTAAATACACAGGCAGTGGACAAAAATGGAAACACCAATGTACTTTAAAATTACCTAATAGGGCACAGGGCCACCACATACAGCCAGTATGGACTCTGTTCCATTCCACAGTCTATAGCCTACCAATCATTCCATAGCCTATAGTCTACCAATCATTCCAAAGTCTACCAGCATCTGGAATCCTACAGGAGGGATGTGACACCATTCTTGTCCAAGAAACTCAGCTTATGCCAGTTTGATGGAGCCTGTCTCCATCCAGGCGTCCTTCCAGGAAATCCCATAACCCCTTATCTGGGTTCAGATCTGGTCACTGAGTAGATGACATGATGTTTGGATCAGTTTCATGCCGATCAGACCATTGGTGCTCAGTGGATGGGGTCATCGGCATCCTGGAATATATCCTTCCAGGCAGGAAAGAAATGCTGCATCATGGGGTGAAGATGATCACTCAGTGCCGTTAAGTGACCTTGCCTTCTAAGGGAATGAGGGCATCCACATCACGCCAGCAGAAAGTGCCCCAAATTAAAGAAAGTAGTGAAAGGATGAATCACCTAAACATTTTACATTTCTCCACTGCACAATAGTCCATCGCCTTTGCATTCACTGCTAGATGTAATGAGAAGTTTGTGCACTGTAACTTCACCATGGTATTCTATGGCATTTTCAGTGGAGTGTTTTAATGAAACACACACCAGGTGGAAATCTGTAGTCAATTGATCTGCAGTTTATGGCATTTGCAATTCTGCCCACTGCTGCCTTTTGCTGATGATGCCATTCCTTCCGAGTGGCATGCTGACATCACCTTAGACACCGTGAAACCTCAGCAAGTTGATCTTTCTTCATCATTAATTCAAATAAATCAAAGGTGCCACGAACCCTTCTTTTAAAGTCCCTAAGGTCTCCTCTTGCAGCCATACTAAGAAGCAACCAGGCCTGTCCAGGTTTTATATGCATAAGAATACAGGGGTGGTATTTGCCTAATGATCGCATGAGCCACACCAGTGTAGAAGCCCTTGCTTTCAGTATCCTTGGTGTCCTTCAGTTACCCAGGTGTTCGCACTTTTTTTCGTCCACTTCATGTATTTGCAGCAGCGTGGAGTGGTGTGGCTAGGACTCTGGACTTGTAACGAGAAGGTTGACTGCTCTACACTTGTACACGTTTAAATTGCTCCGATAAAGTGCTGTTGTATATAAATGGGTACAGAAATAAGTCACTCTGGATAAAAGCATCAGCCAAATAAATTAATAATCATGACTAAGAAATTGCTGTTGGTTACTCTCTCAGTGAAAAGCAGAGTAATTCAAGTACCCAGAGAAAATAAGCATTCTTCATCAAGCAAATTGCTCCAAAATGCAATAATTGTCCTGAAGATTGCTTTTTGCTCATCATTTTTCAGAATGTCATAGGTTACATTTGTTTTCAAAGGGGACATTTTTTTTATTTTTGATCTTGTCAGGACTGTGTTCCTAAAATGGTGTTGAGTAGCATCTGTATATTTCTGATATGTCTGATAACAAGAGTCATTCTGTGGCACACAGTCAGGACAAAGGGTTTAATAAATCACACTTTTTCAGACCAAGTAGGTGATGACACGGCTTTGTTTGCTTGCACAGTCTGAGGTCTCCAGTCAGCAGCATGCTCAGATACAGAAGGAGCTGTGGAGAATACAAGATGTGATGGAGGCGCTGAGTAAAAACAAACCCCAGAGAAGCACTGGAGATGCAGGTTAGTTGCTTTTGCACTGAATAAAACAAAGCTAGAGCATAAGTAGTAACGATAGTGATTTACTGTATTTTTAGCACAGCATCCTGCTTTGACACAAATTTAATTTTGCAGTAGTATTTTCTGCCATAGTATATATGGATTATACAGTGTGCCCCGCTAAAGTGCGTATTAATTTAGGTGTATTTCTCTCTCAAGTCCATTACATTTTGTAGAGCAGGGGAAGATGGCAGTTCTTGTCTGAACTACACGCTCTAGAAAGCTGTAAGGAATGACCTGACGCCCTCACTGAGCCACTGAGGTCTCCCGTAACCCAACCCATAATGTCGATGACTAACTCATAATGTCAATGGGGAGTGTCGTTCAGCCAGAAGCTGCCATATTGTATGAACCCGCTGTCCTATCACAATAAGTATAGTTGGAAAGAAGCGATTACAGAATTTCTGCATAGTAAAGCAACATTGTCCGTTTCTGTTTCTTTAGGTTTTCTGGGATCCAAACCAATTTCAAATAAATATAAAAGTGAGGTGAGTAACGTTTCAATCAGACCTCAAGGGCTATGTGTCCTTTCTTTAAGGATCCACATTCTGTGGTGCAAATAATACTATGTTATAATCGCCAAGTGTAATAATACGGATTCCCCTCTGTGATTTAGGTGACCGTTCCAATTTTAACAGTAAGGCTTTTCAGCAAAACTGACAGTTCTAATATGTAGTGGTGAATCGTACTACCAAAGACAAACATTGTTGATAAGGAAGGAAATCCATCTACATAAGGTGAAAAGTATTTGATTATGGTCTGTGTGCATGAAGAGCCCCATTATTCAGTCCATCAGAATGTGCAGATTTTAATCTTAAATTTCTAAAAAAGTAGTAGTTTATTGTACCTTAGCTTGTACCAGCGCAGATGTCACCTTTCAATAGTACTGGTAAAATGTGCACATAAACGTCTATGATACCTAATTAGGATCTGTGCTGCTATGAATTCCAGTATTGATCTGTACTGGTTCTATTACAAGACATGGCATACTCTGATCAATATTTTAATTGTGTATGCAAGATTTCCTTCTTGTCTTTTTAGGCGGATGAGGCACTGTAATGAATACAGTGTTTTTGATCTAGTATGATTAAATATACAGTACACATGTAACTACCCCAAAATAAAATGTGTATTTACTTATCATTCATATTGATCTCATGATTATAATTACAAATTGTACAACTGTAAAGCAAGAATGATAGTCGTGCCTTTATCTCTTTTTACTTTTGGAGGGTACTGTATATATCAGGTGTATATCCAGTATATGTGAATACACTGAACTATTTCTGTTTGGATATGTGAAAATACATAAATTCCCAACTATGTTGTAAATACTTCAAAAGATCAATCATATCAGCAGGTTGACATGATGGAAAGAAATGCCCTGTATTTTTTCACTTCAAGAATAACTCCTGACATTGTTTTAACCTTTGCCTTTCCGAAATGCAGAAGGGAAGTCTCCTTCAATGTGCTACATCCAATTAATGATTAATACAGAAAGACGGGTGTACATTTTTACGACTTGGGCAGTTTTCCCAGTTACACCTCCTGCAGAATTGCTTGCTTCAGCTGGTGCAGGTGGACGCTCTTGTGCTGACCTCTCTATAATCTGTAGGAAGAGGACTCTGTGCCTCCTCGGCCTCCCCTTCCTCAGTCCTATGATTTCACCGAACGGCCTCCTATAGTCCCCCCTCTGCCCACTAACAGCAGCCTTCAGCTGCACGCAGTCAGGGGAGTAGTCCACCGGCCAGAGGACAGGAAGATGCACCACGCGCAGGGCTGTCAGAGAAACGGCGCGCACACTGTAAGAGGTTATCACTGCCACCGTGCATCCCCTAACTCCTGCGCAACAGTGTGCTTTCTGACATTTCATTCTCATGCCGGGTGACTGAAGTTGTTGGGCTCATGTTTGTTTGTTTGTGTTTTTTTTTTTAATTTGTGCATTTTGCATTGTTGTGGTTCCATACTCCGCCCCCTTCAAATTTGAGTTTTACGTTTTTTTTGTTACTTATTTCCATGTGCTGTATCCCATGAACGGCTCACCGAAGCATGCGGAAGTCGCTTGACACACTTGTTTCACCAAGATCCTCATAAAGAGGTTCAGGCTTTGTTGTGTTTGGAGAACATGTTCTGAGGTGTTAAAAATGTTTAAATCTGCAACTGCAGTTTAACCAGGCTCTTGAACTTAACAGCACAGTGTGTCAATCGATTTCCTATTATTTTTAACCTTATTTCAGAAGTGATTAGAAAAGGGTAGTGTGTCTTTCTTAACAAAATCTGATCCCCTTGCAGGGCCCTGACTATAGGTTGTACAAGAGTGAACCTGAGTTAACAACGGTGGCAGAAGTTGATGAGTCCAATGGAGATGAGAAATTGGAGCAGTCTACAGAGAAAGAGTCATCCAGCGCTAAAGGCAGGTTATCATAGTCTCTAAGATAGTGCCACTTAATCATTCAGTCAATTTAATTTATAAGTGTGTATGAAGAGACTAAAATGCTATACAATGGTAGATGAAGCAGAATTTAAATAACGGTAGACAGATAGGCATTAGAGGGTATATTGAAAAAATATGAAAAGGCTCCACAATTGTGGAGCTGCATACAGGCAGTTCCTGTCTCTCATTGTATGGAGCCTGGTGTTTGGTTTGAGTAAATCAGCACATCTAAAGGTAAACTGCTGGGCGACACTCATGCAAGAAGTCATAAAGGTAACATGGAGCTAGATGTTTCAAGTCTGTGTTTAGGTTTAAGAATATTAAAGCTCACTCTGAAATTCAGTGCAATCTACAAAGAACAGGAGTTGCACACTGAGGCAGAGCAGTTTTACACAGCACACGAAATGCAGAATTCTGCACATACCAAAGCCTTTGATGAAAGATTGGTTACTGTACATGAGTGCACAGGTATTGTGATGTTTTCTGGTGTTAACAACACTTTACAGATCAATTGGCACATAGGTCATTCCCCTTTGAATAACGAACAACTCAGTTAGCAAGGGCTCAGTTCCACTTCCTCAGTTTTCTTATGCTGGCATGATACAGTGTGGCCCACCTTCTAGTCATTCTATTTTCAATTATTTACACTAATCTCCCTTAGACACATGCACTATTATCTTGGAAATAAATGTGTTAATTGAAATTTGTTCCTATTTAAAATGCCATAGGGATATTAAAAAACACTGAAACTACAGAAAAACGTATTTACTTCTAAATCCTCCTGAAAGCACCTAAGGCAGTCCTGTCCCATTAGTGTGCAACTGTAGGGTTGATGTAATGTTAGCCAGAAGCTGCGTAGAGAGGGGTACATGATTTCTGCATTTTCTGTTCTTTTTGTCGAAATTTCTGCTATACTCTTTCCCATGTCTGTTAGGTATTTCCTACCCTGTTGGAATTGTGCCTCCTAGGACAAAGTCACCCATGCCAGAGTCATCTACAATAGCTTCCTATGTCACCTTAAGGAAAAGCAAGAAGTTAGATTCTAGAATGGTAAGTGTCTTAATTCATACGTAGTGGCTCTGTTTCTGACAGTAACTTGAATGCCAGTCATTTGGGAGCTTCTGTATGTTAATGTCCCTTTCCACAGTAGTACTGTGATGTTTTTGCATCTGCATGTTTCCCACTTCTAAGGCCAGCAGCCATATCACTTTGCAACTCACAACTGACAACTCACTGAAGCTCAGCAGGTGTGAGCCTGGCCAGTACCTGGATAAGAGACCTCCCAGTGAAAACTATGGTTGCTGCTGAAAGAGGTGTTAGTGGGGCCAGTAGGGCGCTCACCCTGCAGTCTGTGTGGGTCCTAATACCCTAGTTAGTATAGTGATGGGGACACTATACTGTTAAAAAGCGCCATCCTTTGGATGAGACATAAAACCAAAATCCTAACTCTCTGTGGTCATTAAAATCCCAGGGCATTTCTCGAAAAATCCAGGCTAGTTTTCCCCATGGCCTTTACCAGGCCTCCTAATAATTCCCAGCTGATGTGTGGTGAGTGTACTGGCACACATTTTTGGTGGTGGAGAGGATCCCCATTACCTGTAAGTGTTTTGAGTGGAGTGTCCACAAAAGCGCTATATAAATGTTTACGATGATTATGGTGAAGGTGCTCTCTTTAACCTTTGTGAAGCCTGGTCTGTGCCTGTTTCGGCCCCTGCTGTGCCTGGCCCTCTCCGTGCTGTCTGCAGCGCTGCCTTGCTGTAAACTCTTGTCCTTGGTGATGTGAGCGTTGGAGCGCGAGCTCTGACCGACTGCTGGGTGCCCTGCAGGACCGCCCCAGGAGTGCGGTGGAGCAGCTGTGCCTGGTGGAGACCTCGCGGCCACGCATGAGTGTGGAGGAGCAGCTGGAGAGGATCAGGCGGCACCAGCAGGCCGCGCTGCGAGAGAAGAAGAGAGGCCTGAGCATCATTGGGAGCCAAGAAAACTCCCCCTCCAGAAGTCCTTCCTTCTCCAAAGAAAACCCCTTCAAGTCCCTGCAGGTACAACTGCAGGCACGGCTGTGAGGAGCCTGTTCACTCATGGTTTTACAGCCTGTGTCACTTTCAATATTTAAAATGCAGGCGATCTACGCTTCAAAATATCCGCTCTGCTCTCTCCCAGCTTCACGGAGTCTCTTGCTCTGCCTCTGATTGTGCAGGTTATGTTCAGGTTTTGTTTTTATAGCTTATTGACCTGAGCAGATTTGTTACAGTTGTGAACTGCACAGCTGTCCCCTGGGTTTAAGAATATTGTTTGAGATGTTGCCAACTGTGAATGGACTCTGATCGCTTGCAAAAGAAAGAGCAAAAAAAATTTCAGTTCCTTCAATATAGTTTATTCAAATTGTGAATGCACAAAGGCAGATAAGTATTTCTTTTTCAAAAATCTTCTTTCAAAATCTTCGTCACACTTCAGAAATTTCAGGTGATTACAGGGTTAGTCCTTTCTGTAAATCTGCTTGTTGTAACACTGCTCTTTGGGGAATACACCCTGTAAAACTGAAAATAGAGATTTGCAATTTGAAGGCATTGTCTAGTCACATTACATTAGTAATGCTGGTGCATAATGCAGATTACATTATCTTTCCCTGTGGTATTGATGCCATAGAGCAGTATTCCAAACAGCACAATGAAGCTTACCCATTTCAAGAGTTTCATTATCCACAGCCCCTTTTAGTCAAAAATTTCTAACTAATCATTTTTGGAGGAGTATTTAATGTGGTCTGTGTTCTCCTGCTGTTTCATTGCTTTGTGTTATGTATCGCATAACAATGGATCAGTCAGTTGATTTTCTCAGAGCTTAATTGAGAATAATTTCAAAACACTTCACAAGCTTACTTTGACGTAGGCCATAATAAAAGCTATGTGGCAATTGTTTCAGTACTCCTACAATCCTTTGGGTAAAGAAGCAACTCTTGTCCATTTTAAAGACACTTCCTTATAGGATATTTTTGTGTCCTGTGTACAGCACAGTTCAAATTACTTTGAATATTTAACATTCATGGCCAGTTGTGTTAGCAAGGTCACCATTAAACAAGATGTTGTGTAAATGCCTTACCCCTAGAGAAATCTGACACATTTACATAGCAAATTTCATAGTAGATGAAATCAATGAAACAGGCTGCGGGAAAACCAGAACGAACAGTTGTCTTGAAGATGCCAAGAACTGACTGCACTTTCGTTAAAGTTCAGAGGAAACATGGTTTGACTAGTTTGAGTACTACAATGTTGTGCTCTTCTTACTGTGCGAAAACTGCTGTTTTCTCTGCAAGATCCTGTTTTTGGTAGCTTGTTGCTCTTGCCAGTTGCCACACTCTAAATGAATAAGCAGTGAAAATTTTCTTTTTAGGTCCGTAAAAGGGATGATGTTGTCTCTAGTGACATCAAAGAAATAGAGGCCTCCCTTCGAGACCAGGATTTGGACAAGGACCAAGAAACTCCTGCGGAGGAAATTGCGCGGCTCAAGGAGGCGGTGGAGTCTGAGCGGTACAATGTTGACAAAGAGGTGAAAGACTATCCTTGCTCCTCAAGAAAAGCCAGTTATGCTCCGCTGTCAGGAGAAGATTCGTTTTGCTCAAGTTAAGAAAATTGGTGGCTGCTTTTCATGTTTAGACGTTGACTGATTGACGACATTCAGAACTCTCTTGGCTAACGCAGAGATTTCAGAGGCTTGACGGAAGATCAGAGCATTACTAAAACTACACCCCTTCCTCGTGAGGTCTGCATTCAAAATGCCCATAGGTTTTTAAGTTCCAGAAGACAAATCACTGCAGTTTATTAACAGAACTAACTAACATAACTAGAGATGGGAAAGTGGGGGGGAAAAAGGGTTTGTCTTTAATGTCTGTAATGAAACCCAGGGTGAGGAGTCCCTGTTGTCTTTGGTGGTCCACATCAGAAATCAGGATTACAATGTTGCTGTGGCAATAAGTTTTGTAGCTCCCATTTATTACCTGCTCATCATCCATGACACCACAGCTTTTATGTAGTGATTAAATGTTCTGAAAATTATTCTGCCTGAATAGACAGCTCTTCCTATCAAACCAAACACCCATCATTTCTGCTAATGGCCTTATTTAGTAAGCAGCGCTGTGTACGCTGCATATTCATCACCCTCTCACCTTCTGAGCTTGCTTGCAGGAGAACATTTTCATTTAACAGCTTAAGAGCAACAAAATCCTGAAGAAAATGGCAGAAAAGCTTTTGGAGACCATTTTAGTTGGGAGTAAAGCACAAAATATTAATGCAGGGTCCCTGATTCAACGTTTAAACCAAGAAAACCAAGGTGTACTGTACATGAGATTATCTAATAAAAATCCATCATACTCCCAGCTTCAGTAATAGCTGAAATGTTACATTGGTGAGAGTCTTGCTCTTATTTTTGTTCTAATATGAGTCAGTATGTATGGGACTTTCTCACTTGAGCCTGATTGGCTCTGTAGGAGTGCTGCTGGTGCGTAATGGCCGCTGGATATCACTTGCTGGGACTATACTTCAGTGGTAGATGAAATGAGCTGCCTCCTGTATGGAAAAATACTTTGGTATTCTGAAGGTACTTTGGTATTGCGGCGAAAGGTGGCAATATAAATGCAAGCTTTTTTTTTGTAATTTCACCTACAGCAGTACTAAACACAGCTAGATGGGGCAAATGACCTCATCATTTTGTAAGCTTTCTTATGCTCTACAATTCATGCAACATGCATTTTGTTACATTGCAGCTGTCTAAACCAGAAAAGGTCCTGATCCCAGAGAGGTACGTGGAGTCAGACCCCGAGGAGGCTCTGAGCCCGGAACAGGAGGCAGACAAACAGAAGAAAGTGGACAGAATCAAAGCGATCATTGCCAAAAACAGGTAAAGAAGCCAGCACACGAGAGTATGTCGGGAGAAGAAAAACAGAATTACCTTTCCATGTAAACTTATGATGGGCTGCTGCCATTTTGCACCCTGTTCTCAGAAGTCAAGCCAGCCTGGGCATGGTCAGTACTGGAATGGGAGACCTCTAAGGAAAACTGGGTTTCTGCAGTAGGGGGTGTTGGTGGTCCAACCCACTTAGTTCCAAACCAGTGCACTGGTAAAGTGAATGAAGACACTGTGCTACAGGAGTTACAGGAGTTCCATGGAATTTAAAATAAGATCGTGACTACTTGATCATTAAAGATCCCATAGCACTGTTTGTAAGAGTTGGGGTGTTAACCTTGGTGTCTTGTATTCTAGTCTGTGTTTGCACAATCTGGCCAGCCTACACGTCCCGTTTCATTGAGCTGGTGAATCAGTTTCTTCCTTCTCCACCTGATCTGCTGTGTATAGTGCCTCCTGGGCAGTTTGGCTGCTGTGCTCACTCAGGTGGGACAGCACTTCAGCGATGGATGAAGAGGGTCTTCTTCTGTAGCTAATGCATTTTGGGTTCATTTGCGATGAACAGTAAAACGTAAATGTAATTAATCATTTAATTATCTCATAGACATTTGGCGGGGCAGTAGTTTGTTGTCCACGTCTAAATGTGCTGATAAATTAAACATTTTTGAAACTTAAAGGTGTTCCAACACACTCCAGCTTTTCAATCTGAACCCCTTAGAAGTAACTTTTGCTGCCCAACGGTGTCATGCGTTTTCAGTCTTTTTGAGTTTCTGGTTTGTTTTTGAAACATTAATGCTTCAGCACATGCAGGTTCAAACTGAATTGCCACTGTCTCCAAGCATACAATAATGAGAGTTTAGGTTCTTAATATTTTAATTCATAGACAGAGAGATACTAGTTTAGGTTAAGTTACAAATTGTCTCTAGTTTCTTAATTAAGGTTCAGTCAGTTAATTTTGCTGTGGAAGTGTTCCCACGCAGTAGGGACATAGTTAAAAAGAAAAATCTTACCATGGCAAGATTACATCAGTGTACATTTTCTGTTGCTGATTAACACAGCTTTCCCACCTGTCTTCTTCAGCATGCAGAATGTGGTGCCTGTGGTTAACCTCAAGACCGAGGACACCACAGAGGAGGAAACTACTGTTCAAGAGCAGGAGAAGATGATCAACATCTCGTATGAACTGGCAGCAGAGGCTTCCAAACGAAGCAAGCTTGTAGCAGGTAACGTTGAGAACCACATCTAGTCCTGGCCAGAATACCTGCGGATTTCTTCCTGCACTTCACTACCAGTTAAAGATTTCTATTAAAAAATAACAGCCCGTTGATATGAAGAACTATAGCACGTAAGGTGATCTGGACATGTGACAAACATACCTGTGCCTGACTGTAGCGAACAGCTACAATATTCAAGCTTTCAACAACCAACCTGTAAAGATACCAGATACCCTCCAGCACCGTATCTGCATATGAAATTGTGCAATCAGTTATTATAAAGGGGACCATTGACATAATGACCAAAGAGCATTGCTTACTTGTCTTTGTAAATATTTTATATTAAATATTTGTAGGTGTATATCCTTCTCTCAAAACACGATTCCTTAGCTACTTCAGCTGAATCTCCCCTTCTTTCTGTGAATTTAAAATTGCCTTCAACTTGGAACTTGTTTATCCATTTCCCTTCATCTCTTCTCTACCGCTAATATCTTAAGATTTCCTTTTCATAGCAAGCCAAAACGGCATGGGCTTTTTCCAGCAATGTCAGCCCGAGCCAAAAGAAATAATTGTCCAACAGAAATGAAGAACTTGTTACTCCATTTGAGTGAACAACAAGAGCTGGCGCACAACCAGTCTTTCTTTCGAAGATCAACAGTTTTGGATGCAGAAAACACTAGACTGATGGTACATTTCCCAAACCAGCCATCTGGTCTCGGCTTTCCCTTTTGTAGTGTTTATCAAAAGTAATCAATGTCCCCACAGTTTTTCCTGTTTAAGAGTTATCATAGTAGTGATCTACAGTATAGAGACCTAAGGTTACCTTCAGGAAAAAGACCTCTCCATTTCCTCTGGAGGGGAGGGGGGTTCAATTCCTGAGGTCGTAGACAGTCACAGGAAGCTGTAGTTTTTGCATATGAAGTAATACAGGTCTAAATTGGTCAGTGGGCTGGTTGTAAAATACGAAACTGAAATGTACTCACCTTAACCCATTGGATCAGTAACCAGGACAGACATACTGTGACCTGGCAGCCAATATAATTGAAACCCCGTGCGAGACGAAAGCCTGTGACCGAGGCCCAGACTAAACCGGAGCTACACCCCTCCCACCAGCGGCAGAGTCCAAACCCAGCGCTTGATGGCAGCTTTCCATAGCCCCCGGCAGACAGTCCCCATCGACTGACCTGTGTGGAATTCGTAATCAGAGACTTGGTCAAAGTGTGGATTTAATGTGCGCCAGCGACTCCTTAGAAATTCATTATTTAATATACAGGCTGAATAATTTATATGGAGAAATTATGTATTTAGTGCAGTTTGTGGGAATGGAATGAATTTGAGCTTTTTTGCTGTCCCTGTATGGCACTACATTTCCAGCTGTACTTATTTCAGCTAGAAGCAAGTGTTCTTGCCCTGGCTCCAGCAGCAAAGGGAATACCCCTGACCCTGTGCTTGTGTGTAATGTTCAAATGAGGCGGTCGTTTGAGTTGTGGTCGCTGCTGTGTTTGTTTGCTGTTACTTCGGTTTGGCAATTTATGTCTTTTTTTTTTGTTGTTGTTCTTGTTTTGTTGTGTTGCACCGTTGTTTGCAGTGAAAAGCCTATCCTCTCCACCTCAGTCCCCAACCTCTCCATCTTCACCATCACCCCCCCAGCTCGCTGAAGGATCCCACTTCATGTGTGTATAGTAGAGCAACAGTAAGAGTCTTCCTTAACCTCCATTCCTCTGCTGTGAATTATTAATCCATGCCTTTTTTGTAAGTTATTGGGAATCTATAGACTGTACGTGTATGTTCAGACCATGGATCCTGGATGTATGTTTTTGCCAATCGGAAATTTGCATTTTGATCCTTGCTCATCGGGATGGGACATTTTTTGGATGTCTGTATTTGGCATCGTAAGACAGGCAAGGGAACGATGATGAGACTCTATGGAGGGAGATTGATGGTTGTGAAATTTTTCAAGCTGAAAAATGGAACAAAAAGCCATTTTAAAAAACAAAAGGGAAGAGTTAACAACAGAGTTGAGTTCTGCTGTGTCCATTCACGCAAAAACATTACATAACCTGCTGACAGCAAGGGGTTCCAAAACTAAAGTCCACCATATAATATGAAAGGCCTATCTTAACACTAGAATTATATGAAAGAAGAATGGGAAAACAAAAAAAAGATTGAAACCCCCATCTAAGAACTGATACCTGAGCTTTTGCGTTCTTGTTGGAGACTTGACCCTTTTGTGGACTAATCCAAATCAATTCATGAATGTTGAGAATTCTTGTGAACGTGTGCGTGTTGCTATACAGTCTTAACTACTAGATGATTTTTGTTCTTACTCAATGTTTAGCTAAAAGCTGAGATGAAAGCCTTCTTTTCATGCTTGCCCTCATAGCCACAAAGAGGACGAGAAATTGAGTACTTACTGTCGCAGCACAGTTTCGTTGCCAAGTCAGAGTGGCAGCCACCCTTAAAAGACCCAATTAAGATATCAGTTTATGTAGTTTTAGGATGTTTGTAGTTGTTTCACAGACAAGCGTACCGTTGAGCTATTCAATTTTAGATCAGTCCCTTTTTTTCCTAGGCATCTGCTTACATGCAGCCATTAATGACTCATGCAAGAATCTAGACCTCAGTCCAAATAGAGAGCCACACATAAACAAGAATGATCTAATAAGGCTGTGTCTGTAACAGATGTGGAGTATTACTTGAGCACATTTTTTTTTTCCTTTTGATTACAAAATGTGTACCATGCTTTTGGCAGATTTCTAATTTTGTTTTGGGTTTTTTTTCCTGCAGCTCAAGCTCTGGCGTCTGTTAAGTCGTACACATGAAAGGTGCCAGAATGAAGACTTCCACGCTCCGTGTCGTGTCCCCCACACCAGGCTGTGCAGGGAGGTCCCAATACGCGTCAGCACACAGCACCCTAAGGACCAAGGGAGCTCAGTTACAGCTGGGACGTAGCTTCCTTTCACCTCGCCTCCAACCGCGACGCCACCCCTGCATTGAGAAATGATAGGATATTTCTCATCATTATTATTATTATTATGATTTTATTATTATGAGTGCTGTTCATTCTTTCTTTCAGTGATGTCTCAGGCCTGTCACCGGTGTCTGACAGCCAGTGGCCCTTGAGAAAGAGAGCTCATCCAGAGAATGAAGGCTGTACAGCTGTAGATGCACCGGGTTACACTCTTCCAGTGCTAGACACTTCCTGAAGTTTCCCTCTCATGAATGGTGCCAATATTTTTTAATTAAGATTCAGGAACATGAGTTCTTTTTTGCTTATATTATTCCTATTACTGTTACTATGTTTATTTTATTACTTATTTTAGTGTTTAAAATTCATTAGTGCTTTTTTGACATATCTCATGCAACATTTCCTTTAGTAATTCAGTGTACAAACCATCTGGTTTCTTTTATATATATATAATTGATTTATAATACAACAAGGTGCCACTTTACTGCTGCAGATTGACAAATTTGTATTAATATTGTTGTATTTATTTATACGTCGGGATGTCTGCAGTTTCTGCCGCACTGTTTCCGACACACACGTGAATGTTCCAGCTTAATCTGCTTCTTGATTTTGTTTTCTATTTTGGAAAAAAAAGAAGTTTTAAGAAGTTTGGTTCAATTTACAGGCTGGAGGAGTACTGGGCTTTTTAGAAGAGAATAGCACATGTAAAAAGCAATAAGCAAGCTCTGTAATCCAGTACTTCGGTTTGTGTACAAAATGTAATTAAGTTCATTGTGTATATAACATACAATGGGCAAAGCTGATGTAACTATAAGATGCTACTTATTAGAGTTAATATGCAAATGTTCATATCTCATCTGTTTTATATCATGTTAAATAAATGTTGATGTTCTTACTCTGCTGTTTTGTAATATGTTCCCTTTCCTTTGACAGGGGAATTATTGATGTGGTACTTCACTCTTCCTGACCAACAGATCCAATATTTGCTGTTCCTGTTAAATCTATAGCATTGTACAAATATAGCAAATTTGTGTTGCTTATTATTTTACAGGAACAAAAAATATGTCTGAGTATGTAAATCATGACTGGTGAACTGTTCAAAAGGTTATAAGAGGAAAAGCAACAGTGTTACTGAGACCCTGGGACTCTATAATAATAATATGAATATTATTTTTGTTTTCTGCTATTATTTTCGTGTGCCTATGAAAACTAAATTTCTGGATGAAATCTCCTGATGTTTAGCTGGATAGCAAAGGCCTGACAGTAATGGGAAATTATCAAGAGTGAAAGTTACACCAGCACATCACATGGTTCATCCACCTTGCTGGATTGTGACAATATATGAAGATTTTTGGAAAATGTTTGGTATGAGTGAGCAGTGTCTTAGAGGTTGCAGCTGGTGGCTGAAATGTCAAGCATCTGATAGAAGCAATGTCCCCAACAAGGTGGTTGGTTACATGAGGAGTTTGCCGTCTTTGAAAAGCAAGGAAATATTTGAAAGACCTCTCCTGAATCCATGAGGCCAAAAGGAGTGAAACTTAGTGTAATTATAAGGTACGTCATGTTATCTATCAAGACTGTTCATGGCAACTTATTGTAAGAGAGCGTAAAATGTGATCACACTGCATGGCTTCCCTACGTTTACAGAATTGCCCCACAGTAACTTGTTTACTTCGAAAACAATGTAAGCATACAACTGAAACCTGGTGCACAACGTAACCAGTGGATCGATCGTATGGTTTGGCCAATCTTAATGGATTTGCCAACAAACATTCAAATCATGTGAACAGTATGTGATACATGTAGGACACATTCCCTCTCATGTTTGATTCTAACCAGGAGGTACATTAAAATATGTGATCACTACTATCCTGAGGACTATGTAAAATTACTATGGAACACAAAGAGGAACGTTTATATGCCCCAGCAAAAAATGCCTTTCCTGTGACCTCTGACCTATAGTCCTATAGGTCCTTCAAGCACACAGGATCATGTTTTTTAATGCATGTAGGAAGTCATAAAGGCACCATTAAAAAGAACCTTGCCCATGAGAAGGGATAGGTTAGCTTGGGCACCGATGATTGTTGCTTGTAACTGTTTTTTAACATAAGTGTGTTTGTGGGTTTTTTAGCATACATCATTTTTACTCCCTGGCACAAGATATTTTCAGAACTGTCTCTGGTTGTGTTGTTAGATAACAGGGAAACTACTCTCACCCTCTTGTCTTTTTCAGTGATCTACTGAATGTATTAGCTTAGGCAATAGAAAACTGTCCCTTTATTCAAAAAGGAAAAAAAAAACATTATTCAGTGAATATATTTGGTGTCATTATACAACTGTCCCTTAAAATCATTATTCGGGGCGTACCATTATATATTCACACATTTCACTCATTTCAACTACAAATTTTATTATTTCATTTATATTTAATAACATTTTAGCAGATGCATTGAATTGGAGCATGAGAGACAAGGCTGATTAAAAGTGCCTCAGGACAGTCCTCTGTGTCTGCAGTGTTATAAGAAATTAAGGCCGCTGGATTTTACCACTGCGTCCCAAAGAAGGCCGACTGCGTATCAAAGTGTTCATCATGTATTGAATTTGTTTCTAAATTTTTATTGCATACAAATATATAGTGTATATCCCCACACACCAGCTCTCCGTGGGGAGGAGAACAGGGAGTTTAAGCCAGTTCATAGGTGGGGATTATTAGGAGGCCATGATTGTCCCCGTCACTATATCGGTACACTAGGACCCACACAGATTGTAGGATGAGCGCCCCCTACTGGTCCCATTAACACCACTTCCAGCACCAACGTCAGGTCTCCCATCCAGGTACTGACCAGGCTCACACCTGTTTAGCTTCAGTGGGTTGCCAGTTGTGAGCTACAGGGTCATATACCTGCTGGCAAATAAACATATTTTTAGAAATAAACTGTCCATCTTAAATGCAGTATTGCCAGTTACTTCCCTTGTGTACAGGTTCTGTGATGGAACTCCAGCGACAGAGGAAACACGTTTGGGTGGGATCAGTTTTGAATTTCTGTTAACAACCTGCCTGTGAATAAAGACAGGTCAGAACTCCAGCTTTGTTAATTTAGGAGCTTGAATTTGATATAAACCGCCTGCTGCAATCGTATAGTAATCCAGAGGAAGGGTCTACAGTAGGTGGTGTCTTGTTCTGTACTAGAGTACTCAGTCATAAAATAGGTTGAATAAGGGAAAAAAAAAAAACTTATTATACCTCTGTAAGTAATTGACTATGCAAATAATTGCAAATGGAATTATTGTTTTAAAGAAGATGTCACTCTGGAGAAATGGTAAGTGCTTGCAGCAATGGGTACCTGGGTTCAATTCCGGACCTGGAGTGCTATTTGTGTGGAGTTCTTATGTTCTCCTCAGGCTTGCCTGGGCTACTTCGGGGTGTTCCTGTTTCATCATACAGTGCTAAGACATAGAGGCAGGTTCGTATTGTCTACTGGGAAACTGGCCCTGGTGCAAGTGTGTGCTTGGATGAAGCTGTTAGGAAACGGACGGAGAGATTATCGTTTTAATCAACTGAGAATGCAAAAGCAAATGCCATATTGAGAGCTTTCTGTTCTGCAGGACTAAAGCCGAGACACACCTGTTCTGAACACTACCATCTGAGTAACAGCTCCCACAGAGAGAACGTATAATGGAGTGAATATATTTGGAGTCATAAAACATAACTGCATTTCAGGGAGTTACATTACATTAATTTAATGCCGCCACTTGCAGTGCAAGCTGTTAAATGTAAATGCAATTAGCTTTTCTGTTCCATCTAGTTTTTTGGGGGGGAGAGGGGTTATAAACCATTGTGGTAATGGTTAAAAATATTTTCATGATCTTGGAAGGAGCCTCATTTTTCTTGATGAACTTCACACCTGCAACCTTGAGTAGTCATTTTGACCATCCTGGGGAAGGGAGGCAGCCAGATGTGACACCCAGCTCAGCTTAAAGAGACACAGCCAAGGAAACTGGAGCAGAGGAGTGGATTGTTAGAGGCATTGAGATAGAGAGGCAAGGTTAACACGAATTGCATTTAATATTTTTAAAATGCTGAGTAACAAATTATTTACTTCCTGACAACCCGTATTATTGGGGAATGCAAACAATGCAGCAACTCTGCAGTATATTATCATCTTAGCAAGTGTAGCAATGACCAGTTGAATTCAAGACCAGGGTGTGAGACGGTCTCACCACTGTTCTCCTGAGGGAGCAGCCTGTGAGCCACAAGGAGACAATTCTTATCCTGGTCACTGAACTGATCTTGATTCTGAGTATTAATTTGAAGGAATTTTATGCTTTTTACTACAGTACTGTGCTTGCATTCACTTAATAAGCAAGGTTGATATTGTAGTTAGTCTTCAATTTGGTATCGGCAGCACAGTTCATGGTTTCTCGTGCGTTACTCAGCCAAGACATTTAAATTCAAACCATTTTCAAAACTAAAAAAACTGAACTGCTTGTACATCATGTTAGTGCTGTGCCCCTGAAGTGAAGTTAACTTTGCTAGAAATTAAAAATATTTAATATATTTAAATGGTGCTTTAATGTTTGCATTGCCTAGTTAAAGTGACAAATCAAAACTGGTACAGTATGTCATTTGTTCATATCAAGATTACAATGAGAACTGACCAGCAGTTTTAGCTTTGGCTAAGCATATTTAATGACATCTAACACTGGAACTAATATTGCAAAATGTTGATACTAGCACTTGGTTTTTCATAGTGCTGGCAAATAAAAGTATTCTTCCTCATACTGCACTGTTGTCTGAAAATAGTTATATTTCAACAGGCATGCCTCTGCACAGTGTTGGAAGTCACATTTTCTTTTAATCTAACTGAACATCAAAGCATTGCATGCAGCTTTCTGAACTCAAAGAACTACAGTATGATGTAATCATAACATGCTTTGGAAACTTGAATGCTGTGCCGTTATACTAAATACATTTCAGCCCTTTAAATGAGGGATTGGCTTTGAAGTGTACTGGGAACGCCACAGATTGTACATTGGAAGGAGTTGTAACATTTGTTGAAATGCCACTTTGAATTTCACAGCTCGCTAGCAGACTTTGTCACTGTGGTTACACTGAGGTCTAATGCGCTGTAAATCACAAGCACCCACGTTACAGCCAGGAAACTGGCCACTGAAAAAGCCTTCAGTAGATATGTCTCCAAATTTGGATTCTTATTTTTTTAAATGCCATATTACTGTAAATGTAAATAAAATAAAGACCACTTTGTTAACAAGGATCAAAGGTGTTCCTTGTGAATGGTACAAATTCTTGATGGGAAGAAATACAGAATTCTGGGACCTATGTTTTTACACAATTCTAGGTAGCCCCCGTGACCTTAGTGTCATCATAATGATGGGTAAAAGACAGCAGAGCCTACAAAGATACCACACAGAACAGGCAAATTACAGCCAGCTTGTGTAATGTGCTGCATATGAAGGATATCAATATACTGAGTAGAAAACGTGACATAAGAAAAGAACACAGGAATTTGTGAGGGGGAAAAGGGAAGAGGTTCCTGATATTAAAAAGCCTCTTAAGAAGTTTGAAGGTAAAGTGCGTGGGATCCTGTTCTCTTTATGTGTCAGGTTTGTAACATCACAAACTCCTTCTTCCCCACAGATAAAATATTGTCTAGTAGCTGCCAGGGGTGGGCACTGTGATGTTTAAGCCTTTCTGACACCCAAGCATGCCATGCAGATCCTGATTTGAAAACTGCACTTTGCGTAGGCACACAGCACAGCCTGCCTAATTACCAGCAGTGTAATAGCCTTCTATTTAGATGCATCCTTTTCTCTCACACACTTATCTGCAACCTCACCTCTTTCTCTGACTCCTCTCCTCTGCCCACGCAATGTAGCAGCACTTCAGGGGAGTCTCCCACTCCCACTGCCACACAGACCTCACACTTAATTACATCACTTGCCGTCATTTACTGTATCTGCACTGTGCTATTCCAGTACCTAACCAAACTCTTCAGCAGTGCTGTCAAATAAATACCATTTACCACTGCACGTTCCTCTGAAAAAGCAAGCCCTCTATTAAAAACAAACAAACAAAAAATGCAAGTACTCTTCTGATCATATTCACAAGATCATGACAGCAAAATAATTAATGGTTGTTGTTGCTAGGTTTCCATCTGGCATGTACACCTTTAATATACTGCACCAAACATTATTTTAAAGGCTCCAAATAACATTTCCCTACTATTGTCAATACCGCAACATTTTATGAACTGTTTTTCTCATTCCTACAGTGTTAAATAGCCAAATTATTATTGTTATGCTCTCAGTATCTGTATCATGTGTTTTCAGCTCCCGTTTCATACTCGGCATGTGATGCTCATCTTGCATAGATCTGAATGACCTTTGTTTTGCACATTTAGAAGCTCAATCTCACAAAGGCAGCATTTCTCTCAATGGATGAATGTTAGGTTAGCTACAGAAAACAGTCAATCTTGCAATGAATGGCTGTGATTAACCTTTTGCATATCTAAATATAAAATATCATTTGGTCTGTCTGATTCCATTACTGTCGCCCATTCAAGGAGTGCTTCACGGATTTAACAAAATCTTCCTTTTCTACATCCGTGTGGACTATGCCCCAGAATCCTCTTAGATAACAATGACTTATCTTGGATTCACGCTGCCTGTTTATCTAATGTAACTGAACAATAACTGTTTTATTTCACATCTTTCCTTTCTTCTTATAGTATATCCAGCATTCAGGCTGGTCACCAGGAATAGGAAGGAGGCAGGATTTATCCTTCAAAATGAGTCAACACCTTCACAATTCCCAAAAGGGAGACTATATTTGTCATGAACTGTACCAGTAATGTATTTTAATGTATATCCATTTAATTTTAAAAATGAGGTTGTCGAGAATTCATGGCTGAGCATGAATTCCTGCAATCAGCTGTAACTACTACTATTGCCTGTGAAAAAAAGCCCATACACTTCTACCTGACTTTTCTTTTAAATTAATAACTATTTTCTTGTCCACACATATATATATTACATCATTTATTTAGGGTAGAAAAAAAACAGATTTTACTACTACGTTGGACTGCAGTGACAGTACAGGGGCTACTGTTTCTCATGAAAGAACAAGATCTTTCTGAAGTAGCTGTCTAATGAGAGCCTTTTTCTTCCACGGCAACAGAGTGGAAAAATCACTGAAACCCAGCTTTAAAGCTGAGAGGAGACAGCAAGCAGTGTGTTTTTAGAACAGGCACTGCCTTTATATCCCCACCATTAAAATAAATAACAGAGCCAGACCAAGGTTCTGAGAAGAATCACTGCACCTCCTAGTGGTGAGAGCTGAAGACTGATTTCTTACCCAGTCTTACAGACTGGGGCTCAGACCAGCTAAGCCAGGAACTTGTCCCTTTTTAATAAGCCTTTTATTTCTGTTAAGCACCAGCTCTTAGACGAAAATTGCAGATTGGTTTTCATGCCAATGAAAATCAGTCAGCAGGGACCAGCAGAAGAGAGTTCAATTATATTTCTTTGAACTCCACTTTCCTCTACCCCAGGGTAGCTGAAGAGAAAAATCTTACAACTCCACGACACATTGGATTTTTACATATTCTTGTGCAGTACAGATTTCATCTTACTTTTTAGGATGTAGGAAACAAATAATTCTGACACATACATTCATCAGTTCAATCATAAAACAATTTTCTAAATCAGGGAAGCATATCTGAACCTAGTCATGAAATTTATGGCACAGATGTTGATGTGCTCTGACCATGTGGCAATTAAAAAGGTTTACTCAAGAAACAGCACTTCGGAACAGAGGATATCAGTGTGTGTCGCCCTGATACCCCTCCCTCATGTCGAATTACAGTATATTGTATTGGCCGTGTGCCAAGAGATAGAGCTGTGGAGCTGTGATGCCCTGGAGCTCCACAGCATGTTTGCATAAGGGCCTGCCAGGAACTGTGGCAAACACTTCAAGTTATTGATCTGTTAGCACTGTGGTGCTTGTCCTGTGTGTATGGGTTCTTCTTAAATATGCATGTGTACCAGCATGCAAAGCAGCTAAGGGCAGTGTGTGTGGGAGGTGGCTCCTCACAGGGGTCATCGGTATTTGGGGGAGGGGGGGTGGTGGTCTCGGCACCCTAGGAGGGTGTGGTGAGAACTGCAACAAGGCAGAGCTGCAGAGTGAGCATCAAGCCTTTGCAAACAGCAGGGAGGAGTACTACATCGGCACCAGAGAAGTGGGAGGAATGATGCGGCTTTTTCTCCTGTCTGGCACAGAGAAGTGCCGGGGCACTGTGGACGACAGCCTCCAGTGCCCAGGAAGATAGAGGAGGAGGCAGCGAGGGACCCCAGCCCGGCAATGATCCTCGAGCCGAGGCACTGTCAGCATGACAGGGCCGGGCACAGCAGATCCTTGTGGATCTAGACAGAGAACAGGCCTTCTGTTATCAGCTTCTACTCGCCACACTTGAGCACCTCTTGAGAAAATATTGCCAGAGGCCGGCCGGGTGGAGGAGGCTGGAGGTGTGGAGCCTGAGATCCCTTGTAGCAAACCTGCAGCACTTGTTGAAGCAGAGTGATCCCGGAACGGAGGCAGAAACGAGGTGCCGGTGTTTGGCGCATTCCTCGGGGGACTGGGACTGGTTGGATTTCGTCAGCAAGTCGCCCTTTCTGAGATCACCAGTCTGGGTGAAGCGTATGCTGTTCAAGTCTGGGTCATCGTTTCAGAACAGGCCGAACAAAGCACTCCCCCCGAGTTCTGGTCAGCTGAGACACAGGAAGCAGCAGACAGCAAGGCCATGCCATGAGGCAATCACAAGACAGTCTGGGGAGCAGATGCTGGAGGAGTGGACAGAATGGCCGTCTCCAGTGGCAGTTTTGCCACCCTGCCAAGTAGACGCAGGAGAGCGCGAACAGGGCACCTGAGGCGAGGGCTGGTCGGCTTAACATCCCAGCCAATCCCACAGCTGAAAGACTGTAGAAATATTATAGGTGGCGTAAGGCAGTGAGGAAAATAGCCTGCACTGTCTAGATTTACACTGTATAGATTTCCAGTGCATCTTTGGGGGCCTGCAATGCAAGACACTCATTTATGTTGTTTCTGCCTTGTCAATGATAAATCCACGGACTCTGCCTATAGGGGAGAGAGGAGAATGCAGATGCTGGGCAGACATTGGACTGAGGTGAAGGACAACTGCCATTCATGATGGGCTCAGGAACAACCGGAGGTTCAGCTGCCAGCCCTCCCAGAAGCAGATGACCACCAATTTCACATACTGGTAGTGCAGACCAGCAGTTCCCAGAACTGATCCTGGGAGGTCTACACACCTGGATTTTGTTTCTGCCAAGTCCTCAGTTACATAGTTGAACCCTTTATTGATTTAATAATATGATTCACTCAAACTGTTTTGCTTTAACTTCTGCATTTCACAAGCCACTCAAACGTTTGCAAACGTTCCAAACAAGCACATCAATAGATCAACTAAGGCTTGAATAAAGTAAAGAGATTGAATAGAATGAAAACATGTAGGTGTGTTGGCTTCCAAGATCAGGAATGGGTACCCCTGGAGCAGACAGACAGGGGAGCACACTAACTCTATAGCTTGAACATGGCCCCAGCAGCACCTCAGGAGCCTCGCAGAAGAGGAAGGCTGAGGAGGTCTCCTCAGCACAAGCTGGGAAGTCGAGTCTGATGTGAGAAGACCACTCTATGCCCTCATCCAGGGCTTCAGCTGGACTTGCCTCCCCAGGGACCAGAGCATCTGCCAAACCAGATGAGGCTTCAGCTTCCAGAAGCCTGAAGGACAGGTGGTCCAGTCTTGACTTCATGACTTTGAAGCGGAGCATCGCTCTGGAGTTCAGCACCTGAACTTGGAAGGTCCTGCACATGGGTCCTGAGAGCAGGCAGAAGCCCAGAAGGAGTTGTTGGGGCCAGCCGCCACTGTCAGCACCCCTGTCCTGGGCTTAGCGTTGAACACAGAGGGGCTGTGACGCGAGCTGGGCTCTCTCAAGTAGAGAGACTCGTCGCACCCTGTGACACATCGTCATCACTACCTGCAGACGCAAGGAGAGGCACTGCCCACTGGTCATCCTGCGAGTGCTGAGGAAATGCTGTTGCCGGTAGTCCATGAAACTGAACCCGAGGCACTTTGGGTTGGCTACATCACACTACACGACTTTTACTAGGATTTTCAGTCGTAGCCTTCATTTACATGATCGTAAGAAAATCACAGCGAGTTGGAGAGAGTCGCAGTGCATGCCCGTTTCCGTCAGGTATGTAGTGTGACACCCCAAGCGACTCAGTTATAGCCCCTACGACACTCCGCGACTCCTACGATATCAAACAGGTTTGTTTTTCTCGTAGCCAGTTGCAAGTCACAAGTAGGGGCGGGCTCTTGTGTCTGTGACAGTCACAGCCAATGAGTGCTCAACCAGAAGTACAATGCAGACAACGCCCACAAACAGTGAAGAATTATGCAGCTGCAAGGAAAGAAGGAAAGCGAGTGTTTTGGACTGTGCAAATGGAGGAGAGGCTCGTCGAACTCTGGAGCCAGCACAGATGTCTGTTTGATATTTCGTGTTTGTTCTTAGCTTTCGTGCGGTGCTCCTCCTCTTATTCCGGTGTGCTCCACGTTGATTGGCTACCAAAACGAGGCAGCCCCGTGGTACTTTCACAGCGCAGTGCGAGATTTGGAACCGCGACGAAAAGTCATGAGGGAATCGTGTAATTAGTCACACCCTGCGATTCCTAGTCGTATAGTTTGACACCCTCTAGGACAGCAAAGGCAGTGAGATTTAGCAACTGCAGTCGTTAAATTTGACTTGCTCTCCGACTAGAAGTCGTTTCGAGTTCTGTTGTGTGACATGCACTTAGCTGCTGCCATGGGGACACTGGACATTTCTGCAAGAGCAGGAGGCTCTTCCTGGCCACTGTCATGCTCCCCTGTAACATTATCAGGAGGGGGCACTGAGGAGCACTTCTCATGTTTTGCTGGGGAGTGTAGGAATGCCTTGAGATTGAATGACATCCAGCCTAGAGTTTGTTCTGCTTTAAACCCTGTGTTTCTGGGTTAGACTTAAAACCACAGGAACCCATACCGTTAATTGAAGACTTAATAAGAAAGGTACTTTTGCTCATGCCATGAGCACTGATCCTCCTGATGCTCCGTGTTGGAAGTCACTGTGGGATACTGAAAGAACTATGACTCAAAGTACCACAATGCACTGCTGTTCAGGTACAGTAAATAGTCTTTGCCGATTCTGAATTGACACTCAGTCATTGCTGGATGTTCTAACAGGCAAATGTTACACCACAAAATTCAACATTGTTACTGACCTTTTCAACCAAACGCGGTTAACATCTTAAAAAAATAATATACTTAAGTTTGAAAAGTAGGTAGAAGACACTTAAGAAAATCACCCTGAAAAGCTGTAACATTTTAAACTGGGGAATAAGTTGTTTTGATTAATTACCGTTTGATTATGTTTTTTACATCAAAAGCAAACTCTTATACACAAACACAACTATCGGTGAGAAGAACGGAATCATCCAAAGAAAACACATTTTAAAATAAAAACATCTAATCTAGTCTCAGTTGAAAACTTTAAATGAATAAGGTAGTTTGCTTTTTTTCAGGGCTTCTTTTACTTTCTCAATAATGTTAAGTAGACAGCAGTCAAAAAAAAAAAGCACAGGTTCCTAAAAGCCTAAAAGCATTAATTGGAAGATTAGTCATAGCTCTGTTAAAATGAAAGCACTGGTACAATCAAGCTCTTCTGCAATCACTAAAATAACCATATAAGTAGTGGCCTTTTCTGTTTTGGAATAACCTTTCAAACGCATAACGCCCAAAAGAGTTTTAAAGAAACGAAAAGCGTGCCTACAACCTGTGCAAGGTCCAGATGTCTACGCACCCTTGGTGCAAAACGAAGCTTGTAGTACTTTCCAGAGCACGTGTTGGCGTTTTGAATGAACGTGAACATGTGTCATGACGTCACTGACCACCTCCTCCTCCACCGTCCCTGTTTCAACCTCCTGTGGATCTACTGCACTCTCTGTTATGTGTGTGTGTGAATAGCAGAGACAGACGCAGGGGGGGGAAAAAAAACAGACATTTCTCGCAAAGATGGCTGCCGCTTCCACCGATAGCGCCGAGCAAGATTCCCCATCACCTAGCAACGAGAACGGGGCGCCGCCGACAGGAGAGACCGAGGACCAGATGCGAGGCCTGCCGCTGCCGGGACAAGAGCCGGGTGACGGGCAGGCGGTGAAAATGGAAGAAACGAACGGCAACCGGGACAGGGAAGACGACGACGACGAAGAAGAAGAAGGAGAAGGAGGAGGTGTGGACGTGAAACCCTCGTCTGCAGCCAGGGCAGCCGAAGCATCAGGGGCGCCCGGGGACGAGGAGGAAGACGAGGAGGAGGATGAGGAGATGAGCTGCGAGAGCGCCGCGGGCGAGGAGAGCTCGGAGCAGCGGAGCCCGGCGAGCAGCAGCGACCCCGGGGACGGCGCGGAGAAGGAGCTGAAGCCCGGACAAAGGGAGGAGAGCGAGTCCGGCTCCAGCGACTGCAACAAGAGCAAAGGCGAGGATGCCCCGGAGAAAAACGGCAGCGGGGAGAGCGAACACGGGGCCGCCAAGAAGCGGAGGGCCAGCGTGGAGATGTCATCGTCGGACGGGGAGCCGCTGAGCCGCATGGACTCGGAAGACAGGTCGGTGAAACTTCACGGGGGAGGGGAACACACCCCACAAATTCAACAGGAAAGGCGAGCCCGCTACAGTTAGGTGATCTGCCCTCCCTTCGCCGGCTCGATGGCATCGGCGGGGGCATGAAGTCTCTCCAACTTGTGGAAATTGAGTTAAAACACAAAATCACAGGTCCTGCCCCCGACCGGCGCTTTAGTTTTGCGCATAAGAGCCCTTTTTTTTTAGTTGCTGATTTATAAGCAGGAGGGTGCACGGTACCATCGCCCTCTGATGGGCTTTTTGGCTCGTTCTCGTGTGCGTGTTTTGTACCCGTAATGACGCCACCCGTGGGTCGCTTTTCGCCCGTTTTCTGTGCGAGTTTGTCCAGTTCAATTTTTTTTTCTCTCCTCCTCCTGCGGATTGAGCGTCGCGCTCGGTTTCGGATGGGGGGGGGCATGACGTCTTAAAACAACGGGGGGGACGTTTTAAACCCTCGCACAACCTCCCTGCGTGCGAAAGGGGATTTAAAATTAAAATCTGTTCTGTATGTCTTTCTGGAGGGGGTCAGTTTGCCCCCACAGTGAAAGCACACGTGTAGCTGACGTGAATGTGAATGGGGTCGGGTGCAATATGGACGGACGGTGGTCACTGGGGCTGATGACGATGCGAGAGGCTTACAATTGAAGGAGGAAAAAAAAAACTGAACCCCCCCCCCCCCCCCCAGCACCGAGTTATCAATGATCCAGTTGATCGGCACCCGTGGGTAAGGATGGTGAAAGACGCAGCCAGCTCGCCATCCGAGTTTCTGCCCCGTTTCAGTGGCCGCATGCTTGCCGTGTCGGGGGGTATGGGTGCCATCTCAAGTTTGCAAACGATCACCGCGCCTCGCTTGCCGTGGTCGTGATCTCGACAGATAGCCGCCGTGGTTTGTTGTTGTCGGTACCATCGGGAGCCTTGGTCGTTAACGTGGCCCGGGAAAAGGTGAACAAGGGCCGTGGAGGATGAGCGAAGGTGCTTAGACGACCTTGGCCTCCGGATTCGGTTCGGGAAAAAAAACCCGAACAGGTGGTGGTCTGGGGTGGAAAAAAAAAAACCACAGTATTGGGGGAAAAACTCGGACCAGGTTAGGCTATTTAAAAAAAAAAAAGGCGAACGACACGTTTTGATTTAAAGCATCGTGGACAAAATAAAAATGAAACGCAGTGTGATAGGACCTGAAGTCCGAATTTAGGCTTCCCTTTCCCGCGGAGCAAATGTAACTTTATCCAGTAAAATGCACAAGATATTTCAGGACCAAGATTATCTCGCACCGAGTTGAGGTCGTGTGGAGTTCAAAAAGCTTTAAACCCGTACGCCCCGTGTAAGATTAGCAACGTGAATCGTTCACATTTAAAGAATATTTTGGTAGCGTTTTAATATTGTTGTACACGTTTTTTTTAAAAACGTACACGCGTCGTTTCTAGTCTTTATGGGCGCATACGTACACCAAGAAAGTCGCTAAATATCTAAGTATAGAGAAGGTTCGGTTGGAGTTTTTTTTAAATTATAATAAAAAGCTTAAAAAAATCGCTGAGCTTTTGTTGTCTGTTGGCACATACGTTCTTGCTCAGGAAAGAGAGAGGGGAGATGGGGTTTCAGTCCAGAAAAGAGATTTTTTTCCCCCAAATGTTGCCCATTTATTTAGTTGTAACTTGCTCTCCCTAACACCATAGTTTGTATAGTAATTCTCCATTTTATGACTAGCCAAACAAATGTAATTGCTGGAACGTAGTGTGTCGCCAAAGTGGTGAAAAATACTTTATTTTACGTGGTTTAACGTCGTACTTCACTGAAATAGCACAGTCTTCGCAATTCAGACTAGTGTAATACAGCGGACTCGGCCCATTTGCTTAGCCCTCTCTGTGGTGTCCGTTCTTGAGGAAATTTCATCCATGAGTTACGGTCATAGCAGGAATATGAACGCATATCCCTTCTTTCCACTTCTCATTTTCCAGATGGCAAAAACTTCAATTCCCCCCCTTGCAAGTAGGCTTTTGTTCCCACTGTCATTATCATAAACAAAAAAACAACAACAACGAAATGAAGACAGTGTGAGCACGTCGTGTAAAAAGGACAAGCATTGGTCTGTCTTCATTATGCGATTGGGATCATTAAAGGATTTGCATTTAAGAGCTCCTCCAAATGTCGTAAGAAATGAAACATTAAAAGGCGGATTAAAAACGCATTGCAACTGTTGTTGCTCTCCTGTTGACATTGTTACAACTTTGGTCGATTTAAGAACCTGTTTTGTGTTTTGCTTAATGAGAACGTCAATTCCATTACAATTTTATTCCTTAACACCTGTTCCTTTTTCCTAGCTATTTGTATGCACATTTATTTTTTTAAGTGTTTTTAACCCATTAGCTAATTAGGTTACAAAATAACCAATTTGACTCATTACTTCCCCTTTTTGGTTTCCACAGTGCTTAAAAGCTCCGCAGTGTCCTTAGTCAAGTCAGTAGGCAGTAAAAAAAAGTCCCCTCGTTTTTCTTTATCAATAGCGACTTAACCTACAGGTCTGGGTTGCGGTTGAAAACAGTACTTTATAGAAAACACAGAAAAGACATGCTGTGCAGTTATTAGGGGAGTGATTTGATTAAATTTTACTGGGCAAAAGGGTGAGAAAAATATGTTTTAGCGGTCCAATCGCATTCTTTCCAGTTTCCAAATCACAGCTGTTTACGAAGTGATATCTCTGAAGGAATTGCTTGCTGCCAAGAGTAAAAAAAAAAATGAAATCGGAAAGGAGAAAATGCTGTTGGAAGACTTTGTGTTATAGGTGTGACTGGAAGCCTTCTGCCTGTGTTATCTTCATCAATCATTTCTAGGTCGGTTGTGAAATGCTAAGGCCAAAATTTTGCCAACTCTCTTTGAAGTGAACATTCCTTTAAACGCTTTCCTGCAGTCATATAACAAGTGGGATAGGTGGTAGTTTAGTCAATCGAAATCTCACAGACCAGTCTCATGGTTAGATTGTTTTACAAGTGTTTTCTGACCGTGTGTCCTCAAGGATGTGTATTTTAAAGAATGTTTTCACTTGCAATTGACGGCTGTTTCAACTCACAGATATATTTGAACTTGTTTGCCTACCCCCTTGAAGCAAAATAAGTGATACACACATACATGACTCCCTGGGATGATCTTAGATTCTAAGGTCTAATTTTAGAAAAGTTTGGTAATTGTTTTTACACCTTTTAAAATACTTATTGAAAGATAACTAAATCAAACTCATCTTTGCATATATTTAGATTGTAAGATTCTTAGTTAACTCTGTTGCCGTTCCTGAATAACACTGAAAGGCAGAAAGAGACAAAATTATACATGGAAACATGTGTTCTAACCTAAGCATCTCATGCTTTATTTCTCCTTCTCTATGTACTTTGTTCCAAGTTCTTACAGTGTAGCAAAGTGCAAAAAAAAGAGTAGGGGTGTAACCCCGGTGTCCTGGCCAAAATTTCCAATTGGCCCTTACTAATCATGGCCTCCTAATAATCCCCCTCTATGAATTGGCTACATCACTCTGCTCTCCTCCCCACTGAGAGCTGATGTGTGGGGAGCGTTCTGGCGCACTATGGCTGCTGTCGCATCATCCAGGTGGGGCTGCACATTGGTGGTGGTGGAGGGGAGTCCCCATTACCTGTAAAGCGCTTTGAGTGGAGTGTCCAGAAAAGCGCTATATAAGTGTAAGCAATTATTATTATTATTATTAAAAATGCACAAATTAAGCAGGTTAAACTTATGAGAAATTCTCAGGTTAAATTCAGTGAAATTCTCTTCACTATTTAAATCATTTGTTTTTATAGGGAAGTACATTTAAAACTGACACCAGGAAGCACTTCTGTGCTCAAAAGGTTGGGTGTGTAAAATAAGCTACCCAGCCGCATGTTTGAAGATGGTGTCCCAGTTTCTTTCAAGAAATGGCTGGATGAGATCCTTTGCTGCCAACATAGAAAAAATGGGGTGAATATCTTCCTCTAATTTGTAACCTCTCTTGTGTTCTAAAATAAAATAAGAAATGACATTATGGAAAACTACATAGTGAAAGATGTCAAAAACAATAAAAGTAAGATCACGAGCATTTCTTGTTATTATATCTGTCTTTGTTTGAAAATGACAATTAATTGGGAAGTATATTTTTTTGTTGCTGAATAAGATGAGGATATTTGCCAAAGTGGCTTGAAAAGCCGAATGTACATCATCTATAGTCTATATAAATGGAATTGAGTGGCTCATAAAGGAAACTCCCCAAAGCATGATTTTCCTGTTAGCCGCTAGCCCATGTGGAAATCATTTTTCTGATAATTACTCAACATCACAGAAGATCTTAACAAAGCTCTTGGTACCAGCTCAGGAGTCTTGGTAATTCATGATCTCATATGTAGCATATAAAGTGGCAGTTGATGTAGGTTCTTTCTTGTAGCTTTAAATCTGTTAAAGGGTGAAAGTGTTTTTAATGTTATGAAACCTGTGGAATTTTAAAGGGTTGCATGGGAGGTTAAATGGAGTACACGGCACAGTGCAAGGCGGCTTTTTAAATGATTTGCAGAGACTTCCTGTGCATTCGCACACATCCCACATACCCCAGATACTCAGAATGCAACATCTTTCATTGCATTTCATTCCAGCTGTTGTTGAAGGCTCATAGCCAGTGACAAGTTGTGCTGGGTTTGACTCTCCTTATACTGTGTGGTAGGATTTTCTTCTTCTTAGATGAGCCACGTGGACTCAGTCCTAGAGATCCCTAATCGAGTTAAACTTATAAGTCGCCTTGGATTACCTGCTTTTCACTTGTCAGTAATTGATCACATCAGCAATAAATTTGTCCTATGAAGCAAAGCCTGGTCTTTCGGGGACCAAGGGATTGTGGTCCTTGTTCCAGATGATCTTTAAATTATTTTAACAAGCAAAAAGCCTGTTTAAGTGATCACAGTAAGATTGTTCTGAATCCTTAGAGAGTGATGATTGATAGGTTCAACTCCTACAGAATTGGTGCTCTCCAGGACCAGAGTTAAAGACTTCAGCTCTAGTTTAATATAAGACTTAGTTTTTATAATACCCATCAAAGTATTAACACTGTTCACTAGACACTTGAACTGGTACATACATAAAAAAAGCTGGACAGGACCAGGTGTACATGTAGCTTGTACACTGGCTTTCATGTGTTTCCCAGTAGCAAATTGAAGGTACATGAACCAACTATTGGATGAGAGCAGAATGAACAGATTGGAAAATTGCAAATGTAACATTGGTCAATTAAGGGGGCAAAAACTGAGCCAGGAAACTATAGACCAGTGGCTCTTTTACTGTTGCTAGAGTAATGGAAATGATGCAGAGATTTAAAATACAGGCATACTTACAAAGTACTCGCATTTTAGGAGACAGCAATCACAGATTCAGAACAGGACGATTGTTGGACAATGTAATTGACAGCACTGACACATTGATATATTTAATTCCCAGAACACTTTTGATAAGGTCCCTATTCACTTTTGGTAAAGACCATTTTGAAAGGTTAATTCTTAAATTAAAATTCTAGAAATCCAAGATAGTGTATCTACATGGATTTCTGCACTAGTTAACAAACAGGAAATGGTGCATTACCTTAAGGACCATAAGCTCTAATTTGGCAGATGTATGCAGTGGTGTATTGTAGGGACATGTTTAAGGCCTGTTGTACAATCTGATCTAAATCAGCTGTTTAGATTCTAATTTAATCTGATTAAGTTTGAACAAGGTTTGCAAATAAGGGAGTTATCTAGACAGATAGGTGGCAACTTAAATTTAACATTAATAAGTGTACTGTGATCTCATGCAGGACATAAGAAAATAAACATGATTCTGACCTGCTGGAAGCTCTGCATGAAGGGCATTTTGCTGTTTACATAGATTCTTTTGTGTACTTGTGGTTGATGCAATGTAGGGAGGCGATAAAAAATAAACAAAATAGTTGGGTACATTGCAATCAGTGCGGAAGTCAAAACAAGGAAAACTCAGCTCAAGCTTTACAAAACACTGATTGATTTGGTTATTTTTTTTAGTTAAATGAACCTAGATTTTCATCCAACCGTTTCTTAAACGTGTATAAACATGAAGAACAACTCAGTTTACTATGACAAATATTAGGACAGGGGGTCACTACCGTGTCATACTGCTGAATGTGAAACATTCCCCTAGGTGGAATCTTTTATACTCCTTTGGATTTTGTATACTTGGATCAGATCTCCTCTCAGTCTCTCTTGTTTGAGATTGAAGAGATTTAGGTTCCTCAGTTTAATCCTATACCACAGATTAAGGAGATACCACAGATTAGAAGTTCTACTCCTTATGATGACTTACTCCTTCCTGTCCATTAACAGTCTGTAGTGCCCTGGTTCAGTTCCTTACCCATTAATTTGATTTTATTCCATGTCATCCTTACCTAGCCCTGTTTAGCAGCCTCAGGTTCTTGCAGTGTATTCCTTGTGCTTCTAGCACATGAGATACTTATTTTGAGTGAGTTCTTCTTGTTGCCAGGGCTTTTCTGATCCCACCAGAATTGGTCTCTTGTGTAAATGCTCCTCGGGTATTCTACATACACCTCCTCAGTACATCAGGTGTAGCCTATCCTTTTTGTATCGGTTCCTCCATTTCTAGAAAGTCCTCTGGTGCCCCATAAACCTAAATCCCTCCTTTCTGCACCAGTCTTCAGGCACTTGTTAAACTCCATATTTCCTCTTGCTTCCCTGGCCTTGCATGCGTCACTAGTAGAACTGCCTGCGAAGGTTATATAGAGTGAAGCTAACAGGCTGAGCTCTGGCTAGGAGTCTGCACACTTACTCTGGGAGGTCTGCAACCTGCACACCAGTACTTCTAACAGGCTAGTAATAATTCTCCTCTGTCACTGGATCCCCTCAGTCCACCAGTATCTTCCAGGCTGTTAGTGGCTGAGTTGGTCTCTAGTAAGGCTTGGAAGCAGTTGGATACCACAAGCTCTGGAGATGCCGTTTTCACACCCTTCCCTGCGGAAGGGCACAGGCAAAATCTCGGGAAAGAAGACTGTCCTGTTTGTCTTACGAGTTTGGCGCAAGTTTGCACATGTCTGTGTTCAGTAGCTCAAAGGTAGGACAGTGCACCTTTCAGAATGTGTAACACTGTTGTGCTTTCATGCAGTTGCTTGGTTATTGTTTAGTTAACATTTGCCATCTTTTTAGGGGAGGGAGTATAGACAAGAACATATGCTCACAATTGGAAACTGCAAGGGAATACATTTAGGTATTTGTTTACAGATATACAAATATAAAAAATGTAGGTATCTGAAACAGGCTTTCCAGCCACGTGGTTGAGAACACATTCTTGGTCTCTAAGAAACGGCTGGACGAAATTCACTCAGCCTCTAAACTACTGAATGCTTGAGTGTAGAGAAGCCTCCTCTCATTATCCACCTTTATAATGGTCATATTTTCGTAATATTTATAAAGACCAGTTTAAAATGGTATATTCTACACTCTCCTTGCTCCAAATTGATAGGTTTTTTCATCATTGTTTGTGGATATTGCATTGTGTTCTGTTGATAGGCGTCTTCTGATGTGCATTCAGTGATGATGGGTAATATTTCGAGTCACAGTAATGGTATAATAAACTGAGTAAGCTGTGGAAGCAGAACGGTGAAGGTGGTAGAACTGTAGGAGTATGTGATTCAGCATAAAGTGATGCTTTCCATATGGTCGACCATTCTCCTCCCATCGCTGAGGCATGCGTCAGATCTTCATCGAAGCTAGTAAGAAACTAGAGCAGAAAGGACACGGGGGCAGGGAGTAGCACAGCCCTCACACAGTGTCCTCTGTGAAAACCCAACTGTACGCCCACAGAAATACTGAACTTGTGAACTACTGCAGAAGCTTAAAAACAGTTACTTAAAAATGATGGTGTTTTGTAGCTTTCCTTAGTTTGCTATGAATGTTGTGCCCTAGAAGGAGCCTGTCCTTAAGTGAAGCTCTTGGATGTGAGCCACCTCAAAGTGCGAGAGGGGTGTTTTTTGTGTGTGAGTCAAAAACAATCTAAAGGTGTACTGTGACTTTGTAAGGAGCTTCTTTATAAATTGACTAGAAGCTCATTAATATAAATGAACTGGAAAGCAAGGAAAACAGTGCTTTCTGAAAAATGCCTAGTGAGATCTGAGTTTGAGCTAATTAAAATGAGGCCAGGAAGACCACCCTATTGTATTAAAATAATTAGTGGACCACACATCCATAATTAGATTTTAATTAAAGAAATTGCTTTAGATGAATTGACATACCCCTTACACTTTTAATATAAGCTTGCCTGAAGAATACTGATATAAGCAGGTACTTGACTGTATATTAACCGTTTTGAGCTTTCTTTGTAAAAAAACAAAAAGGTCATTTTTGTGTGTACATTAACCGTCTAATTTTCAAAAGAAGCAATGTTAAAAAGGAAAAGATGAAGTAAATGTAAATTTCACCCCGAAAAGTAAAAAGAAAATGTTTCAGCTCTGATGTCTTTTTCAGGTGTGTTGAAAATTATAGCCATGTCTAGAAGCAATGTTCTCTCTAGTTAGTGTTTTGCACTGAGCACACTGACCTTCCAGATCCCCCAGAGCACTCGAAAAAGATCTGTGCAACTTCAGGCTAACGCAATTCATGTCCATTTTGATTTACCAACATAAAATAACATTTAAGCAGAGAAAAATATGCAACTAAATGTTTAATCACGTTGCTTGCAGGCTAAAGGAATTAGGGCAGCAATTTATGGTTTTCTAAAGGTACAGTAAAACTCTAATGTACCTAGGATTAACATCAATTAGGCTTCTCAGGGATTTGAGATCTTATTTTACCTTAGAACATATTTGTGTTTCCTGTCATTTCTGATTGTCTGTTTTTTTTAGATCAACTTATCGTCAAGAGCTTTTCCAATTGATTGATTTTGATTTGATTTATTAAACTGAAACCATGGTGAAATTTCATGCAAGAAGCATCACACCGATGAACAAATCAGCATCTTGTTGTTGTTGCCTCTTTCGTTCTTTTAATTTACTTTCTTGTCCCTTATTTTCCACTTGTCTTTTCTTTGGTTTTTATCTAAGATTCTGCTTTATCTGTCTATTTAATTTTTTTAAGGTGATTTATTTCTGTGGTTTAAGGTGTGTGGGAGAGGATGTAGAGTCAGCAATTATAGGGGATGTATAACTTGGAAACTTTTTTTTCCACTTGTTTATATTCACATATTGTTCCCTTTGTAAAACTTCAATAAAAAGGCTTGAATGGAAATTGTTGTGCAAGAAGCTTAAGTGCCACATATATTAAGAATCCGTGCCAAACAACCCATCACTCTACAGCATGTTAGCGTCTGTTTTGCACATAATGTCTTTTTCTCTCACCATCCATTTGAAATCCAGGTAGCATTTGCTTAAAATGTTATCCACAAACTGGCTTGATTTGTTCTTGAACGTGCGTGCAAGTCTGTGCTTTATCTGTGCTATTGTAAGACACTTGCGTATCTCATACTGGGCTTCTAGGATAGAAGCAGACCGCTTAGTGAGCTCTGTTTCTCGACGCTTGAGAACTTTGCGGTGTTTTCAGTTTTCACTATGGCAGGGCAGTGGCCCTCAGTGACCATGAGGTTGCGTCTCTGTCAAATGGGACACAGCTGGAATCGCAATAGCCGGTGTACCTTGTCTATAGTCCTGAAAGATGGTGGCTGAACAATGTATCAGTCATTCCCAGTAATGTTTCAATTTCTTTCATCAGCTGCATTTCCAAGCATGGTCAATTCCTAGGCCTTCCCAGTGTGCAGCATATTGTTCTGCTGGGTGTGGTATAATCTGAGTATTGTCGCAAATCTGGCCAAGCATAATGGATGTGCCACTCGAGCATGACCATTTTCTGAAATTCCCGTCTGTGATCTGCCTAGATTTGCTTGCACCTGCAATATTCTGATTCAGTGGGCTGCATGCTGCCAGTTGAATAATGCCAGCAAACAGGGTCCTGTAACCAGTGTCATTATGTTAAGTTTCAACAGGAGAAAACATTTCGTACATGGCTGTCGTCACTCATCAGTATCGTGGCATGCACATCTGCATTTCGCACAGTTTTCATGGGTTCCGATTAAACCACCTTGTTAACTTGTAAAATCAGAAGCTTAGTTCTCACCAAATGTAAATCTGTTGCACAGATAGCATTGACAAACATAGGTTTTATTGCAGGAACAACGTTTTCATTATTTTAATTTCTTTAATTTGGCTGCTGTGCATTACTGATTTCTATTTGTTTCTGTCTATCTGCTCTAGAATCCATAAGAGTTAATGCCCATTTATTGCTTTGTTGCATATAGTCTTTAACTGCGTGCATGTGGGTTTTTTTAGTAGGTGGAGTGTGAGGTAGTCAGGTTGTCATAATGCCCACGTTTTACCAGTTGTAATATCTCCCTTAGTCACTGAGCAAAATTTGCTTACAATCCCAATATTAGTGAAACTGTCAATAATGTTTTACAGTAATTTCTGTAAAAACATTGTATAACATTACAAGCATCAAAATAAAGTGCTTATTACATTTATCTTAAAATATTTGTTGTGTTTTGCATTTTCTAGGTACAATTCTTTATAGCTATGACTTGGAAACTGAATCCTCATTATTATATGTTCAGTAATCATTGACATTTATTTGCAAGGATTCATACACATTTCCTTGGTGTTGTCTTGGTAGTGGTCTAACTTTCTTTTTAAGTTCTTTGAAGTCTTGGATGACTGCTGTACACACATTTTTAACCATAACATTATCAGATGTCCTGCCTGTTATGAGGTTAGTATAAGGAAACTTTGCTTTGGCTTATGATAAGACTCTGTATTAAAGATATTAATTCTGTCAGTCAAGTAAATGTTTTTGGTAGTATCACCATAAAATACACATAATGCAAAATACACATTCACATAAAATGAGTATACTTGTGGGTGTGTGTGAATCAGCCTGATTCATTTCTATGAACCACATTGTCCAATATAAATGGGGACCCAGACTCTTAGACAGTGAGCACACAGTGTATTCAAATCATGTTAGTTCCCATAAGCATAGAATATAAAGTTTAGCCACATAATAATGCCTCTTAGACAAACCTGAAGCCACCCATATCTGTCCCTTTCAGTGCCTTTATCAATTAATTCCTTGTTTTTAAAGTCTGGCAAGGAGTGAGTCTTGTTACTTGTTAATTCTTTTGAAAGCCTAAATAGTTGTATCTTTGCCTACACCTTGGAGACGGACTCTATAAACACTGTCAGTTCCATGTTCAATCTGTCTGTCTGGATGGGACATTCCTCTTTTATTGGATTACAACACAAAACCAGAATTTGAAACTATCATCAGATCCATATGTTTGTATAAAATGAAACCCTTGCAGAATCACCCATGTGGCTAGTTTCTATAGCGTTGTTTCTACTTTAATTAGTTTTTTTAAGAGATTTGTTTCCTTAAAATCTACAGAACCTGTTACATTTATGTTCAGCTTTATTTCAAAGCAATTAAGTCATATTTGTCATTTTTATGTTCATCAGGTGAATCCGTCTTTAAGAATTGGGATATCAGTTTTGGAAACATGCATATTAAAGTTTTTTTTAGGTACTGTATGGTCTAAACATTATTGTCCGTGTAGGTCTAGGGAATACGCTTAGACTCAAATAAAAATATTTCCTGATACAATCTACCTTAAGTAACAGCAGCTTTTTTTGTTGATTAATTATATTAATCAGTTACCTGATATACACAATACTGGTAGTGCCTTTGCATTGTGAGGGAGCACAGTCTCCTAGTGCTTTGCAAAATTACATTTTTTATATAAAAAAGCAAAGATTTGTTTTTATTGAAATTTAAATTGTATCTTGCTTTGTCAAAAGCAGAATCTAGTTTCTCAGAACTATAGTATACCAATATAAGTGTAGGCATGAGGTAAAAGCAACCAAATTGGTTGTTTTATTATCAAGAGGGTGCCCACTACATGAAGAGGAAAATAAGCCAGAGTTTCCACGGACAGATGGTTTGTGTTTGTGCTTTGTGTCTCGTGCTGTTTGACTGCCAGCAGGTAGTGTGTTGCATTTGGGGTCGTCTTGAGTCTCTTGTGTCCTGTGCCTGTACCTGGAGTGGACTGGAGCCACAGTGATATTAGTGGTTTCACCTGTCAGTGTGTGAGGTCGACTCAGTACCACTGCTCCTTGGACTTGTTTGAGGGCAGCCTTTTATAAATGTTGCACATTTATAAGTGTATATTGAATAAAGCTGATGGTTCCAGTTTTCATCTGTTGGATTTTTTGTGAATTTATAAGGTATTTTATGGTTATTCTTAATCAGATCACATAGTAAAGAAATCACCACAATGGCATTAATACAAAAATGTAGATGACCTAAAATTAATGATAAATATCCTATGTTGTATGATCTTTGGCACTTAAAATAGAACATGCACCCAAAATTTATTGAGCTACTTTCCAGTAGGCACACACTCTACTCCAGTATATTTATTGTTTAATAATTTGTCCAAATAATCTTTGGCACTAAAATGTTTTAATAGCAATACACGTATACACAATTTGTGCCCTTATAATTGTTTTGTCCCTTTTTTATACAACAATTGTGTGTATTTGTAGTTTCATTTCAAACAACACAAGTGACCCAATTGGCTTAAACGTTAAAGATGTAAAAAAGTTTAATATGCCGTGGGACAAAACACAGATCTGCATCTTGTAAAAAAACTGTTTTTAAGCTTTGTCAATCTGTCTTTTGTCAAATGTAAACATCGCTTGAATCCTTTACCGAAAATGTCAAAAATCAGTCTGCAGAAGGAATTGGGGATTGTTTTTAATAGTGCCCCATGGTGCACCTGGCACTAGCAGCAGACCACATACTAGTTCGCCTAGCGCTAGAAATAACTGTACCTCTTCTGCTTGGGGCGTTGTGGTAACAGTAAAAAAGAAAGATGAAGTGAATAAAGAAGACATTTTAGTGAGGACATCAGGGCAGCAAATAAAGATTGATACAAGTTCTGTTTTTAATTAACATAAGTGCTATGTAGAGCTTAGAATGGTTCTTAGAAGTGGTGGAAGGAATGCGAGCTAAGCTGGTTTTCTTATGGTAAAATGTGCTGCAGCATTGCTGTGTGTTAAGAGTTATACACCCTCTGCTCGTGACTGGATTAAAAGCGGTCGTGCTCGAAGGGGTGGGCAGGACAGAAACATGGAACATGTCTGCCGTGAACCTCAGGTGATTCACATTTGGCCATTCATGTGGAGCCGAGATCTAAAGAAACCCCTGGGTTTAAAATAAAAAATACAAAATTATTTCATGCAGCCCACTTCCTGAGCCTCGTCAGTTTAATTTAGCAATCATTTATATCTCTCTCAAACAAAGCCGCACTGTTCCATGATCTGCAGTAAAAGGGTCAAAGACAGCCTAGTTGGACTTTTATTCTGCGCTCTCTTTTTTGTTTTTCTTTGATCTAAGTCTTTCATCAGTCCAATGATGAAAATAGCCTGTGCTTTGGTATTTTGTTGAGTACGTATCCTTTTAACTAGTCTTCTCAAAAAGTGTTGGAAGTTACTTAAATACTGCAACTAGGGCTGGGCGATACGGCCAAAAACATTATCACGATAAAAGTTTTCATATCAGTTGATATCGATAATTATCACAATAAATGTCAAATCTTTATTTCTTTCAAGTTTAAAGGCTGATTTTTTCTCCTGAGTGAAAGTTGAAGAAACCAGACAGTTAATTGGTAAATTTAACAACTCTTTATTTTAAGAACACAACAAACACTTGCCAAACAGCAGAAACACTAAACAAATCTGTTTAAAGAGTATTCAAGTCTTTTTTGTGTCAAAATATGCATGAGTAAAATTCACAAAATAAATATCTTAATAGAAAAATTAAATACTGCAGTGTGATAAAACACACATAGAAGATGGCTCAGACAGACTGCAAAGTTTAAAGTGCTCTGTTTTATGTCTGATCGTAAAAAGCCAAAATATCTCCAAATTACCGAAGTTAAATGACCTTTCCTGACGACGATGTCATCGTCCTTCGAGCTGGTCGTTGGCAGCACTACATTTGCTTCAGTGTCGCTCATTTCTCCAGTCTAACTACAATCCTGTCGGCCACCACCGTGTGAGTAAACAACACCACGTCAGCTGCCCGGTCTGCAACACGCACGCGCACTCGCGCAGTATTTTGTGCACATACGCGTATCATGCGCAAAGCATAAATATATATATCGAACATTTATCAAACTTTTGTTAAAATTTTATCGAGGAAATTATCGTAATCGAATTATCACCCAGCACTAACTGCAACACTAAAGGCAGCAAAGATAAAAGCAGTTGCTATTAACTGCTGTTCTGTTAGAAGTCTAGCTTTGCTATCTGCCTGAGTGACTGTGGACGATTGCCAAACAAATATAAAAATCTCAAACTTTCAACATCTGCTTGGAGCACCCGGACACTTCTGAATCCAAGTGTATCTTGGCATGTCTTACTCCAGCAGCTGTCTAAATATCATTACTTTGGCAGATTTGTTTTGGGTGGTTTCATTGGTGTAATGCTGGATATTGCAGGTTAGTTGTACGTTTGCGAAACAATAGATTTTCATCAATCCCGTGAGACTCACACATGGGCCACACCATCCGGACATGTGGGGAGGAGAATAGGAGAGTTTGGTCAGAACAGATGTATCTACCTGGTGGGCCAACCTAGAGACACACAATGGCATGTACAACAACACCAGCAGCCATGGTTGCAGCAGGCTTTAATGTAAGGTGTGGGTAGGCTAGGCTGAAGTAACAGGTTTTCAGTCTGGATTTAATACTGAGATTGACTCATCATCCTGAATATGGGGTGGGAGACTGTTCCATAAACTAGGGGCCCAGTAACTAAAAGCTTTACCGCCAACTGTTTTTTTTATTAATATATGGAATAAGAAGAAGACCTGTGTTCTGTGATCTAAGTGGGCAACTTGTATTGTATACATTAATCAGCTCCATTAAATAGACAGGTGCCTGTCCTCTGAGAGCCTTATAAGTAAATAAGATAATTTTTTAAGTCTGCCCTGTACCTAACAGGAAGCCAATGGAAAGAGCTATATTATATATAGTGTCTGCATTTTTTATTGTAATATTTTAACTGTGCTCCAGTCACAGCTGTTTAGACATGTTTTAAAATTTAATCTGCTTTACAAGGTTACTGATGATTTGTAGTGTGTGTGGGTTTCCTTTTACAAGTCTGCTTGTTGGAGTGACTGCAGGCCTTATTGTCAAGTTAAATCTAGTACCCGCACTAGAAACTTTAACAGACTTCAAGCAGAAAGATGCGCACTAGTAAAATAACCCTTCATTGCTAATAAAATTAGATTTCTTCACTGGATGCCAAGCATAGTCGCTGTCATATTCAAAAAAGGCTGCTGGCTCAGTTAAATGCTGTTGGTAATCTGAACGACAAGTCATTCTGCAAGTGATCAGCAGTTGCCTCTTCTTGTCAAATGGTGAAGAAAAATGTGGTTTCTTTCTTTGCTGGGGTTTTAATATGTCTGCATACAGCTAGTTGATTGTGAGAAATGGGGTTTAACTTTCACTATACCTGCTCCCCAAAACAGTTTCTATGCAGTCATATTTGTAATATGACAATGGGACCAATAACCAGGGATTAATTATTATCCTCTATCCTGTATGACCTATCTAAAATCAATTACTTTTGTTTCAGTCTGTGTATAGTAATTTGCCAGATGGGTGTAATATAGTTAGTTAAATGCTAAATGAGAATATTACTTAAGGTATCATTGATGCCCTTGTGCCTGTAATGCAATCTGTCATCTTCTGAAAAATGAATAGGGCTGAGAATTGGGCAAACAGGTTAAGAATTCAGATAAGGTTAAGATAGGTTAAGTGAGACAACAATGTTACAAAGAGCGTATTTTGTCTTCACATCGCTATCAGTGAATTATTGTGTAATTACCCAAGCTAAATTATTATTTTAGTGCCTTAGCTCTTAAAATGAACATTTAGTAAAAAAGGCTACTCACTAGTGTTTATGTGTCAATTTGTTTTCAGAAGCAAGGCAAGCAGTGAGACTTTCAGTCAGAGGTGAACTGTCGATCAATCAGCCTTGAAGGATTTGGGGAAGTCCAGTCTTGCATTTATTTTCACTTCAGAAAATGTTCAGAAAAAGGAAAGAAAAAAAACATTAATGTACAGTTTCTTAACACTACAGCTAACAGCCCATGGAAATGGCATTTATGAGTCATACAAAGGTACAATTCCAGTTTATTCATTTGAATAGCTACAAGGGGGAGCTTTTTGTAAAAAACAGACTTTCACACATGTGAATACACACCTGTGTATTTGTGAGTATCCTATTTCTACATACATTAACAATACCCATTGCTTATTGAACAGTACCACATCTAATGTGAGCAAGACCTGTTTGCAAATGCAGATTCAGGTTTAGAGATTACTTCTTTACTCTAAATACTGTGTACAGTACTCCACGTTCATTCCCTTATTTCTAGCTAGCCTACTTTTCTCTTAATGTATATGATGTTCCCCAGTTAATCTGCATTCTTTATCAACCAGATACCTGAGTCTGTAACTTAATTTTTGTTTGTTTAATAAATGTTAAAAGTATAGAGGTTCCCTTCTATTTATAAATAAAATATAGCAGAAGAAGGGCCATGCTTCAGTTGGGAAATAAAAGAGAAAGGCTTAGTTTTAATCAGACACTTTTGTTGAGAACTTATGGCTTCATCACCAGTTTGGTTTGTTCCACCAGTAGTGACCATTTGGTAATAATATCAATAATAGAGTTCGCTTATTCTTAGAATAAAAGTCTGCATCTCAAAAAGAAAAAAATAGTTCTTGTCATATTATACCATGACTACAGTACGATGATTAACCTTTTTCATAATGCTTATATTAAAATAATTATCTTAGAGAGAATTAAAAAGTGTTTGAAAAATAATCAGCCTGAAGAAACATCCAGAGGTAATTTTCTGATTACGTTGACAGTGTCTTCAGTTCTTAAATGAGTTTTGGTGATTAGAATTTTAATAGGTTTTATTCTTGCAAACCCTTTATTTAGACATTTGACAAGCACATGTAATAAACTATTGATCGCTCTGAAGTGGTGTATAGTATGCAGAAATGTTCAATTTTGTGTAATGGTTAACATGCATTAATGTATTTCATAAATTAAAAAAAATGAATTAATATAAAATTAAAATTCCAGGGAAACTACTCTTTTGTTACTTCATGTCCATCCAGACATTAGGTTTTTTGTTCAGTGTTTTTTCTCTTTAGTACTGTATCCTTTCATTGTGACTAACAGGTTAAATCTGTGGAACATAATGATGTTTTGTAGCAGGCCCTAATTTGGTAATACTTAAAGCTGCCCCTTATATCAGTGTAAGATCTACAATTAATGAATTGAATGACTCAAGAACAGTAGGCATGTTTAAAGCTGTTGTAAGTTAAGCAGGTATCCTTTTCCAAGTAACGTCTGCTAACTGTACCCAAAGCGCTCAGGGAAGGTAGGTGAATTCCTTGCTAAAAAATATTGTTGATGCATTGTATGAATCATTGTAAACCATGAACATCTGTGACCTTGTCGGTTCTTCGTTTATTTTTTAAAGGAAAGGCACTTTTCACCTGGCTTTGTTCCTATATTTTAATATACTCCAGACTAGGACTATCTGCACTGTGCCATGTACATTTGTTCTTGACTGACAAATCACATGGCAGTGTAGAAATGAGTTTTCATCCCTTCACTTTGTCTTAGAAGCTGTATTCACATTCATAATGCGGTTTATTTGATTATTTATCATTGTATTAATAATGCAATTTGTTTTCCTGCTACCAGACTGCCTCCAGGATTTCACTAGGGAGTACACATAGCATTGTAAAGGCAGTGAATGTCCAGTGGTGCAAAGCGCACAGGCAGTGGGTTACCAGAGGAAATAACTGAGATGATAAGAGGAATCATCTTTGGCCATGTTCTCAGTAACGGGAGCAATACATATGTGGTGCCAGCCTAAGGAACACTATAGCCCTGAGATCTAGGTTTCAAGAGCAAAGGGTTCTGGATATTCTGTTATTTTGTGAGGCACATTTGCCTGGCACGGTTTGTGTGCATTCATTTCTTTAGAAGGCAAGGCCAGTAGTAATTGCTGCTTAATGAGTAATCATCTTCACCCCATGCTACACATGTCTTTCCACCCTGGAGGAATGTAGTCCAGGATGGTATAGATCCCATCAACCGAGCACATGTGATTACCCAGTGGCTTGATGAGCACAACACTGAGGCTGTCTATATCCAGAGAGCATTTATGGGATGTTCTGAAACTATGCCTGTGACAGTTTCTACTTCCATTGCCTAGGAGCGAGATGATTGACTTTCTTGGGGAAGAGTGGTGCCACATGCCTCCTGTAGAATTACACATGCTGGTAGACTATGCGACAGTGCATACAGGCTGCAGTGCCAGCACCTGTTGACCCAAAATCACATTAAGTGAGTGTTGCCATTTTTTATTCTATACTTGTAGATTGCACAGGTGTTTGAGCTTGTTAGTGGCTTGTGCTCAGGGGAAAAAATGTTTCCTGAGTTTTAGGCATTATAACTCAACCATGTCCATTTCAATTTAGCATTAAGTGCTTAAATGCTTAGAAATCTTAAGTATTTCCATGACTGTCAGACAGGAGTATGGCTTCTTCTCCTTTGCTTACTAAATGAGAAACCACGCGCAATTAAATCATGATTTAACACTGCAGCTGAGAAAAATGAGCTTCTAGCTGCTTGGCTTCTAAGTGAGTGTAATTGTTTTTCATATTCTCAGAGCATTATTTGATGCTAAAAATAGTAAACAATCAGTCTTAGTGTTTTCTCAATATGGCAGATCTTGTCTTCAGAGGAGATTTCGTACATGATGCTAAAGTAAGGCTCTTTAGGAAAAAAGAAAGCCTATTTTTTTGTATTTATAAGTTGTCATGAAGTGTTGAAAACCTAAAAATGTATGAATTATGCCAAGTTCTTCAGTTACTTTGAACATTTATAGTTGCATGACAATTAGATGGAAAGGTCAGGAAAACTGACCAGTATGGTGACTAATTTCTTCAGCTTTTCAAGTTTCAAAATGAATAACTTTGTTAGCTTAGCATTAGCTACTTTGAAGTCCTGTGCTCATTTTGCTGCAGACGATCTCTGGAAAAGCAGTGTTGTCTTCAAATGCCCCAATCCTAGAGCTTTGTCACATGGAGGAACTGCAATTTTGATTTTCTCATAGCTCATAGTTAAATCTGGCAGAAGAGATGTCTCTGACATTTTGTAAGCCAGTGTTATAACTAGCTATATTAAAACATTTGCAGCAGGTACTTTCTGTCTGTTCTTGTGAGATTGAAAGTCTATTTTATTTTTTGACATCGCCATTATCTTTAAAGCAACTCTTGACTGCAGCATCTTAGCATGAACTAGGAAGAGATAAAATGAAGAAATGCTTAAATGAACTGACATGATTTAATAATTCATTATTTCTGAAAGCAGAACAATCTGTCAAAGGTTTGGGCCACGGAGTGCTTTTTTTTAGCTAAGTGCTATCTTGAGTTTCAGCCACAGTTTCAATGACGGCAACCTCAGTTAAAAATAAGTTGCACTGTTAAATGACAGGAATCTAAAACCATGTCAGGGCTGTTGAATTTTTCACTTTTTTTTACTGCAGCAAAAGCACTTGTCTGATGTTAAAGAGTCAACAACATGACCACAATTCTTCAGTTGCTTCACATGCTTGGAGTGCTTGAATAGTGTGCAGGAAGAAAAGCAAAGATTATACATTGCATCTAACAGCAGTTATATCAGTCTGCAACTCACAACTGGCGGCCCCCTGAAGTAAACAAGTTTTAGACACCAGGGAAAGCTAAGGTTGCTGGAAGAGGTATTAGTGGGACCAGGAGAAATCACCCTCTGGTCTGTGTGGGTTGCCCCAGTATAGTAATGGGGACACAATGCTGTAAACAAATGTGTTCCTTAGGATATGTAAAAACGAGGTTCTGACTCTCCATGATCATTAACAATCCCAGGGAGATTGTTGAAAAGAGTAGGGGTGTCAACCCTGGTGTCCTGGCTCAATTTCACCCTCGTGTTTATCAGTCATGACCTTCTAATAATCCCCATCTGTGAACTGGCTTCACTGCTGTTCTGCTCCCCACTGATACCGGTGCACGCTGGCTTCCATCACGCCATCCAGGAAGGCTACACATTGGTGATGATGGGGAGGGAGTCCCCATGGAACTGTAAAGTGCTTCATGTAGAGAGTCTGCAAATGAGCTATTTAATGGTAAGGATTATTATTATTAGCAGCAGTAGTGTTAACGACATGTATAGGCAACATTATGATAGAGCTGGTTGTTTTTTCTATTGCTGTCAAAAAAAAAAAAACCTGATCATCTAAATTTGCATATGAAGTGAACAGTGTCAGGGTGTATACTTTTTTGGTTTTGTTTTAGCTATTGTTTGCTTGAGAATTTGTGAAACGAATAATAATTCTGATGTTCCTGGTGCTCCAGTAAGAGTCAAGGAAAAGTGTTGACTTTGTTGTATTAACATACTACTTCTAGTGCTTCTGACTTGACTTTGCCAGTTGTATGAGTGCAAAGATGGCAAAGCTCAAAGGCAGGCCATGGAACAGGCCTTTTTCTTGTCGGCTGAACTATGTGGTTTGTATTGTTAACTTTGACAAAAGTGATTGATAAGAGGAAATTAATGCACCCAGTGACACTCTCCACAGAGACCACCATTGACAATATTTTGATGTCCGTTAAAATTCTGAGCTCTGTTCTAAAGTGTCTTGGGAAATGGTTTGCTTTGAAGTGCCGTTGTAGTCAAGATGATACTTCACTGGAGGGCTGAACATGGTGTGACTGTTTATTGCATTTTTAGGGTAACCCTTTGTTGATATGTGTGCTTATGTTTGTGCTTTGCTCTTTGTGCTTATGCTCATGACCAAAAGAAAAAGTCCACTAGATGCACCATTGTTATCAGTTATTGCTGCTAAGAGCTGTAGCCGAATGCATCAGTATGTTTCATCTGTTCACCAGCACCTCTGTCTTGTTCTGGTTTTAAGTAGCAGTTTGCCTTTTGTTTCTGTCGGAAGGGCAAGCTTTAAAAAAGAATTGATCCCTGCTGTTAAGGAAATGGCACAGATTGAATGCAACTTTTGTGCCTGTCCTACTGATTAACAACACTTTATGGAAGAGTGAAGGAATAAAAACCCAGCAGCTCATTACATGCGGTTTGACAGGGGCAGAAAAAAGGCAGTGCTAGTGCTGTTTTGTCTCTGTTGAGGTTCCTTAGTGAATAGTTTGGACCAGCTGTAGTTTTCCCTGCATTTCATTCAATAAAACCTTTAAAAGAGAAAACAATGCTTATTTTCCGGTTAGGTTCCTGGTATGTTGTTGCTTTTATATACTTGCTGTGAAACATTCACACTATCATAGATTCTTCCAGCATCCTGAGCAAGGCACTTCACATCTGTAAAATGCCTGGCTGTTTAAATGTGTACAGCAAGATGCTTTTAACCAAAGTTACTTCAGGCACATAAATAAGGTTCTGCTAAAAACTGTATGAAATTGCAAGTGAAAACAAATCTCATTAACACTATTCCAACACACCGATAAGTAATGATAACTGGTCCTCTACATTATCTATTGCCAGTTAGCATAATAAAGAGCTTATGTGTGTCACTTTTGAAATACATTAAAGTTTATCTTCCTATACCTGAGACTGCTGTAAGGTATCTTCTTAGATAAGTGTACGTTAGTTTGCATTTAGCATGTCATGCCATTTCTGAAATATTAGACAGCTGTTTAAACTTAACTCATGCTGAAAAACAGCAGCCTTTACATGTTCAATGTGTTATCCCTGTGCTGTGTTGTAGCGCAGTAAGTGTTATTGGTGTGCATTATAGCACACTTTTGTAGCTAGTTAATCTAAACAAATTGTTTTCTAATGTTTTTCTGAATTCATCCACTACTTGTTTTACTGCAAATGGGATTTACAATAAGCTTGTGAGAAAACTGGCCCTGCTGTGAGTATGTGCATATTTGTGTCTGTATGCCCTGGGATGGGCTGGGATCCTTTCCAGGGTGTATCCTGCTTTGCGCCTGGTGCCTGCCGGGATAGGCTTCAGCTCCTTCACGCCCCTGTATTGGATGAAGCGGTTAGAAAATGGATAGATGAAGTGAAATGTTCCCTTCATCTAACCTCTCTGTTTACTGCTCTCAGTGTGTACTTTTGTATTGATTTACAATTTGAATACCTACTTTCTCTGCCTTCTGATTGTAATTGCATGGACATACCATGATAACTGATGCCAAGGAGTCTCTGGAGGTAAAGATAGCAGATTCCTGCATGAGGTTGGCCATCTAAATTGTTATCGTTGTTATTATTGCTGAATGGGAATGTGTCTGTCTAAAATCCAGTGTGCACACTAGAACATCCTGTCATGGAAAATTCCACTTCAAAGGGACAAGTTTATGTAAACCAGTTTGAATGCTGGACAGCATTCTGAGTGCTGTCCAGCTCCAGTTCTGCCTAGCTGTGTAGTTAAAGACGAAAGGCTGAATCTCTGGTTTTATGGGCTAGACAGCTGTAATTGTCTTCTCAGACCACTGTCTGACCTTCTGACCTGCAGAAGCAGAGGACTCCCTTCTCGGTATCATGCAGACCTCATTGAATGTATTATGTTTCATTTTACAACCTGTCTATGCCATATCTGTAAAGCATTTAAACTAATTCAGGAAATAATGCCCTGCTAATTTCTGTCAGCTGCTGTTGTTTGGAAGGGATCTTTTTTTTCCTTTAACTGCTTTCCGTTTCCTAATTGAATCCATAAATTGAGTCAAAACTGTTATGCTACAAGAGCAGATGCGAAGCTAGGCCTGTGTTTACATCCTGTTGGTAATTATCAGCAGACAATTTAAGCTAAGCTCTGGGAAAGTCATTGATAGGGCACTATGTCAGCACTGCAGCCTCTTGTTTAGGAGCTCCAAGAATGAACACTGCATTCTGCTCAAGATTCTCACTGGCTGTTGTGACTTCCTTTCACATGGAGTGTGAGAAGCACCCTGGAAACATAAAACAAGACTGAGCTCTTTTTAACTTTAGGGGTATGCAGCTTTATTTTAGTTTAAGTCATAAAAATATTTGGTGAAAACGGAGACGGATACCATTTGTATACCTTTGGCACACAGTCTGAAACAATCAGAACTCCCAAAGTTGCATGAAAGTCTAAACAAGTATAGATAGCAGCATTACATTGTTTAGGTCATGTAGATTGTGATATGAGATCATTTATCTAAATCTCCAACTTGCATTAAGGCCTTATTTCGGCCTAATTTCTTGAGTTGCTGAGAATGAGAAATAAGTCCGTATGTTTTGCTTCTGTAACCTCTGGGTGTATTATTTTATGACTGAACTGTATTGTTGGATGAACACCTTTTCCTTTTATTTTTACCAATGTCACAGGTTTTAGACCCGTTATGGTTTTTTGTAATTTTGTGTGAAAGTGATGAGCATAATTGGGCAGCAGAAAGTGAAGGTAGATTTATGATAAGTATTCTGATATTTTGAACAAGATTCCTTGAACAGATGGCTTCAGCTGAGCACACATTGTTCGAGTGTGAGACCGTAAGAAATGTATGATAAATGTGCACTTAAATCGTTTCATCTTTAAATTCAGTTCTTATTTCATAATTTGCTTTTTGTAAGGAAGCCGGCAAATTATAGTTTATTTTACATGCAGCATAACATCACTTCTGGCAAGGAACAAAGGTGTAGACCTATCTATTTTAATTAGAGATGAACACTAGGTTGAAGATTTAAATGCAATTGGACTAGTGTAAACGAAACACTTGTGGCTCTTAAAGCTCTCAATTTTCACTCATTTTTGACTGAAGCTATTTCTGTATGAGCATGAGCACAGTCCTATCACTTTGTGTTGAAGGGGTTGTATTGTAACACAGGCAGCATAGCGACTGGCAGAAACTCATTCCTAGAACTGTTTTACCCTCTGGCATGCATCTGGCAAGACACTTTTTGTAGTCTTTGTCCTTAAAAACAGTGATTTGTCTTCATTTTCAAGTTTACCCAAGCAAAGATTCAGATCAGTGCCTTTCCTTTTTTCTGGAATGTGGCTAGAAGACCTTGGCCTGCATCTTTTAAAAAATGTGAGCAGAATTAAAAATAGGGCTATTGTCGGCGTAAGGGCATTTAGAGGTACAGAACGTATTCAATAAAATCTTAAATCTTTGACCTCGGTAACGGTTTTGTTTTTACAGTATAACAAATTCTAATTAGAAATCTTTTTGTCAATAGCATACTTATCAGTATATGAACTGTCTTTAATAGCTTTTAGTCCATAATTGTAAGAAAACACGATTATGTTGCTGTTGCACTACTAATTACTTTTACATAGCATGCCATATTAATTAATCAGAATATAACATTGGGCTGTCCTCTCATTGCAGCATGGCCTTACAGTGTCATCTTCACAGCATCTGTGGGGTTTTCAAGTGCCCTCAGTGCACATAATAGTTTTTCAGTCAGCTGTCAGACTTGTGAAATTTGGCAGGATGGTGTCTGTGAAAATTATGACATCATGTCACATGCTTTGCCTGTCGTATAGTATTTTCGCCTAAAATGTGATGAATTTCGAAAATGTTTTTTTCTCTGGAACTTGACCACAACCATAAGATACTTAGTTGTCGGTCATCATGACTCTTCAGCTGGTCATATGGTTTGGCTGCCATCTTGGATTTGACTGGAAACACCCGAACCTTTCTGACTGGAAGGTTGTGGCAGAATGATCTGCTACATGGTACACATAAAGTAGGCCCTGTTATCAGACAGAATTGTTCATAGTATGTCTCCATCTTAGACATGGCTGGCATAAGCCATTCAATTTCAGGGTCTGGGTTATTTGTATATTACCATTGGATTATATCTTGGTAGTACAGTTTGCCAGATTCCAGATTCCTGAAGCTTCATGTAGGTCTGCAGAGAATGTTGAACTCAGACTGAGTGGTCATGGTCGTGCAGTTTGGGCACATGATGTGGCTTCTCTATGCATGTTTTCAGTAGAAACAAAGCTTCAACTTGGTGCACATGAAGTCTCATGTCCAAGATGTAGACTTCTTTAGTCCAGTTCGGTTGGTCATATAGTTTAGGCACTGTACTGGATTTTTTCAAAAAACGTTGAAATAATGTTTTGTCTGAAAGTGTGTGGCTGAGTAGAATAAAACCTGATGTATACACTACAGGTTATCTCAGAAGATAGTAACAAACAACTTCCTACATGTGTCCATTGTAGAATGTTGTGGGCTTGTAAATCACCGAGAAGTCAGTAGGCTGTGACGGTTCTAGTCCTCAACTGAGTAAGTCTGATTGGTCACTTTAATTCAAAGCCATATATGAACTTTGACCTATTATTTTTGTGAAAAAGAAAGTTAGCTTGGAAATCGGTAATATTTTGGAGCCTTCCCTACGCCGGTTAAAAAAATCAGACAAGGTCACACATAGCACCTTGCCAACAACATCATTGCCTTTGCTTTTTTCTACTTTTTGTTTTACTCCGCCAGTTTGGACCAGCCGGTTGTGTGGGGTTCACGTCCCAGTGGGCAACTGCGATCCCCTTGGCCACACCCGGCAGAACATGAAGGGATTTGATATTGGAAAATGAAATTTGTCTGCACGCATGACAGGAAAATTCCTGAAACACGCTGACTTGTATTTGCTAGAGTACGTAGCCATAGGTTTGATCCATAGCATCTTTTTTTAGTTTGAAAAGATACTTTAGATGAGATCCAAAGTGAGCAAGCTAACTGTATTCTGACAACAGAGCTCATGTCAGGCTGGACACCATAAATGTAGTTACAGCAGTTTCAGCAGATAATGGATCTGTTGACCAGAAAATGTGGAAGGATGCAAATAACTGTTATTTCAAACATAGATCAAGCCGTATAATATGGAGATATTAAGTCAACATATGTGAAATTATTCTTGGAACTGATATGATTACTTTTTGTTTTCAGAAAGTGAAAATGCTTGAGACTCTTTACCTTCCTCGCTAAGTAGTAATAAGTGCTGTCTGAAAGCTAGTAAACTAGCTTACACATTAGAGAATCCATTTTTAATTTAGCCAGAGCATCTCATTTGTACCTTTTCATGTAACCTGGCGTTTTACTGAAGAAACTCCTTGTGAAATAAGATGCTTGTGGATACAGCAATAGTGTCATGCCTTGGATTTGAATCCACACCTTTCAGTGACCAGTTCAGATCCCAGTCCACTAATCCAGCCTGCTGCCTCTGATGTACGTGAGCAGCTGTTGACCTAACAGTGTCTTCCTGCTCTAGACTCTACACAAGGGAATTAGTGCCTTTGCAACAATTCCTGCCTTGTTCTGCAAGTAATTTCTGCCCATTTGCTTGGGCCACCTCTGATCTAAGCGTCTGACCTCGCGGAACAGTCCAGCCTGGCAGGCCGCCTGACACCTGTCTTGGGTGTATTCTCAATTGGTGGTATTTTGTCTCGGAGAGGAGAACCAACCCCCGCTTACTCTTTTCTGTAAGTCTTAATCTCAAGCCGCTTCAAACCTGTTGCAAATGTTAAACGTGCACAATTGAAATTCGCAATGTTATAGATGCATGACTTCCCTTAAATATCTTGAATGCCAGGTAACTTTCTTTCGTGTGCTATGAATGGTGAATTAGCATTGGTATCTTCTCTTTGCCTTTCATACAATGTATAATATTTCAAAGGAAAGCATCTTAAATGGTTGTTAAATGATATTTAACCTAGGATTGCATTTTGGCAGTACACACCCATTCACCATGAAAGCTAGAAAAGCCTTTTGTTGTGCTTTCAACATTGTGTGTGTAATCCTGTGATTATACATCCAACAGCTGTGTGAGCTGAAGCTTCTGAACTTGATCCTCGTCAAAGAGAAGGGGCGTGTTCTTTAAAATACAGTGTGGAGTTCATTGTGAACTAGCACCTACTACCTCTAGGAAATGTGCATTTGGCGAGTAGGCACTCTTGTAAGAATGGCACAAGTATGAAGTGCGTGAGAAGTTGGTCTCATTGTAGATCTCTTTCACGCGCTGTTAAGTGGCATGGCAAAGTCTGTGCCTTTCATACCCACCTTGATACCTTTTGCTTTTCTTTTGAGGTCTGTTGATTTTCTGGAAAATTAAAGTCTTACCCATCAAATCAGTAGAATACTGTTTAACATTTTTATCTACAAAGCAAAAGCATTTATCAATTCCCAATTTTCTCTGTTTCATATCCCCAGGTAGTAGATTCTAAAGAGTAGTCTGGTCATTTGAAACTTTTTTCTTAAAACTAGAATTATTGTATGATTATCTTTATTGTCATTATTTTGTCATGTACTGCCATTGAGTCACGAATTAAGTTAATTTGTAGTGTGTTGTCTCCCGCTTAAAGCTTTTTGCTCTCTGCATGAATAGAAATACGTTAAATGTCTGAAATGTCAGCTGGATAGAGTTCAGTCCATTTTTCACACATCAGCTTCTTCAATGCTAATATACCACTGAAAAAGCACCTACTGAGACCGGTCCAGTTTGTATTCTAAATGATTCAAAACAGGTCTCCAGAATATAACATGGCACACAAGTGATGGAGGACATTAAATATTATGAGCCACAGGATTTAAATTTAGCACAAGTGAATGTTTTTCACATTCATGGTAGGGTGGTCCATGTTGGGTTTTGCGATTTGACAACACTTGTGCTGTTTGAGCAAAAAAGAAGCTAAGCTTTGGTATTTTTTGTACCTCATTTGCCTTAATTCAGATATTCAAATAGAAGGTTACAAGCGCAATGGAGGCAGAGCCAGGCTGCAGCTAATCAGCTTTGTTACCACCCCTGTGGTGAAGTCCATGAGCCCGCAGTCCGCTTCAGCTTGCAGTTAGTGACTCGCCTCTCTCCTCTCCACAGCATCAGCAGCACCCTGATGGACATGGAGAGCACGGTGTCCAGCGGCCGCTCCACTCCTGCCATGATGAATGGACAGGGCAGCACCACTCCCTCCTCCAAGAGCATTGCCTATACCTGCTGCTGGGACCAGTGCCATACCTGCTTCAACTCGAGCCCCGACCTGGCTGAGCACATCCGCTCCAGCCATGTGGACAGACAGAGAGGGGGGGTCAGTCTCTCTCTTGCTTTCCGTTTTTTTGTCTCCCAAACTCATTCCATGTTCTCAGCCTCTACAGCACAGTCACCGAGCAATGCAGGACTGGTGAAACATGCTTCAGTTGAGGAAAGTGCTGTTTCGGGGGAGAACGCCTATATACATCACCACTGACATAGACAAATGCATTTTTCCTTTAGGAGAAAAATAACTTTGAAAGCAAAATTATCAGAATGCAGATGGCAGATACATCTTTTAAATCCTTTTCCCGTCATGAACAAAACATTATGAATTTCCAGCTTACCTGTGAAGTGGCTGACTCTGTTCTGCCATCGTTTCAACACTATTTCCATCTTCAGTATTTTAGCATTCCAGTTCATGCCAAATTATTGAAACCGGCTGTTTCACTAAAGCAGTCCGCTTTGAGTGAAGTTCTGACACTGAATTTCTGTGTTCTATTTTTGTGGATGCCATGAGAATGATGAATCATTTTTTAAAAGTTTGTTTCATATATTTATTAGATATTTCCTCTAACAAATTTCTATCTTGCTTCAGCTGATTATGGACACACAGCACTCATCTGTGCCTGCCATTTCATTGAAAGCACGTTAATTAGTTCTGCAGGCAGAACTTGGAGCATTCTCCATTTTGCTATGTATTATTTCAGTGTGTAGGTGCAAAAACATCTAAAATAGTCTAATGTTTAAACTGCATTAAGAGAGTAATATGAAATGAGGGTAAATATGTATCTAACTCAACCTTTTTCCTTTCACAGGCACATAAAGCTAAGATCCTATTTGCCAAGTGTGCTTTCTATTGGGACTGTGTTTTCCTCCCTTTTTCTGAGCTCTGCTTTTGGTGTCTTTAACTTGTACATATTTTCTAAGCTATACATGAAAGTTAAATCTACCCCATATATTATGTGGCTGTAAAGTTAGTCACTATAACTCCTGTGGCAATAATTATGTGTATTATTTAACTTAAAATATTAAAGTGTACCATTGCTAAGCCTCTACCCTTTTATATGTGGTTTGGATAGAAAAATACAATTATGCAAATTGGAGAATAATATCCCTCATTTCTTTTGGCTATTTCTGTTCTGCCCACAAATCTAATCGTATATGACAAGAAGCTAGAAATTGGCAATACATATAAGTTAACATCTTACTTCTTAGTGGATCGAGGTTAAAGCTTAATTAAAGGGGAAAAGTTAGTTGGTTTGTACCAGAAAAGGCTCCAAATTGTACAGTTGGAGACTTTGGTAAATCCTTCAAGGTTACCAAAATACTAGAGTATTTTTGTTTCGGGTTGAGTGCAAATTACTTTCAAATTCTTACAGATGGTATGCATCTCTTACTTATACATTTGTAAATGTATAAAATGCACACTTTAGGACCTATTATATATTCATGTTGCATTTTTGTGGGTGAAGCTTTTTAATAAGAATATGCTGTGTATGTTATACAGTATGCTTCAAAGTTCAGACCACATTCAGGCTGTCATCACAGGCACAGTCCCCTAAGCACTGGCCTGCAAGCCGGGCGACCTGTTGTAAGGTTGGAATGCCTTTCATGTTTTGTCATGGCACTGTAAGAGGCTCACTTTAATCTACATTGATCGCAAAGGTGTGGTGATGGGAAATGCAAAATCTAAGTGGGGAAAATACAGAAAAGTTGCTTTTTAGATGGATGCCTTGGGAAACTTGGGCAGTTTCACTGTGTTGACTTTGTGTGTTTAATATAGGGGCTAGTTACTGTATGTCTGTAGCTTGGAGGCTGGTGGCTGTTAACAAGTCCAACTCAGGGGCTGGTAACGTATGACACAAAGTTATTGAGTGGTGTAACCATTGAAGGAATAATAAGCAGGGAAGAAAAAACACAAAGATAAGTACTTTGACTGTCTTTGAATCTCTGAATTATGCTACCTAATGAAAACTCTTGGTCTTGTACTTGGCCCTTTGATGCAGAAACAAAAACAGCTGTATTGGTTATTTACTGAATTCCTTTTAGTGGGACCAGCCTGTCTTTCACGGGAAAGCTTGTGATGTGTGCCGCTGATCACGTTTTTCACTCTTGAGCGAAGAGGTGAATGTTTTTGACAAAAATGGTGGTTAATAAAAAAGCCCAAATTAGATGTTCATTAATTACAGCCTTTCTGGGGAGAAAAACGCATATGTGTTCAACAAAATGACCGTTTGTGGTCTGTGTTGTGAGAGCATTATATGTCGCACATCAAGCTTCTAGTGACGTTTTCATTCAATGCACAAGAAACACTTCAAGGGTGAGTTGGACAAGGTTGAGTCAATTGAGTGGACTAGAGCAACGTTTGGAAAAGAGAAGCGCTGTCTTTACTGACTACAAAATCGCACAAAGTTTTACAGAACATGGAAAGCCATTTACAGACAATAAATATATAAAAGAGATTTTTCTCGGTTGTTCAGGTGTTTTGTTTAATGGTTTGCCCAATGAAACAATATTCACCAGAACAAAATTCACAGTCTGCTAGATCTGTTTATCAAGCATAAACAGAATGGCTGAATAACAGATGGTAGCATTAAAAGATGAAGTGATGCTAGGAATATGCTAAGATTTGACCAATTTTGTGTTGTGATTGGCGTGTGTGGATATACATCACGTACCGCAGTTAGCAATGCTGACCTGGAATACGAGAAGAGCTATGTTACCTAAAATTCATGCGCTGTACTGCAGCAGCGGAAGATGTAGCACAGAAACGTATGAATCGTTTTGAGGAAAGAGATACTGGCAACAGGAAAATATTTTCTGTTGCAACTTGCAGCACCCCTGCTATCACCAGAAAATCCAAAGGGATTTTTGAAGATCAAATTGGCCGGCCCGCAATGGGTTTTAATTATATTTCATGTATTGTTCATCAAGAAAATCTTTGTGCCAAGATTTCTAATTCTGCGATGTCCATTGTAGTAAATGTAATTGTTGCTCAAGCTTCAAGCTCTGCTTCAGGAGATGGACAGTGTATATACTGTACAGGGACATTCCACGTTGTAGCAGTGCTCGTTGGAGAAGCTGTGGGGAGGTTTTGACACGCTTGTGGATTATCTCGAGCTATCAAGCTCTTTTTGACAGATACAGGCGAAAACTACCTCAAACTTGATGATGACAAGTGGGATGTCGATGTTGTAGCTGAAATAACCACACTTCTCAATGAACTCAGCCTCTCTTTGCTGGGTGAAGACCAAATTGTTATGGGACTATTATGAAACATGGAAGGCATTTTGTACAAAACGGGCCATTTTTTCTCGGGACATTGACACCTTGACATTCTGCAATTTCTAGCATCTTAGAAAACTATCTAGAAAACTAGAAAACTGGTGATCACACCATCGGGGTTGCTGAGATTGGAATGTACATGCAAAAACTCCCACCGGAGTGGGAGGCACAGATGAGTGTTACAGTATGTGTCCATAACCAGCTGAAGCAAGATAGAAATTTGTTAGAGGAAATATCTAATAATTATATGAAACAAAGTTAAAAAAATGATTCATTATCCTCGTGGCATCCACAAAAATAGAACAAAGAAATTCACTGTCAGAACTTCACTCAAAACGGGCTGCTTTAGTGAAACAGCCGGTTTCAATAATTTGGCCTGAACCGGATTTCAGCATTTTCAACATTTGGGCATTATGTTTTCGTTTCTGATCAAGCCACACAACGTTTATACCAGGAACATTGATTTGACAGTTTCGATGGATAAGTGTGAAGGAATTTTGAAATTTAATAAATCTGAGCATTTTAATGGGCCTTGACGTTTAGGCAGCTGCGACACACATTTGAGGCTATTGAGCCAGATTGCAGGGTTGGAAATGTAAACGTTTGAAGAAAGTGTCATTTTCACTGCTTGCAGCACTTGGAACTACATTCCTCTCAGAGCTAATTAACAGCTGAACACTCAGAAGCTCATGCTGCTTATCAAGCCTCAGATTGGAGTATTCAGCATGGAAAAGGCAAGGGCAAGAAACACACTGAACTGTAAGATCTGTATCTTAATGCAGATTATTACATTTTTTAAATTATATATCCTGTTATAGTATTGGATCATTTTAGTCAAAATGCATGTAGGGAGCATATTGATGTTAATGTGTCAGTGACACTCGGATCCGGCCTATAAGTGGATGAGATAACTCCTAACACGCCCCTTCCACAAGTTTGCAGACCCCTGGCTGTCTAAAGCTAGGCTACTTTGTGCAGCATGCCGTGATCTCATAAAGTGCAAATGGTGGATCAATGCCATGTTAACATAGGAAACGTTCAATTCATTGCATCCTCTAATAGTCTTGTGTTAGTCATGACACTTTGAATACTAGACTTATTCTCTTTTGATTCTCTGAGTGATAGCTATTTACAGTGCTTTAAGATGATTGGAGTGTCACCTGTCTTTTGAATAAGTCTAATCTTTTTTTTTATTGACATATGAGCAGAAAGATGCTTTTTAATGCAAAATGCGGATTTGCAGGTTTAAACTTGTTTGCCAATCGACAGAGAAATTGCTAATCCCCCTCAGGGTGTCTTTAGTTTCATAACAAATACCGCTTAAAGTATTTGGATAAAGGACATTATTATATGTAATATTCTGTAGGTTTAGTCATTATGGAGCTTTAAATCAATATTTACTGTAATGAGCCTCTTTTAGGGCTGGCTATCTGGTATTCTTTCATTAGTGTGAAGAATTATATCATCCATGAGACTAACTCTGCTTCAGAAGACATTGTCGCTAGGGCATTTTTTATAATACATCTATCGACTCATTGCTTTGCCTACAGTGTCGTGTGAGATCATGATGTGACTTACAAATCAAACTGAAGTACAGCAAATACTTCAGTTCAAGTCTACAGTTGATTTGTAATTTATTAATTAAAAAAGATGCATCCAAGGACATGTTTTCCTGACATTGCTGGTGTTTCCAGCCATTAGGGAGTCTTAAGAAATGTATTCACCGAAAAAATTGTCTTTTGTTATACAAGGACTTCTTAGTTTAAAAAAATGTGGCCTTCAATTACACATAATTATATTTGCTTTGCATTTACTCTAAGCACCACGGTCACTTTTGCATTGTTCATTTGTTGTTTTTGAGATTGAAAATCCAGTAGTCGCCAAGGACTCGCAGATCTCGGTAAAGTGTGTGAGTCCAATGTCCACGTCTGCTGTTGCAAAACAGACTGCATGCAGGACCTGCTTGCTCCCCCAGGCCAGTGCGGCGCAGGAGATCCTGTGCATCAAAACAACGAAATGGAAGCACACTGCTGCCTGGCAGAGCGAGTCCCTCCCACCCCACAGCAACAGCAGCTCAGAGTCCTTTCCTTCCAGCTCTTTATTTATTTTTTTTATTGGAAAAGGGTTCGAAAACCTCTAGTGTGGATGTGCATGACATAGATGTGTCCTGTTGCTCTGCAGGATGATTCTAACAATAAGACCTGAAATACCAAACATTGCAACTGGAAATTAAAAACAGCTCTTACATATACCATTTGATCATTTTGGCTCATTTTAACCGGCTTCGATTCTGCTGTTGCTAGGTAGCAGGTAGTAGGCTGGTTCAGATTTTAGAAGTATAAATAGTTGACTTTCATGTCTCTTTCTGCGGTTAATATTATAGGCATATTTGTATTTTGTTAAAACATCCCGTAAAAAAATGACAAACTCTCATTTGTGAGATCTTTGTACATACTGTACAAACTTACATATTGTGTCGGCTTCCTTCCGTGGTAGGAGCTGTGATATCTGGTCTCATAGTGTCTCTGTTTAAAGGAGCCTTATAATTGCCCTCTCCTTGATTTCAAACCTATTCTCTCTTGTTTTTAAAGCAGTTTTCCATCTACAACATCGTGTGTAATATTGTCATGTGAATAAGTGGTGTCTGGAGTTTTTAGAACATTCAAACATATGTAAGTCAACATGGATATTGAATCCAGGCGTAAATGAGGGCAGTGTTCCCTTCAGAGAAAGATTACAAGGTGGTCTCGCAATTTGTATGCCTACTGTCTAGTTCATAGCCTTGTACATTTGTTTATCAACAAAACCTCTATGAATGAATTAGCATTTGCTTTTTTAAAAATGTATATATAAACAATAGTTATTTGCTCTTCAAAGAAAATGTGCAAATGATGAAAAATCTGAAAAAATGTTACAGGTTTTTGTATTAATGTAAGTCATCTTGGATAAAACTGCAAGTAAAGTAGGTCAATAATGCCAAGAAAAATATTTATTTTCTACCCCAATAGGTACATATTTCCTCTAACATTTACAGCGTTTTGAAAATCCCCTCTAGATGATCACTTTTTTACATCATTTTGTTAGTTCATTAATTACTCTGTGGGCTAACAGATACACTTTTGACCCTGTAGTAGCTAGAATATCACCTGTATGAGGTGATGAGATATATAGTACCAGCACAAATGTTGCAGGTGATGTTTGTAGTTGAATCTACAGTATATCACCTGTATCCCTGAATATGCAATATATTAATCAATTGCTGTTTTGTATTCAACTTAAAATTAATCAATTTAACTATACTGTCTAGCACAGTGTTAATTACTTCTCAAAAGCATTGGCTTGTTTTTATGAGAACTCTAGAAAACAGTTGTGCTTGTTCTGTTTGAGGCAAGCGAGTTTTGAGGCTTGCAGACATCTGTTTTCTTAGTATTAACTTGAAACAAAGGACTTGTGTTTTCCACCTCGGAATTCCGACACTGAAATAGCAGATAATAGGAAATAGCTGGCTGGCTGGCACAAAGGTTGATGCGGTATTTGTTTTTCTTCATTCATTTTTTCTGTTCTTGCAGGTTTTCGTCTGTTTATGGAAAGGCTGCAAAGTATACAAAACGCCATCCACAAGTCAGAGCTGGTTACAGAGGCACATGCTGACACACAGCGGAGACAAGCCTTTCAAGGTAGGAAGACAAACTTGGAGCATTGAGAGTTTTAAACATTTTCATGTGGTACTGGGTTTCCTCACTGCAGTTAAAAAATCATGAAATTAGCAGTACTGTGCTTATTAGCGTGAAGGAGCGTGGGTTTGCGGACACGGATTTCTTTAAAGGCAGTTATCAGTTCAGTATCCCCGACCTGACCTTGCCAGCGCGATGCTCAAAGGCAGTATGTTCTATGTGAGAGGTGTTCAGGAGGAGGCGGTACTAGACACAACTAGACACAACTTGCGACCCTGCAAGCCAAAAACATGTCAGGGGAGTTGATTTCAGCCAGGTAGGTAGGGATCTGTTTTAATGCTGCTTTAGTTCTCATTTTTAACAGTCTGAAGAACGACAACATAACCTTTTTTTTTCCTTACGAGTTCTTTAATTGTGACCATTTCAAATTGTTAGCGGATGATGTACTTTATTTTGTGTAGGGTTTGCCAAGACTTATTATAAAAGAAATTGTCTTTGTGAAGGAACTATGATAAAGATCTGTTCAGTGACTTCTCCTGCCTCCTGCAAGAAGGATATGGTAAATGGTGGGATTGAATTCTTGTAGGTATACATTCACTCAGATAACACCAGATACTATTTTACCTTCAGACTTTACTGCAGAGATTTTAACCACTGTATATATAAGCCTGGCCTATAATAATACCCCACTTATAATGCACACATTTTCAGGGTTGCATTTTAATCCATAGATATTGAATCCCCATAAAGTGATAGTTTAAAGTGATTCGTATCTTCATTTCCAATTATTGTGTATTGTCACATAATGACCAGGTTAAAAATCCTCCATCTGATATAATGGAGAGAAGCCAGTGAATGGATACTTACAATTCTGGCAATGGTCACGATGAATCAGAACCCTCTCAACCTCCACATGCTACACAAAATTAATAATCATGTCATTAATCACATGTAGCATCTTTAAAATAGTTTTTCTAACTGTCCTGTTTTAAAACATTTTTAGTTAAATGGATTAATGTCAAACGATTTCATTACAGAGCCCACATTGTGAGATTATATGCAAACGTTTTGCCAGATGATGATTCTGTACTTGGAGCAAATACGTGCACACACCCATGCAGCCATTACTAAGCATACAAATCATAATCATACATCTTTAAGTTGCACAGCTTATGTTTTGTGTTCTTAACAATAAAAATTATGGTTTGAATACTTTCCTTTGAGTTTTATGTTTCTTTATGTGTCCTGTTGCAAAATGTGGTCAAATCTTTTATATCCAGAACATTTAAGTAACAAACTTTTTCCTATGTTCTTAATTAGTTTATCACAAAGAGGTCTGACTACATAGAAAGCACAGATGCTTTAAGATTTTCCACAGTAGGCTTTCTGTATGGTGCAGTGCCTACCAATTGTGTCCTGGTGCCGATTAGTCTTACGTCTTGAAAGTCATTTAGTTTTCCTTTCACTCTCCGCAGTGCGTGGTAGGCGGCTGCAATGCCAGTTTTGCCTCTCAGGGGGGTCTGGCCCGGCATGTCCCAACTCACTTCAGCCAACAGAACTCTTCCAAAGTGTCCAGCCAACCCAAGGTGAAGGAAGAGTCACCCTCTAAAGCTGGCATGAACAAGAGGAGGAAATTGAAGAACAAGCGCAGAAGATCATTACGTATGTATTTCTTGTGTTGTTTCTGCTAATCTGTCTGCATGAACTTTCCTTGCTCAATGGAGTATCTTCTCTCACTCTCTTGACTAATCCTAGAGATCTACCTATACCTGTTAGCAGGGGTGTGGAGATATTTTTGCTTATAATTAGCACTTTTTTATTTTTAAGTCGAGGTTTGTCCGTTGGATTGGCAGCACCACTAGATGTCCTTTTGGAAAAAAAATGTCATGTTTTTCACCCTTATAAATAGCTTGTAGTCAACAGGTTCACATCTTACTTAACCTTGATTTTTATCTTAGTATTCAATACATTTGTAAAAAAAATAAATGTGGTTTGGCAAGAAGTATGCAGTCAGCTCTTAGAAATTGCCTTTTTTTTCTTGAATGGTCCTAAACTTAATGACACTGCATTCTTTTAACATTTAGTTTGTCCACTGGATTGACTTTTACTACCTTTTAGGATTTGATCATTTAAATATCTACATCATGTTTACACTTATTCTTCACCCTTCTAAGCGAAATAAGCCCAGTTAAAAGCAATAACCCTCTTGAAATATGGTGATCAAAATTGGACGTGATTCCAAACATGGTAAAACAAGGACATTTTATGATTTGTGCTTTACTTCTGCTGATTTAAATTCTATGTTTTTAAATACATCCATGCAGTCTTGTACTTTTTGCTTCCCAGCACTCTACAGATGATGAATGAAATGAATTAAAACAGGTTTAGGTCTTCTTTATAGATTTCTTCTTCTAGTCCACTCCCTGCATTTATATTTAAAATACACCTTCTTCCTACTAGCCTGTAATACCATGTCTTTGTTCGTGCTACATGTATACTCTTTGTCTAGATCTGAGCTGTGGTTACTTAAAGATGTGTTAAAAACATGTGAAGTATTTTTGTAAAATAAAACGCTTATAGTCACAGATCTATGTCCCTGAAAACCAGTCATACAACATCAAAATTGTTGAACTTTTGCCTAAAAGCAACTGAATGGATATTAAATTAAAAACAATAATTATATTATCAGGGCCCTCATTGTGTTTAGTACAGAGCTGTTAACCATCCTGCAAAATACTCAGGTGAGTGGATGCAGAGTGATTATAAATGAAAGTACTCTGTCTCTTCCTGGGCTGAGCAACCTGTCGAGAGGCTTTTTATATTAGTTCTCTTCGAATACCAGTGCACTTTAACTTTATTTGGGAACAGTTTCAGTCTGGAAAAGCAGTGGTTAATTGCATCTCCCTCTTCTGTCTCACATCTTTCCATATAATCCACATCTATATGAAACTTCTGCCCCCCCCCCCCCCCCAGTTCATTAACAATTCCATATCAAAGTGAAATTGTTAGAAATAACTGCTTTCGTGTAATATATAAATAAGCTACTTGTGCATAAATAAAGGATCTGCATCTTGATGTCTATTAATTGTATGTGCAAGAAAAGCATCTTCATTGACAGAAAAACAAAAGCTAAGATCTAACCAGAATGTTGTACAAGGGTCCAGATTATGGTAGTGCTTGAGAAATGCAAAGCATGTCGTATTGCAGGATTTGTTTTTAAAATGATGTCCTGAAACTTAATCATCCCTCACAACAGGAAACAGAATAGCTTAAGGGTTTTATTATTACAGGCACAGCATGAAAACAGAATTGACAGTTTGTTTTCCCAGGCATTTTAAATGACGGTTTCTCAAAATCATTGCTAACTGTCATCTTAAATTTCTGTCTGGGATCCACATACAGATAACTTTTCTGTTGGTGAGAAAAGAAAATGGAAAATGTAGCTACACAGATCAAAAAGGTAGTTCATTCACAGTCTGCCCCTTAGAAACTAGAGCCCTATGAGTAACAATGTCCCTTGATTATAACGTGTGCATAAACGAACCATGAAGCTTACTCTTAATACCAATTAAGATCATTATGTTGGGGAATTAATCTGTGCGGGGGTTTTAGGGTAGTGTGCATTGGATATTTGCAAAGTGGCATCATTCCAGCAAGTGAAATAAAGTAAATGGTAAACGTAGTTCAAGTAGGTAGCTGCGTCATCATGCGTAATAATAATAATAATAATAATAATTGCTTACACTTATATAGCACTTTTCTGGACACTCCACTCAAAGCGCTTTAAAGGTAATGGGGACTCCCCTCCACCACCACCAATGTGCAGCCCCACCCGGATGATGCAACAGCAGCCATAGTGCGCCAGAACGCTCACCACACATCAGCTCTCAGTGGGGGGGAGAACAGGGTAATGAAGCCAATATAACATTTCGGCTGTAGAGCCTTCTTCGGGTGTGAATGGTAAACACTGCATATGTACTTGTACAAGATATTTGAACTTTACTTTTTAGAAAGGAAAGAATACACTTGCATATTTTAGAGCATTACCTTTAAAAAAAAGTTTTTCCAGTGTCAGCATTCCATTTATCAAATGAAGGACCACTCGTACTTATCCATTCTTAGACAAGCGTAATAAATGGAACAGTTAACTTGTGCATGCTTCATTGACCCGTCACTTTAAGGTCTGTCTTCCTTATATGGTTGCTAGTAGCTTATTGATTGAATGAATTTGTCCATCTTTTTCTTGAAGGATCATAGGGAGTGTCGGATACTAAAAAAGGAGGGGGTTAAGTTGTGATTTTCAGTTTAGTAGTTTGAAAGTTAGACTAATTGTTTGTGTCCAGCTAGCGGTTACCATTTACATACATCTTATGGTCAAAATGAATTATACCTGGGGTAGTTTTAAAAAAAAATCCAGGAAGCAAATATTTGTAGCTGTTTCATATATCAGTAGTTTTTCAAGACATATTCCACACAGAAAGGTCTCTTTGAACCATTACTGGTTGCAGGGTGTCTGACTGCCTTATTTTGCTAGCAGTAAGTACAGTAGCTATCAAATGAGTCCACCTTAGAGCAGACTTGCATTATTTCCTCAAGATTCTTTGCGGTGAGTTTTTTAACACTTTTGTGCTTTAAGGTTTGTCTTGCTTTTTTTCCCCAGGTTTACCCCTTTTATGTTTTTCTTTTTCAGCAAGGCCACATGATTTCTTTGATGCACAGACGATGGATGCTATACGGCACAGGGCTATTTGCTTGAACCTTGCAACACATATAGAGAGCCTGGGGAATGGTCACAGTGTTGTTTTCCATAGCACAGTAAGTTAATGTTTTTTTTTATCATGGGGTGTGTTTTGGGTGTCTAATACATCGTAAGTAAGAGGGCACTTAAATTTGAAGTTGTTAAAATTCAAATTTCTTTGAATTCAATCTTTTTAAAAACTGTGTTTTTCTTATAGTTTCCCTTGTAGAAGACTTAGTGTTTTGGCAACATTTTGATAAAGGCTACTGGTATTGAAAACCTAGTCTTTTTTGCATTTTAAAATGCCATTTTCAGCATAAAAAGAGAATTACATTTTAAAAATTAAACTCGTGAGCGTGTCTGCTTGCCTTAGAGGTATGTAATTAAAGTGGGACTTGTCACACTGCCTTGGACTATAGGCAGATTTGCTCTCGTGTCTTCCTTCTGTTCATCACTACAAACCAGTCACTTCATCTGGAAACCAGTTTTGTTTTAATTTCATTTTTATTCATTTATTCATGAGTAAAAATCTGAAGCTTCTCTGGGCTGGTATAGTTAAGTACACCAGTAATTTATGCTGAAGACAATCTCCAAAGCTGTGTGTAATAAGCAGCACTGTAAATTTTAAATGATGATAAACTATAGATACGTTGTCAATGGCAGGTACTGTAAGCGTATGAACCTCATAGACTTCAACTTGAACATAACACTACATGTGTCTTATTGTCTGCAATTGTTTTCTTAATAGAAAAGCATTTTGCTGTTCATACTATGAACAGCAAAATGCTTTACAACTTGTTTCACAAAAGCTAAAGTTGGTATAACCAGCTTTGTTGCAGGCAATCTGGTGGATATAAATTCAAAAATGTATAGATGCGTGCTTATCTATCTGTTCATTTATAGGTAACACCAATAATACTGTACAAGTACACTAACTGGTTGCTAGGACAACGATTTGGGAAGTTGGTAGAGTAGTAATTGTGGAACCCTATATTCTCCATATGTCATCATTCCTTAAATGCAATTTATAACACCACCCAAAAGACCTGACTGATTTTCATTTTGTTTTTTTCAATCTAAAATAATTAGATTGTCTTGTGAGTCTTATTTTCATAGTTCATGTACTCCCAAGATTAGAGCATGTGATTATGCAGAGTTCCATGTAGCCTCTCCTCATGATGTATCTGAAATCATTCAAATTAAAAGTGCCATGTTTCTTAGGTTACGTCCATACTCTCTCATCTCTCTCTCATACATACTCATCTCTCTCTCCCTATCTGTGTGTCTGTGTGTCTCATGGAGAGTAAGCTGGGGTATGCAAAAAGATAATTCCTAATGCAAGAAATTGTAAAGGGTTAATAAAGTAATGTTATATATTATACTGTCTTGCTTTGCTTCCATTATGGAATTCTGTGCCCCGTTTTCATATTCGTCATCCATAAATCATTAAGGTCTGAAATAGTCCCTTATTATAAATTATTCTTTGAGTGTTTAAATCATTTTTTCAGCTTGACCCTTAAAAGGTACTCACTTTCAGCCTTTCTGACGTATTGCATAACTAGGAACACAACACGAGAACACAAAGAAGGGAGAGGAGACCAGTTGGTAATGTGAAGTGTGTACAATAACTGATCAGAGGATTGCATCTAACCTTTTCTTGAAGGAAGTCAAGAGTATTGGCTGCAAAACCTGGGGTTGGGTGGTTTGTTCCTTACTGCCAAAAGCCTTTGGGTAAAGAAGTGCCTCCTGTTCTCCGTTTCAAATGCACCACCATGTAGCTTCCACTTGTGTCCTTCGTGTTGTGTTTTACTGTTTATTCCGAAGAAGTCCTCTGGGTCTTTCTTCCTCCGGCTCTTTTAAGGTGAACGATCGGAGGATCAGGGTTTGCAGAGTTTCGAGAGAACATACCGGACCATGAATAAGTAGCTCCCAGAGAATGTCAAGGACCTCAAATCATGAAAAGCTTTGTATGTTAATATCACCATTTGAAGTCTATTGGGTGTTTTTTATACAATCTGTGTAATGTTTTTATAGCAGGTTATTCAAACTGATCGGTCCTTCCTCAATATAGTTGTATTTGATGTATCATTGGGATCTATTTTTGGTTGTATTCTTTTTCGTATCTATGGATTTCCATTGAGTTACATTCTTCTTAGGTATGGTATTCATTTGCATTTCTATGTTGATGATGCTCAACTTTGTTTGCCCAAAGCCTAACATTTATCAAGCATTATTTGTCTTGTCATATTGCTTAAATCTTAGAAGATGGAAGAACTTTTTTTTTACCAAAATAAGCTGTGAACTTTGGGAGATCAAGCTGTAGAGTACACACACAAGATAATGTAATTCTTTTAGCTGTATTAAATCCTGCCTTCATTTGTCTGCTTATTGTCATAGTTTGTATTTAATCTTTTTTTTTTGCTTTGATTTTGTATGGTAAGTTCCTTTGAGGTACTGTAAAGAAAAGTATTAATAGCAGTAGTACCTGATAATATGATACCATCTCTTTTTCTCGCTCTGCTCCCTGGTACACCGACCATCTGCAATCAGTGAAGGCAGTTTCCTGAAAACTTGGAACATAGGTTGCGTCTTTCTGGCCTAAACGTACATTACCAGGCTTGGAAAGATTACATATCTGAATATAAGGATACAAAAGAGTCTGCTAGATCCACCTGTCTCTCACATTGAAAATTACCATAACAACCTCAGACACCTCTTCTCCACTATCGACAGACTGCTCCACCACATTACCTGCCTCATTGCAACTTTGCAATGTTTAGATTTCTTTAGCTCCAAGACAGAAAACATCCGGCATCACGTTCTTTCCGCAACGCATGGCACCTCCACACCTCTTTCCTGCTTGCCTAACTTTACTGGTTTCCTTCTCTCTTCTTGACTCTGCATCTGTCAGTAAATTGGTTTCACATATGAAACCCACCACCTATATATTAGATCCTCTTCACACCTTTTTAGTTCAGTCCTGATTCACTTCACTCTGCCCCATTGTCCTCAATAATATAAATGAGTCCTTTAGCACTGGTGTTGCAACAACGGCCCTCAAAACTGCTGACATTACCCCTGTGCCAAAAAAGCCTAACATGGCTCTGGGCAATCTAAACAATTTTCGCTCCATCTCCAACTTGCCCTTTCTTACAAAAATTATAGAATGGAATTTCTGACATTTTTCACATGGTTCAAGTCCTACCTCACTGATTGCTGTCACTCTGTCTCTCTTGGCTGATTAAGGTCTGAAATTGGACTCGTCAAGTCTGGTGTTCCTCAGGGCTTGATACTAGGCCCCTTTACTTTTCTGCATTTACATGTTTCCACTTGGTCAGCTCTTCAGATCACATGGCCTCGACTATAATTTTTATGCTGACAATACTCAAATCTACATCTGCACCAAACCCGACACTGATGTGGCTGTCTCTATTCTGATTGCATTTCTGACATAAAATAATGGATGACTCAAAATGTCTAAACTGTGACAAAGCTGAAGTCATGTTTATTGCCATCCCCCCTCCCCTTCAACTTTATAAAGCCAACGCTGTAACTCTTTTTGTGAATGGCACTGTGCTTGAACTTCATTTTTGAAAAACTTGGGGGTGATATTTGATGCAGGCTTGACATTCGACCCACATGTGCAACATATTGTCAAAACATCTTTCTTTGACCTCCTAAGTTATCGCTAACTGTGGCTGAAAAGCTGATCAACACATTTGTCTTCTCCTGAGCCGATTACTGTTATGCTCTGCTCGCTGGGGTTTCTAAATCCACATTGAACAAACTCCAGTATGTCCAAAATTCTGCAGCCAGAATCCTGACCAGGTCTAGTGCACGTGATCACATCCCTCCTATCCTGGGGTCCTTGTGTGACCATGCCCAAATTAGCTCCACTACACTTGCACTAGCTTCCTATCAAGTTTCGTTTCGACTTCAGAATTTTCACACTCACCTATAAGGCTCTGCATGGCTTGGCACCTTAGTACGTGAGTAGTCTGAGCTACTGTTGTCCCACTCCCCACCTCACAACCTTCACTCTTCTAATTCTGGTCTCCTATCTGCCCTCCAAGCCTGTCTGCACTCTAACGGGTGTTATAGGGCCTTCTTCTGTTATGCCCCAAAGTTCAGGAACTCTATCCCCAGGGATATCGGAGAGTCACCTTCTCTAAACTCCTTTAAATTAGACTCAAAACTTTCTTTCAAAGAGCTTTTACTTAACTGGATCTGTTCTTTACCCTTCGGTTCCTACTGTATTTGGTACCCCCATCTACTGACCCTTCTCATTGTGCATGTGTCATATTTTTATTTTATTGTTGTCATCGGTCTGTACAGCGCTTTGAGAAGCCACCTTTAAAGGCACTATATTAAATATATGTTAAAAGTTGATTATTAAAGATAATTTTGTTTACGTACTGAGCCCCAAGTTAAAAAAAATCCAACTTCAAGGGTGCCATTTCCTACATCTGTAGTACACAGAATTTTAAGCATCCTCTTCCTGATATTTATCAATTCGCCTTTGATGAAAAACTCAGCGGGTTTAAAATCGTAGGAGACATCAGTTTCTCAAAGCCTAGGGACTTGTGCCTGTGTTTCTGTCAGTTCTTTCATTGAACACCAGATGGCAGCAGAGACTTTCTCCAGGAAACTACTTTAAAGGAAGGCGCATTAGTATGTCCTTTTGTATTTAGAGTGGGAACTTTGTCAGCAGGAAAAAACTACATTATTCTACAATAACTGCCCCCAGTAGTTTCTTTAATATGATTTAATTCTATCATCTGTCAGTATTTAATGATAAATGCTTCGGGATTATTGCTTTTGAAGCCAATAGATAAAATTATACAAAATGTGCAATTGATTACTTCATGGCTTTATGAAAGAATTTAAAGAAGAAAATGATTAATCAGTTGAATGAAGGTATTTTGATATGGTTTTAGGAATAGGACAACGATCGTCTATACAAGGTGCTTTTTCAGTTTTTTTAAATTCAGAAAGCCAACGTTGAATGTTATTTTAACTCCAATGTTACTCTCAGGTGAAGTCTCATAAAAAGAAACTTTAGTGTTAGTTTTTGATGTTGAGGTAATGTTGTGCAAACAACTGATTATAAAGTTACCATATTTTATAAAGTTGCCCTGTTTATTTTTAAACCAACAAGTAAAAACAAAAACTTGAAATAAAACTGAGCAATAAAAGCTGTGTCTTATTAACTTATTTGTTAGACCTGGTGATGGACCTCTGAAAGAAATGTAAAGAACCTGTTACAGACGCAGAAGATAGTAGTGTGGCTCCAATATATATTTTTTTAGTTAGACCTACACCTGATTGCATACATTCTATCCTTTGTTTTTGTTAATTTTTTACTTACTTTTTTTATTTCTTTTACTTACTATTGTACTTTTTTTTTCTTTATCGCAATGTAGTGGGTCCTTGCGTTTGGAAAGGCACTTTATCAATAAGAATTATTATTAGTTTATTCATTCATATTATGTTATGAAATCTTTTTTTCTCATTATCTGGCAAGGGTATAGAAATCAAACCTGTACTACACCATTCAAGTTCTCTAATATAATTCACTTGCCAGTCCTCTGTTTATCCAACAGAGAGCAGTGTTGTTCTTTGATAAATTGTGTATGACAATTTAACACAAGAAAGCTTTTTGTTGAACAAAAATCACAAAGCAGCACACAATTAAGATCTAATACTCTACTAGGTTAAACCAGTCCTTCCCATTATATATTTTAACTGTTCTTTACAGAAATTACAGATGACCAAGATTAAATTTAGAACATAATGCACTGTTGATTATTCACTCATATATTTTCAGTGTCCTTTATTTGTATTTCTGTTGTATTTGCACCCCATTTTCTAGTTGTGATCCGACATTCTTTCCATTACACATGCACATTTTAATGATAGGAACCAAATGCAATCCTAAAATAAGATGTTAACATTGCCGCATTGACTTTTCCTACAGCTCTGTGGTAGAACTGTCTCATTGCTGTAAGCCGACTTGATACACATTGAAATATGGAAGATCAGGTGAACTCAAGGGAAAATTGTGATCAGAGTCAAAATCTTCACCTTTAAAATCATTTGGATCAAGGGAAACATTTATTAATTCTATTTCATACTGGATCTTATGCACTCTCGCATTTGAACTCTGCCTATACATATAGATATTGTGATACTCTGCCATTTCAATGCTGATCAGTGCTGGCTTGATTTAGCTGTCATTTTCAGTGCAAACTCCTGAAAACTGGCTCTTCTTCATTTACCCAGTTTTGCAATTTCCATTCTCACAATGAATGTTTCGTTTTCTCCGTTTTTAGCACTAAGCCATATCTGCATCATATGGTTTGGCGCCAGGACAAATCCTAAAGGTGGCTGCATTTCTGAAAAGGTCACAAACCCATGTCAGATTTCAGATGTCAATAAGACACAGCATTAAGGGGTTATGCATATGACTCGGTTTGTGTTTTTTTGCATTTTTGTAAGCTGTGGAAATATAGAAAAAGCTTTTGTGTTTTACTTTTTCTGTTGGTGTGTAGAAGAATCTAGAAAGCAGACAGTTATTTGGTCTAGGGAACACATGAAATCCACCAGCTTGCCCTGTTATTTTTCTATAATAACGTACTGTACATAGTCTTTGTATTGCACTTCATGTAGCATTTTTGTTTTTAGGATGGGAACATTTCCTCCTGAGAGACGGTGCAATGAAAAATACAGTGCTAGTCCCATATCCAGATCTAAGGCTCTTTGTCCTGTGACTTATACGCTTCAAGTCGATATGCGGTTGTTTCTTCCTGCCCTATGTAACCCTGTTAATGATGAGATCACAAAGGGCAGTATGTTTATTACTGACTGTGGAATCATATGGACACTATACGGATGAGTGCCATATCAGTGCCATGCAGTTCCAGAAAACACTATTGTACGCATTTAGTTTCAGAATATTCTTTGTACAACACTTGCCTTTTAAATATACTAAAGCATACAGTCCACAATTCCTAGGCCGTTCTTTTTACCTTTTCATCCATGCTTAATTTATGAAAACAACATTTTTCTGCGAAGGTTCTGAAGTAGTCTATTATGTTTATTGCAATGCTTTATCACACGAAGTCAGTGTATAGCTTGAGACAGTTAACAAACGTTGACAATTTTATGCAGGATTGAATGGCTGAACATACGTTTACTGGAGAGCCTTTGCTTTATTTGCAAGCTTATCACTTTATTTCTCTTTCTGGTTGATCTGTGATCTGATAAATTGCCAGCCAGCAGCATTCTGTCCAGTAGTTCAGAAAAAAGTTAACATAAATCTGATAAAGCTAGGGTCATGCAAAGTAGGAGAGTAAATATTTTAGCATTGCCAAAAAAGCTGGACAGGGAGTAGACGAAAAAGTGAGTAAATCAGGACGTTTGAAAGGGAATATGTTCTGCTGTACTTAAACAAGAGGCGCATTATGCATAGCAAAGTGTGCATTCATCTTTCAGTGTTACTAATCTAATATTGTTATTATCTTAATGTTCCATCAGGGATCTTGAATGTAGTTTGATTGTTCCACAAGTGTGCTTACTGACAATTAAAAAGAGGGTGGGAGAATTGGATTTTCCAAAAAAGAAGTTTAATAAAAGTAAAGGAGTGCTTATCTTGAAATCTGGTGTCAGATGTTTTTTTTCAAGTATGAAGGTTTGTGCTAAATTTAGTTTTGGTGAAATGTTTTTGTTTTCCACCAGACTGCGTCATTGGTAAGATTTCTTAGCAATTGTAATTGCTTATGTGCAGCGAAGTAGTGCTGCTACCGTGTACATCTGTTTCTGCTGGAGATGTTTGCCCCAAATTTTTTGCTTTTTAATGTTTTTCCTTCTGAATGTTCTGTAATCCATACAGTTTTTCTTCACTGCAATGCAGTGTACACTTCAGATAGATGGTTTTGTTCTTTCTTTTTAAAATAAAACCTAGATTTCCTTATCCTAACACTCTTTGTATGGGCACTAAATCATACTAAGTTCTGCTGAGATCTTACACAGCTATTTTAAGTGGCGTTCTTTCTGAACGCATACATATTCTTTCAAAACCGGCCCTTCGAATTGCATTTATAACGCTGTTTTCAAAAGCAGCTAAGAGCAAAATTAACTCCCATGCTTCTTTAATTAAAAGACCAATTAAACAGCTGCCAGCTTGCAAGGGCTCAGATGCGCTCCTCTGACGTACATGGAGGGATGCAGCACAGTGAAAGCTGTTGTCTTTGGAACACTGTTAAATAGGTCTCCTTTCCTCCCTTCTGCTCATAATTGGAGTTTTTCAGCCAGCAGTGTATTTAAAGAAGCTGGAAGACAAATAATAAGATCACAAAATACAGAAACTCCCTAACATAGAGGTGGTGTGTGGTAGGGATGATTTGCCCTAATTAAAGAAAAGGACAAAAAGGTGGTTGATTTCATAAACTGTGCCTTTTATGTCTTTACTTTGCTTTCATCTATGCAGTCTCAATTTGTGAAATGTGGAGATACCTAGACACATAAAATCCATCCAGTTATATTTCTTTTATTTTAAAGATGTTTTTACAGCAATGGGCTTTGCATGTCTTGCTCTTAAAATATATATGAGCATGCTGAGCTGGTGTCAGTAATTTTTCAAATCCAGCTCTTACACAGCAAGACCAGGATCTAGATTTTTTAAATTAGAGACATTAGACAGGAAGTATTAAAAGTAGACATTGTATCAAATAATAATTTTCAGGAAGTATTTAATATATTAAAGCCGATTTGAAATAAACTACCACTCTGTTTCACTCAGGCACAACAACATTTGTGTTCTTGTTTTGTTGAAGAATAATTCTTGCTGATTGGTACATGACACTGGCATTTGACAGTATTGTGATAAAGTGTCCAGCAGTGGACTACCTTGACAGGACGTAGGCTGGCGAAAAAGAAGGATTTATTTATATATTTATTAGCTGAAAACAAAAAGGCTTGCCATTTAAGTAGCTACTGAAGAAAAACATCCCTCTGCCAATCTTGCATAGCTCTTGGTTTACGGTTGAATTGAAGGAAACCACAGTTCCAACTTACTGGAAGAGTTTTCGTCTCAGAAGAGATGACTTTTATTGCCCTTCAACCAATTTTCATGAATGCATACTCAATTCTCCAGAGTCAAAAGTATTATTTTTATAATCCATGTGCGTAATAAATGTGCTTAACAACTGTTGGCTCATTGCGATCCTTATAAATAGATATCCTTTAAAAGGCCTCTGTTTTTTTTTTAACTTTCTTGAATGTTGAAACTGATTGCTTCTGCTTTATAAGTTCACTATCGGAATTTGTGTTCACCTCAATGTTTTTTTTTTGGAGATTCAGGTATAATCACATCTTAAGTTGTTTGAAAACACATTAAGCAAATCTGTCTTAAGACTTATAATCGGAACAAAGCAATATTTTGATGCAAAAATGTTAGCAGCTCAGTTGGAAATGTTACGTGTTAAATGTTTACAGTGCATGAATACAGATTTAAGACTTGGTACAGTTGGTGAAAATCAGGGCAGTTAATATTTCAACCTTTCATTGGAAATTAGTTCTCTTATTTTGAAAGGTTTTGTGGGGTTGGAGTAATATCTAAAGCAAAGCTGCATTGAGGTTAGGGTGACCTTACTGTGGGGTAGCAAGGAAGTAAATGAGAAACATTAGGAGAAGAACATAAATCTGTACCTGTTAGCAAATATAACATTTTGGAGTGGTTGTTACTGGCGGTGGTGATGCGCTTGCTTACAGTTTTGGAGAATGGAGTTTGATTGGCTTTTCGCAATCTGGATTGACTTAACCTCAACTCAGATCATCCCATTTTGATGTTTTTCTGTAGTTCTACCACTGTTTTTGTAGAAATGTGTTACAAGCTTTCGTTCAAGCTATGTAGAAAAGAAAACAAAGATTTTTAAGATGCCTTTTTGGTACTCCTCAGCATCTTCTGTTTGTTATTTACTGTCAGGTATTGAGGATTCTGCTGTTAATGGCCATAGCAAGCTGAGCACTGGGTGCTAAAATTTGTTTAAGAGGTAAAAACATGGTCTTGGTTAATGTGTAATGTGCATTATGTGAAATATTTGGCTCCACCAACCATGACTTTGTAGATTGAGTGCTCTGTGTGATGCGCTGTGAACAAATGCTATTCTTGTGCCATTAAGGAATACCAAGTAGCTTTCTCATCATTGCTCATGAGTCTTATGCATGTGAGCTGGGAGTGCATCAGAGGTTATGTATACTACAAATTATAGTAAAATGTGAATGTGTACATAGAAATTTTAAAAAGGTGCTTCAAGGACAGAGCCCTTCTTATTGCGTGTCTTTCCTTGGTTACTGTTGGGCATTTTTAAATCCAGGACAAGTTTTGGATGGAAATAGGTTGAAAAATTGATGGCACGGCTCACAGAATCAGTTAGTAAAACTCTTGCAGATCCTGCTGCTTGGCGGGTTTCCAAAATCATCACATTAAACCTAAAACCGTGATAAAAGATTTTTAATAAAATTGGTTTTACGTCATTCTGTGGTACAGGCAAGTTGGCAATAGCATAAAGGGCACATTGTAATTTTTTTAGAAAATAAATGTGTTGTAAGGTTTAAATTGAAGACTCAGTAAATTACAATGTAGGCTGTGCATCATGTGCAATGTTTTTGTACATACACATTTGTATGTACATGCATTTTTTAGATCAAAAAACATTATTGTGACTTCTGTTTTTATTGAACTTTTTTTAATCATCACTCAGAATTGATTGGTCTAAGTCTCCTGCACTTAGACACTGTGTATGTTCATCATGTCATATGTTTGATAACCAGAAAGCAAGAAATCTTCATCAAAAGCCTTGTTGAAATCATGAAGATGCAACAAAAGGTGCGATTTTTTTGCTCATTAAATTTGAAAATTATGATTGTGTAATATTTAACTTAATTTAATTAAACTTCATACACTTGTGAAACTGATTAAATTAATGTTGCTGTATTTGGCAATGGTTTTAACTTGTACTGTGACAGAGAGAGGGGGCTGCATCTTCTCTGTCAGTAGGAAATTGAGTGTATAGAAATTGAGGAGATGTACATTTAGGATTGAGGACTAGAGGACTTTTACACTGTGTATTGTGGTTGGTGGGTTCCTTGTGGAGGATGTTAATTTGCTAGTGTCTGCCTTGTATTTTTTGCTTGGCATTTGCAAAGAAAAAATACACTACAAAATTCTGCACTGCACTGTGCTTTTAGTTATTTTTGGGTATTTATCAAGCTGTATTGTGTTTTCTGAGATTTGATTTCTGTTAGTTTCTTTTTCTCCTTAACTGTTCAGAACCCTATGTGGGAGCACTCGGGACGTACACTGTTTTTTTTTGTTAATCTTGTTGTTTTTAGTGAACAGTGGCCTGTCTCTTTCTTGTAGGTCTTTTCCCATATGTTTTTCTTCTTTTTCTTCAGCTGGAGTATCTAGATGGAGATAAGAACACGAGAGCTTCTGCCTCAGCTGTTCTGAACCACTCTTTGTATCAAACTTTGCCTCAAAAGACAAAAAGATGTTCAACAGAAAGCTGCCTTCCTAGAATGAACTAGAATGAACACCTGAGTATTGATTTATTTCAATTAATGTGAACGATGAGTTGCCACACACTGGGTAGAAATTGCAGATTTATTTAATAAGACAGATACCACATTAGTGTTCTTCCAGGTCTGATTCTACAGACATAATCAGCGTATTTTATTATTTTGCATACTTATTCACCTTTACCTCAGAATGATCAAATGCCTGATCTATAAAGTCCTGGTTTATGTTGCAGGAAAACAAGATAGCTTTTGTTTTGGAGTGATTACCAACCTGTTATTTTGTAGTTGTGACAGGATTTTCCATGGCATGCTTATATACTGTAACATCATTTTCAGATGACAGAGGTGCACAACTAAGTTATGATACCCTTGGGACTGCTTCTCTTATTGTTTAACATTTCAATGAATGTTACAGTGCATTGTATCCTTGTGTTATTAGCATGATCAAAATGTTGAAACTTTGGTTTCTTTCTAGGTAATAGCAAGGCGGAAGGAAGACTCTGGGAAGGTTAAGGTTCTTCTACACTGGACACCGGAGGACATGTAAGTACTGCTGACATCCTCTTGCTGAGAGAGAGGCCAGAAAATTGACCTTACTGTGTTTAAATGTCACTGGTGTTTACCACTCGTTAGGCATAGGACTTGCTTGGCTCGGGGGCCTTCAGGAGTTAGGTTGCTGAGTTGGAAATTATTTTGCAGGCATTATGATGAACACTGTGTAACTGACATTAATGTATTTTATGAACTGAGCTGACCTACACTGTCTGAATCTGATCCCCACAGTTTTTCCTTTTTGTCAAGGAAATTAGTGAGAGTCAGCTCAATAGAGGTTAGAATTCGTAATCCCCACACCATGGTCCTGTTTCACATTAAACGGGTGGAGCGGTGGCTCTGTGGCTAAGGATCTGTGACTGGAAGGTTGCCGGTTCAAATCCTGCGGCCGGCAGAGGAATCCTACTCCGTTGGGCCCCTGAGCAAGGCCCTTCACCCTAACTGCTCCAGTGGTGCCGTACAATGGCAGACCCTGCGCTCTGACCCCAAGCTTCTCTCCTTGTCTGTGTGTCTGTGTCTCCATGGAGAAAAAGCTGGGGTATGCGAAAAGATGAATTCCTAATGCAAGAAATTGTATAGGGCTAATAAAGAAACATTAAAAAAAAAAACATTAAACCTAAAACTGTTGTATCCGGGTTTAGGTTTAATATGGCTTAAAGTTTGGGTCTAATTGTTTAATTCTGATACACACTGTATTACCTCTATCATTGTATTTCTAACAGCTTCTGAGAGAAAAGGTAGACACTTAAACCCTGTACAAAATGGTGGTAGTGCCCTGATTCATATACAGGGATTTTGCTACTTTGATGTGATCTCTAAAGTTGAAAGCATATGTCAACCCAATGTAGTTCTTCAGATGTGAAACCCCGAGCCATAAATCATAGTTGCTTTTTGCAAAGCTTCTGTCAATGTAAATAGACTTATTATGGACAGCAATGAATATTCCATTACTGTAGGTCAATGTCAATATTGACAGAACTTATCCTAAATTAAACCAGAAAGAAGATCAAAATCCGGGGCAAATTGTATTAAATAGGTAGATATAAGTCAAATCAGATTAATGTTTCCTTTGATATTATGGAAGTTATTCTCTTTGTAATCCTGGGTCCATCTAAGGTCAGTGGTTATATCTCAGTGCTTATCCAGTGTATCGTGGAGTATCTCTCAGCACAACACGGGCAAGCTTAGAGTCTTGCTCATGGTTGAGCCTAGGTTGTTGTAATTTGTCATTTGTAGAGACATAAAAATATGCCATGGTATAACGTTAAAGAATCCTATACACCAAAACTGTTAAAACTGGTCAATGCTTAACTGTCTGGACTGATTGCCTTTCATTGTCAAGGGAAGAGAGAACGTGCATTGAAACATTTAAGAAATGTTAGTGTTTTTCAGGATAAGTGTTTCAGTAAGAATAAGGTTTTTCACCTAGGAAACTTTGACAGACTTTTTATTTCTAAGTTGGATTCTGATAACCAAGTTCAGAAGTCATGGATGAAGTAGGTCAAGTGTTATATTCAAGACACCCTTCCGTGGGTAACTGATCAGTGCCCGATGTCCCTCCATTTAATATGCAAGGCTGCTGCAAGATCATCAGTATTTCTTGAATGTTGACACTAATGTGCTTGTCTAGCCAGGTTGCCCCAGAAGGAGCTCATTTTGGTTGAGGTCCAGTAATACAGTGGGCGATTGCATGACTTTAGTAGCAGATTAAAACTGTATATTGGGGACCTTTGCAGGTGTGGGCCACAAGCGTTAGTGTGCTCAAAGATATAGAAGATGCAGTGACAATAGTGTTGCTGTAAAATTAGTCTGCAGTTGAATTGCCAGTAACAACAAACTGCCTTCAGAATTTAAAATTAATGGCTTCATGATACCATGATACTACTATCACCCCAGATGAGGCCAAAACAGAGACATTAGTGAACCTTTAGTGGTTTTGCATATAGGCTTGTACTCCACTGTCACCAAATGAATAAAAGACGTTTAAAGATCTGCGAATAAAAGATCTGCAATTAATCTAAAAACACCTAATGTTAAAAGGTTGTCATCTGAAATTAATGTACGGACTGCATTGTGCAGCATCATTGGTGCCTAATGACTTTTAATTGGTACCATAGTTATTAATGTTCTCTTAGCGGTTATTAGTGGTAGGGCGACTTCCTCATGTATAGGTGCATCACTTTGCTTATAGTGGTGTAAAAAATGAATGCCATTCTTAGATTGTGCATTGCTTTACAGCAACAATATTAAGTCTGAAAGGACTTATATGCCCTATGTGTTAAAGTAAAAATATTATTTCCTCACTGATTTAATACTTATTAATACCAATACCAATCTGTGCATTGAGGCCAAACCTCCAGAACTACCCAAATAGACAGGAGACTTCAATGAAAGGAATCTCAGAAGGTTTTCTTTCTCTTATTTAAAGGATTCCAGCTAGTACTATAGCTTGATTTGAAACCAAAGGCTGTACTATCTTATTTTGTTTTTAAAGAGACATTTAATTTTTCTAACATTTTCTCCTAAATGCCATCAGATTAAGAATCAATTATTCCTTTTTCTCCCTGATACTGGATGAGGAAGATAACCCTCAGAATAAGAATCTCATTTTCGCGGCAGAGAGGAGAAAGAATTATAGTAGTTTAAGGATGTGTGGGCCTCTGTGAATCAGCAATGAAAAATGAATTATTTGGGAAATAATTTTGTGTATGTGATATTCATATTTTTCTTAAGGAAACAAATGGAACAATGTTTGGACATTTATATAATTAAAAAATATCATTAATCTTAGGCAAGCCTCTCATTTCTTAATATATTTTATACATTTCTTAAGCTTTTACTAATAACACCTTGACATATGCTATAAAAAACAATCCTGTTTGTGTTACAGTAGTTTTGCAAAACACTCAAGACATTCTTCTGAACTGGTCTTAATATTAGAGAAAGATCAATGAATGAAAATACCGGGATTGTCAGAAAGTCCAAAATATTGGTATAAGGACACTTGAAATGCAACATGTTTGGCATACCTTATGACAGGTTTAATAAAGATACAAAATATGTTGCTAATACAGAAAAACATGGTAGTATTGGTAAAAAAAACATTTTTAGATCACTGTACAGGCATTAGAATATGCTGGCAGGAACAACTGCTAGCCCTGGTATTAAACTGTTTATTTGTTGTGACTCCTGTAAGAAATGGGCAGTTAAATTTAATGGTATCTATATCCTCCAATGAAGCAAGAAGAGGTAAAAAGACTAAATAGGCATTTACAAAATATCTGAAAGTGAGTGTTGAGAAGCAGCACAGAGTGATGCAGCAAGAGAAAGATTGTTTGGTGACATTTACAGAGTGAAGCCCTCCAAACGAACAGAACCCACTGAGTGAAGGGGGAGGCAAAGAGTGCGATGAAGCAGATCATGTGCAATGACTAGGAAAATTCAGGCATTAATCCCAGTTGCATAGAGCAGCATCCAGTGAGATGAACCAGAAACCAATGACAGCGTATTTAGTCGTCATGAAAGAATACGATTAAAGAGGTCTATCTTAAGATGGATTTCAAGGTTGTAGAAGATATGGGATTCAAGTTGCTCGCCTGTGGCTTCAGCTTGAAAGGTAATGTAAGGGAAATCGGACCAGAAACTGCAGCAGAGCTTTTTGCTATTATTTCAATAAAAATCACACTCTGGAAGCAGTGCATGAACTACGGTAGTTCAGTTCTTACTAAATGGATTACTACACCTGTCATTGAGATATAGTTTTAAGTCTTCTGTTTTGTTTTGAGACCTGCATGCCCTGCTGTCCTGAATATTTGGATGTCCAAACTTTGTTTAGCAGTATGTCCCTTAGAAATGGTTTTCTGATTGTTTACTATACTCTGCAGCTGCAGGGGGATCTTTCACTCAGGCATGTCCTTAGCAGACTTGGTATCAAAACACACATCACTTTTAACCTCTACAATTTCATGGCTTTATCAGGTTAATGACATTTTTATTGTGGTAGGTTCAGTGATGTTTATCGTTTCTAATCAAGAATCATGATAAACTTTATTTATTAAAAGGTGACTTTTCAAAGCACTTTAAATCAGTGATGATCAACAGGCTCGTAGTATGTGGCCGCCTTTGATAGCAGTGCAAGCTGTAAATCCGGGACCAGGATACAGATGCTGTTTTGTGGGATTTTGTCCAATTACTCTCATAGAGACTGGACACGCACATGCCTGTTCTTTGGTCCCTAAGTTTCAAATGCCATGTCAACCCAGCTCGACTCGCCACAGTGGTTGAACGGAGCTCATGTTTGGCTGGCAAGTAAGACATCCACAGCATAACTCCAATTCTTGTCAGTGTGTCATGGTCAGTTAAGAATGAACAATCAGATCGACACCAGAAGCAATTTAATCAAGGTCTACAGTCAATATGCTTTGTGTACTCTGAAAGCATGCATAGATAGAGGTCTAAGTTTTTTATACTCATTATGTTAAGATTTGGGTTGACTAACATAATACTGCCTAAAATCATTATTGAAGGCAATAGCAGTTTAGGAATATATTTACCAAAAAAACTAAGTGTGCAGGCTCCTGCAATTGCATGGTATATTCGTCATTATTATGAACAGTTGATAATGGTTAAACAAGAAATGTATTAATTTATAAGTATGAACTACAGGCATATAACTTGATCGTTGTTTTCCTGAAAAACGCTGCATTATAGAAACTATTGGTTCAATGGGAATTAAGGAGTTGGTAGGTACAAAGCTCAGATTAACAAGTAACTGGCCATGCTATTATTTTGAACGTATTACTTCACAATCACAATCTATGTTTTTGTGACCATTTTAAACAGAAAACAGAAAGTCATAATGTGCAGCTATATTTACATTTCTAAGCAGTGAGAACATTTTTGTAAGAACCTTTAACAGTCCACAATACTATAATTTTTTAACTTACCATAAAAAAATGAATTAGTTTGTAAATAATATTATTGTGCGAAGATATAATTGCAGAGAGAACAGTGAAAAATAAAACAAGGCATAATATGCATTAGTATTTACATAGGAACAAGTAATAGGTTTCTTCCATGCTGGGAAAAAAATAAGAGAGAAAACATGTTTCGGCTGTGGAGCCTTCTTCAGGTGTGAGTATTAATGACACCTGAAGAAGGCTCCACGGCCGAAAAGTTCTGTTTTCTCTCTTCTTTTTTTTCAGCATGGAATAAACCTATTACTTGTTCCTTTGCAGCCTACGCATGCTGACGCAGCTACCCAACTGAACTACTTTAGTATTTACATCACTAAGCGGTAAGTAATTCTGCAGTGAAGGAGAGTGAGACAACATTTTCTTAGGAGACTTTAAAAAAAAAACAAATACACTACTTTAAGCCCACCAGCTCAAATGATATCAAGCTCTATCGTTTCTCCTCTACTGCTTCATAACAAGCTTCTGTTCCAGAGTAATAGCTTTCCATTTTTCACTTGCACCACATGCACGAACCGAATGCCCTGGCCGCTCATTGTAACAGCAGTATTTATAACTGTTTTTCTAAAGAAAGAAACTACAGTAGCTGAGCACAGCACAACTCCGCTGTGTGTTTGCAGGTTGGACAAAGACTGAGGCCCATCCCAAGTGTGTGATGCTGTGCCGAGACTGCCATGCAACTGTTCTTACTTTATGCGTGTGATTCGTTCCGGTACGCTTGAATCACATTACAGCCAACAAGCACCTGCATTGTGGAAGAGCGTTCCCTTATGTATGAATCTTGTTATAGCCAGTTTGCTTTATGGCATCGTGTTATAGTTTTATGGAACCATGCGTTATAGTTCAGTTATTACTAACTGGATTTCTATGCCTGACATTGAGACATAGTTTTAAGTCTTGATTCTTGTGTCTGTGGTCCCTGTGATCTTGATAGGTTTCAGTTCCCAGGTTTTACTCCCTTGTACAGGGCTGTTGTGAGAGTTGTTTTTTGAAAGAAACGTTTAAGGTGCTGTTTCTGAGACACACACGGCAAGTCCATTTTTAATATTGTAATGTAACTCTTATTCAGATGTGACTTGTCAACAGTTTAGTTTGCAGATGTTTTCATGATCTTTTGCAAAATGTTTTGTATATGTCCCTTAGAACGTTATCTTGAAAAGCAATATTTATTTTAGTTTTGGTTTAAGACGTATTATTAATCTTTGTGGTATTTACTGCATGGTTTTTACTCTAAAATGTGTTTATTCAATTTGCCAAGAGTATTTAAATCTCATATTGTAAAATCTAATTGCTACTATTTTGAGAAATTCAGTATATTTTTTATGATTCTGAATTTCCACTAATTTAGAAGATAACTCTTATCCTTTGTTTAGCACTTATTATAAAATATTTATTTGACTAATACAGACGTGTCTGGTGGAAAGTGTTACAACATTTGCCATAAATATTTTGATATGCCTTGGTGCATTACATTGTCCCTGTGAACATGAACATGTGATTCTTGTAATGATGACCTCAACATAACCCCTTTTTCTGGTCAATATTTCCATACTATTTCAGTTCAGGATGACACTAAAATCTGAGGTCAGGGTCACCTCAGGGCAGTATGTGAACCAAAAATACATAAAAAGGTGAGATAGACAGAAAACTCTACATCTGTGAAGGCTTCCTTCAGTTGAGCTCCATCCAGAACAGAAGGCATTTTAACCCTGCTTTTCATGCATGTATGTTACTCCATGTAAGGTGGTGGAATGAATGACTCTTGAAGTTGGGAGGTTTGTCTGTACAAGCAATACGAATGTTTTTAGTGTAGTTGCCACTGTTCTTTCCCCTCCAAATGCTACCCTGGGGAAATGACCACACACGATAGAGGTGACACGAGAAACGTTTGCACCACATCAGTCTGTTGTCGCTAAATAATTTGCTCATTATATAATATAACCTTCCTCTTGAGATGTAGGCCTGCAAAGCTGCAAAAACAAAGGAATTGTGACATCTGTACTTGCTTTTTAACATATATTTTCTGGTTTTTTTGTGTTTACATTGGATCAAGTAACATTGAATCCTTTCTCAATGTTTATCAGAACCGTAGTTTAAATCCTTAAGCCTTGAAGGAACACCCTTCATTTTCTCAGCCAAGTTTTTTTTAATAGTCTGACCTACTTTTGATTAAAGTCTATTAATTTCAACATGGTAAATAGTGAATAAAAGTTAAATAAAATTATAAAATGAGAAATAATGTTGTGGGTTTCATAATTAGACTGTAATTTGTTCCACAAGTTTCCACATTTCTGAAGTTTGAGTGTTTTAGGTATAGTTGCAAACTAATCCCACATTAATAGTGTTGCTGTTTTGTCTGGTTCATACAGAAGTTTGACTTCATGAAGCACATGGCTTCTGTATAAACCAGACAAAAAGGTTAAGGCATTGAACTATTCTAAACAAACATTAAATTGCTTCCTGAAGGTCTTGTATATGCTGTAGAATGAATGTACATTTTCTCATAAAACGTCACAATGCTCTGTTGTAAAGTGCAGTAATTAGCTTCATGGACTGACTGGTGTGTAAAACGAATCCGTCGTCCTGCCTAACTGTCCATCATTGTTGGATCCCACCTCACTTTTTGGCCTAGTTTCATGTAATTAGAATTGATTGATTCAAATAAAGATGTTTGTTTTATTCTGTGAAAACCTTTTTGTTGTTTTTGTGCGAGTTGTTCGCAGGATCAGGCCATTAATATTCAGTATGATTCTCAGGGGGGCTTTTATTTTGGAGCCAGCCATCAATTCTCCAAAAGAATGTGTGTCAGGTTGGTGGTAATGTGGAAAAGTTCCTTTCTCCTGAGACTTTATTTGGAATATAAATTTCTGGGTCATGAAAAACGAAAGCTAAACAACTCTCCCTTGTTGAAAATTTCTCAATGTTTTTTGGAGGGGGGTAGTTAGGGAGGAACTTGAGCAGTGTCGAATCTGAAAATGCTGAAGCGCGGAAGAATGCAATCTGTTTTGAAAAAGTCAGTCCAGTCAAACTGTTTTTAAAGGACATTTTTGGCATGAACTTGCTAAATATTTGAAATGATTATATATTTGAATTTCATGTAAATATAGTACTGCTTTGTCTATATTATTTAACGAACCGTTTGTATTTTTTGTGCACGAGTGTAATCGTAGTTTGTTATAATTTCATATTTACTATATATTTCTAATATATACACTGTATTAAAAAAACTATTGTATTATATAACACCATTACTTTTATGTGGTTGACCTTCCCTCTGGAACACTTGCTTAATGTAAAGCTTTGCTGGTTCAGACACTGTCTTTTCTGTTGCGGACAAAGCTCAGCAAAGCCCCATGGTTCCATTGACCAGATTTTAAGACCGGCTCTATGCCATCTGTGAAAATGACAAACGTTCTTCCCTTTAATGGAAGACGTTTTCTGTTTCAGTCTTATGCACTGGTCAGCTGTGTTGCCAAATCCTCTCCCAAAAGTGTTTGATTGGATAAAGTGAGGCAGATGTGTATTAAAAACAGGTATTTAGACACCTACTCCTGTACCTGGTTGCAGAGGATTATATTTTTAAAAGTCTTTCAGGCCTTTCACGAAATCTTAGTCATATTGGCATAGCATGAAATATTGTCCTAAATATGCCTTACCTTGGCTCTTTTATACATTCACTTTATGTATTCTGTAAATGTGACACCAACACAAGACATTCTTCCATTGAGCAGATATAGTTTCTTCAGGCATTGCTAGAGAATTAGTTGGCTAAATTTGTATTCATTTTATCCCCTTTGGTATATATGTTGTTAAACTTCAATGAGTGGTGAAACAATGCCTCTGTGAAAAATAATATCATATATTTTAGCTCTTCAATTAGTTTTGTAGTTACATTTAAGAAGCATTTTAAGAAGTATACCAAAAGGCAAAAACAATTTTATAAATTTACAGTTTATAAATTGTTCCAAAAACGTATTTTACTTAACACTACGCAGTGTGTCGCAATAGAGGTATGCATTTCTACTAAAAGATGCTGCGGTTTTCACATAAAAGCATTTTACTTTTTAAATTGGAAAAATTCTTCCTCCAAATGCCAGCTATGTAAAAAAAAAACCCCAAAAAACTCAGGCCTGCACAGCCTTCATGAAATGTACAATACCGTCTCTGGGATGGTACGATTCATAGCTGCAACATGGCCGATTGTGGTTGGTTTATATACGTTATGATGTATGTGTGTGCATGCGTGCAAGCATTGAATTTTCTTTTTAGTAACTTATAAGAAGTTGTTAGAATGGCAGACCTGTTAAGCACTGTTTTTAATTATTCATAACAACACCACTGCTTTGAGTGATTCCTTTGCTCTTGCATAACGATTCTTATAGTTGTTTTTCCATCACACAAAACTGAAATGCTCTTTGGAAGAATTGGCACTGCATCATGGTTCAGCAGGCGGCTAAAGGGTTAGGCATTGCTAGAGATGGGGAATTTGCACTCCTAGAACCTGCAGTTGTTAATGAGCTGGCAGAAGGCTCCCTCACAGATAAAATAGGCTTTCTGTTTAATTGGGAAGGGGGCTGGTCTGGCGCCGGATACATCTCTCACTCCCTCCTCTCTGGTATTTTCTCACTTCGATTTGCACTAGAAGCTGTCTGCCGGCCAACGTCAGCCAAGCCCTACGTGTGATCCGTAGCCAGCCGCTCTGTTGGTGACGAACGATCTGCGATAATTTAGTGTTTCTCCCTCCCTAACTCCTCTCACTATCTTTATTTTTGTTCACCTCCTTTCTTTAACCCATTAGTTGCAGAGAGTGTCCTTCTCTTAACACCCCCCCCCCCCCCTTCATTTAGTCATAGTTGCATCCGCCTCTTCATTCTTCTGAACATTATTGAGTAGCACAGCGTCATGGTAATTACCTCTGCTGCCTCACAGCTCTTGGATTCCGGACTGTGGTGCCTTATGGAACTTGCATGTCCTCCTAGGTTTTCATTGGGTGCTTTGGTTTCCTTAGACTTCCCAAAGACATGCCATCTAGGTTAATTCATGTCTCAGAACTGTCCAGGTGTGTGCCTCCGGTATAGATGGGGTTTAGGTCCACCTTGAGCACTGCACTTCAGAATATGGGCTTGACTGGAATAAGCAGCTTTCTGATTATAGATGGATGATCATTATTGTCAAAAATACATTTGTCATGTAATGCAAAGTTGCAAAACTTTGAAAGGTGTTATAATACTTTTGTAATGTAGGTTGAACATTTAAAAATGTACTGAGTGTCATTGAAAATAAATAATTCTCTTGGCTCCAGTATTCATTTGTTGCATTTTTAATACTCCTCGGTATATGTGAAGATTGCCTAATGCTATCAAACTGATAAACAAACGTGTGCTGCACAATGGGCACTTGAATGTGTGGGTTGATCTTGAAACAAGCGCAGGTTTATCGTTAGAACCTGAGTGAAAAGGATTGTTTTTAGTTTTCTTCAAAACATAGCTTGCGGTGTGTGAATCTCCACGATTCTATGTGTGATTCAGAAGATCAAACAGGTACTGGTGTGATTTCCTGCTGTACCTTGTTCTTGGCTTTTTGTAGTAATATTCTCTGTGTTAGAGCCGTTTATCTCTTTCCACAAAAAACATCTTAAAAAGAAATCCTGTATGTATTTATGAGTGGGGAATAAATTAACATATTTAAACATATTTAAACATATTATGTTTAAAAAAAACATTTCTGAAATGCATTGGGAAAGGAAAACTTTATCCCTTTATCCTAGCTTCCTTTACTTATTTTATTTTTTAAAATTTAATTTAAACTCATTTTAATTTGATCATGGGGGTGGGAAGATCTGTAATTTTAATTACATGTACTATTCTGTTGTGAAATACTTTTTTAATTTGAATATAAGTTGCAAAGTGTTTTGACTCTCAAAATGTAGCAGTGCATCTTGAAGTGCATACATTGCATTTTTTCAATAACTAAGTGTGTTTATGGACCTTTCCCTTGATTTGTTTTCAGCAGTAAATAGTATAATCTAAAAACATAATGTCTTTTCATTGTGTGATATAGTTATGCATCTATTTGCATAATGTTTGAAGGCATCTAATTTCCAACCTCCGTAAGTTCACCAAGACAAGGATGCAAGTTTAAATGCTCTTGTTTGGATTGGATCTTTAGCCGTTTGAATTCTGGGCTCAAGGAACACTAAGAGAAATTACTGCAGAGAAATTGTCAGCAGATGATTGCTGCCCTCCTATATTATGCGTTATGTTTATTTTTAATTTTCTAATGTATGGATATTTAATCTTTGCACAGGCCTTTTGTTTAGTTTCAGCAGAAGAGAATTTCACCATTATATGTACAGTGTTAGCTCACAATATCTTCACAGAGCTCACTGCTTATGTGGCATTGTTAACCTGCTGAGATGTAAATGTCATTAGCTCAAGTATTATTCTGGGGTTTAAACAATTAGCAAAGAATCTATTGTTTTAAATGTCTTTTAAGTACTGGTGAACAGAGAACTGTAAGCTTATTAGTAAGTTGGTTATTTTGTATGTTGAATTGGTAGATATTTAAATAGAAGAATGTTCATCACATGGAAAATATCATTTTTATATCACTTGAAGCCATTCATGCATATATGATTCTGTCAAAAATGTTATCCAGCGCTTGGAAAATATCAATGCACATCCTTAACAGAATGTCACTGGCTTTTTCTTCTCTCCTATGTTTTTCTTTCTGAAATTCTTACAGAAGACACTTGTCTCCATACTTGTTATATGGTTTTTAGTAATTCAAGAAATATCGTGGACAGTTGTTATGAGCACTCTGGGAGTATTTGTTCTGTCATGTTGTGTAACCCTGTGCATCAGAGGCTATCAGATGAACTGAGCTGATGCTTCACCTTATGAATATACAAACTTAAATTGGATGACAGTTTAATTAAGTTGAAGCCATGTTCCTAATCAAATGTTTAATTTGCTTTTTCCAGCCTGCCAGATGTCTGGGTGAATGAAAATGATCGACCTCAGCTAAAGACTAAAGTTGTACATTTATCAAAACTACCACAAGACACTGCAGTTTTGTTAGATCCTAATATATACAGGTAAGTAAGAGGCATCTACCTGCAAAAGCCAGGTGCTTAACTTAAGAGGAAAGGTTGAGAGAAAGATGGTTCAAACTGTTTGCATTTAGAACGCAGTCTTTCTGGTGGGTTTACCTTCAGGATTCCAGAAGGAGGAAAACAAAAACAAACAACAAGAAAGCTATAAATGGGCACTTTAAATTCAAATGAATATTCTGCCAGCCCAAGAAACCCTTCCTTCTGAATTTACAATGCTTTTGCAAAATTAATGCAAAACTGATTGTGAGAAAGTACCGGCACTTGACATTGTTTTGCTACATCAGCCCGTCACTGGAATTGTTGTTGTTAAATTTGAGGCCGAGATGCTTGTGAATCCACTCCAGTGCTTCGGATCCCTTTCCACATGTTTATCTTTAGGGCTGCTGATCAAATGAAGTGACCACAAGTTCCTTTCCCAGCCCTTTTCCCTGTTATTTTCGCCCCCATATGTGATCTGAGGCTGACCTTGTATGTTTTGCAGACCAGCTTTTGTGCTGTGCATTTACAGTCTTTAGCCGAAATCCATCCCAACTTTGTTGCAGCCTGCACCAAGGCTTCTCATTTATGAGGGTCCCAAACTTGACCTAATAGCTCTTTGGATCATTTATGCTGTCAGAGGTCTTTGCACATTCGATAGCCTGGTCAATAGCCCAGAAACAGCTTATCAAAGCATAGTGGCAGAAGAGCATTCAGCTGCAGAGACCTGTGGACTGGAATGTGGCAGCGTCTCTGTGCAAGCAAACAAAAATAAAAAGGTTGTGCTATGAGAACAATTCAGGAGAGAGTAGGACACAATCTGTTCATGTCTCAGCACTCCAGCCAGTTTAACCATAAGCTGTAACTTTAGGGCAAAGTTAAATTACATTCTTCATTAATTACATATTTGTGGAACAAAGTACTCAATGCAAAGAAAGGATTATGTGTACGAGAAGCTATAAATTGAAGCAAGGATACAATAAGCAATATTACAGATTGATACATGCAGTTGTTTTGTGAACAGATTTTATCCTCGTGAGTTAAAACGCTTTTTTTGTTCCCCACCTCACACAAAGCCCCCTCACCCACCCCCCTCTGTCACTCCCCTTCAAATTCAAATTGTAAGGATCCTTAAAACATGGTAAGATACTTCAGTGGGACCTCTGTGCTCTCGGTGCACCAGTAGCAGCACGCCAAGTCTCCACCTTCCCCCTGCTGACACTGTGGATCCCAGCAGTCAAAATAATAAGATCAGGATGTGCCAGGAGAGGGAATGTGGCACAGCACACACAACCTTGTAGCTGCAGTGGGAGCAACTAAACATACAGTATACATTTGTGCTGTCGTAAAAGGCCCAGATTAGAGTTCAGTCTTGTCCAGTGAAAGTACTAAATTTGAACAGGAAATATTCCTATTTAGAGTAAAGTACAAACAGGAAGAGAGACCTGTTCCCAGAACTTAACCTCTGGACACTCCCAAAATATATGTAAATATGTGACCACAGTGGTCCCTTGACAGAGTGTACACAGGGGACTAGAAAACATTCATATGATACTCTCTACAAGTTCAGATACTCTTTGAGAAGGAAGTTTAAGTGGATTATGTGTTAGGTCTTTGGCAGGAAGAATTTGTGTTATCCCAAATACTGTATTGTCTAGATATATGTACTGGTTTAATGAAGGATGGTGGAGACCATCCTACCAAGAAGTACAAGGAGTTTCACTATAGGAATTCAACATGACTATAGGAGCATCTCACAATATATTAATCTCTGAATCTAATAGCAACATAATAGAACCGCAGGTCAGGGGAGTAATATGGACCATAATTTGATGGGTGTGGTGGGCTAGGCAGCTTTGACTTCTGTTTAAAGCCTGGTATATAGCTAGTGTAGTAAACCTAATAATGTTCCCTGATCCTCGGTACCAGTTAGAAGTCTGCCTTGTGCATTGTGTCTCTAAATTCACCGGGACACTATAATAGGAGTCAATACGGTTATCTAGGAGAGACAGATAGAAGAAGCAGAGGACATATCTGTGCAGTGTTTCAGAAGATGATCTCAGAGATCAGTTAATGTAAAGAATACAAGGTTACAAGTGAGAGGAAGCTGTTCAACCCGTCTAGTCTATTTTGATTTGAGGATCCCATTCTGTTGTTTCTTGAAAGAACCCAGGATGACAGTTCAGGATCCCAGTCCAAAAAAAAGTCAGGGTTGTTTTGTAGGTAAGAGGATTAGTCAGTGATCTTATTTGTCAAGAAAGCGGGGTATTTCTTAAAGTAGAATCCATTAAGAAGGAATGAAAAAGATTGTGGTCATTCAAGTGAGAAAACCATTTACAAACACAAAAAAACATCCAGTCATAACTATCTGGGTGTCATGAGTTTAGGAAAATCGTGGAATGCTTAAAACCTCATTATTCTGGAATCTATAGTTTATTGAGCTGAAAAAGCCCCCTGTCAAAAAATACTTTAGTGCTGTGCTATTCAAAGGAAATACAGCATCATATGCAGACATGAGTGTCTTGCCGTTTTTTAAAATGTAATGAGAGATTTAAAACCGTTTTTAAAAAAGTAAATTGAAATGACCTGGACTGGGAGGAAGTTGTTTTACAAAGAAGAGGTTGATCAAATAGTAAAAATGTAGGATTCTGTTTCTGCTCTTATGAAAATCAGCTCAAGAATCTAGCAACTGATGCAGCCTTTTTTAAAAATAACATTTCATAAATCTGGTTTTAATAAATGGTAACCAGTTCTTTCCACTAGATGGCACCAAATCTCAAATATTTCAGCTTGAACACAGCTGGTGTTTCTATTGTAATATCATATAAGATTTTGCAAAAGGCCTTTCATAATCAATGTCAAATCACTATATAATAAAAATCTGGTGAAAAATCGACCGTAACAATCTATAGGACATTTAAACTATAGGACATTTATTTTAAAATTTTAAAATAAATGTAATATAATACATTAAACAAAATTAAATTTAACCCACAAATATTTTTATTACCATGCATATTTGTTTCAAATGTTGAATTCTTGATATTTATATTTTGAAAACGTCACATGGTTAGAGAAAGAAACAAGAAGCATAGCAGTAGAGCACTCTGAATGAATACTGTGCATTACGCTGCAGCACGTTGAAGCTGCTGATATTGAAGCTGAATGTTCTCCCTCTACAGTGCTTCCCGCTGCCTGCCTGCCATGAGTTAGCTTTCCAGAGGCATTGCCAATAGGTCACTGTGAGAGTCGGCAGCCTAGCTCTGCAATGGGGTGCTGTTAGCAGGCCTAAGCAAACAGTTTGAATTAGGCTTTTTGTCACCTGGAATTCTTTCATGAAACAGTTCTGGTTGGGAAAGATAATTGGGGCAGGCATAACAAAAACATAACCTCAATCAACTGAAATGGCTTGTTAGCCAAGGTTCAATCGGTGAAGCCCCACAAGGGAAAAAAGTTGCCGCCTTGACAACTAATAATGTTTCAAGGGCTTATCTAACTCATTGCATAATTTAGAAGTGTATGATGGTAAATGTTGCAACTCTTTTGTTTGTGATGTTTAATACAGTTGTCTTTATTTTCTGTTATTGACTTTCTTCCGTTCTTTGATTTTGTGCTTGGTTGAGAGCTAATGAAACCTTGAACTACACACCAATCAAGATTAATTTCTTTATTGGACCAGTTTCCTGTAGTTCTCAATCGACATATCTGACTGTTAATTACTTGGGAAAAAAATGTGTGTGTATTAAACATAAAATGGAGCCAGACTTGGTAAGCTTTTTTCCCAGTGTGCAAAACTTTTTTTTTCCAAGGCTGAATGTCTCATAAAATAAAAGATAAGGTTTTACGAGTGTGTATTCTCTGATCTTAGGTGTATGCCTCTTTGTAAAATTGTTGCTAGGGAGAAATGCTGAATTAGGAGAGCAAGGGAACTTTTGGGTTTTCACGGGCTGAAGTCACCTAGCTTGGTGGTATTTCTTATTTTATTTTATTTTATTTTATTTGTTGGACCATGTTTTTGCCAGTGAAATACATACGTAGGTTCAACACATAAAGATACGTTTTTGAAGGTTGGAAGAATTGTCTTAACATGACACTTTCAGCTATGTCTGTGTTTCTCCCCTACTCTATACCTCTTAAACCAATATTTTCAAACCACAATCCAAAGATACCTCTCAAGATTAAATGTAATAACATATGGAAAAATATGAGCTGAGTGACTATAACCTTCATTGCATTGATTAGTTCTAAGTTAATGAATTAAGTTTAAGATTTAAGAACATGCTTTTTGTGTGTGGTGAGTGCATGGGGGGAGAGTAACAAAATAAGATTGATTTATTTTTTTGTGTCTTCCCATCCATCAGTGGTATCCTAATCGGACAACAGCGTAATGACTGTTTCTCACATGCTGTCGCTCTAGTAGAGGGGTGCCCAATGTTTTTGATGCTCGTGTGATGGTACTTCTAACAAGTAGCTGCTAGATGTATTGCTGGGTTGTGCTAATCTCCTTTTTTTTTGTAATTCAGGCTTTTTTTTGTGTGTAACACATGTACTCCTCCTCTCTTTGAGCTCCATTAGTCACAGTAACGCAGGAGAGTTCAGGTTACAGTCCCTGATGTGTGTTCTGATGGGCAGTTGCTGAAAACTTAACATGATGTAAACAGTCTTAATGTGCGGACCTCTGGCAGCTCCATCGCTTCCTCAGTTTCAGCTGCGGAGAAAGTCTGCTCTTCTGTCATGGAGAGGTGCCAGGACGTTTTATAGCTTTTTTTACCAGCGGTGAAGACTTCTAGTTCATGGTCAGAAACAGCCAACCCCTCCTTCATAATAGTTTGAAGTGGGGAAATACAGCAGGCAGTGGAGGAGCTGTATTTATTGGCTGATATGAAAGAAAAAAAGATATTGTACCTCCAGTGTAAAAAGAAGGTTAGGTTTAAATATTAAATCATTGTATGTCATTTCAGATTTCAGACTCCAGGAAATGCAGAACAATGTATGTATTCTGAAATCTTTGAAACACCTTTCTGGGTAGCATCCAATTGAAAAGGAATATTGCCTTTTCTGCGTTTTATTCTCCTAAGCAGGGAATGAAGCTGTTACTGCCGTGTCCTGTGCACATCCATGTAGTATCTTTCTCTGTGATTTTCCTTTGCCGTTTAACTTCCCATATCCTTAGTCATTGTTCATCCAAGAATGCATATTCTAAATACTTTTTCTACGCATTTGGTAAAGCTTAGGCAATCCCTGGGAGCTGTTCTTTAAAAGGCTCAGATGGAATGCTTCCACTTGAGGTGGTATTTGCCCTAGTTTTGTAGATATTTGCACTGATTTTCTTTATAAAAAAAATCATGGGAAACTGCCCTCTAGGTTTAAACAAATAAAAGAATAAACAGGAAATGTGTGCAGTTTATGGGAGCTACTTATTTTCTTTTAGAGGAAAATGTTTCTGCATGTCTTGACTTTGATGTTCCTGGTGAACACAACTGGTAGCTTTCTGACTAAAAGACATGAAAGTGCTGTTCTTCAGAAATGTGTTTTGGTAATTTTGTAATTTTTTTGGGACACCTCAAGTTGAGTGTGCGAGTCTGTGACCCGTCTAGAGAATTTGAGAGATCTGAAGAGCAGACATACGTTCAGTGGTATATTTACTAATGCCACTGGAACATTTAATAAGAAATGTGAACAATTTAAAAATGACTATTTTAAAAATGGTTCTAATGTAGAAGACGGAACAGGTTGAAAGCTTTCAGTAGAGACATGGATATTCCTGTTCTAAAATGAAGCGGACCCTAATATATGATTCAAAACTGCTGCCTCGGAAAACAAAACCACAAGCTCAGGTAATAATGCAGACACATTTCATTTTAATATATAAAACCCACTTTTGCAGCGTCACGAAACCGATTTTCCGGGTACATTTCTTCCTGCAGAGGCATGCTGGCCGGCAGCCTCACCACTTCGTATATCAAAAACAGGCTGAGAGAGACTGGGTGTTTGCCCTCAGTGTCATGCCCGTGCACCAGTTCGAGATCCTTCATGCCTGGAGTGCTCCAGCGTGTCTAAGTGCCATGTGCTTCAGGCTGTTTTTTCTTTGCAAGAGGTTTTGTGGTGCTGCGATTCATAAAATCGCCGGCAGGTAGTCATTCCCGTTATTGTTTGAGAAGTTGTTGTTGTTTTTGTGTTGGCACCCGATGAAAAGCCAAGGCTCTGTAGCTTGAGGCTTTGTGCGGCCTTACCCCCCATCCCCCACCCCGGTTCCCCCCTGCTTCTCAGTCACCAGTCCCTGGCGGGTGCACTCTGAAGCAGGCCAGCTCTCCCAGTCTTCACACGGTCCTTTTACAGACGGTCTTTGTTGTTTCTCCCCAGAACAATGCCAAGGAAGAGGCTGAAGCGGAGGTAAGCTACTGCTCAGCGAGTGGAGTGCTCTCCCTGTTAGGAACCCGACACTGGCCCTGTGCACGCCACTCAAAGACATACAAGCATACATACACAGCTTTATTCACGGCTTTCTAAAAGAGCGTTTTGTCCACCTCTGGCTATCATATACCTTTGAAGTGACCTGAAAACCTGATTTTCTCTTCTGCATCACAGTCTGTGATGTTCATATTATTTTAAGCACCTCTTTTAAAATGCTCTCAGGTCACAGGAATAATGTATAAGGAAAGAGCCCCTTAATGATATCCTTTACATGTTCATGTTTATTTTTTACAACAGTTGTTCTTTTTTGTGTTCACCAAAATGTGGATACTGTGTTGTGCAAAGATGTGACAGATCATTTGTTGGACCAAGTATTCACGCTTTTCAGACCATCATTAAGAGTGAATTTCTTTAGCGTTAAGAATCTTATACTAATATTTCAGGTGTATATTAGGAGTTTTAACCACAGCTAGTGGTTTGAGAAGTATATTATTTTATTTTCCAAAATATGTAAAAATACTCTAGGATATAACTGGCAGTAGTGACAATGTAATTATTAATGTGCCCCTTGGACTGCCTTCAGAACAACACCACAAGCTTTCACAATAATGTGAAATATTTAAATCTATCAAAACTCCATGTTTGTACATACTGTAACATTATGTTGATAGTATATTTGTGAGAAAAGCTTAAATATGAACTTTGTAACTAATGTTTTACAGATGAGTAGAATGGAAAAAGCACTTGTAGACTTTTTTGCCATACAGATAATATATTGTGGTTTTAAAAGTTGAAATATGAAAGCATTCAAAAAGAAAATAGGCTGTGGCTGTTTTAAGAAGTCAGTCATTTCAGGTATCAAAGAAGAAAAATGAAACTTCATAATTCGCCCTGTGACAATCTAAAAGTTCCCTTGAGGTCAGTGAAAACCTGCAGGTGATGTTTTTCAAGGAAAAAGAGCTAAGAAATTCGCAACTAATAAGGAACTAAATTGAAAACCATCCTCTCTGCTTTTAGGATGTTTTTCTAGCACAAGAAGAAGCTGCGTTATCATTCCCTGCTGCCATTCCTGGGTTTAAGGAGACAAACATAATGGACTGGAAAGTGCAAGAAACAAGAGACTTTTATTACTTTATTGCACCAAAGTATGCAGCAAATTTCTAAGTGACTTTAAAATTATTTTTAGCAGTTTCCATAAACCTTGCAACCTTGTGTTGCAGCTTAAAAAAATACACACTCTGAAATATGTTAAATTGTTTTAAACTTTCTTCCTTATAGATTGGAAGACAAAAGTCCCCACGTGTATGTTGGTCATAGGAGGAAAGAAGCATATACAGAAAAAAAGTGCTTGTAAATATTTCTGCAGATTTGTAATATATTTTTATACCGTGAAATGTACTGTAGATTGTTTTTCTTCAGCCTTTTTAGAAGCATGAAAATGAAATGTATATAATTTTGCTAGAAATAATTTTGAAGGATAATGTAATTCGTTAGTTCTGCCAGAATATAACATTTAAAGAGAAAAATAAGCAAGCACCTTTCTTTTCTAACAGTACGATATGTAATTAGCGGATCATTTGTGGTTTGTGCGCTGCTGTTGCTGCTGCTATGACGTCTGTGTGTCAGGCTTGTATCTTTTAATTGCCGTGCTGGAATTAGGCCAGGACAGTATTAATTTAAAATCTGCCTAAGAAAATGTTTTGCTAATCTGTGAGGCTTCATGGCAATGCTTAGTTTGTAAAGATATGAAATAAAGCAATGTACTCAAATAGGCACTTCATCTCTGTGTAGTTATCCGTTGTACCTTGGGGGTGGGGGTGGTGTCTTGCTTTAACTTGGCTTCTAAGCTACATCTTTGTAATAAAACACTGAAATCTGAAATGTTGTCTGATCATTTGCTGTCCAGTTTGCCTGCATGGGGATTACAGGGTGGAGTGCTTGTTGGTTTTGGCATCAGTCTGAAACATGCTATAATAGTGTGCTGTTTATGATTGTCTATTTAATAATTTTTTTCTAAATCTGAAAATGCTATTCAGTTTGCAGGGAAATTAAAGTCTATAGAAGGACTAAAAACAATATCAATTCACAGTCTGCGTGGGATGTTTATAGGATATGAATTGACTGGTCTTAAATGTAACAGTTCCTTTTCTTAGACTTTTTTTAAACTGAATTTTAGTATGTGTTTATATAGGATCCAGACTCTCACAATTTTTCTCACTAGCTAATTGTTTAAAGCATCTGAATGTAGGACAATTAATCAAATGGCTTGTGGTAACACCTCTGCAATTACAATCGAGAGGGAAGCAATTCAGACAATACAACCGTATTCCGGACAATATGCCGAGTGTGTATTTGTGATTCCTCTTGATTTGTTTTCATTCCTCTTCAGTTCTCCTCGGCAAAACTGATCAAGATTAAGCTATTATTGTTTCTTTATTTTAGTGCTGGTTGCGTATTTGATTTAAACAGGTAGTTTTATTGTCACCAGTGAAAACTGTAACATAGCTAATTAATATAAATCCGTTATACAAACGTCTTTGTACTGTGTAATAGGCTACTTCTATTTTGACTGTAACCCAAAGGGGGGGGAAAAGCTTTTCCCTAAAATTATCTAAAATTATCAAACTTTTCAATCAGGATAATAGGCATGATTTTGTCTTTGACTTTTTGTGAACCGCAATATCTAATATAAATGATGGTGTTAAGGAAAAATACTGAAACTAATTTCTCAGTACAAACAATTCAATTTGATACTACCTTAGTAGTAGTTAATCGTGTTTTTAGTGGGGAGTGCGCAAGTTTGGCAAAACTATAGAACGATGTGTGGCCAGGCAGTGCTGTGTGTTTGGACAAAGGGGAAAAAAAGCTGACTTTGAAGCGACCACTTTACATTTCATTCTCAATCGGTTGCTGAAGGTTTGGGTATCGTAACAGGGTGATCACTTTCCCCCTCATCTTCAAACTTAGAATTATATTGAAAATATTTTTAGATTTTTTTATACATATAATATTGTATATAATTACACTCCTCTCTGACTTCTGTTAGTACAGCAGATTTTTCATGTACAGATTCATGCTAAGAATATGTATTGTGTATTTCCTATGCGCTAAGTGTATGATGAATTTAAATTGATTAAAACTCCAATCAGGAAACATGCTATTTTATATAGCATATACTGTATGCAAGGTAAGTAATACGTCATCTCTTATCGCTTCTGATGATTTAACTCTTATTGAAGATGTGTGTGGTGTGCAGTCGCCTTTTTTTACCCTTCTATATTCAGTTCAAGGTGTTGATGTGTGTTTATGACAAATCTTTTTTTATCATCTGTGCTTGGAGTAGCACCTGACAGCGTCACTGCTGAGCTGGGTCTGCAGTCAGGTGGACGTGGCTCTATAGGTCTTGCTAACGTCATGGCTGCTCTCTGCCGGTGCTGCTGATGTCACAGCCTGCAGGTAATTGCTGGGCTCCTCTTTCATCTCCCGCCTACAAAGAGAATAAACAGGCTGCTTAAAGAGCCATTACAGGCTAGGCAATGGGGGCTGAATAAAAAGTCCTCAATGAGTGGTGAGAATGCAATTAATAACCTTGTTCTTTGATGCGAAGTAGCGAGAGACGTGAAATCCAAGATTTCCATTTAAGACGGTTCTGTGGCAAGAACTGTGTGATCAGGTGCAAGTAAAATGAGTTTTGCAATTCATGCACCATTCCCTGGGAAATTCAAACAGGCAGCATCTACCCATTTTCCCACTTACATGGTAGTACTCTCATGCAGGGAAGAAGTCATGTCAGTATGAAACAGTGATTTTACTGTGAGTGTCACACGTTGGCTTTGGTTTGTGGGCTTGTGTCTGGCATACTAAATGAAGATTATTACAGAGGCAATAATTCCTTTAATTTATATGGAGTATTTCATCCCAAGGGCTTTATAAACTGTATAGGAGGGAGAGTCACCACTGAAGTATAGCTCCCATTCTGGTGACACACAGCAGCCATCACACACCATCAGCCCCAGATCAGGGCTAGGAGCCAAAACTGACTTCCCCGGTTTAATAAAGGGTGTGCTTTAAGAAGGCCGGCTTATGCAATTATGCAATACAGAAAGGGCTTCAGGTGGGACACTGGGATTCCCTTAAATTCCCTTAGGGGCAATAACAGTTAATAAACATTCAGTTCTTAATAGTGGAAATGGAGTGAGGGACTCAAAGGAACTGTAAGTTGGGAGACCATTCCTGATCAGTGTGGTTACAGGATGTGACCAGTTGATGGACATTAGGACTTCAGATGAAGTATTGTAAAGACAAACTGTAAAACAAAAGTGCTGGCCAGTCCTTTGGGCCCAAAGTTCCTGTCTCTAAAAATTAGCATTTCTGTGTGATTTTGTAGAGTGTTAAGGAAATTATTTTGGAAGAGAAAGAACCGTGTTTGTGGAAATTAAAAACAGGATTTAAAAAGAAGCCCACATAATTCAAAAGTCTTTTATTTTCATTAAATATCCCCCCCATCTTTTTTTGTATATTCTGTCACTGTCAGCAATACCATTTTAATGAATAAATCCCATAGTGCATCGGCAATGATGTAAAAGAAACAACATTGAGCAGGCAAACAAGATAATTTTGTGCATGTTCTCTTTTTGGGGTAGGCATATTGCTTGTCCCAGCATAAATGCTAAATAACATTTGAACAACTGCAGTTAATGATAACTTTGCAAATGGCAGCTTGCAAGATATCGTACAGATTCAGTAATAAAATAAAACCATGTGGCTAAATCCTTTGAATGCATTATTATGCAGTTTCTTTAGATTTTGCCATGTATCAACATTAAATACACCTTTGCCAAACTAATATAAACGCATGTGATGTGTTTAAAGATGGACTTTCTAATCGGTAAACAGTTCCGGGATAAGAATACTTTGCTGAGACAGAGTTATTTAGGTTTTTGCATTATTTTTTTTCCATAATGTTTTCCCCCAAAACATAGAAACCTATGAACTTTAAAACATTAAACACAGTAGGAGTGTTCAGACAAGGTACTTTATTATTAAGGTAATATCATCATGGTTTACTGATGGTCTGCTGCCTGCCAAGTTCAAATCATGTGTCACATAACCTACAGAGTATAGATACAAAGTGCAGTATTTAATACAATTTAGAGAAACATTATTAAAATATTTGCGTCCCAGAAAGCACGATTATGGCCTGTACATATGTTTGGGCTCCTCTTCATTTCCCTCCTCACCAGAGGCTGTTCAGGAATCAGAAAATGTTTATTTACGAAGGATCTTGAATGCATCCTTCTTCTTTTTGGTGCCTTCCTATTTGGGAGATGTCTATTAGCCTGGTGCATCCCTGAAGCCCAGTGAGACAGGGATCAGTGTTGACAGCTCCATCAGTGTTTAATCTTGACAGTTTCCCAGGGTCCATATGTTAGCGTCCTGTGAGCAATAGATGCTTGAGTAAACACTGCTTCTGAATTGGGCCAAACGCATCACTTAGTATGTTTAAAAAAACACAGATTTTCTTTTAAGCTTTTTCTAATCGTGCCATACACTCACTGACAGATGTCCTTTGAAGTCCATGGTATTGTGCACTTGCCCATTAAGAAATAAAAAAAATTGTACATGTTGAATCTTGTATCTTGTTTACCATGTACAGCTTAGTAGTGTATTTAAAGGAAGATTAGATTTGTCAAGACAATTCAGAATACTGCTGCTTGCTGTTAAGGGTTTGAAAGGTCTGGCTCTTGACTACACTGAACTGCTAGCTCCCCACACACCATCAATGCATTTGAGCACTTTGGATGCTGCCATTCTCTTAATTCACAATGTGAGGCTGCAAGCCCTGTGACACCCAGGGAAACCCTTCCTTGTGATGTTGTTCCAAGACTGTGAAATGATCCATCAGCCCTCATCAGAACCTGCAAACAGGGCCGGCTCTAGGTTTTTGGTGGCCCTGGCAAAGATCTCGGAATGGGGCCTCTCCAGATCACAATTTGCACAGACACTATCATCAGCTCCCAACACAACACAGAATTAAATAAATGAATTATATAACTGATTTTTTAAATGAACCAGTTATGTGGTTAACTTAACCAGTTAAGTTATGTGTTTGAAGAACACATAACTTACAAACAAGGACAAGAAGCACACATTAAACAAAACTAAACATGTATTTAATGTTGAAAGTGATAACATGATATGTGAATCTGTGAACTTCTAGTAGTCTAACATGTCTAGCTAGAAAATGCAGCTTGTCTGCTGGTCTCTAAGTTACATTGATCTGGTCAATTCAAAACTAAATGAAATGGAAATGTATTTTCTCAGTGCTCAATATTCATCCTTTTGGAGGACGGTGTGCATTTACTAGTTGCGACTGCACGATTTGAATTTTAAACATGATTTACAACACAAGTAAAAGGCCACTTGTAATCATTGCAACAATTTAAAACTTTCCCAATTCAAATAAATAGTATTCGATGTAGCAGCACCTGAAACCACACTGATATGGTCATCTTAATGAGACGATGTGAGTCATTGACTGCATTGACAGTGAGGTAATCTGCTACGTTTACATTCACAACTGATAATATTATCATTTATAACTCACAAATGGCCTAGATTGGCACAATCCGCAACCAAAGAGCCGTTGGAGGCAATTTTTCGGCTCTCATTGGAAAGTGTTGCTTAAAAAAGTCTGTTTGTCACATTGAGGGGGCCCCCTGGGGGCCTCGGGGCCCTATACAGTAGCCCAGTTCGCCTAAGCCAAGGGCCAGCCCTGCCTGCCACTCAGTCAGAACTTTCAATTTCTGTTTTCAAACCCACTTTTTTTACTCTCTTAATTCTGTTTAATTTGCTGTAAAATTAGATTCCCAACTATTTGGGTTGTTTTATTGTACGTCATGTTGAGATATGTACAATGAAAGGCGGTGTACAGTGCAAAATTAATATTATTATATTTTATACAAGAAAAAAATGGCAATAGATATTTGTTTTGTTGACAATTTTATCTAGAGCAACCTACATTTGTACCCATCTATACAGCTGGGCATTTTATTACCAACATCTGAGTGAAATCCCTTCCACGTGCCTCTGATTTAGGATGTTTGTGATTGTGGAACAACAGACCGTGGCTGCCATCATACTGAAGCATGAGTTCTCAGTTAGCCCAGCATTTTTTTTGTTATCCCAAGATAACATTGCATGAATCTGATTTACTCACTCGGATGTCTTGGGAGTTCTTACATGAACAGAAACAGTCACGAAGCATTCATTTTCAGTACAGCACATTTTTCTGATTATCCAAAGTGGAAATACTGTCTAAAATGTTCACTGAAAACGGCTGTTTTTATAAGGGGCATAAGCGGCGTAAAGATTTTTTTTTTCAAATTTCGCTTTTGTAAATTGATATGTCAAGAGGTGATCTCTGGCCTGTCAGCTTTGCAGGTGATGAGGATGTCTCTCTCCTTTTCAAGGCTTGAGGTAAGCTGATCACTGTCTTTAGGTTTCGCTGAAATAAATGTAGAGAAGAAGCCAGGGGTGAGTCTTCAATTTAAAAAAAAAAAGTTTTTATGTAGCTTTAAACAAGTAATGTAGAATCTGGCTTCAGACTATTTCTTTATGCCCCATATACTTTATATCTTTAGAATGGGCTGTGGATTGGAGTGTTGATAGCCCTGACCCAATCCAGAAATATAGCATGTACGTTTCACTGTAAGCAGCAGGTGATAAACACACTGGCATTAGTGCTGTATTTTGAAGACCACAGTATTACTGTCTGGAGATAATGCAGGGCAGTTCAGGGGGCAAAGAGTTCAAGCCTGAAGATCACGGCCTGGTGCAAAGAGCAATAATAAAGGGAAAGGATGCATTATGTTAGAGGATATCAGCCCCCTTTATAAAATAGTGTTCAGTTTAGAACATTTTCCATCTGGAAAGCTGTGTTTAAAATATCCCGTTTTCACTGACGACTGTTTATGTGACTTCCAGAGTTCGTTGCATATGGGAGCCATTTGCTGAACAGATTTGTGAACATGCCATGAAAGAGCTCATAACAAATGCCTGTGAAAGCGGGCGAAGAGCGACAGAGTATGCATTTAAAGTCAGCTGTTTTTAAATAAACATATAGACTTGTGAGGCTTTAATGAGGTGGTGTGCTGTCATGCAGAAATGTAAACAGGACATCATATAAGGAAACGCTAAAAATGAAAAATGTGACAAATTGTCTCCTTAACACTAATATTAAAGGTGGTGGTGGCTGGAAATACACAGCATACAAACTACAAACTTGATTTAGGACATTCTCAATCAATCTGAAGTGTCTTGCTCAGTTCATTATAAGTTTAATTTTTATGTTGCAATGTAAGAATTTAGTACTTGTGGTTAAAAACCAAGAATGCTGCATGGCAAATAAAGCCATATTCACATGTGTTCAGTGATGTGATTTTCACTTCCACAGCACACCATACTGGTTGGAAGTCATCGGAAACTCGGGAAGATGCACGAACCCCTTGCCATTTTACAAAAACTGATGATGGGTACAAAGTCTTAGATAACCACAGGATGAGCATTCAAGATTACCAGTGACCAGGCCATCCAAGCACCTCCTCCCTCAGCAGAAGAGTATTTCCACCACCGTGCACAACATCATCTCTGGGTACTGTAGTTGGATTATTGCGAAGTGTGCATCGTGCTGGACATTCACAGATGTTCACAAACCCAAACAGATGGGGCTGTCACACAGTAGCGACAGCAATACAGTCCTAACCTGGCACTCATTTCTTCAGTCCCTTAAAGAAACTCCTTTCCAGCAACGGAAGCAGACACCAGGCTTGGCTCCAGGAGTTATACACAGATTTCTGTTTTGCCAGGTTCGATGCCTTGATGATGCCGTGGCTCTGAGATTTTATAGAAAGTGTATCATGGGCTTGTGGGTCATATCTGTAGCTAATGTTTGCACAACTTAACATGGGGGCCCCAGGTACTTTATTGAAACACCCTCATGGGTCTAGTTGTTTAATAGTGCTAGAAAGTAGAACTTTCAAAACGGACTACTGCTATTTGCTCTCCAAATAAGAAGTACAAGTTAGCAGATACAGACAGCTACAGCTGTCCTTATTATTGGAACATTGGAATGACATAGTTAACTCTGAATGGCATAACAGGCATATGTACTGTATATATGTCTTGACAAGAAATAACCTTTCACTTCATATTGTTGCTATGAATTCTGCCAATGCAAATATTGAGTGCTCTTAGGAAACACCATAAACCTGGTCCTAATGGACTAATGCAAACCTGTAAATGTCCATTTCAAGTCCAGAAAACATTGAATGTCTGACCCTCACAATAATAATAATAATAGTTGCTAACACTTATATAGCACTTTTCTGGATACTCCACTCAAAGCGCTTTACAGGTAATGGGGACTCCCCTCCACCACCAATGTGCAGCCCCACCTGGATGATGGAGCAGAACGCTCACCACACACCAGCTCTCAGTGGGGATGAGAGAAGAGTAATGATGCCAATTCATAGATGGGGATTATTAGGAGGCCATGATTGGTAAGGGCGAATTGGAAATTTGGCCAGGACGCCAGTGTTACACCCCTACTCTTTTCGAGAAACGCCCTGGGATTTTTAATGACCACAGAGAGTCAGGACCTCGGTTTTACGTCTCAGCTGAAGGATGGCACCTGTTTACAGTAAAGTGTCCCCATCACTATACTGGGGCATTAGGACCCACATGGACCACAGGGTGAGTGTCCCCTGCTGGCCTCACTAACACCTCTTCCAGCAGCAACTTTAGTTTTTCCCAGGAGGTCTCCCATCCAGGTACTGACCAGGCTCACACCTGCTTAGCTTCAGTGTGTTGCCAGTTGTGAGTTGCAGAGTGATATGGCTGCTGGCTATCACTTAATGAATCCACCATTTCATATAATGTAATGCAAAGGTACCCTGCATGCTTTTGTTTTCTGCACTGGATTAAACATCTGTTTTAGAGTGGAAAATATATGCATTGTGCAAAACCCCTAAAACATGTCCAATAATGAACATAAAATGTGGTACATGCACACACAATGGTTTGGTGAATTTAATAAGAAGTCTAAGTGCACTAAATTAAGTTCTTCTTGCTAAATAAATCTTATGTGGTTATTTTCCATGAGAAGAAGAATAAAATCAAATAATACATATAACACGGAATACTGAGCTTGTGTGTGGAGAAAAACCGCAGGGTTTTCTTTTTTTAGCCCACATTTAATAAAACATTTGCCCATATTCTGCATAAAGGCGTTCTTTCAAAAAAAAATCCCAATCTTTCTCATTGCACATTCATTGTGTCTGCTTTAGATCTGTGGCTCCTCCTCCGTGTTTCCACATTGAGCAAAGCAGCAGCTCGCTGTTGCATGTGAGAAAGTTACAATAGGACCTCGTAAACATACTGCCACCTGTGATGGTACCTGTACACCTACCAAAGTGAGATCCCAGTGCCCACCACCATGCTGCTCTTGATGATGACTTTTCTACTCAATTTGTCAAGAGCACCTACTAGAAGGAACGCTTGTATGATTCAGTCTTGTCAAACAATCAAGACAGAGTAAGGAAAGCAGAGGTGAGAGAACTGTTGGGAGAATGTAACAGTACTGTGGCATGCTTTGAAGTATCTTTTGACATTGTACAGATGGACGCCGAAACAAAGGTTTAAAAAAAAGGCTTCTGATTTTAGAAGAGTCTGAAGTAACAAGACAGAGCTTAAGATGAGTAAAGTGACATGGAATCAATAGAGAATGGATTGCAATAGTTTGAAGATATTCTGCTTAAAGCAGAATTCATTAGAACAGAATCATCCCAAGATCAAGTACTGTACAGTACGCTGCAGGCTAGCAGTGGCCTAAATGGTTTAAAAAATCAATTAAGATTATAAGGAGAAAGAAAGCATTTTTTAAAAAATGATAAAATCATAGGACCAGGTTAAAGACAAGAAATGTAATGAATTACAAACCCAGATAAGAAAAGACAGGTCAAGAGACTGATACACAGAAATACTGCAATGGAGGCTAAAATATTTATTTTCAGTATTGGAGTAAAAAAAAAAGTTAAAGTGCAGTAAGTAAGAACAGAAATAAGTCGTGTGTCAGGGATAATAATGGGAAGCTTCTAGATGATGAAAGGGAAATTAATATTTTTATCAGCTGACTACCAAGAAAGAAATGGACAACGTGACGTAGCCTGAGAAAAGTTATCAATTGAGTAATACTAGCAAATTGGAGTGGTCAGAACCACTGAATATACTGTATATGATCTAGATTCTGGTGTATTTCATAAACTAGTCATGTTTATAGATGATATCAAACAGCAAGAGGAGAAAACACTGAACAAAAGGAAAAACTATGTAAAATTCAGCACTGGGTAAACACCTGGCAGATTTCATTTAATGTAGAAAAGTGGAGGGTCTTGCATGCATGTAGCAAAAACAAACTACAAATACAAAATAGAAAGTATTGAGCTTTAGAAATCTGCTTACAAAAATGGTCTTTATGTGGAAACAATTTTAAGCTAAACACTGTGGAGAAACAATTAAAGCAGGAAACAGAATATCAGGACGTATAAAAATGTAGAATTTAGGGTTTCGAGGTCTGGTTACTATGAAGTAAGCTGATCGTCTTCCAATACTTGGAAATTATTAAGCAAAATAATAAAAAACAAGTTTCTTATTTGGATCCCAACCATCCTGGTCTCAATCTGTTCTCCCTGTGCTCTGACCAGCGTTACCACAGATTTAAGCATGGACCTCTAGGATTAACAATGCCTTCTATCTGCAGCAGTGTGCATCATTAACAGCTGTGCAATGCCTCAGAACGCAATGCACCTCTGCACTCTGCTCTGTCTACGGTGCTAACATATCTACTGTCCTGTGTATTTATTGTTCCGTTGTTTGCTGTTGTGCTATTTTGTGCATAATGGTCGCCTGTGACTATTATTATTTTACTGTTTTGTAAAGTGCTGAGCACACTGTGCACGTCCCAGGAGAATGAGGTGAATAAGAATCCCAAAGTATATGTACATATGGCAAATAATTTAGGTCATGTTATTCTCGCTATGTTATTTTACTCACACTATGAGCAGCTGAAGAGCAAGAGATCTTCACTGAATGAACGGACTTTACGCCTTTCCTATCAAGTGTTTACATTGGTGTTTCCAATTTTTTTCCACTATCAGTATCTCATCTGTAAAAGCATATACTGTGAATATTGCAGGTTGTCAAGAGACCCAGTTACTGCAAGAGATCCTGGACCACTCAATTACATAGAAGCTGCGTGGAGCAGCTCTTTAACTCCAAACGTTATTCCAAATCCTGGGACACTGCTCTTTTTGAACAGGAACATGCTCCTTTTATAGGATTTCAACCCCCGTGGTCAATATGGTACGTTTTTTACTATCACACCTACTCTAAGTAATTCATATGATCCCTAATGCAACAACAGTCAATTTACAGTGTCTTGCAAAACTATACAGTTCCTTGCAAAGATTTCACATTTGGCAGTTTTAAGCATGTAGTCATTACACTTGGAAGCAGCAATTTCTATTTGTTATATAAACCACCTACAACACACTCAAAGGAGAAAAAAGACAAATCACATGAAAAGCCGTTTAAGTCACGATTGCATTTGTATTCTTTTTAATGGTAAAACTTATTTAATTAAGGTGCACAAAATTACCTTAAGAAGCCACACAATATACTGTAAAAGAACAAATAACGGGTTTATTCCATGCTGAAAAGAGAAAGGAAACAACATGTCGGCTGTGTAGCCTTCTTCAGGTGTGAGGGTTAGGGTGACACACCTGAAGAACGCCCCACAGCCGAAAAGTTGTTGCCTTTCTCTTTTCAGCATGGAATAAACCTGTTACCTGTTCCTTTGCAGCCTACGCATGCTGATTCATCTCCCTACTTGAACAACACAATATGGTTTGACATAATTTCAAAATAAATGCACCTGTCTCTGTAAAGGTAGTGAATTTCAAGAAAATATTCAACCCTGAACACCAAGGTGCTTTCGAAACAACTCAACATGGGGCTGAAGTCCAAAAACCTTTAATTTCTCTTTGTTGAGGGTGAAGTTGGTTATTAATATGTGGAAGGCGGCCAGACAGTGCTGGAATCTGATTGCCCTTCCAAAATGAGCCGCCGTGCAAGAAGGAACCTGGTTAGGGTTGTCTTAGTAGGGACAACAGCGACATCAGGAATAGTGACATCATCTTCAGGAACGGCTTGTATGAAGCTGAAGAAAAATCTATTTTTTTTCCTCATGGGGTGTGCAACAAAGCACTAAAATTATACTGAAAACATGGGGCAAAAAGGTTTTGTGGCCAGACAAGCCAAAAATTGAAACTAATCTGTATATAAAACGTGACATCTGACACAAAACCAACATAGAGCAGCACCACCCACACTGTCAAGCATGGTAGTGGCAGCGTTATGTTATAGTTCTGCTTCTCATCAGCAGGGACAGGAAAGCTGGTAATGACTGATGGGAACATAATGTAGATGGAGCAAAGTATTGATAAATTCCAGAGAATAACCAGCTTCAGCTAAAAATCACTTTTTAGCAGGAATATGATCCAAAGCACAAGAAGCTACACTGGAGTGAGTCGAGAAGAAAGTGAATGTCTTTCAGTTGCACAAAGTCTTTGACTCTCATCTTATTAGGAATGTGTGGGAAACTGCTGTTAATGCAGTAAGTGATCCACAAGCAGCTTGAGAGAGCTTGAGCAACTCCGCCAAGAAGAGTGGGCAAAATTTGCACCAGGCCAGGGTGCAAAGTTGGTATAGACTTGGCCAAAAAGACTTGCGGCTGTAGTTACTTCCACAGGTGCTTCCCCCAGATATTGAAATAATGCGTCTGATTGACGTAATGCAATCAACATACTGTTTTTCTCTGTAGGTTTTGCTGACATTTACTGAAATTCACCCTACCCTTTGAAGTCTTCAGTCTGAGCATTCAGGTCTTGAATAAAATATGAAGTTTAAAAAAAATGTGTATGCATCATTTTATAATTTCACAAAATTAGACACCATTAGAAGAGTCAGAATACCTTTGTAAAACCCTGTATTAAGGACATTTTTGCTCTCCCTACTCAATCTGAATTTGCACTGATTTTAGGAAAGGGCTTTCGATGTGTTCTACTTTCAAATCTGAACTGATGTTCTAATAAACTATATTCATTTTCCAGATCAGGCCTATACATACTGATTTTATTCCTCAGCGCATCACACTTTCTCTCAGACTGAGTGTTTTCTTCTTGATACTAAGTTACTTCTGACATTCAGGAGCTATACCTATGACCTTTCCTAATCATGGCTCATTGTGGAGGTTATGAATACAGAGGCTAAGTTTTCTTAGACATTAATAACTTCCATGATGCTTCCCACTTCACATTGTAGGAGGCTTGATAGGTTTAACACTGGAGCTCAGATTAATAGGCAGCACACACAAGTGCCTCCCTAAATTCACTGACCTTATACAAAATAGACTATACAGCATGAACACGAAGGGCTCTAGCTTATCAACTTCAGCAGCTCCATCCCTGATATTTAACAGAACTATTAACCAGCAAGAGATCAATGATGAATTTATTAATCTCTTCACCCCTCTGAATTATACTATAAGATAATTGTTGTGAAATCTTAGCTATGCCTTCTATCACTGCACCGTCAAAGGCAAGTTTAGAGGATCCTCCTTCACTTCAGGAACTCACCCATACAATCCGATCTATGCAGAGCACCTGGACCTAATGTATTCACAATAGAATACAACAGATATCCTAGCTACAACTTTTTCCCCTGTAAATTTTGTGTTTCTTCAATCATTTCACTACATTTCTCTCCCATCCACATTCTATCAAGCACCAACGTGTTTTGTGATGCCAAGAGGGTTGTGGTCACCTCCTATTCACAGACATGCTTGTCCCATGCCCAGACACGCCTCTTTTAGCCCACTGAGGAAACTTCGCTCTTATTCCATGGACTCTCCTCTGAGAGGGATGTTGACATAGGCCCCCCCTCTTCAGGGTAACCTGGGCAAGTGGCGTCACATTCTCAGAGAACTCTGGTCCCTTTGTTCATGGATTAGTATCGGCACAGTGAACTCAAAATGGCCAGTTTTTCTGTATACTCAAGCAAGTGGAATTTGGGATGAAAAAATGAATTTGAGACAAATGTAAGGAATGTCGCCTTTTATTTCTTAGTATGTCTGTGCTTATATGGTGTATCATTTTAGAATAATAGCACTTTTTGTTTTCAATCCAACCATTTCAGAGGAGCAGACGTATTGGAACAATTGGCTGCCAGGTGTTTCTTATAGGTGTCTGCCTTTGGAGTCAGTAGACCTAAACCAACATGAAGACTAGAGAACTGTCAACGCAAGAAAAGCAAGAAATGTGGTTGTTATTCTGACTTCATTGTCCCAGTTGTTAATGTGGGCACTGTACAGTATATCCATATAGCCAAAGATAAAAATTTTCAACGTTCAGACATAAAACCCACTTAAGGCAGGACCGAAAATGAGCTATTCTTGCGAGGACACCCTGAAGTTCTCTTGAAGCAGTTCTGTAAGAGGAAATGGGCAATAAATTTGGCAAGACCATGAAACAGTTACAGGAAACATCTAGTTGAAGTCATTGCTGCACAAAGAGGTGCCCCCAGTTATTGAATCTAAGGCTTCGCACACTAATTTACTGGAGGATGAATCCAACTGAATCATTTTGTTAGACTATTAAAATGTCTTATATCTTTGAGCAATATGTTCAATCAGGTTACAGTCATCATTTATTAAGACTTTTGTAACAGTTTGGGTCCGCAATATTTGAGAATACAGACCAAACCAAGGGGTACACAACTGTTTTGTTTACACACAAAAAACGATCAGGTCATGAAGGGTTAAATCAGAGACTTCCAGTGACTCAACTCTGCATAATGTCTCTTCTGCCTCCTTTCTTCTCCCTTTCTCTTTTTTTCCTGCCCTTTATAGTTCACTGTAAATGATGTAGCTGCTATAAACAAACCATTGTTAAAATGCACTTCTTATTTAACACTGATATGATTGCAATTTTCTTCTGCTCTTTTCAAAATCTAATAAACAGACCTACAAACATTTTGCAGAAATGTATAGCTGGTGTAGAATTCCAAACAAGGCATGCTATGCTAAAAGTGTACACTGTAATAGGATGACCTCATATAAGATTTTATGTCACCAAAATTCTATAAAGGAATATTATTGCTCTGGAATCAGTCCAGAGATGAGCAACTAGACACATTCTCAGGCTGACAGGAATGTATTCAGTAAGAGGACCGAACCTTTGCAGTCTTGAACTGCAAGAAGAAAATATTTAAACTCCTCAAATGCATTGACGCAGAGACCACAGTGCACTTCGTTAGCCATAACTGTTTACAATGAACTGGAGGACACAAGTGGGAATAAATTGGAAGTGCATTTAAAAGTGAGAACAAGAGGAATTTCTTTAGCCAATGGATTGTGAGTCTGGAGTATGCTACCCTACCATATTAGTGAAGCTGATACCCTGGCTTCTTTAAATCCAGCTGGAGGAGATGCTCAGGTCAGCTAAAACACAAGGAGCAAGATTGTCTAAATGACCTCCTCTCATTTGTAACCTTTCTCATGTTCCTTTGCATTCTTTGAATTTCCAGACATTATCAATGAATATATAACTTATATACCCCCAAACATCAAAGATCTAAATTCAGAATTAGCTCTTGGCACAATTGCGGTTGAAATAGATAAATATTGCTTTATCTCCTAAAAAATAATATATGAAGTACTGTATATAATCTGTTGTTCAGAGATCACTGAAACAAAGCAATGTACTGCATATGCCGAGATTTCATGGAGATTCTTTATCAGAACACTGATATTTAGTCAGAACCCTGATTTTTTTAAAATGATCAAAACAGATGAAAAACTGACGTGACTAACCTCACACTGTTGTAAATGTAATATGCTGAGTGCTTCTTCTTGCAGATACATTTCAGCAACAAAAAATCATATACAATGAACGATGGTTCCATAAAGAATTTAATTATACATCTTGAATAGATTCCAAATTGGCATTTTAATGTAATAAGTTATTCAATGAAAATTGTGAACTCACAGTTTATCTTAAGTATCCTCTCAATGGTAAAAAATAAAGCTCTGGAAATCTTTGCTGAGGGGTTTAAATGGCTTCCACAAGAGCTTTTTAAAAGTGCTAATAAACAGGAATACTCTCTTTGTTACAAAGGTTGTCAATAGCAGAGGCAATTGCACAGTACAGTATACCCAGTATTCAGTGCTCACAAAAAATTGAGTGCTAGTGACAAAATGTCGAAAGTGATGTCAAGTAGACTGGTGATCAACCATTGAAAATGTCAGTTCCTCTAGAAGTAGGCAAAATTAAGGTTTAAGTGCTGTTATTAAGAGTTTAATTTGCCAGTGCCCCACCTCCATTCTCAAGAGACAAATGCTACTGTACAGTATATACTTTTTTTTGTTTAACAATGGTAAGGTGTGAAATTGTGCGTAGTGATGTTAGTAGAATGAAAGGTGTTTAGTTGCTCTGGGTAAATGACAGCCACACCTTCTAGACTTGACTTCTCTTCCAGATTGTCTCAGGTTTCAAGCAGTATACTCTGGCTGGGGGAGATGTTAATTCAGCTGTTCTTTGAAAGCTACTTGGATGTATTCCAGCTCAGAAGCATATTTGCACAGGATTTGAGATTTGCCTTTCTCATTGAAGATGCTGCTGAGTTAGGTTTAGTACTGGGATGCAGTGTGTCTGCCAGGTGTGGAATAATTTCCTCAATACAACCCAAATATTATGGATAATCTAATATTAATGTTAGATATAATATAATATTATAAGCAGTAATGAAACAAGATGAAGAAATGAAAAGCATTCACATTGCTTTTAATTCAATTTTTAATTGGAAATAGCTTTACCTTTTAAATAGCGCCTTGGAATTGGATGTCTAAGCAATTAACCTGAATAGGTAGTCCAAAATTAGTTCCCAAACAAAGTTTTAAAATTTTGATTAAGAACAGAGGTTGGACAATTCATGTGTACCCAGGAGCAAAAGCCAAGGACAGCGTCTGAAGCGATTATGGAATTCTAAGCAGGTGTGAGCCTGGTCAGTACCTGGATGGGAGACCTCCTGGGAAAAACTAAGGTTGCTGCTGGAAGAGGTGTTAGTGAGGCCAGCAGGGGACACTCACCCTGTGGTCCATGTGGGTCCTAATGCCCCAGTATAGTGATGGGGACACTTTACTGTAAACAGGTGCCGTCCTTCGGATGAGACGTAAAACCGAGGTCCTGACTCTCTGTGGTCATTAAAAATCCCAGGGCGTTTCTCGAAAAGAGTAGGGGTGTAACCCCGGTGTCCTGGCCAAATTTCCCATTGGCCCTTACCAATCATGGCCTCCTAATAATCCCCCTCTATGAATTTGCTTCATCACTTTGCTCTCCTCCCCACTGAGAGCTGGTGTGTGGGGAGCGTTCTGGCGCACTATGGCTGCTGTTACATCATCCAGGTGGGGCTCCACACTGGTAGTGGTGGAGGGGAATCCCCAGTACCTGTAAAACGCTTTGAGTGGAGTGTCCAGAAAAGCGCTATATAAGTGTAAGCAATTATTATTATTATCACATTTACAGTCTTTTATGATAATGAATACAGCATTACAGAGGTAATAGTTTTTATATCCAGGAAGATCATCTACACTGCTACGGGTTGGTGTCCCATCTAAGGTCTCTCCTGCCTTGTACCCATTGCTTGGTAGGACACCTCCCAAACACCGCATGATGGATGAAGGGGTTAGAAAGTGGATGGATGAATGGAAGAAATTCAGTTAAAAAAGAGATGTCAAATATAGAAGCAAGACAAGATGGGAGAATAGAGACTTAAGATTAAAAACAAGATTAGAGCACGATACACACAAAGTTCAGAAACACAGGAACAGGATTTAAAATGTTAAAAAAGAAGGTCATTTGTTGTTCTAATGTGAGGATCCAGCATTTCTAGAAGTGTTTTTTTATCACTTACCGTTATACCCTCAAGCCTTTAAACGAAGCTGAGCTGAACTATCCAAAGAGCCATTTTTGCAATTCATGTATAGGAACTGTCAGTCAAACGTATACAAACCCATGCTGAATCATCAGCTACAATTTCTCCAATAATAAACAGACTTATTATGCCGATCTTTCAAGCATTTGAAATCCACTGGCAACACATACATGCCATATGCATTCGCAATGGTGGTACTCAAATTATAGGCCATAATTTACTCAATATTAAAATTGAAATGGAAATTTGACCTCTTGCTTTCAAGTATTCAATTATACATGAACATTGCTTTGCAAAAGTATTCATCCCATTCCAGTGATGTCTTGTTTCCAACTTATTTAAGTTTTTCATTTTTCTTTGCAGTTTTTACTGTGAGGGGGGGATACTTTTGACCTGTCACATAACACTGACTTATAAAGTGACAGGAGCAAAACTGGGCTTGAGTCTCATTGAGGTCTTTTTGTCTTTTTCTTGGATGAAACATTATGAGACTGAGAAATTGTAGAAAAAATGTATTTTAACACAGGGCAGTAATCCCATCCAAACTGACTCGGTGTACTTTGTCTGGACAGACAATGGAAGACATCTGTTTCATTATGAGACATTTTCCTAAATCAAAAGTACACAAACTCATATTTCACAGCCTCCTTTTTTTACAGTTCCCTGCTTTCACCTTTTGTATGGAACAACTCACAGAATAACCAGTTGTGGGATCTTCAGGGGAGTTGTGTAGAATGGAAGGTGGTTTCGGTTTGCTACTTTGTTTCTCCCAAATCAAGCTGTTTTTCAGGCTTCAGCCTCATTTCTCATAATGATTTAATATGATTAATTTAACGTGAACTGGGTGTACTATAGTCATCCTCATGCTTTCTGCTAAACTGCTTAACGTTTGAATGTAATGTGTTGAACAGTATTGCTCTGTCAGTGTTATCCAGGCTTATTTTTATCTGTCAATAAAACTGAGATCACAAACTGCAATTGCTATTGTCCCTGTAAGAATGATCCAAGCACCAAACCTTAAACCTTCTGCAGTTAGAAACCAGTGAAAAAGTTTATAGAGGTCTGGACACATGTAATGCTGCTCATATGGGCCCAGACCTGTATGGAGATAAACCCAATGAAAAGAGCATAAGAATGGTTACCAACGGGAGGAGTTCCTTCGGCCCACCTACTGCAAGCCATTGGGTCATCAGTAGTTAATTGATCCAATGATCTCATCCAGCTGTGTCCTGAGTGAAATAAATGGTATACGCTGCAACAACATGACCAGCTAATTTGCTCCACACTCCCACAACCTTTGGTTAAAGAAATCTCTCCTGTTGTTGGTTTTAAAACCACTTCCATATCAACCAATGCAGGGACTGCAATATGGATATTTCTGTACCGTGTATGATACTGAAAGACATAGCAATCCCCAGAGCAACATAAAGACATACATACTGTACAAGTGCAGGATATACAGTAGTCTTATGCCCCATTCATCTGGGAATGTCTCCTGTTGCTTTTACAACCCTTACTTTGCTCCAGCATTCCCTACACAATTATCTTACAATTGAATAATTGTCTATTTAAATCCCTGTCCCCAGAAAAGGCCTGTGCATTACTCTGTAGCTGGAAGGATCTCGCATGGCGTTGTTGAGAATGTGCATATACTGTATGAAGAGGTACACAGTGGTTTTGTGTTGAAGCTGAGTCTTGAAAAAATGTGAATCTCCCAGTTTACTTCTCTCTTCCACTAATTTGAGTATTCCTTTCCGCACCCATGTGTGTTTTGGATGTAAATACCTTTCATTTCTATTTCCCGTGTCTTGTCTTCATTGCAGTTTAAAGGTTAAGCTATGCATGGTGTATGCAAAAGGAAGCATCTTTGGAAAACCACAATGTAATTATGATGCTTTTCAGACAGCATATTTTTGAATTCTAACTTGATCTATACTGGAATTTAATCATTTATATATATCGGTGTTAGTTTTTGTCTCTGCTGTCTTTTCTTTATCAGATTTACCCAACAAATGGTACTGTTTGTTCAAACACTGTGCCACAAAGAGCAAATGAAAGTTACAGTTCAGCCAAGCTGAACCCACCAGATGGGGGTCCTGGGAACTGCATGTGGACTCCATCAATCAGTTTCTCATAGGAATCTTTTAATAAAACATTTAAACTGTGTGGAAGGATCTTGTGTTTGTGTGAGGCACATCTTACATCGAGCTGATATTTTCAAGACAAAAGCATCTTCACCTGATGATTAAATTACAGACCACAAAATTAAATGTAAATGCCTTATTAGTACAGCTATTGCTTTGAGACCATCTCTACTATATCTGTATCTTTTTAATAAAGCTTCTGCTTTGTACATTGATCGAGTATAAACACTGGCACAGCAGATCCACTGTGAGAGAATGTTGATTTGTTTGAAAAACTGTGCTTTTTGTTTTGAGCAAACTGACTCAAAACAGGTCATATGGGCTGAATGGTCTCATCCCTTTTGTTACTGTTCTTATGTTCTTATGAACAGGTATAATATGTGAGATGTAGCTGATTGGATATTACCCCTTGCAGAATGCTTGCCCTTGCAGAATTTTGGTTTTGGATTTCACAATTACAAAATCTGTCTCCAGTTTTGAAACCAAAGGCAAGGGATAAAAGACCACATACGTAAGAACATCACCTATGCAATTTTGAAAATTAGAAAAGGTATGTTGAGATATTTCAGATGGCAGCCTTCCCAGCTTCCCTCACAATCCACTGAAACAAGGGATCATTTTGTTGCTTTCCTTTTTGTCTTTTGGTCACCAACACTGAACACAGTATTCTAAATGCAGTGTTATTAGTGTTTAGTAAAGATCAAATACTTCTCTGGATTTAAATTCCAATTTTTTTCTATACATCCAAATACTCTGTTTGCCCCACATTGTCTTGATGAAGACATCGAGCAATCTATATCAGCATTCTTTTTGCATTTCTTCTTGCTCTTATCAGAGTTAAATGGCATTTACCATATGTCTGCCCACAACATATCTTTGCTGTTCCTTTAGTTCTATTTCTATTGTGTGTCATCTGCAAACTTGAATTTAGTTACTTATCTTTACACTAGTTTGTTACTCATGTAAATAAATCTTGTCTGAGACTCAGAAACAGCAATGGGACCAAAACGGATCCCTGTGGCACACCACTGCTTACATCTGCCCAATCAAACATTGTGCTAATTTTCAGTTTGGTACTACTTCACAAACAACCGAACATCCTACTCAAACTCTTGTACTGGTTTGGTACATGGACTGTATCTAAACGTTAATCAAGTTCTTCATGTGCTGCCCTTATTGCATGCTCATCCTGATGTGACAAGTTCCCAGAAGGATAATGTAAGTCCTCGTGTTTCTTGTGTAGCAACAGCTTTTTTGCAAAGTGATGGGGGACAGTTATGCCATGAATACTCTACCTGCCAAACTTGAGCCCCATTGAACATTTGTAGGAAGAGCTGAAACAACACGTTACATCTAGGACTCAGAGACCAGTGACAGGCACATGATCCATCCAGTTTCTTAAAGAGGAAAAGGACAGAATCCCACATGATGCTGTCTGCAACCTGCTGCAAAAATGTGTCTCAGATGTGCAGTTAGTACAGTTGATACACATTACAAGCCTGTAACTTTTAATAGTTGACAGACCTTTTGATCAATTTTGCTGACAAGTGTTAATCATCATAATGAATTAACCTGTGTCATGCCTGTTCAATTAAATGTCAGTCACACTCAAACAAAAATATTTTTTTCCGAATTGGTTGCAATTATAAAGTGATTTTCTTTTCATTCCCAGTAAATATATTTATTATTTTTCACTTGAGTTCAGAAAATGTTTTTGACCTTGAATCCTACTTCTATAAACCAGTTCTGTGCTTTAAAAGAAAGTGCTGTATTGTATTTAAAGACATTTAAGGGGAGTGGACAGCTTGTTGCTAAAAAATACTTGATTTTGGCACAACAGAATGACAAACAGTATTTGACAAATGTTCTCCATGTTTATTATGAGCAGGTTCCATTTCGCAATACAGTTCATGTCATTTGTCCAACTTGATGGAAAAGAAAACCAAAATACAGCTAATACCTCTCTCTGTGTTGTTATCTTGGGCAAACATAGAACTAAGAACCTAGTTCGTAGTATAAACATTGTTTAAAATGTTAGAGAGTGACACTTACAGCAGCTTACTGGAAATTGAATTCCTGAGCTAAAAGAAAATCAGCTTAATGCAAACACTCACTGGCCACTGTCTCTTGTGGTTGTTTTTGAACAGAAAGAAGTGGAAACTCCTACACCAGATTCTTTCAGGAATGTCCAAGACAAATAAGCTCACATGCTTACACACATCGGACAAATAAATAAGAAGGCAGTAGATCACCTCCTGGTTGCCATGCACTTGTGTGGCTATTCTCAGCTCGAGTGGGTGAATGATTTTACATTCCTGCATTTCTTTCATTACTTCATTGCTGTTTCATGCAAGCTTTCTGGTCTCTTTGAGAAAATTGCTTTGCCCTTTGATCTTACAGTCCACAACACTTTGGTCATAGCATATCCATTGGTGTGTTTAAAGTCTAACCTGCTCTTCCTAGGACGAAAAAGGAGGAGGTTTTGGGGAACAGGTTAATTTACTTTTTTGCTATATACAGTACATAGGAATTTATTTGAACTTGTGAAGTGTGTCTTGGGTGAAATCAAGACACCCAGCATTCACAGGATCTGAGCTTCTACCCTGAGCTGTTTCCCCTCTTGTTGCCAGCTCACTTCCCTTCTCTTGGCCCCTAACCCTCTCTCTTTTCGTGCCACTCCTAGCTGTGCAGCAGCAGCCATTACTTCTCTCTTACAAGACCAGCATGCCCCTGTGCTAAGAAAGGTTAATAAAGTCAGTGAGCCACAGTTGCCATCTCCTGCCTCTCTTCCTACACCTTCCTAAGCCATTGTGGGAGCATATTGTGTCCAGTCTTGGTCTTGCAGAGCCTCAAGACAGAATGTTTTATAGGTCACCCTACATCAAGAATTTCTAGACTGAGTACACATGTATGTTTCTGATCAATTCATCACGAGATGATTTCTTAATTCTTAATTTGATCAGTTAAGGGAACTATGATCCCAATGATTCTTTAGACCTAGAGATTTTTTTGCCAATTTATCTATAAATTACTTAACACATCACCTGCAATTGATCACAAGTAATTTTTTTTGCAAGCCGTAATTGGTTAGTGATTTTATGGTTAATTCTGGGCCTACTTATGGTTAATTGGAACCTAATTAAGGCCCTGGATTGAGGCTCTCCAAGAGCAGAGTTGGAGATGTCCAGGCTAAGCAGAAAATCACTTGAACAAAGTGCAGTTTCACAACTAATCTGTAAGAGAAATTACAGTCTGGGTGGAGCTTGATAAAGACTGGGGGTCCAGTATAGTCCTCCAATGGAACTCAAACAAAGCCAAAGTGAGGGGAAGCAAGAAGAACATGGGAAAGGACCATTTCTATCCGCGAGGAACCAGAATGAAAGAGCGAAAGGCTAGGGCAGCCAATAGACAGTGGTGTTGAATGTGGGTGGCCTGAGTAAATGACTGATTGATATAAATCAGTCAGTCAACCAAATATATAATTGACATCAATAAACCAGTCATGAACATGCAAGTTTAATTTTATAATTCAATGTCCAAAATAAATAATACAGGTACATCAGTATAGTAGTACTGTCCAGTGCAGTATAAATGCTAGAGCTGCTGCGAGCCTTTCATGGTCATCGTCCCTCCTCTAGAGGGCGCTTCGAACTTTTTGTATTTTAGTTTCGTTATTACGTGCACCTGTCTCCTATTTTCCCGTCACTACTTAAGTTTGGCATCTCCCAGCTTCAGGGCTCGGTATCTGAAGATGGACGCCACAAGTCCTGCTTTTCCCCCAGTCTCGCGGGTAGCCCGAGGGCAGGTCTTATTCCCCAGCGTCCTGACCATCTGGGTCCGGGGCTTGGAGCAGCCGGCTCCGTTATGATTTTAACTTCCTTGTTCCTGATTCCTCGTCCCCATTCCTGTGTCTGTTTGGATGGAGCTCCCGGCAACGGACTTTGGACTGCTTCCTGGTTTCCCCTTCCAGATTGTTTTGGACATGTTCGCCAGTGCCACGTCCCCCGAGCACCGGAACACTGCCGTCACGCCCCCGTGCCAGTCATCCCGTCCTGATCCTACCATGTTTCCCTGTTGTCCTTCTCCAGTCTCTTCCGGATTTTACCGTCTGCATAGGGTCCTAAATACTCACTACATGGGAGTACGAACCGGCTCCTGTTACAGGGGCCTTTTTGATTACATTGGTCCACAGTGGATAATAGGAGATGTAATGCTTCTGAAAGAATGACAGCTATGATGAGGACACTACCAACATTTTGCTCCACTGCAATATTTGATCTCTTTTTATAATTTTATAAAAGAACACAGCTAATTTTTCAGGACTACATTTAGAAGATTCCCTTTTAGGTCCTTTCCAGTATTTTAAAATATATAGGGAGCAAAATTTCATTGGAATCATATGAATTTCAGTTAATAAGAGTTTAGAGGTTGAACCTTGAGGCGGTTAAATGGTGATGGGAAAATAAAGATTGACTGATGAATGTGGTACGATTTCACAAATCTGTTTGTTTCCTAACTAGAATATTTTATAACAGGCAATGAATTTTCCGCGAAATCATTCTCAAACACATCTTAAAACAACAATAACAACATGACACTTTACTGGAATGTGAAAGGTATTTGTTATTTGTATTAATAAATGCTGGTAATGATTCTCCTGAATTTCACATACCCTGGGATAAGTCATCCTGTGCAAGGTAAGAATTGTGAAAATGTCTGTTCTGCAATGAAGACTGGGAAAAGGGGTTTTGAATGGGGGTTTTCGGGAATACGGTAAATATACATCACTCTTAGAGGCCAGTTCAATTATAAATGTACCCCTTAATCAGAAAAAGAAGTGGGATCTCTGGAGAGGAGTACAGACTGCTTTGCAGCACTGATTAGCAGGCATTGTGACATCATCCGCAGCAACCACAATGCTGTTTTTCTCACAACTCCCTTAGGCAGTAGAGCAGGGGGCTGTGAGAATTTCCTTTAAGAGCTGCAGTGTGTACCCTGAACAGCTCTCTCAGAGGTTTCACTAAAATAGATACTGTGTATATAGAACTGATAGTGCTGGACCATGCATGCATTTCTCAAGAACTATATTTATTACCCCCTGCGCCTGAAGGAACCATAAATATTTCAACTAATATAATTAAATTCCTCCTACAGGAATAAACTAATATGCCTCTGTACAGTATAACAGAAAAATAAAAAGGTAATCTAAGGCAGACAAAATAGGTTAAACCACCAAGGTGAAGACAAATTTGACACCACTACTTAGTTGACTAGACTTAAGCTTAAGCATTAAAAAGTAAACATTTCCTTCCACAGTGTGAATTTTGGTTTTAATAATTCGATTTCTTTTTTCCTTCCTTGCATTTTGTTTTTTTAAATGTTAATTTTCTCTGATCCTTAGTTCTTCACTTCATGAACACTGATTCCAGATAGAAAACTTTTTTTCGAACCTCAAATTACTCTCTCTGAAAAAGTTCCAGTGTTTACTTCTTACACCATGTTTTCACAGGCATCTGTGATGCATCTTGAAAAACAGCAAAGGTTAAAAGTGGCAATGCACTCTGTCTTGTAAAACGTTAATGGCAGTAACAGAGTAGAAAGTACTGTGGTACACTCTGTGTGGTCTCCTCATCAACCTGCTTCTGTGTCTGGATCTGTTAGACATGATTGAACCATATGTGACCTCTTTATCTGCAAACCTATTACATCTTAAAGATTTGTGTGTAGGTGACTCTGAATAATATCCTAGTCTTCAATGAAATGAAAAGGATCTATGTGAGCTTTAAGCAGCAAATACAATTCAGATGTTGGAAAGACAGAAATAGTACTATAAGGCATCACCTAATAAGTTGCAATTCAATAAAAAGTAAAATAAACTCACATTAGAAACAGCATTTTAAATAATTTAAATAAGATGGAACCCCTAAAACACCTGCATCTTCCTCCACACCTGGATTTTGCTTAGCTATTGAGCTCTGCCTGGAATTTGAAGAGATTGCATTGTAGTGTTCAATGTCAATTTCTTATGACCGTCACTATAGACATGCCTATATCACATTGTTTCTCTTGGGGTTTTTAATTCTGAAGTTGGGTTTGTTTAGGCCGGTGTTCCCCAAGGGTTGATACTGGGCCCCCTACATTTCAGCATTTACATATTTCCACATGGTCTTTCTATGCTGATGACCCTCAAATCTATGTCCCTACTAAACCTGACACTGAAGTCTTCGCACTTTCTAATTGCATCTCTGATATATGGTAAAAACCTGAATGATTCAAAATTCCCTTAATTTAAACTGTGGCAAGACTGAGGTCATGATGCTTGGCACCTCCCATCACCCATGTGAATCCAGTGCAGTAACACTATCTGTGGATGGCACGGCGCTTGAAGTTCAATCAAAATTGAAGAATGTAGGGGTGATATTCGATCCTGGCTTGACTTTTGACCCTCATGTGCAGAATATTGTAAAAACATCATTATGCCATCTCAGAAACATCTCCAGACTGTGCCCTGTGTTGTCTTTGACTGTTGCAGAAAAGCTGGTCAACACATTTGTTTTTTCTTGTTACAGCAGTGCTCTGTTCACTAGGGTAACTAAATCCACGCTGAAAAAAACTAGAAAATGTTTAGAATTCGACAGCCCGAATCCTGACCTGGTTGTGTGCAAGTGATTACATTACGCCTGTCTTGGAGTCCTTGCACTGGCTTTGAAGCTTCCACTTCAAAATCCTCCTGCTCACCCAAAAGGAGTGCCTGTCTGACTTATTATGTGTCCGCTCCTCAACTGCACCCTTCGTTCATCTGACTCTGGTCTTCTAGATGTCTCTCAAGCTCGTTTCCATTCTATGGGAGCTAGGGCCCTCTCTTGCTACTCCCCTGAGTGCACTTTAATCTGGACTCAAAACCTTTCTGTTCAGAAAGGGTTTGACTTAATTAGTGTTACTTAATAGAGTGGGTGGGCCATTTTCTAACTTATGCTGCGCTTCGACCGATTGTCTTAAAAGTACTTTGTGTTTTATTGTTCTTATAATAACGATGCTGCTTTAAAAGGGGCTATATAAAAGTTTTTTTATTATTATTATTATCATCATCAAGCAGATTATCAACACAATGTACCTACCTACAGTATCTAATCCAATACAGAAGAGAGCTATTTCAAAGTTTATTTGTTACTTGCTGCTCTGCTAACTGTTAAACTTGCAAACAGCAATCATGTAAATCCCTCATTAACTTTACCAATCTGTCAATATTGTTTTTAATCCAGGTACAACAGCACAACAAATGGGGAAGCTTGTACAAATCAGGTAATTGAATCTCTAGGGCTTTTGCGATCTCCAGTTTGAACAAAACTTGACAGAATGTTAACTCCTGCTTTTATCTGTCATTGCTCTAATCAATTTTCTAAGAGAACCTGTTCTGAAACTAGTTCTGAACAACAGGGTCAGAAATTATCATCGTTTCTAAATTCAAATCCCATTGACATTCTTACCTTCAATGTGTCAATTGACTGAACACGAAGTAAGATCGCAAAAATACAGTGTAAATAAATATTAAGGGAAGTGGAAAACAGGAACTTTTTCCAACATGTAAGAGGAAGGAAATATATGGAATTCTTAACTAAAGTTTGGGCGGGATAATGACAACCAAATCACTCTTCAGTCCAACTATTCTAAATAATAATAATTCCCAACACTGTTTTTCAGAAACCAACTATATTCCAAAAAAACCCTCTTTTCGCATTTGGTGTTTGTGTGATTCGTCTTACTGCTGCTGTTGCACAAAAGCACTCCTCTTTGTTAAAGATCTTCAGATGGACTGCTCGGACACAGAATTTTTCAGATTTGAGCTAGAGTTTCCTGGTTCTGATAACCAGTCTACTGCTTCCTTTTGATCACTGGTTTTGCCACTCCAGTCACTTGCTTCTCATTTTGAACCGGCGTTGTTGCTGGATCTCTTTTCCATTGCATTCACATCTCCTCAAACACCCAGATCGACTGCCACAATTCCCCTGCTGAACAGAATCTTTGCCCTTACGTTGTCAAGTCTCTCAATCAAACCCTGGCTGTGTTGAATGGATCGCTTCTCCAATTACTACTCGTTCTGCTACAATAAAATGGTGTCTCCTGAAGCTACTGTACATCAGATTCTCCACAAGGATAGGATTTCCTTCAAAAGTAATGCCCTAAATAAAAGTTATTTTTCTCTTGATCTTTCTGAGATTTACAACAAAAAACCTGCAGTCCCCCAGTGTATCTCAACGCCTGGCAATGACATCAATCTCCACTCCTTTTCATTCCCATCTACTGAGTTGCCCCATGTGCTGCTTGAGCTGCTGCCTCCTGGGTCTCCCGTCTTATCTTCTATCGTATCTTGTCCCTCTGTTTCTTCTCTGCAATCTGACTGTTTTTATTTTGCATTCATTTTTCTACTCTCCGTTCTTTTCTTTTCATGCCTTCGCTGCTGCCTCTTGTTCCTTGTCACAGCCCTTTTCAAATAAAGCTGCCGTCTGAATCTCATATTTCAGCTCAACCTATTTCTCCATGTTGCTTGCTTTAATTTCTTGCCCTTTCTTTTCCCTCCATCCTTTTCCCTCTTTTCCTTGGTATCCAACACGGCCCATTAACAGCTTTGGTGCTTTCAGCCCCATTTTCCTTCTTTCCCATCCTTGTTATTCCTGATGTCTCCTTCTTTGTCCCAAGTCCTCTTGGCCTACAATCCTTGCCTCGGCAGGTGTTCGTCAACATTTCCTCTCTAGTTTAATGTTTTCTTTTCCTTCTGCACCCATTCCTGGTGTTCAACACGACCCCACATCAATACCTTTTATGCCTTTGATTCTGGTTTTCTCTGTTTCAGTTTCTGCTGCCACTTCTTCAACAGTGAGTACGTCTGGTGTTTTACTTGTGGCTGAGCCGGCAGGCATCCAAACATCATCAGTTTTTTTTCCTTGTTTTCCTGCACTAAGCACGACCTACTGATCATCTCCAACTACCTCACAACATATGTTTTCTACTCATAACAATCATAAGAATCAAGCTCTGACAAACTCCAAACCCAATGATTTTCCAGCTGCAGGTCTATCCTCCATTTCTATCTCATTTTAAACCTTTATTTCTGCTCTCTCTTCCAGCTACCCTTGTACCTCTCTCACTGACCTGCTACTGTACATCACTCAAATAGTGGTTAGGCAAAACCTATCTTTTAGAAGTCCGTGTTGACTATTTTCTGATATATTATTTTCACAGAGTTAATTATTTACTTTAGTTCACATAATTGTTTCCTTAACTTTATATGTAATAGAAGTCAGACTGATTGATCTGTAATTACTTGATCCCTTTTTCTTAGCATTTGTATGGATGGCTGCTACATTAGCAAAATATGTATAAATCATTTGAAATTAAAAACAAAATGGGTTATTATTGGAGAGGGGGGAATACTTTCTCAAGGCACTGTATGTTAAAATATACACACCCAAAATGCAGAAAAAACATAGAAGATTTAACATTGTGCTTCTCACCTAGTTGTAATGAGAATCGCTATACACAATCTTGTCTCTAATAACCTGCTTTATTCAGTTGCTGCCACCACTTAACACTGGCAGCACTGGGCCTCTGTGTTCAGTTCTGGAGTTGGGGTGCTATCAGCATGGGGTCTTTATGTTCACCCCATGTTTGTATGAGTTTCCTCTAGATGCTCCAGTTTCTTCCCACAGTACAAAGACATATTGGTAGGTTAATTGGTTTCTGGGAAAACTGGTCCTAGGTGTGAGCATGTGCATGTCTGTGTCTGTGTCTGTATGTGCTCTGTGATGGACTGGCGTCCCATCCAGGGTGTGTCCCACTTTGTGCCAGAATAGGTGCCAGCTCCCCATGACCCTGAATTAAACGGAGTGGTGAGAAAATGGATAAATGTTCCGCCGCAAAGAGTTGTGAAAAGATTTACAAACCATCTGTAACCTCTCTTTTTTCGCCAACAGTGACCAACTATCCATGCAGATTACCATAAAATTATTACAATACTTAAAAGAACAAGAAATACAGTTTTAATTTACACAAGAGTGAGATACCCATCTGAACGACCTGAAGGCTGACAAATTACCCCTGCTGTATCAGCCTAAAAACAATTCTCACAACAAACTCCCCACCTCCAGTATGTCACTCAGGTAATGGCTCACTGCCAGAGCCACCCGTCCCTCCAAAAAGCACTGGTATCTGGTCCATGGGAGGGTGATGGTTCCTCTCATGGCAAGAGGAGGGAGACCTAAATGGTCTAAATGGGAGATGAATTATGGGGGAGAAACAACAACACACAGACAATGCACATGGCACACAACATCACTGTCGGTCCTTTCCCAGCAGCCTCTTGGCATTCACTGTCCTCACCTACGTACAACAGCACCCCAAGACACCTAAGTGTTACTTTATTTTGGGATGATTATGTTGCTAATTGTTTTGCTAAAGGGGTGTCACCCCTCCTATGAACTCTGAAGCAAACCAGTCAGATGGTTGCACTCTAATTAGACATCTGTCATGGGACATTCTGTCCTTTACGAAAGGGGCATCACTGTCTCACTGGGATTATTTTTTTTCAACTTTCCCCTCTCTCAGCCAGCTATAGCTGCACTTAGGAAAATTTGTTTAAATAAGTCCTTCCATGAAAATTCTTTTGGTACCTTGCCCTATTACATAGATTATTACAAAGTTCATAAAGTGCAGCAGAAAAAGAAATGAACATATTCTATTAACTTTGCTTTTATTCTGTTGTACAAATCAGTAATCCCCTTTGTGGCTGCTGATTCTACCGTCTTGTACTGTAAATCTATGTTGAGGGAGTGAATGTTTCAGATGTGTGTGAAATGTTAACATAGCCCCAGGCCATTCACGTGCAGCTGATTAGAAGAGAACTCTCATTTCCCCTTGCTTTCTGGGAGCTATTTTTTGGTCAGAGTTGGGCTGTGGGGCAGTCAGCTCTCACAGCAGGACTCCTCTGAGTCACGGAAAACTTCTACTCTTAGTCCAGGCCTGAAGAGGAACATGCTGAGCAAAGAGAGTCGACGTTTAAAGAGCGTCCTATTAGTACAGTTGGAGTTCAAACTCACAACCAATAGTGGATACAATACAGCTTTCAGCTGTCTAAACCAAAGGGAGTTAAGTGTAACCAGTGGGATGCTAAATACCCCAAATCAACTAGTTGAGTAATTTAATGTTAATAGCTAAGGCATATTCTGTGTAACAACATTTTGTTTTCTGTAGGAACATGTAGGAAACCCTAACAGCATCGTATGAGCTTAAAAGCACCACGCTGATTGTATTTTTTTTTTTCAATTTTGTGACAAAAAAGAAAGTGCTTTAGGAAGTGATATAGTTTTCAGTGGACACAAGTATTTTTTAGTCTCTTTTCTGATGAAGGTTGAAACTTTGATGGCTACCTAAGGCAGCCCTGTTGTTGGGAAATTACTTTATCTTTTAAGAGAGATCAATAAGCATTAATCTGTGCTCATGTATGAAGTGTATACATTTATGTGAATGAAAATTAAGGCTCATTTGAAAAGCTCTACAGTATAAGCTCTTTGAGCTGTGAATTGATTGAGAAGCATGGATCAGCTGGACCAGTTGTTTGGTGGCTTCTTTGCATCTGTAGATGTAGCACATACTGTACAGTGCTGTGGATACACTGTGAAGTGTAGTGAAAGGTAAGGCAAAAAAAAAACTTGAGAGGTGTCCATTCAGAAATACAAACATACAAGAGGTCATTTAATCTTGCTTACTCCAGTTCTTTAGTGATTTCACTCTGAATTGCTCTCAAGAGCCAGTGATATCCAGACTTGCGTGATTTGGAGCACTGACCTCCAGATGAAGAATCAGTTATCTTCAATTGTTCAGCATTTACTGTTAAAAAAGTAGGTATTGACAAAGAAATGTAGAGATGTAATGTGTGACAGGCCTGAAGGCAGGCATTTTCTGCTGGAGGATCAGGTGACATCCTCCAAATAAGACTGTTCAAATTGAATTCAAAGTTGAAATAATCAACAGATAGAAAAAAAAAACCCAATAAAATTAGAACTCCAATTGAGTTGTATGAACAGATCACAATAATCACACTGGGGACCCTGCCAAAGAGCAGCAAGCATGTTCAGTCCTTGGTGGGTCTGAAAATCTGGCCCCCAAACAATATTCACTAGAGCAGCCAGTGGCATCAGAGAGGGCTCTATGAAAAATTAGACACTTTCCAGAAGCTTTCCAATTCAGGTGTAGCTCATTTGTAAAGACAACACAAATGAGACAACAAAGCCAAGGGGCAGTGCAGGAAATGCAAAATGAACAAACACATGGCTTTGTTGTCACAATTTCCAGCCTTAGAGACTTTCTTGTCTTTGGGGACAAACAGATGATAACCCAATAGTGCAAGATCCAGAATGTAAGCTCAGAGTCATGCTGCTCTTTGTCCTACACTATTGCACACACAATGTTACCTTTGTCCTTATCTCTGAGATTATATGGTGAAGAAAACTCTTAGAGGTCAGCATTTTGATTATTACAATTATTTTACTACAATAACCAGGTGCAATTGTGTTTCTGTGCAAAGGAACCATGCTAGAAAAATGAAACAATTTTTATTTGCATTTGTAAGTTGCATCTGGTATATAAATCCCAGATTTTCTTTACATATTTCCTATCCTCGTGTTTTCCCTATAGCATCATTTTAAGTTGTTTATTGTTACACCTACTGAATCAAAATATTCAGTAAAAAGTTTAACATCAACAATGTATCCAGAGAGCACATCATACAATTTCCTTTTGTGCACCAGTCATTCTCAAAAATTCAGCGTTTTATTACCAAAGCTTTTGAAACTCATTCCCTTTGATTCTCCATTTCACTAATGGATTTAAAAAGGCTCCCTTGAATCCTAAGAATAAATTGATTTGGAGTTTGAGTGTTTTCTAAATATGGTTTCTCTGATCACAAAAATAAAAATAGGGTGTAGATGTCTATAAAAAGCTCTCCTTGTCAAGCTAGAACGGTCTAGCTGATCTGAAGAACACAAACACAGCAGTTTCTACATTTGTGTTATAGTTACTGCGGTCAGTGGAGAGGCATCCTAAATCTATACAGTATTTTGCTTATTGTCGTATCTTAGATTTATATGTTCTTCACTTCATGACATGGGTGTCGTATATACGATTTTAGTTGTTTGGAAAAATTCTAATAATGTTGGAACGAACTGACGAATGCAGAGGCTTAATACTTTGGCTTTAACTTGCCTGGCAGAGAAAACAACAGTGCTGGAATAGCCAGGGAGAACAGTGAAGTTAAGGATGATGGAGGGTCACTAGAAAGCATCAGGATGTGATGCTGATGGAGCAGTGCTGTCACATCCACCCCCAAAAATCAAGATTTCAAACACTGAGCAAAGAATGAGTTGCATTGGCTGCAGTTTCACCGGAGCCAAACAGAATGTGCGTATGGCATGGAACAAATGAGAAGCGTGTATGACACAGGTTTCTGGTGGTTTGAATGAATACCAGTACATGAGAAGTGTATATGATATGGTTGATGGAACACAAACCAGTGAACAAGTGGCAGCACCAGCAGAGCCTAGCTTGAGATTTGAACTCCGTGGTGGGCAATGGAAGATGCTGCAGTGACACGGAAGATTCACAAGCTTGCCGGAGAAGCAGGAAGAGAGCAGCTTGCAGTACAGGCCAGCTTTGAAATTGGATCTCTGTGATAGGCAGCAGAAAGCACTGCGGCGACCTGAAAGAGTGGCCTGACGTGGCAGCAGGAAAAGAGCCTCCTCTTGCTGAGGTCTGCCAGATGAAATGAATAAAAACGTCTTCCAAACTGAACCCCCAAAAGAAGAAAGAATATGAGCTACATATGAGGCTGGAAGTTGAAATGACCAGTTGGACTCCAACCAAAAGAGGGGTAAATGGGGCAGGGCACCAGGTACAGGGTGGGAGTGAAAGAGGGTCTCTAGATCCACTGCAGGGTAACGGCATACGTTTGCTCTCACATGGCACATTAGGAGTCAGCAACATGTGGTTTCTACACATCCTACTGTACCTAGGACGAGGCTGTAGGTGTGTTGGGTTAAATACTAGACCAGAAACAGAAGGCAAAAAGAGAAAAGGAGGAAGAATGGAGTGAACTGAAATAGATAATAAGATAAGATAAGAATCACTTTATTAGCCATACTGTATACAATTTCTTGCATTAGGAATTTGTCTTTTTGCGTACCCCAGCTTGCTCTCCATGAGACACACAGGGACACAGACAGGGAGAGAAGCTTGGGGTCAGAGTGCATGGTCAGCCATTTATACGGCGCCCCTGGAGCAACTGGGGTTAAGGGCCCTGCTCAGGGGCCCAACAGAGCAATTCCAGAAGTCATTGAGAAATAAAAATGAATCCTATTTCATAGCAGCCTGCTGAATACGTGGGTAAGCCTGTGGTTTTACAGTATAAGCAACCTCAATCAGTGAGTGGCCACATGGAATCTTGTCATGAGCAGAGATGTAAAGAAAGAAAAAAATGAAAAGCTACAGTACTAAAGACTGTTATTGTTGTCCTCCAAGTGTGATCTAGTCTATCACTGTACACACAACTTCCAGTACTGCAAAGACAGACTTACCACCCATAGTTTACATCTTTTATTTCCTAATATTGTTTGAGATACATCTGGATACTTCTGCACAATCTCCCTGGTTAACAGGATTATAAAGCCTTTACAAGCATCTCACAGACAGGCGTTTTAGGTATTTAGAATGAATTAAAAGATACTGTACTCTTTTTTGCCAGACACTAATCCGATGTTTTGCCACCTCAGCTCAAAGGGACTTGGTTCAACTTGGGCATTTTCTAAGGGAGGTCAGCCGCCCTGCAGAGCATTACCCTTTTGGTTATGGCATTCTCCTTGAAAAACCTGCACCCAGAAGGATGTGAAAGCCTCATGCAGTTATTCAGCCATGCGCTTATTGAGTGCAGACAAAAGAGATGTCCATCAATAATGATATTTGTACAAGTGAAGTGAACAGACCGGATGGATGATATTTTGTATTTTAATGCCTCTGGTTGTATAAAGGTAAAGCCAGAATAATCATACATGACAATCATATTTTCAACAAAATAAAATTGTTTCATTTTTCCAGATTTCATATAGGTGAGATTAGTACAGTAAACTAGGAAATATATCTCTAAAGCTTAAAGAAAGACATAACCAGCTTTCCTTTTCTCATTCAAATAGCTGATGGAATACATTTTAAACTCCGAATTGATGAACGCCTGAAAGGTTTTTTTTTATATATCTCTTCCTTTCCTGGAAGAATAATTTGTTTTTATTTTATGACATACCTATGGGCAATTGTGCTTCACATGTGCATAAGGAGATGCGTGTCTGGAATGACGTCCGTAACATCGCTCTTTCTTGTCTCTAAACAGATTCAAATTTAATTTCTAGCGAGCTCGATCAAAGCAGGACTGGAACTGCGTCACTGCCGTCACATGGAGGCTTGAGCTCCACTTTCCTGCAGCCTGCACGTTTCTGGCTGTTGTTTAATTTATGAGATCGGTAAATAAAAAATGAGCTGCCCTTGAGTCTAACTGCTGATTGTCAGTTTCAGTAATGTGGGAGGACGGGACCTCATGTTTGGGCTCCTGATGTGTTTGATGAGGGCTGCAGCCCTCTTCCTCAACCTGGGCACACAGTCAGCTTCTGCTGTTAGGGGCAGAGAAGAGGTCATCAAGGCCAACGATGAGTCTCTACCTTGGTTTATCAAGCACCACGTTCGAATCAGTGTAACACAAAACTCCTGATTCACCAGATACTCCTTTGCATAGAGGCATCTCACCATCAGTCCAATCCATCTGCCACCATTCGTCTCAGTGTAACGTACTACTTTTACCGTTTAAAAAGATTTCACCGACTTCCTAGTTCACATTTCATAGCAGAATAAACAGAAGAAGGGGGTTACAACTGAGAGAAGAAAAAAAAATGAATGAAACATTTGGAACAAGATCCTCACCAGTGAAGGCGTGGAATGTTAAGTTTAGCTTCAAAGTCTTTGCACCATGTACTGTATTTGAAATCTACTCACAAGAGAAGGTCAATAGCCATTCCTGAGAAGCAGTGTAGAAAAAGGCAAGAACACGATCATTGTCAGACCACCAGACCTGACATTCAACCTGCGCCTTAAAGATTGGCCCTTCCTTTTGAATATGGTAATCCCTCACTGTATGGGAACCTCTTTATGAGATGTTGTCCGGTAACTCCTACCTGTTTTTTCATTTAATGAGCAGATTTGTACTTTTACAGGCTGGGTTCTCGTAAAGCACTGTTGAGATTCTTCTTTTCTCACATCCTCTCGGATGAAAAATTTACTTTTTATTGTTTAATTCATTTGAACTTTTTTAAATAATAAAGGCTAGTCTGTGAAAAGTGCATACAGTACAGGATAATACATAATGTCTATGATTTTCTAACAACTAACAATGTAATACTGTACTCTCTTATTACAACCTATTTAATGAACAATTACTGTATATAGTGCAATATATTTGGAGCACTTCTGTGTAATATACTGTAATAATTAATGTATCTGTACATGCATAATGACCTCCTTGATATCATATACTGTACGATGAAAGATGCTATATAAAATAAGGGTTGTTATTATTATAGGTAATGCATTAAAGCAATAATCATTTTGAAGTAGAACTTTTCTGTTTTCAAATGTTTTTGTCTTACCAAATGAGGTCTATTTCTTACACTGCTGTCTGCGTCTTTCACCAAATTCCTCCAGATACACTCCTGAGCAATTACATAGTATAGACATAGTAAGACACTTACCAAATTGGGGTTTGTGCTTTACAGATGAATGCCATTAGCACGGGAATGATTCATGATTCCTTTACTTCTGTAAGAAATGTAATAAATATCTGTTTGGAAAAAAATAATATTTATTGTAATGAAAGCGCCATGGGAAATGTCTGTTTTTGTGATGTGTATTTGATTGTGTGTTTAATTGATCAGTTGGGAGCTTGGTAGGATGCCAGCTTTATCTGGAACACGAAGTCCTACCTTAAAGGAGGCAATGCGTTTTCTGTTCTCTCTTCCCAGCCTTTCAACCCGATCACGTGCAGAGATTGATGTATTCAGCTACGTCAGCACACTTGCAGGCCCTCGAGAGAGGCCAGCCAGAAGCAGAAAGACGTCATCTCCTGAATCCGCAATCTGCACTACAATCGGTCCCTGCTGGAGCAGTCTCCCTTCATCACAGGCACTTCAGATCACCAGAGCATCCCAGAGCTTATCACATCAAACACTCCGCCTCTGTAGCACATTCTTTAAGACAAATCGACACATTTCCCAGAAGGGGACGGTAGTAAGACTCAATTCTTCATTCTGTTAAACACAAACAGAGACATGAATAGTTAACTGATTTCAGAATCCAGAATTTCCCATTTAATTGGTAGCAAGGAAAACATGCTCCTTTCTTTAAGGGGACCAGGTTATCTCCCTATCATGGAGGTTACGAGACAAGGACTAGGAGTTATTTTGTTTTAATTTGGAGTGATAAGGAGACCTAGGTGAAGCCACATGCAGTTTTCATGCTGGCTACAGTGATGAGTGTGTATATTGTGCCTTTCACCTGTTCACCTGTGTCTCAGCACAAGGAAAACAATGACCTCTCCCTTACGCTTGTGTCTGCAGCCATTCTGGGCTGTTTATCAATATGCAGAAGGACTTCTTTTTCTCAGCATTTAAGTTCACAGATATATAGATATCTATAGACAGATGTGAAACACAAAATTAGAAGGTAGCCTTTTTTAAAGGATATTGGGGAGGTAAAGTTTTGTTCTCACATTCGTGCTCAAATTCATGTTCCATATTTGTGAAGCCTTGTATTATTTCAGAAAAGAAACAGCAGGGCGGCCATGATACTTAGTTTTAGCACCGTCACACCACGAAAAAGACGAAAAAGAGATGAAGATGTGGAGAAGTCACTTATAATGCACAAAGAATTGGAACACTGCTAAACATTCTAGCTCCCGTGTTTAGCGAAGCCCAGGCCCAAGAATTTTGCATTCCCTAATGTGATTAAAATGTGACTTCTGTGTCACAGATGGCTGCCTCAGCCTCTACCATTGTATTTCTCTTCAAAGTGTGAACTGTGACTTGGTCTGCTTCCAGACATAATTTCTCAAGTAAATATTGATAGTAACACAAAATCTAGCTGGTGGGCAGAGGAAACATACAAGTAGCCGTTGGTAACTGCATATCCTGAAGTAAACTTAAAACCTTACTTTGAAATTGGCAGCATTGTGTTTTCTGTCAACTTCCTACAGCTACTGTATTAGAGTCTGCTGTCACTGCAAAAATGAATAAGTGAACTACAACTGAATAACAATTAGCTGCTACAAAATATGAAAGTCTTGTAGCCTGCTATTGCTTTGATGTCTCCAAGCCTGCGATGAATAAGATTAAAAAGTGTCAACATCAATGATGACAACCACTTACTGTATGCCAAGACTAAAAATGCCAACACTTTTGGCAGTTTGCTGCTTTGTGGTATTTTCGTGTATTTCATTATTGATTTCTACTCCTATGCTATACTACCAATAGGTCTATCTGCCAAAAGGTGAAACACGAGAATCTGGGCCCCTTCAGAAATATCCCGATAAAGCTATATCATAAGAAATGTTACAAATGAGAGGAGGGCAGTTTGGTAATTAGTCTTGTTTTCTTTCTTGGTTCTTTGACTTCATCAGCCATTTCTCATTTATTGAAAATTTGTGCTTTTAGTTCTGAATACATGGTACTTCATCCTTTATAGTACCTCTGCAGTTGTGACCCTAAAACAAACTTTATTTTTGATTCCATTATTTCTCTCTCTTCAAGGTCTTTAACACTTGGCAACTGAGTTAGTCCCCTTTTAAACCCTTTCAGCAGGTGTGTGAAGTACCGGCATATCATTTTCTCCCATTTCTCTGTTTTGAAATTGAAGTGGGTTCATCTTTAACTGTCCCTTTCATTTTTTGTAGGCCAGTCTAGTCACCCCAAATCCTATTTGAGTTTTGAAGAGCAAAAATATATCCTATTAATTACAGTAGACTAAAAGATCCCTGCATATCCATGTCATGTTATTATTAAAAATGTACCCCAGATATTTAGGGGGTAGTCAGCATCTACTGTAGTAATATCATTGGTATGGTATAGGGGGTAGTCAGCATCTTGTAATACCATTGGTATGGTATAGGGGGTAGTCAGCATCTACTGTAGTAATATCATTGGTATGGTATAGGGGGTAGTCAGCATCTTGTAATACCATTGGTATGGTATAGGGGGTAGTCAGCATCTACTGTAGTAATATCATTGGTATGGTATAGGGGGTAGTCAGCATCTTGTAATACCATTGGTATGGTATAGGGAGTAGTCAGCATCTTGTAATACCATTGGTATGGTATAGGGGGTAGTCAGCATCTACTGTAGTAATATCATTGGTATGGTATAGGGAGTAGTCAGCATCAAGTAATACCATTGGTATGGTATAGGGGGTAGTCAGCATTGGTATGGTATTGTGATGCCCTGACGAGCTACAGTGCACCTGCACCAAATTCCGTTCCACATTCCACACATGGAAGGAGCTCGTCAGGGTCATCCTAATTAAGCACAGGCCGGGCTTATCCACTAATTAGGAACTGCTAATGTAAGCTATTTAAGCTCTGACATTGAGCTGCACTAACGAGAGTATAGTGGTTTGTGCTCCAGGGACTTCTTCCCAGGACTCTCCAAGACACTCCCAGAACTCCTCCCATTCTGATTATAAACTCATTTAAACTTCTCTGCTGAACCTACTCCGACAGGTATTAATTCGCAGTGCCCTATTTTCCATTCACAGGCGTGGCATAGCAGGTATAAAATGAATTGGGATTGGCCACCTAGGACGGTCCTATCGGTATATCATCCACAGACAGATGGGTTAATGGAACAATTTAATATTTCGTACAGTGAGGATACATCTCGGACCATCTTCCATTTACAAAATAAAGCACTTACAAAAATCAGGCACTTTAAGTACAGCTAAGGAGAAGCTATGGGGAGCCCTGCCAGCCCTGTCTCTTCGCAACATGTTCAAGCACCACTAGATTTGAACTCTCTTTTGCTCCAGGACTCTCAGCTAACTGAGCATCTAATCTGTTCTGGAGGACACGGGTGAGTCCCTTGCTGTATCGCATTGCACAGCAACAGCCTAAATTAGTACTGTTATAGTTGGTCCATCGTTTTAACCAGAAAGGTAATATCTGGGAACTGAATGTCGAATTGAGCAACATCCCACTGCTAACACCAGATGGGCTAGTTTGGTTTCATCCATCTTCTTTCTTACTGACAGGCTGGCATGGCAACAATCGAGATTGCTTCTGAGTAAGGCTTTTACCCCCAACAAAAAAGTATTGTTAAACCTGAGCATTTTTCTCACCCTGAGATCGTATAATCTCACTGCCCCAGAGTGACTGTGACAACCTCTGTCTCCTTGATGAGTGCTTTTATAGAGAACTGCCGTCTTAAAGTGCAGCCAGTTCCCCAATTACCCCCAATTATGAGAATGTGAGCAATGCGTTACTGGAACTGTCTCGAAGCCGCCCTCTGGCAGTTAAACCTCCTTACTGTCCCCCAAGCCCGTCTACATTGTATGGGCGACAGGGCCTTCTCCTGCTATGCCCCCAAGCTCTGGAACTCTTTACCCAAGGATATTAGAGAGTCACCTTCTCTAAACTCCTTCAAATCCAGACTCAAAACTTTCTTCTTCAGTAAAGCCTTTACTTAACTGGTTCCATTCTTCACCCCTCTGCTCTTCTTAATACCATCTTCCACGGTCTCCTCTATTGTTATTGTTGTATTGTTGTAATTATAATTGTGTCCTGTCTTGTGAAATTTTCTTATTTATTGTTGTAGTCTTCTTATTTATTGTTATTGTCATCCTGTAAAGCGCTTTGAGAAGCCACCTTTAAAGGCGCTATATAAAATAAAGTTTATTATTATTATTATTATTAAACCCCATTTCTGTAGTTCCATACTGTTACACTGCCCTTGTATAACATCAACCTGCAACAGCTTCTTCTGCGATTTTCTCTGCTTTGAGGAGCAAATTAGATTAACACATGTAAGCCTTATACACTACCCTTTTCTTGTCATTGTCATTAAGTGTCAGAGGAGCTTAATAATACAATTAACATCTGGGTTTTCCTGTGTTACACAGGAAATTGCAAACATGACTCTCTACAAACTTGGAAAGGACCATGAAAACACATGCCTGAAAGCCAGCCCTAACCATCCAGATTTCAGTTTGTGACATATTCTTGACAAACTGGGGGTCTTCAAGTCTGTATTAATGTGAAATTAACAGTTAATACTGAATACTTTCAACACCTAAGGGACTACTGGCATGGTTTGAAGTCAGTGAAGGGAATAAATCCAGGCCTGTCATAGAATAGTACCAGGCGAAGCTGAGACAAGCAACAGTCAACACAACATTACTTCACTTTTACTTTCACTATCATCAAAACAACTTGTATATGTGAATATACGGTATACTGTATTCCCAGTTCTCAAACTATTGACTGTCTTCTGCTGCAGTAATGTGTTTACAGAAGATTATAATAAATAATAATAAACTTTATTTTATATAGCGCCTTTAAAGGTGGCTTCTCAAAGCGCTTTACAGGATGACAATAACAATAAATAAGAAGACTACAACAATAAATAAGAAAATTTCACAAGACAGGACACAATTATAATTACAACAATACAACAATAACAATAGAGGAGACCGTGGAAGGTGGTATTAAGAAGAGCAGAGGGGTGAAGAATGGAACCAGTTAAGTAAAGGCTTTACTGAAGAAGAAAGTTTTGAGTCTGGATTTGAAGGAGTTTAGAGAAGGTGACTCTCTAATATCCTTGGGTAAAGAGTTCCAGAGCTTGGGGGCATAGCAGGAGAAGGCCCTGTCGCCCATACAATGTAGACGGGCTTGGGGGACAGTAAGGAGGGCAGAATTTGAAGAGCGGAGGTTGCGAGGTGGGGAGTAGGGCGATAAAAGTTCAGACAGGTATTGAGGTGCCAAGCCATGTAAAGCCTTGTAGGTGAGCATGAGGATTTTAAAGTCTACGCGGAATTTGACCGGAAGCCAGTGCAAGGACTCCAGGATAGGAGTAATGTGAACACTTGTACTAGACCTGGTCAGGATTCTGGCTGCTGAATTTTGGACATACTGCAGCTTGTTCAGAGTAGATTTAGATACACCAGGGAGCAGAGCATTGCAGTAGTCAATTCGAGAGAATACAAATATGTTGATCAGCTTTTCAGCCACAGTTAATGATAGCATAGGGCGTAGTCTTGCGATATTTCTAAGGTGAAAAAAAGATGTTTTGACAGTATGCTGTACATGTGGGTCGAATGTTAAGCCAGAATCGAATATAACCCCAAGGTTTTTCAATTTTGATTGAAGCTCAAGTACAGAGCCATCTACAGACAGGGTTACAGGACTGGCTTTACGAAGTTGATGGGGGGTACCAATAAGCATGACTTCAGTCTTGTCACAGTTAAGATGAAGGAAGTTTTGAGTCATCCAAATTTTTATGTCAGAGATGCAATTAGATAGGATAGAGACAGCCACGTCAGTGTCGGGTTTGGTATGGATGTATATTTGAGTATCGTCAGCGTAAAAATGAAAGCTGAGGCCATGTGATCTTAAAAGCTGACCAAGTGGGAACATGTAAATGCTGAAGAGCAAGGGGCCCAGTATTGAGCCCTGGGGGACACCAGACTTGACAAGACCGATTTCAGACCTGTACCCATTGAGAGAGACAAAGTGATAGCGATCAGTGAGGTAAGACTTAAACCATTTGAGGGCAGTGTCAGAGACTCCAAACACAGTCTCGAGACGAGAAAGCAAGATGTTATGGTCAACAGTGATTGTCAATATGCCCAATCAAAACCCTTCATTGTTTCCCCAAGACCTTTATTGGGAATGGGGGCAAAATGGATTGGGGGGAAAAATACATTACACAGATAAGCATTTAGTATAGGTTTTAAAGATTTATTAAATTATCCATATTATCATTTTAAAAAGATGGTGGTAGTTTCCCCTTTAAGTCTATTAACCTCTGTTGTCCTTTCTTATTATCATTTCCTTCTGCTGAGCCAAATGTCAGCCCTGTGGTAATTAGGCTGTGTTTTATGCTAATCCATCACATTGGACCTCAGGGTGGCGAAGGTTTCAGAAAAAAAACAATGCATCTATTCAGACACCTACTATGCCATTTTCCCATTATGACTTACACACCTTACACAGAAATGGTCTTTTTTTTAACCATTTTTATCAATGAAGATGAGTAGCAGCTTGTGTTACTCGTTCTTATATTATCATGTTTCAGTTCACATACTAAGCTGTTCTCTGTAGATTTTTCAATAGTGTATCAAACGGAAATAAAGGGGTTAAGCATAGGGAAACCTGTTACGTAAAATGTATGCATTGTTAATGAAAAACAACTTATGTAAAACTATAAGAAAAACAGCAGCTTTGCCTGCTTGACAGAGGTGGGAAAATGCTGTGAAATAAATTAATATTTTGTGATTGCATGAAAAAGGAAGTATGCAGAGAGCACTTGATCTCCCAAATTGGATTTTATTATTCATTTGCTGCAGTTGAAAGTACAGTAAGTCTTTGGTTACTCTCATTTATTAATATTGATTTCTGCTGAAAATTATCTGAGCAAAACCAGCTCTTGATCACATTACAGTAGGATGATAATGAAGGAATATGGTCTAGGAAAGTTGCAATATTTATGCATATTGTAGCACGTTGATTATGTACACACAGCTCGTGTTATAACAAATTATTTATTTTTGGATGAAACGTAGAGAGTACACTTTAATAAGCTTTATATTATATGATTGGTATGGGTCAGGGGTATATTAATTACACTAATTCAGATTATTGCACAGCGACTGAACATGTTGTACCATTTTTCAGTACAGTTAATATCTGGCCTGTGCATACTGTACAGTACTTTAGTAAGCCAAATCGTCTCTAACCAACAAACAAGACCTCCTCTTAATAACCTAATACCAACAACCACCTCAATGGCCTCCGGTGACAGATCAGCTGAACCTACAATCCTCACCACAGCTGGCCTGCCACAGTGGGCTTCACCTACCTTTGCTGTCCAAACTCCTGGTGGGACCATCCAGCAGAAAAAAAACGTTGTATCCCATCCTACTGCATCTCATCATGCAGTCCCACTTGACTTGGCTTTTTATTTTATAGGCTTCAATATTGAAATAAATACCATGCTTGCTGGTGTATTTAGACATGTTCTTATCCACCTGCAGCATTATCTTTATTCAGCAGCTCTGATTTTAACAAAACATAAATAAATGAACACCCGAAGAAGGCTCCATAGTCGAAACTTTGTGTTTCTTTTCTTCTCTTTTCAGCATGGAATAAACCTTTACTTGTTCCTTTGCAGCCTACATATGCTGATGCAGCTTCCTACTTGAAAAACTACAATATATCACTTACACTGGCTGCCTAAGACTATTACTATAGGTTTATTTCAACATTTTAAAAAGTTTGAACAAAAACTTGATTTTATAATAAATCCTGATTGTGAAACTCCAGCACAGCTGCAAATGGACTTTTTTCCAGGTAATGACTTGAAGCACACCTCCACATCTACTGGCAAAGATTGTCCACTGACTGTATCAGTGATCTGTAAACCCCTGTTACAGTACAGTACATCTGCACATCCTTTGTGCTTTTTGGATTTTGGACTTCTGTTCTCTTCCCATTCCGAAGTAATGCTCCATATCCTGGAAAAGTATGCTTTCTGTTCTGTTTCTCTAAGACTGTGGACTGACCTCCTAGACCTTTCAAACTCTGTCTTAAAACTCACTTTTATAATCGAGCATTTAATTCTGTATAATTTACTGTTTTGATTTGTGTATGCATATCTCTTGTGTTTGGTTTCTTGTACAGTGTATTGAGAATAATTATTATTGTTTTTGTTTTTAAGGATCTTTGCTTATGAGATCAACCTCAAAACAGGAAATAGGAAAAAGGAACATGGACTGTAAATCATAAATGACCAAATTCAAGGGTTTGAATTTCAAAGTCTGGTCTTTGTCATTGTCACAACATAAACGTAATTTATTTCCTAATGGTTAAGCGAATATTCTGAATCTGGAGTCCTCCTCCTAAATTTTTAAACTGCTCCATATTTGATGGAATAACTTTTACATAAAAAATAACACAGGAAGGGAGAGTGAAAACCTTCTAGTCTGGCAAAATCTGTTTTCATTTTCTTTCTGCCCCAAGAAAAGTGTGCGTGAGATATTTATAATAGAAAAGGCTCCAGCATCCGTTAAAAGCCACATTACATTACACAGGGCAAAGATGCATTTCCACAGAAGTGAGTTTTGTGTTTCCTTGTCAGCCACAAATCCCAGGGGATTTTAGGGCAAACTGAAGCCTCATCCAGAGACACGTGTGCAAGCATCAAGAGGTGGAAGCATTTTGGTGCTTCAGTTCTGCCACACTGAGAAATGCCCTGTGCAATTTTTTCTCCCACTTTCACTGAATAAAGTAAAGAATTTTGAGAGACCAAAAGCAATTCTATGTCACTGTTGTAAATGTGTGTTAGGGGAGGTGGGGAGCCTCTTTGAGATTAAACCAAATATGAAAGGCTTGCAAAGGTTGAACATGTATGGTTTGTCAAGGTTGAACATGTATGGTAATAGCATGTTAGCATGTTATTCCTCTAATATTTTACATTATTATATTTTTTATGTACCTTGTTTTGGTACCTTGTGCAGAACCACATTAGGCTAAAATAAACTAGACTAAGATTATTCTAATAATATGTAACAGAAACTGCTTATATTCAACATGGTTTCATATAATATAATTTAATGCTAAAACATTGTGCAGTTAAACTGTTTGAAGGTATAGTGAATGTAAGGAAGACCAGTGCAACATTCATAAGCACATCAGTTTAAAATCAATTTTACCATAAGCTTTCAAAGGAGTGTGCCTTAGACTCTCAGACTGGGAGTCTGGCACTATGAAGATGAAAAAAAAGCATACAGTATTAGGAAACTACTGTAAAATGGAGCTCAAAATGAAACCTTTTGTCACTTAACAGTAAACATACTGTACAGGAAGTACATGACAAACTTTTAATTTGTTTTACTGCTTATATGTTGTCTGTGAAATTTCACAGTACTAAGCGAAGGGACTAAGGGATGTTGTTTAATAGCAAATACAAAATAATCGTTGTTCACATGTATATTTTTCGCACACCAAGATTGGTGTTTTGCATTCTTCATTGTGTATTTGGCCTCCAAAACAATATTGCTGTTGAACTGTGGGGTCAGATTGTTAAAACAGAGCAGACTGTTTGTTGACAAAAACAATGGGGTTCCAGGAATGAATCTCTGGTCTGGAATCCAGCAGCTCCTGTGAGCCACCCAGCGAGACACCCCATGCTTGAAAAGTTGGATGGACTTACTATACAGACAGTAGCCATATTAGCTCATGTATACAATTTAATGATAGCATCTACTGATAGCCATTTCTATTTGTATTTTAAAATCAAAAGAACATTTTAGTCAAAGCTACATCCAGAGGATAATCTAATTAAACCAAAAACTACAGGATGAATTTATACTGGTAATGTATGATGAAAGTTTATCATTCCCCTTTATGAATCGCAAAGCTTACTTACCTGATGTTCTGTTTCTGTGTTGCCTTTGGGAATGGTCTTACGGTGCTTTCAGGCAACTGCTTGTGAAATCTGTTTATCTTGATAATATTGGCCTGACAATTGTCATTTTTAGCTGGGCTTCCCACAAACTCTTGTAGCTCTAATTTGGGACAGGACCAGGCTGTCATGCAGGGAGAGGATAAGTAGACTTGTCCTGGGGATTTGTTCAATTTACTCAGCTCTAGTATTTGCCTGTTTTCTGTTAGACCTATTTTTTGTGAACTTTTTTTAAACCCAATTTTGAATTCCAATTTCTCCTACCCCTAAGGACAGGGAACCAGTAAACGTAGTTGCAAAACCTTCTAAAAGATACAAAGCAGGGGAAATAAACATCACAACATACTGTACAATGAAGCACTGAGTACAGTGAGGGGCATGATACCAGCACTTTACAGAACATTACATAAGAGTGCTACATCAATAGCAGTGTCCCTGGCTGACATGAAGGCAGCAGATTCTGAGTGTAACTGATCTTTTCTAGAAGCACATTGTAAAAATAGCCTAGCCAAACAAATGAAAAAGATCAAGTAATAGTTTTATTCCGTGCTGAAAAGAGAGGAAAGAAAACACAAGATTTCGTATGCGTTACACTCTCCCCCGCTTAATTCGCCATCCCCAGCGAAGGGCTATCCCACCCAGCTTCTGACACCAATGTAGCGCTCTCAGGTTCATGTGGGTATGCGCCCTCGCCACTGCCGCCTCAGGTCAGCCCCCCCACCGCTGGGGACTCGAACCTGGGCCTCCGGCGTTACTCAACAGGGACCCAGCCAGTAAAGGGAAATCCTGCGGTCCCTGCTATTCACAGTGAAGGGCGGTGACGTCACCGCGCTGGTAAGATGGCTCACACAACCTGCAATGGCGGCCGTATGCGTTACAATACTATGAAAGGGAACCTTGTACGGGAGTCCTGCTCTGGCAAATCCAGGAATGAATGAAGGCCCGATTTATCAAAGATTTCTTTTAAAATATAAATATTACACGTTGACCAAGAGGATACACATGTGAGATCCTGTTAATAAGGCAGAGTTGGACCAGATAGGAGAGCGTTTCTCCAAGTGATTAGGTTTGAAACTATTGTGAATCTAGTAGTTGACTTAATTCCTTTTGGTATTATCAGACTCCGTTTCTTTTTTGTTAGGTGCACGAGTGAGTGTGTTCCATGTTGAATTATTTGTGCTGTTTGTGAGTCTGAATGTTTCCCATTTATATCTCTAATCATCTTAGTTCATTCTTTGCTGTTATTCTATTGTTGTAATACCAAAAATCACAAATTCATAAAACCATTTAATCTATACATTATTCTTTTCACTATACACCTTTTTCCATTGTATTTTCTTGATTGACTTATTCAACTATTTGAGCCAGTGCTTTTTTTACTTTGATGTGCTTTGTCATTGGATTAATCTATTTTGTTCTCTGAGCAGAATATCTTAAAACCGTTGTCATTCTCTAGTGACATCCATTATCTAGTGATTTTAAATCTTTCTTGAACCATTCTACTGCTCTTACATTCTGTAACATTCCTCCATAATGTGTTTTGCTGAAAGCATGGTAGATCTGAATTGTTCTGATGCATTTTTTCCCCAAATCTTGACATCAGTACATTATACATAACTGAAAACCTGTAAATTTGTATAGATAATGAATGTAGGCTAAATTCTGGTACTGAATGGAAAGCTGGTTTGTGAGCTGACACTTGTGTGACAACCCACTAAGTATCATTGTGGTGTGTCAGACATGTGCAGTTGAACACTGGTCATACAGTTTGATACTATGTGCTCAGTTAGTGGTATAAACCAAGCGTGTGTGTCAGTGACCAAAAGTGACTGGGGCTTTCTTGCCTTTTCCTAATTTTAGACTAAAACTAGTTATAGGCACCTCCTCACATGCTTAAGGAGAAATGTTTCATATTTATACTATGCTGTTTTGCAGATGTCTGCCTTTTCCTCTTTGTTCTATACTGTAGCACTGTTGAATATAAACACATTAGCGTCTGCATTAACCAACTGCAAATAAAATATACTGTAGCCTATCCATTTTGTCAGTCCTGCCATTAATGTACATTGCTGTATAGAAGATAATAACAATTATGCAAATATACTTTTAAACTTAGCATAATATAAATGCAAGAAGCATAGTATTCCATAATATCCTGAGCATAGTATAAATGCAGGAAGCGTTTCTGGGGCTAGACACTAATTCACTTTAAGTGTATAAAATATTATTTACAAGCTCTGAAACTCTTATAAGCCAGTTCTTGTCAATGGAGGACATTAATTTAAATTGTATTGTTTTCTCCTAACTGCTTCCTAATGGCTCTGAAAGTTGTTAACATACAACTTTTAAGCAGACAGTTTAACTTGTGGTGTATTTCATGCAGCCAAAAACAAAACAAAACAGCTGCTGTGCCATGAAAAAGTATTCATCCCCTGTCAATAATATCACATTTAGCTGATTTGCTTTGAGTATATATTAAAATCTTAAATGAAAACAATGAACACTGTACCTCTGCAGTGTGGGTTTGGGTTTGGGTTTGTGCTTCAGGTTATTGCTGTGCTGAAATGTGAATCTGTGACTAAGTTCCCAATTCTTGGGTGACTCAAGCACCCTGTAGGGTTTTCCTGTACTATTCATTTTCCCCTTGTTTATGACAGTCAGCCCCATACCATAATGCTGCCACCACCATCCTTACCAGTTGTGTGATGTGCTGTGTTGGGCTATGTCAGGCACAACACATGTAGATGAAAATATACAGTTTTTGTCTTGTTCAGGAATTCAACCTTTTGCAACACAGCTGTGGTCTATATCACATGAGATTTAAGATGAGTGTTTGTCAGTAAAGGCTTCTTTCCTGCCACTCATCCCTGTACTGGATTGGTGCTGGAGTTTGCCGGAGGTCACCTCAAGCACCCCTTATTTTTGACTCTCACTGAGAATCTGTGATCTGTGACCTACAGTATAAGCACACAATCACCATCTGCAGTACTTTTCACATAAAAAAATATAAACTCATGTTTATCATTTCAAAGTATTTTAAAAATATACTTGGAGCATAAAAAACCCAACAGAGTGCAAAGGGGGGATGTACACCGACATGGCATACAGACATCACACAAGCATGAAGAGAAACTTGAAAATACGTTTTTTTTTTAATTCTTTAAATGAACATTTTGAATTTTGTCCGTCCACACACCCACAAATAACTGGGGAGACGATGCTCTCTGGTAAAACCTCAGGCATGAAACTCACTTAAGAGCAGGTGAAATACACTGTGACCTTCCCTGCTGTGAAAAAAAACAACAAAGTTTGGAAAAAGGTTCTGGAACACGTCTGAATTCTCTCTATTTAGCTTTGGCACAAATTATCATCAACAGTCACAAATATCTACGAAAGTCAGCTTCCCCGCACAGCTTACAATTGTAATACGCTGCACTTGCTTTAAGTGTAGCACTCCAGGGCTGAGGACTGATCGAACGGGAGGCGAGTAACAAGCCACAGTGCGAAGCAAGCAGGCCGAGTGAGTCAGCACAATCCAAGAGAGCCATCGGGAGACGGCCAGAGTTCAAGTCCACGATAACACGAACAAAGGGCCCGAAGGAGATCTGAGGACAAAAACTGGGGCACAGGCAAAAGTGGAAAAAAAAACCTGAGCAAGAAGCCAAAGGGAAAAATCCAAAAAGAAGAAAAGAAAAAAGCAAAAGTCAAAAACCAGGAAGCATACAAGGTCAACATCGAGACTAGGTAAGACACACTAAGACTGAGAACCATAATGATACAAAGGCAGGTGTTAAATAACCAAATAAAATGCATTCGGGTGGGATTGATTGCTTAACACATCTTGTTGTCACAGCAATGCCATGATTGGCAGATCTGACACAGGTTGTGTTTTTCTAGGTTGATTGTGGCAGTATTATGGCAATATTACGTAGTGATATTATGGCATGAGCAGGGAGGTTGATGAGGCTAAACTCCATATGGATTAGAATACATACTTTTGAGGAATTGAAGGGGTTTGATATGGGACATATTTTACATTCCAACATTGCTTTGCTTGAATATTTGAAGAACACATTTTCTCAGAAATGAGGGGGAAAATGTATGATAAGACAGTACTGCTCCTAAATTGTAGCTAATCATAGATGAAACTACCAGTTTGAACATAAAACTGCCTAGTTACAGATTTATAACAGAGACACACAGCGCTACACCTAGACAGTGGTAAAGATCACTGTTCCAAAAGACTGGCTCTTCTGCTTCTTCAGAGCTCATCACTGCTTAGGTTTCAAGGGGATGATGTCACTTCTGTAACATGCATATTACACCAAGCCCTGTCACATATACAGTATAAGCAAGTGGGAGATCATACAATTACACTATCTAAAACACTGCAAACCTTGACACATTCATCTAAGTCTAAAATAGAGAAAGCATAAGATCATAGTAAAGTTACTACTTACAAAATGTTTTTTAATTTATCTGGTTAGCATGTTATTTACGGCGGTAGCTTAAAATGCTTTATTTTGATGTTCTGCTCTCTCTCCTATTCACATTGAGAGTTGACGCCTTGTGATGTATAAATTAAGCACTGCACTCACCCATAAAATCCAGGTTTGTTTATAGCAGGATAGCGTCAATGTGTGAATAGTGACTCCCAAGTCAGACAAGAACTGCACATATCTTTCAAAGTCACTCATGGTTTCACATTGGCATCCCTGACCAGTTTCCTGCTTGTTTAGATGGGCAGATTGATGTAAGTAGGGCCTGTCAGGTTTGATGCACATTTCATTTCTTAATGATGGAGGTCACTGTTCTCAAAGGAAGTCATAATTTTCTCCTGTTCTGTGCCTACCAATTCATCATTGACTTGTTCCAAAAGTTACATGGGCTTCATTTTTTTTGTCTTATCACTATGTGACTAATGAATTGAATATTTATATGAGAGCTTAGGAGGGAAGATGTTTGCTCAAGACATTGCTTACATAAAGAGATCACTTCACACTACACTTACCTTGTGATGTTTCAAACTATTGTTTTGTACCTGAACACATTTAGGGTTGCTATAGTAAAGGTGTGGACTACTTAATTTTTTGTAACTTTGAAATCTTCTAATAATCTTTAAAAAACTTTTTTGGGGATAATTTTCACCTTATCCATTTGGAGTAAATGTAATATCCAAAGACAAGAATTGTTTGAAATGTTTTGTGTCTTTGATAGCATTTGACAGTTTCCCATGTAATTTTAAATGGCTTATTACACTATTAGCAAATATGATAACCAGGTACAAACCTACTATTAGTCACAAAGATGTAAAAACAGCTATTGTGTACAGTATAAGAAAGGCTGTTTAATATTTTCAGGATTATAAATGGCATTATTCAATAAAGCAGTTCTCCAAAGTGACACATTCTTGGTAAGTGTTACTTGATTTTTAATGGAAAAAGGTTTGGAAAGGCTATAACTGTCACCAAAAAGAATAGCTTTGGTCAAATATTTGCAAATTCCTAATGTATTACAATGACATCCTTAAAATTGCCTGCTAATATTATTTTAAATAAAGCTAAAAACCAACTGTTCCAATTGAACAAACCTTTAAACAATTCATGACTGTGGCTTTATTATGAAAATGGTCTTAGAAGGCATAAAACAGAATTATTTCTGGTATTGAGGGTAAATTGTTTTCTGAAATTTGATTAAATGAGTTTGTATTCCTCTAGCACAGAGGTTCCCAACTGGGTACTGCAGGGGGTTTGTGGGATTGTGATGGAAACGTCAATGTCAAATTAAATAGTCCTATTAATAAATAACAATGTAATGAGAAGAATAAGAAAAACAACAGTAGTAATATGAATATTTTACAGAGTGAAAAGAAGCTTGTTAAGAGGGCTGCTGTAGCATTTATCTACAGTACATTTATTGAAAAGTTTTATTTAGTTAAAATCTCAAGGGGGTACTTGAGGCAAATCATTTAAGTTGAAGGGGTTCAGCTGACAAAAAATGTTGGGAACCCCTGCTTTAGCAGATTCATGGGATCCAGCATTTTACCCATATTTATATATTTTTTATAATCGCGTGAAACATATTATCGTAGTCAGTTTGTTTTCTATACTTCACATTAATTTGAAATGTATTTGCTTTTAAACACTGTGGAAATGTCCAGCCTGACCTGGAGAAAGCGGAGCTGGTTTAATGGGCTAAGGAATCTGGTCTGAAGGCGGTCTGACAGGGGAGAGCAAGAGATGCACTGGGCTGACTAACAGAACAGCGGATGAGGCGGCCAGGCAGGACGGAAGGTGACACAACAGCAGGGTGCAGCTGGGCAGAGTGGAACAGGGAAATTGTGGCCTTCTCTTTTGCTTTGAAATTAAGATGCACTTGAACTCTATATTGATTTTAACTTTATCTTTGGGAAAAGGAAACCCCCAGACCACAACATTTCAGGTACTGTCTATCAGTAGGATAGAGAAACCAAGATGAATCAGTTGGATACATTAAGCACTGTTTTAAGACACAAAGAAGCTGATGCTCAATGATACCAATACTAGTATTACAAACTCTGGACACTCAGATCAATATGCTTTAAAGGTAGTGGTGACTCCCCTGCAGCGCCACCAATGCGTAGCACCCATCCCAATAATGTGACACAGCCAAAATGTTCCTGCAGGCTCGCCAGTGGGGGGCAGAACACAGAAATGAAGACATTGCAGAGATGGGGAATATTAGGAGGCATTTATCGGTAAACGCCAGGGGAAAATTTGGCAAGGACATCAGAGTTAAATGGGAACAGCAATGGCATTTTTATACTTCAGGTTTAGAAAGAATCAACCCTGAAGAATGCTTTTCAAACTACAATGAAAGTAAAATGTACACAGTCACATGTAAAACCTCCGATTTATATCACAAAATAGATACAATTTCCAGGTGTGTGTATCCTTTTCATTTTGCCTTCACTGTCTGCAATTCAGAACAAGGCAACAAAACATCCATTGGCGTAAAGCGACAGTATTACATTGTAAACAAGCAGGCTTGTGAACACATCTCTTTTACTCCAATAGAAATATTGCTCTAGACTTTGAGATGGTTTTGCCGACAAATACATCTTGTTAACTCTGCACGCAGATCACATTGGAACATTTCTGTGGTGAAACGCTTGCTTCACAACCTGTACTTATTCGCTCGTACATCACATTACATTAGTCACTATAGTGACTAGTGAGCAGAAAGGGCCACTTCACGTAGCCATTCTCATTAACTCTCGCTCTTGGTCAAGGTGAGACCATGGTGAGATTAATAAGGCGACTATATGGTACTTTCACAAAGTTCTTCCTCTGTCTGGTTTGGCCAAGGGCCATAATCTCCTAAAAGTTCGTATTGATGTTACATTTCCAGTCACAGGCGCAGATCCTTAGCCACAGAGCCACCCTACCCTGTCAGATAGCACCCTGTATCATCTATGGTCCAGGTTCCAGATTTAAAGAAAGAGGAGAAATGACCTAAAATGCCAATCAGCTTCTTTTACAAAGGGAAGAAATTGCAATTTCATTTTAGCCTCCAAATCTACTACACAGTCTAAGTTATTACTGTAAGAGATGAAATGTTACCAAAACTTGATGCTTTTAGGGGATGAATACCACTAGATTACCATATAAATACAGTTTTGTGACCTTCTTCAAGGGACTTATGGAAACTCTAATACAAGAAAGAGACGGTAAAAAATGATAGACTTTTGTACAATGAGAAATAAACGGAAAATGTATGTTTTACTGTAAAAAAATGGTCTGCTGGAACTAGGATGGAAACAGGAAGGTATTGGGAAAGCTAGAAGGATGTGGTAAGAACAAAATCTATACAATGTTTAAATGACAAGGTGACCCAGGCTATCTACTGTCCATTTTCATTTTCGACTTTTCTGCTCTGAAATGACCTCTCTGAAAATGGACAGATGAAACTGTCAGGTCTTGACAAGTTTCAGGGACAGCACTTCTAAATTATATATATCTTTCATCAATGTGAAATTATACAGGATATACCCATGGTATACAGTATGTTCACTATATAATATACAAATACTTGTTTATTTTATGACTTAATATATTATTTGTTTGTACAGCTCAATGTTGGACTTTAACCTCATCCACACTCTGGTTCATTTGTCAATTTTGTCAATGAACAGTGGAAGGATTCCCATGAAACAATCAATATTTTTAAAATAGTCATTGTTGAATCAAAATTCCACCAAAATGAAATAACGTGTCTTTCATCATAACCTGAACATAAAATATTCTCTTTTTAATTTCTAAAGCCAAATATTTGCCGGTGCATAAGTTATTTAACATTAGTGTTTTAAATATTATTGTTTAAAATGCATAAGAAGCTTTTGGAATTACCACTACTAGAACAGAATGAAATATAAGAAACAATGAAACAAAAAATTCTGTTGTCATTACGATTAGCCAGAATTGTATTCTTGAAGTATTATATATATATAGATATTTTACATATTTCTCACCAGTACTAGTGGATTGAAAGTGGCTATACAACTGGAGGGATATACCGAATTCTTGTGAATCATTTTTATTGATCATCTTGGGATAAGATGAGAGCAATAATTGAAATATTTATTGAAATGACTGAACTTGACTTTTAATCTGTGCTGGATGGTACAAAATGTGGTATCAGGCGGACAGCTGATGGGGAAAGATTAATCCCTGACTGGACCGCAGTTGATACAGCTGAGCCTCATAGCTCCCGCATCTCCTCCTATCTTTTGTGTATTTACATGTAGAAGGCTGGTAGGATTCAAGGAGGTTAGCTATTGGTCACACAGTGTGAAAGGTGTTCACTTTTGAAGCATTGCCTGTAAATTTACTCTCAAGCTACTACTAATTTCTCGTGGGTGTATTTGTTTGTTTTTTGCATGTCCTTCAATAAAAATAAGTTGCATTATTATAGGATCCCAAATTGCTTTAGACGTGTTTAGTGAACCCACCTCATTCACCCACTGACAGGGAGCACGCATCTGGACAGCAGCCATTCTGTACCAACAGCCTCTGGACAGAGCAGACCAGTCAGTTATTACTTCACCAATTAATGAAGGGGAAATTTTAGAGAGGCCATATTGCACATAATTTCCACTACAGATTCCTACTTCCACATCACTACGTAAAGCTGACTCCAGTGCAGGTAGCCTCAGTAGTACTCCAGAGCAGCATCTTCTCAGCCACTGAATGCCAACCTGATGTGAAAAGTGGAGAGTGTCCATGATTTATTATGATGTACCCCATACAGCCTGGAGGGAGAGAAGTCAATTGGCCTTCACAACTATGGGTTTATTTTTCTCCTGTAAGGTGTTTTCGTTTTTCTCTCCTTTGTCCCCACATGGTCAACAACTGGTACAAACCTGCTATATAATTCTATAATGTGCTCTGTGGCATTACAGAACCCCTGGGAAACCACTGAGTTTGGTTTGCTCCTACTGACCCCAACCCTCGTTTGCTTGCAGCTCTCCCAGAAGATGAATCTGCCTGCACATCTCTAAGAGAGCCATGCTGGTCTGACCTCCATGCTCAAGTATTGTCAGCCAGCCACATGTAATAATAATAATAATAATAATAATAATAATAATAATAATAATAATAATTGCTTACACTTATATAGCGCTTTTCTGGACACTCCACTCAAAGCGCTTTTACAGGTAATGGGGACTCCCCTCCACCACCACCGATGTGCAGCATCCACCTGGATGAGACATGTAGACATGTTGTGCCTCACCATCACTTAAGATGTAAAATTAATTTTACATTCTACAGTTGTTCTGCTTTTCCGCGCCCCCACCATACCTGTTCAAATCAACAGGATGAAACATTTGCTCCTGGTAGTAGTTATTGCTCATGCACTTAAATCCATGCCTATTGTTATGCAGAAAGTCATGGGGTTGTGCCAGCTTGATAAACATTATCTCCCAATCTGATTTTCGACTGATGAACCAGAAAAAAGCTTGTACTGCATCTTCCTCCACTGACAGGTCCCACTCCTTGAATGACTCTCTCATTGTCACTTCCCTGCGAGAGCTTTTTCAGTCTTGACTGGGTTTTTCTGAATCTCCCCCGTTGCACAGAAAAAAATATTTTTTATAATTTGGATCTCTATTCATTATCCTTGATCCTACCCTTTGCGCCTCATTGCCACATGCCAAGCTTTTCTGCTTGTCAGAATTCTGTATTAATCTTAATACGATTCGTATGCAGTCATTTTACAGTCTCTAAACTAACATTACCTTCTGTAACCTTAAGTAGAAAAAAAGCCTACTTCCACATGAAAGAGGATTTTATTGCTCTCATTATTCACTGTCTATGATTATTCAGCATAGGTCTGTGATTACCTCTGATTTGCGTTTTGTAAAATCTGTGCTGTGAATTATGTTTTGTTTATAAAGTAAAAAAAAAAGACAACCACAGCCACAACTTCCTAGTGTAGACATTTTTATTGTGAGAAATACCAATGTCTCCAGCAATAACGTACTCATCTACCTTTTCAAGATTTTGATAACATCACAGATCCTTACTGTGCAAGGGCAGTGTCTTCTGGTTAAGTTAATGATCACTGAAATTAAGCAGGAAAAAGGAAATAGAAATGGAGAGGAAATGAACTCTTGCTTTGTGAAATTAAACAGATGGGAATGACAAGAATACTGTATACCTTTTCTTTTCAGAAGTATTTGGTTTAGTTTAAACACTCACTTGTCTTTTCCTAACTTCCCGAAGATCTGTGCCCTGTGTGTTGCTTGCAATACTGTATGTATCTGCCGAGTGATGACAAGCAGCATTTCATATATTTAAAAACAAATGTGCAGATATTTTTGCTGGTGAGTCTGGTTTGGGGTCTTACATCACTAGAATTGGCAGTTGTGCTGTTTAGAGATGCTCATCCTTTTTTATAAGAAGTCCACAGTTATAAGAAGACCTTTGACCCCTCTGCAATACACCTACTCAATGAAGGTATGTAAATGTATTCCCTGCTCTACATATTTATTTATTCATCTATTTATCACATACTGTTGTTGTGATTTTATGTGACTCTTATGTTCTGTTTGTGTTCTGTACTTCTGTCAGAGAAGCCAAAGACAAATGTCCACAGCAGTGGACAAAGTATCTATCTATCCTGTGTCCAGTTCTCCACCCATAATTTTCATATGCTACAGTATATGTACTGTATTAACTGTATGGATTTACTCTAGTCCCAGTTTTGCAGAGCACTGAGACACAGTCCTTTCCACAAAGGAAATTAAATGACTTTTTCAACTATGATCATTAAAAAACAGAACATCCCAGTGGACACAAAAGATATTTTACTAACAAAATAATGATAAAAATCAACCAAAGAGGCACATTAAAGGCACATTAAGACATTAAGAATGATCTGATTCCCCAATGTTTTAAATGCATTAGAGTAGTACGAACATTTTGGTGAAGAGAACACAATGTACCAAAATTCATCTGGCACGGCACCACAATACAGACCATAAAATATGCTTTCTCTTTAGAGCAAAAACAGCCCTTTTACACTTGCTAATTCGTGCTACAAGTGCATTTGTTATGATGTACTTTTGTGAATGAGAAGAGGAAGCAGGCTTATGGAAAAATATTCTTGCAATCTTTACTCGGCTTCCATTCAGTTTATGTTTGAATTCACTGCCTTTAAAGGGATTGTATGGTGAATATTACTGACGTTTCCGCAATGTTTTTCACGTTTTGAAGAAATCTAAATGACATGCTTTGACAAACGTCATCTTGGGCACACACCAAAATCCTGACTCTACCAACTGTCCCCTTAATTCTTCTCTTTAAAAGTGATGACTTGTCTCCAACGTTCTCTTTCCACATCATCTGGACTAGACACTGGATATTCAAACGCTATTCCTTCTGTGACTCACAGTTCTCTGTCTCTTCACTAATCACCAGTCTTCACTTGTTAATCATCACCAGGCTGTGGGTGTTTGGTCAGGAGGAATGCCTCTATATCACAAGTACATGCACCCCTGAAACAGCAACAACTTGCTTCCTTATTCTTTCTCAGGGACTGCCCCGTCTGCCTGCTGATGCACAGGGAGCGCTCCAGGCACAGTCTGGGCTATCTAGACTCGTCCTTCTCTGCTATCTTGCCAGATGATGCCCCAGTCATCCAGGTACGGGAGGCCTCTAGTCAGTCCTGGTTCAGCTGGCGAACCTTCTTTCTTGGCAACATGCCTCAGACCCTAGCAAACAGACTACCTCACAGCCTGCCAGTCCAGAACCTGAGGCACCCCTCAGCACACCCTGAGCTCTTTGTGCTCAAGCCTGTACACCAGAGCACTCCTTCACCCTCCTCCCGGGATGGAGTCTATAGACAGAAGGAAAGCCTTTTCCTCACAGCTAGTCCTGTAAGACTCTTAATTAGCCCAGGGGAGTGGCAATTCCTGCCACATTCTGTAAATTCCCCCAGTTCTGTGAATTCCCCCACGGCCAGCAGCCTGCAACTCACACTGAACTTAAGCAGGTGTGAGCCTGGCCAGTACCTGGATGGGAGACCTCCTGGGAAAAACTAAGGTTGCTGCTGGAAGAGGTGATTGTGGGGCCAACAGGGGGCGGGGCGCTCACCCTGCTGTTTGTGTGGCCCAGTTTAATGATGGGTACGCTATACCATAAAAAGGCGCCGTCCTTCGGATGAGACGTAAAACCGAGGTCCTGACTCTCTGTGGTCATTAAAAGACCTAGGGTGTGGTTATTGTAAAGAGCAGGGGGTTACACCCCAGCATCCTGGCCAAATTCTACATAGGCTTTAACCAATAATGGCCTCCTACTAATCCCCATCAATGAATTAGCTTTATCAATCTCTTCTTCTCCCAACTTATAGCTGATGTGTGGGGAGTATACTGGTGCATTTTGGCTGTGTCACATTATTGGACATTATGTGCACTATGGCTGCTGTCGCATCATCTATGTTGATGCTGCACACTGGTGGTGGTGGAGGGGAGTCCCCATCACCTGTAAAGTGCTTTGAGTGGAGTATCCAGAAAAGCGCTATGTACTGTAAGTGTAAGGAATGATTATTAGTTAACAGGTAGCTTTTTGGCTCAAAGTTGGATCCTAGTTATGAGCCAGGATAGTGGATCTCACTACCTCACACACATATACAAGTATTTAAAAGAATGTTGTCTGAAATGTGCTGTGTTATACATACATAAAATACTATATAGATATAAAGTTATTAAAGAGATCAGCTTTACATAAGTACAGTATTGTCCAGTGTTAAGTCAACAACAATTCAGCCTGCCTGTCCAGAATAATAAAGGAAAGCTTTATACCATTTTATAGCTATTTCTAAAAGGCTTTAGAACATTGCTCCCAGTTAAGTATTTTTAATTAACTTTAAGTGCGTGTAAATTAGGAAGAAGAAGCTTTTTGACTTATTTTCTTCAATCATGAAAATACAGTCACTGAACATTATTTATGAACCAGAAAGCACAAGATGGTAAGACTGTAGGTTTTATGAATAACTCTCAAGAAATGCTGTTTTACAATATTCATATGGAAAAATATCTATCAAAGACATGAGTCAGATTCTACCAGCAGGGCAAAACATCAGCAGCCAGAGTTAGAGACTGCTCAGTTGTACTTAATGATCTGTAATATTTAGTGTTTTCTTATTAATATTTTCAATAAATTATTCATTTATAACCAAGGAAAATTAATCTGTCATTCATAAAATGATTCATAATACTTGGGTTTCTTGTGCTCTTCTGTCATAAATGTTACTTAAAAACATCTGTTAATACATTTTTAAAATAAAGTTTTAGGTGAAGATATTTTAAAACAATTTTCTGATGTATTTTCTACAGGCAAACTGTTATCTCGCGCCTATTGAGTATTTATTTATTTGACTCAAGCAGCTCTAGATTCCAAATGATATTTATTGTGGATTTTCTGCCATGGATGTTTTTTAATCAGACCTGTCTGAATCATTTTCTGTTGTTTCAATGACTGAAGCTGGTCCAGACTCAGTTTAATATTCCCATTTATATGATTAATTTTTTTTTATACAGCGGGTGCCTCTAATTTAGGGACTGCATAAATCATGAGAATCTATTTAAACAGCTGAATTAGATGGTGAAGCAGTTCTAATTAGATAGGAGCCTAAAGGGAATGGAAAACCAGGGGTTTCTCTGGCCCTAGATGAAGTTTTGTACTGCTAAACACATTCCTTTAGAACCGATTACTTTAGAAATCAAGTTCTTTTGCCATGGAAATTGAATTTTGAGCAGACAAGCTGCCTATCCATACTGTATTCCGTGTGGGGCTGCTTGGATTTTCCATTACTCTCTGTCTAAGGCAGATATACACTCTATTACACATCACTAAAAATGAAAGAAACAACATTTTGTAAACATTAAGTTCATTTTAAAATTTGCATATCACTGTTCACATCTGTTAATTCCACAAATGAAATAACCACACGCACGTGCAGGTAAACATATTAGACTATAATTTCATTACATACTGTTAATTAAAATTGATGATGGCTAGCAGCAGAATTTAGAGGAGGCATTCTGTTACTTGCATTGACATCTCTCTGCTCTGCCTACAAACCATGTTATGTACAGTATAATTGATATAATTGTATCCACATTTGAGTTCAAGACTGGTATTCTCTTAATTGACTTACAGCAAAAGTGGCTGCTGAAAAGCGGAAAGACTGAGCCATAAATGTTCTGAAGTAATTCACCAGTGTTACACAGATTTACATGTTAATTCTTTACACTTTCTTTACAGCATTGAATGCATGCTGCAATCTGTACACACAATAGTATCCTTATCTAAATAGAATTAAAATTAAAACCACACTTAGGTAAAAGAAAATGAACTTGGATGAATATGGAATTTATAAGAGAAATTTGGAAGGAAGGTTCGATCTTAATCTTGCCCACTTCCACACTAGTGGAATATATATACTGTATATCTTGGTTGATGAACTTCCTTTAGCTCAATTCTCTCACACTCCTCCCACAAGCCCATCTACACCCTTATAGCAGCTCCCCAGCTCATTCCTTGAAGTCAGCTTCATTGCATTACTCTTGAGCACAATATGAATTACTATGTCTGCAAGTGTGTCTTTACCATGGGATTTGGCACTAATAGCACATTTTTAATGCATTAATAAATGATCATATTCAGTTCCCAAGATAAACTGTGTTCATTTACAGGAAAAGAAAATCAGATTTTATTTTTTCTGGTATATGCAGAAAAAGGCTGTGATAAAATTAAAGAAAACATATATTTTTTTACAATTTAAGTAATACGTTTTTTTATCTGATAAAGAATCTGTTGGAGCAAAATGTAATGTACAAATGTAACCAATACTAACTACAGCATACAAAAGAAATAAACAAACGTGTCTGATTCACCAGCTCAGTGTCTTCTGTGAGGTCAGAGTTTTTTTTTGTTCTAAAGGTGTTGGATAGGAAACAGGCGGCAGACCAGGAGAGCCCAGAGTTAAGCTGAGTCCAGTGCTTTCTTAGTCAGCCTGATGGCTCCCAGATGTTCAATAAAACAGTGCAGAGCCTGATTACTGCCAGACTGCAGTCATGAGTGGTTTCTCCATGTGTTTCCAGAGTTCACGCCCCAGAGTACTGCTGATTCACTCCTTCTTACTGCTGTCACTGCTCTTCAAATAAACAGACAATGTTTTCTTGTCATTATTTATCTTTAAAACATGAAAATTCAGAGTTAAACCTCCGGTATTGGGAAAGAAAGAATAAAAATAAACATTAGACATTATTTACAAAGGCCTTAAACCCCAAATAATTAATTGATTCTTATTATGCACAGCAGTCTCAATGTGCAGTAGTAAAACCACAGACTGACTAAATGTCTAAACTGGTTTATGACCATAGTAAAAAATGTCTGGCTATTTATGAACAAAATATTGCAAATTATGCATAAGAAAACATCCCATTATCATCCCTTTGGGACAGGAATTTTATTATTAAACAGAATTGGGGTGGATGTCACTGTCACCAGCTACTTGCCAATTATTATAACATTTTATTTAAGCTCGTAAAATTCAATTATTTCTCAATATATCCAGAATGCGCAGTAGGTAAACATTGAGAAAGCACAAGACAATGTTTGAACTTGAAGAATAAACGTAAATTAAGAATGAACTTAAAATGAAATACAAAAAAGTAAAAACGAATACACAATCTTGACAATTCATTTCCTATTTATTGTGTGAATACGAACTTAATATCATTTTAATTTAATTGGTAAAGATATTTGTCGCTTCCTGAAGTGGTATGTATTGGGGCTGCTGCCATATAATGGCTACCCCTTGTCACCCAGATTCCTGCTGCACTGCAGTAGTGGAAGTCAGTCCCCTCAAACAGTACTGTATATAATTGCCATATTGAGATTGTCTGAAATGCAGAGTGCTATATATATGCAAGGAATTATTATTATTAATGTGTGTTATGAGTGAGGAAATGGGACAAACATCATTGAGGTCAACAGGATAAATAGGTTCATATGCTGTATTTTAGAGGATTTCAAGAATGTTCTGAATGAAATTTCTCACTTGAATCTTCTGCAGTGTTTTTCCCCACTCTTATCGCTTAAAGCTGTCCTATCTTTGAACGCTAGTTAAAAACAAGAAATTTATTTTCTGTTTTTTTTCTTTATGAAACAGTAGACAGAATACAAAAAACATGTCCAAAAGGTTTTGATAATCCACTAACACATTCTTTGAGAAAACACAAATTGTTATACATATTGAAAAACGTGAATGCAGCTGTAGCACTGTAACTATGACATCACATACTGTATAGTTAAAGTTAGTTATAGCTATAACACTGCAAAAACTTATTTGAAATATGCACTGTGGCTGTATACATTTTAATAGCTCTTACAAAGCTTTTTGCCCAATAAATATAAATGAATTTATATATATATTAATTTTCTTGGGCTGATTTAATCCATCTGGTTGGTGTGAGGATGTGTGGAGTGAGAGGGCTATATGGACTAGGAAGTCAGGATATTCACGATGTTGCTGCATTGACAGTGGACCTGCATGTGGTTACATTGGAATAAGTGGTCTAAGCAACGCTTTACTTCTGTGTTCCTCTGGTGTGTGATAGAGTGGTGTGGCTTAAGAAATTAACAAGTGTGCTGGGGGAAATGTCAAAATGTCACATATGAGAAAAATAAAAATAGATTAATTAAATATATTGTATGTTAGTTTTGTGGAGTAACCAAAGTGTTGTTTTGCATTTTTGGTCTACACACAAGTGGCAATGCTCTAAGGCGGAACACATGTGAATTGCATGTTTTTCAAGTTTTGCGAACGTTAGAAATCGAATATCTGAAAACAGCTGAGAAGCACTGGTTTACTGTCAGCAGTTCTTGCCAGGATGAGGCCACAGTGATTTTCGTGGCAAACTCAGGTTAGTGGGGTCAGGAGTTTATCCTCCTCTGAAACTTGTATTATTATTAAATTAAAGTGATTAAAATGTACCAAAACTGAACACTCAATCGATAAAAGTACTCAAATAAAGTCAAGCAGAAAGACTTGAGAATAGCTGTATCCAAAAACAACCCTTATAAATATCTCCTACTGTATACTGTATATGGCAGATAAGTTCCTACATACTGTACAGAAGGTTGTAGATATGTTTTATATAAGAAGCATAGGTTTCTACAGAAATGTCCCAGTAATTTATGGAAACCTTTAAGTTATTTTTGTAAGGGAAATACTGTACTTGTAAATGAAAATGCATGTACTTTAGCTTCGTCTATTTAAAATTACACATGCACAGTAGATGAAACATCACAAATGCACATTAATCTCCAGGAGCGGACCTTGAAAATGGGACTCTGTTTGGCATAAATATGATAATTCCACCCAAGTCAGAGTCCCAGTCTCTTCCCTAAAGAAAAAACCCACAATGTCTTGGCTCCTGAAGGTTTAATACCCATCGCATGATACGTGACCTACACGGTGGACACCAAATTCACAAAGCTAAACAAAGCACAGCTGGTTTCCTCTTTTCTCTACGCATTGTATTTAAAACATTTTGCTTATAAGGACTGTTGGGAAATGTTAGGCCTGACATCTTGGATTTTCTCTGCTGGACAGCATTCACCCCTTTCATCACCTCCCACTGGGGAACTCTGAAGGTGGTGTCTGACAGCACATAGATTTTTTTCAGCTACTCCTCAGTCATCTGTCATTGGATTGCATGCTGCTCTGTAGCTGGAGCATGTCCAGTATATTGCTCTCCCTCTTTTTTGGTTAAAAAAATACTGAAGGACACAGTGAATTTCCACAAGAAAAAAACAATGTATTAATTCACTAATAGTAATTCTTCTGTTACAAGCAACAGAACCAAACCCTCATTTAATTTGTATTTTGGCTTCAATTTCAGTGTATGTATTTAAGAGGAAAGCGTCCCTGTGTCTTAAATTTCTTCGTACAAACAATAAATGATTTCTACAGACAGAATTTGCAGGCTATTGTGCAGATCAAGTCTCTCCACTCTCTGTGCTGAGAAGGAACTATGCTTCTCCATAGACAAGCACCGAAAAATAAAAGTGCAGAGCCACAAATTGGAACCATCTGGTTTTGGCCCATATTCTTGTCGCGAAAAACATTTATTAAAACACATAACATATTATGAAAAACAAGTCTGCAGTGACAGCAGTGACTCTGGATTGTGTTCAAAGCCACTTTGGCCAAGCCAGTCAGTTTCCCAGTTCAAACAACAGTTACACCCACAGCCAGTACTTACTGGAGCAACAAAATTCTTTTGAAGGATTGTATAAGCTTTTAATACATTTTTTTATTTAGGCCATAGGTGCAAAACTCCAGTGCTCCAGCTAGGGGACCTGAATCCATCTGGCTTTCTATTTTTTCCTGAATCAGCAACAGCTGAATGCCTTTGTAAAGTAGGTGCTGTAGCTGTGTCAGCATGCGTAGGCTGCAAAGGAACACGTAAAGGTTTATTCCACGCTGAATAGAGAAGAAAGGAAGTAGAACATTTCGGCTCCACAGCCAAAACATTAAAGTTAAGCTCATTATGAGCTTAAACAGTTGTTTAAGAGCAGTGGTGGGATGGGAACACTGTGGCTCTCCGGGACTGGACCTGTGTGCAGCTGAGGTCTTGAGTAATTCCTAACAGTAGTGACAGAAGAAATACATACTTTACCGTATTTGTAGTGATACTATGTTCTAATAGAATAACCCTGAAAATTCACTTTACTTTCACTTACTGATAGTAATGGTCAGAAACTCCTTGTATAAAAAGGCTTTCCCACTTTAAATGTCTGCAGGGAAGTTTGTCTGTAAAATTACTGGTATCTGTATGTGCTGTACTGACTGCCACAGCACATTGTGGAAAGTGTTCGATACAGTCCTCAGCTTCAGAGACACATTGTGCAGAACGGAGATGAATATAGATTGGTAATTTAATCTATTCTATTACCTCACAAGTTATCCATGGAAATGAAGCATGCAGTACTCCTGGATAATGGCTGTTATTGTTATATCACAGCACATTGTTTGTCACATCTATCAGGTAATCATGTCATAGGTGGGGGTAGTAAAATCCACAAAAGAGGATAGTACAGTATCTGTCCAATGAGTCCAGCAGAGTGCACAACCCAGCCAAGCACCTCAAAAAGAGTTGGAAATTTAAATTTTTGGACTATATTTCAATATTCTATATACTGTATATTCTATATTTCATTAAGGGGTCAAATACTGTGTGTACAGTACAATAAAATAAAGTACACTTTCTGCCGATATCTGTGTTTGACCTTTTGTCTTGGGTAGAGTGCAATCTTCGTAAGGCTATTATCTGCTATTACATGCTTAAAAATCCAAACAAGCAAGAGAAGGAGTTAATTGAATAAAGTTTTCATTATTATTGACGTGAATGGACAAATGTTTGTATTATTTTGTTTTTTTCAACAAAAACTTTCTGAGTAAATAGAAGGTGAAAATAATGCCTAATATTATTTAACCCTTTCAGCTTCTGAAGTCTTATGAAAGCCCTTCTCCCAGCTGGATTCGTTTCTTAGAGATCTTGCAGTGGTGTTTGCCCTGAGGGTCTTTCATTGGCTGATTGACAGCCATGAAAAGGCTTGGAATGTGTGCTCATGATTAGGTGATTCATCAAGTTCACTAACCCCCTGGGTCCACCATTTAGAAAAGGGAGGAAAGACATTCCATTCAGTATTCAATGTAGTCCTCCAGAGCTGCAGTGACTACTGGTTTTCATTTGACCTAAAAACATTATTAGGTAAGTCAATTCATGTAATTAAGACGTTTATCCCCTCTCTTAGGTTTAAGACTTTATGGGTCTTGAGGAATGAGCTACAACAGCATTTTAGAGTTTTCATGACTTACGACAGAGATATTGTAATATCTTTATGACTCCAGAAGGGTGCACAATCCAGCCAAGCACCCCAAACAGTCAGTGTCCCCTGGTCACTGATGCTCTCCTCCATTAGGGGACCTAGTCCTATGGGGCCTCCTTGTTCACAGCCCTTGCCATCCATGGTGCCCTGGATGGGAGCCCCCCCCGACCCAATTTATTCCCTGCATTGGGGTCCAACTGGTGTGGTGTCAGCCCTTGACTATCGCTCTCCAGTTTCCAAGTAGCCAGGTTTTCATCCTCAACTGATAATGGAAATTTGTTCTTTGTGTGTTCAACTTCAAATCTATCCAATCCATTCAGTTCTAGTAACGTTCAGGAAGACGTTGCTACTAGTTCCTATTCTGCTTTTGTTATACTCTGCCTCAGTCTTTTGGGGGTCATGACAGTTCTGCCTTTCGGCCATAGCCATAATTTTCACAGACAAGTATGCTATCCTTTTATATTCATCTGCACATTTCAATGTATTAATTAATTAAAAAAAACAAGTGGGGTAACACAATGCCACACTTCTAGACATGTTTTGTTATCTGCCTGGAGTTTATATGTTCTTCATGTGTTTGTGTTGGTTTCCCTCAGGTGCTCCCATTTCCTACACTGGAAGGTTAATTGGCTTCTGGGAAAATTGACCCTGGTATAAGTACAGTACAGTATGTGCGTATCTGTGGATGGATGGGAAATTTGAATTTGATAGCTACTGAATACACCTTTTTTGCCAATACAATCGATGCCATTGGCACATCGTGCAAAATCTCTTGTTATATTTGCAGCTGATAAATGTCAGCTTTCATATACTTTCGATATTAGTCAAAAATCAGTATGCAGTCCTTACCTGGGGTCCAATACAGAGTGTGACAGTTGGAGATTCTCTATCTGGCCATGAAAAAAAAAAACAGCTTGGTAACTCCTCAAACTAAAAAAACTAGCTCTTAAACACTGAACCACTGCACAGAATAATGTAAAAAACATGCGACGGCAAATATAATAAAAACTTTACAGAACTGAAAAAGTCACAGTATAAGAACAAAAGGAGCACTGAACTCTTTCTCCATTACTGCCTGCAATTAAAGGTTCACAGCACTTCTTGCAAAAACAATTCAACCCTAAAGAGTGTTATCTGTTCTCCTGGGCTCAACGTTCTCTTCAGAAGTTAACCTTCTGCCACTTGTTTCTCCTGTAATGAAGAGGGGCGATGATGGCTATATGCTTGATCCTCCACATCTTTCCCCCCTCACAGCTGCCACTGACGCACGTGTGTGCTCTGTGTCCCAGATAGCAGGTGACAGCCACAAGCGAATCTCGTGCCCATGACGACGCAGGTCATCTAGCTTACCTCTAAGTCCTGTGCAGCCTTCCCTAAACAACATTAACTGTAACTCTCATACTTATTACTGTCCTGTTCATTCCAGTTCTTTCCCTTGCAAGTTACTTCTTACAATTCTGCTCCATTCCTGTGTTTTATTAAAACAGCGGCTCAGATTTTCTTTGTAATTATTGTCTCACCAGTTGCTACTGCAAGTGTGCGCTGCACCTGTGCCTCCACTTTCCCACAATTGGTCTTTGCTTGATGTATCCGCAATCCTCTGATAAAATTATATACTTTTCCACAATGACACTTTATTTCAAATACCTCCCCAGTTAAGGTTGTTTGTGCAAGACGTATACATTTCCAAGTATAAAATGGACATGGTAATTTTTTTAATCATTAAGAGTGAAGGAACGGATAATCTCTAGTATCTCTATTTTATCTGACTCCTTAGTGTTTATGTAAAACTGTATCAATTAGACATGGATGTTCTTAATGTCTGTTTAAATAAATTTTCCTGTATTTTATTCCCTTTGAAAGGGAGGAAATGTTAGCAATTCCACACCACGTCCTGTAAATCCCAATACAGAAAGTTGTTAAAATGTTTTAGATTTGTGTTCACAGGGACCAAGCAGAAGAAATAATACTATAAGAAAGTTCACTCAATGTAGTAGTCACAGCAGTTAGTGACCGCCAGTTTAAAAAAATGTAACAGAGTACAGAGCTGAATCCTTCAGTGAGAAGGATCATTTTCGACTGTGGCAGGAATTCTTCTGGTACTGTATATAAAGCTACTGTGCAGTTCTGCTGTGTCATATTAGAAAAGGGTGTTTCTGGAATAAATATAGAAAAGACTCCCAGTGGGTTACATTTGCTTTTGATGTCAGACATCACTGGAGATTGCTTGATCTAGGACGCCACACAGTGCAGTGCACACAGGCAGCCTGGTCTTCTAGTGAAGCTTCAAATGCTTTCAGTGCCCTGAAGAATACCAAACAGGGATCTACAAATGTTTTGGACCTATTAGAAATCAGAAATAAAGTGAGCATTTGTTTAGATGTTTGTTATATGTACAGTAAATGTGTTTCATGATTTTGGTGTGAAACAGCATTTCTCCTATTACTTTATTAATGTTCGTCCTGTTGTATTTGAATCCCTGCTGATTGTCATGTAATAAGCCTCCTAAAGATTCTAGCAAAAATGAATAAATTATTTGTTATGAAGGCTAAACACTGGGAAGGCTAAATTAACATACATAACACAATCCCTGTGTGTATATATCTGATGTACCTTGAACTTGAACTTTATTGCCGTATATAACCGGTACATGTACTCTACTTGTACAATGGAATTCTTACTTACAGAAAGTCTCTCGATTGTTAAAACAAGTATAGAAACACAAAGTACAAACAGTGCATCAAGACAATATACAGCACAAACAAATAGTAGACAATGTCAAACAAACAATGGCTGGAGATGTGCAATAACTAAGAAATCATAATGTGTTAGATGGTGTAGGTGTGGTCCGAGGGGCATGGCTAAATGTGTTCACCAGTCTCACTGCTTGTGGGTAGAAGCTATTGAAGAATCTGGTGGTAAGTGTCCGTATGCTCTTGTATCTCTTGCCTGAGGGCAGTGGGGTGAAGAGCTCATGCCCAGGGTGGTGACTGTCCTCTGTGATGGCCAGAATTCTACCACGGCAGCGCTGCTCATAGAGCTGATGTCACACTCTGTCTTTTAGATTTGAGACACTTTAACAGAAACTAGTTTCTTTATTGTACACACAGAACTACTGGGATTAGCATAGACTGTGTTTCTGCGTAACAAGAGCAGCTTTTCTTGCTGCTTGTAGGGATTAAATCCTGGTCATTCACCGATTCCAAGCATGTACCGCAACACTCCCTAGATTGCGGTTAATTGCTGAAATACCAGATTTCCTTTACCACAGGAGAATTCTAGACGACACCTGTGATTAGTGCAGCTCTGTTCTGCCTGTGCCAGGATTCAATCCCAGTCTCTCACAGACACAGAGCCACATAGCTCCACTCAATAGCTAGAGGAGAATTCCTCAGTCACAGCAGAGCTTTACACTGTCTGGATTTCAAAGGGTTGGTCACGTCACTTCTGTAACTGGCTCACCCATGAGCTCTGTTATATACAGAATGCAAAAGTTCATCATTGGTGTTTCTAGGACCTGGTCTCATGGGCCACAATTGTATACTTATTGATGAGTTTGTTTTCATGATGTCATGATCATGTTTGCTAATGTTTCGTGTTTCTTTTTTATTTTTAATTGTTGTCTGCCCTCTAGATCTGGACTCTGCGGTTTAAAGAGTCAGAGAATGAGTGGCTGTTTTAAGAAGGGCGGTACTGTAACCTGCAAAAAGCATTATGGGCATAGTGACTTAGGAACAAGTAAAGATTTATTCCATGCTGAAAAGAGAAGAAACAAAATGTTTCAGCTGTGGAGCCTTCTTCTTCTTTTATTAAAAGCTCATTAATAAGACTTTTTCCCAATAAAAACAAAAATGTCTTGCTTTTGAATAGGAGTTTGCTGCAGTACCTACTGTTCCTGGTAGACATATGACAACCATTATCCACCAGAAGCCTCATGACACAGAAGATGAGGTACAGAATTATGAAAATATTTCATCACATTAATTTGGGGGGTAATTTCTTGAAGCCCAGATTGTGCATATCTAGAGTGAGTAGACCTCAGGTTTAACACCCTTACTCTTATGGACAGTGTAAAACTACCCTTTCAAATGGACTAGATGGACAAAATGATCTTCCCTCATTTGCAGCTTTTCTTATTTTCACACTAAATTAGAGAACAATTTACAATTTACTGATTTATACATTCCCAATCGGCACATTTAAGTTGTAAAAGAATACTTTTTGCAAATGACTGTACAAGAACTAATTAGGACTGCAAAAATCAGACTGATCTTCTACTAGTAATCTACTGTACATCCATTTAGATTCCTCAAGGAAGTTCTTAATTGCCTTTAGAAAAATAGTATTGCTATGACATATAACTCAATAACACAAATAATGCAATCCTTGCTCCAAATTGCATTGACAAAGCCTTTAAAAATCTGATTTGAATAGGTCAGTTCTTTACAATTTTGTTTATTTTTACAAAATTAACAAGCCATACAATGTCATGGTCAGCTTGTTTGGGTATTGCAAATAATTGTATATTTTGGTTCACTCCCACCCCCACCCCCAATAGCTAGAATTTGTTTTAATCTGTTGCAATATAGTCTCTCCAATATCCATTGCTTGAGCGTTTTCTTTGTTTAGTCTGTATTCTGAAAAGTTACTATAATCTATGATAATATCCATAAGGTCAGGGATGTTTTTTGTTGGATTTAGGGTATGTATAACAACACTGTCTGCATACAGAACCTTTATTGTGTGATAAAAACTTCATACCTACATACTGTACCTCTGTTGTCCTGTACCTTGAGCTTACTGTTATATACTCATTGAATGGTCATTATCATTTCTAGGGTCAAGATTGTTATAACTTAGCCTTTCTTAAAACAATGTCATAGCTTTTTATTGTTATTATAACTGTTTATAGTTTTAATATTATTGCTTTTATTCACTTTTCTTTCAGTCTTCCTAAGTATATTTCCTTTATTTCTTTTTATTCATCTTTTTATAAAGGTTTCTGTATATTATTAACTTGATCTGGCTCATTCATTTTCCTTTTTTCCTGTTCTCAACTTTCTGTAATGTGCTTTGGATGAAAATCTATGCTGTCAATAAAGAATGATTATTATGAATTAAATCTTTATTTCAACAAAAATGTGGTAAACAACTAAAAAAAAAATACTTGAGCAAGGCTATATTTCTGATTCTGCAAAGAGACAGCTAAAAGACATCAATACCAACTTCAGTTTGGCCCATTCACATGTTCCAGTCATCTTTAATAATAATTTATCCCCCTGTTGACCTGTCGGATTTTGGGAAGTGGGAGTTTATCAGGACCTATTGATGTTGTACAGTATGTATAGACTGCCTCGTCACGAGAACTAACTCACACTGCACGGGTTCCACTTCAGCTGAAGAAAGGATTTTGATCTGTGGTTCTGTAAATACCACCCCCCATTAGTGCACAGGCCTCACCTCTGCCTTCCTGTGTAATGCTAACCATGTCATTAGGAAACGTGGTAACTGAAAGCCTCTCTGTAATGATCAAGCCTGAGCATGTTCAGGACCCAAGAAGTACACTTTTCAGAGTAATTAGGTTCAACAATTGCCAGCCGAGAATAGGGCACGCGCATTTGGATGCACATACACTTCAACAGTATGAAAACGAATTGCACACATGGAATACTGAAAGGGAATAATTACCATATAAATTAAAGTTGTTGTGAGCACCACTTGCATACTGTTAAATAAAATTAATTAGGAAATCTTTCTTTCTCAGAGCCCTTTCTCTCTGTTCTTTTCCATGTCATCAGAGTTTAAAGAAGGGGAGTCTGTAATGATCCCTATTACACGGAGCTGTATTTGGAAGTGCGGGAAAGAACTGATGTAGATAGGTTTACACGCATCAGCTTGAAGTCTGTACAGTATCTTCAGTGTGGATATTTACTAAATAAGTGTGGTGAAAGGTCCATCCTACAGTACATTCTGTTGAATCAACGTTTTATTTTATTTAACACGTGTTTCGCTAGTGTGGACTGCTCTAAGCATATCATGGATGATTGAGTAAAAACATTCTGTCTCTTATTTCTGAAATCAATGAATGGCACCTTCCAGGATAGACAGTCTTGGAACTTTATCATTCATTATTAACAATTAATGGGACACCAGTAGATATGTTTCAATTTGACAACAAGAAATCACTTCTTTGAGTTAGACTTAAATATAATCTCTATTCCCTATGTATTTTAAAGATTTATAGGCACAAATAAAGAAATCATAGAAGCAGAGTTAATAATGTTTTATTCACAAAGTGAGTGTTTGTTGATGATGTCCATGATGTTGTGTATACTTCACATAATTAACAATAAGTACTCTTATCTGTGCTTGACATGAAGTAGAGCACTGTCTGTCAGTACAGCAGTCAACACTGTCCTTACTGTCATGGTAGTGGCAGCATTATGTTATGGGGCTGCTTCTCATCAGCAGACACTGGGAAGCTTCTCAAGACTAATGGGAACATAGAACATAGATGGTGCAAAATACTGGCATACCTTAGAGCAAAACATGCTTCAGACCCAAAACATGGATAGAAACTGGGACAGAAATTCTCCTTTCAGCAACAAGAAAGTGAATCTCCCGGAGTGATCCAGTCAAAGTCTCCACTTGAATCCAATAGAAAATGTGTGGAAAATTTTGAAAATTACTGTCCATCAGCATTCACCAAAACAATTGACAGAACTTGTACAAGTTTATAAAGAGAAACTTATTATTGCAGTGTTGAAAGTCAATAATGGGCACTATGCAACTCTGCTGCCTGAGGTGAATACATACAGTATGCTATACTTTCACTTTGGATTTAACTTCTCATTCTTTTTATTTTTGTTTAAAATAGTCATACATATATGTGCAATAATGTGCATACTTTTGTAATTCAACAAAAAGGGATATTATTGGAAGGTTGTGAAGGAATTGTGCATGAAAATGAAAGAATGAATGCTGACAATGAATATAACACCTAAATGTTTCCAAATATTAATAACAGCATTAAATGCAATTTTGTTTCGCATCTTTTTTGCAGGCGTGTTATTCAAATAAATGATTTGCAGCATTTGAAATGTTCACAGGTATCACACATACATTATACATTTCAGATGTGTGCATATTCTGAATTTCGGTTCAGTAAAATTCACTTCTTTTGTAAAATCATGGGCTATTAGTTGAAATGTCAGTTCTGGCATCAGAGCATATTATAGAGTCTCCCAGCACATTTACAGTATGTAGTATACAGTGTGTAAAGTCATTTAAAAACTTCATAGCTACTGTAAATAAAAATGACATCACTGCCCTATAATTCAGTTCAAAAGTTCAGTCAGATTTTCATTAGCTATGACGAAGAAGCAATTAGCAAAAACAGTCCAGCTGCACAAAATGAATTACTAAGAAGATTCACATACTGTACAGGCATTCTGTTGCAAGAAATGTTGGCCGCTAAGTTTCAGATGGGATTAGCAATGTTTATTTTATCACTGTCATATTACATACATAAACAGTTGTCTGGGTAGAAGATACAAATGATCAAAGGAATTCCTAGTACAGTAGTTTGCAAAGAGTAACTAATGCTTACATCATTAAAACCAACTTATTAAAGAATAAATATTCAACAGTGACTGGGCCATTGCAAGTGAGGTCATTAAGAGCATCTCCATAGGGAATGACCACAGCCTAAATACAGGAACAGACCTGCAAAAGGGCAAGTAAGAACAGACAGGAAGAAGCATAGACACAATCATCATCATCCTCTTCTTCCTCAAAAATGTGTGCCGTGAGAGAGCTCCTCATTGAAATCGGGCTTAAAACCAGATTCTGTCCAGGTAATCTGAACTCTGAAAGTGTTCCAACTCTGGGCTTTATTTTATAAGAGAACTTGCTGTCTTAGTGATGCCTTTGTTTATTTGTGTATGTGTCTGTCTGTATGGAAAAGAAGATTTAATTCTGGGTGGGATTCATTTTATTAGGATGCAGGGTCTCTCTTTGGCCTATGTTGTCTTCATATTATTAGACATTTGACATTATTCTGTATGTCCAAAGAAATAAGGGCTCTGATACTCACTGACATACTGTATATATATCTGGACATATTTGTGAGATGTGTGTTTTGTACAGTATATATAGTGTGTTATTTATTTAAATATTTTATGCTGTGAAAATCTGGGACTTTGTTATTACTCTATTTTCAAGAAGCGCTGGACAACAAAAGAATCTATACAGTACAGTATGTGCTTTGTAATGCTTAGCAATCCCTAAATTTAAGGTGTGTAATTATTCATCTTTATTTTTTGCTCTCATAGCAAGGTAGTGTCATGACCTGGATAATTTATTTTTTTATTTTATCACCTTCCCTATTTATAACAATATCATTAAACATTTTAAACATTAAGCCAATTAGCAACAAAACTCGCTGCATCACCTCTAAATATACTGGACAATTCTGGATCACTCAGATGATGTCTTGTACCTCCAGCAACCTTATATACTGCATCTCCTGGGGAAAATGCCCAGCTACAGTATCTACATTGGGGAAACAAGAAGTAGACTTGGAGACCATTTCAGGAACATGTCAGGGCTGTGAGGATCAAAGATCTCTCCAAGCCCATAGTTTCTCATTTCACCTCTTACATCCATGATCATGCTGATCTCTCCATCTGCATTCTCAAGGAAGGGTTTCTCAACTCCTATTACAGAAAGACATCCGAGACCAAAATTACCCTGAAACTAGGATCACACCATCCCCTCTCAACAACAGACCCGTTTCCTTCTAAACCTCTATTCATTTGTAGGTTTTGACTTCATACCTCTCTTCACCTGCCTCGACTTCGCGCCACCTGAGCGTCCACTCTGTTTCTGTCCTGCTCCCGCCTCCTCTCAACTCCTGGCTTTTGTTCCCCCATGTTTTATCAGTTGTTGGTTTTCCTTTCTCTCACACCTGAAGAAGGCTCCACAGCCAAAACGTGATTCTTTCTTCTCTTTTCAGCAGGGAATAAGCCTTTACTTGTTCTTTTGCAGCCTATGCATGCTGACAGTACCTACCTAGCTTATAATTTAGATTGAAACAGAAGAAAAAAAGTTCACTACATGATGAAAGCTAGGCGATGTTATGATTTTTTAAATGTTGCAAATTATCACGCATCCCATAGAAGCAGAACCATTTCAATTTCTGGATGGCAAAATGATGATCAAACAGATCTATTAAAAGAGCTGAAAACTTCTGATTAACTGAACTGCACTATGCATCCAAGAGCCAACATCCAGCTTTCATAGCTTATTTATGTGACACTTTGAATTTGTACCCGAGATGATACAGTTTAATGGTCAACATGTGATAGTGTTACTGCATTCTACTCCCAGTAGATACAAGTGCACATTCAAGATATTTTGTTGATACAATATATGTTCTTAATGCTCCTGATATTTTATACTAGGTTATGACTATTTCACTATATTTGGGGTGGATAAGCCACTCATTGAGAGACATATTCTATTATTTTTTCATACTAAGTGCAATGTACTGTAGCGGTCCTTTTGATGTGGTTAGTGCACATCTTCGTGATGTGTTAAGAGGCCGTTGCTTACAGTCAGTTTCATAACAGTCAGTGCAAATTACATATCTACATATCTACTTACCCCCAGCATCTCTGGGTCGCATTAAAAGTCAGTTTAATCTTTTAGTACTGCCTAAGTGTCACAGACCACCAGAGGCAATTTCTGCCATGGATGATGCCCCCTTAAACATTTTGTGATAACTCTGTAAGTATAGCAGTAGAGGAACAAGTAAAGGTTCATTCCATGCTGAAAAGAGAAGAAACACAACGTTTCGGCAGAGGAGCCATCTTCAGGTGTCTTCTTCACACCCGTTGAAGGCTCCACAGCCGAAAACATTGTTTCTTTTCTTCTCTTTTCAGCATAGAATTATCCTTTACTTGTTCTCCTGCAGCCTAAGCATGCTGATGCAGCTACCTACTTGAACTACTATAGGCAGTGGAGGTCTGGTTCAGCGCTTTAATGGAAGCTAATACATTGGTCCTAAGGCAACCCATCTGCTTCACCTGACCGATTATCTGCATCCTTAGAGTGAAACAATAGTCAGCTAAAATTCTAGTTCGGATAATAAAATAAAAACATTAAACCCATTTACGTAGTATAAACTACTGTACAGTATGTAGACTTTTTAAATGGGACATACTAAGAATATTACAGTTTGTTGTACTGTGATCACTATGTTCTGATAAAGATATTGCTGCTTTGGAATCAGACCAAAGAAGAGCAGCTAGATGCATGTGTGGGTTTAAGAGAATGTCCTACACTGACAGGCTGAAGGAACTGAGCCTTTAAGCCTTGAACCAGGAATATACATATTCAGAAAAAGTACTTCAAGGTTCACATAGTAAAACCAGTGGACTTCTTCAGGATCGACAGTGAAACAGGAACCACAGGACACAAGTGGAAGAACATTTAAAACTGAGAACCGGAGGCACTTCTTTACTCAAAGAGTTGTGGGAGTCTGGAACAAGTTTTTTGGAATGTGTACCGCTGCTCAATATTTCTTATGTCATCAACAGAATTGTGTAATGGTGAGATATCCCTGGTTTATTACAAAAATATCGCATGTCACTTTGGAGGCAGGTCATGGACTTTTTAACTGTATAGAAATAATTGCTTTAATTGCTAATTTATTGGCCATGCAACAACAATTATTATGTTCTCAAGGAGTTTCAAGTTTTTTTCAGAGTTGTTGCAGTTCCTGGCTGGAAACATCCCCCCCGGTCTGTCTCCTTTAACTGTTGGAGACTCGTAAACATAATTACAATAGTCTGGGGAGTGAAAATTATTGCCAAATGAATGAAGGTGGGTGGTGAGCAATTTTAGCATTAATTCAAACTCTTCTTTAAACACTGACCCACGTCACTAGACAATGAGAATTCCCTGGAGAGTGGAAATTGTTGTTAACTAGGTCACTTTTGCATGCTTCGGATATTGAAAGTAGCTCAACTTCCTTTAACTTTGCTGTTCAGCCACTGCATGGGGCTTTTAAATTGATATTTCTTAAAATATTTGCATAATCACAGCCTTATCTGTGAAATTATCGTGTCCAGACCACAACTGGAGTGGTTCTAAATTAAATGCATTTGTTGCCTAATTGCTTATTATGATTTTCTCACTGATTTGCAGATTTCTATCCACACATTTTGATTTGTTCATGTTATATGTCCAACATGCAGGCAGTATAAAGACATAACTGCTTTTTAAGGTACCTCAAGGGCAGAAAAAGGCATCACAGACCAAGCCAGACTTCCATACTGTTTTAGCTGACTTCTTAATTAACACTAGTCAAACTAGGCATTGGCCATTATTCACATCCCGTGGAATGTTTTTATTCTTGAGCTGAAAGCACCTTTTAAAACCGGCCAAGTTATACTTTTAATGTAAAAGTCGTCTAAGCCACCCACGCATTGTAGCATCTCCAAGAATACTGAAAGGAACTAAAAATCCTTTTTGCAAAAAGTTTTTTTTTTTACATCCAACTGCTATTGGAGCTATTTTTTCTCCAGATGGAAAATCACCTGTTAAAGTTAAACATCTCGAAATCACCCTATTGGCAGAACATGCTTTCCTTTAAATCGACGTTCAAAATTGTTTAATATTGCAACATCGGCGCATGGGGCTGTAAATAAATTACCTTGCTAATGCGTCCAGTCAGTTAGGTTTCAGCCTCCTCTGGAGAGCAGTACTTTTCCAACTCTGAGGTTTATTTCCCTTAAGGCTCTGCAGTTCTGGATTTTTGTTGAAAACATTAAGATAATTTCTTGTGTCATGAACTGGACTGCGAATGTATTGTTTTCCTTTGTTTTTCTATGAACTTGCATAATACCCATGTCAGACTCACTGGGGGCAACAGAAGGTCCGTGACAATGATAAATAATCACTGGTAAACTAAAGGCCACCAACAGCTTATCCAAGACAGATCTGCTCCAAAAACATCCTTTCCTTTGTTGGTAATACATGAGCATTGCTATCAGCCTTCATCGCTGCAAACTGCCGCAAATGATACATTAATATTGTAATGAAAAACAGATTAATGACTGATTATGTAAATTAATAATTTTGATCATATGCAACGTAAAATGAATAGTTTATTAAATTAACTCTCACTGTTACAGCATTTTAAGTCTTTTTTCCAAATCGCAACTGATGTCTTCAAAGCACTCACAAAGTAAAAAAAATGCACAAGGTACTGTCACAGTCAGGGATGAATGAATTAATACAGTGATTTCTTTCAGTGTCCATGTACTCCAACGGTGTTTGGGGAACTTTACATGGTAAAACAAAGAAAATGAAGATAACAATTGAACAGAAATAAATACCATTAAGATACAGATAATGGAAAAAGGAGAAAAGGCAAAACACTAAGTAACAGGCTGACTAAACATATGTCTTTAGTCTATATTTAAAAACTGTAAGAGTTAACATTCTTCAAATGAGCAAGGAGTGAGTTCCAGAGTTGTGGAGCAAGGCAGCTAAAACCAAGCACCCAGAGATACTTATACTGTACCTATGAGAAAGTGTTACTAAATGTTATGTGGTCACAGAGCCATGAATGCAGAAGAAGTCAAGCAGCTGAGTTTTGGATCATTTGAAGTTTATTTAGGAAGCAGGTAGGGAGACCGTGGTAAAGGCTATTATAGTAATCCAGCAGAGAGATGTTATGAAGGCATGAATCAGGGTTTTTGCAGCAGAGTAATCAAGAGAAGACCAAATGTGGGTAATGTTTCTTCTTTCTTTTAAGTCTCTTTATCTTTAAATATCAACCTGTTCTTTCAAAAAAAGCATAAATTTGATATTCATTAGACACCAGGTTCTGGTCACTAAAAAGAAGTAAAGAAAAATAATAATTGCAAAAAGGAAATTAAAAGCTATAGAACTACCAAGTGTCTAATTACCGAACAAATCTTTCTTAATTTTTCTTGCTTTCATAGAATCGCCTATCTGAAGGTCAGTTATTAATGAATGCATTAGAAAAAGCATAATGAGTAAATAATTATTTTTTGGCATTTGAAAAACCAAAATAATTTAAATATTTGATGCCATCGACATAATGCTCAGAAAACAGAAACCTTCCAGCTTTGAAAGTCAGAAGTGCTTTCCCCACTGCTTCCACAGAAAGGACATAAGATAAGAGAGCCAAGATCACTTTATTAGCCATATACAATTTCTTGCATTAGGAATCCGTCCTTTCGCATACCCCAGCTTGCTCTCCATGAGACACAGACAGGGAGAGAAGCTTGGGGTCAGACCACAGGGTCAGCCATTGTACAGCACCCCTGGAGCAGTTGGGGTGCAGATCCTTAGCCACAGAGTGCAGATCCTTAGCCATAGAGCCACAGCTCAGCCCCGATCAGACTTGATCGGAGCCCAGCAAAGTCAAAGAATTTCACAATACTTGGCTTCACTTTACTCTGAAACGATTTTATACAACAGCTGCCCACTTTCCACTGCCAATAAACTTCTGGCTTTTGGATAAACTGCCAGATAACCAATAATTTGGATTCTAAATCACACTATCATCTTTGCCAGTCAGATGCCTGTTCACAAACACTATTGTCTCCTATTTACTGACAGGGATCTCAGAAGGGGAGGTGAATTAATATATTGAGTTTACATAAAATACAGAATATGATTACTCCTGGCATTCCAAAAGGGAATGTTATTATGATCAATGAAATAATAAAGACAAAACTGTGTGAACAGAAACACAAACCTGACCAACAGAATGAACTACAGTACATATCAATGGTTTATTAAGGATGGCAAAACCCTCTAGAATCCACCACCTTCTTTTTCCACCACAGCATCCTCTCTGATTTGACGTTTTCCAGAAACTTGTCGATGAGAGGAGGTGTGTGTTGCTTTCGGCACCTACAGACTTAAGATGTGCATCACTTTCCTCCTTCCTTAAATCATAAACACCTACAAACTGCTATTGAGGTCATGAATAGTCCAATTTCCCTTTGTACCTGATCACATCAAATATCTTTCCAGTGCTGTCTGTCAATTTCTAGCATTTTTAAAGCTAATTGGCTTTTTTTGGGGTTGGAAAAACTAGTTGAATTACCTACTGTAGTGAGCACTTTGATCACAGAAGGAACAATGAGTGCTGGGTCAGCATGAAAAGGAAATGCAAAATAAAGCAAGATATGGTATAATGAGCAGCAAGGTTTTCTCAGCCTGATCAGTAGAAAATATTTCCCTCTGAGCCAGGTTCCTGAAAGGGCTAGCTGGAACATGCACTATCAAACAATCCTCTCTCAGGGGAGATTCGGCTCTGTTCTTAAAAAGTATGGTAGTTTCTTTCATTGGCTGGAGTTAGACACTTCCTGCACTTAATAATTTGTAGGCTGGCTCCTCTCTCACAAAGGAGAAGAGCTGCATATGAAATGAAATGAGACAACAATGGGATGAGGCAAAGTCTTTTTGGTCTTCACCTGCACCGTGTGAATAGCACGAAGAATAGCTTCTCCAGTAAGTCTCAGGAATATAAAGTCAAATAAATTCTTTTCCCTACTGCCAGTGTAAAAGCAAAATAAATGGAACGGTGATTTAAGTAAGAACACACATTCTGTAATGGACTATTTAGTTGAATCGCTATGACTTAATCTTGAACTGTCAGCGTGTTTTTTTTTTAAACTTTCTCCTGTGGATTTTGGCATGACAGAGACACAGAAAGTCAGAAGAATTTCTAATATCAATTACAACCAATTGCATTTACAGGTCAATCTGCAGTCCGAGTTATAAGACCGACATGTTGTGTCCAAGCCAATTTTCCAGTTAAGGAATTTTTATTTACAGGGGAAAAAGTGGAAACGGCCTTACAGCTCACGGGTCCTGGGCTTGGTTCCAGACCGAAGGCCCTTCTGTATGGAGTTTGCATGTTCCCACGTTTGTGTGGGTTTCCTTCCAGCTTCTGTAGACATGCTTGCAAGGTTAATGAGTGTCTCTGCACCTTCCTTATGTGTGCTTGTTGTGTGTGTGCGCCTTGCAGTGGACTGACATTTTGTCCAGTGTGCAGTGCTTGCACCCTGCATCCTAGTTTTGAGAATATGCTCTAGGTTACTGTGACCTTCTTCAGGAACAAGCAGCCTAATGATAGTGGATGGATGGAAAAAAGTCAGAACATGAAGCCAGGCACACCAGCTGACAAACCCACACCATTCATCTATACAATGAAACCTGCACTTGAAACCTGCACCAGGTTTTAAAGTTGATACACCTAGAGCTAATGTAGATTTAATGATTTTATGATGGTTATTATTGGATGCATTATTTCCATTTCTGTTTCTACTAGTTCAATGAAAGGAAATTCCCGGGTGAATTTAAAAGGTTTGATTACTTGACTTTCAGAGTTGATCCAGTTTTTCCACTGATGAAAGACTGATTAAGTAATCCCAAATTCCATCTGTGAGCAAAGAATAAACCATCATTCAACCAAGAACTCCAGCCATGTGCAGCTACTCTACAGTATAGCTGATCTGTTGAAAGGCAAAACGTCACTCTGACCAAAACTTACCATGCTAAATAAAATAAAATCTAAAGAAGCAATGAGATAGTGTACTACTAAGAAAACACTGGTGAACCCTCTAGGTGGGTCTGTATTTTTGTATATTTAGACCTAAAACATAAAATGATCTTCATTGTAATGAAAGGTGTAATGAAAGACGAAGATAGCCTGAGTAAATATACAGGTATAACACAAAGACATGACATTTTACACTAGAAATGTACACTTGTGAAGTCTGATATCCATTTATGAATTATATTGTATACCTGCAATAACATTGGGAATACTGAGCTATCTGTTATGGTAACTGGTGCATTAACAGGCTGAGTGGAGGCTTGTCTTGGGTAGCAGTGATGTTTCTGGTGTGCAGATCGGCGTTGCTGCGAGAGTAGATCAGACAGAAAGAGAATTGATTACTTCTGCTAGAAGTATTCAGTCTCTATTACTTACAATCAGTCAAATCTTCACTTATGAGAACGGAATTTCCCACAATGCGTCTTCCTGTGACCTTGCATTGGAAAATGTACAGTAATTAGAAAATGGATGTGTGGATAGAGAAGGATGTGACCGGCCATGGGACTGTGAAAACTGGACATGATTTTTGAAAGAGGATTTTGGGAGAAACTAGATCGCAAGAAAGATTAAGTTTCAGAGGGAGACGTGTTTTGAAGCCTAGCTCCATATACATTGTATGATAATTAGCATGACCCTTATTTCAAGATATTTCACTACCCAGGGTCATCAACCCTGACTGTGTTAACTGACGAGTGCCTAGGCAAACATTATGAAGGTAGTTACCACTATACTAATTAGATTAAGAAGCCGAGAGCACCTTAATAAAAAATAAGACACAGAAATGCAAAACAGGGGATTAGGGGATTATCGTGTAGAGCTTCTGCAGATCCATAATTGTGCCCGTTTTGGTACCATACAGTACGTGTTCTTCCCCTGGGACAAGCTAATTCTGCTGAACAGAATCCAAGAGGAAGATATCACTTTGTTATCTAGTTTTGGCTGGACTGGGGTAAGTGTATTATCGATATTGTAAGAGTGGGTTTTAATGAAGATGACAGGATCCACATATCGGGTAGGAGCGGTGGCTCTGTGGCTAAGGATCTGCGCCTGTGACTGGAAGGTTGCCGGATCAAATCCTGCGGCCGGCAGAGGAATCCTACTCTGTTGGGCCCCTGAGCAAGGCCCTTAACCCCAACTGCTCCAGGGGCGCCGTACAATGGCAGACCCTGCGCTCTGACCCCAAGCTTCTCTCCTTGTCTGTGTCTCCATGGAGAAAAGCTGGGGTATGCGAAAAGACGAATTCCTAATGCAAGAAATTGTATAGGGCTAATAAAGAAACATTATTATTATTATTATTATATCACACAATGAACAAGTGTTTATAATGCCAAACATTCATACAAACAAGTCACAAAGCAAGGCTGGTACATCTTACTCTACTGACTTCTTCTCTAGCCTCACTGGAAGAAGAAATGACACAAAACAGAACACTATAAGGAAATGCATGTGAACGAAATTAATTGTAACTAAATTAAACAGAACACGACAAACTTTACTAGCTACCTGCTAAAACGACCTGCTATAATGTAAAAGATCATCTTGACCTTCCTTCCTGCTTTGCAAAGCTTTGCTGTTGATGTAATGTAAGTCTGTTTTCATATTTGAGCTGTTTTGTTTTAGTTTGTTGTGTGAATTAAATAACCATTGTATGCTAATATTGTAACTCCAGTAAATTGTGACCAAACCCAGTGAGATTGTTGTGCATATTTCGTTAAGAGATGCTAGTGTGTATTCCTTCGAATGCTAAAAGAAGACCTTGTGGTCTTAAAGGCTGTCCTTTCCATTATTGACATCATCGTTGCTCAACTATTTAAAGATCTTGTAATAGGTTTATTCCATGCTGAAAAGAGAAGAAAAAAAAACACGTTTCGTCCATGGATCCTCAGACTACAGGACTGAGAAATCCTAGCCTCTTTAAAAGGTGTCGCATTTGAAAAACACATTCACATTTTTATCTTTGAATTTTTTAGTGCAAGCAACAGTTGTGTCTGTTTTCCTGGGGTCTGACAATTAAAAAAACCCAAAACATTCAGAAGACCATGAGAGGACACGATAAAAGTATTCAAAATCCTCAAAGGCACTGACGAAATGAAGGCAGAAAATTGAAATGAAGCACAAATCAAAGGACACAAATGGAAACCATGTGGAAGTCCATTTAAAACAGAGAATAGGACCTACTTCTTTAACCAAAGGGTTTTGGGAATATGGAAGAAGATGCCAACTACCGCATGGGTTGTATTGTGAGTTTTCTTTCTAATGTTTTTGTTTCTTCCCTACAATAACTAAAAAAGATTAACTAACTAAAGCTATGCAAAGATTTACAAAAAGGCTGAAGTATTTAGTGTGATGCTAAGAGTCCACGCTCAGATAAGATGAAATATGGTACAATTTTGTTTTCTCCAATTCTGACTGCTTTTGTGTACAGTATATCAAATAATGTTGGTTGCTGCACACACAGGTCCCTAACTGCAGCACTACCAAAGCATTTTTCATCTCGTTAAGCTTTTAGCTGTTCATTTGTTCCAACTGTGCAAAAGAGATGACAATCCCTTCTCATTCTGACAATCCTATTTCTTCCCTTTTAACAATATCTTGTCTCCAACTCATCGGTTATTTTAATGATTGGTAAATGATTGTGCAACTTCACACTGACTGCCAAAACAGCCTTCCTCACTCTTAAAATGGAGGCTGTGTGACACCAGGAAAGAGATAAAAGCAGAGAATCGGTTTCTGAGAAAGGCTGGATGTCCTTAGTTAACATTTGAGGATCGTTTACTCAGCTAGGAAATTGAAAGGTCAATAAAGAATGGAGCCAAATATCAGGAAATTTATATTATTCATTCAGCTGAAAAAAAAAAAAGAGTCTGTCTCTATATTTAGAAATGTGTGGTTTAAGGTTACAATACTGCTTCCAGATTAAGATAAATTCTCTGGAAAGTCTGTGTATGTTAAAGGAGAGCTTTCGATGTTGTTTACATCTTTGTGGCAGATAACTAATGCAACTTCAAAAAATTTGTAAACACATCCACCATCAAATGTTTTATTAATGATTTCTCCTGGCTCTTGCATAGGGATGCAAAGTTAAAACATTAGGCCGTGGCTTCTCTAGGGGAAATTTTGCAGCTACACTGCTGAAGTCTAAATTGGCACCTCGTAGCTTCTGAACTTGCATAAAAGTTGAATCATCCTTCTTTTGCTGTCAGCACATTAATCTTCCACCAGGGAACAGTTACCATATTCCCTGCGTTAAACATACAGCATCATCCTGCAACCAGCTCCAGAGATTCTCAAAATGCTTTTTCTCTCCTTATTTCTCTCTTCGTGTTCTGGTTCAAATGCGGCCCTTTGAAAGGTTGGTTATTTCATCAAGGAAACACAGACACGTAACTCACATTGACGCACATGACACCATTTGTTAGGTCACCAGAAAATTCTAATAAGGTAAGGGATTGTTAGTGAAGTTTCTGATGACAGCGGATAATCTACACATGTTTAAGTGAGTATACGATGGCAGATTTATTTTTCCACTTCTACAGCCGTCGATTACTGTGTTGAAGGTACTCTCAGTCACATTTGCCTTTTTCAGGCTGCAGCACTACATCAGCAGTGTCCTGAAAATCTTTCATCAACCAACAGAATTTGAGAAAATCTGAACCTAACCCAATCGTGCCTCATCCAGATCAAACAAAACTAAGAAGTAATGTTCTGGATCTACAGGCATGACAAATTTGTTCTCATTTAAGGCACTGCCAAACCTGCTGTGATATCTTTGTGCAGACTGGGGGGGGGGGGTGTACATTTTGGAGAGGTGCATGCAAAAATGTTTCCTACCGACAGTTCTCATGAGAACACATGTATTATACTCCAGGAATATTTTCTTTTGACATGATTGTGGTTTTGGCTTAGCAGTGCCCGAAAGGTTGGATTTTCTGAATAACCTCATATATTGTTGAATTTGGATCTTCATGCGTCAACTTACTCCACACCAGACAGGGAACTATGTGGCTTCTCTTTTAGACACAAACTGACAACTAGATACATGGAATTGTTTACAGTTAGTTGTGTCTGTAACTGTACTCCTGCATTTATGAAATCACTACAGTTCTAAATAGTTAAGCATGAAATGTCTGCCTGTGCAGCTGAAAAAAATAACTAAATAACTTCCTTAATGGCAAAAAATGTATTTTTATTCTGAAACAATTACCTTTACTCAGGGAAATGACAGATTGATCTAATACCATTTTCTATGTTGTTGTCAATAAAGGCTAAAAGTTAAAAAAAAGTCCATATCTGATAGAGTTGTTGATGGTTGTTCAGACAGGACTGTGACCCTTAAGTGTCGGCAAAGTTTCCTGCGCTCTTCTTAAGCAGCAGTTGTTTTCAGGTAAGCTGGAACTTTAGTAACTAGAAGAGGGGCCTCTTTCTCCTTGACTGTAAAATTATGTATTGGGTAATTTTTGATATACTGTAACATATCACTTGGGGTTGGCCTCTCATTAAGCACTATCTGAACTATTTAAAATATACCACAAAACATAAAATAGTCTTCACTTGAATAATAATAATAATAATAATAATAATAATAATAATAATAATAATAATAATAATAATAATAATAATAATAATAATAATAATAGAAACTTTTCCCTGAAACTAAACCAGAGGGTAAAACAATACAATAACACCCTGTTATGCTCTTGCAGCTCAGCTGGAACACTATACCTAAAGGTCATTGTGATGTACAGTATACAGTATACCTCCAAGAAACATTTTGGAATTTATGCTGACTCATCATTTCCATCTTCCAGTAAATGTGGGTAAAATATAAAGAGGATATATTAGTATAATGTAAAGTGGAAACTTCTAATCAAGGGATGTTATTTTAAAATTGTTTAATGTGCTACTTAAGATTTAAGACAGTCATTTAGAATATTCCACACAGCTTTAGTCACCATCAGACATACTGTATGGTACAAGTGGTATATTTCTGGTGTGAAATCACTTTAGAGAACATCCTCCAGATACATTCCTGGGCTGAAAGGAATGTGCTACAACGTAAGTGATAAGGAAACAGAAGTTTTCTTTCTTTTTAGTTTTAAACCAAGACGATTATAAGAGGATCTAATTTACACACTTAGAACTGAGTCCTCTACAGTCGGTGTCTTCAGAACACAAGTGGCAACAATGTGGAAGTTCATTTCAAACTGAAAACAGGGAGCAGTTCTTCACACAAAGGGTTGTGGGGATACGTAACAAGTGGACCAGCTACTGTATGTGATTAAAACTGATGTCCTGTCTTCAAGAAAGGTGTCTAAGTTCCTTGAATTAAATTCCTGCTATGCAATGGTCTCTCTTGCAACCATTCAGATATTTTTCTGTTCCAGATCTACCGGTGGATAATTATTATTACTTCCAGTATATTCACCTTTGTAGCAGTTGTTATACTGTAACAGCATGTTTTGTAGGACTGAAACTGGGCATGGTGATGTAAAACATACCGTTGATACATACTGTACAGTATCTTTAAAGGCCTTCATTTGCAAATGGAAACAAAGCCAACGAACAGCAGGCAGAAGTGCAGAGAAGAGGTTAGAGCTCTGGACTCATAATCAAAAGGTTGCAGGTCTGAAACCTTTGGGGGGTTTCCCTTGAGAAAAGCATTTCTCTCCAACTGCTTGGGTACAAAAGCCCCATTGTAGAGAGAAAAATATAAGGTGCCTTATACTAAAACCTCAGCTAATCATCACATCACATTCAGCAACCGTTTATCCAACTCAGGGTCACAATTCTCCAGTGCCTATATCCTGGGAAACATTCAGGAGCAAGGCAGGATACAACCTGCATGAGATGCCAGTCCATCACAGGGCACATACACAGACAAACACACACACTTACACCAGTAGCCAATAACCTACAGTACTAGTATGTCTTTGGACTATGGGTGGAAAATGGAGCACCCATAGGAACCGCACACAAAAAAAGGGAAAACACAGGTGGATTTCACACAAAGAGCACGCCAGGTCCAAAGCTGAATCCAGATCCATACTACCAAGCCACCGTAACACCCTGTCAGATTACCAGATTACCAACAATAATCGCTGTGAAAAAAAAACTGGATTGTCCTGTTATTTTTGTAATTGATATCACCCAATGTGTCATTGTAACATCCCAATATTACCCTATGGAGAAAAAAAAATCGTACATATCTGTTTGGTTTGCACATGTGTTTTCATATCCCTTGTCTCTTTTGCAATTTTTTTTTGCTCTGCCTCTCATTTCTGAATGATTTATAGAAATGTACATATATCTGCCTTGAGCCCCATAACGAGCGTCACCACCGATTGATGTCCAGGTTGTTACTTTCTGAGTGAGTGCCAGAGAAGTTACAGAATGTTCATTCGTCATGAAAGAAATTGTAATGTGCTGTGTTTTTTTTTTCTTTTTTTTTATTCATATGTATGATGAGTTTAGCAGTGCCAGCTGCCTGCCTCTCATCTTCAAAGACGTTTACAACTCTTTTCTGCCTCAGGCAAAGTTCTGAAGCTGTGAATTCTAAGTCTGCAGAGGCTAGTTACTCTCTTTGTCATGGAATTTAGAACTAGATAAAGCCTGTTTTTAACAGTGCATCTCTGTAGAACAGAGTTCTTTTGCTTTTTGGTTAGTCATTTACAACACTACAGGTAAACTGAACGACAGAGGATGGTGTTTAATATAAAGCACATGTTAAAGCTTTAGATAATGGCCCAGTCTCTGGAACTGTCTTGCAACCTTTTGGCAAGTTCCATTTCCCAGAATCCTTTGTGAAAATAAGTGCTTCCTCTTCTCAGTTTTAGATACACTTCAGTGTACTATTTGTTTCTACTGTATTTGTGCTCACTGGTTCTGTCCCAGTCTCTGTTCTGAAGAAGTGCACTGGGTTGATTTTGTTCAGTGGATTTTAATACTTGTATTAGGTCCCCAAATAATCTTTTCTGTTGAAGACTAAATAAGTCTGTCTGTACAGGACATTGTCTTCAGTCCAGGAATGTTACTGGTTGCTCTCCTCTGGACTGATTTCTGGCAGAGCAGCGATATCATCTATGTAATGTGTGACCAACATTGTTCACAATATTCTAAATAGTAATTTGTTTCTCTTTATTTGCTTCCGTCACTCTCTAGAAGATGTAGATGATGTGTAAATATAAACATTTAAAAGTCTTTTTCATATGTTCTGTAGCCTCTTTTAGCCTTGTGATTGCCATTTTACACATATGTTTTTTGTTTTTAAGCCCCACACTTACCCTGCACTTGTACAATAAACATTAGCTGATAGGTATTTGCCCAGTGTAGAATTGTAACTATTGTCAATCTTTTTTAATTTAATTTTCTGCTTCTACAAACCATGTTACAGTATGTCATAAGTTATTTTACGTAAATTATTGTATGTTTTTTTATGTGCATCAAAAAAAGCAGCAGACACACTAGTAATCATTTAATATTTAAAATTCAATTGTTTTGGAAGCAATTGGTCTATGCGAGGGTTCTGAGAAACCAAAAGATATACCTCAAATATTACACGGAGTTCCTCTGCCAGTAATGACCCAATGTGTTTGTAGTATTTGCATACATAGAAAATTTTGGGTCTACTAAGGCAGATAATGAACATCTATCAAAATGTGATTTCTTATTTATTTTTAAATATATTTTGTCAAGATAAGGGAGATCTGAGGTTGAACTGGAAGATAAAGGGCCACCTAAAGATATATACAGATATTTATTTCATTAAACAAAATTCAAATAGTTTCAAGCAAAGAGCATTAGGAAAAATACATATAGTACCCTCAGACAAATGCATTTGCTATTGTTGTTTACAGCCCAGTTTTCCATAAAGATTCCCTAGTACACTGTACTTTTTTGTTGTTTTGACATTATCTGTAAAGATTTTTATTAATTGTTCATTTAAAAAGGGTTTAAAAAGTCAAACCCCTGAAAAAACAAATCTCACTATAACATTTGAATTGTCTTGTTTTAGACTTTTCTAAAAAAAGAATGTTCTCTTTTAGAATTATAGTATTTTTTGCTTAATACTATGACAGTATATCTGTCTGGATCATATGTAGTTTTATTTCTGGATCACTGATACAGTATGTCCCTTCTTTGGTGTAGCTTCAGGTGCTCAGACCCAAAGAAGGGTCAACACTGAAACATGTTTCCTCATTCTGTTTTTCAGCATGGAATTAACATTTATTTGTTCTTGTTAAAATAACTACAAGACATATGCCATCATTTGAAGCAAATAATAGGAATGCCACAAGTCTATATTTCCCTTATATTGCTTGGTTAAGACATATTACACATTCACATATTGCACTGCCTGCTTCTTTATAATCACATACTGTAACTCCTGCCCAAGATACATTGCACAGGCTGCCAGTGAGTCCCAGCACGGACATCAAGATTTCTTGATCACGTATAAGGAGATAAATGATCAACCCCCCTGATTTAATGCAGGTTGTAGCCCAGGTCTGCCAAGATCCAGAGATGCAGAGATCCAGGTCCATAGACTCCGCGACCTTTGATATTTCCAGAACGTTTTTAAAGATCTGTCTTTTTACTAAACCTTTCAGTATTTAACTTTGATCTTCTACTAAACTTGAACTAGTTTGCTTTACTTTTTTGTTGCTTCCGATGTGTATGATGTGGTACTCATAAATCAGATTGTATTTGTGTATTATTGAAATGCAACAATAATTATCCTTATTTATTCTAATAACTAGTAGCAGGACCAGGTGAAGTAGTGTTAGTAGCAATGTTGTAATAAAGATGTAAGGGAGAAGAGCAAAAGCTGGAGCTTTTTGTATCATTTTATCATATATTGGCAACCAACACATCTGAAATGATTTCAGAATGATATGGAGATCCGCAGTATGGGTCAGATCTATGCCAACAAAGTAGGGACATTGCTGTACAGTAACCAGTGCAGAAGTTCACACTGGGACAGACAGAGATCACCGGGTGATAGCGCTGTCATTTAAAGTAAGATTAGTTAAGCTGTGAGGACTTCAGAACATGCTTCCTTTCAATGGCAATAAATGTCATTAGATCTGTTTTATGTCCTCTATTTTATTCTGAGTACTGCTGCCTGAAGGATGTTGTGACCTAATGGGAAGAGCTCAGGGCCACGACACTTCTTCATGCAGCATTTTCACCACAACACTGAGAAGCCCTGTGACCTGATATGGCTTCTTCAAGCATCGCAGTGGCGAAAGAAAAATGGGTAAGAAACATTTTGACATTTTTTTTCTTCCACGCTCAATACAAAAGTTCCTTTCCAGGTTCAACAAAGGTGTGCTAATATTGAGTGCTGAAAATGTAAGAATAATATTACGATTATGATACTGATGCTCCAAGGAGATAATTGTTCTAGGCTATTGGTGTATCCAGTAGCCTGATATATAGATGCTACTTCACTAGCTGTGTTTCTAAGTAAATAGATGTGGTTAAATTTTGTTTAGGCCTCTTTTATTTGGTTGGTGATAGTAAAATACAGTTGGGATTGTTGTAGTTACTTAGAAAGCCTGTTGAAGGCACAGTAAGTCAACTTTATTTTTTGTGGCTGAAACACAAACACTAGCTCATTATTTAAACATACTGCAAAAGCAGTAAACAAGCAGCCACAAGCCATTGCATTGTATCAGGCTCTATTGAAGTGGCAAGCATTATGGAAATCACAAAACCCCAAGAGGATGCACATCCAGTGTTAATCAGTTGGCCAGTGGAAACATTATGTTACAGAATAATACAGCTGAGTCCAACACTAAACATGTAAAACACATACTGAGTACAGCAGAGAGGAAAATGGCAGCTGCTTCTGACTTTGGCTTGACTTTCAGAGCAGCAGCTTAAGCTGAACTTGTTATCTGTTGTTGAAACATTGAAAGTAAATAAATGAAAGGATTGCAACTTGATCCTACTGAGCATGTTTTTAAAGTTTAAAGTTTAAGTGCTCAAAATCTTAAATCCGTCCTGTTGAAAGTACTTTGGAAAAATATTTACATTGAATACCTGGGACTTGGAAATTGCTTTCTTTCAAGTTAGCATCTAAATCAAAGTATTTTTTCCTGCAAATGAATGTATGTAATGTCATACAACCAAATGCAATATTAATTACTTCAAAGAGGGTGTATTTTTAGAGTGTTTAATGTTCGCCTGACAGAAGAGATGGCTGACAGATGGAATGATTTGTTTAGCAAAATTCATTTTTGCACTAAAGCTACAGGCTGAATTACTAACACTGCATAGAACAGCCTTGAGGCAATAATGCATCTTCTGAAGAGGCAGAAAAAGTCTATAAAGGATACAGCCTAAAGAGCAAGGAGTAGAGTCTCTAAAGGTGTTGTAATATTTTATTAATGGATCTTCCACACTCTACATACTTTTGGTCATTCAGAAAGTTACCGCTAACAATTTATGAAACACATTGCCATTTCAATTCCAGTTTTTTGCCTTGATTTGCATTGTTTGTGTTTCAGTTACTCCAGTGTATAATGCAAAACCTCTTTCTTAAATTTTTGTAATAAAACAAAAAAAACAACAAATAAGCTATATAAACTGAACAAAGATTCAATTGTCTGTATGACATGTTCTGATCCCATTGCCACGGGAAATACATTTTGCACATTTAGTGTGCTATTTGTTTCCATTTAGTTTTCTTTTATTAGACATTATATTTGAAAAGTGAATGTGTAAGTCTCACAATGTTGCATAGCAGAATTAACAGCTAAGGGTATTTTTCAGATGTAAATGTAAACAGATTGATTTTAATGGTTTTCCAAAGACCTCAAATTAAGCCTAAAGAACCTATTCTTTATGTCCAAGCAGAAATCTAGAAGTCAACTGAAAAGGATATACGTACATTATACGTATATAAAATATTTTCACTTTGTAACTATACAGTATAATGTTACTCAAGAACAAGTACATTAAGCTGGGAAGATTAAATTATTCTCTGAAAACACATTCATGAGCATACAGGAACCACAGGTCAGCTGTTCAGACCTCTTATAGGCACAATCCTTTGTCATACATTTTAAAAAAAGATCAGCTATGCATTTAATAAAGGCATAGAATCTGTGTTCATCTTCAAATCTCTTCTCTCACAACAGCTTCAACAACAATCCCCTTCTTTAGAATATGAAAGGAGGCTATTTTCAGACATCTGAACAGCTATCAGTATTTATTTTTAATTGCTGGAGGTCATGAGTCATTACTTCGTGATACAGTCTAACAACAAAAAAGTAACAAACCACTATCATACACGTAGCAATGAATCAGATAGAAATGAAGAATTTCTAAATCTAGTGTCAACCAAAGCCCTTTTATAGCCACAGAAACAACACCGTCACTATTGAAAAGCAGGTAAACATTTGATGGGTAGGCACAGCCATTTACAACTGGTTGTGCATCCTTTGAAAATAATAAAGTCTGCAAGTATATATATATTTGTATATTATATTGTGTATTCTTCCAAAGAAATATGAAAGGAACTAATGAAAAGACAGAAAATGTGAATATGTAGCTGAAAGCTTGCAGCAGTACTACAACATGTGCAAAATAATTATTCAAAGCATTCCATGTCAATCAAAAAATAAGCATGTACAGTCAGGAAGGAGCTATGTTACAGTGCAGAAAAAAAGTTTGCAAACCCCAAAGAAATACAGAAATTTCATAACCTGACCATGAACACTGACTTGAATCAAAACTAGTTTTAATGTAAATATCTCTATAGGATTTATGGTAATCAATTACATCACTTGAAACAAAATAATATATGAATTAAACAACGTATTATTGGAAGTGTGAAAAAGTAAGTGATCCCCTAGTTTCACTAGCTGGGTTAAGAGAATAATTAGAATCAGGTGCTTAAATCATTAGTGAGATCTTAGGGGTTGAGTTTGGAAGACCCCACCCTATCTAAAGATTAGAAACATTGTGAGTTTGGTCTTCACCATACATGTGTGTGTGGAAACAAGTCAAGCCATGATCTAAGGAAATCTCCGATGACCTCAGAAAAAGATCATTGATTTACATTCATCAGGGTTACAAAACCATTTCTAAGGATTCGGGGCTTTACAGATCCTTTGTCAACTGGATAGTCTACAAATGGAGAAAGTTCAATGTACAAACAGAGACCAGTGTCACTCTCCCCAGGGGTGGTCACCATACCAACGTCTCAAGAACAGACCACAAAAGCATCAAGGATGTTACAAAGAACCCCAGAGCAACATCCAAGTAACTGCAGGCCACTCACACCTTGGCTAATGCCAACGATTGTTCACAATTCCACTATTACACAATGACAGAAATGTACAGTGGTAATGGATGACAATAAGGTGAAAACCACTGCTCTCCAAAAAGAACATTGCTACCCATCTTAATTTCACCAAAGAGCACTTACAGTAAATGATCCACAATGCTTCTGGAATAATCTTTGCTGGACAAGAGTCAAAGGTAGAACTCTTTGTCGTCAGTGAAAAACATTATGTCTGGTGTAAAAAACACTGCTTTTGAACAAAAGAACCTCATCCCAACTTTAGATTATGGTGCGGGATGTGTAATGGTTGGGGGCTGTTTTGCTGGCTTGGGACCTGGATGGCTTGGCGGCGTTGACACAGTCATGAATTTGTGTCATTGTGTCAAAAGATTAAGGCCAGTCGTCTGTGCCAGTCGGACAACAATCCCAAACACACTAAATAAGCAGATGTACAGAAGAATGGTAAAAATAAATGTTTAGCTGCAGTTATTGCTACTCAAGTGGGTGCAACCAGTTACCGAATCTAAAGGTTCAATTACTCTGTCAAACATCAATATTGAATATTGCATTATTTAAGTAAAAATAAATGTTGAAGGAGTATCATGTTTTATGTCATTTTTTCCCCATCAGGTTAATTTCGTATATCATAAGGACTAAGATTAAAATCTAAAAATCTATTAACATTTAAGGTTTCAAGTATGTGAAATATATGGATATCCTAAGGGGTTCACAAACTTTTTCCTCGCATTGTAACTCTGCTCTTTAAAAGTCAGATTGTTTCTTACACTGGTGGTATTAGATGCTACTGTAAGTGCATTTTTTACTTGGCTGGTTTGGTCCCCTGTCTTTCACAGGAGAGGGGCTACAGTACATAAGAACAACAATTTTGTGAAAGGAAGTCTCTCTGGTCTTGATCCTTATTATGTGAAGAATAGCTTCCCCAGTACGTTTGAAGGTATGAAATGCTTTTCCTTGCTGCCAGTAAAAAACAAAATAAATAGAACTTGAGGTGACCGATGTTAAAACATACATCCTGAGATGGGCGATTTAGTTAACTATGACTTATTCTTGAAATTTGTCATCATGCAAGAAAGTTCCGTGAAGATTTAGATTCAAATGGCTCATTGACCACCCTTATAAAGAAAAGACATACGCAACACTGGGAACAATGGGAAAGACTGGCGAGTGGCAGATGGAGAGAGACTGGCGAGTGGCAGATGGAGTTGCGGGCTTCTGGGCGTTTCGCGGAAATTTGATCTACCGCCATCAAAGCGATTTTTTTCGCGTAAAGAGGATACTTGGAAGAAAGGGGTCAGTCGCATAAAAGAATTCACACAGACTGAAACGGGGGACGGCTGTACTCAAACGTAAGTATGGCGCATATGATACAGCACCTCTCTCAGACAGGTGAGTAATGCAAAAACAAGCAGTTTTACCAGCTACCACTACTTTAAATTAATCCATCCCTGCACAGTCACCCAGTGCTGTAAAACAGTCACATGAATGAAGGCATTTTGTGGGTAGATAGAGGGACCAGACAATTAGAAAAGCTAAATGTGACTGAGCAGTATAAAGCTTTCATGCGTATCAAAGAAATGTTCAATCTGTATCAGCTTCTTCCATCTCTTCCTTCAACATTCCACTCAAGCCCAGCAGAAGGTTCTTCTCATGACTGGTCACATTTATAATTAGCTCAGAAAATATTGTAACACATAGAAACCCCAGGCTTGCAAAAAACAGCACACTTCTCCCATTTTGCTGAAGACAGATTTTAAAACATTTAACACATTTTTCACATTAGTTATGATTTTGGTCATAAACATGTCATGTTGAAATGATAGAATGTTGGAATAGCCATGGTTTGGCCTGCAGTAAACTTGAATTATTAGGAACTTTCTTCTGCCAATTGATTCATTTAATTATTTTGAGACAGTTTATCAATCCTCAACATATTTAATTAATTAATGGCAACAACAGGAATACACTGTGGTTAATAAGCTATTTCATTAATGGCATTGTAAACCATTTTCCTGGCAGAGTGATTGTCATTGTAATTCATGTTGCACCAAAGCTTATTCTGACTCCCCTAAGTCCTTTAGGATATGTGCGAAAGTAGCCTGCCGCTCAGAAATAACTAGCATATAAGTGATCTGGCCTTTTGCACTCCCTTTTGAGGCTGCAAATGTAAATTTAAAAGCCATTAATTTAATGGTAGTCAATGAACACTTTGACCTGCGCAGTAATCTAATGGGCAATTTCGAAAAGGGGAGCAGTGGACTGTTGATTGTTCAGGGAGAAGAGACCAAACTTAATATTTACAACTGGAGAAGGATTAACAGTATCCATCCATCCATTTTTAACCTCTTTTTCCAATTCAGGGTCGTGGGGTAGTCTATCCTGGAAAGCAATGGGCTGTTCTATGGTTAATGTAGTACCTGCCCCTTTTGGTGGATGTATATGACACTATACATGGAAAGAACTGATTAATTTACTACAACAAAACCTTGCTGACAAATTGTACATCAATGTTGCATTGCAAAAAAGAAAAAAAGAAAAAAATCCCTGAAGATGAGTGCTCTCTGCACTGTCTGCATTACCTGCTTGTAATAATTATGATAGAGCTATTTAGTTATTAGAGCCACAGATAAACAAGTGAGAGACTTTCCTTTTTATAAACGTCTAATTTCTCATTCCAGCAACTAGAATAAAAAAATAGGCATTGTTGTGAGCCAAGGAAGATCTCGTTAATCTCATTTTTCCCCATGTAGACGGACTGCTGCAATCCTTTTGGATAAATCTGGTTTGTTCAATTTCTCTCCTTTTTTTCTCAGCCTGTAAGGATTTGACTCTGTCCATCAGAGGGTTTTGGGAAAGTTTTTATCAGTGAAGGAACCAGTGATAGAAAGCTGTTCAGCACAGCGATACCATCAGCATTCCTTTGACAGAAAAGATTTATGAGTGTTGTTTTATTAGTTACTGAGAAAACACTGCAGACCTTTAAAGGTGTGATAACACCCCTGAGCCATTGATAGGGCATTGTGGGAAAGGCTTCATGATATGAGCAAGTGTTTTATGGGTTTATGAACGATCTGTATTGCATATTGCAGAGTTAGATTAGCTTGGAGGTCTTAAACTAATTGATAAATACCTGTCCTTTGGCCATTGAACTTGAGAACACTGCTTTCATGTTACAGTATGTCCTGTTTTGTATTATTTCAAGAGGTGCAGATTACAGCAGATTCCTCTTTTTTAAATCGACAGCTCGTTCACAGGATCCGTTCAGATGTTTGTTTAAGAGAAGCTAGAGTAAGTGTGTGTGTAATTGGGTGGGAAACCTCGTAAAAGGGGTTTCTATCAATGCTTCTGATAAGCCAGAAGGTGGCTCTGTTGCTCCCACATGGTTATAAATGACAGCCTCCTGGAGGGGGTGCTATTAAATTAAATGCTACACCTTTTCCAGGGTCCTGTTCATTCTGAACACAATATTAAAAAGTACAGCATGCTGTTCTCCCTTGACAGATAAATGTCTCCATTCCATCTTACCCTGGCCATTTCATTATTAATTGCTTCTAGCCATCATGGAAATTCAGGCTATGTTACACTTTACTTAAAACAGAAGTCTAAGAATGAAGTGACGTGTTACTAACTCCTGCAGAGAATGTGCTATTTTTTTCTATTCTGTCCGTACAATTTGCTGTGGTTGTGAAACGGGTCCTAATCTAGTGTGGGTGATGCGAGAGAATCAACTGATCCATCATCAACATCTTTATATTGTGCGAGGCGACATAGATCTTAACTAAAGTAATACTTTTTGTATTTTGCAAATGGGGGGGGAGATCGCTGTATATTCACTGTAACTGCAGCTGCTTTGAAGAACATTATTAAAACTAACTGATGTCTTTCTTTAGCAGCAGACGCACACAGTGACACAGAAACCATTCATAATACTTGTGTGAAATAGTTAATAAAAGAAGTCCTCCTGCACTTTACATAAATGCTTACGGCTTTATTGGACGAGTTAATATATAGCTCATGTTGAACAGTACAGGCTGTCCATGAACTGGCAGACATTTATAGCTTAATAACCAGTCAATGTCATATGGAGGCTGTTAAACTCTTTGAGAAAGGCATTGATGATGTTGTCTCATTGATTTTCTCACATGATGGTCAATAATTTCTGTGCCAAAGGCTTGATCAGGAAAACGGTGGAAGAAAAACTACTGCTATGTAAATATGTACTGAATCCTACTAGATTTTATTGAGTGCCCCCGCACAATGTGGCAAAATGTGTGCGACTTTCAAATAATGCTTTATTAAAGCTAGTCTGCATCAGATGCTGTTAAGCAGTTTCAGAAACCTTTTTGAACCATAAATTTCTTCTTTTCATTAACCTACTTTTCCTAATTAATGATGATATTTCTTTGTGCTTTGGAAGGTCAGTACAATCTGAAGATGTACTAAAGATTCTTAAAGAGGATCTGCTTTTAGTTCAGGATGGAAACTAATTATGCCCGGTATGATACTCTACTCTTTTCAGTGTACTTCATCTCCATTAGGGCACTTACTGTAGAGTTGCATCTTTATACTTAGTGGACAGAAGCAAAAAAAAGGCTGTATTCTGTAGATCGTGATGGTGGTCTATTGGCTATACAGCATCAACTTGTCTTCATTTGGAAGATGACATGTGGTCTTAAAATGACAAGAGATATAATTTGCAAAATGTAGCTTTTTATATTTTGCAGGGAGATATTTAACATTTTTAATAATGGAGAATGCTGATTAGGCAAAATATTCGCTATATAAGATTCAAGTAAATTCTAATGACTGTTACTCATATTCCTATTTTACAGCACCTGGGTGGCTGCATCAGCATGTGTAGTCTGCAAAGGAACAAGTAATAGGTTTATTCCATGCTGAAAAGAGAAGAGAGAACACAACGTTTTGGCTGTGAAGCCACACCTGAAGAAGGCTTCACAGCCGAAACGTTGTGTTTTCTCTCTTCTTTTCAGCATGGAATAAACCTATTACTTGTTCCTTTCTATTTTACTAATGTTATAAATATTATATTTTCCAGTTTGATTTTTTTTTTTTGTTTACAATGAATCCCATAAACAGATGCCTTTGACGTAAAACAATAGTTTCTCAAGTGATTTCACTGACTTATCACTGCGGGATGAGACATCTTCAGGAATAACTCTTGAGCTTGAAAAATGGCATAATTTGAATGTTTAGAATATTAATTGCAGTTCTTCAAAAGGATCACGTGCAAACCATTTGTAAAAGCACATCATCCCTCCATCTATCCTTCATTATCCATGATCACTTCTGGTAGGAGTAGTGGCAGCCCAGAGGCTATCATAGAAGTACTATACTCTTGTTGGGACACCATTCCATCGCTGGACACACACAAGTCCTGAAGGACAACTTATGGAATTCTGTTTATCAAAACAGAATGTCTTTGGAGGGTGGGGGGAAAACGGAGAACCTAGAGAAAACACACGTAAATGAGTAGAGCACACTCCACATGGAAGGCAAAAAAAGCCAGATCAGGGCCCAAGAGGTCAGAGTCTACAGCCCTAACTGCCAAGCCAGTACACCTTGCAAAGCCCATATTAAAGTATTCAAGTTATATAGTCTACTTTCCCACATTCACCTCACTGTACCAACTGTTGCAATAAGTCACTGTGATTTAGCTCTACTCCATGCACAGCATTCTGATCACCTTAGTTCACAGAAAAGCTGGACAATTGTAAACTTAAAGATTTAAACCCAAATATTTCCTAAGATATCTACTGTAAATTCACAAGGTCTCACAAGTGAAGGAGAGATGTCTATCATTTCTGACTGCCACATACTTTCCGAAGTTCAGCTTCTTGTGATGAACATGATACACCTTCAGGCATTCAAGACATTCTGGCTTTTATTTACAAAATAAATGCTTGAGCACATCCGTTTCCAGATACAGTATATGTTTTTCCTACATACTGTACTAGGTGCATAATTGCATTGTATAGTAATAAAAAGTAGAAAAATGTTTGAAAAAGAATGTTGATTTTATTTTACCTTTTATTAATAAAATAATATAGGAATAATATTTTTGGAGGTAGCTTTTCCAAGTTTTGTCTGCTTGATGTTTTTTTCCCTCTAGGTTATCTGGTTTCTAGTTTAGGTACTATGTAGTTGTAGCTAAATACAGCTTAGAAGTCTTAGTACCTAATTTGTGTTCTGGTGTCTGTAACTGTTGGTGTAGTTGATTAGCATGCAGCACGTTTTTTTTAGACCATTTGTACTTTTTTACATGTTCCAGGCCTCACTGTGTGCCAGAGTAACATTGTTTCCCTTCTCAACATCAACAAAAATAATTAATGTGAGATTTCAGAGCTGCTTCCTGCCCTTATGTTCAAATATATTTTTTGCAGATTCTGTTTTATCTGTTCACCACATTTTTTTATTTTAAAATTGGTTTTATGGAGAACATGATTAAATGGCAGATCGAATCCAAGGGTTTCTGTTCAGCCTGTTTCTACTACAATCGAAATCTAACATTTGAATTTTTTTTTCCTCCTCCCTAGCATGATACAGCATAGTTAAGCAATCAGGGGATTTTGGCCACTGGTTCTGAAAGACACATGTGGAATAACTTATATAGATTCAGAGATCACCAGTTGTTGATGACTTGCTTTAGACTCGGGATATGAGATGTAGGAAAATAACAAAATGTATTTCAGTGAAACTAGAACTTTTTTCCCCCCAAGAGTTTCTCGGTATACCTCCTCAGAGAAACTGTTCCTTCCCCTTGTAAGCTACCACCTACACTTTGTCATAAAAATTAACTTCCTGTTGAATAGTTCATTTAAACCCTAATTACGACAGGGGAGGGGTATGACTTGAATACCATTATTAGGGTACCTCAGTTAGCTGGATAGAACAACAACCCATCCTTAAGAACCAGGCCATCAGGACACTCTCTTTTAATGAAGAATAAGTCACTGAACAGCTGGAAGGGTTGAAGATAGGGTCAAGGGAGAGAGCAGACATCATTATATTTATACATACAGTAGGTAGGAGGAGGTTGGCGAGATTAGGTTGCAATGTCCTCCACAAGATTTGTTTAAAGCTCCATGGATTCCATCTTCAGTCAGTAAAACAGAATGCATCATCAGGAATAATTTTAATTTAAACATTAAGCAAATAAATGATCTTGTGTTTTAGAATTAACAAATTAATCATAAAAATAATTACCATAAAAACTTTATCATCCAGCTCTATGCTAGACCAGGCCTCCAACTCTATACTCTTCACTCAAGAAAGATACGTCAATAAAATAAGTATAATGTCCTTAAATATATTATCTAAAGCCTGCACAGAAATAATAAAATGATAACAGTAGACTATTCACAGTATTGCCAATAACATAAAAAGCAAATTCATTTTCTTAACCAGAGAATAAATCAATAAATTTGTCTTGCCCTGTTGACCTCAATAAATAAATGTAATAAATAACAAAGCAATAAATAATTAACCAGTGAAACAGGCAGTCAGTAAAATATTAATTTGGCAAACAATGAGTGTCGGAAAGAGAAAGAGAAAAAACTTCCTAGAATTCTTAATTTTCTGACAAGGAAGCATCAACAGTATGTATTTATGGTCAATTTCACAAGGAATAACAATGCTTAGGAACTAAACGTATTGGAAAATGCATATTGAGCATTTACTGTAGGTACTTGAGATTTCATTTTAACCCACTTGTCTGAGGACCAGCCCTCTGGCCACAGGATGAGGAAGCTGGGTCCCCTCTGCAGAGGGAGGAGTGACCAAGGGGCAGCTGCCCTGCACAGGTGGAGAGATGGGGGGGAAACAGGTAGATGCAAAAGATGGATAAGAGGAGAACAGGCTTATGGATGGTATTTGGTTTCTTTTGTAGGAAATGATTACAAGCAGCTGAGGCCAAATCGAACCTGCCTCCTGTCATCCCCGTCACAGACTTCTTGTAAAACTCCTTTTCAATGATTTTATCATTCAGTTTTCCCAACATTGTAAAGACTGTAAAGATCCCAACAATCCTTGTCCGTCTGTCCCTAAGTGAGAGTTGGAAGAAAAGCCCCCCCCCCCCACAAACTGTCATGTCAGTTTCACAGTTGCATTCTGATTTTGTTAACCATTTCCAATTGAATTTTATTGGACAGCACCCTTAGTGACCTTCGATGTGCGTTCCTTTTTTTTTTCTTTTTTTGAATTAGGATATTCTTTGACAGCGCTGATACTTTTTTGTCACCAACTCCAGATGTTTTTCTTGGCTGGCCCAATCCTTGCTAATGGGTAGCTATACTGTACCTGTGGTTTATTTTTTATTCCCTATATTCCAAGTGTAGTTCCCAATTTTCACGGTATGGTTATGATTGAGTTTTTCTTTCAGCTTCAAATTTGCAATGCTTTTATTTAGCTTTTTGAAATTGTTTTTTTTCCATTTTGACATTCAGACACAGATTTTAGAAACCCATGTCAAAATGAGACAGTTTTCAAAGTTCCTAATTACCTAACAACTAACACCTGACCAACAAGAGACACCTGTCAACCAACAGTCCCAATACCTTTGATTCTTCAAAATAAAGCAAAATATTTGTACTTATTGGTAATGTTTTCAAAAAATTATTAGTTTATTTTTTAAATCCTGCTAGACTTCACTGTCCCAATACTTTCGAGTAAAACTGTATTTTTGAGAACAGTAATGTAGGAATCTACATGAAATACTGTGCTACTTTAATTCAGTAAGAGTTGAACTATTGTTATTTTTTTTTGCTTTTTTCTACTAGTTTTCAGAAACCAATAAGCTACCCTACACCTCTTTTTAAAGCACATAGATCTTCAAATTACTGTTTTTTATCAGATTTTTTAACAGCCTAGGTGCCCAATTCAAGAGTTATTTTGTCATCCAAATATTTTCAAAGCAAAATGTCTAGGAACTGGAAGTGACATTTCTGGACACTTAAGCATTCCCCACAACAGAAGATCTTGGTGCTTGTTATGAGGATGATAAAATATTTAATATTTACCCATTTATTCAGATCGTTATAAATTAGGCTTACAATGTAACTATGTTCAATTTTCTACAGTACACCAGATGTATTTTAAGAAGTTTCAAATTAGATCCCAGGTGAGTCGTGTTGCTTATTTTTGCTGGATTCATCAGGACGTTAACTCTATAATGTGCCATTTTTTTATAAAAAATGGAGCTGTGCTTGAATCGGGCTATACTGTCCGGCATTCAGTCTTACTTTTGATTTTTGGATACGAGCATTTCTCATTGAGTCCTATCACTTTTTAAGGCTCACAACCTAAAACAATCATTAATAAATCTTCCTCCTTTCATAATCTTAACTGTATAATCATATTCGATTCAATAGTGTTTATCATAATCCATTACACTGAACACAATCCATTAGTAGTCCTGTCTGGTGACCTCACTCCTCAGCTCTCTGCTATTGCCAAATTTCAACTCGCCCACATGACATTGCAATGTCATGGACTCTGAAAAGATCACGCTGGCGGTAACATCAAAGAATTCAACGATAGCTAGCTAGCCAGTGGAGTGGACATGCCAAATGATGGAATGCCTAAATGACTGTGAAAGAAAACACATGAGTGATAATTCAAAAAGTACTAAAGATTAAATGTGTCTAAAAAACAATATTGAAACAGCTGTCTTCCACATTATTAGCTTCCTTTCCTCAGCAACAGATCAAATTACCAGAAAAGACACTGAGCCCAACAATGACTCCCTAGACTGTTGGGCAAAACAACAAATGGATTATTTCTGTCAAATCTCCAAATGGCTGGTTGTTAAGAAGTTAGGGTGCCAAGCTTGTACAAGTGCAAAGCCACTCAGAGCACCTACAGCACAAGGCTTGAAGCTTTCTAAGGAGTGGAGTGAGAGCTCTGTTTTATTCCTCCATGACTGACATAACCAAGCAACAGAATTCTTTATGTACTGTAAGTAGTCAGTAGTCACAAAATTTTGATGGGACACTTAAAGGCTTTAAACATACTGGCCACAGGTACAGGTACTGTATGATCACATCCATATGTAAAACAGAGCAATGCAGGAGGTCGTTTGTTGTCCTGTTGGTTGCTGTGAATTTGCAGGAATTAAACAAGTCTAATCACGGTGAGGGGTGCTTCATTCTTACAGATCTTGTGCCGATATAATTGATCATGTTGCACATAAAAAGAAAATGAAGATTGTAAACGGAGTTTGTAATGAAAGTTCAGGAGGGATGACAACAACCAAGTTTAATCGGAATCGTCCGTCAGTCATTATCAATCACTCCTGACATCATTTCCTTTCCTAAAACACTATAAATAATGCATGTGATCCCCTCCTCCCTCTTGCATACATCTTTTTGCATCCACATCCACCTCCGCAGCTTCCCCTTGGTTACTCCTCACTCTGCAGGGGGATACCAGCCTCCTGATCCCCTGGCCAGGAGCTTAGACCTCAGCCAAGGGGGTTCAGCCAGATTTTCACAAAACATCCAGAATCCTTTCAGTACACTTATTCTTGTGTTCTTATTCCTAGTGAAATCATAACTGAAAAAAACTAATAAAAAAAATCTATCTATTAATAGACAAATCTCCCACAATCATCAGGATGTCAGTAATCATCTTGTTTGCATTCAGCGATGGCAGAAGAAACAAATCTAGAGACATTTCTCTCTGAATTATGTGAGCTTGAGTAAGCTACTGCCAAGGTCAAAGAATTGGAAACATGCATTGATTTTGTATGGCATAGCTTTAGTAACTATATAGGGATGGCAGATGGGAAGGATTTAAGAGGTCTAAATAAATTTCAGATTTTTTTGACAAATTGTACTATGTCCCAGCAAAGAATCAGAAAGAACTCTTTCAATGTGCATGAGAATTAGGACAATATCCGGTTGTCCACTGGGAGCCGGTGAAAGAAGAGTCAGGGTTATCTGGGAGAACTACAAAATCTTCATGAACATTGCAAAGAACCCAGACCCAATAAGCGATTCAAAAGATTGGGTAAGTTACAAATGATGATGATGATATACTCCATCATCCTTTGTACACAATTTAGGGTTTAATAAGTATGTGTATTATGCATGTACAGGTGTGTATGCAAGTATGTGTATGATGGAAGAAGTGAAATACATTTCTCTCTGATTTCAAAGGAAAGAAGTGACAGTAACTGAGGAAAAACAATTGCTTCGGTAGCTAAGCAAACCTGGGTTTTTGAATCAATGGGAGAACATATGAAACAAAAATAAAGCTTGTACAGAAATGGCATTTAAGAGAGTTGAATTGCCCAAAAACTGCAGTCAGTTTTTTTGGGGGAGATTGTCTGAAATCAAGAGAAACTGACACCAACAGCTTCTTTGAATGCCAGTACAAAGAATACCCCCATCGACTCTGACAAGCAGATTGAGGAGGTTAAAGTATTCCACCTTGATTGGGCATCTGGAGAAATGGGCCTTCAGTACTGCAACAAGGAAGGAAGACAATAGGCAGGTGTTTAAAGGAGATGCACTGGACACTAGACATTTAGATTACATGAATACATGAGTACAAAGCCGATTACATACTGTTCCTTACTCTGTGGTCATTTTAGGCAGTATTTTTAAGGCAACCATCATAATAGTCTCCAGAGATCATGAGTGTGCCTTTAGCAGTATAAATGACATCTTCACATAAAAAAAGCAATAGATCACCACTGCAACACTTTGACCCTGTGAACTGTGCGCAGACAGTTGTCCGCAGCAGCACTGATGAGACCGCTCATTGATTTAAAATCTCTATCAGAAAATGATTAAATATATCATTGTTTGTTTATTACTGTGGAATAGAAAGTTTGACTTGAGGGAGTTCAGGAGGGACATTTTCCCATATGTTTACATGACAGTGTAGTCCCAAAATGACAATACATTGTACTGTAACATCTTTAAACAAAACTTATTTTTGTCTCTACAGTATATATCAGTAAGTGTGAATAGTCATTCTTGAAGTATTGCTCTGTTCCATACACAGGTTATCTATTCATGGTATAAACATTTTACTGGCTGTACATAGAAAAACATTAAATACATAACCTGGTGGACAGTTTGTGTAAGACAGCTTAGCATGGTTTAGGAATCGTTGGTTCTCATATGTCAGAGAATCATGAGGTTGGGGCAGATGAGGTCAGAGTCATGGGTATGCTATTTAACCCTGTACATTAGTACCACAAAATGAATTTCCTAAGTTCCATTCTCTTATTGAGTACAGGAAACCATTTTCTCCAATTCACAAAAAAGTGAGGTTATTTTTTTACTGTCCATCACCAGAGACAGAGCTTCTCGTTTGTGTTATTTTACTCTATTATCAGGCCTTGAACTGATAAAAAGGCTAGTTTCCATCAAATGTTTTACCAATACGTATTTTGACTAAGGAAAGGGGATACATCTTTTTCACTTCTTTACTGCAGAAGTTCAGATGCCTCAAACAATGTTCCTCAGACAGAGGTTAAAGTTTAGAACCCACTGGTATACTCTGTTAAAAAAAACCTACAGTAATTAGATCTGAATTAACAGAGAGGATCAAACATTGTTTATAGGGTTGCATACAAGCAGTGATTATACCCTGATTGAAAATTGACCAGAAATGTAATAGTGTAAATGGGCTTTTTAACTGTCAAAGTTAGTTTTTAAAGTTAAAAAAATAGCAGTTGATATTAAAATACTTTCACCTTAGCATTGTAACTTTACTGTCCACAGTATTTTGGGGTAACTATCTTGATTATTCTAATTGGATTGGCATAAAACTACAGTATGAGACAGAATATCTCTGTTGTGGGTGATCCATCTGGTAAACCTGTGTATAGGCTCATAGTTAAAAAGATATTTGTAATCTGTATAAAAATGATCCTGCTGTTATCTCCGTGATTACAATATTTAACAATGCTTGGTGAACATATTTCATTCCATTTCCCCCTTTATAACTTTCTTGATTTGGATCTCAGCTATACTGTATTTATCTTGATCACTGACTCCAAGCTGCTGATGCGGAATGCCATAGATTTTCCGCAGCATCTGCTACTGGCAACTCTTCCAGGATGGTTGGTGTTTGCGATACATTTTCCATCTTGAGCAATTCTCTGGAGCCTAGGAGGAGCTCTTGCAAATAGTTTGTTCCTTGTGTTGCAAAACCTTGTGCTTTCATTCCACAGTGACCCTGTGATGTTAGATGTAATAATGGAACCCTTGCCTATGATAGTGGGACCAAATACCAAATTGCCTATGGTAGTGGGATTGCAAGATTAGAATATGACCTCTCAAGTTTGTTTAAACAAACAGCTTTTAGTAGTTTGGTCAAATTCTAAAAAAAGCAAGATGAATGTAAAGAGATAGCTTACTGTACTTACATTAATACCTTAGAGTTAACACACCTGGCTGAGGAAATGATAGTGCCATTTTAAAAAAGGCTGTTCAGCAGCATAAGATGTAAGATGCAGGCTTGAGTTTCTTTGATCGGGCAGATTCAGATATGCAATAAATGAGAAGCTTGTATTATGTAGGCTGGAGATTGTTTGAATAAGCAGTTTTGGATTTTCAGCGTTTTGAAGGAACATCACTAGCAGGACCGACTAGCTCCAGTGGAACTCTGTGGTGTTCAGCAGAACACAACACTTACCTAGAAGAGAGCTACTGCTTACTGAAATTTGCTAAACAGGATTAAGAGAACATATCCCAAGTGGAACACCCTAAAGAAGAAGAGATATCAGCTAGATATGCAGCTGGGGGAAGAGTCGAGACACTGTACCAGTTGGACACCAACCAAGGCGGAGGTAAGGGGAGGGGGGGGGGGGGGCATCTCCTTAGTGGCATGCAATATTTAGTGGCCAGGGACAGAGAGGAAGTCAGCAACTGGAGGCTCCTGCAGAGACAAATAGTACAAAAATGTTGTATTGGGGAGAGAGGGGTTGGTGGGAGGGGAGATAAAACAGACATAGGCTGGGGCTGTTGGTGAAGTGGGTAAGATGCTCGACCAGAAACAAAGAAAAGAGGGAAGGAGGGAGAACAGAGCAAGCAGGATCAGGAAGGGAAAGGGGACAAAACTGATACAGGTGTTCAGAGTTTCTGAAAGGTTAAATGGCATCAGGAGAGCTGAAGAAAAGTGCAGACAGCATGGGAACAGCAGTGTGTTTCTGGTGGAGGGTTGAGTTTGATGAGGCAAGAAAACAATTCCTGCCCTGGCTTGTAGGAGATGAAGGTAAGGACCCAGCAATTCTGAATGTGTAACAGTCGTCCATAATAAGTAAAAAACAAAAGTATACATGCATAGGAAAGCAGTAGTGCGAAATTAATATCCGATTTCCTCCATAAATGTTTAAACTAGCACCATAAGGTGAAGGGTATCATCTGAAACTCAAAATGAACAATATCATATTCCCTATGTGTATCCACAACTGTTGTTTCTTGTTCAAATCTAACAAGGGGTTTGGCAACCTAAGACATACTGTACCTCTTCTCAGTCCATGTTATTGACTTCCTTGGATATTATTTTCCAAAAAGATGATCCTCTGGTTTAGGTCTAACAGGTGTTTCCATCATGTCACACTGCTACTTTCATTAGTTTATCACAGCCCAAAAAGGCATCAGAAGAAGGAAATATCAATTTCAATGAAGTCAAGCAAGCAGCAGCAATTCAGGGTAAAGATTTTAGTGAAATATACAGTTAAAAATAACCAAAAAAATCCCACTGAGGCTGATACATGTCACAAGAAGTATAAAAATAGGCAATTTCAAAGCAATTTCCTTACTTTATTTATAACATCTTAAAAATACCATACATCTTAAACATATACTTTGGTTGTATGGTTGTTTCTTTTACTAGTTTTCTGATTTTACACTCGTAAGATTATGTGTGACAAAGCTGGAGCTTTAATAGAAGTCAGTCTTTACGGTCTATCATCACTTGATTCGGGTTTCCCTGAAATTACCTATGCAGTACACATTCCCGCAGTAATAGAAGTGAAAATTGGAGATTTCAGTAATAATCAAAGCCCTTTAAAAAAATACTGCATGTACTGTAAGAAACTTCAGCGAGAAACCCTGTTTTCACATCTGACACAGGTGAAACAAGGGAATCTGCTGTGAAGATCAAGATAGTTGCCTTAGCACCCTTTCCCATAACATGAATGTGTGAAAACTAATTGGCCATTGCAATTACTCAATTATCGCCTCCTGCACTGGTGTTCCCACATAAATGGAGTAGAAACCATTCAGCTACCTACAGTAGGTCTCACTCACTTCTGCTACTCACCCAGTTTCCATGACATCACTTCCTAAAAAGAAATTCTGCATTCTACAGTAATCCTCTCTATATTTCTGGATCCCTTGGTTAATTTATAAAAACAGACTGTGTGCTACCCACTGAAGAATTCCAGTCATAGTGGGCTAGTGAAAAGATCATTGAACCTGTAACCCAACTGAAACAGTGAAAGACATCTTTAAATAAACATTTATTGAGTAAAGTAAAATATTGAAAAATTAACAGCTTCAACATTTTTCAACCATTCAAATACATTCAGTAGAATGTGTAAGCCGTTATCAAGCATTTAGATGATAAAGATATTGGAAGGGTTTTGCCTAGACAACAAGTGCTCTAAGAATGTTTAAGCTTGCGGAGATCTTTTGTTGCTAAATCGGATACAGCAGGATGCTGTGTTTAGGAATTATTCCCTTTTCTTTTGAAAAGGATGTAGGCTATTCATTGTCCCCAGAAACAAAGCTGACTTTGATGTACTGCAGAAAAGAGAGCACCATATTTCTAAAATGAAAAGCTAAACAAAAAAGTCTCAGCATGGAAGAAATCACAATTGAATTTTTTAAAATTCTCTCCATAAGCTTTCCACCTTCAGTTTTCTCTCTCGAGGCTTATTTAATTCATCACAAAGTTTACCCCAATATCAAGTTCAGCCTCAGTGCAGGGGATCATAACCGGAGCTCATTCTTGGAAGTTCAGCATTTTGACAACCATAAATCAATATTTGTACTTTTGATGTAAGATGTACAGCACCTTGAAACCCCAGTGCTGGGCAAAAAAATGGTTATAGAGTGAGGTTCTTTGATCTCTCCCCCAGTAAATACATTTAATTGAGAGACTGCCACAGAGATGACGGCACAAGGGGAGATGGAGAATTTCAAAGCAGAAATGGAATTAATGGCTGATGTATTTCTTCCTATTAAGCAAATAATTAATAATAGAATAATAATACAAGAAGTACTGTCGGGTCTATAACATTTCAAAACCACAGAGTAAATGTTAATATGCTCAAATCCCTCTAGAAATAGCTTGATGTAGTTCTTAAGCAAACAATGTACCTGAAAAAAAATCATATAGTTTGCAATGACTACCCCAATATTTGTTTACTCATAACAAGTTAACACCAGATACTATGCTTCATAAAAACGTGTATATTTTCATTTACACTTATTAACTTGCAGATTTACATTAGTTACATTTGTTCCTTTTTGATATAAATTACATAAACTGAGGATTTTTTTTCACTGTTACTTAAGCATTCCATCTTGGATGTAATACATACAGTAACTGTTTCTCAGCAGTGATTACAGAGACACTTAAGGTTTCTATTACACTACAACTCCGCAGGTGAGCCTGGCCAGTACCTGGATGGGAGACCTCCTGGGAAAGCTAAGGTTGCTGCAGGAAGTGGTGTTAGTGGGGCCAGTAGGGGGTGCTTGCTCTGCAGTCTATGTGGGTCTAAACACCCCAGAATGGTGATGAGACAGTATGCTGTAAAACGGTGCTTTCTTTCAGCGAGATGTACAACCAAGGTCCTGGTCATTTAAACAAATCACAGGGTATTTCTCAAAACCAGTAAGGTAACCCGGTGTCCTGGCCAAATTTCCCCCTGGCTTTTACCAATCATGGCCTTCTTATTCTCCCCATCTCTGAACTGGCTTCATCACTCTGTTCTCCTCCCCACAGAGCTGATACAGGAGCTTCTGTACGCTCACCACACATTTTTGGAGATTGTATTATACTGCATTGTGTTTGAAAACTTTATAAAGTGTAGTCATCATACTGTACATGACCAGAGCTTTTACAATATAGCCTCCCTAAAACTCCCCCAATTCAATTGTTAAAGCAGCCCCTCTCACGTCTCCACCTGCTGTGTTGTGAGGCTGTGGCGCATCTTCCAAGTTGTGCTGCACACTGCAGTGATTGATGAAGAGGTTCCCATCCTTCAGTCCAATGCAATAGAGTTAATTGATAAGTCTGATTCATGTTTTATGCAGTAACCACTTTCAAATTCTGAACAAAAAACAGCTTTCACCCCAGGCTGAAAGCCCCATGTTATCGTCAAAACAGTATTACTGCACAACTGCAAATGTACATGTTTTTTAAAGCCCATCTTTTTTCAGTAATTGCTTTATTTTTAGATGCAGAAACTGAATCTGTATGAGATTTAAGGTAGGACTGCCTTCTGCATGGGATAGGGCAATCTTTAAAGACACAGATTAACCAGAATAGCATGTTTTCAGACCATGGAAGGGAAGCAGTGCATATACAGAAACCCCCTGCACATGTACTGTAACAGAACTGAGTGCTGAGTGAATTAGAGAAAATACTGTGCACTGCAGCCCTCAGAAATGTAGACAGTGTAAAACTCTGCAGTAGCAAAGGACCCAGTCTCATGGCATTTATCTGCTGGGTGCGGCATGTGCTCAGAGCTCACAAGTGACTGGGATTGCATGGGCAGAGACTGGGAGAGCTTTACTTGTCCATCAAACTCTAACCTAAGGCAGAGCAGTCCAGAATCAAGGGTTAGAACCCTGGTAACCCAATGCTAGCAACTACAGTACATTCCCTGCCATCTTTTCATCCATTCCTGGTTATTTATGCAATGCCTTACAGTATCATATGCTTATCTGCCATTATTGATATGTATTATGTATTTTCCAATCAATTTCTTTGATTTAGTTGTGTAGCAAATTCACTTTTGCTCTGAACAATTTTTGGCTTTTATTACATCACCACATTGTGGTACTGGAAATTAGGTGGCAGACCTTTGGCAATCAATTTCACAAGATATAGATCAACTTTTAAGCTACCTCAGTTCTTTGCCACCTGTTAGTGTGATTTTACAGTGGTCCCTGCACTTGGAACAGGGGGACTGGTGCGTATTCTGGTTTTTGAATGTTAATCTTAGTGAGAAATTGCAGTTTTTGAACCGCAAGCATTCAGTTACAGGTTTGGCCTGAAAAATAACTATACTTCTGCAGAAAGAATAAGAGCTCATTACGGGAGTGTTTTCGATATACAGTATATTCTATTCCCACCTGTGTCCGCTCCTCATACATCAATTGTGTTTTGTTCGAAAGAAAGGTAAGCGAGTTGAGCAGGGCTTATTTGTTTGTCATGAAGAAGTTTTTGGAAGTAATCTCTTTGAAGTCTGTTTTTTTGTACTCTTATACAAGTAACATTTAGTATTTCTTAGACTCAGGAATGAATGCAGAAAAATTAGACCAAAAGTCTAAACAAACAGGTCAATCAAAAGTATCACATCAAAACTGGACATTTAGAGCTCAGCTAAAACAAACCACAGACAAAACACCCTGCAGGACCTAGACTGGATACCTCAGCAATGCCGTATATGAGACTTCAGTGGACTTCTAACGTGGGTCGTATATAGATTCACCAAGCCTGCGACTTTCCATTGTTTCATACACGTACACTAATGTACAACCAAGTTACAAAGACTGCAAACTTCTATCTAAGCCTGTGTAATAGGGAAATTAAATTTCACATGTATGTAGACACTCTTCATATTTTATTCAGTAGTCATTTCAATAAGCACAGTGTCATTGATTATTTATTGCTGAGTTGCGTTTCCTTGACAACCCTAAGTCCTAGCACCTATGTCTAAGGCAAAAGAGACAAGGAACAGAGTGAAATGGTGATCACATTATTATTGGATTTCACAGGGCTGTTGTAGAGCATGAAGAGTTTTTCTGGGGAAAACGGTCTATGGACAAAGACACAAGAGGGTATGCAGAGCATTCATAACCAAACCCAGGTGAGGATTATTACCTACAAAACATTAATTGGATTCCTCTGCAGCCAAACTCCATCCCCATGATATCACAGACATATAGGTTTGCTGTGGCAGGTTGGATGAAGGTCTCGTTTCACAAGTAACTTACAGAAAACAACAAAAAAATAACTCGGAGAAAACATCTACAGTGTAATTCTCATTATGCATTATTTAATAAGATAACATCCTGCATATTAAACAGGTAATTAGCATGATGTTCAAAGCAACAAGTTCTGAAAAGCTCTTGCTTGAAGTAGGAAGAGCTCTCAGAAAGATATACACAATACAGAGGATCCTATCTTCTGAAGGCCACTTCTGCCTTCATTGCGTATTCACCCCTCTCCAGCTGAACTCATTTCCTGCATAGTGTGCAGTGCACCACATCAATGAATAAATATACAGCACGGTTACTGGGTGTGTTATGTGATTCACTGTCCTTTCCTGTGTTTTGTTTGTGTGTTAATAACATTATATAGAAAAAAAATAGACAAGGATTTCTGGTCACCTGTGCCCATTTATAGTTGAAGGTGGAGGATATTTAAAGTACGTTCTTAGCTGGTAAATGATTGTTTAACCAGAATAAACAAAAACTCTGGTAGTCCCTATGATTAGGCCTTTGTTTGAAATGATCAACTTCATTTTGATATTCACTGACCCCATTGCCCTACCAAAACATGAGGGAATAGTATTTGGTAGCAGCTAACAATGTCTCAGCTTGTAATCAGCACTTCCTTTGAGCACTATAAAGTAATAAATCAGATTAGACCTTTCCTCCAGTGTACTATGGCATTGGAAAAAGTTTCGTAAGTGACCTCACCATTGGTGACAATTAGAAGCCTGTACAGTAACATTCTTTGTGCTTAGCTGAAAGCAACAGCAGACTTGGCTAATGTGTCTGTGCAGTTTTACAGGAAACGGTGGGCAGATAATGAAAAATGTACAAAAAGTGCACTTTACGTCAAAAGACTAGGCACCTGCCCACTTCTCATTCAAAACTACAGCAAAACTGCATACATTCAGTTTCAGGTTTGGCCTGAAAAGTCACTATATTTCTGCAGAAGGAATAAGGAGGTGTGTTTTTGATATACAGTGTATTCTAATCCCACCTGTGTCCACTCCTCATACATCAATTGCGTTTTGTTTGAAAATAAATTAAGCAAGTTGAGCAGGACTCGACTTTTTTTTTTGCAAGTAATCATTTTGAAGACTGTTTTTTTCTCAGAGTTATACAAGTAAGATCTGTTATGTGATCCCTTATCTCCATGATATTTAATGAGAAAAAAAGGAAATTGACAAACTGATTGACTAAATTGACCAATATGCATAATACAGTGCTTGTAGTCATTATTTTCATCCTAAGAGCCTTTGTCTCATTGTCTCACCTGACAAAGCTATGAGGGCATTTTGAGATACTGTAGATCGATTTCTCAGTGATTCAAATACTGAGAATAGTGAGATATTGAGAACTTTGGATTCCTGATTTGAGAGAACAAGTTTTTCTAGCAAATCCAGTTCTTGGAATAATAACAATAAAAACATGCTGATCACTCATCACCCACTGTAAGCCATAAGTTACAGATCTCTCAAGCACACACTGGCACAAATAAAGCAGTAAATCCCTGTTACTGTTTAAAATATATGGAACTATTTATATGTGAAAGGTATCTATAATCAAGAATCTTACAGGAAGTCATGGTCTACTCCCTAATTTACACATTCATACAAACTGCTGGTTTTTAATCTGTGACTGAGTTTTTCCTGGTGGTTGAAAAGTTCTTTTTTGCTCTTCAGAGAGGAATTTCTGGTCCATTGGAGGTCAGCTGTGAAGCACTTTAAGATGTAGATGAAAAATGTTTTTTTTTCTGCTGGGTAAAAGCCTACTGGACACTGCATGTAAGTGGCATCTAAAAACAGGGTCAGTCATTAGGCCTGTGAACTATAAAAAACAAATGGTGATGTAACCAGTTAAGTATGAATGATCATTTGTGACAATTGCAATTGTTGCTAATGATGGCGTTCAACTACATGTAATGACAGAGAGCCTTTATGGCAATTATGTGACCCATGAATGCTTGACATGAGTCAGACATGTTTTCTTAATGTTGAGGGAGTTATGTGGAAAACCACTTAAAAGTATTATTTTTATTGGCGGCTTAAACTCCAGATTTTGTGTTATCCAGATACTGTTGTATCCATTTTATGTCAGGAAACTATTATGTAATCAAAATGATTTGGTGAGATCCTTTTACAAACACGTATAAATGGCAATTTCATGAGAATCATCTGTGAGATTAACATCAGGATTGACTCCATTTGAACAAGGAAGGGGAAGAGAGTCATTTTAGTCATTGTGTTTTGATTTTGCTGATGAACTGATAATACATTGCATTGTTCACATTCTAAAGCCTAAAACCCCATCATTCACAATCACTCAGAACTGGTCTAATTTATAAAGGCTTGATATATGGTCTATAGGTTTCAGATAATAACATACAAAAACTATTCTCAATTAGAGTATCCTGTGCATCTCCATCTGGATATTTCAGTTTTATGTCAAGATCTTTGTTTAAATTCTAAGAAATTAATCATTTATTCTCCACTTGTTGTCTCAGTTCTGAGGATGAAATAAAGCTTTGAAGGTTAGACATTAGATATCCACCCCAAAAAAAAGGTAAGTGGCAAGCATTTTCATGACATTCCAAATAGAAGTCCAACGTTCAGTAAAGCAGTGCTGCAAGACTATCACACAAGCACAGCTTACAGAACAATTACCACCACAGTTCTTGGCTTTGGGACTTGCACTAGAATGCACAAGAATGGGAGCTGGGTGCTCCAGTTTCCTCTCACAGTCCAAAGACAGGTAGGTTATTTGATAATAATCCTTGCACTTACTGTAAAACTTAAAAAGTTGACTTAAGAAGTCATAAGTCAAAGTCACTCATGACCAATAGGGAGGTGCCTCACACATGATGTCATATGAAAATGTTAGACCAAATCCATCATACAGAGAAGAAGCCACATTAGCCCAAAGGGCTCAGAGCAACTTCTTGCATCCTGGATCAGAACCAGCCCTTGTTCTGATCCAGGATGCAAAAAGTTACTCTGAGCCCTTTTTCCAGCCTTAGAATTAATGAGACACCTTTGCTTTCAAATAGTTCTACCTCCACCCTCTGATTATTGCAGCAATCTGACCTTAAGCCCACTTGAAAGTTGAAATTTCCTCTCCTCTCCCTGCCAGGTTACATGGCCTAATTCACTTATGCCTATATCTTCTGTTTTTTCCAGCTGCCTTATTCCAACCAACTTTCCTATTTCAGGAAAATATTGCTTAAGCGGCAAGGCCAAGCTTGAGCATCTGCCATCAGCATTAAAGATGCCAGGTGACAGTTTTGCATCTCCAAAGCGTTACCCTGACCTTGACTGCACCATTACTAGGAAACTCTCAAGCGTGTTGTCAGCAGCAAAGCCCACACCGCGTTCAAAGGGTCTGGCTCGACTGTGCTGGCATCCATTGAGATCTTGATGGCCTTGCTTTGTCCATAAGACCAATGTGATCAGGAGACTCAATACCCGAGACCGAGTCATGATGGTCTTTGTGCAGTAGTAGGTGCCTTGACTCCAGGAAACATCACTCCTCTCTCAATGGCATTGCCTTAATTGTGTCTGCATGTACATTCCCCTGGAGAACATCTGCCTCTACAGCAACCATAAACTATATCAGACAAAACTATTCACACAACAAACCCCTGTATACATGGCCAGCTGCTTTTTACAAGCAAAACATGCTCCATCCCACCATACTGTAGGTAACCTAGCACTATCAACAATAACTCCCATTGTTCTCAAGACCCCCCCCCCATGCAAAACATTAAGGGCGTCATTCTTTACTGAAGCAAGCTCTAATGGAATTCTTTTGGTCTTGGGAACCAAAGTTTTAAACTATAGGACTCCATTTTAACCTCTTCCTTTATCCCATGAGTGGTAACGATCCCCCCACAGGATAAAACCCTATCCTATCCCTTCTCCCCTCATGCAAAGGTGGGATAGACCCTGGATGGGACGCCACTCCTTGCAGGGCCCACAGACATGCATGCATTCACACCAAGGCCCTTTTCTTCAGAAACACATTAACCTACCAGTTTTTGGACTGTGGGAGGAAACTGGATCACCTGGAGGAAACCCATGTAAACATGGAGACAACATACAAGTGCAGAAAGCACCCCAGGTCTGGAATTGAACCCAGGGCCCCAAGCACTGTGGGATAGTTAACCACTGAATAAATGTGTAGGAGAAACAGGAGAAACTGCTTAATTCTTGAAACCAGTGTGGCTTTACACACTGTAAAAAGCCGAAGTCATTCAAAGGTCTGAATGAGTCATGACTAAAGCAATAGCTATTTAAAAAACAGGACTCGAGTGTTACACATCTTTGTAAATACGTTTAAAACTTAACGAATATGCTATAGTCTAGTGTTGAGTGTGCATGTGTTGAGTAGTGATGAGAGGTACTGTATACCACGTTTTTCTGACGTTTTTGCTGGAAATGATAAAATGTGACCTCAGACAGCTCCTCACCCACACGTTGGGTGAATAATTTTAAAATTATGGGAATTATGAAACTTGTGATGATTTGTCATGCTATTTTTTTTTTCAGCATACTCTTACACATGGTATTTGGTCATTGTCACATGGTTTGTCAGCTTATGGAGAAAAAAACCTCAAGAGATTACTCTGTTGACAAAATATTGGATCCTCACCAATACTCTGAAGACTCAAAGCTCTCAAAATGGGCTAATGCTGTCGCTAATGGAACACGTTGTGGCCACTCATGATTTGCCAAGATTGCAGCCTCATGCATGGAAGTTCACACATTCTGTTCCTTCCTGTCCCAGGACTAAATAAGGACCCTGTCAGAATTGATTTATACCCTGAAGAGAGGCTTAAATGTTGCAATTAATCTTAATTAGGCTATTGTAAACCATATTAATCTATAAAGGAAACAAGAGCTTTTACTGTATGTCCCCTGAGTATTTTCACCCATTTCTATGAGCTTGGTAATGCAAAGGTGACACAACAGTTGGCTGTCTTGTTTTTCTGGTAAGAGAGTTGACTAATGGATTGCTTCACTCTCGCCTGTATTATCAGATCACTAAAACTCCTGTCCAAGTTTGCCATTTTTAGCCATATTAGATATCAAAGCAAACAAAAGGACTAGCATACATCTCTTGCACTATAATTCGGGCTAATTCCCTGGTTTCTCTGTTTTTATCATCTGTGTGATGGCGCATTGTTGTGACACAACCGATAAATATCACTGCCACTGAAAACACTAATGTAAACAATGAAAAGATATTCTGGATGCATTTACTGCGAGAAGATATACAGTAGGTCCTAGAGATCATTTTGCTTCATCCTTGCTTGTAAGATATTGCTAAACCTTAGAAATTCATTTTTTTTTGTAAAAGAAGACACACCTGTAGCTACACTTATTTGTATGGTCACAGAAAGACCTTGTAAATCAAAAGAAGAAACTTTACACTCAAGGAAGAATGTTTAGAAAGCTCTCCTATTAAGTCTTCTGAAATTTTGTAATTAAAATACTCAATCAGTGGGTTGGATAACAAATATATTGGGAATCTAATGGGGTGTACTGTTCATATTTATGTGAGGTACTTAAATAACACTGCTATGGTTTCTTCGGGTATGATCATAATGAAGGGACAGCACAATGGCAAAAAGCTTGTGTTTATGTGCCCTGCAATAGGCCAGTATCCCATCCATGCTGTACCTCATCTTGAGCCTGTTGCTTGTTGGGATAGGCTCCAGCTCCTCTACAACCTTCTTTGGATGAAGCAGCCAGAAAATGGATGAATGGATTATAGTAAAATAAGCCTATTGATGTGCCTTTGCCATGATCAACTGAATGTAAAGCCATCACTTGAAATATAACAATGCCTGAAGAAGGAACTTGAAATTATGTTTTAGAAAAAAAATAGTCTGTGTGATTCAAGCTTAGTGCATTCTGAGAGCTTCGGGAAGAGCAGGACAATGCTATCTTGTGCACTCATACAAAAGCTTAACAGTACAGAAGGGAAATCTCTACATTATGGATTTGGTCTAACTTTAGCCTTCTTTTATTATGCCCTTTAAATGTAGAAAAACATTTTCTATATCTGCACTTCCCTTAAAAGAACTACACCTCATATGAGTATATTATCCTGCTCCATGTCCCTTCATTAAAAATCAGCTCATGTAATGCCGTTACCATTATCAACCTGGGATGATCACCTGATGAGGGAGTTTGTAAGCAAAGCATTCTGAGGCTGCCATAATCTAGTGAAGATAAAGTTGCTTTTCTTTTGGATTCCTGAAGGGTTAGTAACAAAAGCTTATCTTCAAATTGACGCAAACCTAGTCCATTTACAGGCAAAAGTGTTTTTCTATTTAGACATGAGGAATGACAAGGTTGGTTGGACTTCCTGCTGTACTGATTAGATCTGAGACCAACTGGCTGAGAAGTCTTTAGCCTTTAATATGTATTGTGCTGTATTCTCAAGAGAATCCTGCTGCAGACAAACTTGTCACTGGAAAAAGACTATTAAAACAAAAATCATTTTTATGAAAGTACTAAGGAAGAGACAGGCTTTCTGGAAATAGTTCAACGACTGTCAAGCAAATACTGACTTACAGCTAAAAAATTATTTATCTGAAAAGTTTCTAGTCTTCGTTATGGTCCACTGTTTCTTTCTTACAAACGTAAGTTCTTAATTCTTAAAAGTACTTATCTCTTTGAACATTCTTTAATAATAGGGGCCAAAACAAAATTCGTCCCCCTCCATTTAATATATATATATATAATTCCTTATTTCATTTCTTGTGAATGTTGTACTTTTACACAGAACATGTTATCACAGCTTAAGGTCATTAATTTTATTAATGTACTCCTGGAACAACTATTGAATATTTAATTGTCTCCATTTCTGACCAACATCCAAAACCAGAGGTCTGTTATGAGGCTGCATTTAGAAATTAGAAGCCAAAAAAAGGCTCCGGCCTGGTCGATATTTGGATTTCAGATCCCTACAGAGAATGACAGACGTCACTGAGGGCCACTGAGTGTTTACTGTTCTCATAGGTGAGTACGGAATGCAGAGGTGAATAACAATTGGCCATTCTTGATTTTTAAAATAAAAACTGCTGAAAAGAAAAGTAATGTATGCACATACACATGCACACAAATATGAAAATGAAGCAAAACATTTTGTCACTCTCTCTAGAGATAAACTGTATATGTGTTCCTCTGTAACATAATGGGCACTGTTCTATTTTTAATTACTTGCTAGAACATTGCATCCTTCTACAATCCATTTGAATCAACCGCATCTTAGAGGAAGAGAATCTTAAAATATAACCACCTAATTTTCTGTAATGTCTTCATTCATTCATATTAATTCAGGGAGTGAATAAAGCAGTCAGACACTGAAGGCTGAATCCAACTGCAATTTCAGGCAAGCAAATCATGAAACAATCCAAAACTGTAGACAATTTTCCAAGCTGGAAAATCACAGGGCAAAGGCACAAAGAGGGATCTGAAGGGGTAGTTATGGCAGTAAACCAGGTATAAAAACAAAAGGCAGTCCAGAGACAGGTCAAAGCAGGCTGGGCCAAAGCACAAGAGAGCAGAGAGGCACAGGGGCTAATCCAGATACAGTCAGAGCAAGGGTAGTAACGAAGCCAGTGAAAACTATCTAACCATCAAAAAGCAAGGGAACTCCAACAAGAGATGAAACTATGACTGAATAAAAAGATATTGTGGAAGCTGATCTTAAATAACCTGCTGATAAAAGGTGAGTAATGGTTTAAGTGCACACAGGTGGAATTGATCTTCACCCCAATCATGTCATCCAGGCAACCAGTGGATTAAGAGGTGAATAGAGGTTTGGCTGGTTGCCATGATGTTTCACCCACACTCTCATGGTACAAAATATAAATTATTTGATCTTCCTACTTTTGTTTCTAAAATGAAGTTCAGGAAAAATGGAACAAAATAATAACAGAAATTACTTGTTGTGTATGCAGAAATTGATCAAGTGAACTAAGAATTGTAAAGGTTGCTATACTTTGTTTCCTTATGCATCCTTATCAGCAGTGAAAAATCAAGTATTGCTGATCAATAAACTTGGTTACTGTGGGAATTCTGCACATCAAAATTATTTTCTATATCTGCTTATGTAAGATGTTTTGGCACTATAAAATGAATTAATGAAAATGAATATTAACATACTCTATTAAACCATCTATTTGTCCAGATTTTAACTCAGGTTCCACAAGAGAAAGTTTGCATTATCAGATACTCAGATAATGCAGATTATCAGATAAGAGCTGTGCTCTAATGTTAAATAGTGGTTGCCAATTTATAGGAAGAACAGAAACACATTCCTGTTCATTGCAATCCTCTATTGTCAATCCTTAAGATGATGAAACAGCCAAAGGAAACTCCCTTGCAGCTTCACAAAGATTGTCACTACAGAAAAAGGTAGCATGAGCCTGTGGTAGATGTATTTAAATGTTTAAGCAATGACATTTTTGAGTTTCAATTATGAATGTGTGCAAAGCATACATTTTTTATAAGCTGTAATATCACATTGCTGAACATTTCTTCTGCATGAACATATTTAATACACCTTGTATTTCACCATCATGTGAAATATTTCTCAATTATGTTAAAATCAAGTCTTTGCACAGAACAGATTGACCTGTAATGAAAGCATAATTTATCAATAAAGGTTCCTGAATTGGCTAGGGTTGTTGACATGCTTAGACTGGGTTGAAAGCTGGAAAGGACTGTGGGCAAGATTCTTTGAATGACAACCAAGCTTGAAGAAAACACCAAGGAAGCATATACACATTAGGTTATAATCTTTTTAAGTCTGTCATCTTAAATGCCTGAAATATAATTTAATTTATTTCACAAGTGAAATTGCCTCAGTGTACATGCACAATACTTTGAAATGATAAATCTACTGAGGAGTAACAGGGGGCTTTCATGAGATTGTCCATGTACTGTAGTGCTTTAACCAATACAACTAATCATGAATTAAATGTGTTGAGTAACTAAAATCTCCTTCTGTAGAAATAATATATTGCACTAGATAACATGACTAGCCTGCAATGGGGTTCAAACACTTGATGTTATACAGACCACTGCCACAACAATCTAATCACTATAACAGAGTACTTGCAGTGATAAATAGCTTGTAACTTACCTTACACAACTAGCAGCCCAGTTTCTGTTTATGCTGTAGAGACCTCAGGGCAGCACATTTATAGGCCTGCAGCCTGGCCAGAGGAATGCACCATTTGCAATTACCAGAGGGGGGGAATGAATCACTTTAACCTGATAAAAATGTCTAAAATGTATTGTACTACTCTCCTTTATACTTTTCTGTATATGCATAATTTAAGCTCTCTGTAATGTAGATATGGATTGTTTTCATTTATTGTGTTATTTGTATGTTAATTGTTTGGTTTGGAACATCCTAGGTCATATTTAAGGCATGCTGGGAAATAAAGCAGGGATAGTATGTTTTGTTTTGTTTTTTGAGAGTAAATTGATGTGCCATATAGGAGCATCAGTGATGGTTCTACAATTGGTTTAGTTCTTATGTGTATTATTTTGTAGATAATATTTTGTTAGTTGTATTTTCCCTATAATTGCATTGTGAAGATGTTTTTTGTCTCTACATTGTCTTCCTGAGGTATACCCTGAGGTTGTTTGTGGTCCCAACTAGCACCACATCCTTAGTAAATCTACCTTTTGTTTATCCTGGATCCTTGATTTATTGAGTTATTGGATTCTCGTTCAGTTTGGTGGAGGAAACATGCCTTTGTATAACTTCTCCTCATAGACAGAATTACTGTATGGGACAATCGCACAGCTCAGCCGCACTGAGTGCTGCCTGAGATGAGGTCTCAGATGTGGTATCCTACCCCATATGCAACAGTTGGACTGCAAATGAACTCAAGTAGGCTCTGGCATTCCTCCCAGTGCTGCTGTATAAAGAGCATTTTAGTCTTCTGGCATTAAGTTTCTGTACTTTTGATGTAGTGTATTGGATGTTCTTACAGGCTGCACAGTGTTGCAGATGCAGGTTTGAGGCAGTAATTTTGCATTACCAAGAAGGCTTGTGCAGCACACATAAGTATAAAAACATCCTGATGTTGTCCTGATAAATGTAGCTGGACCCTGGACTCAACCTTACATCTTTGGGCACCTCAAGCACTGGGGTGCAAAACCCAGACAAGCAACAACATTTGCTCTGACAAAAAACTGGCTGTGTGCTGCAAGAAGGATCTGTTGGGTAAAACACTGTTGCAAAGCCTGAGAAGTCACATCATCTGAACAGTCTTGCTTTATGATGAGACTTGTTACTGTACTGTACATTGAAGATGTGATTGCATTGAATTTGCATTGCACTGTATGACCATGTACATAAAGTATTTGCATGTGAACAGTATATACATAACATCAGACAAACAGATTTTCTGATAGTTCACTTGAATAATCCAAATTAGAGCTCCATCTTTAAAATATGGTAAAAAATGTCATGCATAAAATGCCTAAAACTGAACATGAAAACTGGCTTTATAGTGTATGAGCAATAAACATATTTCTTATGAAAGTATAATAAGTTGTTAAATATTTAAAAGTTAATATTCCCAACATTCACTTGGAATAAATAACTAAATAAGAATAAATTCATTAAGTTTAATTTCAGAATAAATATATTGACCATTAAATGTCTAAAAGAAAACAGGAAAAATCAACCAAACAGGTTCTATAAAGAATATGTAAACAATCTTAAAATAACAGTAATATGACCACACAAAGAAGGTGAATGTACTAGAGCAGGATGAGAAAGTTTACAGAAAAGCACTCTGTGCTTATTGATAAACATCATAGGGACCACAACAGTTAACCGCAGTTGTGGATCATCACACAAAAGTTATGCAAAATATGAAAGAAGAATTATCCAACAATCTAGCAAAGCCCTTTGATTACTAGTACCACCTAACATTTGACAGTCACTTAAAAAAACATACAGTATGTTGAAAATACGATGAACGACTTGAAAATACTTCAACACAGTGAATATTGTAGACATGAGGGAGCAGAATTTAAGGACGCATGAAAGCATGCAAATGAGAGGAAAGCATCTGGCCTGCCAAACCCATTTCAGTGCCATTAGCTAATTAATTGTAGGATCTCATTAGCTGTTTCATTGAAGCAACAGTGTCGGCTTCAACAACATTATTGGGAAGCTGGTTCCATACTCCCATAACCCTTTGAGTAACACAATGCCAGGTGTTAAACTGGTTGCTCTTCTCTTGAATGATTCCAGAACAGTAGTACATTTAATATTCCATGTAACATAGTAACCAAATTTGCACGCAATGTGGTGGCATCTGTCTGTCTCGAGAGACAATGGTTTTGCGAAGTGGTTAGTCCGTTTTTTTATTTGCATCACCAACTGTGACTGTACAGTCCAAGTCTGGAGCGACAGGCCTTGCAGTTTTCACAGGTGAGGTGTGACTCTGGCAGTAAAGGGGACAGGGTTGCCCTCTGCCATCTGCACTCCCTCGTCTCCTCCCACATCTCGTACCTCCTCTGCTCACACTTACCACCAGATTCCTCAATAGCTTCCATCCACAAGCAGTGCGATTGGCGAACACATTTAGCCATGCCCCTTGGACCACACCTATACCATCTACCTCATTATGATTTTTTAGTTATTGCACATCTCCAGTCATTGTTTACACGTCTGCATTGTTTACTTGTTTACTTGTACATTGTCTACTGTTTGTTTGTATATTGTCCTGATGCACTTTGTGTTTTTTGCACTTGTTTTAACAATTGAGAGAATTTCTGTAAGTAAGAATTCCATTGTACCAGTACATGTACCGGTTATATATGGCAATAAAGTTCAAGTTCAAGTTCATCCCAATGCCTGCCTTGACAGCACCCCCTCCACTTGCTGCCATCCGCTGCAATGGTTTCCCATGTTCCAGGGCCGATATCGCTAGCCTTGATGTCGTGTTTGCAGACATCTTTGTATCGCACAGTAGGTCTGCCAGCAGGTCTGGTGCCAGTGGCCAGCTCACCTTACAACAAGTCCTTTGGTACTCGGCTGTCTTCCGTTCGACTTACATGGCCGAGCCAGCGCAGGCGTCGCTGAGACAGGAGTGCGAACATGCTGGCGATGTGCCCTTGAGTGAAAATGTCTTTGTTGGGCACACGATCTTTCCATGTGATTCGCAATTCTCCATAGACAGCGAAGGTGGAAGGAGTTGAGGCGATGCTCCTGCTGGGTGTACAGGGTCCAGGTCTCACTGCCATACAGTAGGCCTGGAACACTTTTATATTAGTGTTGATGGTCAGTATGTGGTTCTCCCAGACCTTCCTGGAAAGGCGTGCCATCATGGTTGCTGCTTTACCGACGCGTTTGTTGAGCTCGGCATCTAAGGACAGGCTGCTGGTGATGGTGGAGCCGAGGTAGTTATCCACGACTTCGAGGGTGTGTCCCCCGATGAATATGCTTGGATCACTATTAACGTTCTGACCCATGATGTTGGTCTTCTTCAGGCTAATGGTGAGGCCAAACTCACTGCAGGCTCGTGCAAAGCAAATGCAAATAAGTCTTTGGAGAACTTTGTGCAACCAGGGCAGCGTCGTCAGTCAACAGCATTTCCCTGATCAGAACCTGGCGAAACATCGTCTTTGCCCGAAGTTGCGCCAGGTTGAAAAGCTTCCCATCACTTCTAGTGCGAATGTAGATATCATCCTCGGGGGAACTGAAGGTGTGTGAAAGAAACAAGGAGAAGAAGATGCCAAAGAGTGTTGGGGCAAGCACGCAGCCCTGTTTTACCCCGCAGTTGATCAGGAAGGCATCTGATAACAAGCTGTCGTGCTGCACAGTGCCCTGCATGTTTTCATGGAATGATGTTATCATCCCAAGAAGTTTAGGTGAGCATCCAATCTTCTGGAGGAGCGTGAAGAGGCCTTCTCTGCTGACAAGGTCAAAGGCCTTCGTCAGGTCAATGGAGGCGAAGTACAGTGGTTTTCTCTGCTCCGTACACGTCTCCTGGAGTTGACGCAGTGAGAAGATTATGTCGATGGCTGATCTCTTTGCCCTGAGGATTCGCACTGAGATTCCAGGTACATGGGCAAATACCTTGCCAATGATGCTCAGGAAGGAAATTCCTCTGTAGTTATTGCAGTCACTATGGTCTTCTTTGTTCTAATATAGGGTGACTAGTTGATGTCGCGCCGTCATTAGGGACCCATCCTTCTTCCCAGCCCTGGCACAGGAGTTCATGGAGATGATTGCGCAGAACTGTCCGTTTTCCTGCCTTTATGACCTCGGGTGGAATGCCATCCAATAAGCATGTAGAATTCTAATATCATTTCCTGTAGATTTGAATTCTACACTTAGCTACTGTATGCAGCCTAACATTTGGTTTGTACCACATTGTCCAGAAGATGTGCTGTTAATGACATGTCAACAGACACCCAAGACGTTTTTGAAAGTAGCTTCTTGTGTTACCAGTTTTGGATTTATAGTTTTTTTTTACTTTCTATATAAAAAAATCTGAGCGTGTTTACATTAAACATCAGAACAGCTGATATTCCAGGCTGCAAATGTTTTATTCATTCTGCAATTAAAGATTCAGTTAAATTCAGCCTACATTATAACTGAAGCTGTTCCAGAACTGTGGTTCCACTGTATTTCATGATGTTGATATAGACCCCACAGAACATTACCCATTGCTCACTTTCCAACGATGATTTGGAACTTTGGAACTCAGGGCTTTTGGGTTCTCCAGTTTTTCACCTACCTTTCCAATGAGCATTCAACCTCCAGACACTGGTGTATAAGGAAGCTGAGGTAGGGGTACTAACCCAGCCCTCTCACTGCTCCTGGTTTCCCAGGGTCTACTTGTTTTGCCATCAGCCTCAGCCCCCTGCTTATCATCATGTGAGAGGGGCAGCAGCTGTTCTTCTGCCCCCACGACTGTGTGCATCGCATAGCACACACACACAGAAAGAACTGGTGCTACTTGTGACAAGCTCCTTAAATGTGACAGCCCTTACCCCTAAACCAGGTGCTATGAGTCTGCATGCTGCAAAAACTCACAGGGTCAATTGCGACGGACTGAAAGCACCATACTAACTGCAGTTCAACTTGTGATTAGGTTGAACCTTAAGTGTGCCAAAAAGGTATGCTACCTTAAGACCAATTTTTAATGAACTTGGCTGCTGAAATTAGTCCCCTGCTCTGTACCAAACCTGTTCTCAATTGCAAGGAACCCAAAGTAATGGCTGCTGCCCTCTAGAGGTTACTGAAGTAGGGGACCTCTTCATACCACCTCTTCATATGGTTTAAGCAACTTTGACACATACTAAGTGCAACATTAGAACGTTCCTGAATATAGCGGAATAATATCACTACATCATGAATTTATGTATACGTGCCTCAGAACATTTTTGTAATATTTAACTAAAACTTCTTTCCACTCACTCCACATGTATTAATAACATAAAGCTTATTAATGTGTTTATTAATAACAAACATCCAATGTATATTTTTATTAGTAGCTGCATGGCAGATAATGCATGTATAGATTTTAGTATGTAATAGTGAACTTTCAGATATCCTGGGTAGTGAAGAGAACTGAAATTGAGGAAATACTATACAGTATATTTAAATAGGGCGCAAGTCTAAAATGTGTTCCGTCACATCTGGGTGACAATTAAATAGATATGTTGTATTTTTTTATTGTAATAGGACTCTATACTTGTGGTACTCATGGGAAAGCAGAGATATTAAGGAATTTGTGGTGCACAGAATAAGCTGTGTAAGCAAATATAAGGGTGCATTAGGGAAAAACTCTTACTGGCATCTTTTAAAAATGTGATTATTTAGGACAGATCTTCAGAACACTGTCCCTTGTCTGTCCAAAAATAATGGTTTTGAAACAGAGCGAGCTGAATGTCTTAGAGATGGAACAGGTGGCTCATCCCAGTAGATAGCTGGACTGCACATTGTACAGTGATGGTGCTGGCTCTTGATGCTCTGGTAAGCAGACCAAGTGAAAGGCAAGCAAAATACTGCTATAACATTCCAAAGGCTCACAAGGTCAAAGGAACATCAAGAACTGAAATGACCTAAAAAGATCTTTTACAGAAGTCTCTAAAAGTTTACTTTTTTCAAGCTGTAAATATAATTTTGTACTTGTAGATTGAATCCAATCCCATGTACTAGCACCTTATGTTAATGCTAATTCTGTTTAAGAAATAAATCTGTTAAGGCTATGGGACATTAGCTGGTGCGTTTGTAAGCATTTTCTAACTCAGAAATATGTGTACTGCATATTGTATATGCCTTTGTGACTCAATACCTAAAACTTACTTTTCTAACTCACTACCTCAAATGGAGAAGATCCAAAACGTACTGTAAATTAAAACTCTTAGATGAACTGCGTCAAATGCAGCCCCTGAAAGTCCATAAGACTTACACTTACACTATTGCAGATACAAATGTAGCCTATCCATAAAATGTAAATAGTGATGTGTTCATTTTTTTGTCTGAAGGCTCTCCATATGAATTGTATTATTTATCAATGGAAATAAAAGCCTCTATAGTACGATACATGTTCAAACAAACCCACTGGTGCTTTACTCATTTGTTTCGTGACTAATTGCAAGTGGATATTACATTAATAGTTAAGACCTTTATCTGCTATATTATATCATAAATGCTGTTCTTAAATTAAAAACTAACATTAAATTGTCAGGGACATTCAGTTATACAGTATACTGTATAAACACAAAACACACAAGGTTATTATATGCTAACATAGCCTGCTGTATGTATTAATTTACTAATCAGATTAATTGAAATGTTCTGATTCAAAGCTTGCTGCAGTTCATGCCAATTAGATAACAGAACTGAGCCCTTAGCACTGTACTAAGCGAGTTCAGCTGGTCTCCCAACTTTGCTCAGCACATTTTTTCATTGCAATTGAGCTCAGAACTGGATGATCTCCACATAATACCCGTGTTTACTAGTCAGCAACTAGTAGTACACAGCTGCATTCTAAATCCAACAGCCCATTGCAGTTGACCCACAATCCCAAAGCAGGAAAGTTCAGTCGGCTTTATTAATTGCCTTTTCAATTCACACAGAACAGAAAGTCAGCACTGGGGGGGGGACACTAACCCCCTGCACGCCCATTAAATACATAACAAAAGTCTAATTGCACCCATGTGAGAATGTGGATTTCTAAATGCTTTACCAATTAAACAATAATGAAATCAGTCACCCCATTGTGTGAGTACTTACAGGAATTAGAGGCAGTATGAGCTGCAGGGAGGCCTTAACTGCACCCTTTTCATAGAGATTAAGGTGTCCCGACACAGGCCCTGAGCTCTTGTTTTGCATGACCTGTAAAAGGAAAAAGAATACGGTAGGTACAAAGTCCTGCATTAACAGTGAAGTTAATATTAAGGTTTTTAGTACATAAATTCAACATAGGATAATCCTAGGAAACCTGGAGCTTGTTTTTTCCATCTCTCAGTTGTAGGCACACTCACCCAGTACCAGTTTTGCTCTGGAAAATGTTCTTTATTTTTACTGCCACATTCTTGGGTCTTACTTGAATATTGTTTTGGGGACATGGATTTTAGTATTGGCATGTGTATGCATGGACAGCACATGAATTCAAAGCTGTGCCATACTTAAACAAACAGCTCTAATACAGAGAGAAGAGTGAAGGAAAACACCAAGCATAAAACAGAGCAATACAAACATGTTCTGTTTCTTTCTCTGTATATACATAAATATCACATATCAAATCTACTTCAATCCATTTGCACATATTCAAAGAGATTAAAATAATATTAAGAACTCTATCTTAGCACAAGAACTGTGCGAACAGCTTTTTAAAATTAATCCAAACAATAAAGAATGTGACTAAAGAACACTTGAGTGATGCTCCCATTTTTCCTGACATTTCCATAGAGATTGTGTAAATATTTTCAAGATGATGCTGGAGCCAATTTTTTTTTCAGAGCCACTACAAAAAAAAAAAAAAAAACATTCAACATTTTCACCAGGAGAGCTGTGTTTCAAACTCCCTTGTCTTTCACAGACCCCTGTGTGCTGCACAATATCACGGCTGGTCACTGAAGTGAGGCAGAGTGTTTTACACTGAGAGGGTTTGACAAGGCACTGAAATTATGAAGAGTATATTTTTAAAGTAAACATTTGTGTGAAGACTTGTTTCAGAGCAACTGCATGTACAGTAGTTTGTCTTAGTTAACATTCGCTCTTTGACTGAATTATAACTACCCTTTTCTCACACCAAATGTCTTCAGAATGACTTTTAAATTGTTACTTACTGTAATTAAAACCTTTATCTTAAGATACTGTATCCAAGACAAACTGCATGTTGTTTAATACTAGTCATTTTATATTGTATTGTAGGAAGGTGTTTGGTGAAGATTTGTGATAAATATGTTAAATGTATGAGCAACCTCTAACCACTGTGCAGCAACACTTTATTAGTCAACAGCTGTTGTATTTAGGTGGATTTTGCGTTATGTCACTATATACACAATTTTATCATTTTTTTAACTTTCTAGATGCACTGTAATAATCATACAGTACAGTAAATATCTCACACAGTATCACAACAGAAGAGAAGCTATGAAAGGAGACTTCCTGTGTAAAGACAGATCTCAAGAGGGTGGTAGCTGATACTCACTGCAGGATTCACTAGCTGAAGTTCCTGTGTGGTCATGAGGTTTGTAGCATCAGTCCTTGGAGTTTATCCCTGTGTGGTTCAGGTGAGAGGCTTCAGGCAGATGACACAAGGGTGAGAGGTTCATGTGGCGTTTTCGTGTTCTGTTCCTTTGCCATCACAGTCTGTGCTTGGTAAAGGGCCAATGTGTAATGCAGATGTAAATCCTAACACAGCTGTGGGTTTGGTAACATTTCAGTTTAGTGTTTTTCTTTATTACACCTTAATGTCTGAAAATAGGCAGTAAAATCTGACTTGCTGCTGTATAAGTACTTATGATGTTTTCTTGTATTAATTTATTTTTTACATCAAATTTGTTTGAACATGTTGAAAGTGAAAGAACGGGACTGAAAAAATTACATATGATATATACAAAGGAACAAGTAATAGGTCTATTCCATGCTGAAAGGAGAAGATAGAAAACACAACGTTTCATTTGTGGAGCCTCTTCAGCCGAAACGAAACACGTTTTCTTTTTTCTCTATTTAGCATGGAATAAACATGTTACTTGTTTCTTGGCAGCCTATGCATGCTGACGCAGCTACCCACCTGAACTACTTCATAATACATACAATACCGCTTTCTAACATCCTGCAGTCCTTAATAGCTAATGGCAATGCCTCAGACTCAATGCACATCTGCACTATGCATTTTTTCAGGGTCTGCCATTCTTTTTTCATTACTACGTATTTATTGTTCTCCACAAGTTATTTATTGTTCTGTTGTTATTATTTATTATGTGTGTAATGTACTGTCTACATTGTGTGGTGTTGTCTGTCATATTGTGCCGTCTGCTGTACTGTGTCTGTCCCCAGAGATCAGTATGAATAAGAATTCCAATGTACACGTACATATGACAATAAACTCCTCTACTCTTAAAGTAAACACTGGATTCAAAAATACATTGTAGGTCGCTTTCAAACATGGTACTGGCACTTAAATTACCATGAGAATTCTTTTACGTGAGGAAACTACATTCAGGTCCACTCATACTATTTTCCTAATGTTTAATGTTGACTTAAAAAAAAATCTGGCATCTTTCATTGTTACCATCATCTAATGTTTCATGTCAATATAATTCGAGCTTGACATTTTCAGTGAATATGAAAAGTCATCCAGCTACCAGTTTACTACTGTTGGTCTTAACAAAATGGCAGTTATGAGTTAGTAGTTTTTAAGTTTTTGTCTGTTTATTTAAGGAAAGCTTTTCTTGTACAAGTTGACGTCAAACAGTCATTGGAAAGACTAAATAAGGCTTTTTTATGTATATCAGAGCCTATAAACTTTCTTCAAACTATCCTTAATGCATTGTTGTTAGACAGTGAGGTTGATGAAGAGGTGACAATGTTCCATACAGTCAAAAGCCAAAAAACGTTTTATATTCTATATTCAAAAAATATTTTTCCTTAAAAGTCCTTATTTATATTCTTATTTAAAGTATCCATGGTGTAAGTATTGGCCATAAAATCTTACGATATAATAAAAAGACCATTAGAATGAGAGAAAGCTTATGAATTTCTTATTTGTTTCTTTAGCTATGCCAGTTCTGACCTCTGAGAAAATGTGTATGACTACGTAACCTAACTTGATATTTTGACTTTTTGTTCCCAGTGGCAGCATAGTTTAACTAATGTGTGGGAATACTGTATGTTAAGCTTCGTAGCCTCTTTAGATTTCAAGTGAAAATATAAATAAGTGGAAAACTGTCCAGAGAGGCTTTTTACCATGTAGCATGTAGTGGAGGTACAGTACACTGCAGATCATTTAAATCACCTTTACCAGCACAGAAAGTGGGAATGTAGTAGAGCACAAATCAGCCACACAGAAATAACAGTCAACTGAGCTTTACAGGCAAAATAGCCTAACCTTGTCTGTAATCTCTCTTATGTTCTTAAGTTTGTGTGTCCTTTGCTGAGGCATAGCTAAGCCTTGTGTTGATTTGACACAGCCATCAACCAACACACAGCAGACAACAATGATTCAAAGAAGAAATAATGATCAGATGTTATTCACAAATTTCAATTATTAAGAACATTTCAAACTCCAAACACTTCAATTGATCTTGGTCTTTTACTAAGTGACCTGATGCTATAGTAACCCTCAACAACACTTTCAGCACTGAACCATCTGGTTCTGACAGGGGACCAGATTCTACAAAATAGCTGTCCAAAACACTTGTACATCATTATTTAAGGGCATTGATTGTTAGACCAGAATTAATGCTGAATTATATTAGAATGCAGTACTGTATGTGTCACCAGGTATAAAAGTAATAGACTCAAACAACATAAATTAACTATTTACTAGTTAGTGTTAGTAATGTTTGTCTTTCTTGTTTTATTGTTGTAATGGACTGTGCCATAAAACAGATTTTCCCCAGATGTGAGTAAGGCTTGAACAGAAAAATGTAGCAAACTAAATGTACAAATTAAGTGGGTGGCACACAACTTTGTTCATTTAAAGAAAAAGTTTTAGTTAACTCTGTAATTCAGAGAAGATATTCACATTCAATCACCTTCATCTTTGTCTATGATATACATCGATTATATGTCCTGAGAGAGAGGCTTGATAAAATAATCTTTTGAATGCCAAGTAACATTTCAAGAAACTAAATTCTTCACGTGTTAACTAAAGTATGGAAAACTTTTCCGCCTGTATTCATGCTGGCTACATCCTGAAGTAGGAAAATCTGACTGATTTAGGAAGAGTCGAGATGTGTTTTGTGAGGGAGAGTGAAGAAGCTTGAAGAATTTGGTAATCAAATCAAGAAACAACTAACTATACCATAGCTTTTAGTTCTGAATGAACTTCTGATTGGTTTTATGGTGGTGAATGAAGCAGGTCTACTCCTTCCTGTTGTTCTTGTTCAACCTCTTCTTCTTTGGATGACACTACATTTCCTAAAGCATTCCTCATCTTGGGGTTGCTGAACACAAGAGTGATCATTCACTCATCATTCAGGCACAATGTTTCTTTCGTGTCAGATGTTTATTCTATACCTCCCTGTGATAAGCCTTATAATAACCATAGAAGAATATCAGAGAAGTTCCAGTACAAAAAGGCATGAATGGGCCTAATCATGCCCTTCTGGTTGTGAAAAAAGTGATCACTATTCCAAGAACCTCATCAGAGAATTTCTCGAGAAATTGTAGTGAATCAACATAATGATGTGAATCAGTAGCCTCCCTCCATTGAGTTACCACTCTTCATGAAACAAAAAAACATTGGCTGCTCAGTTTGCACATGAGCTGGAAATAGTACTTGGGTTGCCTTTGATATATCCATTCCAGAGATGGAAAGATTCAGTCAAAATCTTGTTTTAGGATAAAACAATCTTAGCTTATTCATTTTAGCCTAGTCGATTAATTGAAAAAAGTTAATGCATGGGACCTTCCAGTAGGCTTCTGTGATAGCACCCATTGTATTTACAATTTTATTGAACAGTGTATTAAAAGTGTATTAAGGTATTTAGCAGTTCAGTATCTGAAAAAACAATGCTTTATGAGCAAAATGATGAACATGCCAATACAATTTCTAAAGTACTGCAGGTTTACAACAGTAGTGTTTGTTTTTAGAATGACTCTGAATCCTCTTACTTGATCTCATTCTTGTGCTGCTTGGACAATTACCCTGTCCGAATTCAACCGTAGCTTCTCACAGACAAACTCCTTTTAGAGCCACACAGTGCCACTCCCCAGACAGCAGAATTCTGTTACTCCAAAAGACTGGGTTTTATCTAGATTCAACCCTATCTGGGTTCCAAGGAGTTGATATCACTTCCTGTAATACATTCTTGCAGTCTGAACCCTGTTACACAATATTCTTTCACATAATGTGAAGGTATTTGAGGCTTCTATCGATGACATGTTCTTCTTATACACAGCTTGTGGGAAAACAATTAAGCATTCCTATTATTAGTACTTTAACTTTCATAATGTTATATCACTTATTTTATGACTTAATTGATTAGCATTAAAGTCCTTGTATTTGATTTGATTTGATTCTCCAATGAAGTATTATTGCACTTCATTTCACTTTCTTCAGTTCAAGACTTCACTAGTAATAACATATTTAAAGTATGAAAGAGTTTGGCTTTCATACTCCTTTTAATGTGGTATAAAGAAAAGTCACTCTGCTGCTTTAATTTCAATGGGAAATCAAAAGCCGTAAAGTAGACTCTTACATCATTCATTTCTATCACGCATGCAAGTTTTTTGGAACCAGTTCATCTTATTCCCTCTGTTCCTATTTTTGAGGGTGAACATTCATCTGTGGGAGCATAAGATGTGCTGGTTAACCAATGGGAGGCAGTCTTCCCCGTGGACCAGAATTTCAAAACTGTGGTTGCAATGGAATTGTGGACACTAAGCTATTGGAGTTACGTAGATGAAATCCTGGTCTGCCTTCATGAAAATAACCTAAACGTGTGAACTTCATAACCTGAAGATAATCCATAGTTTACTTTCACAAGACTGGTTATTAAAGTCCCTTGACACTATTCAAAATGTCATCTTGGACAGACCCTAGTCCGTAAATTCCCTGTTACTAAGAGGAAGAGAAGTGATGAAACAAGATATTTTCCTATTTGGTGCCTGTTTGGTTTTTGAGGTGGTACTCTTCAAGAAGCATGACCCTGATCCAGCCGTGGTGTGGCCACATACCCACATGCCAGAAAACCATCAGGAGGACAGTGCCATGAGCTGCACTCCTAGCATTACATTTAATATAGACCCCATGTCAGCATATTGGTAAAGGCCTGGTTGGACTGCTGAAAAAAAGCCCTGCAGGACATCACTTTGCACTGGTCATTGTGCACAATGCCGCACAGTATCCAGAGGTAATCCCTCTTTAAGCAATGAACACTAACTGTACTGCAGAAAAGATCTTTAAGGTCTTTATGTGGGTAGTGATTCCTGAAGAAATCCTTAGGGATCACACCATGAGTGACATGTAGGACCTCTGTTGTATGCTGAGTGTCAAGACTCTCTAGACATTGGTTTGCACCCCTAACCTGACAGCCTGGCCAATCACTTCAAGTGCCTGAAGGATAAAATATAGACATTTATGAGTTCTGACGGATATACAGTAACTAGAAAGTCTGATATGGCTTACTGTATGAAAGATACCCCATGCCTCTCCATTTGAGTTACTACAGTATATGAAGAAACCCACATGGGTCCTCGATTTGTTAAAGGAGGGCTGGAAGTACATCCATACTCCCCACCAATCCGAAGTACAACATGTCTTGGACCTGAGGAAATGACTGAGTATATAATGACTGGGCATAAGAGAGTGTATTTAGAACAGAAAACAGGACGCATGATTTTATACAAAGGTTGCATAGAAATAAATCTTAGGAATGTTGTTGAAGTTGACACCTTGGCTTTTTTTCAAGAAACAGATGGATAAAATCATCAGATAAATTTTATTTTATTTTTTGTTACCTCTTGTGTTTAAACATTTTTACACTTACAATAGTAGTGGGTGGCAGCAAACCAAAAGCATTTTGTACCACGTACAATATCGACAGTATATCACAAGAGATTTTTCCTCTTTGTTCTGTTGTAAGCCCAACAGTAAAAGACCGAATGAACATAATTCTTAGTGATGCAATACAATTCAGTACAACTTGCAAGACAAACATTCTGTAATCCAACACTGTGGATGCAAGCCAATGTCTGATTGTGGCCATTTTTCAGTTACTCGTGCTATATTTGCATGCCCGATAAACAGACTGAAAAATAATCCAAGAATTCTTTGCAAATCTTTTATCATTGTTAAAGCTCCTTTTGTTCCTGTTAGCTTTAGCATTGGTGCTGGCATATGCACAGGAGTCAGCTGTTTGACTTGTCCAGCACCAGATATAAATAGACTTACCATTTTCTCAGTGATAACACAGCCAAGGAAGGTCTTGTAGCTAATCTAAAAGTGCTTATGGAAGCTTACATTCACACAGGCTTACTTCATTCAGTTACAGGTTCCTGAACATAGAAAATACTGTATATTTCTCTATCATAAAATGACAATTGCTCTGGACTTGATCCTGTAATTTTCCAACAGCCATTCTGCTTTGTCACAGTGTCTAGCATACTGGCACTTATCCCATTCTGCTTGAGTGTTTAAGGAAAGCACTGAAGTTATGGATTGACCTGCAAAGTCTTCTCTATCATAAAATGACAATTGCTCTGGACTTGATCCTGTAATTTTCCAACCGCCATTCTGCTTTGTCACAGTGTCTAGCGTGCTGGCACTTATCCCATTCTGGTTGAGTGTTTAAGGAAAGCACCGAAGTTATGGATTGACCTGCAAAGTCTTCTAATCTTGATTCCACAGGCCACATCTCGGTTATGGCCTTAGGGAACTGCATAACACAATCCTCAGGCAGCAGTTCTCGAGCTAACATAGGCTTTGACTGTGGAGCAGCTGGCCTTGATCAATAAACATAATCAGAAGCGAATCATGATTGTCACGGACGTCCAAAGGGACTAACCGTGGGGAGCAGGAGAGCGGAAAAAGACCCATATGCGTAGCGGCGAGACGGGAAAAAGGCCCGGGCTCATAAGTGCAAAGAGTTCAGGAATGCCGTATAGAAACCTATGCCCTCAGGGAGCGGACGTGGGGCGCCCTGGTGCTAGGCGGGTCTCAGGACATCCAAACGTCAATGCTGAGCCAGGACAGAGTGCAAGACCCGGAAATATATAGCCCAAGGAAAAGAGAGGAACAGGAAGGACAGCAGACCGGAAACTAGGGACAGGACAAAGAAGGAGCGCCCTCTGGCTGCAGAGGGCGTGACAATGATCATGAGCATGACCAGGTTTGGCCAAGAAAGTGTCAATGCCTGAGAACACCATAAAAGATTTTGGAGATACCTCTTTGACGTCTTTTAAGCATCTTTGTGACGTGTGTGTGTCTTGTACTCCCACTTGTGATATATTTTCCTTCCAGTTCTGTACATTAAAAAGGTAAGCTTGAATATATTTAATAATGAATAAATGACATTTATTCATAACAAAATTGAAATATTCTGATATAGTGTATAAGCTTCTTTTAATTTCAGATGTATATTTAATAAGAGTGTCTTACTGGTTGTTTTTTGCTTTGATGTTAGTTAAGCTTGGGATTCTTAATGAAAAGGATGTGTTCAAAACAGCCAAGAACAGTCTAATAGCAACTGATAACTTGACGGAAATGACGGAAAACACAGTTTCGGTAAATTTATGAATTAAAGATTTCATCTAGTAAAGTTAAATATGATTTTTATAAATAACCAGGAAGAAAAACATCGAACTTTTTTTCTATTTCTTTTAAGTAGATAATAGAGAGTAAGGAGGTTGGAGCAAAAATTTGTTGCTTGAAATTCACTTTTATTTAAAGGTTAAAAAGCACATTTATTGCTTTATTTTAATTAGATTTATTGCAATGCTTTTAAAACAAGATTACTGGGTGTAGCTAAGTAAGGTTGATGGAGGTCATAGCTTTTGATTGATAAGATGAAAATGAACTTTCAGACAACCCAACTTAACTCCAGCTATTATGCATTAAGTGACCTTAATATGAGGTCTGATCTTGATCATTGCACCCTCTGCACCAGTAACATTCACCTAGACATTAACACCCTTGACTTTTTCGGTTTCATAAAGGTGTTGATGCTATTTTAGAATGGTATCTCAAATTCTGAGTGTCTGGAGAGTTCAGACAGAAGTGCCTTTTCAACTTCTTTCTGAAATCTTTTGTTAAACGCAGGCAGCTTTAGCCCTTTGTAGCCTGATCTTGACAGATCTCAGCGGCTGAGCAAGGCTGGGCTTGGTCAAAGCAGTGATGGGGCTACTTTAAGGAAAAGTATTGAATGTTGCTGCTGCAAAAGGACTTTGTAGACCAGTAGGTGGTGCTGCTCCTTCTGGCCCACAGTTTCCTAATCGATGCCCCACCCTTACACTTAGACATTAAACCAAGATCCTGACTATTTGTTCATTAAAGATCCCATGGAACCCTTTGAAATAGATGTTAATTTCAGTTTCCTGGCTAAATTCCATTCTGGACTTGTACAGTGTATCCTTCCCTTATAATTTAATTTGTGAGGCAAGTCTCCCCCATTCCTACCTGATTAGCTGTCAAGTGGGACTGTTTGTGCATTATTGTCTTTGCACAGTGGTGAAATATGTTCATCTATATAAGCAAAATACTTTGGATTAAAAATCACTTTATAAATGCATGACACTAATGCTCATTTCTCATGTTCCTGTTAATTTACAAGTTCTTATTAATTATTATTTATTTTGTTTGTGATCCCCTGTCTCACAAATAATTAAGGTTAGAAAGTGTTAGTGGACAGGGGATTCTTGTTATTTCAAAACAAAACTTCAGCCATTGGCATGTTAATAATACAAGGGACATTACAAGAGCAATTACTTACACTATATTCATTAAACTAATTTGTTACACATTAAAATTATAATTAATATATGCCACAAAACATAAATATGTCTAATTCTAAAAGCTACAAATTAAAAAATGATATCTAGTAATATTGTATTTTTTAATGACAACACCTGAAACATAGACACCCCAAAGTTTCATGTAAAACAATTTTAAAATGAAATAGGAACTAAAGATTTAACAAAAGGTTTCTGGATAACGTTTTGTTCTCACGTAGGTTTTGTACACACTCTTAAAAATGCAAGAGAGACACCAATTTTACAGGTGTTCATGTTTAAAAATGAAATTATTACCCTGATGCATCATTATCCCAAACTGGAGACAAAAGTATTTGATCATTGTCTTACATACAAAAGAAAGGAATCTGCTCTTATTTTCAGAGTAGCAAAACTGGTCATCAATATTAGTTCAGTGATTTTTGTCAGTCATTTCTAGAGAAAAATTGTGCATGTGCCGGGGGAAGTTTTACCATTTTTAAATCATACATGCTGTATAATAGACTTCTGAGTTTGCTTTTCAATCATGTCCCTTCTGAGTGATGTTTGATTTGAATTTGAAATGATTTTCTGTTTGTTTGAATTGGCAACTACCTGATGTGAAGTGAGACTGTCACGGTCTGGAATCAGTCAGACACATTGTGTGGTATTCACTTTGGACTTGAAAAGTGAGATCGAGCACATGGCTTCTTAAGAAAGAATAAACTGGGTTAGATGATGGCGATACTCATTTCTAACAGTGGCTGACTGAATAGCAGACAACAAGCCCAGTAAAAATGTTATGTGGGCCTGATTCTGTTTGCACCAATAGTCATAGCGGAAAATCTGGAGTTATATTAAAAGAGGCTGCCTTTAACATATGTAGTGCTAAACGGGTATTTGGGCAATAAAAAATGAATTCCTTTCTATGTTAAACAATATTTATTATTTTAATTTTTTTCCAAGAGCATAACTGGATTTTATAGATATTACTACTTACATTCTATTATTTTCTGTGTTTTGCATGATGTAGTTTAATACAATTGATAACGAAATACAATTTGATAAAATAATAAAAATTATATACTGCTTTGCAAAATAATTCACATTTTTCAAATTTCTTTGAGTTACAAATGAGCTATACACATTATTGCAAAATGAATATATTCAAGTGAAACTTGAATTCTCAAACAGAGCATTTGTATGTTTGAAAGAAGTTAAACGTCATCAAAAACTACAAATTCACTTCCCTTGCTATGGTAAATCTAAACTAGTTCAGGCATACAAAATTACTTTTGACAAGTGACTATTCCGTAAACATTTAAAACCTTAGCTGTGGAAAACGTAAATTAATTTAGGTGCACAAAATTGCTTTAACAAGCCCCACAATTAGCTGAGTGGCATCTGTCTTATGTGCAATTATAGTTGTTCACGTGATTTCAGAATAAATACTGTACATCTGTCTCTGTAAGGTTCCACGGTGAAAAACACTGCATATTCCTTTGAGTGTGGTGCAGTCGATCATTAAAAAGTGGAAAGTGTATCATACCACCCAGACACTGCCTAGGCCAGGCTGACCCTATAAACTGAGAAACCTGGCATGGAGGAGTCTAGCTAGGGATGCCACCGTGAGGCCAATGACAACTTTGAAAGAGCTCCTGAGGTAAGTGACTGAGGTGGGAGAAAATGTCCATGAGTCAAAGTTGGCCTGTATGGTAGATTAGTAAGAAGGAAGCCTTTACTGGAAACTAGAAAATGTCTCCTGCATGGAGTTTGTAACAAAGCATTTACTGTGATACTGCAAACTTGTGGCAGAAGGTTTTGTGGTCAGAGGAGACAAAATTGGAACTTTCTGGGCAAAAGGCGAAGCGTTGCTTCTGGCTCAAACCCAGCACAGTACATCACCCAGTCAACACCTTCTATACAGCCATGCATGCTGATGGCAGCATTGTGTTATAGGGCTGCTTGTCACCAGCAAGGACTGGGAAGACTGTTCATGAGGAAAATGTATGAAGAAAAGTACAGGCAAATCTTGCTTTAGTCTGCTGAAGTCTAAAAGCACAAAGCAAAGCTACCCAAAGCACAAAGCAAAGCTACACCGGAATGGCTTAGCAAGAAAGCAAATGTTTTTCAATGACCCAAAATCCTGACATGAATCTAATTGAAAACATGTGGTAAGACTTATATAAAGACTATAGACATTTACAGGGTAATTACAGTATGCCAAATCAAAACATATGCAAATGTCAGGATATTTATATGTCTGTGTGGGTCCTAAAGTCCCAGCACAGTGACTGGGATGCTGTACTGTAAAAAGACGTAAAACCGGGGTCCCAAATTTCCCATTGGCCTTTACCAACCATGGCCTCCTAATAATCCCCATCTATGAATTGGCTTCATTACTCCTCACTGATAGCTGATGTGTGGAGAGCATTCTGGTGCACTATGGCTGCTGACCTATCATCCAGGCGGGACCGCACACTGGTTGTGGTGGAGGGGAGTCCCCATTACTTGTTAAGGGCTTCGACTGGAGTGTCCAGAAAAGTGCTATAATAATAATAATAATAATAATTATTATTATTATTATTATTATGCACATGAACCTAGAACTGTCAGTCATGAATGATCAATTAATAAACAATATGCATGAATAATGTTATTTTTGATACTCAGTGTATCAAAACTGATACACTGTCTTTACTTTACATCAGCAAAGACACCATGTCTCATTCAGAATGCAATGTTTCCTATCTCCTTTACTGTATATCCCACAAAAACGTATGCCTTTGAATGGCGACTGCACCCCAGTACTGAATGAACTGAACTAGTATCCACATTGGAGTTGCACCTTTAACGACATTCCTAGTGTTTATAAAAACATGTAAACTGACGTGCAAAAACTGAAAGTAACCAGTCAGCTCAGCTGGCTCGATACCCACCTTCAAAGTGGTCTATGAAAGCTCTCTTTTGTGCAGTATACTGGACTTGTATGAGGTGAACGCTGATTGTTTTTACTGGCAGACCTTAAACAAATACAGACCAATTACATTGCACTGCTTGGTTTGTCAAAATATAATATACAGTTTTATTTTGCATTATTTTGGGAGGTTAAAGAAATAAATGTACTATCTGAAAAATACTTCATGATTTATAGCTTGAAATCCCAGCAAAGAGCAGGTATCTTGTGGTTGTAATACAGTATAAATACCTGTATGTCACAGTCAATCTTGACCTTACACAAAATATATTACTTAGTAGAGCAATTGAAGCAAAGTGTAGTTAATTATTTTTAAGAAATCCACTTCTTTTGTTAATGACAAAATACACTTATCTTTAATTTCTGTTTAAGCACTTCCAGAGTCACAATTCTGCTTGACATAAACAGCAAGGGGAAATAAAGTTTCTTTGTAAATAAACCCTTCAAAATTGATCAAATCAAAATTCATATTTATATTAGAAAATGTAAATCTCTTGTCTTTACTCTTGTACTGTTTTTTACAATATCAACCAACACCTCCTTGGAATCTTATGATCTGTGAAAAAACAGAAAATATTCATTAAAAATGGCTTGAGTAAAGTGAGTGCCAGTGAGCTGCTGTTAGTCCACCACCCATTCGAACAACTTTCTTTCAAAGGTTTCTTTGGTAATACCTAGTTGTGTTGTTGGGGAACATGTCCGTTTTTTCACATACTGTATGTACTCTGTATCCATCCATCCACTTTCTAACCCTTTCATTAAAAACCCTTTCATCCCCCTGTGGGGGAGCCAGAGTTTCTCCTGGGAGACAATGGGCACAAGGCACGATAAACCCTGGGCAGGATGCCAGTCCATTCCAGGAAACGCACGCAGACAGATACAGTACATGCACAAACTCACACCAGAACCAATTTTCCCATAAGCCAATTAACCTGTCAGTACTGTATGTCTTTGGACTATGGTAGGAAACCAAAGCACTTGGAGATAAACCCATGTGGAAACAGGGAGAACATACAAAGCACAGAATTGAACCCAGAGCCCTGTTGCTACAGGTCAGCAATGCTAACCACTGTTCCACCACACCACTCCATACTCTGTTTGTCATACAATATTTGTAATGAATGAGGTTGTACAAGCCAGTTGCAGTGCCCTCTACTCCCCTGCGGAAAACAGGGATGGCAGACAGAGGTCTTCTGTATTTCTGTATTCTTCTGTATTTATTCTGTGCACCTGTTCCCTATTCCCAGCCCACCTTAAAAGCCAGGCGCTGACGCTCATCCGGGCTCTGCATCTGATTTCCGTACCGTGCGAGTCCGGGACCTGGAAGCGCCTGGTCCCGTTAAGGTTTTAACCTCTGTTCCCTGTCCGCCGGTTCCGACCCGGCCTTCGTGGTTTTAACTTCGTGTTTTGATGGATCTCCTGGTTTTGGACTTTCTCGTGTGTTTTTGGATATTCTCTAAGGACTACTCTTTTGGATTGTTCGCCTCGGCCACGCCTCCCCCGTGCACCAGCGCACCTTGGACACGCCCCCTTGTCTTCAGCCCCGTTTTACTGCATGACGTTTCCCCAGTGTTTCCCCACTTCTTCTTCGGATTGTGTCGTCCGCATAGGGTCCGGAAAGAACTGTTCGTTACACTGTCTTCCATTACCCCAGCAGGTGGGAGGAGGGGAGCAGTATGGGAGCTGAAGAAGCACAAGGGGACCCCGTGATCCAGCCAGATTCAAACAAGCTGCCAGCTGAAAGCCAGAGCAAGACACCGTGCTGCAGTAGAAGGGGTAACTCACCAATCTGCCTGGCCATGGTCATGGTCTGCCTGGTCATGACCATAAGCCTTCAAGATGCAATCACAAAGCTACAGCCCTCCAATCCCAGTGACTGAATTGCTCTACCAGAGTGCTAAAAACTAGACTCCCACAGGACACTGATCCTGGCTATAGATGTGTTTCCCAGAGCACACGGTTGTTTTCTTGTAGTTTTTGTAACTGTTTAGAAGCGTTGTTGTGCAAAAGCTCTTTAGCACAAGATTTTAAAGATGTACCCCAACATGCTTGGGCAGTATTACTTATCATGCAAAGAACACCCATTTACTTCAGTTATTCAGTTAATGCTTGTGATAAAAATAGTTCCCTTGTCAGGTGTACAAAGATACTTTTACAATTTGAAGAAGAATATTGCAGTCAAAGTAATTAGGTAAAAAAAAACATCCTCCCCAGATGTATAACTATCCAAGTATAAGAACAACATTTTGGCTTGTTATCTCTCTCAGACATCATCCTTATTAGTGTTAGAGGTACTTTAAAAAGGGGGATATTTATCAGCAGAAAGATGCTAATATGTTCGTGAATCTAAGGAGTGCAGTGAAAAATGAACAATATTTTTATCTGCAGCAGCAGAAAATGCCACAGAAAAGCTTTTTTGTACATGATTCTTCAAAGTTACTGTATTTGATATATACTGGAACATACAGTACGTAGGAACAAATTAAAGGTTTAGTCCATGCTTAAAAGAGAAGACAGGCAATATAACATTTTGGCTGTCTCACACACGAAGAAGGCTCCACAGCCGAAACGTTGTGTTCCTTTTCATCTCTTTTCAGCATGGAATAAACCTTTAATGTGTTCCTTTGCAGCCTACGCATGCTGACGCAGCTCCCTACTTGACAGTGTACGGTATAATATGCTTATGCTTATTGGAGGCATGAGTATGATTGCTTATGGTCAAAAGCAAAACAAAACAAATTGATCTGATAATTGTTCTGAGTGCTCAGGAGAACAGATACATTTGTTTTGATTTATCAATAGTTTCACAGACCCTAAGTAACATTACCTGGACCCTGTAACTATTTAGGAAGAGAAAGTCTAGGGTTATGTTTTCAAGGTTTCTGGAAATACAACGCAGAATAATAAGAACTTAAGAATGGTTACAAACATGTAGGCCTGTTTGGCCTACATTACACTAAGCCTGTTTGGTATTTAGTAGCTAACTGATCAAAGAATCTTATCCAGCTGTTTCTATAAAGAAGTCGGAGTATCAGCTTCAACAACATGGCTGGATCAAAATTGCTTGGGGTAAAGAATTGACTCCTGTTTTTGGTTTTAAATGCTGTTTCCACTTGTGTCATCAGTATTTCTGTTTTACTATTGGACTGTGAAGAGCTTCCCATTCCTCTAGGCCCTGGAATTACTCTGATATTTTGTTTGCCTATTTCTTGCTAACCCACATTGTCTGAAAGATGTAAATGGTGTGTCAAAATACACACCTGTGTAAAAAGGAGCCTCTTTAAGGTCAGCGTTTCCCATTTGGCATTTATGGTTTATGTTTTTACCACCTGCATGCAAAACCCTGTACTACTCTACTCTGTATGGAATCAGCCAGGTGTTTGCCTACTCTTTCAATTCTTCTAACACTTTTTGAATTTCATTTTCTGCTTCAAAAGTGTTAGGAAGTCCTGTTATTCTGGTATGCAAGCTTAACTATTTAACTACGTCTGCAAACTTAACTACTTTTCTTACTATACCATAATCTGGATCATTGATATTTCTAAAGATATTGCTGCTTAAGAATAAGTAACAGGTGAATAATGCAAATAGTGAAAAACAGACCCATTAGCCAAGTGGTCAGGACGGTAACCTATTCTACAGATCCTGATAAGCGACAGTCCCTGGCCTCTGTGGAACTCAATGTATGTTAGAGGCTAAATATAAACAAGGAGAATCAAAGAGAAATTGAAAAGGAGTTTTAATTGTGCAGTCATAAATGTTTCTGGTGGTTCTAAAAACAGCTAAAACAAACATTCCATCCCAGTGAGCACAGGCACTAACTGAGTGAGAAGTTAGCTCAAAAAATAATGTTATGATTTGGGACTAGCTCTTTGTATACAAAATGTCACTTACAGTATCTGTTTTCTCTTGTTTATTTAATTACGGCGATTAAATCTTTCATTTTAAATGTTTCAAAGGAATTAAATTAAAATATACTGTACCTGCAGTTAATTTTATAAGAAGGTCATCTTGCTATTCACTGGACTTAATTGTAAAATGAAACATAGTTTAAGAAACAGGAATTACAGTAGACCCAAACAGAGCAGAATTTAAAGGCAAGTTATGTTAAAGCAAGCATTGTTAATTTTAGATTCATGGCTTTTTAAATTTTAATTTATTTGTAATAAAAATCTGCATTAGAAGTCAACTGGCATATTGCTGCCTTCCAATTATGCAGGATAACTTCAATATCAAATTACTTAATTTGTACTAATACTGTGAAAATACGTTTAGAATATCTGGGACACCTTAACTAATCTTCTATACCATGAAATGCTTTATCTTGTTTCCAAGGTCCACACTGCTGAGATAAATGTTATTGGGAAGATGGATGCCATTTGAGAAATGTGTGGAGTTTGTGTGCAAAATATGAAAAGATAAGTGAGTTTATGGGACCTACTTTGTACAAAGCAGCATGTATGGTACTGTACATCTTAGAGTTTTAAGTCTTGAAAGCCACTGCTGTGCTAAGGTCTCTGATATCTTAGTATCTTAGTTCACTCAAAACGTCCTCTAGCATTTGTACTATCATAACAACTTTGATTGTTACAGGCTAGACTGGATGAGAAGATTGTTGTTTAGCATTCTGATCATTGGTTTCCCACAAACTCCAGGTCATCTGTACATAAGCAGCATGCTCATCACTGACATAATTTGCTCTTCACTGCACATAAAGACATAAAAAGCTACTGGTTTTACCACAAATTATGTATTGGTATCTTAAAAAGCAATGGTCAAAATTCATAAAATCACCTTAGAATTGTGCTTCTAGATGAAGAAAGAAAAAGATTGAATGAAAAGAATAGAACAGTGCAAAATGTCTGTGAACCTATAGATAGGCTTGTAAACAAACAGTGTACAAAACTAAAATGAAATACCATATCACCAAAAGTCACAGTCAGGGGAAAACAAGTTTATTTCAATCAAAAAGATGTATTGAATTATGTGCATTCCAATTACATTTTGCTGAATGTCTACTCAGCCTAGTTACTTTGCTAGTATCCCTGCTTATTTTCTGTGTAAATACTGTATGTCATTATGTACTGTAGCTCATGGTTTTAAAACACATTTGTTATGAAGAATTGTGATGAAAACTAGTAGTGTACTTTAGAAATAACTTCACTTGGTATGAGAATGAAATTATATACTTTTACATTTCTCTGATATTTAGAAAACGCTCTCAGTGAATCATTTGGGATAGATTACTGCTTTCTAGGCAACATTAGAAGCAGTGAATAACCATAAAGTCAGAGTGGGGTCTATTTGAAACAAACACTGAGGATGTAAAATTGCATCCAACTTCTGTGTGGCAGTTCTCCACCAAAACTTAGTTTGCAAAGCATGACATACAGTAAAATGATTTCACCATACCTAAGGAATGCATTGCCTTTGCTCTGTAGTCACAACATGAAGGGGACTGGAGGTTATTTAGATCATTGCAATAAATCTGTGCTACTGATACAGTAATTCCAAAAGTTTGTTTTTGTTTAAACTCCACATAGTAAAATACCACTGTGGAATAAAAAAACAAGACTCAGCTCTACATGTAGGAAAAGGGTACAGTAGATTATGGCAGATATTTGGGAAATTGTACCTAATTAACAAAATTTTACATCAACTACATTATGTAAGATACAGAAAGACAAACTACAGTGCCTTGCCCGTTTACAATGATGTGCCATTTTGTTGAATTGCAAATAATGTATACACATTTATAGTTCATATTTTAATCAAAACTTAATTGAACTGAAATTGAACATTTTGTAGCTGAAAGAAGTTAAATATCAGCACAATGGAATGAATCAAAACTTTAAAAAAAACTAAAACATATTTATTGCATGAGTATTCACCCCCTGGGTCTATACAGTACATCGCAGAAGCATCTTCAGCAGCCATTACAACTCTGTGGCTGGTCCACAACCAACTACCAACTTTGTACACCATGATGTTACACCTAGTCGTCTTTGCAAGCTTGCTCAAGCTCTGTCAAGTTTGTTGGAGATCCTAAGTAACTGTGAATTTTTACCATAAGTCTGACCACAGTAGGATTCAACTCCTGGCATTGAATGGGCCATCCAATGATATTCACTTTCTTCCTGTTGAGCAACTCCAATATAGATTTTGTTTTCACTTGCTGAAAGGTGAATTTAAATTTTCATTCTCCAGCTGAATAAAGCCTGGTTTTCTTCAAAGAGTTGCCCATACTTTGTTCCTTCCATTTTATCCTCAGTCCTGAGAAACTTCGAAGTCCGTGCTATTTAAGAATTATATATATCTGATACAGTGTATAAGAAGAACTTCCATAATATCCATACAGTAGTGCTAATGACTAATATGCGTTACAGATGGCTCTTTTTGGAGCAAGAAATACATTAAAATACGTTTTGAAAACAGCAAAACTTAATTTTAAAAGAGACTGGCAAAATGCAGTACATTGTTGTCAGTTTTTAAGAACTCAAAATGCAGTTCTAATTGTCAATTATTTGATTATTCTGAAATTGTGTGAACTGACAATATAGCCTGAACCTGAAGGCCCTTTTCCAGTTAGGCTGTGCTTTCTGAAACAATGTTAATATATGTAGAATCATGTAATGTTTTTTTTAATATATAAAGTATGTGCGTCATTCAGAGTGAAATGAGCAGATGAGTACGCTAAGCATTGTTCCACCAAAACTCGATTAATTGTTCTGTTAAGTCAAACTGTGTCAACTCTTATCTTGTTTACAGCATAGTTTATAAAGAAAGCTATCTAAGCTTGTGGATAATGCACTGTGGTAGGTTATGAGATGCTGGGTGAATTTGATAACCAAGTTTTATGGTGCCCTTTGCCTCCATAAAACCCCATTTGTGACTGTAGCTTGTTGAGATTGTCAATGCACATTATTTATGGCCTCTCTTAAAATTGGAACAATGTGCCAATAAAATAAGTGCAGGGAACTTACTTCATATGTCAACAGCACTGTAACTCTACAGTATAATGAACTGTTACTCTATTCTTTTCTGTTAAACATTTACCACGTTAATGGCGTTTGGGCCTCAAAGAAATGTGAACACTCCAAGTTTTTGTACTTTCTTCAAGGAACTTGCAAATCACTTCAACATCACTTGAATAGCTGCTGTATAACTTTCTAGGAAGTAGTTTGAGAGGATAGAATCCTAAGAGAAATAAAGATGTATTTATTTCTATATTATTATATAACATATTATATAACAGAGACCAAAAGTACAATACTGTGCAAAAGTCATAGACATTTTAGACATACGGTATCTCAACGTTTCAATATACTGTATGCACTATGTTATAAACTTTAATGTTTTGCTCATGCTTCCACTAATACTGTGTAGTACTATAACAGTGTTGACCTTTATTAATAATGTTTAGTTTTGAGAAGAAAGAAACCAAGCCTGTCATTCAACATCTTTTATTCATATTGATCATATTGCTCCAGAAAACCTTCATCACATCAACTCCAGGCAAACAAAACTTGGATAGTAACATAACATAATTAAAAAAGTCTAAAACTGCTGAACAAAAGTGCACATACAATATATAAATACGGTATATATTTTGAACACTGCTGTTTTGAGGAAGCTTAGCATTCCTTAAGGTTAGGTTTGCTCTTGACTTGTGAAAAGACTCTTGAATCTATAGACATATAGTAATTACATTAAAACATCAATAAAAGGTAAAACATTAATTTTAGCAATGTGATTTGATTTTAACAATAATCCATTGAAAAAGGAACTTAAACCCAAGGTACAGTATATTGAATCTTCAGGACAAAAACACAGTAAGAGACAGTAAGTCTATGGAGTGTCTTTTGCTTTTTAAGAACCTGACTGACTCTCTATAAAAAGCTGGAATTCTGCAAGGTGAATGAATACTTTTGTATGCCCTGCTATTCCAACTCCTGTTTATACATGTCCTGAGTTCTGACCAACAAAAGGAAAGGCAAATACATCATGTCTCTGCATGCTTTGACATGAACAGATTTTAAAACTCATTTTAGGCTCCTAAGATACAAGACTATAAGACGTTTGCTCTTTCCTAAACTCATTAGTTTCAGTTATGTCAAGATCCCATGAACGTAGGGGTGTTAACCATAGTGTATGGCTAAAGTATATACCGGGGTGGTACAGTGTAGTCTATCTGAAGGTCACCCTTAACTCCTCAAAGTCTCCCTACTCAGCCTAGTCTGCTGAGGCACTGGTGTGAGGCTAGTGCTGCTGACGTGTAATAATTTCCACCCATTTGGATGCTGTATTCAGGGGAATAAATTTAACCCCTTTTATATGTAAAGCACTATGGCCTCTGCTCTACATTTTGTTGTGTAAATATAATTAAACTATTAATAAATAAGCCTCACCATCATGGCAAGAAAAGTGCTGTACTTGGTATTGGAACTGTATGGACTAGAGCAGCATCTGGGAACTTTTCATTGCATCATAAGTTGTTAAGGCCTTCCAACTTTTAATTACAAAACACTCTCACAGCAAAGCAGGAGAAGATGAAAAAAGAAGATGCAGACATACAGTACTGCATGTTTGGTTGACTAGGCTCGCAGAGAAAGGCACTGATCCCACCGATAGGCATATGCAACGCACTACATGGGCAAAGTAAGAAATAGATATGCCCAAAGAAAATACAGAATTAAACAAAACTGTTTTTAAATCTGAAGACGTCCGCCGAGTTGAAAATGCCAGTGCCTTGAAGGATGTTTAATACTTGAATCAGATTCCTTCTCTGTTCAAGCCTAGAAAAGCTCAGGTATTTTATCCTGTCAGTCCAGGTAATTTCTGTAACGAACAGTTCTTTCCGGACCCTATGCGTACGACACAGTCCGACGGAGTGGGGAAACACTGGGGAAACGTCATGCAGGAAAACAGGGCTGAAGACAAGGGGGCGTGTCCAAGGTGGTGCGCTGGTGCACGGGGGAGGTGTGGCCGAGGCGAACAATCCGAGAGAGTAGTCCTTAGGGAAAATCCAAAACGCAAGGGTAAGTCCAAAACCAGGAGATCCATCAGGAGAAAGAATTAAAACCACGAAGACCGGGTCGGAACCGGCGGAGAGGGAACGGGAACCGAGGTTAAAACCTTAACGGGACCAGGCGCTTCCAGGTCCCGGACTCACATGATATGGAAATCAGCTGCAGAGCCCGGATGAGCGTCAGCGCCTGGCTTTTAAGGTGGGCTGGAAATGGGAAACAGGTGCACAGAATAAAGTCTTGAGTGAAAGGCCTGGAGCACCCTTAAGGAGGGGGGACTATAATCGTGACAATTTCTTTAAACTTCAAAATACACCAGATTGACACTCTCTGGACTGATTGAACGTGGCGACCAGAATTTTACTTAATATTGTAAATAAGGTTTAACTTGTGCAATGTCATATTTGACTCCCTTATATTCAAATCGTTGGTTAATTATAATTATAATACCCCAACATTACATTTGCTTTTTTATTGCCTTATCATATTGTCTTGAAGAAGTCAGTGATATGGCATTATAAATGTCCTTTTCAAAATTATCTTCTTCAAGGTCATGGTGTTTGCCCAGTTTTGATTGTGTCTAAGTCTTTTTCCATTTCTTTTTTGCAGCTTCAACAGTGTTTGCTAATCTTCCTATTTTCTGCAAATGTCACTAAGGTGCTGCTTACATCAAAATCTAGATCACTGATATAAATTAGGAAGAGTAGTGGTCCTAATGGAGATCACTGCGGTATTCCACTAATTATATCACCCCCAGTGGTGCATTTCACTCATGTCTGTACTCTCTGTGTTCTATCCACCAACCAGTTCTCAATCCAATTGGTAAAATTAGTAGAATAAATCAGGCCCTTGAGATATTTTTATTTTAAGCACTTCTAGCACCTTTGACATAATCTTATTTAGTATAGCTTTTTTTCTTTCTTAGCCTTAGGCATGTTGTCTGGTCCTTCCTTGGAAAATACCTGAGTTAAATATTCATTTTAAACATTATCCATTTCCTTTCCATTGTCTAGAAAATTGTTGTCATATATCCCAGATACATTTTACTTGTCTTTTGGTTTTTGTCTTTACTCTTCTTTTGTTGTAATACTAAAAAAAAACTCTTATTTCTTTTAACCTCATTTTATCTTGTTAGAGAACCTGTTTGATCAAATAAAGCAAAGGTTTATTAATACAATAATTTACAACGGAATGTTGTAAACTATTACAAAAAGTACAGTATAGTTTTGTTATAATTATAACAATGATTTTACTCCGTAATGGTAGGCATACAAATATCGTTTTGTACCACAGAGTGGTTTAAAATTGTAATGTAATATAAAACAAGAAAATCAAAGTAAATCCATCCTTCAGATCAATGTTTTCTGCAAACAGAGGCCTCTGAAGAAGGTAACAGCATTATGGAATGTGGGACTCCACCACACTGTGAATGTCCACTACAAGCAGTCTGTGCTCCAAAGTATAAAATAAATAGATTTAGGAAATCGTTTATCCCCTGTGCAATTTCTCTCTTAACTAATTGAAGAAAATGGTTGGATTTATTTAAATATTGTTTGTCCTGAATGCTTTGGCTGTTGGTTTGGCATTGAATGGATTGATGTTGGTTATTTTTCTTGCATTGCTGTATCCGCCTCAGAACTCAAAACCGTTATTTGAGTTTATCTCTCATATGTTTGGATTAACTGTAAGGTACTTTGGGTGCCATATTGTTTCTGTGGCCAGCTCCATTTTAGGTTTAAGCCCTCTTTTCACAGTTGACAGTTGCTACAATTTAACCAGATTGGATAATTAAATGAGCGGCAGCATGGTGGTACAGGGGTTAGCAATGCTAACTCAGATCACTGGTGCCCTGGGCCCATTTCTGGGGGTGCTGTCTGTGTGGAGTTCGTATTTTCTCCTCATGTTTGCATAAGTTTCCTACGCATGCTCCAGTTTCCTCCCACATTCCAAAGAGATACTGGGAGGTTAATTAGCTCTTGGAACGATTTTGCCTTGGTGTGAGTGTGTGTGAGTCTGTGCTTTTGTCTGCCTGCCGTGAAAGAGTCTGGTGTACCGTCAAAGGTGTATCTTGCCTTGCACCCATTGATTGCTGGGATAGGTTCCGGCCACCCTGCGACCCTAAATTTGATAAAGTGCTTAGAAAATGGATAAACGGAAAAATAATGTATATATATGATATATTTCATATGTCTGTGTAAGAGGCAGTAAAAGATGACAATTACAGGCGAATGTGGTACGTCTGAAATTAAAGATTAATGTTGCATTCCATCAGCAACATGAAAGACATGCTGTGTCAGATCTGCCTGTTACAGGCTGATGAATATTTAAATTGTCCCCCTGATGGTGAAAACGGTGCGTGAATCAAACACCCTGCATTCACTTCAGCTTGTGTTTTTCTGAGAAATCCATTCACACACGTATCATCATGTAAGAAACATGCGATTAAATAGATTTTTTTTCAAATCAAGGAGATTATTTTTATATTTCATGATGAAATCTATCATACGCCCTGTGGCTTTTACCCACTGAAGGTTCAGTCAGAATTACATTTACATCTGAATCCGTCGCCTTTAAGTTCCCATTAGTGCACGTATCTATCTTCCATCCCAGTCCATTCCAGTCCACAGGAGGCCAGTACATTAGGGCACACTCAAACACAGACATGCACACACTCACACCAGGACCAATTTTCTCAAAAGCCAATTAACCTGCCATCTCAATCTCCTGTTAGAGGAATCCCACCTGATGGAAACCCATGTGAACACGGGGAGAACAGACAAACCACACACAGCTACCACCCTAGGGACTGAACCCCTGGCATTGAAATGCTAACCACTGTGCCACCATACCACCCCCATCTACTGTACACATAACCTTCCAGTTAAGTTCCCTGCAAGCATTTGAATTAGAGACATTGTGAGCTTAAATAAATTGTAACGCATACGGCCATCAGGGTGTGTAAGAGCCGAGTGTAAGAGCTGTAGTCCTGTGATAGCAGAACTACAGCTAGGGGCTGTAGGGAGATCTCTCTTTAGCTCACCGGGCTGGGTCCCTTTTTAGTGACGCGGGAGTCCCGGGTTCGAGCCCCTGACGGTGGGGGGCCGACCTAATGCGGCAAGGGCGCCCGCCTGAACCCCTGTTGCGTTACATTGGTGCCAGGAGTGGGATGGGATAGCCCTTCGCCGGGGACGGCGAGTTAAGCATACGGAGAGTGTAACGCATACGGCCATCAGGGTGTGTAACAGCCGGCTTACTGGAGCGGTGACGTCACCACCCTTCCCTGCAATAGCAGGACTACAGTCACTGGGCTGTGGACAGATCTCTCTTTAGCTCACCGGGCTGGGTCCCTGTTGAGTGACGCGGGAGTCCCGGGTTCGAGCCCCCGACGGTGGGGGGCCGACCTAATGCGGCAAGGGCACCCGCCAGAACCCCCGTTGCGTTACAATATTCAAATCTACACACTCGAACTGTAATTTCATGCTTTCATCTGGCTCCAGCTTCCCTTTAAAATAGTAAGAATTATTTTGTGTCATCAATATCCAGGATTGGTAAATCCTTTGTAATTAGCTGAGTAGCATTCTACCCCCATTGAAATGTAATGAAATATAATCAGTGTGCTTATACAGTATATCAGCCTTTTCAAATCATTAAGTTGCACTTTTGCTATATAATTTACCCTGATTTATAATTATGATAGTTAATAGTGTTATTACGTTTTTATACGTAAGTGAAACAGTGCAAAAATAAAAGACAGGATAAAGCCATTTATTTCAGTTTTCTGTCTTCTTTACTTTCCACGAAGTAACCTATTTTACCAGAATAAAATAATTAAATTTTGTTTTCATTTTCAAAACATTTTCCATTATTATCATCCTCCTTTGCATTATTTGTTCTTTCTAGCATTTCTCTTTTCTTTATTTATCAGTGCTTACAACTGATTACAATGTTACAGTTCTCCATTTCTTTAACTGGATCGTCTTATGAAATCATTTCAACTCAGTTTCTAACTGTTTTATTAAAGCATTTGGACTACTGCTTTTTTCAGCTTGATTTACTTCTGAGATGAGTCTGTTCTGGGCTTCAAGCAGAATATCTTGCCATCTTTTCTTGACTGATTCATCCTCCTCTCCTTTTCTACATAATCTAAAATCAATTTCATGTGTTCATAGTTTGCTTTCCTGAAATTATAAACCTGTGTATCAGATATTCTCTCTCATTACAGTTTCAAAGTTCCCTAATGTTTATCTAACCTCTACTTCCTTCTTTTTGGTTAATCTATGTTGCTTTCCTATACCACCTGTCCTGTCCTTGTGGAATACTGTGAATGTTGGATCCTTCTTTAGCCATGTTGCTGTAGATCTAATTACATAATAGTTTCATGTTGTTAATGCGGTAGTTTCTGTCTCTTGTGCTTTGTTCCTAAAAATCCTGGCATTTACATATGAGCCTGTCATTCCCCAGTTCTTTGTTGTTTTTTTCTTCACTTTTCATCTCTACTCCCTATGTATATCCTTCCAGATTTTCTTTGGATTCTACCCCTTGTGTCTGCACAATAGCCTTTGCCAAAGAAAGGTTTCCAGTGGTCAAGAAAGCTAAAGCCTTCTCCAGCACATTATGTCTTAAACATGTGTTGTATTTTGTCAGCTTTGCGTAGTGCTGGCTCTGAATTACACAGCAAGTTTGTGCAGCATCGATTTTTTTTTTTCCTCCTGGGTCATTTCCCTTCATCCATCTTAATGATGTCTTTTCAGAAGCTATTGTACAGCAGGAGCAGGCCGGCACAAAAAATAACAACCAAAAATGAGGGGAAAAAGCCTGATCACGCAGAGCATTTAAAAAGAAGACAACCAGCAAACAAAATAAATAAATATTGCATAGGATTAATTCTGTCATTTGCAGCACAATCCTTGACTTCTGAACATGCCACACAGCTGTTCTGCTGCTCCGCTTAAGTGGAGCCTCTGCCACTGATCACTGATATGCACTGCAGCCCCCTCGTCTCTGTTCTCATTCTCTTATTTTTTCCACTTCTTACAGGCTTACAGGACAGCAATCTGATTTCAGAAGAGTGATACTGGAGCAACCCAGTAGAAGGTTGCTAGGCTTTTGTGCTCGTTTCTGTCTGAGCTGTTTCCATTACCCTGAGCATCAGGAGGCTCTTGCTCACTTTAAGTGGAGCATCAAAGGTACAGTATATCCTCCTGGGCATGACTTTAGGAGGACTGTGGGATGGTTACACCCAGAGACAGTGATTCTGCAAATGCAGTATCATTGTTGCTATTGACATGTACAGATCTTCCATTTTTACCGTTATACGCTATTATGCGCAAATGAACACATTTGCGAGGTGGGTCAAAATCACGATCTGGCAAAAACAATGGTTATCATCGTGTGTTGAGTGTCTGTGACTGGCTGAAACTTTACATTATCTTCCACACAATTTCTGTTATTAATTGCAGATGTTTAGATTAAAGAGCTTTCAAAATGTCTGGCAACACAAAAAAAAAACTACATCCAGCAAAGCAAAGCCTGTGTCAGGATAGTCATGACTGAATTCTTTGTTGAGTTAAAAAAAAAATGAGGTGGACGAAATCCCTCTGAGGAGAAAGGATTAAATACATGTTTTTTCATTTTAGTCTAAGAGTGAATGGGAATAACAATTTTACAAATCCCTGTGTTTACGATATACAACATTTTGCTGGTTTTGTTTTTTCCCCCAAACATTTTAACTTGATCGTAAGCACTGCAATCTTTTGGTCTATGTCTAGATATGATGTATTTAGAAAAGCCCTGAAAACCAAGAACAGGAGGTGCGTTTTTACACAAAGGGTGGTGGGAGTGTGGAACAAGCTAGCCAACCTTGATGTTGAAGCTGAAACCCCAGGTTCTTTCAAGAAACAGCTGAATTTGATCCTAACAACAATTACTGTAGCTACTAACTACCTGTCACAATTATAGTCCCCCCTCCTTAAGGGTGCTCCAGCCCTTTCACTAAGACTTTATTCTCTGCACCTGTTCCCTATTCCCAGCCCACCTTAAAAGCCAGGCGCTGACGCTCATCCGGGCTCTGCATCTGATTTCCATATCGTGCGAGTCCGGGACCTGGAAGCGCCTGGTCCCGTTAAGGTTTTAACCTCTGTTCCCGTTCCCCGTCCGCCGGTTCCGACCCGGTCTTCGTGGTTTTTAATTCTTTGTTCTGATGGATCTCCTGGTTTTGGACTTACTCTTGGGTTTTGGATATTCCCTAAGGACTACTCTCGGATTGTTTGCCTCGGCCACACCTCCCCCGTGCACCAGCGCACCTTGGACACGCCCCCTTGTCTTCAGCCCCGTTTTCCTGCATGACGTTTCCCTTGTGTTTCCCCACTCCGTCGGGATTGTGTCGTCCGCATAGGGTCCGGAAAGAACTGTTCGTTACACTAACAACATGCTATAGAGGGGCTGAATGGCCACCTATCATTTGAAGGTGTACTTATGGTCAATATATGTTTTTACAACTGAGAACAGTTCATGCTAAAGCATGAAACAAAACAGAAACTCATAATGCCTCTTGATGCCCTCTGCAGCAGATAAAATAAATCCATGCTTCTGGTGAGTTAAACAAATCCTTGACACACCTGGGATGTTTTCCACTCTGCTGGTCCTGGTTGAGGAAGAAACCACAGTATTAGCTTAGTCAAGTGTTTAACTGTGTTTCATGGTGACAACTGCAGAGCCAGTTATCCACAGGGCGACTGTTGGTACAGTGTACTGCCAATTGGATACATTTGGTTTATGGTGTGATGAGGAGCAACTGGTTAAATACTATGACTAGCAGATGCCTGACTGACACAGCTATGGTTTACTGCCTTGAGGAAAAAAGTGGGATTTTTGGAGATTCTGTAAAACATGTTGGTGAAAGAAAAGGTGAAAAATATATTTCCTATACAATATTCTAGACCAGTATCAGTAACCACCCATAGATTTGCATCTAACTTTCCATCTGTAAACTCCATATATTGTGCAGGGGTATACTGTAATAACCTTCAATCACAAAAACAAAACAGTATTTCCTACAGTGTTAGTCTTCTGGCAAAGAAGGCACTTGTGAAGACAATCAGGTCAATAGACTGCTACCTGCTGTATTCTCGATAGAACACAACACACTGACAGAATGGCGACTATCTGTGAATATGCCTTGCAGATTGCAAAATCTTTCAGAAACCTTATTTGCATTAACGTCAGCCTTGGTTAGTAAGTTATTCTCAGGTCTTAAAACTTGATATACAGATTCACTTCTAGGTGCGCGATCACTATTTCAAACCAATGGTATACTATGCTGTTTTTCCCCCTATTGGGACATCCTGTTGAGGCGATATTGACGATGTGTCTTACATTGCACAAAAATAATTAATCAACTTCGGTGTACAAGATCTATGCAGTAACAGTCCATTAAAGTTAATATTAATAATGTCGTATGGACTGGACAAACGATGTCTTTTGTAGACCACATGGAGACCTGAAAACAACAACAAAAAAATAGTTATCTACACTGTCCGAAACAGATTAGCGCCGTACGCCAATAAATGCGCACTATATTTGGATTCCATTATTATTAAATGTCTCACTCGAGAAAGTACAGCGTGCTCTCTTTACCTGTCCTATCCACGAGATATTAAAAAATACAAAAAAAAGAAAGAATTCCGTTCTTCTCTGCAACATTTTCTTCTAGTCTGTTATACCACAGTAAACTTAAAAGCGAGCGACCGCGTGTGTCCGGGAACCTTGTGCATAATGAAAAGACCAGCAGCTCAAGCAAAACAAATCACCTACACACGGAACAGAAACCATGCCTGGCTAAAAAAAAACTATTTGAAATGCAGTTTTCAAGTATCACCGTGTACAAATAAAAACCTCGATCATCTGACACCGCCTGTAAGTAAAGCTAATGGTTTCTGCTGCGTTGCTATTGCGTCTCGTAGCCTCTGCTCTGTATGTATGGACTTGCTTGAGGACCTGGAAAGAGCTCTACACAGCAGCACCAGCAGTTAAGCGGGCAGATCGCAAACAACCCGCTTCCCCGTGTTTTGTTTTTGTACAGTGATCTGGAGCTAAAAAACACGGATGCTGGATTTTCTATACTTTACTAGCTTTAAAGAAAGCGACGGGACCGTAGGCGATTCCAGTCCCCGGGCAGGGCGACACGTTTCTTTCTTTAAAAATGATCAGAGCGAGAACAGCTCCGTTTCCCAGCGATCGGGAATGGCGTTCGTATTTCGGCAAGAATAAAGAGTCTTCGGGTATGAAGACATACTGAGTCGAGGAGGGAAATAATAAAAACGGAGCGCCACGAAGGAGGAGAGCGCAAAACCCGAGAGTGAGACATTTACTGTACATGATGAAAAGCAATGGCCTAGATCTGGAATCGTCTGGAGTTGGTCTGCCACCCTGGGCTCATTGAATGCTGTTTGGGGGCTTTTATTTGACTACCTGCAGGAGACGAAGGGGATAATTGCTGTAATCGCTGATTGCGACCTTAGTGGAAGACCTGCGCTGTTCCTTAAAACTTTGGGATCACTTCTTTTATACTGTACTTTTTTTATATAAATATGTATTTTTTGTAGGAAATATTTTTTTTTTCCCTTTGCAATAAAGTGGATCTAGTGGTCGCCTATGTCTTGGTGTGTAATGTGGCGCTGCTAGAGGTGTGAGCTTTTGTCGACAGACAAAACTAACAATGGCAGTGACAACAGAATCTGATCATTTTCGGGGTAAATCGATTTGCACTTTCGAGAACAGCAGCCCCTGGGCTCCCAGTCGCAACGGGTATGTGAAGACGTATGTCACCCCTCTGTCTCCAGACCGGGACTGCGGATCGTGGGTAGGGCTGATGATGACAAAGATCTGGAACTCCAAGAGACTTTCGTCTGCGTTATGCGTGGGGTCGCTTTCGGTCTTTCTCGCTCTGGTGGTGAAATTTGTGAACGGGGAACTCGAGCACAACAGCCGCAGCAGCGGCGGCGGCGGTAGCAGCAGAGGCAGCCGAGACAGCCAGACGGGGTCCCCAGTTCACTCCGCGTCAGGGTGCGCGGTGGATCAGTTGCAGTCCTGGGGGCACTTGGTATCTCATCTCTTCACCTTAGTATGTGCCTTCTTCTGGGTGGGCTTGTATCTGATGCGCTGTGGAGTCCCGTTAAAAACTGCCCTTTTCCTCCTGACTGTCTGGCACCTGGGAGAAGCAGCAGCCCAGTGTCTCCTGCTTAGTGCGGACGAACTGCTGTCTTTCACGGCAGCCGTGGTGACACTCGCTCTTTTGGCAGGCGGAGCACTCATGTTGGTGAGACTGAAGCGGGGCATTTCTGTTGTCATCTTCATCAGCTTGGTCAGGACGATCTCGCTCCTTTCGCTAAACAAGGTCCGGGCCAGTTGGAGACCTTACTTGGCGTACCTGGTCGGGGTCCTGGGCATTCTGCTGGCGAGGTATGCTGACAGGCTCCTGCCGAACCAGGGGACTCATAAGGAGGGCTGTACCTCCGTGACTGGAGCGAAGGAAGAGATCCCGGTATTTAAAAGGAGAAGGAGGTCCAGCTCGGTAATATCATCAGACATGGCACACGGTCAGCCTAGCGGCAACAAGACACACAGAAGAACTTCGCTGCCTTGTATTCAAAGGGATCAGGTAAGGAAGAGATTAAGGACGAGCATGTACGGATTACACAGCAGTTGCCAAGTCCGACTTTGCTCGGGATTTCTGGGCATGTACAGTGGGAGAGGATAACGGGGCCTGGGAGGCACTGGATTAAAGTCAGAGTATTAATGCAATCTCACTTCTATCCGTTTCCCCTGCGGCAAAGTAATATATTGGGAATAAAAGTGGATTTATGTTTTTTTAAGTAAATTGCTTGAACTGTTTACCCTTGAATGATCCCTGACATATTTATATGTGCGGTAGGATTTTGGCTGTGATACAGTATATAAATGCAGTGCTTGTTCTGTGTAAGGTTTACTTTTGTTTTTCGTTTGCTATACACTTTGCGTTTGCGTATACTTCTGTACTGTATGTGAGTGACGGTAACCTTACTGTAGCCTTACTTTTATCAAAGTAGCTGGATGTCTCAAAAACTACAGAAACAGATATACAGTATACAGAAAGCGACAGAAGTTTGAGAGACATACAATATGCTGTACATAGAACTCAGGCCACTCAATTTTAAAAGAAAATCCTTTACGATTTGAAGACAGAGCTTACTAAAAATCCTTTCACCCAAACAGCAGAAATACTTTTTAGTTATGGTTCATAGTTTTTAATGGAAAGCGCTGTGCTGTGCAGTACATGGCATGATCGTCTTTGGAAATTAAAGAGACTGTGTGTTACCTAGAGATGCTTAAGCAGAAAGCATAATTCTGATAATATTTCTGAACCCAGACCTACGGTTCACCAACTTTGTAAGGTACAGTAGGTGCTCGTTTAGGGGTGATCACTTTAAGCCTGTGATTAAGGACTGAATTTACAGTAAAAGGACAGGGGAGCTTGCTCATTAAAAACTGCAGAGCAGTGCAGTCCATAGAACTGCAAATGTTCTTGGGAACTTTAGTCATCGCTCGCTTTCCAAAGAACAGCAAACGAATAAGACAGAATCTGCAAATAGCATATTAAAAATAGATCAATACAGTCCTTGGCATATTCATCTCTACTCGTGTCAAAGTGCGTCCTTTAAAGCGTACAGATTTGATCATTTGCATGGTTAATGGGTCAAACATAGATTTTCTGAATATTTTGATACTGTACTGTATGTAAAAATATCAATAAACATTAATCCTGATTTTAAACAAAAAAAAAAGAAAACCACCTGATCAATTAACAAAATCCAGGAATTTACGTATTAACGACATATTTGTGAGTTTCCCATAAAATGTATAATTATTACAGTAGCCTGTTATAGATATCCTGAGGCACAGCGGCGCCTATAAATTGGTGATGAAGCCGCTTTTTTCTTGATGCGAATTAACTTTAGTCTAAATATCGGCGTGCGAAATACGTTGTTTATAAGTAGCCAACTACAGATGGAGAAAAAAAAAGTTCTCTCGATTTAAATGTGTGGTACAGTAACATCTAAGACACCCAAGTGTAAATAAATCTGAATCTGAGGTTTAAGTGCCATCACGTTAAATTTCGAAAGTAATGTGTGATTTGCATTTTTTTCTGTTTTACTATGGGATAATAAGTAGGTGAAATTGTTGGAGTAAACTGTCGCCTTAGTGAGCAACGTTTGGCCGTGTGAGTTCTGCTTTCTCTTCAGAATGTACAGTGTATGCATTTATTTTAGGGGGTTTTAACTCATGAGGCAATGTTGAAAATATGAGCAAAGGAGGCAGGTCCTGTAAAATGTTATCAGTGTAACACAAACATCATGTGTAGAATTCGTCGAAAAAGTGATGGATTTCTTCCTAAACTGTTACAGATTACAGATGACATGATAACTGATCTCCATGTGCATGAGTGAGCAGAGTCTCAACACCGCAGATAATACTGCGTTGTCGGAGAACAGGATCGGCTTGTGGTTACTTCAGATTCTTGGGAATTGTGGATTTTTGGAGTGTCCGTGTCCTTATCGTGTTTTGTAGAATCACATTTAGATTCTTTGAAAGCTCTGTGTCTTGGTCAAGACTTAACTACAGTTCTTTTACGAAATGAAAGACTGTGTGCTACTGTATGTACAGTATGGACTCTTCTAGAGATCTCATGGTTTTTTAATTATCTTGACCATATGTTGTTAAGAGCACATCTAATATAAAGTTTAAAAAATCACAATTTACGGTCCTGAGCTTATCCCTCTCAATTTACACCTCACTTTAACCAGAATTTCACTTCTAAAGTGAAATTTTAGTTCAAAACTCTGGCTGTTTGAGACGTTGCACTGTACTCGTTGAAATGTGCTTTATGAATTAGAAATATCTCTGTGAGCACGCAATCAGAACAGTCTTTTTTATTTTAACCTTGGACATTATTTTACTCTCATTTACTGTACTTTTTAGCACAATACACACATTGAATACCGGTTTGATTAATTTATTATCCCTTGATTGGTTGTCATAACATGCTGCCCACATGTTGATTTTAAAAGACATTGAATAATGGATAAAATAAAGTGACAAGGGGAAAAACATAAAAAAACTTTATTAGCTTTTCATTACTAGTTATGTGTTTTGAATACAATTTCTTTGTAAACCGTTTACAGTGTATATTTCTAAAAATGCATTTTAAGTGAATAAAATTATAGTGGAATATAAATGCTATCATTAAAAAAGCTAAACGTATTGATGAAACACGTTAAACCTTTATTTTAATATTACTAAATATTTTATTTTTTAATAACGACAACATTGCTGAACATTAAATAGGATTAGGGACGCTTTTGGTAGGCTGAATTCAAAGTGGAGAATATCACCAACCAATGGCTGCTTTTGTGATAAAAAGGTAATAACAAACAGTAATGTATATGTTTTGATTTGGAATTTTCTTAGTTCTACGGATTTGCTGTATCTACTGCATTTCGTTGTCCGGCTTCATCAGTATTGGAAGGAGCCCTCTAGTGACTGCGTTGTGTAACTACAGACAACGGGAAGTCCGTGTGTTCAAAGACGGAATTTTGTATGACAACACGATTTTAAAAACAAATGTTTGGAAAAAAAAAACACATTGCAGCACCATGAATAATTTTAGTATTTCTAAATCAGAATATCTTTGTGCATAATGCATTGTTACGTTTCTTCTGTGCATATTTGGGAAGCTGCAGTGACTGTTTTAGAAGTCTACAATTTATTTTGTATAAGACCTTTAGGGATCTACGCCACAGGCAAAGAACAGGGATGATTAAATGAGAGAGCTGCTTGTCCAGAGATTATAGCCTTAACCGGACACTCCTCATGCATGACTGATACTGCCATACTTGAGATTTTCTTAATTTGAGAGATAACAAGTAGCCATTATTATCTGTGTACAATAAAAGAGGAATAGCTATGCTTAAGGCTATTATTAAGTACTGTAGTTCTTATTTGGCTAAATAAAATGGAGATTTCTGACATTTATCACAATACATGGTAACTGTTTACTGTTGCATATCAGAATATAAGAAATGAGAGGTGGCTATCTGGCCCATCAAGTTCGTCTGGTTTTCAGTAGCTAATAAATCCAAGAGACTCATCCAACTGATTCTCGAAAGAAGCCAGGTTATTGGCTTCTACAGCATACCTGGACAGCTTGTTCCATGCACCCACAGCCCTTTGTGTAAAGAAGTGCCTCCTGTTCCTGGTTATAAATGCACTTCCATTTACAGTATGGTTTCCAGCATGTTTCACTGTTTAGTCTAAAGTCCGCCCAGTTGACAAGGGTGTCTAGATCAGTGTCTTTGATAGTCTGTATCATTCCCCCCTTGAAGTCTTCCATGTTTAAGACTAAAAAGGTTGAGTTTTTTTAGCCTCAGTGTATGCCATTCCTTCCTCTTTCCCAGAATCCCGCTGGGTGCTTTTCTCTGGACTGATTCAAGGGCTGAAATATAATTCCTATAAAGTCGTGAGCAGAATTGTATGCCATGTTCTAAATGGGGTCTTGCTTGTGCATTGTGTGGTTTAACATAACACTATTGCCTGCCATTTTGTTTGCCTTGTCTACTTTTGTGTAATTGTGTATTGTGTAAAGGAATGGTGTGCCTTCTGATTTGAAAATATATCAGATCAATGAAAATTTAGAATTTTCTTCTAAGCGAAGTGGTATATAGTATATATTTTATAGATTACATAGAAGGTGTCCTCCTAGGTTCAAATTTAAAATGAGTGTTCTATGGGTAAAATTCAGTAGCACAGCTACAGTGCCTTGGAAAAAATATTCACACCTTTCCTATGGTGTCCCATTTAGTCAAATTCCAAAATAATGCATGCACACGTTTTGAGACTTGAATGCTCAAGATGAAGACTTCTAAAGCGAGATACAGTCCAGCAAATGACGGCAAAAACTTTAGTTTGGTTTTAGTTTTAGAGTATGAACTGAAATACTGAATGTTAATTGCATATGTATTCAGACCAGTGATCTCAGTATCAGATGGAAGCACCTCTGGCAGCAATTACAACCAAAAGTCGTTTAGGATACGTCTCTACCAATTTTGCATAACAGCCTGGAGTAATATTTGCCCAGGCTTCTTGGCAGATTTACTCAATTTCTCTCAAGTTGGACGGCGATCACTTATGGACAGCAGTATTCAAGTTGTTTAAGATTCTCAATAGGATTCAAGTCAGCACTTTGACTGGGAAACCCAAGAACATTCTTTTTCTTAACCTTAAGCCACTCCTGCGGAGCTTTAGCGTTGTGCTTTGGATGAGATTGATTTGTGCCCCAGTTTTAAGTCTGTAGTAGTTTTAAATCTGGGTGAAAGAGGCTTTTTTTTTTACTTTTTGCCTGTACTGTGATATGTCCATTTTCCTTTAATCGTAACGAGATTTACCGTCTCAGCTGATGAGAGCAAAAATATAATATAATGTTGCCTTCACCATGCTTGGCAGTAGGAATAGGTTTAACTGAATGATGCACTATGTTGTGTTTGCAACAGAGGTGATGTTTTGCAAAATAATTTGCCAAATGTTTGCAGCATCACTTAGGTGCTTTGCTGCATATCCCATTCCGGATTTGAGATGTTGTGTTTTCAGCTTCATACACCCCCCTCTTTGCAGAGCGACTGGGATATTGTTAAGCCACGTACATTTGCTTCCATCACAGCCACTGAACTCAGTAGCTCTTTCAATGTCACTGTTGGTCTCACAGGGGCATCCCTAATCAGTTTCCTTCTTGCTTTGTTGCTCAGATTGGAGGGAACACCTAATCTGGGCAGTGTCTGGGTACCATCCACTTCTTAGTGATGGACTTCATCATGATCAGACTTATTTTTCTGACCTGTGCCTTTTTTGTATAACTTTATTCCTGAGTTGGTTAGAAAGCTCCCCGATCCTCATGGTGGAAACATTTCTTGAAATTCACCGACTGTGGGACCTTACAGAGACAAATGGATTTATTCTGAAATCATGTGAACACTTCTCATTACAATCTTTAGGTTCGTTCAAGTAGCTTTTTAATGTAAAAGGTATTGTATGCAGGGGGTAGACACAGTGTTATAAAACATAATTTGTAGCAACGTTGGTTTAATGATGATCCCTGCATTAGATTTCATGAAAGGCTGTTTCTTGTCCTGTGTATCTTCTCTAAACTAAAGCAGTCTCTTTTACAGTACACAAATGAGGGAATACGTCATAGTTCCACTGTTGTTTAATGTTTGTTGAAGAAGTAATGATAACACTTGCATTTACTATTACATAATGTCTCAATTTGCTGCATGCACTGTACCAATACAGCTCATGTTTTCTGCACATTCCTTGATTATTTTTTCTGTTTAGGTTCCTAAACAGTTCAGTTATACTGTATAACTAAGGAATGCTGTCTATTCCAGTCAATAACCACCTCTGTAGATAGACTTATGAGAGCTACAACAGGGAGTGATGGAGAAAATGAATGTGCTGCAGTATTATACAGGAGGGGTCAATTTCTTGGTTAAAAGACAAACAGGACAGACCAGTTTCAAGTAAATGTACTAACAGTTTTTGAACTTTTTCAGATGACGGCTTTACTGTAATGTGCTTACTATAGTTTCTTGTTTTTGGGAAATGTATTTCAGTGCATTTACAGGATTGATTTTCTAGGGTTTTTAGCTTCACTGGGAATATACCTTACTCGAGTGCGTGTGTTCTGTCCTTCCTCGTTAGTGAGCACTTCATCTGCCATGCACGTCTTCAAGTCTTCAAGACTTCAAGTCTGTACATTCAGAAACGATTCTCTCAGTGAGCCATAGGACATGTTGAGTATCTCTTGCAAAGCTGTAATAAAACAACCAAACAAGTTAGATCAGACATAAAGACAGCAATAGCTTTTAGCATTAGCTTGCACAACGTTCAGGGCATGACAGAGGTACACAGAAAGGTCTTAAGTGGAACCTTGAGGTCAAAAAGTTATATTAACATGGAATTTTATTTCAGGCAACACTAAATCCCAGATTTACATTATATAAATGAGTGGTAATGTTTTGTTAGTACTGACTTTTGAAGTGTTATGTTTTCCTAGTTACCATGTATGTAAGTAAAACAAACCCAACTACCACTATAATAGTTCAAAGCAGATACTTGTTAAAAACAATAGCAGCATATTGATAATGATAATTATGAAAATAATGATAATTATATTGGCAATGAAAATAATGATAATTATCACTGTGTAATCTCCTGTCTGTGATTTGTGATGGCAATTTACTGAATTTTTATTTTTATGTCCGAATTTGTGTGCTGTGAAGACAAGGCATGTTGATGTATTTCTATGTGGGCATCCTGTCCACATTGATGACTAGATTTTACTTTGCTGTTCCAACAATTATATACATCTGGCTAGTTCATTGGTTGAATACCAAAGAATAATTAGCTCTCGTAGTTCAAGTAGGTAGCTGCGTCAGCATGCGTAGGCTGCAAAGGAACAAGTAAAGGTTTATTCCATGCTGAAAAGAGAAGAAAAGAAACACAACGTTCAGACTGTGGAGCCTTCTTCAGGTGCGATTATTATAATTATTGTTCTAGGTTTTTGAAACTCTAGATAATAAATAAAAATATTCCCAAAAAAGATGTCTTACTCTCAGTGGTATGCAGTGCTCTTGGAATGAATACAGAGTACGGAAACAGTTGATTTTATAAGATTGACTAGAACACAGCTTTACAGACTCTATTTTGACTTTCCCATTAAGATGTTTTTTTTTAAAAAACAAAGTATTCTTTTAATCTGCACTTCTCTATTTTATCCTTCCTTGGGGATGTTTTAATTTAACAGCAGTACAGAGTTAGTAAACATACGTCTTTGTATTTATGTTATAAGGATACTTAACTATGTTCATTGGAGTATGGAGCAAGAGTTCAAATGGGCTTTGCTGTGTGAAGTAGCACTGTTTCTGTACTTTATGCTCTCGGAAAAAAACATTACAAGCAGTCCATTGAACCCTTCTAGCTCAATAAAAATACCAACATGAAGCTTACTCTATCCCTAATCGACTCTCCCTGATTAGTATTGTCAATGTAACCAAAGTTTATTTAAAAAAATGGTTTTCAATTCTATTGATGAACACGCTTAACAGTAGAGCAACAAGCAAAAGATACTGTAACCTTCAATTGTCACTGAACCAGAATAAACATAAGGCTCATACAATACGTAAGTATTGTACATAAATACTGTATACGATATGTACACTCTGAACAGTTTGATGCTGTAGTTTAAACTTGGTGTTTAATGGTTTAGTGTTACATGCTTGGAGTAGGGGATAAAAAAAGTCTTTGTAGTGCTTAACGGGACAATGGCTTCTTCTTTTTCAGAAATTAAAAGTGTCCAAGAAGTGATGTACTCCCAGTTTCCCCTGTGCTCACTACATCATGTACAACAGAAAACAGAGGACATTATTTTTCAAAGCAATTAAATCTGAGTGTTAAAACCAGTAGAGTTATCTGATTGATATCACTTCCATTGCATAATTTCAGCTTTATTAAATATGAAATATTTGTAGATGTTTTGAAAACAGCAAACATACTGTATATTTTGAAGAGATTTTCAGCTCTTAGGGTGCTAGTCTGAGAGCTCATTGTATGCCTCACGTAACGTTTTTGTCTGGGTGACGTCTTTTCAGATATGATTTCACTGCTCATTTATTTAGTATAGTTGCTGCTGGAAATAAAGTTATTACTGGTAATTGGGTTCATTGTTTGTGGGACAGTTTTACAAGAGTCTTCTTAATTTTATGTGTTCCCGCTCCCCAGCAAATTGTGTAATAGCCAGCTTTTTCAAATAAACAGGTCTGTGTTTCGCAAAAACTGTAATTCCCACAGACATCTCTTTAAAACTAAAACAAACAAGAAAAAACACAGAAATAGAAAATGTGCACAGTACCACTGTAACAGAACCAAGGTTCTAGAAAGAGAGTTTTCTCCTGGATTTTAAACTGGATTTGCAAAATATCTCCAGATTGGTCCAGGTTGTGCTGAAAAGAGCAGCAGTTAATTGAGTTGGTAGGCCTCCACTTTTGCTTCGAGTTATTATAAATTAATACAGGCAGTACTGTTCTTGGCACCACTTTCTCAGTCGTGTCGGAGTGACACCCAGGACTGGGGTGTTTGAGTCTGGAATGAAGGGTTTAGCAGACCTGGGAGGTATTTATGTCTGGCTTCACACTGTTGGACCTACGACTGCACTGCTGTCCCTTCACCCAATATCCATCCCAAGCAGTGATTTCACAATTGTACACTCGAAGGAGAAACCACAAACTTGCAAAACAACCCCCTCAAAATGTTTTATTTATTCGTTTACGTAAGTGAGGGAAAGAGACAACGTGAGGTCCTTAGCTGGGTTCTCCTGACTTTTTTTCTGTAATTATTCTTGAGATAGCTCCCACTCAGACCGAGGCCAAACTGTGATGATTACCAGCTGTAAAGCAAGTCCAATATTCATTCCAGATGACAACATGAAGCAACACTAGGAAATGCTAACTTGGCACTGCTGCAGCTTAACTATTGTCATACATGAGAATGATGGACCATTATACTGTATATTAGCTGATGGATGTTAAGGACAGATTGTAATTTGCTGCCGTGGTAGAATTCTGGCCATCACAGAGGACAGTCACCACCCCGGGCATGAGCTCTTCACCCCACTGCCCTCAGGCAAGAGATATAAGAGCATACGGTCACTTACCACTAGATTCTTCAATAGCTTCTATCCACAAGCAGTGAGACTGGCGAACACATTTAGCCATCCCCCTCGGACCACACCCACACCATCACCATCTACCTCATTGTAATTTATTTATTGTACGTCTCCAGTCATTGTTTACACGTGTGTATTGTTTACATTCAAACTGTCTGCATGTTTACTTGCACATTGTCTATTGTTTGTTTGTACATTGTCTTGATGCACTGTTTGCACTTTGTTTTGTTTTTTACACTTGTTTTACAAACGAGAGACTTTCTGTAAGTAAGAATTCCATTGTACCAGTACCGGTTACATATGGCAATAAAGTTCAAGTTCAAGTTCAAGTTAATTTACAGTATGTATGAAAGGATGAGTATGTTACCCATGTAAAACAGATCTGTTCTGAGTCTGCATGTAAGCATATATATATATACCGGGATACCATGTATATTTTAGTTACAATATGAGACAATTAAACAACATAAACTAAAGAGAAAAACCTGAAAAATGTTGATAATATAAGTATTCAGACCAGCAATCTCACTATTAGGTGGAAGCGCTTTTTGTAGCAATTACAGTTGCAAGTAAGTCTCAATTGGATAAGTCTCTACCAATTTTGCCTGGTGCAGTATTTGCCCATTCATCTTGGCAGATCTGCTCAAGCTCTCTCAATTTGCACGAGGATTGCTTATGCACAGCAGATTTCAAGTCTTTTCAAATTCCTAATAAGATTCATGTCAGAGAGTTTGACTAGGCAACCAAAGGACATTTCTTTTTCTTAGGAACTCCTGTGTAGCTCTGGCCTTGTGCCTTAGATCATTGTCCTGTCAAATTGTGAATTTTCATCTCAGTTTTAAGTCTGTAGCAGACTAGTACGGGTTTGTTATTAGTATGTACAGTACTTGACCTTTTCTACTCCTGACAAGCTTTCTAGTCCCTGCTGTGAAGAAGCTTCCCCAGAGCATGATGCTGCCACCACCATGCTGAACTGTATGGATGGTTTGGGCTGGGAGATGTGTATGTACTGTAGTTCTTTCAAAGGTGCCATTCCCTCATGGTGACATCCCCATCTAGTTTCTTTCTTGCCCAGCTGCTCAGTTTGGAGGACCAGCCTGATCTAGGCAGTGTCTGGTTGGTACAGCACACCATCCATGTCTTGATTTTGAGTGAACTATATTCAGAAGAATATTCAGAGACTTTGATATTTTTTGTACCCTTCTCATGATGACCATTACCTGGCCAAGGAACCCCACAGAGTTAGGTGTTTTTGTTCTGAACTAATTTTGTGGCTCGTTAGGATAATTATGTTCACCTACAGCAAATTAATTTAGGTTTGCCGCATTTGAATACTTGTGCAATCATAACTTTTCCATTTTCTTCACAGTGTTTATTTTTGTTTTTTGCTTTGACGGTGTGGAGTAGGTTGTGTACATACCGCGTTTTAACTGTAACTTCAAAATGGCATGACTGCAAGTTTTAAAGCAACAAAATCTGAAAATTGTGCAAGAGTCTGGATATTTTTGCAGGGAACTGTATATATAAAAGGTCTGATGCTTCACATACTTAAACAGTTTTCAGGATGTAATACTGTAAGTGCTGTTTTGTGTAGGAAGACAAAGTTCTTGCTGGAACGGAAATCTTCCTCCAGTATAAATGAGAGGTGAATTCTTCAAATTTCTCATGCTCTGTTCCACACACATTGCTGTTCGTACTTCATAAATCCTTTGTGGCTTCCTTGGAATGGCCGCACGACTCCAAGTTTCTAGTGTGGCCATTCCATGTTTCATGGTGGACAATAAATGTTTTTCTTTAACATTTCATTCTTCACTTTTCCAATAATGTTTGGGTTTTTTGTCCTCTTATTCTTTTCCTGTCTCATCTCGTTATTCCCAGTTTGCACTTTTCCACACTTATTTATGTTGCTTGTACTGTAGTTCCTGAATCACTCTTCTATTCAGCATCCAGTGTTTCCCATCCATACTATACTTTAGCAGAGGGAGCACGAGTTACTCAATGCAAAAATGTCTTGACTCAAAAACGTAGTTTTCCTTTCAGGATGATATCTAATTTAAGCATCCTATTCCATTCTGAACCTTATTTTTCCTTCACAAGTCAGGTTATCATTTTGGGGATTGATCTAAAATGCTTAGTTGGTGACTCCTTGCAGCTTAGTTCAATTGGCTTTGGTCTCCATAGATAGAGCATACCTGTTAGACATGGCTGTTGTCATAGGTTTATTTTCATTTGAACTACTGTGTGTTGCTTACTTGATCAATTTCTTGGATTTGCATTTGTAATTCATTTGGGTTTGGTGCAAGCATAATGATGTCATCTGAAAATTGCAGGTGGTTCAAATAGACTCTACAAATCTTCGGGTCAGTGTTGTCCAAGTCCAAGTGTTGAAGACTTCTCCTAAATTTGCCGTAAACCGCTCTAGGGAAATTGTCTCATTGGCAAACATCCTCACTCCTGCTGTTTCCTATTGAGAAGATAACCTTATTCATTCTGGATGCTGCATTCTTGTACGTATCTTGGAATGTTGGGTATTGTCAATGTCTTCTTGCCTGAAACCTATTCAAACAGACAGGGGAAAAAGGTTTTTACTTTAATCAGTTGATAGCAAAATAAAGAGAAATAGCTCCTGTTTTTCAGAATTTTGTTTAAATAAAAGGAAAGAAGAAAATAAAGAATGGAGCATTTCCTGTATATTGGTTGTAAACATTGAAAGCCTGTAATTTGATCATATTGTTCTCTTATATATATTTTATATGGCTTAATATCATTACAAATGTAAACAATGTGAGTGGCGCTTTCTGATGATTTCTTAGTGGTTCACCTTTCCAGAATCCTTCTGTTTGGCCATAGGGATCTATATTTAATTTATTTTGAACTGCCTAAATAATTTAAATAAGAAATATCATGTTTAACATCATTTTGGCTGTCAATCCAAATTGAGATTCAGAATGTTTTTCATGTAAATTCTTATTGTTCTTGCTTTCTGATTAAATGTGAAAAAAATAAACATAATTTCATATTCTTCAAAGACTGCCTGAGAAATTTTGGAAACATATATTTTATTAACATTAAACATTTCATGGAAGGTTCCCAGGTAAGTTGTGTCTTCGTCCTAGTTTTCATAAAATCTGACACCAAAACAAGTTTAAGAAACACAGTAACCTTGTTAGTACTATGTACATTACTGTGCTTCATTTTTAAGTGAGAGTCCTAAAGTTCTTTTTAAACAATCAGTTGTGTTTATTCTCAAATCAAGCCGATAAGATCAGAAGAGCAAATGATGTCAGTTTTGAATACTAGAATATCTGTCTTAGAGGACTCTTTAAACTAGAACCCACCTAGTTAAATTGCTGTATTTCATAGCAGATTGTTTTAAAGCCTCTGAGACCTCTTGCTTTATGATAAAATTGTAGTTTTCCCTTAGCGTCCATAAGCCCTGCTTGAATAAAAAGTGTAGAAGCAAAGGGAAATCTTTCTTTCCATGCAAGAGTTGCATACCTTTCATTATTTTCTTCCTTAATAGCCTGTACCCTGCTTCGGAATGTAGGTTCAGCTGTCTCAAAACGGCCGACTGCCAAACCTCATTCATTTAAAACGAAACTCGCTGGCTTTTTCAGAACGGCTCTTTGAATAAATTTGAAGCCGACCCTGATAAAGCAGTGTTCTTGTGTGACCAGGTGCACACCAGCACAGCTAATGAATAGGAGGTTTTATGCAATCAGGAACTGAGAGGGATAAAAAAAGTTAGTTTTCGAGCCAAGGGCACCAAACCCAGCAAATTGAAATTACAACAATCAGACGTTCCCAAAATCCCATTTTTTCTGGAGTTTGCTTACTCTGGCAAAGGACCATCCCAGTAAATGCTCCTTCAATTTGTAACTATTATCTGTGGGCAAAAAAGAGGATGCATATATCCGAAAGCATTAGATTGAATTCTGCATCCAAATACAATTTATTGTGCCATTTTAGGTTGAGATTTTTTTGGTTTTCTTTAAAATACACCAGTACATTTCACTGTCAGTTTTTTTGTTAATTTTCATTAACAAGACAACTACTGTATATAGATCTGCATACAGTTAAGATAATGCAAACTAAAGTTGACCTACAGATGTTCTGTAAAGCGTGGCTGTCTTGGAAATGTAAAAGTGGACATTGTCCTCCTAGACAGGAGAAACCTCCTGGGGCTGCATTTGAAAAAAAAAAACAATGTGCAAACAAATGCATGTAACACCACTAATGCTACTGACATTTTCTAAATTTGACCAAGGATGCTGAAAAAGAAAGGCTTTTGAAATAACTTCATACTGCATAATGTATTCTGAAGTGTAATCTGAACACTTTTAAAGTACAAAATCAGTAACATAAATCACAAAACCATAGACTCTTGTCAGCTCTACAGGCTTTTTAAACCGATTCTACAGTTTGTATGTTTTCCTGGAAATTGTTTGAATCCTTTGAAACAAGATTTACTTGTTTACTTTTCTTCCACAAAAACAGACAAATCAAATATCTGTAAATGGCATCATTTACTCTTGAAAGTTTGGACAGGAATCGTTTATCAAAGGGGGAAAAGTTCTTAGGTTAATGCTGGTTCTGTAAAAACTATGCTGGGATAGATATTCCTAATACAGTCTTTGTCACAGTTTTGTAGTTTTTTTTTAAGATTCATAAAGATTTTTACAATCTATTTAGACAGAAAACATTCACTAACGGTTTAGTCTATGCTTCTGTGACTCTTTTCATTTTTTGTGTAAAGTTGCTAGAACGCTCATAGATATAATAAATTGCATAAAACCTAATGAGGCTTTAGGCCTGGATGAGTGTCCAGTTTAAGATAATGTATGAGGAGATTGTGCTCTATGTGTTCAGTGGCATTTCAGGACAAGCTGAGAAAGCAGGGGTACAAGACACATTCTCCTCCCTAGATAAAGGACAAGTGGTGTGATTAGTGAACACTGGGCACTGCATTCCAGACTGCCAAAAGCTAATGAGGTTTTGAACACAGAGACAAGGTCACCATAGCAAAAACCCAGAGATAACAGAGCATTGCTGACTCTGTGCTGTTTTCTAGCAAGTCACGTGCCTTCCACAATTTGTGAACATTTCCTTTTTTTATTTCTTCAATCTGTCTGAAAGAAAACGTTGTCAAATGTCACTTCAATGTGTTTGCATAGCAGGGTGCTTGTGTGTGAAACATGCTCTGAAGTGATGCACCAGAAAAGCTTGTCGTGTTTTGGTGAAATATTTTTCTGGTTTTCAGTGTTGAATAATGGACTCTTCCCAAAAGGTGATAAAGGAAAAATAATAATAATAATGTGGCAGTCCAGTCCAGTCTAAATGTCTAGATATTTAAAAAAATATTTAGGGCCAATGTTCCCTAAAGCTAATTAACCTACCAGTATGTTGCTGAATTGTGGGAGGAAACCAGAGCACCCAGTGGAAACCCACATGAACACAGGGAAAACATCCAAACTCCACGCTAACTGCACCCCAGTAATCAAACCCAGGACCCCAGCAGTGTGAAACAGCAGTGGAAACCACTGTGCCACCACGCCACCCCCATGTACTCAGTGTGTATTGACATTTTCCGCAAAAACAATCACTCAATGCAGTAAACTGAACATAACATTAGTGGTGGTGGAGGGGAGCCCCCATTACCTGTAAAGCACTTTGAGTGGAGTGTCCAGAAAAGCGCTATATAAGTGTAAGCAATTATTATTATAATTATTATTATCATAACAGTAGTAAGATATGTATAGAAAGAGAGATACAAGAATAAAGGAAATTTCCTCAAAGTATAACCAGAAACAAAACAATTACAGTGTTGAAAGGAGGAGATGCAAATACAGTAAAGTTTAAAAACAAAATGTTATTATTAACAGTACTAACCATTTATAAAGATTACTCACAGTGTTCATAAGGTCAAGCTGTATGAAATGTGATTTTCATCTTAAAAACAACAGAGAGACTCCCTTATAAATGTTAAAACAATGTTCCATAGTTTAGGGGCCACCTAAAATGTCTTCTCAGCTCTCTGGGACACTGAACAGGGCTGCATTCTGTGACCTAACAGGCGGACTGAGGACATGTGGGATCAACATGTCTTGCAGGTATTTGTGTCGAACAGGAAGCCAATGGAGGTGTGCCAGTACAGGGGGTACATGTTCAAAATTCTTTCTTTGTTTACAATTTCTCCATTGTTCTTGTTACAATTCTGGTTCTTGTTACAGTTCTGGCAGTGACATTCCAAACAAGCTGTGGTCATGAAATAATACGACTTGAGATACCAGAGGAAAGAGCATCAGAATAATCTAGGCTTGATGTTTCAAAAGTATGCGTTATCTGCTCGATGTCAGGCAGAGAAAGAACGTGTTTAATTTTGGCAGTGATTCTTAGATGGAGAAAAGATACCTCCATGTTGCTCAAAGGAGTAAACTTGATCAGGCGTCCTGTCAATGAAACCACTGGTGGTTACATTTTTGAAGTTGGTGGCAAGGTTCCAATTGTATTATCTCTGTTTTATCAGAACGTTAAAAAAAATGACATCCACTACTTAATATCAGCCAAACAACTCATAAGTTATGAATTGCTGGACAGCATCAGCATAACTTGAAATGTTAACATCATGGTTTTGGAAAATCTCTCTTACGAGCAGCAGTATGAAGAGAACACAGAATTGGGCAGGATTAGATCCCTGCCTGGCACCCCAAGAGGCTATCGATAGAAGTCGTTTCCTCATTTTTAAGAAACTGAAGTCAATTTAAGATCTTGGACTGAAAACGGGGATGGCATCGTGGCGCAGTGGTTAGCATTGGTGAGTGCGTCACTGGGGTCTGGTTTCAGCTGTAGACCTGGGGTGCTATCTGTGTGGAGTTTGCAAAGAAAAGCAATAAAATGTGTTCAATGTATACGTACAGTATAAGTATTCAACCTCTCTGCTATGGCAAACCTAAATTTCTAACATACCAGGTACAAAAAATTACTTTCACCAGTTACACAATTAGTTGAATGGCCTTTGTCTGTTTGCAATTAGGGTTGACTTGATTTCAAAAGAAATACACCTGACTCAGTAAGGTCTCACTGCCAGGTAGTGAACTTCAAGCAAAGATTGAGATTTAGAGCCATGAAAATGTGGACCTTTCAAAACAACCCAGAGATAAAGAAAAGGCACCAACAATGAGAAGTTGTTTAATTTGACCAAAGACTGAATATTCCTATGAAGTTAATTTTTAAGAAGTGAAAGGTTTATTGTACCACCCAGACAGACAAGGAGCTGCCTTGCAAGTAGGAAACTTGTTAGGTGTGCCCCCATGAGGACCATGGTGGTTCTGGGCAAGTTAAAATGTACATGAGTTAATGGTATCTCAGTCACTTCCACAAAGCTGACCTGTATGGCAGAGTGGAAAATATATCTCAAATTCCATGTGGAGTTTGCAGCAAAGCATTTAAGTGATATTGCAAACATGTTGAGAAAGCTGCTGTGGTCAGACAAGACAAAACTGGAACTTACTGGTCTAAATGCAAAGTGTCACATCTCATATGAACCCAGTGAAGTGCATCACCCAGACAACACCATCACTACTGACAAGGTGGTGGCAGTGTGATATTCTAGTTCTGATTCACATCAGAAGGGACAAGGAAGTTTGTGAATATGAGGAGATAGATAAAGCAAAGTACTGGCCAATCTTAGAGGAAACCTGCTTTAGATCTAAGACTGGGATAAAAATTTCCCTCTCAGCAGATAATGCAAAGCACAAGGCCAAAGTCACATTAGAGTGGATAAACCATGAATGAAATAATGCAAATGAATTCTTGCAAATGGTTAGTACTGGGCACAATTCCATTTTATTTTTACTGTTTTTTTATGTACAATACATCTTCTCCTTTCAACACTGTGATTCTTTTGTTTCTCTTTTTACTTTTAAGAAATTGCTTTTATGTTGTATTTTTCTTTTTATATGTTTCTTACTATCTTCAGTTCTGTTCAGTTTAATTATTTTTATGAAGTTTGCTAGATAAGGTGCACATTGATTGAGTAGATGTGACATAGGAGGGATGGTGTTCGCTGAGTGGGTGTTGTTGGGTTTGTGTCAGATCTAATGAATTTAGACCAGGAAGTTCGGGTTTCATCTCGTCTAACCACAAGTAGAAAGATGGGGATATTGTTGACAGTCATTGAACTCTGTCAGGTTTTCAAAGTTTCTACTGGCCTCAGAGTTGCAACTCGAACCAGTTTTCTCCTTTCCCTGCTGCTCTGTTTGGAGGGGTAACCAGATCATGCTAGTGTTTCTGGGTTGGATCATACTTCTTAATGATCGATTTAACAGTACTTAAAACGATACTGATGTTTTTTTCAATGTTTATATCTTTCTACAGATCCGTGCTTGTTTCCCAACTTTATCCCTGAGTTGTTTTGAAACCTCCTGGGATTTAACTATTGACATGAGGGGTGAAGCCCAAATACCCTCAATACTCAAGGGCAGGTTTCAAGTGTTTATTGTCTGTAGGAATTCTGGTGCTGGATTCCTGCCCTGTGACTGCCAGGGAAATGTCCAGTTCCTTCACTTTCCTGGTCAGGCAGTCCAGCCCCAGTGTGCCTCCATGCTAAATGGCCAGTGGGTAATCAACAACTGCTATGGTAATATGTATATTGAGATATATGTGCAACAGACCAGAAGTCACTGCTTCTATAACATAAGGCAGAAAAGGGAGATTGCAAACAGGCCTAAATTATTCACAGCAGTAGGATCTAACCCGTGATTTAAAACTGTTGTTTAGTAACAGCGACCTTAAGAGAACTAGCAACATTACCAGACAACAATGAACCATTAAAGAGTACTTAGAACAATGCAGTTGGACTTGGGTCTAGAGCACATGTGGTAGATTTAATCTTTGACATTTTATGGCTACATTAGTTAGATCCAGATGACTTACCTAAAAAAGAATCAAGTTTTTATTTAAAAGTAGGAGTATTTAGACCTTAACGGTTAATATCATTATCTCGTTACCGAGTCAAAATTTTCAAAAGTACCTCTTCCTTGCACTCATCTTGCAGACTCTCCTTATAAACAAATTAGGGAGTTAAATAAAATCTGTAAGTAAAGTCATGGTTACGAATGCACTTTTGTGCCTGGCTTTATTTTTGTAGTTTAGCTTTGTCTCCTTCACAGAAGTAGGTGATTTATTTTTATTTCCCCTGACATTGTGTTAGCCTGCTCTGTAGAGTCATGTGTGTGCACGTGTGTCTTGAAGTGGACACGAGTCTCACTAGGTGACTAGAGAAGGAACTTGCTATTTTAACCTCTGCTGGCTGCTTCCCAGTCCACTACATACTGCCTGGCCTCCCTGCTGAGTGTCCATATGAGCTCTGGGCTGCAAAACAAGCCCTGTTTTGTTATTCAGTCAATGGTGTGTTTTAGTTTTTAAAATATGCTGGGCAGATGGGGAAAAAATCAAACCTGCTTGTCCATCTGTCTGTCTGTTAATGGCCTTTCCAGGGGAAATCTTTATTCATAAATTGTGTAAGGACTGTTCTTTCATAGCCCATTTCAATTAGGAAAACTAAATGTGGAACCCTGAGCTGTATATTTCTTCTGTTAGTGGTTTGCATATTAACCTCCTATGAACTGAAAAAACCTTTATGGAAATACTTTAAAATATCTGACCATCACCTGAAATATTGTACAAAGCAAGCTACTATTGTACTATATCTTGTATGCTCTGCGTTATTTTGCTTCTATCCGATCCTTTTATAATAAAGATATTTTGTTAAAATAATAAGTGTAACACTTCTTAATGGAACACTGCATTATCATGGTCTGTAAGAAGCAGAGCTGTCACAGCAGTTGAAACATATATAGATTGTGACTGCACTTTATGGCTGTGCTTTTCTTTGCAAATGCTGAAGAGAACCCTTTTAATCAGCAAGAGATGTGGGGTTACTGGACTTTTGGAATAGTTCTCATCAACCTACACTGATTGTTATCCTTTCTTATAGATGAAGCTCTTTTGAACTGCTTCTTTCATAGCAATATATCATTGAAATATAGTTCCGAGATATGGGAATTAGTTTGTAGGCAAGCAAGCCTTGGTTACATTTATAATTGCAGTGAGACTGAATAGTCTGTATTGATCTGTTGTGGCTGTCCTGTCTGAAAGCATTGACATGGAAACTAAAGCTGGAGAGAACCCAGCTCTGACAGCTTCACCAGCTCTCTTTATGAATCTAATACAGAATGACCTCCTGTTTATATCTGTAGGGATATTGTATGTACATTCATGCAATTAAATATACTGTATATGAAAGTAAGGTTGTGGTCAAAACTATTCCCCCTGTCTTAAAATACTCGCTAAGTGAGCAGAACACAAGGAACTCATTTTTATCCATAAATACCCATTAGAAATCTTAAGGATGAGGATAATAATGATACATTTTCCAATATAAAACATATTTTGTCAACCAAACTGTACATCAAACTAAAAGTGCTAATTAAAATATAAATGCAAAAGTTTTTCCCAGCGTTTTTTTATTTAAACAGTATAGATTTTTTAAATTTTATTCAGTATAGTAGGTTAATGTAAAAGTTCAACTTTCAAATTTTCTTAATTCACTAGTTTGGGAATGGCGGAATGGCGGCCTGACTGAACCGCCCCTCAAGTTCATGAGGAATGAGCAAGGGAGCTGCCGCAAGAGTGTAGATGGGGTTGTGGGAGGGATGTGAGAGGAATGAGCAGAAGGTGAGATATATATAGTAAATAGGAGAGGGGGTGTTGGTTGGGTTAGGATCTAATCTTATTTCTGAACTTCTGTTATGAACCAACACTGAACTGAAATAATATTTGTTAATTAACCAGTTCTCTTCTTGACATGATTTACTTGCTATGTGTCTGGATTATGTTAAATTCATCTGTTTGTTGTCACTTCCTGCATGAAAACTGGATTAAGAATTCAGCTTTTAAAAAAACCTGCCTGAAGACATTCAGTGTATTTCACATAACAATGTACTGAGAGTCGTACGCTTTTACAGCATGCTTTCGAGTCTGGCATTCATGGCTAAGAAGGCTAGTCTGAACGAAAAGGTCACTCCAGAGGTGTCTTGACATCTTTCCGTGCTGAAATGTTCTACTGTACTTCGGGCCAATTCATTCGAAATTGTCTCATCTGAAATCCATGAAAGCAGATACTGGCACATTCAAATGTTATTGAAAAAACACCATTGATTTCCAGAATTATATGAAACAGCAATTCCTGTAGGGATATTAAAGTTTTTTGGAGTTTTCTCTGCTTCACTGTAATGAATTTATCATTTCTTTGATGCTTCCTTCTTTTTAGAATACCAAGTGGTTTAGGCAAACCAGTTGCTTCCCCTGTTTAATATCCAGTATAGCACATGCAGCATTTTGAATCTGTTAATAAATAATTCTGCTAAGTGAGTCATTGGGTACCCATAAAGTTTTGGAGGTACAGTGTGTGCTACTGTGCCACATAAATAATAAAATAAAACAAACTGTTCCTTCTGAGGCTAACTGTAAAGAAAAAAATATTTTCTTTGTTGGTTTTATTAATGCGTAACTGCATACCACCGGCCAGCTCTTCCTGTAGCTTTTTAAGACTGCATTTTGGACCCACAAAGTTTGAGCTTGAATGAGACTTGGCCAACAGCTGTTGGGAAGTGGCTGTAATGCTTTAAAATTGTGTCATAGGAGCTGCACATTAAAGTGCTTATGGGATTACAAACTTCCAGAGAAAAAGCGAACATGGTGCTTGACCAGAAATCATGATGTATCACTTACAAGTTGTAGGGTGTTCCATCCTTCCATTGTAATCTCCTTTTGCAACAGCATCCTGGCAATAGTTCCTGGTATGACTGTAAGACATTCGATAGTTTGTGTAATACAGTGTATTAACTTCGAGAGTGACTTTTTTACTTATTTAATTAAATGCTCTGGCAATTGCTTCTGTGGAAAGCTTGTCTGTGAAAGAACGAGCAGAAAATCTACAGTTTGACTAATGGCCCATTTCCATACTGGAGCAACACACACTAAATAAATTAAGAATACACAGGATATATTGTCTCATAGAGCTGGTTTCCCACATCAAATTGATTTCTCTGCTCTCACTCTTTCTCTTGTTCTCGTTGCTTGGAGACATGGGAAGTCCAGTTTTTGCTTCCTGATTTTCCTGATGTATTCCATCTCCCCTCCAGCAAAATCAATGAAACCGAGTGACAAAGTCTGATTCTTCTGCTGTTTTCCCCCCTCGTTGTTTTCCTGCTTAAAACTGCTTCAGCGTTAATAAACAGTTATCAATAATACTGTTCAAAGAGATCCTTTGTTTTGTTTGAGAGAGGGCTCACTTGTTAATCACTCACCATGGGGCATTCAGTACTTAAACACTGACAGAAAGAGGACTGATTGACGTTTTATTGTCAGCCGGACTAATACGATACTCCAGTGCAAAAGCAACGTAGTCACATCATTGTGGAAAATGCTTGGTTCAAATTTCTCCATCTCCATGTAGGTCAATTTTCATTTCTGCTTTATTTGTTGTGTACACTTCATAGGAAAAATAATATTTAAAGGCACACTTGTTGACATTATTGTCATAATACTTGTAACCTTGTTCCTCCAGGCACGCAGGCCTCATCCCTTTCACTACAATGATTCAATCTTTCTCAAGTTTGTCTCTGTTTATAATTCTCAAGAATTAAGAAAGAGTTCTGCTCAGAGAAGTGTTTGGAACTAAAACTTAGAACTTGACTAAAATAAAATGCAGGGTCACAATTGTGCAAATGAAAGACCACAGCAGATTTCTCATCTTGAAAACACTCTCCACTCTGAAGTTCGTTATGATGTTCTGTGCTTTGGTCTCAGTATGATATCATCAGTCTATGCACAGTGACATCACAGTTAGCCTTTCTGCCTCACAGGTCTCGGATCTTGGCTTCCTTTCTGGACCGGGGCATCGGTGTTCTGACAGGCTGAAGGAACTGAGCATTTTTAGTCTTGAGCAAAGACTACAAGAGGACCAAGTATTCAAAATTCTCAAAAGCACTGACAACGTCAACCCCGGCAGAATATTTTGCGATTGAGCAGTGAAACATGAACCAGATGACACAAATGTAAACTGAAGTTGAAAGTGAGAATAGGAGTAATTGATTCTGGGAGTATGTTACAGGCTACCCAGGGCTGACCATGTTGTTGAATCTGATAAACTGGCTTCTTTAAAGAAGCAGCAGGATGTTATCCATGGATTATTTAACTACAAACTATCCAACGGTCTAGTTGGGCCAAATGGCCACCTCTCGTATGTAACTTTGCTCTTATTTCGTTCTTATGTTATAAGGCTCTGGGCTTCCACAATCTTTACCGGGAATCGTTTTCCTCACTTCAGAATGGATGGATGTGCTTTGGGCTCCTCTGGGAACAGTCTTGTGATGAGTCTAAATTAGAAGTTTTAAAAGACAGCATAGCGAGTCTGTGACATTGAATTTTCTGATGCTTGGTATCTCCAGCCTGTGGTGAGCCCTGCTTTTGTGGAGGAAGAGGAGGAGGGTCCAGTCAGGATGTAATCCTTACTTCTAATTATAAATACATTAGCTCCACATGCAAGATAGGCTCCTCTGGGTGTTTCTGTTTACTATCTGTTAGAAAAAGCTGGGGATGATTCATGGTGAGTTTATCCCCATGGTGGGGGAGGAGGTGCAACAAGATATAACCTTATGTCAAAAGTTTGCTTCTCAATGTGTTTTTTTATTTAGGAAATGGTTCTAGTGCTAACAACCCTCTTGTGGTTTTTTATAATTTAGTAATCTGTAGTGCAAACCCAACATTGTTCTGTTATAGATGTTTTTATGTGATGGATGGATTAGTATGCATTTATTTCATTTGTGTAAAAAATGTTGAAATGGTTCAATTATGTCTTTCAGTATTCCATCATTCTTTGTAGTTATACCTTAAGATTGATTTTTAATGCTATAAAAATGCTAAAAAAGAAAACAGGGCCATTAGTAACTAATTCATGCTTGAAAGCATAAATGAGATGTTGTTAGTCCTTGAAATGATAAATACAAAGATTAGTAGAATGTGAACTTATGTACAATTAAAGAAAGAAAAAAAAACCTTATCTCACTTCTGTTTTAGACAGATTTCTTTTGCAGTAAAAGGCCATTTTCAGTAATACATTAATCATACATTTAAAAAAAATCATTTTCAAACCCCTTTTTGTAACTTTGGATGATCAAAATAAACATTTCAAATAATTTTGGTTGTCTAAGAATCTGTGTCCTGAAAGGTTGAATCATACTGTCTGTAGAAACACAAAACATGAAATCAGAAATTTTTTTTTGTTTCTCTATTGTTTTTAGTTACCCTGCACTCATACAGCTGTAGAATCAGGAAATGGTTCTTAGATGGATTACTCTTAAAGAACAATACCATTTGTTTTTTTTATGATTTTACTCCAGCTACATTTATCCAGTCATTTGATTCTCCTGACGTAAGAGAGTTTCTTAGGAAGTCTGTTTCATGTAAAGGCCTGAGACATTTCAGGCTGCGGGCTATATCATTAATATGACATGCTGTTTTCCAGTTCTTTCTCATTTACCTCCCAGTGCTGTAAATCTGAGCGTGAGAGGATGTCCTGTACAGGTAGCCAAGTGATTCTCTTTTACCATTATAGGGCCTCTTGCTGTCTGTTGTTAAATGTTAATGTTTGCTGGACTTTGGAGAAGCAGTTACGAAGGAAATTAATTTTAACATGCATGTCAAAATGCAATAATACAGACCTCATGTGCCAGAATCTTTTACTGTGGCAGCATTGCTAGGGTGATGGTGAGCTAGCGCTGCCTTTTATCTTTTTTTTCCCCAGTCAGAGCTGTGCTCCTGGTGTGGCGCTGCAAAGAATTCTTTAGGCACCAGCAACACATTTTTAAGCTGTGAATGGCAGCGAACAGAGAGCACCTTTATTTACTGGCTTTCCCTGCCCACTGATGCCCCAGAGCTGCTGGATGCAGAGAAGACTGCAGCATTTCATTTTTTTTTTCATTAAAAAAAATATTTGGCCTGCTTTGTGGAAGAGTTTAACATTTCATAAACATGAAGGACATCCAGAATCTGACAGAAGAATTCATTTTCATTACAGATTTGTTAAGTTCTATCTAGACTGTATAATTGACTTAAATTATTATAGTATGTTACAGTACATATAAAAAGCATACAAAGAATAGCATTTCTTTTTCTGGAAATAAAATGGGCAACACACATCTTATGCTTTATTCCTTTCATTTTAAGGCTCACAACATCTTCATATCTCCATGGGCACCAAATCTTATGTGTTTTTTTATCAAGGCAACAATTCAGTTTTGTTCAAGCGGAAGGAGAGACATCCTTACATCCTGCAGTCATTTAGGAATAAGGAAGGCACCATTATTTACAGCTGTTACAGAAAAGTTTAAGCAAATTCAACATTCAGCTCTCCTTCAGTGGATGGCCTGACATCCTCTTCCAGAACTTATAGAACCGAATTTATGATTCAGTCCAGATCTTGAAGACACATTTACCATTCCCCATGCCTGGCAGTCGGTTCTTCTCTGGGAAGCTTTTGTTTTCGCTATATAAAATAATTCTCATTCTGGTCGAAAAGATCATTTCACTTGTTCGTCTAGAGAACGTTCTTTAACTAGTCTTGTGGATCATCCAGGTGTTTTTGGCAAACTTGAGATGGGAAAATTTGTTTTTTCCTGTCCATACTCAGATGAAAACAATTGCCTTTAGGTCTTTTCCTGAGGACTAAGGCACGGACACTGACATTAGCCAAGGAGACAGAGGCCTACAGATTTTAAATGCTTTTCTGGGTCCTTTGTGACTTTCTGGATAATTTTCATGGGATAGAGTCAATATGATCCTTACATAGTAAACTAGGAAATTACTCAGCAAAACATTTTTCTATTACTGTACATACACCATTGAATTACAAAAGGCACTGATCTGGTAAATTTAAGCCCTGTTGGTTAAGAAACGGACCCGTTTTAATTAAACAAGGGGTTAAATTTTTTTCTTTGCATAATAGGTGCAATATGTTCTAAGCATTTAAACATAGTCCTTTATAAAGGTTAAAATGAGGTTGCATTTTTGACAGATTATGTGCAATAGTCTCAGATCTTTTGGGGGTGTTTCATGACCAGAAAAGCGCTATATAAGTGTAAGCAATTATAATTTGTATTATTATGACTTCAGCAGTACCTCTGAAATCCTAAGTGGTAGGTATGATTCATGCAAAGCTTATTTTCCCAACAAATAGGAATGGGGCAAGATTAAGCAGTCCTGTATAGCATGACAGCACTTTGTACACACTTTGTACACTAGGTGTACACAGGAGTGTGAGCTATGAGGGCCTGCCCTGAATCTAGGGTGACAGTTAAACAATTGCAGAACATCATTAAAAGAGTTGAAAAAAAAACATCCAGGCCCAAGGCCCATAACTTGTCAGTCAATTTTCTTCCTGCTTGTGAATCCTTATGTCAAAAGGTGTACAGTAGAAATCCGTCTGTACTTCTGTCTGTGTGCAGCACAATCTTTGCTTTCTAGATTCAGCCTCCAACTTTATAAACAGAGGTAATAATAATAATAATAATAATAATAAAACAGGTCTCTAAATGAAAACGTTCAGATCAGTTCCTGTGTGTGTTAGTCATAGTTTTTATTTACATCATCCAAGGATTGTTGTCTTTTCCCTTGCCTGCACTTTTCCCTTGTGTTTCACTAAAAGCCTGCTGTCAATTGTCTCTCACAACCGTGCAAAGCAATTGTAAGCACTGGGAGGGTTGATACAGCATTTAGTTTAGTTGATTGTGCCATACTTTGTGTAGTTGGTTGGCACGCGTGTTTGACAGGGGATTCAGTTGGGTTCATAAATATTTAGCCAGTAAAATGCACTCTCTTTAAAACAAGCTGACTACTGTGTTCCATTAGGTGTTAGAAGTCATACAAGAGTAAAACTAAAAAAAATGGCAGCTGAGTTGAGTGAAAGACAGACTTTGTTTTGTCCCCCTTCGTTTTCGTTCTCCTGAGAAAGGAAATTCTCACTTTTCTTCCGTGAGTGCCAAATACTGACTGGTTCAAACGACAGGAGTGTTCTCTTGTGCTGCAGATCGGGCTAAAATGTATTCTTATGGTTAGCGACAAAAAAATGTCTAGGTTTAGACTTACTATATAAAGTTCATATAGCCAATCAGTGTCTCGAGGCTTTTCTGAAGACTGTAATAGATTTTATGGTATCGCTAGCCAGGTCCCCAAAGGAACCTCATTATAAACTTGTGTTTTGTGTATATCTTTCTTTTATATCTTATCCATAACTTGCGGGATGGTTTACCCGTATCTTATTCTAAGCAGTTTTAGCAGATACATACTGTAGGAGAGTGAGATAAATACAGCAAGACAATTTATCCAATCCAGTTTTGAGGGCTATTATGCATGACACTAACACTTTACACAGATCTTTTCCATTTCAACAATTAAACTTTAAAACAATGTTATACATATTGGAACGACAATAAAGATCCTAGTAAAATGTTGGTAATCCAACTACAGCTCTGGTTATTGTTAATCCATTGAATGGGACCCGTTTTGGGAGACCACAAAGAACCAATGTTAATTTTAGGGTATCTTGTTACTATGGGTTGAGCAAGACCCTATCTTTGAACCAGCCAGTTATTTTATTGCAACAATCTATTTTCATTTGTTTGCTTTATGGTAAGTGATCTCTAGTGTTTGACATGATGGTACAAAAAAGAAACTGATTCCCTTTTCATTAAAAGAAAGAAAAGTAGTTATTTAGCTGGCCTTAATTTAATTTCATAGATCAAATTACTTTTTGATCAAGAGACAATTACATGTGCAGCCGAATAAAAAAAAGCGTTTGCTTAATCACTCATGTGTAGCCAGCTCTGTGCCTTCAGTTTCCTTGTAAGAGTTTTAGTTGAAAGTGAGGAAGAATGGACATACCATGGAGCAAAGATAACAAGCGTAACAACACCTTAAATCATTCTAAATTGCTTAGACAGAAGCTTTCAAAATGGACAGATAGATTTAAAACTAGACAGTTTTATTCTTTTAAAAGCTCACATCTGAAGTTTTAATCGAACAACTAAGTAAGAGGACATTACAGCTGTTGCTTTGTTTTCCAAGAATAAAAAACTATTTTTGGTAGTGTAAACCTGTATCTGACATTTAAAATAAATGCATGAGCACATGTGGAATGCAGGGTCTGTGCTTTTCAAATAAACAGCTTAAAGATGATACTAGTCATGTTTGCATGTGTGTATGCTATGCTGTGTATGAGTTCCTTTTGATTAATGGGAGTATGGCACAATGAGCTAGGTAAGTTTTTTCCTTTTAATCATATCTGAATGACATTTTAAATCCAGAACTTTCCAGCCATCTTGATTATTAAAGTGAGTTTTGGAATGATGAATGTTTTCCCTGCAGTGTTTTTGTTATATGATATTGGCACTGTGCAATGATTTCTCAGTAAAAATACAATTTAAATGTTTTTAACTTTTCTTGTCATGCATTTAGATTAAATTTAGTATGCATCACTGACATAAAATGCTTCTTCAAGATCCTTTGTTTTTTTATGATTAGCTGCTTCTCATTTCTCTCACCTGATCTGCAATAGACAGAATGGCTGCCACTCAATCAAGTGAGTGCAGGACTTTATTGTTAAATGAACTGGGCTGTCTTCTTTAAGTCAAGCAATTTGTGATCCTTTGAGATGAAAAGTATCATATACTGTAAATGCAAATATGAATTATAGGCTGACCCCATGGCCAGAGTTTCACGGATGTCAGAACGGCAAGCCGTGAAATGACGATGACTGATAGAAACCTCTCCGCGGAGAAGACAACCTGGTGCTAGGTGGGTCTCTAGACATCCGATCCCTCAATGCTGAGCGAGGAGGAAAGGGTGACCCAGAAATATATAGTCCCACACAAAGAGACACTGAAAGGACAAGCAAAGCACAGGGTGTCACGCAGCGTTCTTCCCGGTACCCTATGCAAACGACACGATCCAGGGAAAAGTGAAGAAAACACAGGGAAAAAGTCATGCAGGATACGGGAATGAAAACAGGGGGGCATGTCCGTGGAGTGCTAGTGGTCGGGTGAGACCGAGGCAAACAATCCGGGGATGAGTCAAAAGAGGTATCCAAAGACAGGGCAAAAGTCCAAAGCCAGGCGATCCATCCGGGACTGACGATTAAAAACCAGAGCCGGGTCTGGACCGGCAAGGGAAACGGGAACAGGAACAGAAACTTAAAACCATAACGGAGCCAGGCCCATCCAGATCCCGGGCTTGCATGATGCGGGAACCAATGCAGAGCCCAGATTAGCGTCAGCGTCAGGCTTTTAAGGAGGAACTGAAAAGGGGTTGGAACAAGGAACAGGTGCGGGGAATGAGGCAAACAAGGAAGGGCTGGAGCGCCCTTAAGAGATGGGGTTTGCGATCGTGACACAGGGAGACTAAGAACAGGACAGAGTAGAAGCGCCCTCTAGCTGTAGAGGGTGTGACACAGAGGTATGTCATTTACTGTCCTTGCTTCTCCTGACCTTCACCAGTATTGGTGGGTTTCTGATGGAAGTTTTGATTTTACAGTACAAAGGAGATTTTTTGAGGACAGTGGAGGATAACAGTGGTTGCCTCAAATGCTGTATGGAAAGCAACTAGCACTCAAAGAAATATCAAAACACTAGCAAAAGATGAATTTTACCGACTTTTTAAAAGTAGGTTTACAACACTGTCAGAACTATTCCATTGGTCAGCAGTCTGACTTTAATAAACTGTCAAATAACCAAGTCTTTAAAGAAAAGGAAACGTGTCCATTTGATATATTTTTATAAGTAATAGTATCTCCTCAAGACTCACAGTGTTTTCTGTATATTGTTGTTTGACCTGGCAGACAAGACTATTTAAGTCTTTTGCATGATTTTATAAGAATCTTTATACTTGGCGTGCCTTCAATGCGTTAGAGTGAAATCTATCTGTAACAGATGTTAAACTGTGTTTGAGGTTCTGAGGTGCCATTTCATGAGAAGTTAAGAAAATGAAATTGTTGTGCTTTATGAAGGGCAACATGCAATGTTTATGGTATTTTGAGAATGTTGACAGTAACTAAGACTGGTTGTTTCCAGGAATTTGCTCTTTTTTTTGTAACCGAATGCTTTATAGTTGAACATTTCAAATCAGGGCTATTCCAATTACCTGCCATTTAGATTTTAAATGCAATCAAATGATCCTATGTTAACCATACACTGTGGGATTTGAGAATTGTCCAAATGTTTTTATGGATATATGATATATTTTGGGTTCCAAGAAATGACATTGCTAGAAGCCTGTGGTTATTGTTAAGATAATGTTTTTTATTGTTCTGTCATTTTTTTTCTTATGGTAGAGACCTTTGTTTTTATTTCCTTCAAACTTAAAATAAGCTGGAAATATTGAACATTTATTTACACAACACTCATTCTAACCTGGCCCATGAATCGACAATGTCGAATTGTATTATGGAAAAATATATGTATATTTCTAGAAGAGTATCTGGAGCAAAAAGTAGAAAAAAGTGGCACATACTGTAGATTCCACTTTGAAAATTATCCTCTTATTATAAGATAAGGTCACCTGTGAAAGGAGGCCATAAGGCCTATCTTGTCTGCTTGACAACTTAAGTTAACTGGAGTTATCAGAAGCAGAACTGAGCATCTCATTCCAAACCCCCACTATCCCTCATGTAAAGGCCTAATAACAGTACTGTACACCTTCATTTCCATGTGTCCTTGTATTCCTCTCTCATCCTAGCGTTAATCCCGCATCAGCAGGGTCCGCTTGTCGGCACGCCCGTCTCCATTTGGTGGTGTGAACCAAATCTTTGCCATTAAATGCGACCGAGAATACTCCAACCGCCTGCCGTCAGGGTGGGTGGGGGGGGAGGAGAACAAAGTAATGTAGCCAATTCATAGAGGGGGATTATTAGGAGGCATGGGAAATTTGGCCAGGACGCCGAGATTATACCTCTTTTCGAGAAACACCCTGGGATTTTTAATGACCACAGAGAGTCAGGACCTCGGTTTTACGTCTCATCTGAAAGATGGCGCTTGTTTACAGTATAGTGTCCCCGTCACTATACTGGGGCATTAGGACCCACATGGACCGCAGGGTAAGCACCCCCTGCTGGCCCCACTAACATCTCTTCCAGCAGCAACCTTGGTTTTTTCCAAGAGGTCTCCCATACAGGTACTGACCAGGCTCACACCTGCTGAGCTTCAGTGGGCTGCCAATTGTAAGTTGCAGGGTGACATGGATGCTAGCTATGTCTCCTTGTATTCCTGAAATAGTCTATTAGATTAATTTTGTCAATTCCTTTCAGAATTCCTATACTTACAGCAAATATTTCATATATCATAAAACTAAATTAACTAATTTAAATTTGTGCCTCTCAGTGCTATAAAAAAGGTGAACATGTGATAAAGGTCAGAAGTGTCACTGCAGTTTTTGATGCAGACTTATATCACTGTTTCCATTATGAAGTAAACCTATGGTTTGTTTCCTGAAAATATTCACATTATAGCATTTGTTGGACTGGTCCTGAATGGTGGCTAAAATGTTTGCGGTCATAGTTGGTGGTTGTGTCCAGCATAGTAACTTAATTGTCAGTAGATTTCATTCAGGTTCATTTTTTTACAGGCAGCTGAGTTTTACCAAGGGTTAGGAAAATAAGGGGCCAGAAAGCCCTCTACTCATCATTCTTCTGGAGTTGCACATGGTTAACTCAATCTCTCACACTTGCTCAGATCCGCACTGAGGTTGACTGCTTTTGCTGTTAATATATTAAAGGCTCATTCATTTTTGCTTTGGCAGAAACAGCAAAGCGTAAAGATGCCAAGGCTGATTCAAAAGCAGCATGGTTTAAGAGTCTGATGAAAACGTCACAGGACATGTTTTGAACAAGTGTAGGGTTTCCATCAATGCACCGTACAGCACTTCAAGGGATCCAACACAAACTCAGAACGCAACACAAGCCAACTGCAAAGGAACTTTTCTCTGAATCATTCATGCATAAGTACCTGCTCGTAGGTTCGTATTCCTTTTAAGCTACACAATTAATACCGAAATGTCTGGTGCTTCGCTGTGTCTTTGCGATTTTTCTGTCTTTAATGTTAGCTTAAACACATTCTGAAATAAATTACCCCCTTAGTGTTTATCTCTCAGACAGACATGGAAATTTCCAGGAATGTGACGTCTGCATCGGCCATTAGGAGAGAATGGCTGGGAAATGGAGAGTCTTGCATATGGTATTCAGATGCACCATTGAAACAGAATAAGAGAGTCCTGCGGGCAGAGCATTAAGCACATACGCTACCCAGGGCTATCATCTGCTGGTCTAAGATCATTTCATTACCAAGGTCATTTGTATCCATTGGGCTGCAATTAATGTCAAAGTGCTCCAGTATGCCCAATGGGGGGACTGTCAAGCTAGGTAGTTCAATCACTTCAAGAGATTTCTTCTATTGTGATTTAACTAATCTTTTATACTCTTAAACATTAGCTTTTGGTGATATATTTTTTAGTGTATAGGGTACCTTGGGGGACATGAGGATCCAATGTTTTTCCAAGAATAGAGGTTTTCTCAAGGCTTTCCTATAATCCTTTTAAAAGTAGATATCTTTGTTGACTTGTACATCCATGATAAATCGTTCAATAGGTTAGGTGAAAGTCAGAAATGTTCTCTCAGTGGTACGGAACATCTTTTCTGTGACACAACAAGTCTTAGACTGATGGCAGAAGGGGTTAGCTCTTTATTTAAGCATTCATTCAACCCTGGGGATAAGCTCAATAGGAGCTTACTCCCCTCCAGAGTACAGAGAATGTTCGTCCAGCTTTTCAACAAGAGAACCTGAACAACTGGGGCAGACCACCCTCAGTGATCAACAGAGGGTTCAAGGTTTTTTGTCTCTCAACGCATATATTTAGGACGTCATAACTTAAACTGATAAATGAATAACCTAACCACCCACCCAACCCAACGACCTAGTCCAACACCTAAGGACCTCACAGCTTGTACCGATCACACTGGGACAGTTCCATATGTTTTGTCTTTATTATTAGTGCTCTGTAACAAAGGAACTGTACTATATTCTACTGGCTGACATGCATGATCATTGTAAAGAGATGCTTCACACTAATGTGGAACACTCCAATATGTTTTGTTTTTAAGTAACCTTGTCATTTTTTGGCAGTCGACACATTACAGTTAGAGTTCATGGTGAATTTTCAAAATCAAAGCTATAACATCCTGTGTACCACTTCTGGGATTTGAGATATTTTTCAGATATGTTTTTTTTAAATTAAATGACTTTAATTTCACTGCCTTGATGCTTCTGTTGCTGTACATCGTGTGGGAATAGCCTGCACAGTTGCTCGGGAAGACCTAAGAAAAATTACAGACCATAGTGTAGAAACTTTTTAATTCATATTTATCAATACAATGTGTACATACTGTACTGTATATACAAATATGTACTGTAGATGTAGACTACAAAGTCTGTAATATATAAACAGCAATACAAAGTCTTTAATGTATAATTTTATTACACTGACAATGTGTTACTGTGTGAGCAGAGAAATGTAATAAATCAAAGTGCTGGTAGTTATACCTCATATATATTTTCTTACACAAATGTCATGGAAATTTTGAGCACACTTTGAAAAGGTGGCTAATTTTTCAAAAGATGGACTGAAATCATGTTCTCTGATCATAAATTCCAGTCAATCTCTCCCCAACTTTCCCACACAAATAAAAATCTTAACTATGTTGTATTCGCTATTATGTAATTGTTGTTTCCACAAAGAGACCAATAATTTTGCCTTGTCAGTGTACCTACAGTAGGTTGTTTTTCCCATGAGAAATAGAAAAGAGAAAACATGAACTGACTGAAGAAAGCCTGTGTTGTATATACTAAATTACACTTACAAGGTTGACCATGATTTAAACTTCCACATTTATCCCTTCGCTGTTTCAGATGCAGCTGATACCAGAGCACATTTTTAGAGACAGACTCTTTTGTAATAAAGACATTTCCGCAGAAGATGATGTGCACAATAGATTACATAAACACAGGGGTGGGTTGTTGTAGATGAAAACACTATTTTATAACTTGGTGTATTGGAAGAAACATTTAACTCTTCTTTCATGACAATATCCATTAATTCTGCAATAACCATTCCAAAAGTTTGTGTTCTGCTTGGTGTTTGTGTTCTGACTGGTTGATTCACACCACTCTTGAGCACCTGGACCAGGTGAACACCTATGTCAGGATGTGATTTATTGACTTCAGCTCAGCCTTCAACACTATTGTGTCAGGCAGGCTGGTGGTCAAACTCAAGGATTCTGGGCCCCAGCAACTCCATCTGCAACTGGGTCCTGGACTTCCTGACAGGCAGACCCCAAGTGGTGAGGACTGGGAAAAAAACCTCATCCCCTCTGATCCTCAATACAGGGGCCCCCAGGGCTGCTGCCTGAGCCCATGGCTGTATTCTCAATTTACACATGACTGTGTGGCCAGATTTAACAGCCACCGCATAATCAAGTTTGCTGATGACACCACAGTAATCGGTCTTATCAGCAACAATGATGAAACCACCTACAGGAGCGAGGTAGCAGATCTGGTGGAGTGGTGCCACAGCAACAACCTCACACTTAACATCGGCAAAAAAAAAGAGATTATAGTGGACTTCAGGAGGCACGGAGGTCATCACACACCCATCATCATTCACGGGGCTCCAGTCGAAACTGTCAGCACCTTCAGGTTCCTCGGCCTCCAGATCACTGAGAGGCTGAGCTGGTCAGAGAACACTGCTGCCATCCTCACTAAAGCCCACCAGCGCCTTTACTTCCTGAGACAGTTTAGGAAGTGGGGGATGAGCAAGACAACACTCACTCATTTTTACCGTAATCCGATTGAGAGTGTCCTGACCGGTGGTATTACGGGGTGGTATGGTGGAACCACAGTACAGGAAAGAAAAGCCATACAGAGGGTTGTGAGATCCGTGCAAAAAATCATTGGGACTGAGCTTCCCTCCATGGACCGGATATATCTCGACCGCTGCCACAACTGGGCTCGAGCTATACTTCGGTACCCAATTCACCCTGGCCACAATCTGTTTTCACGCCTGGGTTCTGGTAGGAGGTATTGCAGTATCAGAACACTGACGAAAAGATTCAAAAACAGTTTCTTCCCCCAAGCAGTCCCCATCTTAAACAGCTCAAATAAGCACCTGCACATATTACCACCTACAGTTTTTAGGTACTGCACTGTTGTGCAGAGTGTGCCAGCGACGTCCTCCCTGTTTCATGCCTAGGAACCCTTTCTGTTGCCGTGCGATCCAGGGCTCCTCCAGGCTGATGAGTGGGGAAGAGAACCCGGAATCTCGCTTTGGACCCGGACTCATTGGGGCGCCTCCCTCGGCCCTGTCTCTGGCGCAGCTCCCTAATTGGCCCTGATGGCGTGCGCTGGCCTGCTCTTTGGATAAGACCCCTGAGGAGAGCACAGCCTGTTCAGCCCGGAATCTGGCACACCTCTTCAATGATTGCAATGAACAAGAGTGTCTTACACGGCCACCTGGAACAGAGCACAGCTCCAGACACTGCTGGTTCTCCTCTTCCTGCACCTGTCATCCTGCACGCCTTACCTGCGTTCCAGTTCCAGCCCATCCTGCCTGTATCCTGGGCCATTGGACATTTTGAAAGCCCAACCTAAAGAGCTTAACCATTAGGAATGTGGACAGTCCCATTAGAGAATCTGAAACTCTGGTTGGGGCTATTCCTCAGAACAAGGAATCTGGACAATCCTGTACAGGTTGGCCCAGATCTTTGCCATCCTGCCTACCTCGTGAGGTGCAGTGAGCCAGCCACTACTCTTGGACTATGATGCTCTTGCTCTTGGAAATATCAATCACCTGTGAGAAGCGTAGAGTAATAGTGCTCCTATGAGACAATAACTGCATGACGCCTGAAACCCACTGAGGTCACCATCATCTTTCTGCAATTATAAGCAATGCTTTGCTGCAGCCACTTTGGGTTCTTGTCTATATTTGGGGTGCTTCTGACTTTTGTCTTCAGCATGTAAAATGCATGCTTAATTGGATTTACATCTGGAGATTGCCTTGGCCAATCTCCATTCCAGGATTTCCACTTTTTTCTCCAGAGGAGCATCTTGGTTGCATTAGTCTTGGTTGCATAAAACTGTCAGATTTCAGAACCCAGTAAAGTATGGAAGCATTTTCTTTTACAGACAAAATGTTTCAGTAAACCTTGGAATTCTTCATTGCAAAAGAAAAATGACTCAGTCTCCCTGATATATTTTGTGTTCAACTCAGTTATTTATATGTGATCTGTATTGCTATACTTTCACATTAAATATATTTCTGAGTGTAAAAGTAGCACAGTGGCACAGTGGTTAGCATTACTACCTTGCCATGCTGGGGTCTGGGGTTCAATTCTGAACCTCAGGTGCTATCTTCATGGCGTTTGTATGTTCTCTCCACGTGTGTGTGGGTTTCCTCTGGGTGATTCAGTCTCCTCTCACAATCCAAAGGCATATTGGTAGTTTACATGGCTTCTGGGAAAATTAGCACTGGTGTGAGTGCTTGTGTTGATGGGTGCCATGTGATGGACTGGCATCTTGTATCCCACCTTGTGCCCGTTGATTGCTAGGATAGGCTTTGTCTCCCCTTCAGCGCAGAACTGGATGAAGCTGTTAGAAAAAGGATGAATGGAAAAGTATTTAGATACAGTCCCTTTCTGTAATAATTTGAGATAAGATCAGATCTCTTTATTGGTTATATACAATTTAGTGTATGAGGAATTTGTCTTTTTTCACATACCCCAACTTGCTCTCCATGAGACATACAGACAGGGAGAGAAGCTTGGGGTCAGAGCACAGCCATTTGTCACTAGTACAGTTGGGGTTAAGGATCTTGCTAAGGGGCCCAACATAGTAGGATTCCTCTGCCGGCCACAGGATACGAACCGGCAACCTTCCAGCCACAGGCACAGATCCTTAGCCACAGAGCCACCACACTGCATGGCCAAGATTTACTGTAAATCTGATGATTGACTTGGCCTGTCCAGGATTTTCCACTTATTCTTTCTTGATGAACTCCTTGGTTGCATTGCCTGTATGCTTTGGATCACTGTCATGCATGGTGAAGCACTGCCCAATAATTACGGAAGAATGTTTATTTTAAATAAGCAGATGGCATGTTTCTGTGAACTACAGAATCTATTCTGCTGCATAATTACTTAATAAAGATAAGCATTTCAGTCCCACAGGCATTCATACAGTCTGATATTTGAGAGCACACTGCATTAGGTTGTTTTCAGTTCCAATTTAAAGAGCTCCATGTTGTCTTGATGGCACGATCAATGGAACTGAATGTCAGATTAACTTTATAAAAAAATGGAAGTCTGAACAATGCCTTACAGTGACTGTCATTGAAAGATCTGATTAGCATGTTTAAAACTTGTCATTTCTGAGTCAAAAGAATGGAACTTTGCTATTTATTTAATATCTCTGAAAGTGAAAAGGGGTGACATGAACAGCTGCAAGCAGGTTGTAATTAACTTTTGTGAAAGTCATGAACACTGAAAGGCATTCACCACTACCATGCTGGATGGACATACACTACGTCAGACATCTTAATTGTAGCAGTTTGTTGGGGAAGGTAAATATGTAGGACGCATATATTTTCTGCAAAATACTATACTAAATAAGACAAGCCAACAATATTATAACATAAAGGGAAAAGTTACCAAAAGTGAAAAAGTAAATGAAGTGGCAGTATTGGACAATGGCCATTGATGATTCACACACTGGCAGAAGTTAATGGCTGAGCTTCTGAGTCAGATTACTGAGAAAGTATGGAGAATAGGATATTTAAGAAAGAGGGGAAAGGTTACAAAGAAGAGGATGTCATTTAGCTTGTTTGGCAGTTAGTAGCTAATTGACACAAGGATCTTATCCACCCTTTTCTAGGAAGGCGCTTGTGTATCGGCTTTAACAACACGGCTGGTTAATATGTTGCATACTCTCACAACTCTTTGGGTGAAGAAATACCTCCAACATTTGGTTTAAGAGGTAAAACTCACTATAAAGCTCACAATTCTGAGCATACAGTATATACAGTATGCTATTGTTTGTTACATTATGACTACAATGATGGCGACTAGCTGTGGGAGAATATATGCAATGCATTTCAGTTGTAACATCTTAGTTATGGATTTGTGGGGCATACTAACAATGAGTCTTGGTTGAGTGTGGACAGCTCTTTTTGCATGTGCACTGTACTCTACCATAAGCAATGTATTGTAAATTCAAGGAGTGCAATCCAGTCATTTTGTATCTTGTAGGTCATATTTGTGCACCCACCTGCATAGTGCTTGATGTAAAACACTGTTTAAAGAAATCTGCAGAAAAAACAGGGGTCTCATTGTCACCTCCTTCACTTCACAGCAGATGTTCCCGGCCTCCAAAGAATAATTAGTTGTGTCTTAAAGGCTGAATGTGCAATAAATTAGAGATGATTTTGATAGTTTGCTCATATGATGAACCTATTTGACTCGGCTGTTAAATAGGTTTCTTGATGGTGAGGACAGAAGTCTTAATTAATGTATTTTTTTTGCGTATTCTTAGTCTTCTTTCAAATGAGGCAATTTGTTATGGTGAAAAGAAAAATAAGTCCCAACAATTTCAAACCCGGTCCCAGACATTAGCAAGAGTAAGGATTATTGCAGGTTTATTATTGCAACAAGACCTTGCAGTATATACAGCTGTATTTCTTAAAGGCGTTTACTGTGTGTGAACTCAGTTCATGGAGGATATGTGTACCTGTGAACGACAGGCCACAAGACATTATGGCAGTGCAACACAGAGCAGAGAAAGATTGTTACTGTACATTTCTGGAATCTTATAGGCAAAACTACTGCCAAACAGGTTATATTATGTAATGACAGAATCAGTGGAATCACATTTTATATAGACTTGTGTCTTTGCCTTCCAAAGTATATACAAAATAAACATAAAAGAGTTTGACAAAGATTCAGATGATTTTTCATCCTAGTGGTATACGTGCATTACTATTCATTGATCTAAATGTAAAAATAAAGGGTTAACACTTTCACAGCTGACTTAGTGGTGCTGACGTTTAAGAGGTAACCAGTGCTGTGTTTGTTAATGTATGTCAAGTAGAAAATACAATTACTGTATATTAATCATAGATTTTCTCTGTTTTTGTTTTATAAAACATTACTGTCAGCAATGAAGACCATATTACTCTTTATATCTGCTATTTATAGTGTATAGATTTTGCGTATCTTCAGGATGTGTTTTGTGATTGGGTAAAATAATTATTTCACCTAAACAGAAAACATAACAAATATTTATGAGCTCAGACGAGACTGGGAGAAAATGCATGAGCTAAAGCCTGTGTTTCCCTCTACTACCCAACAGGCAGAATTTGTATTTCTGGGATACATTATCTGGTTTAAAAAAATATATCTCATAATTGTGTATCTGTTTAAGAGAGCAGAGTGTCCTGTGAAGGGTTTTTTGTTCTTTCTAAAACAAAGCATTACTTCCATAAACTGATGCATCTCTGTTCGATTGCACTGAAGTTTACCCATCTTAGAGGGGTCGAGTGAAGGTTGCTTTAGACTGTAAGATGCTCTGACTCACAATCTTATAAATAATTTATAAATACTGCTGGGTGTTCATGTCATAGTGTTGTAAATAATATTTGCCTTTCTATCAGGTAGGTATGTTATTTGGGTATTTTAAACTGGAGTCAGTAATTTTTACTTTTGATCTTTTATATTCCACTATTATATTCCATTATGTTATTAAATTGTAATATATATATATATTTCTGTCTGCTGTTAAAATGCATCCATATATTTTCTAACTGCTTCATTCAGTTAGAAATATTCATCCCGGAAAGCAATGGGAGCAAGGAGGGATACACCCTGGACAGGACACCAGTCCATTGCTTCGCACACACACAGACACAAACAGAGGCATACCCACACTCACAGCAGCGTCAGTTTTCCCAGAAGCCATTCGAGCCATACTACCAGTATGTTTTAGGACTGTAAGAGGAAACTGAAGCGCCCTAGAGAAAACCCACATGCACGTGGACAGAACATACAAAGTTCTAGGTCCAAAATCCAATCCAGGTCCTCAGCACTGCTAACCACTGTGCCACCATGCTGCCCTGCTGCTGTTAATTTATAAACCTTAACAATTTCTGATTGTCCTGTTGTCCTACTTATTCAGGGTGTTTCTATCGATTCTCGGCTGGGACCTTTACTAAATGGAGTTTAGAACGAAAGTTCAGGAGGGATGACAGCAACCAGGCTCAATCGTACTCAGCTGTCAGTAATTAGTGATCGCTCCTGTCATCCTTCCTCCACCAAACGCTATAAATACCAACGTGATTTCCTAGTCTCCTTCGCGTACGACTTTTGTATCCCACCTCCCTCAATACTCCACCCCAACTGCACCTCTGCAGCTGCCCCTTGGTTACCCTGCCGGGGGGTCCTGGCCTCCTTGTCCTCTGGCTAGGAGGTCGGCCCTCAGCCAAGCAGGTTAAGCCAGTATCCACTCCATAATAGTTCATCATGCTTTGATCTTGGGTGTTGTCGTGAATTAACGTTTTGCCTCTTGGTCTGATTTTTGACTTGGGTTTGCCTTGCTGATGCCACTCAGATTGCTTCTGGACAAAATCAGATACTACTGATCCAGTGTCTGTGTTATACAAGTGCATATTGTTGACTTTGCTGATATAACCCTGGTGGAAGTATGAACCTTTTTTTGACATTTGAAATGTATATTAGGACCAGCACTATATCACAAGTATGGTATATATTTCTATGTAACATTGCTCACTTGTAATCCTTGCTTAGTCACGTGCCTTTATTTAATTACAATTATATTGTAACACCTTACTGGGTTATATTTCAAGTTATAAACCAAACGGAATTGTCAGAATGTCCAGAATTTAGTTTGCTGTGCCTTTCCTTTTTTCTGCTTATGACTTTGTTTTGATGTAATATATTGAACTCAGGCACCTGTTAATTATGATTATTTTCGGGGGAACAATACATACCAAGCTATGTTATGGTTTTGTTGAGGTATATTTATTTAAAACGTTTTTTCCAGAAAAGCCTTGCTGTCATATTATGTATTCTTTGTTTAGATACCTAAGTGAAACCTTTTGTCTTTGCTAACACTCTGTTTTCTAAAATATAAACTACAGCCTAACCACTGTAGTTTCAAAACTAAACTGAGTGATTATAAAACTTGTTTATGAAAGCCATGTTTCAAACCAGTGTTAAACATATTTTTTCTTCAAATAATGTGACGTTTCTATATACTGTACATGTCAGACAAGGCCCATACTAGGAGCCTTCCTACTCTCACAAAAAACACAAAAAATTATGTTGCAGAAGCATCGCTAGCAGAAAGATGTTGTTTTATTAATGAATGGATTACATGCTCATAAACAAACATACACATATCGCATACCCTAATAAATAAAAATCAGCAGAATGCCAAATCTTGGGGCTCAGATTGGCTTAGGGATCAATGCTGTTTGTTGTTCATTTGGAATCAACCAGAAAAAAATCTAAGAAAAAATGCAGAAGTTTTGTGATATTGTGGAGTGTGACCCATTGTGTATTTCATATAGTGCGGCCACACGAGGTTTTCATTTTAACAGGATGTTTTTGTGCTCAAAGTACACTTTCATTCAAGAAAATGAGTTGTATGCTAAACATATTCAGCCCTGGAACTACTCGTTTTCTGTAGAGATCCATAACATTGACAGTCTCAAGAGTTCTGTGTTCTGGAGTTAAGCAGTGTAGCACATAGAGACTGCACTGTGCACATCCTGTGATAAGTATTTTGTGCTGACATTTCCTTCCTTCTCTGATTTTTTCTTCTTTGTAGCTGCCAGTAAACATATTATGTTAAAGGGACTTTCTACAAAAGAGCAAACGAAGCTGTGAATGCTTTCTGAGAGTTTTTTTTTCCAAGACTTCAATTTATTGTTTCCTTCTTTCTCTCCCAAGCTAGAATGTTGGATACTTCCGCCTTATAATAGGGCTCTACTAGCTCATTCTTGCTGCTGTTATGAGTAATCTTATAATGTCTTTTCTGACGTCAGCCTTTTTTACACATTGCCATAGTAACCCAGCTTGTGCCTGCCCCAAGAGGTAATTTTTAACATTCATCTACACTCACTCAGCTTTCGATCCATCCTGTGGTCCTCCAATTTCAAAGTTCCTACAGCATGCTTTCCCACAAGGCTATTCATTAGATTTCAGTCCTTTCGTGTGAGCCTCTGTACTTTACTTGCCCATGTTTTTTCAAATGTAGGGCATGAGTTTTCAGCGTCCATATCTAAGGGATTCCTGACAATCCAGAATTTTGTTACAAGCAGCAAAGATGCTTATAATTTAAAATCTGTACTGGTTTGCACTGGATGCAACACTGTCAGTTGTCTCAGCATTTCTGTGCATGAGCAAAATCCGGTTTTCAACACACAACTTAAAGCAGGTGTTGCTGCTCTCTTATCTGGGAAGGCATCAATCAAGTAAGTTTTATAGGTCACACCAAGTCATTTTTAAACATTGGGAACATTTGTTAGTTATTGATCAATTAGGCAAGCCATTTTCAATTAAGTGATCTCTAAACTGCTTCATTTAACACTTCACCTGTAATTGATTGCAAATGTTTTTCCAAGGGGGCTAGGTGGCACAGTGTTTAGCACTGTTGCCTCACAGTTCTGGGGCTCTGGGCTGAATTCCAGACGTGGGGAGCTGTCTGCTTGAAGCTTGGATGTTCTCCCCTGCGTTTTCTTTGTTTGCTCTGGTTTCATCCCAGAGTTCTAAAACATGCTGGTAGGTTAATTGGCTTCTGGGAAAATCGGCCGTGGCGTGAGTTTGTACGTGTCTGTATCTGCGTGTCTCCCCTCCTGCGATGGACTGATGTCCCCTGTTGCTTGCTGGGATAGGCTCCTGCTTCCCTGTGACCCTGAATTGGGTGAAGCAGTTAAAAAGCAGGTGGATATTTTCCTAAGCCTTTACAAATTTGGGATGTAATGGTTACCTTTAAGACCTGTTGGACTTGAAATTTCCAGGAACAGAAATTGTAATGCCTGCAGTAAAGGAATGTAGGTTCCTACCAGTGCTGGTAGGTTAAAAAAATACCTTTGGCAGCAAAGGGATCTGGGACTGAGAATCTCTGCAATTGAATATTTAAATACCAGATTCACAATTTATTATATTTCACTGAAAACCCAATGATTCTCATTTTATTTTTAGTCCTTTTTGTAATTTTCTTTCTCCTAAGAGCTCTCCTGTGGGAAGCCAGAAGAGACCATGTTATAAGTTAGATCATGCTGAGTGTTGTGTTAGCATGAGCACAGTGCATGCTCTGTATGTGTCATGTTATTGGCATACCATGTCTTCACTACTCTAAGACCAACTGGATATACAGATATTGTTCAGTATTGACAACATGTATCGTCAATTGTATTGTTAAGGGCCTTGGGGCAACCTTGTTGTGAAAGGCGCTATATAAAAATAAATTGAATTAAATTGAATATACTAAAACTATACCTGCAGTTAGCTACACTTGATATAGTCTTACAAATCGGAACATATTTTATCCTAATATAGAATGTCTAGTTACAAATTAAAATGTTCTATGTACAAAGAAATTAGAATTGGGTCGTTAACTTTACCTCATATATCTGAGATAGACAGCTTAACCTTTTCCCCTCAGGTACTTACTACATATGTTAAAGCCTTAAACCTTCAGACACAGTGGATCAACTGGATTTGCCAGTTCACTCGCATTGTGATGCTAGTAGACCTAAGACATTGATGTTTCTACTCAGACCTGGAAGGAATTTAACTCTTGTTGCAATGTTTTATTATGATCATAGAGGACTTACTGTATGCCTTTAAAGGTGCTACTTTTCTTTTACAGTTTACATTCTTCTCTGTTTGAAAGTGGGTACTTTTAAGGTTATTTGAGTCTATAATAATGAACACATTTATTTAGAATATCATTGTTTGCTGTTTTATATTAAGTCTTTTATATCATATGCTGTTTTTATACAGTATGTCTGTCCATCCTGCAGTATTTATTTTCCTATTCTATTCCTATATTATCTGTCCAATTTTTGGAAGTTGAAATTATAAATCACTATAGCCTCTTCTGTATCCAGTGTTGGCTCAGTGTGTCTTTCGTGAGAATCGTCCAATGAAGCCAATGCCTCATTGGTATCACTGGCAAAAGTCTCTCAAGATGCATCACCCTGCTCCTGGACATGATGTCTCTGCCTTTTGGCAGCTTTTTTGCTTGCAGACTCTTTTTCATTTCCATCATGGGTTTCTTGATTGTTTCTTGAATGTGTTTGCATAGACAAAATACATTAACTTGGTTGCGGTTTATCTATTTGCCTTTTTTGTATGTGCATGAATTTACCACTGTACCAAAGAAAGAAAAAAAATGGTCCACATAGCCATTTTGCCTTCATTTGGATTAATTACAATGGAAAGTGCCTCAATAAGATTGAGCATGATGGTACACAGATGTTTTTCTTTTTTACATTTTAAAACTAAAAAATTGTTTCAAACAAAAATCTGGGCTGGAGCTGAAACAGAGCGAAATAGCAGATATTTGGCATATTCTTGTAAATGTTACTTCATTTAAGACTCTTTTAGACATCATGAAGAGTTTAGTTGCCACAGCATAGTCCTGGCAATGATGTTTCAGCTGTTGAATATGGGACTACCTAAAACTGAAGTAGTTGTGATCTTCAACATGAATGACAGAAACATTCCTGAGGTATTTTTAAGCTGATTGTGTTTATTTGCTTAATGAAAATGAGCCAGACTTCAAAGTGGTCTGCAAGTAGGAAGTTGGAAGTAATGATGAAGGAGAGCAAATTACAACTGTTATTTTTAATTAAATGAACTATGAACAGTGGCAACCACAGAATTAAGAGGCACAGTTTGGAGTACTGTAGGTCATCTCAAGGAAGGCTATGAGCAATCACGAAAACTTTGGTTAAAAACTGGTTGGCTGATTTATGTATCTTCAATTTGCATTAAGTGAATATTTTGGTGTACTGTGAAGAAAGTCAGATTTGAACTGTTCTACAAGATTTGCAATCAGTATTTACTATTCAGTCTGTGATATTGGTTAGAGCCCTTACTTGGTTTTCAAGCAGCTTTTGCATACCAGGTAGAGGAAATGCAGACAGCAAAAAAGAAATTAAGCTCATTATAGCAATGAACTTTTACAAGGCCAAGCCTCAAAAACGTTAAAGTTTCAAACTTAATTGATTCCATCTGATGTGGTGTTTGATTGGGAGAAGAAAGAATGGAAAGAAATGTATTACATCCTGAATGGCAACCACTTGTATTTTATGCTCTCTTTAAAGCATGGAATTGCATCAGTTTGGATTGTCTGGCCTAATGGCACACACCCATGTCAATATTTTAGGTACTGTACTTTAGACTGCTTTAAGGAATAAGGAATGTTTGCATCTTAACCTTTTCAAACTACAAACAGCCATTACTATTGAATCATTAGGACTTTTCTGACAGAAAGGTAGCTCTTTGAAAAGAGATACAAAATGATTAAGATATCCGAAACATCCTGTGACCTTCATGCCTTTGTGTGACTGCTCGTTTATATCATTCTTAGATGGCTTGTTGTTTTTCAAGAAATATTGAAATTGCACGTTGTACTTTAAAACTAGTCTTCATTTCTTCCATAGATATTGGATGCATTTTGATTGCTTTAACAAATATGGTTGATAGTATAATAATTCTTACCTCTATCATTTTTGTTTGAACGAAAAATCAGCTTAGTGGGAACTGCATGGCTGGTATGAACAGTGCACAATTGCTGTGATGTAAGAGAATGGTCTCTTTTATATACCTTTTATAGCTACGTACTGTATTTTGTATTAATGTGACACAGTCTCAGTGTCAGATGGAGCGGTAAGCCCTGCAATTCTGCTACCCATGAATGAGAAGGCATTCCCGACCTCAAAGCTGTCTCCTGATGTCTGCATACTTACTGTGGTTTTTAGATGTGCACTTACAGTTTGTGCAGTATGTCCACTTTGGGCTAGACGTCTTTCCTTGAGACAACAGTGTGATGTTAATCGTGGTCCCTGGGATTACAAAATAGAGCTGCAATGTCATCTTGTTCCACAGTACCAAACAGATTTCCGTGTGCCAACTGAAAAGAAATCAATCCGGGCACTAATGCTGCTTTGCTAACGGCAGAGACCAACTAAAGTATTATGTTACAGTTTCACTATTTCACTATCATTTAAAACAGCCTTGGTCCTGGAGAGCCTCAGTACTTTAGGGTTGGTAAGTAGCCCTTACATCCCCAATTTCTGAAAGCCTGGAACAATTTAACAATGGTGTTTTAATGCACTTTAAAAAGGTGGTGTAATTTAGAAAAGTTTGCTTATACAAGTTTTCCAAATCTTTTAAATACAGTTGATTTAGGGTGACTTGTAAGAATAACTAGGGTTGGGGACCCCAAATTTAAAACAATCTGCTTTTATTTTTTACCTTTAGTCTTTGTGGTTATAAAGTATTAACGTTGAGGTCTTTGTTTGTGAACTGTAGCAGCGTTCCTGGGATTACATAGGTGAATTCCACCCATTATCTATAAACCATATTTGCTGTATAGATTCCTTCTTTCTTGTCTCTTGCTTCAGGAAGTAGAATTGTGATCTATTCTAGACTGGAAAACACTGAAGAAGTCAGAACTACTTTCCTACTCACTGTGAGCTTGACACTCTTCTAAGGTTTCTTAGCTACATCACTGATGATGGCATTACTGACTACTATAAACATCTTGGTGGGTATTTCTTCGTGTTCAAACAACTGATTTCTTTTCTTTTCATTTAGTTACAATTTCATTGGTAACAACAGATACATATTAAAGTCTTTGCCTCTGTTGTTATGCCACTTTTCTTATGATGTCTGTAAACTGGTAGGTCAGACTCCAATGTCGTAGGCTAGCATTATGTGATAAGACGTTCTTAATTACAAATCTAACATAACACAGGATGTTGTTCACTTTTAGCAGGAATGAATACAGAGAATTCCTCTTGATCAACCACGCTTTGAATTAGAGGTTTGTCTTGAGAGAGAATAGCTGTACTATTTTCACAACCAGTTACTGTACCTTTACTTTCCTGCTAGACTGGAACTATTGCGATTTCTTCATAAAACTGTACAAAACAATAAATCTGTGTGGCAAAAGTGTGTTAAGTGGTAATAGGAGGTTCCAAAGGAGGTGCAGAAACAAGCATTAAGTAGATTGGTACCTAAAGTGCTGATCTGATCTGCACTAGCCATGTTTTGGCACCTTGTTTTACACACGTCTGACATCCATCTGCCGTTTCTGTTATGTGCCCACTCTAGTCAATGCTGAAGTCCACACCAGCAGCATGCAGAGGTCAACAGTACAGGAAACCATGGAGGTCCTGTGTGTGGCTCCATATTTTTGCTTCAAGTCTATCTTTACAAGTCTATGCATGTTATGTGGAGCTTTAAAACACACAGAAGCTGTATACAATGTAGATATTTCTTTTTTCATTATACCATCCCAATAGCATGCCAACATGGCTCACTGATCCCCAGAAAATGATAATATACTTGCAGGGCTTCTGTCGTGCCCAGTTGTGATTAGCTGTCCCAAGTGGTCAGTCAAAATCGTGAGTGAAGTGTACTGTATGACCGGTTGGTTAGCTCACAGACCAGGGTGACACTGATAAGCACGTCTTGGATCTTGTCTGGATTCAAAAATAGTTTCAAAGACCGACAAAGATGCCCTGCAATGGACTAATGGAATCCCATCCAGGTTGTGTGAGGCTTTGAACTTGGTGCTTGCCAGGTTAGTATCTGACTCCTGTAGGGCCCTTTATTGGATAAAAGGGTTAGATGATGGAGGGACAATGAAAAACATACTGTACTGTTGAAATGGAGAAGTAGAAAGTATGTTTCATATGAGCACATCACAATAGGTCTGGAAAATTATTTCGTCTGGTGCACAGTATGAGCATTGTTTAATAAACTGTGTGACAGTAATATAATGGAATTAAAATACAACTTAATCGTTTAAACTGTGTAATATGTTGTTATTATTTCATATGTTGTTTATTTATACAGAGGTGTCGGTAGCCATGCTATATTGTTCACAGGAAAGGAAGGAAAAGAGCGTGTGTTATTAATGCAATAGGTAGCAGAACAGAAGGCACTTTGGAGAAGCTACCAGTGTGGATCACTAACTGCTTGAAAAACGCTAAGTGAGCTGGGTTGCACCTGTGTCAAAAGCCATACTGTATACAGTACTGTAACTGTGGCTTTAGTTTCAAAGTGTGGAGCTGGTGTTGGAAAAAAAATTTGTAGAGGGGCTAGAGGGGGTTGTTGTTGAAATAAAATGCCGGATGTGTTCATTGCATCTTACATCCATCCCCAAGAAACAAAGACGAATGTTTCCACATGCTGGGCACAGGGAAGGGCTCTTCACAGCGAATCTCCATTAAGGCTCTGGTCTCAGAAGTGATCGGAGTGCATGTCGAGCTAATTTCACAACAAGGAAGCCAAGAACAAGCATATGTCCTAATTTCCAATCAATTAGATTTCATTTGCAATGGAAAAAAAGACATGGCAGGTGGGAAGGTGTGTGTTGAGGGGAACAGGGGGTGGTGTAGGACAGATGATGGCCATAAATCTGCAGGTTATTGGTGCCTGGACTGGTTTCTGGTGAACTTATTACATTGATTTGGAACACCACAGACCCCTTTATTAGGATACTGAATGCAATCACCATTATGCCTTGACAAAAGCCCCAGCTAATGCATTCTCTCCATGGACCAGCAATTAGGGTGGCTTAACCGAATCATCAAGGAGCCAGTGCTTTACTCAGCAAATGTATCTTCATTGCTAAATGAGGTACTCAGAGCCACATGCGGAAAAGGGAAGCTGACGTCAGAGAAATAAATGGATAAATAAAAATGTTTTACGATGATGAGGACTTCAAGCTGTAAATCTGACTTGGATTGCACAGAAAACAAAACAGCTCCGGCAGTTTTTTAATTTGTGCTTTCAGGATCCTGTGGTGACCAGCTTAGCTAATGTTAATTGTTGGCCCATATTTTCTGTCCATCCATTGTCAGGTTATTCTGAAAAAGGGTCACATCAACACTGAGTCTATCCCAGAAGGATAAGGTGCAAAGGTGGACTAACTGGACAGGATGCCAGTGCATCATGGGGCACACATAATTTAGAGACATCAGTAAAACCAGTCATCCAGGGTGATGGGTGATGAGAAGACCCTAAAGCACTCAGAGAATACACACTTAAATGTAAACTCCACGCAGAATTATCCCCATTCAAGAACCAGACCCAGTACCCAAGATCTGTGAAACAGTAGCACTAACTACCACACCTCTGTGCTCCCTTTGGCACATTTTATTACAAGAACAAAATGAACCTTGTGGCACCAAAGACATTTCATTTGTTTGTCTATAAATTATCTTCATATTTTTCTTCTATATCTCTATTTCCAACTAGTTTATTTTAGTTTTGCTCTTTAAACTTTGAAAATGTAAAGTTCTGAGTGAATACAATCCTTTTTGTGATTATATGTGGTAATTGGTAATCAAGACCATTTCGAATTGTATTTGACTACAGGGTAAATTTTTAAATGATGTGATAAGTCTCTTTGTGATAGTCTCCTCTTGGGAGTTCAGAACTGATCATTTTTCATCATCTTCAGAGCCCAGATCTTTTCTGCATTGCAGACTGAATAAAAAGAAAAAATGAACAAAATCCAAAAATTCTTTGTCACTGGATTTCAGCTAGTCTTACATGCCAAATGTCTTCCAATACTGAAAAGTGGAGACCTGTGAATCTTTCATGTGCTGACATTTAAAGAACATTTCTGTCTAAACAAATATAAATGTTTGTTTTTATAGAAATTAAACTGCAGGGTGATGATTAAACAATGACTTTGTCATTTCAATAATGTTGTTTATGTTTGAAATGTTTAAATTTAATTTTAAAGTCAAAACTCTTTTTCGTGTTGCTACACCTTTAATGGTTGTAGTCCTTTTCTCTTTTGTGTTTTATCACTGAAAACTTCCACCAAGAAGATTTAAATCACCTCTAATGGGGAATCCAGACACTGTCCCTGCTGCTCAGATTCTATCATCTATTCAAGATGCAAAGTTTGTCCTTTTAAAGCAGTCACTGTCATCTGGTTTTGAAAAAAGTGTTTGATCAACACATAATGCATACACTTGCAATGCAGACGTAGGTTGGAGAGGAAAATCCAACCACATTTTTGGAAAAAGCATTGCTAAATGTAGCATTTACAATTAAACACTGTGTGTTTCTGAGATCCGTGACGGTTTTGAAATCAAACATTTTTTTTTATTTCCAGATTTACTGTAACCTCCTTGCAACACTAAAATGTAATCGTACTCAGCTCAGAACAATTCATGAAAGACTTGTTGTTTGTATCTGTGCCACTGGGGCCCATGATATTTGTGTGGAGTTTGTATGTTCTCCCTGTGTTTTTGTTGGCTTCCTCCAGCTTCTCCAGTTTCCAAAGACTTACTGGTAGGTTAGTTAGCTTCTGGGAAATTTGGCTCTGGTGCGAGTGTATGTATGTCTGTGTTTGTGTCTATGTGTGCCCTGTCTGACATCCAGGGTGTATCCAGGGTGTATCCTGCATTGTGTCTATTGCTTGCTGGGATAAACAGTAGGCTCCAGTTGCCCCATGACTATCCCATGTTCTGGAGTTGGAACACAAGACCTTAAAAAGTACATTTGATTCTCAGTGCCTTGCCAAAACCGCTTCACTGACTGTCCCTTGGCTTATTCAGGCCTAGAATGAAACCACCAAAAGTATTCACTTGTGAATGGAGTTGGAATAAATCAGAGGTTACATTTTGCAGATTAATGTCACCTGAACTCTTTTGCTCGTCAAAGATTTACAGCAGGTGTTTTCTGAAATTTTTTAAATGTATCTATACATAATCGTTCAATAGTACAGAGGTGCTTTGGAGGAAACAATATAATTCTTCATTTTCATTCTGATTTCCTGATTCACATAGTATCTTATTCTTGTTAAGAGATGCCTCTTTTATAAGATACTAATTTCTAGGTGGGATTGCAACCCAGGCTTTTAATATTCTAGAAGAAGGTAAATGACTGAGGATTGTGTGTATTTGAAATGATAAATTAACATAGTTAAAACCATTTCAGATATTGTGGGTTCTCTGAACGCAGTTACTTCTAATTAAAATAAAGATTTCAATGTACAGACTTGATAAAAGTGTCCATACCCCATTTATTCCTCAGCCCCATGGCAACAATGCAAAGTTTAGTTATACTGTTTTTCTTATATGAGGATTCAGTCCCTTATATGAGTATGTGTTTGGAAGCCATAGCTCTTACGGGCAACTTCTCATTTACGACCGTATGTTTTTATAGGATTGACTCTGGTGTTTATGGTTGTCTGTAAAAGCAGGTTTGGCAATTAACAACAATCTTATAATAATCAAATACTGTTTGTGGTCTTGAGAAAAGCATCAGTTCATTTAATATGCAAGTATCCTAATCTAATTTATTTGCAACACACCTTTCCCAGTTTACAATTTTCTAAATAAAAGGAGGACAGACTGGGCTGCCGGCATACATAGACAACTTCCTCATTGGTTTCTTTAGTATATCATAAAACACAATTCCGAGTTTCAATCCAGCTGGTATGGATTTTTATTTCCTGAAAGGGAATACTGTTCTTATGAGAGAGTGCTACTGAATCGCAGGAAACATTATTCCTGTTAAGCATGAGTTAATCTGTCTCTCCAGTTCAGATCTATCCCTGTCAGGGTTCCACAATCAGTTTAATTGTTGAATAATTAGTCATCGAGGTGTCTGGTTTATACCAGATCAATCCACATGGTGCAATAAAAGAGGGAAAATATCCCAGATGGGAAAAAATGATCAGTTGCCCAGACTGCAATGATTTTAACTCTAGGGTGGCCTCTTTGAGCTTTTACAATAAAGTATAACGCACTTACACATTGCTCATATTTAAATCTTACTCTTTTTTAGTCGTGCATTTCCTTAACTTTATTATTTGTTTTCTTTTAAGCCTTCAGTCTGGATTTTTCAGAACTCCTAGGTTTTGCATTTTTATCATATTTATACACTTTCGTTTAACTTTGTGCTAAACATGTCTATACGTTACAGAAATTGAGGCGGATTATGGTCACTTGCACTTGGGTAATGTAATAGAAATTATAACAGTGTAATAGAATAAGATAGCAAATGTAAGTTGTTCTAATGAAAGTATTAAAGTACAGTATGTTTGTACATGTGAAAAGGACAAGTGTCATTTTGTTAGTTCACTAACTCACCTCTCAGTATATCCCACTCCTACTATTGCAAGTAGCTGTGATACCACATACCCATAGTAAACGTGGGCAAAAAAAAATCAAATTAATTTTAACTAATTTTCTCATTAAAACACACTTTGTTTTGATTTGAATAAACACTGTGCTTGCAATAAAATGTTTTGTTAAAACATGGAAGAATTAGAGGGAATGATTATTTGTTGAAGGTTAAGGTATAGTACAGTACCATGTTGAAAACTGATACAGTATTTAGGCCCTGCAAACTCTGTGGTTTTCGAAGTTTGTGTTGACACACACAGTAAAGATACGAATCTTGTGTGTCTGTGTTTTACGAAGTCAGTGCCTAGTTTACTAATAAACTGCATGTATTGTGCAAGGTATCACTCTACATTGGACAGATGTTGGAACAACAATATCGTGGCTTTTAAGTTGATGGAGAAGGCAGAACAGTGATAGACAGCAGGGTGATGTGTGAGATCTCTGATGAGCACATTCAATGAGGAATAGTAAAATCCCAGTGATTCACAACTGTTTTTCATGGTGATACAGGCTCACCAACTTCACCGTTTCTGTAAAGGCAGATGGGTCTAATAAGCTTATCAGATCCCAAGTCTGTCATTCTGACATAATACTGAGACTCCCATATTGAATATTATGCTTGACTGTATTCTGTTCTTCAAAACAGAATTTACAATATACTGTATGTGAGCCTTTTACCAACATTGTTTTCCTTTCCAGTTGGGGTTTTAGAGTTAAACAACAAATCACTCTTATGTCCATTCCTCCATTATAGGAAGGTGCTTTTTCTTCATACAGTAAACCACACTTGTACATGGATGTATTTTATTGTAGCTGATTCAGTGGGATCCTTCTAAATTGGCTTGATGAGGAGGCTGGGTGGAACAGCCTGATGAGCTGGAACAAATATGTATAAGCCTTGCTTTTTGTATGTTTGAATGATGAGCCCTGATGGTCTCTAATCCTTCTGTCTCATTACCTTAATCTCATTATCTCTAAGAGATGCACAGTATTTAGCCAGTAGGTGGTGGCTCAGCTGTGGCTGAATGGCTCCACCTGACGTGTCAGGTAGATGTCAATGGGGCTTAACTGTAACTGATGAAGAAGATTTTATGCTATAGCCTTGAGAGTTCCTGCGTCCAGGGTTTCTTCCTGTGATTCTGTTCATACTGGAGCAGTATAGCTATTGCATTCTGCCCAAGAGTTGGCTGCAGCTGACCTGTTCATTGCTGTTACTTCGGTGGGAGTTTGTACAAGTTCTGGCAGGGAAAAGAGCTGTCTCTGATTAGCTTGGTCCTTCTTCACATTCATTTCTTACTTTATTTCTATCCTTGCTTGGCATTATGTACAGTTGTTCCAAGTTGAAAAATTGTGTACTCAGACTTCTTGATGAAGTAGGCAGTTTTATGCTTAAAAGGGGGCTGACAATTTTTTCCAGGAGCGTTCTGCCTTTTGTTTGAGGTAAAGAAGCATGGATTGAAAATGAGACATTCCAGTAAAATTTCGGAACATCTTTAGGAACATTAGAATAATAACACAAGTGCTGTCTGTTTATTAGTAAAGTGGGCTGACACAAGGCATTTGAGAAGCAGCACCTCAAACAAAGTAAAGCAGCCCTCTATTGGTGACCTGCCTGTAAAATGAAATGCAATACTGAAGACAATTTAGTTTGCGCTAGTAAAACTTAAAAGCCTCTGCTAATAATTTGTAATTGGTAGTATCTCCTAAAACACGGCTAATGGAGCACAGACATTTACTGTAAATATGTATGTGGCAATAATTTTTATGCAATGCTTTATTACTTACTGTAAATGTCCTTTTTCCTGGTGTTAAGGAGAGGAAGCTCATTCCCTAATAGAACTGAGGTGGGTGCTATTGACTCACTCATAGCTGCTGTTCCTCCCATGTTGCGCAGGACATGGTTACGTTCAATGAAATATGCATTTAAATGGAAGATAGATCAAAGAAAACAAGGTTAATTTAACATGTGTGAGATACACACCCCTCCCCTAAAAAAAAAAAGACAATATGGCGCAATAAACACATTTGCGCAATCCAGTTCACTTATACCATCTTTGGTCAATACAGTTTTGCTAAACCAAGCAAGCACATCATTTCTGTGATGACAGTATATCAATTAATGGACTGCTCTATGTGCAGATGGAGCTTTCATTGACTGCAGCCCAATGATCTGAATCAAGTTTTTTTTTTTGCTTTGCTTGTTTGTTTGACCTTCCAGTTTTTAAATCTTCTCAAACTCCTAAAGGATGAACGCATTGCTTAGTAACTGCAGAATAACTGGAGGGAGCAGCTGGGAATGACTCAAGGACACTTTGTAAAGAAGGGAGGAGGCACAGCCAGAAACATCTGTGAGGAGAGCACTTGTCTGAGTTATTCTGACGGCAGTAAAGCCACGTCATGGTGTTATTTATTTAATACTTACAAAATCAAATACAGGGTATGCGCCTCTTAATTCTTGGGATTTAGCACCAGGCACTATTTGGAATCCCTTTCCACTTAAACCACGGCTACAGTATGTCAATTTTTACTAGCCTCATCACAGCCTCCAGACTTGAGAAAATATAAAGCTGCCCTTCCAGGATATGCAACTTATACTGCTACAGTATATGAATATATTAAAAAACTCCATCCTCCTTCCTAGAACAAAAAGGCTCTGCAATGATTGTGGGTGCTTCTGTGATAATTAAATTACAAACAATAATCAGATGCATGCCTCACATTTCAGGCCTTCAATATGCTGTTTTAATGTGTATTGGAAATGGCAGTCATACAGTATTTGCTGTGTGCTTGACTGTAATGGTTGACTATAATGCAAGAATATATAAACTCCAGGTATATAAACTCTGTACACCAAGGTTGAGGAAGTGAGAGTGGAAAGGACACAGGGTACTGCAGAGTTTAAGGTTAACAATGGCCAAATTGCCTTCTCTGATTTGCAACTGGTCTTTTATGTTGAGTTTCTTAACAAAAGCACCGGTTTCTGACTATCTTGTATATCCTGGTAAACTTTCCAATCCATCTGTTCCTCATTTCTCACTAGGACTGGGTGATGTAAACCGATGGGAGAGTTTTAGTTAGACACCTGGTAGTTTGTGGATATTTATAGCTGTTACTAAGAATTGTTGAGGTAGATAATCTTTCAAGTTAGATCTTTGGACCAACTTTCCCCTTTATGACTGGGTGCTGATTGTTTCCCTTTGATGTTCAGCCTCCTTTAATGCCCAGCATGAAACAAGGTGAGGTCTGGCTTGAAAGCTTCTGTAAACCAAGACTTTATAAAACTGCCAGATTATAGGATTCAATTTACAGCATTTTTTCTACATATATTTGCAGAGTGTGAATGAAATAGAATATAATAAAAGTACGTGTTGCCTGTTTACGGTTCTGCAATTAATCCATTAAATGCTCCTTATCATACATCTATTAGATATTAATTAAAATATGTTGATATACACTTGTTTTGACTTTGCTAATTGAGCTTTTAGCTTCATCCAGGGTATGAATATATTCTGAGAGTACTGAATGTACAGTATAGTAAGAAATGTTAGCTACAGTATATACTAGATGATCAGAACTAGATATGTGACTGTATATAATCTGATTAGTAAATCAGATTATGATGAAGAAGAGCTCATGGTAGTTGAACAAAGCAGATGCTCTTAAATGGGGCTCATTATTGGTTTGTTCTCAGAAGGGTTGAAGTCCTCACTCAGGGAAAGCCCTCAGTACACCTGCAAATACCAGACCTGGCTCCAGATAGTGCCAAACTAAATATTTAGCAAGAACATAAATGAATACATATAAAAGAATATTATATATATTATATGCCACCTGATAAACCTGTGATTTAATGCTGCCATAAAATGGATATAAACCAGGTCTTTCAACGATGGGATCTTTTCCATAGTTAGCTCTGGTTTCATTTATGCGCCATTTATCAAGACAAAACATGGTAAATACCCTTTAGTACTAAAGCCAGTGTAGTGATATACATGGTAGCATTTCTGAATAACAGACATATTATTGCTTTTTTCCTGAAGCATATTAAAACAAACTAAATTTAAAACCACTTTAAAGCAAATACCTGCAATTTTTATTAAGGAAAAAAGGCTATGGTCTAATCTTTGAATGTCGTTTTTTTTTCCTCTTAAAATATCACGACTTGTAAATATAGATTGAAGAATGTGTGCTACTGCATAATTTTTCATTAAGTTAATCACTTTTTTTCTATGTACATAGGAGTCTTCATTTTATAAGAGTTTGAGTTGGCTGAATCTCCATGTATCAAAAGACTGTCTTCAACCTTCTCAATCTGAGTGTGTTTGGAAATGGCTATATTTTGCTGTATACATTTTTATAGGCCTTTGAGCATTAAACAACGCATTTTATTATATTTCTCAGTAATAATTAAACTGCTAGTTCTTAGTTATTGATTGCAGGCAATATTCTCATACCTCATCAGTGTTTTACAGGGGTGGTTTATAGAGTAGTGCAGGATTAACTACAGGTTAGATGGAGGTTAACCTTCCTCTCCTATCAGTTTATTGAATGGATAGCAGTAAAAGTTACATGCGCAGGAAGGAGTTGATGGACATTGGTGAAAAAAAAGTTTTTTGTTTTATTTTATAAAATGGTTCGGTCATCAGATCGTTTAACTACTGAACAGACTGAAACACGTGCAGTACTACAGCTCATATTTCCCAGATTCTGTAAAAGTCATGTTACATGTGTTGAAACGAGATGCACCACACTAAGGCTTGTGCCCCCTGTTGATCTTTTGCTGGAGATGTGAGTCATGGCCCACTTAAGGCTATAACACTTTATTAAATATTCAGTTCTAACCTGAGCGGCTGTGTTCCAGTCTACAGGGTTTAGCAAAGGTGTTGAAGCAAAAAATGAATCTAAACTCATTAGAATGATTTAATGTACGTGGAAGTTTCCCTTCAAAGTTGATACCGCTTTAGCTAAGCATAAGTTTAAGCTGACTAAAGCACCAGGCCCGCTGTCCGTGTGGGACCATCAGCCCCCTCCACGTGACGGAGCAGGCTGGGGCCTCAGAACGCCTGCTGATTTGCATGCCATTGTGACCAGGCCACTTGTTGTAGAGGAGGATGCTCTGTTGTGAGTGTCAGCCTCTGTGCATGGGGAGCATATTGTGTACTCTCATTATGCAGATGAGCAATTGTGCCATAGAGATGGAGTGGTGTAGTCGTGAGGCATGGCATATCTGTCCCTCGTTCGGCTTTTGAATGGTAATTATCTGTCCTGTTCATGTGCTGCCTCTCAGAGCTCATCCAGGGCCCTTTCCTCTTGCAGTGTGTGCCACACCACGTACATAGAACGTGCTGCGAACATTCGTAGTAAGAATGTATGGCAGTACTCTTTCCATGATCTCCTATAAGTTGGTGGTTTTGCCTGGAGGAACTGTTCTTCTTTCTCTGTCTCTGTCTTACAATTACTAGAAAAAAAAAAACAGTTTTGTTCTGTATTTGTAGATCTTTTGAACAGTCAAGCAGGATATTGGTTTTTTTTTTGCTAGTAATTCTTTCCCTAATTACAATATAGTCAAAGTGACCAGTGTCTAGATATAAAGAAGTACTTCAAAAATAGTATTATATGACGTAAATGTTCTTCTTTTGTAGTGCACAGCAAAGTATGGTACAAGCTAAGGTACGTTCATAAATCTCCTTTCAAGCTAAAGTTCCTTAAAATACTTCTTGTCAACACTTTATTAAAAATTATTTGATAAAAAGCACCTAGATATTCAGCCAAGGCATTTAAAATAAACCCATAACATTTGGTTTCACTGCATTACTTATTGCTATGGTTATTCCTAAAACACTTTTGCTGTTAGGTACTTTCAGAACAAGCATATACTTTAAGTAGTTTGCAGTGAATGTAAGTGAATTTAGCTTAATTAGTTGTCTAATGTTTATTACAATTACAAAAGAAGCAAAAAAAGATTTTGAAATGGAATATAAATTCACTTAACTGAAAGAAAACAAGGTAATCAAGTAACAAAACTCTTCATCAACCATTTTACTGACACCATTAAAACATGATATGTGTTGAAAACTGTCAAGATACAGATACAGCATATTAATGTGGAGGTGGATACACAGATCACTTCTTTAAAGAAGAATTAAAATAGTTTAAATACCTCTTCCTCTCTGAAAGAGCAGGAGATAATATTCATTCCCGTTTAATTTTTGTTCCCATAATTCACAACACCTAATTCCACACACCTGAAGAACGTTTTAAAGCCAAAACGTTTTTTTTTTCTTTTCTTTTAGGAACTCTACTAATTCCCTTGTGTTTTTTAGATTCCTAAAAAAATCTGTTTAGAAGTAAAAAGAGGTTAAGATTTTAATAGACAAGTCACAACCACCTCATGAGGGCTTCAAGGTTTCCAGTACTAAATGCACAGAAGGAAAAGGTACACTCAAATGAGCTGTCTAGATGTAGCCTGATATAAAAAAGGAAACAAATGCTCTGTGTATTTACACTAGGATTCCTTCAATGTTTAACAGCAACCTAGCAAAGTTGTTAACAATGTTTTCCTAATTCTGAGGTTTGCTTTAATGCTGTTCCAAATTTTTCCCCTGTCAGAACACTGATTGTTCCAGCACTATTTTTATGAAGTATCCACCCTCATCCCTTTCTAGCGATCCTGTAAATAAAAAGAGGTGGGTGGTCTTTTCTGATCGCTGTAGGAATTGCCAGGCTCCCATAAAGAAATTTATGGAAACCTCCTGCTTACAGATCATGTTTAAGATGATCTGATCAGCCTTTCCTTTTTTATTTACTTTTACTTATTGTATATCCATATGCAAGTTGGACTATTTGTTGAAAGCATTGGTAAATTTAATGTTTCATGTCTTGCGCATATGGACAATAGATTTAAGTTTTGTTGCCTCTACAGCGCTGACTACTGTAGAACTTGTAATAAATGCAGCTTAAAGTACATGCCAACAGTTATATGAAACTGGCCATCTCCTTTGACTCAGTATCCTTGCATGTGTTCTGAGGTCTTGTGGCCTAGGATTAAGATCTTGCCAGAATCAAGAGCAATTCATTGATTGCACTTTCCCTTGTGGATGAGGATGTCTTCCACGAACCCAAAAGCCTCTCCCGCAGAATCAAAGGGTGTTGTTTCTGTAGTGTCCCCTGCTTAGGGTTATATAAGGTTATATAAGGCAAACCCTTGAGCAGACTGGCAGTAGACTGGAGAGGGAAAACAAAGTTTGGAGCCGAGAACAGGGGCAAAGCCAGGTTTGTAAATGTGCAGACACAGTACAAAGCACAGTGGAGAATTCAGGGGATGTGGTCAGGGCAAAGAGAGGGTTCAATTCTCTAAAGACACTGTAGCGAAGCACGGAGGGAATCCAGAGGTGCAGTCATAAATAAACAAGCTTAGTAACACAGATGAGCCTAACAGGCTCAGAGCTCATCGGGGAAGGCAAGTCAAGCCAGGTCAGGAATCCTAACAAAGCACAAGCTAAAGAAAACAAGAATTTTACAACTTGACAGGCTCAGGGTTAAAACTCCATGACAGAGCCAAGAGCAGTGTCAAATCAACCTTTTATATAGCCTGATTCACCTGAGACAGGAGAGATACTGTAGTAAGAGCACACAGGTGAATCAAGCTTCCTGTCTGATTACATATCCATGGCAACAGGTAATAATGATAGGAGAGACGTGGCGTCACCAGTTTCCATTAGCATTAGCAATCCTTTGCATTGTTCCCGAGGGACTGAGCATTATAGTTTTAGAATGTATCAGGTCGTGTTTTGACAAAACTGCTGAGTTTTATCACAGTAATCACTCTTTAATGGTCTCACTTTGCTTTCCCTTTCTGACATATTTGGCTCTTAAATTGCTGGGTTCCTTCCCAGATATCATAGATATTCTTCCTGGTTCAGTCAAGAGCCATCAACTCCCAGGAGTTCATATTGCTATTGCATTTCTTAATGTTTTTTTAAATATTTTTGAAGTCCTTCTTAATCGCCACCACTGGTGCAGTTGCCTTGCTTGAGTCTGGTAACATGATCAACCTAACAAAGTAGATGGAGAATGATCATACGTTTGATGCTAGTGGTGCCTGTTTAGGAGACAACACTTATGTTGCTGCCTCTGTCCTCCCATCATGTACTTTGTCCATGTTTCAGCACCATACGGTAAAGAAATGCTGATGACTGCTTGGTCAATGTGGTTTTAGTTTTGATATTGCGGCTTCCTCTGGCAGCCAAAGGCTGTTGTTGAAGATTTTTGTTGGTCTGATCTTTTTTCATCAATATCTGTAAAGATAATTCTCAGTAAATATGCTGACAATTGTTTGGAAATCCATTTCTGTCAAAGGTACATTTTGCAGTCGCATCAGTTTACTGGATTCAAGGATTTGCTGTAAATCAAGTTTGTTTTAGTACTGAACAATAGATGCTGGGGATAAAATGATAGAGCATTCATTCAGTTACATTACTTGCACAGCAGCAGAAAGAATGTATGTTATTAAATGGAGATTCATTCATGATTTGATTTATCAGGGGGGATTTATGGTTGCAATATTTGATCCCTGTTGTATTGAGAATTTTCTCAACAGTATATTCTTTGTACTTAATTAGCACATGAGAGATCATTAGAGTACAGGGTTTTGAATAAAATAGATGAGTACTGTCTTAAGGAATGTAAAGTAATGTGTACTGCAGCAACCTGACTCATCCAATACTTTGTAAATGGAGTTTAAAACTGAATTTTCCCATTAATGTAAAATGACAGTTGACAAGTCTGTCATATGGTTTGTGGTACTGATTGTGTGTAAGACTGCTATATTACTAGGATGTGGACTGGGCAATTTTTGTACACATTTATAGAGCCTGGAGTTGGTGTTTCTGTGTCAGTCTGTTTGACATATCAGGGACAAACTACTTTAAATTGAGCAAATAAAGATGACGACATTCAATCCTGTTGGCAGCCTTTCATTGGAAGAACTAATGCGTATGCATTATTTTGGGACTTTAGTTTACTTTGTCTTAAGCTAGCTCTATCATGTAGTCATAACTTTGCGAATGAAAACTACTTCAAAGGATCCGTTTTGTAACATTTTGTAGATTGGGACCTGCCATGGAGCTCGGAAAATCTTTACAGCTCAATCCCTCTGCTGTGAACAGTTCCCACAGGTCTGCCTTTACCCATGACTCACACTGACACCCTAAAGCACCAGTGTTTTTACAAGGACTGATAACCCACACCTCTTATGGCTGTATGACACTTTCTTTAGGAAGGACAGGGCACTGAAATATACAGTACTGTAAATAAAAGCAACTGTAGGTCATTATACGAAGATTTGTTGTTTACTGGAATAACAGGGTGTTTTGCAATTCTCAGCCTTTCATAATCACATTGGTAACTAAAATTCAAAGACTGTGTAGATCAGTCATTTTCATGTTAGAGTAACACCGACCATTTATGTTATTTTACGTTTTTTTCATTGTTGGCTTCACTACAGTTTAGAATTTTTTTGGGAAAAAAAATGTTCACCGCCAAGTTTGAATTATATTTTTTTTCATTTTCAGCCATGTTGATTTGTAAAAAGTTTGATAATGTCCATATCCATGTCATGACAGCTCATCAGGATAGAGCTTTATTTTTGGTTCCCTTGTATTCAACTGATTGGAGTAATGGGGTTGAAGTACTGTACTCAAGGTACGGTGTAACAGCTGGTCCACTATAATTGGTTCAGTAACCTGAACCCAACACTCACCGGATGTGACCAAAGACTTAGCCATTAAGCCATCCCATGGTTTTGTCAAGAAAAACCTAAAACAAAAACTTGGGTGAATGGAACTTCGGTGTTGAACTCCCACCCCCATTTAACTTCAGTCTCCATCAGTCATTTTCATTACACTGAACCAAGTATTTTACTAAACATATTAAAGTACTGATTTTAGCACACTTGAACATACATTTCAGCCACATTATTTAAGGGAGCTCAAACCTGGAGACTCCAGGCTGTTCTATCACAGATTTTCAGTGTCTGTACACTACTGTACAGAAGCCTTAGGCATTTTGCATTGTTCTACTGTTTTTCCTCTTTGTAGAAAAATACATTTCTATGGCAAGCGTCTAATAAAATATGTTGTACAAAAAGCTGACTTTCAGCTTTATGAATGTGCAAAGAGTAAAAAAAAAATGTAAATGGAAAGGAAAACTTGACAATGAGTTTAGATTTCACTGTGAAGTAGAAAAAGATTTATCCGGTGAATGTGGTGGATTAGCTTTTGCAACAATTCATATTGACAATTGTTGTTGGCTGTAACAGCAGTCTCCCTTGGAATGAAAAGAGAGACTAATTCAGAGACTTTCCAGTGGGATAGCCACTTACACAGTCTCACAGAAATATCTGTCCATTTGTCAATTTTTTCTCCTGTATTTCTTTTTAGCAATGGGACTGTGTACTGTATGTGTACAGAATATACCGTATGTGAATGTACAGTATGTGTGTTTGTAAATGTACAGTAGATACTGTATTTCTCTCTACGTTGATGTATACAGCTGGTCCTCACCAGCACTTGGATCTCATAGCTTTGCTCCACCAGACCTCTGGGTTTTGTAATTACAGTATAACCGGGTTGGTTAGAATTGTTTCCAGGTCTTGAGCGGTGGGTGATGTGACAAAACTGGTAAGTGTTAGGAACCTCCAGAGTTGCACGTCGCTCACCTGAAGGCAGGTTGATTACAGGTCATGTCACTAGCTGACTGTGACTGGGATTCCCACAGTAGCAGCGCACAATTACCTGAGTACCACTGAGGGTACAATTGTCTTAAAGGTAGAGAGGGTGGAGAAGTATGCCTACACTTTCTGAATTTCCCCTGTGTGCATGCATGAAAAATACACCAGTGTATTTTCCAAATCAAGTGGGTGTTTTAAAAATAATTGGGGATTCTAAATACACAAATGGTGACCTACTGTATAGTTGTGCTATGTTGATTAATCACATTATAGATTTATTTAATACAGGCTGTCTAGCCTGTCTAGTCACAATACTTTCACACCTGAGAAGTTGAAAAGAACTGTTGATACCTAAAGGATTTACATTACATGTACAAGTAAATATGTTATTCTCTCGGTGCCGTATTTTTGGTGGAGAATGTTTATTCTCTTCCAAGTCTTAAAACTTCCCTTATGGTAACTTCAGCAGAAATGTTATTTGATATTTTTCAATAATTTACATTGTCAGCCAGTCTCTTCCTCCCACTAATGATGGGAATGACAGTGGCTGTAATTATACAGGCTCTGTGAAAACTGACATGCGTTTCTCCTGCATGTCTGTTATTCTGTCTCTGTCGCAGTGTCCCTTGTGATCCACAAGATATCAAAGTACTGTATTTTCAGGGGCAATCTCCAGAGACACTCATGCCTTCTATGACATTGTGTATCTCCCCTCTGACTGCTGGTGACAGCTGACAATTTGTTCAAGTGACAGATTTCATGCTTGCATTGGGCTTGTCATTGCTGTGCTCATCATCGAAGGCCTGATGATTCTCCCTGTACAGCCTAGATAGTGTAGTGTGATCTCTCACTTTCCAAAAGAAATTGATGACACAAATATGCATTTCTATTCACCGCTCTGCAAAGGTCTCAGGCATCTTAGACAAACTGTTATCTTGAGATTCAATATACTCATGTTACAAGCGTCCATAATCTATTCCAATCCTCTGCTAGTATTTTCTACTATTGTAACAACTAAAGCTGTTATCAGTGCAGCCTAGTGTAGGTGAGAAGACGGCAAGTTTGTCATTTATTAATTTAACTTTAATCCATATTGATCAGAAACTTCAAAAATTAGATCTCAAGAAATCCAAATAATCTGTTCCCCTGGGGCCAGTATTAAGAGTTGCAGTTACTAATCCATCACATTCAGCAATCAGATGTAATGAGGTCTTTCTGTCAGATGTTCCTCATCGCTAACATCATTGTCTTTTCCTTTGCCCTTTCCCCATAAAAAAATCGACATCTCTGGCAGGCAAAGGTAAAATGATTTTATTTCCTGTATGATGAGGCTTATATGTTGGTCATTAGAATGCCTTTTGTTAAATAAGGTGTAAAAGGGTGTGGCACAGATAGCTCATCTGGGTCCTTTATTTGAGAGACCTTGGGACACTGGGGTCTTGCATACTTGATTTCTAAAAGAAAAATAAGGGCAATATGACAAAGAGAAAAGGGTTTGGGGAAAACTGAAATACTCTCTGGCCAATCGTTTGACTTAACCAGACAGTCTGTTAGATTCAATAGTTTGAGAACCTGTACGTATAGCTTGAGCTCCAATGGTAGTGCTACCGTAGGTTATTTCTTGGCAATATTCTAAAACATACACTGGCATACACTGGAAGTGCTAAGAGAAATAAAACACTGTTACTCGTAGAAGAGTGCTCCCACTCTAGATGACAGAGCTAAAAGAGCCTGGTTGGCGGTGAACTGGTGCTCCAAAGAGTCACAATATCTATTCACACAAGCACACACTCCTCTGTCCACTTACCTAGCCTCAAAGTCTTAGACTGGTGTTGAAAATGGTAATTATCAGGGATTTGGGAATGCTGAGAGCATTTGAGCCTTGATATAGAGAGTGCAATGCACAAACCAGTTCCAGAGGAAGACCTGGAAGAAGTAAATGGAGAGCCTTTTATATACTGTACTGTAGGCACTACAAAACCACTTTCAGCTTTGTCTTAACTTTGTATTCGGGACACGGATCAAACATTTCATGAAGAATGAATGTTTAAATGAAGAAAGTCATATTCTCTTCATTTTAATATGGTCTGGTGTAATTCCTTTTCATCGGCCTTGTGTACCAGTCACATAAAGAGACCGTGTAAAAGAAAACAAAAATAATCATTATGGTCTTAGTGAACAGAATATGCTATTGTGAGTTGTGAATTAGAAGCTATCTGTATTTTCATTTTTGTGTGAAAAAGTGTATCGAACAAAACACAGCCACTTGAAAGGCTTAGTTATAAACATATTTATTTTGTCTTTTTGTCCACCGGCTGCATTTCCTTGATTTCATGATTATTAATCAGAAATAAGAGGAACAAGATGGAAAATAACTGAATATAGATTCAGGGCTGAGAATAGGGGACACTTTTTAGACAAAGAATTGTAAGTACAGTATATGCCACACAGTGGAAACCAATTCACCACCTCTCAAGCTAACAGCTTGATTATTATCTGGGTACATTAAACAAACAGCGTTCAAGTGAACAAGTTGGACTGAATGGTGTCTCACTTAAGTAATCTCTGCTATATTGTTGTTTTTGGATGCCAAAGTCCACCCCCTCGTCCTTGCTGTGGAGCCTGGGCCATGTTGAGTAATGAAGGGCCAGCATCTACAGGGTGATATTCAGTGTTTCAGTTACCATGGAGGCCTGTAACAGTTCCTGCAACCTCCCTTCTCAGCAAATGGGGCTCAGGCAGCCCAGCCCTCAATAGCAGAACACATAAAAGAAGATGAACTAGCTGGAATATCTCCACGGCTTTTCAGGCTGCAGCTTCAGATCCCTTCTGATCTGCTGTATCTCAATGCCTTTTGTCTAGCTTCACATTCTATCAAGATCTATGTGGAAGTGGTGTGCACTGGTTTCTGCACAATGAAAATGTCTCTTGCAGCTGTGTGAAAATGATGCCCCTTCAAGGTTCAACTCAGCTGTGGTGAACACACTACATTTGAGAATGTATTTCAAACCCAAGAATACTACACTTCCTATGTCCTTCAATATGTAATTACCCCTAAGAAATATTAGAAATTCTAGGTCAGACTTGGGCTTCGTAAACCTTTTATTGTATAGATTTTATATAGTTGTGCTCATCTTAATGTTAAACAAAAACCTGTTGTGGAACATGAATGCTTTTGTCAGTTACACAAAACCACTGTTACAAATTAACTGTCTGGGACTTCAATGCGCATTCAGCAATATTTTGAAGTACCTTACATGTGGGGAGAGGAGTCCTGGAAATGTTTTTGATTTCAATGGACACAGCATGACTTTTCTTGTTTCCTTTAGCAGCCACAAGACCTTAATATTTCCAGTTGAGAGATTTAAAGCTCTGTGTAAAGAAAATAAAAGTGAGAAAAACACACAGCAGCAGAGGCCAAGAAGATGTACTGTATTGTATGATTAAAGTAACTGGGACTTTTGTAGGAGTCCTCTTGTTGTTGCTTTGCACTTAAGGAAATGCCACATTGCTGCTAGTTAACGTTTAAGTGCTGTTGTAAGCCTCATTTATAAGATAAGTTCCATTCAGGTTGTAATAGCTAAGGTCTGTAATGGCTTATATTTTGTGGTGTTTTCAATAAAACTGGCCTTTGAGCAATACAACAATGATTTTTGAAAAGAATGCTTATTGGTCACTGCTCGCTGATTGGTGTAAATATACATGCGTGCCCTCATATGCACCTTCTGGTGCTTGCACAAACACAGGCAAATGGACAATTGAGAACAGACATTGGAAGAATCTTTCCACCCAAAACTATAATACGTGGCTGGAAGTAAGACTGCAGAATTCCGTGGTTGCAGCAGCTACAATTCTGAGGTCATTCAAGAAGCAATTACAGTAGATGTTTCCCTGGGGCAAGCCTTGTACTGGCAGGAGACAAACACTGATGGGCCAAACAACCTCTTTTACTCTGCAAATGTCTTATTACATTATGCACTTCATGTGTCCAGGAATAAACAGTTGTCCTTCAAGAGGACAGTTGAAGCTGCTTGATTGAATTTGTTTACTGCTAAAATGCCTGAGTAAAATGAAACATTGGTGTTGAGACTCTTCTTTAAAAAATTGACATTTCAGTTTTGCTGTAAATGTAACCTAAGGACTGTATGTTTGAAATGATCTAGAGCGTAGTTCTCACATGTAGGTTGTTGGAAATATGAGAAACAGAACAGAACCCTAATCTTGATTAACAGTGATAATCTTAATTTATTTACATTTTGATCCAAAATGATGTTCTGTCTTAGTGCTGTGTGTTAATTTAGAACTTTTGAAAGCATACAGTGTATAGTCCATTTTTCTTGCTTTACAGTAATGTAATACTTCAGTTATCTGTGCTCTTCCTGTTTCTTCGTAAAATCAGACAACACAACAATTTTCCAGGTTGCTTTTTTAAAGTAAACTTACCATACAAATCTCTCATACGCTAACAGCATTGAACAATTTCAAATAGCAGGTGGCATATCCTCATGTGGGGTAGCATAGGTTTAGGGTAGGGTAGGGTAGGTTTTGACTATAACCAAGTTAAAAACTATCATTCCAAATGTTTCAAAATATCACATACCCCAAAAATGGTGTCATCAGTTATGAATCATTTTTCAGAATGCTTAAATAATTGCCTGCGCCATACTGAGATACTGGAGCAATATGTTGTTTGATTGCTTTACAGGCTATTTTCACTTTTTACCTTACCGTATGAAGCTTAGTAATCCAGTTGTGCTTTATCATTAAAGTAGCTGACTGACAAGGAACCTGGCTTATAATTCTCATTGCTTATATTCAAGTATATTCAAGAGGCTTGTCATCAAATTTTCTGTTTCCTATGCTTTTTAAAATGGTTCTAGACTCATTTAGAAGCAACTTGCCATCTCAGTTTTCTTTAGCGCAGCCGATGAACCCACGCCCCTGAAATGCTGTTTGTTTTTTTTAGCTGTTGGTTCAGACAAGGTTGAAGTGGCAGACGTCTGCCTGTTTTTACTAGAACCGTTCGTTACAGATGACGCGCCTGTGAGCAACACCTGCATGGCATTCCTTTTCAGCTCTCGCATAGAAACGAAGGAAATACTCAACGTAATATTTTCATAATCCTATAAACAAAGAAATATCACTTCTTGAATGTATCTGACCTGTGGTGTTTTATGCATTATAAATGTGTTTCCCTGGGAGAAGAAAAAGATGATGCCTATGTCCCTTCTCACTTCATTCATCTGTTGTTTAGAGAGACAGTGAGTGGAATAAGACATTCCAGAGGTGCTCGTGCACGCCAGGGCCTGTGTATGCTTCCCGGATGAGGAGGTGCTCTTTGGAGCATCACAAATTCTGTTCTTTCTCCACACTTTTACCTCTCAATCTCTTTGATAAAGGTTTGTTTGGTCTCATCTGTCCACTAACTTTGTTTCAAAAATCCCCTCGTTCATGCATGTACTTCCAAGGACACCCCTGCAGCTGACTCCCATGTCTTTTTTGAAAAAAATGACTCATGGGGGCACCGGCAGAGTGGATTCACAGACTTCAATGCAGTTAATGCTTTAATGGTACTGTATACTTTATACAGCAGTTTTACAATTACAGTATGTCCACACACTTTTACACTCTGAAATTCATATCAGTGTGTCCTTATACTGTACTTATGATCAATTAAAATAATTGTGATGAACAAAAATAGTTTTTATTCTATTATGATCAACCGTATGCATTGAATTACCTACAAATTAAAATGATATTACAGTATATTGTCCTTATCATTCATATTAATATATTTTTTTCACAATTAAATATTCCTTGTCTGTAAAGTCAGTCAAAACAGTTTTGACTTTACTGTCCCAGTACCTTTGGAGAACAGTCTATGTAAGAAGCACAGTGACTTTTCCAAACCTGAACATCTTTATACTTCCTCATTAAAAACACTCAGTATGTGTAGAAAGAAAACACAGTTCTAACGACCAATGTAATTGATTTGCACTAGGTATTTTGTTACAGGGAAATTTCTCATATATAATTAATTTAATTATAGTAATTATTGGACTTTCTCTAATTTTGTAAGAATGGATTTCCTGTTGACAATAACAAACAACTTTTAAGAAAAAAATAAAAGTCTTGCACTAAAATTATTTGTGCTCCTATCAAAATCCAACTAGTGGATTATCCAACTAGTGGATCATGTGCATGTGTTCTGGGTTGATATAAATACAGTATGTATTCTTAGGAATACATTGCAATGTGGTGAAGGGTAAATATTGACTTAATAGTCTGTGGCAACTAATGTCGTCACTTCTTTGGGCTCTTTCCCATTAATTCTTGTTAATGATCTAGATTAAAATCGGGCTCAGTGAGGCACAGGGGTAATGGTTACCCTCTGGGTAAAACATCACGTAACAGCAGCATGGGGATTCATTATCAGAATCTGACCAAATAGTTTTTTAAATATAATAACTGCATTATAAAAAAAATACCAAGATCTAATTACAAATAATGAACTGACCATGTTCTGAAGAAGGTCTCCTGTTTGCATTTAAATACCATGTGGTATCAACCTAGCCAACCTTAAACTGTGACATGAAAGTGCTATTATACTGTACCTAGTGGGCTTAGAGGACAGTGGGCTTTGATTAATATTGCTGCCTCATAGTGTTGGGGCCCTGGATTCAATTTCTGGGGTGCTATATGTGTCGAGTTTGTATCTTCTCCCCATGTTCGAGTGGGTTTCCTTTGGGTGCTCCAGTTTCCTCCTACGCTCCACAGACATGTTTAGTAGGTTAAGTGGCTTCTAAGTGAAATGTCCCTGGTGTGAGTGTGTTAGTGTTTGTGTCTGTGTGAGCCCTGTAATGAACTGGCATCTCGTCCAGGGTGTATCCTGCCTTGTGCTCGTTGCTTGCTGGGATGTGCACTGGCTCCCCCATGACCCTGTACTGGATCAAGCAGCTAGAAAAAAAAATGGTTTGGAGAACTATTTAATCCACTTGGATTTGCAAATCTTGGACAGCCAGGACTACTTAAAACCCTCTTTTGTGGGAAGTTTGGAACACATTTGAGATAGTGATTCATGGATTACGAAGGTTTTAAAGCTCTACACAGAGAATGGTTAGGAATGTTTGACATTTTGCATGGCAGGATAGGCATCAGAGTTTTGCTATGTCACAGGTGTCCTTCTGACTTTCTGAGAGATTCCAAAAATAGACTTTAAACTAACTTAGCATCTCTTGCATTACTATGCAATGCTACAGATGTTCAGCTAATTGCAACAAGTTTATAGGGAAAGAGGTTCAGAATACAAATTATTGATTCTCCTTTCATTGCCGTGGTTAGAAAACGAAATAAATTCTTTGTTAATGTACAGTACCTTCGGCTGAGTGTTCTCTTCTCTTAAAGCTGGGTTACTTTCAGGAACACTGCATGAATTCAATGGGTGGTCATTAAAAAGTTTATTCTTCTTCTTCTGTGGTCAGTATCATCATACTTACCCAATTTACAGGTAATTATTTTCTATTAAGATTAACATATTTTCTGAACTGGTCATTGTGTCATGATTATTCATTATAATAATAAACAGGTTTCTCAGTTGAAGTTTGAGTTTATTTTATTCTGAATTATGATGCATGTAGATCTATAATTGTCTAAACATCTGATTAGATCTCCCTTTCACATTTCTCTATAATACGTTAGCCTTCTTAGAGCAGACAGTGCATTGTACAGTACTATGTTAGACTGTGTAATATAATAACGTAACAATTCTTTTTATTTCCATGGAGGTCAAGCAAACCATGTCTCAAAAACTGCAGTGTTTGAAAAAGTTTCAGTATGGCAGCACGTAAATGTCAGCACAAGTTGTAAGAAACTCTTTTTGCTTTTTCCTTGAGTATATAATAAATGCAGTTTTGTAGATGTTTAGCTACAAAGGCATTTGGAAGTTTTATTTTGCTTAAATGTGCAAATAAAGTAGAATTGATTGACTGCTGCACAAATGAGTTAAAAAAAAACATTAACAAGTCAAGGTTTTACAGTAAAACCATACGGACAGAGGCAGGATCTGTAGATCCCAGGCAGAACTAAAGGGCTTATTCTTAAGATATGGGTGACTATATGACGAATGAAAAGCTGGGATTAACGTCAGACAGCCTGCCTGATTCGCCACAGTTTTAAAATTAAGGCTGAAGTCTCTCAGTACAGCTTCACCAAGGTAGTGTAAAAAGTGCATGCCTTCCTGAATTAAAGAGACAGGAATAGGACAAACAGAGCTGTGTTGAAGTGGGGATGGTGTTAAGTTTTCCCTTCTCATTGGCCCCCACACTTTGGCAAATCACAGCAGTGATTTGCTCCAGCACTGATGTAACTGACCCACACTGAGTGACCCCTGCGGGAAACCTGTAAAACATTAGACAGCATGAATAAGAACTTTTTTCTTTTTTATTTTTTTTATGAGGTCTACAGATGCTTGAATGTGCTTTGGGCTGTCTGGACAAAACCAGTCACCTGGATGGAAGTTATATTTCTCAGGCCAGGGTTTGTTCTGGCTTTGAGGGGTTAGTTTAACGGGGACATTTTACCAGAATGAAGCAGGATGCTCCAAAATATTTCAAAGGAAAAAAAATGTAAAACAGAAATGTGGAACTGACCAACTCCAGGGATAAATTACCCATCTTAAAGACTGCTTAGTTTTAAAAAGCTTGTGTCCCTTTTGTTGCAAATAAATATCCAACAATATCGTGGTGCAACTTCACTGTTCACTGCATGTGGTGTTTACTGGGATTCATGAAGCACTTAACAGCTTAACAGCAACAACTTGCACCATTTAGTTTTGTGCTAAAAGCACAACTTTTTTTAAGATTACTACCCCTTTCGAGAAATACCTGCTCTGGTTTTGTCACCAATATTTTTAGACCTAGGACTTCGCTAAATCTTCACTACATTTATACAAAGAGGTTGATGCACAGTTGAATTGTGTTTTAAATACTTGGTGGAAACTACCTTCAGTCTGGCTTCCAGATTCAACACTTTTTTTTTCTTATTGCGGATGTGGTAATAAGAAAGAGATTTATAAATGGAATAAGAAATTATGTAAAATTCTGTTTTCCTCATTAAGATATACCATAAAAGCAGTAGCACATCATGCATAACAACAATTACCAGACATAATAGATGGGTAAAGGCTTTTAGAATCTGTACTAATTTCCTTTTGCTGCTGACTGTACTACTTATATAACAGTCTTAAAGCAATTGCACTAGACCATTTCACTGTTTTTTAAAACCTACATTATACTCCTTCTTTCTGCAAAGGACTTGCCAAAAGCAATCCAGAGAAAGGTCGACTCCTTGTGTCTTATTGCATTCTCAAGCCCACTTAATAAAACATATTTTTATTGGGAGCCTGGCTGTTTTTCCTTTGTTCCATGAATATGCTTTCAGGATGGTTTCTTAGAAGAGGTGTGCTTGGCTGTTAATTTGCATAGTGTCGCAGGTTTTCAGTTTTGACTCCAGAGCTTCTATCCACAGGTGCTGGGTGCCAGTTCCTGACAGCACTGTTGCCGTCCAAAGCCAAATGTTAAATGACAGGACATGAGGAGTTTGATCAGGGTCTGGCAATCCTACTGAATGATAGAAAACACTAAGCTTAAATTCAGTTGAAGTAATGTAATAAAGGTATTGGCTCAAAAATAAAGAAACCCAATCCTAGTTCTTTAGGACTGTGTTTTGGCTTAAATTATCTTCAGGAGTTGACTCTACAGGGAAGGAAAAGAGTTAGTAATTGGCTCCAGAAATTTTTTTCCCCCTCAGTGTGTCTTGCTGAATGGGAAAATAGCTTTATCGCTCAATTTATCTTTTAAACCATGTTTTTATTATTTTTCAAGTTATATTCCCCCCCAATCCTTAAATGGTTTAAATGAAAATATCTTCTTGTTTTATTGACTTTTTATTAATATTATGTTCCCTCTAGTCTAACATTTCTTAGCGTTTTGTCTAACTTCTTATGGTTTAAAGCGTCTGACAAATGAAGACTGCAGCCATTTAACAGAATCAGCAAAACGGTTTGCTGTTTTTCCCTAGATCCTGACCCAATGAAGATATAACATGAAGTCATTGAAACAGGAGTCCTGTGTTTCCATTATTCACCAAGTGCAGAAAGGCAATTTTATTTTTATTTAAATAATGGTAGAACTTTACTTATGATTGTTGTGACAATATTTTATAGTATTTAATAGTATGTCAGCTGTTCTTTGATGAGAACATGTAACAGTGTTTATGGATTTTGTATATTTATTACACACACTTTAGGCACACCTAAACTAAAGCCATCTTGATTGGGAGAACTGTACTGTATGTGACACTGTGCCATCATGGTGAGGCCATGATTGCTAACTTTCTGAATGTGGTGTATTTTGAGCTCCTGCTAAAGATCTTCATTGCGTCTGTTTTAAGGCACCTCACTGCTTCATTAGACTCCTGTTTAGGTGGCAGCGTGTAAGAGAGACTTCCATTTTTACTCAGGAGCCATTTCACGTTTGTATTCCTTCATCCGATTTTTATACAGACATAACTGTCATTACTCTTGAACTCAAGTGCAAGTAATAAATAAGAATGAGAATAAGAATTTTAGACTGCTTCTTACACCAGCTTTTGCCTTTGTTATTTGTGTCTTATGGTTGGTCTTCAGTTTAGTAGATAATGGATTTTCTCAATCTCCCTGATGAGGGTTCCTAGATAAGGTCATAGCCATTCTAGGAGGCACCCCTGGAAGATGCCGAGGGGCCTTTTATTGCCTACAGGCAGGTAGGAAGCTGAACCCCTAATCAGTGGAGCTCCTGCTGTTGCTGAAGTTTCCTTGCCTGTCCTTTTTTAATTCTTGAGCGTTGACACTAATTTTGAAAAGGTTTCCATCTAGAGGTGAAAGGTGGTATTACAGCGTTAGTGGTTCCTCCGTCTTCATAACAAGTGAGAATTTACATGTAGTCAGAATCCACATCAGAATATGTACAGTACCAAATATCCAATGGTCTTCTAACACTAAAGATATCCCAGCTTATAACCTGGTCTGATCAGCTCTCAGAACTTGAACACAGCTGGGCCTGCTCAGTAATGGGATAGATCATCCCCCAAAAAACAGCTTGGATCTGGTATAGGTGGATCAGTAGGCGGCACTCTTTCCTCTAGACCAGAATTTCTCATCCAGTGACCCAATATGTGACCAGGAACACTTTGCTTTACGAAATGCTTGCCTTCAAATGAAACTCTTTAAAGCCATTGTACTTTTTAAAACAGAAGCAACGTTAACCCTAGCTTTTACCATCTAGCCTTTCTAAAGTTCTGCTTAAATCACCTGAGTGAAGCAAATACTCAAGTGTATACTTGATCCACGATGTAGACGGACTTTGGTCACTACTGCACATTTTCCAAGCAGTATTGCACTTCAGTGGTGGATGAATTGGGTCTCCTATTATATGTAAAATACTCTGGGATAAAAGATGCTACACATCTACTTTTTGTAATAGTTATTCTGACTTTTCTTTTGGTTCATGTGTATATACAGTACATACGTGGTCTTGGTACAGTTTATTTAAAAGGAAAGTGTTGCTTCATCCATTCCTAATACCAGGGAAAACAACGCATCTGAAAAATACTGATAGAAAATTATAATAGGAAAGAAATAATGGCGTAGTGTTCTCAAAGTGGGTATGGTAAGCTTCTTGTAGAATTGTTATCTTTATGCCAATCAAATTGAACGCTGTCTAGTATTTAAAGTGTGGGCAAGCAGTAATGGAATCTATTTGAACTAATTAAAGGGTCAGAACCGTATTTGAGCTTGAAGGCCTGATATCCTGAAAAGGTTTCAGTCTGTACTGGCTAGCTGATGTCCAGACAGCTGACACTGCACAGACCTCCACTTTGTGAATGACAGAGTATATTTGCAGTGATTACCGGGATAGGTTCACTGTGGAGAATATCTCCATTATGAGGAAACCCTGGGGGCATTTCATGGCAAATTAAACATGTATTAGTCATTCATCTAATTGATGTAGGCTTACTTCATCCATAATTCCAAGGATCAAGTCAGAAGAATTAGTGTGAGTTGCTGCTGGAAACAGGTTTTAACATTACTATTTTCCAGTGTTTAAATGTTATGAGAATCAAATCATTCATCTTTTCTTCCTCCTTCTTGGTTAGCAATTAGTTTCTTTTAATTGTGTTATTTACATTTGGACTTTTTCTGACCTGTTCAGTCATTTCTATTTTTTTGGAATATCTCGGTAGTCAAGAACATTTCGATTTTTTGCTTAAACAATATAAAGCATATAGATTTGTGGACCTTTCCTGCTGATTTTTTAGAGAAATAAAAAATCATGTTTTTCTGCTACTTTTTGATTATAAGTGGAGATTTATATATATTTTGTTCACTTTAAATATGAGCTATTTACACTGGTTCACATTTATGGGATATTCTAGTTAGAGCCCAGATGTGTTTTGTTAGAATTTTAAGTTTTAGTTACTTTACTAATTGAATACTTAACAAACTTGTGGTATCACTGAACAACGTTCAATGTATAAAATTAGAAAAAAAAACATTTTGTAAAAAAATCCTATGACACCATTCACCATTTTTTTTATCTTTAAATCTTCATTCCTAAAAGTTTGCAATGCTGAATTTTCAAAATGTATTTTTTGAGGGGACATATATAGTTTTCTTGTTCTTACAGAAACATGAAACCCTGTGTGTTCGACAGTTTGTGAAATGTACAGTATTTCTGGCTTGAAGTTTAGGAATGGGTTAAGAAGAAACCCTACTGACGTGTTTTGCTTTATAACATGTCCTGCTAAAATCGGCTCTGTTTCACTGTTTAAAGCATTGAGTGGAAATGATGTTGAATACAAAGCAAATACACAGAGTGCTAACAAGGTAACTTTTTCTTCTTTTATTTGCCCTACAGATAAGCCTGCTTTTAATACAGTAAGTGTTTACACGAGCCAATCATGGCTCTGTGTGTGACTGTGGGCCATAAACAGGACAGAATCAAATTTCACAGTTACACAGGCTGTGGAGAGAAAGTAAACAACTTGCTCCATAAAAAAGTAGAGTACTTCAGTTTTTCTATTGAGTGATAGAACTATTTTTTTAATAATCTCTTTATATACTGTAGCACTTTTCATCCCAAAGGATCCCAAAACACTTTAGACATAGTAAAGCAATAGGATTCACCACTGATGTACAGTAACCACCTTGGTACTGTGGATTTCATTTTGCACCAGCAGCCTCAATGTACAGCTGATCAGGGGGAGAAGTGAAAAACTGTTTCACCAATTGTGTTAAGGAAGAATTTTAGTGAGGACAGATTGTGCAAGCTCACAGTGGAATTTAGCCAGGGCAGTGAGGTTAACAACCCTACTCTTATGAACAGTGCCATTTGATCTTTAAAGTGGTAGCAGATGTTGTATAAACACATTCACGTGAGTGTAGGTGTGGGTTCAATGGAAGAAGAGGTAAAAGCTCGAGTATGAAATAGCTACACAGTTGATGTGCTGATCTTACAAAACTGCGTCCAAAGACAATGAAGAACAGAAAAGGCCAGTTTGTAAAAATACTGTATATGATGTGTATTCTTTCACCTTAATTTCTTCTTGAGAATGATGAAACCAGAAATGAGATTTTTGACTTATTAGATGATGTCAGCATGAGCATGTTTTTGCATTTTATGTTTTCATAATGGGGCAATCTAGGACAATAGATGACATTATTCATTTTTAAGCACTATTCATTGCTTAAGTTACAACAAATGTCTCTTACCAGCATCCACATATTAGCATCCAAGAAGTCCTAAAGCTTTAAAGCTTGAATTAGCTCACGCTATCCCCATGACGATGGATCCAGATGGTTTGCTTAAAATCTTTCCACTTGGATTTACATATTTTGGAGACATCACTGCACTTTTTTGAAGTGAGGATTCAAGGCCATGTTTGTTGTTTTATGGTATGTTTTTTTTAAGGAAAGAAACTTAAGATCTAGACAAACACTTTTAAAAGGCAAAAACAGTACATGCTGTATAGAAAGGTAAGTGTTAGCATAAGTCTGTTCAGGATTAGTGTTACTTCTTTAGTTGTTGCTCTTATACCACAGTTAAACATTATTCTAAGAATTATATTTGCTTTAAATCTGGCACTGAAGAGCCCTGAGATGTGCTGCCATTCCACAATCTTCATGCTTCGCTGTAGCTTGAGGGAAGTCATCAGTATCTGCACGAAGTGCTTATCCCACTGCTGTGGAGCTCAGCAGCACACTCAGAAGGAGATGCCATTATACAACAATAGGGAGTATTGTAAGAGTTAAAGAGCCAATTAACTGCTTTTTTAAGTTCTTCTCTGGGTGCAGTGCTATTCTCCAAAATTACCTGTGCTCTGTTTTATGATAAAAAAGTAAATTGTATGGATGCTTGACAGCTGAGCATGAAAAGAAGCATATAACTCTGTATGTGTTTATATATATATTAGTAACGTTGGATATTGATTGTATATTTATGGTGTGATGTTTTGATTAGGTGATCACTCATGACTGACCATTATATATCCAAGTGACTAGGAAAGGTTTGTAAGCTCTAAATCAGCACCTTAGTGAGAGAGTTGGTGACTTCATCTGTTGAATGTCAAGCCTGGTGAAAATGTTGAAAGAAAACCTGAAAGAAACCAAAATGCTCCACATGCAATATCAACAATAACTGTGTGCCACACTGTCACTTGCCATCTGGGGTGTTCAGAGCTAGAATTTTCTAACCTGGCTAGATGTTACAACTAAATAAAGTCTGTCAATGATAGGCCGTGGTCCTACGTGGTCCTACGGTCGACACTACAGAACTCTACAGAACCCTTGTGGTGACTGAGGGCGGTCTGACCGTACAGCATTACATTGATGAAAACCTGAAACCTCAGCTGCTGCCCTTTCTGTGGACTCATTCTGACACCACAACAGTCCAGCCAAACAATGCACATCCTCGTTTAATAATGGCTCTCCTATGAGAGAGATGGGAATGTGACAGTTATACAGTACCATAGGGCCAGACTTGAGACCGCATTGTCACTGGTGGGATGACTGGTGGTATCACGTGGTATCTAGGGCTCAGAGAGACCAGTGAACAGGCACATGCTTCTTCTCTATGTGGGGAATAGGTCAGCCTCCCATAAAATAGCGTATTCTGGAAATCTGGAGCAAACCATGGATTGCAGATGTAGAGCTTGTATTGCTTCAGATGGTAAGCTCACATGCTGCTAGCCTGTGTCTCTCACAGTAGACATGTGCGGATCTGCCTTGTTATTGGAAAATGGTCACGATCTTAATAATTGTACCCATGTTACGTTTAAGAAATAAAATGCCAGTATACTTGTTCTAAAAAGATTTTGTCAATTCCCTGATAATACGTTTATGAATTTGTTGCAGTTTTAAGTCTGTGTGTGTATTTAACAGAAATATGGAAGCGTTGCCTCAGACAATCATTTTATTACTTCTATTAAAATCGTACAGAGCTCTCACACATCCCCTTATTCAGATGGTCCATACATTATTACTGATATAATGATTTATAAAAATACATGTGTTTTGCAGACGGTCATGTCTAGTACTCATTCCGTTTTGAATCCCAGCTCAAGCAGGATGTCTGGTCAGAGCTCATTAAGGATGGTCCTCCATCCAGAGTTGGGAATGAAAGAAGTTAAGAAAAGTTATGCATTCCCTAAAGAATGTGTTCGTGGTCTCTTAGATGGGACATTGTCCTCACAGTTACATAATCAAATTAGCGTCCTGCTCTTGTGACAAGAGACTGTAAGATCACTACAACTATCTGGTGTCATGACCATATTCAGTGTGACACCCAAACTGGTCTTGATGGCATCTGGTACTTTGTGTGGCTATTTTGTATGTGGATTTTTATTAATGCTACAGTAGGTAAGCTTTTACTTTGACTTATGCAGAATGATGACCATTTCCCACATGAGAGCAATTCCCCTAATTTTGATAAAACCTGTGCTAAATCACTAATAAACATGGTCTAGGTTTAATAATCATAATCTTTCCATTTATATGATGAAGACAAGTAACATTAAGTGTTTAGTACCATCACTATATGAATTTGGATATATCTACATTTACAATATTTACAAACTTTGGACTTCATCCATTCCTTGTGTTGATTTCAGGGAAAACTTTTATGCATAACCTTGCCTTTGCAGTGAAGTGCAAAGATATCTGATATTCTATCCAGGGTTAGTAAATCCTTTTTCAAAACCCACCTTCTTCTACTGAACGTAATCTTTTGAATTATGAGTCAACCACAGCAGTTGCCCATTCCAGTGGCAATACAGTATATAGTGTTTTACTCTTCAGACAGATCTGAACATCAGTGCAGGCTTTTTATTTCAGCTGTATGCAAGTGCTACTTCTGAAGGTCCTGATCCAATTAGTATTTTTTCTACTGTCTTTTAAGACAAACTGACCATCCAGCCTCTCACTTTACATATACACTAATTCCAACACTTACTTACAGTACAGTATGCACAAATACTTATTGTAGCCACTGTACTGTACAGTGTATGTCTACTGCATAGGCATACAGCTCATTTAGAACTCTCTATTTTAGTGGCTTTGCACCCTATTATGTAAGATCTCTTTATTGTGACTCTCATAGTTATTATATTGTGTAACTAAAGCACTACTATATATACAGTACATTGGTTTTACTTAGTTCTCCCACATTCCCACTTTCTATTGTGCTTGGAGTAAGTATTCCACAAGGTGGGAATTAAATTGCCTCTTTGCTCCACTGTAAAACCAGAGCTTATGTTGCACAGCAATTGAGAGATAGAGAAAGCCATAGGGATACTGAAGAGGTGTCTGGCTTAATGATTTTCTTCAGGCAAAAGTTAACAAAGCTGCAGCCTCATAGTGAACCCTTATAACTTCTATTTGATAAATGTTGAGACCTTGTCCATTTTTGTTTTTGAAGAGGCAACAGATCATCTGAATGAAATATAGTACAGAATCTTTTTCTTAAAACAGCTTTTCGATATTGAAGACCAATTTTGAACAATTGTGACCAATTTTTTTTGAAGTTTCTGTACAGAATTTATTTTATCCCATGAGCTGTGCAGCAAATGTACAACAGGGTAATTCCTTGACTTAAATAAAAACTAAAGGGGTATCATTAATTTTAACCATGATATGGAATACCATTCTAACAATCCTGAATTCTGCACATTTAATTGTCTCAAATTTGTGCAAAGGCTTACCAACAGGTAAAACACAAACCTATACACTCCTCAAATTGTCAGAAGATATACTGTAACAATGGTTATGATAAAAAGCATTTTAACTCTCAGTCAAAATAGTAACCAATTGAGTAACCATGCATAACATTTTATGCATATTAATCAAAGCATAAAACCATTCAGTTTTGGGTTTTTGAAAGAAACAGAAAACACTCTAGAGCTTAGTTAAGCTTTCATACATGGCTGTAACAAGTGCCACAAAAAGAAAGGTTCTCTTGTATGGCAGAGATTATATTAAATTAAACCAATAATTTGACTGACTTTTCAAATGTATGAAACTGTAATCGGTAAAGCTCTCTGTCCCTGTTACAGTCCTCTATAGCAGCACGCATGTACATGAATGACCATAAATAATTTCATGCTATCAAAATTTGAAATTTCCCTCCAATTAAGAATCCTTAAGATGATAATGAGACCCCCTGCATTCCGGCATATCTTTAAGAAATTGCCTTAATCTCAATGCTGAATCATTACTGCAAAGTGAGGCTTCTACAGTTCTCAAAATGAGTTCTTGAGGTGTTAAGGTCATTCTGCATGTGTGAGTGTAGAGTGTAGAGGCAATATACTGTATATTGCAATTACACTATTTTGAGGTGATTAACAGTGCTCTGGTACATAGTAAACCAAATAAAAAGAATATGCCTGTGATACCCTGAAACCAACACCCTCTGATTGTTCCTCAATCTTCGTTTTATCACCCACTTAGCATTTTGTTGTCCTGGATTCTGAACAAAACAGTAATTCCACTGTACTGTACTGTGAGCTAAGCAATATCCAACATTATTACACAGTAGGTTTTGCTGGTATTAAGTGCTATTTTATTCATAGCACTGACATATACAAACATTTTCTTATCGTAGTTATTAATGTTCTATTCACCATAATTAGGGATCTTGTAGAATGGTATATTGCTTTTTGTCTCTTATTGGAAGCTTCAGTAAAATGCTTGTCTGGGCCTTTTTATACAGTACGTTGTGATTTATTGTATCAAAAATAGAATTTAGCAATTATATTCAGAACTATTGCATACATCTTTTTCTCACTAAATTATACATTTTAATCCATGGGGAAGATACCCATGGGGACACATTATAATTCTCCAAATTTGTGTCATTTGTTTTTGGTTTTAAGACACATGGGTTGTATCAAATCCCACAGAATCACAATGTGTACTAGAATATTCAAGAGAGAGAAGAGTATTCCACTGAGAGACAGATCCCATTGATTTACAGCTGCTCAGCAGTAACCTATAAAACAAGGAGAATATGCCACTAGAAATAAGTTTGCTGCTGGAAGAGGTGTTAGTGGGGCCAGAAGGGGGTGCTCACCCTGTGGTCCATGTGGGTCCTAATGCCCCAGTATAATGACGGGGACACTGTACTGAAACAGGCGCTGTCCTTCGGATGAGACGTAAATCCGAGGTCCTGACTCTCTGTGGTCATTAAAAATCCCAGAATGTTTCTCGAAAAGATTAAGTGTGTAATGCCGGCGTCCTGGCCAAATTTCCCATTGGCCCTTACCAGTCATGGCCTCCTAATAATTTCCATCTATGAATTGGCTTCATTACTCTGCTCTCCTCCCAAATGATAGCTGATGTGTGGTGAGCGTTTTGGCCCACTATGGCTGCTGTAACATCATCCAGGTGGATGTTGCACATTGGTGGAGGTGGAGGGGAGTCCCCATTACCTGTAAAGCACTTTGAGTGGAGTATCCAGAAAAGCACTATATAAGTGTAAGCAATTATTATTATTAAATATATTTTCTGTTTATTTCCTTTGCTAAGTATGCACAGTGGGAAAATGTTCCTAATACTAGACTTATCTGCTCACACTAGTTTCTTTGTATCACAAGCCTCAACCTTAAAGAACGTTCACAGTTTTCAAAGTTGACTTCGTGAGCACCAAACCTTGCAACCCAGACAATGTGTATCAGCTGTAGTTATTGTATGTGACAGGCTCTGTGATGGCATGAATCATTCCAAACAAGTGGAAAATGGCTTTTACAGTGCCTAAAGGGTATTCTACTGCCAGTTAATTAGTGCAGCAAAGTCAGCCTTGTCAAACCCATAAAGCCTTGATAAATGGTTTTCAAACTAAATTGAACTGTAAAATTGAATTAGAAGTTTGTGCTGGTGAAAGAAATAACGAATAACAATAATCCTGTAAGACTTGCGGTGTTCTTTTCTTTTAGCAGTTCTAACTAGTCCCCCTTGAAATATGCATTTTTATTTCTAAAATTCCTTCTTCTTTCTCTTTCTGCAGTTTCTTTCCCACTCAGAATGGGACCACAAGCGAGGCTACAGAGGATCTCAGGTTAGTGAACAAAATAGAGGAGATGGGTGTAATTGATTCAATGGGTCCATTTTTCATTCACGTGGAATATCAAAACTGCTTCAGGTCTAAATAAAAACAAAAGTCATGAGGCTTGAACAAACTTTGCACTTGTTAGTTTTAAATATAAATATAATAAATGTGACACAAAATGAAGTTATTTTGACTGCAGTATTGAAACATTTATTGAAGTGTCTTTTACAAGAATAATTTTATCTTTACCCTTTTATTGGTACAAAATGGAAGTGATAACATGGAATCCAATATTTCTTTTTTAAAACTCCTATTTTCCTTGCGAAACAGAATGGGTTTTGAACCTAATCTCCTTTGATTGTGTGCTTTATGTATAGATTAACAAATAGCCCAATATACGTTATGAAGAGTTTTTTGTTTTTGTGATGCACGGGCAAGCTACTGTGAAATGCAGAAAAATGAGGAGCTATCTAATTGCTATGATCACTATCTGTTCGCATTAAGCATATAAAGAATAATTAAGATTTCCCTTTCCTTTCTGGCTTCCTGCCTAGCAAATATCCTCCAGAGGCATAATAATCTCCCACACACTAAGGCACGGAAATATAAAACTAATTTGTACAGAGCAGAATACAAAACAAATCCAATGGCGGACTTCATACAGTATATCTGTCATACAGCTGTATTTAGGTAGCATAGCTTTGTGGTATTTGTCTCTTTGCTTTATTTTTTATTTAATACCAAATTTGATGCCACACCAATGAACCAGTTTGATTATTAGGGGGAACTGAGCTGTAGGGACTGGGAACTTAATATGAGGTCCTGGCAACCTCACAGTTAGTGCTGCCAGATTTCAAGATTTTAGTCTGTTCTTCTTACCTCCTTAAATTAAAGCTCTAATTATCACAGCAAAATAACATCTGCCACTTAATCAAATAACTGATCATCTGAGGGCAATGAAGCAAGCTCTTCCTTTCTGTTGTATTAAAAAGGGTGCCACTTAAATGCCATTTGGGTGGTATTGAATAATGAACCAGTTATAGAAATGAGCTTTTCAGTCCAGCTGCTACTTTTCCCAGTCAGTGTTAGGAGGTGTGATAATTTTAGGTTAGTATTGCTACCCACTACCACTATAGGTAAGGAGAGTTAATGTAATTGGTAAGAGTTGATGTCACTGGATGTTGAAGAAGACATGCAAAGAAAAAAAGTTTATACCGTGTTGAAAGGAAAAGAAAAGAGACAACATTTTGGGTGTGGAGCCTTCTAGTTGGAAGAAGACATGTCAGCCTTTGTAAAATTATTTCAGGTGGCTAGCTGCGTCAGAATGCGTAGGCTGCAAAGGAACAAGTAAAGGTTTATTCCATGCTAAAATGAGAAGAAAGGAAATACAAATTTTTGGCTGTGGAGCCTTCTTCGGGGCATAACAAGGGTGCTCCTTACACCCGAAGAAGGCTCACAGCCAAAAATTTGTATTTCCTTTCTTTGTGTTTTCTTTCTTCTCTTTTCAGCATGGAATAAACCTATTACTTGCTCCTTTGTGAAATTATGGCTGTTACCCTTGCTGTCACTATAAAATCCGCAACTGTTAAATGGCAATAAGATCTGACCTGCACGAAGCTCTCCCACCCAGAAATATCTGAGATAAAAGCCTAACTCTCAGCATTTATAGCTCGACCCATGGCCTGGATTTTGTGTAATTTGCTGGTACAAATAGCTGCCCTATTCCTAGTCAGAATTGGCTGTCCTGCTGCATATGATTCTTAGTTCCTCTAAGGATTTGTTTTGTAAGCTTTTATGGTGCCTTAGGTAAGATGAAACAGTGCCTTGTAACTGTAAGATGCGGTTGAAATTATTGTACTATTGCTACAAGAATAATACACTGAGATGATAGCAAAATGTTAAAGTAATTCAGAGCACAACATGCCTATCAATTATCAAGCATAGCAATGATGAGATTTCATTCTGCAGTCCTAAGGGCAAAGGGAAAGTTGCATTAGCTTATATAAAGTCATCAATTGATTTGTCCTAAAATAATGTTATGGTTATTGGTAGTGACTATTGAGGTTTTTCAGGATCTAGGACAATGGTTAACACCTGGCTAATGATATCATTTACACTTCTCTAGGGCTTTGAAGCAAGAAAGGACCTGGGGTGTTTACTGAATGTATGTGTGAGACACATTGATCAAAAGAATAGTCTCTGTTTACCTTGGCTAATTAAGTTCTGGGTATCTGGGTATCTGGGTAAATGATTAAGGGTCATCAACAGTGGAGGGACAGAAGATAAAACAGGCAGGTAGGGAGAGAGAGCTACTGTAGAGAGAGAACACCAAAGGACAGCAAGACACAAGGGGAAAGAGACAGAGCCAGGTGAGAGGACCTTGTTCCGATCAGACTTTAACACCATATTTGAGTATTTGAACATTGATAAGAGAGCCTGACTTTTAATACCTTGGTTAAAAAAATATCTCCCCTTTTTGAGCCTGTTAGCTTTTATATACTGTAGAATTTAAATTCTTGGTAGCTGTCTGGGGTTTCTCTGGTTGGTGAGGACATAGGCCTTAGAGACACCTTGTTTATAGTGTAACTTGTACGTTGATATGTTTATGTTGTTTGTCTTTTAATTTGTGTTGTGCCATTATTAATACATTTTTAACTCAGTGTCCCTGATTTATTATGCTTTTCACCAAAGCTGTGTCAGAGCACAAAGAACTTAGGTGCCTCCAATTATACCAACTGCTTGGGCATATTCTTGGCAAACTCTTTAGTTTGGGGGATTGTGATGATTTAATGTACTTATTGATTAATCGCCTAGTCCTTTTTTTCTTGTATTTTCTATTTCCGTAACCTCCTGTTTGTAACGGTAACTCACTGTGAAATTATTGCTGATTTGACAATAAAGGTTTTCACTAGTCTCCTAATATAATATCCATCATTTTAAAGGATCAGGAATATATATTGCCAAAAGAGGTGATACTTTTAAAAAAGCACTCATACAGTAAATCCTGTTATGGATGAAAGTCAGTAAAAACCTACAGTATGGGATATGGGACATTACACCTCCATTCTTTTTCAGGAGAAGCCACTGAGCGTCACTGTTGTTTAGCCTTAATGACCATTGTCTTCTGCAATGTTAAAACAGAATACAGTTCTATTATGTTCAAAATATTCTTTAATGACATGATCAGAGTGTTTCTTTCAGCCAAAGGGTATTTTACCTGGGTTGGATTTTTAATTTCTATGCCCTGAGCATGGACAGAATCCTGGCATAGTCCTATTGAGCCTCTGTATAGACTGCCATAGGATATTCAGCTATGCAAACTGCACTCTCACACAGGAAGGGTGGCTGTTTGCACTTGTCCTGGTCTGGTATTGGCGAAATGGTCCCACAGGTTTTCTACTGGTCTCAGAAAAGGAGAAAAACCTGGCCTTGGCAAGGCTTGGCTTGGCTTGAAGATTCTGATGTTAACATTGTGCGATTGTAATCCTAGCACTGTGTGGTCTTGCATTGCCCTGCTGAGAAATTGACACTTCTAAATCAGCTTGCAAAAACAGAAAAGATTGCTGGCTCAAGGGGTCCATCAATGTATCACTGAGTAATATGTTCATAAAGACATTTTTTTTAAAGGAGATTCCTTCCCACATCATAGCTCTTGCAGTCCCCTTCTGGTTTTCAGATACTGTATATTGGCTTTCAACGGATCTGTAGAGGGCAAAATGGTATTCATTGGTAAACAAAACACTTCACCAGTCTCTCTGCTGCCACCGGAAATGTGCACTTATCCACAGAAAATGTATCTTTTGGCTTTTAGCTGTAAAGTGTTACACCTGAATGTCCTCTTAGTTTGCATAACACTTGGCACTCTACCTTTCTGGTTGTGACCTGTCCCTTACAGAGCTGGTCAGTCTGCTGATTGTCAAAGCAGAGTCTCATTCTTTGGGGAACTATTCTGACCCAAGTAGTCTTCAAGCATTCTGATAGCAGCTAGGTCATCCTCATTACACAAACGGGGCATAGTCATATCTTTTGTTCTTCGTGCATTAATTAAAACCGTCTTCTTAAATGGCTAATTTTACAGGTTCTTAATCAGCTAATTTTGGCCATTTTAATCAAAAACAAAACATCATGAGCATCTGATGTTTTATGTCATCAAATGACTTCAATTCTACATTTTATTATCCCAAGGAACAATACTACCAAACAATGAACAAACATAAGTGATCATTATTTTTAAAATGTAAATAACATCTTGTACTGAGCCATTAATGTAAAACATAGACGGTTGCATTTTCATTGTGCATCAGCATATTGGCAAAGAGAGATCAAGTGTTTGTTACTACAAAAGTGTATCAATGAAAGAAAAATAAACACTTAGGATTATATAGAGGCTTCAAGAGCTGCTTTCACAGAGAAAAGCTTGCCTGCTGATTCAGGGATGGCTGTAGCTTAAACACAATATATCTCACAGTTGCATCATGCTATGTGGGCAGTAGTATTGTACCTTTAGTAGTCAGAGAAGTTCATATATTTTCGTTTAAGAACTATTAAAAGTAATAATAAGGACACTTTTGTTAGTCCAAACAACTCTTTATTATGTAGGACTCAGGCGTTGCTCTTTGCCCTGCAGTTTCCTAGCAACAGCTATTTTCAATTTAAATGTTTCCTGTGCTTGCCACCTACTCTATGTGCTGAGGTCCTCAGTGTGCCATTTCAAGCTTTTTATCTGGAGAATAGCATCTAAAAGCTGGTGCTGCTTTCAGCGGGGTATTCAACAGGTTGAATATACTGAACCTCGGGCAGAGTTTCAGAATGCCTTCCTTCGTCAGTCTCAGGAGTGGCAATGTCAGCAGTGTTTCTGGAGTGGACCTGCAGGAGCAGGACTGATCTCTCATAGAACTTCCAGGGGGACAGCTCTCATCATGATGAACAGGGCTTCCGTTCACCGAGAAAAGCACCACTGGGAACCCATTGTGCCGTCAAACCAGGTGTGTTCTGCAAACTGGTCATGCTCTTTTCTCTGTTTTGTGAATGCTGTACAAATGGAATCTATTCAGATACTAATAGTGCAATATAACCACCTCTAACTGTAGATGAGTTGCATAGGTTGACCACAAAAGCCGTAATGCCGAACATAGCCTGAACTCTCCACTGACCGCAGAGGGGGGCTGTACTTCTGTGGTTGATGAAGTACAGTACAACCCTTCCTATATGCAGAGCACTTTGAGAAAGGCCCTTGAAAGACACTGCAAGGAACTAATTATTTGTAGAAGATATCTTGTTCCATCTTTTATACTGTAAGGTATTAAGAACTGGCTTATTCTTCACCTCTGAAGTGTAACTTTGCAATCCCAAAATTGTGTCCAAGTGTTAAGGTCTTCCCCATTATAGGTCTGTTGTATCCTTCTGTTTTCAGTGTGACAATCACATCTGTTTGTACCTGTTACATTGTTGTTTTGTTTTCCTTAAAGTACTTGTAAGTCACGATAACTAATTCTTGATTTTAATATCGCCGACAAACAGTACATAAAATGAACAGTATTCCATTTTAACTGCATATCTCTTACATTCAGTTGAAATTTTCAGTGGAAATCTCTTGGTTTGTACATTTACTAACAGGTAAAATTGCTGTGTTTTCTTAGCAAAAAAGGTAAAATTGAAGATAAAAGGATTTAGTAGCTATATCTAATAATGGTTTACATCATTTAATAATTCTTAAGAGTAAGTCAACAGTGTGAATGCTTAAGTACAATATGCCGCAGAACTGCTACAAAATATGACAGTCTTTAATTAATATTAAAATTAGCTTCCATTTGACATCGACAAGCTACTATTTAAAAAATGGAGCAGTATAATGACTAAACATCCCAGCATTGCAAAGAACACAGATGTGTGGTGAGTCCTGGGGGAAAACACCTGCAACCCTACAGTACCATTTCAGGTATTTATTGCAGGAAAATGTAAATGAAAGAGTTATGTTCTGTAGCTTGTAAACAAGCCCTTTTAACGTTTTCCGGAAGAGAATTAGTGGTCTTCAAAATCTCCAATTTTTCTGTTTGCATTATAAAATCTTATTTTGGTCTTTGAAAATGTGAATGTATGTTTGCAGAATCATACCCTCAGCAATATTAATGCTGCCTATGCATAAGAAAACATGTATAACAGTACCTGTAAAAAAACAGTAACACTGCAAAATATGAGGAAAATGCATTTTGGGTTTTTATGTGTCATGCAATACAGATTAGAGTTACAGTACTTTGAAGGTGTTTTGTACAGCACAGTTGAAACTGCTGTAAATTATCTCAATTCATGCCACTCATTTTCATTTTCATACAGTTCATCCATACAGAATTGAATTTCAATACTTCTTCCATGTGGTCTCCTGGTTTTGAGTGCTATTTCCATCGGTATTGAAATACTGATTTACTGTCTGTGGGAAAGAAAATAGCAAAAAACAAAGTTGATACTGTGTGTGATGAGAGAGTTTCTGCTTCTCGGCTTTCCTGTCTAGGTTTGGGAGAACTGTAGTTTGGGCATTGAATTTCTGTGCATTGTCTGTTAATCAGTCAGTGTCAGTTTTTTTTTGTATGATGTTCTTCTAGACTCTTGTAAGCAGTATATTAACATTTTGTACATAGCATCTTCTCTCTTAAAACCCTTTAGAGGCAATTGCAGCTGAGATTCCTGATGCTTTTGGGGAGCCAGTTGTAAGAAACATCAGGATTTTGATTTATATGGAAATGAAATTTGCTAAGCATAATAGAACTGTTATCATTAGAGTTATGCTTGATGAAACTGCTTTTTTGTGCTGCTGTTATGTCTCACATTTACTATTGTAATTGTTGGTATACTTAGACTAATTATATAATTATCGCTCATGGCTATAACATGATAAGATCTTACATTTTAAAGTTGGAAGTTTATTAATCTGCATGGGCATTGTTTTTTCAATATTGCATCAATATTACCACCCCAAGAGGGTACAAAAATATTTTAGCCAATCTCATAAAATCATAATGTATACATATCATGATGCTGATTATTGAAAGGTTTCACTGTCTGGTTATTATGAACTGGACAGAACTTTTGTATTTTCTAATCCTTTGCTTACAGATACAGTAAGTATCTTTATCCTGTTTATGCCATTTCACAGGAACAATAACTGCTATGAATCTTAATAGTATGTGCAGTAACATATCTAATGGAGTGCTGCTCTCCTGTTCATTGCATTCTCAATATATTTCCAAAGGACATATTAAGACTTAAGACATATTTCCAAAAGTAAAAAGGAAAATGAGTGTCATTTTTTTTTCAGTGCTCAGTTTTCTAGTAAAGAAAAACTATCCAAAAATCACATCTCAGAGTCTGTACCTGTACTTGTTATTAATTCCCAACTTATTTCCTGTGAGGATGTCTTTTCACAGCAGTTCCTGTATAAAGGCACTTTCTTGATCTGCACTGTATTGTCGTAATGTCAGTCATGAGGCTGGAAGTATTTTTGGTTGCTCGGAGATGAAACCTGCTGTAGAAATGTTTTCCTTCATATGGCACATACCAGCTCTGCTATTTACTTATGCCAGACATAACACATATCAATCTATACCATAGTAACAAATTGCCAAAGGGATATTATCAATTACCAGAAGAATGACATACTTCATAAGTATACTGTCACTATCTGGCAGTTTGGTTGTAGTGCTGTGCAGCAAGCATGATACTTTACCCTATAGAAAACCACAGCCTCGTCGGGATTCTGCTTTCCTATTTGTTATCTTTTCAGTTTTCTGCTTTCAAAGAAATATCGTCACAGGAAAGTCACAGTACAGCCCTAAACAGTACAGCACTTAGTAGTGCTAAGTACTAAATGAATGTTATGATTTTAGGATGTACATCAGGATTACATCCAAACGCACTGCTGGAATATACAAGATGCTTTAACCTGCTTATCTATCTTTGATCTCTTAAGGACTGTGTCCACCATCTTTTTGTAATAATGCTTAACAGATGTTTAAGAGGAGGTTAAATTCTAACTTCACACCGCTGCTCCCATTTGCACAGGATAAATACTCCCTGGCTGCAAATCTTTTTTTCTATCCACTCTTCCTCCACCCCAGCTTCACCATTGCAGCAATTTCTCCCTGCATTATTCAGCCGGTAGACTTAATGCCAAAGTATGAAGTATGTTATCCTTTTACATGCGTTGAATCATTTGGGCATTGTTAGAATTTGATTGAACTGCTGATGAGCTCATGAAAAAAAACATTGGATTATTCTTTAGGTCTGCAATCTGTTTGAATGTTGTACAGTATGGTGTTGAATAACAGGTCAGTTAATGATCACGAGACATGTTTATTTTCTCTGTTACATTTTGTGACTTGTTTACAGTGCTAATCCAGGTTTACAGATACAGAGGAAATGTAGCATTGTCAAGAAAATGCTAAGAAGTCTTTGTTGTGTTTTTAGGTCATCATTTTAACAATAATAATGACCAGTGTCATGATACAATACACAAGAATAACAATGCAAAACACTTTGTACAGAAGACAAACATTCACCTTAAGAATCATGTGATTGGTAACACTATGACTGTCCCATATAATCATTTATTGATGAGCTCAAGGGGTTCCAGAACTCATGTAGTTACAATATTTCCTCAAAAAGATACACAACCAAATATTTTCACAGTCTAAAGTACACTTAAATTGAATAGGTCCCTATGCATATAGTCACTAGAAGTCACTGGTTTGAAAGCAAAATAAGTTTTTCTAATATGATCAAATGTATGCATGGATTTACTTCCAAATAAAAGTATATGTTATGGTTATTAAAGGGTTGCACTGTAGCATAATGTAAGCAATGCTGCCTATAGCATTGGGGTTCAATTGTGGACCTGCTATTACAATCTGGAAGAAGGACCCTAGGCAGAACCGTCAGAATTCATAAGTACCAGTAGGAGTTTACCCAAACACAGGAGGTCAGGCCAGGGTCAAAAACCAGTAAATCCAAAATCACCAAGTCAAGATCCAGAAGACAAAGTCAGAGACAAAGCCAGGGGTCAGAGCCAAAAACCTAGCACAAAACAAAACAAAACAAAACAAAACAAAACAAAACAAAACAAAACAAAACAAAACAAAACAAAACAAAACAGCTCTAGCTAGATCAAACCCAATACTGAGCAAGGAGTGGATTGTCAGGTTGGTTTAAGTAGGCAGGTGGAAGAAGGTGTGTCTGATTAATTAATTGGAAACTGCACTGGAATGTGAAGAAGTGGATTAAGGGCGGCGAGTTCACCGGGGGTGTGACATATCACCTGGGGTGCTATCTATGTTGGCTTTGTATTTTCTCCTTGCGGATGCATGGCTTTTTTCTGGGTGCTCCAGTGTCCTACTGCAGTCCAAAGACATACCGTACTGGTAGGTTAACTGGCTTCTGGGAACACTGGCCCTGATGTGAGTGTGTTTGTGTCTGTGTCTGCCCTGAGATGGACTGGCTCCCCTGCAACCCTGAATTGGATGAAGTGGCTAGAAAATGGATAGATGCTTGACTGTAAAGGAAAAAACTTTACTTTGTTAAGATAACAGGTGAACTGGATACATTAAGTGCCAAATTGGTGAAAGGAATACAGTAACAAATGTTGACTGTGCATAAATACACATCAAGAAGAGTCGAATAAAGTTAAAACTCAATGATCCCTTAACAATAACAATGCTGAGATATGCAACCATCAATCAGATCCAGTGTTTTAAACTCCTATCTGTTTTCTTTTTGTAAGTCAAACTCATACAATATTTTAATGTAATTCTTCCTTTCATTTTTTATTCCTTCAAACATGGTTGTCATTTTTTTTTCTTGAGATGAGTAGGAATTAAAGACACACTTGTCTCCATATAGAAAGTGCAGATACTTCAAGACACATTCAACTGTATATTGTACAGGTATTGCTGTATCCATGCTTGTTGTTGACAACTTTCAGGTTCACTAAAAACACGTTCAGAAATAATGAAAGTGAGCAACAAGATGCAGATTATTGTCTTTGTTTTATATATTGTTTTGGTATTTAGCCTGTTAGGGCAAAGCAAAGAAGAGCAGACTAGGACAAGCATGAAAAAGCAAAGCATGCCTGATAAAACACAGAACCACTGAAATAACACAAAGTAAAATTACAGCTAGTCAGCAAGAAATCTGTAGTTCTGCAAGTTTTTATTGACCATTTGCAGTTTTTACAGTTTTTCATTGTGCATAATAGGCTGGAGCCAGAAATTGTGCCTTGGCACAATGCAATGCAGTAATGTTTTTAATGACACTGTGTGAGGCTCATATTAGCAGTTTTGAGTTAACATGTGCCAGTCAAAAGCTGGTCTCCAGTTTTAAAGTCTATTGGCACACTGGAAGCTTCTGTGGGTCCGGAACAGATCTTTTGGCCTATTTGGTTATTCTTAAGCCTTTATTTTACCAGGTTGTTAATTTAAGGGGAGATTCGAATTTGCAATGATAATATGGAGACCTATTGTACAGCTGGGCGTTAACTGGAGCAATGTGAATGAAGGCACTTAATTGTACCGTACAATGGTAGTGTCCCACCCATAACTTTGGCCAGTGACTCAACAGACTGGAGTCCAGAGCCATAAAAAACTGCTCCACACTGCTACTACATTTGTTGTGGGTTGAAGTGGTGAGTTTAAATGGGCTTAAAATAATTTAGATTTTAGAATGGCCTGAGGATGATCTCTCTGTTCAAAATGGTACAAAACAGACGCAAAACAAAAGGGTCTTGAAAGAATCTGCAGCGATATGATATGGATTGATTCCTGAGTACACTGAGTGTGGAAGAAAGAGATCTGATCCTTGATGGCTTCCTGTATTAAGTTGATCTGCAAGGAATGCGCTAACATTCTTGTGGTCTGATCTATTTGTGCACTTAATAATGCCCATGCAATGAGTCTTTGAACTAAACAGCTACAAAAAAGTAATCAGAATAAATCCCATTTTATGATTTTAAGTAGTTCAGCTATGGGCAAGCCCAAATCACAGCTGATAATTTAATTGTAGGGAAGAATATTAACTCTTTAAAGTGATCCAGAGAAAAAGGTCAAGAAAAATCTACAGCCTCCCTCCAGCAAGGGGGTTATGTTCCTCCAACACTGGAGGAAACTAATACCTTATTGAAAAACCTGGGATGGAGGAATGAGGTCAGATTCCTCATTAAACCAGACATTTGTATACAGTCTATATAATGGTTTTTAATAATTAAAAAAAAAATAAACTAATATGTGCAATACATATATACATGTACTGTACATCTGATACTGAGATTTAGAATGTATTTACCTATTCATGACAAAAATGAAGAGTTTGTAATAAGTGATACTAATTTAAACAACAAACTATGTAAACAAGGCATTTTGTTTTTTACTTAATCATAAAGATAAATAAAAAATAATACACTCACTCTCTTTGAGTGAAGCTGCTGATGTCTCAGCTTGAGGCCCATCTAACATTGTAATTTTCTCCATTAAAGTAATCACCTCCTGATTTTTTACTTTTAATATCACGAGTGGCTGACAATTTAATACTGCAACTCAGGAGCGACACATAACAAATTGTGAAAAACTTCACACAATTGTGTTCATGTGAAGCACTGTTCAAATCGTCTCAAAGCCAGTTCTGGGAATCCCGATGTCTTCCAGTATTCCTTCAAACAAGCTCTCGGTTCTTAATTGAGCTGTTAATTTGTCTAATTAGATCTTTTTAAGAAGCTTTTCAGTTCTTAAACTGAGATTTTAAGTTAATGGCAAACTTTTAATGAAACAAAATCATATATTTTTTAGGAGTTGACAACAGCTGAAAGAGTTTAATATTTTATGGCCTGAACAACAGCACTCACAGGAAGGCATCGACCGGTCTCTTCCATGTTGACAGTGTGGAATATTCCAATGTTATTGTGTTGTGAATTAAGTTACGTTGTTTAACATTTGGCCTATCACTACAAAATGTATGGAGCTAAGTAGTGAAGTGAATATGCTTTTCATCCTAAAACCATACGTAAAAGCTTTGCGATAATACATAGAAAATGAGCCAAATGTTTGAGAGTGATCATTTGTTTTTGACTTGTCTTTGATGTTTGATTTATGAATTCCAAATGACAGAACTTTAGCAGCTTCTCAGATAACACTGTAGCTCTGAGAAACCTCAGTGGGTTTCTAATCAGTTTGGAATTTTCCTGTGCAAGCATCACCTGCAGCAGTGTACAGTATATTAGCAAGTCAAGTCTATTGTTGTGAATTTTGGTTATATAAGAACATAAGAACGCTTACAAAAGAGAGGTGGCCATTAGGACTGAAATTTTATTTTTTTAAGAAATGCCAATACACAGTGGCATTGTTTACCATTCATATAGGTAGAACTATACTGTATACAGTAACAGGTGCCTGACCTCTCTTAGCGTAAGATAAGCATCACAATGTCCATCACATCACAATTTTGTGAAAATGTACAGTACATACAGTATGGATGCTTTTTTCATTTACTTCAGATGAAGCCCCTGAACCCTAGAACAATGTGGTGCAGTTCTGTGCTTATTGTCACCTGTAAGCAGCGCAGTAAACGAGAGACTGTTTGTCCTCCCTATAGTGGGGCGCAGTGCATGCCTGCAGCCACTTTTAGTCAAGTATTGTACTCTGCTTCTAGCCACAGGACCATTAGTGTGAAACATTGATAATACATAAACCATATGCCAGGATGGAGATGTGTGGCACATCATGTATACAGTCCTGCAATGGAAGAGCGTCTGCCCAGTGTGAGCCTCCCAGGGCTTTCTCCAGATCACAGCAGCTCGATTTCTGGGGCTGAGCCACAATCTAAACAACAAAAAATTAAAAGCTCTTTTGGCAGGAATAACAAATCAGAGAATTTCAAACCATTTCTCAGGAGCATTCTCCGGGAATAAACCTTTAATTTCTCAAGCTGTTTGGGGATCTTACTCACTGGAGCATACGCACAGCGATAACTGCTAAGACTCAAATGTGCACGGCCTTCACATTGTTCACAGGACCTTTCCCGTGCACACCTGCGGCTGGTCTTCAGGATCACAGTGTCCATCACATCACAATTGTGTTACAGTGAAAGTGTACAGTAGATAGATAGATACTTTATTGATCCCGTGAGGGAAATTGCAGTGCAACAGCAGCTTAACACACACAACACAGCCACAGTGTAACGAATTATATACTATATACAGTATATACAGTACATGATAAAAGGAATCAGCTGCTCTGCATTTATTGTGTGCAAAACCCTTTTCAGAGCATTTTCATACCCTTTCTACAGAAACAGCTGGGGCGACAGTGGTACCACATTGTAGCCTGTTCCTATCAGGTCTCAGAAGCTAAGCAAGGCTGAGTAGTGGGATGGAATGGAAGACCTCCATGGAAAACCCGACTTCGGCTGCAAATGGAATTGGTGGAGCAGTAGGTGGCACTGTCCAAACTGGTGTGTCCAGTGTGGTGACTGGGAACACGGCTGTAGGAGACGCTGTCCTTCGAATGACACCTGAAACCAAGGTCACGACTGTTTGGTCATTAAAGATCCTATGGCACTTTTCCAAAGCTTGATGGTGTTGACCCAGGGGTCCGAGCTACATTCCACTGTGGGTTTGCAGAATCTGGCATCCCAGATGTTTCCTAGTAGGCCGAAGTTCACAAGTCCTCCTCTTGGACGTTTACTTAAACAACAGGGAAACACAAAGCAGGGGACACAACTGGAACTATGGGGAGTAAAAGTGTATATCAGAAGGACAATAGAAGGCATTGTTTAAACAAGGGTTTGTAGGAGTCTGGAACAAACTACACAGCCCTATATAGCTTCTTTCAAGAAAGGGCTGATTGAGACACTCATATCAATTAGCTAATAAGAAACAAACTAGTTACATGAGCCAGATGGCCTCCTCTCGTCTGCAAACATTTGTTTGTTCATATGTTATATAATTTGACTGACCTTTCTCAGTAACCTTGTCCCTCTTTGTTTTGTGGTTACCCTGACTTGGAGCACTGTGCTCCCAGCACAACAGATTTAGCCATGCGTGAAAGTAGTGCAGGAGGAATAAGTGCAACGAAAGGCCGGTCCCTAGGCATGGTTTTTGTATTTTTCCTTGTGTGTGTGCATGTGTTGTATGTGTGACTGCTGACGTCAAAGACCTCACCAGATGGCTTTTCTCAATGACTTTTCCTGACACATGGCTCTGTTATTACAGAGGCATGTGGCCTTGTTATATTTACATTCCCTCAATTAGAGGCTTCCACGGTCTAGAATAGTATGATGGCATACACAGTACCTTTCCCTCTACTTTGATCTTTGGAATTGATTTGTTGATGACAAAAGACATGTTAGTACAGGATTCCTTCATGGAGGCTGCTTGCACAAACTGCTCACCTAGGGCAAACTGAAGCAGTGTAGAGTCTCCCAACTTGTCTCTAAATTATGTGATCTTTTTGATGCAGTTCTATGAACCTCTATAAGATGAAAATCAACAAAACCTCCTTAATTGTTTACTCCTTGATAACCTCCTTCCCTCTTACCATTTAGGGAGCATGTAAAGGATTATGATAACTACTATGGATGATAGTATAAATCTGTATGCTCATTACTTAACACTATTTATAAATCCTGAAAAGTAATATATCATTTTTGCATTGTTCATTATCCATGGTAATGAAGGTAGTATTGTGGGAAAGTCTTCATCAGAGGAGCAGGACACAGTCTTGTGTAGATTCAGTTTCATTGATCTCAATAAGTCCAGCAATGCGTGCTGTGTGTGCCAGAACAGACAAACTGCAAGGGTTTCCCAGCTTCAGAAAGAAGTTTTTCACAATCTGAGCGCTTGTCTTGCTCTTTGATATGCAGCAGGTATTGATCTGCTTTATCGTGTTCGTGGTATGTTTGTGAGTGTTGGTCCTGACTTTTGTTATGTAGCGTTAAGTCACTGGGGCTGCTAAAGCAAGTCAGCTTTATTGGAACTTAGCATAACTATCTATTTATAGTATGCTTAATGTGACCTGTTCATTTTCACAGTGCCCCAGTATTATGTAGCTATAGAAATAGAGAGTGTTTCTTCAGTAGGAACACTAGTGTCATTATTACAGAGTACAATCAAGTATGATGATACCACCTAATGAGGACTCATTGTATAAAGGCCAAAACTTTACACATCCTGAGACATCCTGGTCACTGTGGTTTTCTACAGGAACCTTTACAAATAACCAAGCTTTCCCTTTTATTAATAGGTGACTTTGAGACAGCTGACTTCCAGCATATGAAGCAAGAACAGAACTGAATGATCTAATGTCATTTTAGAAAAGAAATATCCAAGGCTCCAGTTATGAAGCTCACAGCCATTTGTTTCTTGTTTGGGTTAAAAGAGGAGTATAAAGTGTTCTGTGAAGTGTCTTGGTGTGTTTGCGTAATCCTGAAACCTATTATGCTATTATATTTTTAAGAAGTACTGTATTACAATACTGATTTTGACCGGTTTCTAGTCTTGGGCACATACAGTAGTAATTACACAGTGGCTTAATTAGGTGCAAATTCACCAATGTGAAGCCCCCACTTGAATGATGGAACGGCAGCCAAAGTACACCAGTACGGAAGAGAACAAAGTGATCAATCCAAGTAATCAATGGAGATTATTAGGAGGCCATGACTGGTAAAGGCCAGGGGAAATGTGGCCAGGATACTAGAGTGACACCACCACTGTTTCCAGATTTCTATGATTTTTAATGACCATGGAGACTCAGGACCTCAGTTTTAGATCTCATCTAAGGACAACACCTTTTTTACAGTATAGTGTCCCCATCACTATATTGGGCATTAAGACCCACAGAGACTTAGGGTGAGTGCCCCCTGCTGGCCCCACTAACACCTCTTCCAGCAGCAACATTAGCTTTCCCAGGAGGTGTCCCATCTAGGTACTGGCCAGGCTCACATTGCAGAGCTTCAGTGGGCTGCCAGTTCTGAGTGGCAGGGTGATATAGCTGCTGGCTATATAAAGTAACAGATGACTTTGACAAGCTATTGCCTCTTTGATATTAGCTCTTCAAGCACTTAATGAGGAAATGTGCCGGCAAAAGATGTGCAGAAAATCTAAGTGTGTCTTTGATGTTTTAATACCAAAGCTGTATTGGTTTTAAATATCAATTGATTGAACGTGAATCTGTAAAATAAGCAGGCGCTTGTTCAAACTGGTGACAGCTATGTTTTCTTTTGTGTGTGCGAGTCTGTTCCTCAGTGCGTAGTAACTAATCTCCTATTAAGAAGTAATACAATTAGATAAATAATGTTGGTTCATTGACAGTAACTACTGATACTTGCCAGGAAACAAGAACATTAGGCACTAAAACAGATCCAGTCTTATTTGAACTGGCTCAAGCACTGTACAACTCTAGAATTGTAATGTCGCAGGTACTCCACATTCACCAATGGGAAAAACCCGCTAAAACATATTTCTTTATACGTCAACCTTTACATTTCCCAGAAACACATACTAATTGATAAGATCAATAGGATCTCCATTAGCTGTTGTGGTGCATTATATTAAACCCTGTCATATTTTGTTGATTTATGTACTTGGACCTTTAAACTAAAACCAGAAATCCCAGGAAGTCTGCAGTATAAGAGTTGTTTGTTCACAGTGAATTCATGTAATCCCAATTATATAAAAATCGAACCTGCGCTGTTTAGGCAGTTGTTGTGAGGCAACACTTGAGTAGTAAGAGGAAGTCAATCTTGGAACATTTAAATGTTTAAATATAGGTCTTGATCATTTTAGTAACTAATATTTACACTATCACTGGCAACAGTTACTGTCGGTGTGGCTACAGACCACAAGTCACTCTCTAGTAGATGAAGTAATTAAAGAAGAGCTCCCTACATACTTAGGTGATTTATCCATAGCCAGGAGTAGAACCTGACACAACCAGTGAAACGTAGTATTGAAGCTACAGTGTTAGTCATTTACTGCATCTGGTGATAAATCCTTTGTTGTATGTTGACAAGTAAAGCACTTTTGGTGCTTTCCAAAAGTGGCACTTTCACTTTTGGTGCCACAATCCTGCACTTCTGGCATTATTTTTTTTTTACCACAAGTGAAAACCCTCATATTATAAGAAGGCACATTTTCACTGGTATGTCTATATGTCTGTTGAAATCTTTTTTTGGTGAAAATTAGATTTTTGATTCGGCTTTTATTTTTGTGCCAACTTCCTGGTGTGGTGTGTGCCCTGAATCAAACATAGACACAGGAGCTCTTGGCTCTCAGCAGAACTCCTGATGAGGGTGTAATGCAAGGATAAAACCAAACACTTTTCCTAATTAAGAAAACATTGGAGGAATGGAAATCTCAGCTAAGTCTGGGAAGTGGGTAAGGTAAGGTGAGGAAGGAGGAAAGTGGATTTCTAACATTCAAAACAAACAGCTGCATTGAACCATTTCCTTTAATCTCTTCATACATCCCTGAGAATAACCAGTTCTGAAGTTGATTATTTCCAAATTCAGAAAAGTGAAACATTTAAGAAGTGCAGGCTTTCCCTTTTTTTAAACTTCATTTAAATTGGGATCTTACCAATCCAGCTAAAAATATGATGGCATATTTATTCAGGGTGTATTTCTGGAAAATAAAATAAACACAGATGTCTCTGTGTAATATTGTGGTTAATGCCTGATCATACACAATTAGGGGTGTGTGAGCAGTGCTGACAGTGGACCTTGCACTGAAAAAGTGGGGAAAGTGGGAAGTAATGGAAACCAGTCTAGGACTCACCTTGCTTATAGTTACAGTAATCACTCTTGATGTATTTTCTACCACATTTCAGTCGTTTCTTGTACTCTCTTCTAGTGTGAAAGGGAGTTGTGGCACACCTAAAAATGCTGGTCGCCTTAATGTGTTTTTTTTGTGTCAACTGTGTCGCAGAAATGTATCCTTCAGATGTGCAGTAAGAGTTTTTAACGAAAGTTTGGCTGGAAGGAAAAATCTAATCACACCCCATTTCCACTCACCAGTATAACTTTCATATTCTATATACATCTGTCCCAGTGTTCATTACTTCACTTCCCTTGCTTTGTCCTCCCTCCATCCTTACCCTTACAGCGGCCCCCCAGCTCATTCCTTGTGCGCGGGTTTGTGGGTGTGGGTGCTTGTGTCCATAGTAAATGTGTGTGCATGTGTAGGTGTGTGCGCGTGTGTTTATAGGTGTCCACATGTGCCTTGTGTATAGGTGTGCAAGTGTGGGTGTGTTTATGGGTGTCTGTTTGTGTGTGTGTGTGGCTGTCTGGATGTGTGTGTGGGGGGTCGATTCGGCCTAGCTGTCATTCCCTTAGCCAATTGAGTTAAATCAATAATCAAAATCAAATTTAATTTCTTCTCTCATTCCATCTCAATTAGGGTTGTGGGAACCACTAACCTTACAGTGAGCTGTCTTGCTGTGATGTTTTTTCAAAGAGCCAAAGAAAACTGTGGTTTGTTCGCTCTCAAGTTTCACAGGCTATGCAGAGTCTTGAAGATGGTTAGAGAAAACTGCAGGAGGTCTGTGATCACACACAACACGTGCTGTGGGACAGACATCAGACATTGGACATGAAGTGTGATGCGTTTTGCTTTGCTTTCCTTAACATGCAGCAAATTCTGACCATCATAACAGACCTTAATATGTGAATAAGTCATCATACACATACAAAACATCCAATGCTCAGTGCTTTAAATGTATTTATATCTATAAAACCACTCCTGTGAAGCTTGCTTAAATTAATTTGTAACAACAGAGAATTTCAGATGCTTTGGGTTTTTATAGCTTGCTGTCATCTTCTGGATTTATTCATGTTTTTTGCTGATGATGATTTCATCGAACATCCCGATTTAATCCTGAACATATTGCCAATTATTTTTGTCAATTTGTAAAAATACATTTAGAACCACCAATTATATTTGTTCTGTCCTCCCAATTTTTAAAAGCCATTTATTTGTGTGTGATTCATATCTTGGCTCTCAACTTCGGACTCTACGACCACACACAGGGCAGAGTGAGGAAGCACAGACAGATTCCTCTGACCCACCCACCTTCGAGACACTCATCTAAGATGTGCAAAGCGTCTGTGGGGCTTCAGGAGCTGTGGTTGCCCTGAATGACAGTGAGCTGGAAACCTTGAAAAGCAACTGTGGAAAAGTCTGTAACATGTTTATGCGGTTTATTAAATGCTCTTGATGTAAGATATTGGTATTAAACCTATCAATTGAAAACATGCAAACATACTGTACTGTAGCATACTGGACTCTAAATGCTGTAGTTTTTTAGAAATATCTTTTTATATTTTTAGAAATATAACTGTTTTAGAATATCTGATCTATCTAGGTATTCAAATAGACAATCAGAAATTCCACGACAAATAAGACTTTAGAGGTCAAATTTCCCAGAGTGTTGAAAGTCAAATATTGTGACTACGTTGCCTTATTTACTGTATTAAATGACGTGTATGCACTTGATTGATATTTTGAAGCACAATTTTGAATGAATATAAATACTGAGTCTCTCTTCTAATCTTTTAAGAAGTTGAAAGAACTGTAGTCTTCATGTAGTTAAGATCACCCTCATTTCATATCTGGACAATGCACTGCAGGGCAGAGGTGATGCATCATAACTCTGATTCACAAAATGTGCTTGGCAAGGGACTTGCACATGTAAACCATTTACAGTCTAGCTTCAAAACTAGCCATGAAAGAGAAAATGATAAATTCTGTTAAAATGTCAATGAAACCCACAAGAATATACTGTATTACAATGGTGGAATATGTAAAAATCTGTCATACATACTGTACATAAAAACGTTGGACTAAGTGAGATTTCTGAAGCAGATACAGTGCAATGGTCCTGAACCAAGGTCTCTGGTGGTTATGTTTTTAGCCATGGTCTTAATCACACGCTACTTGATTTCAAGATCTTCAAGATTTTGAGTTTGCTCTCAGCATTTAAAATATTGATTGGTAAATGGATTTCTGAGTTTAGAACTTCCCCTGTTTAGATGTATTATCTGAAATGTAACTGAACCTCTGCAGAAAGACTCAGTATGGGAATATCTGATACTGTACTTTTTAGCACTGTGTTTATTCAATATGAATTGATCACCTACTAAGAGATGTTTAGACTGATAATAGTAATAAACCCTAGTAATAAAAAAGTTGAGGAAAAATTACATCAGGTCCTGTGGGCTGAAGCTGCTAGAACAATACAACTGATGTTTATCATTTTCCAAAACAAGGACTGAATGCAGAAACAGAAGTTGAAACAACCAGTTAGATCCTTTAAGGTAAGAATTACTGTAGCAGAAGCTATTAACAGCTCAGTAAGAACAAAATGCAGGAGACTCTGGGGTCAACCAGGACCAGGGTAGGAGGCCATTGCTATAGAGTATAAATGACTATGAACAGATGGTACATGTTTATTGGAGTATAGTTAAATATAGTAAGGGAAATAAAACACAAATATTATAAGTCATTTTCCATTCCCTGAAGGAGATGTGACCTGAAGCTTTCCCCTGTGTGCTGCAAAAATCTAAAGTTATGCTACTAATGAGGTGCCAGTGTAAACAGTTTAATTCAGAGTTTGTGACAGCAGAATGCATTATTTTGAAAAAAAAAATAATTTTGATAAATTCTACCCATCTGAAGGGAAGCAATTCACCTTGTGCTTTTTCTGTGGCTTCCTAACTGCCTACAGGATTAGCAGGTCTTGCATCAGATCTTTGAGTAAATTGCATTTCAGTAGTTCTGTTAGATGCTAATGATTGCGATAGAGAGATGAGATATGTATGAAGTATTTGACTGGACTGCCCTAGCTGTGGGACTAACAGTGTATCCAAAGGTATAAGCTGTCCCCCCCAAATCCACTGTTGTGAGGAATAAGGCAGGGAGTCTGATGCAAGGGTGTAGATGGGGAGGAGTAGGGGATGCAAGAGAGACAGGCGAAGGGAAGACCTGGATCCGAGACTTGCACACTGTACTATACTGTAGGCAAGCCGAAGTGTGTAAGGTTGGGATCTAACCTCCTGAATCTCTGTTCAAGACTCAGTTTTTTCATGAGGAATATACAGTACTTTTTTTACTCTTCAATGATCTTAAATGATTATTTTAAAACTCAGATTTAAAGCACAATTGTGTAAGTTATTTCTTGCTTTGAAAGTAATCATAATTGTGGTACAACTATAGCATTAAATGAAACCCATGTCTAGCAGTAAAGTTATGCTAAGAAAACGTGTTGCAGAATACATTTGTAGTTAATGAGCAGTGTGCTATAGCTTCATGTGTGCTTTGATTGGAGCACTTGAAAAGAGGGATATAGCCAAGGAATTATTTACATGGAAATGCTGCCCTGAAATCAATCATTTCTACTTCTTTCAAGTCCCATGCCCTTTTAATCTAAAAAGTTTTACAAAAAATGAGTACTATGTCAGCTGTGGAGTTCACCACAAAGTGAAAACCTAGAACAATGATAAACTATTTATTACTTTGCTGGAGGGGAGATGTTTCACTGAACATTCTGTTATCATCTGCACTCTAATGGATTATTATAACAAGTGCGCAAGAAGCATAGATCCACACAGCATTTCTGGCACAGCCCCAGTGACTAACACTTAGCAGGGATTTTTATGATATTGTGCAATTACAAGCTTGAATAGCAATAGTGGGAAGCACAGTGGTATTCCAGACCTGGGCTGCTCTCTGCGTGGAGTTTGTATGTTGTTCCTGTGTTCTTGTGGGTTTCCTCTGGGGCCTCCAGTTTCCCCACAGTCCATTCTGACAGGTTAATTGACATCTGTAAAATTCGGCCCTGGTGTGAGTGTGCGTGTGCTTGTGTTTGTGTGTGCCTTGTGATGGACTGGCGTCCCATCCAGGGTGTGCCCTGCCTAACGCCTATTGCTTGCCAAGGTAGGCTCTGGCTCCTTCGCAAGCCTGGATTGGAAGTACTGTAGTGGCTAGAAAATCAATAGATTTAGGTAATTAGATGGAACTAGGTACTGTAATTGTCTTTCATGCAGAACTTTATACTTTATATAAGTTCTTTATCTGTGAGTATGAGTCCCAGGGACATTCTTGGAGAACATTCCTAGGCCTTCAAAAAGTCGGATAGAAATTGTTCGCTTGTATAAAATATAATTTTTATTTAAACTCAGTGCCAATAAATATCAGCGGTTAAGTTACTTTTAAACCGAACACAAAGCTTCCATGTTGGTAGTTATAAAATGATCTAGACAGATTAGTTTCACTAAGATATTTCTGAAAGGGCATTGGTTTGAAGAGCAAGTAGGCTTGTCTGCTTTTGATGACATCATCAGCCCTCGTCAGCTGTTTTTGCAGTGGAACCTTCTGGCTCTTCAGCAATGTCATATCCAGCTGACCTGAAATGTCAAAATCACCAATGTAGTACCTGCAGAGCATGGATGATTCTTCTTACAAAGGTGCAGCTCTGACAAATAAGGTTTATTTATTTTCCTACATAAGTAAAAAATGTAATTAGAATCAAATGGAGCTTGGGTAATTATGGGCATATTAAAGGGTAGGACATTCAATGCTCAATTTGTTCATGTTTAAAAGTATGATCATTCACTTAAATGTTACTGGTGTTAATCCACATTGAGGATTCATTAACATCTAAATGCCATGATGCTTTAAACTCTACTGCGTTGCCTGTCATTAACAGGGGCTTTTTTTGTTATTGTTATTTAACATTTAATAAATGACAAATTAGTTCTTAATCAATCAGTATGGTTTAACTCAACTGTACCATTACATCATGAGAGTAAAACATTATAGACTCAAGGTCTACAATGGTCTAATTGCTTAAATGATTGAAATTGGGCTATGGATAGTGTTGCTGACCTTGTCATTTTAATAAAAATGTGTGCAGAGTTTATTAATCACAATATTTAGCAGTGTTATTTTTCAGTCAGGGCACTAAAATAATAAAAGTTTGTTCAGTTGTAAAACTTATAAATAATTTGCAAAATAGTGCTAGGAGAAAAAATCAGATCTTTCAGACACCTCTTGATATTTTAATGTTCCATTGCCTGACAAATTAGATGGGTCTCATTATAATGGTGGTAAAAACTCTTCTGTAGGGTTTTAGCACAAAAGCCTTGGATACTATATACGCTGAGACAACAAAGCAACATTACAAAACCAGATTGTAGTCCAGATGAATATCTCCATTTGTAAGGAAAAAACAATATTGCCATTTGTGCTGTAATTTAATTTGAGTCAAATAAATGTTCACCCCGGAAAGGGAGGCCTGAATGATTTGTCCCAGACTGACTCTAGGATTTGAAAACAGTGTTAGAAGAGGACAGATGCCCTGCCAAATGGAATATGCCCTCGCCAGTAAGGAAAAAAAAAAACCAACTAAATTAATAATAATGAAAGAAAAGTCAACTTCCAAACCCAGAGCACTAGCCCTGAGGAACAGCTGAGGGCTCTGTACAAAGGACCCAAGTTTGAAGAACTGTAGCTCTTCAGGGTGATCTTTTGTGAGTCAGAGGCTGAATAACTGCATTGTGCTATTACTTAGGTGCACTATTGTCATATGCCAAATTAGTTTAAGGAAGCATGTTGTTAAGAATACAATAAAAAGTAGTGAATGAAAGGAGACCATTTTAATGTTTTTTCTTCTCTGGTTGCTTGTAGCTTGTTATCTGGCGAGAGCATTGAATCTCGTTTTGAAGGCAACACACATTTTTCTCAGAATATTTGTATGTTTATAATTTACTGAATACCCCCCCAGCTAATTTCCATGTAGGTGTAAACTTATGGTGATGAATAGGATTCTTCACTTATTATCAGGACATACAGCTGTCATTAGATGCGTCCCTTTCGTTTTTTGTTCCAGTCTTGCGGCATGAGAAGAACATACAGTACAAAATTCTGCAGACATGACATACTGTAGGTCTTTTGTATGTGTCTTCTTGCAGCTCAGAATCATTTGTGTCTTATATATAATATGTTTTGCTATATTTATGTAACACAAATATATAAATACATCTGTTTTATATTTTTGACAGTGTATCTCAGTACTTTAGAGTGTGCTGTACAATAAATATGTCTGGTGTGGATTCATTTGCATAATGTTTCAATATATTAATACACTTTTTCTGTAACAAAGTATACATTCCATACATAAAAGTATTACTTTTATTTAAATTGAAAAGCTACTTTGCAGCAATCTGCCAATACACATTCATTATTGTGACAGACTATCCAGTCATTTTCTTCCCAACAGTACATTGATTGAATATTTATCACTGATAAAGATAGAAATTCAGTGTGCCATAATCTCAACATCTAAGTTTCATTTAAAGAATATTCTTCAGCTTTGCCTAAGAATTGACTTTGATGGGTGCTTTTCCTTATCCCTATTACTAGATTTACACTAGCTGCAAGAGATTGTGTCTCTTTGTGTTTGTCACTTAGATCTATGGACATACAATTACATATTTGTCATACTGAGCAAATCCATTAAAAACAGCCTTAGGCTGAATTTAGACCCAGATAGTGTGTTATGTTGGATATAAAGGAAAGGAGTATAGAACATATTTTTAGTGCCTTTCTGTGTGTCTGCAGTCTGTCTGTCTATCTTATTATGAATGTGTGTATTTGGTAGACTGTAAACACTATTGACGCAGCCAAAGTGGTACGAAAGACCATCTCTAAAGTGGTATTATCTTCTGAATAAAACATTCCCTGACCATGACACATTCTCTCTCCTGTCTGACAAGTACATGAACTTTTGTATTTTTTTTCATGTTGCAAAGCTATTATTTAATGCATGGTAAATTTAGTGGAAGCTAGAATGTAGGCCAATCGGTAGGCATTGCAGCAAGTTAGATTTGACTTTGACTTCTGTGCGATATGACCTAATTGGGTTTTGAACCAGAGGGATGGTTAGTTTATGCCATATTTTGCTTCTCATCCATTTAATGTGTAGTGCCGTCTTTATCCATTCTTGTTTTTGAATAAATTAGCTTTGCTTCTACTGTGATGGCAATATGAAACTTTGTTTAATATTTTTATTTTATGTGATTTGTTTGTTATTTGTAAGATAACCTATTATAATACAGGATTATATTTATTGATTACATTGTAGTGTCGCCGGGGGAAAATAGGTGTAAAAGAGATCTAACTCACACCACACTGATCTTCTGTGTTCTTCGTCCGTATGTCTCCCCAAATCCGTTCCGCAATCCATTAGCAGTATCCTTAAACGATCCAAGTTCCGAAATCCATATGTCCACACTATTCGGTGCCATATCCAAGCCGTAATCCGTAATCTTAGTCAAAACCCGTATCCAATAGTCCGTTATTCTTAAATTCCTTCCAGCACACTCCTAAATCTCTCCTTCCTCCGAAACGCTTTCACCTTATCGGCTTATGCACCGGCTCACTGCTTCTGGGGCATTTATATTCCGTTTCCTGACGCAGCTCACCTGTGTCTCTTTGTTTCGCCGCATAGATCTTTTCCAACAGCGGGTCAGCTGGTTTTCCTTGGTGGCCATCTTGCCTAGGTCTATATCTAGTATATCCAGCGTTTCGTTATGGAAATACTGATTATAAATGACCCTTCCCCTGGTCCTCTTACATTCCCTCCCGCTGAGATCAGCCCCGTCCTCGGGCAATCTAGAAAAAAATACACAGTGCATTCGGGAGAGAGCATCTACATTCCCTTGTTTCCTTCCGGGTCTATATACTGTTTGGAATTGAAACCTTTGAAGACTAAGTCCCCATCGTGTGATTCGATCATTTTTATCCATATTTTGTAACATCCAGGTTAATGGCACATGATCTGTGTACAATATAAACCGTCTTCCTAATAAATAATACCTCAGTCCAGGGCCCATTTTATGGCTAGACATTCTTTCTCTATGGTAGAATAGTGTTTTTCAGCAGGATTTAACTTGCGACTAATATATAGAATAGGATGCTCCAGTCCATCAATTTCTTGCGAGAGTATGGCTCCAATTCCAGTGTCAGAACATTCCAGTGCTCCCTGGAATGAAACGTCGATATTAACTCACAAGTCCCAAAAATGTTCGGATTTGCTTCTTTGTAGCAGGTTTGGACCAGTTTTTAATTGCACCTTCTTCTCTTGGGGCATGACCAATCCTCTCCCGATCGTATAACCAAGATAATTGGCTTCCCGAGCCCCCAGACAACATTTATTTGGGTTGGCTGTTAATCCTGCTGCTCGCAAAGCTCCAGTCACTGCTTCCAGGTGTTGTAGATGTTGTTCCCATGTCGTGCTATGGATCACAACGTCATCCAAGTAGGTAGCTGCAAAATCGCGATATGGCCTCAGTATTCGGTCCATTAGTCTTTGGAATGTTGCAGGAGCGCCATGCAAATGGAAGGGAAGGACCCTCTACTGATATAGCCCCTCAGGGGTGGCAAAAGCAGTCTTCGCTTTGTCTTCCTCGGCCAGCGGCACTTGCCAATATCCCTTCGTAAGATCAAGGGTACTGATGTATCGGGCGTTGCCTAATCGCTCAATTAGTTCATCAATACGGGGCATGGGTTATGCATTGAACAGCAAGATCTCATTTAACCGTTTGAAATTGTTACAAAATCGAACAGTTCCATCCGGCTTGGGGATCAGAACTATCGGGCTCGCCCACTCGCTATGGGATTCTTCTATTATTCCCATTTCTAGCATCTTTTCCACCTCTTCTTTAATCAATTTCCTTTTAGCTTCAGGTACTCAATATGGGGGTAGTCTTACCTTCTTCCCTGGTTCCGTGGTAATCTTATGTCTTATAAGATGGGTTCGACCAGGTGTCCGGGAAAAATCATCTTTGTTTTGGGACAGGAATTCTTGTAGTTCCAGTTTCTGAGCCGGAGCCAGGTCTCCCATGGCTACAGCTCCCGTTTCTTCTTCCAACGGGTCAGGGGAGAAGTGGGTGAGCAGAACTTCGGTCCCATGCCATTTCTTCAATAAATTGATGTGGTAGATTTGATGCTGCCGTCTTCGGTCATGCGGCTTGACCTTATAGTTGACCGGTCCCATCTTTTCCACCACCTCATAAGGACCTTGCCAGGAGGCCAAGAATTTACATTCGGGGGTCAGAACCAATACCAGTACTTTATCACCCGGTTGAAATTCTCTCGCAATAGCTCCCCTATTATAAACTTGTTCTTGTTGAGCCTGTGCTTTTTCCAGGTTTTCTTTCACAATGGGAACAATAACGTTTATTCTTTCTCTCATTTGTTCCACATGTTCCATGATGGTCTGTAAAGGTGAGGGTTGGTGTTCCCAAGATTCCTTGACCACGTCTAATAGGCCCCGGGGGTTTTGAGAGTATACTGTAGCAATTCAAATGGAGAAAACCCGGTCAAGGCCTGTGGCACTTCTTGTACCGCGAACATGAGATACGGGAGCAGCTGATCCCAATTTTTCCCATCCTTTTGCATAGCCTTCCTCAGCATGCTTTTCAGGGTCTTATTAAAACTTTCTGCTAGACCATCGGTTTGAGGGTGATAGACCGAGGTTCGGATCTGGTGTATTCCCAGTAGTTTACCCAAATCTGTATGTCCACACTACTCTGCGCCATATCCAAGCCGTAATCCGTAATCTTAGTCAAAACCCGTATCCAATAGTCCGTTATTCTTAAATTCCTTCCAGCACACTCCTAAATCTCTCCTTCACCTTATCTGCTTCTGCACCGGCTCACTGCTTCTGGGGCATTTATATTCCGTTTCCTGACGCAGCTCACCTGTGTCTCATTGTTTCGCCGCATAGATCTTTTCCAACAGCAGGTCAGCTGGTTATCCTTGGCGGTCATCTTGCCTAGGTCTATATCTAGTATATCCAGCGTTTCGTTATGGAAATACTGTACCGATTATAAATGACCCTTCCCCTGGTCCTCTTACAACATTCATATTTAACCTTCAGCTGCATTTCCTCAGCTTAGTTACACACAGCAGGCTAATTTAAGTCAATGACTTTTCTTTAGGTACAACGGTGTCGGTTTTGAACTTCATGAAAAGGCTTATAAAATGTGCTGTACATGTATTTTGGCCTTTTGTTTTATTTGACCCTTTATGATCAAATATCAATACCTTAATTTAAAAACCACAAGTGTAGCTTCTGTGTGACAAAGAAGTAGGAATGTAAATAATAATAATAATAATAATAATAATAATAATAATAAAAATAATAATGTTGATTATTTTTCAAAATGGTAGGTAGGTGATGCAGTGGTTAGTCTCACTGTCTTGTGGTTCTGGGGCCCTGGGTTCAATCCTGTACCTGGGGTGTTAACTGCCTGCTGGAGTCTGTATGATCTCCCTGTGTTTGTCTGGTTTTCCCCAGAGAGCTCCGTTTCCTCCCTTCCTCACTTATGAGAGAACGAGCATATGGTGTGTGTACTGTATGTCCTGTGATGGACTGCTGTCCCATCCAAGGTGTATACAGCCTTGTGACTGTTGTTTTCCGGGAAAGGCTCTGGCTCCACTGTGACCCTGTATTGGATGGAGCAGTTAGAAAATGAAAGTATGGATTTTTTTAAAGTTTAAAGCTAGAAGGTATAATGATGCCTGATTAATCCAGTGAGGAACACACACCATATGTGAAATCTAATTCAAGGATTGTCTTTGAAACATCCTACAGGTTGACTGTCACCCTCCACTAGTGATGATAATAATAATAATGATAATTGTGATAAAGGTTTTTAAACTACTGGTGTGTGCATCTGTTGTAAAGCATTCAGATTATCTGTAATTTACATTCCGCACATTTCTGAGAGGAGACAGCAACGTCAGACTTCTATGTGAGATGCCAAGCAATTTTCTCTCCTGTTTCTTTTTTCTCTGTGTCTCTGACATTGGACATGGAGTTACTGTTTGTTTAAAGAGGCTGACCTCTTCCCACCCCTTCTGTGTGTCCTAGTCCTCAGGCACCACTGTGACGGTGGACATCGCTGTCATGGGGGAGGCCCACGGACTGATTACGGACCTCCTGGCTGACTCCTCGTTGCCCCCCAACACCTGCACCTCCCTGAGAGCCGTCAGCAACCTGCTCAGCACTCAGCTCAATTTCCAGCCTGTCCACCGGCCGCGCATCAACCCGCTGGTGTCCTTCGGCGAAGCCTACACCTGCTCCGACTCAGAGGAGGGCCCGGAGAAAGGAGAGAAACTGGCCATTCCAAAGGTAGGGTATCTGGACCTGTCACTTGATACGGTATTCGACTCTACCGCAAAAGCTTCTACCACATCCTTTGTACAGGTGTCTTTTCTACTAGCACTGAATCTTTGAGCTCATGTGTGCGTGCATGAACGCATTTAGTCTCTATCTGCTGAAGAATTCATTAGTTTTTTTTTTGTCTGTCCTTGCCTTACACTGTAGAAGGCTGCTTGCCTCTTCTTGTTTTTTAAATGTATCTCCATCTGATTGTCATATCCACCTCTCAGTTTCAACTTCTGTGTTCCTCCTGGAAATATTCCGATGTACTGTATGTGTGAAAAATTGAGGTCTCTTCATAATTGCACTTCTGAAACATACAGAATCATTCTTATGGAAATAGGATCCTAGAAAATAGAAAATGGAGGTAAGAGTAAGTTTCATTTCAAGCTTTATTGTCCCATTGGGGAAATTTGTTTTGCAACACACTCACAACCTAACCAAACAACAACAGACAAACATTTAACAACCATGAAGTGCAACAGTGTTACGGCAAGATGAGGGAGAAGATAGATATGATACATTATTTGAAAGAGTGCAGTGGGGATGAAATATTTCCTGTGTCAGTATTACACCTGGGGGAACAAAGCCGTCTCCAAGACAGGAAAAGTGTGAACTTGCAATGAAGGGGGTATACAGTTTGCTTTCTTTGCCACCTTCTGTTTATACAGGATATCTGAGGCATTTTGATTTTCTCCAATTAGTTTGCTCCTTAGTTTGACTAGTTTTTCCAGCCTATTACAATCAGTGGTACTGATGTTACCAATCTAGAAAGTTTGTGTAAGCCTTGCTTAAGTTATGTGATAGTGTTATTTGAAGAAGCAACAACAGTAAAACAGACACAGAGGCTGTGATATAGTATAGTTAGGTTTTCAGAAGGCTTTTGAAAAGGTGATGTATTCAGTCAAATTCCATAGACATCTGTATACAAACCATTTCTCTTTCTGATACATAATAATCTAGATTCTGGAATAAAAACGGCAAAGAATATGTACTTTGAATCTCACAACTTATGTCATAGGATCCTATATTAAAATGTACAGTGGGCTAGTAAGACTTCTCATACAATCTGTTCTTACAGTATATCTTTCATATTTCTCTGTATAGTAAACAGCTCGCACCCATGTTTGCATTAACTGTGTTTCTCAGCACATGACAAGGACAGTCTGCTTGCCACTCTGTGTGAGATTTCAGCAAAGACAAATATGGAGGAAAGTGATGGAGGAAAATATGAGTGTGAGTAGGGTCACTCAGTGCTCATAGTAAGTTTACATTCTGCTTCATTAAGTCCACACAGGAATGTGTGGACAAAAAAATCAAGAGTCTAACCTCACCTCTATCAGAAGGACACATTTTGTATTTATCAAAACATCTGATGTTGCATCCAATTTGTTATAAAAATGGCCTTTTCATTGTAAATTATCAAATGTGCACAGGTATTGCTAATATATATTGGCTGCTAAAGTAAGTGAATGGGAAGGCTTTCTTCCTGTCTGACCAGTTAAAGTCGGGTTAATGTCTAGATAATGATATAGAAGCACACTTTTTTTCACTGTTGGCTTTTTCTTAAAAGTTGACATTTAAATATTAAGTAGTTCAGGTGGGTATCTGCGTCCACATGCATAGGCTACAAAGGAACAAGTAATAGGGTTATTCCATACTGAAAAGAGAAGAAAGGAAACACTAAGTTTCAGCTGTGGAGCCATCTTCGGGTGTGGATATTAATATTTAAATATGAATATACAATAGAACACCACCCACACATTAAAGCACATTAAAGCATGTACAGTACATGTTTTGTTTCATGCTTGTAACGCACCGCACACCAGATTATATAACATAGTGATTTACACCTGCCAGTCTGTTTTTTCATTCAGCTGTACGTCAGTAATTATCTTGGCTTATACTGTATGCAATATGCAGTGCAAATAGTGCTTCATGAGTCAACAGAATCACACTTTACATCTGTCAGACTGTTTTTCATTCAGGTATATCTACAGTAATCAATCATTCCTTTTCATGTTTATGTCAGAACCATTCCGGTCTGCAAAGCTTCAGACAGCTTTTTTCCGGAAAAAATAAAACTTTTGCCAGATTATAAAGCAGTGTTTGTGTTGTGTATTTCTAAGAGCTTTCCCCAGACTACAGACTACTGTATACAGCACTTCAAGGCTATGAAAGAGAAAGGGCTGATGTTCAAAATGAGTATTTCACTCAGGGGTCCACTAAGGAAGAAGTCAGCAGCACCCCTCAGGCAGTGAAAATACAATGTTCTTTAGAAAATATTATTAACACAAAAGAGGCAGAAGTGTTTTGGGTATTGGTTAAAACACTAGTTAAAGAGGTTTTCCGAAAGTTGCTTAAGACAGGTGTAGTACCCATGGACTAGAAGACAAGTTATCTTCCATAAAAAGGTGAAAAAAACTGAACATAGCAATTTATTCATCTAACATATTACATTCAAGGTTATGGAAACAATAAGAACTAAACTAGAAGATCACCTACTTCTTTGAACAATCAACAACAGTAATGAACACACACAGAATATGTGTTGTGGTATATTGCAATATACAGGCCTGGGTTTTGAAAGGACCATGCAGTCTGTGGCAGTTTAGAAAGGTGGCCAGCTGGTGCTCAGCATCAATTACAGAAGGTTCAGTAAAACTTGGTCTGTAACATACACATCCCGTTGAGTTCTTTAAATATCTGTTTTCCATTTGAAATATGGATTTTAAACTATAAAATTGGCTCGATTTTGCCAATGCTTATGGCTCATTGCCTCATAAACTGATTGAAGAAGCTATGTGTCATTATTTCATTCCAAGAACGATACAGGATATAATTAAAGGGTACCTGAGCAATATAAAGATGAGATTCTCTGTAGGAAATTCCATAACTTCCTGGCAAGGACTAGCTGTACAATTTCAGTTACTTTATTTTTAATGGCCATGAACCTGATCATCGAAAGTGCACAACAAGAGTCCAGAGGGCCCAACATGAACTCAGGCATTACAGTACTACCAATCAGATCATTCATCGATGACCTAACAGTAACAACTACTACACAAGTACAAGCTAGATGGGTTTTAAGAGCCCTGGATACAGCCGTGAAGTGGGCAAGAATGAAGTTCAAGCCCCAGAAATGGGGATCACTAGTAATCAGGAGAGGAGAGATCACTGACAGGTTTGGACTCAGTGTGCAAGGAGAACAAATCCTCTCCATAACAGCAGAAAGAATTAAGTGCCTAGGGAAATGGTTTGATGCAACCTTAAAGGATACAAATAATACAAGAGAAGTGGAAAAACAAACTCTAGAAGGTGTGGCTTTATCAATATGGATTATTGCCAAGGCTTCTGTGGCCATTGATGCTTTATGAAATTGCAACCACCACAGTTGAATTTATGGAGAGGAAAATAAACAGCTTTCTCTGCGTTGTCTAGGAGTTCCCCCTAGCTTTACTAGCCTCGGTTTCTAGTAGATCCTCAAAGTTACAGCTGCCTATTTTATCGTTAGTTGAGGAGTTCAAGGTTGCAAACGTCAGACTTGCAGTAGGTTTACGTGTTTCGAAAGATGACAGTATTAGGAAAGCAAAAATACAGACTAGGTCAGGCAGTAAATGGAATGTAGCCAGTGCAGTGGAATCTGCAGAAAGCCAACTGAAATATCAAAAAATTATTGGACAGCCAACTGTCGGCCGTCAAGGTCTGGTCTTTTCAGGTAAGTACAAAAAGAAAATCAAGGAGAGCAGCTTTAATTCAAGAAGAGATAAGAAAGAAGGAAGAAGAGGTTCGAAACCGATACAGTTGGGAAAACAGGAAACGTGGGCAAGATGGGAAACAACAGATAGAAAGCTGGCATGGAAGGACAGTGGAAACTTGAGCCTTTGCAGATTCAATTTCTATTGCGCTCAGTCTACGATGTCTTACCCACTCCAAGTAATCTCCATAGATGGGGGCCAACTGAAAGCCCCTGCTGAACACTGTGTGGAAGAATAGGCAAGGCAGGTATCGGTGGCGCCACGATAAGTTACTCAGGTCACTAGCCTTGAATTTGGATACATTTAGAAAAGGCATGAAACCTCAATCAGCACGATCCAACATTAGCTTCATCAAGGCTGGAGAAAAGAGCACAGCAGTTGCTGGAGTTAGACCTGCCGGCATTCTTCAAAGACACTTTAGCAGAAATTGGTCAATGGAGGTCGACTTAGACAAGCGACATTTATTTCCAGACATAGTCCAGACAAACTTGCGACCAGATGTAGTCATGTCGTCCTCCCAGAGAAAGGTTATTATCCTCATTGAACTGACAGTTCCTTGGGAAGAGAGGTGCCAAGAAGCTTTTGAGAGGAAAAAAGCAAGGTACGCTGAGCTTGTGGATAACATCAGAAGCAAAGGGTGGAAAGTCTGGTCATTTCCAGTTGAGGTAGGATGCCGTGATTTTCCAGCCCCGTCACTTTGGAGGATGTTCGGAGAGCTGGGGATCAGCGGCAAAGATAGAAATTCAGCAGTGCAACAGATGATAGAGGCAGCAGAAAAAGACTCATGCTGGCTCTGGTACAGACGGGATGAACCATTATGGTCACCACAGGCAAGCAGTGGCTGATCATCACTGCTGTCCCGCTATCCTGAAGAAGTACTGGGTTAAGGGATGAAACAGCCAGCAGCCATATCACCCTGCAACTCACAATTGGCAACCCACTGAAGCTCAGTAGGTGTGAGCCTGGTCAGTACCTGGATGAGAGACCTCCTGGGAAAAGCTTACGTTGCTGCTGATAGAGGTGTTAGTGGGGCCAGCAGGGGGCGCTCACCCTGCGGTCCATGTGGGTCCTAATGCCCCATTATAGTGAAGGGGACACTGTACTGTAAACAGGCGCCGTCCTTCGGATGAGATGTAAAACCGAGGTCCTGACTCTCTGTGGTCATTTAAAATCCCAGGGCGTTTCTCAAAAAAGAGTTTCCCATTTCCCATTGGCCCTTACCAATCATGGCCTCCTAATAATCCCTATCTATGAATTGGCTTCATTACTCTGTTCTCCCCACTGATAGCTGGTGTGTGGTGAGCATTCTGGCTAACTATGGCTGACGTCCCATCATCCAGGTGGGGCTGCACATTGGTGGTGGTGGAGGGGAGTCCCCATTACCAGTAAAGCGCTTTGAGTGGAGTGTCCAGAAAGGCGCTATATAAGTATATATATTATTAATTATTATTATGAAACGTCTTGTGATGGATAGACCTAGCTGATGATGCCAAGGCAGACTGTTTCATCTCGTCTGTATTTGCTACATTTGATACATACTTGTTTCATCCTGCCATTTATATGTTGTTTTGATATGCAGTCTCACCATAACACTGGAGCTGGAGCCTATCCTGGCACAGCCACAAGGCAGGAAACACCCTGGATGGGACACCAGTCCATCACAGGGCACACACAGACACAAACACACATACGGCACAGATTCACACAAGGGCCAGTTTTCCCAGAAGCCAATTAACCTACTGTATCAGTATGCCTTTGGACCATGGGAGGAAATCAGAGCACCCAGAGGAAACCCACACAAGCATGGTGAGAACATGCAAACTCCATGCAGATAACACTCCAGGTCTGGAATTGAACCCAGGGCTTCAGCATTGCAAAGCAGCTTCTGGAAAACTGTATGCCCATTCATTTTATATTCATTCGAATCCTACTCCCCAACCCATGTTTCAGTTATTCCTATAATGTCGTAGTTACATGTTATTACAGCAGTCTCAGGTTCTTGCATTTTATATGTTATTGAGCCGTATTGAAGTATAAACATTAAAGAATGGATATTTCTTTTATAGTTTAAAAATACAGCCCCATGTCTGATTTTTCAAGGTGTTTCTTTTTAGTTTCCCAGCTGTGCAAACATAAAAAAAAATGTGTAAAAGGTCTGAAAAATCATAAAAGAAACTTTCAAAGGAAAAACATTCACACAAGTTTCATATTAGAAGTAGAAGTAATTTTCAGACTGATGACGAGTGAGTTACTTTGTTGGCTCAGGAGTTCATTTACAGTCTACTTCTGTGTATTCATCTATCACTATGCTAAGTATGTGTGGTACCATTTTGGTGTGATGAAGCATATATTAGGAATGTTTCTTTTTTCTTCCAGGAATATTTCACATCCATTCCACTGTATTTTTACAAAGTCTGCTAGACATAAATGTTCTGAATTCCAATTAAAAAAACTTGAGTCCTTTTCTGCAAAGTTAACTTCATTTAATTGTTTTTTTTAATTAAAGTGGTGACTAACTTACAGAAAAAGTAAGAAATCACAGAAAATAATAATACAGCAATATAATTTTTTTTTACTGAAGTTACATTTACTTTGCAGTGATAATGACAAAAAACACCTCTTCAAAGTGTTGCGAAATGAGTTTTGTCAGGAAAAGTTCTAGAAGAATTTTTCCTCATGACAAATTAAGACAAGAAGCAGTAAGTGATGGGAGAAGAACTGTCCTATTTCCATATTCCACAATCTAAAAAAAGCAGAGGGAAAGTTTTGGCAGGCAACTTAGAACTGTCAGCACTCGTACTGTAGGTGAATTAACTCAGTGTGAAGCTGGCAGTTTGATCTGCACTTGTAAGTTCAGTCGTTGAATTCGGGGAAGAATCTAAAATATTAATTATCCTGAAAGTCCCTTCAATGGAAAACCTGTCTGAGAATATCTCGTTTTAAGTACCGCTGTTTTTAATGTGCCTGCCCCTTGGCAGTACCAGCGGAAAACCAATACAGACATCACTTACTGCTCCTTGCAAAGTATTCAGACCCTTCCTTTGGCGGCCCCGTTTGTGAAATTATAAATATGATTAACTTCTTTTTTTCAAGTTAGCATTTTACTCAAAACATCAAATTCTTAAACTGAAGACTTTTAAGGCCAAGGTAAGTTCCAGTGAATGTCAGGAAAATTTAATCTTTTTGAGGTAAATCTCTACCAACTTTTCACACTGTTTTAGTGCGATTTTTGACCATTATTCTTGGCAGAAGAGCTCAAGCTCTTTCAGCTTGCTTTAGAATTGCTTATGGACAAGGGTTTTCAAGTCTTTGTACAAATTCTCATGTCCGGATTTTGACTTTGCCACTAAAGGACATTCACCTTCTTATTCTACAATCTAGTGTAGCTTTGAACTTGTGCTCTAGGCCATTCTTATACTGAAAGGTCACTTTTCATCCTGTTTGGGTCTTTTTAACATACTAAAGCAGATTTTCCTCTAGTATTTGCCTTTAATTTGCTCCACCTACTTTCCAGTCAGCTTGCCACTCCCTGCTGGTGAGAAGCAGAACTATAACATAAAGCTGCCCCTCACCATGTTTGACAGTAGTGATGGCGCTGACTGTGTGATGTGTTCTTTGCATTAGTTGCACTAGTGTGACTGTATTGCCATTTGCATTTTGTATTTATACCAAAAGTTTCCTATTTTTTCTTGTAGGATTTGAGATTTGTTTTTTTAGTATAAGGTTCATTCTTGCCACTCTGCCATACAGACCATTGTGACTCATAAACATTTTCCCCATCTCAGCAATTGAGCTCTGTAACTGGTGCTACAGAGCAGCCTGTGTATTAACACGCGTCTCACAGCATCATTCCTAACTAGTTTTCAGCTGTTGGCCTCATAGCAGAATCCCTGACCATTTTTCTCCCTGCTTGGCTGCTTAGTTTGGAGAGGCAGCTTAATGTAGGAAGTGACTGACTATGGGCATCTCAGTTCCAAATGAGTGTCTCCATTGTGCTCGAAGGTATATCCAATGTTTTTTAAACTTTGCATACAATTCTTTTGGTATGTTCCTTTCTGCAAGTTTATTCCCAAGTTGTTTTGAAACGTCTTAGGTTTCATGGTTGAATTTTTTCGAAATTCACTACCTAACTTAAGGACCTCAGAGAGAGCTTTTATTGAAGATCAAGATGAAAAACAAGCCAAGATAAAGCCTACAAAACGGATTAAAAATGCAGCATACAAAAAATAGAAAACAGTGTATCTATGAAGTGGCATGTGGAATGGCTTTTAAAAAAAATTTAGGGAGATTTTTACCAAAAGGGTTGTGGGAGTATTAAACAAACTCCACAGCCATAATGTTGAAGCTGACACTCTGGGTTATTACAGGAAACAGCTGGATGAGATCCTTGGATCAATTATGTATTCATTACCAGGTGGGTTAGATGGGCTGCACTCCTTTGTTTGTGATTTGTTTTATGTTCTTATGTAACTTTAAAACATTTCAGTGAACTGTGTATATTTGTTTTCAGTGATTCCAGTAAATACTGGTTTACCTGCTCTACAGCCATCAGCCATAATCAATACACAGACCAGACATATGTATGGAGATATTCAGATGTTTGTCAGTGTGGCTCTCATCACACTGAGGCTTTGATTAACAGAGTAGTAATGACTAACCCAGAGCAGATGTATGTGTCTTTCCAGTTCAGGGAGCAGACACAGTATTTGCTTTTGCACCACTGTTCCATCTGTTGTATTTGTTTTGCTTGCTGGCATTGAAAAAAAATATTTTCGATAATACCTATCCGTGGCAAGTGGTTTCTGTCATTAACAAATCCTGTGCTCAAGGTTGAAGATAGGCGATTTACAGAAAATGATTGAAAAGATGATTTATTTACAGTACAAGTATGTAATCTCAATAAGTACATGGAACATTGGATTATCTCAGTATCTATTTTTGTCTCTCTTGTGTTGTAGTGATCTCTTCATATTTGACTAGTGTCACTTCATATATCTTCCATTCTTTCAGTTTACAGTATAAGCCCATCTGGTATTTGCTATATTACAGGTCTACTGTTTTGAGATGTTTATAATTTCCACTATCAGTGTTTCTTTCACTTTTAACTTTGTCTTGAAGTGTGATAACACTACTTTCAAAACATTCTGCTTAAGCAGAAAGTGTGCTGTCATTTTTCTTCAGAAGTTAAGAGGGGTTAAAATCAAGAGGCTGCCATTTTATGCTGTCCGTGTTTGGTTGCCAGGAGCTAACCGATCAGAGGGTCTGATCTACTGTACATGTTTCTTGAAAGAAGATATTGGCTTCAACAGCAGGGCTGGGTAGTTTCTTCTAGACCACCTCAATGTTTTGTCTTAAAAGTGACTTTCCTATAGTTTCCATTTGTGTCATTTGGTTTATTTGTCACTGTTGATTTAGGATAAGTCCATTGTATCCATGAATGTATCTGGTCACTATTACCTGAACTGATACTAGAGTAGCAGCTAGTAGTAGTTTTTTGGTACTGTGGTGACTAGTTTTACTCCTTATTTTAGGTGCGGTCTTAGTACAAAAACATTCTTAATACTCATGTCACTTAATTGGTGTATGTAAATTGTCCCTGTTTGTGTTTCCTGCATTTGACTGGTATACCATTCGAGGCACAGTCCTTATCTAAACCCTATGTCTGTTGGGTTAGGCTCTGGTTTACCACAACCCTATTTAGGATGAAGCTTGTAGATCAGTACATGTGTTCCTTTTAGTAGATGTACTAACAAACTAAGAACCATTTTCATTTTTAGCTGCTGAAGTCCCAAATCTTTTCCCAGTCTATGTGAGAAATAATCCCTTATTTACACATATAGTGTGTTCCTGATCGTATTGTACAATACTACATTATAATTGTAATCCGAATTTTGTGATCTGTACCATTTTCCTAATGCTATGTCTTTAGAATGTTTTATGTATCTGATGCATAAAGATTCTGAGACTCCTGATGCAAGCAGATCACATTCCTGTGCCTGAACGTTCGTTTTGATATAAAATGCTAAACCTCCACCTCCTCCATCCTCCTTGTCACTTCAGAAGCTTGCATATCCACTAATGTTCTATTCATCACCACAACTCTCTGTTAGCCATGTTTCAGTGAGTCCAATTACGTCGTAATCGCCTCCTAATGCAGTAGTTTCTGCCTGCTGCATTTTGTTCCTAATACTGTAATTCTGGAATTTAGGTATGAGAGCTTAAATACCTTGTCTATGTATGGGTTTTGTAGAGTCTATGACCTTGCAGATTGACTTAGGATTGTCTTTCCTTGCAACCAATTTTATCTGCTTCTTCAGTAGATCCTTGCTCCTAACCGACTGCTGCCTGTCTCATTCAAAAGTGTGAACAGATCCTCAGATCTGTTTCCAGTGGCTCTCCTCAGATCACCATGCATGGCCGTGTGTTCTGTTCACAGATGAACGCTTGCAGCTGTTCGCTCTTGCGCGGAGCAGGCAGGGTCCTTGAGAAGACCGTTGTTTTGGGGTGTGGCTCCACACGTTACACAGTCAGGCGGCGGTGGGGGCGTGACGCTCCAGTTTGCGCTCATTCCTCGTCTTGCTTTTGCAGCGTCTGAGGCGGAGTCTCCCCCCTGGCCTGTTGAGGCGGATCTCTTCCACATGGACCACCACCACCTCTGCCACTGGTCTCCCCACCATTGAGCCCGGCCCTGTCAGGCGGGACCGCAGCGCCAGCATCAAACCCGTCCACGAGACCCCCTCCTGCAGGTAACACGCTGGCTTCGCCCGCCACCCTTGTCTCCTCGGGGAGACCCCCCCAGGCTCAGCCTCTCTCTGAACCTCTCCCCCTGTGCTGCCGTTGGCCCCTACTTTTCAGATTCTTCCTCTGCAGCCTTGGCATCCGCTTTGATGTTCTCTTTCTTCCCCTGTGAGAAGCCCTGTGACACCTTGCCTAAATTCAAGAAGTGCAGAAGGAATTTTCATTTGCAGAGGCCAGAGGGCTCTGTTTTATTTAACATCGTGCAAATCGTGTGGCCTTCAAAGGAATACTTAATGCCCCTCTCATTTCAGATTGTGGAGAATTCCAGTTTTGTGCATGATGTCTTGTGCTTCTTTTATTGGGATGCTTTATTTATTCCTTTCTGCTGGTAAAGGAACAGCAATGGAGTGTGCAATGGGAATGATTACTGTAGATGAGCAGGGAAATCATAATGAGAACAATAAGAAGGAGCTGTAAATTCCATATTGGGACTAAGTGATGATATACACTAAGAGTAAAATTCATGCTGTGTTTTTTGGGGGATAGCAGCTATATTTTTAATGATTAGGTTTTGAAGCTTCCTGCCTACCTTATCTTAGTGCTTTTCATATTATAATGTCATTCAAGTACCAAACAAAGCTGGCATAGCATAATTATGAGTAATAATGTACTGTACGGTTAAGCTACGGTTCATAATCATATCACATAATGTGTAATTATACAATATGCTAATATGTTCTTTGTAATTAATAACAATTATATGGCTATTATTATGTTAATACTATGTTATGTTGTATAACTGACTGTTAAGATGGTAAAAGCCTGTACAAAAAAAAACTGGTAAGGAAGATATAGAATAGATATAACCATCACAGAGGGTCTTAATTTCCAAAAAGTGAGCTTCCTTTCCGAGATAATGGAACGGGTGTTTGGAAATCAAAGGCTGAAAAGCAGTGACCCAGATAGTTAAATAAATCGATTAAGTATAATCTTAGGAGGAAGAGAGTACTTTATACAATAATTTAGAAAGAAAATGAAGCTGTTAAAGAGTACAACAAATTGCAAGCCAGCAGCAAAAGGATATTAGAAAGGCCAAGAGAGAGATTGAGTATTGAAATGGAGGGTAAAACTAATTCAAAGACCAATTGATCGTATTCTGGGGTTCTTGCCACTCCAAACAAATTCAGAACATAGTAAGATTTGAAAGTAATTTAGAAAGGAAGTGACAGTGGTAGCATAGCAGACAGAAAGTTAGTCTACTGTAAAACATTCACTGATATTCTACCATGCAGAGTGATGTGATTCACAGAATTTAGATGTGAAATGGCAACTATGTACTCAAATGCTATCAAATTATTTTTTAAATCTTCAGCAGTGTGTAATAGCTAATTATTTGACTGTGTCAGCAGAGGAAAAATAGAAGAAGCAAGGGAGATGTCTGTAACAGTTCACTTCAAAGGAAAGAAAACCTGACTTAGCCCAGTTAATTTTGTAACCAGAGAAAGATCCAGAAAGCTCAAAGAGCTTTAATGTATTCAGAAGAGACATTGTCAGCATTCAGGGTGATTTAATCTCAATCTCAATCTCAATGGGTATATATGTATGCTTTTCCTAATAGCTTGTGCAAAGGGATGCAATGAACAGGCAAAACACAGGGTGCTGAGAGGGGCTGTATTTAGATTTTCTAAAAACTTGTGATAGCATTCCTCATAAAATACATAAAGGATTAATTCCTACATTACATGTGGGAAGTGTTCAGAGTAATTGGATTAAATGTTCAAGGTTTTTGGATTAAATACTGGATAATGCATAAGAAGCCGACAGTACAGATAAGGAGTAATGGTTCAGATTGGGGTGATGGAATTAGTGGAGCACGACAGGGATCTGTATTAGGACTATATTAGGATACCAAAATAGCAGGATTAGCAAACACTGTAGAACAAAGGGAATTTGAAAATATTTAGATTGAATTCATCACTGGGCAAACCCCTGGCAGGTGATGTTTCTTGTTGGCAAGTACAGAGTTCTATACAGTATGGACTGTAAGTAAAACAAATAACATAAATATTAACCACAGAGAGAAGATGAACAAACAGAACGAACTTCAAAAAGCTATTGTAACATTCTAGGAAATTTAGGTTTCCAATTAAAAAGGCAAGCACATTTAGGATGTACAGTTAAAAAGATACACTGTAATTTAAATTGAAAAATTTAATGTTGAATTTGTGTATTGCACTACAACGTAATTTAGAATACTGTGTAAAAGTGTGGTCTCTATCTTGCAAAAAATACATACAGATTACTGCTCTGGAATCAGTCTACACGACAGTGACCACATTCATCCCTTGACATTAAGGAATGTCCTACTCAGACAGACTAAAAGAGCAGAATCTGTTTTTATTTGGAACACTGCAAGGAGACCTGGCTAAAATATTTCAAACCCTTAAAGGCATTGACAAAGCCAACCCATTGACATCTTTTAGAATCAGGAGTGAAACATGAGTACCCAAATAGATCAAATAAACAAGCACATTTAAAACTGAGGACAGGAGCCATTCATTACTAAAAGAGCTGCACATCTCTGGAACAACCTATTCAACCACGTTGTTTATGCTGATACCCTTGTTTCTTCCAAGAAGTGGTTTGATGATCTTCGCTAATCACAACCAATTAAGTTGCGTTGGTGAAACAGGGTAAAATTGAGAGGAGGCTTATTTTAATGATCTTATTGAGCAATAATATTTATATGTGCATGATCAGTGCATTTCTTCCACACTATCCCACGTGTAGTTAAGAATCAGATACTGTATATTTTGGCATAACCTGTTTACAGAAATCAAATGTATGTTGTGATGGTCTCACATACTGTGTACTGTAGGTCTGACTATCTGGTTAACTGAACAATGTAGGTGAAAGTGCATTATCAGCTGTATTAAGATTTCTCCTCTTTTTCATTAATGTAACACATTTTTGAAGTGTAATGATGCCTTTATGGAATGCAAGAATGGCTTACAAACAGTCAAGGAATTTATAACGGAACTGTTTTTTTTTTCAGCTGTCACTTTGAGAGTGATTAATATACTTTTTTACAAGCTTTCTCAGTAAAGGCCTGCTTATAATGTAATGACCATGAGGTCTAATTGCATGTTGCAGCTTATACCCAGAGATTCTCAAGAGCAATACACTTTTATGTACTGAGATAAGTAAGGTAATGAAATCACCCATTTGGAAAAAAATTGAACACTTCCTCTGTATCCAATATGAGAGTTACTCCATGCTGTAATCTAGAATAAGAGCTTTTGCCAAAGTGGGAAACAGAAGAGAATGGCCATTTTAGAGCAATTGTGCTTAAGTGTAGAATGGGTCATGGGAAATGAGGAGAGAGTAATGAGATCCTCAAGATAAGGTGAAGTAAAACAGCTGAAATGTCAAGCTGAAGTTAATGTCCCAGAGAGAGACCAGGATTCTGCCAAAATTACACAGAAAAGTTATTATCTCATGTCAGTGTATATTTTAAACATGTGAGTTTCTGCTCTCTTGTACTGTATTTATAATATATAATGGAAACAATGCTAAAATATCAACAGTTTGCTTTGTGAACATTTTTCATACCTTACACTAGTGGTTTCCCAGTCATAGTCGTGGGTTACTGATGTGTCTGCAGGTTTTATAGGTCTTTAAAAAACCTGTAAACACAGCGTCCCTCCAGGACCATGACTGATCCATGAAGGGATTTGCCACTTTTCTAGATCAAATAATCCCCATCAAGTTGGTTCTTGAAAGATCTCTGTGAATGAGCATACACAAGCGTAATAATCTGCAATAATCTGTTTCACGTTCCTGTCTCACTTAGTGTAAGGAAGCTTCTTCATCTCCACTTGAAACTACTGCTACTACTGCCTCTGCTTAATTCAGCTTGTTAAGCTGCTGAGCATGGTTTGTCTTAGTTGTTTGCCTTCAGGATGAAACTTCCATTGTGTTATTTTGTACTAACCTGATTTGAAACGTAAGAGGTCAATTAATTGAAATTTTGCATTGATTTGTGGTTTATTCAGGTGCTTGTAGTCTTATTTCTGTTTAGCAAAGAGGAATGACAAACAGAACACAGTATGTTTCAGCTAATGATGAATGACATTTTTGATTATCCTTTTTAAGTGTATTTTATTGTTGTCTAACTTATACATGATTCTCCAATTTAATATTATTTTCTGAGTAATCTATGCCTAAATACACAAATCAGAGATACAGTAGCATATCAATTATTAAAGTATATACTGTATCTCATAAATTGCAATAGAGTTTTGTGAAGTGCTTTTCCAATCCAGCTCAGAGGACTGTGCCAGAGGTATTGTTTGTCCTTATTGTGAAGCTGAATTATGTGCTAAATAATTGATTAGACGTACAAAAGCATCTTAAATGTCTGTTCAGGGTTAAAAAGCAAGCACAGATCTTCTTTTCCCACTCTGATTTCTTGACATTAACGTGAGTGTCCTTTTTGGCTTTAGTTACTTTGCTCTGTAAATAGAAATACTTGCTGGCCTGTTAAACTAATGTAAACTTCCTCATGTTGACCCAGCTTTGAATTCAGCGTCAGTAGTGGTTTTGAACAGGAATGTGCCCTCATAGAATACTGGCTGATTAATCCTTAAAAATTTAAAAGAATTTGCTCTTCTTTGGAATTGCGACTGCATTAGGGATTGTGGCTGGGAAAAGGGGGGTGTTCTTTGTTGGGGCAGGAGCATAGTCTCCAGTCAAGCAAGTGGGGTTTTCTGCTGTGCTTTGTGTCTGTCTGAAACCATTTTTAGTTATTTTATTCATTTGAGCTAGTACTTCGATTTGCTTAGCCTCTAATCGTTTTTCGGAGCACAGCTCAGCTTGAGCTTCACATTTCTGATCTCACTGTAAAACTAAGAAAGGCAACAGTCAGCAAAACTGTTTTTTTGCTCCGGTGCCTGTCTTGGCTAGCTTTCTGTACACCCCAAATAAATGTAGCATGTTTTTTTTATTTATTTATGTTTCATTGAAAAAAAACTGTTTTCAATTCTGAAAAGAGAATTAAAGGAACACAATGTTTCACCTGTGGAGCCTTCTTCCAGTGTGACACACGAGGAAGGCTCCACAGCCAAAACGTTTTTATCTTTCTTGTCTTTTCAGCATGGAATAAACCTTTTACTTGTTCCTTTGCATGCTGACCCAGCTACCTACTTGAACTACTATCTGCTTTCAATTGTCTGTTAACTGATTTGAAGCTGTTATTCTTGGTTTGAGAAAATGGGGAGCAAATCTTACTTTGCAACATATTTTAAAATAACTACAATAAGAATACAGGACCAAAATGTTAGAAAACATGTAACTTAGCTCCAGGATTTTTAGAAGGACTTGTTGCCCAGTAATGTACTGTATTGTGGGTTTGCAGACAGACTCACGTCTCATCCACTCATCAGTTTGGGATTTATGTCAGAGTTTATTCATTTTCCATTACACCTACAGTAGGTTGTCACAGTAATGCCAATCATGTTAATGACCTGGCCAATTTTATTCTTATTGCCAAAAATGTCTCAGCAGGAGCTGATGTTTAGTTGTTAGAATTGTAGAATAAATAAGCCAGCTCGATTCTTCATCAAAAGAAGATTTCTAATCAGGTGTGGGATAAACACAGGACGTCAAAGCTCACTCCTCTGGCAGGAAAAAGTAATCAATGTGCAAGCTGGGTGGTTGTGTTCATCTTTCTTCATCATGGCCTTCAGAGCTCTTCAGTCATGTCTTCAGTGCCCAATACATGTTTCTTCCATCTTCCCCAGTATTGTAGTAGATGGACTGATGCTTGAGGTTACCTATGAAATGATGTACTGGTAAGTCCTCAGGCCCATATGTCCCATCAGTACGTGCATTCAGTTATACTGTACCTAATGCCCTGTTCAAAGCAGAAGACAGACAGGACTCTATTTACAAATGCAGTATCCCTTTCACTCCCTCAATTTCTCACACAGAACACAAGTAGCTAAGATGAAAAAGAATTGGCTGTTTCACAAAGAATGACAAACACCCAAGAATAAAGCGTCATGGAGCACATTTGTGGCTTAACCCGCTGTGCTGAGGGCTGACCCCCGTGCAGGGTGACCAAGGGGCAGCTGCAGAGTGGGAGATGGGGTGGAGGTGTGATGCAAGAGACGTGCAAGAGAGAGAGATGGGGATCTCGTAGGTATTTATAGCATTTGGGAGAGGAAGAGATTGTCAGGAGTGATCGCTAATTACTGACAGCTGAGTCCGATTGAGCTAGGTTGTTGTCATCCCTCCTGAACTTTTGTTATAAACTCCATTCTCTGTAGAGGAAAAACTACTATCCAACTAGATTTGAAGGTTCTTCCTTAAAACTAAAGCCCTTTATCACAGGCAAGAGCAGGTTCTCCAACCACTTGTGGAGCTTTTAAAGAAACTCATATTAATAAAAAAAGAAACATTCCTGAATCTATTATTAAAGTAATTAAATAAAATATGAGGGACATGTAACAGCAGAGCAATTTGCATTCTTTGATGAAGAGAACATGAATCACAGTTTTAAGCGGGGGATACTATTAAATTAAGAACTGAATAAGTTATTGAATAGCAATGTGTTCCAAAAAATATTAATTCAATTAATCACAATTTGTGTATTACAGCGACAGGATTTTCGTAGACATGATTTCGTCAATGATTTTAAAGCTAAAATAATTATGTTATAGTTGACAGCTTCAGAAAAGACTCTACATTTATGCTTTATAGCATCAACTGCTGTGTGTATTTTCATGGTTTTGGCTGTTTTGTTTTACAGAAAAGAACACTGCCCTTCCTGTCATTTTTTTAAATTATTTTTATTTTATTATAGTATTAAGTATTTGAATTGTAAGTTTGACTTCACACTACCACATCAGCACCAACTATGATATTGTATCATAATTTGATGGTTTGATTGAGGTATATTTCAGGAGTGATGCACTCTCATGTCCAAGTCTGTGACTGAGAGTTTTTTGTTCTAACTCTTTATAATTCCTGTTTAAAACTGATGATAATAGTGCGCTGATGGCTTTTATTTTTGTTTCTGTAATGATGGAAAATGGTTTCCAAGTAGACCGAAATAGAGACATTGTAAATCTGAGATGTTTATATCAGGCTTAAAACTAAGTGGTTTCTCTGAAGCACTTAAAATCATATCATTTCTTTTAAACATATCACTAAATACGAAAATGTATTTCCCACACAAATAAACTGCAGGTTACAAAGGACAGACACCTTTCCATTTATGGTATTGTTTCTAAAAATTAGTCCTTTTAATAATGGACAGTTTCAGTTTAGTACAGTATAATTGCTCTACCTCAAAGCCAAACATCACATCCAATTTTGCTTACGTAGAGATAGTGCTGAGATTACCTTATACTACTATATTTGGTCATGTTTGCTGGACCCTATCTATGCCTATGGCACTAAGATTCCCGAAAGTCAAAAAGAATGATTACTGTGTTTCTGGATGCTTAGATATACTAGACAATATCATGCTGATCAAGGCTCAAAAACAAATTTATTCCATAAGCCTTCAAAGACATTATTTACCAATCATGCTATGTTAAAGAATAAAAAAAAATCCTCACTTGTCTACAAAGACATTGAAAAGGTGCTGGGTCTTATTTTCACTGTGAGATCTTTCCACGTCTCACCTTTCCTTTCCCCACTGTGAACATCATGCCGTTGATAATGTTGGAGTAATAATTCATTGCAGTTATATAATATGTTTCATCCCAATTGATAAACCACTTCACATACTGTATACGAGGGCACCCACTTCATCCCTCTCAAATTGCAGCCCCCACTTGGTAGAAAGTATACACCAGCAGCCCCACTATACAGCAGCTCAGATGGAGTGATCTGAAAAGTTGCTTCACCTACAGTAATTGCAGTAAAGGAAGGCAGGTTAGATTGCCTGAGCCTCATTTGGAATTTAGCCAGTATACCAGGGTTATCAGCCCTACTGTTACAAACTATGCCTTGGGATAATCAATTGTCAAGTTGTCAGAACCTCAGTTCAGTGTCAAAGAACATCTCTGGTTTTTGAAAATTGGTCTAGAGTTGATACTGCCACAAAGAGATAATCTATCCCAGTATTGATTATTACAGTACTGTCCAACTCCCCAACTGCGTGGATTTACAGTAAATCCTGCTCAGTCAACGGAAATCACACAGTCTCCTGATCAGTAAAGGCCATTTCAAACTCCAAGTAGACTGTAATGCAACACGTTTTTATTGCATGTGTTATTTACAGATGTAACTGCAAATGACTGATATGAAAGCACTTGACTTTTCTGATTGAAGTAAGTTATTTTACAGCTTCAGTACAATATTACTAAATCTGGGAAGTTTAAGAAATCATCTAATTGTTTTTCATTATGAAAAGCTGTTTCAGAAGAAGAGCTGTAGCACGGATTAAAAATGCACATTTCCTGTCTGTGTTCCTTTGCTGTTTTCCTGTCCTGCTTATAAAGCATTGCATTGTGATTTTATTCAAGATGAATGAATATTTACCATGTGTAAAAGTAAAGTTGTTTGGTGTTATTAGTAATAATAAACAGTGTACTATGTTATTTGTTTGTTAATTCCAGAATTAAACATTGTATTGCTAAAATAATGTTTTAACATGCACTGGCAGCCAGTTCCCCCAGTGGTAAATGACAATATCAAATATTTTGCCCATTTCTTATTTTTCCTTCCTTCATTTTTTTGTGCTTAAAGGATGAACACTGAGATATACTGCCATCATTTTGATTGGTGCCCATTGATGTTACCATTGTTTGATGAGTACATACTCATCATGTGAAATGCTATCCCATTTGTTTAGATGCTAAGTGAAATGGCAATACAATTAATCTGATAGAGTGTCTGATCCTGCATATTAACAGGTACACAAATAAAACTTTTTGACTCTTAGTATGTGCCCCAAAGTGGCCAATTCTAAACTTTTTTTTCCAACAATTAAAAATGAAATTTTTCATTTAATTAAAAATGAAATGTGGCAATTTCAATTCCGTAAATAAATTTACAAAATTCTGCCTCTGTAAGTGTCAGGGAAGAAGAGCGTTTTATTTTTCATTGCAGCCCCATCCAATCTGTGCTTGTTTCTTTCTTTGCTCTTATGGAGAGTTGGCTCTAATGGTTGTTTGTACCCTGATTTCACAGTACGGTTAATAACGACTCATGGAACAGCTCAGTCTTGCTGACTATGTCCAAAAGCAGGTCCATGTCAGTGTCCTGTGCTGCCACCACTGCAAATCATCTCAACTCCAAAAGACAGAGCAGACCAGGTGAACCACTATCTCATTCTATTCTGCTAATATTGGGTTGCTGTGTATCAGAGTCCTAGCTGTGCTACTGTATGTTGTTCACTTTTAGAAATGTTGCTGCTGTAAGAGATCCTTTGATATATAAATGCCTATTATTATACTTGAATAGATGTGAGCGTATGAATTGCTTCTGCTAAATGAAGATGCTGTATATTGAGAATGTGTGATCTCCTTTCTGATGCTCAGCCCATGTAGTTGCACTGTAGCAATGCTGTTTTCTGACCACGACAGCGACTGTGGATTAAAAGTAGAATCTGCAGAGTAAAAGAAACATGGCAAGGATTTCATGCTGTGGATTTCCATGACTCAGATTTATTTTATATGCTGCCAGATTGAGAGTTTTTCCTCAACTTACCGTGATGCTCAGGTGTTCTGACTTGTAAGTATAGTATTGTTCAGAGTCTACGTTGAGCCCCAGAATCCAGGGGTCCCTAGTTTAAACCTGGGTTGCAGTATGTCATAAGATGACCATAACAGGCATTTCTCAAAATACAGAAAACAATTGGCCAAGCAAAAAGTGGACCGGACATGGCCTTGTGCTGGTCTGGGTTTTCTTGGCTTGTCTGGCACTTGTGAGCTTGTACTATTCTTTCCAGAATTAGCCACATCAGTTCTCCATTCACAGTGATCTCTGTTGTACCGTAGATACTTGTGCCTTGTCTGTGAAAGAGAAGCAGTGTATACAGTCCTCATAACTCAGTGCTAGTAGACAGATCTTAGTGGTTAGCCAATCTCAATTTGACCATTGGTTGTTCTAAACAGAGGGAAGAGGCGGTACAAAATAAACCATATGATGATGCACACAGTTGTTTGTGGAATGGGAAGTCCATATCTTCAGCCCTAACATCCACATTCCTCACAGGTTTCTTTCAGTCAGCAGTAGCTTAATATCTGGAAAGAAGGGCAACATTAAGAAAAAAATAAGCTAATGTAAAATAAAAACTTGAGGACTCCGGGGTTATCATGGGCAAGCGTGCTCACTTGTAACTTCTTGGTTGAGTGTATGCTGGATTCTCTTAAGCCCTGTCCCAGTGCCAACCTGATACCAATCCTATACCTTTTAGGATAAACCTGCAAGGCTATTGCCATGATATCTACAGTAGATACTGTAGGTCCCTTTTCAGGCCATAAAGGCCCATGTGAAATGGGGGGAAAGGCCACCATTTTTCTTTGACTATCCAACGCTGGAGGTGGAGGTGATGTGGTCAGCATCACGCTCCGGCCGACCTATTACCCCCAGAAGGATTAACCGTTATTGTCTTCCGGATGAGACGTAAAATCGAGGTCCTGACTCTCTGTGGTCATTAAAAATCCCAGGGCGTCTCTCGAAAAGAGTAGGACTGTAACCCTGGCATCCTGGCCAAATTTCCCATTGGCCCTTACCAATCATGGCCTCCTAATAATCCCCATCTATGAATTGCCTTCATTACTCTGGTCTCCTCCCCACTGATATGAGATGTGTGGTGAGCATTCTGGCGCACTATGGCTGCCGTCGCATCATCCAGGTGGGGCTGCACATTGGTGGTGGTGGAGGGGTCCCCATTACCTGTAAAGCGCTTTGAGTGGACTGTCCAGAAAAGCGCTATATAAGTGTAAGCAATTATTATTATTATTATTATTGTTATTATTATTATTATTATTATTATTATTATTGTTGTTATTATTATTATTATTATTATTAACCCCCGGTATTCACTTGGAAAGCAGGCTGAGTGGATGTGGGAAGGAATTAGAGCAAGCTTCATCACTTGCCCCTACCTGGGACACCCTTGCTGTCTGAGCTACCATGACTCCAGTGATATCTACAGTCCTACCAGACAATGTGTTCGGCAACTTGGTACTTTTCTGAACCTGGAGTACATCATGGTGCTCTAGGCATTCATTCAGAAACCATTCTAATAATGTTTTAGTTTCTTCTATCTCAAGATTTGTTTTAGAAATCTGCAAGAAAGGGACATAAATGATAGCAATAGTTACCACTGATAAGTAATTGCTAACACTACATCGTTTCATATTTATTATATCGATAAGTGAACTTCTACTTTTTCTGCAAGTGTGTCTTGCCCTAATAATAAATATTTAATCATGTTCAGTACACACAGAACATTACAAATTGCTTTGAGATTTTTGGATCTTTTAGACCTCTGTTCTGTGTTTCCAGCTTGTTGGAATTTCTAACAAACTGCTTTTGTAAAAGGCTCTGTGTTTACTCCCTTTGGGCCAGCACACAAATGTAGTATTTTTGAAATATAGGGGGGGGGGAGGAAAGGGGGAATTAAAATAGGCATTAAATGAAGGTCAGGTAGGCAGTCATTCTTAGTTCTGCCTGGCTGAACAGCAGTAGAGTGAAAGCCTGCTGTTTAGCTGACACACAGTACCATAAGGCATTACACTCACAGGGGAGGGCGGCACAGACAGAAGAGTGATGCCACAGAGCAGGTTACGCTGTGAGCTTAATGCCAGAGGTACCACATCCTTGTCCATGACCAGCGATTTCAAGTACTGGTTTTATATCAGTGGTTTGCAACAAACTCCATTCACTGAATGCAAAGCTTTACGATCCAGTGCAAAATTTACTCCCACCTTTCTGGTCACAGAAACCATCTCCAGCTTTCATTCTAAAACCAGGTTTCAGGGAGGAAATAAACAGGCATACCGTGTTTTTTTTTCACTTTGCCACAAGTACATTGGCTCTTCTATATAGTTCCCAGTTTAAGCTTTTGCAGTTGTACATCAGCTGTACATCAACCTCTGAAATAAGGATGTGTGCATTCCTGTGGACAGCAATCTCTGACAGTCACTCTGTCAGTAAGCAAAAGGTCTTTCCATCCAATTCAGTAGCAGGGGTAGCTGAGGATGGCAAGTGACATTTTGGTTTTAAGATGTCTACATGAATTAAAAAGTTCGGTGGCCCTCCCATTTCTCTTTTATCAGATTGAAACTTGTATTAATGTTCTTGCGTAGTGACTGTAATTAAGGCTGATTAAGAAAAATCTTCTTCTGGTATTTGTCTTAATGTTTCATAAAAATCTTTTTACTTTGGAAAATGTCTCCCAAACGCAACCGCTGTTTTCAAAGGAGGAATGTCTATTAATTGTGTTGATTCAAAGCCATTTTATGGAGCCAGTGTACTCATTTGTAGGTTAGGTGGTATATACAGTATGCATGCTTTCAATTTTTATATTAAACTTTATTTCTTCTCTCTAGGCAAACTACAGATAAAGTGAAAGTTAATCCAGTTGATAACCTGTGACGTTGTAAATGGAACCAGGATTGTGTTTGAAAATAAATAAATGAGACTAACTATTATTAGTACTAGCGATTTTTTTTTAGCTGAGTTTTTTTCTGGCGGCTCTTGCTTGGGTTTTGGTTTGTTGACTGGATTCAGTGCTTCACAGTGAAGTGCAAAATCTTATCTTTTTCACTCTAGCTGTATGCTAATCTATATCTGAGCAGAATGTTTAGTACACAGCATATGGTATACAGCACCATTACAAATGAAGAAGTAAAATCTATATACAGTAGTACTGTATCAGCAAATGAAGATGAAGGACTAAGTTTAAAGTGAAAAGATTTGTCCTAAGCATACTGTAGCTATATATAAAAAATGTAATGTTTTTGACAATCTGTTTCTGACTTTTATTATTAAATTTGCATGTGCTTTCATCTATAGTTTCATATTTAGTCTATTTTTACTGCCAGTTTATCTCATCCAAGTGTGAAGGACTCTACTCGGTTACAAAACCAGTGCTCAGCTCCGGATTTGAACCCACAATGCCCTGAGCATTCGTATGTGGTACTAAAGTAGGATGTGCAAGGCTCTTAATCTAGGTGGTGAAGAGAGTGAAATAAATCTTGTTTTACATCACTGTACTTCAAATTATATGCTTCTCCATGAAGAAAATGATTTAATTCTGTGTGGCAATAAAAAAAATTGAAACATGCAGAGATACATACTCTTGATATGTTACCTATGATAATGTCGGTAAGAGGTAACTTGCTAAAGAGTGCTTTGTGATTGTGTTCACTGTGCCAAGGTGCTCTACAGAATAATAATAGATTGATTAAGTGATCCATTAAAGGCTGTTGTTGTTATCAGTGGTAGTTTCGTTTTGTAATTTGGCTTCTAAAGTATGGACAGTAGGTGCTGTAAGGCTTGCAGATCTGTTGGAGGACAGAATGAGCTTCTCTGATGCCACATAACCCTGCACGTAATCAGCCACTAACCCAGTTCCCTGATATCCCCCCCAGCCATCTTCATGTCATGGGAGTTCAGTGCCACTAATACAGTTTTTTGCTGCCACAGCAGGCTCACATGCTGAGGTGGTGTGTAGCACAGCCTGGATTGAGACTAACAGCCTCCAGGCTGTAGGAGCCCTGTGCTATAAACCGAGGTCTTTTCCTGGGTGAGCTGATCTAGAGGTCTCAGGGCCCTTGCACAGTTCAAGGCTGTGCCCGAAGAAAAAAAATATCCATCTTTTAGACTAACTGACAGGTTCTGGTTTTCATTTGTGAAGACATTGCTTAGGATATTTATGTTAATTTTTTTTCAGAAACAGCAGAGCATATGAAGAAAGCAATGCAATATTTACACCTTCATCATAAATAAATCTGAAATAAGATCAAATCAACAGCACTCCTGTGCCACCACTGCCACATCCCTGGAGGCGAGGAGAGAAGCTGCAGAGTGCTCCATATAAATAATACGGATGGCTGGGCTTGGATCCAATGATTCCAGGGAATGAGGAAGCTCAGGGCACAGTACAAGCTGTGGGTTGCTGTGACGTTTTTTTATTATCACATAGAGCACATACTGTGCATGAAGGTAGCCAGAAATATCTGCAATAGAAGATCCCTCTTCTATTAGTCATTTCTTAAAGGAATTTCACAAAAGTATACACTATTGATTTTCCTTTTTTATTGTAGAGTTTAAAGTAAAGGGTAAAAATCATCATAAAAACGTATTATTTAAATTATTTAGGCAAGACATTTACAATTATAACTTTTGCTACTTTTCAGGCATGAAACACTAGATAATAATAATACAGCTACTACTAATAATAATAATAACAACAACAACAACAACATGAATAGGCCTTTAAATAGCACTTTCCATCCCAAAGAATTTCAAAGACTTTACATATAGAATACAACCCATTTCATACATCACTGAAGTGCAGTATTCATTGAGTGACCGGTGGAGAAGGAAGCACAATCAAATTAATAAAATATTAACTTTAGGGAGGTCCATTGTACAAACCCAGAGTAGAACCTTTCCAGGAACATGGAGTTAACGCCCTTTATAAACAGTGCCACAGGACTCTTTGAAGACTGAAGTTTTGGAATGTTGGCATAATGTCTCCTGAAGAATGGTACCTTGAATAACAGGTATTCCATGTCAATGTGTTGTTGGGTTAGGAAACTCTGGTCCACTGTGCAAAGACCCACTTGCTGGTCTACCAACATTACATAGAGAAGCAGCGTGGTTGTTCTTTGAGGTCTTAATGGCTCAGTATAAGCTGGAAAATCTGACACACGGTAAAGCAAAAATAATGTTGTATTTTTCTATTTAATTCAACATAAAGACAAAAGCACCACCACATAGGAGTGCTGTAGAGATGACAGAGCACCAGAAAGAAGGTCACATGCAGGCTGTATTGGCTATTTCTGAGCCACATTTGTGTGCGTGTGTGCATGTGTGTGTCTGTTGTGTCAGTTTCTTGCACAAATTGGAGTTCCATGCCTGGGAACTGCCTGCTGCCTCCTATCATGAAATGTTTGGAAATGTTTTTCTTTTGATATATAATTTGTTTCTGTCTTAGAGGAACCATATGCCTGGAGCTGAATATTGCTGTGCCTTATCATTTGTAGTTAGAAATGTCATGGCTAGTATTCAAGCTACAGTAGCTTCTCTCCTTCCTTTTCTGAAATTGTAGTACACTGATACAGCATGTTCTTTTAAGGTTACTGTTTATGCTTGTATGGAGCCAAGGATTTACATCATCGCTATCCTCAGACAACTGAGTCTTCCAGTTCAGTGAAAACAATGACACCCTTAGAGAGATCCTTATGGTTCAGATACTGTACATACAGTATTTCGAGACTTTTTTGTACTAAATTCTTGCAGTGGAGAATAGTAGAATATGCACATGTTGATAAACCTGGCCTGTAGTGTTCTGTAATTTGAGCTGTGCTTTAAATTTAAAAGAACAAATTATACCAACATTTGAATACACAGTAGAAATTTTGGACAAAAGAGGACACAGAGAAAAGATGGACAGAAAAGGGGAACATGGATGTGTGTCTCTCTTTAATGAGACAAATATATCCTTGATAAGTCTTCTGTGATTCTCCCTTTAGCTATTGTTTCTTTTTCTTACCATCTTCTCCGTTGTGCAAAACACGATGCAAGGATCCCTGCTCTTGCCGAAGGTCAGGATTTCACTGGGCAACTGTGTAGAAAGAAACTTTCGATAGTGTTGAATTTACCTGAATAACAAAATACGACAGTACAGTTTAATTTGCACATAGTCCAGAAATAAATACCTCTATGTTTCCTGTAAACATGAAAAAATCTTTATTTTACTCCAGGAAAATGGCATTTAAAAGAAAAAAGCCATTTAAATCATTAATAATATAACAATTGAATGTTTTTGCACATCTCTGATATATGTATTTTCTAATGTGCTTATGACTAAGCGTGTTCTTTTGGTAGGTTACCCTTCCAGCAACTCACCTCTCACCTCCCCGTGCCATTCACCCATCCAGGGGACCCCCATCTCTAGTCCCACCAGCACAGCCCCCTCTATGGAGCTCCCTGACATAGCTGGCACACTGACCAGGCGTGCCATGGGCCCACACAAAGCCTTAACTGTCACTCAAAGTGCTCCCGACGCCCCAGGGCAGCACACGGGTCCTGTGCTTCTCTGCAGTAGGTAAGGCATGCAGTCTGCGTTTCCTCCAGCCCAGCTCTCTCGGAACCCTTCCCCAGTCAAGCTGCAGGAAACCAGGTTTAGGAGGTCTATTTTAGGCATTGGCAAGCCGATCTTAAGTAAAACTCCCCCCTTTCTTGCAAAATCAATAGCTGGACTTTTTTAATGAAAGTGGATTAATTTCTTATTTGTGATTGATATCCTACAGAAGATTCTTTTTTTACATTTTAACAGTCACAATTGCACTGAGGTCAGCCTTATTTTCATGGTTAATGATGTTTGGAGTTTGGAACCTTCAGTTTTTTTCTAGCAATGTATATGCAAGGTGCACATCGCATTTTTGTACTTTTATTACCGGTTGTGGGACCTAACATTTTGCTAAAATGTACTGAATGTTCTCCACTCTGGTTCATTTATGTTTGTCATATAAGAGTGATGATTGCGATAAACCTGAAGGTTTTTAAAAGTATTCCTTCTGATGCACAATTAAAAGCAGCACCCAGTACCAATTTATCATTAAACACAGATGACAGAAATAAAAAATAAACATAAAAGAAATGCTTGTTTTTATTAATATTTGTGACATGCATTCAAAATGAATAAAATCACAAATCAAAAATGTCGCCTGTGACTCCTTTGAGCTTTAAAACGGTCCCGGCAGTGTTGGCGCACAGACCTGATCAGCCTCTGCACAGACTGCTGTGGGATGTTCAGAAACCTCCTGTACAGCTACAATGAGATGGCATAAGCTGTTCAATTGCAGTTGTGTTATGTTGATTTCACTGATATGCTGGTCTCACAAATGTTCTACTGAACACATTTCAGGTGAAAAGAGTCGTCATGGCAAGACCTCGAATTAATGCTCTTGACATTGTGCCATTGTAAACGTAGAACTACAGTATGTGGTCTTGCCTTACCCTGCTAAAATTGACACTTCCAAATGGGCTTCCAGGAATTGTTGAACTGTTGACTCTTGTATCTGCCGAGCAGTAAGGTTGCCTTCGATCTGCACCAAAGTCATTTTTGTTTTAGGAGATTACTCGACACACCATTACATTTCTGCTGCCTCATCGCTTGGCTTGAATTAAACAACAATCAGCAAAATATTCAACACAATGTCTTCCCACACGTTGTTTTCAATCAGGTCTGTCAAGTGCAAAATGGTATTTGTTGATATAACAAACAGTCCACAACTCTCTGTTGGCCCCCTCCTCAGATGTTCTCTGGCCTACAGATGTCAGAGATTTTGTCATGTGGAATGACTATGTTACCCCCAAAACAACCCAAAACAAGCAGATGGTGAGCTAGAGTCATGCTACTACCCTGGTTTATGTCTTCTGGGATTTCTGCAGTCTAAAGATGGTTATGCAAATGGCACAGAAGGACCTCAGCAATGGTTCTGGACCAGGGAGTGATTCTCTGCCTTCCTTTACATGGCCTGTCCCTTCAAAGCTTTTTCCCCAATTTCTCTGAATTAGTATGCTGATTGCTGAAATAGAACTTCTCATTCTATTAATTATTTCTCCCAGAGACCGGTCGCTTTAAGTCATACCAAGATCAACCATACAACCTTCTTCTTCAATGACTGTGATCTCTATTACTCAAGCAGGGCGTGATTATATCTTTCACTGTTCATTTCAATGGCTGTAAATAGCATAATAAATGTTGTGATGTATATTTTCAGTAACCTATTGATGTTGAATTTTGACAGTTACATTTTCATTGTGCATCAGTGTGTAACTAATTTCCTTCTCACATTTAAGAAGACATTAGTAATGGTATTGCACCTTCAGTCAAACATTATGTATAACATTGGGTGAATACAGTATCCTTGGAACATCAGGTAAAAGTACTTTGTTCCAGCTGTGACTACTTTATGCCATTACTGCGCTTCCCAGCCAGTTTGCTGCCATTTCAATGGCTATACAGTATCTATCAGTTTCTTCTTTTATCTTTAATTTTCCTGTATGTAGCAAACAATTTGAACTCCAGTGTGTCTTGGTATTTCAGTATGGTATCAGCAGTCTTTAGAGCCACAGTGGGGAAAAGTAAACGGATTTGTCTTGTAACCATTAGGCTGACTTCTGCAAACAGTGTAAAATGTGTAATAAATGAAGGAAAAAGGCCTCCCCTGCTGAGAAGAAATGCACCTCCTCAAAGTCATAAAGTGAGACTTCTGCCTTCAGTTTAAAATAACATTTTACAATCTTTTTGTGGGCATTAAACCTTGCATTGCAAACAGAAACTATAAATGTTTGTGATAAACTAGTGCATTGCAGTAGTGAGAAACCTATACAGCTTACAACAAGTCTTATAATAATAACTCTGAAATATCTGTAGCATGTAACAGCATAAAATGAATAGTTTCTCCTATATGCGAAAATCTTTGTACCATTCACTTAGTTTCGCAAAAAAAGTTTGCTCTAAACATGTTAATGGAAGCTAAATTAAATTAGTCATGGAAGAAAAACATTTTTACTGTCTTTAAAGCCATGTGGTATGTAATTCATACAGAAATGGCATTAGAAATACACTCATGCTGATAAGTATAAGTGTGCTGCCATCTGCATGGGTGTATGAGGGTTTTTGCATCTGAGCAGCCAAAGGCAGACAGTCTGGAGGGCTGGAGGGGTCGGAGCACAGCTGTAGGCAGGCAGCTGATTGCAGCCAAGTGCAGCTGCATGTTCCTCCCTTTCCTGAAGCCAGAATTGCTTTATTCTGAAGGCCAGGTGGCCTGGACTTGTACCTGATCCAAAGCTAACTGCACAGTGAGGCCTCCATTGCTGATCAGAAGGAGGCTGTGCTTCAGTAGCAGCGATTGCCGTACTGCCCAAGGCATGTTGATTTTCTAGGAACACAGCCGCCCTGCTGTGAATACCAGCAAATGTCAGCAGTGGTGAAAGCCACGAGCACATACTGTAAACCCCCCCTTTCATCATTTGAAATCACCCTGAAACTAGATCATTGCTTGCTTGCTGTAACATTCTATTCCCTTTGAGGCACAAGAAGAATAAGGCAAACAATGTCTGAAATGAGGGTGGCATGGTGGCGCATGGTAGCATTGCTGCCTTGGAGCACTGGATCCCTGGGTTCAGTTCTAGACCTAGGGAGCTATCTGCATGGAGTTTGTACTGTATGTTCTCCCCATGTCCATGTGGGTTTTTTGCAGGACCCTCATGTGTGGGTTATTCCCCCCACAGTCCAAAAACACACCAGTAGGTTGATTGGCAACTAGGAAAATTGACCCTGGTGTGAGTGTGTGTTTGTGTGTGCCCTACATGGACTTGCATCCCATGCAGTATATCCTGTCTTGCACCTGTAACTTGCCGGGATAGACTCCAGCTCCCCTACCCTAACCCTGGCAAACTCTGAATTGGTTAGAAAATGGATAGATGTCTGAAATGATACACGACCCCAAGATTTAGAAATGTGAAGTAAGATGTACTGAATGGATTAAGTATATACTTAATGTGTGTGCCTTTATGTAACGGTTATGCGTCATGATTAGTCCATTTTCACCAGTAAATCTGATTAACAGAATGCTTATAAGAGGGGTTGGCTCAGAACAGGAAGAATTTACAATGACTGCATGGGATTTGTGTTTTTAAAGGGTCACTGAGGTGAAGGGATGTGAATCAACACCATCTGGTTTTTCTTTGATGCCTGTAAAAACCAGCAGAGTCATGCATGATTTATACGTGTAACAAGAAAAATATGGCAATCCACTTCAGTAATCCAGACATTGTTCACAGCATTATTTTTTAAATGTTTTATTTTATCATTTGTTAATGAGGCATTTTAAAGAAATTGCAATTCGTTGGTACTCAGTGTATCAGGATTCCTCACTATTACTCTGCTGGAGGAACATGTTATGCTAGCTTTTCTTGTGTCAGCTTTTCCTGATTTTTTAATTAACATGGAAAGCATCTTTGCATTGGAAGGCTGATTCCACTGTAATCTGTGCATATTACACATTGTATTGATAGATCTGACATTCTTGGAAGAAAACAATTAAAGAAGCTTGTTTTAGGAGTTTTCTTTTTCATTTTTGATCTAATGATAATCTTTGAGTTTAGAAAACTTAAGCCTTGAGATAAGCTTTATACAGACTCTTTAATTGTTTACTGTGTATTAAACATGTCTTTTTGAGCATAGTAACAACACACACATTGCATTTCTGCCATATTTCTTTGTAGTACATCAGGGACATACTGGTTGTGGTGTTTTGGTGTTCTCCTAAACAATGTTAAATGTTAAATGTTAAAAAAACCGTGTTAAATGGAAGAGACAGTTTAACAAGAAAAACATGTGTCACAGGGCAGTACAAAACAAATGCTTGTCATAACGTTGTCTTCACAAATAACATAGAAATATTTTTTTGAAGATGACATATGATGTATACTTATTGTTTATGGAACAAACTATCAAGGCATGTTCAGTATTTTACAATTGGCCTTTGATAAATTGCCTTGAATACTACAGTGCAAATAGGTTTGTTGGGACTAGTTGCCTTGTTTGATTCATTTTTACAGTTTTCTTTCTTCAGATTAAGTTTTAAATCCACTGATTTACACTGAAATAAAAAGAGTAAAATCAAGTTATTGCCAAGAGATAATAAATAATCAGAGGACATGTTGAATAGCTGATTAATGAACTGACATTCATCAGGGCAGCATTCACCAGATAACAAAATATCTACCTGCACAGTTTTGCTGCCTAACTGTACCTGGTATAGACAATAATGGCTTTTGCATGAACCCATTAGGGAAACCAAAGGCCGTGTGTGGAAAAGCCAGTGTTAATACAGCTGTCCAGGGTTAGAGCAGAGAGTCAAACCAGCAGATTGCTGCAGAGGTTGTCGGGCAATACACTCGGAAATAGGGAAAGCAGTCAAGGTGGAGATATGACATGCAGTAGTAAAACAGAGTTCGGGAAAAGGTAGCACAAGAGCAGAGAGCGTTCATTCAGTCCATGAGGAAGACCACGCTTGCAGTAGACAGAGAAAAGCCCGTGTGGTGATGATGTCATGGCTTACATCTGAGGTGGAAGTTCAGGGCCTGAGAAATTTCGAGAGGTCCTCTGCCCTGCTAGAACCTCACCTGCTGTTGCATCTTTCACAACACTCCTTTCGTTCGGCCCTTCATCCAAAACAGCAGAGCATAAGAAAGTTAGGTGAGAGCCAAAGCACAACGTGGCCACTAGCTCGTGATCTGAGGAAAGCCATCACGGCGTTGGAATTGATCATTCCAGAACCCCTGGACTGGAGTGAAAGACAGAAAACTGACAGGAAGTGAGAGAGCTCGGCTGGCTTCGGGGTCTGCTCTCACTTTTCCTCATAACATTGTCATTAGAATGCAACAAAGGTTTTCTATTAAAGAATGCAAGTGTATGCTATTGATAAGCAAAAATATATTTACTGTTTACATTATAGAAATAACCTCTGCGCCTATATAGTAATTTATATAGTGTATAGTATTAACACTATATAGTTTAGTACAAAAGTACTACAGTGCCTTTAAACTGAGCGACAGAAGTGTTAACTAATCTATTCATCACATGTGAAGTTCACATTTCATATTGTGTAACAGCCTACACAGTAAACTTAGTAGTTCTCTGGTACTGTCAGTGTTAGGGGTGGTGTTTTTTGTGCTAAGTACTGATATTTTAAATATTACTTTTACCAGCTGTGGAAGACCATACATTAAACTAAGCCATGGAGAGGGTTCATTGGACAAAGAGGATACACCCACACACAGACTTCACAGAACAGGTAACCACTCTGCATGGGAAGAAGAATCACTGCCCCATAATCATTTTTGATAATTACAGCGCTAAGAAAGCATCATGTTGTAATGATAAAAGTAATATTTTTTTATACTGCACTTTTAAATAGTACATAATCCCAAGCTGTTATATGATAAACCAATCAAGTAAAACAGGAAAGAGCTAAAAGAATAAATATGGGCTTTAACAAAAGATTTTAAAAAAATGTTGACTGACTTGCAAATTCTGGTGTGGGCTGAGAGATCATTCTCAATCTTGATGCAACAGAACATAAATCACAGTCTTCCGGGTCTTGGAGACTTCTATTGTGTCCAATAAAATCCAGAGTTCGAACAGCGCAAGTGTAGTTTGTTTAACAAATCAGTGGGAAGTCTTATATCATCCTCTAATACTGTGAGGCCCTATGTACTGTCCTGTGTGTCCCAGACACAGAGGCGATGTGGGCAACATGATCATTTTCATCTGTACTCAGTACCATTCGTCAAGATCTGTTCTGAGGAACAAAGCCACTGTGTCAGAAACCGAGAAAAGGTATTGAGGTTTGCACTTTTTTAATCACCCATTGAAAAGTTCTCCAATTTCGGGTGGCCAGCTAGGATTGCATAACATATCTTACCAGGCCATGAGTGCAATATGTTCTGCAATAAATTTGGAAAGCAAAGATTTCTTGGACCCATGAAATCCACCGGGACAACTGGAATGAAAATGGAGGGATGCATCTTTCGCGTGAAAAGTCATACTGTTCACATTCTTTTCAGATGATCCAGCGCTGGCGTCATCTGATTATGACAGCACTCATGAGACCAATAACAGCGACAGCAGCGACATTGCACAGAACGAGGATGAGCCAGATTGTGCCAAGCAGCTGGCTGAATCCAGAGAAGGTTCCATATGCCGAGCATATAGACCAGAAACCCTCATCTTACACCCCTTAATCCCGCCTGAGGTACAATAGCTCACTTCAGGGTCTATCGAACAAACAGCTTACAGTGCAGGGAATACTGTCACAAGAAATCCATATTGTGTAGAAGTGATATGTGCACTGTGCTGATTCCAATTTAACCTAATTTTCATTAAAGCACATTATAGGAGCTTTTGATTCACTCTGGATTTAAAAACACTGCACATTTGCCAGTGTTAATTTTTGTTATAAAACACTGTTGCCAGATCCAGAATTTAAATATTGAAATAGGCTAAGTTCTTAATATGAACAAGTCATAGGTTTATTCCATGCTGAAAGAAGAAGAGAGAAAACACAACATTTTGGCTGTGCAGCCTTCTTCTGGTGTAAAATTCTAAATATGAACATACGAATGACAGTATAGCTGACTGTTTTTTTTAAAAGAAGAAACAACAGCACAGTGTGTTAGTGTTTATCAGAACACCACTGCATGAGGAGTCTTAGTGATTCATAAAAAAACAAATCCAGAGAACTTTACAGCACCGTCTGCCCAGATCTGGACGCAGAATGTGTGTTGAGATGCTAATGCTATGAACATGTGACGAATGGAAGTGTGTGTGCTATGCTTTGGTTTTTAATTTTGTGATGCTGTGCTGACAGTGGGCTGTGCTTGCTGCAGGACAAGCCCATTCTGGCACCAGAGCCACTAGTGATGGAGCACCTGGACCCCATCATGAAGCAGCTCAACAACTGGAACTTCCCCATCTTCGACCTGGTGGAGCAGACGGAGGGGAAGTGTGGCCGCATCCTCAGCCAGGTGAGAGCTCTCTCATTAGTGTGGGTCAAAAGCTATCGGAGATCAACTACTAAAAGTGGTAACTGTGGTGGTCTAACCAATGAAGCAGACGTTAGCGTTCAGATAATGCCATTGTTTCAGGAAATGAAAGAGGGTTTATGTGCAAAATCTCTTTGGTTCTTATGTGAATAAACATGAAATTCAAAAGAGAGATCGGCACAGCCAGACTTCTGCGCTGCCCTTATCCCTTGTGCTCATTCTTCAACCGTGCAGATCTGATGCAGATCTGAAAGCTCACGCTGAAGAACACTGTTCTGACACAGTGTGTCTAAATCATAAGCAACTTAAAGAAGTCAGGAGTCAGGGAAATGCGTACTAATCTGTGGCATTGTGGTGTGTCAAGTCACAGAGAAACATTCCTCCGTTCTTCCTCCATTTTGAAAGCAACCTCAGCTCCATATTGAGAACCTGACCCTGGGAGAGAGGGCTCTGCCTTGTTCCAGCAGTCTCGAGCTGCAAAGGGATAGAGGAGTAGAGAAAATAGCTTGGCATTCTCGACCGATAAGAGACCCCGACAGAAAAAAGAAGCGATGTGATAACACAAAAACAAGAAGCCATCAAACGCTAACTGGTGAATTGGAGCCTGAGAGCATGCAGTTACACCCATTCTTTTACTGGAGCTTTATTTAAGCCATCCATTTTCAGAAACTGCCATTAATGTGGCAGGTAGAAAAAGTGCATCAAATGTATCTTATACCTGGGCCACTTGCATTGAACCACTGCAAGAATAGCTTATTTGTTTAAAGTTGCTAACTTGAGAAAAGTCCTAAGAAAATGACTTTTCAGTTTCCTTATTTTTAGACAGAGCTTTTGGCACAGCATATTACTGTAGTTCAATATACTGTATTTCAGGTTACTTCTAATCAGACTTACTCTAACTTAATAATGTCAATGTGGTCATCTCTTCATAACTGTGTTGTAAATCAACCAGCTCCTATCACATACCATATGAAATGTCAGTTATCAAACTCTGCAAAAGCAAAGTCGCCTTTTCCAATGAAACAACAAACTCTATAAATCTCTCTGCCTTAATTAGCCAGACTGAATATCTCACTAACTCATGGTACTATCGTTCTCATTTTTTTATTGCTGCTAGAGTTAGACCTTAATCTTCACTCATGCATTGCTCAGTAAATGCATAATGTATAATTCACTGAAAAGCATTTTATATTGTAGAGTCAGAGGTGATGGGATTTTTCCATGTGAAAGCTATATACCTTGCAAAGCACTGCTATAGTTTCTCTCCCTCTGTGGGCACTTTGCACTATGGAATAGTGAACAGTTATGATTGAAATAAAACAGATTAAATGACCACCTTAGAGAAAAAATCTTAAAAGAACTCACAGGGAACAGATGTTTTTTGTAACACCAGGAGGCTTATTGACTTTCATTTTAATGTCTGCAAATATCCATCTTTGGGATATTTGAAGAATGTGTTGAGTGGTTTTGAGCAGGTTAGATTTATCTTTAACAAAAAGAAAATATGCATCACAGCATCTGGTACTTTATCTGAGTTTCACAGTCCTGTACAAAGTCGTAAATGGTAGAAGAAACCAAGGGATCGGTTAAACATGGGCTGTCAAACCCTCTTCAGACTGTCTTAAGTGTTCACTTTTGAAATGAGAAGGAAGTATCATTTTAAAGCAACTCTTTCCCTACTCTATCAAATATACTGTACTTCCTTTCTCTGTGCATGTTTTCCAAGTACTTGCAGAAGAAAAATAAATAAATAGATCTCTCCGGTGGAGATCAGATGTGACTGTGGTTCTGTTTTACAGTCACAGCTTCAGATGAAGAGGTGTTCTGCATTATTTAATCAGGAAGCTCCGTCTGCACTGAAATAATGGTCTGGACCAAAATGAAAGCAAAGACATTGCTGTGAAGACATGCTTGTGATCTTGCAGTACAGGGGAACGGCCCCTCAAAGTCTTTGTGTTCTGAAATGGGAGAGAACACATTCATTATAACCAGTAGAAAAATCAGAGGTTGAGATATTTTTTTATTGAAGGTTAATTCACAGCTGCTCAGCTCCTCTCATGGGATCAAATCTTATTCAGGTCTTAGGGAAAGTGAATATGACTATGTGAACTTAGGCCTCATTAAGTGTATATTTAAACCAAGACATACTCAGCTGCAATTGCATTTAGGCACCTATGTGGTTTAAGAATATGAAGTCTTTATGGTTGGCCTCACAGTGTCCTGGGTTCAATTCTGGACTGGGGGCCTATGGGTGGAGTTTGCATGTTATCCTTGTATTTCCATAGGCTTTTTCCTAATACTCCAATTACCCCCCCCCCTTGATAGACATATTGATCGGCTATACTTAACTGCCAGGTCAATGAGGAGCAGGAGTGGGGCCATTTGCTTGCCAATCCACCCTGTCAGGAGTAACTCTGCTATGATAGTAGTTCAGGTGTGGGAGCTGCGTCAGCATGCGTTGGCTGCAAAGGAGCAAATAATAGGTTTATTCCATGCTGAAAAAAAGAAGAAAGAAAAAGGAAGCATTGAAAGCATTATACCTTCTTTCTTCTTTTTTTTCAGCATGGAATAAACCTATTACTTGTTGCTCTGCTATGATGCAGACCCTGGCATATTTTAGAAGAGGTTCAGAGGAAGAAGAGTGAATTGCATTGATCTGTCGTCTCTGATGGGCTGCAGAAGTTTCTTACAAGACAGGGCTAAGCTGGTTTCTGGAGGCAGTGCAAAGCAGATTGGCTTTGTGGATAGTCTGAAACACTTTGGGCTCCAATGCTGTTTACCCAGCCTCTTTCATGGACCGTAAAAATACACAGCGAAATGAAAAGAAAGGACCAGATCAGAGAAAGGCTAATGAGAGATGGCACTCTGCCTGCAAAGCCATTAGGGGGATAGTGAAGGGGACGCGATACAATGTTACTCAATATTCTAAAACACTGACAGATAGGTCAGTCTGCTTCAGAGAGCCTCTGAGGAGAAGAGCATCTTTAAAAAATGCTGTGCTGGCTAAGCAAATACACACCAGAGCTGAGCAAGATGGTGGTTTGGACACTGGTGTACTTTGCTAACAAGAGGAGTCAGCAGAGAAGTAGAAATCTAATACAGGAAACTAAGAGCCATTTGTGGGCAATATACTGAGAAAAGCTGAAAAGGTGGATACTTCACAGTATATCATAACTTCTAAATTGCATGTGGACTCTTCGTGTTTTGTGAAGAGTGTTTGAAGTTATGACTGAGTCAGACATGTTGCACAAGAAACAATATGGCAAAAAGTAAAAGCTCTTATTTGGTGTGAGTAGACAATGGGGTACTTAGTTTACTGGTGCCTCTTCTTATTTTAGAAAAAAATGGAAAGGTTTTTTTTTTATTGGAAATGACCGCAGATGACGGAAAATGAGTTCCATTTTCCAGCCTCATTTATGGGAGAATAAAGATTTTCCTTTTAGCTGTAGCTGTCATACAGAGGTAATGCTGAATAGTGATGACCAAAGTGGAAAACTGTATTGTAATCCGGGCCTCACCAGAGCATTACATTAAATCAGTGTTTGGTTTCAGTTTAACATGGACATTCAGTGATTTTTACATTGTTTTTCATATAGAATATTTTAAGAAATGTGAATGCTTTGTGTCACAGGGGATGATATTACGCTGCCCGCATTCCTTCTTCTTAAAATGGCACTATTTGACCTATTCAGTATCAATAAACATCTGTTTTTCTTAGCAAATTTTATGGAAACAAAATACGATAACACATAAGCTAAAAGGGTGAATAAATAGTGGTGATGAATAAGGTACTGTATGGGTCCTGAATTCAATAAGGTTCAATAAATAGCAAAAAGCAGACACTGGAAACCTGAAGTGAGATAAAATTGTATTTATGTGCAAGCTTTTATTTTTTACTGCAACACATTTGTACAAGCTTCAAGCAAGGTAACATAGCTATAAACCTCTTTTTATGGTAGACAAAAGATAAGACAAGGTCATGTATAAAAATGCCCGTACAATGGCTCAGAAGAAATGAAAGAGGGAGAAGAAAAGGGATTTTTTTATTTCATTATTCCCTGGCAACAATAGCTTTCACATCTGCCCAGAGGCTGAGCTGGGAACAGCTCCTCCACTCAAGATAACTGTTCATGAAAGACTGAACAATGCAGTGGAATAAAATATTTTATCTCTGATCAACCTGTATTTGTGTTTTAGGTCTCCTACAGGCTTTTTGAGGACACCGGTCTTTTTGAAACATTTAAAATCCCTGTCCGGGAATTCATGAATTACTTTCATGCGCTTGAGAATGGATACAGAGATATACCTTGTAAGTAGGCTTTGATGGTAGAAGATTATAAGCATATGTGAATGTTTATATGAAGATGTAACACACAATCAGATGTAAGTACAGTATATTGCAAGTGTATTTATAATTAAGTACCAGTCAAATTATAAATATACAACACAGCATTTTATTAATCTTTGTGGATACAATATTCTACAAAACAGTTTACAAAGTGGTTAAAGGTTGTTATCAATGTAATTATTTCATTACACAAAGTTAAAGAACTGACTTATTATTTCACCTGATCTTACATGATTCAAAAATACATTTTCCTAAATGTTTTCTTCATCTTCAGGAAACTGAAATCAATTTAGTCTGTGTAAGAGAATCCAACACATATTGTATTCTGCTACATGTTTCTCAGTTCCAATTCAATTGGTGTATTTGTATTTTTTCATACTGAAGTTTAACTTTGCAAATAAATATATATCCAAGTCATTTTCTAATCAAGACACACCACATTACTGTTTATTATCTTATTTGTAATCATTTTTAATCCTTTCTCCTCACGCTATAGTAGTTTCTTTAATCAACCATAAGATGGAGACAAATACCTACTTCTAAAACTAATTGTTTTACAATAAGTAGAGTCATAGTTCCATCTAGTGGTACAGACGTGTGATGTCACCAGATGTTCTTACAACACAGATCACAATCGAATCCATGCTACAGATGTTCTGCATGCAGTCTGGTACCTTACTACTCAACCAATCCCTGGCCTTCCCAATCTCATCAACGATCATGGTTCCAGTGACTCTGGTATGTTTAAACCACCTTTCAGACTGTCACTTGCAGTTTCACCTAAATATGAAAATGTACAGTGTGCATGTGTGTGTTTATGGTTTGGGTTAAAGTAAGACGCTCATTTGAACCAGATTAGAATACATTGTACATCTGTTTTTTGGTCGTCTCAGATAGAACCAAAACTGGAAAATGATGTTCGGTGCAATCACCACAAAGGGTTCAAACACAGTTAAAAAAGTGGTGTTATTTTGCATTCCTATGAACAGATTAAATAGGCATCTGCAAATATTGGCCCATCGCCATGCATGTGCGTGCTGAGATGACATTCCAAGATTAGAACCACATACTTTGCAAAACAATTGTTGGATTAGTAGCGTTTTGCTCATTTTGCTAACAAGTTTCAGATGAACAGCAGACGTCAGGAGGTTTTCTGCTGCCACAGATATAATACAGATATCTATAAGTGTGCACACCCAGCACATGACCTCCACTGACGTAATGTCCCTGTTGTGCCTGTGGCTGTGCAGACTCGGACAGCGGCATCACTCACAGCCACATGGGCTACGTGGTGTCCAAGACGTACAGCGGCGCGGAGGACAGGTATGGCTGCCTGTCGGGGCTGATCCCGGCGCTGGAACTCATGGCTCTGTACGTGGCAGCTGCCATGCATGACTACGACCATCCAGGGAGAACCAACGCCTTCCTCGTGGCTACCAGCGCCCCCCAGGTAACTTCCTCTCGGCAGAGTGCGTCTGCATCTGTCGGATTCTGGCAGAATACCCATTTGGGTTCGGGTCTTCTAGCCGAAAGGTTGCAGGTTCAAGTCCTCATCAGGACACGGGTCATCCAAGACATTTGGGCTAGGTACTCGGCCCAAATTCCTTCGGTAAAGTACTTCGCCGTATAAGTGGGTAAAAGGTTCACCTATTTTGGATAAAAGTGACAGCCAAATAATGCAGTAAACTTTGGGGAAATTATCTTTGTGTTGCACCACAGCTTGGTTATGAATGGTTACTGACAGTGAAATTATAGTAATTTTTGTTTTAAGAACATGATTACAAAAAGGTCTTTGGCTATTTAGTCCTGGTCCTGGACTCCTGTGTGGCAGAAAATGGAAGAAGAGGGACAAGTTTCATTTAGAAAAATGTGTTGAGTCCTTTTTCTTTATTGTTCTTGCTCTGTTTTACGGAGTGCACCAACTAGGTCCTCAAGGGCCATAGAGAAGCAAGTCGTACAGCATCTTTAAAGCATCTGTAACCAATGCCGTATTAAAGCTAATGATTAGGCCAAGTTGTTTACAGCTGAAACTAACAGCAAAACAGTTTAAGCCCTCAAGGACTGGCCTTGTGCTCTCCTGCCGTCAAAGAAGGGAATCTCATCTTTAACAATTGCATTTCTCTCTGTCCCTTTCTCTCCTTAAGGCGGTGCTTTATAATGACCGCTCAGTGTTGGAGAACCATCACGCTGCATCTGCCTGGAACCTCTTCATGTCCCGCCCAGAGTACAACTTCCTGGCCAACCTGGACCATGTGGAGTTCAAGCGCTTTCGTTTCCTGGTCATTGAGGCCATACTGGCAACTGACCTAAAGAAACACTTTGATTTTCTGGCTGAATTCAATGCAAAGGTAATCATCAGAGGCCCTGGGACATGCACGATTACTCCATGACAGGCAATGCAAAAACAGCACATTGGCGACCCTGAGCAAGTAAAACACAAATTCCTTAAGATTTTTCACTCTTGCTCAGAATACCTGCTCATGCTGTAATAGTGAATGTTCATCAAGGCTAAAATAGAAGTTAAGATCACCCAGCTTGTGATCTTAATCAATACTTGTAGCTAATTACCCATAGATCCTCATGAGATTGATCCTTGAAATGTTGGTGTCAGCTTCCCAGTTTCCTGAGAAGGGTACCAAGATATTTCTAATATTCTTAACGTGGACTGTTTTCTATTCTACCATTTTCTTATGTTTTTCCTATGTGAAGTCTCTTCTAAGTGTTTTTTGTCGATCAAAGAGTTTAATCCATCTGCATAAACCAGACCAGTTAGCACTGCTACCTCATATTTCTGGGATCCTGGGTTAGATTGTGATCGGGGGATCTTATTTTTTGTTTTCTCCTATAGTTCAAATACAGATTAATTGATGTTTCTGATTTGTGCCCCTTATAGGTATGTACTGTATGCAAATGTATTCGAGGTGGGTAGCTGCATCAGCATGCATAGGCTGCTAAGGAACAAGTAATAGGTTTATTCCGTGCTAAAAAAAGAAGAAAGAAAACACGTTTTGGCCATGGAGCCTTCTTCTTCTTCCTCACACCTGAAGAAGGCTCCACCGCAGAAATGTTGTTTGCTTTCTTTCTTTCTTTCAGAATGGAATAAACCTATTATTTGTTCCTGTGCAAATGTATGCCCAGTGATGTATTCCGTCCAGGATGTACTGTATGCTACTTTGTACCCATATTCTGCCAGACTAGGCTCCAGCTTACCACAACCCTGTATTGGACTAAGTTATGGAAAATTGATAAAAAGATTATATACTATCCAGCATTCATTTCTTCTCATTTATACAAAGGAAAGATGATATTATCTTACAGCAGTGTTCTTATCTTTTGTGCAGAGGGCATGATGAGCATGTTTGCAGTCATGGCTGGGCTAGGAGAAGGTTTAGTTTTGTGGAAAGCATTCATATAATGCAGTATTTTACTTTAAAAATGAGAAAAATAATTTAAAAAACCAATACTATTTTTATCATCAATATAGTTGTAAAAAATGCTAATAGCACTGTGTTTTTTTCTCTATAGGTGAATGATGAAGTTGGCTCCGGCATTGAGTGGGCGAATGAAAATGACCGCCTGCTGGTGTGTCAAATGTGCATCAAGTTGGCTGACATAAACGGTCCAGCAAAATGTAAAGAGCTCCATCTGCAGTGGACTGAGGGCATTGTCAATGAGTTCTACGAGCAGGTCAGCGAGGGTGCCACTTAAATGATTACCAGGACATACACTATATAACACCTCAACTGTCTCTATGCACTGCACCTAACTTCAGAAAATCACATTGTTTTTGAGCCTTAGAAGCCTCATGTTGTTCTTTAAACCAGGTAATCACCAGCTACCGGGTGGTTCAATGTTTACAACCTGTGGCATCAGACTTAAAGGGGAGACAAACCCACTGCAAGCCAAACCTGGGAATGCTACACTTGCTGTAGTATTTCTGCTGCATTGTAGATTTGTATGGACATTTTCAAAAGTCATATGGGTGATGCTCCATGCATTAATAAGAGCAGTGGCATTTCATGATTGCAGCCCTATTGCTGTTGACTGATGGGTCACCTTTTACCTGTAGATCAGCAAGAGAATTGGCATGGCATGGCTAGAGGCTGACTTCATCAACACTTACATGATCTCCAACCTTCCCACATGATGAATGGGAAAATGGGGACCTGTCAGGGCAGAGAGAAGCACAACATCTTGAGGCTCTCACTCCACTGTCACAGGAACTTGCAGAAAATCTTTGAAACAACAGCCATTATTGTCATCCCATAGGAAATGAGTTACAGGATAATTGAGCTTTAAAACAGCATTTCTTGAAAGCCAGCAGGGCACTTTGTTTGCTACATAGGAAGCAAGATACTTGAGTTTTCTTCATAATACAGTCTCAGTGTTGTGTAATGTAAATACCTTTATGGAGTACCCAAGAGTGGGGATTCAGAAGCAAGCATCTAGCATCTTTTGCGTCAGACATGCCCAAACCTTTCTTGCAGTTTACCGAAGCAATGACGTGCTGGTGCATTGCTCATGCGTAACAGTCAAGTTCAATGATGCTTAAGAGCGGTAATTAGGCAAGACCCTTTATCCATGGGGAGAAAAACAACACAAAAAATGAATGAATCAAGTCAGTAAATGTTTTTTTTTATGTGAGGTGATTCATGATTTTCCCTTGAGACAGCAACTGGAGGAATAAAGGCTGTAATCACAGACCCACTAATTTGTACTGCAGAGAGATGGTGGAAATGCTCACAAGTTATCTACAAAACCTAAGCGTAGCTGTCATCAAATAGAAGTGAGGTAATTCTAAAAGCATTAAGAATAAATTTAATATTTAAAAAAAGAAATAGAAATAAAAACAGGTGGTAACATTTTAATTTCATTACATAACATGTAAATACGTAATAACATAGGATGGTGGGACATGTTTTTAAAATTTACCTGAAAGAGAGTTTAAATAAATACATAAGAACATAGAAAGAATTACAAATAAGAAGAGGCCAGTAGGCCTAGTAGCATAATGATTCATGAATTTCATCAGTCTACTTCATAAAAGTTCCCACAGAGAAATCTTCAACCTACTAACTAGGGAGTCAGTAGCTGACTTCCTGAATTGAAGGGGGAAGAAGTATATCCTACTTTCTCTCTTGGGCATTCCTAAATTTAATTTCCATTTCTGTCAGTTGGTCATTGTATTCTTGCTCAAGTCCCCTGAGTTGAATTCATCAGTTTCTGAATACCTGAATACATCTTCTGACATGTACAATATTCTCATACTCTGACAGGCTTAGCCAGTAGTCATATCATCCTGCAACTCACAAGTTACAACCCACTAAAGCTCATCAGGTGTGAGCCTAGTCAGTACCTGGATGGGAGACCTCCTGGGAAAACTAAGGTTATTGTTGGAAGTGGTGTTAGTGGGACCAGCAGGGGATGCTCATTCTGTGGTCTGTGTGGGTCCTAATGCCCCAGTGTATTGACAGGTACACTATACTGTAAAAAAGCACTGTCCTTCGGCTGAGACATAAAAGAGAGGTCCTGATTCTCTGTGATCATTTCTCAAAAAGAGTATAGCGTCCTGGCCAAATTTCCCATTGGCCTTTACTAATGAATGATGGCCTCCTAAAAATCTCCATCTCTGAACTGGCTTCATCACTCTGTTCTCCTCCCCACCGATAGCTGACGTGTGGGGAGCACACTATGGCTGCCATTGCATCATCCAGGTGGGGCTGCACATTGGTGGTGGTGGAGGGGAGTCTCCATTACCTGTAAAGCGCTTTGATTGGAGTGTCTAGGAAAGTGCTATATAGGTGTAATGACTTGTTATTTTTTTAGTCTTTAAATACAGAAGACTACAAATTCAAGTTCAAGTTCATGTTTATTTGTCATTCCAGCCATATACAAGTATACAGTGGAACGAAATATCATTCCTCCTGGTCCACGGTGCAAATACAGGCAGGACAGACGGGACGTAGACTGACATAGACATTGTAGACAGGTTATATATAGTGCAAATTACAAGGCAATACATAGTACAATATACACAACACACTGGGGGGATTTACACCTTGTTTCTGGAATTGGGGTGGGTGCAAGTAGAGGACAAGAGGACATGTTTCAGGTATTCAAAATCCCCAATCCTTGAGTGCACTGACATAACTGAAAACATTTCCAAATCTCAAATAGAAGGAAGTGTTTTGAGGTACTTCAGTACACCAAAAGCTGTGACAGTTTGAAACAAAGTGCCCAGCTACGATGTCGAAACCCCCAGATCAACTAGCTACTAGCAACAAAACAAGCTACAGTAGATCATCCTAATGGCCTTTCTTGTTTGCAGACTTTTTATGTTTATTCCAATTAACTTGGAAGAGGCATGATTGGGAAATTATTGAGTTTAAAAATACATTTAACGAAGTAGTGAATAACCTAATTTCAAACACAAGGTTCTGATGATTATACAGCATGTGCAGCTGGGCACATGTATATGTACCTATTATATATTAAATTTATGTCATATACTACATTCATATTAAACACACAGTCTTGACAGTTGGCATCTGGTTCATGTTTCTGGAAGGTGTTTAGTAAATGAATTCAATATGTTCCAGGGAGATGAAGAATCCAGCCTCGGCCTTCCCATCAGCCCCTTCATGGACCGTTCTGCTCCCCAGTTGGCCAAACTCCAGGAATCGTTCATCACTCACATTGTGGGGCCGCTCTGCCACTCTTATGACTCCTCTGGATTGATGCCAGGACGCTGGATTGAGGAGGATGAGGATGAAGGTGACACAGACGAAAATGAAGAAGAGGATGACACAACTGAGGAAGATGCTTCTGACAGTTCTGAAGCCTCACGTATGGGAAATATGTTTTTCTTTCTTTTTTTAAAAAAATCACTCACTAAATATTTTTTTTGTGATGGTTCAGTTCAGTTTTCGGTTTTTAGGCATGTTGGCCTTATCAAGACAAACTCCAGTTTAAAGGAGAACTGCAATGCTATTTTTATATTTTGAGGTTAGAAAGAATCAGCATTGATGAGTGCATTTCAAACCACAATAAAAGTAAAATGTACTCAGTAACTTGTAAAACCTCCTATTTACATCACAAAATAGATAAACTTTCCAGCTATTTGCAGCGCCATGTTCTATTTCAAAATGAGGCCACAAAACTTGTCTCATTTTGTGTTGCAGCCCTATTACATTGTAAACAAGGAGGCCTCTGAATCTTTCTCTTTTAATCCAATAGAAATATTGCTCTTGATTTCAAGATGGTATTGCCAATAAATTGAACTTGTTAACTCTGCATACAGATCACGTTGGAAAGTTTCAACGGTGAAATGTCTGCTGCACGACCTGTACTTTTTCACTCCTACTGTACATCACATTACATTAGTCATTACAGTGACTAGTGAGCAGGAAGGGCCACATCATGTCACAATTCGTGGGAATTTCCCTTGAACACAAAGGCTCTTTTAAGAGCCACCAGGGAAGTGAAAAAAAAAAAGATTTATCGCCCATGGCAAGACCAGGGATTTAAAACAACATGGAGACTTACAGTACAGTACTTTCACAAAGTTCACGATTGTGTGCTTAGGTAGGAATTTCTAAAAATGTTCTATACCATCAATTTTCTATACTGAATTTATTTTGTTACCGAGATTTAATAACTGATCTGCGAAATTGGGACAGCAGATCCCCTTGCTTCTTGTGCTTCTTGTGTCATATTACAATAATGGGGTATCAAGTTAAAATGATAGTAGAAACCCATATAAAAAACAAGATAAGTGAAGTCTTTCAGCTTCTTCCAACTTGGGGTGATGGGGCAGCTGGAGCCTGACCTTGCAAGCAATGACCATAAATCCGGATTCGCCCTGGACAGGATGACATTCATGGAAAAAATACAAACTCCTCTCGGGCAGCACCCCAGGAATTGAACTCAAGGCCCCAATGATGGGAGGTTTGCACAGGCTAACGTCCGCATCACCGTGCCACCCCCTACTGTTATATTTATTTAAAATGTAACCGTTAAGAACCTTGCTAATTTATCTGACCATTAGAAGTCTTCAGTTTGAGCATTCAGGTTTCGAATAAAATATTAAGTTTTAACAAATGTGCATACATTATTTTGTAAATTCACAAAATGGAAAACCTATGAAGGGTCTTAACACTTTTACAAAGCACAATTGTGCCTGCTCCATGGTTGTGTGATGCAATGAGTATTAAAAACCACTAGAAAAGCAGGATATCTGGTCTTCGCTCCGGTATGATTTATCAAAACCAGTGCTACAACACAAAAAAAGTCACAGTGAAGGACTTAAAAAACGAATCACATCTTTTTAATTGCTTTTAATACTCATATAATTAACAAACCACTGATGAGATACTACACACTCCTAAACCCCATAAGACTGATCAGTTCAAAAGAACACGAACTGAAGTGAGGAGTGATCAGTGAGTGGGAGCCAGGAGGATGAGTTTCTGGAAGGTTACAGTACACATCATAGAATATCTGGGGAAAGCCAAAAAGGGAGAGATCTTCATCTTCAAGAAGGTTATAATGCAGAATGCAGTGAACTCAATTAGGATAATGAAATGGTTTAAATTCAAGTAAATGAAAAGCCAAATATTACACAAATCATTGACGTTTGAAACAAGAAAAACAAAAAAATAGAAATTGACTAAAAAGCCAAATGCTCTCCTCAATGAGGCACTGAAAGGAAATGGAAGGCGGAGCTGTGGACACCAGTTCCAGTCTTGGCCCTTTCCCTCAGGTAAGACTCGAGGCCGGGACAGGGGTTTCTGATTCTCGCTTCCCCGTCTCTTCACAGAGCAAAGAGTCCCCAAGAAGAGGAGGAAAATCTTCTGCCAGATCACGCAGCACCTGATGGAGAACCACGCGATGTGGAAGAAGGTCATCGAGGAGGAGCAGGCGAAGAAGAGCGCCGAGGAGACAGGGCGGCTCCCTGCCCCCCCGGGATCCATCCGGGAGGAGGAGGAGGAAAGCGGCAGCAGAGAGGAGAGAGCAGAGGGTGAAGAGGAGCAGGAGGAGGGATTGCTCCAGGGGAAATCTGCCTCTCAGGCCCAGGAGGAGGCCAACTCCCAATGACAGGGATGACTAAAGGGAGCCACAAACACCGTCTGCCAGAGCTTGAACTTTGAACTTCTGATGACTTTTATTTTTGCCAGCACATCACCTAGACACAACACTGTAGATGTTTGTTGTTTTTTTTCCGGGAAAACGTGCCTAAAAAAATCAGGATGGGAGTGTGGGTACATGGTAGGAAGGGGGAGCAATAGGGTAAAGTCTGTTTTGGTGAGTTGTTTTTCTTATGATGAACTGAAAACAACAATACTGATAAAGGTCAGGTACATGTTCTGAAGATTTCACCTTCCTTTTGAGGAAGCCTCCACACGGCAATACAGGATCACACAACAGACTTTCCAGAAACCAAGGCAAGGAGACGACAGGTGAAATGATGCTGAAGACCGGAAGCAGTGTGCTTTAGAGACTGCTCCTTTTTCTAAGAAAAAAAAAACATTTTAAAAAGAAAAAAAAAATCTTTTTACACACCAACTCGTGTACAAACAGAATATATACTGTTCTCCCAGGGAGCTTGATTAATGATAATCGAGAAGCAGGATGTGTGTCCTGCTTCCGTGGCCATTGAGGTATGAATTTTAGTAGCTTTCATTCCATTTCATAGAGTGAAACAAATACTACAGTTTTTTAGAGCATTATCTAAATTCTGAAGAAAAAGCCACAATTTTGTTGTGTATTTTTATATTGCTTTTTTCCACAGAATCAGTCTCTTGCCTGTAGTACTGTAGGACAGAGGAACAAAAACACTAGCCAGCTTCATTGCTTCTCTGTTGTTGCTGTGAACCAAAATTCTAATTTTTTCTCTTTTTCCTTTAGTTTGCTTAGTTTGACAGCATTGTATTGTAAATATAAGAAGGATTTATTTTATTGAATTCTTGTTGGTTTTTGTTTTTGATCCACTTTCCTGTGTAGATATCCAGCCAAAAAAGAAGGGAGCTTCTTGTTTATTTGTTTATGTGTCGTTAAGAAAATAATTAGTGACCTTCTTAATTTTAAGCATAATTTAATAGCAAACATTGCAGGACATTTATACAAAGGAATCCATTTATAAAGCCATAAGATAAAGACAGACTACTTAGAAAAAAATAAGTTTTATTACTTATCATATGGTACCCCTTGTTTCACAAAAATCCTCAGTGCAGAGAAGCAGCCATTGTGATCTATGTCTCGTTTTAGTTTATACCAAACTTCTGGCTGATGTAATTCTTTAAAAGTGCAGTATTAGGGTTTTGTTTTTATTTTTTGTGAGTTTTAATGGATATGGCTTCATTCATTTCAAGAGGCATACAGTATATAAAACTGTAAAAAGCAAGAATCTAGGTAAAGACCCACAGTGGAAACAGGATAATAGGAAAGATTCAAGCAGCTTCTTATAGTAGAGAAAGATTTCTTATTTAATGCAGCAACTGGGGGATTTTTTTAAGTACCTTGTCTGAATGGAATGTGTTTATAAGCTATAAAGTTTTGCACAGAAACAGCTGAATTGTTTCCAGAGTAACACAGAGGTCTATTTATGACAGTCTCCTTCACAACGATCAAAACTTAAGTCACAAACCTCAATAATGCTGGTGGCCCTGTGTTCCTTTTATAGTTTTTGAGGGTCTCACTTCAATTACAGTGTAATTATATACATTCAAATCATTTTAGATGTATATCCTTGAGGTGTAGTGCTCAGATAAAAACAGAAGATTCATTAATTGTTGTGGCAAGAGCCAATTTTCCAATGACAGTATTTAACTCAAGGTGACCTGAGACCTGTTGAAGTTATTCAGATAAAACTATTGATAAATGATTCTTCCATTCCATTTCTGAGGTGGACCTTTCATGTGCCTGTGCTTATCAGCACATTATTGATGATTCCTCATGAATTCAATAATTGATTGTTCCTCATCAGCCAATTAACTTGACAAGAATAGGTTCTTGGCTCTTGGTCCTGGAGTAATGGGAATTTATGGGTCAGAAAACCTTCTCTTCCTTTTAATCTTTCTGATGTTCTGAAGAGCGAAGTTGAGCACTGGAATGAATTGGAAAATCCCTTTAATCCCTGTGCTCCCTTGACTCAAGCGTTCCTAATTATGCTTTCGAGCTTTTGAAGAGCCAGAGCTTCATTCATGTTATAGCATAGCTTTTCTGCACATCTTGAGGCACATGCACATTAATTATCAGCTCATTATTTTTTTACTTCAGTGCTTTGATGAACAGATAGCCATGTAAATACACTACACTTTCTGTCTGTTAGTAATACTCAATGGTCAATTGGGTACCCATTTCTTGTCATATAATTGCATACCAGTGAATGCCCAGTCTTCTCATTCTGCAGAGAGATGAGTAAGAGTTATTATTCTGCACTATCATCTGAAATGAAGTTGAATTGAGGCCACAATCTTTTCTTAAAAAGACATAAATGTAGGGTGCTTTTTTGTCTATTCCAAAGGTACCCTATTTATTATTTAGTTTATTATGGACATTAGGAAACTATTTGACAAGTCAAGGATTTTAAAAAATGCTTTTAAAAAGTAAGAGAAATTTAGGATACACACTACAAGCAATACTGCCATTTCTGTTTCTTCAAAATCTTAGTTGATATCTCAGGTTTTCAGAACATAAAGGGAAGATCTGACAGCTTTTTAAGTCAAAGTGATTGGTAAAGTTTTTTTTAATAGTAAAGAAATAAAATAAGCGTGCCAAAAAAAAGTCTATGGTACATAGGACTTTGTTAATTGTTTTATGTTATTGTTGGGTATTTACGGGTTTGCTTCTAGCCTCAGTGTTTTAACTGAAATAACCTGTATGCTGACTGGTGCTGTTGAGGTGCTTGTGAAAGGCTGGAGGCATTATAAACCACCCCATTCCAGCCCCAATCTACCCCATTCCACCCTATTGCCATCACCAGTCTACAGGAGAATCCAAGGAAGATGGGCTCACATTGTCCCCCCGATATAACTATGGCTCTACTGTATAAGAAACACTTTGAATTGGACCATTTTCTTTTTTCTATTTCCCTTTAGAAAAAAAAGTCAAAGATATAATATTTTCTGAATACTTGTGTGTCACTGAATGCTACTAGGGAGGTCCTCAGACCTGACAGAGATTTTATTAAATGCTTTTGAACCCTGTCTCTTCCAAAAGGCAAAAGAGTCCAAAATGCATGCAGGATATACTTCTTCTGTTTTGCTTGGTGCTCTTTGGATTGTCTTCATCGAGGTAGTCAGAATTTGGAAGATGCATCAGCAGACAGACAATGTTGCTGTCACTAGCTGCTTAGTAAGATAATGGAATGGGAAAATCTGGACATGACAGCTATATCAGGCTGCCTAAGCAGCAAAATGGGCAGGTGGTATATTTCTTTCTTTCTATATCCCCTATAATATATTTAATTTTTCAGCTGCAAAGTATTATCAGGGTTTACTTGCATTTAATAATCAAAGTGAAACTAAAATATGGAATGATTGATTTGTCAATGAAAACAATTTGCCATCCCAAGCTATCAATAGGAGAATGTTTTACATGTATTGACTTTGTTTTAAAGCTGTTCATATTCCAGTTATATTGTGTAGAACCTCTGGGATATGGTGATCTCAGAAGTCATGGATTACCACTGCTCTGTGTGTCCCAGCCTTTTCAAGGACACCTAACTCTAGGAGCGTCAGATGTGTCGTGAGCCAATGAGCAAGTAGCCCACTCTACCACCTGTGATGTCTTGATTAAAATGTATCAGAGTACTTTCATACAATTGTTGCATTTTCAGTTCACTTGCAAAACACAGAATGCTCAGAGGTACTGTGTAGGGTATTACAAACTCTGACCTGTTATATAACTAACATATATTTTTACTGCCAAAGAAATACATAAAATAAATACCCTCTTTTGATTTGTCCAAGCTATGCTCAAAGTGTAGCAAGATTCATTTGATGATTTTAAATGGGTGAATGGGTGCCAATGCTATTGTGATCTGTCTGTCCCCCTTTTCCTTTTTAGCAAATGCTTAAGTTCTTTTTGTACAGTACTGATGTGTATTGGAAGAGAGAAAAGCTAAAGAGCTTATGTCATTAGGAATATTGTAGCTGTTTGTAGAAAACCATAGATTTAGCACTAGACACTACCAGCTTCTAGAAAACGCTTTTTTTTCTTTTAGTAGGTCTCCTTCAATTGTCCTTTTTAAATGTTTTGGTGTAAATCATTAGGGATCAGTACTGTCCAATACCCATTTTATGCCAATTCTAAGGTTTCCTGTTTCATGTCCATTTACAACATGTGTGCTAAATAAGAATCAAACCGTGTAGAAATGTCCATCAGATTAGAGACAAACCTATTACTAAATAATCATAAGATACTAAGAAACTAACAAGCTGGTAGCTCTAAATCCTATTAAAAAGCTCTTTTATGTATGTGGAGTTTTGAGACACAGTATCCTTTGATTTTAACATACTGTATCAAATTATTAAGGAACCAAATACAGAAAAACAGATTAAAGCAGCCCTTTTGTCCTCTTTGGTGTTAGCAAATTCTTTAAGTTCTCTTAACGTACGCAATATATATTTGCCCCTTGTGTCAATTCTGTATATGAAACAAGTGTGACTATTTTAAACTGTGGTATTAAGAGTGGAGTTCCCTATTTGTGGAAATTGAGTTTTTTTGTGTTTTGACCGCGTTATATTTTTATATCGGAAGGTTTATTGATATGTGCCGATAATTTCAGTTGTGTTCCAGTCCCTCGAGTGCCTAAGATGTGACTATTCTGTACATCATCTATTACTTACCATAAGTTTTTCCAATATATTTTTTTCTTTTTCATTTTAAATTATTTTTAGGGTTTTGCCTCCTTTTGAATCACTGAGGATCTAAAAGATTGTTATGAAAAATATGACATTACCAATGTTAGGAAATTTCACAAAACATGGTGTATGAAATATGTAGCCCTAAAAAACATTTCTTCTTTTGATTTGATTTAATTTCTCAAGCCTGTAACTGTATTGTCATACTGAGCATTAAGATTTGTAAGGGCAGAATATTCATAATGGGTTTTTACTGTAAAGTCCAGACCTGTAACCAGGTATTACACTATTGGCAGCCTGTATTATTTATACTGTATGCTACCTTTGGATAAACTTAATACTTGTGTTCACTGAGAATGATCTTTATGATATCATGTTTCATTATATGATATGAGCTCCTATTAGACAATCATATTACTTGATACAAACTAGTCATATGAGCACAGAGAGCACTTTCCAAGCAGGAAAATATAGTTTTATGTACTCTTGCAAGTGTGAAGCATTAATTTCATGGTGAATCACATTTTATGCTCATGATTTTTAATATGCATTCCTTATTTTGTGCCAATTTTACATCCATTTTATGTTTATTCCTATGTGATTTCTTTCCTCTGCGCAGTCCAAGTGTTCCAGTGTTACCGTATGGAAAGTTTGAGCACAGTTTCACAGCACACTGCCTCACGGAACCAATACCAAAAGCACGATGAAGAAAGCATGCTATTGGAATGCTCTTAGCCCTACTATGATACAGTAATAGCCACTATGGATCTAGTGAAATTTTCACAGTGCTTTTCTGTAGTGCAAAATTGTGTCTCCTTCGCAATTCTTTTTTGGGGTCAGAAATACAGTTTGTCTTTCCTAAAGGCGTCTGAGAAAAATGTTGTTGCAGCCGTATCTTCAAAATATGCCACCCATTTTATCACGATTGAGATTATTTCCACAGTTCCCATTTAGTTTTTAAAACACAAACCGAATACTGTACTTCTGCAAAAGCAGACAATATCTTCTACAGTTTTACCATTGCCAGTCAAAGGTTTGTTAAAAAAGATTAGATTTACATTTTTAATAGTTGTTTACACATTTTCAACTAAAGGGTATTTTTAAGTCTTATGCTGAGGTTTTGTTTTTGCTACCTTTTAATAATTACAATGATATTGTGCAATTATGACATAAATACAAATAATATTAACATGCCAAATTTTACACAGACACACAGTTTTACATGCTAAGTACTGTAGTAGTTCACTTAATCTATTATTTTCACTTTTTGTTACCACACACAACAAACTAATAAAATAATACCTGTCCACTGCTTCCTTGTTTAAAAACTATATAAAAAAAACAAAACAATTTACCGTCATCTACATAGTCTGACATAATCTATCCCTGGAACACTTGGATTTTATTGTGAGTATCTGGCATGCAGGCATGTGAGAGCAATCAAATGAATAGAGTCTCTATTATTGTTTATACAGTATAGAAGAAATGCTGTTAGTATACTAATGCTGAATAATGCTACCATTCACTACCAAATTCCTCAGTATGCTGACAGTATTCTGAGTAGCATCTGGAGCAGGAGGACAGTACTCTTCCTCTAAGACTTTGGGATTTTTTTCAAGGGTCATGCCTGAGATTTATGAATGGGAAAAATGTGTTAAGTGATGATAAACATTCCTTGACAACTCTTTTGAAGGTAAGATCGAAACAGGATTCAGGAGCCTCCAAAATGTGTCCTTAAAACCAGAGTTAAACAGCTATGTATTACATTTAAAATTTCAAATGTATTAGTAGAAAATGCATCATTAAAAGGAATAATGCATATTGATGCCTTTTCATGCGATATTAATTAGCAAAACATATTGTTAATAAAAGGATACCCAAACAAGCTTTACAAAATGAAAAGGAGAAAAAAGAGTATTGTATTTTTTATACAGCTGGCACTTCACAGACTGAATAATTACTTTCTTCTCACTAGTATCTTGCACTTAACACATGTAGCAATACTTAAAACGGAGAAATATTTAATTCACAAGTATTTGTTAAGTGAAAGACTCATTTTATTGCTGGTAAATGTTCTGTTTTGTACAAAATATACTGTATACTGTACAGATAAAAACCGACATCAAACAAAAAAAAATCTTTTAGATAAACTATTTATTTTTACTGTTTTTTGTAAGTTAGACACAATACTGTAGCTCCTTCATTGCCAGAATTACTGGAAGTGCCTCTTGGTAAAATGTATTATATAGTAAATATGTATTGAAATTATTAGAACTATTTGTCACAAGCTGAACAATGTGGATGTTGTAATGTGAATACATAAGTTGAATAACATGAATTTAATTCTGTGGTACTCAGAGTTGCGTGTTTATTTCTAAATGTGTGTACAGTGTAAATAAGCGGATAATGGCCTCTCCATGTTTGGATCCTATCTTGCGTTCTTCTATAAATGTTTTGTTGGGTTTTTATTAGTGTTAAAACCATAAATCCTCTGAATAGCGCAAGCGTCACGTCTAAAGGAGGAAAACAGTTACGTTTGGCATGGGGAGATGCCAAAGGATTTGAGTTTACCCTTGAGAAACAAAAGCTTTCCATTTTTATGCAGTTATTATTTATGCATTCTTTCCTGGGTACAATAATAACTAACAAAGGTGTAAACTGGAGAAATTGGGAAAGAGAAAAAAAGGTTGCACAAAGTCTGAGGTTTTTTAAGTAAAAGGGAGGGAGGGGGTCTTTTGTTGCAATCTGCTGCTTATTATATGACATTTTATAACCGTTTACTCTTGATATATATAATGTTCAGATGAGATGAAGAAGCTGCATTCAAGAACTCACTAGAGTCTAGAGAGAGTCGTTTTTTTTTCAGGAAACATCTCAAAGAACAGTACCAATTCCAGGGAAATATCAATTGTGAGGTTTGTGCCCCTGATTGCTTGTACTTGACTATGTCCATCCAAAGCAAATTCTTGTGCAGAAGGTAAACTCCAAAATCATGAAAGCGGTGTTTCCTTTACATACAGGACATATTGGTTCATTTCTGGGGTTTTCACCAGACTAATTATTCAAAAGGTTGGTTCAGTCAACTTGATTGATTAATAATTGTCATGAATTATCAATTAATCCAACTGCCACCGAAAACATGCAAGAATTATAATATATGCATAGTTATATGCTTCAGTAGTTCAGGTGGGGAGCTGCGTCAGCATGCGTAGGCTGCAAAGGAACAAGTAATACTGTAGGTTTATTCCATGCTGAAAAGAGAAGAAAGAAAACACAACATTTCGGCCGTGGATCCTTCTTCAGGTGTAAGGAATAAATATAAGAACACACCTCACACCTCACACCTCACACCTCACACCTGAAGAAGGCTCCATAACCGAAACGTTGTGTTTTCTTTCTTCCCTTTTCAGCATTGAATAAACCTATTACTTGTAATATGCTTTATCTTCCTCAGACCATACTGTGTATGCACATATACACAAATGCTTCTTATGCCTGGTATACTGTATGTTGGATGTCACCTTAAACGGTAATTTCACAGTTTATAGGATTATTTTGCTGTTAAATCTGTCTGCTTTCTAAATTGTTAAGAACGGATTTGTTATAGTTTGCTTTTTTTGAGTGATAGAATGGCACAGTGGTCTGCATTGCTGCCTCACAGCACTGGGGCCCTGGATTCAATTCCTAGGGTGCTATCTGCTTGCAGCTTGTGTGTTCCCCTCATGTTTGTCCACACAGACACAAACGCACACATTCACCACCAAGGCCAGTTTTCCCTATGGGAGGAAACCTGAACACTCACAGGAAACCTACATGAACAAGTGGTTAACATATAAACTCCATGTAGAGAAGCATCCCAGGTCTGGAACTGAACCCAGGGCGAAGCAGCAGTGATAGCCATTGCCCCACTGTGCCACCCAACTGAAACCGAATTGCTTGCTTTAAAGAATCACATTTTATAGAGAATAAATTACACTGTAATTCCTTTTGCATTACTGTGATTGTGCCTTTTGTACATCCTAAAAACCGAAGCTCCCGTTTCTTCCACTGCTCCAATTGCAGCGTGAATGCATTTTCCTAGTCCACCATCATCACCATCATTTTGTTTTCATAATATCAGTAGAGTGAAACATGAAGTAAAATAATAAACTAAATGCCAGAATTATTGGGACATCAACCTTTCTCCATAATTGTTTAAATGTGACATGCTGATCTCTGCCTTTATTATAAAATGTTATGGGATAGCTTTGTGTGTTTTTATACTTTACAGAAAAGTTACAGAGGTTACATAACTGGATTAAGTAAACACTTTAAGGATTTATGTCTTTGAATTCATTAGTTCAGGATTTGTCTAAGACCATAGTTCTCAATGTTGACAGGCATAATAAATATTTTACATTAGTCTTGAAAATGGCAGATTTAAAAAGAAAATGGGATTAACCCTGGACTGGCATTTGCAAAACAACTTGTAGGCCAATGTGTGTTCATAAATGTAATTAACTTCCACATCCATCATTTGAAAGAGTAATCAAGATAGCATGATAGAGGAAAGACTGCCTTTCCATTGATTTTGCCCCAATCTTTCTCTTCACCTGTTTTTTTCTACTGTTTTCTACTGACTGGAGCTCACATTGCGTGAGAACAATAAGCAGTTACAAATGAGAAGAGGTCATTCAACCTTTGGCTCCTATTCACTCTCATTGATCCATCTGTTTGTCAAAGGACACCATAGAATCAGCTTTTACAATATGGCTGGGAAACAGACCTGAAACAGACCTGAACAAACCATTGTGTACAGAGGTGGCACCTGTTCTCAGTCTTAAATGAACCGACTGCAAATTTCCACTTGTGTGCCTGGTTTATGATTTGCTGTTTCTAACAGCAGCAAATTCGCTAAGTCGTTTTTGTTGGTACTTTTCAGACGTGCGTCATCTTTGATCAAATCCCTTCTCTGCCTCCTCTCCAGAAAATTCCAATTATTTATAGATCTTTATCTTCAGCATTATCCTCTCTAGACCAGCAAAATACGTCCTTGCATTTTTCTAGTTATCATTCCATCTAAAATCTTAATAACCCATGAAATATTCACTTAATTGACTTCCTGTATTGTAGGACATTGATTACTTAATTTTGCTTTAGACAGTATGTACTGTGTCAGGGCTGAGTTACACTATCCAGGTTTTGATGGGTGATGTCACTTCTGTGGCTCAGAGCTCTACTACAAGTGCACAAACTTTATATGAAAGCCAAAGCCACACAAATAAAAAAACAACACAGTTTACACCGATGTATATGCTTTTCTTGCGTTCTTATAATTTTATTTTCTCATTACCCTTTTATAGTCAAGCAAATCTTAACTTCTTCAAATTACTGTTTACAGGCACCTTTTTCATGCTGCTGTCAGTAATGTAATTAACTCTAAAATATTTGCCAGGGGGTGAGAAACAGACATGTGGCTTTTCACCCAATTTAATTGGCTATTTTATTAATTGAATTGTTACATATCTTCTGATGAAGATACAGTATGATCTCCGTTGACTCACAACATATTAAACTGTTGTTGTTTTCCACAGTTGCTTCCTGAATTGAGCAAATATTAGAGTGACATAACAAAAGTCACAAATAAGATTTCGTGGCTATTGTAACGAATCCCAATGATGAGGTATGAGGATCGTATGCAGACGAAGGAGAGGGAACATAGTGAAACATGCGTTCAATCCAAAACGTTAGGCAAGTTCGTGGTCAAAAGACAAAAGGAAGTTCAGTAGCCGGGAGAAGTATCGCAAGAGAGGCTCAAACAAAGGCGAGGTAAGAGCTCTTTAGGAGAGGAATCAATGGTTTAAATAGCGCTGCGTGCCACACTGTAGAGCATGTGCTGATGGATTAACACGTGCGGCGGCGCTTGTTATTATTAACCCATTGCTGGCACTGGTTAGCTCTTTTTTTGGGTTGATCTCTGCTGGCTGGCGGTCGTGACAGCTATTCTTCCCACTTTTAGTCATCTGCAAAACTAGTAGCACAGTGAGTCTAACATGTCATCCAGCCATTTCATATAACAGCCCAGTGTCTCGGGAGGCTGTTCCAAGTACCCACCTCTCTTTATGTTAAGAAACAGTCTGTTTGCTTTTTTACTGCTTCCCCACTTCGTCTTAATGAGAACATACATTTCTAATCTACTTGAACACCCAGTTTTCTATTGTATGTTGCTTTTTGCAGCTAAAAATCACTCCTACATTACAGTGCATGTCCTTATTAGCAGTGTGGGTCTCTGTGCACTTATCAATTTTAAGTTTAATTTTCCACGTGGCTGCTCAATTTATGATTGCATCTGAATCTATGTGTATTTGTATGTTCTTGTTGCTTTGCTGTTTACCACTCCGGCATTTTTGTACCATCTGCAAGTTGATCTAGTTTTCTAATGACGTCCCTCCATTTTCTAACTGCTTTATCCAGTACAGGGTTGCGGGGTGGCTGAAGCAAGCAACAGGTGGGAAACACCCTGGATGGGACACCAGTCCATCGCAGGGCACACACAGACACAAACAGGCACACAATCCCACCAGGGGCAATTTTCACCAGAAGCCAATTTACCAGCATGTCTGTGGGAAGAAACTGGAGCACCTGGAGGAAACTCAAGCAAACCTGGGAGGAACATACAAACTCCACACAGATAGCAACCAAGGTCTAGAACTGAATGCAGGGCTAACCACTATGCTACCGTTCATATTTAACAACAACAATAGGTTTAAAAATTAATAAATGCACGGATGTTCTTTTCCTAACAAGATCCTCAGATTTAGTGCATTTTTGTTTTTGTCATTAGACATCAAATGGTGCTAAGCTGGTAAACATCGTTAAAAGCACCATGTCTGTGTGGAAGCAGGTCAGCTGATAGCTATAGCAGGTCTGCGGCAGTGAGCTCAGCTTTCCCTTTTTAAATCAAACAGAAGCTGTTTGTTGACCAATGTCTTCAGTGCTTAGCTTACACATCTTGGACAGCAGCAAAGACCTCAGCCTCATCAGAGAAAAACTCATTTAACAATGAGTTAAACTCGATTTGTTTTGCTCTTCATAGAAAGCTCTGTGCTGTCACCAGGTCCCCTGTTGTGCTCATGCCTTTAAGTTTTCAGTCTGCAGATTTCAGAGAGTAGAGTGTATGAATACAATCATAGACAATTAAGAAAAAAAACACTGTGCTTCAGAATAGGCACACATAGGGGAGTAAGTGAAAGAGCAATGCCTGGCTGGAGATTCAATTTTGTGACTGCTTCTGGGGTTGTAAATGCAGGCCCTCAGAGGAAATTACTGTATCAGTATAGTACAGTTGAGCTTGGAAAATAAGGTAACTGCTCCAGTTCACGTGTGTCATTTTCCATAAAGCCCCATTTACATAGCTGTCTTGACTCCTCGCTTCTCTCTTTATTTGCCAGATTTGCCACAACACAGGTACATTTCCACAGCAGTAATCAGATGGGCCTTGGGTTAATTGTTGTAAGCAGCTGCTAGGTCTTTGTTTTCAAAGTACTGGGTGTCCCGAGACACATTCTGACCATTCAGTCAAAACTAATTCAATTTCCACACAGCCTTTCGGTTCTGAGGAGGAAACATGGGAACTGTGAGCCCCTCCCAATAGAAGCAGAGGATATTTGTGCCCCACTTTCTGCTATAAACAATAGTGGACTGTATTAAAAGGATATGCATAACAAAGAGCAAGTCTCAAAACAAAAGCTAAGTAATAGGCTATTTTTTTAACAAATTCTGCAACATATCAGAAGGTAATATTGAGTATTGTATAACTGTGTCCCATACTAGTTTTCTCTTTAGTAAAAGGAAAATGGAGACTAGCTGGTGAAGCTTTACTCAGAAATTGAGCCATTGGTTTTGCAGTCATGCAGTTTTGTGTTTTTGCAACTGCCACTCAGTGGTAAGTTTTCCTTTAATCTCAGTCACTGTCTAAAGTACTTTACTAGTAACAAAATGTGGAGAAGTCCACCGATTGCACTCACAGTAGATGGTAGTGTTACATGAAAATATAGTTTACCAGATCTAAAGATGTTAGTGAAGTCAAAATTTTGTGAGACTGAAGTCCATTAAGTATTGCTTTCAGTAACTAGCTACTGAAAGAGAGTAAGTTGCTTTTCATTTTTAATTGTTCCATTGCTAAAATTACATGTATTACACAAACATAAATCCTGGATGTCTGTTCCCCAACATTGTGTACAGATCACTTTACAAATTTGAAACTATATGTTTGCAAGATGACCATATTTTTTAACATTACCCATCAGCTTAGTTTTTCGTTTATTTATGTCCATCCCTTTATCACCGTATTGACCTACAATTTTATTTTTTAACAAGACGAGAAGCAAAGTTTCAGTTGATAGAGGTAGCTTTAAATGTGAATCAGATAAAATGTTGATTGGCACATTTACAACCAATGCAAAAATAATGTTTTGGGTAAAACCTTTAAAATGTATTTTCTTTCATGATGGACGTTATAAAATAACGATACCCGTCTGAAGTATGCAAATCACACCCATTCATTTAAAATTGGAGTTAGTCACAGAGAACATATTTGCATAAAAGTATAGGGAGTACTTTACTTATTTTTGAGAAAATAAATGTAGCCTTACCTAAATTAATTTTTAAAGTCATGAATTCAATATTAGTGTATTTCTGCTTCAAATTACAAACATAATGATTGAGACTATATTCCAAAGCAATTTATATATTCAGAATATCATGTTGGAATGCGCATGGAAAACTGAAGATTTTTAAAGCACATTTTGCTTTAAAAGTGCCTGTAATTTCCCACTTGTTTGAGTGAGAGTGTGTGTTGGTAGCGATGTGGTTAGAGGATGAAAGGCTGTTCTGGTGTGCTGTCCCATGCCTGGATACGGTACAATGATGGGTTCAGAGAATGTGAGGGGTGGAGTGACCCCTAGTGGGCTGATAGAGTATGTACTGGTTTTAATTTTTAAGGTGTTACAATGAAGTGTGTGTTTGGGTGCTTTGCTAATTGCAGAACTGGGTCCTCCAGAATCAGTCTTTCTCAGAGCCATGTGCCACCATCTTAATCACCACAATACCTTCTAGAACAGATGGGCAGGTCCAGTCCTTAAGGACGACAAGATCCAGCAGTTTTCATTCCACCTCTAAATATTCTATCAGCTATTTAAATTAATCTGGCACCAATTATGTGATTGAACTAATTGGCTGATCTTTATTGCTTTATTGCTTTCTTGAATTGATTATTTGGATGAGAATTTGGACCACCTGTTTAAGTCCCAAACAGTTTTTTCATGGTTGGTTGTATGGAATTTTATATTTGCAGTTTCATGTCCTACTTTTTCGCTTTGCGAGTGACCATCATTCCAGAGGAAGAAAACAGCTTTGAATAAAAAGGCCCCTCAGAGCTGAAAGATTAAAAGATAGGAAGCATCGTGTGGGTGCACTGTCACTTCAATTTAAATTTTTCGTTTGCACGGTAGTCTTGTACAGACCAGTTTAATTCATAATTTAAAGGGAAGGAAGCATTTTTTTCTCAAGTACTTAAAGCAAAAGATGTGTCGGCCAATTAAAATATATACAGTATATATCTGAGAGATTTCGGAATAACCATGTTACTGACAGGTCATGTTTTTCCGTGCTGAAACCTGACAATGGTTGCATAATTTAAAAAAAATACAATAGCTCCTATAGTGTATTGCATATACAGTAATTTATTGTGAATTGAGCTGCTGTTCATGGGATATGACCAGTATTTGGTGTGTGTGGATTTCTAGATTTATTCCTATATTCCTATAAATGTGACACTGATATGCTGAGAGAACCAATATTGGCATAGTTCCAGGTGAGCTTGAGTTGTCTCTGTGTGTGGAGTTTGAAAGTTCTCCCCATATTTGTATGACTTCTTACTTTTTCAGGAGTGGTCTCAAGTTGTTTTCATCCATGGGGAGTGTTTCCAGTATGATAAGCTATAAAGCCTTCTTTCATTTGTAAACTTTCAGATTTTCAAAGAATTTAAGTTGGGTCTGTAATGCACACACTATAGAATACATATTCAATGGATTCTTATATATTTTAGCATGGCAATAGTATTTGTTCCTTATACAGTCTTTCCAGGTATTTTTTTGTCCGTACTTAATTTTTTAATTAAGGAACTGGATTTAAGATCAACACTGGAATACTGAAGATCCAGACTTGTCCTGAAATGCAGCAAGGTCTTGAAAAAAATAGACTCGGATAATTAATTCAAATCGGAATTAATTAATTAACAATTTAGAAATCTTTGTAAAAACAGCAAGATTACAGGGATGTAATGTTTAATTATTTAGTAGTTTGTGATGTACTTTTTTAGAAATAGTAAGATAAACAACTGGTAAAAAAATGTGATTATTTTTAAATAAAACAATAGCAAATGAACTATCTGAATATCAGATATCCAATATTAACATATATTGCAGTATATTTATAAAATATGTATGTGAGTGTATAAACTACTTGTAAAATATAACTGCTTATCAATTTAATTAGTGTTCAGAAATATGACTTTATCTCTTAATTCTGCATTTAATTTTCCACCTGAAAGGAGTTGACCAAAGATTAAATGTAGTGTATTCATACCACAAGGCCAAACAGCACTTTGAGGTACAGTACATACTTTAATAGGGATGTGTTAATGGGAGAGAATGGTTCTCTCTAAAGTTAAATGTTTATCATGGTAATTATTACTGTACCTCTTTTAGAAATAGTAGTTAAGCAAGCCATAACTTAACTCTGCCTTATAATCACAAATCACTATCCATCACAAATTATGCATATATTCTGAGACATTATTCAGGTGTTTTAAAAAGTGAAAACTTAGTAGGGAAGAGTGTGGATCACAGAGATGAAAATAGAGATTTTAAATTATAACAAGGCTTGTTCAGTTACAAGCTGCTAGACTTGTAGCAGCTTGTGCAAAGTGTAACTAGGATTATCAACAGTTGTGTGATGGCTATAACTGACCCTCATTACAAAAGGGAAATTATAGAACTAGCCTGTAATAGATACATTGATTTATTACAGTACAGTCCAATTTATTGGAGTGGTTTTATGGCATCTTGAAGTTCTAGATTGAACAGATCATTTGACCTTACTTATAAATTATTCAGTGCCTTTCTTTAACAGTTTGCTTTCTATTCACTTACAGAAGAAAAGCAAAGCACTGCATTTCTGAACAAAGAAATGACTGTAGCCAGTAGGATATGTATAAGGAAAAAGAACAAGTTAAGGGTGAGGAATGGCGTGTGTGCTTCTGGCAAAGAGGGCCAGACTGATAAAGACTGGTAAGTGTTAGGCCTCACAGGCAGGAGGATCCCTTTATTTCTGGTTCCTGGAACTTAAATAACTAAGCAAAATAAATATTTTCTGGTGGATAGACCAATGTCTTAAGTTTTCTTTTTAGCCAGAAAAAAAAAAAACTTGTAAAAATCGATACTGAAGCAGTGATTTTCAGACTAAGAGCTGTGTCCCAGTAGTGGGTTATAGAATAAAAAAGAACTGGGTCACGAGGTACAGCCGTGAGTAAACAACTTGGATAATTTCCTTCTCAGACCGACACTGCATAGACTCCCAAGTGTTTCATCTGCAGTGATGTAGGTTTCAAGTTTATACCTAAATCACAGGGATGGTCTTACTTATAGAGTTCATGCTTTTCTCCTGGAAGTGCCTGTGACTGTCAGGTCTGAACAAATTGTTTAGAAACCAGTAAAGAACAGTAACAGAGAGAATGGTGTAACAATGTGCATGTTTTTTTTTTTAATTTCGATGCCCAATCACAGCATCCACAGACTCATATTTGAATATGGCTTCAGCACTCCCAATACAACTATTGGTAGTTTGCCATATCTTTATTCTAATATTTTTCCATTTTGTATATTTTTATGTAGGTATTACATGATAAATAAATATTGAGTGTCTAAGGGTGACACAGTGGTACAGTGGTTAGTATTACTGCCCTGGATTCCTACAGTATATCTATACCCACTATACTGTATCTGCCTGGAGTTTAAACTGTATGTTCTCCCTGTGTTCGTGTGGGATTCCTCTGGGTGCTCCGATTTCCTCCTACAGGCCAAAGGCATACTGATAGATAAGCTGACTTTTGGGAACACTGGCCCTGGTAAGTTGTAAGTGCGTAAATGTTTGTGTGTGTGTCTTAGTGTGCCCTACGATGGTATCCCGTCAATGGAGTTTCCTGTCTTGTGCCCTTTGCTTGTCAGAATAGGTCCTGGCTACCCCCTGACCCCTACCTGTACTGGATAGAGTGGTTGGAAGGTGAATGTGGCTAAAATAATCCTGCATTAGCTAGCATCTTGTGATTCAGGAATAGCTAGTGAGACAATATTGGGTCAAAGGGAAGAGCTTTTCTTACTTTGGATTGTGAGACACTACTACAATGTACTGTCATTTAACAGCTTAACTGTACAAGAAAGCACAAGAAAGTCACATGGTCTTTTAAGAACAGCTGGAAATACAAAATATAGGCTGAGGGAGTGTTAAATGCACAGAATAATACAATACAGGCCACTATAGGAAAGTAAAATATTGTAGTTGTGAGCTCAGGCCCAGGACTATTGAACATTTAGGCTCACAGTTTGAGTAAGCTGTATGGTTGTGAATCGTTAAAAGATGGCACAAGAGATGCATCCAGTATGTCTCTCTTGGATTGGACATCCAGTCTGCCGACTGGTAACAAGCATTTGGAATCTCAGAGAAAAAGATTTGCATTCTTCACTCATAATTTTGTGTACTGGATTGAGTTCAGAAATGTATTTCAAAAGGAGCAAAACGAGGTATCCCCCGAACTGAGGTGGAGACAGGTGAATCGGGAGAGAGATTTCAAACTTCCTCATAAAGTACAGTAAATGTGTGACGTTTTCCATTCTTACTCAAGTCCAGCTCCTCATGACCAAATATCCTCATTGAATGGAGTTTATAATGAAAGCTCAGGAGGGATAATAACACCCAAGTTTAGTCAGACTCAGTCAGTAATTCACTATCATTCCCAATGTCTCATCCTCACCTGAAACTTTATACTTTTGTTTACCCTTCACTACCTCACATATGACTTTTTTTTGCATCCCTTGGTCACTCTGCAGGGCCTCCTCAGGAGGTCAGACCTCAGCCAAGCAGGTTAACCCAAATTTTGACAAGCACACTCCATAACCCTTTCAATACACTTCGTTCTTGGGTCTTGTCATTCCGGGTGAATTCTAGTAATGGTATGCTTAGCAAGAACCTGTTAACGGAGAAAATTACCTATAAAAAGTTTAGCTTAAAAACAAAGTTTCAAGATGAGATTGGGTGGAATGTCCTTGGAATAGGAAACAACAGCGACTGAAAATGTGAAGCTTTTTCAAGACCATACTATATGGAAATCCTTAAAACACCAAATCTGAGATCTTTAAATCTGGGATGGAAATCCATTGTCTCTCAGAGTCCAGAAGATGAGAATGCCTAACTACAAACAGGACACGAGCTATGGTGCTGCTGAAACCCCGCCGCTTTTGTTGTAAAATAAAGAATGTAGAACACAGGTAGCAGTCTGTTAGACTCGTAAGATGAAACTATTCATTATGAATAAACTATTGAATTATGAAAATTAGTTTTAAAAGGCGCAGCAAAGTGTTCAAGATCAAATAATACAGGGAGCAGCATTTGGCACGAAATTAATTTAGTCTTTTTATAACTTGTTTGTTAATTAATACCAGGCAACAAGCACAATATCCCCTTAGAGGTGTAACAGATCTGATCCTCAGTGGAACTTGTAAAAAGGGTGGACAAAGATTTATTTTTTATTTTTAATATCAGATTTCTTACTACTCACAGAAAAGGTGGCACAATTTTTAGACTAAGATCATCTGTCACTGATTTATCCCTTGTTACAATACAGCCCTTTCAGGAATACAAATACAATCTAAAGTTCATTTTGTTTAATAAAATATCAATGTTTACCTCAATGTTTAGACACAGTAATGATGTAACAACCAATTATTTATTCAGTAATACACAGATAAAAAGTGGTTGGTAGGAGTACAAATAGTCGAGATTTCGTACTCGCATCCATTATATCACACATGACAAATACAGTGCGGTGCTGATTATAAAAGAAGTCTCTCTCTCCCTTTCTCACACGCTAGCAAAAGCGATATCACGTGTTTGAGTCAACTCTTCAAGCGGCTTGACAAACTAAACAAGGGCTTTAACTGTTTCAATTCTCCGTGGAGCTGTTAAACCTGGGGAGACTGACGTCAAAGATTAGAGAACGTGAAAAAATGTGCGGATTAAAGCTAAAATGAAAGCATCGGATCTAACAGGATCTCTCGAGAAACTATTACCTATAAGACCTCGATAGGCACTTGCCTATTGTAAAATCAGCCTTTCCACCTTTCTTCATCATTTCCTCCTGTGCAGTGATTAAGGAGTTCGGCTCGCCTGCTCTCAATACATGTCGCAGTGATCAACAACTAGTCTGTTTCCAACTTCGTAGATCGCACAGATCGCATCACAGCCCAAGAAAATACTAAACGCTTTTTTTTCCAAGACGGGTTATAGGTAAGTAACTAAACTGATATAAAAAGGGAATTAGATATGAATCCTATAGAGAAGATTTAGCAAATCGATTCCTTAGATGTTTTAAGCGACCGGTTTTAGGAGTTACGACACTTACACTTACTGTGTTACTCTCACAACTACTGTATCTGCAACAAACTTTACAATTGTAAAAACGTTAGGTTACCGAAAACGCGTACTGCAGAAGAGGAACAACTCGTTGTAGCTGGGCTGGTGACCTACATTCATATTTGTCCTTCTGTTCAGTTAGAATTAATTTTCTTAATTAACCATTAACGTCCATAAAAGCTGTAAAAATGGAGAATAATAACTTTGGCATTTTAATTGGCTATTATCTAATACAAGCCATATGCGCTGCGGCAATTGTATTTCAACCTTCAGTAATTGCTTTAGAGAAAATTAATAGCGAATTTTGTCATTTCCTTTTATCAATTTAAACCGCTGTTCGTTTTTTTCCTATTTTCCTCCTCAAATTTTTGCACATTTGCCGATCAGTGTAAAACTTATTTTTCATGAAGTGGCTTAAGCTTTGTCACCATTTTAGGTCTAACCCTGCAATATACTGTACAGTAGATGCACACATGACTCAACATTAATATACAGTATATAATGTCATAAACCTAATCCACGATTTTAGGTAATTACTTTTACCGGGGTGAAGAGCTACCTGTTTAGATTTGTTCAGAACCAAGACACAAGTGCAAAGAGAATATTCATTGGAGTAATTAGGCTAAGTGCATGGGGACAAGGATAAATTCATTTATGTTGTCATGGCTTCTGCCTCTGCAAGCGGACTTATCAACAGAAACCTACAAGTGAGCTGCTGCAACCGTGCAGCTTCGTACGCATGGGTTAATAGACAGCAATAAGGGAAGCCTGCGTTTGCTTTTTTTTAATTAATTTACTGTTAAAGACACTGTGTCCTTGTTATCACTGAGAAAGAAGTACTATATTTTGGCAGTCACATTATAGCTATAATTTTATTTGTTCCTAGTACCCAGAAAGATATTTTGAGATAATTTATTCTTGGAAAAGGCGACACCATGCCAATTTAAGAAAATCCCATTTAAAACTTTCGGGTTTGTAATATTTAATCACCTTTTTTGTCTTTTTTTTTAAACGGTTTAAAAATTAGGTCACAGTAATGTAAATGTTGCCTAGTCATAACAGACATTAATATTTAATAAGCAATGGTCTAGTTTTGAATAAAGTTTAATTTACATACTTTATAATACGTTTACAGAATATGTCAGTGCAACAAACCACTTTTATTATCTGGTTTTAGTGGAATGATTACTTGCCCAAAATGGAAGAATATGCAGAAACTATTATGTTTTCCTGGATGCAGTGCCACAATGTTTTGTCCACGTGGAAAGAACATGTTACCTGCCCTCTTCCCTATCAAGAGCAGCAGGAAGGACTACCTAGCCAAGAATTACTGTCCTCATTTTTGCTTGCCTAGTATGACAACGCTGGTTTAATTCTCACTAGGTGTCTGTTTTCTGACATGGTTAAAGGGAAAAGTGGGATCTGGCAGCTATTCATTCATGTTTAATGCATTAAACCACATTAATGGTGTGGTGAGCACAAGGACATAGATAGACATTTGTGGAATTGCAGAAGTGTTGTTATTCCATCACAGTATGTACTCTGGAGTTCAGTAGTCTTAGTGTACAGTGGCTTGTTTGAGTAAAAGAAACAAACATACATTTGTTTTGTGTGTGTACGTGCTATTGCAATAGTTTGAATTAATACACCTGAAAAGTCACCTGTTAAAACTCTTCCTGTTCCTTTGCATCTTGGGAAGTGTGGTCAGGTATGTGAATTGAACACGTGCACTGGATCTGGTGAGGGTGTCTTAGACTTTCGAGAGCTTCAACTTTAGGTCATGCCCTAATTTGACCAGAGACTGGAAAACTCTCTTGTGATTGTATAATATGGGAAATATCCAAGCATTGCCATTATTTCATATAGAACATATTCTGTGGGACATAGTACCTGCTAGCACTTTTTTTATAAATGCCGAGAAATAATTTTGTAGTAGGTTTGACTTTATACTAACTAGTACAGTTTTAATTCTATATGTTGATATAAGTATTTGGATGCACTTAATGTAGTATTTTATCTGCTCGCCCTTTTGTATTTACATCTTTTTCGTGTTGTGAAACCCGTTTTGGGTTTTGTAGTTGACCTTAGTTTCTATTTTGCAGCAGGACCCTTCAAGTCAATCTACAACATTGTGGTAAGATTCACTATAAGAAACAACTGAGATAATCGATCCATGACCCAATGTCTTGTCTTCCTCTTTTTGTAAAAGTTCCTTAGTAGATTTCATAAAATAATTAAGTCGTTATTCTGCATAAATCCCTTCCAATAAGACTCTCAGAATTGCACAACATTAAGCTAGAGAGAGTAAAGTTTCTTGATGCTCATTGATTCTTTTGTAATACAAAGGCTGCCAGTGTCGAGGCAGAAAGATCAACTCATACCATCACACAGCCTTCACTGGGCAGGAGATGCCTCTTTTCAGTTTTGTTTCTCTTTTTCTCCAGATGTATTCTGGGTAAAAACGAGTTTTAATCTGACCATAAAAATTAGTTTCCAAAGGCTTCTTCAAGTGATCTGCAGAGAGTTCTTTTTGTAAGCCCCTCCCATAGTAAAGTTTTGAAGTGTACAGGAAAAGGAAAAGACCTCAGATAATTTAGATAAGGAATTAATTTAAAATAATGTGATACATTTTCATGATTTTTTTTCCACTGTGTTTTAGGTTGATCTTCTGTTTTTTCTCCTTCATTTAGTTACCCCTTTACAGTTTTTCTTAATGCGTTCATCACATACTGTTTTAAAAAAAGTACTTTTTTTTCCACCTGTGACCTCCATGTGTACAGTTGTGCATAGGAATACACCCTGATATGTCGGAACATTATTTTGAACACAGTAAATGAAATAAATGGCTTTTTGACTGCAGAAAGAGTTATACTGAGTGACGGGGGCTGTATCTCCAGATCCTCTTTTGTCCGTTCACTTCCAGGCCTTACTGGAAATGGTTCTGGACAGTGACCATCTGGAGAAAAATGAAGAACTAAAGTACCACAGCGAGAGAGAGGTGGTGGTAGTGGGAAACTCAACTATTACAAGTGTAAACTGCGTAATGTACGTGACTGCAGTGTATAATACTTCCACTCCCCGTGTTATATGAGGGTTTAGTTCTTCAAGTTTTTAATGTAGACCAAATTCTATGTACTATAAGTCATAAGCAACCCTTTCTTAGCCATTGTATGAAAACATAGAGACTTTCCTTTCATGATTTTGCAGCGATCCACCCTTAGGTGCAAGTACCGAAGGAGGGACAGGTGAGCAGAATTGAAAACTCACCAGCGTTTATTGTTCGTTAAAGCTTAACTGGTGTATGTGCTAATCATAGATGAGATACAGTAGTGAGCAGGAGAGAGACTGTAACAGCAGCTACCAGTCCATGAAGTTAAGATAGAAAGGGGAGAGGGAGAGAGAAATGAAATAACAATTAACGAAAACATTTTTGAAACCCTCTATTTCAAATAAACACCAACTACAGCAAACTGTATGTTTAAAAAGATACAGCAAATAAATTGGAATTACCATTTAACAAATGTATAAAATATGTTCATGGGTAGATAAGTCCATGAGTACTTAAACTTGTGAAATGGGGCCCAGGGAGCTCAGAAAGGGTGAGTTCTGGTGGAATCATAAAAGCCCAAGGCTATGCTAGTAATAAACTTAACACATCCTTTTTAGACATTCTTAACGCTTAGTGCGAGAATCATGAGAAACATGCCTAGAGAAGGAGGATGGGGATGTTTATAACTTTTAGAAAAAAAGCAGGAGAGAAGGGAAAGTGTGGTAGAACTATTGTGTATTTCTAAAAATCTGCAATCTAGAGAATTGAGGCAAGAGATTAAAGGCAATATAAAATCTATATAGTCATCCCTTGTTATATGAGCTATAAGCTAATTTGCTCCTTAAAAACTGCTTGTAAGGTGAAAGCTCGTTAATAGAAATTAAATTCCCATGACTTCCTGTGTTATAATCTCAGAATTGGTTCCAGAACTCAGAAATGTTCGCTCAGACACCCAAACATCACCTTAATACAGCACAGAACTCTACCAAAGTATGAAAACAATTACATTCTTGGTTAATTATTCTAGTAACATACTTAGTTATTAGCAGATGCATTAACAATTGGAAGGAAAACAATAACACTGAAGCTCATTTACGGTACAGTACAGTAATTACATTGTCACAGTCATTAGCAAATGCATAAACATGCATGTGAGAAAATATGTGAGAAAAATAATCTCAGCAATTGCTTTATGAGAGTACAGCTCGTAAAGGTGAAACTTTGCTCTTTAAATGAGAAAAAAAAACAGGTTGATTTTGTATAAACAAAAACGTGTAGTGGATGTTCATATATCAATGGATAGCTGTATATCTTTAAAAAAGTAAATATTTTAAGGACTTAACAATAGGTGTGTGCTATAGATCACCAAAAGCAGACACATACATGTTGGTATTAATGAGATCAGGTAGGAATATAGCAAAGGTGACAGCCTAATATTAGGAGACTTCAATTGTCCTCATATAAATTGGGGTAATGTCATGAGGAATACAAAATCTGAAATGAATTCATCTTAAATGGTTGATGATTGTTTCTGAACTCTGAAGGCACTTTCTGAGGTAGATGTCCTTATTGATTAGGTCTTTTATAGCAGACATTACTGAATTGAGTGAATCTAGGTGGTAAAATAATTGGGGAATTGTGATTGTAAGTTTTAACATACTTTAAGCTCTGAAGGTTGTGTATAAAATTAGGGTTTAATACTTAAGAGAAGCATACTATGAAGGAATTAACTTGTCAAGGGTTAACTAGAAACATATGGATGAAGAGTCAATAGAAGATTGGTTGTTGTTCAAAAACATACTGCCATAGGCTCAAAACAAAACTGTCCTTAAAACAGATAAGCCTGTTTTATAAAAATACTTTAAAAAAAATCAGGTCTGAGGCCTGATGGTATTTATCCACTTAAGGAAATAAGGAATGTTATTTATAGATCCTTACTAGAAAAGTTCAGTCCTGTAGGGATGTACCCATAGATCGAAGAATTACAAATGTATCACCAGTTGAACAAATTATAGATCATTCAGTTTTACTTCTTTTTAAAAAAAAGTTCTGGTTCTGAGAAGTACACAGCGGTCTGATTACTATACTATAGTAATTTAGTAATCTGCTATATAGGAACAGCTTCCTGAAAGTGCAAGGTAGACCAGTAAGAGACCAAGTGAGCTGTAAAACATTGAAAAGCGTGTTTGGATTGTAATCTCTTATCACGGTAAGCAGCATAGCTACCCAAACATTTTCTCATCAAATGTTTCCTGTTTAGGAATCATAGATAGAAAAGTCTTAAAAAACTATATTTTGTCTATATTATCAATATGCCTGTATGACCTTTATTTTCCAGAATATATTGTTGCTAGTTGCACTAAGCCTAACACCTCACTGGGTTAGAGAAATGGCAAAACCAGTTTATCAGTTTCAAGACCTTTTTGTGATTCAAATAGATTGGGATTAGATAAGGCAGCAGAATTGTTCAGTTACAGGCATGGCAGGCTTCAATGTCTGTAGATGTTTACTCTTAATCACTTAATTGAACTAATTATTGACTATTTTAACATGGTGCCTATAAGTAGCATCGATACCCAGTGCTCTATATAATATACAGTAAAATCCAGGTTACTGTTTGCTTTTTGTACACTATTCCTGCACTGGAATCTAAAGGCAGTGTTCACATTACCATGTCCACATATCTACACATGTACACAAAAAGAGGTCTGTTAGCTTGCCTGTCTCCTGCTGATGTCACACTACATTAAAAGCAAAAATGTTAAGTTTTAAAATAATGCTTAAAAATAGATGTTGTGCTTGTTTACCACCATTTTAGATACTGCTACTCAATATTTTTTTCCTCAAAAGTAAGAGCCTAACACTACAATAAATGAAATTGTAAATAATGATGTGTAAATGTTTGCCATTAATATCAAACTTTGTATTTTTTAAGATTCCAATCTATTCAGTTCGTTTTTATATCGCGCCTTTCACAACAAGGTTGCCCCAAGGCGCTTAACAATGCAAGTGACCATACATGTGAATACAGAACAGAAAAGACCAGAAGACAATGGAGGAGAGGGACCAAAACCTCCAGGGGTCCAAGGTCAACTGGCTGCCAAACCCCTTTGGGCGTGTTAACATTATACAATTAAAAAAAAGGAAATAAATTAAGATAAGATCTTTATTGGCCAAATACAATTTCTTGTATCAGGAATTTGTCTTTCCACATACCCCAACTTCCTCTCCATGAGACACACAGACAGGGAGAGAAGCTGGGGGTCAGAGCGCAGGGTCAGCCATTTATACGGTGCCCCTGGGATGAAGGGCCTTGCTCAGGGGCCCAGCGGAGTAGGATTCCTCTGCTGGCCGCAGGATACGTGCCAGCAACCTTCCAGCCACAGGCACAGATCCTGAGCCACAGCGCCACCGCACCACCCCTTGAATGAGGGTATTAATCCATCCATCATGTATTCTGTACAGTATGTCAGTACTCCATGCAGATCTCTATAGACCAGCAAAATCCTCCTAAACAGAAAAGTTATATCCACGGTGTCCCTCGTTATATCCATGGTGTTATATCCACGGTGTCCCTCTTGGATCCATGGCAGTAATGCGCCATCCAACTCAGATGGTGCCCAGCCCAGGCACCATCCAGACATGTGGGGAGGAGAATAGGAGAGTTTGGTCAGAACAGATGTATCTACCTGGTGGGCCAACCTAGAGACACACAATGGCATGTACAACAACACCAGCAGCCATGGTTGCAGCAGGCTTTAATGTAAGGTGTGGGTAGGCTAGGCTGAAGTCTTCAGTCTGGATTTAAATAATGAGATTGACTCATCATCCTGAATATGGGGTGGGAGACTGTTCCATAAACTAGGGGCCCTGTAACTAAAAGCTTTACCACCAACTTTTTAAAAAATTAATGCGTGGAATATGAAGAAGACCTGCATTCTGTGATCTAAGCGGGCGACTTGGATGATATACATTAATAGGTTCAATTAGATAGGTGCCTGACCTCTGAGAGCCTTGTAAGTAGAAGGATTTTGAAATCTGCCCTGTACCTGATAGGAAGCCAATGAAGAGAGCGAAGTATGGGGGTTATATGGTCGTACTTTCTGCTCCTAGTAACAATTCTAGCTGCTGCATTCTGAATGTGCTGTAAGGTGTTGAAAGAGTGATGGGTGCTCCCTGATAGTAGGGGATTGCAGTAGTCTAACCTGCTGTATACTAGAGCATGTATTAATTTCTCTGTATTGAGTGGAGAGAAGCTGCCTTAGTTGTGCAATTTTCTTAACTCTAGGAAGCATGTTTTCGATACTGTTTTAACATGAGTTAAAGGAGAGCTTTGTATCTAATATGATGCCTAGGTTACGTGTTGAGTCTTTGAGGCAATTTTTTTAATTCTCTGAGTTAAGTGCTGAAGTTATAGTAGTCCTGTCAGTATTGTTGCCTCCAAACAACAGAACCTTGGTTTTATCCGACTCGAGTAACAAATGGTTTTCACACATTCAAGTCTTTACTTCATTAGTGCAATTAACTAAAGTGATAATAGACGAATTATCGTTAGGTCTAAACGAAATGTATATGTGAGTTTCATCAGCATATGAAAGTTAATATTACTGTATTATTCAACTATTTGCATATAAAGAGACCTGCTTCCCGGTGTAAGAATCCAATGGGGCAGTGTTTTTTAAAATAGTAATCCATTACAGTTACAACTTACTTATATAATAAGTTGGGAGAAGTGCCTTTAAGAGGTGATCTATTGCTATACCTAGTATCTACTTTATACACATATTATATAGATCACTGAAACTCACTACAGTTCACCTACTGTAAGTGTACAGGATATCCCAAATTTACAGAAGTTAATTTTGTGAATAGCAGACAAGGACTGTAATGCAATTCACTCAGAGGTGTATCAGGTGAAACTGAATAAATCCACTTGTAGCCTTTGAATCTTACATGAGATTTAGCCTGGGACACTATATAAGATCTTTGAAGTTGCATTGCAGGTGACTTCGGTAGCCAAGCCACTCTCTGCCAAGAATACAAGGGTCCCTGTATAAACAAAAGACAAATGTTTTGTGCAGAAAGTTTTCACTGCATCACAAACTTCAAAGTGTCTATGAAAATCTCTGCATCGTCGCAACAACAGTCCCAGTGCGATTTTTCATAATTAACCAATTTTGCACATCCTTCTTATATAAGAGTTATGTTGTAATTGGGAATACTAACTTTTGAAAGTATAATGTTCCATTCCCTTTTTAGATTCATGAGTTAATGTAAGGCTTGTGGGTTCTACTTTTCAGTTCAACACAGCTGATTTTTATAGTACCTAAATGAAGTAATTATATGCTTAGCTGATCATTACATTAACAATATTATAATGAAACCAAGAGTTTCATTGGCTTTTAAGAACAAATATGTTTCACAGTATGAACCAGAGGTAAACCAGCATAGTGTGTGGAATCATTGAGAAATTAATCATTGAGACCACAATTAAAGGCATATGTAAGTCAATGTTAGTTCTTCAAACACGTAACAACCACTGGTATCAGATTTCGATGGGCTGGTTCTGTAGTTGCTGAAGACCTGGAATAGGTTTTAGTGGTTGTATAGGCCAGTAAATCATAAATTGGTTTAGGTAAGTCATTAAAGCTTTAAGTAAAATGAAAATCAGGAGACCATGTGACTTTCTTTTACCGGACATGAGTAATTTTACTGGCCAGACAGTTTTGGAAAGTCTCAATGAAATCAGCATGCACTATACAAAAAAATTAGCCCTGTCATAGGAAGTATTTAAAAAGGATTTGCTGATTTGTCAAAATAGTAGAGCAACATTTTCTCATCAAATGTTTCCTATTTAGGAATCATAGATGGGAAATTTGTTATACAACTGCATTTTGTCTATTTGATTAATTTGCCCATATGACCTTTATTTTCTAGTTGCACTAGCCCTAACATATCAGTGAGTTGGAGAAATGGCATGACCAGCTTATCAGTTTCATTACATACATTTTTTGTGATTCAAAATGATTGGGTTTAGATAAGGCAGCAGTATTGTCCAGTTGCAAGCATGGCAGGCTTCAAAGTCTGTAGGTGTTTACTCTTAACCACTTAATTGAACTAATTATTGACTTAACTGGACCAATTTAACACAGTTCTCCGATGCTTTAAGGGCTGCATCTACTATATAATTAAAACCTGTAACACCCGCTGGACTTCAGCCCTTAATAGCATTGTGTCCCATTTTCTTCTTTTTAAACAAGACATTCATTCTCAAGTTGTCTTTCTGGGGCTATTGTATATAACATTAGAGCTGTTTACATCTATTCCATACACATTTTATGCTTTGTTCTTTATCACTGTTGTTTGAGCTCTTTGTTGAAACTATCCAATTTATAATATTAGGACTCTATGCAAAACATATTTGGTAAAGGTGTTCAAGAGATGTTTATAACGAGGGTTCCCAGGCTTGGTCCTTGAGGAACGCTGCCTCTATTGGTATTTTTCTCCCACTAAATTCTTTATCACAAGCTAATTTCACTTTTCTATCTGGGTTATATTTGTAACTTTGCTTCTACTAGCTTTCAGTACGTCCAGTTAAATTTGTAATTGGCATCAGTCCTGTACCAATTCCTTAATTTCAATCCTTCCCTAACTCAGGAGTGCTGCCTAATTTGTAACCAACGTGACTTGAGAGGGTGATCGTGCCATTTCCACGTGTCAGTCAGCCCTCAAGGGACGTTGAAGAGACACTGTGTAAAGGTCTTTATGCTGCAGTTGTTGAAAACCGAGTAACCTTGAAACAGGATGTTTTTGACACTCAAGACAGACTGAAGAAACAAGTCTAAACTAGGAAGCAGATAATAAGTTAGCATGAGAGATTCAAAGCTCAGCTGGAATGAAAACCAGCAGACACAGAGGTCCTCCAGGACCAGGATTGAGAACCAGAGGTTTACTGTAAAATTTGGTCAAGGTCGGTGAGAGTGAAACATGTGTATCTTATTATTTCATACACTTGGGATATGATGGCCTGAGTGTTGTACAGCTTGTCTGATTACAGACAATTTGATATGCATTTTGTCTTCTAGAAACTGTTGCCAAAATAAGGTAGTCTAAGGATGTCACAGCAGCCTTACTTAACATTTTGCCATCTCTTTTAGCTTTAGTTAAATATTATTTTATCCTATAGAAATAATTATTGAGAAATCCTGTGTGTAGTATCAAAATAAATAAAATGATTATTGGAATTACTGCTCTCACAGATCCTATTTAAACTGGAAAGATGTTCAGTTATCTGCAATGGCTATTAAGTTCTACTGGTTCAGAGAAAGCACCAAAAAAACTCTCATTGAGTTCCACATACCTATTAGATAATTATATTAAAGTCCATCTCAATGTGTTGCAAACAAATGTGTTTAAAATTGGAAATAAGAATGTTTCAGGCTTTGATTATCTCCTTTTAGGATTGCATGCATCAATGCCAAGAAACTTCAGCATGGATACTTCCCCGAAAGAAAATGGTATCATTCCTTGGAAGATGGAACCACTGTCAAAGGAGAGGCACTTGCCAGAGAATGGATTATCATCTTTAAATAGCAAGCACTCTTGTGTTTCAACCATGAAGGTATTGTGTCATATAACACCTCACATGTGCCATTATTACAAAAATGGTTCCACCATCATTAAGAGTTACACCAGTTTCTATATCAAAGAGATTAATATTTCAGTACAAGAGAAAACAGGCATACTGCACTCCTGGCTAACACAAAATGTAGTAACAGTATTACCAAAGTTCCTGGAAGGTTGTGATTTAGCTGTGACGGACCAATGTTTTTATCACGTTTTTTACAATTGTAGAGGGAGGATACATTCATTCAGTCATAACGTTGTAGCCATACTACTGACACACTCCATAGATATTTATGTTTTGTGCATCTCTTCAGGAGGTGATACCAGAAAATGATATTTACAATGTGTTCATTTAGGAAGAAGTTAGTTTGCAGTAACTTGTGCGTTGTGTGTATGTGTGGAAATGTGCTTTGGAATGTTTTATACACATTTTAAGATCATGTGAGATTGTTACAAAATCCCAAGATGACAAGTGAACATTGCAGCAGTAGTGGGTTAAAAAATTGTACAATCCTAATAATGATTTGTATATATCCTAAACACACCTTCATTACAAATGAACATGTAGTCTGTTTCATTTTTTGGTACACTGTTATCTAACCTATAGGTTGTTCTTTATTGTTGTGGATTAACAAGCGCTTTTAAAGGTACTATATACAAATAAGTTTATTATTATTACTACATAATAATAATACAAATATTAGAGCTTTAGGTGTCTTTAAAGATGTAATATGTTTAGTATTGCATTCCGCCATTTTAAAAGGATATCTTGTGTGTTACTGGTAAACCAAAAAACATCCAAAAACCTGCTTTTTATTTTGGGTGACCTCTAAAAGCGTGCATTAAAATTTGCGTTACTTGCTCCTGTGATTATTAGAGAATATAACAGTAGCTGTAATTTTTACGTTATTGATTGATATGACTGAGAATCATGTAAATGTTTCTTTTTATAGCCCACCTGTATACAGTAGGTGTGTTCTATGTTCTGGTGGATAATAGGGGTACTGGGGACATGACATTGCCAAAATCTGAAACTCTTAGATAATTATAACACATTATTAGTAGTGTTTCGTTGCTGTCTATGCAATGTATTCCTATTATCCCTTTTTTGAGTACAGTATAGGGGTGGCAGTTTTTACCCCCGCACTATCAAACTGTTAAATTCCCAGCCTCTCTCACTCTCACCTCACCTCTCACCTATGATCTGAACCTCACAGTGCCTTCTTCTTTTCTTTCTTACCAAAAACCCAAACACACATTGAAAATCTACCTCTACCATACATGTCAAAAGCTCTCTCCCCATCATTTCTATCCCTTTATTTTATTCTGTTGATGCATATTTTTGCACATAACCTGTTACCTTTTTGTTGTTTTGCACACTGCCTGTTGTCCCTGTCTTTCTTTTGCTACACAATTGTATTGTTGTTGTTGTTTTATTTTTTTTTCTCTTTGTACTACTTATGTCTGAGAGCTAGCTAAATAGCATTTCCTTATACCATATACCATGTATATGAGTGTAATGACAATAAACTTGAACTTGAATCTCAGTTCTTTTAAGGTCAAGTATTTATTCTAGATTTTTATTCCATCTTGTGTTATCAATAAAATGATTAAACTAATTTTCTTGCACATACTCTAGCATGATCTTTTACAGCTGATTCCACAACAAATTCATGTAATAAGAGCCAAAGTTATAAATAATTGTCAGAAAATTAAAAAATACAAAAATACCTTGGAACATTTCATTAACTAACTGAATCGCCAATATAACTGAACACTCGTGTGGAACAACAACAGAAGACAGATTGCCTTCTAACACTCTTGAAAGTACTACTATGTTTTTTTTTCTGTTTGCTTTTTCCCAGTCTTCTACTGTAACCTTCCATATAATTTATTTGTCTCTTACTCCACCCATTTTCTGCTGCAGCCTGATTATTTGTGAACTTATAGCTTGACAAGAGTTCATCCAAACATGGAACGGATATGGCACGTATGGGTCATAGGTACTGTATGCCTGTGGTACCAGGAAGTTCTTACTTCAGTGTCTCCCATTTCTGATCCTGTAATCAATGGCCTCGCTGTGAAAGATGTTGTTTTCCATTAACCTAAAGGTAACTGGTAAGGCCAATGTGGAATCTGCACATATTCAGGTCAGATGAGCAAATGTTGTCCTGGGATATAGGAGGTTGTGTACTATGTCATCCGTTCATGGAGAGATCTCTTCAATATTCTGTCTTTACTTCCCGATTCTGATATCTTTGATTTTCAAAGTACGAGGCTCCTTCCCATATGTTCATCGGGTTTGGTCAAGAGCTCCCAGGAGTTGATATTGCCGGGACTTAATAGGGATCTGTAATGGGTCCATTAGTGAGGATTACTGTTTGCATATCATCGTGAAGCGGATGAAGGATGCTGACATTTTGAGTATTATATCCATACTTCAGAAAGATCTTCCTGAGCACCTCAGGATTTTAAGAGTCGGAGGCCACGTAAAAAAATACACCATAGAGAGGTTGGTGCTGCTCTCAACATTTACTTTAATTGAAAGGAAAACTCGTGCTTCTAGAGGGTCTGAAACCACACCAAGATTTTATTCTTCAGCAATTAGAATGATATGGTTTAAGAGTATTTTTATGATTATCTTGCCCACAATAGAGAGCAGAGAGATTTCTCTGTATTTTCAACGGTTTGATTGGTCCCTTTTCTTGAAGACTGTTGCAATCAGAGCATCCTCAAAGTCGTTTACAGTATATGATGAATGTGTGGTTTTCTAGTGTAAGCCCTTTCCACATGTAAAGTCTTTCTACCTTGTTGTTCATTTGAGTGGTAGCTTTCATTACCTACTTAAGGGCTTGTAAAGTTCTAAGCATATGTCTTATGTGGATGTGGATGGAACTGAATCAACATTCAGTTGTTGACATTGAAGTTTTGATCCTGATCAGAAAAAAGCATTCGTCAAACTGTCCCTTATGTTATAGGGATCATGCATTGAAGGACTTGCGTAAGTGATGTGATGGCATCCTTCTCTGCAACCTAGAGAGGACCCAGTCTTGTGGTACAGTGCAATTCTCTGCCTAGAGAGGGAGCTGTGTGACTTCGGGACCACTAGTAACTGTGACTGAAACCTGCCAGGCTTGTGTAAAATTCTGCTGTGGTGGCGGCCTTGTTTTTTGACTTGGTGGAGTTAGGCTGTCTAGGGAATGGCGCTGTGTATACTAAGAGTCCACAATTTAATCCTGGGGGGGGCAGGAAGAGTTGCACTTGTCACACAACATACTGTACAGTACCTAGAATGGAGTGTAATATCCCTTCCTTCTTTAGGGTTCAAAATGGCTGGTCCTTGAGTATGTACACCAAAAACTGATATTATGGCAGTATATAAACCATGGATATCATTTATGTCAGCAAGGTGTTGAATCTTCTTTGCCTTGTCTGTTCACCTGCTGTTCTTTCTATCACAACCTCTTTTGAACCTCTGCTTTTCAATGCTGTTACAGAAGCTGGTGAGATCTTTAGGGTTACTCTACCTTACATACAGTACAACTTAGAGTTGTGAACACTTTTCTTATGTTCTTCATTGAGATTTCAGACCTTTACACCCTAGTATACTCTTGAAAAAGGTTCTCTTTTGGTTGAATCCTTCAGTGCTATGTTGTTGATTTTCAGTGGACATTGCTTCATCTCCAGGCAATGTTTGGGAGATGCTTTGACACAACAGTGAGTTCCTGTCATTGCACTGAGGATGTGAATGTCTTTGTGATTCCGGACATGTGCAATGACCGAGTCATTCAGGTGCCAGTGTTAGGACTGTGAATGTTGCCAATTACATGGATACCAGTAAGATTGGAGATTTCATTCTGATTTCGTTGTCTGTTAGATTAGTCATTAAGATGTTCCTGGAGGTTCTTTCACCTGTTCTGTCATTGAGGACTTTGTTTCTGGAATACTACTAGACTCTACATACATATTGCCCAGGTTCCATAGTGAAGATGAGGGGGTGGGTGGACATTGGAGTGACTCATCCTTTTAACACGTCACCAGCTATGCATCCCTACACAGCGGGCTCAGTGATGATTGGAAGCAAGGCACACCTCTTACTAATAGCACCGTAAATCCTACCTGGCAGGTAGTAGGGGTCACCATTAGCTAAAAGGGCCCTGCCAAACTTGGCCAATTGTGAGTGCTTGGGGAATCTCAGTTGCTGTTGACATGTGATGTGACCCAGGTTTAAGCCCACGATGCCTGGATCTTAATGCTCAACCAATGTATACATACTATGTATGCTCTCAGTGACCAGTGACTCTCAAGGGACCATGACTGGACCATGGCAGAAGCAAAGCAAACACATAGGCATATAGCAAGAAGTGGTATGTTTAATCCAGGCATGTTATTCTTACTTAAAATGTTGCATTTGGTTTTGGTCACCATACCACAAAAAGGTTATTATAGCCTAAGTAAGAGTTCAAAGAAGAGTAAAAAAAAATGATTTCCTGGTATCAGGACACTGTCTTATACAGGAAGTTTAAGGGAACAAAATCAATATTTCACACTCTGAAGTGAAATCTTAGTTTCCTAATAAGCAAACAAACATGCAAAAAGGACCAAATGGTCTTTCTTTTCAGTTCATTCTATTTTTTCGTGGACCAAATCAAGACACGTCGGCAAGATATTGCATTTATAGATAGTGTTGAAATATTGTCCTTACAGTAACTGTTGTTTGACAAGTTTAATCCAGTGAAAGCTTCAGGATGTGGAAAAACATTTCCTAGATGAACATTTTAAAGAACTACCCTTTGCTTGGATAATTCTGCTAAATCCAGAGAACAAAAACACAACACAGAATACACATTACTGCTATTTAAATGAAGTACAGCTAATACAATTTCAATTTATTGACATACAGAGAGAATAACCACGTGCTCTTTTATGTATTTGTAAGAAACAACTGGGATGCATGTGATGTAATTCTGATTAGTTTACTTCACCCTTTATAAATCTAATTATCTGATTTAAACATTAGTGGATTTAAATCATGTTCATTGGTGTTTTACAGTACATTATTGAGTTATTACCATAAATATTTATTTTTTATTGTATCTTGTCAAATGTACAACACTGTTACCTTTGATATTAGTGCTGTTTTCTTCCATTAGTAATTGGTTTATCATTGTATACAAGTTTTTTGCATTAATACTTTTGTTTTTGTGTTCAATGGTTGTTACATGTACAGTATATACTATATAGATGACCTTTGCGATTTAATGGATACTCAACATTTCACCCTATTAGTTCATTAAATTGAGGCAAATACTGTATTAAGAAATTGAAAGCAGCTTTTATTGAGGCGCCCCTGCCAGGATGAGAATGCAAACGTGTCGGCTGTATCAGACCGTGACACAATTGTTTTGGTAAGGTTTGGAAAATATGAATCAAAGGCAACAGGTAGAACCCTTCTGGATCGTTACCTCGTTGTGGTGAAGGGGCTTGCGTATCTCAGTGAAGCTACAAGCTATACTGAGAAGGGCTGCCCAAGATGGGAAGGTCACGGCAGAGAGATTAGACTAAATACGGTCCACTGGAGAAGGTATTTAGCCAAGAAAACATTATGGACAAAAGCAACTAGAGATGTGTCAAAATGACACTGGAAGATGAGCCCCTTGGGTCTGAAGGTGTCCAGTATACTACTGGAGAAGAACAGAGTACAAGCATGAGTTGCGATAGAGGTTATTATGCGGGTAGATTAAAGCCGAGAGGACATCCAACTGCTGAGGTGCTTGGAGATGAAAGGAAACTCCGATATGGTAAAGAGCTGTACACCACTGGAACTTGGAACATAAGAACTACGAACCAAGGCAAACGTGACATTCTGGGAATTAGTGAACTAAGATGGACTGGAATGGGTCACTTCACATCAGACAATCATCAAACAAGCTCATACAATGCTTCTCATTGACTGCATATCCAAATCTACTCTTTCCTACAAAAAGGCTTCACAAATGAAGGCTCCATAGCTGAAATGTTGTGTTTCTTTTGTTTTTCGCTCAGCATGGAATAAATCTCTACCTCTTCTATTGCAGCCTATGCATGCTGATGTAGCTACCTACTTTGATTTCTTCAAGTCTGCATTATACAACTTCTCATTCATTCCATGTTACATGCACATTCTGTATGGATCTTGCGAAACTACAGCCAAGTCGAGTGCATCAGAATCTGCAGGGCAGTTGTGGGAATTTTTCAGGGGGGATGTGATAGAGCTGATCTTCATGATCATTACTGCTATTTTCCCAGCCAAAAGAGTTGAAGCCAAATTATTAAGTATTATATCCTTTTATTTTCATTGGTTGTTTCATCATTAGGATTTGACCAAAGTAATGAAATTAAAGTTTTTGTCTGGCCATCTCACTCTCCATCCAATTTAATGTTTTAGGTTCAATCTCAAAAGGTAATTCCCGAACAATAACCATAGGGTTTGAAGAACAAAGGCCAAAAATACCTTCATAAGTGCCAGTGCTGTAATGTTATAATTTTTTGCAAGACACTTTACCCAATCCATAACTAATTTTGTTATACAATGTTTGTCTCTGTTTTTTGGGGGGATATTAATAAATAAAATTATTTACCAATAATTCTAACTTGTATTACATAAAGGGTTATAGAACTCAATGAGAGTAATTGGAACACAAATGTGAGGATCATCTATATGGAAATAGGATCCTAGGAGATTGCATGGATTTAGAAAAGACAGATCTTGGTAAATAACAACATAAATGGACACACACAGTGCATGCAATATGTAGAATTTCAGAATGCTATTGACTGAGCGTCTCATAAAAGATTAATTCTCAAAGTGCAAGCTGTAGGCATGTGTTTGGATTGTGAAATGGCCGATGGTTAAAAAACAAAGGGTACAGATAAAAATTAAGGGTTGGTATAATTAGTACAGTACCACAGGGGTCTGAATTATAATCAGTGTTCTTCCCAAGTCTTCCTTTTTTTCTTCCTAATTTATTTCAGATTTGGATTCTGGTATAGACGGTAAATTAGTGACGTTTGCAGACGATCCCTAAATAAGAGTATTAGCTAAAACTGTAGATGAAGCAAAGGAAGTTCAAAAACATTTTTATAGATCTCAGGACTGGGCAAACCCTGGCAGATAACATTTAAGGTAGACGAGTGCAGAGTATTACATGCAGGTAGCTGTAACAGATCCCCCTTAAATGCCAGCGCAGCATGGGAACCTGCACATACAACTGCCCCTTTTTTATGGGAGCTTTAAGCAGTGGACAGACCAACCATTGTTTCCTACCCAACCCTAATTCTAGTATGTTTAAATGCCTGCCTTACTCCTACTTCAGAAGGTGGTATATAACTGCAGCTCAGACAGTCCTGTTTAGGCCAGTCTGCTCTTACCACCTTCTTTTTAGTGGCAGGCTGTCACGGCAACAACCGAGGTTGCTGCTTGAGGGATCCTTTTGTTTATCTTTTACTATAGCATTTAAAGACTGTCTGTTTCAGACCAAATTGTATGATTCAAAACCTTTCAATCACCACGAGTAATCTCACCATGAGATTAAAAAACGTACCGTCTGTAAAACAACGAGAGTCTTTATATCGATTTCCTACAGCTGCTGTCAGTTCCTTAATAACCTTACGAAAACGGAGGTGTTTTCTGTCTTTAAAGTGTCTCAGTGCAACCTGTCATGTCTCAGTTCCATGTATACACCCTGGTTGGGGCTGTTTTGTTACAGTAGCAAAGCCAAAGACCAGACCATAGCTATAAAATGGGACATTTTAATCATAAACAAGTCATCTATGAAAAAGAATGAGGTGTTGACGCACTATTTTCATCATCTCTAGGCAAAGTTGGGAAACATCAGAAAAGGTAAAAAGTAGATTAGATCATACAGGGAAAAGCATGAAATTTAAATCAAGAGATATCATGTTAAATTAAAATTAAGTAAGAATCCATTTAGAATACTGTGTACCACATTACAGAAAATGTTGCTCTAGAAACATTCCAGACAAGTCCAGCCAGATACCGTCCAGAGCTTAAAAACAGCCTTTTTAGTCCTTGAGATTTGAAAAGCATTGAGAATATTCAACAGTATCAAGAGTGAATAATGAATGTGAGGACACAAGTGTGAAAGTGCATTCAAAACTGAGAATAGGCATTTTGTTTTACACAAGGGGTAATGGGGGTCTAGAACGAGCTACCATGCCATGGTGTTAAAGCTACTTTTTTCAAGAAATGGCTGGATAAGATTGTACTGATATCATACTGTAGTGTGTGTATATACAGTTTATATTACCATTAACCTAAGTAGTATGACCAAACAACCAATAACCAAATAACCTAATAATAGGTTATAATTCCCAATTGCTGTATGAAAACTTTCTAATGCTCTTATGTACTAGCAGGAACGTGGAGCAAATTGCTTTGAAAGTCACCCTATAAATGTATACAGAATATAAAAGCATGGTACTATTAATATACTCGAGTCTTTGGAACAACAGAAAGGCCAATACTTGACATCAATATGTAAACGTTCAACCAAATGCAACTGGATTAAAACAAGATTTTAAAAATGAAAAAAGTGTGTATGAGAGAGTAGTTGTTTATTCAACGTATCTTAAATGAAATATTTCTACAACCTATGTCCGTAGTGGGTGTGTTTTAGGCTCTTAACTGAGATCGATAATCCTCTTACGTTTTACACAGTATGGCTCTTTTATTTTCTGCACAACAAGCATTCTTGCTATTTTTCAGTGTTGAGACTGAAACAGTGTGAAGTAACAATGATTAAGAAGCAGTGAGAACATATGATTTTCACATTCTGTTTGAAAATGTCATGAATGAATAAATGAGTGAATTAATGAATTTATTAACTCGTAATTTATATTATATGCACTAATAGACATTATAATTGCATTAAATGGGTATTGGAAGCAATTGGATCCAAAAAGTGATCGTTAAAGCTGTGATTTTATTTTAGATTTAATCTCATGAATCCTTTTTAAGTATCCTGATCACATTTCTTGATGTGCTGCATTTACACCCAGTGTGTCATTCAACATCCACAAAATTCATTGAAAACAAAATTATGTAGTGGCAGTGAAATAAATCTGGCAATATTACTCCTGAAGTTAGAATAAAACATCTATGATTCATCAAGGTATAAATAGCATAATATCTCAAAGTTAGAAATTTTAAAAGTTAGCATAGTAATTTTGAAAACCTGTTGCTTCGGTCCAAAATTAGCTTAACATAAATATTTCAAAACTTAAAGAAGTTGATAAAGAAAAACAGGCTTTACCCAAATAGTTAAACACTCGTACATGATTATTTTTAAACTATGAAGTAAATAAATATATACATACCCATCCCAGCTTAACACTGAATTGCCCTAGGGAGTTGTACAATTATTTTTACATTTCGAAGACATACTAGATTCAAATCTATATATTTGAATATATTCTATAGTATGGGGACAAAATTGTACACAATACCCTTAATGAGGCCTCACTACTGTGTTGTTTAATATAAACAATTTTAACATATCCTTCCTTGATTTAAATTCTACCGTTTTAACTATACTGTACAGTATATCCTAACATTTTGTTTGCCTTTTAATGACATCCTCACATTGTCCAAAACAGTGGTTCTCAAAGTTCTATGGTCCATGGACCACTTACACAGATGTGGTGGACCACCTATGCCTACATCCACTTCTTACTCTGTAAAACTCATCACCTATTAATGTACTAAAAATAACTAATATTGAATTACATTTTATTAAAAGTACTAATGTTTTTTAAAAAGCGGCATGTTTTGCAAATGTTTTTATTACTTGAATAGTTAATGTGAAGAATGGAGCTGCTTTTTTGTTTCACTTCTATTCTGAATCTTCTTCCCACTTGTTCCGTCACTATTGTTGCTATATTTGCGTTTCAGAGTCCCAGATTTGAGACAGTGATCCATAATAACCCTTCCGCTTTGACTGCTTCTTTAAACTACACTAGGAACTTACAAACTCAAAGCAAGATATTCAAAAGTAAGAACAAAACGGTACAAACAATAATAAGTGCAATGGTCCAACCACACTCACATATCAAAACTTAAACATTTTAGATCAGGTTGGGCAGGTGCGGTTTGATCTATGTTTAAAAGCAAAATATTGCACAAAACTGATCATTTGTATCTTAAATTAAAGTGGTTTTAAGGTTTAAAACTGATGTTTTACTATATTTAAGCCCCGATTGGTTGTATCCAAAGGCATTGCGGAAGAAAACGTAAGCAAACAGACAACAGCGTATTACAAAGAAAAACAAAATGGCACCCTCATTAGAGCAGATCAGGACACAACTCCAGAACAGTGAGATAAAAAATAAAGAAGAGAGGGGGACAAAAGAGCCAGGTGGGAGACATTTGGCGAGCTAGTCAGCACAACAGAAGAAAAAAGCACAGGTTACTTTATCTGCATCGATTGTGACGAACTTTCCAAAAGACTAGTCACAAGACTAGGCTACTTTAGTCTGTTTAAAACAAGGAATCTCGATATGCTGTTTCAATAAATGTTGATCAAATGAATGTTTGAATATTGTTTGGTGTAATTTCTAATGGAGCAGGTCCAGACCGGCTTCGGGACAGTACTTTTATCATTTTAAATCGGGTCGGGCAGGTGTGGGTAAAAAAAAGCCGACCCATGCATCACTAACGACTAGACTGCTGCGCGGCGGCAGGGACGTCGCCACCAAACCGACTGTCTCGTTTTCAATGTGTGACATAATTTCATTTGTGGTGCATAAAACTAAAACACTGAACCGATAGGCGCTGATGGGGAGAATGAAGAGGCGAGGTGGTCCGCCATAACTCAAGCTTAATTAAAACACAAAGGTAACAGAAGGGTACAGCCAAAGAGAATGAATGGAAACTTTACCCTTTTGGCAGACCCTCAAGCTAGGCTGGTGCTCGCCCCATTACTGACGCACACAGTCCCCTTAACGGCTGGTGAAACCCTGATACCTACTGTAGAACCAACACACAAGTCCCTCCTGCCACTATTTACAGCTTGGAGTTCTTAACAGTGCTCCTAGGGGGAGCCCTTTCATAGCAGACACTACAATATTCTTTCCTCTGACTTAAACAGCATAGACTTGCTTTAAGAAAGATGATTAGGTCAGCCCCCGGGCCACCTGGCGCATGCTCCCAGACCACTGGTGGTCCGCGGACCACACTTTGAGAACTGCTGGTCTAGAAGATGTCAAGAATAGGTCAATATAAACACCTAAGTCTTTTTTCATAAGGAGAGTCTCCCACATCAAAGTTTCCCCATTTTGTATTTACATGTGATGTCCTTACTATTTGCATGCAAAACCCTGCGCTTCTCCAAATTAAGCATCACCTGCCAGTTGTGTTGTTTCCAGTCTTGAAAGTTTGCTAATCCTCCTAATTAGGTATCGTCTGCAATCGTGAGTAGTTTGCCGACTATTCCAGAATCTACAGTAGATCATTGGCATAAATTAAGAAGAGCAGTGCTCCTAGTACGTATTCCTGAGGCACTCCAGTATAAACATTATACTAATAAACAGTAATAGCCGCATATCTGCCTCATATCTCCACCACGACAGGTTGAGTTTATTTTGTGTTTGGCCTCGCGCTCCCTGTTCTTCCAGACTGGATCCCGTTAGATAGGGAAAACCCAGTCTGGATACCGCTGTACCAAGCAGTTCTTTTTCCCCAGGTTGGACCCCCGTTAAATAGGGACAGTCCAGCCTGGACACTGCTGTGCGAAACGGCACATTTTTCTTCTTCTTCCTTTGTTTTCCCCTCTTTTTCGGTTTTGGTGCTGGGAAAAGTGGAAAGGCCAGTACCTAGGCAAATCAGAGCATGATGGTTCATTCTAATCCAATTGGATCAAAGCAAGGTTTTAAACAAAAACATGGAAAAAAAGTTCTTAAGAAAGGATTGTTCATTCAAGTAATACGTTTTGGACCTATGTCCATGGTGGGTGTGTTTTAGGCTATTAACACTCTGGCCAATAATCCTCTTACATTCCACACAGTATGGCTCTTTTATTTTCTGCACAACTGGAATTCCTGCTATTTTTCAGTGGTGAGACTCAGTGTGAAGTAATAATGAGAGTTTCTGATTTTCAGGTTCTGTTTGAAACTGTGTCCCTTAGAACATGCAATTATTTTCTCCTCTCTCTCATATTTTGATACGCAGTTCTCTCCATATGAGTTTCATGCCTTCACTGAAACGGCAACAAAAAACAATCTGCAAAATTTACAGACTGGTTAATGTCTTGCTTAAAAAGTTCTCAAACAGTTATACTGGAATCTTAATAGTTGTGCACAGAGCAAAGTCATATTTGTAATAAATAAATGAAGACTATAAAACATGAGGGTCACATTTATTCATATTACTGCAATTATATTTTATATAATTCCTCCTTTGGCAGGGATTACATTGTTGAGTCACTCCTGATCTGTGCTATGAGGTTCTGGTGCTTATGAGAGAGAGATTTTGACCAAGTAGTTCAAGTAGGTAGCTGCGTCAGCATGCGTAGGCTGCAAAGGAACAAGTAAAGGTTTATTCCATGCTGAAAAGAAAAGAAACTCAGCATTTTGGCTTTGGAGCCAAAGTCAGACTTGCTCTTGATACTTCAGCTTGTTTGGTTTCCATTTCTGAACCCCCTTCTTCAGCTTGAACCACAAATGGTTGATAGGATTGGATATAGCCAGTAATGTTCTTCAAAGAGATCATTAGTATGGCTTAGCTGCAACAGAATGCTGTGTTATCTACATTACTAATTGTGTTGCTCGGCTCTCATGTGAAAATTATCTTCAGCTCCAGGGATACAGCCTCCAGAGGCATCTGTATAATTCCAGAGTATTCCATTGCGCTCTCTAAGAGAAGAATGTGAAGATTTCTTTTTGTTGAATATTTTTTATTGAAATACTTAGAGGTAGAGGTATGGATAGTGCTTGTGCTTCCTCGACTTCAGTTATTTCTGTTAAGTTTGACATTGCTCTGTGAAATGCTAATGTGTTACTATTATAGTATCATTTTTTTAGTATTTATAACTAAGAGACTATTCATTTATTCTTTAACTTGGTTTGTTATATGTCTTCTTTCTGTTTAATCAGGGACATGAATAAATCTGGAAGGCATCGTATATATATATTTAAATGGACACACAAATGCACATTAATATCCAGCATTCCTTGCACATGAAAAATGTTACTGAAATTAAGAAGTGAAGAATCAATACAAACTTATGGGGAAAATGTGTTGACTAACTCGAAAGGAATTCAACAAAGAATGTCTTAATCCTTTCATTTTATTTTAGTGTAAGCTGTTCTCATGAAAATATCACCTGTTTTTGGCAATAACATTCTCTGGGTGGTCAACTTTAGCTGTGTAATTGTAATGTGTTATTGAAACCTAATATCCCAGAGCTTATCCTTGCTGATTACTGTGGCCTCCTTCATTTGTTTCGGTTCTCTCAGCCTTCTTCTACACTATTTCAATGGGGTTATAGTCAGGGGACAGGTTTAATAGTTGCATTAATTTTAAGACTGTTTTTCTTCCTTGGAAATGTATAATCAATATAGCAGGTTATTTAGGGTAATTATAATATTGAAAAACAGATCATTCATTTAAAACTCGCATCCCTTAGGCTTTTGTAGCTTTTGTTTTAGATGGTCCTCCTGTTTAGTTGTTTAGTTCTAATCATTGTTTCATAATCCTATAAATAATAGGCATCAGATTTATCTGTCTAAACAATTTACAGGTAGATGGCTACTGCCCCTGACCTGAGCACCTGTGGGGACATCATATATTAATCATCAGTTAAAATCATCTCTTTTTTTACCTACTGGTGGTTAGAGAAGGGTCAAGCCTGCAAAAACAGGTTTTACTTGCTACCCTACATTGATCAAAAGATGACACCACACAGTTGTGTGTACAGGGCTACAATAAACAGGTGTCCCTTATGAGGTGGGGAAATCTGTTCACCAATGCAAAATCATTGCATGTATAGGCTCGCAAATGAAAATGTTAATATGTCAAAAATGCTGAAAATTATTTATTGTATCCTGTCTTTTACAGTAGGTCTTCCCACTTTAGTGCCAAGGACAAACTTGCTAGACCATGTAATTATTATAGATTGTGATGTCTGAAATTGATTCACTCCTGTGAAAAGTTGTCAGGTAAGGGATTAGTAATGCAAAGCGCAGAGTTGTCTTTGTTCTCTTCATATCCTGTCTCTTAAGTCTGGGTGTTGGCATTTTACTTTTGTTTTGTTCCCGTCATTTCAAAACTACTACCATCTTGGTTTTACAAGTTCTGACACAAATCAGAAATGAGCTGTTGAAAAGATATTATCTGTCTCATACACTAAATATGAATACAGAAACTTCAAAAAAGCTGAAACAAACCTTCACAGTCACGCTAAATTGGCAACTGGTAGTTGTTTAACAGGTCTCACTAGAATTTACTTTCTTGCCATATTGCATAATTTCTGTAATTAAATAGAAATGGGTTCAAAGTTGCACAGGAAAGAAAGACCGATATGTGAATTATACATATATTTCTTAAAGGTACGGTGCCTAACATGATTTTAATTAATCGTGCCTTACAGTACATGGACCTGCAGTCATTTACAGTAAAATGTATTTTAGAAACACAACTTCTTCTTTGGTAATGAACAGAAGTCTCACAGAGAGATCTGAAGAGAGCATTCAGGAAACTCACTATAGTTTTCATATTATAATCAGGTTCCTTGCTAAAGAAAGTCCAAGATCACTTCAGATGCCTTTCAGGAAATACCTGGAAGGCATTCTTATATCGGAAAGGTAATAGCACTCAAATGACATTCTGGATTGAGTGAACTTTTCTAGTTTGTGAATGTTCTTGTGTTCATATTTTCTTGTGCTTTAAAACAGTCTTCTTTCTGTGTGATAATAAGGTTCACAATTAAATCATTTCAAACATTAGTGATCTACCTAAAGTTTGCTGTACTGCTACTGTAAATCTAAATGGCATGAGTGAAAAGGACGTTTTTGGAATACTTCAGCTCATTCTTTGTGCCTTTCAAAAGCAGCTGATACGCTCAAGAGCATGAATTGTCATCTGCTTCTCATTTCTGAATTAAGGATCTTCAATTTATGGTTATTCGATTTGTCAGAATGGGTTGATGTTCACAGAAAGGCCAGGCTTTTGTTTTTAAGAAACATATCTTGCTTGGGGCATTCAGCCTTTATGTTCAAATTTATACCACTGTGCTCCTTGACTGAAGCATATGCTTTTTAAAGCTTACCATGTGGAAAACAATAGCTGATCTGATAAGGCATGACCACTCTACTGCTGACCTAGTTTAATGCAATGAGTTTACAGAAACTGTTTGTTGAAACAAGGGTTTTATTCTTCAGCAGTAATAGACTGTTCAGATGGAATTACCAGAGATAATGGTTGGAGGGAGCCTGAGGGCCTAATCTCTGGTATTTCCCCAAGTTTAAAGATGTAAATGCAATTAAATGTCAAGATGCTTAATGAAAATGTGTATAACATGAACTGTTCTTCTTGTTTCAAGGAAAAGTCTAGATTTTTTTGTTGTACTTAAGATGCAGTAATTCCTTTCACGAGATAATCCGCATAATGTCATATAGTGAAAATATACTGTACTGTATATACAGTAAATGTTCCTTGCTTGGTATGATTGTGTAGAACACTGTTCAAAGAATAAACCAACCAGACAACAAGTAATTGAATCTGGGAATTGGCTAGATACACATTAAGATTTGTAATTCAGATAGGAGAATTTGACATTAAGCAGGAGCTCTGCAGAAGCACTGTTCTCATGTAATATTTTAAAACAGATCCAACGATAAAAATGAAGATACCTTTTTTTAACTGAAAGTTTATTAAAAGTAAACCTTTGTAAATCATGAAACAATGAAACCTTTTACAAAGGTATGCCTTTGTCAGTTTTCTTTGGTTTGCCTCCTTCTTGAAAGATTTCAGGTTTAATGACACAATTATAAGCACTGTGATTATAGGAGTAATTAATATTATATCTATAAAATACTTTATCAGAGATGAGGTCAGGGTGAAGCAAGGGTCAAACATGTTGGTGGTACAAGGTGGTACAGCTCCTGTATGATCATGTGGCAACTGGCACTGACTAACAGGTGAGTAGAGGTGTAGCTGTCATAGTGACACATTATCTCACTCCCCAGCAGTCCAGCAGGGGTGAGCATGACACTTAACATTTTATTTTTCAAATCAGTAAATTCAAATGGTGTAAGTACATTGGGGATGCTGTAGGTGACATTATCTGATTACATTGTGTTCATATGTCATTATGAATATACAGTATATCTTCGTTTACCCATGTCCTCAATGAGTCATTTTACTACTGTATATAAATAAATAAAATAAATCAAGCTTGTGCTTTAGAATACACACAGCAAACATGAATTAATCAATATATCAAACTATAGCAAGATATCAATTAAGATTTCTGTCATAAGCAGGGAAATCTCATCACTATTTAGAGGTAATATTCTTACATGCCTCGCCTTCATATGTTAACCCTTGGATAAAATGCATCATGTTCACGGCCTGGTTTATGTAGAGCATCAGGTAGAAGTTACTGTTTTTACTGACGATGTTATGGGAAGAATGTATTAAATGCAGACAAATGCATTAGCAGTGCCTAATATTTTTTCAAATGAACCAGTTTTATGATTAATTAGAAAAGTGACAATGAGAAGGTGTTTGAAGCACAGCATACTTTAGTGCTGTACAAGAAATGTGTTTTTAATCTGCCTTTTTTACTGTCATTGTGTTATTTAGTTTACCTTTTCCCCCTTTTCTGCTTCAGTCTGCAGTTTGTGATGGAGTTAATAGTCTCCCTTTCTTATCAATCCACCATCCACATCACTGTATACACTCAGGCAGGTTTTTCCTCCCCTGCAGTCAGTGTTTAGCTCTCCACAATCCCTGTTCCACCAGCACTGCAGTGGCATCCTGGTTCACCTTACCTGGGAGGACACCTGCACAGTCAGGTGTGACTCCCTTAGCGAAGCAGGTTAAAACCAAAGACATTGTAATCACGTTTACTGGGTACAGGACTTGTTTGAACCTCAGAACACACAAGAGGGTGCAGCAGAGAGGAGAGAATTAGAACTACTGTATGTATCAGACATGGCTGCTTAAAATAGTAACAGAATGATGTTGCTTCCTCTTTGATGTTATTTTCAACTTCAGAATTTCCTCCCTGCTGATGTTCACCTGTTTTCAATTATCCATCTTGATTCATTCGCCATTTGTGTTTGGAAGTGTCAAAAGGATGCGATGCTTGCTTCTAATCCCTGCTTTGTCACGGCAGCTCGTAATTTTGTCCACTGGTGTCTGAAGGGTGCTCAGAACTTCATCAGCCTCACTAACACATTTTTTCGCCATTTCCTCTAGATGTTTCTCTTTGCATTATCCTTCGCCTATTTTGCCAAGGCATTATCTGGGAGCTACATGAAAAGCACAATAACTCAGCTGGAAAGACGATTTGACATCCCTAGTTACTTAATAGGCGTCATTGATGGAAGCTTTGAAATAGGTGAGTATCGCCTTGTGTGCGTCACTTGTCTTCTCGCCTCAATCATGATTCTATTTCTGTGAGAGTGTCTGTCGATGTCATTTTACAGGTCCTGTCAGCATATAATGCTTTTTAGGGGAAAATGGTTTTAGTCTTCGTCTAATGAGAAAAGCCTTGATGTTCCTTACCCTTTTCTGTAGTTTTTCCCCTGTCTTTTAAAAAAGTGAAACCAAACATTTACTCATAATTTTTTTTCTGTGGAATTTAGGATTAAATATTTGATATTCCACTGTAGTCTAAATACTGTGGAATATTAGAAAATGCTAATATTACACTTAAGCCTCAAGAGCACCCTGAAGGTCAGCCACAGGGAATCATTAAAGAGCTACATTTTACAAGGATATTTTACTAATCTTAGCTTAAACTCTAGAATTTCTAGAACCTTAGTAAAGGGGAAATTTGTTTCACCAGGCAAGACATAAATTATTAAAAGTTTTAAACTGAGTGGCAAACTGATGAATTATGCTGCATTTCTAGTGTTTAAGGACTGTCTGTTGTTGCACCTTATACAGAGACAGAAAATATGAACATCCTTAAGAACTGGTAGGATAGGCAGCTCACGCTTCTATGTGCTTAAAACGCCTCTGTACCAAGCTATTTTCTGGTGACACTGTCATAGTTCATATTTTTGCAAAAGTTTGACACGGCATTATTACTGAGCTTTTCACTCTTAAGATAAACCTCTATGTGTGTCGTTTATGTCACTTGAACTGTGTTCCTCTGTATTACTGATTCCAAGAAACACAAACTAATTTGATTAACAACGATGGAAAGCCAACAACAGATGTTTCACCATGTAATTGTAACTGTGTGTCTTTCTTTGTACTAGACCAATGACATTGACTTTCCATTTTAAAGGGATTCTCCTCTTTGAGAACCTAGGAATCTGACAGGAAACTCTTAATCTGTCTATAGGATGTCTATCTTCCTGTCAGTGAAACTCTACAAATAATTATTCTTTGTAGTCATTGTCTCTACACTTAAATCAGAGCTCAAGCCTTTTTTTTTAGTTGGTATTTTAATACTTGGAAATGTATTTTACATAGTTCAGTTCTTGCTTAAAAGTGTTGCTTACATTTTTCACAAGTGCTACATGATACACACTTAAAACTAGTCTAGTCCAGGAGTTGTTTTCCAGCTGGATGTTATTTTACCTGTGGTTTGCAGTAAATATTTAATCAAGGAAATTAAGTGACTTTATAAGAGGTTTCATCCTGTAAGAGGAAACCAGTATGCAAAAATAAGGAATCCCAAGCGCTCCAGCCTCCTGTCCTGGGATCGTGTTTTTTCATGTAGTAGCTTTATCTGTTGTTTTGGGCTGTAGACAGTGGTTTGAGTCTGAATATAGTGTATGTTCGCGCCCTTCTGCTGCTACAGTTATCTGTAGACATCAGTCTCAGTGATCCAAGTTAGATCTTGATGTGACTAACATGTGCCGTCAGACCCTAGATTTTTGTGAGATCAGACTGTAACAATGATCTTTTGTAAATTAATACTTAACTGTTTGACTGTAGTACATAAAGTAAACCTTTTTGCGATAGTGGGCTTATCAGTGACTTGTGTGGACTGGGCAAGTCACGCACGAAGAAGGTGGTTCCAATCTGAGTTGCAGTTTCACAGGCTAGACTTCATGTTCTCCAGTGCCCTAGTGTACTGTACATCTTACTCTTACTCTTGCTTTTGAGTTGTCAGGCTGTAGGCATACTTTCTACATTTTATGTTGATACATTTCACATTTTAAATTCTCCCACCCCTGATAAATGCACAAGATCCTGCCTTTTCACTTATACTGTAGGTAAACCAGTACACTTCAGCGTTCCACAGCAGGAGAAAGAGAAAACTGTTTTTAAGCCTCACCTTTTCTCACATTCCAGCACAGGTTTTGAGTTCATCCCACTCTGGCTGAAATCCACAACTTAACAGTAGTGCTAAGGTTCAGAGATGTTTTATCAGATGAATGTCCAGTCCTGCACTGTACTATGAATACCAAATTAAATTTGCATAACTCAACATGTCTGAATCCTTGCTGAATTAAATCTTAGATATGGCTTATTTTGTTTCATCTTTGTATTTGTGTTTTTTATAACAGAAATATTTTTGTTTTTTTTCCTTTGCTGTGTTTGAGAAGTGGTGAAAACTACCAAAAAAAGCTTGCACGTATAGCTAGAAATATAATTTTTGTACACTTTGAAATTATCTTAAGAGATCTGTGCTTTTTACAGAAATTATTATATTCTTGTACTGTTGAAGTGTTGAACACCAGTCAGCAACATAAAATTATCGTTGTGATTGGTACAGAATACATCATGTGAATGATTTGCTTTTCCACTCAGTAACCAAAGAAATTGGCTCTTTTATATGGGAATCATATTGGCTGTTTCTTCTTAGGTAATTTGTTGGTGATAGCATTTGTGAGCTATTTCGGTGCGAAGCTTCACAGGCCAAAAATTATTGCAGCCGGTTGTCTCCTGATGTCTTTTGGAACATTTATAATATCCATGCCTCATTTCTTCAGTGGACAGTAAGTAAGACATATATTCATGTCATATATGGTCATGAAAGATGTGAATTAGGTGCTTTGATACAAGAGGAAAAAATGAGATTAGAGATGCATATTACTCATTCCAATCAAATAATGTAGAGATATCTTATGACCTTTGTGTAGTTAGTCTTAAAGTCCTCCATCTTCACAATATAGAATACAAGATACAATACAACCTGTTTTATCCAATGAGTGTGCTGGGAGTCTTTTTAATCCTGCTTGTGAAACCAATACTCAAGGACTCATATATAGTTATATTTTGCTTGAAACATGAATACAATTTTATGGTGAATTTGGTAAACCTTTTCATATGTTTTTCCAACACATTTCAACATCTCTGTGGTCTAAAAGTTATTATAGGACTTTCCAAAAGTATTGACACATCAATATTAAAACTTGACTAAAAAAGAAGTACAATATAATAAATATAATATAATAAATGTGTGGTTTATGCCTAGGTAATTCTAATATCTTTAATCATATTTGAATAAAACTCCAACAAACAGAAATTGCTTGACTATAAAGAAAATAAGAAATCAATATGGTTATGTCTTGGGTTTCTACCCTATTTACACACATCAGCACCTAGAACTTTATGCAGTCCGTTCTCAGCTTGCTACAGTATGATCCCTTATTTCTTATTTCTGACCGAACAGCTCTTTACTGGTAATCAATTGACGATGAACAGACACAGGATGAAATGGCCCTGTGTTGGACATGCCCACAGCCACATTGGAGTGTTTTTCCTCCTGTTTATATGCAGTTGGTGATTTCAGTTTTCACACCTTAATGAAGACAGCCCTAAAATTTACTAATTTGCAGTGTTTTTCCAATTACAAACCTTATTAGTGCAAAATAGTACACACTACATCAATAGTACAAAAGCACAAAATAAATTGGATATAGCATGGTGTATGTTTGTGATGCTGCTGAAGTAGATGTTTTTCCCCGTGTGGTACTAAATAATGGTATTTTGTATGCAGATATAAATTTGAAACCGCAATTAGGTCTTCGGTGAACTCAACCAGCAGCCCTTCTCCATGTCCAGCAAGATCACTAGAGCCTATGACATCAGGTAACAGTCCTTCAATCAGGTCTAACACAGGTAGGATCACGCCTGAACCTTACACTAAAATGGTTTGAACGCAAATAGACAAGAACCGTGCTAGTCATCTTTTGCCCACAAACATACTCATTCGTTCATGATCAATTTAAAATATACAGTACCAGCACCTCAGGATTCAGAACTGAGTTCTTGTTTGGCTTTGGTACAAATACCCTTTGTAAAATGTATCAGTTGAAAAGTTTGTCTACAGATTGCGTACTCACTTTTGTCTAACAGTGAAAGAGTGATCATAAAGGGTTATGAATGTTGTAATAATGTGTGACAACAACTTATTTGGTTTATTCAAAGTGACTGACAGAGTTTATGATTATCTGTTTTTTTACATACATCTTTTGGCACCAATGGGTTGATTTAGTACAGCAACTGGGGGTAAGGTACCTTGCTCAGTCTCAGTGAAGCAGTAAGTCCACTTAAGCCAGAGCTCTAACCAGTACTCCCACTACTCCACACTGCCACAACTCCACAACACTGCCTCCTTGTGTGTAAGTGTTATTATGCAGGCTATGTAAGGCCTAAAATGCTATACAAAAACTATTATTGCCACCCTAACAAAACATTTCAGGATAAATGAATGGCTAAATGTGTGTAGTTTGTGTAGAAAAATGAGAAATGTCTGTCCTGGGGCTGAAAGCAGTTCCAGAGGATCTATGCTTGATTTCAGCATCCAGTCTTGACTGTTATCTGGTTGGATGAGCCTGTAACATCTACAACATCTATCTTAACCTCTTCCAGCATGATTTCCATTCCTGTTTCCATTCCTGGTTCCATTAATGTTTGATTGATAATAATAGAGAAGCAGGAACATCTTTAAAAATGTCAGATTCAATTTGGCTACAACTAGTATTTATACAATGCCATAGCAGATATTGAGGATACACAGTACCGTTCTGCATATAATGTGTAAAATCAAATAATTTGCAGTCACTGCTTCTTAGGCAGATACTATATAAAAACACATCTATCTTTAATGGTTTATTCTCAGATATTGCTCTTCAGTTATTATTTTAATATGTTGATATTGTATATTTGACAACTCCAAGTAGTACGAGCAATGTTTGATGACCCTGAGTTTGCAATGTTCCTGACTCATGTACATCATCTCCCCGTGGTGCAGGATGTGAAAGAGAAACTGGTATCTCCATGTGGATCTACGTTTTCCTTGGAAATGTTTTACGTGGAATTGGAGAGACTCCCGTGCAGCCTTTAGGAATTTCATATATTGATGATTATGCACGTGCAGAAAATGCTGCTTTCTACATTGGTAATCTATTTGTTATCACTTAAGACAAAATCAGAAAAAGAGAATTAGGAACTAGAGCAATATTCTGTGTGTAGTTACTTTATATTAATTACATGTTCTGCTGAGATTGTTTTGTTTCAATTAGTTTAATTGATTAGGAGCTGGGGTGTTACCTCAGTGTTTTGGCCAATTTCCCCCTAGCCTTTACTAATCATGCTCTCCTCCCCACTGATAGCTGATATGTGATGTGCGTACTGGTATACTGTGGCTGCTGTCGCATCATCCAGGTGGGGCTACACAGTGGTCCAGAAAAGTGCTTTATAAGTTTAAGGATATTATTATTACATTATTTACTTTTTAGCCAAAAAAACATCAATTAAGCTCTATGAAAAGGATATTTGATTAGATACAGTAGCTTTTTAAAATTTTGTGGCAGGGTTTAACTTTTTAATGTTAATGTCTAAATTGAGCTGGAAATGTTAAACCCAAAACAACAACCACTAACCCATTTAAACTTTTGAAAGAAAGTGTCTCCCTCCCCATTCCTCATAAGGCTAACCAAACACCCCCCATCCCCAAGACCTGAAGATGTGATAAATGTGGCTGCTATTGTGTAGTTAAATAGATCGCCTATCTACTGACACTTGCATACACAATGAAAGACAAATATCTTCTAACCTTTAGGAAGTCTTAAACACCACTTTCATATGTCTAACATGTGTTTTGCAATTTGTTGCAGGCTGTGTCCAAGCAGTATCCATTATTGGTCCTGTTTTTGGCTACTTACTAGGATCATTGTGTGCTAGAATATATGTAGACATTGGATTTGTGGATATGGGTGAGTAAACGTAATATAATTTTTCCCTTGTCCTCCCCACTTAACAGCTTTTTCGAAATATTCTATGCTGTTGAAGGGACCTTCTTGCTATTTTTCTGTCGTGTTATATCTGACTTATTGGCATGCAATTTATCAAGTTGGATGGACAGAAGGATGTTAAAATAAGAAAGAACAAAAGCATGCATATTAATTCACCTTGCAACTCTAAGTCACTTCAGAGGCAATATATGAGTTTGACAAAAAAATTGTTGTAATAGTCTCTGTCACTGTGTAATCAAAGTGATTTAGCTTGACTTAAACGAATCAATGCACCTGTCTTTGGAGATTCAAAATTGAACTTTACTGTTTGTAACAACTCGCATTGTGACAGGAAAAAACAACAAGGAAGATTCTGAAACAAGTATGGTACAGAGTGGTACCGAAGAACAAATCAGTAGAAAGTTGAAAGAGAATGTGGAAGTTCCCAATCTTCATACAGAAATGGAATGTGCACCATAAAAAAACTAGATTATACTGCCTTTCCTAACTGAGTTGCCAGACAAGTAGGAAACTGGTTAGAGATGCCTACAGTAGTTTGTATGATTTGCAAAGTTCTGTGTCTTAGTTGGGTGCTTGTGTTTTTTACTTCAACAATATCCCAGACCCTGCAAACATCTGGCCAGTATGGTCAAGTGGCAAGAAAGAAGCAGTTACTGAGAACTAGTGTTTGACAAAGCATATAAATGCAGTAATACTATAGACATGTGGTAGAAAGCTTTGTGGTCAGAGAAGACAAAAAACTAAATCCCAGAGCAAAGGGAAACGTCTTGCTCAAGCCCAGCACAGCACATATTCCAGTCAAGCATAATGATGTTAGCATCCAGGTAGGGACTGAGAAAGTTGTCAGGGTTTAAGGGAAAATAGATTGTGCAAATTATAGCTGAATCCTAGAGGAAAACCAGCACAGAGTCACAGATCCATACTTCAAAACGATAGCCTGCCAAAACACAGAACTGAGGCTCCAGTGAGACTTTTGTTGTGTCAAGAAGACACTGAATGTCCTCGAGTGGCCCAGTCAAAGAATTGACTTGAATCTAACAGAAACTCTGTGGGGAGACTTGAAGAAGTTAGTCCATCAATGATCCCCCCAAAACGTGACTGAACTGGAGCAACACTGACAAGACAAAATTGCAATAATTACACCATCCCACTGCGTAAACCTCTTCAAACTGATCACAGCAGCAAATGCTACCTAAAAGTGCTTCTACCCAGTATTTAGTTACTGGGTTTGATTATTACGCAAATTGTATATTTCATAAAATCAAAGGATTTGATGACAATCAACCTACTTCACTTTTTTTTTTGAACATTGCAATTTTAAATACAAAAATAAGACAATTTAAAAATGGTGTCCATGATCTGTAATTAATAAAAATGTGACATTATTGTTGTTCCTTCTGTAGTTTCATGCATGAATGTGTTTGTTCCACTTCCAGACAGCATCACAATCACCCCTGGAGATGCCCGCTGGGTAGGAGCGTGGTGGCTGGGCTATCTCATCGCAGGTGTGATCACTCTGTTGTCTGCAATACCATTCTGGTTCCTGCCAAAATCTCTGCCCATCCCCGGGACAAGACGGAATTCAAAGTGCTCACCTGAGCAGTCCAGGTTCATCAAGGAATCTCAAATAGAAAACAAATACATAGCAGAAGAGCCTGTCAACTTTTCAGAAATGGCAAAAGGTAATCCCTTTCGACTGATCCTTAACAGCTTTTGTATTAGTTTATCCATGTTAAACATCAGAGATTAAGATGTGTGTTCTTTTCTTTTACATTGCAGCATGCTTTAAACTATGTGTTTTACTTCAAATCTATACGTGTGGGATATACTCACTGTTTAAATCCAAGGCACATACAAAATTATTAATTGAACATGTGCAGTTTAAGATGTTTTTTTTTTATTTCATATGTTACGGTATAATAAGAAGCCAGATTTGTAATTGAATAAGCTTGTCTGAGGCAATGCTTAATAAAACTCCCTTTATCTTTTAGAATTCCTTCCCTCATTGAAAAACCTTCTTGGAAACCCAATTTACTTTTTATACTTGTGTGTAACTGTCATCCAGTTTAACTCCCTGATTGGCATGGTGACGTATAAGCCAAAATATATTGAGCAACATTATGGACAATCTGCCTCAAAAGCCAACTTTTTAATGGGTATGTGTCACTTCCATATGAGCGCTCCGTCTATGACTGCTGTTGTTCTGTTTTTCATTGTAAGACAACATTCACAAGTTGTATAGTATTGTATTGATTAAGAAAAACAATCTACAAAAACATACAGTCTCCATACAGTATTACCTATGTAATGTTTTAAAAATCTTTAATAAACTTAACACCAGCTCTGACTTCAGCTTCACTATTTAAAACATGGCTCTGTGACTTTGCCCCCCTTCCCCTTACAAGTATCACAAACAATGAAATCCACCTGATTTGTTTGCGCTCCATTTGCGCTGTTGAAAGAAGCATTTGTACTGCTTTCGTTTCCAAGATATAGCAACTTCTAATATCGGGGTGTGGTGTTACCCAGCACCCCTACGATGACGACGCGAGTCACCTAACTCTCCGAAAAGAAGGCCCTAGATCTCTGGGACGAAAGCACCTCAGATGCTAATTTCAACAGCACAGACCAGCACAAATGGAGAATGAACTCTGTTGTGGTTGGTTTCATTGTGCTTTTTGGATGGGGGCCAACTTCATAGACCTTGTCTCCATGACACTCTATAATACTACCACATATGAAGTACATTAGGGAAACACTTGGCCAAGTTAAGAATTCAGAGTAATACAATGGAAATGTATTTGTACTATAATTAAACATGGATATTTACTACATTTTACAAAATGCTTTTTAGTTTAGTGTTTAAGGCATAAAACAGTATTCTAATGTAATGCCTAGTCTATCACTGGTTATACAAATGCCATAATATACAGTCTTTATTCTAAAGCCTTATTGTTCCATTGCAATACAGTATATGGTTTGACTGAATTTATCACAGAACGATACAGTCTCAATCTTTGTGATCCGCCGTTATTTGTGGTGATGAACCCTACAGTGATCCTGGACTCTCTTGCATGTCAGACGTCTTGTCTGTGTATAAGAGATGCGTTACTTGGAACATATTCCAATTCCAGGAGTCATCAACATCCCTGCTGTCGCACTGGGGATATTCTCAGGTGGCGTGATTATGAAGAAGTTCAAGCTGAGTGTGATGGGAGCAGCGAAAGTTGCACTGGGGACATCTCTGCTGGGCTATGTGTTGTCTCTCTTTTTCTTCTCCATGGGATGTGAGAATTCTAGGGTGGCGGGACTGACAGTGGCTTACAACGGGTACGTCTTTTTAAAATGTATTTTTCACCACACAACTCAAAAATACACATGAGATGTTCATATCCTATGATCCAAATAATAAAAAGTATTCACTCGAGCAGACTGCATGGATGTACAGTATTGGTATAATTAAACATGCTCTGTGTATTTTTTTGTGTAATAAGAGAAATATTATTACAAAAAAGGGAGGTTGTGCATTATCCCTGTATTTTATGTGTAGTGTTAGGGCATATCCATCCATCCAAAAGCCCCTTTATTCCTGGTAAGAAGTCACAGCATCCCAGAGCCAGTCCCACAAGGACAGGGTGCAAGGCAGAATTATATCCTGCAGAGGATGCTAGGGGCTTTTGTTATTATTCTCAAAGGCATGGGTAAAGTCAAGCAAGTGAACTACTTCTGTATCAAAAGTGAAACGCAAGCCAGAGGTCACACGGTCTATCAGTGGGAGAGCATTTAAATCGGAGAACAAGGGGCACCAAGTTTGTGAAGTTTATTCATTTCAAGAAGCATTGTGATGAGAGATTCGGTATGTTGATAGAAAGTTTTTTATAATACTATATTTTTTATAAACTTCATGTGGTGTATGTAATAGGCCTCACAGTGTAAAATGAGGCTTATTATGGTCAATATAAAGGCCTCTTCAGATGGCATTCTGAACGTCCATACTGGATGTTATGGTACTTGTGATATGTGATGTGCTCCCCCTGTGGTCTGTGTGGGTCCTGATGCCCCAGTATAGTAACGGGGACACTATACTGTAAAAAGGCGCCGTCCTTCACATGGTATGTAAAACTGAGGTCTTGAATCTCTGTGGTTGTTAAAATTCCCAGGGCTTTTCTCGGAAAGAGAAGGGGTGTTACCCCGGCATTCTGGCCAAATTTCCTATTGGCCTTTACCAATAATGGCCTCCTAATAATCCTCATCTGTGAATTGGCTTCATCACTCTGTTCTCCCCACTGATAGCTGGTGTGTGGGGAGTGGACTGGCGCACTATGGCTGCCATCGCATCATCCAGGTGGGTACTGCACATTGGTGGTGGTGGAGGGGAGTCTCCATTACCTGTAAAGAGCTTTGATTGGAGTGTCCAGAAAAGTACTATGTACTGTATGTGTAAGGACACCAAACACCATTGTTACATCTGCACTAAAATTCCAGCTTGGTGAGGGCTGACGCTTTGAGCTATTGACTGATGATATTGCCTTATCTGTCATGTAAAAAACAAAATGGGACAAAGACCAACAGTAATACATTAACTCTACAGAGTTAGTAGTAGGATTGTTGGTCAGTCTGAAGCTGGTTTCATGACTAAATTCTTCATACTGTAGGGCATTATATAGTACGGCCTTCCTAAAGCTAATTTAGTTAGTTCAGCAGTATCTACCTTCTCCATCTAATTTGCTGTGAGTCTACTGCACCTCACCCTAGGGGCTGGTGTACTTGTTAGATGAAATGGGTCTCCTCCAGTATGCTAAGCACTTTGAGGTCCTTTGGGTTCTCTTTCATTCGTAAGGTTTAAATGCTTTAATACAATGGTCGTGCACCACTGGGCTTGAATCCATTTTCTACTTTATATGCAACATGGATATAGTTTGGTATGTATTTGTTACAGCTTCCACATGTCATAAAAACTACACTTAATCATTTTTTTCTTTTCTTTCTTCATGTACATACGAAGTGTTCAGCAAGTTTCTCACCACGAGAGGTCATTGTTCGCAGACTGCAATTCTGGTTGCCTTTGCTCAGGGAAGGAGTGGGATCCAGTTTGTGGTGCAAATGGAGTAACCTACATTTCTCCTTGTCTGGCTGGCTGCAGAGTTTCAAGTGGATCTGGGAAAAATACGGTAAGAAAATCTAGTATGAAAGATCGCTTGTCTGTATCTGAGGATACGATAGAATCTGCTGGATCCAGCTACTTCTCTCACATCATTGAAAATAACCATAACAATCCTAGATACCTTTTCTCCACCATCAACAGACTGCTGAAGCCAAACTGCCCCACCACATTACCTGCCTCATCCCAACTTCGCCACACTTTTTTAGAGATTGAAAACATTGGGCATCACATTCTGTCCACAATGCCTGTCGCCTCCACAGCTCCTCCCTGCTTGCCTAGCTTAGCTTTACTTGTTCCCTTCTTTCTTCTTGACTCTGCATCCATCAGTAAACGGGTCTTGCATATGAATTCCACCATTTGCCTATTAGAGCCCATTCCTTCCACTTTATTTCAGCCCTGTTTTCACTTCTCTTTGCTCCATTGTCCTCAGTATAATAAATGAATCCTTGAGCAATGGTGTCAACAAACGGTCCTTAAAATTGCACTCTTACCCCTGTGTCAAGAAAACAAACATGCCTTTAGACAATCTAAAAATGTTTCTCCCCATTTCCAATTTGCCCTTTCTTTCACAAATTTTGGAATGTGCCGTTACAGTTAGAATCATCTCCTTGGAAATAACCTCTTCGAACTCCTCGAATCTGGTTTCCAGCACAGCGCAGAAATTTCCCTTATTAAAGTCACTTTCTTCTAATGGCTTCTTGTTGTCTTTCTGTCCTTATTCTTCTTGATCTCAGTGCTGCTTTTGTCACTGATAACCATGATATCTTACTTTCTCATCTTGAGACTGTATTTAGAGTTTCTGACACTGCTCTTAAACGGTTCAAGTCATACCTAACTGATCGCTTTCACATTGGCTGTCTTGGCATATTTAGCTCTGAAATTTGACTTTTTAAGTCTGGTGTTCCTCAGAACCTGATACTAGGTCCCCTGGTTCACTTTCTCATTTGGTCAACTTTTAAGATCGCATGGCCTAAATGATCATTTCTATACTGTTGATGCTCAAATCTATGTCAATACCAAACCTGTTGTGGCTGTCTCTGTTCTATCTAATTGCATCTCTGACATAAAAACATAGATGATTCAAAACTTCCTTCATCTAAACTGTGAAAAGCCTGATGTCATGCTATCTGAACCCCCCTTCAGCTTTGTAAAGCTAATGCAGTAACCCTATCTATGGATGGCACTGTACTTGAGCTTCTGTCTAAATGGAAAAATACAGTTGCAAGAAAAAAGTTGTGAAACCTTTGTAATTACCTGGATTTCTACATTAACTACTCAGAAAAATGTGGTCTTCAACTAAGTCACAATAACAGACAAACACAATCTGCTTAAACTAATAACACACAAACAATTGTACTTCTTCTTGTCACATCGTTTAAACATTCACAGTCTAGGTTGGGAAGAGTATGTGAACCTCTAGCCTTATGACTTTTCCAAAAGCTAATTGGAGGCAGGTGTTTCAATCAATGAGATGAGATTGGAGGTGTGGGGTGGAGGTGCCATGCCCTGTGAAAAAGGCACACAAAGGTTGGTTACTGACAGAGTCTGCTCTTCTCAAGAAAGAACTGTTCATGTGAACCATGCCCTGATCAAATGAAATATCAGAGGACCTTAGAAGAAGAATTGTAGAGATGCATAAAGCTGGAAAAGGCTACAAAAGCATTTCTGAAGGCCTGGGTGTTCATCAATCCAAAGTAAGACGAATTATCTACAAATGGAGGAAATTCAGCACTCTTGCTACTCTCCCTAGGAGTGAGCGTCCTGCAAAGTTCTCACCAAGAGCGCAGTGTGCAGTGCCAAAGGAGGTGAAAAAGAACCCTAGGGTAACAGCAAAGGACCTGCAGAAATCTCCTGAACTTGCCAAAGTCTCTGTTCATGTGTCCTTCTATAAGAAAAACACTGAACAAGAATGGTGTTAATGGAAGGACACCACGGAGGAAACCACTGCTCTCCGACTTTTGAATTCACAATAAAACAATTATCTTTAAAGATTAGAAACAATAAGGTGTCATGCATCTGAGCCACATTCTTGAGAACAACATTTCCATACCCTTTAATGAACTTGTTGAGAAATATGGTATTGGGAAAGAACAATATCTCAACTAGCATCAGTTAAAATCAGTCATTAAGTCTAGAATTAATATAACACACAGCAATTTACAGCCATCTTGGTTAATAGAAGAAATCCTCATTACTGTTGAGTTTTGATTCAACAATATACCTCCCAATAACAAAGTGGGGAAAAAGATTTAGCACTCAGTCCTGCCACTGAGTTCTGGGCACAGATGTGCAAGAATACCTTCTCAATGTACTAATAATATTAACATACACCATATTCAATATGATTGTGATTCATAGAGTGCATTTTACTCAACATAAGATGTATAAAATGAATTAAATGGGCTTAATAAATTCAGATACATGTGCACACTGTAGATTGGATACTCCAGATAATTACTTTCATTCTATTTGGCTCTGTCCAACAATACACATTTTTGGCAAGCAGTTATCAATAGAATGTCCCTTTTCATGAGTTGCAGCATTCCACTATCTCCCTCTCTATGTTTACTTGGAGATCTCTCAGTATTTGATCCACCAATTCAAAAGCCATGGATAATCCTTATTGCTTTCACTATGGCAAAAAAAAGTCATTTTTTTTTAGCTGGAAGTCTAGAAATACAGTTAGTGTCACACAATGATTAAATCTCACGGATCACATGTCAATGGAGAAAGTGTCAGCCTCCATTAAAAACCAAACTACACATTTTGAAGAAACTCTGGGCCCGTTTATTGGCAGTTTTAATATTTAGTTCACGCTTCCATATACATAGTTGTCATAACATACATAATATGTACACGTTTACAATCCGTGAATAACAGATTATCAACATGTGACTTTTGCTTTTGCAGGAGCCGATATCACTCGTTCCCCCCTGTCATTCTCAACCGGAATGACTACTGTTGTAATATTTTTCCTCTTTGAGTAATGAGTGTACTATACCAGTTCTCACCATAATATCTCCCTCTTATACTTTTACTTACTTCTCTCCTGTCAAGTCTTTTCTTGTTATTTCTTTTTATTATGACATATCCTACGTCCTAAAACAGAAAGAAAAATCCACAGGGTACAGCTTTCTGGCTGGTTCAGGACACAGCTGTCAGCTCCACAGGAGAAGCCACAGTACGATTATGAGTGGGACTGCTGTTCAGAAATGTGATGCAGACTGTTGCTTTAACTAAATCATACATGTTGATTTGAGCCTCAGACTGGTGGAAATATCTTAACTGAGGAACGAGTTCGGCTGGCCTCTCGCCGAGCGGCTCCGCTAGCATGTTGAATCCAGGTCACCTGAGTGTCTCTCCGGGTGTGCAGAGGACAGGGCCGGGACATGGACATGTGCAGCTGGAGTGTCTCTCCGGGTGTGCAGAGGACAGGGCCGGGACATGGACATGTGTAGCTGGAGTGACTCTCCGGGGGTGCAGAGGACAGGGCAGGCACATGGACATGTGCAGCTGGAGTGACTCTCCGGGGGTGCAGAGGACAGGGCAGGCACATGGACATGTGCAGCTGGAGTGTCTCTCCGGGGGTGCAGAGGACAGGGCCGGGACATGGACATGTGCAGCTGGAGTGTCTCTCCGGGGGTGCAGAGGACAGGGCCGGGACATGGACATGTGCAGCTGGAGTGACTCTCTGGATGTGCAGAGGACAGGGCCGGGACATGTACATGTGCAGCTGGAGTGACTCTCCGGGTGTGCAGAGGACAGGGCCGGGACATGTACATGTCTGCAGCCCCGAACCCGAAGGCTTGGCTGGGCATGCCCATGTGTCCAAGGCTCTGGCAGCCTAACTCCAGCTGCAGTCCCCGGCTACCTGCGGGCCACGAGGACGGCTCAGTCACCCTGTGGGTTCCTCCACACAGAGGCTGTAAAGCCGCCGGTCTGCCTTTGCACAGCTGGTCAAGTGCCTTGACTTTAACCAGGGGAAGCTGAGAGGTGTTGCCGGCTCTGCGGAGACCATCATCTGGGCCTGCTCACCTGATGGAGAGCAAACACTCCAGCTGCAGGTCTCAGTAGAGATTTCCAATCTATCTATCCGGGAGGACCAGAGGAACTTGGCTTCGACATGACCACCAGAGGCTGCTGGTCACTGGATCCAAAGACCAGCACATTAGCGTTTGGTCAATACATACCTATAACTACCGCCTCTAGAGAGCAGTGGAAATGCCTGGCAGGGTCAGGCACCACTGCAGAGCTCAGGTACATGGATCACCCCTGTCTTTCCTCATGGAGCGGACTGGGGTCACGGGCTTGGAGTGCTTCCAGTACTGGTTCGGAACATCATTGCGTAGCAAGGTGAGAAAGGAAATCCGGCACTGCCTTGTTATCAGCTTTGTCTTTCCTTGGATTTGAGGCTGGTAGAAAGCAGTCTACCTTATGTTTCAGAAACACACTGTCCTGTCCCAGGTCCTGACAGCAATCACGTAGGACTGAGTAAAAATGTTATTTCTGTTAAAGGAGTGATGTTATTTTAAATGAGAGATTTTTCTATATATGATTGTGTTTATGTGGTAAAAACGGAAGAATCTTTGATGCTTTTATTTATTTTATTTTTTTTCTGAAGATATTTAAATATTAATATTTGAGTACTTTTTCTTTCTTTTTTTATCTCCTGTGTCAGTGGATGTCTTTTTTCCTCTATTTGTATGTATTAAAAAAAAAAAAGGAAACCACTGCTCTCCAAAAAAAATACCATTGCTGCACGTCTCAAATTTGGAAAGGACCACGTGGATGTTCCACAACACTTCTGGGACAATGTCCTGGGGACGGATGAGACAAAAGTTGAACTCTTTGGCAGAAACGTGCAACGCTATGTTTGGAGGAAAAAAAAGCACTGCACAACAACACCAACACCAACACCTCATCCCAACCGTAAAGCATGGTGGGGCTGCTTTGCTGCCCCAGGGCCTGGACAGCTTTCTATCATAGAGGGAACAATTAATTCAGAATTGTATCAAGAAATCTTACAGGAGAATGTCAGGGTAGCGGTCTCCTGAAGCTTAATAGAAGTTGGGTGATGCAACAAGACAATGACACGGAACACAGGGGTAAATCAACAACGGAATAGCTTAAACAGAAGAAAATGTGTGTTCTGGAATGGCCAAGTCAGAGTCCAGACCAAAACCCAATTGAGATGCTGTGGCATGACCTGAGCTGCTCACTCAAGGAATCCTAGAAATATCAATGAACTGAGACAGTTTTGTAAGGAGGAATGGTCTACAATTCCTCCTAATCATTGTGTAAGTCTCACCAGCAGCTACAGGAAATGGTTGTTGGAGATTATTGCTGCTAAAGGAGGTTCTACCAGTTTACTAAATACAAGTAAAAATACAAATACTAAATCACTTACTTTTTCCAGCCTGCACTGTTAATGTTTAAATTATGTGTTCAATATTGACAAGAAGAAGTACAATTTTTTGTGTGTTATTAGTTTAAGCAGATTGTGTTTGTCTATTATTTTGACTTAGTTGAAGATCGGACCACATTTTTAATGCAGAAATCCAGTTAATTCCAAAGGTTTCACAAACTTTTTCTTGGAACTGTATGTGCAACATCTTGTCAAAATATAATTCTTTCACCTCAGAACTATCACCAGAATACGTACTTTGTTGTCGCTAACTGTTGCTGAGAAGCTGGTCAACTCATTAAGGCTCTACTTGCTGGGTTTTCCAAATCGATCAAAGTTTATTTATCAAATGCACAACAATACAGCATGCAGCAGTAGTTGCTGGCAATGAAATGTCTTTTCTGCGAGCTCACCAGGGATAAAGATTACAAAATTAAGATGAAAAAAAATAAGGTTGCATAATAAATAATAATGCAATGGATATTGAATAAAATAAACTCAGACAAAAATCAGTATAAATAGAGCTGTGATGTGTCCAGGGTGTATGCAATACATTATGTGCAAGTAGTGCAGTATGCTGGATACAGTGATAACTGTATGTGCATGCAGCTATTATGGGTGATTTTCTGAAGGAGCTGCGGGTTGGCTATTTAGCAGTCTTATTGCCTGATCCACATTGAGCAAACTTCAGTATGTCCAGAATCTGGCAACCAGAATCCTGACCAGGTCTAATGCAAGTGATCACATTACTCCTATCCTAGAGCACCTGCTCCTACTGTACCCCCATCTACTGTCTTCTCTCATTGTGTATTTTCATAGTATATATATTTTGTTCTTGTTGTTGTTGTTGTTGTTTTTTTGTTGCTGTTCTGCAAAGCTGTTTGAGAAGCCACCTTTACAGGTGCAATATATTGTTTTATTATTATTATTATTATTATTATTATTATTATTATTATTATTACTACTACTACCACTGTATCCAGTACTGTACTGTATTGTGATCATCTCAGCAGGAATAAACATAATAACAGGCCTCTAAAGGTTTGCTATTCTTGTAACAGCTTGGCAACGGTACTCTTGATTCATAGACCACCGAGACCTCTTGTGCAGATCCAAAATATTTTAGACTGGTGATCTATGAGCTACAGTAGATAGACATTTTTATTTTATTTGTTTTTCACCTTTTTCCTAGTAAGCAATTTTTATTCTCAGTTGAAACTGCAAACTCAGTCCTCCCCGTTTTTAAATCGAAGCGTTCTTCTTCAATGTTCTTCACTTCAACTAACGCTGTTTTTCTGCATCAGGTGTTTGATAACTGCAAGTGTCTGATGGCCGCTGGCTCTGCCACTTGGAATCTCACAGCAGTTCTGGGGCACTGTCAGCACAGGGAAGGATGTGAAAAGGTCTTCCCCTATTTCTTAGCACTGTCTGTCCTCACGTCCTTTGTCATCTCTTTGGGAGGTACACCAGGATACATACTGTTAATAAGGTAAAGCTGTGGCTCATTTCACCTGCAGCTTCAGGTGACAGAAAACAGTGATGACCCAGGTGTTTGTAGATGCGACAGCAGTACTGCTTTCTGAAGACATGGGCACTGGTGTTCAGTGACCATTAAAAATGAAAATACACATTAAACATACTTGCAATATGAATTAATGCTGTGGTAGACCTACATACAGTATACTTGAATTACAGTGAAAAGTATGTTAGGTACAAAAAATGAGAAACTTATGTTGCTGTGTTTAAAAAAATATACAGGCTATGGAGTCTTTATACACTATGACTGAGTTACTAAAATTATACACTTTTGCCTATATTAATCTCTTGAACTGAAATACATATTTCATTAGTAGAGAAATCATGAATTGGGCAGAAAAGATTAATTTCACTTCACTGTTCCAGTAAATTTGCTTTTTAAATTCAAGTTCAATTAACTTTATTGGCATGTACTGTATGACGAATTACTGTGTTGCCAGGGTAGATACAAGTCTTCTCTGTAAGAAATATTATAAATGAGGGGACAATTTGACCCATCTGGCCTGTCTGTCAGGATGAGAAACCAGGGTTTTCAGCTTCAAAAAGATGGTAGGGTAGCATGGTAGGATAGTCCTACAGTCCTTTATATAAAGAAATGCTTCGTGATCCAGTTTTAAATGCACTTCCACATAGTTACATTTAGAATTAACATTCCCTCAAGCAACAAAAAATGTGTATGGTTGCTTTGCTCTGTGGTGCAGAGCAGCAATATCTTTTGTATAACTAAAATTGTGCATTGACCAAAATTGTGAGTATACTGAATGTGATTTGTCTAGTGCATTGTGCAATTTTAACATCACAGCATTGATTGATTTTCAGTTGTGAATATATAGCCTAAAATTGCATTTTTATTGCTTTCCCACTATAAAATGCAGAAGTTATGTGTGAATAATACATATAGAAACAATTTCTTGTAGTTTTCATTCAAAGATCACGTAGCTTAGAGTACCCACATGAGGGAGACAAAGAGTGATGTTTCCAAACATTTCATGTTGCATTTTGTTCTCAGCATGGTTTGGTTTTTTATATATTTTTCCAGGCATTCACTAAAAGACAAATAGAAGATAGTCCTCTTATATGTATGTGAAATATATCATACATTATTGTTTTATTATTATTGTTTCTGTTGCTTAGTCAAATGTGCAACCAAATTCCTTCTAGGTGCATTAAACCAGAATTAAAATCACTGGCCTTAGGATTCCACACACTGGCCACCAGAACACTTGGTGAGTTTTGTTAAATGTTATGTAATTATTCATGTTAAACAATCTAAACAACCCAGATAGTATCCCAGGTAAACTGCACCTATTGGTCCAGCGCTGGCAGTAACTTAGTTGTAACATTGCTCTCACTGCAACTCAGACAGCTACAGTTTATTGTTGACTAAACGTATATTACCTTTGGCCTGCATGAACCGTTTTAAATGTTAAAGACTATGGCATCAGCCTCTTTTTTATATCTATGTTGAGATTAGTGTCTTTTTGAACTAAGAAGTTTCAGATTTGAATTTATAGTGGAGTCAAAAGGTTAAAAAATGGTCTGTCTCCATAATCTTATCTAAATATGTATGTTAATTGAAGAACACAAAAATTATTACAAACAAGAAGAGGCATCTGCTTCAACAACATGTTCCCAAGTTCCCACAGCCCTTTTTGTAAATAAAGTGCCCAAAACTGTCAGAACAGAAAATGGTAAAAAAAAGCCTTATATACTGAGAAACATTATTTTCAGTTTTAAATGCATTTACTTTTAGTTTCTGATTGTGTTGTCTGGTTCAGGTTTCACTGTTTAATCTAAACAAGGTCACCGAGTTGACTTTGACAGCCTTTGAGGACGTTGAAAACTTGAATCATGTCCCTTCGTCGTCTTCTCTCTTCAAAACTAAATTCGCTCACTTCCTTCAGACCATTTGACTAGTTGACTAACTATACCATAGTCTAAATTATTGACAGAAATTTGTAAGACCGGGAGTCCTAGTATAAGTTCCTGTGGTACTCCACTAATTACATTACCTTAATTTGTGCATTCACTCCTTATCAGTACCCTCTGATTTCTAATAACCAATTCTCAATCCAAACACACACACACCCCTAACATCAAATGTCCCCAATGTCTAAACAAACATTCCCCTGTCTACTACCTGTATTTTAAGAATTTATCTTGCATTAGGTAATTAATGGCAATTTGGATAGTAGTGAAAGACAGTTTGTTGGTATGGCCCATGTCAGTGAATCTCATTTGGCTTTATGAAGAATCAGCAATATAAAAAGTTCTAGACTAATAATCATCCAGATCTAGATTTTATACATAACACCTTTGGCTTAATTTGACATAAATGTGGATAACCTTGGCAAATGTAACAAATTCTAGTGCATATACATTTTTACCTCTGTTTTTTCATAGCTACAGTATTGCAATAGCTGTGTATTAGATTACAACATCTGTTTTATCTGAGTGTTGCTTTTTCCAGCTGGAATCCCTGCCCCCATATATTTTGGGGCTCTTATTGACACAACCTGTGTGAAGTGGGGCAGGAAGAAATGTGGAGGACAGGGAGCATGCAGGCTATATGACACCAGTGCTTACAGGTAATTTTCCAAGTGGCAAAATACTTTTCAGTGATGCTTTGGCATTTTAGAGGCATATAATAATAATAATAATAATAATAATAATAATAATTGCTTACACTTATATAGCGCTTTTCTGGACACTCCACTCAAAGCGTTTTACAGGTAATGGTAACTCCCCTCCACCACCACCATTGTGCAGCATCCACCTGGATGATGTGACGGCAGCCATAGTGCACCAGAACACTCACCACACATCTCATATCAGTGGGGAGGAGACCAGAGTAATAATCCCCATAGATGGGGATTATTAGGAGGCCATGATTGGTAAGGGCCAATGGGAAATTTGGAAAGAACGTTGGGGTTACACCCCTACTCTTTTTGAGAAACGCCCTGGGATTTTTAATGACCATAGAGAGTCAGGACCTCGGTTTTTACGTCTCATCCGAAGGATGCCACCTGTTTACAGTGTCCCGTCACTATACTGGGGCATTAGGACCCACATGGACCACAGGGTGAGTGCCCCCTGCTGGCCCCACTAACACCTCTTCCAGCGGCAACCTTTTCCCAGGAGGTCTCCCATCTAGGTACTGACCAGGCTCACACCTGCTTAGCTTTAGTGGATTGCCAGTTGTCAGTTGCAGAGTGATATGGCTGCTGGCTATATAGAATGTTAGTATCTGAAGAACTGCTTCAGCATGCATTGGCTGCAAAGTAACAAAGAAAGTAAATCTTAATTTCACGCTGAAAAGCAGGAAGAAGAAACAGAGTGTTTCAGCTGTTAATTAAGCCTTCTTCAGGTGTGCCTGAACTCTAACCCTAACTCCATATCTGAAGAAAGCTGAATAGCCAAAATGCTGTGCTGCTTCTTTCTACTTTTCAGTATGGAGTTACCTTACTTGATCTTGATCCAATAAATTTTTCTCATTTCTTGTGAGCCTTAGGTAACATTCATAATTTAAAGACACAAGGGGTTAGGGTTAGGATTTTTAGGATAGTGCTTAAAACTACTGTAGTCCCAAGAACATAGTTATAATTTTGAATTAGAGAAATAGCCCTTCATACTTGGAGCCAGGGTTTAGTCTAATTGTAAAATAGTTGTCAGTCCATTTTCTTGTAACGTAGACTACTGCTAAGTTAATTTAGTCTTCACGGTAAGCAAATGAATTAACAGTCATTGGGAAATTGTTCCATTGCTTTATTTGTAGCCTTTAGTGTGTTGATTATGTTACCACAAACAACTTATCAGATTTATGCACAAAAGCTGCAGGTGCTCACAAGTACTAGTTTTATCTTAGCCAAACATCCCCTGAAGAGTAGCATTACTCTGATAGCTGCTTAGGAGACAAGTGCACTGTATTATGCATGTAGTAGGTTTAAATGTACTGTAAATTTAACTAGCATAACTGCAAATACTGTTTGCAAGCCGTTTTGCCGTTTTTACCCACAATCATAAAACAAGCAATTTGAAGAAAAAAACAGCAGTCTTGACCATTTTAGGACCCTCACTTACTATGGGGTCAGTTTCCAAGTTCTTTTAACATTTGCTTTGCTTGTGTTCTTTATGTGAATGCTCTAGTAAGTGAATTGCCCTCTTGTGTGATTATATTCCCTTCACTCCCATGTGTATTGCAGTGTGCTGAGGGGAACAAATATTTTAAAGTGACTTGAAAACAGAATGACCACAAATGTTATTTGTTTTATTTTAGAACATTCAGATCCATATGATAAAGGTATCAAAAAAATTACTTTCTGAATATTTTATTTAGATAGTTTGTGTGTGACCTGTGATATTTTCATTGGTTTTTCATAGGTGGGATTCATATGCAGATATGTTTCATTAATAAGCTGTATGCTGTTGTCTCTTTCCAGAGTAGTGTACCTAGGGCTGACTTTGGGCTTGCGAACTGTATCGTTTTTCCCGTGTGTGGCTGTGTATGCGCTGTTGAAGAAACACGTACAACATGAAGCAAAAGACTCGCTCGCCAACAGAGGAGCAGAGGTGGAATCCTTGAGGAAGGAAGAGGTGAACTCTTTTCACTGTGACCACTTGATAAGGACATCAGACTGCCATCCGGACAAGGAGACCCGACTGTGAAGGGGAGGATGTGCCTTTTGTTTAAACCTGAAGACGGTGGCGAAAAAGCCACGTTGAATGTTTTTCTTAGGACATGAATGATACTGAGCATCAAAAGAAACATATCACTGTGTTTAGCCTATGTAGGCTTTTAAAAAATGAAGTATTTGGTTATGTGATAATTACATATGTACAGTAAGTCTTCAGTTCGATGAATTGATCATCTTACTATGACACACCCCAGACTTTATTGCACATGCACTAAATCACCTCAGTATCGAGATCTGATTGGGCCCACAATGAAGCCTGATGTAAATCAAGAAAGAAAGCACAGAATGGAAGCCATGTGTCCCACTTATCCTCAACACACTGGTATCATGCCATCTGGATGCCTGGAGGCCATCCCACACTCTGTTCACCCTGTGGAGGTGTCGTGCTGACAAGATGTTACAGCTGAACACAGGCCGGCCACAATCTGGGAGACCTTATGAGACCTCACAGCAACTGATGGGGTGATGACCTGACCACCATCATCTAGTTTCTACAGTCCTCCACTCATATAGGATTGAGAGCACAGTGCTTTAGTGATCACGCCCTTGCTGCCCTTCCTCCTGGCTCGTCCTGGCACGACAACAGTGTAGGAGAACCACGCACATCCTCGTGATGCTCTTCACTACGACTTTGTTGTGAGGTGAGGATGCCTCGTGTTGATGCCCTACTCACCAGTTTATGAACTCTACTGTTCAGGCGCAGAATACTCTGGGAAAAGTGATGGGATTTAGGGCTCAATCCAGTGAACAGGCACATTCTGGTCTAATTCTACAACAGGGACAGGTACAAAGCATGCATTGCACTTGTACAGCTTGTATTGCTTCCAGTGGTGGCCTCACATGCTGCTAACCTGTGTCTCTCATGGAAGACCTCCAGCTGATGGCAGATGATAATCAGCGTTAGGAATATTACTGCATCTGTCATGTCTGTTCAATAAAATGTCAAAGCACCTTTTCAAAAAAGATTGCCATAATCTTACGAACATTATACATTTGTTACAGTTTTTGAGTGCTAAGATTCTTTTGATGCTCAGTATATATATTTCAAGTTGACCACTGTAGATTTTAAATTAATACTCTTGAAATGTGCATTTGGTGTTTCAACAAAAATGAAACTATGAATCTTTCTTTTCTTGTAGAGAATAATATAAATCATTTGGATTAATTTTATGGACAGGATTTGAAAAATGTTATGTTTGTAGAACTTTGTTTTCTTGATTAACTTTTTTTTTTACTTTTCAAAAAACCCATGCACAATATACTGCCATTTCACTGTGCAGTTTATCTGCTACATTAGTATGAAGTTTTACTTACTCTTTGGTTCAAATTCTAAAACAGTGGTACACCAGGCAGTTACTGTATCTACCTTTAGTGTTGCACTACTCAACAGAAATCTATTTCCCATATAGATCACATACATTTGAAAGTATTAATATTAGTAGTAATTATAATATTATTACAAGCTGTACATCTTTTATATTAAATGGGCTGGAGCTGTATTGTTTCTAAAAAGACAAGAACTGATTTGATGAGAAAACCATGTTCATTATATGAGTAATGGAAAAAGGTATTCCCTGCAGTGATTAGCATTATATCCTGTAACCATTCCTTCACGTAAATGGATTTGGTCATTGCTCTGACATACTGTAAATGTATAAAACGTCTGTTGACTTGGTAGTCTATAAAGAACAAAAGGTGTTACATATGGCTGTCAGTTCATGGAGGAATGTCTGCTGCTTTCATTTTCAACTGGACCAATGAATTGAACAATCTGTAAATATATAAATATAAATCAAGAACAGCAGGCAATAATTTACCAATAATTTAAATTCTTATGGGAGTATAAAACAAGCTAATCATTTTATTGACACACTGGCTTTTTTCAAGAACTAGCTAGATGACATCCTTGGATGAAATAACTACTAAGTACCAAATGAGCTAGGTATATCCAATAGTCTGCTCTTATTTGCAACTTTTCTCATTTCTAATGTTGTTAAACTAATTATTTTTTAGACATAAGGTCTTCTTGTAAATTATTTACGGTGATTACTGAGGACATTCACTTTATTAAATGTATGATTACTTGGAAGACACATCAGAGCCTGGTTAGGTGTATTACCATCCATTTTCTAAAGTGTCCAAAACAGCATTGCAAGGGAGCCAAAGTCTATCCTTGCAAACAACTTTCGCAAGGCAGGATACACTCTCTATGGGACACCAGTCCATCTTAGGGCAGACACAGACATGCACAGACTCACACCAGAGACAATAACCTACCAGTACAGTATGTCTTTGAACAGTGGGAGGAAACCCATGTGAACCCAGGGAGAACATACAAAGTCCATTCAGATAGCACTTCAGGAGTTGAACCCAGGGCCACAGTGCTGCAAGGCAGTAATGCTGCTCTATTCCAGTTATGTGGTTAGTTAAATAATTAAACCAATAATGACATTGAGAGCTCCAGTGAGCAAAAACCATGAGACACTAAGTCTGACACCCTGTTTTAAAAGGAAGGATTCCCTTTTCTCTGCCTGTACCATTTAAAGATATTCCATTGTTTTAGTGGTCATTCAATCTCAGGGAGATAACGTGCCAGTGATTAAACAAAACCATTCACCTTTTTCCCCCATTCAGTTGGTTATTTAATCATCTTTGGTGATAAATGTCTGATTTAACTAAGTATAGCTTTGTTTGACATTGAAATTACTCAAAAGAAAATGTCTTCTGCTGTGAAAACCTAGGTACAAACTTCACCAGTACAGCGTTAGTGGTTAAATGAAAAGGTATATGCTGTATATTTGTTTCTTACTGAATGGAGTGTTTTCTTTTCTTGAGAAAATAAACTGCCCAAGTGTATCACAGACATATAGAATTTAAACCATTGCACTTTGAAGTACCTCATTTTATTCAGAAATTGAAATGTATAAAATGTCACCATTGTGCCTAGAGAAAGTATTTTGACAAATAAATCTGGTTTGTAAAACTGTTGCATGCCATTTCTGTCTGTTGTCATTGGATTTTGAAGTAGATGATGTTCAAATAGGTTCAAGTCTTGGAAGAAAAAATGTTGGAAGATTTTAGGAGTTGGATATTATTTAGAGATCAAAATAAGAGTAGGATTTGCAACGGAGCAAAAGCCTCTTAAAAATGGATAGTAATAAGGAACAAGTAAAGGTTTATTCCATGCTGAAAAGAGAAGAAAAACAATGTTTCGGCTGTGGAGCCTTCTTCGGGAGCCTTCTTCACACCCGAAGAAGGCTCCACAGCCGAAATGTAGTTACTTTTCTTCTCTTTTCAGGATGGAATAAACATTTACTTGTTCCTTTGCAACCTATGCATGCTGACGCAGCTACCTGCATGGATAGTAATAATAACTTTAACAATGAGAATGAACTTCAGATAAACTATGCAGAGCTTAGAACAGCATCTGCTCTATTTGAAGCTCAAATAGTCTACAAAACCACCAGAATTAGTGTTATGGGCTGCATAGATCTACAAAAAAAGTGGTAGTCACAAAATTAAAAATCCTTACATTTCCAGTTACTGACTCCGAATATTTTTTGCCAATTCACGATTGAATAGATTATTAGTTAACTGTCTAGTTTTATCTATCCATTCATTTCCTTACCTCTCAACGCAATTCAGGATCGAGGGGCTCCAGAGCTTATTTTGGCAAGAAACAGACACAAAGTGAGGATTGACCACTTAGCCCATTCAGAGCCATGGTGGTCTAGCCTATCGTCTGTGGCACAAGTTGGGATACACCCTGGATGGGATGCCAGTCTATCACAGAGCGCACAAAGACAAAAACCCACACTAAGACCACTATTCCTAGAAGCCAATTAACCTACCAGCATGTCTTTGGAAAGTGGGAGGAAACGAGCTCCCAGAGGAAACCCACACAGACATGGGGAAACAGAACATAGACAGAACCCAGAGGGTGAGAGTCAACAATGTTTTATCTAACCAGAAGCATTCCTCTACTGGGTCCTCCAAGGGTGTGTATTGTCTCCCTTACTCTTTGTGCCATACACAAAGAATTGCAAGAGCTATCACCACTCAAGACACCTAATCAAATTTGCTGACGACTCTGTCATTGTTAGCCTGCTACAGGTCAACAGGTGGAGCCGCGGACCAGTCGTTGATGACTTTGCCACCTGGTGTGAACAAAACTTCCTCAAGCTAAATGTGTCTGAGACCAAAGACATGGTAATTGACTTCAGGAAAACAATAACACACTCCCACTCTAACCTACATTGGGGGGATTCAGTGGAGATAGTAGAACAATACAAGTACTTGAGGACTGTTCTGGACTCCAAGATTAATTTTGAAGACAATATTGACCTGATCCTCAGAAAAGGTCAACAGCGTCTTTTTTTTCTTAAGGAAGCTTAAATATTTTAAGGTTGATGATTCATTGTTGATTTCGTTCTACTGGTCCTTCCTTGAATCTGTTCTATCTTTTGCCCTGATCTGCTGGTTTGGCAACCTGAATCTGAGAAGCAAGAACAAACTGGGTGCTGATCTTCCAGCCTTCTCTTCCATCTATCATTCACGTGTTTTCGGTAAAGCAAAATCCGTCTGCGATGATTCTTCACAGCCCTTTGTTAATAACTTCCAGTTATTCCCATCAAAACACAGATAACGACTCCCCAACTCCAAAACCAACAGATTCAAGTTCTCATTCATACCTGTAGCCACATAATTAATAATAACAAATTATTCATATACAATAATGATTATAATAATTATCATTATTGCCATATTGTATTATATTATTATTATTATTTTTATTATTAACACTTGACCTTCTTCTAAGTAAATACGTATATTGTTGCTCCTGTCGTTTTTTTCTTCTGTCCATCTGTACACCAACACTGCTGCTGTAAAACAACTTACCCCCCCAGGGATAATAAAGACACCCTCTCTCTCTAAAACTCCACACAAATAGCACCCTATGAATTGAACCCAGGGCCCCAGCACAGTGATGCAACAATGCTCACCACTACACCACACCTAACACATTGCAAATAATTCACAATAACTATAATGCTTTAATTTTCTAAACCCATCTACTGTATAACATAGCAGAAAGTGTCTGTGCAGTCATTCCATCCCTATTGTAAAGACGTATGACAGACACAGGCTGTTCAGTGAGTGAAAATAAGAACACAAGACAGGTTACAAATGAAAACAGTCTATGTGGTTCATCTATCTTGCTTGGCTGCTGGTAGTGTTTTGCATTTTTATGTTTGACTTTTGCGTTTGTTTTACTGCCACATACTTCCATTTAAAAAGCAATTGTCACTCTTGGAATCTTCCCCATATCCAGATGTGGCAAAACATATTCATTGTTATTAAAACATAAGAACAGTTATGACTGAAAGGAGGCGATTTGGCCTATCTAGCCTGGTAATTAGTTTGGTAATTATTAGCTAAGTAATCAGAGGCAATCATTTCTCCATTTCCAGAAAAATGCCAGGGTATACATTTTCACAACATGACTGGGAAGCTTGTTTTATGCCCACACAGCCCTTTGTGCAAACCCTATGTATAAAGAAGTGCCTCCTGTTGTCAGTTAAGTGCACTTCCACTTGCTTTGCATTTGTGTTCTGCGGTTCGTATGTCACCATTGATTCTGAAGATATCCACTGGGTTGGCTTTGTAAAAGCCTTTGAGGAATTCGAATACTTGAATCTGGTCCCTACGTACTGGTGTCTTCGCTGTTCAAGTCTAAAAATGTTTCATTTTTTCAGCCTGCCAGTGTAGAACATACCCTTAAAACTAGGAATGCTGGCTTAACAATACATACCTGGTCCCTGCTGCATGGTTCCTTATTCCAGCTCTGGGTCAAAAGAAGTCCTGTTTTGAAGCCAACATGGTCATCTTCTACAAGGGCCTCCCAATCTAATTTACATTTAGATATTAATTACAGTAACTGAAAATTAAATAATTGCAATCATCCTTTTCAATGTTATATTTCAATAAACCATCTCACAAGGCATGGCATTTCACTGAGTAGAGCTCAAACCTCAAGCACACGTACTGTATGCAAAACATGTAAAGGGAGGTTAAATATGAAAAAATATAAAGTTACAAATTGGGCTTTGCAAGTTACTGGTATGAAGGTAAGATTCAGTTTCACTAATATCACTTTTTTTAAATGATTGTTTTTTTCTTAAGAGGATTTGGAGAAAAACATCTGTAGTATAGTTTTTCTTTTGTGTTTGTAAAATAGTACTATGTTTTAGATATATTGATAGCGTACTGTGGATGTTTGATAGATATGTCTTTGAACTAAGATACTTAAAACCAATATTAGGCATCAAAAACTATGTTGCAGCTGATGACTCCCTTAATTTGGAATTACATCTTTGATCTTGACTAACACCTCCATGTTTCTTATATGTTCTACAAACTTTTGTTATTTACTGTTTCCATTTATACAAGGTGCCTGAGAGAAGAACAGTAAAAAAGACAAAAACTGCAAACAGCATCATCTTTGACATTCTTTATTTTGAAACAAAAAAACTCCAACCTTTTTGTAAAAGATTTTTTTGGTAAATCTAGTCACTTACATATATACTGTAATCTTACAGGAAATACTCAATAGAAAATGTATTCTGTACAGTTTTATGTGCAGAATTTCTCCCAAAGGGACAATCATAACAACATTTTTAATTAATCCCTCTCTTCTGCCCCCAATTGTTTCATTTAGTGGTCAAATGTTATACTGTGAAAACATTATCAGAAAGAATCGGGTACTAGGTTACTCATTAGTGTGTTATCATCATGTCTTAAAGATAAGGCTTTGAACAAATACTAACATTTCTTATAAAAGCTGAAGAGTTCATTACTGTGAACTTTCCTTGCTGGATCACAGGTAAAAAGGTTGTCCTTTTGAATTTTTCTTTTTCTGTTTTACATTTCTAAATCCAAGATTAATATAACCTTCTAAATAAACCTCTGTGTGGGGCACATACGTATATTATAGATATTATTGAACTATGGATAAATGTTAACAATCATTCCAGCTCTTTCCTGCAACTAAAATTCACAGAATCTGAACCTCCAAGAAATCATTTAATGTAACGTAAAATCTAAGTTTTAAAACTGTTAAGAAACTAGTAAATCGGAATAAAACACAACAAACATTAAATGGTTCTTGGAAAACATTTATCCTTCACTGCATGTGTTTTCTGTAGTTATTGCTTTTTTGCATTCTGTTTCCCTGATAAGAAATTTTGACTCAAAAATCGCACATTTGTCTTATCATTTTTATTTGTTTGTTGTGACTTACTTTGTTTCCAAACACCATGTAACTAGTCTTTTTCCTAAAGCGTTGTCTCCTCTGTATCCTCCTCTGTATCCTCAGAATCCCAGATTCAAGTTTGGGAACCAAACGATTTTTTTTTCTCATAGATCTCATAGATCTAGATCACATCAGTCATCATGGGGGTCAATGCCAAAAAGCTGCCTGAGTCACAAATGGAAAGAGAACCCTGTTGCTCCAAACTCAAGGTTGGTGAAGGTTTTGGTTGGTGCATTTGCCACAAGAGAGGCATTTCTTTAAGTTCTTGTTTGTTTCATTTAAAGCAGTCACATACTTTGACAAAAATAACAGAAGTAGCTGTAGTAGCTGAGTACTCTTGTGTTAATGTGTGTTGCCAAGTATGTTTGTTCAGGATGGATTTCTTGGTCTTTGGATGTGAGCAATACGAGCAGTAGACTGTTGATATATTGTGTCATAGGGGAGGTGAAGAGTAGCCCTTTGCTTTTGTGAATCAACAGTTACTGTACCGGATGTGTTGGAGCAGGGCACACAACTTTGTAGACTGGATGTTTAACCCAACAGCACATTTAATTAAGGCACTAGGATGTGTTCTTACTGTGTAAGGTAATTCTAGTAGCCCCTACAGGTGAAGAGCTTTGCACAGTGGAATGATTTTACCTTTGATCCTTGAATATTGGCCTCATGTTATAGAATAAACCTTATTACAAAAGTATAGTACCATAGTAAAGGTGACAGAGGTGGTGTACTTCTCATTTCTTATTTATGATATCTCTCAAAAATCTGTCATTTTTTCATTATGTCAAAAAAAAAACAATTCAGTACACAGTCAATGGAATTCTTTCTCAAAAAGATCTGAAAACCTTTTAATTCTGAGCTAATTTAATGGAAATTCTCACCTTAACATAAGGAGGGTTGAGGATAACAAGACACTTTTGGCCCAGCTGTCCTAAATCACAATCATTACCAATGTCATTTCTCAAATTTAAAGTCATGCATTCCTTTTCTACCCCATCCAAAGGTTTACACCTACCTCTTGGGTAATTCCTTTCGATCTATGGAGGTCACAGCTCCCTTATTGTATGCCCAACGTTCTGGCCTCAGCCAAATGGGTTAAGCCAAATATCACTATACCTAAGTGCTCGGTAAACATCCTCTTTGTGAGCTTTTATTTGGGATGTAATGTACACAAAAAAAAACTAAATAAAAACAGAAATCCTAATAACTTTCACAATCATAATGTTTAATCGGACATGTTCCCAGTTGCCACATGGTGTTTTGGAGTTCATTCCATGAGCAAAAATCTTCTTGGGAAATATAACCATAATCATTGATCATTTGTTTAAAGTGGGATCTATATCCCTCTACTATTTCATTTTTAATGATTAACTTTGCTTATCAGTATGCTGCATTCCTGTCCAGTATTTCTTTAGTTATTTGCTGCTATCAGTGAAGGTTACAGGACAGCAAATAGACAGGAGGGATAGCCTCTGCCCTACAGCTGATTATTTAGGTTTAAGTAAACACCAATGTTCAATCACAGTTCACTGAGCAGGGAGTTCTTGCAGAGTTATAGATCTGGCGCGTGCGACCTTTTGGCCACTCTGTGCTGAGTTTATATTAATATTTTTCTCACAGCTCATTTGTTCAAGACTTAGATATTAAATTGATGATAGATGGCCATATCACCATTTAACCCTGCAACTCACAACTGGCAACCCACTGAAGCTCAGCAGGTGTGAGCCTGGTCAGTGCCTGGATGGGAGACCTCCTGGGAAAAACTAAGGTTACTGCTGGAAGAGGTGTTAGTGGGGACAGCAGGGGGTGCTAACCCTGCGGTCTGTGCCCCATTATAGTGACGGGGACACTATACTGTAAACAGGCGCCGTCCTTCGGATGAGATGTAAAACCGAGGTCCTGACTCTCTGTGGTCATTAAAAATCCCAGGGTGTTTCTCCAAAAGATTAGGGGTATAACTTCCCATTGGCCCTTACCAATCATGGCTTCCTTATAATCCCCATCTATGAATTGGCTTCATAACTCTGTTCTTCTCCCCACTAATAGCTGGTGTGTGGTGAGCGTTCTGGTGCACTATGGCTGCTGTCGCATCATCCAGGTGGATGCTGCACATTGGTGGTGGTGGAGGAGAGTCCCCATTACCTATAAAGCGCTTTGAGTGGAGTGTCCAGAAAAGCGCTATATAAGTGTAAGCAATTATTATTATTATATTAAACTGGTTTTAATGCAGATCCACAGAATTTTCATTTCTGAATTTGCAGAATTGCAGAATCTTAATCTGAAATTTTATTCAACACATTTGCGTGTAATTAGGATTATGCTATGCACACCTGACATGAATGTTTTGACATTGGTGTCATGTCCTTTCTCAAAGAGCCCATCATTGGAATCTGTGCTTTGAAAACAACATTAATGAGCTGGAAGAGGAGAAAAGCATACTAATCCATGAAATGTAGATCTGACCTTAATAACGAAAGTGGAAACTATAGGCCAAACATTTGTAAACTGGTCAAGCAAGTTTAATTATCGGAAAATGTAAATCAGAAGGACAAATAAAAAATAATGACATTTTAATAGACATAAGAATTGTTACACACAATAGGACATGTAGCGCACCTAGCCCATTTGGTAGTTAGCAGCTAATTGAATGAAGGATCTCATCCAGGCATTTTTTGAAGAAAGCCAAGGTATAGACTTCAATGACATTTCTGGGTAGCTTGTTCCTTTCTCCTACAACCCTTTGTGTAAAGCTATGCCTATTATTTTCAATTAAATGCACTTATGCCTCTTATGCCCTCTGGTTTATGTTTTATGGTTTATTCTGTCCACCACGTGGTGTTGTCAGGCTAGGAGGATTGTGAATATTTGTATGAAGTCCCCTCGTGTTCAGTACTAAAAAGATTCAGTTCTTTATGTCTGTCGGTATGGAGAGTTTGCTCTTTCTGGACTGATTTCAGAGCTCCAGTATTTTTTTTTATCACATGCTGACTATAATTATACACAACATTTTAAACATTGTTGCATTTCTAAACATCTCCAATATTTTAACACAGCACCCCTTAATTTAAAGTCTGCTCTTTTGACTATATAATATTTTATTGCACTATATCATGCATTATCACTATAATATTTTGTCTGCCTTTTAATTGTTTCCAAAGCATTGTCTACTAAATGATAGTATGTAGACTGTATGCAAACAAATACTTAAGTCTTTTGCATAAGTATCCTTTACTAAGTCTGTATTTCCTATTTTGCATGTATTTTTTAATCTTTTTACCCTGCACTTGTCTACACTAAGCATCTTCTGCCAGGTACTTGCCAAGTCTTGAGCTGTAACTAAACCTTTTTGAATTTCAGCTCCAAACAGTGTTTAGTAAACCTCCTGTTTTAGTATCATTTTTGGCCTGTGACATTTCCTGATGTACTGTATATCATCAAATTGAATGGTGATATACTGTACGTCATTAACTAGTTACATCTGCAGATACACAGATAACTGGAATGGAAACAACAGAACGGTAGCAGGGGTCTCACAAAGACTTAGAGAAATGGATTTGGCAGACACTTTAAAAGTGCAGTTTAATATTGACAATTGCAAAGGAATCCAGGCAGATATCAAGAGCTATACTCTATACCAGGGGTTCCCAAACAGTTTGGGTCCGTGCCTCCCATGACCTGTCATATTTTCACCATGCCTCCCCTCTGTCAAAAATAAGTTCTATGGCGGTGCATTATTTTACAAAAGATTATACATTTGAAAAGGAAATGATAGGTCAAAATAAAAACAAAGTGATCCAATTTTTATTATTTAAAAAAAATATATCATTTAGCATTTTCATTTATGATTTATTTAATTTATAAATTTATTTATTAAATTAAAAAATCATTTTCAAAACCAAAATACTTGTAAAAGCTCAATCCAAATAGTAAAAATACTTGACAAAACATTTTAATGAAATTCTGTGAATGTGAAAACAATTTGAAAAATTAAAATACTAATAATAATTGCTTACACTTATATAGCGCTTTTCTGGACGCTCCACTCAAAGCGCTTTACAGGTAATGGGGATCCACCAGTGTGCAGCCCCACCTGGATGATGCGACGGCATATAGTCAGCATCTTCGTAAAATGCAAATAAAATGGCTTTTGGAACAAATACTAATTTAACATGTATGTTTTTAAAAGGATGGAGGGGGAGAAATACAATGTCTCTTAATGGGATGGGTGGGATTGTTTTTTCCATAATTCATCAAACCTGGGTAGTATTTTTTAAATGGAAAATTAAATTGAGGACAGAGATTAGGAAAGTTGCCTTTAAACCGATAGTTTAAGGCATCCGGGTGAAAGATGCCTAAACTCCAGGCTCCTTCCAGCAGCATCCAGGTCAACTGAGAAAACTCTTGAATGAGCAAGACTGACCTAATATCCTGCTTTCATTTGCATTTATTACTGTATATTAATTTGAGTAATTAGAATTTATCTAGACATTTAGACTACGTAAAACTGATACAACATATTTTAAAATATTTCCAATATCTTTTCATCTGACAGGCTCTGTCTTATCTCATCATGCCTGATACCTATGCCATCTTCTTCTGTGTTACCAAACAGCTAATACGTAATTTTCCCTGCCGAAAACAAAGAAAGTAAGAAGACAATTAAAAGTAGCAGACATCCACAAGCACACTCTCTCACACACAGTCTAGTCTTGTGTGATGACCTTCTGTGACAGTGTGGGAGTGGGAGGAGCTGAGGCGAACCCCAGTGAAAGTCGACGCTCCATCTGAGGGGGTGGAGGCACTGGTGTGAGGTTGGCGAAAATCGAAAAAGGGGAAAAACAAAAAAGAAAAAGGAAAATGCGCTGTTTTGCACAGCGGTATCCAGGCTGGACTGTCCCTATTTAGCAAGGTCCAGCCTGGGGAAAAAGAACTGCTCGGGACAGCGGTATCTAGTCTGGATTATCCCTATTTAGTGGGATCCAAACTGGAAGAAAATGAACATGAGACCAAAACAAAAGAGCTCAATCTTTCCCAGTGAGAGATACTGTACATGGCGGGACAGGAAAAAAGAAAAAGAAAATAAAACAAAGGGAAAACTTGGTCTCAAACGCTCTCGTCGCAATCCCCACTGGGACTGTTGCGGGAAGGTTGTCCCCTTGTAGGGGTGTGCTCTTGCTCCGTGTGTCTTAAATGGCCCCCACTGCTAATTAGCTAGGTCAGCTGTGGTTGCTAACGTGTCATCCTTAATCCAGGGCTCTGACTCCACACTGAACACACCCCTGTGTAATGCCACACTTCGGATGAAAGTTCCAATGACCTTCTTCTGTTTTTTCCACAGATGTTCCTAGTATCCCTGTCTTTTGTCTACTTTGCCAAAGCTTTTCAAGGAAGCTATATGAAGAGCTCAATCACGCAGATAGAGAGACGCTTTGACATCCCCAGCTCTTTGATAGGAGTGATAGATGGGAGCTTTGAAATGGGTAATGAGTTCTGATATCTTTTGCTCCTGAAAAAAAAAACACATTTTGTTTGATGCAAACGGATTTAATAAAAAAGTGAATTGCGAAAATGGAATAATCGAAGAGACAGCACTGTTCCTTTGTGTTTGCTGTTGCAGGTAATCTACTGGTCATAGCCTTTGTGAGTTACTTTGGTGCCAAGCTCCATCGTCCCAGGCTGATTGGTGCAGGCTGTCTGCTGATGGCTCTGGGCTCCTTCTGTACTGCACTTCCTCATTTCTTCATGGGACAGTAAGTAGCACCTCTCCAGCTCTGCATTTCCCAAGGTGCCCAAGATGCCTCCTTCACCAGCCCTTTTTGATAACAAGAAAAGCTTTATAGTATCTTGTAGCTGTTTTTTCTTTCACCTATGGGAAACTTTGGACACAATCTGGAAACTAAGGAGAATTTTCAGTAATCATCAGCTCTGCCTCCCCAGCGGCTCCCCGTGGTATCCCTGACCGTCTAATTAAGACACGTGGTCACTGATCTACAGTAGCATACAGTACCACGCATACGTCTATTCCAACCCCAAAGTGTTGAAGCAAGCTTTTCTACAGCTTTTGACATAATCATTCAATCATCACCTTCCTTCCTACCATTTTTGTTTCTGAACTGATGGTTTTGAGATTTATTTTTCTTACTTTTGGAGTTTGAGCCTCCTCATCAAATGGCAAGGAGGCTGGCCATTAAGGAGGTGGGCCAAACCTACTCCACAAAGTAATCCAAAAATTCACTAAGCATCTAATTCTCGAATGTTGTTGTCCCTCTTAAAAATTGAATAAACCTCTATTGAGAAAAACTAGAACAAGGACTATATTTCACAATGAGTGAAGTTTATTAAATTAATTTAAAATAGTTTATCCAGCATAACTTTTAAGCAGACAGCTCATGCCATTTACAATGGTAAAAGGAGGGAGTACCTGGATCTGGCAAGAACTGTTTAATAATACCTTCCGTAACATTGATTATATGTTATGGAAGGTTATTCCATAATTCTATTCAATCATATCCTCCATATCTAGAAACTATTATCATGCTTGAAACAATTACAGATCCTTCCAAGATAATTAATGTTCTTATGATAGCTGTCTACTGAGAGACTTAACCACATTAACCTTCTCTTACGTCAAATTCAGCGTAACTAAAACTGAAGACATTACTCGTATAAAATATATAATATAAGATGTATGTTGCTTTGTCTCCTGGGTAGTCCCATTATTCCACTTGAAGATTGATTTGTCTATTCACAACAGCAGCAAAATCTTCAACAGCTATTATTATTATTTTTTCCAACAGTTATCAGTACGAAACATCCATTGAACATTCTTCCAATTTAACTGTGAACACATCTCCTTGCCTTGCCAACCAAAGTAATACTATAAAGGATACCAGCTCTCCTGATGGTCCAAAAGCAGGTACAAACTTTATATTGCTCGATCAAAGTGGATCATATTTCCACCATATGTTGTATGTCATACGGACAACTATATTTCTTAAATCAATGTAAGTTATCCAGATATCACTGGCTAAATTACAGCAATAGAGTATTGAAACATATAGCATAGCATTGTTGCATTTCTAAACCTCTTATGTTATGAATTATCTTATCTAATATACATTATTATCTTGAATATGATTTAATTAAATGTATAACACAAACACATAAGCTATATTTGGATTATTTTACAAAATGAGTAAATGTCCCAGTGTGAACGAGTGTAGCATCAACTAGCTGTTTACTGGGATTGTATATAAATCTCTTAACTTCTCTTTTATGAATTTTGGTGCATCCGTCCTTACAGAACTGCCTCCAGTCAGTGGCATTTGAGGGTTTCCTTGTATGATTAACTTGCTTCAGGTCCTGTCACAGTATTTCAATGGGTTTTACAGTAGGTCTGGACTTTGATCCCAGATGTGATATTTCTTCTTCAGCCATTCTGTTGTATACAGTATCTGTACGAACATTTAGGATCATCATCTTGCTACTTGACCCACTTTCAGCTTTTTTCAGCTTCAGCTGACTAAAGGATGGTCTGGAATTCTCCTACAGTAATTGCTGATAAATTGTGAAATTTATGGCTCTGTCAATGATGAAAGCAAAACAGCAAAGCAGCCCACAAACCAGCTTCTATCACCATGCTTGACAGCCCAGATGAGTTATTTTCTGTGCAAGGCAGTATTAGGTTTTTGCCACGCAAAACATAACTCATTGTATTAAACAACTTACTTGTGTGTCCAGCGAACATTCTTCCAGTAGTCTGGTGTATCATCACGGTGCTCTTTGTATGAACCTAAGGTGGCAAGTGATGTTTTTTTAATTAAAGTGACAGTTTCTTCCTGGCTATCTTCCCATGAACACCATTCCTATTCAGCCTGATGGTTGAGAAATGAATACTGACATTAGCCACTGCAGATCCTTAGATGTAATTCCGGGGTTATCTATGACTTCCTGGATGATTTTCTGAGTTGCTTTTTGGGAGAGCTGAAAGTGTTCTCTTGAATGCTTACTGTCCATCTCAAATTGGATGGCTGGCACCTCAAAAGTTTAAAAAAACTTTTGTAACCCTCCCCTGACTGACTCTTTTTCTGAGCTCCTCTGAAATCTCTTTTGATCAGGGCAAGATCTATGTCAGCTAACCTGTGTGGTACACAAACTCACAAGAATAGAACACTCACAAGAATTCTCTGAATAGAACAGGGCTGCCCAAACTCGTTCATCTTTACTTGTTACCAAATTAATTAACTACCTTGTTTTAATTACCTCCCTAATTGTGCTAACAAAACCCTGAGTTCACTTAGAGTATACTGATTATTAATTATTCATTTTTATGTAACTGATTTATATAATGGCTGTTTTATCTTTAAAGCACCCTTAAACATTTTTCAAGCGGTAGAATCTTTTAATATTTCACAGTGAAGAAATTTTAAAAGAATGTGTAAACTTCCACTGTGTACTGTGTCACTTTCTTTTTTATACAGTGCAAAAAGTATTAACTTAATATATGTTTCACAACTCAATAATTTTGTAAAAGTATTATTTTAACATTAATATGAAATGTATACTTTTATTTCTCATGCCAGAATATAAAATAACTTAGCTGACGTTAGGTATTGTCATAAAAGAAGGGTGGGAAATTCTCATAGCAAACAGAAACCATAGCGTATCAATTAAAGTGCAGTAGAAAACATGTGACCAATTAAAAACTTTTAAAGGATTCAGCAATGTCATTACTGAAAAGTTTCCCGAGCTCCAATGCCTGTTTCTTCTGTTTTCCTGTAGAGTGTGAGCAAGAGGTTGGTTCATCTATGTGGATTTATGTTTTCCTGGGTAATATGCTAAGAGGTATTGGAGAAACACCCATTATGCCTTTAGGATTATCTTATTTGGATGACTTTTCTCAGGAAGAAAACACTGCTTTCTACATTGGTAAGTAACACACATACCTTGCTAAGTGAAAAAAATGTGTACATAGTAAATATTTACAAATACCAAAGGGTGCATCAATAAGCATTACAAAAGGCAATGCATTTATTCATACTGAAGGCATAGCCAAGCTACTAGCATCAGCACTCTACCCTTCACCATGCACTGCAGGACCTGTATCAGACCATGCACACAGTGTCGAATATTACACTGAGAGCCTCATCAAGGAGGATTTGCATTCTTTGTCATCACTTCTACATTGTTTCAGACCCAGCAGGATGCACATTTTGTTGGACCCTGTATTGCACTGTGGGTAATGTCGTGTAAGGCACACATGGATATTTTGAGTTCATTGCAATGAGAGCAGGTTCCCATAATCATGCCTTCCTGGGTTTGGAACCCAGGTTAATGTTCATTTTAGACATTTACTTGGCCACTCCTGAAGACATTTCTCCACATAAACACCTGTTTCCTGTTTGCATACCCTTCATCACAAGACAAACCTGAATCCTAATGTGCACCTACAGTGTTCCTGACCATATTTGTAAAAGGCCAGCCACCTGATACAGTATATTTTACTACCATGGACAGGTGGGACTGTGGTCTCATAACAAAACAGACAATAGCATTATAGTTCTCCTTTTAGCAATGTAACTCCTTTTTGGTCATAAGAAGTCTTGTTATTTATTGAAACACAGATATTGTATTTCACTCTGTTTCTGTTAACTGCTCATTCTCTCACATATTTAATTACCAAAAACATGTTTTCCCTTTATACACAAGATAGACTGTCATTGTAAAGTAATTGAGGAGCCCTTGTACAATAAAATTTGAATTGGCTGTTTTTTGCAGCTTGTGTGCAGACAGTTGGAATAATGGGTCCCATGTTTGGGTTTCTCCTGGGATCCCTTTGTGCCAAGATGTATGTGGACATTGGATCTGTTGACTTAGGTATGTATATTTCACCTTCATTCTGCATCACCAATTAACAAGCTATTGGAATCCGGAACAAGCCATCTAGCCTTGTTGTTGATGCAGATACCTTGGCTTTTTTTTTAAATTACTGAACACTTTGGATCAGTTAGCTCTTAAATATCAGATAGGCTAGATGGTCTGAATGACCAAATTTTATTTGTAACTTATGTTCCTACAGGGGAGCACATGGAATTTTCTTAGTGTAAGGAATTTATTATTTTGGGAATATTTTGATACATAATAATATTGCAATATATTGAAAGTTACAAATTCCCTGCTGCCTAAAGCTAAAAAAAAAATAACATAATGAAATTTAAATAAAATGAAAAAGAAAAATACACTGCAGTTTAGCAATAAAACATTTTAGAAAAACTAATACCAAGCATTTACTGAAAGTATTATTGAAACACTCCTTCAAATCCATTATTAGCTAATCTGTTAGCAGCCTTATATTTAGAAATACAGTACGAAATATAGTATAGACAGATAAGTGATTGCTTTGCAGTACTTTTCAGTGCTGTGACTTCTGTGATTTTTCTTTTTGAAACATTTCTAAAACTTGTGTCCTGAGAAAGCTGCTCACTTACTTTGGCCAGTGTTCTGTTTGTTCGCCAGTAGCTGGTGTCTGTCTTTTTAAGTGTGTGCTGAAGTAATACGTATTATAAAATAATACGGCGAACAGTGCAAAATAACATGGCGATTATCAAATAGTACAACTACAGTCAAGTGCAGTTTTAAGTTCAAGTTTGGCTTACTTCAAAGGACGTGGTAGAATTCATGCTCACTTGAACATTAAATTTAATCTTCTAAACTAAAGCAGTATGTGCATACCGACATCTGTGATTTCCCAAATTTGTCAATTAATCAAGATGAAAATCAGCAGTAACTCAAGGGCATGCTGTCCTCCCCCCCACAGACAGTTTGACAATCCACCCCAAGGACTCTCGGTGGGTGGGGGCCTGGTGGCTTGGGTTCCTGGTGACTGGAGTGGCGGCACTCCTGGCTGGCATTCCATTCTGGTTCCTGCCCAGATCCCTTCCGAAGCAGGGAAAGACCGAGAGCAGTAACGGCCCGTCGCCGGAACAGGCCACATTTATACAGGAAATCAAAAGGGAACCTAGCGCTGAGAAACCCCAAGCTGTCACGATTTCTGAAATGGCTAAAGGCAAGTGTCCGAGTGTTCCCGCGAGATGACAATGCTGCATGATGGCATTAGAGTAATGAGTAAGTGTTTAACAGTATGGGGCTATCTTTTTCTCCTCCTGAAGGCCTCTAAAAAGATAATCACTCAAAATTCCGTTAAATGGTATGAAATGGTTTAACACAAGGCTATACAAATCAGGCAGCTAATTTAATCACTCCCTAAAAACTATACATCTCACCCTAACTCTTAAAGTGACTAAGGGATATCCATATTTATATGTATGGAATACATATGCACTGGATAAAAAAAGGATGAGCACATGAAGTTGAGTTCTCATAGCTTTATTAACAGGGTACACAAAATAACTTGAGTGAACACGGCAAAAAGTTTGTTTCTGAAAACACTTCAAGCTCAAATCACAGGTTTGGCATTAGAGGGAATCTTTCAGTATAAAAAAATGAAAGTGCACATTTACCACCTATCTGCACTGCAGAGCATAATCACAAAGTAACAACATCCCTCCAGAAAAATGACTTTGTCTAGCACGCTTTTTATGTCAGTTCTCTTCATTTCTGCCCCACAACCTTTTCACTGTAATCATTGCAGTTTATCATTAACATCATGACTCAATTTTGTTAACTGAAATAATCACACATTTATCTAGGTCTTATCTCACTTACAACATTCTCTTTGAAAAAACTCATTTTAGCTTTTGGCTTTTAAAAGTTAAAACAAAAAAAAGAAACAAAATGAAAGATTATCTTCTCAAGTTTACAACAAGTAGTTACTGCTACCTTCGGCAGTACAATTCACCTTTATGAACAGTAATGCAGTCTTTCCTAATCCTAACTTTAATCGTCACTAGCACAACAAGCTCTGGCAAGTTCACAGCCACGTTTAATAAAAGGCCAAAAACTAAATCATTCTGAAGGAATTGATTTTGAAAATGTATTTAGACAACAGGATTTCTGGACATCTCATTCTTATCTAGTAAACATCCTTTTACATTTTTGCAGTTATAGAGGTTACAAGTAAGAGAGAAATGGAAATTAAAAAGGTGCAACATCCTCTTTACTTTTATCAATCAACTATTTTTAAGAAAATGGTCAACATTATTTTATAAACAGAAAAACAGGAAGTGTCACTAACACCTGCCACATTGTTTTTTTTTGTAAATCCTTCTTATTTTGTTTTTCTTGTTAGATGACGTTGCATCTTCTGCTACATGTTGTGATGTGATTTTTTTCACCGCAGCCATGCTGTGATGTGCAGGATAACTACTTTTTGTGTGTCTTTTTCAGTAGCATTCAATATCAGTCACTGTTTCAAAACACTGATGTATCTCTAATTACACTAGTATTTATATCAGCATTAGAAGCTGTCTTTGTTGACATGGGGCATTGTTTTATTACCAACAATATGGAGATATCAGCACATTGATTTCCTTTCAGCCATGTGCTTCTCTACTATCACAAGCATTTCATTAATTACATTTCAGTCATCAATGCAAGGTTCCATGTAGAGTTGATTTGGGATTTGAATTAATTTCTTACAATAATCAGTTAAACCAGCTGTACTTATTGACTTATCCATTTAACACCGGTTTCAAAGCCCATATAGCTTCTACTGCTTTTTTTCAATGAAAAGGATATCCAACACACCTGAAAACATACGATGGATTTAGAAGATTTATGTTTGTTTGTGCTGCTCATAGTGATTTTAACATTTCCATTTCTTTACTCTCTAGATTTTCTGCCCTCATTGAAACGGCTCTTCTGCAATTCTGTGTTTGTCTTGTTGCTGTGTGTGTCCATAGTCCAAGTCAACAGTTTCATGGGAATGATTACTTTTAAGCCCAAGTATATGGAGCAGATCTATGGTCAGTCTGCCTCCAAGGCCATTTTCTTAATAGGTATGTTGTGCTTTTGCAATGATTTATTGCCTTGTAAAATCCCTATGTTTCTCACCACATAATTGCAGCAGTATTTATCATGAAGTTATTTGTTCATTAAACAATCCTCTCCTTGCTCTGATAAAATCTCCTTATATAGATCAGTCTTTTACAGTTCAGGTTCATAAAAAAACTATTGTACACAATGTCTTATCCTCTATCTGTTACATTTGCCTGCAGCACAATCCATGTCATGCTTTTATATACAGAAAAACAGGAGACAAGAAACGCATACAATACATTAATACAAATATATATTTTTGGATTTTAAATGTTAAAAGGGATATTTTAAGATTTCATGTGACAACGCCATTAAATCTCTTTTTTTTCCAGGCATCCTGAATTTGCCGGCTGTTGCACTTGGAATTATCACTGGTGGATTTATCCTGAAAAGGTTCAAGCTGAGTGTGATTGGTGCAGCAAGAATAACAATTGGAGCATCCTTTACATCCTTCCTCATCCTCCTAATATATTATGGACTGAGCTGTGAGAACACACAAGTGGCTGGATTGACAGTCTCATATGAAGGGTATAGCACTGTTATTCTATAAACATTAACATTCAGTATAAACTGTATGGAGTGTCATCAAGACCTTATGGTCTTATTCTATAAACTCTATAAAATCTATATAAATTCTATAAAATTTTGAATACAGGGTGAGATCTCTGCCTCTGTCCTGGAGGCTAGCTATTTGTTTCAGCTAAAAACTATGCTATTAGGCTAATGTATTTGGAGACCCTGGGTGGGCTTTTTTCTAGTTTGTTTTATATTTTAACACTTAGTTGTTAGAAAGGCATATTCGGTAGCTTCCTTTCAATTACTGCTGTACATGAGACATTGTCATAAAGTTACTATTGCTACTTGTAAAAATAGAGTCAAATTTAGAAACTGTAGTGTTTATTTTAGTGATGAGCTCTGGAAAGCAAATTGCTCACATTCATATTTGATTTATGTATCCAGGTATGACTGACATCTCTGCTGTTGGCTTTCACTGTCAATGATCATTTCCTTAAGCAATACATGACTGTGCATGAATGATTTAGCTAAAAAAAAGCACTTTCATGTCATAGCAACATATGTTCTAATGCTCTAGTCATCATTTTTCATTTAATCATTTCTAACCAATCACTTCAGTTAATATATCTCAAATTAACTTATCCATTTTGTTCAATCTAAGAGTGAAACAAGTGTCATACCAGGAGAACAGTCTGTTGTCCCAGTGCAACCTGGGATGCACCTGCTCTCTGAAGATCTGGGATCCTGTCTGTGCTGATCATGGTGTGACATTTGCATCTCCCTGTCTTGCTGGGTGCAAAACATCAACTGGGGCAGGGAAACAGCTGGTTAGTTTTTTTTCCATTCTTATTTCAACCAAAGTAAAGCCCTGTATGGACTCTCAGGATGGATTTATTAACAACTTGACCTTAGCCTTATCAGTACATGGTGTACAATTCTATTTAACCATAAAAATTAGGCAATATAGACAAAAGGCATGTGCCACATGCAAGATTCCCTGAACTCCATGACCAGGGGAAGAATGGGTCCTCTTGTTTTCCACCAGTTCCTTGAAAGGAGATGGGTTTCTCACGCGGGCAGGAGGAACTGTAGTATCTCTCACCAACATTAGCATTCTGATTCTCCTCTCCCTTCATTTAAGGACAAGGTAGAATCCAAGGTCCACTTTGACCTATTGCAATGTAACAACAGTAGTGAAAACATGTATCTTACTTCTTGAATATCAGGGCCATGAGCTAATGGCTTGAAAGAAATCTTTTAAGGAACTTTAAATGTGGCTGATTTTATTTATGTGCTTAGCACCGAGCTGTGAACGTAATTCTTAGCTCTTGAATTTTTTCCTTCTTTGTGGTAGATTTATAGTTCATTGGTTTCATTATGTGGTTTCAGATCCATTATTGACTGCAAAGAGAAAATGATCTGGAGTCTTTTAGATTAACTTGTAATAATGAGACATTTTTAGAACATTGTTCATGCATACCATATTTAAATATCCCACTGCATGGTACTATATATCTACTATATCTTTCTTTTCTGGGGGTGTGGGTTTTAATTTCATTAGGTTTTCCATAACTGCAGCTGCCTTGAAGCTGGCCCTCTACAGTCTGAGAACACATCGGCTATCCTGGGACAGTGCCCCAGACCAAACGACTGTGAGAGCATGTTTAAGTACTACATGATATTTTCAGTCATTGGTGCATATATATCAGCCTGTGGAGCCACTCCTGGGTACATTATACTGCTCAGGTAATGTATTATTTCAAAAATGAGTTTATGGTTTGTTGTGCTGTATTGCTGTTTAGAGAACTGACTTCATATAATTACATCAGTTCAGGCATTTATGACCTGGCTTTTAAATAATATAAATAATTAATTGAAGAAAAATGAGTGGAAAGCTCATGGTTGTACATTTAGTATTTTATAAATCGTATTTAATCATTCTTCATCTGTTAATACATTTTCACTGTGCTTTCTTAAGGTCCATTAAGCCAGAACTGAAATCACTAGCCCTGGGAATCCAGACTTTGTTTGTAAGAACTCTAGGTAAGAACAGATTATTAGCATTATTAAATAATTCAGTAGTTACACCGAACTACAATGCAGATAATGTGGAGGCATAATTTGAATTTGTTCCCCTTTATTGTCTTAACTCACCTGGTTGAAATAATGGTCATGTGGATGAGGCTTTTAAAACATCTTATTAAAATGGACAAGCCGTTGAGCTAATGTGTGGCTGATGAAACAGTGCATGGCCTGATGAGAATTAATAATGAAGTATGCTAGAACTGTGATGAATTGTAATGATTGATAATGGGTATACCAGAACAGTAATACATATACAGTATATGTGGGTATACTGTAAGCTCTTCTTTGTTAGTATAGTAGCACCTATTCCTTCCTGTCACAGAGACCAAGGTTTCATTCCCCTACAGCGGTAGGACAAAGTTCTGTATTTGAAATAGTGTACAACCTCTAAAATTTGGCCTCTAAAACTCTAAACTGGCTTAAATCCCAGCTGAAAAGCTGCACCCATTAACAACTTTAGGTACTCCACCTGAATTACTCCGGTATATGCCCTATTTGCTGTATAGATAACAACAAATTGACACCTGAAGAAGGCTCCAAAGCTGAAATGTTGAGTTCTTTTCTTCTCTTTACCTGCATCATAAAGGATTCTGAATACAGACTAGTTTCAATATCATTAATTTGGTTTTCTCACCACATGATTTTTATATTATGGTTACAGAATAAGAGTTCTTTAATTGGCATTCTTGCTTTGTTAACAGTAATGAGTAAATAATGTTATAGGTAAGACAATTTCCAGAGTGATAAGCTTCTTCCAGGTAATATTATAGTAATGTAAATAATTGCTTATGTAAAGTTGTCTTTTATTAATGTGCTTTCAGGTGGAATTCCTGCCCCTATATATTTTGGGGCTCTTATTGACAGGACCTGTTTGAAGTGGGGCTCCAAACGGTGTGGGGGTCGTGGGGCCTGCCGACTATATGATTCAGATGCATTCAGGTGACATTTATAATCCTTATAAAAGAAAATTAGCATCTTCTGTATAAGAACCAGATAATGAAAAAAATGCTTTTCATTTTTATGTGGTGAATGTGCGTCGTTAAAAGCTGAATATATATACGTGGAATTCATCCGGCTTTCCGGGATTCATCAAAATAGATTTATTACATTACCATTATTAAATACAAAAGGTGTCCAGTAATTGCCACCCAAGTGACAAAAGCAGTTCAATGTTTCCCCACACTGGTACAACGAGGAACCGGTCAATCACTATCAGCTTCCTTCTCATGAGGAGGGAGATCTCCTCTTTCCATGGTAATAGACTGACCTGTCTCAAGACTCAGCAGTCAAATTTCAAAAGAACAAGTAAAGGTTTGTTCTATGCTGAAAAGAGAAGAAAAAAAAAGTCACCCGAAGAAGGCTCCACAGCCGAAACGTTGTTTCCTTTCATCTCTTTTCAGTATAGAATAAACCTTTACTTGTTCCTTTGCAGCCTACGCATGCTGACGCAGCTGCCTACTTGAGCTATTTGAGCAATCAAATTGTAGTGCAACTGTGACCAGGGTGGCTTTGCTCTAGCTGGGATTTAGCCATGGCTGTTCATGGAAAATATGGCTTCTGAGCCACATATTAACACTTCCCAGTGAGCATTAAGCTGTACTTGCCAACAGGTTATGTTTGTCACGGACGTCCAAAGGGACTAACCGTGGGGAGCAGGAGAGCGGAAAAAGACCCATATGCGTAGCGGCGAGACGGGAAAAAGGCCCGGGCTCATTAGTGCAAAGAGTTCAGGAATGCCGTATAGAAACCTATGCCCTCGGGGAGCGGACGTGGGGCGCCCTGGTGCTAGGCGGGTCTCAGGACATCCAAACGTCAATGCTGAGCCAGGACAGCATTGACGTGCAAGACCCGGAAATATATAGCCCAATGGAAAGAGAGGGACCGGAAGGACAGCAGACCGGAAACTAGGGACAGGACAGAGAAGGAGCGCCCTCTGGCTGCAGAGGGCGTGACAACACTAAGATGCGATAAAGCTGACTTTAGCTTTAGCTGCTCCAGTGACTACAAAACAAAAGACAGGACCAACACCCATAAACAGGACAATCACTCAGATTGTGAAACAAATTTCTTTCTGAACCTATATAAGTGTTGGGAACCCCTTGCAGTATGTCTGTTCTGCCAGGCAGACCCAGCGCGCGTTGCTTATTGAGCTCAATAAAACCGAAACTGCACAAGACTGTGCCCTGCTCCCCTGATGAAGGATTTCCCACGATACTGGACAAGCCTGCATGTTGTCACTGGTATCTGAACCCTAGATGCCACACATTATTATGCCGCTCATCCCACAAATGTTCAATGGGGCTTAAGTCTCGCAAGAAGTACGTCCTTGACACAACTGTCACAGTCTTATTTCACAGTAATCTTTTGTTACACAAGCAGCATGAGGACATAAGTTGTCCTGCTCAAGTGTTGGTACATCAGGAATTGCTTACAGGAAGGGAAGGTAGTGAGGTTCCAGGACTTGATCAATCTAGTACTATGTCAGGTCACTCGGGTTGTGGTACAATTAAGCTCACTGGTGATTAGATGGCCTTTGCCAGAACATAACTTCCCCATGTATCTTGGATCTGGTTTCCCTGATTCTTGGCCTGTTTTTTGCAGGCTGTGTTTTGCTGAATCAATTTAACCAGGATAGAAATTAGTGGTTGTGAAAACCCCAGACAGTGAGTGACCTGCACTAATATACCGTAGTCTACCCTCAGATAAATTGATAGAGAGAAGGTGTTGTTTTCTTGATAAAAGGGGCATTTTTCAAGATTTTTACAGGAAATGTCTACTTGAAATCATTAGATTCTGTAATTGATGTCATTCCCTTGAACACTAATGATTTCAAGTAGACATTTCCTGTAACTATTTACTATTCTTTTATATCAACTTTTAGGACATTTGGTCCATTTCAGGTTCGAACTGCTTCAGGTCTGTGATATTAGGGCTGTATGAACAGCTCATTTCAGGTACTGCCACTAAATTTCGATGGGATTTAGGTCAAGCCTGTTGTAATAGACAAATAAGTTCTGGATCCCGAGATGAAGTTTAAACACCTGACTTAATCGTATGCAAGAAACAATAAGATCAATGTATTGTTCTGAATATAGGTACAGAACTTCCAGTTTATTTAGCAAACTTCAACTGTCTCTGATGCAAATTGTTACCATGGTAATGGGGGGAGGTCACCTGTGTTTCGACATTCCCTAAATCTTGACCACTTTGAATGGCCGGTTTTATCTTTCCTTAGTTAGGGAGTCTCTGTCTTGCAATTGGATTCTCTTATCAGTTAACTCCCATCCCTGCCATAACTCAAAAGTGCTTATGCATGGAATGTGTTGTGTCACAAGAAGTCTTTCTGCAGAAAGAAATCAGTTAACCCCTTTTTCACATTTTAGATCTTTCTTCCAAGACTGTGACTTGACCAATCCAAGGTTTTCCAAAAATGAAAGAAAATTCTTCCCAGTCCATTCTGTTGTAGATCTGCTTGTTTGATGGCAGTGTTTGGTTCTTAGGAAGGTGTAGGTACTCTACAGTAATTAGAAAACATCTCAGTTTGCAAAAGAGAATGTGGAATATACAAAAGACTACTGGAAGAATGTTTTCTAGACAGTCAAGTCAAATGATGAACTGTTTGACTACAATGAGAAATTATTTTTGTGGTATAGATCAAGCACTGATTTCCAATCAGCAGGTTTATCTCAAATGAGCTAAGTTGAAATGGAAACCTGTAGACATGGGTTATCTCCATGTTTAAGACTCTTAGGAGATCTAATTAAGCTTAAGGCTTAAATCTATGAGAATATGGACCAGGGTTCACAAACCTTTTCTTGGTATTGCATGTACATATGAATGGTCATGGAATAATAGCCGTATACTTAAATGTTAAGAATTTGTTGGCTCATTATCAATTATTAAAATGTATTTCATTCAATGCAACTAAAGGATGATCATGATAGAGGAGATAAGGACTCGGTCAGTGCCAAATCAATGTTCTGCCATCTGTTCCTACAGAGTTGTGTACCTTGGACTGATTTATGGACTGTACTCACTATCATATATCCTGTGGGGTACGCTGTATGCCAAACTCTCAAGAAGACACCGACAAGACACAGTAAAGAAAAATGGGAAGAATGATGGCAACGCAAATGGACAGGGGGACAATATGCACAACCAGAAAGTATCGCCCATTGGAACATCCAATAAAGAGGAAGTGGTGGAGCGCGAGACAAGCATGTAAGAAGAGCCTGAAGACTCTAGACAGTGACAAGTGCAATAAAATCATTGCATTTTGTCACTTAAATACTAGGCCCTTTTATTGCCCTTAATTCATAATATACTGTAGGTCATTAAACAAAGGGAGCATACCAGCTGGTCAAAAACATTCTGAACTCTTAGAAAAGTATTTGCATAGCCCAGAATCATACAGTATAAGGCTGCATTTTCTAGTTTTGTAAGGAGTCATTTGGATGCCTGTGTTAGAGTTTCATTTTATAGCTCCTGAAAAGCAAAACAAAGATAATTGATTTTTTATTTTAAACATAAGTCTGACCCTAAAATGAATTTTGTGGTGTTCCTTCTATCTGAAACTGCTAAACACAATAGCATGGGTTATTAAAAATGTAGGAAAGGTCACAAATAAGATGGTGCAAGTCATCCTACTCATTTGATCACCAGTAGAAGCCCCCATCAATCCATATCAAAAAAGCTCACAAAGACTTCTCTCTCCTCAACGTTTCTGAGGTTTGTATTCGTTTAGATGAATACATTGCAAATGACTCAAAAACAAAAGTTCTTAAGGTTTTATTCTTCTGAAATTTGACATCACGTATCATTATTTTAAAACAAATCTGGCCACAAATAGTGTTTTGTGCAAAACTTTTAAGTTTTGATGATGAGGCACTTAACATCTCTCTCTTGCTTCAGTGCATTTTAAAATTTTAAATTGTATTATATTTTATTATTTAACAAATAGAAACTACAACTACACTGAACAGAAACTTTACTGAACCAGGTTTATAATGTGAATATATGTTGCATTAACAGCTGAAATGCAGTATTTGTATGTACAGATTTACTTTCATTTCCAAAATCTATTTTTTCTATTGTGTTGTTCAAACTTTAGAGATAATGCCTGCTGCACTGTACTTGTCATTAAATGTAAAGTGTCTCAGCTTTTTGTAATTTCTTATCACTTTAATTAACCATTTTAGATTTTATTTAAAAATACACAGAATGGGTCACATTTAAAAAATGAAAGAAAGGATACAAATGAGAGGAAGCGGCAATATGGACAAGCAATGAAATGGACAATGTAAGGATATACAGCATATAAAAGCATATCATTTAAACACTGTGTTTTTAGTGTTATGTCTTCAGGGCAGCATTGTAGAGAAGCAGTTAGGGTTCTGGACTTAAAACTGGAAGACTGCTGTGAAGTTCAAATGTCACACTGCTGTTGTACCCTTGAGGAACATACTTTATCTGACCAATCTAGATCTCGACTTGTTCCAATACAATACCTTAAATTGGAACAAACATAATTCACTTTTAATAAAAGCACCAGTTAAAGAAGTTACAAATATGAGGCACAGGTGGTGTTACGGTATACTGTATTAAGGAAAGGATCCTATACGTGGAGCAAGGTTCCTGAGGGAGTCCAGTAGTGAAGGTACCTACTGAGTTGGAATAACAAGATCAAACCCGGTACGTCTGAAGTCCAAAAGGTAAAAGATATCTTAATAAAGTAACGAGAGCCAAGCTCCAAAACACAAATGGTTATCTAAACAGCCGTGATCCGAAAGGGGTGGTCGAGAGAACATGCAAAGTCCAAAACACACAAGTACGGAATCGAAAATACTGAAGGTAGGGAAGCTCAAGCGCAGGGCAGAACCCAAAATACGTGCTGTCACACTTCAGTTACATAACCACCTCATGACAAATAACCTTTTTGAACCCCTCCAATCTGGCTTCTGTCAACTTCACAGCACAGAAACTGCCCTGATCAAAGTCACTAATGATCTTCTAATAGCTTCTGATTCTGGTTCTCTTTCTATACTCATCCTTCTGGATCTCAGTGCTGCTTTTGACACTGTTGACCATAATATCTTACTTTCTCGTCTTGAGACTGTGTTTGGAGTTTCTGACACTGCTCTCAAATGGTTCAAATCTTACCTCACTGATCGCTGTCACTTTGCATCTCTTAATGGGTACAGGTCTGAAATTGGTCTTGTGAAGTCTGGTATTCCTCAGGGCTCAATACTGGGCCCCCTGCTCTTCAGCATTTACATGTTTCTACTTGGTCAGCTTTTAAGATCACATGCCCTATGCTATCACTATCTGTGGCTGAAAAGCTGATCAACACATTTGTGTTCTCTCGAATTGACTACTGTAATGTTCTACTCGCTGAGATATCTAAATCTACTCTGAACAAACTGCAGTATGTCCAAAATTCAGCAGCCAGAATCCTGACCAGGTCTAGTACAAGTGTTCACATTACTCCTATCCTGGAGTCCTTGCACTGGCTTCCGGTCAAATTCTGTGTAGACTTTAAAATCCTCATGCTCACCTATAAGGCTCTGCATGGCTTTTCACCTCAGTACCTGTCTGAACTATTATCGCCCCACTCCCCACCTCGCAACCTTCGCTCTTCTAATTCTGCTCTCCTTACTGTCCCCCAAGCCCGTCTACATTGTATTGGTGACAGGGCCTTCTCCTGTTATGCCCCCAAGCTCTGGAACTCTCTCCCCAAGGATATCAGAGGGTCACCTTCTCTAAACTCCTTCAAATCCAGACTCAAAACCCTCTTCTTTAGAAGAGCATTTACTGAACTGGTTCCATTCTTCACCCCTCTGCTTTTCTTAGTACCACCATCCACGGTCTCCTCTATATATTGTTATTGTGTTTTATCTTGTGTATTCTTCTTATTTATTGTTGTTGTCATCCTGTAAAGCGCTTTGAGAAGCCACTTTTAAAGGCACTATATAAAATAAAGTTTATTATTATTATTTTTAAAATACTGAGCGTAGAAGGAGGAACTGGCTGAGCTCAAGTGAACCTGGAGTGAGGGTGTGGTGGAGATGCGATCAGTAGATTGGTCAGCTAATTAGGTGAGAGGAATGGCCTCTTAAAGGGACCGAGGCTGACCTCCTGGACCGCCTGGAACTCCTAACGGGTAGGTTGCTATTCTGGCAGGTTTTGGCCGCAGAAAGTGATACTCTGGCATCTTTGAAGAAGCAGCTGCATGAGGTCCTTGGATGTATTAATTACAAACTACCAAAGGGGCTAGATGGGTGGAATGGCCTCCGCTCTTCTGTCCTTAAATCAAGAGATGTTGTGTTAAAAGTGTATAATGCACAACTAAGTAATTTCTGACATTTTTTTCACTACAGTACAAAACAGATAGCTCTGAACATAAGAAATTAAGAAAGGTAACAAACAACAGGAGGCCATTTGGCCCATCTAGATTCTTTGATTGAAGTTGAAGATCTTATCCAGCTGTTTCTTGAAAGAAGCTGAGGTACCAGCTTCATCAACATGGCCGGAGTCAGTCCAATGGGATGTCCTAGACTGACAGGTTGAATAACTGTAATCTTTTCAGTCTTGAACAGATAATTCTATGATGGGACCTGATTCAAGTATTGAATAATCAAAGGTATTAACTCAAACAAATGTCTTTAGAATCAAGAGTGAAACACAAACAAAAAGATACAAGTGGAAACTATGGGGGAGTGTATTTAAAACGGAGAATGGGAAGCACTTTTTTACACAACAGGTTTGGCTCTGAGACTTTAACAAGCTACTGTACCAAGCCATGTTGTTGAAGGAGCTTTCTATCAGGCAGTGACTGGATGAGATCCCCACTCAAATTACTTTACAGGTAATGGGGATCCTCTCCACCACCACCAATGTACAGGCCCACCTGGATGATGCGACGGCAGCCATAGTGCGCCAGAACATTCCCCACACACCAGCTATCAGTGGGGAGGAGAACAGAGTGATGAAGCCAATTCACTGACAGATTATTAGGAGGCCATGATTCGTAAGGGCCAATGGGAAATTTGGCCAGGACACTGGGATTACACCCCTACTCTTTTTGAGAAACGCTCAGGTATTTTTAATGACAGAGAGTCTGGACCTCAGTTTTACGTCTTATCCGAAGGATGGATTTCTATATTTGAACCTGCTAAAGAGAGCTTGTTATTCTGTTTAGGGAATGTCCTGAGTGAAAAATTACCTTTCCTGCTTGGTGGATAGAAATCTGTTACTATACTGGTGTATTAGGACCCACATAAGCTGCAGGGTGAGCGCCCCCTGGTGGCCTCATTAACACCTCTTCCAGCAGTAAAACTAGTTTTTCCCTGGAGGTCTTCCATCCAGGTACTGATCAGGCTCACACCTGCTGATCTTCAGTGGGTTGCCAGTTGTGAGTTACAGGGTGATATGGCTGCTGAAAGTCTCTCTCTGCAAACCCAGATGCCACAAAATAAATGAGAGCCTGTCTCCCTAGTCTAAAAATACATCCACCAAGCAGGAAAGGTAATTTTTCACTCAGGACCTTCCCTAAACAGAATAACAAGCTCTCTTTAGCAGGTTCAAATATAGAAATCCAATCAGATCTTTTTGGATGATCTCAAGGAAGGACATCTTTGTCTCCTCTATCTCTTGTGGTCTCTCCTGTGGTCACTATCCTTTTTACCCTGTTCTGCCTTGATCTTATATCCTACACTTTTGACACTCTGAATAATTTACCCAGATTCTTTTGATCAGTGTGTTTCACACCCACCACAACTAAGTAAACATCATTTGGTTTGAAACTCTTATAAAAGCAGAGAAGTTCTCCCTGTATGTCCCTGTGTCCAGTGTCCAGTAGATGCTCAATACAGTATCTCGTGTCTTTCTCAGTCTTTTCAGCTGTCTCTCTACAGTGAATAGTGCATCTTTCCACACTACCATCACTGTCACAAGGAAACACTGAAGCTTTCCACAATAATTTAATATTATGTTGTTTTATTTAATTCCGAAAATGGCAGAAAATAACCACCAACAACAATTCTGACATCTAAAAACAGACCAGGTAGTGTCCATTTGTTTTCTAAAAAGATCCTTACATAATGTGAAGAAACCATGAGTTGCATGAGCTTCAAAGCAATAACTATAACCGCAATCCAGTGAGTGTTAGTCTTTGAAATAGAATTAAACCTCACTGTGCACTACAGTATGCACTGTACAAACATGATCACTGACCAGCACTGTCATTTCCTCAGCCAGGTGACTTAAACCTAAGAATTAAGAACTCCCTTTTTGTTCTTCTGCTTGATTGGACAGTATTAGATTTAGACCGAACTGCATTTATAAATAATATAATGCTGGGAAGCTTATTAGAAAACAGTTTAGAGGGCAATGTTCTTTTGGCAGCAATTCATTGTGGTGCTGTCAGTGATACCAGCATGAGTCCAACTCACAAATAATTACAGAACAGATTAAAATTCCTTTTCATCTTCTTTATGCAGATATCACCACTGTAAACCCAACATCTAATATCACAAATGTTGTTAATAAATGTAAGACAGAATATTTTCTATTGTCTTGAATGTTTGATTTATTGACAATCTCAGCTTTTACTTTTCACCGTCAAAGTGCTTTGAAAGTATGTTTTTGCCTTGAAAGTCAAAGTCCACTTCATAAACAAAATGTAGCAGTAAGACTGCATTTTTTAACAGTAAGGCAGTAATAACTCCAGAGTTCCTGCCATCTGTTAAGTAGATGAACAGATATTGCATTCACATGCTTTTACTTAAAAGCATTTCAAATAGTCATGTAATAAAAATGGAATTTTATTGCACACAATAAACAAACAAAAATGTGATATTGTTCAAATACGCTGTAAACATTAAGGTGCAAAATGAATAGACAGCAACACTAACAAGACAAGGCACACTACAAGTAAATCATGAAGAAAAAAATAACTATAGCAAATCATTAACTGTTTCACAAAAATAAATTAAAAAACATCTTGGTTTCTGCTATGAAACTGCACTGCATCATCAATATCCATGTCTTACTTTTCCACAGGATAGAATGATACTTACTTGCATGGCTTTCTTTTTATTGCGTTACAGTCTCCATTTGTGTAAGATTCTTAAAATAATCCTTCTCAATCCTTCCTGCTCCCTGGAAGACTACAACTTCTATGAAACAGAAAAGCAGTGTGTGCATGAATTAAATAAAAGCCTTTTTAACCGCAAACAAATCAGTTAAGAAAAATCTTTAATCTATGCTTTAATCGTAACATTTAAACATGTTTTCAGAGCAAAGCCGCTTTCTGCATCCAAATGTCTGTACCACCCTGTGTCGATCCTGCTAATTAAAACACATTCTTTCCCAGTTCTGAACTGTTTCCAATATTGCTACTGATATTTTGTGTTTGCAGAGCCCCTGCTAGAACTGCTTCCACTATAAAAAATGTAATTCAGAAGTGCCTTTAATACTCCATTTTTTTCACTATTCCAATGATAATAATCCAAATGAGTACTCCACAGAACATTTCACTAAAAGTTTTTAAAAGTGAAGAAATACTTTGCATTCTGTTTGAGGTGAACCCTTTCTCTACATACAATGTGATTTAAGAAGTAGGAAGGAATTAGTAAGCACCTGCAGATGTTCATATATAATACCTACAGTAATGCACATTTAGAATTAGGAAAAACATGTATCACGTGTAAGGTTATCCACACATTGTTGCGCAGGGTTTATCAAGCTTTAAAGTAGTTCTGGGACTTTGTAGGGATGGAAGTACAAGAATGGAAAAAGTCTGCAAAAAGACTTTGGAAAAGGCTTAAGTGGCGGAATCAATCAAATGAATTGGCAGTATCCTGAGAAGAAAAAATATTTGAGTTTTCCTGGAGAAAAGGTACTGTAGAGAGTCCTTGAAAAGAGGGAATTTCCAACCTCTGTCTCTAGCAGTGGCTGCTCCTTGTTTTTTTCTGTTTTCCCAGCCCATTTTCCCTCTTCCTGACTCACAATAGGCCTTTCTCTTTGTTTGCGGTTTTCTGAGACATGTTGCTACAGAGTGGTCCAAGAAATCGCACGTACTGACTGCAGAAGAGCTGCCTTGAATAGAACATGAAGGAAGTTTGTTTTGGCACATTTTTGTCTCTCAGCTTGTGTCATGCCTTCTCAGGTACGTTTTCAGAAATTCATCAGTGGTGGAGGAAGAGGGTTTTCTGCTGTATATAAAGCACTTTGGGATAGAAGGCACAATACAACTGCAATGCATTATTAATAACTGGAAAAATATTTTTAAGATTTCAGCCAGATTCCCTTTGTTCTGTATACTTCAGAGGTCTTATCATTTATTTTCAGAATCTGGAAACTAAAAAGAGTTCTGGAGGACTTGTGAATTAGTAAATAATATTAGAAGCGTTCTTTTTAGTTGCTGTTTTTAAACCACGTGATCTGTGTGTCATTGTTAAGTGGCAGGACCTAGGAGGTTTGAATCTGAAAATATGTGGCATCACATGTGTGTGTGCAAAGGTAAACAAAATCCTCTCAAATAATTTACTTAAGAAATGAGAAAGTACAAGCTGCTGTTTTCACAATGAATTAAGGGACATCATGTTTTTTTTTTTAGTTTGCTTTGCAGGGCTTATGTCAGTAAATAGTTAATAATTAGAGTCAGATGAAGCATACTGCAAAGTATCCGAGCACTAAGCTTGAGTATTCGAAGTAAATGACTGGTCTCTTTCACTACTGCTACTTACTAAAAGGTAAGGTGTTTTTTTATATAATCGTGGCTTTGAAGATATATTGGTAGTGTCAAAAAGTTTACTTTTATAATTCAAAAGATGCAGAAAATAACCACTGGTTTATTGTGATTTAATTCAGAAACTCAGAAATTTTAGCTCCAAATTTTGTTTCTGGGAAGTGTTTTTTTTCTGTTGTTTAGAAATTAAGTGTAACATATTTGTTACAAGTATGACAGCTGATAACCTTTTCAGTGGTCCTGTTTACAACTGAAAAGAAAACAAAATGTTTCTAAATCTACTTTTAAAAAGTAAAGGCATTTTACATGCATACCTTTTTATAAAACTGGTTTAGTTTAAATCAACCAATCACTAAACAGAGCTTTTCTGTTAAAGTATTTGAATTTGTATAAGTGTCAATATGATTTAGGTTAAAGTAACCTAAACAAATTGTATTTCAGCACACACTTTAGTACTTTTATTTATTCACTTAAAGTAAAGATTGTTTTGTAAAACAATTGGAGGACAAAAGTCTGTTAAAATGTGTAAGTGCATACTTGTGCTTGTAACAATTTTCTAGGTTTGTATGTCAGTCAAGAAAGAACAATTTTTTAAAGCTCTGAGTCCTAGACATTTCGGGTTATAAAACTGAACTGAACTTGTTGCCATTCATCTCCCTCAGTTTAACAGTTTCACAATATTACAGCATGTGAAACAATTTCATCACGTGTGTTGCAATTCGCTTTGTTAACCATATTGATAACAGCTCCATCTATATAAAGCAGGTGTTGTTTTCCAGTAATGTATACCATTTTGAGGAGAAACTAAAAGAAATATGACCCATTCTCTCATATATATATATTTGTTCAGAAAAATCCTTTCATTAACTTTGAAAAATACAAACGTCGTGTAACAATAAATCATTCAGTGATTTGCAATGAATTGAGATAACAAGTAAAACCTGAAAATAAGCTCAGAAGAAAATGTTCTTGATAAAGAGAGGTTCTTGGCAGCATGAAATAGATTTTTTTCACCTTCTGATCCATGTATAAACAATTCTGCCATGCAAATGTTCTGTGCTTTGTGTAAAAGTGTAAAGGAATCAAAACTAAACAAATCTTCTGAAAACACAAAGTGCATAAAGGAAAAACATCAGAACACACAGGTAAGCTGTCCTTTTCCAGGGAAACTACACAAACAGGTTTCACTACAGTGCCAAGAGTCAGGGGGTGCAACTAGAGGTGACTCAGATTGGGGTCAGTTCCTGCTCATCTGTCGGTCCATTAGCAGTGTCCACAGGTCAGCAGTTGCCCTTGCCAAGACCCACCATTTTTTCTTTCATAATTCAAAGGATTTAGATAAGGTTTAAAGTCAGTATTTAAGTATTTAAGGTTTGTATTAACTATGCATACTCTAAAATAAAATAAACACTATTTGCATCCTGTGTCCATTTCTGTGTGGGATTGACCTATATTCAGCCTAATTATGCACTTTTAAAGGTATGTAATGGTGTTTGCCTATCACGTTTCATGGACATGTAAGCAGTATAATTCATATAATAGAGAGATATTTGGTCATTATGGTGAATAAATCAAATTGCCTTATGTTTTCAGACCTGAATACCCTTAGTGTCTACTGAATGTGAAACCTTGTTAGCAACACAGATCCACTGCTTTTCTTTAACAGCCTATTATTTAAATAATAATTAAATATTTCAATTAAAGTAATTCCCCATTTATCATTTTGAATAAAATTGATATAGTTAGCAACTGACCTAGAATATGTGTTCTGGAATAAAAAAAAATTATTAAGGAATCTCCTGGCTTTTGAATAATAAACATACAAGTAGTACTGGGGAAAAAAATGGAAGACTAGACTGGTTGTCAGAAACAGACGAGAAGCTGAACAGACTCAGTGCAACCGCAGTTTTCATGGGAGAACCTGAGCTCTTCCCATGATGTCTCCCATTGATCACATTGCATTCTTCCTTTTCCTGTTTTTGCAGTTCTATTTAAGATAAAAATGCTTCCAAAGGTGAGAAACCTTTGTTATCTCCCAAACAATGGGTTTGGAAAAGTGAATAGCTTTTTGCCAGACTACTGTATGGAATATTTATGTCACAAACAGTCCTGCCCACTTTCATGGAGACCTGTAATTTTGTTCTTTATCTGTAAAACTACTGATTGCCTTTGTAACGGTTTGTCTGAATGATTAGAAACAATGGAAACCTAACTGGCAATTTGTGGGTTCAAAACCTACAGAAGATGTGACACTGTTGTTATACCATTGAGCAATGTACTTTACACAAATTGTTCAAGTAAAATATACAGCTGTATAAATAAGAACAAGTGTAAGCTGTTTTGGGATCAGCAGAGTGGTGCAGTGGTTTTTATTGCTGCCTTGCAGTGCTGGGGCCCTGGGCTCAGTTCTGGACCTGGGGTGTTATCTGCATAGAGTTTGTATGTTCTCTCCATGTTTGTGCAAGCTTCCTCCAGGTGCTCTGGTTTCCTCACACAGTGCAAAATCGTCCAGGTAAGTTAATTAGTTTCTGGGAAAACTGACCCTGGTGTGAGTGTGGGAATGCCTCTGTTTGTGTCTGTGTGTCTGCCCTGCAATGGACTGGAGTCCTGTCCAGGGTGTGCCCTACCTTGCTCTTGTTGTTTGCTGGGATAGGCTTTGGATGATGATCAGTCAAATATCTTAGTTAATGAATTAAGTTAATAGAGAAAAAGCAATTAGCCCATCTATCTCATTTAGTTGCTTGTAGCTACAGTAAGTGATCTCACTTAGTTGTTTTGTTCCAGACCCCAAATGCTTCAGATTTTATTTACTTTCAAAATGCCTCACGAAGGTGTAAATAAATCTAATATATAGCATGAAGATGTCACATTGTGAAGTCCATGTAGCACCAACAGCTACAGTAGATACTGCATGCACTTCACTTGTCTGACATTTACCATTCTAAGATGGTGATACTGACCATGCAGCCACAGTCAATATTTTTTTTTTCAAAGGAGAACATAACATTGCAAATGAATGAGTCCAGCCCTAGAGCAGGTGACATTAATCCCACTTATCTTACATGGGCTGTGATGCACAGCTTTGTTAAACCTAATGACCTAATGTTTTATATTCTTAGTAGGTATTTTGAAGGTGGCACTAGGGAAGAACACGTCGCACAGACATTGACCTCTGGGAAAGAAAATGGGTAGCACTTCAGGACTGGATGGTGAAAAGCTCACCAATAAAGAAAGGATTTGCAACACAGACATGAAGACCAAAACAGCCTGCTGTTCAAAATTAAAGGTACAGCTCTGTGAGAAAATAAACAGGCAATGACATTTATATGATTCCCTGCCAGCAGGGAGAAGCCAAAACAGTGATGCACTTTGTGCTGAACTGCAAGAAATACTCCAGGATTAGACAAACATTCCTCCCTAAAATAATGAATAGAATACCAGTGTTCCCTCACCTGCAAGAATCAGAACAGCATCTGTCCTCTTGGGGGATCTTGAGGGGGGGGGAGATTAAATAGAGCTGACAACCCAGTATATGATCTCCTGTCACAGCATGAGGAACAGAAAATAAGCCTGTCTCACTATAAGGTTTTTGGAATGTTTTGTTTGTTGTTTCTGCTTTAGCGACATTGTAATTCATCGGTCATGCCAACAAAGTTCTTAGAATATGAATTAAATAAAAATCAACCAATTTTCAACTTTAATGTGCTTTTTCATGGTGAGTGCCATTCCAGAGATCCCAAGCTACAACAGGTCACAGTGAAAATGCAAAAAAGTGAATATACAGAATGAAGGGTAAATGAATATTACAAAAATTAGCAGAGAGACATTAATTCAAATTATTCTGAAAATCTAGAAAAAAATCTGAAAATCTATATCTAGAATATACAGAATGAAGACCTGAAAGAAGGTCTTCACAAGAAAACGTATTTTACATTAGGAAAAAAATCATCTGAGGCACGTTGATTTCAATTTTAAAAAGAAAGCTCTTGATGCTTTTAACAAAGCATGATTTTTGACAAAGCATGTTTGATTCGTTTTTATGTGCAAGATGATCTGGCGTTTCATATACAGGATGCTGTGTGGGGCGGCTCACAGCAGAGACACAGGTTCTAGGAAGGTTCCTGACCAAAGACACATCCCGGGACAAGTCTGAGCTCAAGAACAACAATCACCATTAAATCATAAATAATAATCAACAGGCTAGGCATTATTTCGCCCCCTGTTTCCTAGACACAGAAGCCAAATCATCATTTCTGTCTCCATACCGATGACAGTTTGTGAGCAGAGAGCGCTGAAGAGCAATGTGTGGCCTTTATTTTCACGTCTTGTCCCACTGACCCCCGCCACCTCAGTAAATAAACCCAAACTGCTTGTTGCCTGTGTGCTTTAATGGTTTTCTCTTGCTGTTTCCTAGATGTTCATTGTGGCACTGTCCTTTGCCTATTTTTCCAAAGCCTTGTCGGGTACATACATGAAGAGCTCCGTAACACAGATAGAGAGAAGATTTGACCTCTCAAGTTCCCACATTGGACTCATTGATGGAAGTTTTGAAATGGGTAAAAGGCTTAATTTCTTTTTTTTTTCAGAATGATTATGTATTTTAAAAAAGACGTACAGCAGGCCGAATCTAAATGACAATAATACACCCAATCCCCGAGTTATGTAAGACATGACTGTAAATTTGACTTTATGTAAGAACCCCCATAATAAAACTGCTGAGTTAGGGAAACTTTATATATGTAAAAAGCAAGTAAGTATCTTCTGTGGTTGAATAGCGTGGAGTGAGCAGAATGCAGTCTAAATGCCCACCAGGGCACCCTTTTACACTCAATTCTCGCTTTGTTGTTGTGCATGTGTGGCACTGCCTGTGTGTCACCATCTCACAATTTTTCCCTGAAAATTTTGAGCAACTCATACTACAATCATGTATAATTATTATTATAATTCACAACTTCCAAGAGATATCTCTCACACTCTGCATTGCTAAAACTTTACCTTTGCCACTCCCTTCTCCTCCAAGACAGGACAGGAGTCAATTTCTCAATTTTTCAAAACCAGGCAGCTCTTCAACCTCAAATTCTCCATGGAAAACAACCGTCTCTCTGTACTTGTATTCTGATGTCACCAACCCTCCCTGGAAGTCTGATTAGATGCAGACACTTCATTTCCAGTTCCTCCCTTCCTCTCTTCTCCCAATCCCACTCACTCTGCTCTCTTCCTTCCCCTCCTTTTTCTTTCCATTTATGGTTAAATGTCCAACCCACTACACCTCTGGCCCCAGTCTATGTTTGTTGTTTTATTTCTCCTCTTTTCCTAATCCTTCTTTTCACTCTCCAGATTGGACACTTGCTCTGCCCTGGTTCCAGGGTGTTTCTTCCACAGCCTTTGCCCTCCCTGGTTCCCTTGCTTGCTGCAGTAGCAGTATAGGCTGCTATGGCGATGAGTCCCCCCCCCACCTTACACTCCACAGTTGGCATCCTGTTCCCACTCCAGTATGGTTCTCCTGTTCTCAGGTCGCCACACCTTTTCCACCTTCCACCACAGAGTTCCAGTTTCACACAAATTAGGATTTGGTGCCTGCACTGCCACCTGTTCACTGACTAAAATTCCTTCGTTTGCATCGTCGTCATCGTCACTCCACGCTATGGTGTACTTTCTCTAATGGTTTCCTGAAGAACATTACAGATCAACCAACTTGCTTTTTTAGTGTAGCTCGTGTTCCAGAAATCTGCACCAGTGTTTTTGTGTTTCTGTTAGGGGGTTGTGACAGCTCTGATGGTTGGCCTCAGTCATTCAAGATAACACCAACATATTAAGTACCCTATCCCCTTATATTTTTCATATCATGTTAAAGTGGGACATGTATATATCTCACTTATCCAGCATTACAATATCACCTCTTAAGAACATTGTGAGAGGTGTTGCTGGGGTCTGTTAATTTAGCCTTCAACAAAGATTACGCTAAGATGTCATAAAGCTGACTTGCTTTAGCAGCCCCAGTGACTTAACGCTATATAATAAAAGACAGGAACAACACCAACAAACAGGTTAAAGCAGATCAATGTCTGCTGCATATCAAAAGGACAGAACCTAGAGCAAGACAGAACAGGACAAGAAGTAATTACATATCAAAGAACAGCACAAGCACTCAGATTGTGAAACAAACTTCTTTCTGACTATATAGAGCTGGGGAACCCTTGCAGTTTGTCTGTTCTGTGGGGCAGACCCAGCGCGCATTGCTGGACTTATTGAGCTCAATAAAACTGAATCTGCACAAGACTGTGTCCTGCTCCTCCTCTAAGGTCCTGCTCATTAGAATTTGACCAAACTACTGATCTTTACATATTCAGTATGAGGGGACCCACTTCATCCACAACTGAAGTTCCGGACACACCCGGGTCACACACAGTAGCCATTACATACCAGCATCGCCACTACACAGCAGATCAGGCACAAGTGAGAAATCACATCACTTGTTAAATTAACGGAATCCTTTGGAGATCCCAGATCATACAAGCCAAGAGTAGAATTTAACCAGGACAACAGGACAATGAAGTTAACATCCCCACCCTTTCAAATAATATCTCTTTGAGCAGATGATTGTAATACAGTAGTATCTTTATAATAAGATGTCATAAGTAATAAGTATTAATTGCACTATGGTTTATATATATATATCTATCAGCTTTGAGGTCATATGTAGAAAAGTATGATTTAGATAAGTTTAGAGTTATCTAAATACTGATTTTAGAAGAGTAATATTTAAGTTGTGCACAAAGCCTTGGTTTGGAAGTTGAGGAATTCCTGAATTGCTTGTCTTTATAAGTTGGATGGGTTCACTCATCCTAGTGTTTTTCCCTGACAGGTAACCTGCTGTTTCTAGCTGTTGTGAGTCACTTTGGAGCCAAACTGCACAGACCCCGGCTGATAGGGGCTGGTTGTCTGGTCATGGCCATTGGATCAGGCCTGACTGGGCTGCCACATTTCTTCATGGGACGGTAAACATGTACATATATACATATTTCCACTGTACACCATTTCAGGAGCAGTTTCACAACAGGACTCTGTTAAGATTTTGTTGCCTACATCTTAGTTTGAATGTACAACATACAAATCTAAATCTGAATGATCACAAAGTTCTTGACCCAGCATGGGACAGTCTAAGTGCTATCGTAAAATGGAATAGGAAAATGTTACAATTTTAGGAAAAGGAGATTTTCTGCAAGCCATTGCTACTATAAATGTATAATTATTCATTAGCATCCAAATTACATAATTCTTTTGAAAACTGATCAAATGTCAATTTCTGTTCTTATATATACTTCTTATTACAGCTATACTTATGACACTGTCATCCAAAGTGCAAACAATGAAACCGGCAGCATATCTCCTTGCCTACTGTTCCAAAACCAGTCTGGGACTCTACAGGGGCCTGAGAAACAGCCATTGAACCATAAAGCAGGTGTTGCTGATTTTTTAAATCTTTACATGTAACAAATTATGCATTTTACTGTAATGCCAGGTCTCACCAACAATCAAAGAGTAATTTTAATCACTTCTGCTTCTCTTTGGAAGTGCTACTTGTTTTTTGTCATCTTCACAGGTTGAAAATGCAAAGATTTACAGATTTAAAGATGAACAGAGTCCCACTCCTTTTTAAATTAATTTGCTAAAGCGCTTTCTTACGGAAGCTTATTAGTGCCAAGGAGCAAAAGCAATTATCTCGTTTATACCATACCTTTCTTTTTCCTTGTATTTTTTTCTTAATTGGCTTATTGTGTCATGCCCCACACTCTCCCTTGCAAACACCCTTCCATTCCTGTCACACCCCACACTCTCCCTCACAAACGCTGTTGCATTCCCAAACCCACTGTTTCACAATCACATTCCTAATTGAACCCATCACATTCCCACATGCACTAGATTCCACAAATTCTCACTCTCAAACCAATTATCCTACCACATCCCTTTCCTTTCAGTATTTAAGGTTCCCTCTCACTCCCTTGCTTGCTATTGTGAAGCCTGTGTGCCTGCCCTTCTGAATGATCTCCTGTTATTAACTCTTTGACCTTGCTTTTTGGATTTTGTCTTTGGATTGTCTTTTGGATATCTCCTGTTGCTGGACCCTTTTGCTTTCCTTATCAATGATCCTCTGGATCTCGTCTTTTGGATTGTCCCTTTGCTACTTTATGTTCTGTGGGATTCATGGTCACGCACAAGGATCCTCCTATTCTACTGATGGGTTCCCTGACATATTGCTTATCATGAAGACTAGGCAATGTATCTTCAAGACCTTTAAAGACCAGAAAAAAACTATCATTTCCAGACTTTTTTGTATTAGTTCTGCTTCCACATCAGTGTTGATGTGGGGAAAACCTACATGTTCAGCCTGTAGGGGTCTCTGTGGCTTTGGGTGTCAAACAGTGAATGTCCAGGATACAGGGACCCTATATCTCAGGGTTGGAAGTCACACTACCCCTACATAGCAATTTGATGTATTTTGAATTTGTTTGTTTTGTTCACTTGAACATTTATAAGCACATCTATTTAAATAAGGTAGTCTTGGCAGGACAGGTGTCCTACAGCCTGGGTAGACATGCACCAGGACATGCACACAAGAAGCTCAATTTATGGATGATAATTGATCTGCCAATTATGTTTTTGAGAGATGGGAGGAAACTACAATACCAGAGAAAAAAAACATGGAAACAAGGGGAGGAGATGCAAGACAGAAAGCCACCCAGTCTGGGATCTTGCCAGGCACCAGATGTGCCAAGGCAGGTGCCCTAACCACTGTGCTATCCTGCTGCTCTACTTTCTATGTGCTTTAAATGAAAATCCATCAGATCATCTACATTTGTGTTATGTTTCATGCCACAGCACATGATTCATAAATTAGTGCATCAAATGATGCAGAGTCATGGAAATAAACTGAACAGAAATATTTCTTGAAATCAAGAGAGGCCTTGCCAGAACTGTGCAATTCACAATGTATTTGTATTGAATTATTCAAGGTTATAGCCCCCATACTATAAAATGTCTGTCTGTGCTAACTGGAGGATTCCAGTGGCTGAGAGGTGACCGGAGGTTGAGTCTGAAGTGGGCACCCAGCTTTAGGAGATGTCTGCTGGCGTGGTCCAGATGATGCCTGGAAAATGGGTTTCATCCTCTTCCAGGCGCTGCCCTGGAGGATCGACAGTGCTTGTGGAGACCAAAGACCTGTCGCTCCCACTGGTCTGTCGCGCCTTTGCTCTTGGGTCTGTAACAGCACCAGGAGTGGCACTGGTCATGACAGTTAGTGGTTAGGTTCAGACTCTGAGAGTACACAAACAAGCTGCCACCTCCTGCTGTGAATTTTATCATGGGGGACTCAAGAAGAATCTATAATATTGGGATCATTACTCTGCAGCTCTGAAGTAACCAGATATTACGGGCCAAGTGATCACATCTCACACATTTCTTACATTCTTCTCATTCTTCATGTTCCCAAACGTCTTGAATTGTGATGCCTTGTTTGCGTTTCTCTCACTGTCACTAAATGCAGGGTGTGGCAAAGAAATAGGATCCCACATGTGGGTGTACGTGTTTTTGGGGAATGCATTACGTGGAATTGGAGAAACGCCAATCACACCTCTAGGAATATCGTACATTGATGATTTTGCCAAAGCAGAAAATTCTGCTTTCTACATTGGTACGTTTCTTTGTTAAAGCAAAAATCCTTAAAAATCCAAATTTGCTCTTAATTCTATAAGAGGTATAGTAGATAAGTAATTAAAATGGTAAATATCTTGTTTTATTAGGAAATAGAAAGAAATCTTCACTTATGTTACTTCATATACTTTAAGGTTTTGTATCAAGAATCAGTCCATGGATTTGAGTAAGCTATTGAAATTCAAAACCTCATTGAAAATGTGATCTTGGATAATTAATGTTGGTGCAGGTTCATATTTTAATTTCTGTTTTTCCAGTACTATTTCTTTGTGTAATTCAACTTTTTTATTACAGCTTGTCTACAAACAATTTTTCTTCTCGGCCCTGTGTTTGGTTTCTTGCTTGGATCGCTGTGTGCCAAACTGTATGTTGATATAGGATTTGTGAATCTGGGTAAGATAATCATCTAATACTCCATTAAGCAAATAAGTGTTATAGACTATGTGTCCTTCTACTATTAATTGTCACACAAAAAATCTAACTTGTGGGTGTTTGTGATTGATAATTGGCAGTACTAAAGTTTGATGTGAAAAACGACCCATATTTCAAAAAATACAAAAATGGTCTAGCTGTTACAGTCAGAGCTGTATTTATCAGTGAAAAGTGGTTCTACTACATTAGCACAGGACTTGTGTTTTGTAGTTTCACTTTCGAAACTGAATTGTATTTAGGTACCAACACAAAAACAGATAATTCAGTTGGGTTAATGCCCAAGGAATTTAACTCTATTGAGGAAAAAGGTTTAAATAATTTCCTTTTATAAAAAAACTAGACAAAAAGGTACTTAAAAAAGTGGACAAGGACTAAACTATTACAGAACATTTGGATTATTCATCTACTCTAATTCCATTCTAATTTATAGATAACCATTCGAATGCAGATTAGAATTACAACATCCAGTATAAAAAAATATAGTCAGTGTGAAAAATATTAAATGTAATCTGACATAATACATTATTCCTTCATTTATTTTTCCATTATGTGAGTTAGTGTAGCACATTTTAATACATTTAGGGCTGTAGCCTGGAAATATGGTTTCAAGAAATTATTCTATGATGAGCCTTATATACCATGTATAAAAATACTTCAGATTTTGTTTTAAATGAGTGTACCATAGTTCTAGCTGCATACTCCTACTGTACATGGCCAGTTTGTCCTTTGTTATGAAAGTCAGGTTAAGAATTGCTCTCCTGTTCTATTAATAATCATAGCATTTCCAAAAATAAAATATTAAGAAATAATGAAAAATCAGTGCATGATAACATACTTATGTAAAAATGACAGCAAATATTTGTATTATAAGGATAGTTATGTCAACGCTATTATCAGTAGTCATGTTGTTTTTTCAAAATAATGTTTATACTTACACCCCTGCTGAGATGCTGTGCGCTGGATAGTAAAAAAAAAAACGACTTTCTGCTTTTCTCTTTCCAGACAGTGTGACTATCAGTCCGAGAGATGCCCGCTGGGTTGGCGCTTGGTGGCTGGGGTTTTTCGTGTCATCTGCCATCATGCTGTTCGCTGGCATTCCATTCTGGTTCCTGCCGAAATCATTGCCGAACCCAGAGGAGGAGAAGGAGAATGCTGGGAAGCAGGAGCAAGCAGAGAGCGAGAGTCTTCAGCCGCAAGATGTGAGCGGAGGCAACACGTCTGTGAAACTCGTGGATATAGCCAGAGGCAAGGAAGCTTTCTTGTTCTTCTCAGACTCTTTTGCTCTTCGTGTTGTGAATAAAAACAACAGCTTTGGCAATGCAGTCCCAATACCTTTAGAAGGCACTGCATTGTATATTCCTGGTCTTGTGAAGGACATACACAAACTTGCTCATTTTATTTATGATGTGTACGTGAATTTGTACTTAACCAGAATTTGGAAGAATGGCCTTACCCAAGTGTGGAATCGTCTTGAAGTGCATTACTGAAAAGCTTTCAGTTAATTTTGTGTGCCACACAAACTTTTTTTTGTCCCACATCAGGCTTCCTGCCGTCACTAAAAAAGCTCTTGGGCACTCCAGTCTATTTCGTACTGGTGTGTGGAAGCATTCTGAAATTCAACTCCTTTATTGGATTGATCACTTTTAAACCCAAATACATGGAGCAGCAGTTTGGACAGTCTGCCTCAGGAGCAAACTTCTTCATAGGTAAGTGCTCATCTGCCACACAGATCGTTTCTACTAAACAGTGTTCAATATTTACAGTGGGATGGTGAGCATGCTTTTGGTTTTTTTTTTTAAATGTACTCGCTCTGAGTTTGTTTTCTGTGTAGTTTTGCATCTTTCTTAACTTGAGATTCCATTTTATGCTGTAAGTCATTTGTATCCTTCACCTTTAAACAGAAAAGGGGTTTTACATTTGTTCCTCTAATGTCTTTTAAACATGCTACTTGTGGTACTGGATGCAATTCTTTTGCCATTTCTCCACGTATCTAATTCAATTTAATTATTTCCACTAGGGTTGCTTAATCTCCCAGCAGTGGCTACTGGGATATTTGTAGGTGGATTAATCATGAAGAAGTTCAAGATGAGTGTAGTTGCTGGTGCTCAGCTCTCTTTTGCAACTTCCTTTACTGCATATCTTCTCTCAGTGACCCAGTTTGGAATAAAATGTGAAAACATCCAGGTAGCTGGACTAACAGTCTCTTACAATGGGTAGGTACCTGTAACAGGAAAGTGTGTGTTTTAAGTATCAAACATTTGATTTTATTTTTACTAGTTTAATTTAAACAATAATTGCAGAGCAGCGCTTGATCCTATCATTCATCTAAAAGCTGGAACCTGGAGTTCGAATGGAGAATCCTTTTTAATCTTCTCTTGCAGTAGTATCAGGTAGGGTTGTCCTCAGGCAATGTACTGTAGTTGATAATATAATGAAGTTTTCAGCAGTGTATACATCTGTCACAGGGTCAATCATGAGTCTCAACAAGAAATCTCCCTCATATGAGGTTTGACTTTGACACACACAATGATACAAAGATCAATTCTACTGGGGTAGAGTTCTGATAGTTGGGTTTAGTAACACAAGGTTGCAGTATCAAGACAATCACATGTCAAAAAGAGCTTGACGACACTGTCAGATGAATGAACTACTGCAAATGAACAAAACATAATAAACTGCATGCTTTGTCTGCTTTTGTTTTCTTTTAATTTGGTTGCCCTGACCCGGAAAACAAAGGGCAGATATCTCACATTAATTTCACGCTGACTTTTTTAACGCATGATTTCCCCCAATAGCACCAGCTAATTTTTTTCTTACTTATTGTTCCCCTGCAGAACCAGCCAGGTCTCAAACGAAGACAGGATGTTGCTTTCAGATTGTAACAGAGGTTGCTCCTGCTCCCTGAGGGGCTGGGACCCTGTGTGCTCAGAGAACGAGGTCACATACATGTCTCCATGCCTTGCTGGCTGTAAAAGCTCATCTGGATTTGGAAGAAATATGGTATCTTTCTAGCTTACAAAAACCACAATATAAATACAGCTGATTAATGTAAGAGATGTGTTGTAGCCATAAATTGTAAAATCCATTCTGGCCTGTCACGGAAAACAAACTGCAGTACAAAGATCAAAAGGATATGTGCATATTAACTCGCAATGTCCACACACTTTTCTTTTTCTGTTTGTTATACATTGTATTTCCATTGCACAGTGCCTTGTGATGGATTTTATGATGGCCATAAAACTTGCTTTACAAATTAAAAGTTTGATTGATTGATGTTCCTGCTGCTACAATGTCAACTAACAGCCATAGCCGTATCCTATTTAATTAGTGCTAAGCAATCATAGCCAAATGTTCTAATTTAATTAGAACTTAGAGCTGAGTTCAGTAATAACTTTTGTTTGCACTTTATAACATTTATTATTCACTGGTCATGTGGCTAAATGCAATACTGCAATAGCTCTCAGAGTAATTCAGCAAAATCAGTCAGACTTTGCCAAAAACCTTCTAGCTTTTATAAATGTCTACCAAGATCGATTGATAACTTGGGTCTTAACGAAGATCTCTTGTACAGTACATAAGGAACAATAATCTGAATTAGGGTAAATAAAATGGTGGAGCTATTCAAAAAAGCATGCTGGCATCATATTTGCTTTGATATTGACTTTAATGGCTTATAAAAATGTACGTAATGATTGATGATATGATTTGATTTAATGATTTGAAAGCCTGGTATTCTAGTGTGGATGTCTCATTGTTAGAATTACTGTTAATATTATTACAATATGTTTTCTGCCTCATGAAACCTTGATTCATGTGATTCTTGGATCTTTTTTATAGGTGTTTCACAACTGCACCTGTGTGGCATCTTTTCCTCCCCCCTCTGGCAATCTGTCCGTTGTCGTGGGCCAGTGTCCCAGGAAAGACGAATGCAAGAGAAGCTTCATCGTCTACATGGCGGTATCCGTCCTCAGCTCCTTCATAAACGCATTGGGGATCACTCCAGGGTACATGGTCATCATCAGGTACAGTAAAGCCTCTCTGGGCTTCACACTCAGGGGTGAACTAACTTGCCTCTTTCAGTTCCTGCCGCCTTATAGAAGGCTGGTTCAACCAGTATTTCATACCTTAACTAATTAATATTTCATTAACTCTGCTTACCTAAATAATGAAGGATCAAGTACACGCATTGTCATCCAGCACAGAATGGTCACTTTGATGCCGTGAATTCAAAAGTTGTGAAAGGAATATATGTAACATAAAAACCCTTGCTGGAGGACACCTAAGTGGGTTACCCAGAAAAAGTGCTTGTCTGAGCTCAGGTTGAGCTCCAAGGCTCAGCCATTACCAGTTCAGTCCCAGGTCATGTTACTAGCCAACTGTGACCAGGGTTGCCTGACTGATAGTGTATGACAGGCTGCTGCCACTAGGCTAGGATTGGAATTACTTGGACACGATCGTGCTGCCTCTTGCTGAGACTGCGTCTCCCGTGACTTGGCTAGTGCTCGCACTGGCGTCACCGAGGTATAATCTCATCCCTGCGATAATGACTCTCGTCAGGCAGGACCAGTGTTGAGGTGGGAGCAAACAAATGCAAAAGCTTCAAGGCCCAGCTTTAATGAAGGCCCGGCAAGGAGTACAAGGAGGACCGATGCCTCACAAAGTGAACAATGCATTAAGGGACCAGCTCCCCTCAAAGCATAAATTTAAACAAGACAAAGCCCCCCCACCCCCACCCAAATGAAAAACATGCACAAGGGTAAATGTAGCATTGGCTCTGCTGGCCGATACTGTGTTGCAACACTTCAAATGAGTCTATAGGTGGACATGTCGACCTGTCTCATTCTAAATTGGGGATGGGGCACCAGTAGCTGCCAGAATCTTAAAACCGTAGGGAATTACAAATTGGGTGGGATTTTAAAAAATGTAACCCTAAAAATATGCTTGTGGGTCACATTTTGCAGGCTTTTCAGTAATTCTATTGGTATCATTATAATTGTGCTCTGATTAGTACACATAGCTTTCATTTCAAACTCAATAGCTTAAACTTTTCTTTCAGGTTAAGGCTCACATACAGTTAAAGCAGAAAGAAAGAAGAACTCACTGAGCCCAACAGTGGCATTTCCTGAATTGCAGCTGTTGCTTAATACTATTACTTTACATTGAATACTCCAGTTTTTAGTTGTGTATAATTTACTGCATTCAATTGTGAAATAACATGTTTATAACAATTTTTGCTTTGGCGTATTGTAAAGTTCCTTACAGGGTGTGTCATGAAAGGTGCAATATAAAAACAAAACTTTCAAATATTCTCCCCTTTGCCACATAGTACTGCACCCAAAAAAATTACTTGTTCTTCTTGTAAAATAAAGATTGTTATGCTTCTGTTAAAGAAGACAGGTGGTATACAGGTTTATTAAATGTCATGACAAACCCATAACATAGTATAGTAGTATTTAGTAGTTTGATGATAATTACTACTTAATGTAAATCTTTTGAATGTTTGCTGTTTTGCAACATTTTAAGAGCTTTGGGTGGTGCTTCGGGTTTTTTGTACACTTTGGATACATACGATAAAATGTGTTTCTTAAAAGTTATTGAAATGTGCTGTCATCCTTCAGGTGTATAATGCCAGAGCTGAAGTCCTTGGCTTTAGGAATCCAGACACTAATGATAAGAACTCTGGGTAAGAGACATTCCTCTCTATTCATCTATATTCTGTAATCATAACTACCTAAAATATCATGCTTTCTAGGGTTACATAATACAGACACTTGGTGATACTTCTTCTCATAACATGGATTGATGGCTAAAATATTAATATTTATTATCATAGATGTTAATGTTAATTTAATTAGTATTTTGACAGGGACACTATTTAATCATTGCAGAGTTTTTTTCTATAATATTACCATTGAGTAAGAAATCAGGCTTGTCATGTTAAGAATATAAGAACAAAAGGAAGTGTTTAAACCAATGAGATACTAGGATGGGAAGGTACTGATTGATCCAAGAATATCACGCAGGACATTTCCGCAAGAGTTAGGAGATCAGCTTCCCTTTGTATAAAGTAATACCCTCATAGTCTTATCTGAGGCTGTTATTTGTTATTTTTTAATCTTTTGAAGAAGTTAATTGTTTCAAGCCTTAAAATGCATCTGGTTGCTCTTCCCTGGAAGAGAGCAGCTTTTGTGTCTTTTCTATAAGATGGTAAATTAAAAAAAACTGATTTAATTCAAGACTTGACAAATACCTGTTAGATGAAGAGCAATGCAGGCAAGTACAGATGGCAAAAACAAATGGATATGCTGTACAGGAGGATGAGAAACAATATACTTGATGAGGCTTCTTATGAAAAGTAAAATTCTAGGGGATATAGTTAAAAGCATACAGTAGGACTTCAATTAAGGGATGTTATGTTTATGGAATTGTGGCATTGCAGCACTGGGACCCTGGGTTCAATTCCAGATCGGGAATGCTATCTGCATGGAGTTTGTATGTTCCCCCTGTGTTCGCGTGGGTTTCCCCTGGGTGCTCTGCTATCCTCTGATAGTTCAAAAACATATGGCTTCTGGGAAAGCTGGCCTGTGAGGGTGGGCCTGCCTGTTTATGGCTGTGTGTGTCCTGCAATGGACTGGTGTCCAGTCAGTAGGTCCTGCCTGGCACCTATTTCTTGCTGGATGGGTGGATGGGTGTCTTTTAAAATTGTCTAAAGGATTAGTCAGTAAGGCCTCATTTAGAGTATTATATATAATGTTGGTCGCTACATTATAAAAAAGATTTTGCTGCTCTGGAATCAATCCAGGCTTCAGGGAATATCCTGCACTGACAGGATGAAGGACAGTTTAGTCTTGAACAGAGAAGACGATCATGTAACCTGGTACAAGTATTCAAAATCCCAAAGGCATTGAAAAAATCAACTCAGTTCATTTCTGCAGAATTCACATTGTTACACGGTACAAAACAGAAGGATCAAGCAAAAACACTACATGAAAGCACATTTAAAACCAGGAACAGCCCCTAATTCTTTATCTCAAGGATTGTGAGGGTATAGAACAAGCTACCCAGCTGTATTTTAAGCCAAGAGCATTGACTCTTTAAAGGTACAACTGAATGAAATCCTTGGATTACTTAATTTCTAATTACCAAAAGGGCTAGACAGGCCAAACTTATAGCCATTTTTATGTTCTTAATTATTGTATACCACAATCTAGAAAAATTGAATAAAAGAAGAGCAGTGGTCCTAGCACAGATCCCTGTGGTCTCTATTAATACCTTCACCCCATTTCGAGTATTTAACCCTAATTTGCACTCTCTGTTCTCAGTTTTCAACCCAAGCATGCACAATACCTTGAATGCCTTAAGAACTAATTTTTCTCCAGGATGCTACTCTCACACCCTTCTTGCATTCATAAAAGGTGTCTATTGAAATGACTGTTTAATCAGCTGTTTTTGGCACTATCAACACAACTCAAATACCAAATGCCGAACGTTTTTATGAAATCACATAACTGAAGAAGATTGTTTTGTATTCCAGGAAACAATAGTACTCAAACAACTAATACTCCTATTTGCACATTGTTTAAAACCTAAATAGCATTATACTGTATATGTGCCCACTGAGTGATTGAGTTGAAAGAGAATGTTGCATTTCTGATTCTTCACTGTCCTTCACTGTCTCACCCACAGGGGGTATCCCAGCACCTGTGTATTTCGGAGCACTGATAGACTCCACCTGTTTAAAATGGGGAATTAAGAAATGTGGAGGGAGGGGAGCTTGCCGGATGTATAACTCCAACATGTACAGGTAAAAACCTCCACACGCTTGCTGTCCCTGCAGAGCCAAGAGCTTGATTGATCAAAGGTGAAAAGAGCTCTAGTTTAATGATGCAAGATTTGGTGTGCAGATCTGTATGGATGGTTATATGGATGGCACAGTGACAAGCAGGTTAGTGCTGTACTGTGCTGGTGCCAGGGTATGCACAGCTCTTGGCTTCTACACTCTGCATGTTCTTCCTGTGTCCACAGAGGTCCAGACACTCAGATGACAGCTGCTAGGTCAAAGACATGTAGCCCTGGTCAACTGTATGGCATCATACTTTGTGTGTTTGTCTTTCCATGGGTTTCTAGCTATTCAGTGTGTATCCTACAAAGCACATACTGATTTCAGCACTGGCATACTGTGACCCCGTCTTAAATTGGTTATTTAAAATGTATGTATGTATTTACAGCAATTCTGTCAAAAAGCATGTTCGTTTAATAAATGAAGCATTAATGTGCCCCCCTAAGGAAAGGTTCCTGAAATGCTGATGTTAATTAATGCCAAAAGAAGCAGAATTAAGGAAGTACTAACTAACCGTATACATCTTCTTAATGTCTCCTTCAAAACAGGCACGTATTCCTGGGACTGATAGTAAGTTTGAGTGGATTATCCTATTTTTTCACAATTGCAGAGATAGTGCTGCTGAGAAAGCAGTTTGGAAAGAAGAGGTTAAAAATAAGGGACACCGATAATATCAGGCGAGCAGAGATGGAGTTTGTGAATATGGATAACAAGATTCTGAGCTATGAAAACAAACTGTCTGACTGCCAGCACAAAGACACGAAGGCTAAAGACGGAGTTCAAGGACAGAGCACAGATACCGAGAACAACACAGCACCATGACAAAAGAGCTCTGAACTCACATTTCAAATCCTTCAAACAATTTTACACATTTTACCACAACGTGTGCTAAGGAAAATGCTATTTTAAAAATGTTTTTTTTTCTTTTTCAAATTATAAGAATACGTACAAAAATAAAGGATTTTCAGATGATTTCCAGTTTAGTGTGTTGTATATTTTACATAATCTTATGAGGCACTTTATCAAAAAAACAAGTAATGCCTGCAAGAAAAAGATCAGGTCAGTTCCTGCCTATCATTGCTGAAATTCAAGTAGCAAAGACCAAAGATTTTCAGGATGGATTCTTGCAGACATGGAATATGGAATCTGGCATTTTTTTTACTACAACAGTTCTGAGTGCAGTGATGGTTTAATAAAAAATAAGAAACTGCAGAACTGGACGTTAGTTCTTTCAGGGCTTCAGGTAATTGATGAAGAAGGTAAATGAGTAAGAAGACATGCTCTGAAGCCAACTGTTGTTTTGAGCCAACCTTTTCCTTTCTAGAATGAATTTTTAAAATATCAGACAAAACATTTGGATATAAAACATCTTCAGAATACTGCCAACTTGAGAAGTTGAAGATTGTATTCTTCAAACAGAGTCTGAAGTGTCTTTGTAGTGCTCCACATTTTTCTGTTTTAACAATAATAAAAATTCTGCTACAAATGGTAGTTCTTCAGTAAAATTCATAGTGGCACTGTGAGAGAGAGATGCCAGTTAATTAGAAAACTCAGTAAATTAATCAGTCAGTTGATATGAATTATTAAGTAGCACTCAGAGGAAGAGAACTGAAATTCCATATAATAATAATAATAATAATTATTGCATTAGGACCCACATAAACTGCAGGGTGAGCGCCCCCTGCTGGCCCCACTAACACCTCTTCCAGCAGCAACCTTAGCTTTCCCAGGAGTGGGAAGGAGTTCGGGGCAGAAATAGACTAAATTGACCAATTTACCTTCAGGTAAAGGATGAGTGAGTTTAAGATCAGGATTGACCTCAATGTTGGTTTGTTTTTTATGGGAGGTGCACTGGGAACATTTACTTGTTATAACTTTCTGAAAAGGTGTAAAAGTAAAATGACTAAAGGTCATTGAACAGTGATTAGTGAAGATGTGCAACTGGGTCTAATTGAATAGTCTAAGGCCTGGATGTGTTGGAGTTAGAATAAAGTAAAATTAAGAAATTGGGGGATGCTGAGTTAATAAATGTCACGACCGCCAGCCAGCCCAGATCAACCCTCAAAAGAGCTAACCAGTGCCAGGAGCAGGTTAATAATAACAAGCGCTGCTGCACATATTAACCCATCACCACATGCCCAACCATGAGGCAAGCAGCGCCATTTAAACCATCCAAACCCATTTACCGTTGCTCGGTATTGAGTCTTCTCCTAGAGAGCTATTCCTCGCCTTTGTTTGTACCTCGCTTGCGATAATTCTCCCGGTTTTTGAACTACCCTTTAGCCCCTCTACCTTGAACCTTGCCTACTGCTTTGGATTGTACGCCTGTCTCTGTATCCCCTGGATTTCGAACTACCTTTCACCTTTCGACCACAATCTCGCCTGATGTTTCAGATTAAATGCCTGTTTCGATACCTACCCGCTCCTGCGCCTGAATAGGATCCGCATACCTCCTAATTGGGGATTCCTTACAATAAAGGTGAATACGCCAGTGCCTGGTGGGTAATGAAGATGGCAAGTAAAGAATACAGACAAGGAAGGCTGTGCAGTCTGTCCAGCACTGAAGTGCAGCACATAGCTGATTGATGGCTGACAATGATTATCTTCCAGCAGCCACAGATAACCACAGGTGTTGAATATTGAATATTAGATAGGTCAAAATGTGAGAGCCCAAAACAGAATTTAGTCAGCACAGCAAACTTAACATTCCTCCTCTTACAGTTTCATGAGGAGTTTAATCACCAAGCATTCAGGGCCTAGGTTTCATTGTAGTGTCCCTGGTCGCTGGCTTAGAAATTCTGGTCCAAAGGGAAGAAAGCCACCTACTGGGTCAACTTTGTTTACAGCAGGAACCTGGATTTCCTTGAGACCTAGTGAGATAAAGCTGCAAGCTGGTAGTTGCTGTTTTTAAATGCAAATTCTAATGTGCTGTTACACTTGGTAAACAGATGGCCATCACCTTTAATTGTACAGTATATGGATTAACCAATTTAAGTAAAAGATTAAAATAAAAGTGTTCCGAGCTTAATGCTACAGTTTATCTTCTTTGGTAGCATAATTGAAGGCTTGCCTGAAGTTAGAATAAATTAAACAAGCAGTGGATTGATGCTGTCCATAATTGCAGATGATAACAAGACATTTACATATGAGTGGCTTTCTCATTATTAGAGGTGTGATGACTTCATTTTTCTCATTTCCTAGATCATGATATTCAAGCTGTAAAGTAGCCCACTTTATTCACATGGCTGGCCTCCAAAGTCAAGGTTCAGAGTTTAAGCCTCAAACTTCCAATTACAAGGAGCTCTTCTCCTCTTGACATCCCAGCTATTGTGTGCTTTGCTAAAAATAACATCCTCTCCAACTGCTGTGATGTCTGGACACAGTATAGCAATCATCATTTTGTTTTTGCATAATAACAAAACAAGTATCATTTATTTAAAGGATTAGCTTTTGTAAAAGGATCATTAGCACAGTCCAGTCACTGAGTCAGAAACAGCTTCACTCCTAAATAAGCTTCAGTAGTTTGGTCAAGTTCTAAATACGATTTCAGTAGTTTGGTTCGATCCTAATGAATATGATAGAGGGGATGACATGTGTGGAGGGTATTTGGTATAACCCACCTAGCTAAAAGAATGGTAGCCTAGCTGTGAGGATAAGGCTGCCTGAACCCATCCTCACTATTGCAAGGAATGAACTAGGGAGCTGCTGCAAGGGTATATGGAGTGGTGGGAGGGGTGTGTGAGATGTGAGAAGGCAAGTCCGGGGTGTGATACTGTATATACATGCACAGGAGAGAGGACGTGATTAAGATTTTGATCTAACTTTCCTCCCATACCCCGGTTACAAACTCCACATCAGGAGAGGGTTTGGACACGTAGCGCACACAATGTTTTCAGGGATTTGGGCCTTCTGTTGCTGTGTTAAGGAGTCCAGCCATATTACAAAATGTGTTATATTCAGCAAGTAGTGTCTAAACTATATTTACCAAACAAATGGATTTGTGTCAATCAAGTAAATGGTCCATTTTCAGAATAATAATAAAAAAAAATTGTGGTTACTTAGGTAATTTTCCAAGCCCATTAGTTTTTGTTCCCCCTTTTTATGTTTTAAAGAAGATCAATCACTTGAAAATAGTTTTTGTGTTGTTTTCTGATTTATATCTCCTGTCTTGTCAAAGGCAAAGTGATAAGTCTCTTACCTATCACTTTCTTTTTTATCCCACTTTGATTTTAGTAATTGAGTGTCCAAATATATTGGAACTCCTTACATCCATAAAAGCTTATTATATTCTGTACAGTTTAAATAAATAGATCAGAAGTAAATGACATCTCAAAGAGGCATTTTCTAATTGCTGTATTTTGGGATTGTTTTATACCTCAACCTGCCTGAATTGCAGCAGTAAAACCGAGGTGAAAATCAGTCTGCAGCCTCTCCAAATCAGACACGTCCAGGCATATCCAACTACCTCCCCTCCCAGAGATTGCTGGTTGTTAAAAGCTGCAGGCCAGTACAGAGTTGCTGTCTGTGATTATTTCATCAAACAGTTTCATCAGCAGCAGGCTCTGTATCTCTTTATTTACATAGTGGCTCATGTTTTTTAAAATGAAGCCCCTTTTATTATAGCCAAGAAAAAATACTCTATTTTTCTGGAATAATGTACAGTAGATCTCTATAATAATTGACTTTGTATATGTAATATTAAACATAAGAATGCTCACAAATGAGAAAAGGCACTTTACCACATTTAGCACATTTCATAGTTAGTAGTTTTATTAATCCAAGCATGCGATCCATTTTGGAAAATGAATAGTATACTATATTCACTCACAATACAATTCTATGCCTTTGAATTCCTTCCTGTATGTTCAATTTTTAAATGTGTTTTTAAAAATAAACAACCTTTTCCACACTATCCAATAGGAGGGATGTCAAGGGCTGATCAAGGTTAAATGTAATCATTACAGAATGTCCTGTCATCGAGCAAAGTACTTTGGATGGCAGTTAACTTGCACAGCATAATGTCCAGGAGATTTGCTTTGGAATGACTTGTCATTGCTGGAGAAAAACTGCACATTGGAACTTTGTCACCAAGCCTTAATCTCATAGGCCACTTATGACATGCAAGGTCAAACAAACAGTCTGAGCAAGCTCACAATCTCATACATGTGGAAAGAGAAATTGTCATTTTCACAGGAATTGTAAAGCATATATATTGAACAAATAGTAGAATTGTTGAGAAAATTCTTTGTATAATCAGCAAATTTTACAATGAAACCATTTATTCCATATTTATTTATTTCAAATGCCATATCATGATTTAAGACAGGGTTCATTATTTATACAAGGAATCGAACTGTGAGACCTGCTCAACAAATTATATTTTACTTGTAATAAAAACGTTTTGAAAAATAAAGTTAGGCCATTTTTAAAACACATGAAACAATGAACATGACGCAGTGGACTTAAGTTCATTGAAAATTAATTGCTTTTTTTAACCAAACATGGCAAAATGCTACTGTATTTAAGAACTTCAAAGTCTATTTGCTATTTAGCTATGTTATTTACTGAGCCAATTACATACTGTGTATGTGACACTGTAACCCCCGTTACACTGTCAAAGTTCAGAATTGTTGTTATAAAAAAGTAAATTACATCTGTCATCACAAAAGATGCGCTCTTGGGTATTAACCGTTAGCTATCGTATTTGGAAAAGAAACAAAGCATTTTAAGGCCAAAATCTTCTCGTATGTACAGTATGTATTTTTACTGGGACTCTACTGGGAATTTTTACCACATGGAATTATTATGCTCATTTGGAAAGAAGGGAATGACTGTAACGGAACAGTTCTTTCCAGACCCTATGCAGACGACACAATCCGGGATGGAGTGAGGAAACACTGGGGAAAAAGTCATGCAGGAATACGGGGATGAAAACAGGGGGGGTTTCCTTGGTGCGCTGGTGTTCAGGGGGGGTGAGTCCGGGGCAAACAATCCAGTAGAAATCCAAAGGGGTAATCCAAACACGAGCAAAGTCCAAAGCCGGGGTGTCCATCCAAGAACAGACAAGGTAAAAACATGAACCGGGTCGGAACCGGCGGAAGGGGAACAGGAACAGAGAATAAAACCTTAACGGGACCAGGCACTTCCAGGTCTCGGACTCCCACGATACGGAGATCAGATGCAGAGCTCGGATTGTCGTCAAAAGCGCCTGGCTTTTAAGGTGGACTGGGAACGGGCTGAAACAGGGGACAGGTGCAGAAAATCAAGTCTGAAGTAAAAGGGCCGGAGCGCCTTTAAGGAGGAGGGACTATAATCGTGACAATGACATCAACTGCTAATGGTTAATTATTATTGTAGTTTAGGCAGGGAAAGGGCTTAAAATTGTAAACTTGAGACCCAGCCAACAAGTGATCATTCTCCTGACTGGCACTCACAAAAGGTAAAGTTTCTTTTGGATTAACAAGACAAGGTATGGAATGCAAATCCTAAATTTTAATTATAACTGACATTTTAATTATATTAATTTGCTTAGCTTTAGGTATGAAAGCCAATGCAAAAATAAAACATAAACAGTAAACAATCAACTTAAAGTTTCAGGCTTTCTAAAATGTGGAAAGATACAGAAATACCGTTACTAAGAGGAAAGTAAAGGTTATAGTACAATTGTACTATTTATAATGTTTTTATTGTGCTAATATGTGATTTTAGATAGAGCTAGTGATTTAACATGATCTGAATATGGTGTATTCTTATGCTGTGCTGGAAATGGAACAATATAACAATTTATTGGCTGAAATGTAAATATTCACTGTACCTACCTCCCTGTCAAGCTACGTAGCTGGTAGGATAATAGACACAGAGATGTATTACACAATGCTTATGGCTTAGTATGTTCTTTACAGAAATCTTTAGAAAAGTGTTTATTAAAGTAAAAATACCAACAAACAGGAAACTGAGAAGTACAGGCATCCTAAGTTACACTGTGGGAAGAAGATGGTAGAATCAGACAGAAAATGTTACAAGCTAAGACGGATTTTGAAAGTTGATGAATTCCTGGGATTTCATCCCCCCCCTACCTTTCTCACTCCCTCCCCACACTCCAGTGAAAAGAGACTTGCAACAAACAGCGATCCAGCAATCCACTAACTGGAGCACCATGACTGCAGAGGCCATTCCTTGTGGCTTTTCAGCACCATTGCCTGTAACAGACTGTGGGAAAGGATCTGGAGCCTCAAAGACAAGAAAATGCTGCACTCCTACTCTGAAGGTACTCCAGGAGTAAGAAATACATTTTAGCTGTCATCCACAGATACGTTTTTTTCTGTTAAAAACAATCTCATTTAACAAAAAGCATTGATTCTATATACAGTACATATTGAATTCCCATGGCAATGGATTCTTACTGTTATATTTCTTTGAAGTATTCTCAACATGTGATGTTTGTCTATCTGAATTGAAATATAAATAGTACGGTTCAGAAAATTAATAAATGACTGCACCATATGGTAGATATTTGTGTCACAGTTTAATTAAAATATGAGTATATAGTTAATGGTTTTCATATTTTTAAATGTATTGTTTGGTCCAGGTTTAGTTTAAGTTTGCCAAAATGCTTTTGGTCTACAGGGGATTTTAGAAAGAGTTGGGGGGGGGGGGCGATATATTTATAAATTAGTTGGAATCAGGTGGCTGGAAACTTAAGCAATGTTGTTGTCTGTGAGAAGGATATCATTCAGCTCCCAGACTGTTGCGAGCTACTTGTGGGTCTCATATACTGAGGAGTAAAGGCTGTAGAGCCCTATGTTTGTGAGGGAGGAGGGTAACACAGAGTTACTGTATGTTGCTGCTGTTGATGTACTGACATTCTTCCATGAATCATCTAATGCAAATGTACAAGTAATAGGTTTATTCCATGCTGAAAAGAGAAGGAAGAAAACACAACGTTTCAGCTGTGGAGCCTTCTTCAGGTGTGTGAAGAAGAACCTAAAGACACACACCTGAAGAAGGCTCCACGGCCGAAACTTTGTATTTTCTTTCTTTTCTTTTCAGCATGGAAAAAACCTGTTGCTTGTTCCTTTGCAGCCTACGCATGCTGATGCAGCTCCCACCTGAACTCATGCAAATGTAGTTGAATTAATGACCTACCTCTTTCAAACACAACATTAATATTTTCTTTGATTCAGTAGGCAACTCGCAATTTTTTTATGCATACATTAGCTGTTTACACATAGTGGAACATGAAAACTTATTCACACAGAATTCTTGTAGCTGTACTTCTTGATTATTATACCAAGTACAAGTGCATTGAGTGGAAGTGTATATTTCCAAGTTTACAGTTGGAAATTCTTTACCCATAGTATTGTGAGAGTATGGAATAAGCTACCCAGCCATATTGTTGAGGCCAGTACCTTTGGTCATTTCACGTGACAGCTGTTTGAGATCCTAGGATCAGTTGACTATTAAGTACCAAAAGGCTAGACATGCTGCATGGCCTCCTCTCATTTGTAACAATTCTTATGAACACTGCATTGCACCATTCATTCCATCCAGAATGACTGAATGCTTTCATTGGATAATGGTATCCATCTGTTCCAGGTGAAAGGCAATGGTGTGTTCACAGCAGCCTTGACCTCTGCTTCAAATACAAATACTCTCAACCTTTAATCGGTACAAACGGCACGGCTTTCAGAATAAATATAAGAAAAAAACACATTATGTCATTCAGTTAGTCTACACTTTTCAAAGGCAGCAAAGATTTTGTTTGGCACTTTTTCAAAACAGTAACAGCAGTAGTCCTGTTGTAATTGGAAGCTTAAGAATTTTCCAATATATTTAGCAGTGTTTGGAAAAGTACCTGTAAGACAACTTGACAGCTTGGCTTAATAATCCAGTGTTGTACAGCCAGAATAATTGAACTAACTGATTAAAGAGCTAGCAGTAATAATATTCAGCATGCAAAGTCAATTTCCAGTCCCCATGCCTGGAATTTTCTCTTCAATCCATTCCCTGGCTTGCACTGTTCAATTTGAAAGCATGGCACAGATGAACTCTGTGGGACTTGTAACAAACCCTAACACTTTAACAGGACTTACAAACGTGTCTTTCTGCTGCCTGTCTTCTGCACGCATGCAGTGTTTCTGAGCTCTGCAAGTGTCCTGTGCATCCCTAGCACCTGAAATGAAAAAGCAATATCACACATATCTGTTTTCTTCTCAGATGTTCTTGGCAGCTCTAGCTTTATCCTACTTTTGCAAATCCTTATCTGCAAGCTACACCAAAAGTACCATCACTCAGATAGAAAGAAGATTTGAGATTCCAAGCTCCGTCGTTGGCATTATTGATGGGAGTTTTGAAATGGGTAGGTACGATTAAAAAGCACAGTGCTTTGCTTTATGTATGTTTTGTTTTCAAATCAGCATGACGGTTTTGACTATGTTCTTACCGATCTTTATGTTTAAGGGAACCTGCTGGTGATATCTGTTGTAAGCTACTTTGGAGCAAAGTTTCACAGACCAAAGCTAATTGGAGCAGGATGCCTGCTCATGTCCATGGGGACACTGCTCATGGCACTGCCACACTTTCTCATGGGACGGTACGTTTGCACATTGAAAATGACCTTTTAGTCTTCACACGTCTTGTTAGCACGCAAGATAGATGTAGGAAAATCCTAGAAGGAATACTAGCCCTATTTGAAGACGGTTGTGCTCTGGAATAAAACAGAAAAACAAGTGAACTCATCAGGAGTGTATTTCCAAGAAGCTGTGTTAAAAATTTCTGGGAGCTTCTACACAAAATTGCACATGCTGTGCAGAGTTTATCATTTCCACCCAGTTCAGGAATTTCTGATTTCCCAATCTTGATGCAGTGAGAATTATGCTATGAACCTGACAGGAGTAATAGTCCAACATGAAATCAGGAATCAGATCATAAATTGAGGAAGAGTCTTACTGTAGTTGTGTAGGATGGTTATTAAAAAAAGGAAAATCTGTGTGTTGCTATATGCAATGTTGGCAGTTGACAGGTGGCAGTCTTCCTGCTGGTGTAGGATTTCCAAACTGTTGCCTCAGTATGGTGACAGGGTACACTTTTTGCTGCATGATGCTCTGTTCTTAGATATTATAATGAGGTCCTGAATCGTTAAAGATCAAGTTGCACAGCTTGAAAGAGCAGTAGTGTTAACCACTTTGTCCTGGCTCAATTCCATTCTAGGCTTGCAGAATCTGGCCTTGCTAAAAGATACCTCTAAATTCAACTGGCAAAGCAATTCCTAATTTCTCTGCCTGTTCTGCTTTATAGTGTGACTGCCAGTGCAGAAAAGCTGCTCACCCATGTGGATTCTGCACCTTGGGGTGAATGAAGTGGTTCCAATAAAGTGTATAAAGTACTCTGGGATGTGAGGTGGTACAGAAATGTAAAGAAATATTAATCTGAACTGGAAGGTGTTTTTTATACAGCTACCATTATGAGTCTGTTGTATCCACTTCACCTGTTCCTAACATCACGATGCTCACTCCATGTTCAAAAGACTCCAGTCCTTCGTTAGCCCAGGATGTCCTCCAACAGTCAGTAACTGGTAAGATGTTGAAAATATTAGTAATAGTGATAATAATGCACTTAATCAAACATGACTCTATACACAGGAACAAGTCAAGGTTAATTCCACACTGAACAGTAAAATAAAAAAGAAACAATGTTTTAGGTGTTGGGGCTTCTTCAGATGTGGAGTTAGGGTTAGTGCATGCACGAAGAAGGCCCAGCATCCAAATTGTTATGTTTCATATCTCAGTGTGAAATCAACCTTTATGTGTTCTTCCTCACTTACAACCTTTATTTGTTCCTTTACAGTTCCCCACGTGATCTGGATCATTTTAAACACTGTTTCTTTCCTTACTGGGCCTCCAAACTCAGGAAGGATTTCACTAATATTTGCATTTAACATTTTTGGGATTTGATGAAACCAAGAGACTCACATGAGCAAACAAAACACAGATTTGCGCCATGCTGCATTATAACCTGCATATTGTCCTGTGTCCAGCATCGTGACTAATACTGGTAGTATAGTAGTGTGCATGCTTGGAGCTTGCATTCCTACACATGCCCATTACTCAGAACCTGAACCAGAAGTAAACCTATTATTCCAAATGACTGGTTGCAAGAAATCAACATTCCTGCATCTTGATGAGTGAAATCACCATGATAATCTCAACCTATGCCAAAACATTTGTCATACAGATTGTATAGTTATAGAGTGATATTATTTTTGTGCTTTGGCAATGTCTTAAACAATTTCTTAAAGTCTTACATTTCTGAAACTCCTTGATAGCTTTCAGTCATGCTGACATTACTGCTTTTCTCTCCTGACAAGTTGCTTAAATATACAACCTGACAAATAACCACATAGGAACATGTAACGGGTTTATTCCATGCTGAAAAGAAAAGAAAAGAAACACAACGTTTCGGCTGTGGAGACTTCTTCAGGTATTTCTTCAGGTGAAGAAGAAGGCTGAAGAAGGCACACCTGAAGAAGGCTCCACAGCCGAAACGTTGTGTTTCTTTTCTTTTCGGCAGGGAGTAAACCCGTTACATGTTCCTTTGTAGCCTACACATGCTGACGCAGCTCCCTACATGAACTACAATAACCACATTTGTGAACAACAATAGCCTCACAAATCAAGTTTTATCTCTATAAGGAGTATTCTAATGTTGATACTTAGCCCGGTTTTCGTACAATATTTTGAAGCATTTTGTTTGTGTTCAGCTTGTGAAAAAGAGCAGAGATCTTCAATGTGGGTGCTCGTACTGCTTGGGAACATGTTGAGAGGAGTTGGAGAGGCTACTACAGGACCGCTGGGTATTTCATTCATTGATGATTTCGCCAGGCCAGAAAACTCAGCTTTTTACATTGGTAAGTCTAACACAATTGAGCTTATATTGATTCATAATCTTCTCAGTCTGATCTGAGCTCTGGTTTGAATTCATATTGGTCTTAGGTTGTCTCCATACCATTGCTGTGATTGGTCCTATCTTTGGTTTCACTCTGGGATCGTTCTGCGCCAGACAGTATGTGGACATTGGCTTTGTCAACCTAGGTAAGATACTTAACTATGAGAGAATGCAAAATCGTACAGTCACATATCACAATAGCACATCGCATAATGGAGAATTAGCTCGATTTGTATAAGGAAATGTCTGTTTTAAAAAGCAAAAATTCATATCTGTGCCAAAACATGTTAGTTGACTGTAATAGTACACTATAGTGACATTCAATCAGACTTGAACAGTAGATCAAAGCTGATTTCCTACCTATCCCTTTCTGTGAGAGAAGGGTATTCTGCCATATTAAAAATGAAACATTAACATTATATTAATATTAGAAGTACAATGTCTGCATCAGTGCAAAGTAGAGTATTTAATTTGCAATATCTGTAGAATATATGCCCGGTTCTAAAAGAAACATTCATTTTGTATTTGCGTTTCTCTATTGCATTTTTGCATAATTTGGGGAGCATTAGTGTCATTAGTATCTCTAAATCAGAATGCTGCAAGTGCAAATCATTTTGCTCTGACGTATTTCTTCTTTGTGCCCAAATTTCAGGTTTGCAAAAAAAACATGGTTCATATTGTTTTGCATATCTTAACTTTTGCTGATAGATCATTCTAACCTTAGCCCATGGATTGCAATCTGAAACTACAGGAAGTGCTTTCCTTTGGAGCTAAGTAGCGTTGCATTTGCAAATGTACATGTCACAGTGAGGTGACCCCTCAAACAAGAATTATATCCTGCCTCGTAACGAATATGCCACCTAGCAGTACAAATATGGTTCTAAGGCCCCTCTACATTACCACAGGTTCTGTTCATCTCCCAGAATCACCAATGCACACAAAGACCAACAACAAGCATTAGTATGATATAAGTGTCTTTTTTATTTTCTAAGTATATCAGCATTTACTATCACCCCAAGACAAAGAGTACAGCATTCACAGCAACAAAATTATATTTCCAAGGGTCATAATGAGTTCCTCAGGGTCAGATGTCCTTTCAGGACGAGAAGAGGGCATTAGAAAGTCTTGGTGGTACAGAGTAGACAGCATTGCATAGGGGAGGGATGCCACACAGTCCAATTCCCCCAGTCTCCGTTTGGACCAGATCAGGAGTCCTCCTTTAGGCTGTACTACGTTTCCTTTGGTTCGGTATCGACTCACCAGGCTGGTTTCTTTGCTTCTTGCCTCCAAGTATTGAACGTCTCTGCACAGCACCTCTGTTCCATGGCCAAAGTCTCCTTTGGTCTGCAGCTCCTGGACCGATCTCCTCTGTGGTCTCGCAGGCTGTGGCTTTCCTTGCGCCTCCTGTCTTGTGTCGAGGGGCTCATCAGGATGTCATGTCCCTGATGTCATGGGCACTTATCCTTTCTTTGTTTGCTTTACTGCTCCCCTCCTCTGCCCAAGGTCTGATTCAGCTGGCTCAGCAACCCCTTGTACATCCATGCGTCAGTACCTAATTGCTTCCTGGACGACCTGGGTGTGTCCATTGTTACTAATTGTTCCCTGCTCTACTGTCACATTGACATGATCCTGGCCATCAACACAACCCGATTTATCACAGCATGGTACTGCATCAATGGCCCACATCCTGGGACATACAGTGTACAGGTGACAACACATCCTGAGTCACATTGAAAGTGCATAGAGCAGAAGCTGGTGAATTTCTACTTGTGCTCACCCCAGAGACTGTGACTATCACTCTGAAGGACATGCGCTGGGTTGGGGCATGGTGGCTGGGATTCATAGTGGCCGGTGGACTCACCCTGCTTACTGCTCTGCCCTACTGGTTCCTGCCAAGATCTCTGCCAGAGGAGGGGGGAAGCAGAGAGACGTATGACAGCCCTGAAGAACAGTCCCACCGGCAGGCTGTTCAGACACACATCAAAACCAGGATAAAGGAAATAGCAAAAGGTAATGTGTTCCTAGAGAGCACTGGTAAAAACTGATTTTAATAGTGGCAGCACGGTGATCATTTGTGTTGTGGTTTTATAGGTCTTGAGTACGGGATTCTGGCTAGGGGCAAATTCTGTGTGAAGTTTGCGCATTCTCCCACTTCACTTTATTTTTGTCCGGGTGCTCCAGTTTCTCCCCAGTCTAAAGATGCAGTGTTGAGGCTAACTGGCATCTCTAAATTATACCCACTTGAATATTTGTACAGTATATGTGCCCTGTGCTCTTGGGGGTGATTTGATGTTCCCTCCAATGTACAGAAAAACCTAGCTCCTTGTGCGTGCTAGGTTAGACCCCACAAAGCACCCTCTAAGAACAAAGCATTTACTGAAAATACAAAAGAAAAAACAAGGACACAACAATGTACAGAAGGTCATGGATAGTTGAATAAAATAGAAACCTGAAGATGCCCAAATGCGTTTGTCAAAGTATGAAATTAAGGTTTTCTACCCTATTATCTTGTAGTATTTTTATTTTCAAATGACCAAAAACTATTATATTTTATTGGGTTGTGGTCCTCAGCAAATTTACAGTATATTCTCTGCCTACCGTGACTTTGTTCAATACAAATTGCACAAGCAACAAAAAACTCTCTAGAAGAACAAAAAAACATTGTATAAATATTGTGAGAAAAGCCTTATGTCCTTCATATTTTCATATGTTATTTTTAAATTTTTACAGGTTTTTTGCCATCTTTGAAACGTCTGCTTACCAACAAAATATATGTCCTCTATGTGATTTCCAGTATTCTTATGTTCAATGGTTTTGTCATCATATTGACATACACACCAAAATACCTTGAGCAGCAGTTTGGACAAAGCGCATCCACTGCAAACTTTCTCATAGGTAAGGTTAATTATTTCAATTGTGTAACATAAGATCTAGACTGCAAACTACAAGACTACAAGAAGCTTATATTTGAAAAATTATACTGAGGTACGAAAGAAATGGAACACTTGGGAATTATGGATTTAACTTAATGGAAATTAAATTCAACTTTTTTAATGTAACCTTTTTTAATGAGAGACATTCCTGGGAAAGCTAAGGTTGCTGCTTGAAGAAGTGTTAGTGGGACCAGTAGGGAGCGCTCACCTGTCAGTCTCTGAGGTTGGTGTGGGTTGGTTGAGATGTAAAACTGACATTCTGACCCTCCTTGGTCATTAAAAATCCCAGGTCGTTTAAAAAAAAAAGGTAGGGTTGTCAACTCCAGTGTCCTGGCCAATTATGGCCCGCCCATCTAGGAATTGGCTTCATCACTCTGTTCTCCTCTCCACTGATAGTTGATGTGTGAGGAGTGTTCTGGCACATTTTGGCGGCCATTGTATCATCCAGGTGGGGGCTACACATTGGCAGTGGTGGAGGGGAGTCCCCATTACTCGTAAAGTGTCCAGAAAAGTGCTATACAAGTGTAAGGAATTATGAATAATTCTTAGTAGTGTTAAAGGAGATTCCTCACTACATTGTCACAGTTCCACCCCCTACCTGTCAGCAAAACAGTGACCACTATATATCCTTCCATCAGGTCTGCCAAGTTAAAGCAGAATTTATCAGTGAACAAAATAATAAATGATGTACTAATTTAGCATGCCGTATTTTCAAGCCCTGAGAGAATTTAGCAATAAGATTGCCATGTTCTGTCAACCAAGCCGTCCGAAATGCATTTGTAAAATTCTTGATTCTTGTTTTTTGGAGGGGTTACTACTATGCCGTCTGTGTCTCTTGGGATTTTCATCAGTGGAATCATCATGAAACGATTTAAATTGGACATGGAAGGAGCTGCAAAGGTGGCTTTCTGGACATCCATTTGCGGCTACCTGTGCACCCTGCCTTACTTTGCTCTTACCTGTGAGAACTCGAACATTGCCGGGCTGACTGTTTCTTACGAAGGGTGAGGACGATAGGTTTCAGAAAACTTAATTTTAGCTACTTACATTTTCTGACATGGGATGGCACAGTGGCTAGCATTGCTGCCTTGCAGCACTGGGGCCCTGGGTTCAATTCTGGACCTATAATCCCATTTGCATGGAATTCATATGTTTTCCCCATGTTTGTGGGGGTTTCCTCCAATTGCTCTAGTTTCCTCCCACAGTCCAAAGACATACTGGTAGCTAATTTGGTGTGTGGGAAGATTGGCTCTTGTGTATGTGTCGGTGTCCGTGTGTGCCCTCTGATGGACAGGTGTCTCATCCAGGGTGTATCCTGCCTTGCACTCATTGCTGGGATAGGCTCCAGCTCTCCCACGACCCTGTAATGGAAGGGCCGCTTGGAAAATGGATGGATGAATTCTCTGATGAGTTTAGTGACAGATAAGCCAAGCAGACCCCATGAGAGGGTACATTTCTCTTTCTCAAGGGTTATGATGGATGATTGTAGACTGTGTAATATAACACTTGTTATTCAGTTTCAGAACAGCACACAAAGACATCATTTAACAATGCTTTGACATGATTTCACATTTTTCACAGTTTTTAGTCAAATATTGCCCTGCTATATACAGTATATACTGTAGATTCTGGATGAGGTGAAAAATACTTTTTCGACAATTTAGGATGAGCTTTTGTCTTGTTTTCCAGGTCAGAGCGAATCAAGAGCAAAGATGGCAGTCTTCTGTCTCTGTGTAATTCTGCCTGTGCTTGTTCGCAAAACCAGTGGGACCCAGTGTGCGGAGAGAACGGATTAACCTACATCTCTCCATGTTTGGCTGGCTGCAACTCCACCAGTGGAACTGGAAAAAACACAGTGAGCTTCCTCAGCATTACTCTACATTCCCCCTTGAGTAACCTTATCTTGTTGACACTGTGCTTTGTTTTGGCATTGACGAGAACTTGCAATATATTTAATACTGAATTTATGTTTGAAATGGGCCCCGGTGAGCTCTGTTGGTAGAGAATGAGACCCATAATCTAAGGGCAGTGGGTTCGTGTCCCATGTCGGGCGCCAGGTCCTCCATGTTGGAGGTTAACAACCCTGTCCTGTAAAAAATGAATGCTAAGGTAACAGCAACGGAATTGCTGCCACTACATGCCAGAAGGCATAATGGGCAAACATCCATCCATATTTGAAATAACAAGTGATGTTTAAAAGTTTCTATAACATTTACCATTAGATATTTACCACACATGTTCCGTTTTGCACTCTAGGCACTAATTTCATTAATCCTGTCATACCTTTGTAGTGTAAAGGCAGAAATGATCTGTAACTGCTGTAGGGCTATAGGGATTCCACAGGAAGGAGACTCTCTCTCCTGCATATTCTTCTGTCTTTGCTCATCTCTTTGCCCTTTTTGAGTTTCACCCTCAGTTTGGAATTACCAGTAGTTTCTTTACATCTCATGTCACAGCCATGGTATGACCATCGATCCTGACCACCCAATGTTATTCAATCCTAGACATTCCATGGATGCAGCTGCATTGAAGGCGTTGGAAACGTAACAGGGCATTTCTCTGCAGTACTAGGACAATGTCCAAGAGAAGATAAGTGCACTATGATGTTCACCATCTTCCTTGCTCTGCAGTCACTGAGTTTCTTCATCTACTGCCTAGGAAGCACTCCTCTTTTCATTATAGTCCTCAGGTACTGTATGGTAAAACTCCTAGAGACATAAATAAATACTGTACATAGATTTTGTGTTTTTAGCCTACAGATTTAAAGTGACAAAGCCTATGAAGATAGATAGATAAGACTTTATTGATCCCGAAGGGAAATTGATGAAGTGCATACAATAAAATATTTATATACAGTACATACATTAAATTTCTTTTAGGACTGGCCCTGAGTTTTTATAAAGTATTTCTGAAAATTGGCTCTTTTTATTGAGTAAGGTTTTTCAATGTTAATGGATATTGTGTCATTTATGGACAGGTGTGTGGAACCAGAGCTAAAGGCACTCTCTGTGGGAATTTACATGTTGGCTCTCAGAGTACTTGGTAAGCGAAATATTCAGTTATTGCATAATGCTCAGGTGCAATTCCGATGAAAGAAACCTGGAATCAAACAAAGTGGTTATGTTATCTTATTTTTTATGCTCACTTTGAAAACAAGAATTTCAAACATTTGAAAATGGCAAAATCTGCAAAAGAATAGAAGACCATCATGTTTAAAACAAGAAAAGACCATTCAGCCCATCTAGCCAGTTTGGTAGTTATTAGTTAATTGATCCAAGCACCTCAGTCAGCTGTTTCTTGAGTCATGGTATGGGCTTCAACATGGCTGGGCAACTTCTTCTCCCTCCACCTGTTACATAAAGCAGTGTCTCTTTTTCTTGTTTTTTGGTGCACTTCATTGCAGTCTCCAATTTACTCTCTTTAGTTCGTGTTTCACTGCTCATTCTTGAGAAAATGGTTGGGCTGACTTTTGTCAGTACTTTTGAGGATTCTGGACATCAGGTCCCCTCATAGTCTTGTATGTTCAAGACTAAAAAGATTCAGTTACTGTAGCCTGTCAGTGTAGCCTGTAGTTGCTGAACATTTTGACAGTTATTTATATATGTATCTGAACAAAAGCGTTCATTCGTGTGATTTCAGCTTTCATTTATACATATATGTATACAGTATAATGTGATGGTACATACAATAAAGCAAGGTTTATTAGAGGATGCTTATTTTGGGCAAGGGTCATGAGAAGCTTTGTTCCCTCATAATGTTTCCAGAAGACCTTATAAGATGGCTTTCAGTTTAACAAAGTTCTTCTGTAGACTATTTAGAAAGTGCCTTAGTGTGTGTAAGGGGGTGGTAGATGCATCTGCTTTGTCTTTGATAAGGCCGGCTGGCAAACTGGGAATAGGGCCTGCCTAATACAGCAGAGCATGTAGGGTATATTTTTCTTCTGTCTGATGGCTGGTAAAGAGACTAGCCTCTTGAACCCAGGGCCCCAACTCTGCAAGCCAACAATGCCAATCACTGACCCACCATGCTGTCCTAATAGATACACGTCATGTGTAAATGTCACTATCCAGAGGACTGTATATGTAGTCAGAGAGCAGTGTAGATATGAATGAATAATGTCTTTAGGTAATTACAGAAAAAAATATTAAAATGCGGAACTGGAAGACACCCAACCACAGTGGTAAGAGAACCTCCATACCCAGATGTGAAAGAAAGCTCTGTGTTTAACCACAAATAGACAGGCTCCTCGTGGGTCCTGATTTGTTAGGGTCCTTCAGGAAATGGCCTGCTTTTAAAGGATAGTTTCTATTTGGGCTGTACTACCTTTGACACATTAAACAGTAAGTGACAGAAAAAGTGGGTGGGTCGAAGAAGTCTGCCTGTACAGTACATTCTCACTGTGTGCTGTCTGCAGTTGGCACCTGATAGCTGATGTGTGAAAAAAAAACACAATTAGATTAGCGCTGCTGAAAGCAGGATGGGATTCATCAGTCAGGGCTCATCTCTGCTCTCGGGAACACAGCGCCCCCTGTAGCCTCCCAGACTTTTGCAGGCATATAGTATTGACAGTGGGGGTAGTGTCTCCCAATCCACACTGAAGCCCCAGTACGGGGTCTGTGATGTGTTAAAGAAGAAGTGGGAATATCAGAGGAGTCCACTCTCTCCCTTCTGTGAGGTGGCTGCGGGCTATTCCAAGTCAGAAGGGTATAAACAGAATTAACTGGCAATTTATTGTATATATAAAAGAGTTTTCAGCTTTCTCACTCCTCTTTTTCTGTTTTCCATCCATTCTGGCAGGTGGAATCCCTGCTCCGATTTACTTCGGAGCCCTCATTGACTCCACATGTGTCAAATGGGGAATCAGGAAGTGTGGCGGGAAAGGAGCGTGTAGGATGTACGACATCGAAACCTTCAGGTATCCTGGCTTCCTTTCGCACAACGAGCTGCACACAGTGCTGCAGTTAGTAAAAGGTCTCACTGAAATTGTTTTAAGAGCCTACAATCCATCCAATATCCTTTGAACAAAGCACCGCTTTGCTGTATTCTAGGACTGGCTAAAATAGTACTGTAAACAGCTCTTCATATCTTCATAAAAATACCTTTGTAGTGTAAAGGCAGAAATATAAATTATTTTTAAATAGAAGTCAAAATATTTTTTTTCCAACAACTGTATCTGTGCCAATGACAGATGTGTTCTGATGTTCCGCTTTTTCAAAAGTAATGCATAACAATGTAATGATACTAAATGGTTCTTGCCTAGGTGAGAGTCAGTTTCAGTATCAAGTATGTCTACTCCTTCCACCAACGTCAGCAGTTCTCTAAACACATTCAAAGACGTAGCAGTAATGACACTTTTTGTACATCAGATAAAAGAAGTGTTAGAATGCTGGACACAATCAGCATGTTACACACTTTATTGGTAATTTTAGTTACGAATGTGTACCTGTTAATTTGTCTGCATTTATGAATATTTTTATAGGTTTTTGACCTACAATATGTGACATACTGTATCTTTTTTTACGTGCATTATAATTTATATTGCAAAGGAACAAGTAATAGGTTTATTCCATGCTGAAAAAAAGAAGAAAGAAAACACAACGTTTTGACCATGGAGCCTTCTCATTTACTCAGGTGCTCACACCCGAAGAAGGCTCCATGGCTGAAACGTTGTGTTTTCTTTCTTCTTTTTTCATCATGGAATAAACGTATTACTTGTTCCTTGCAGCCTCCGCATGCTGACGCAGCTACCCACCTGAACTACTTAATATTTAAATGTCAACTATTAAGGAAAAGCCAACAGTGAAAAAAAGTGTGCTTCTATATTGTCCATTTTGGTCTCAAACAATAACATACAGAAAACACATGAGAAAATGTCAGGTCTCAGGCTTTTGATAAACTGTAACCATGATAGAACACTATCAGCAAGTCTGAAGAGTAAAAGTTACAAGAGTGTGTTGGTACTATTATAATACATTTTCACCAAAATTGCAGTTTGATCATGAGATTATTATCAGAAAGATATCAAAGTTGCCATCTGGCCCCCGATTAACCAGACACATTGGGGCAGATGAGGAACATTACACATTAATTCCAAACTGAAACAAATTAACATCCAAGCTAAGCAGAATCACATTGCGGGTTAGATTTCTTTTTGTCAACCAAATTGTTCCCCTGATCAGGTAGTCTGAAAAGGTCATCCTTAGTACAGCCCACTTGCAAAGAGCCTGTACAAATTATGAGGATATACAAATTAAAAGAGGGAAAGCTCCAGAAGGTGCTCTATGAATCATTGCCAGCAGCTATATCAGATGCAACTCACAAGTGGCAACCCACTGAAGCTCAGCAGGTGTGAGCCTGGCCAGTACCTGGATGGGAGACCTCCTGGGAAAAACTAAGGTTACTGCTGGAAGAGGTGTTAGTTTGGCCAATAGGAGGTGCTCACCCTGTGATCTGTGTAGGTCCTAATGCCCCATTATAGTGAATGGGACACTATACTGTAAAAAGGTGCTGTCCTTCAGATGAGATGTAAAACTGTGTTTATGACTCTCTGTGGTCATTAAAACTTCCAGGGCACTTGGTAAGGGTGTTACCCCAATGTCCTGGCCAAATTTGGCCTTTACCAATCATGGCCTCCTAGTAATCCCCATGTATGAACTGGCTCCATCACTCTCCCCTGACAGCTGATGTGTGGTGAGCATACTGGTGCACTATGGGTGCTGTTGCATCATCCAGGTGGATGCTATAGATTGGTGGTGGTGGAAGGGAGCCCCCATTACCTGTAAAGCACTTTGAGTGGAGTCTCCAGGAAAATGCTATATTAGTCTAAGCAATTATTATTATTATTATTATTATTATTATTATTATTATTATTATTATCACAAAAGAGCGATAAAATTTAGATATAACCCAGATTCTCTTATCTAGCGGAGAGGTGACCAACCTTCTTGAGCTAAAGGTGTCTGGTTGATTTTGAGGCAAGTTTACAATCCAAAGAGATATTACTTTAAATGTCATTCCCTGTTTTAGTCAAAATACATTCAGTTCGGACTTCATAATGCATGTGAACGTATTGTCTTTAAATATCTCATTTGTTACTTTAATGTTTTTAATTATTTCTTTATGCAGAACAGTTAATATAAACTGTTAGCAAATTAACTACTTATCTTGCACATTTCGGCAGGTTTCTCTTCCTGGGCCTGGTTTTGAGTCTCCGTGGAGTGGGATACATTCTGTTCTGGATCACCATCCTTCAGATGAAGAAACAGGGCAGAAAGGACAAACGACTCACAGAAGAGGTGGAGTTAAAGTTGAAGCAGAGTTCTAATGACAAAATTGACAAGGAAGAAAATAATAGTGTTGACCCAGAGTAAAAAAAAAAACTGTCAGGTACCCGAAAGACACTACAACACTGGAATGCTTGTCACTGATCTTTGTCACCCACCATTGCAAAGACTCATATATTCAAATAAATGGTTGGTAATTTGCTAAACCATTAAATGGAATATCTCAGTAGTGCTTACTCAGTTCATAATACAAGGCAATTTCAATAATTTACTTCTCTAAATAATTTATTTACGTATTTGTTTTGTGTGTGTCAGGATGTAGACTAGACAGGTAAAACATATTCTTTATTATGCAAGTACCTCAGAGAGTTTTGTTTAATGTGTGGTCAACACAGCATTAAATAAATAAGTCTACCACTAGGGAGCAGCAGAAGAACAAATTACTGGTTTTCCTGACGTGCTAAGTTCCATTTAACAATGAATTGTCCATATTATGGTATGAGCTTTCTCACCCACTGTAGATACTTTTGGCGAGTCAGTGTAGCGAACTTCTATCAGTTTGTTGAGACTATAGGTGAATTAATGCTAATCTCATGTACTCAATACTTTCCCAACACAAAACAATTACACTCTTGGGTGCCATTAGTGTAAAAACACATGTGAAAAGTGTTTTCTCTCAAGAAAAACAAACCTCCATTTTGAACTGGAGATCCTCATCTGATTTTATTTTGGATTTACTGTATGTGCTTTAAAAGGCAGAAGGACATGAGGAGGTAGGTTGCTGATGTTATTGGCACGTGTTTTAAAACTAAGAAGAGTCCAGATTCTTCTGTAGAAGGAATTCAATGAATCAATGACCATAATCAGAGTCTAAAAATTGGTGTGAAGCCTTAACAGCTCTGTAGAAGCATTGTTTCATACCACTGGGTCCCCTGGAGGTTTCTAATGAATGGAATCATTGTAAGGTTGTGAAGAACTGACATAAAAAGGCTAGATACTGTATTTAAAATGAAGTTCAGTATTAAAATTGTATGTATCTGGGATCCTGAATGACTCAACATGTAAAGACACAGGCCTGCGCTCTGTTGCTGTCTTGTCCTTCTCACAGTGATGGTTTTTAATAAAAATATTTTTTTTGGCATGTTGGTATATAAAGGGCTCATTTGTTCAGGGTGAAACACAGTGAGCCAAGCGAGGGCAGAGCCTGGAAACAGCTTGGTTACAAACCACAGCGTTCACTGTCACTAATGAGTGACAGCGGACAACTCCCTCGGTCTGGTTTCCGCCCTGAAGGAGAAGACCCCCTAATGAGGACGCACCTCGTTCGGCCCGGAGACAGACACACCTTGAAGTCTCTGGACGTGAACTTTGAGCAAACAGTATCACCCCAGCCTGGCATTGTACCCCAGCCTGTGCCCAAAATGCAGTGAGCCAGACAGTAATTATTATTACTGTCATTGGGTGGGACAGTGGCATATAGGAAATCGTAGCCCTGGGTACCTTCTGTGTGGAGTGTGCATGTTCAGTTGGGTCTTCCCCAGATAATCCACTTTCCTCCCACTTCACAAAGATATCCTGATTAGTGTATTGACTGGTAAAATGTGTCCTGATGTTAAGATCTTGTACTGTATGCGTTTAAAGTTACTAATGCCTAAAAAGCTTATTCAGCACCCGTGTTGCCATATTTAGATAGGAACCGGGTATTTCCCAAATAAAATATTATTATGCTATCCAAATCTATTCTAAATTTTAAATGTCTGTGTTTATTACAACTCAAAGGTTAATTGACACTCCCAAGGAAAAATGAGCTATCTAAATCCTCATAGAAAAAGAGATTAATGAGTGACTGAATAGGTCTCATTCACAGGTTCTATTAATTAAAATTACTGGCAATGCTTTCTTTGTCCATGTAACAAAGCCTAAGAGAGTAGCTGCAGATGTCATTTAGGTGTAACAGGTGCGTTTCCCATTATGTCCGTTTAATTATGCTTTATATTATCAGTGATAGCACATACTGTAAACAGTGAAAATATGTGAGGGGGAGGACTTCGGTGGATTTCTTGTTAGGCTAGACCTCCTACACAACAGAATACACATACAGACCATTCCTTATTGTTTATTAATAACAAATGTACATTGCTGAGATAATTAATTTAGAGGATAAAACAAAAGCTTTTATGTTACAAGAACACTTCTTTAATTTCACAGAAAGGAGGTTTTAATATGAAACTGTGTCAAACAAATGGTGTTTTGATAACGCTTCTGTTTGTGGGCAAGTTTAACTCCCTCCTGTGATATATTAATTAACACAGCAACAGGTCTCTGACCCAATATATTTGATCAAATTGAGTACATCTGATGTATCCAACGTACAGATTGCATTTAATTTTCTTGACCAGGGTAAGACGCTCTTATTTCAGCATACTCAATGTGATATTTTCCTTTTTAAAAATATGGAGAGTTCAATAGTTTCACGGACACTGATTAGCACTAATCTCAGACTATATTGTGTTACTATTGCTTACTAAGGTAGAAAGTCCAAGATTAGTGCAAATCAGGGTTCTTGAAACCAATAAGGACTTAATCTGAATCAGTTTCCTTTTTTTGTTTCTTTCTATATATAATAACATTTCTTAAAGGTAATTTTTGCTTCATGTTGTCTAAAGATAACCAAAAATAAAAATACCATTCTATATTTTTTATAAATCAAACTGTCAGATGTGTTGTTGTGATCAAAAGTTGCCACCATTTTAAAGCCATAACATTGTAAGAATACAAGCTTGGAATACAAGAATACAATACTTAGCCAATTTTATGTGGTATCTTTTTAGAATTAAATACTCTATATACATGAACTTAATTAATTTGTTTACAACAAAATCACTTTAATTATGTGCTTATTTTTTTATTTTAATTAACTTTTGTGGTGTGTTCATGATTTCCTAAAAGTACTACATCTAAAAAAAAGTGCTACAAATTTAGTAAAATAGCATTGTGAAAATACTAAATTAAGTTTCAGTTCTAATGTGAAAGCTTTTCAATTTTTGTCTTTGTTTTTAAGCTTTTTTCATAACACCTCATTCATAGTTAAATAGATTTTAAAATATAATAAATGCTTGTGTGAGCGTAGTACAGTAATATTACTAAGAAGAAACTCTTGATCTTCTCTTTCTTGTAACTCTAAGGAAAGTCATGTAAAAGACATTAAAATGTCCCAAATGATATTATATATTATATTTTAAATTTACTTTAGATGTGTATATTATAAATTGTTTTGAGCTGGAAATGACAAATTCTCAAAATAGGCATTTCCACAGTGCTGTCATTTGTTTTTATAAAAACCATTTCAAAATGTGCCTGGTCAGCTGAATGCTCTTTAAAAAAGCATGTTTTTTGATAAAAGTGGAAAAAAAAACATTTACTCAGAGCCAAACTAAGAGCAATTATTGATAAGCCACATGATTTACTATTGTAAATAGTTCCTATGACATCTGAATAAAATAATATATGAAGGAAAATGATTAAGTGCTGTCATTAGTAAACAAGCCCACTCAACACATGCATAAGCTATGTACAATAGAGGCAACCCATTTAGTTTTTTTTACCTTTTTATTTAATTAATGCCATCCTCCTCTTAGACACTTGTGATGGTAATGATAAATCTCAACAGTCCATTGTAATGAACATGATTTCAATAAAGCTGTGGAATACCAAAATTAATAACAGGATGTTATGGAAAAGTAGATTTCAGATTTTAAGTTGGAGCCTCCTCAAACACACTGTCACTCACAAATATGCATAGACACACACAGAATCACAGTAAAACACAATCTGGGGATACATTCATCTCTCGCGGTGTCATAGGTATGTTCTATGGCAATGTCATTTTTTTATGTTTTAGTTGTTTATCCAACCTTGCTCTGGGTTAGAAAATCATTCCCACTTCCACTCGCGCCTATATTTATTTAATCGGTGCTAGACAAGCCGCTATTAACACCTCTTATATCGGTTTATGAGATCTTAGATACCACCGCAAAAAAAAGTGTTGCAGCTATTTATCAAACGTACAGTACCTTGAAAAAGTATTAACCCCCTTACCGTAATTTGCTTTACGTTGATTTACATAAGATGTAAATGAATTTAATGGACGGTCAGTATTGTAATTGTTTATAATTCAGAAAAATGGGACATCATTGGAGGGAGGAGTATACTTTTCAAGGCACTGTACGGTATGTATATGTAGCGGAGCTAGTTTGGGCACGGTGACGTCAACGCTCTCCCTGCGCGTAGCAGGGACCTCAGCCGCCTGGGCTGATGGAGGTCTCCTTTAGCTCATGCGGCCGGTTCCCTGTTGCGTTACCCCGGAGACCTGGGTTCGCGCCCTAGGTGTTGCAGGACAAACTGGCGTGGTGAAGCAGCAGGGCACGAGCCCATGTGGAACAGTGACGGTCGCATACAGTGCCTATAGAAAGTTTACTGACCCTTCCCAAACTAACACATTTTGTAGTCTAACAGCCAAAAATCAAGACACATGAAATCTTTATTTACACACTGTAACACACAACCTCCAACTGAAAAACAGATGCTCAACCATTCTAAAAAATTAGCCTCTGGCTGTGTTAAATTATAGTGATTCACTAATTATTCAGAATTGGTTTCGGAAACTTTTTCAATTTTTCTTCTCAAAACTCTTTTCCAAAATTCAGCTGTCACTGTAAGTCTCTCCTGCTAGGCAGTGCATCCCAAAGGGAAGAGTCACCTATGAGCAATAAGAAGATATCAAAAGACCACCAGAATAAAGCTGTGGAAAGTCACAGAGCAGCAGATGGATATAAAAAGATTTCAAAGGCCTTAAATATCCCTTGGAGCACAGGCATCCCTTGGAGCAAGATCATCATGATGAAGCGAAAGGCATTTGGCACCATCAAGACCCTAATTGGGTCAGTTCGTCCCTCCAAAATGGATGACTAAGCAAGCAAGAGACTAATCACAGAAGGCACCGAGAATCTAGTGGCAACTTTGAAGGACTTTCAGGCCTTCATATCAATGACTGGTCAATGTACAGTATACATGTCACAACTGTGGGCTGTATGGAAGGGTAGCAAGCAGCTACTCAAAAATGTCCACATCAATTGTCGTTTGAGGTACAGCATGCAACACAACACTGTGAAGATTCTGAAGCCACATGGAAAAAAGGTTTGTGGCCTGAAACTTTTTAGCCTAAATGCAAAATATTGCACATGTTTGGCAAAAACCCAATACAGCACATCACCCACAGAACTCCATCTCTACAGTAAAGCATGATGGAGGCAGCATTCTGCTATGGAGGTGTTTCTCTACAGCAATGACTGCGCACTGGTCAGGATTGAAGGGAAACTGGAAGGAGCAAAATACAGATGGATTCTTGAAGAAAATCTGCGTCCCTCTGAAGGGAAGCTGAAAGTTGGAAGGACATTTACCTTTCAACATGACAATGCACCCAGACACCCAAAGGAACAGTGGAGGTGCTAAAGCACTAGAAAGGTAAAAACGCCCTCATGTTGCCCAGTCAGAGCCCTGACATCAGTTCTATTGAAAACCTGTGAAATTGTGTAAACTTTGCAATCCATTAATGGTCCCTCACAATATGACTGAACTTGATCAGTTCTTAACTGAGGAATGGGGAAACATTGTCAGATGCAGGTGTGCCACATTGGTACAATACTGCACATACCTATCCAAACAAAATTATGGAGGTATTTCAAGAAAATGGTGCTCCCATCAAATACTACCCCAGAGCTCTGCACATATATACTGTATCTAACCCATTTGTCTATGATTTTATTTGTAATTACTTTTCGGAATGCTTGAGCACTTGTTTTTCGCTTGAAAGTTATGTATTACAGTGTGTAAATAAAGGTACAATACAATTCTGATTTCAGGCTGTTATGCCTCAAAATACAGTATCTTACTTTGGAAAGAGTGTGTAGAATTTCTATAAGCATTGTAGCTTATTTGGATTGGGCTGACTCATTGGCTTTTGTAGAAAGCTGTAATTCAACACCAGCATTGTAAGCAACACAGAAATTAAATAGCTCAACAAAAAAACTAGACAGGACAAATGACCCCTCTATTTGAGTGCTGGTTTATGATATGCAATGATAATAGACAAATTAGATTCCACCTTGGAATTAACCCATCATCTACAGTATGCCTTCAGTAATATTACATTCTTATTTCCTTGTTTTGAAAACTAATTCTGACCAAATAAATATTTCACCTTTGTAAATATTTCAGTCATTAACCATGATTGGATTCAGTAACACTTTTTAATTGATTTGTCATATGGCATATTTTTTGGAACAAAATAGTGTTACAGAATTTCCCAAAAAAATAAAGTGAAGAGGAAATGTGAATGTGTACATAACATAGGCATAGGATTAAGTGTAGTAATGACTTAATGAAATTTTAAATAGTTAAAATACAAAGGTTTCATTAAATAATTGTATGTGATAAAGATAACAGGTTTTCCAACACTGCAGTGTATAAAATGCTTTTTTTCTCTAAATCCCACAATGGAAAAATCAAACTGAAAGTAAAGTGCACCTTATTGTGAAAGGTTTTAAGTAAGGCTTTGAAAACTGACAACTGTTGAACACAAACAGACAAAATGCATGACCCTGGTTCAAAATGTGTTGAAGTCACAAGCTTCTCTCAAATCACCTGTATACTCCCTTCTTTGTACTTAAATCCCAAATTTTAGTTAAAATATACTATTTATTACGTTTGAATTTCTGGAGTTACATCATGTCATCTCTGTATCTTGATTGCCTGCCTTAATTAAAAGGGACCTGAAGTTGTATCTTACCCCCTGCATTAGTCAGAACAGATTTTCATTCTGACATCCTATTGTCAAGTTACAAAAAGGCATGGAAGTGAGCCAAAAAGAGTAAAAAAAAATATTTATTGTATCATCTTTGAAAAGGTCTTTATGAGCTTTTTCTTTTTTCCTACTTTTTTTTCCTACTCAGTTTTTTTGTTTTCACTCCATGGAGAAAGATTTGACTTTGTTTAAAGAGTTTAACCATTTTTAACAGTAGCTCACCAGGTCTCCATTACAGCTTCAAGTGGGTTTGCACTAGATCACCTAACAAGTGATAGAGCCAAGGACAATGATGATGATGATGATGATGATGATGACGTTTCTGCTACAGAGCACTGACCCATCCTGCATCTCTGAATTCTTGATAAAAGCACCTTTCTGTATAAATGGAAATTGCAAGCTATATTTGGAAGAAGTGATGTCACAAGTGGTTAAGGTGTGTAGCATATAAAAAACAGGAGCTTAATCCAAGCTGTGAGACACTGAGAGAAACATCCTGTAATAACACCAGGATCCATTGGAACCTCCAGCTGGATCTGATCTTAATTAATTGCAATTCCCAGCTACTAAAAGTAAGTGAATTTCTTTCTATGTCCTCTTTCCTATTCTAAGGTTCCTTACCGTCTTCTCTTTCCTGGGGGAAAAGGCTTATTTTGCACATCTTCATTTGCAATAACTAGCACATTCTATCAAAACCTTCACAGGATGTGTTTAAACGATTGATCATTCTTCTGCAAACATCAAGCTGTAAACAGGAAATAGGAGCTAATTGTTGCTGAACAGATTCAAAAAGAGATTAAAACCGAAATATCAAACTGCATTACTTGTTTCTTTACTTCTTGTGAACCAGGTAAAGGGATTAACTCCCAAAATCGCTAGTAAGTAATGAAAAGTAACAATTTCTCATATATATCGTTTGAGTTTTAATAATACAATATTATACCATTATAATAATTTTATTTTGGAATAGTAATCATACTTGTATCTCCTTCTCCATGCCTTTAATACTGATGAAGAATCTTCTTATTTTGACACAGAAAATGTATTAAAATGTTTACAGCAAACTGAAGTCACGTTAACCCTTTTTTCTGATTTCAGTTATTTATCAGGCCGAGCACACAATGTGCAATCTGAAGCTGCCTGCCTTTGTATTGGTGCTATCTGTGGTCATACAATGGGTCAGCGCTGCACCCAGTAACAGGTCAGTACTGTAATATTAGCTTGCTGTTTGCTTGCACAGCCAGAGAAGAGGACATGCCAGTACATCTGTAATACATTCTTTGTACAATCGAAGAAAAATGTCTGATATTTTAGTTTGCAGTGCTATGAAAAGCCAAGCACTTTTTTGAACTCGAAGGAATTTGAAAGGGGCAAGCTCCTACACGCACATAATGGACTGCTTTCATTTATTCGGCCACACGAAATGTAGATCTCGATGAGAGAGGGATGTGGCTTTTTATAGTACGGCATCGCCTAAGGTAACATCAGGTCATCCTTCACGGATAAGTGAGCTTTAATTCAAAAATGAAAAAAGGGCTGATTAATAACTGACAGTATCAAGTTCAATTCATTGAAGATGTTTCATTTGTCTGTCAAGTGACTTTCCACTTTGCAAGTGAGAGTTATATTCATGAGTGCCTGTTCAAAGTGCAAACTCATTAGTCAGCCACTTGCCGTATTCAGTGATCCTGGCCGCGCTCTCTGAAAGCTGTTGTCTGTGGTGTCCCGAGCAGAGGAGCTGACTCCCTTGCTGTGACTGTGCTGCAGGTACTCTCCTGTGTACACTGAGCAGTCAGATGCGTGGCCAGAGAGAGAGAGATGGCTGTTGCCTGGCTTTTCAAAGAACTCTTTTCTCAGCTTCACTGGAGTATTGCCAGAAGGGGACCCTCCCAAACGCATCAGGTACCACGACTTCCATTGCTATTTAACAGCTTATAAATGCAATTCCTGCAAGCACAACTTTAGTCCTGTGTAGAGTCACAGATATAAAGTTACAAATTCACTTTAGTTTAAGTTCTTTATTGCATTTTTGCACTCGTGCTCAGAAAATAATTATTAAAAGAGGCTGCAGAATATATTAGGGTACTGATTATTATCTGTGTGATGGTTTGAGCCTGCTCAGGTGAAAATATATATTTTTTTGCCTTGAACATTTTAAAATGCCACTGCAGTGCGGTTATTTAGCCATATGGGGCTATAAAAATGGGTTTTAAGGTTTTGAGTTCTTTCAAACCAGAGAGGCTGTTTTTTAAATTGACTCTGAACTGAGTTGCGTGGATTAGCAAGTGTACTGTAGTGGGTGGACATGGTGTCTGATTTGTAAAACACAGCCTTTGCTTTACATGGTTGTTGAGAGAAATACAGTACAGCAGTTTGTTACTTCCTTTTCAATGTGAAATAAAATACAAAATCTTCAAAGGGATATGGCAAATGCATCTTTTATTTATATTATGCTCAACGGAGTGTGTATGGTAATATGTGTTGACACTTACACTTTCCTAAAAATACATACTGATTCAGAAACATAATCTGAAGAGCCCTGATGCAGTATTTTGAAGTCTTATATTACTAAAAGCAACTGTCTTTTACATGTATTCTACTTAAATACTCAAGAAGTATGATACTGTATATGTCTACATGGATATGTATGAATTAAACTGAAAAAATAAAAATAATTCAGTACAATTTACTAATTGTATCATCTTATTAGTCTTCAATTTACGAATTTATATTAATTTACTATCAGCATCAGGTACTATACCATGTACAGTATTATGCATTTTATATATAATATATTTCATATATTATTCTATAGACATATTGACAGTGAAAGACGTCTTGTAATCATAAAAAAGGATAATAAAAACACAAAGATAAAACTACCCAGCAGAAACAGATTTCAGACATCTGTTGTAATGTCAGTGTTTTATGGAATGTTTGATATAACAGTAAATATAATGCATATGCTAAAAAATTCAATTAAAAAGGACAAAATGGAGGCTTCCTAGATTAAGATCTAGATTAAGAAGGTCTTCGAGGACAAAAAAGTGACTGACAAGTCTCAAGTTATCCTAACCTCTAAATCTATCTTCAGGGAGAAACAGTAGATGCCGGACCAGGAATAGAAGGCTCTTCTGTAGCTAAGAGTGGTGACTTCATGGAACAAGTGCTGTGCCTCTCTGTGGAGTCACTGTTATTGAGACACTTCTGGAAAGTGCCTGATGAGGCAGTCATCTCAATTCTTAACTGAACACCCCATCAAGACAGCTAAACCACTTATTAATTGTAACTGGTCTTTTTTAATTTTACCACAAAAGGACCACAGATGAACTTATTAGACTTCCTGACATTCTTTGTAATTCTCCAGTTTCTAATTGTTCTCATTTCTAATTGTCTGCTTTTGTTTATGTAGCCATCGGATGGAAAAGAGGAAGTGCAATACTGCCACCTGCGTGACTCAGCGCCTGGCGGACTTCCTTATCCGGTCCAGCAATACTGTAGGCACGGTGTATTCTCCTACCAATGTGGGCTCCAACACGTACGGCAAGAGGGACAGTCAGGAGCCCCTGAAATACTTACAGCTTTAGAGGAAAACACCCCCGTAACGGGGAAAGAAACTGAAATTGTACTCTGCTGTAAAAAAACAGGACAGATGAAAAAAATAAATAATAGTCGTTTTCTAACTGTAAACGTCCAGTACCTTTTTTTCGTGTGATCTGCATGGTAATGAGACATGAGTGTATTCCATTGCACCTCATTTATAAACTTGACTTTGGTGAGTATTGCTTTCTCATGCCTTTCAAGATGCACTATAAAAAGCATCCACAAACACTCACACACATACAGTATATAAATGCCCGTCTTACTCCATTTTTATGAAATACTAAATGTTTAAACCTAAGGATTGTGTGAAATCATTTACCAATTTCAGTACTGTTTGATACATTTGTTAAAGATGACATATGAAACATTGAAATAGGGGAGATCTGGGTAGTGATTGTCCTAACAAATATTTTTAGCACAGTTTTAGAAAATTACTAAGCTGATTTAATTTCTAAAAAAAAACTGACCTACTAGTAGTACTATAAAATGTGTACTTTATGTGCAAACCTTCTTATTAATATTTTATGGTGATTGTGCAAGACTCTCATCTTCTTTAGAAAGGCTGTGCCTTTGCTCCCTGTTATGGACACATTCTGCATGACTAGGTCTGGAAAGCTCAAGGAATGTGCTCAAGATATCAAACATAAGTCTAGATTAGTCCAATATATGTTTTCTATATATCAAACAGGTACTGATAATGAATATTAATGAGCTCTGGTGATCTCAGAATGGCAGAAAAGCAGAACCATTGGAATAGACTTCCAAGTATGATTTTTGCATCTATAAAGTTAAAAATGAACAGCCCCAGAGAAGTGATCTGCCCTTATTGTAGATCATCTTCACAGCATACATTAGCTCATTTGACCAGTGAAACTGAAATATGTATATATTTCTTTTAAAAGTAACACATATAATAGAGAAAGCAGTAAGTCTGAATAAGAGGAATGAAGTTCGTTATTCCATAGTATTGTAACATTCAGAGAGTGCCACATTAGATGAGCTGAAAAATTAAATTAACCTTTTCCACTTACAGTATATAAAGAATGGAGGAAGTTATCTTAGGTCCTTATCTACCATATAGAGTGTTAACAAATATTCTAATCACTCCTACTTTCTCTGAAACCCTCCTTAAACCCTGCTTAAGGGCAACAAACTCCAGTTAGCCTGCAATCCTGCTATCCAGCTTTTCCTTCCCTGCTCTGCCAACATGCACAAGGGAATCATTGAGTGTCTTCCACTCATTGGAGTGTATTGTGAAGCTAGCTTCTATCTGGTTACTGATGTGGCTCTTCATTCTGGGCCAAAGCCAATTAGCAGCAGCAGTCTCTCTGTGCCCTTTGACAATGGAGAGAATCTGGTCGCAGCTTCATGCAGGAGGCCATCCATTATGCACCCCTTCTGAACATTAATGCAAAACAACAGCTGTCATTAGCTGAAATTATCTCCAGCAATATTGTGAATCATCCACAAAGAGTTATCTTTGACCCTGTCTGTGCACATTTAGCTTACCAATCTACTGTCTTTAGCATGAAGGCAAAAAATCACATTCCACCTCCAAAATATAGATATGATATAATCTTTCTAATAGATACACCTCATCTTTCTCTGTCAATTTAAGAAGGAGCACTTCAAAGATGCCTTTGTCACTGCCTTCTGGTTTTGTTTTATGGCAAATGCATCTTTTATTAATATTATGCTCCACGGAGTGTGCATGGTAATAGTGTGTGTTTGTGTTGACACTGACACTTTCCTAAAAATACATACTGATTCAGAAACATAATCTGAAGATGTGCTGTACTAGCCTTAATAACCTAGATCCTTTATTTCTAGTGTCACAGTTTTTGATTTCACTCATATCACATTAGTTACATTTTGATAATCAGTTTTGTTTAAATCAGGAACACGTTCTCGTGCCCTCGCCACTCCACCCCGCTGGTTCGTCCCGCAACACTTGGGCACAAACCCGGGTCTCTGGTGTAATGCATCAGGGAACCAGCCACATGAGCTAAAGGAGACCTCCCTCAGCCCAGGCGGCTGAGCTCCCTGCTACACCCAGGGAGGGCGATGACATCACTGCGCCCAAACTAGCTCCGCTACATACAGAAGCGGAGTATGCGTAGTAGCCTACGCATCTCCATGATCACCAGGACACACCTGCCCTTATCTCAGTCCTGGAGCTCTAGCCAGGAAGTGTGTATTTAAGCTGTTCAGGGAGAAAACAGGGATCTGGGACACAGATAGCACCACTGGACACAAGAGAGGGCTTGGAGACCAGAGGAGGACTCCAGAGGCAGAGGATCATCCATTGTCTTTCCCCCGCTACCCTGAGATTCATGCAGAGAAACATGGTGGGGAGATAGACCACATTGTCTGGCACTGGCCGGACCTCTTTCTTCCGTGTGGGGGAAAGAGGAACCCCAGGGCAGTAGATGGAGCTCATTCGTGAGAGGAGGGTGATGCTGTTTTTTTCCACTCTGTGGCTTTGTGTTCCTGGGGACTATGAAGTTACTGTTTGCTATATTCCTCTTGGGGATACTATTTCTGTATTCTTTGATACTATTTTTGTGTTCTTTGATACTATTTTTGTGTTCTTTGTATGGTTAGATAGTAAAGGATTGTAACTAAAAAGGGCAACTGCTGTATATAGTACAGGGAGAACTATTATGGCCTGCAGAAACCTAACAGCCCTAAAATTGCAAGGTGGAGTAGATGTCTTCAAGTATCTCGCATAGTGTGGGTACTGTATAGTTACACCCACAAATCTGCAACTTGTCAGTCTTTTACAAAAGAAGTGTGGTGGCTCTGTGGCTAAGGATCTGCACCTAAGGCTGGAAGGTTGCTGGTTTGTATCCTGTGGCCGGCAGAGGAATCCTAGTCTGTTGGGCCCCAGAGCAAGGCCTTTAACTCCAGCTGCTCCAGGGGCACTGTATAAATGGCTGACCCTGCTCTCTGACCCCAAGCTTCTTTCTCTGTCTGTGGGTCTCATGAAGAGCAAGTTGGGGTATGAGAAAAGACAAATTCCTAATTCAAGAAATTGTATATGGCCAATAAAGTGATCTTATCTTTGTGACAATTATTTGTTTATTTAAGTCCAAACCTGTGTAATATAACTGTATTCTCACTAGAGTGAACACATAGAAAAACAGGCTTCCTCCAGAAAATCACAATGGTGCCTCATCACCATTTTTTTCAGAAAAAACAAAGTGCCATTCCTTTGGGACATACATTTCAACAACTGATTTGAAACTTGCTCAGTTTCATCACACCCAGATACAGTATGTGAAATAAACTGCTAATTCAGAAGTTTGGTCAAAATCGATAAGGATGAAATGAGTCAATGACTATAAAGGGGATACATTAATGTGCATGGTTGAGGAAATGTCAGAGCTGTTTGAGTATCACTTAAAAGGTAAGAGCCAGGGGAGATAGAAAAGATGTGTGCAGAGTTGTGTGCAGCTAGGGAGCATTTATAATGTATGCAGGGGAGCAGAATTGTGACCTCCTCTTGAACCTATGTTCAACAACACCAGTAAACTCCACAAAACTCCCGTTGTTAGTTATCATTTTAATTTCCTGTTTATTTGCTGCTCACTTGCACTTTTACACTATTAGAGTAAGGACCTGCTTGGGAGCTTTCAAAACTGCTTGCAGTTTCTAGCTTTCATTATTAATTAAAAAAAATATGAAGACTAGTGCTGGCAAATGTTACTTACATTTCTCAATTTCTGTGCTGAAAGATTATTAAAAGACTGTCTATCTTATGTCAATATTTTCTCTTTCAAGTGAAAATAATACATTTTTGAGTTTGAAGAAAGGGATTTAGACTTCACATTCTGAAGTCTATATTTTCCTTATGAACAGGCTGGGAAAGCTACTTACAATATAGTCAACTAAAAGCAATTTGGTCAAAATGAACACCTGGGCTTTGAAATCCTCATATTGTGACTCCTCACGGCACATACTTTGCAGAATATAAAGATAGAACAGATAAAATGTTTGTAATGTCCTCACAATTGGCTCAGCCAGAGACAGCCTTTTCCCTTCCCCGTCTGTGATTTGATCCCAGTTGCTCACAGGATCTGCCTGAGAACTCCTCCACACCAACATACCTCCGCCAGTTCTCCGGGACTGGAGCACGTACACGACAGCAGTAAAGTGGGCAGCTCCGCTCTGTCCTCGGCTTGATTTCATTCAATCACGGTCACTGGCAGGCCCTCAACCACACAGTCTCGGACTAGGAGGGGGGATTTGGCTGGGTCCTCTGCCGCAGCACTTTCACTCTGTCTAGGTTTTAGAGAAGGGTGAACCCTGGTACACTGATCTTCCAGTACAGTGCTCTAGGACCTGAGATGCGTAAAAAAAAGCTCGAAGGTGGGCTTTATAGCCTTAAACAGAAAAGACAATGAGTGGACCTGATACAAGTATTCAAAATCTTTTAAGGTACTGTCAAAGCCAGCACAGTGGATTTGATCAGACATTGTGAAACACAAAAGAAAAACCATGAGTAGAAACCTCTGGGGAGTACATTTAAAACTGAGAACAGGAGGCATTTCTTCACCTAAAGTAAAGCCTGAGAAGAACATGTAATGAACTACCCAGGCATCTTGTTGAAGCTGATACCTGGCTTCTTTCAAGTATCAGCTGTATGAGATCCTTGGAACAATAACTTACCAAGTACCAACTGAGCTAGATGAGCTGATTTGTTCCCTCATTTATAATGCTTCTTATGTTCTTAGATTTCAAATGAAATTTGAAATTTGAAATAAATTGCTGTCTTCATTTTTAGCACCTCTCAAAGCTGTCAGAAATGTTGATATTTGCCCTAACAGGGCATGTGTCATTTTCTTGCCTATGGCCAGTTGAGCAACACTGTTGGAAATAGAGATGATACTGAACAGCCTAAATGACGCCCTGTAGGAGAGCACTTTCAGCGCAAGCCATAAAACGAGAATAAATAGAATGCAGCTCTGAAAATAAAAAATAAACACAGCCTGAGTGGTTGAATTATGGGTGTACCAATTTACGCAGATGGCCCTGTGCTAGATAAGGTTGCTTGGGCACAGCAGCATGAGCATCTCACCTAATGGGCAGCCAACAAGGTGCCAAATTGAAATTCACACAAGGTCATCAGGAAGTGTCAAGCTGGTCCATCATGCACATTTTTCATACAACATTTTTTGGTAGAATGATATCAGTGCTGTGCTGAAACCTAAATCAAGAATGAAACACAAACTAAAGCACAAAGAGACCGACGCACTTTAACCTTTTAGGTAAAGTAATCCCATTATTTCTAATGATTATCTAGTAGATTATTTACAATGAAAATAAGGACAAATAAAGTCACAGCAGTTGTTCGGCACTTTGTTTCTGTAGTTTCATTTGCAAATGTAGAAATCAAAATGTTCAAAGTTCAACAACATTTAGACCCTTTAGAACCTTTCAGATCATCTTTTATTTCTGATTCATGTTTGGCTTTAGGATCTATGACCTTAAAATACTTAAGTGGAGACTTTCCAAAACTCTCTGTTTTTCAAAAGATTATCTTTTATCAATGTAACTGTGACCCAGAAGTGCACAAAACACACAAAAAAATGTAAATGAGTGCACAAAACAAATGACACTTACTGTCACATTTTACTGCCCTGGTGGTTTTTAAGGTTTTAGAAAACGTTTCATAAAGAACGCAACACATGCACTCCACTCAGTGATGCCCTCTCACATTACCGCATCTTGTCCGTTATGAGAACTTATTGCCATTTTGAATACATTTTTCTTTGTTTTTCTTTGTTTGTGCACTTGTTTTTTGAGTTGTGTAGGTTTTTTTTATGGAGTCTTTTTTGTGTGTTCTCATTTTTGTTTGTGTTGTATCATTTTTGGATGTTCACTCTTGGTTGTTTTTGTGTTTTGCACTTCTAGGTCCCCGTAGCTTTAGCTGTGATTCAACAAGATAACATATTTGATCTGTTTTGCACTTAATTGTTTTGCAAGAAATGTCCTTAGCCCAGTCTTCACATTATCTCTGAAAAGTAAGCCCAGTCTTCACATTATCTCTAAAAAGTATTGCACACTTATTTCATTAGCATTGCTTTGAAAAGGTTACAGTAGAAATCACATATGACTCATTGAAAAACTATTAACTTGTGGTACAATAGTATAATTAATCTGGAAATGGAAAGAATTGCTTTGTTATCTGTGACATAGTTATGTGTCAGATCATTTCTCTTTAATCTAAAGTTATGACACAACTTTATAAGCACTATTCCGATTAGTTTTTTTCAATATTAGACAGAGGTTCCAGGCATAAAAGGAGATTCTTGTATTTTTCTATGAAGCTGTGCAAAGCATTTTCTAGCTTTTCAAAAACTGAGCCCTTTATATGGATGGCTGAAAGTTGTATTTCTAAGCTCTTTCACCGGAAAGCCAAAAACAGGTAGTTTGTCATCTTTAAAAAAGATGACAAAATAGACACTCATCCCATCTTGCTTTTTCCTTTTTTAAAATATTTGTATATTTTCACTTTCTACAGCAGGAATATGTTAAATTCTTGTATTACAGATTAATGTCACGGCAACAATTAACACCTTAAAAAGATATGAGAAGAAAATGTAAACATTAAGTTCACCAAGGACCTCAATGGAACTAAACACTGAGCAATAACTAACAGAAAGAAAAAATCTCAGATGCAAACCAAGCTTCAGATACCATTGTCTTTAGCATTTATCCATCTGCTACTGAATTAAGGCCTCCCCAAAATTCTTCCACAAACTTCTGTCTTTGGCTATTTCAACCAATTTACTCCTGCATATTTGTTTATATTCTATCTCTGTTTATTATTTTTTCCTCAAAAATGACCATGCATTCATCATTTATTTACAACATCCTGAGACGCAGTTCAGGTCTCTGAAAATACCCTAATGTTGCATTGCATCTATGCAGCCATTATTATCATGAGATACACAATGACTTCGAAATCACTGTATGTCTTTATAGGCAAAAATAAGTACAAATCACATCTGTACGTTTTGAGCGAAGTCTTGGTCATGAGAGATATCTACAGATCCAATTATTTAACAGAGGAGCAGCTCTAGAACATACTTAAGACAGGCTTTTTTTTACACAGAACAGAACACTCCACCAACATGTTGTATATGATTAATAGCATTACCATTACCTTTGTAAGTTGATGGTTTGCAACGACTGAAGGTAATGTTATTCAATAACACTTGTTTTATTAATCACATTTTTCCTGAAATAATTTCATCACATACACTATGATTTGCAAAGACAATGAAATGCTGTAAGCAGTGGTTCACTGGATAAAGCTTGTTTTCTTGCTTTTATCCATCCATCCATTTTCTAACCCTCTCTTCATCTCTTCCAATTCAGGGTCACAGGGGAGCTGAAGCCTGTCCTGGCAAACAATGGGTGAAAGGCAGGGTACAACTTAGACAATACACCAGCCCATCACAGGGGACACACAGAGACACACACTCACACCTCTGAGGTGATTTTCCCAGAAGCCACTTAACCTACCAGTATGATTTGGACTGTGGGAAGAAACCAGCACCCAGAGGAAGCCCACATGAACATGGGGAGAACATACAAACTCCACACAGATAGCACCCCAGGTCCAGAATTGAACACAGGGTGCCAGCACTGTGACACAGCAATGCTAGCCACTGTGCCCTTGTTGTTCGTCATTTTTAAACAATTCTTTAAAAAACAACAACATTGTTGTCACTTTGCCTTCCCTTTTCACACACACCCTTATTTCAATGTAGTGCTGTGTTATTTAATTAAAAAAATAATGACATCTATCAATCAATTGAACAAAAATGACTTGGAAAGGTGAGGAACAAAAATACTGTTTTCCACCATTACGTCAAATTGAAAATGACATGAAAGCGGTAATGTAGTTTTGTAATCGTGGCATGGTGGACAGCACTGGGCCAAAGATGAAAAATGTGGCGTCCTGCTTTTTGAGCTCTCTGATATTATTTATATTGTTTCATTGTTATTAGTTTATTATTTCTACGTACTGTAGATGCTTCGGTTTTCTATTTATTTTCTGTGACTAAGGCTCGCGTTGTTGGGAGATCTTATGAATGGTGTGCTCTCTGTGTTGTGGTAACAGCTCCCGTGAAATATACTGTATTTCCAGTATTTTTTAAATGAATAAAAAAGAGTTGTTTGCTTTCGTTGCTGTTTGACAAGTTAGGAAACTTGTAGCTGAAAAATAACAGCTAATTTAAAAATGCATAAACATAAGCTGACTAATGTATAATTAATTTAAAAAAAGAAAATACATATGTTTTAATTATTCACCTTTGAAAGTTTTACAGGTAATAGAATGTCTTTGAGGACAAAAATTAGATTCCCTCATTCTCATACTTTTAATTCAGATAAAGATCCCAAATTTTACAATTCTTTAAAATTAATAAAATTTACGAGACTATCGACGTACAGTAAGCACATACTGTACCCAGTATAAGTAGAAAATCCAGAGGTCCACAGTATTTGGTGTCGGTGCATAGCAATCATTTATACCCAATTTTTAGAATGATTACATTTGTTTTTCTGTGTGAGAGTATGTTTCGAATTTTATTGGCGAATTAGTTGATTATATCAATTATCTAATCTAATTTATTAGAATAATACAATATAGACTGTGTGTCACTGCTACCTGTATCGGGGGTGCAACCAGTACGCACGCACGCAGGAATAAAAAGCTAATTGCTGTGTTACACGCGTTGGGATCAATAATAAAGGATTAAAAACTACTCTGCACAGAACTGCTGTGACTGTTCATTTTTAGACGATGCACAAGACAAACGTTCTTTCTTCGTTTAACTTGTTTTCTAAATATTGAAAAAAATCTCTTCTTTAATGTTATTTTTGGAAAAACAAGTAAGATCGCAATACAAATATCTAGCTCTTTAACATAAGCCCAATTGACTTAGAAAGTACTATTTGTACGTCATAGTGAACCTCCTTGTGTTAATATTCGACATCTGGATTCTATAAAATTAGTCATAGTTGTAGATAAGTCCAAAATTATTTGTTTTCACGTAGCAAAACATAGATTTTGCCTCCTTTTCGAAAAGTAATTTAGAAGAAGTAAACTAATTTTCTTTAACAATAAATTTACAATTTTTGCAATATCAGGAAATATTTCCTTAAGGCCAAAGGTGTTAGTGCAATAATGTACAGGTATGTAATTAACTTGTAGTAATAGCGTGTTCGCTTTTTGTCCTTTGTTGATAAGTTGAGAAGTGTGGGCTTCTTAGGATACCGTAGTTTTGTAGGAGGTTTCGGGCATTGATAACTTGCGGGTGCTACACCGGGAAGTTTTAGGAAAAATATTGTAAATTCACCAGTGCACATATTGTGCAGTTTCTGTGTCTCTGAATGAAAGGTAAACAATGACATCGATAGACACAGCGATTTTTTTCCTGCGCAACGGCTGAAACCGTTGGTTAATTTGCCCATCCGCTGTAAGGAAGAGAGTTGTAATAAAGTGTAAACAGACCGAAACTAGCGATGACTACGACGGAAAAAAAGAGCAAGTTTTTAGTTGTTGGCGGCGGTATTGCAGGAGTTACATGTGCCGAACAGGTGAGATCTCTCTGCCGCCTGGTCCTTATCCGCACACCTCACTAACAACCCGCAGAATAATAGCGGAATTCGCTTTTCATCTTGTGTTATGTATATCTTTTATCCCAGGAAAATATCCATGGAAAACAGACAGTCTGAGTTTCTTGTGAGGTTAATTGTAGGCAGTGTTTGTAGCGTTAAAATTTCTGCTTGACCTTCTGTGATGTATACTATTTACCTACGTTTTTTTATTTTATTTTATATGTACAGCTATTACGCCGTTAATAAGTGGAATGAATTAGATTGCCATCCTAGCACCACTAGTACGCAATCACAGTGCGTTTTTATTATATAAGTCCCATTTGGTTGTGCTGAAGTTTAACTTTTCACGTCAACATCCAAGTTATAGGTGCTACCTGATGCCCAGCGTTGACTAGAAAATGGTCACGGCCTTCAAACTGTTGCTGTTTTTCACTGGATTATTATGGACAGTATTACAGTTCTTTTTAAAAATTATTTTAACCCAACTGTACGGGCGTCATACAAAACTCCTGGAGTTAAAACAGGTGTAATGGTGCTGACACAAACATTTTGTTAAAAGGTCAGATTTAATTCCAATGAAAGTTCCATAAGTGAATTGTGCATTGTCTTTCAGCTTGCTTCACAGTTTCCATCAGAAAGGATTTTACTCTTGACTGCTGCACACTTGATTAAGGCTGTGACAAATTTTAAACAGGTAAAACATAATTTTCTGTTTGCAAACCATTCCAATTATCTATCAGCAATTCAGTAAAAAATACTAATATTTAATTCAGTGTCTATTTGGAAGAGAATGTCAGTGTACACTTAGATATATATGTTTTTAAATACACAGGAGTCTGAACTAAACTTTTCCAATTCTACCATAGAGCTGATAGTGTCTTTTAAGCAATTAGTTTAAGATGTGCAGCTTTACAGCTGTGGGGAGGGTTAACCTGGTCTATTTTAAATTTTGAAGTAATTGAACACTTCTTCACATATCTTAATTCTTAAAATTGAACTTCTCTCTTGTGAAACCTATATACTGTAAATATATATAATGCATGACTTTGGATAAAGATTCTTCTAGTAATAGATTACAGCTCAGGGAATTGCAGACATACAGGCCTTATAAACTGTTGAGATCTATAAATCTTTGTGCAGTTTTAACACGTTTTGTTAGGAAGGTTGAAGGTTTAAAATAAGAGTAATCTCACTGTTTACCTACTGCTTATTCAGAAGTATGTTGACAAGATATTTACCAATTGTTATAATGTGATGGTTTCTATTTTAAGGTTTCTAAGACACTGGAAGATTTTGATGTTGAAGAGCAATCTTCAAGTGTTTTGGAAGAAAAGTATCCAAATATTAAAGTCATCCAATCAGCAGTGAACGAACTGAAAGCACACCAGCATGTAAGTCAAAAGCTTTGTTCAGCTCTTTGTTCAACCCATCTGAGTTGTTTTAGTATCTTATTGATCCAAGACGATAACGAAATAGGTTTGGTAGCTTGGTTTTAAATGTGCATTTGTGTAGGTACCCCTTATGTCCTTGGTTTTCACTGTTTATTCTGAAGAAATCTTTTGGGTTTTTTTCTTAAACGCCTTGAGGATTTTGAATACTTGTTTTCAAGCTCTCATAGTTTTCTCTGTTCAAGACTAAAAATGTTGCTTTCTGCCAGTCAGTGTAAGACATTCTTGAAAGCAGAACTGCAGCTCTATTAGTGGTTAGAAAGAATCGGTATAGATGAGAGCATTTCAAACCACAATAAAAGTAAAATGTACACAGTAACTTGTTAAACCTCCAATTTATATCACAAAATAAAATTTCCAGGTGTGCTCAGTGCTATATTCTGTGATTCCGAACTAGACAACAAAACTTCTGGTGACGTGAAAAGGCCCTATTACATTGTAAACAAGCAGGCTTGTGAATTCATCCAATAAAAAATATTGTTCTTGACGATTTTACCAACAAATGCAACATACTTGTTAACTCTTCATGCAGAACACACTGGACCATTTCTGCAGTGAAAATGCAGCTGCACAAGTCCTATTCACTTGTACAAGTGGGTGAAGTTCACTCTTCATGAAGGAAAATTAGACTACCTGTGTGATGTGTGCAGCCTTGCTTATAGATGAATTTGCGAGTTTTGGTTTAAACAAAGGGTACTCCACGTGTGCTTTAAAAATGTTTTTGGTGTTATTACACAGTACACAGACGTTCAACAGGATCGACATTGTAATCTCGCAGTTCCACTCTCCTACTCAGAAATCTTTCCCACAGCTCTGCGTGGTTCTGATCTAGCTCCCCTTCCTCCACTCCAGCTGCACCCTCACTTCAGCTGCGGCCTTCCTTGCTTATTCCTTGTGAGGGGAATTATGACATCTCCAACCCTGGGCCATAGATATAATTTCCTTTTCCTTAGTGAGGCGAGTTAGTGTTGAACACTGAAGTATTAAGGACACTTTTTCTTCATATTCATTGGATCGTTTCAGTGTAATTAGATTTTGAGATAACTTGTGAAATTGCAATTGCCACATGTATCTATCACACAATCTCCATTTTGTGCAGCACAATGTTCTTCAGTCAGGGGTCATGAACCTTCTTTTCGGTCTCTTAAAGTTGGAAGCGATAATGAAAGTGTCTGCAATACTGGGGGCACTGTCTGGCATTAGCGACAGAAGCCCAGTGTTAATTCACACAACAGTCAACAGGATCTAAAACCAACTTCCTAAAGTGTTATAATATTGTTTTCATTTCAAGGTTAGTGCTTTACTATACATACGCTGCTGTAGTGTTGTTATCTAACTGCAGCTACTATCAGAAACAAACAGCGTGAAACTTTCTTCTGTTTAAGTACGCATTTGGTTCAAATTTAGCTTATAGTTCTGATTCTGCTTGACAACTGCTAATGGCAAAACCCCAGTGTATCTTCCTACTGCATGTCAGGGCTCTCAGAGAGTGGAGTTTCACCATGCTCTTTAAACAGACAGTTTTCATCTCCATTGCACTAAGCCATGAGTGACAGCGATAACTACTGCCTCTGTGGGTAAGGTTGCTGGTTTGTATCCCGCGGCCGCCAGAGGAATCCTACTCCACTGGGCCCCTGAGCAAGGCCCTGAACCCCAACTGCTCCAGGGGTGCCATATAAATGGCTGACCCTGTGCTCTGACCCCAAGCTTCTCTCCCTGTCTGTGTGTCTCATGGAGAGCAAGTTCGGGTATGTGAAAAGACAAATTCCTAATACAAGAAATTGTATAAGGCCAATAAAGTGATGTTATCTCATCTGATAACTAAGCACAAACCAAGTATCCTGCTTGCTGCCCCAAGAACCCTGTTACTATGGATGAGGTGAATCAGTCCTTTGTGATCTCCTGTACCCTACTCTGCTGCCAAAAAGTAACCAAAGCAACAGGGACTTCTGGAGAAGTGCCTTTGTGCTCTTGCCTACAGCAGGCAACCTGTACTTGTTGTTTTATGCATGGAAAAAGTTGTCCTTCATCTTATCATTTTCTTTGAATGGCCAAAAAGAAGTTATTTTGAAAATGTTTTTTTTTTTTTTTTTTTTTTTTTACATTTTGCAGTTCTAACAAGCAGGACCCTTGTGACCCTTTCTCATTAGTCAGCCCTGTTTAGAAGTCTGCCTCTAGCTCTGGTCTGCTGCTGACCCCAGAATATGTTGGTTAAGGCTCAGGTTAAGAACAGTATGTAGTTTTAAGCCATAACTACATATTTGTTAGCCAAAAATAATATGTAACGGCAAAGGAATTTTAGGTGTGCTGTTACTGTTCTTACAGTATTTTGATGTGAGAATGAATTTAAATACTTGTATGTAATAAAATTCAGATAAATTATTGTGATACTAATATGAAGGATATTTGAAACCAGCAGCATATCACCATGCAACTCAGAACTGGCAGCCCACTGAAGCTCAGCAGTGTGAGCCAGGTTGGATGGGAGACCTCCTGGGAAAAACTAAGGTTGCTGCTGGAAGACGTGTTTATGGGGCCGGCAGGGGGCGCTCACCCTGTGTTCCATGTGGGTCCTAATGCCTCAGTATAGTGGCGTGGACACTATACTGTAAAAAGGCGCAGTCCTTCAGATGAGACATAAAACCGAGGTCCTGACTCTCTTTGGTCATTAAAAATCCTACTGCGTTACCCTGGGAGTCCTGGCCAAATTTCCCATTGGCCCTTACCAATTATGGCCTCCTAATAATCCCCATCTATGAATTGGCTTCATCACTCTGTTCTCCTCCCCATTAATAGCTGGTGTGTGGTGAGCGCACTGGAGCACTATGGCTGTCATTGCATCATCCAGGTGGGGCTGCACATTGGTGGTGGTGGAGGGGATTCCCATTACCTGTAAAGCACTTTGAGTGAAGTGTCCAGAAAAGCGGTATATAAGTGTAAGCAATTATTATTAGTATTAAGGAGTTAGCCTTGTCCTACATATGTTGTAGAATATTTTTTTAATTAAGAACATAAAGGTACAAATGAGACCAAAAGTTTTTTGGCCTGTCTAGCCCTTCTGATTAATAGCTAATTTGTCTGAGGGGCCAGTACATTAGCTTCAACAACATGGCTGAATAGTTTGTTCTTGTCTCTCAGAACTTGTAAAACAAAAATGCACCTCAACAGTAGAAAAATCGTTTGAAATAGTTTTCACTTTGGTTCATGTTTCGTTGGTGGTCCATAAGTAAAAAACCATAAGCATTTACATTTATTTTCATGCAAACATGCATTTATTTACAGGCCTTTGATTCTTGTGAATTTAGAAGCATTCAATGTAGTCTGGAAGTGTGACTTTACCAGTTTCCCTGCCTACACTCTAAATCACCAGTCACATGTTGCTTATGCTAAAACAGTCAAAATATCATCTTTATTTTCTGACTTCAAATAAAGTTGTATGCCTGCCTCTTATCTCTCTTATCTTATCTCTTAGTTTCAGAGTTATTTTTTAATGTTGAAAGGGCGCACTGAGATGACATTTCTCTGAAGTCATGGTGGTCACATTTTATTGCCGGGGGAGAATTAAGGCAGTAACGCATAATCTGACTCAGACTGGTTTAGACGGACGTAATCGATGTTTTGGGAGAGGCCCAGTGCTGACCCTCACACCCACTGCTGTTAACAATGTGCTATTATTGTAGAGATGTGGAAAACAGCCTGCCTTCTGACGCCTGGCATACGATATGTCTGACTGTAGGCAGTTATCCTGCCTCTCACCTTCTGTGAATACTAATTTCACAAGCCTTAAATACATGAAACAGAGACTAAGGGTTCAGCAATTAGTGCTGTATCTCTGTAAACCTTCCTCATAATATGCATTTTGATACTGGGTACTGGGTACTGTATGATGGGTGATTCATAGCCCATTACCTAAGGCACTGCATACCTCTGCTTGAAAGTTTCATTAAAGCTTGTGTATAAATTGTATGGAAACACTACATATTATAGATTATCAAAATTTGTCTTTAGTGATTTTAAGCTATGTAGTCTGTGATCTCTTTCAGGGTCTAGATAGAAACTGAAGTGACTTGAACTTAAGACTACTAAATGCGATGTGACAGGAACATAGGGTTACAAAGGAATGGAGGCCATGTGGCAAATCTGGCCAAAAATATTTAGAGAGAAAGTTGCATTTGTGAGATTCTTTACGAGTTCTAGGAGAGTCTTTTGTAACTGAAGTTATTTTTTTTGCTGAAGAAAACTTACAACCTCTACCTGCTTTATGAAAAACAGCTCACTGAAACCCTACCCATAGCAGCATTTCGTACAAACATAACTGCAATATGGTTCATGATCCAGAAGCTTTCAAAAACGGGTATGGTCAGGCTTTAGGTGGATTATTAGGAAATGGAAACCTAAGCAGTTTGGCCATTTGTGTCTCTTATGCGTGTGAGATCTCTATCAGCTCCACTTCATGCTGCCACACAAGCTGGGTTGGACTGGGTTAGAGGGGCAGTATTTTGTGATAAGTGCAGTAAACTGAGGGAGCATGTTCGTAATGTTCAGGTACCACAGCACTTTCCTTGAGTGATGGTATTGAATAAACCAGGGAGTCGAGGTGCAGTGTCATTCAATGGCAGACCAGCTCTTAGTGATGTGGCTTAAGAGTCATCTTTTCATTGTTTTTGTGTTGTTAAAGAAGTTCAGGGTTCTAGAAACAGTTTAAAAACGGTGTCAATTATTTAACATGGCTAACTTCATGTTGACCTCAGGCTGGAACAGGTATTATGACTTACCTTATTTCTGTTAACATTTGACTGTTTGATTTTGAGTCCTGCTGTTCCCCTCATGATTCCCTTAGTTTTAGTTACATTTGGTTAATTCATTCTAATATGTAACTAAAAAATGTTCGTTAAACTGAATTGCAACATAGCTGAAAGTAGGAAAATATTTGGTCAAGACAACACTGCCCTCATGTGGATATTTTTTTACTCAATAAATGCTTATTTTCCACCTCTTGTTCCTCATACATGTTTTGTAATAAATTTAGAAAGTATAATTTTACATTAACTTAAATTGTGCCACTGTGAGGTGTATTTTAGACTACAATTCTGAAAGTACACAGTGTTCATGTGTTGTATTACCTTAGTGGTTAAGCCAGGAGCACTATTAGGATAATATATTGTGTGCAGACCTTAAGTCATTGATTAGTTGTAAGGAATATCATGTGTCATAGCACAATAAGACCTTTGTTAGTTAAATGCATTGGGCTTATCACCAGATAGTGTTTGTTTTTTTATCCATTGAAAGAACTGATCGCTGTCTCCATCTTGTGCTATCTGTCTAATACCAAAGCCTTCCCTTGTTCCCACACCTTGTGTAATTCTGTTGTCTTCTGGGTTTGCAGAGAGTGCTCACAGAGGATGCCAGAGAGTTTCAGTATGAGAAGCTGTGCATCTGCGCTGGAGGCAGGCCCAAGCTCATTGCCCACGACAACCCCTATGTGCTGGGAATCCGGGACACGGACAGTGCAAGGGTAAATATACCCAGCCGCACTGGGGCAACATTAAATAACTTTAATCCAGGAAAGTTAAAGCTATTAAAGACTAATTTGTTACAGCAGAGGCGCCATGATGGAGCTGTGGTTAGCATTGCTGCCTCCCAGCGCTGGGGCACTGGGTTCATTTCTAGACCTGGGGTGCTATGTGTGTGGAGTTCGTATGTTCTCACTGTGTTGACAAAGCTTTCCTCGAGGTGCTCCAGTTTCTTCACACAGTCGAAAGTCGTACTGGTAGGTTAATTGGCTCCTTGCAAAATTGGCCCTAGGCGAGTGTGTGCATTTGTGTCTGTCTGCCATGCACTGGACTGGCATCCCTTCCAGGGTGTATCCTGCCATGTGCCTGTGGCTTGCCGGGATAGGCTTCAGTCCCCTCGATACCCCTTATTGGATAAATCAGTTAGAATATTGGGTGGATGTTATAACAGAGGTATATAATCCTTAAGAACAAAAATTGTTACAGCTCAGATATCTGTTGCTAAATGCTGCAGTGTCTTGATATTAATTGGTGTAGAACTAGTTTGTGTTTCTGTCTGTGGACTTCTGTGTGTTCTGTATTTGCATCTGAGCAATTTTTTCCATTTACTTTGTTTTGCAGGAGTTTCAGAAGCGTCTGTCACAAGCTAGGCGAATAACTGTTGTTGGGAATGGTGGGATAGCGCTGGAACTCGTGTAAGTAGCTGTGTTTGATGTGTGAATGCATAGAAGTTTGTGCATCATAGCAGTGCTATGACCAGGGTCATGCTTAATGGTTGTTTTTTTCCCCACCCTTTGTGTCATTACTGCTGTGGAGTTTAAATTAGCCATTTGTCCTGTATTGAAGCAGATGAAGAAGGGGGCAGCTGAGTGTCCTCCAGCCTTGCTGTAGGTATAGCCTCTCTTACACACCTGATGAAATTAAGGAAAGGTGTTCTCTCGATATCCAATGCAGAAAGGGGACAGGGCATTCGTCCTGCGAGATCTTCACCATAATTAGCTGTCAGCTGCCAGGAATTCCATGATAAATTGATGCTTCTTTCTCCCTGCTGCACAGAATCCATGGTCCCTGTGTGGTATTTTTGTGGGTCTGAATCCAGATTGGAACATGAAAAGAGATGTTAATCCCTCCTGTAATATCTGACTTCACGAAATGTGCATTGTGCTGTTAGTGGCCCCTGTAGTATTTGTAACTGAACGCATATCCCTGTCGCTGTATGAAGGTTTTTAGTGTCTGTTGTTCATTTTGAATGGATTTTCAGCGCCTGTTTTCTCTCTGTAGTTATGAAATAGAAGGCTGTGAAGTTATCTGGGCCATCAAAGATCAAGCCATTGGGAACACCTTCTTCGATGCTGGAGCTGCTCAGTTCCTGATTCCCACTCTGGACGTAGAGAAACCTGAGAAACGAGCCCCCTGTAAAAGAGCGAAGTATACCACTGAAGGTACAGGACCTGCTGTCACCACGCTGGCCCTCCTGGCCTTTAACCCTTTCAGATCGCTTGCACAGATCTTCCACCAGTGTGCTCTTCCTCCTTGATATGGCAGGTGACTCTTTAGAGCTCTTTTGAAGATTAGCGATTAAGTGGGCTAAGTTGGCTCCCCTCCTTCCCATGAATGTATGATATTAATGTGGAGAATTAACTTGGGAGCACAAAGATTTTGCAATCGCATCTCACGGACATGATTGAAATCTCATTTGCTCTCCTGAGTTGATTCTCCATATTAAGATGAGCTTGAATTAGATTCACTGGAATAGAAGTACATTTCTCTGATGGGTGACTCGCTGTGGATGATGTGTATGCCTAAGCAATTAGAAATGAAGCATGTATACTCCATTTGATGGCACGAAATGTGTAACAGTTAAATTGTAGCATAGTAATAAATAAAATAAACATGAGAACATATCACAAAGTTAATATGTATTTATTGCGCCCAACTTTTAAAATACATGATTTTTTCCTGTGAGCCATATATTTGAAACCCACCATTATTTCCAGGGGATTGAGTACTGCTTCATTGCTTCATGGCCTGAAGCCATTGTGTGTCTAAATGCTGCCCTCTACTGGATGCTCATATTAACCATATAAAATAATCTGTTCTGAAGCTTGTAATATTTATACCTGCTGTTGGAATTCAGCTCAGCTTACTGCTTTCATCTCTGCCCCAGGCTCAGATGAACCCAGCGCTCTCCCTTGCATCAAAATCAGGACAGAATTGTTGAGCGTCAAGTTTCATTGCTTGTTGGCCACCTTTTTAATGTCTTTGTGTTTTGCTAGTGTTTTAAACATTGGCTGCTTTTGTTTTCAGCTAGTGTATATGCAGACAGAAGACAGAACAGTCTGTTTGAGAAATGAAGGTCATATGCCATCAATACGCGGGCACATATGATGCTGCGTTTGAAAATATGGTGTAGAATTCTAAAATGTTTTTTATGGGGGGGGGTTAATATACTTCTTGAAGTTTCAGCATTTGTAGGGAGTGTGATATAATTTCTCTATTGCTATCTGTCTCTTTACCATATCACCATCTTAAAGTATTATTTGTTTAATAATAATAATTCAGGTGTGCATAAACGTGTATACCCACTAGAATGGCTTCATGCCCCTGCATGTGGATGTGCGACCTGAATTAAATGTAAATGTTAAATTACAGCTTTCTGTGTTCATAAGATGTCAGTCAGGGCTCCCCACAGCAATCACATGCTGAGGCAAAGGAGAGTTTTTTCAGTTGGTCATCATAAAACGAGTCTAGGTGATGGATTCGCTGTGATCTTCAGAGGAATAGCTGGAAGAGAGTGCACCTTCTCAGGCTGTGAACTCTGTTTTATTTCAGATCACGAACAGCAAGAGAGATGCTCAGCTTCTGCTGGAGAGCTGGGAAGTGCCCTGGGGCCTGACTGGCATGAAGGGATGAAACTACATGGAGCACAAGAGGTGGCTATGAGGAGGTTTAAAATAAACAGCAGCATGAATAGATCCGCTGTCTGCAATTAGAATATCCTGTAGCTAAAGACAGAACAATGTCAGAATTCGCTTGCTGTATCGCATTAGCCAAAATATAATCTCGGCATTCATGAGAAAGAAAAAAAACGCTTCTTTTCTTGCCATTTTCTTCCTGTGATTTATTTCCTGCTCTTAGTGCCGATTTAAAATGCTAGACAGAATGTCGCCTTTGGGTTTGATTTACTAGCCACAGTTGAAAAACTGGGAAATTAAGGTGATCATGGATATTTTTATTTGATTGTGGCCTTATTATAGATGTTTCACAAAAAAAGGTAAACATCTCTGTCCTGTTTTCTGCCTTTGTAAATATACCTTGGGTGATTAAGTAGATAAAGCTTGGCTTCAGAAAGGCACTTTAAAAGAGAACTCCTAAACCATTTTTGATCTGCAGGTGTCGCACAAAGTCCATGTTGAGTACCAGTGTGAAATACAGAAAATCTACACACAGGAGGAGTTTATGAAGTCTCAACAAATACCGCTGTTATTTCCTGACCACAGTTCAAATAAGGGAAAGTCACCAACTGACAAAGGTTAGTTAATAAAGATAATACTGCATCTGCTTTGCAAACTTCTTTTAGTTCATATTGGCCTTGGTAAACTGTTCGCTTATGTAAACCACGTGAATGTCTTGTTGTCTTGTTTAGTTGTTGTTGTTGATCATACAGCTGGGTCATTTTCACCCACCAGAATCCTCCCCCTGCCTCTGTAACTGAACTGGTTAAATAAGTAATTGCTTATGTTTCTGGCTCATCTCCTGTGTAGTGTGGAGGCTGGAGTACAGTGACTGCCACACAACGCACAGGTGGATGCTGTACTTGTAGTGGTGGATGAAATGGAGCTCCTCCAGGATATGTTCTGCTATAAGTGCTTTGGAATTCTTATAAATGGAAGGCGCTTTGTAAATATAGTATAATATAAGGTAATTCTCTAATAAAAAATGAGCAGACTCTATACCTGGCTGGGAAGTTTAGTGAATGGGCCCTGAGTGCTGAGGAGGTCTTCCTTTTTCAGGTTATTCCAGCAGAGAAAGGAACTGGTCTGGTGTTCCGGTCACCTGTTTCTGTGAAAAGCCACACTGCGGTCAGCTGCTTTGCCTTGTTCTTAAAGCTGGTGTTTGATAAGCCATGAGATGTTGTCTTCTGTCCTTGTAGAGGCGTGGCCAGTATATGTTCAGTTGACCAATGGGAAGTGTTACGGCTGTGATTTCATTGTCAGCGCTACCGGAGTTATTCCCAATACGGAGCCGTTCACCAAAGGTAACAGTGTAAGTACCTGTTTCCCCTAACAGTCTGTGCTTTGTAAAATGTGCAAATACTGTACAGAGCCTTGCTACAGTATTCAGATCCTGGCACAATTTTAACATTATGTTGCTTTAACGCTTACAGTCACTTTGAAGTGGTAAGTACATTATGTTCACAACACATTCCACACGTTTAAAGAAAAAAAAGTAAATGGATATTTAATATAAAAGAAGATAATTGTGTGGCTTTGTGTGCAATAATAGTGGTTCTTATGATTTCAAAGGCTCAGAAATTCAAACTTCGCCTTTTTCGGGTTCTCCACTAATGAATGGGGGTATTTTTAAGAGATTGTTCCACCAAGTACAGTGAAGGACCTAAGGAACATGTTGATCTGAGTTTGTTTTCCTCCTGTAGATTGAAGTAGCGGATGACTGTGGGATCAAAGTGGATGATCACATGCGCACGTCCGTGCCAGATGTGTATGCAGCCGGAGATGTGTGTACAGCTTCCTGGGAGCCAAGTGCTCTGTGGCAACAGGTAACACGGTCTCATGGGTTCCCTCAGGTTTGGTGTAGCCTAGTAAAGTCCATTGCCTTTGGACTGTAGGTGTATCAGTAGAGGACATGCTCACCGTCTGCAGGCATCTTGAATGCAGCTCTGCAGACATTTTCTGAAGAACAGCCGAAAGGTCACCCGGCATAGCGGGTTCTCAGCGGAATCGTGAACACGTACAAGCCGTTTTTCCCCAAGAGCCCAGGGAACAGGTCTGGGTGGGTTTGACGGTGTGTTTTTCCTCGCCAGATGAGGCTGTGGACGCAGGCCCGACAGATGGGCTGGTACGCAGCGAGGTGCATGGGTGCCGATGCGCTGGGGGAGCCCCTCGAGCTGGACTTCTGCTTCGAGCTCTTCTCGCACATCACGCGCTTCTTCAGCTACAAGGTGAAGGGAAGAATGGGAACCCGTCCACACACTGACGCTTGGACAGGATTGCACGAGGAACGCCCCTACATTGCAATACACAGTTGATCATTGATGACCGGTGAAGGTCATTGAAATGTGGGCCTTTCTGGCTTCACATGATGGGGCGTTTTATCTCCTGTGGTGTGAAGTTTTTTTCCCATTTTTCTTTCTTCAACTGAAGGCCATTAACAAACTAATCATGGTCTTAAACCCCAACACTTCCACACCTCAGGCAAATGTGTTCTTTAAAAAATTATATTTGGAATATGCGAGGTGCATGTTTTAGTTCAAGTGTCTGTCGTGGTACTTGTAAAATACCAATTTATTCTCTTAATTATCTGTCCGTGCAGTGACATTATCACCAAGATAAACATCTGTAACAGACAGAATAGCAGATTGTTAGAAACACTCAGATGTTCTAAAATGTTAAAGATTTGTTTTTGCAGATGTGGATTTTTGCCAGGCTTTATAGTTGTCGTATTTATGTAAAATCACACAATTGAAAAGATGGTGTTAGGTGTTGGTGGCTCGTAATTTAGCAGTACAGCAAAGGCATGCTGTGACACACCTGATACTAAGTCATCGTATCGTAGTGGGGGGAAAAATATCTGCTTAATTGAACAAACATATTACACCGTTCTCTTTGACTTGAAATAAAATAACCACAAAACTAATTCCCTAATCCTACAGGTTTAATAGTATGAGAATCTGAGACAATCGTGCACTTGGAACAAAATGTATTAAAACTAAGGACATGTATTAATTTTTAGGATTATAGTAATTAGTATTATACATTAATTGTGTAATACAAATTACATATATTTTGACACAAATGTACATGTTTTAGTACATTTTTAAATTACACACAGAAATGCAACACAGCAGTTTGTGGTTCAATGTGGACACTAGGTGGCAACATTTAATGTCTGAAATGCAAGAGAAAAGGGATTTATAAAGTGTGTTCTCACAAAAATGCAACTTATAACGATCAAACATTAGTAAATATTTCTTGGCCACCTTCATTCTTGTTTTGATCGTCGGTTTTGCAATGTACAATGTTCAGAGCTGTTTAATACATGCAACGCATTTTAAATCCCTGTTGATGCATGGTGTTGCGTTGCAGGTGGTGTTATTGGGAAAGTACAACGCCCAGGGCCTGGGCAGTGAGCACGAGCTGCTGTTGCGCTGCACGAAAGGCCAGGAGTACGTGAAAGCAGTCATGAGGAACAGCAGGATGGTGGGCGCCGTGCTCATTGGGGAGACGGACCTCGAAGAGACATTTGAAAACCTTATCCTGAACCAGATGGATCTCTCTGCGTATGGAGAGGACCTCCTCAACCCCAACATTGACATAGAGGACTACTTCGACTGACAGCATATGCTTGTTGTGTTTTAGGTTCCGTATGAGAAGGACTTTCCTTGGTTAAGTTTGAAATTAAGTGTGGAAGAAAGAGGTGGTCTTTATAAATTACAGTTTAGCTTGGAAAAAGTGCTTTCTCCAGATCAATTTTGCTTCTTGACTTGAATATTTTATGGATGAGTTTAAGGAGAAAGAAATTTTGAGGGAAGCCCTTTCAGCTTAGGTTTAAACTCAAACAGTTGGAAGTAACAATATACAAATGGACTGGGCTTGAAGATGATTCTTATTCTAGTTCTTTCTGACATCTGGTCTTCACGTCTCAATGTCCCTGAATATCTTACCAATCCTTTCATTTAGGACAATAACGTGTTACTGAACATATGAGCTATTTCATGAAAGAATTCATGATCGATGAACATGTACTTTCAGATTACTTCATTAGGGATCCTGCAAAGGAAAGATAATGGAAAATCCAAAGATCTGGAATATTTGGTATCAAATAAATGAAGTCCAATTTAAAACACACCATAACATCCATCATACATTTTTGCCCTATTATATGAAGCAATCCTTTTAGATGGGTTTTGCCAAACACTAAGCCAGCACTGAATAATGTAGTATGAATTTGTAATTTGTGGATTGAATTTAATGCAGATCTAATTTTTTGTACCACATCATGGGCACCTCTCTAATGTTATTGTGCTGATTGTTCTGTCATTTCATGAGTCTAGACACTAACTCACCTCGAGTTGGAGTATGGATGGAACCAGGCAAATAATTGTAATGATTGTCTAAACAGATCTAGTCTAGCTCTTAAGACCTCTCTGATAAACAGTTGCTTTCCAACAATAAAGTCAAAATACTTAAATGGACATATTAATAACTGTTAGGGAAGTTGTTTCCTTGTTCGTCTCCCCCTTCATCGTGTTTATCCTGACTCTAAAGTTTGCTTCAGAACATGAGAGGCGAGGGACAATGAAAATGACATTTGCACTACTGTGTCTGCTAATCTGGATAGAAAAAGAAAATTTGCATTTACCTTTGGGACTGCCCCAGTGCAACGGCTTTCCCACTTAAACTCTCCCGCACCAGTTTCTTCGGGAAGCTCATTTTCCAAATGGATGAGCTGCACAAAGTACAACCGTCATCGATGCACATCACAGACAACCATCATTTATATTCGAATGTCAGTACTGCATTAGCTACCTGAAGCAAATGCGAAAATCAAATGCTTTAAAAGATAAGACAGGTGAAGACCAGTAAACGGCTTTGAAATGTCTTACAAAAATCAATTTGTATTACCCATTTTATTTGCAAATTTAAATCATTTCTAAGGGATAATTGCAGGAACAGAATATATTCAGATCAGGATGCACTTCTTCCATGTTTACTAATATTATTTTAAAGTGATCTCAAATGGAACATTTTTAATAAAAGAATGATGATAAAGAACTAATGTATTTTGATCTGTACAAGAATCACAACTTCTCTATTGGAATATTTCATATAATACAGACAAGGTCTCTGGCTGTACTATTCCACTTTATACTGAGCTCACATGACTTTTACATTTGAATTATTGTTTACAGTAAAACATAAATTATCCAAAAACCTGTAACATGATTTAGAAAGTACTATTCTAATTAAGAATATCTGTTTTAATTCTGTAATAACAATGTCCATTTAAAAAAACAACAACTTATAAATACCCTGCTGGAACAAATTCAAGACAATTTTCCATCCATATATAAGGCAGTGGTTTACATTTGATTTTTTTGTACATCAACTTTAACTTCACTCTCCCGAAATGTGCAAAGACAGAAGTGCAGAACCCCAAGATGTACTTTCTTCAAAATTCATGAGACTTAGAAATTGGAATATTGGGGGAAGCCTGAAAGATTCCGATGCTATTAATTAAAAAAAAAAAAGCTTTCCGTTATTTTCGAAAGAAATGTTTCCTCCGCATGCTGACTCGTGTCCATAGGCTACGAGCAGTTCTGATGATAGACGACCCCCAGTTCATTCTGATATTTTTGAGAGTTCCTGTAGTGCAACCAATGACACCAGAGTCTGAATCATGCAGGTTTTCCAGAGAAACATAATTGATCCTTTGCAATTGCTTGCTGTAGTAGCTGCGCAGATGACTCAGCTCTTCAACTGCAGCTGCAGAGATAATTGAAACCTCTGATGGTGTGCTGATCAGGGCTGCCCCCTGCTGGCTCAGGGGTACATCTGCATTGTCTGCTACAGCATGCCTTTTCTTTTTTTTACTGGGCACAGTAACTGAACTGCATTTTGGTTTAACTGGTAAGGATGTCTGAGATATAGGATTCGTTTCTTTCTTTTCATTTCCCGGGTTGTCTATATACACATCAACCTCTATGGCAGCATGGTCCGGACTCGTTTGTATCAACTGTCCGTTAGCAGGAACACTGGGTTCAGTGCTTTCTCTTTCATTATTTCCTTTTGGACTTGGATCCTCTGAAGTGTAGTTTTCAGCTGGGCCTTCATAGTATTTTTTAGCGCGATTGTGATTATTCTTTGCTCTTTTAGTAAATTTTTTCTGTTGGCGTGGAGGTCTGGCTTGGATGACCATAGAAGGAGAACCCGCCTCATCAGACACAGCTGTTAATGCATCCACCTAAAGAGATCAGAAGAGAATTAGTGCTGAACAATTCAGAAATACCAAGTACGCACCATCATGCTTTACCCCACCATGCGATTAGTGAATGTTAGTCATAGAATTACAAACTTTTTCCTAGATGTTAGTATACAAAGCATGATTGGTTACATGCATATGTGAACATGCTAAATTGCTACTGTAGCAACAGAGGTGAAAGTAATAGTTACAAATATGCCAAATTCAGCTTCCCCCAAACATATATTTAGTAATTACTCTGGTTCCGTTTTAAGTTGTACACTGAGATTTGTTATGACCAGTTCTGGCCTTGCTCTTTTACAGCTGTTTGCAGAATCCAAAGTCTTTGGGAAGTTAACAAAATGACAATTATCAACAACGGCATCATATGATTAGTTTCATTCACTCATGCTACACAATAGTTCAAATAACGCTTTGAGCTTTCAAGGAAAGGTAGAAAGGTAAAAGGCCATTTGCAGGTTATAACCCTTTAAAGTAGCTTTACCATGCTGAACAATACTACAGAAATTGTGAACTGGCAAATACAGAATAATTGACTGTACTTTTTATTTGTTCTTCTGGAGGGTTCAAACAACCTCTTTCTTGATTTTCTTGGGTGTCCCGAAGTCATCAGTAAGAGTCCTTTTCCTGTCGCCCCCTTCCTTCTTTATCTGTGCACTATTTTTACCTCCGCTCTCGCTGGACAACTTTGGGGACTTTACCTGTGGGTCATTAATACAATCCGGGACCGTGAGAACGTTACTAAACAAAAACTGGAGAAACAGGGATTAGGAATTGAAGTCACAGGCTCAGTATGAGGGCTGGCAAAGCACTGCTGTTAGAAGCAAGTTGGCAGAAACGAAGTGCTAATCCTTGCGGTCTGTTCAGTAGGTCTAGACAAGTAGTTCTCAAACGGATATTTCTTGGCAATTTCTGAAATGGTGGCTGAAAGCAGTTGTGGCTGCCCTTTTGGTCTCTTCTAAAATTAGTTGATCAAAACAGATTAGATATTAGAATAGAAATAAAAATATAACTGTGAAGACCCAACTAGTGGGAGAATGAGGAAACGGTGATGAGCACTTTCGCCTGGGGTGCACACAGCATTGCTTCAAACACAGAAAATAACCATGAAGGGGACTAGGACATGTGCAACAATAAGCGGAGCGATAGTGACTGCATCAACATTTAAACACAACGGAGCATTTCTGAATATACGTTCCTGTAATCAGTGTAGAAGAGCAGCTTGGTAAAGAGAACACATGAACAGGAGATGCTACAGAACTCCCTTTGGCTGAAGCTGACTTGCAATTCCAACTGGTGTAGGCAAATGTACATGAATAACCATACTTCCAGGCTAGAAGAATGCACGGCCCCATTTAAAGTGTAGATTACAAATGTAAGAGTAGGAGCAAATTAAATCTACTTCCCAGACTACACATGAAAATGGAGTTGTGCACAATTAAGGATATTAATACAATAAAAATAAGCCATGTTCCTTCTTAATAAAGCCTGATCATTATTTAGTGCTCTTTACTCACTACTCTTCCAGAACACGGAGTAGTAGGCTCCAAATAACAGGCTTTGTTTTTTACATCTCATCTTGTACATAATTTAAACCAATATGTAACAAATGGGCAAAAAAAAACACCAACAAGGATATGATGTTGAGTGAGGGAATTACTTGATATGCCACTTCTTAGATCAACTGATACATTTGAAATTTTGCTTTCACAAACTACAGTAACCTTTGACGCAAGCTATGAATACAAATTGTATCATGTATGATCCTTACTTTAGGCTTTCTTATCACCTAGGAATTTCTTGAGCGTATAATAACCTTTAAGGAAATATAAAAATAAATGCATAAAGTTGTACACGGACAATAAAAACTGCTAGCAGGAGTATGCAATTACCAAAACTCAAACTGGCAATTCACCCTCTATGAAGACAAGCTCTGCCTGTTCCACCAGGAAGTACAGTATGAGAACATTTCTCAGTACGAAATCTAATGATGGAGAGTTTCAGCACAAATCCAATCCTAAAAAAATATTAAGCATATACAAGATGTTATAATGAGAGCAGGATGTTGTCAAAGCAGACAACTTGGCTTCTGTCAACATGGTTGCTGGCTTGTTCCAGATCCCCAGCACCTCTTTGAGCAAAAAAAACTGCCTCCTGTTCTCAGTTCTAAATGCTCTTAATCATTGTTCTCACTAGTTTATTTCGCTGCTGGTTCTACAGAAGTCCAGAATGTTAATTTGGTCAGTGCACTCGATTTCGATTACTTGAAGGAGGTTCCCTCATAGGCTTCCCTGGTCAAGACCAAAAAAATGAAGTCAGTTGTTTAGGCCTGTCACAGTACGATCCTCTTATCCTTTCTTCTTCAGCCGACCATGGGAAAGATCGAGGAGAGCGATGCTGGGAAGCAACATTTCAAGAGCATCCTACATGGCTTTGATGGAAAAGGAGACTGCACGTCTTGGCCACCCCACATTCAAAGGATTTCGTTTCTGACTATGCTGTTGGACATTGTTACTCAGAATGCTACCAATCCACAAAAAAACTGTAAGGGGTAACCGCTTCTTCAAATGGTCCAGGGATGGGAAGTTAAAGTCACTGCTGTGTATTACAGTAAACGTACTACTTCTCCATTTAGTTGAATACATTGCTGAAAAGGTCAAAAGTAACCTAGTGTCATTTTGTTATGAAAATACATAGCCACTCCAAGCTCACCGTTAAATACCTCGGGAAAAACCCTAGAGGGCAGTTTGTGTGAAAAAAATCAAATGAGAATTTTCTTTGGAAAGACCAAGGTTACAGTTTCTCACATACTTGTTCAGTTTTGGAAGAGTTTTCTTGGGATGAGGTTAAAAAAAAAACCTCTCACTTACCCTTTCATTTTAAAGAACTGTGAATACTGAAAATGTGTATGTGCAATAACAAATATTGCATTTGAATAAGATAGCATTAGCAACAGTTATAGAAGTTATTTACAATTAATTAAACCTATGTGTTGGCAATTAAATTAAAAAAATAAAATACTGATATTATCACTTAAAAACACTGTACATTGTAGACCAACTGAATTGTAAATTTAAGACACTACTGAAAAAGATTTCATTATGTTATTAACGACTAAGCTATAACTGCAACATTATTGTTGAATTATAAATATGCTACAGTGTGAACTTGAGAAATTGAGCGATTCTGAAATGTTTGGAGACAATTTAATTCAAGTAAGCATATCTAAATATGATTTCCCATAAATGAACATTAATACATGCTCAATTTTTTCCAGGATCTGTGACCATGTTTTAAATATTTGTAACAGTGGTTATATTTTCATTTTTGTTAATACCGGGTAGAATCATACTTGAAACAGGGTCTCAACACATTAAGAGTCATTAAGAGCCCCTCTAAAATACTACTAACTACTGTCATCATAGCCGTGACAGTACAACCAAAGCATTATTAAAATACAAAACAATGAATTATACAAACACCAATGAATTTTGCTTCATTGATCACTATGACTGTACATTTAATAATGCATTAGTTATGATATTATATCCTTAGAACTAACAAAGTAGACCACAGTCATGTAAAAATTTTTGTATTGGTGACTATAACCCTACAATATAGCATTGTCACCTTTAATATCCATGTGCAATTCAATACAGTACAACTAAATTTAACAGACTACACTACATATCTTAAGATATTAGTATAGACATCCATTAGAAATCCTAAATAATATTCTTCCTCATTAAAAGCATCTCCAACAGATACCAAAACACAAAACATCTTATGGCCAAGTCTCCTCCCACACACATTTCTATCACAAATTGCAATAAAGACTTAACTGACTCATTAGCAAAAGCTCCAGTAATCTATGTTCCAAAGGCAGAATCCTCACATTATAAGACTCCTCCAATAACAAGTTTGCAAAAGTACTAAACTGAACTGAAAAGTTGTGATAGGCAGCAGCACTTACAGTGCAACTAACGTATTTGCAGGCTATCCCTCATATACAGTACTAGTCTTGGTTAAAGTGCAGCTCTTCCCATAAGGCAGCGATGGCTCCAAGATCATCACATCCCGCATGTCTTGTAGACTTAGGGTCATCTTTGATCAAATCCCGGCTGGATACATTTTTGAACACCTCTCGTAGATGGATAGCTCAAAAGCAACATGTACCACTACTATTTTAGTGCTATTTTATAACTGAATTTCCAGAATCCAGAATCTGAGATTTAAAAAAGCATAAATATGTAACTGAGCATGTGCCTCAATCAGTGCATTAACCTTGGGTTCCTGACCTGGCTGACAGATTGAAGGCCTCTTCAAAGTCTTAAAGTTTAGGGATCAGGAGAGAATCAGCTTTGTGCTGCATGTACAATCACAAGGCTGGGAATCCCTATAAGTGGTGCGAAATTAGTTAAGTGCATCAAGACCGAGTAGGGGTCGTCATCAGACTGCTTATAGACATTACTTATAACGGTGCCCATAACAGATCCTCATCCATCCTTGGCCCCACCTTAAGACTCTTTTTTTGTTGCTTCCTTGCCTTCCTCCTTTCTTTCCTGAGTTCCTTCTTAATTTTTAGCTCCGTTTCTGTCAATAAGCTATCTCTGTTCTTCTGTCTCCATCTTCTCCTGCGAAATATCCTTTTCTTCCTTTGGATCTTTAGCAAAGTTTCTACTGATAGCTCCTTTGGGTTGGGGTTCTTTGTGGTCATGACCTTTCTGAAGAAGTAAAAAAACAGACAAAAAAGGCAAAAAAAAATCTGTAAAAAAATGCTGATGCACTAGAAGTAGTAGGCATTCAGAAAAGTGTAGAAACCTTTTCGCTTTTGGTCCTGGAGTTTTCTTGTTCTTGCAGATTTTCCTGGTGGTTTTGAAGCTCTCCTCGATGAAGAAACAAAAACAGGGAATAGTGGACTTCCACTGAAACTTGGAATATGGAAATTGGGTTATACTGACATGGAGATGGCACTGTTTGAACCCAAACACAGAAATTAAATTCGAGACTTGTTTCCATTTCATCATGCTTCCTACATAGCTCTGACATCACTAAGGCAACAGTATAATTAGCATTTTTTTTAAATCATCTTACTCAACCGGGTGTGATCAGGCTGCACTCCCAGAGTACAGTCATCAATTCATCCATCGGCAGAAAGAAGTTTACTTCTGCTAAGGGTCACAGTAATCTGAAGCAAGGCAGGACTGCACCCTGGACTGAATACCAGTCCATCGCAGAGCAGACAACATCGCACCAACAATTTAGAGATGCAAATTAAACTAGTCAGTGTGTTTCTACAGGTGGAAGAAAACAAGCAACCATTCTGCAAAAGCCCATATGAACACAGTTAACAAGCAAACTCATCACAGGAGGCACCCCTTGTCCAGACATTAAGTCAGGACCAAGGGGGCTGCAACACAACAACACTAACTAGCCTGCAACTCTCCTGCCCATTCTTGTCATGGTAGTGATAAAATACATAAAATATAAATTTCTCCACTTCCTTTGAACCACACAGCATTCCTTATATTTCCTCTGTAGCAACTGCAGAGCCCTTAATTAACAAGTTCAAAACTATCGTTTAGAGGTTGTGAACACTCACTAGATACAGGTTCATTCAGACTAATGGCAGTTCAGTCTCTGAGGTTTCTCCAAAACAGAGGAAAAGAGCACAGATTTTGGGGTGTCAATTTTTTTGTGCAAACACACATTCCTCTCAAACTAAATCTGCGGACACATCCAATCACAATGCCCCTATTTGACGGAGGCAGAGATCCCCAGGGGATCCCTATTATGGGAATATCTCCAAGGGTATGTGCACCTGCAAGTTCAGACAAAGTGCGACTTGAATCCCGGCTCTGAATGTACACGACACACGGGTCAGACATAGGAGCCTGGTGGACTGCAACTGGCCCACGGGCCAAATTTTTGGCAACCCAGTTCTCCAGCATGACCTTGGGTATTCAAGTCAATCTGTGTTTCCACACCTAGGTAAATAAGTTCACCTCAAAGATGTTCGTCATGGAAAGCAGGCAATTGAAAAAGATTAAAGGAAACTTCCTACCATAATAAGCAGGAAAAAAATATAAATATGGATTCTGTTAGTTGATTGATTCCAGCACATTTCAACATTGATCTGCTCCTAGTGGAAAATGTATTCAATTATTCTTCAAAGTGTGCATGACATTTCCCACCCCAATTATTTCCAAAATATATTATTTTTATTTAATCATTACTACAAAGAGATGAAAGCTTTGTTTTTTGTTAATAAACTGCAAACTGCTCAGGTTAGTCAATTGCAAACATGCCAATCTTGACAGACTGGACGATCAACAACAATGGACAAATGGAATGAACAACATTTCCAAAACAGGACATTGCTTACAACACTGATACGAGATGAAGAGAAACCTACCTTCAGGCACTGATTTCATGACTATTTTAGAATGTACACAGAAAAATTCAAACCATTTAAAACAGTTTCTGATGATGGTTACGCAAAGCACGAATCACTAAGGTCAGAATCACACACAACCTAATAAATGAAGAGATGACATACATACACTTGGCCACATCTACTAAGGAAGAAGCGTCATATAAAGAAAAATGAAAGAGAAAGAAGAACAGTGAGCACAGCAGAAAAGCACAGTTTCAATTTATCAACTGTTGAGCATCATGAAAAGTGAGAGGATTTTTAAGTTAATTTAAGAAAAAGAATCAATGGAATTACCTGGACATTAGGAATTGTTCTATATACAGTATAAGAATAACACTCCCCTAATAGGCGGGCAGATTCCTTTACTTAATACCGTTATACCATATGGTATACCAATATCATAATACCATTTACGCTACTTAATTCAACTGTTTCATTAGAGTGGTTCATAAAACATACTAGTTGCATGAAAGCAACTGCTGACAGTTTTTGGAACATGACACTTCCAATCTATGCTATATTTCATTGATTGTTTATCCCTTTTTGGGAGAAGGAAGAGAGAGATCATTACCAGACTTGGAACTTACAAGATCAATGGTCTGGAAACACTTTCTCATTTGCAGCATGATGGCGTGCTTCTCTTTCTTGAGAAGACCTGCTTTGGGTCCCAGCTTGATATAGGAAATGGTGGCGTATGGTGTGAAGCTGTAATCCTCCCTGTTGAAAGTTCAAAAGGACAAAAGTTAGTGCACAAGTTTCAGATTCTAACCTTCAAAAGTGGCTTCTTCCAACTTAACCATTTGACCCTGAGGTGAAAGGCCGGAGCATTCACATTGCCATGTGCAAAGCTCTCAACCTGCGGTGAGACCTCACCCCTAACTGCTTGCAGTGCAAACCCAACAGGGCTACATTCAACTCAGGCAGCAGGAGAGCATGGAAGTAACCTCACACAGTGCACAGTCTTACTTTTCCCATTTAAAATGGTCACTGTGTCCATCGGTGTATGTTTACAGGGCAGCTGTTGTAAGAAAATACCAAGAGGCAATTTGCTGTACTGCATAAAAACAATGCTGCTGTAATGAATGTAATGGATTTAACATTGTTCGCAATACCACCTTATATTCTGTGCAGTAACTGATACAAATAGGTTTGCTACCCAAATACAATAGCAAATCTGTAGTGCAGTAGTGTGTAGAAATGGTATATACGGACTAGTACTTCAAAATACAGGATGATCCTAAAAGTCGATTTTAGCTTGTGTCCTGGACAAATTTCTCACTGGCTTTTAACAATCATGGCCTCCCAATAGTCCTAGTAATGTATGAACTGGCTTCATCATTCTGTTCTCCACACCACCGATAGCTGGTGTGATGTGAGCATACTGGTGCACTTTGGCTTCTGCCACATCATCCAGGTGGTACTACACATTGATATTGGTTGAGGGGAGTCCCCATTACCTGTAAAGCGCTTTGAGTGCAGTGTCCAAAAAACGACTATACAAGTGTAAGGATTTACTATTATTATTATATTATCTATGGGTAGTACATCTAAACAAAAGCTATGAATCCCATTAAAAACATCTTTAGCTGATCAGCTAAAGCAATCGATGTAATTACAGCATCTAGTTTACTTGTAAATAGCCACAGTGGAGATCAGAGAGTCAATTGATAAAGGGTTTTGGAATTCATATTTTCACATACGGTAGGTGCAATTCAAGCCTTTCTGTTATCTTAACTAGTGTATCATCCAACACCTTTACTATTCCACATGGATCAGGGCTACCATATTGATACTGTATAAGGCTTTTCTTACACAAAGTAAAACAATATACTGTATGAATTCATATATCCCTTCCCAGAGCTTTTGGGGGAAATGGTATTTGGGTGATTCATCCCATGCCCTTTATGAAAGTGATTTCTGGACTGGAAAACATTATTATACAGAACTTGCTCAATATGACCTCCTTGAAATCTCCTTTAAAAAGGGATGTAACTTTAAAAAAAAGACTCGAAGGACATCTCTTACCAAATCCATACAATATAAAGCCTAAAAGACATAACAAACAGTGACATTATAAATTCAAAGCAATTAATTTCAATTAAAAGGATATGTCTTTCAATGCGAAAGAGGATCCACATAAAATGTATACTCCAATGAAATATGAACCCATTCTCAATGTTTTGCTAGAGGTACATGAAAAATGTGTAAAGGTTCCTGTTAGTCCTCTATCTAGCCAAGCCACTAAATTAAGGGATTTTTTCACTTTAGGGGGGAAAAGAAAAACTCAAAACAATTCCATCCCAGGTAAAGAGCTGTGGTACCTGAAGTACTGGTGCACCAGCAGGTGTGCAATGATCATCTCTATCTCCAGCCGAGAGAGCCCAGGGGGCACGACACTCTGCACCCTGAGCTTGGCAACACCTTTTCCCAGCCAAGAGTCGATCAGCTTGAGGGGAGTCAGCTTCTCATTCATCTGGCTGGCCTGCTCCAGGATTTTAATCAGGTCTCTGGCATAATCAGCAATGTTCACAAGACTGCCAGCTATGAAAGGAAGAAAACACAGATCACACACCTTATCGTAATCCAGATGTGCAAGTAATTATGAGCCCTTTAGCTCATTAGACTACAGTGTTTACCATATATCTAAAACATACCAGTCTCTTCTACAGTACATACAGGTAGAGGACAAAAGCATGGAAAGACCTGGGTAAATGAGGGACATCAATTACAGAATATTGAAAGAAAGAGCTTCCACACAGGTGTGGCTCATTCATTTAGCATGAAAGTCCAGCATGCTTAAGGTCATGGATAAATAGGTCTGTTTGCTTATAATTAGACTTTGAAAGCAGCCTGATTGTTGGGGTGCTTATGGCAGGAGCATTAGTGGCCAAGGCAACTTGTCTTGCTTATCACAACCAACAGTGTATAAGTTGATATGTTTCCCTCAGAGATCAATGCTGAGAGCATCAGCAAAGGGCAACTGTGGGCACAAACACTTTATGATCATGATATCCAAGAACATAAGAAAATTACAAACTATTCAGCCCATCTAGCCCATTTCTTAGCTAACTGATCCTAGGGTCTTATCTATCGACTTCTGGGGGAACAAAATCACTGAATAAGATCAAAAGACAAAAGATGGGTATTGGCTTCAACTACATGGCTGGGGAGTCAATTGTGTACTCCCACAATGCACTGGGTAAAGAATGTGTATTAATTCAAACTACAGGGCAAAACAGGTGAGCAACTACAGATTGACTGCAAATTTCTTGTGGCGCCAACCTAAAAGGAATCCACAGCCCTGAGACCTGAGCCTCAGGTTCCATAATGTTGTGGGCCACATTTTTCTGGCATAGTTTGACCTTGCCTTCCAAGGGGAGGTTCTCTCAATGCTAATCCCTACTTAATGATCACTTATTAAAATGATGCAACACTTTGATTTCTGCTGGGAGGAATGTCTTCCAGGATGACAAAGGTCCCATCGACAGAGTATGGTTGACCAATGGTATGATGGGCATGATACTGTTATCCAAATGCTATTGACTTCTCAATCACTAGCTCTGAAGTCAATTGAGTATGTATGGGATATATTGGAAAGATGTCCAAGTTTATTCTCTTGTGGAAGAATGGTGCAGTATTCCAGATTCTAGCAGACTATATCGCCCACCTGCATATGGTGGCCAAAACACCCTGTTGTGTGATTTTACACGGATGCTTCCACTTGTTTGTCCACTATCTATCCATTCAGTACACACACTAATTTTAAGTGTAATTGTTGGTTGCATGCAAAAAATAGACAAGAGGAACATGAATGAGCCAAAGGTCTTCATTCATAGCCAGCAGCTATATCACCCTGCACCTCACCACTGGCAATCCCACTGAAGCTAAGCAGGTGTGAGGCTAGTCAGTACCTGGATGGAAGACCTCCTGGGAAAAACTAAGGTTGCTGCTGGAAGAGGTGTTAATGGGGACACCAGGGGGCGCTCACCCTGCGGTCCATGGGGGTCCTAATGCCCCAGTATAGTGATGGGGACACTGTACTGTAAAGAGGCACCGTCCTTCGGATGAGACGTAAAACAAAGGTCCTGACTCTCTGTGGTCATTAAAAATTCCAGGGCGTTTCTTGAAAAGAGTAGGAGTGTAACCCTGGCATCATTACTCTGCTCTCCTACCCACTGATACGGCTGCCGTCGCATCATCCAGGTGGGGCTACACATTGGTGGTGGTGGAGGTGATCCCCATTACCTGAAAAGCGCTTTGATTGGCGTGTCCAGAAAAGCGCTAGATAAGTGTAAGCAATTATTATTCTGCAGAGACTGTGGATGATTGTATTTAATGCCTTGTTGATGCCCAGTGTTCTTACAAAGAGACTGTAGTGGTTTAATGCATAATGTGAACTGTCACACTAATTGCAAGAAATAACCCAACAGCAACACTCACAGCCCTCATTGCAGCAGTTGTCGCACATTTTTTTACATTCATTAGAGTCCCAAACTTCATCAAAGTGCTGCGCTATCAGGACACGCCGGCACCTGCAGCAAAATATTTGTGTAAGAATAAAATGACAAACTTTGCAAAGCACGCAAAATGAAAGACAATACCTGAACAAACACAGCCAGGGAAAGGCATTAAATTTCCCACATAAAATGCACAATTGCTAAGAATGTTATTTCTGTCCCACACTATGTAAAATGCTATATTGCTGTCCGAAATCCATCACGTTTTTGCTATTTAGTTTAGTATGTTTATACAGCAGGGATCTCCAACTCTGGTCCTGGAGAGCCCAAGTCCAGCAGGTTTTATAGGCAGCCTTTTAATCAATGCCTAAAGAAGTAAAACAATTTAACTACAATCAATTAAGCAATGTTCAATGAAGTAATTTCGTGGTCATCTGGAAAAAAATCTCAGCTTGTCTGCCTTCAGCCTTCAAGGAGTAGTGCTCGTTCCAATGCAACATTACTTACTAACTATTCCTAATCTTTAAACAATATTAATTAACACTTTTTCTTCGTAGTGCCGAGAAAAATGATACTTGAGGGGACATTGCTGGAATCAGCCAAGGTGCCTACAGTGCGTGAAGCTTATTACCACTGGGATACAGTAGATACACCACTCCACCTTACCAGAGCAATCAGTCACTAGAATAAGCTGTGAAATGACACATGCATTAATTTCAACCTCCCCCTCTCCCTCTGTGGCAAATACAGTAACCGACCTCTTGGGGCTGCTTTTAAAATATTTCGTAAACCATGTTATATCTAAGTAAACATTCTTTTCTTGTCCAAGAATCTTAATAAATGTTTGTTACAGCACTATGTTTTGTACAGTAGGTACACCATACAAACAGTTTTAGTCTTTTTCTGTCTATTCCTTCTGAGCTTCCTTTTTATATTTTGGGTTAAAGGGGAAATCTGCAGTTTTTTTACTGCTTCCCAACAGCTATAAAGAATGAGGCATGTTACTAAGCACACCCTGTGGCTCTGCCTTTGTGGTGCCAGGAGGTATTTTAAGAAATTGATTTTTCTTAAATGCATGAACCTGAAATGTATTGCATTAATAGTAAACAGTCCTTTCACAAACCATTTAATTAAAATCACACTATTTAAATAAATGGTTTTGGATTATTTAAAATGGGAGGGAGAAAGGTAATATACCTGCTTGCATCTTGGCAGTACGAAACCATTTGGTAGAGTTTCTGTTGACCTACATTCTCCATTACAACCATCGCACTAACTTTAAAAATATCAGCAAAACCGTAGTACAGAATGCAGTCTGCTTTTTGATCGTCTCGTCCTAAAAAAAAAAATCTTGTTAATAGAATTGTTCAAAGGAAAATAAACACCAGAAAATATTTTTTAGATCTATTCATGAAACTTTAACTTAAACACAAATCTTATCACTATTAAATATTTGATGTTCTTTTGTATAATATGATGTGCAAGCTTAACGAGAGACGATCTACAGAGAAAATAGACATTAAAGTATATCCTCATTCGGAAAATACTTTGACTTAAAAGGTATATTCTCTTAAGGAGATGGAACTCTACAGCTTAAGACATGATTCAGGGTAATGAAAATTCTGAAACACTGATATAGTGATATAGATTGGTATCCTCATTAACCAATTTTAGGTGCACAAAAAAATACTTTGTATTGTCTGATTCACTGTAATAAGTTACGGAATATTAAAAGCTTCATACACCAAAAAGCAAAAATCTTAAGGATATACAAAATTTAGTCCTCATTTTTACCTTTTACATTTTTATACTGTTGCCTTAAATATGGCATTAAAATACATGTTTTTATTCCCTACTTTCACTTTACATTTCAGCAATAAAGTGTTGTTCTTTTGAACACTAAACCAAAATCAAGACTTGACAGATGTTGCCACAATACAAAATTTTCACAGAAAAATAATTCCAGTTTCGCACTGCACTGAGGCTCTTCTGCGGTTATGTACCACAATCGGTCATCACAGGAACAAATATAAACTTCTCTCCTGCTTTCATCTTTTCTGCACAAGCACTAAACCATCTGACCTGATAATTTAGAAAAGGTGGAAATGCTATACCTGCACGCCCACTCTCCTGGTAGTAATTTTCCATCGACTTGCTCAGCGAGTGATGAATAACAAACCTCACATCAGGTTTGTCAATGCCCATTCCAAAGGCAACTGTTGCCACAACGACCTGAACAGGAAGAAAAAAGTAGCTAAATATTTATCAACCTGAAAAAGAGCCATTCGTTATCATGAAGCTAATATTCCAGCCTAGCATGATTTCTTCACTTTTAATACTGACTAGTATTTGTTCAATTTAGATAATTTATTTCTACAACAAGAATAAAAAAAATAAAAACCTAGGCCTACTGCACTATGCACGTTTTGTGGGCAAGGTTATTCAAACCTGTATTTTGTTGTTGGTCCACTCCTGATGGACAGCGGTTTTATCTGCAGCCTCCATGTTGGCATGGTAAGCCTTAGCTCGGATCCCCATCTTCTGCAGACTTACAGCGACATACTCCGAGTCCTTCTGAGAAAAGCAATAAATTATCCCTGCGGGAGACACAACAATGGAGACGGTTTCTTGGTTATAAGAAAAACGTATTTACTTCAGTGCGTTTTACAAGCTCATGTGAAACAACTGATTATTTATGTACATAAAATGAACAATTGATCTTATATGTAAAAAAAGAATCACTTTATTAGCCCTATACAATTTCTTGCATTAGGAATTCGTCTTTTCGCATACCCCAGCTTGCTCTCCATGAGACACACAGACACACAAGCAGGGAGAGAAGCTTGGGGTCAGAGCACAGGGTCAGCCACTGTACAGCGCCCCTGGAGCAGCTGGGGTTAAAGGCCTTGCTCAGGAGCCCAACGGAGTCGGATTCCTCTGCCGGCCACAGGATTTGAACCGGCAACCTTCCAGCCACAGGCGCAGATCCTGAGCCACAGCGCCACCGCTCCGCCAACTCCGCCAGTTCGTATAATTAACTGAATTCATCTTACTGAATATAAGAGAGGTTGCAAACGAGATGTCATTGAGCCCATTTGGTAATTAATAGCTAACTGATCCAAACGTTTCCTGAAGGAAGCCAGGGTTTTTCACTTCAACAACATGGCTGGCTATCTTGTTCCATAGTCGTACATCTTGGGTAAAGTTTAAAACCGTTCTCAGTTCTAAATGCACTGCCACATAGTTTGCACCTGTGTTTTCCGGCTCATGTTTCACTGATTATTGAATTATTTCTTTAGTTTTCACATCTTAAAACCTGCTATCCTCATTTCTCCTTCATAATCCAAATTTCTTTAAATAAAGACTAATCTGTTCAGAATGCCTCTGCACCAGGAGCTGACTAACACTTCTGCAATGTTGAGAATACTCCTGTGACTAATTGGTGATCTAAATCAGAGACTTCACTTATAACATGTGTTGCGTTAGAGCTGTTTCTCAGACTAGATATTAATTTCAGAGACAGAAGCTCTTCTGAAGTAAAAAAAAAAAGAAAATACACTTGAACCCATCAGAAGATATGATAAAAAAATTACCTGATTGATCTTTGTATCTTCCATTGATTAATTTCACTATGTCTTCAGTAAAATCTTCTGTACTTGAAGGTTTAACCCGGACCTTCAGGGTATAAATAAATATTAAAAATAGTTTGAAAAGAGAAAGCCTTAAGTTCAAACCAAATCAATAAGCACCCAATGCTGCTGTATATTCTAATGTAAACATTTATACATTAACACTTATAAGAATGTTGTGAACTGTGGGAAGATCATTGACTACCTTTTGGAATGTACACAAACTACAGCCCCTTGATTGAAATAGGGATACTTTAAGTGAGAATAAAAACTTTAAATGACCATTTCAAAGAACAAAATGCTTAAACAAATTACTATATCTTACGTGCCTCAGATGCCAAAAGGGAACAATCTGAATTTAATTAAAAGCAAGGCTAGTTTTGATTTTGTTGCCGTTTCATTGATTCAGTTATGGCTAAATGCTTTTCAACGCAAATCGCCTTGTAGATTAAATTTTATGTCCAGTTGTAATCATACAAACCTCATAATAAAGGTTAGGCCTGTTGAAGGAGGCAGACAGAGTCAGGACATTTTCAAGACACAGGATCTTTTCACAGTCTTTCAAGACATCTCTTGTGGCAGTGGCAGTCAGTCCAATTACAGGAACTTTGGGAAACTGTCTTTTCAAGATTCCTAGGACTTTATAATCTGGATACAGAGGAAAAAAGTAATTGTAAACTACTGGACACCTAATGATATTAATTAAATACTGTGTGCAGTTTCTATAGGTGAATATCATAGCCAAGTTAAGCGATGAGTATGTATTTACTTTAAAGCCATTAAAGTCATTCCATTCCTCAAACACAGCAAGCTATTCAATGTCCTCAATATGTATAAATTCACAATGCTTGTAATGTTTCAGCCCTCAAGAAACCTAAAGACAGACAAGAATACTAATTGTCAACAATACTCAAAGAAGTGAGCCACTTTGCATTATTGGCCTCAGTAACTCTGGGAATAGAATTAAGGTGTTTGGTATTTTAGTCACAGGCATGTTTCCAGACAATCCTTACAGGATTAACAAAGTTTTGATCTCCCAGTAGATTCCTGGACACATACAGTAAAGCAGTATACACCCAAGAAAGTATGGTTACTTGTTGCCAGGTAATCTCCAAAGACATGAATCAAAGTGCACTGTACTTTTTCTGGGGAGGTAGATGGTATTAGTCTCTTATTTCAGGTGTCTGATCAGTGCTGGTATTTCTAGTCTTCTGTCTGGATCAGTACACCTTTATTTCTAAGCACACATGGTTCTATAATGCACACAGTTACAAAAGGTCTTCCCTCAAGTGTCCTCCCTATGCTGGCACCTAGATTTTTTTGAATTCCTGGAGACTCAGATAGGTCTTTCTAACCTTTCAATGTTCTCATTCTTCTTAGAAGGAGCTCGTCAATGACATTGGAAAAAGCAACTGGGTTTACCTAGTAAATTAAGTTGTGGATAAATGATTTACAATGAGCAGTCCAGAAACACACCATATAAGATCACATTTAGAAAAAGAAGAGGAAAGAAGAGAGGGAGAGGAGAGAAAGAAGGTCAAAGCTCAAGAGAGGAGTCAGGAGGAGTTGGAACTTAAAGCATGCACCAGGCAAGAGCCCCTACTTCATGGTCATCTAAACAAAACCTGACTGGAGCTACAGTAAGTATTTGAACTTTGCTAAAGAGAGCTTGCTATTCTGTGTTTTTATGGAACTTGGGTTTCCTGGGTAAAAGATACCTCAGTTAGAGATGTCTTTCCTGTTCATGGGTGCATTTTTAGAATAGAGGGATAGGCTGCCATTTATTTTGTGTCATCCAGGTTCGCAGAGAGAGGGACTGAACCACAGGTTGCACTGCACTTATTAAGATGGCAGTTTATCTCTTATTGTGGACTCTATGGGTATTATTTAATAGTTCAATACTTAGTAGGAGTCTGAGGTTTTCTGGGTGATTAGGATGTTTGGCCTCTGAAACACTTTGTTGGTAAATTCTGTATACACACAGTAACTTGTTTGTTGCAAGTTTTGTTGTTCATAGCATTGTGTTTGTCTTGTCACTGTTAAAAACATTCATTTAACCAACTGTGCCTGGATTATTACTCTTTTTACCAAAGCTGTGCCAGAGAATAAAGAATTCACATGCCTCTAATTATACCAATCACTTGGGTATATTCTGGAGAAATCACTTACAAGTTTGGGGTTACGAGTAGTTATTTTACTTATTGACTAAACCTTTTGGCCAATTCATGATTTTCACCATTTTCATAAGACCCATTTGTAAAAATATTCTAAACAAATTACCACTAGTAACACTATCCGATTACTAACACCAAATATAACAGATCTTTTACCCTGGCAGAGTGACTTGAAGGACTAAACTGACATTGCAGTCTTTTAACCACAATCTCCAGAACGTTTGAGACAATAACACTCTATGTTAAGGAGTTTCCTAAGAGCTTCAGAGAGAGGTACAGTACTCTCTTCTAACGATAAGTTGTCTCACCCTAGACTTTACCAATCTACTACCATGGGAGTAGATGCTGCTCTTGGTTTGGTTCAGTTCTCTTTTACGGGGAAAGACATCAGCTCACTGCAGGTGCTGCGGATCTCTCCGACAACCCCATATGGAAAACGCACTGACAAGTTCTCCAGTATCTGGAATGATTACACACTGCTTTCAGAGATCTGACCTGAGCTTGTCATTATCGATTCCTCTACTTCATCACACCTCATTCTTCAGCCATATAACAAAGTATTAGTAACCCTCGTGGTTTCATACTTCTTGAAACACTGCACCAAAGGCATTACTTTTAAATTCAGGCTACCTACACTTACTGTATGAGCGAACACATCAGGAGTATTTTAGTTCTTTAGAATACTGCAACAAAGCAAAGTGCAAAATAACTCTGAGGACTGATCATGAGAACTTCATTTTCCTCCAATATCTATTTAGTCCAATTTCTTTGCTGACTAAAGCAGTTCACTGGAAAACATATTTGGCAAAAAAAGCATAATGCCAAAGCACTTGAATCTTAAATAAGTTTCTTCCGCTATTATATTAAAAACAACATTAACATGTTGTCCTCTCACACAATATAATTTTGCTATCCTTTGTTATCAATAAAAGCAATATATACTTTCTGGAAAGTGTGACTGTCCATTAGCATGTAATGGTGTTAAACCTTAAGGCTCATGATAGCCTTAACATTAAGAAAAAAAACAATACAAATCGACATCTGTCAAGGAGTATATAAGGTTCTTAAAATATCATGTTTTTCACCCATCTGTTTTTTCTTCTTCTTAGGCCTGCTACTTCATTTGATTCACAATTCAAATGTTTTTTTTTCTGAATTAAAACACTGAATTAAGACTAACTTGTCATACACAATAAATCAGCTATAGCTCAAAAGCCAAGATATAGATATATACAGTAGCCCAGGAGAATAACCATAGCATGAACACAGCTTGGTGATGGAAATCATACATACCAGGTCTGAAATCATGTCCCCACTGACTGCAACAATGGACTTCATCCACTGCAATACGAGTAAGTCTGCCCGAGTGGTACGCTTTCTCCAGCTTGGACATAAACAACTTGCTTTTAGCAATTTTCTCTGGGGTTACATACAGGAGCTTGAACTTTGATGACTTGTCAAGCATTGCATTCTGTATCCATTTAGCATGTTCCTGAAATGAAAGACATGGAACAGAATCACGTTTGGCGTCATTCACTTGTTGTACTGATGTTGACAGGAGTCCGTTTTCAGTCTAGGGTCTCAAAATCAAAGACCTGAAAATTGAAAATTTTCTATAGATTTCTATAGAAAATAGAAGCATGTGTCTGTTTTTGTGATGGCCTTTCACCACAGAAAGGTTCTAATGTTTTGGATAGTGTTTTTTTATAGATGTAATATTGGTTATCAGTTGGAGATACCAATGTTAATATTCAAACAATTCCACTCTCTAATGCTCAGTCTCCTGAATGTGACAGCACAGGGCAGAAGGCACATGGCAAAAGACAGAGTAAAGGAGCCCCACACAGGCTCACAGCCTTCTACAACTGGACACATTACCTTGGTGCTGGAGGCATTGAGAGTAGCTGCTGAAATGCCCACTTTATCCAGGAACATAAGCTGATCCTCCATCAAAGAAACCAGAGGAGCTATCACAAGGGTAAAGCCTAAAATAAAGACATGGATTTTGATACTGATCATTTTGATCTCGCGAAGCTACCCTGGACCTGCTTTATACAATTTGAAAGACTGTGGCCCATGTATAAATGGCCAAGTTTGAAACATAATCCAAGATATTTAGGAATATGTTGGGAAGAATACAAGGGAATTAAATTCATCTGGGGCTAGGGAGGAAAAAACATGTTTCTAAAAGTTCCTCTGCAGCTATGGCATATTCAATCAAAGATCCCAGAAGAGCACAGTTTAAGAGCTCCCAACACAGATTCTAGAGAGGGTCACAACCTGGCAGCTAATTCTAGTTAACAATGGAATTGTTAATTCTAAAGATTTGTGGTATGCTTTACAATTGCATGTCAGAAGGGATGCATATTCTACGAACAGCCTACGTTACAAAAATCATACGGAGCTAAGAGGTTTATCATAAGCAAAACATGCAAGAACAGCAAGAAGTTAAAATAAATTGTGCACATAAAGGCCTAACAATTATGCCACAAGCAGCATGATACTAAAACTGCATTTTGGCAAGGTGTGCCATCTACAGACTTAAACAAGCTGAGCTTCAGAGAGTACCTTCGGAGCACACTGCTGATAACTGGTAGCACAGGCTCTTGCCACCTCCTGTGGGCATGACCAGAAAAACGTCTTTCCCAGACATGGTAATGTTGATGATCTGCAGCTGCAGTGGTCGGAATGAGGACAGGTGGAACACATCGACTAGAGTCTTCTGGACCTTCTTGGACCACGGGAATTCTAGTTGGACATGTGTAAGTGTTTAACAATCCAGATATCGAAGGGGCCGACCACATAATTCTTGTTCCAATAAATTGAAGGAGGGCATCTGGCCCAACTAGCCCATATATGACCACAGGCACGACGCAATTCAAAAGTGTCTTAAAGAAAAATCATAAATCCATGTAAGACCAGACTGCTTTAACATCCTTCAAAAAATGCAGTTTGATCCATTTCAGGCTTTAAACCCCGTGGTCTTATACTGTATAAGCAAAGTCACAATTTTGACAAAGTTTTGAAAAGTAAAACAACCTAAAAAGAGTAGGAAGCTGGGTATACATTATGTTTTACTTTATGGGTGTGTCTCTGCAGCTAAGTTAGCATAATTCTAAGCATTTATACATAAGTAACAGAAAACAACTGTCAGTAACTTAAATACAACTGCATAGTTCTCTGTATTTACAGTACCTGTGTAGTACCTTTTGAAACATTTTGATCAAGACCAAGAGGGATGTATATTTCAACATTATTTTTCAGAGATGAGAGAAGATGAGTGATATTTATCTGTACATGCGGCACAAGAGTTGCATCTGTCATGCAATAAGAGTGCCATAAAAACCAAACAAAAAAGACACAACAAAATCAAGACATAGCAACCTTCTTTAGCGAAGCTCTGCAAATCCAGCTGCTCCGTTTTGCTTGGGCCAGCGCCTCTTTCAGAGGCCTGTTCCAGCTTTTTCTTCAGTCGGGATCTGGTGTCCCTGAGCTCAATCTCTCTCTCATGCAGCTCACTGATCTGCAACTCCACCACCTTGAGCTCATCATCCACAAAGTTTAACTCCTGCTGTATTTCTGCAGAAGATGACAGGGACACTTTGCATCATACTGACCTGAGCTCTAAAAGAGCATTCACATGTACCTGTAAAGCTGTTAGGTGATGGACACTAAAAATACTCATGTAATTCAATCTACTTGCTTTGCATGACTTTTTAAATTTTGCTCTCATTTCACTGCTCACAAAATACAAATCTCTGTTAACTTAAGAGAAAAATCATAACCTATGGAAATGGAATGGTGATTTATTAGTTTACTGATACAGAAAAGTAAAATCTATAAATCAATGCACATATCGCATAAACGATTTATAATTAAGATCAAACATTGAATATTTTAAAATGCTGATTTATTTTATGCCCACAACTAAGACTAATACTTCTAAACTACTAGTTTCACTGACCCTTGTATGCACAATTGTTGAACTACTAAAGAAAAAAAATATACTATTAGCATGTTTATAAATCATTAGCTGATGTTTTAATCAATTTTATCTAAACCATTTGTACCCATTTAAACAGTACTACATTTTACTGGAGCAAACAGAGTTAAGTGCCTTGCATAACAGTATAACAGCTGTGCTTCACATAGGATTCGTTCCCAAAATATTTCAGTTACAACTCATAACCCTTAACCATTCTTTACATATTATATATTACTGTATATGGCAGGAGTGTGATTTACAGTTAGGTCTGACATTATTTGGATGCAAATAAAAACTGGATATATTAAAAGAAATTAGTTTATTACATTTTATAACACTTAAAAATACTTTATCTGCATAATCTATATTATTATGAATAATAATAGCTACTTTCATAGCAAGGTTAAAGTTTTAGTGTGAAAGCTTTGGAATCATGAATTCCTTAGAAAGACATAAAACCAGAGAATCAAATACTCACATGCTAGTAATTGTTTACCACCACAGTGGAAATTGAGTTTGATTACAGTGATAGATATTTGCTTACTTGGTCCACCAATCAAGTTGTGCTTACAAACAATCTAAAAGGAAATGCATTGTTTTTTCTTTCATGTTATATCAATATAAAAACATACCTTCAATACTCTCCATGTCATTAAATCCGTCTGATGGGTAAGGTTGTTTACAGCTTCTTTACAGTCCTGTGAGACATAAACAATGAGGCTAGTTTTTCCATTTTGGTCTCTTGCTTGACAAAAGCACAGATTAACTGGATAATTATAAAAAGAAAATAGCATGAATATTTTATGGGACATAGACATTAACAGAGAACATGAGGACTACAGGGCAACAAATTCTCACAAAAATAAATGATGAATGCTAAATTGTCCTTGGAGACTACTTCAGCCTTCCTTCCTACAATTAACACCTTTTTATCTCCTCTTGGAATAATGACTTGCAAACTAGTCTTACAGTCGTCAATCAGTCAAAACAAAAAGCAATTAATTTACGTTTGTTGTTAGCTACAACAGCTACTACTAGCTAGCAAACAAATTCTTACCCAGAAAGGATATGGGCATTATGCCAAAAACTGTATAACACACTAATAAATCAATTAGAATACTGTGTACAATTGTGGTCACCACATTATAGAAGAGATATTGTTGCTCTGGAATCAGTCCATAAAAAGGAAACCAGATACAGTCAGGGACTAAAAGGAATATCCAACACGGACAAGCTGATCTTTTTAGTCTGCAACGGAGAATACTGGGCGGAGCGGTGGCTCTGCGCCTGTGACTGGAAGGTTGCTGGTTCAAATCCTGCAGCTGGCAGAGGAATCCTACTCCGTTGGGCCCCTGAGCAAGGCCCTTAACCCCAGCTGCTCCAGGGGTGCTGAACAATGACTGACCCTACACTCTGACCTCAAGTTTCTCTCCCTGTCTGTGTGTCTCATGGAGAGCAAGCTGGGGTATGCGAAAAGATGAATTCCTAATGCAAGAAATTGTATAGGGCTAATAAAGCAACATTATTATTAGTAGTAGTATTATTATTGCAGAGAGCATTGACAAAATGTACCCTGTGGATTTCTTCCAAAAGAACAATGAAACACGAAACAGAGGATACAAGTGAAAAGTATGTGAAAGTGCATTAAAACTGAGACCAGGAGGCAGTTCTTTAGCCAAAGAGCTGTGGAAGTATGGAACAGGTGGCTCAGTCATGTTGTTGAAGACGATACCTGGCTTCTTTCAAGAAATAGCATAATGAGAGTTTCACTTTCAACTATTTCTAAGAGTTCCCCAGCAATTCCTAGGCACCAGTTTGAAAATTAATACAAGGTGCCTTTTACCCTAGTGTTGGGGAAATAATATTTCCTGGCTCTTGGAGGGCACACATCACCTTCAGTTGGAGTACAGCATCCAGCCGGCTGTCATGCAGGAGTCATCATGCACCAGCAGCCCCACTACATCAGGTGGAGGAATGGGAAATGACCCCAGTGGAATAAAGGGAACTGCCATGCTTTCTAAAACGCTATCTGTAAGACTCCAATTAGTCAGAGCCTAGGTTTTAGGTCTCATCCAAAAGACAGAACCTAATACAGCAAATTCTAGTCCAGACAGAAGAGCGCCACGTACTGATCTTGCTACAACACTTAAAGTATCAAATGAATGATTAAACAGCTTAAACGCGATTAAACAGATTAAACACGAAATGAATGATTAAACAGTTCTATGAGGACCGCTGCCGTGGTAGAATTCTGGCCATCACAGAGGACAGTCACCACCCCGGGCATGAGCTCTTCACCCCACTGCCCTCAGGCAAGAGATACAAGAGCATACGGACACTTACCACCAGATTCGTCAATGGCTTCTATCCACAAGCAGCGAACACATTTAGCCATCCCCCTCGGACCACACCTACACCATCACCATCTACCTCTTTATGATATCTTATCTATTGCACATCTCCAGTCATTGTTTACACATCTTTATTGTTTACATTCAAACTGTCTACATGTTTACTTGCACATTGTCTACTGTTTGTTTGTATATTGTCTTGATGCACTGTTTGCACTTTGTTTTGTTTTTTACACTTGTTTTACAATCGAGAGACTTTCTGTAAGTAAGAATTCCATTGTACCAGTACCGGTTACATATGGCAAGTTCAAGTATCAACCCAATTTTCTCTGGCATCTCCCATTGTGTAGATGGCGTCCTGGCCAAATTTCCCATTTGGCCTTTACCAGTCACTGCTGGCCTCCTAATAATCCCCATCTATGAACTGGCTTCATCACTCTGCTCTCCTCCCCACTGAGAGTTGGTGTGTGGTGAGTGTACTGGTGCACTATGACTGCTGTTGCATCATCCAGGTGGGGCTGCACATTGATGGTGGTGGAGGGGATCCCCATTACCTGTAAAGCACCTCGAGTAGAGCATCCAGAAAAGTGTAAGGAATTTATGATGATGATGATCATCGCATAGCATCTGAGAGCTTACAAGATCAGGCTAGAGGTGCTGCTGTTATTCCTGTATTTTGTTCCCCAGTAATTTTCACAGGGTTTACCATTTATAGACAAGTAAACGCGAAATGAATGTTCAAGTACGGGACTTTCCATAACGTTAGAATTCACAACATTGATTAACGTTTTGACTGTGTAACAGGGTTTCAAACGCCCACTCAAGGAACAAAGTAAATCATGGACTCTTATCAGTCCATTAGTTATTACACCACAGAGTGTGCGGATGTGTCTAGGGACCCACCCTCGTTGATGTTTAGACAATAGCTTCCTATTTGCTCGCAGCTTAAAAGAAAAGATTCATAATAACTCATTTTAGAATAATATTCTGCAGACCTATAAAGCCCTTCACAGAAACCAAAAATTATCAATAGGGGTATGTGACGTTTCAGTTCAAACCACAACTTGTAAGAAAACACAACATTCACTTAGAGGCAGGATTTAAAGCGAAGCCATAAAAGGCAGGAGTTACTGTACAGTAGTTGCTCCGCCACACAGCAAACCCATGTTAATCACTCAATTAGACAGATAATACTTTATTAATCCCGTAGGGAAATTGATGAAGATACGAGAATTAAACTACGGGGGAAAAAAACGTACTCCGGTTAACCTACCACGTTTGTTTAATTTCTGAGGGTGTGAACCTTTCTTGTCCTGTTCCCATTCTAAAGATAACGGCAGATTCCTATATTTTGCTAAATGAACCTCATTTAAAGAATAATAAAAAAAATGGTTTGTCTTACTTCGGCAGTCTGAATTCCTCCTATAAATCAACGCAAGTAGAAAAGCGCCAAAAAGAAAGTAAAAACGGATCGTAATGGGACAAGGTAAATCCGCAAATGTACTCATGAAATACATCAAAAACTACCCTGACGGAGAAGTTGACTTTTAAAAGAAATTTGCATCCAAGGCCCCGCATTCCGATCAGCGAGCACCTGCTATTGGCCATTAAAACCAACCTTTGCAAGTCGGGGTTTTTTTTGTGTGTGTGCTATCAAGAGAGGGGGATTTCCTAGAACAAAAACTTTCTCTTTCGTGTTTGAGTTTGGGTTTTTTTTTTCCCCCAATCACATTTAAAATCTCACATCAATTTCTCTGATCTTCGTGGCACAATACTGAAGAAATCTAACAAAAAAGACGAGATACTCCATTATTGCTGTACGAGTTAGCTCAACAACTGTAAAAACGCAGAACGTCAGAACCGTTAAGCGACGACGTGTCGGGACGCGTTTTTAATTCTCAAACCCCATCTCATTCCACGGCCTCATCATTTTTTAAAACACAATGTATTAAGATTAGAAAACAAAGAAGCCCGCCGCATTTAAAAAAAAAATAAAAATAAAATACGTATTGCAATTGGTGGAAGAAGCAGATTCTTCAGTGATAACCAGTTCTCCAAGCCGTTTCACTCCAGACCACATCAGTTTGGGCCACTGATCGTGATATTTAGCAACCTTCAATTCATACGTCTATTACTAAACTTATATTAAGCACGAAACCAAAAGGGGAATTCCAAAGTAATTACTTCCAAACCACCTGTATTCGTATATCCATTCATTAAAAAAGGCTCAAATCTGAATCTGATACCTAAGTGACATTTGGTGGCACATGTATAGTTTTAAATGCTGACTAAAACACCGCTGCTCTGAGCGGCACGACCATTCTGCGTCTACTTAGAAGTAGCGAATTTAAGGCAATAGCCTCGTCTGTATCGAGACAGTTTTCCACGAGAGGCAGAGGAAAAACTCCCACAGCAGGTACCGATACTTACTGCTACTGCAGCTACCACTCCCGGCTCATTGTTTGGCTTGGTTGGCTCCACACGGGAACGACGGTTACCACAGCAGTGGACCTTGTGACTCGAAGCGCCAGCCAATCAGAGGGGCGGCCGAGCTCGAGCGGGCGAAGAAACTGATTCCATTTTGGCTCCACGCTAGCGTGCCTCTCACACGTCACAGGCAGCTTCTTGAGCCCAAATGGCGAAATACCTTACGTCAGTTGCATAACCTTTGGCACCCCAGAAACCTTCCCCTGATTGGGTTTCTTCCGGTGGACCAATGCCTGCAAGGGTTACTCCGTGAGTGCGTGGTTCCGGAAGACGTGGCGGCTGCAGTAGCAGCAGCAGTAGTCTGTGCTGGAAGTGCTTGTCTTTATTTATTGTGTTTAGCTGTTACCCTGGTAGCCTTTCATCCATCACTGCAAAAATGATCTCCTTAACGGATTCACAGAGTAAGGCAATGTAGTTTTACAGACGGGTGCTTTGAATTCAGTGTTTGTCTCTTTAGGTCTATAAACTGGGACTTGTGTTTGTGCTGTGGTGAATGAATGGAGACCTGGGGCCTGTGTTGTGTTAACTGCACCCAGTAAATGTTAATCATGCCTGTCTGCTTTTCCTTCTTGTATTCTTGGGTGTCCATTAGTCAAATGCTTCGGAACTTGAGACATGAACAGATTTGAATCATGTTACAGGTGGTCCCTCATATAGACACAGCTAGGGGGTTGTAGCAGAAACAGCCGGCAAGATGAAAAGTATAGTGCTTTAATTTCGCGGTTGCTCAAACGCTCAAGACTTCCAAACATGTAAATCTGGAGAAAAATATGGCCCTTCCGGTTGAGAACAATTTCGCGAAACCAAATCGGCGATTAAAAAAAAACAACTGCAGGTACCACCTCAAAAGTGTTGTCACATTGTCACATCTGTTTCTTTAAAGTAGATTAAAGATGTACTTGTTTTCTGCTTTGGGGTAGTTATAAACTCCGTTATCTGATGGGTGAATTTGGCTTTGCCTTCATAAACGATGTCGCGGGTATTACGCTTCTACAGACTAATCTAGATTTCGCTGCACTGACAGCCGAATCAATTTTAGTTGGGAAGGGACATTTTTAAGGCCTAACGTTTTAACTGGCACCGTTGTTTCATAATTAAAAGAAATATTGTGAAGCACTGATACAAATGAACCTTCTACTTGTTCCGTTTGCATTTTTAATGAGTTTGACAAAGGTCATTAAAATTGAGGCGATATGACATATCGTTTCACAGCTACAGTATGTGCACGCATTTCAGTTTGCTAAAAAGAAACGGGAGATTGTTTTCCCTCGTAGAAAAGAGTGCATCATATAGTGACATATGATTCATTTTTGTTTTATGTGCTCATTACAAACGTCTGCAGTCTTAGCACCTCGATTGACCTCAATACGTCAGTAGTAATGTGAAAGTGTATATGCATTTCTTCATTTCAACAGTCTTGACCTATTCATACTGAAGGATACAAAAAATTACACGGTACTTAAAAAAGTATGATTCTGTTGTGTCTTCAAAAAGCTCTGTACAAAATGTTGAATTTGTGTTTTTCTACTGTTTAAATAATGGAATTCCATGTTCTTTTATACAAAAACTGTACAGCAAAATTCAAAACCTAAATGAACATTGTAATTATCTTCTGAGCTAGACTCCTTTCATTTACTACAGTGTACTGCAAAGCTGTGATTTGACAAGTTTTGGTATTTAAATATTCTAATATCTTTCCACTTTCTCTCCAACCCAGAAATCGGAATGGGATTAACAGGCTTTGGTGTGTTTTTCCTGTTCTTTGGGATGATCCTATTCTTTGACAAGGCTCTCCTAGCAATTGGAAATGTAAGTTCTTAGTTCTTCCTCTTTGTAATACACTCATCAATTCTGTGCTTTTAATTGTTCCGAGAAACTGAGAAGCAAGTGTATTGATCATCCGCTCCTCATTGCAGTATAAAACTGAATAAAGCCTTTAATTTATTCACTTTAATTTAAATTAATAGTTGTTAATTTAAAAACATAATGGATTTAATTTGTGGCTGTCTGGTTATACACTCACTGGATACCCCCCACTACATACAACGTTCTTGTTGCCTCATATTAATTACCTTTTGGATGGTATTACCTGTGGCAGAACCCTAGCTGGGTGTGAAATACTATTTCAGGGCTGTTCATAATGGACTTGTTTTCACTGTGCATCTAAACCCCTGGGCCACATCCTGAGGGTGACTGTGTGATGAACACGAATTGGCTTATTAGTCAATGAGAAAATGCTGCAACAAATAGAACCTTATAAACATTATACAGCTAACTAAAATAGAGAGTACAGGGGCATTGCACTGAAACAAATCTTTAAGTCATCTTGGTTAAGAATTGTTTGGAAGCACGGCAGAGAAATTAGCTTCATTTGCCTCCTGTTCTCAGTTTATTGGTACAAAACACCAAGTTCCGGTAAAATCTTCAGTATTAAAGGAAAACAAAGGGTGAAGGAAACTGTCACAGCTATAGTATTGCAGCCCCACAGGAAAAGTAGAATCCGTAGGTAAAGAAAAATGCTGTATTTGACTTTCTGAGGTGATGGAAATACATATTTATTGGAGTATGAACTCTTTGCTTATTTCCACACACTGATTGTGAAACAATTGGTATTGGTCTTGTCATATTGGCAAGGATTTTTATTTTATGATTGAGAAATGCAGAAAAGACCTTTTATACAGGAGAGACTCGGTCCTTGGAATTTCTATAAAAAATGTCGGAATAGTAGTCTGTTTTCTGCATTAGGGTGATCAAATGTTCATGATTTCTGTGCAAATTTTTATGTGCTGTTGTTTAAACAAAATGTTAAAAGTTGAACATCTTTTTTTCAGAGAAAACCAAATAGGTGAAAAAAAACATTGAGGTCAGGTTCTGTTCAGAGAGAGGTGAATGTTTCTGTATTTCTTTTGTTTCCCCTTTTTTCTTCTGCATCATAACAGTTTAATATTTGTTTGATGTGCTGCCTGAGTGACCTTTTCAGAATCCCTGCTTGTGTGTCCGGGTGCGTCGCTCTTCGATAAAGAACCCCACTCAGCACAGCCCGCTTAGGTGTCTGTGCGGATCAGCGATTACGAGCCTGGACACTGCGTGCAAGCTGGAAATGAAGAGTGATTCTGAGAGTGCAAGGAAGGCCCGAGACCGGGAGAATCCTCATTAATAAGCGGGGCTTGGTTGAGGCGAGACCCCCGGCCCCATCTTTTAAATCCGTCTCTCTCTCTTTCTGCAGATTCTGTTTGTGGCCGGCTTGTCCTTCGTTATTGGACTCGAAAGGACATTCAGGTTCTTTTTTCAGAAGCACAAAATGAAAGCCACTGGCTTCTTCCTGGGAGGCGTGCTCGTGGTGCTGATCGGGTGGCCCATGATTGGAATGATCTTGGAGATCTACGGATTCTTTCTGTTGTTCAGGTAAGAGGAGAGGTGGTGCCTGCAGCATTCCTTGTCAAGCCGCAGCAAAGTTTTTACTTTGCTTTGTCACAGGCGTGTTTAGCCTTTGGAGTCACATTTGAAAAAATGCTCTTACTCGAAGAGTGCAGCCATACCTAGAAGACTAGAGTGCAGTAATTGTTCTGTTTCTAATGTCCAATATAATATTTCCACATGAAAATATAACTTTTTTTATCGTTCCATCGAGTTTTGGTGTCTGTGCCAACCCTCCAGAAATAAAAAAACAAAACTAAAATATACTGCACATGATATAAAAAGCCTTTTCCTGTGTAAACATATTGTCTGGACAGCCCTCCACTGTGTCCATTATCCTGTGTAGTGATCGGGGATAGGGATGTGCTGACATACTGACGAGCCTTTCCCTGAATTCCCGTACTTGTGCTGCCAGAATGAACCATGCCATATCAGATATTTAGATTTTTTTTTTTTACTTGTTACGTAATTGATTGAATTTAAGCTTTTGCTTTTTACAAATCCATGAGCTCAAATGTTTTTACTAGACATGTTAATTGAATTGAACCAAGTTGCCTTCTCTGCAAATTGCCACTTTCCATGCTGTGCTTTAGGTTTAAAAGATATAGAAATCCAATTTAAAAAGCAGCAGTGGCCGCAGAGCCTCCTGCTTTGTAGCCTGAGCTCTTCAGATCCTGGATGATAAGCAAAGCTGGGCCTGGTTAGTACTGGAGATGGGGGCTTTCAAGGAAAACCTTGTTGCTGCTGCAGTGGCGTTGGTGGACCAGTATGTGGTGCTCTTCCCTCCAGCCCAGCTTTTTTAAACCAGTGCCTCAGCACGATGACTGGGTACAGTGTGGTATAGGAGGTGCCATCCTTTGGCTGAGACCTTAAACCGTGGTTCTGTCTACATGGTCATAAAAAATTCCAAGGCATTTTTTAAAGAAGGTGGAGGCAGTATTAACCCCAGTGTCCTGTCTAAATTCTACTCTGGGATTGTTCAATCTAGCCTTCCTAAAGTTCTCCTTTAATTTACTTGCTGAAACCAATTATTCACTTCTCCACCTGTTGTAACGTGTGGTAGGGCTCCTGATTTATAATGGTGGCCGTGCATCACCCTACTGGGTGCTGATGTCCATGGGTGGATGAACGTGGTCCCCCTTTACTGTATATGTAAAGCGTTTGGCTATGTATATGTAAGAAATGAAAATGCTTATTAAAAATACAGGAAAGGGCAAGGAACAAAAGTTTCGTGGTGAAAACATTGCAAAAAAAAATCAGAAAAAAGGTGATTTCTCCTCTTTCTGTCACAGGGGCTTCTTTCCAGTGGTTATTGGGTTTATAAGGAGAGTGCCAGTCCTAGGATCTTTATTGAATTTACCAGGAATCAGTGGGGTACGTATTAGTTATACTTTGTCATGCAATACATTTTGTGTTATTACTGTAACAGACTTGAAGTAAATAAATACTAAAACTAGAAAATACTTTTAAGTTTCTTGTTTGATGACTGAATGGCATCATTGCCATAGAGGCCTTCTTATTGAAATGTACATGTCTTTCTTTATAGTAAATGTAATTCTGTAATATTTTTTTAAAGCCTACGTAAGGCTGAGAAGAGAGTCTACAGTAATGGTCAGTCACTGTTCATCTTTCATTAGGTTTTCGTACTGCATGAATATCCGGTTCCCTCCATTGATACAATATATAGACACACTGTAGTTGTGACCTTTGGAATATTTTACATTTCACAAAAAAGTGACTACTGCATTTCATTACCTTGTTTATTTTTGTTTTAACCAATTTGTATTACTTCTTTTTGTGTTTACATAATAGTTCTGTTCAGCATTTATAATTTAGGCGGAGGGGATTGATTCTACTGAATGTGTAAAAGGTCTAGCTATAATGATGGCCCTGTTTCTTAATTAAATGCACACACTGTCAGGTTGTTTTCTGTTCATCTTAAATTACATTACAGATCGACAATCTATAATGTATGCACACAGTGCAAAGATTGTGGCATCTGTTTCTGACGCTGCCTGGCGATACAGGAGTCAAAATGTTGTTAGGAAAGCTAAAGTGTCTAAATTAATTCTTGGTTAAGTAGTGAAAACGTAATTAATGTAATTGCACAATTAGTAGCCTTTCCCTTGAATTTAATTAAGAAGCAGAGGCTATTCAAAAGGCAGGTACTAGCCTGTCCAAGCCAGTGATTCTGGTCTAACTGACCACTCAGTATGGACTCATTACACTTTTGCAGATGAATCCTGAAGGTTTTATAAGAAGCTTGTCAATTTGCGATACATATTAAAGGCCATAGTGAACTCGGAGAATGCACCCACGTACAACTATATTTTTATTATTTTTGGAAAATATGCTTAGGTTCTTCTCAAGATTTTATTTTTGTCATGAGATAAGAATTTGAACCTTAAATGGTTTTGTCACTGCGTCTTGAAACAAAGCAGCACTTGAATCATGCTATCCTGGGTGTATTTGTTTTTGTTCCTGCAGTAGGTTATATTTACAGATGCTTTGATTGTATGTATACAGTCTTGTGAGCTGAAAGGTCAAGAACGCAATGTCTAATCACATTTTCTTCGGCGTTTCTTCTTTTGCAGTTTGTGGATAAAGCTGGAGAGAGCAACAACATGGTATAACGGTTACTCCAAGTTTCTTTGGAAATTGCTTTATTTATAATAGTTTCCCAAAGTAACTTTATCCCCCCATTTTTCAGATTTCAACCAAGGAGTTAATGTCAGGAAACCCTTTATTTTGTTTCAGTTTGAAGAAATTGAATTTCATTTGCTTTCCCTTTTTGAATAGTTGCAAAACTTGCTGATGTGCCAAGCAAGTCTGCAGTGTGACTGCTTTCATAGTTTTGAAAGTGTATTGGATGCCCGTTGCTACCTTATAATAATGAGGGGACACAGTTACTCTGAAGGAATGTCTAGCACAAGGCACAGATTATGTGTAATGTTACATGGTCCTTTGCTACAAATGTTCTTTCTACACATACATTTATTGTGGAAGATAGTGACTGAATGAAATAAACCTGGCTGATCCTACTTTAAAATTGAACTGTTTTAGAATGTACATTCTAAAGGCTACTGTTGAGTTACTCCATTGTACATCGGTTTCTTTGAAGATGGATTTGGACTTCTGTTACAACATAATCATACAACATAATCAGCCATGCTATTTTGCTGTGCCTGCACTTACTTCTCAGTTGGAGAAAGCCTGAGTGCTAGAAAACAAATAATTTGTGTTTGTTTTATTTAAGTGCCAGAACCAGCAGTTTTTCCTTTCTTAAGTACAGTAAATGAATGCTCCTGTGTAATATAACCTGCAATGTATCTATGTAAGTGATACAGGAAGGTTGGACTGCATTAAGGTTTTTAAAATACGATTTGGGTCACTTTTATTAGTGTAAAGTATTAAAAAACTATGTTTTGCTGTATGGAACTTTTGTAAATACACATTTAAAAGGAATAAGAGTTGTGTTTTTTAAGACAATCCCAATAAATACTGCTGTATTCTGAGAAGAATTGCACATTGTTTCTCTAGTGTTGATGACAATAATAGGTTAAAGTCATCACTCATCCAGTAAGGTTTTCCTGCTTGTTGTGGCATGGGTTCCTTAACGTTGATATTGTTGGATGTGTTTTATCAATGAATCTTTTTATCATTAATGTTGTCTGTTATTTTTTTGTAAAATACAACATTACTTAAGAAAAGTATTATTCAAATATGTTGACAATACCTTAATCTTTGAGAAAACACATGCAGACAATACAGTTAATCCTCAATTTACATAAGGGCAACCTTGAATAAGACTAAATTTATGTGACTCGGAATGCACTCTTATACTATGGGTTTTCTCCTACAACTGGTGTCATTATTGCATTACTGCAATAGTAAAAATTACAGTATTACTTCCACTGTATAGTATTGTAGTGTTCTGTCCCCCTGATAATGGGCTCATGGGAGAGTTGTTTATACTTCCTAATCTACCCCTGCTAATAGGGCTTCACTAGGAATAACACCACCCATGAATTAAGTGTACTGAAAGGATTATGAACTGTTTTAGTCAAATTGTGGCTTAGAAAAAGTTCAAGTGGGTAGCTGCGTCAACTTCTGCGGGGCTGCAAAGGAACGAGTAAAAGTTAATTCCATGCTGAAAAGAGAAGAAAAGAAACGCATAGTTGTTTCTTTTCTTCTCTTTTCAGCATGATATAACCTCTTACTTGTTGCAAAATTTGGCTTAACCTGCTTGGCTGAGGTCTAAGCTCCTGGCCAGGGGACGAGGAGGCTTGGACCCCCTTCCAAAAAGGCTGAGGGGTGACCAAGGGGCAGCGGCAGAGGTGGGAAGGAAAAGATGTATTCAATAGAGAGAAGGGGATGACATACCGTATCTATAAACTTTAGATGAGGAAATGAAGCCGAGTGTCATTGCGAATTACAGACAGTTGAGGCTGATTGAACCTGGCAGTTGTCTTCAGTCCCAAACTTTTATAAACTCCAGGAAGGTAGACCTCTTCCTTTTGTCTTTTACTACATGGGGTGTGAGCTAATACTATGTTCTTTCTCTCTCAACACCTCTCAGTGACTATCAGCACCTGTTAATTATTAGGGGCGATATACTGCACCCAGGGCCTGCATCCAGCTGTCCTGCTTCTACTTCTCAATGCACGATTTCTAAGGGACAGAGGAACAACAGCTACAGTACTTTAACAACTAAACTCTAAACCAAGTAAAGAACACTGCAAAAGAAATGACATAACTTAGAACTTCACATGCATTCCTAGTGTTGGCTTGCTTCTCGCATCACTAGAACACTTTTCAGCTGTGAGGACAAGGGTAACCTTGCAGACACAGTGGGAATTATTCCTGGCATTGCACCAGTAAGAGAACATCTGCACACACGGCAATGTGGGACTGAGTAATGGCCATAGGTCTTTAGATGTAGACTCGGTAGTTGTGCATAGTTTCTGTTGCATTTATTTAAGTCAGGAAGTAAAGTATGTGTATTATATTTTATAGTTTGTATTATTGTATGTCCATGCCCAGCTGTTCTTTTATAGAAGTTCATAAATCCACTGTTCATATTTGTTTTTAAGACGTTATTGCTGATGATATGATCTTGCTGATTGGTGCCAAAGTAGGGGATAATTCATGGCATACAAGTATGAAGCGATCTACAGTAACTGGACTGCTAACCTCTGCTCTAGCTTGTGTGATGCTGACATCTTATCACTCCCTCAGTGCTTCCAGCTTTTCACGGTGTCTAAGATGTGCGCTCTACTAAGCAACCAAAGTTGCTAGTCAAGTGTCAGGGAAACGCGTCTCAGTGTTTAGTGAGGGAGGTCCTCCGTGTGCTGTTTGATCAGCACAATTGTACAAGTATGTTTGAATACTTATACGTCGGCCACACATGAAAAGACTACTTACATCGCACGGTGTAGTGGTATTAAATTATAGTAATATAGTGTACAAGTTTGATACACTAATACTAGTGGTAACACTGTACTGTAGTAGTTATGTACTGAAGTTTTAGTACATTATTTATAGTATATATAGTAATAACACTAGTGAAATACTCCAGATACAGAAATGCTCTAAAGCACCAAATAGTATAATACACAGTAGCCAAGCAGAGGGGTGGGACTGTGGTAACTGATGTGGTAGCTGTGAGACTACAATTGGCTGTAAGTTATGTCCTATAGATCAGTGGCCTTAACCTACATGCTCTCATTAATAAAACAATGGCATGCAATAAAAAAAGACCTGATTTCTTTCTCACTGTCATGAGCACCTTATTTTCTGTAAGTATACTTTTCATTTCAGCTCTTCCATATGAAGGAAAGGTAAACACCTCTAGCAATGTACTTTTTCATTTCTTTTTCCAGCATAAAGCCATTTTTCCACCAATTTTCAACATGCATCCCCTTCCATGCCATACATTCAAGAAGTTGTACAGCACACTTGGGATTAACTGTTTTATAAAACAAATGAACATGTAATTGAATCTGTAAATCTACAGTGTCCATGTAGGGATGGTTCCATACCTTTAGTTCCAATGCAAAATTAGATCAGAAAGAGGAAAATAAAGCTAATTGAATCAAATGAAAATTGCTATAACGATTTTGGTTTACACAGCCTGTCATTAGGCTCATGGGAAATAACCCATCCTCTTTAATGACATTACCACTGTCTCCAAGTCACTTTAGTTATTGTGTAACAGTAATCCACTTTAAACTGTTTCCAATCCAATACAAGTAAACTCATGGCACAGTGTTGTGCTGGTGTTGGCTAAATTTATTCAAATAAGAATCCCTTAGCTGATACTAAGGATACATTCATTTAATAATCCTACAGTTCTTGTCTCATAATCTCCACAATTGCTATAGACTGGTTGTCAGTTTTAACTCAGAGAGAATCTTTCAAGTTACATTAACCTTTCAAGTAACTTTGCTCTGAGTAGCTGGTGATTTCTTTCATATGATATTGCTGACAGGACAAATTTTAAACAGGCTATTTGGCAGGTCTGATTTTCTAATTCATTGAATGCCATGTCTGTAAAGACATTCACAACTGTCCTGTCTTTAACCTCCAGTCCTTATTACATTTGAAGAGAACCCACAACTGAATTCTCACCTCCCATTCTTTTCACATTTGCTTTCTCTTAGAAAGGAAAGATTGTCTTGATGAAGGACAAAAATTAAAACATAAAGAAGGTGTTGTGAATAATTAAGCATTTTAAATGCAAAAAATAATGTAATTTTACGATTTAATCAAGGGATGTAGGAGTCTAGTGAAGGGTTTTAATAAGCACTTAGAATCATTCACAGTCAAGGATGACTGTCTGCCATTCACCCATTGGAAAAGATCAATGCGGCATCTGCACACTCTCTGGCAGGCCAAAGAGAAACTGGCTCCCTGAATATGACTTTGTACAACATGTGATGGACACAGTATTTGTGTAAAGAAAGTTAAAGGGGTCAAGGTTTTGGACATATGTATGTATTCGTGTTTCTTTATTTGGAATACAGGAATACAGGATAATCTGGAATTAAAGCAATTTATTTTTTAATATCATTATTTGTGATATTTCAGTTTCAGTTTTGTGAGAAAAAAAATATTTACATAGTCCCAGTTCTATTCTGGTCGTTTCATTGCAGCTTAGAAACATTTTGTAAGGTTTTAAAATTCAATTTTCTGGGACATAGAAGCCTAAACATATGACTATTCTCTAGTTTTTGGAGAAAGGCAAATACAGTGTACTAAGAGTCCAATCTGCAGTAACTGGATTGCTAATAAAGAAATGATTTGGGGCCTTTGTTTTTTCAATCTAAGATGCATTTTTTCTAATCACCGCCAGGGGCTCTTGGAGATTTGAGATGTCACACCTCAACTTAAAGGGCATGCAATTGAGGCCAATCCCAGCAGATGTTTTTAAGCCCTATGACAGACAGTCTTCCTTTATTACTTGTAAAACTGAACTGAAGATTCTCTATCTATCGGTAGTTCGGTGGTGAAAAACATATACAGTACATGCTTACTGGAATATCTTCTAAGGTACTAAATAGGCTTCAGTATGTCCAGATTTAAGACAGACTGGACAGACCCTGAGGTCCCCAACTTACATATGAAGCACTGCTTAGTTTTGCTCCAGGTTATCTTCAGGACAATAAGAATAGTCCAGCTCTGATGATCTGTGATCTGATAATTCAGGCATAGATAATTCTGCTGCCGAAGGCTCCAGACAATGTCAATGTCCAAAATCAGCATAATGTAGTCTCTTGAAAATGTGTTTGCACAGAGTGACAAGTTTCTTTTAATGTTTATAATGTTCTTAGTGAAGTCCAACTGAAATGAAAAATGATTTGTTTAAACAACAAATACTTCTATTCAATCGGTGGTGCATGGAAAATGTCAGATTAGGAAGTTCAATGTGCTGGGAAGTTTTTAAACTATAAAGAAACTATATTTTGTGAAATCTAAAGAACATACATGAGAATAGTTCATTATAGTTGATTAGTGGAATAGCTATATTGTGGTGGAAAATACCTGTTGATTTAATGAGAAAGGCATAATCACTTCTGTTGATTATTTAAAGCAATGATAAGAGATTCTCTACAGAACAGGAAATGCTAGTGTTTTGTGAATAAACCCTTAGGAATGATTTGTAGAATTCTCTGGTGTAACTTACTCATTGATTAATTGCCACAGGCAACTTTTGGAGATGGTAAATAAGTGTGAAAATGTCAGTGTTGACATCATATCAGAGCAGCTCTGATCACTTTAAAAAATGCTTGTTAAAAGGGTTTCACAGAAGTCTCCACCCAATTAAAAAAGAGGAAGATGTACAGTACAGTTGCAAGAAAAGGTTTGTGAACCCTTTGGAATTACCTGGATTACTGCATTAATTACTCATAGAAAATGTGGTCTGATCCTCAACTAAGTTACAATAATAGGCAAAAACACAATTTGCTTAAACTAATAACACACAAACAATTGTACTTCTTATTGTCAGTACTGAACGCTTCGTTTAAACACATTTCACAGTAAAAACACAGTTAAATTCACAGTCTAGGTTGGGAAGAGTATGTGAACCTCTAGCCTAATGACTTTTCCAAAAGCTAATTCAAAGTCGGGTGTCCCAATCAATGAGATGAGATTGGAGGTGTGAGGTGGAGGTGCCCTGCCCTATAAAAAAGGCACACAAAGGTTGGTTACTGACAGAGTCAAACGAAAAATCAGAGGATTTTAGAAGAAGAATTGTAGAGATACATAAAGCTGGAAAATGCTACAAAAGCATTTCTAAAGGCCTGGGTGTTCATCAATCAACAGTAAGAAAAATTTTCTATACAAGGAGGAAATTCAGTACTGTTACTACTCTCCCTAGGAGTGGGCATCCTGCAAAGTTCTCAGCAAGAGCGCAGTGTGCAATGCTGAAGGAGGTGAAAAAGAACCCTAGGGTAACAGCAAAGGACCTGCAGAAATCTCTTGAACTTGCCACAAGTTTCTGTTTATGTGTCCTCTATAAGAAAAACACTGAATAAGAATGGTTTTAATGGAAGGACACCACGGAGGAAACCACTGCTCTCCAAAAAAAAACATTGCTGCACGTCTTACGTTTGCAAAAGACCACCTGGATGTTCCATAACGCTTCTGGGACAATGTCCATTGGACAGATGAGACAAAAGTTGAACTTTTTGGCAGAAAGACACAAAACTATGTTGGGGAGGAGGAAATATCCAAACTATCACAGACTTTAAACTTAATATTTTGAGTATTAACTTGAAAACTTTAAAGGGCAAGAGAAGTTACAGTTAAATGTCAGTTAAAACAAAAGGGAAAAAAATAAAAATGTTGATTATGTTAATATTCAGACGTGTGAACTCAATATGTTGTGGAAACACTTTAATTACAATTACAAGTCTTTTTGGGTATGATTATGACAACTTTGAATACTGGCTTGGTACACGTTTTGTCTATTTTTCTTGGTAGATCTGTTTAAGTTCTCTCAAGTTGCTTGGGTTTATAAATTTATAAATTGTCCTTCAGATTTACTATAGGACTGAAGTCAGGACTTAGACTGGACCCCTCAAGGAAAATCACATATTTTTTCTTAAGTCAGTCCAGTATAGCTTTGACCTTGTGCTTTGGATCACTCTCGGACTGAATGGTGATATTTTATCAAGTTTTTACCATGAAGATTTTCTTTCCTCAAAGGTTTGTCAGTACTTTGCTCCATCTAAGCTTGTCAGTCCTGACAAGCTTCCCAGTTCCTGCTGATGAGAAGCAGAAATTAACATTATACTGCCTGTACCATGCTTGCCAGTAGGGATGGTGATGACTGAGGGATGTACTATGTTAGGTGTATGTCAAATGTTAAGCTATAAATGTAGACCAATTTTATTTTGTCTGACCAGAATTCTTTTAACCCAATGGTTGCAGTACCACTTGCAGTCATTCTTGAAAGGTTGTGAACCCATTGCATCATTTGAGATTTGTGTTTTTAACCACAAAATGCATATGTAATCAGGATTTGTCACTTCCTAATTAAAATAAAGTATAATTATTCACCAATTTGAGTGTTTTGAAAGAAAATGTCCATGCAGCAAAATAATACAGTATACAGAAATTGTGCAGGTGCAAAAATAAGTTCTGTGACTTACATCAAGGTAAAGCAGGATCAGGTGGGTCAATGACAGAGTGTTAACCAGTTAACCGAGATAACTAATGAAATTGAAGATCTGAAATGAAGTGTTAGGGAGGACCAAACATAAATAACTGCAAGAATCAGTTATTCTTCCTGCGAGTCTAGCATCATTCCTCGAACTAAGGAAACATCAGCAGAACTGAGGAAAAAAGTAGTGGATGCTCATCAATCTGGACAAGGTTATAAAGACATTGCAAAAAGATTCGGACTGCTTAAATCCACTGTTAGGCAAATAGTATACATGTGGAGGGCGTTTAAAACAATGGCAAGCTTGCCAAGAAGTGGACAACCTCCTAACATTTCACCCAGGGCCACAAGGAGAATAATAAAAGAGGTAAAAGGTAATCCTAACATAACATCCAGAGATCTACAAGCCTCTCTAGCTGCCTCTGGAGTAGTGGTGCATACTGTAGCTCAACAATAAGAAGAACCCTGAACAGAAATCCCATCTATGGAAGGGTCGCCAGGAAGAAGCCTCTTCTGACAAAAAAGAACAAAGCTGCCCGTCTGAACTTTGCCAGAGACCACCTGGACAAGCCTGAAGACTTCTGGAAGTCTGTTCTCTGGACAGATGAGTCAAAAATTGAATTATTTGGGCACAACAAGAGGGCCCATGTTTGGCGAAGAGCCAACACAGCCTACCACCAACGAAACCTTATCCCTGCTGTCAAGCATGGTGGTGGGAGTGTCCTTGTATGGGGCTTTTTCTCTTACTCTGGCCCTGGGCAACTTGACATCATTGAGGGAATCATGAATTCTGAGAAATATCAAGGAATTCTTTAGAAGAATGTCAGGCCATCAATTCGAGTATTTACTAAACATTCAAGTAAGTCCACTAAAGAATGGCTTAGGAAGAAGATGTTCTGTGTCCTGGAATGTTCAAGCCAAAGCCCTGACCTGAATCCTATTGAAATGCTGTGGCAGGACCTGAAGAGGGCTTTTCATGCATGACATCCTTCAAACCTCATAGAGCTGGCAGAGTTTTGTAAAGAGGAGTGGGAAAATATCCCTCCAGCAAGATGTCAGAGACTGATAATTGGTTATAGGAGGCGACTTTGTGAAGTTATTGCTGCTAAAGGAGGTGCCACAAGTTATTGACTTAAATTTCAGTCTTTGAATTCTATAGTCATATAATTCAGTATTCTTTCAATGTCACCATTGGACTCACAGTTACACCCAAAACCAGTTTGTTTCTTGCCCAGCTGCTCAGATAGGAGGGGCAGCTACTTCTAGGTAGTGTCTGAATGGTAAACACATTCCACTTCTTAATGATCGACTTCACAGTACTGAAGGGATATACAGTACAGTGTCTTTGTTATACCTTTCTCCTGATATGTGCTTTTACTACATCCTTGTCCTGAAATGGTTTTGAAAGCTCCTTTTGTCTTCATGGTTGAAACCTTGCTTTTGCACCTACAGGTACAATTTAGTAGGTAGGTCCCTTTTCAGGCCATAAAGGGACATGGGGAATGGGGGTCAAAGGTCACCATTTTTCTTGACCATCCCACACTGGAGGTGGAGGGGATGTGGCCACCATCATGATCTAGCTGGCCTATTACCCCCAGAAGGATTAACCCCGGTACTCATTTGGAAAACGGGCTGAGTGGACCTGGGAGTCATCTGGAAGGAATTAGAGCAAGTTCCATCACTTGTCCCTACCTGGGATTGAACCCGGGATCTTCCGTTCAGGAGCTAGATGCCCCTTGCCGTCTGAGCCACCACAGCTCTGTGCAATTTAGTAGTAGAGTAGAAATTGAGTTTTTTGCCATATGTATATATACATTGGAATTCTTATTCTCTCGGGACATACAGCAAATGACACAGTACAACAGACAACACCACACAATGTAGACAGTACACTAGAAACATGCTTAAAAAGTGCTTAAGATAGCACTTTGCTGTAGCATTATGGTTTATGCGTTGTGTATGTACGACAGAGGACATGTTCATACTAAACAAAATATTAGAAACATAATACAAACATAATAAATAATAACAACAGAACAATAAATATGCAGTAGTGAGAAAAAAAAACATGGTAGACAATGCAAAAAGTGCAGAGTGCAGATATGCACTGAGTCTGAGGCTTTGAAGTTAGCAGTTACGGATGCGTACTGCAGTGGGATAGAAGCTGTTCTAGTCTAGTGGTCCTTGTCTTAATAGTGCGGTACCTCTTGCCAGATCGCAGGGTGGAGAACAGTTTGTGGCCGGGTTGGTTGGGATCCTGAATGATGGACTGGGCTTTATTATGACAGCGGATGGTGTGAATCTCACCTGTTGATGGTAAATCACATACTATAATCCGCTGTGCCGTTGTCACAACCCATTTTAGTGCATCTTTGTCATGTATGGTAGTATTGCTGCACCACACAGTGATACCACTATGGTGCTGTGGTAAACGTTCAGGAGTAGCTGCTTCCCCGTGCAGCTTTTCTTTAAGTGCAGGCACTGTTTTGCCTTTTTCAGACTGGAAATATTATGAAGTCATGTGAATCACTATTATCACACAAACAGGCCACTCAACCACTTGTATGGCTTGTTAAGGTAATTTTGTTTTGCTAAAATAATTTAGGTTCGCCACAGAAAAGGGTTTGAATACTTAAGCAATCATATTTCCATTTTCTTTCACGTTATATATTTACTTATTTTTGTTTCGTTTTGTTTTTTGCTTTCAATATTGAATAGGTAGCGTACGTAATATTGTTACTTCACAATGTACGACCGCAAGCTTTAAAGCAATACGATTTGAATTCTGCAAGGGTCTGAATACATTTGTGAGGCACTGTGTCTTGGTCCTCTTCCGTACTGGAAGTCAATGTTAATTTGCATGGGACAATATTATTGACTATATTACGGAAGCTTCCGTAGAAAACAGGCGATAAGTAACAGAAGAATGTCGTCACACTCCTGTTTGTGAAATTGAATTAATCTAAAGGAGCACATGTTCTGTCTATTTCGTATGCAAGAAGTAGAACACCCTGTGACTGAACATTCCTGGGTTAAACGCACAAATATATTTTTTTCTCCATGGCACTACTAATGCGTCCGTAACCACCACTGCAAACTAATATGAAAGAATTAAGTGTGGCGCAACCGTGCAAATGACGGGAAGTCAAGTAAATCAACATTGTTTCTCTCTGCGGTATTTAGCGTTAAGTGGTATGCTCCGTTTAAATGACATTCTCAGGTATGTTTGAGAAGCCAGAAGTGTTTGGGTGAAGTAAATGTGTTCTGTTTTTTTACTGTGCTTAAAATAGCACTTTGCTGTAGCCCTGCAACTCACAACTGGCAGCCCACTGAAGCTAAGCAGGTGTGAGCCTGGTCAGTACCTGGATGGGAGACCTCCTGGGAAAACTTAAGGTTGCTGCTGGAAGAGGTGTTAGTGGGGCCAGCGGGGGGCGCTCACCCTGTGGTCCATGTGGGTCCTAATGCCCCAGTATAGTGACGGGGACACTATACTGTAAACAGGTGCCGTCCTTCGGATGAGACGTAAAACCGAGGTCCTGACTCTCTGTGGTCATTAAAAATCCCAGGGCGCTTCTCGAAAAGAGTAGGGGTTTAACCCTGGTGTCCTGGCCAAATTTCCAATCGGCCCTTACTAATCATGGCCTCCTAATAATCCCCCTCTATGAATTGGCTACATTACTCTGCTCTCCTCCCCACTGATAGCTGATGTGTGGTGAGCGTTCTGGCGCACTATGGCTGCCGTCGCATCATCCAGGTGGATGCTGCACATTGGTGGTGGTGGAGGGGAGTCCCCATTACCTGTAAAGCGCTTTGAGTGGAGTGTCCAGAAAAGCGCTTTATAAGTGTAAGCAATTATTAATCATTATTATTATTATGGTTTATGTGAAGGAACAAGCAAAGGTTTATTCCACGCTGAAAAGAGAAGAAAAGAACCTTGTACCTTTGCAGCCTACGCAGGCTGACGCAGCTACGTACTCGAACTACTTATGGTTTATTTGTTGTGAATGTATGAGAGAGGATACGTTCACATTCACTAAACAAAATGTTAGAAACTGCTGGTCAAATTAATAAACCCTCAGTGGCAGGCAATGTACAGTATATTAACCCTTATTGCCCCTAAGGGAAATTGTCTTAGTTGCCTTGAGCAACATGAAAAAAAAATCCATTAGGTTCTAGAGCCAGAACAGTTCCCACAGCTCGATCCTGTTGAAAGCTGGAGAACTAGAGGAACATACAGTTCAATCAGAAATAACATAACTTTCATCATAATCCCAACTGCAGTTGAGCCTGAAGTTGAGTCAGCTAAAAGAATTAGATGGGACAGGGTTGCCAATATCACTGTATCCCGTGTGGAGTATGCACTGTGACCCATCGGACATGACCATTGTGCTTGCACTTTAAGCAACTTAATAGCACAAAACTTGTAAATGAGAACAGGCAATTTCACCCATCTCTAATTGATTAAGTAATGATGCAGTTTGCTCACTTCTATTATTGGCTAATTGATCCAAAGATCTCATCCAGTTGTCTTTTAAGCAAAGTAATGATACTCAACAAAACAGCTGGACAGCTTGTTCCATACTTGCCTATTTGTTTATGAAAATAAGTGCCTTGTATTCTCAGGTACTTCCCTTTAGATTATTGAGTGAGGTTACTAATATTTGGCCAGGAAGTATACATGTTCTAAATAGTTTTTTTCCTATTGTTCATTGTTTCCTTGTTAATTTTTAATGGAAGCTTCTCTAAATTAAAGTGATGGATTAACATACTATCCCGGAGTCACTTTAGGCTATAGGTGCAAGTCCAGACTGTACATTAGGGGCTTGTAACCCTGAAGAGCTGTAGAGTCTTCTGTTTTTTTATTTCAGATTAGATCTTCATGACATGAACTGGATCAAGCTGTTGCTTAGTAGAAGCTAGCATGAAGCTAGTGGGTGGAGCGGTAGCACTGTGGCTAAGGATCTGCGCCTGTGGTTGGAAGGTTGCTGGTTCAGCTCTCATGGTGGTAGAGAGGAATCCTACTCCGTTGGGCCCCTGAGTAAGGCCCTTAACCCCAACTGTTCCAGGGGTGCTGTACAATGGCTGACCCTGCGCTCTGACCCCAGGCTTCTTTCCTCGCCTGTGTGCCTGTGTCTCATGGAAAGCAAGCTGGGGTATGTGAAAAGATGAATGTCTAATGTAAGAAATTGTACTGTATATGGCTAATAAAGTGATCTTATCTTATCTTTTCCACATTGACTATTTAAAGCTACAGTACAAGCTGCCCAGCATCAGGGTTATCCAGAACCATGAATCTTTGCTTTAGAGCAGGGGTGCCCAACTAGTCGATGTTTGCCAGTCGATCGCAAGAATGTTTGGCAAAAAAATAAATGGGCTGTTTGACTTCTTTTTTCGATAGCCTAAAAATGCATTTTGACATGTAATGTCATACATTTTACTGCCCTTTACTGTGTGTTTAACCCTTGTCGAATGGGTTGTAAAAGTCTCTTCTCTGAGTGCTGGCTGACACTGAAAAAAAGACTACAGGAGCTCCGTAAATAAAGAGTGTTGTGTGTGCTACCCAAGAACGGTCTCTTGGATATTGCCACATGAACCCCAGTTTCACTACTGTGCATAGTGGAACAAAACAGACTGGCCTTGACAAATTTGCCAACAGTTTGATGTTTGATTGCCTATTTGAAAGTTGTAGTGTTTGAGCGAAATGATGAAACAAAGAGACCAAAAACGTACCATTACCACAAGCAATGGGAGCATGATTATTTTTGTTGTACTTTTCGTATTCAAATCTACAATGCTAGCATCTACATGAAAAAGGGAAATATAGAACAACATTTCAAAACTGCACACAAAACGTATGATGTGGACTTTCATCATCAAAAGGGGAAAAATTTAACTAATTTAAAAAACTAACAGCAGTTGGTTTTCACGAGGCCTAATACAAGAGGGAAAGCGGCAATCATCGCATCATTCCATGTGAGTCACGTCCTGGCCAAACACAAAAAGTCATTCAGGGATCAAGAAGTAATTTAAAAAAAGTGTTTGCTAAAGCTGCTGACTTGCTGTTTGCAGATTTCAAAAACAAACATTTTTGGTGAGGTTCAGGCAACTGTTGCCTGAAATCAGTTTCTCAAGTTGTCTAAACATGGTGAATATGCCCTATTAGAGGATGACCAGTGTTTTCTGGATTTAGCGTTCCTCACAGACTTGACTGCACTGCTGAATGAGCTGATTGTCGAGCTGCAGGGACAAAATAAAAATGTCATCGACATGGTCAACATGTTCCAAAAAGTGTTCTCAAGTAAGCTTCTCAGTGTTAGTGCTCACATTAAGGTAGGATATTCTTTTTTCTAAAATGGGGAACATTACTTGTTCACTGTAGCATGAGTCACTTGCTTTTATTTGCTGTCATTTTAGTGATGGGTATTATAATTATAATTATTATAATAATAATAATAATAATAATAATAATAATAATAATTATTATTATTATTATTATTATTAGTAGTAGTAGTAGTAGTAGTAGTAGTAGTAGTAGTAGTAGTAATAACAATAATAATAGTTATTGTACTGATGTGTCCACAGTCTGTTTTTCCTATATCAGAGCTTCAAATTCACAATGGTAGATCGTGCTGGACTGGCAAATGACAAAGTAGATCCTACATTAAAAAAGGTTTGGCACCCCTGCTTTAGAGTATACAGCATGGTTGCACAACTCCAGGCCTGGCAGGACAGAAGATGTCTGGATTTCTTTCTTACTGAGCCTTTTATTATTCTGTTGAACTGATCATTTGCTTAATTGGCCGGGTTGAAACATTTGTCCGTTTTAAATAAATTTAGAGAGGCCTGTAAACCTGATGATCTTTAACCCTTCAGGACTGGATTTGAGCTCTCCTACTGTAGAGAATATTGATCCACATTATTGTGTCCAGATTAGCTGAATTGTGCACATATTTTGGATTCCTAGGCTTATTCACTCCATTACTGCACAATGTAACTGAAACGTTTCTAAGATTTCATCTCATTCCATCAATATCACGCTTGTTTGAAAGATGATATTGGCAGTGTGAATAGATAGTGTGGGGACCCATGTTCTACTCCCACCTCACTTTTCATTGGTATCAGTGGCATCTCTTCTGAAATCTAGAGCCGATGAAATGTACAAGGACACTGAAAGTCACACAGATATCCCATTGGTGCTATCCCAGTGACGATATCCCATTGGTGCTATACGAGTGATCATAACCCATTGGTGCTATCCCAGTGATGATATCCCATTGGTGCTATACGAGTGATCATAACCCATTGGTGCTATCCCAGCGATGATATCCCATTGGTGCTATACGAGTGATCATAACCCATTGATGCTATCCCAGTGATGATATCCCATTGGTGCTATACGAGTGATCATAACCCATTGGTGCTATCCCAGTGATGATATCCCATTGGTGCTATACGAGTGATCATAACCCATTAGTGCTATTCCAGTGATGATATCCCATTGGTGCTATACGAGTGATCATAACCCATTGGTGCTATCCCAGTGATGATATCCCATTGGTGCTATACGAGTGATCATAACCCATTGGTGCTATCCCAGTGATGATATCCCATTGGTGCTATACGAGTGATCATAACCCATTAGTGTTATTCCAGTGATGATATCCCATTGGTGCTATACCAGTGATGACTACATTATGGAAAGCAGATTGCTAAGGAAAGTGTGGTTTAATGATCTGATTACATGTGTAATGACTTCAAGTCCATGACTTTAATAAGTACATCAAATGAAGAGTTTAATCTTCAGAGTCTGTTATCCTTAACATAGAGGAAAATCTAAATCTAAAGAAAAGATAATGCAAGAATGATTTGAATCTTCCAGACAACTGCCGAAGAACGTTTTTACTTAACGCTAAAATTATTCTGCACCTCAGACATGACAGAATCATGAATGTTTTAGTGATCTGTAGAATCTGCTTGTTTCAAGTGTAAGTCATTAAGTTTTGCATTGTTGAATTTGATTATATAAAATGCATTTTTATTTATGTAAACTAAGTCGTTTATGGAATCCACAGTAAGGATTTTTACATTATTCTTTATTACTGTTATTCTATTATTATTAATTTGAAGTAAATTTACCAAAAATATTAATAAAATCTGATCTACAGCATTTGTCTAATGTACAGTACAGTATATTGTGCAATACGAGGCATCGAGTCTCTGTCTTTACATTTTGTTTTCTTAGGTCTGCTCTCTGGTCTGTTTATTGATAACATTAAATGTTTAACTGTAGGAGTAGATACTCCTGATGTTCTGCCTTGGCCGATTCAGTCGTTAAATGAAATGCTTGGATGATGAAAGAGCATCGTAATGCGTTTTGATTATGCCTGTTTGGATCAGCTTGGTCTTATCTTTAACGCGTAATTGCTATTTTAATAGGATAAAATCAGACGAAATACGACAGCAGGCTAGGAAAAGAAGGGGGTGGGAATGTTTTGGGGGTGGCTGAGACGAGGAAATATTGTTATCCTGTTATTCAACATCAAAGTGACACGCAGAGTGGGTCTTTGGATCTCGTGTTTGCACCGTTCGATCAACCCCACGGACTGACTGATAGGCACTTCGGTATTCCCAGGAGAAATGATTGCACGGCTTTTTATCACAAGAACTGACAGGGGTTCCCTTTGGATTCACCCACCGAGACGTTTATATAGGGCAGGGATTTCGAATCTCAGCCAAACAACTTTTCACGTCCGGACAGATCAAAACTGAAGGCAGACGCAAACAGTTGGAAGAGAACCTCGCCTAAGAATGAAAGTAAGCAATTATGTTCCTTTTCCATCTGCGCATTTTCAAGCGACTGAGTAGATAGCTGAAGCTTTTATGAGTCAGATATATTCTTTTTTATATTCTCTCATGATCTGACCATACAATAAAATTGCAAGCGATTGCAAGTAACTACGATGGGATTACTTTGACACTATACAACTCGTTCTTATAAGAATAATAAAAAAACTCCGTCTTGTTTGAATTGTAGTTTAATTTTATGATGTTGTTGGTATGTTTCTCGTATAGATTGCCAAAGATGTATTTCAAGTTGACCAAAGTAGCTGAACAACAACTTCTGTACTTATCATTATGGAATTTTCCGGAAATAAATAAATGAAAATCCACTGTGCAATAGTATTATTTATCGGAAACAGCAAAACAGCATCACCACAGTTCAAAACGTATTTTCTTTTAGCTGAGCACTAGGAGATAGAATAATTTCTTAAATGGTAACTCAGAATGAATCAATTCGCAGGTGTTGATATAGTAAACCCAATAACTTTTTAATTTAACTGCTGAGATGTATGACTGACAATAATTGCTAATAAGATGGGTTTCTTTCGTTATGTAAATAATTTTCATCGGATTTTCTAAACAAATGAAATGATAATTCTGGCATATATAGTATATTCTAGTAAAATGTTCTTTTAATGAGATTGATTTGCTTTATTGGGTTTGACAACTGTAGACGATTTCTGAAGATAAATAATCAAAGCTTGCACTGACCAAAAAAGTTTATTTTAAATTATAAGAAAAAACACCATTTTCTGTTTTCTCTACAGGGATTAAAAACTCTTACAGCCTATGCGCTTGCTGTGTTGGTATTGGCTACATTCATCGCTCACTCTTGGAGCGCTCCGAAGGTATGGTTTTATTTAATTTCACCGAATCGCGAGTTTTACTTAAAGAACCTAACACTTCATAACTAACTCTCCTCTCTCTTTAATCAAGGGATTTCAGAGAAGAAACTGGACTCCTCAGGCGATGCTTTATTTGAAGGGCGCCCGTAAGTAAGAGTTCGTTTAAAAACATCCTCCGCGTTTCTCCGTCGTGCCGACTGACTTCAGTAGTTTACTTGTTTAGTTTATGTGATATTTATAGAAGTTTCCTTTAAATCAAGGGGATGAAAGCTGTGTTCATTCGGGTCTGTTTAAATGTTTTTAAAACTACGCCATCACCGAAGTTATTATTTTTATTTTGTCAGATCAACAATAAACGATGTTACCACTTAATACAAATGCTTTTATAGAGAGCTTTTCGGACGCGGGCATCGCAAAGCGCTTTCCAGCAGTACAAGAGGAGACCCGCTTCATTCAGCAGTGACGGGCAATCCTTGCTTGACCAATCAGTGTTGTGGAAGTTATTTTAAACTATCCCAAAGATCTCTCCAATGTTATTGTGTACAAATATATTAAAATATAATAACACCTACAAATTCCAGCAGTTTCATTTTTACGAAGATGGGTATTGTCCATGAAAGTGAGGGATGTTTTTTCTTAAAGGGAGAGAGAGAGACTGCTCTGGAAGTAAAATACACTAATATCAGTGATTTTTGATTAAAGAAACACACAAACGTTAGGGGAAACAGTTAATGTATTCATTTTCTACATTTTGAAGTGGTAATGTTATATTTTCTTTTTATTTTCAGTGAAGATTAAAAAGTGAATGCATTGAAGGGATTCCTTTTTGCGGCTCGTAGTTTGTAGTTTTGTGTTTTGGTAATTCTCGCGAAGAAGGTTCCACAGCTGAAGCATTTCTGAATGTTAAATATCTACACTTCTTGTGAATTTTTTTCAGGTGGTACCAGGTAATGACACTTAACAATGCATGTTTAAATGAAAGTTTAAATTAGTTTATCTTGCGGTCTTGCAGAAGGAAGACGATTTGTATCAGAGGATAGAAAAGAAGGTGATGTTTATGATGCACTGCATTTAGGTAAGAAAACAGATGATGATTCACTCATTCATCTCCTTGTTATCACTGTTGTTACTAACATACCTGGACAGTAGTAAAACAGCTGTTGTTCATTAATCTATAATTTTCTGTTCTACATAGATTTTATGTGGAAGTTTAAAAGAACGTTCAGAGGAATAAAGATTCAGATATGCATAATTTAAGGAATAGTGGAATACAATTATGTAATCTACCATTGATATTGAAATGCAATCAGTTCCAGGCTACAAGCAACACTTTGTAGCCATTTTCTATTAGTTTAAGTAATAAAGTTTATAGTAATTGTTAATTAGTGCAGAATGTGAAGTTCTTTCAATTAATGAATTGTAATTGAAATGTGCAGAATATGCAAAATGATTTAATCCTTTATTTTTAGAGATAAGATGTACTTTGATGTGTCATAGCTAGTCAGACATGATGGGAATATATGATTTTTTTTTCAAAAGCTACAAATTTAATAATATTAAAATATTTTCTGCCTGGCAAACCTTTGACCTTTCCTCTGTCAGTGTTCTCTCTTCTATTTAATTTTACTTTTTTAATCAGAAACCAGAAGCCAAGACAGCAGCCCTCTGAGCCTGCCAGAGGTTGCAGCTTTACTGCTCAGTTTTATCCAACAGGCAAAGGAGGAAGGTGAGGCAATTAATTCCTTCACAGACCACTTTCTAGACCAGCTCTTCATTGAGTTTATCTGGAGGTTCCCTTGCGTTTATCGGCAATGCTGTAGAGCCATACTGTAAGTGCAGGTTTTATAGATGTCTGTAGGTCATCGATTCCTTTATAACTTTAAGAAATGGGATGAAATAGGGTTAATTTGATGTACAACAAAGTTTTGAGTGCCCAGCTCAGCCTGAAGGTCTTTCCCCTTCTAGCTGAGGTAACTCATGAAAAACGTTGACAACAGTAGAAAAGAGCTCAGCCGCATCTGTTCCAAGGTGATTTTTTTAATCGCTGTTGATGGCACTTTAAACCAGACACATTTCTCTTCCACTATAGCTAAAGAGCGTGGCTCTGTAATTCCACATTCAAGATGTGCAGTTCTTCACAGATAGAAGATAACATTAAAAAAAAAATGTTAGGATCTGTGACTGATTCTTTTTTTTGTTTCCATTGTAATAAGCAGCAATTAAAATTAGTGACTTAGCCCTTGACCGTACAAGTACAATGCATCAGTGAGTTTTTTTTCTCTTGTTTTTGTGAAGCAGCGTGAGCAGATCTCGGGTTTGAGCTACATGACAGCTCTACATCACATTAATATTGTTTAGTCCCACAGGCACATGGCCAGGGTATGGTGCAGTTAAATTGGTCTTCATCCAACAATTTATAAAGATATCACCACATTTACACATCCTACCTCAATGAGGTGACTGAAATCTCTGTCTGTGCGGGTTCTGAAAATTAGAACAAAAATTTGCATTTGATTTCTCGCTAGTTGCATTTAACTCCTGTGACACTTCCACAAGAGTAACAAAACATGCACGGAGGTAACATTTATTTGAATACCATCACTGTATGATGTCTGGTCTCTGCAGTAGCTACTGAATATGAAAGTGAACATCAGAGACTTTTCCAGGTCCACATTGTACCCAGTGTGTAGATGACAAGTTAAAGATAATGAAAGCAATGCTAATAATGTACAACTTTCAAGAGCACAATGTTACTCACAGAGATCAGAGGCTTGAGTTTAGTATTCTAAGTTGTGAAAATAATATACAGTATTCATGAAAACATGGAATGCCCGGAAGAAAGGCATTCTCTTCAAGAGTGGATGCCACCTATAATGGATTCCTTTTAATTGACCACAAATATGTTCCGTGCATGTCTGATTTTAATAGTATTCTTCACATCTCTGTGCACTGTAGCTATTCCTGATTGCACCAGAGAACTGCTAGAGCCTATGTGTCCTCACACCAGTCCGGAGTTTATTGGATTCTATTGTTACTACTGCAATATGCAGACTTTCTGTTTCTGTGGCCAGGTGTGCATTTCCCTCTTGTGCTGAAGGCTGCACAGAGCAAAGTATTCATCCTCATATACTATAGTTTACTTTTAGATTCTTGCCTACAGGTCAATGTATGGGTGATTTGGTTTTTATCCTACTTTTATTAAAGTAATTGTCGATGTGCTCCAGTGTCAATCAAGAAAGAGACAATAAAAAAGGTAAAAGTAACATAAAATCATAAATATTTGGATTAAAACATTATATTAGACTTTGCTCGGTGCCTTGCTGGTGGCACCATAATTCCTTACAGTGAACACGTATAGTTAAAGCACAAAACAAAGAGGATTCATTAACCATGATTTCAAAGGGTAAGTGGATAATGAATGAGGGCACCCTGAGCTGAATAACATTGCAGCAGGAAGTCTCTGACCACTGTACTTTCAGGATGGGGCAGCTGAATGCCAGTTCAGGCTTTTGTAATTAATAATGAGTTCCTAAAGTGACAAGATGCTAAACAAAAGGTGAATAAATAAATAAAAGTGAATAAATAAAAGTGAAAAAGAAATTCATTAAATTAACAGAATATTGAAACAGTTCTCAAACACAGCAGATTGTGGGAGTTTTTTTCTGTGTAATAAAATTTTAATATAAACATTTCAATATTTTAAAACATAAGGGTGATTGTTACCTTCTTTGTAAAATATCTAAATATACTGGTCAATCGCTCTGACAAAAACATTATCTAGATTCCTAAAATAAATTGATATGATATATCATATGATTGTAGCATATAGCATATATATGATATAGCATATGATTTTAATTGTTCATGTATTGTTACATTTTTAATATCAAACGTAATAGACTAGTTTCACAACCACTGCAGTATCACCTCTGAGTTTTTATTGAACTTCATGCCTCATGCATATCGTTTTTCTTCCTTACAGCTAACGAAAATGCTGAACAAATGAATTTTCAAGACCTGCCAACATGGAACAGAGAATTCTTCTAACAGTCAAAGAGTCTAGTAATGTAGTTCTAAATTACTGTATTTAATTGTGTTCAGAATTTCATAATGTGAATTCTGTAAAAAATGAAAGATTGTGAATTACAGCATATAGCCTTGACTTAATGTTTTGAATGTATAGTTAATTAAAACAAGCCTTTGCATTCAAAAAGCCATCTTTTATTACTCAATGCCAAAATAGCGATCAGGGAATTCACAATTTAATGTTGTTTTTCCTAAGATGAGATATATTTGTCTAATACCGAGACTATAGTTTCATTGCAGTCCGTAAGACGTTTTTCCAAGAACTGCATCATCATTGCACACAGGGTTGGACCTGCAAATGTTCTTTTGTATAATAAAGGAAGTTACTACACAATTTCAAACAGGGTGTTTTTATTCCCCTATAGCCAACAGCAATGGTGTCAGACCCTTCAGGCAACTCTCTCTCCCTGTCTTAGTTTACACCACCTGAACCAACATATCTCTTAGAATTCTTCAATTAAATAGTATCTCAAGAGTCACTGCATCATTTACATATGAGGAAGATATTTTATTTTACACCAACCTATTGTCAACTGACAAATTAGGGTATTGACCTATAAAACTGATAAAATTATCTGCCGACAGCAATAGAAGCTGTAGGATTACAAGCTGTTTTGCGCCTCAAGCTCTATTTCCAAATCGTATTTTGAGCTGAGAATTAACCAGAAAAAAAGATTCATTCTGAGTATTGGTATTGAGTATCCTGTCAAAACTTGCGAGATTGTCAAGGGTCTTGAACTGACCCAGTGCTTTTCTGAACGGAAGGAAGGGGGTGGGATAAAGCACAATATAAGCAAGACGTACACCTGCAGTACTTAAAGGTTAAGGGGAGAAGAAAAGTAAAGGAGAATAAAACTCCATACTCCTAAATCCTCCTAATAAAGTCATTAAAAGAGTTTATACAAGTTTAATACAAGGGTATTATACAAGGGTTTAGGAAACAACCTTGATTGATTTATTGTCTGAACAGCTACTGGGGCTTGGTCCTTACTTTTAAATCGATTTCTAAATTTCTTCTAATCATGCGAAAACCTCACTTACTTCTCGTGTCTGATGAGTTGCACACTATATAGAGCTACTGTAGCAAGCTGGACCACATATCTGTTGCTCCCTATGTTGAAACCACAGGAGACCTAGTAAATTCTCAAATGTACTTCCTTGCCTGGGAAAGGAACAACCTAAGATTGTCAAAAGGCGTTCCTCTTCATTGCAACACAACAAGCCCTCTTGAGGCGCCGCAGTAGAATTCTTACAAGTCAACAACGGAGTCCAGACATCACCCTGGACACACTATAAATACTGTGCATCAAAGTGCCTTTAGATATCAAAAGACCCCTGTCTTTGGCCTCATGCTGTAATCCAGACAGTAAATAACAGGTACTGTATAATGGAAGAACTGACACAGAAAAAAATAAACTGGGCATTTTATAAAGGCTGAAGGAACCAAAGTTTGCAAAAGCTTGATCTCGGCCTATTTCAGTTTGATGTTGAAATGATGCACTGTAATATTTATGTCTGGCATTTTTCTCCAGAATTTCTTTTTTTTACTTTTTCTTTCAGTTTCTGGGGCTATTTGCAGTCAGGTTGTTGACTATTAGAAACGCAGTACTCATTAGACTGTTAGGCAAAAGAGTTACTGTGGTATTCAAAGTCTTCAGTGTAATAAAGATGAGTAACAAGTTTTCTGAGCTTCAGTTATTTCATTTTTTTCGCCTTACTTTCACTGGAATAGTAGCTGAACTATTCCAGAAAGACTGATTAATCAATTACAGAAGTGTAGAAATGAAGATAGTAAGATTAAGGAAAAGTGGTAGCACTCACAGCAAGTAAACCTCCAATGTCACCCCTCTTAAAAGAAAAAACGAATTTAAAGTCAGAGATCAGTACTCAATGCAATCAGCTGTGTGCCTATTTGAAAAAAACAAAAGAGAATTTTTGCTTTTTATGGATGCCATGTTCAGTTTCTTAAATAATAGTGTGCTTTGCAGTATCTAGGGAAAAAAAGAAAAGCAGCGTGTTTAAAAATCTCTGTGAATCAGAACCCAAATATTTCTCATGGTAAGATTTAAGATTTTCTCATGGGAATCGCATCAGACAAACCATTTACCATACAACTCACAAACAACCTCTTTCAGTGGAGAACACAAGTAGCAGACCACAGGACAGTGTACTTTGGAAGGTAAATATACATTCATTTGTCAATTACTTTGGTTTTTTTTATAGTTACTTCATTTCATGTCAATAATCTTCCAAACAATGTCAACAATTTCAGAAGGTAAGAAAACATATCCTCTGATACACACTTGCTCCATGAAAGCTCTTTTAACAAGTCAAAAGACAACATCTGGCATCTGGCAAACTCTGAAACAGTTTGGTGTACATAACGCAGATCTTACTGGCACACTGATTTTTTTCCCTTGTGTGGTTTTCATTTTAACACGCTGTAGAAAGAATAAATAATGGTCAATTTTGACCACAGAAATCATTTGGAATATTGCCATTCACTGAAACAGTAGCTTTCACACCGGTAGAATTATAAAGCTTAGAGTTGTTTACTCTATAGACAACCTTCCCAAGATGACAATACATCGATGAGTATTTTTTCTGATAAAGCTAGTCAGTCACTACTTCTTACCAATACATTGTTGGACAAATGGAAAGATTAAAACCCCTTGGGTCAGATTATAATGAAAAATACCAATATTCCTTCATTCAGTCAATCATTCCTAACTCCTAAATTGGTGCTACTACTACAGAGGCAGGCAGGTGACTACAGTGCACAGCAGAAGAGAGAGGGGTGGCATCTGTGGTTCTTAGTTGCCATATTCGCCATGCTGCTTCTTCTTGCCCTGGGGCACGGGTCCCAGAGAGAAGGGTGCCTTGATGTTCTGCCTGTCCTTCTCTGCTTCCTCCTCCTCATCATAGCGCTCATCATCCTCGTCCTCCTCATCGCTGTGGTGGGGAGTGGAGTGCAGGGAAGCCGAGGGCGATGGGGGGACTGAGGAAGGCCGAGGGTAGCGGAAACCCTCCGTCTGGAAAGACAGCAAAGCCATCAGCAGGAGAGCAAGAAACCTGCTTGCTTAGAGAACAGCCTGAGGTGACTTCAGGTCAGACACCTGCTGTCAAGAGTAGAGAGCTACACAGAACTTCCACAGCATTCTTCACACTCAGTTTACTTACATGCACTTGTAACAAAACCCAAATTAGAATGTGCCAATACAATACATTCAGTAGTTGGGTTAGATCTTCATGAATGTGAAAGAGAGGTGAAATACGCAGAGGGTATTTGGTGCAGCTCCCGTAGCTGAGAGAATGGCTGCCCAGCCATGACAGCCATACCCCCTCCCCTCCACTAATGCCAGGGATTGAGCCAGGGAGCTGCTGAAAGAGTGCAGATGGGGTGGCGGGAGGGGTCAGAGTGAGGAGTGTAACGGGATACAATCTGGGTGCAGCACTTATACTTGCAGGAGAGTAAGAGCAAGAGCAAAACAAAAGGATGGACTGAAAGTGACAGTAAAAGAGAATCATTAAGTGAGTTTTGTCACAGAATCTCCAATGATCAGTGAGTTACACTATCATGCTGCTACACAAGAGAAGGCTTTATGGCTCATTGTGTGCAGCCTGGTCTTAGGTAGAATACAAAAAACCCGAATCAGAACTCTGAACAGAAATCCCAGTTATGCAATGTTGTACTGTACACATGCAATAAGTTCTTATGGTAACCTAGTGTTAGCTAGCTAGACTGTTCAGTCTAGCAGAAGTACCCAGTAACCTAGCTTAGTAAACAGAAGAACCTTAACATCTGCTCTAGATTTCAAAGAAAGCAAATGCAATTTACAAAGTACAGGAACTATACTCTGAGGCAGAGCAGTTTTAGTTAGCAGATAGGCTATAGAATTCCAGGCATACTGAATTCGGCCCCCCAGGAACACCAGGCAGCACGGTTGTTTAATCTTAATAAAATTTATGAAGATGGAAAGAAGATTCCCTTACGATGAGTGAAGCATGAGCTTCAAATGACAGCAGCAAGTCAAAATTAACACCAAAGTTTTTAACTTACTGTAAGTCAAGGGTTTAATAACAGCACTATCAATAACAACAAAATTACCAACTTTGCACAGCAGTGGCTGGGGGTCTAAGAGCATAACCTCAGTCTTGTCACAGTTTAGTACAGGAAAGGCCGGTTCCATCCATATCATAAAATCAGACAGGCAACTGTGAAGTGGCAAAACTGCAGCAGTAGTAGTTTTCTAAGAATATCTTGGCTTCTTCATCACAACTGTGAAACCTAAGTCCATGATGAAGAATAATTTGACCAGGAGATAAGACATATACTGTCTGCTAAATAGTGAACATCCCAGCACACAACTCTATGGAAGACCCAGAGAACTGGAAAAATAGCACCTTTAAAATACGTAAGATTTACTAAATTGGCAATTATTAGCCAAACAGATAAAGAGACATATCAATCGTTCCCTAAATAATTTCCAAATGTCTGAGTATAATACCAAGCGTGATTACAAGACAAATGTACTACATAGAGAGCCACGCACAGACAGTATTATACACTCTAACAGCATAACAGACAGTAGATGGAAAAAAGGTAATGCATGCAATTCGCTTTTCAAAAGAGTTCAATTTTTGCCGTTGCTTTAACTTGTTCAGCTGTCCCATCATGTTCCTGCACAGTGCACTTCATTCTCATTGATCCTGACAAACAATTTAACAAATGGCTACCTTTCCAGCACCTGTGATACCCCTCAGTACAGACATAAGCTGTCTTTTTTCAAGCATCCCTCGCTCAGAGTCCTACAGGCCTGTACAAGCTCAATCAATAATCTCCACACTAACAGACTATACCTATACCTCCTAGCTGGTCTTTTAAGCTGATTAATTAGCCCAGAGGAGTGGCAAACTGTACACAGAGCCTATCTCAACAGCTCCTTACCCTCACATGTAATTTCACTCCCTCTGACTGCCAATTACTCATTTAGACCTCATTCTGCAGGTTCTCTCAATTAACAGCCAGCTAACCACCATACTGTATGCCTGCATATTTCTTCGTCATTGCACTTCCATCTATTTTCTGACCACTTTATTCAATTCAGGTTTACTGGTGAGCTGGAGCCAATCCCAGCAAGCAACCACCACAAGGGAGGATACACCCTGGGAAGGATGCCCATCCATCGCAGATTAAACGCACACACTCACGCCAAGAGCAATTTTCCTAGGAGCCAATTAACCTGCCAGCATGTCTTTAGACTTGCAGGAAACCAGAGCACCCGGAGAAAACCTACACGATCACAGGGAGAAAATGCATAGCGTTAATATATGCATAAAAACATAACGGCTGTACAAATGAGAGAACTATTCAGTTCTCCTGCCCTGTTTGGTAGTTATTAACTAACTGATCCAAGGATTTCATCTACTGTACATGGTTTTTTTTTAAGGAGGCCAGGGTATAGACTTCAACAACATGGGTGGGTAGCTTGTCCCATACTGAAACAACACTTTAGGGAAAAGTTATTGCTTTTCAAAACACATCTACTGTATATATTCTCCATTTGTGTCCTCTGATAAGAACAGTTAAAGAACATAAAAACCAATTTGTTTTATAGAAACTGAAAACATCACTGACACAACAAATGAAAAAGCTCTACAAGTTCAATTGCATGAAAGCTGGAGACTCATGGCAGAGGGCAGAACTGAAGCTTGGCTGAGAACTGTAGGATGGCAGCATCAAGCAAATGTTAATCTGTCAATTAAACATTCAGAACATGCGTCAAACCTGACAGAAATTCATCCAACACAGAGCAGGTGCGTCATAAAAAAGAAATCTGTCTGCACAATATGGACAACTTGGCTTCTGGGAGACAGGAATCCCATTAACCTTTTCCATCCTAGAATTTGTCAAAATTTCAAAACTAGGAGAGATTAAATCAAAGTTAATGACTGATGTTCTCGCTCTTGTACCATAAAGGAGGCTGGAAGCACATGGATTTAGAGCCACCCACACTGCAAAATAAGCCAGTGAAAATTTATTTGTTTTTCTTTGGTATTGAACTCAATGCTACTGCAGTTCACTGAAAAAAAGGTTAAACTTAAACACAGGGAAATACATATGTTAGAAAGTTCTTTGAATATTACTCCAAAAAAGAAAGAAAAGAAAACAGCGAGAAACAAGTAAAGGCTATCAAATGATGAAAAACAAACCTTTGTGAGATATATGTCTCTAGCCTGGATTCATTATTCTGGCATTTTAAATAGATAACAGCTACTGTACGGTATGTGAAATCTCAGGAGTAAATGAAAGATGGGGATAACATTATCATGAATAGCCACTTTGCCATAAGTGGAAATATTTTTTATAATCCCAATATGATTTGTAATGGAGGCTCATAAATACCTATTAATTGTAATAACATAGGGAGACCATGGCTGTACGTGGACTATAAAGCCCTCTGTAACTCTGCGGGAATTCACCTTCGTGTGTCTCCTTCAGTGTTCTCCAGAAATGGCTGTCCTGGTGACAAATTAAAACTCATCTCAAACCTTCACTGGACTGAGCCGTGACTTCTTGCATGCCTACAACTTCTAATTTTGGAAAGCAGTTTATAATGAAATAATCATCAAATACCCTCGTGTGTATTTACTTTAAAGGGGAACTACAGTCCCAATTTCTCAGACTGGTTATTAAATCTGGGTAACAAAACAATTTCGAATTAAGCATAAAAAATCGTGAACTTTGTGAGAGTACTGTAAGTTGCCAATACGAGCTTCCACGAATTGCAACGAGATGCAGCCCTTCCTGCTCACTAGTCCCCATAATGACTAATGTGATGTGCGAGCAAAGAAATACAAGTTGTACAGCAGACAATTCACCGCAGAAATGTTCCCCGTGATCTGCAGGCAGAGTTACAAGTACATACATAAGTAAATACAAGTAGTATTTTTTGGCAAAACCATCTTGAAATCTAAAGCAATATTTCTTTTGGATTAAAAAAGCTTGTTTGATTACAATGTCATAGGGCTGCACACGTCACCAGTTTTGTTGCCTCTTTTTGAATCACAGAATATGGCACTCCACATACCTGGAAATTGCATCTATTTTGTGATGTAAATGGGAGGTTTAACAAGTTACCGTGTACATTTTGCTTTTACTGCAGTTTGAAATGCACTCATCAATGCTGATTCTTTCTAGCCCCGAAATCTGAAATAGCATTGCAGTTCCCCTTTAAGTTCATTCCCAGCAGAGAATAAGAAAGAATAGAGTGAGGCTACAGCTGAAGCAGACTGGACAGTCATGTGTGAGGAGAGACAACAAGAGCACAAGGAGCTCTTAGCTGAGAGTTAATCCTTTTAATGTTTCAGCATGACCAGTAACTGAAGACAAGCGTGGAAGGGAAAAGTTTTCATAAGCTGGAGTCTTATGAAAACTAACTCTTGTGAGAACTCAACACAAGACACAAGTAGCAAGTGCTACTTTAAAGCAAGTTTTTTTTAAATAAAGGAACAAAGTTCTTGTAGTTCACAGTTACATGAAGAAGAAAATAATCAAATACCACCAGTAAACATTCAGCAGCCTCAAAAGGAAAACTAACAGAAATAAAGGTACTGTAGATACAAGATCCTAGGGGTAATCAAGGGTCTAGCTGTAGTAGGGGAGGAAAGTGTCACCCCTTTCTTGGCCAAAACAACAGGAGGCTGGATCTGACCCCTTCAGAGGGAACTACAAAGGTGCTGCTAGTGAGGGTCAGATGTCTAGTCAGATGGCGTGTAAAGGTCCAATGCCTTTACAAAAAGTAAGCATCTCTCACTGTTGTGTTTGTGACATTTAAAGAATTCCCAGCATGACTGGGTAGGGTTCATTCTCTGGTTCACTCAAACCTTAATGTACCAGCCCCCACGATGGCCTGCAAAGTGCAGTTAACAGCTCTTTCCATTACTTAGGTGCCCTTCAGATAAAGGTGAACAGCTTACAAATAGACATTGTATGACATATTATTATATATCACTCCAGGTGATAGCCTCCAGCTCCCTTAGCCATAAAGCATTCATGAAGTGTGGTGAACAGAAAAAGATGGGAAATTGTTCATGTCAAAACTCAGAGTGATGCCTTAAGTGATAGTCATAATGCATTACACCAATTAGAAAAGAATGAAATACACTAACATGAACTGCAAACTTATCCTTTAAGGCGTAGTAAACAGCTTAACCACTCAGTAATCAAGTTTTCAAGTGCTCAGAATGATGTTCTGGTAGGAGAAGCCTGCATCTATAACAATGATTAATAATCTATAACTGTAATGCCTTAAGAACTAAGATAACTAGCAGGGGTAGAATATTTGATTTATGTGATAAGAAAAATATTTTCTTAAAAAAATAATCTCTTGATGGAATTTTGCCAGACTATTCATAAAACCATGTATGTCGAGCTGGAATCAGCTATTTCTGTCAAAAAGACATAAAGATTAACCGCTATTTGCAAAAATATATGTTTTTTACTTTTTAAAGAAATTATAAACAGGAGGAGGTCATTCAGTCCATCTACTGTAGCTTGCTGGGTAGTCAGATGATTATTTCTACCTTTTGTGTAAAGACAAAACCCTCTTTGTGGAAAAGCATGTAAATTATAAGAATTATACCCAATCATTTTCTTTTTTTAAAAGAAATATATGACTGAAAAATGTCCAGTATTCCAAACGGAAGAAAAACAGGGAAGCACACAAGTTTGCCCACATTCCTCTTCACTTCCTCTTATCCCTGACTCCTTACCTGTGGAGGGGCTGTAGGGTCCATTTTGAACTTGTCTGGGAAAGCTCTGCTCAGGGCAAGGTGGCGGGCATGCATGTAATACTGAAAAACAAAACGCTTGTTAGTGAGGTGTCAGACAAAAAACAAATGCTTGTGAACCTGCATTCTACGAACTCCAGTAACCTCTCTTTGCAATGAAGCAATGAATCGATAAAAATGGTAGACACTGACACAAGCTCCTTGAATCAATACAAAGTGTGCTTCTCTCTCTTTTTTATTTAATCATTTTCTGAAAATTATTTTAAAAACATCTTTTGATGCAATTTTGCTTAAGCAGTTAGATTGAACCACTGGAATCAGACATTTCTGTGTTTATATTTATGAAGCACAGATTAATTACCAAAACAACTATAGTTCTTGACTGTTCTGTGGAGTTGCAGTTAGCATCAGAGGCCTGGCTTGGAGTTTATATAGTACATGTAACTAATAGTGGCACATTTTGGAAATAAAAGTCATTAAGGTTACCTGCCCCCCACTCAAGCACATCTGAGCAAATGTGTACAATCCTTGGTACAGGTGCCTTGCTAAGTGAGTCCGCCTTTTTAGACCTACCAATCAATTTGTGAAGTGACAATTTACCGCAGAAATGCGCCAACACTACACAGGGTCCAGTAGAGTTGGTGAGAAAAAAGGGTTTCAATCCAACATCTGATCAATGAACAAAGTGCAGTTCAATTTTCCAATATATACAGGTGCACAGTTTAAAAAGCCACAATGAGCCAACTAAAAATCTATAAAAAGAGGAACTACTGTTTATTAACAGAAGAACACAAAGTGATATAATCGTGCCCGACATGAGAAAGAAAGAACGCTGGTTGCTACTACCCTGGCTGCACGGGAGCTGACTATGAGAGAAGATTAGAAACTTAGACGTTCTGCTTCAACAATCAGCAGACTAGTCCAGAGAAACCAGGACTCTGGCTTCGTAAAGAAACTAGTCATGTCCTCAAAGGCACAGGGTTACTACACCAGTGCAGCACCGTCGCAGGAACAGGCAGAATATCCCTGAGCAGCAGCCTCTTGACAGTCTGATCATATGTCAAAGCTGACAGGATTTGCTCATGCTCAAGGGGATCATTTCCAATGCTAATTTACAATACGGGAGCTCCATTCAGACGCTGTGTCATAATTCATTTAGTAAATCCGATCATGATTCCCTGTCCCGTAAATGTATTCACATTCTGTGATTTCGTTTGACATTTTTTGTTCACAGTATTTATTAAATGCACTGGGCTGTGTTTCTTTGGTGCATCACTATGTTCCTGTTTAACAGGTGGTAAAAGGTTTTTCTCTGGACGACAGGGCTGAGAGCCCGCTCCTGCTTCTTACCCGGCCCAGGTACCTCCAGTCCAACAGGTCGGACAGCCTCTCGGTACGGTTCCTCTGGATGATGCGCTGGCGCCGGGACTGCTGGCAGAACCCAAACATGAACTGGGTCAGCTGATTGCAGGACCCGTCCGCCGAGCGGAAACGCCTGTCCACAATATAGATCCCTGGAGGAGAAGAAGGAGAAGGAGCCGAATCTTAAAGAGCACTGCAGGAATGGGAAACAGTCAGGAACAGCACATGACAATGGAGGAGGAAAAAAAAAGTGAATGTCATTTCTAGTTATTCTGGGAACCCATATTACAAATAAAAAAGCAAGATTATTAACATTTACTCATTTATTTGGCTGATGCATTTGCACCCATTTACACAGCTGAGTGTTATACTGGAACAATTCAGGTAAACCTCAAGAGTACAACAATACTCAGACAACAGTAGTGTCTCACTTGGGAGCTGAGCCCACAACCTATCAGCTACAAGGCTACTGCTACTGCTAGATATAAACCTAGAAGAGAAGTGTGGAGTAGCAATTAAGTTTCTGGACAGTTTGATCCTCCTTACCATACGCGGCTGGATCGGCAACATGTTCTTGCATGAAGCAGCCAAAGCCAGAGAGATTGGTGGTCACACTGGGGATACCCATCACTGTACATTCACCTTCATAAAACAAACATTCCTATTAGCATCTTTCTAGATCAGGGATTAAAAGCATGGTTGGGCTTAGTTGGTGCCTGGATGGGATACTTTAAAGAAAAACCATTTGGCTACTTTAAGATGGTGCTCTTCCTTCTAGACCAGAACATACAGACCAGTGCTCAGTACAGTGGTGTTGTACGGTGTCTTTTAATTGAGACTTTACCCCACTGTTTGTCCTGGTGTCCTGGTAAAATTCTACTTTAGGCAGTGCTTTATAAATGCAAGCAATTAATATCATGATTAAATATCAAAGGCATAAAGTACGACAAACTGAAAAATGAATGAGAAATGAGTAAAAAAGATGCAAGAAGAGCAAAAGCAGAATGACAGCATAATACAACACATTAAAACCTCACCACTCACAACTTGCAGTTTAACCAAAACAAGTCTCTTTCCTTCACTGCATGCAAGTCAAACATGATTGTGTTTCAATTTAAGGTAATGTTTCAAACAATTATTCAAAGTTCCATTATCAATCATTAACATCAAGCATATAGTTCCTGTGGAAAGGAATGGCAAAATATCTCCATAAACCTCAGGTAAATCCCTTGCCATTAAAAAACCCAAGTCACCATGAATTTTGTAATTCTGTATTTTATCTATTGGAAGTTGTGGGGGTACAATATGTAATATTTTAATGCATTTTAATTGTATGCTATAAGGCAACAAAATAGGACAATTGTGAAAGGGGGTGTAGACTTTAAAAGGCATCTTTTTGGGTTCCCTGAAAATTGGACATTAAATCTTGAAGCATTCATTAACTCCAAAAGTGAATTCATGAAGTTTAGGAAGTAAAGGATTAACTTTTTCAAAAAACAAACCTTTGAGATTAAATGTTTTAAAAGAATATATGGTACTTTTGGTCTAAAGATACAGAAACAGCATATTTACCCTGCCATGTAGGTATCTATGAGGAAAGAATTAGGACACGTTGGATTTGAAGCCATGGCAAACGCAAATCTCAGAGAGATGCAGGGTCTTTTTCTGTATAATGCAAACCCTTAACTTCAATTACTGGGATGTGTGGCCCTCTGGGAAAGGGGCTAGCCAAAGGAGCAAACAATGTCCATTCCCAGCAGTTCCCAGATTACCTGGCGTGTATCCCCAAGGCTCATAGTATGAAGGGAAGACTCCAAGATGGCAGCCGCGCACAAATTCCTCATAGTCCATCGGCAACAGGGGGCTGGTGGAGGAGAGGAACTCTGGGTGGAATACGACCTAAAGAAGAGAAAGCGTCTTAGTGTCACTGTAACACCACTCACTTCAAGGCTAAGACAACAAACAACTAAATTTACTATTGTTCATGAACTTCTATAACAAATTCCTCGTCATGCCCTGAATACTGCAGCAACCTCTCTAGTGGGGCCAATGTATCAATGATCAGAGATAACTGCAACTCTTTGGCATCTACACAGCACATTAAAAGGAAAATCAGTGTTAAGTATCTTTCAGGAGTTAATTAACTTAAAATAATGGCACTTCAAACGTGTTAATTCTTGAGCAACCTCAGCCTCAGAATCAACCAGAAAAAGTGTATAGGACGGAGCAGGATCTTTACCAAACAGTGATCCAAAAACTTGATTTCATTTAATAAGCTGATATCGTCAATCTCAGTGAAACTGCAGAAAGATTTTGAATCTGTGGTTATAATTTACAACCTTATATAAATGTTTTTGTGGTGTTTAAGTTCTTCTGAGCTTTTGTCATGTCAGAGCTTCTCAGTTGATATGATGGTCAATCTACTACCTCTGCTTGCTAACCATCAGATTACAATGTATGAATAAGTGTTAACTTTCCTTACATTAGTATTCGGCTTAATAAAGGAGAACAGCAACTAAATATAAGAAGCCACTTTAATGCTTTATCCTGACTTGTGATGTGTCGTATAACATCAGGAACAAAGCCTACGTGGAAAATTCACTATTTTCTATTACAAAATTTGACAGTGTATTCTAGGTAGTGAAATAATATCTAGACAATTAAATGTGCATTTGAAAAGCAGCAAAACTCTTACTAACTGTAAAGCTATTTCTACAAATACTATCGTTCTCTTAATTCAATAAGCACCTTTCATTCATATACATTGCAAAAACACTATACCATTTTTGCACCATGATACTATAATAAGTTATCAGCATAAGTACATTATAAATATCTTAACCATAGATACATTACAATCACTTTTATAAAACTTTGGTTAATTATTATAAGATGATAAGATTATATATACTGTAACATAGTATAATTAAACCTTACCATGGAAAGTAAGTATGCTATTTAGTAAAATATTAGTGAAATTTATTGTACAGCTTTTCAAGAATCAATGCTCCTACTGTAATTTTGCACTTGTTATCCAGTCATAGAGATAAAGCTGTCTGATATACAAATAAATGGTCAATAACAATAATAATGGTGGCATAATGTGTATTTAAAAGTGATTGTGAATGAGACAATTCTTCATGAATTTGATTTGTGAGAATTTGTGAGTATATACAAATTTAATATACTATTTATTCAGTGGCTTCTTTTAATAATGTGGAGCTGCTTTAGCACAGCTGTCATCGCTGAGTGAAGGTTAGTGACAACATTTAGAATTTGATTCTATTTCATGTAAGCATCCTCCACATGGAGATAAGATAGAAACTCCACAACGCTAATTTAAGCATGCTAGTTTAGGATTCTGCATAGCATGGCCAAAAGTAACCCTCTCCACATGGTGAGCTGTTATTTTCTGCAAATTATGTCGACAGCCATAATTCTGTCATAACATCCGTTTGCTCATGTTTTTGCTCTGTGGTGCAGAGGGGGGCGCTGTACCTTGACTCGGTCCGTGCGGCTGTTGAAGAGACCGATGCGACGGATGTTGCTGAGAATGGGATCCGCGCTGTCATCTAACATGTTGTGCGTGGTCACTGGGGGAAGACTCTGGCGCTGAAAAAGGCCCGGCAAACCACAATTACCACCAGCAACGTACTTACTGTATGTCCTCGCAGTGAGGGAACGGCTGAAGCACTCATAAACTGACGACCCTTCTTCCCCCCGTCCTGCTAGCGAGTCTTTAAAACATTGATCAAACACCGATGGGTGTGCTCCTCCTGGAAACGTATCTACTGGGCATGAATGATTGGGGTGGAAAAGAACTCTGAATTGAAGCTGGAAAATGAAATGCTAAGACTTGTGAACACATGGGGAGATGATGTTGAAAAAGGAAAAGGGACGTGTTGTTTAGACTTATCCGACTCTTTACGAAACAATGCACATTACCGCTTAAAACCAGAGAAAAGAGGTGCAATCTCTGGTCAAAAAGAGGGGAGTGTGATTTTGAGAGGGTAAGATGGAGTGACTCATTATATCTGTAGTAGGCACCAAATAAATCTTCAAGGATATTCAATGTGAAGTTTTTTTAAATTCATAGAGACAGTGAAGTCAGGCTGCACTGTTTGAACTCTTTAGACACACTTTTAAGAAAAGACAGAAGAGATCGTTTGTTTTGTTTTTTAATACATTGGGAGGTGTAATGAATTCACACTGTCACAGATAATGCATTAAAATATGTGCATGGACTGGCAAACGAGTCTTTCAACTAATGTGAATCAGACAAAGAAAGCACCATGTGGGCTTTTGTTTCTGGTGTTTTTATGTGTTTACGGACTGGTACTAAACCTCAATTACTTTAGTAGGAAATCATGAAGGTCATCACAACAGCAAGTAAATATTGTTCATTTCCATACTATGGGATTAATACACTTAATTTAGTTGCAAAAACAGGATCCCAACATTGTTCATTAATAGAATGTGAGAGACCATTAGTCAATGAACCCAATAAAACCATTGCTAATGGCCTTTTGAACAGAAAATTGATCAAAGAGATGATTCATGGATGGACAATGAACTAATAATAATTCGTGTTAATTAATATTCATTCACTTGAATTCTGAAAAGACTGTTTCAAAGTCCGCTCCCTGGAAATGTAGGTTCATGCGTCAGAACGTGTCACATGGGTTTTCTTCTCGGCTGAAATCAGGGTTTTTATTTTCTCGATTGTTAGCTCAACTCCTCAGAAAAGCTTGTACACAAAAAGCACTCTTCTTTAATGGGCTGCAGCAGTGTTGAAGGTGTGGATGACCCTTTTAGCTAAGGGACTTTAAAATGAAAGTTGTTTGTTTTTTTTTAACCACAGCTTCCAATTTGTACAGGTCATGAATGATCCCATTATTCAAAAGTTTGTGCTGTATTCAAATGTATCACTATTATTTTTAACAGGCAAGAAGTAAGTGTCTGAACCAAAACATTCAGGAATTTTTTAAACTTTGATATGTGCCATTCATTTGAAATATCATTTATAGAAGCTTTATTTAAGTTTTGGACACATTAAATAATTATAGCATTCTCTGTAGTTTTACAAGAAGTTATAAAAGCCCAAAAGCTGTCTGAACCAAATAAGGGGAAGCCCCAAATAAAATAAAACAGCACTCCAAAAGATGCACTGACTCCTAATTTTTAACACCCTTTTTACCATTGGTGTGGTTTGCAATAGCCAAGGTTTAAATGTAGAATGGTGGATAGTCTGTTAGAATTTGCTCCTGTGCCTCTTTTGGCGATGCTAAGGTTCATGATTGTGTTCTTGTTTCATATCATCTTAATTACTGCACTGATTTTTAAAATTAAACTCCCTCCATATTCCAAGACAATTTTCCTGGTGGTACAAAAATACAATTGTAACTGGCACCGAATGACACATTCGGACTTCATGCCTGGCGACCCATGTGGTTTTGAATTATGCTCAAGACTCTGCCCCTAGCCAAAGATAAATCCTACACCACTACCCCTGATTACACCTGATCACCGGTGCCCACAGTTTCTACGGAACAACTGACACCCCCTGCTTGTAAACTGGAAGTAATAAATCTAAGGAAGCAATGTCTAAAGATCTAAAGATTGGCCTCCTTAGTACAATTAATAATAATGATTTCTTACACTTATATAGCGCTTTTCTGGACACTCCACTCAAAGCACTTTACAGGTAATGGGGACTCCTCTCCACCACCAGCAATGTGCAGCCCCACCTGGATGATGCGACAGCAGCCATAGTGCGCCAGTACACTCACTACACATCAGCTATTAGTGTGGAGGAGAGCAGAGTAATGAAGCCAATTTATAGATGGGGATTATTAGGGGGCCACGATTGGTAAGGGCCAATGGAAAATTAGTATGTTTAACTTTCAGTCCAGAACTGATATTTTAAAATGGAGAACCACTTAAACTGTCTCTATATCACCCGGCAACTCACAACTGGCAACCCACTGAAATTAAGCAGGTGTGAGCCTGGTCAGTACCTGGAGGGGAGACCTCCTGGGAAAGCTAATTTTGCTGCTGGAAGAGGTGTTAGTGGGGCCAGTAGGGGGCACTCACTCTACAGTCTGTGAGAGTCCTAATGCCCCCAGTATAGTGATGGGGACACTATAAAAAAAGGTGCCGTCCTTCGAATGAGATGTAAAACTGAGACCGACTTCCCATTATCTGTAATGCACTTTCAGTGGGGTGTCCAGTAAGTGGAGTGGAGCTTTGTAAGTGTAAGAATTACTGTAACCTAAAAGTCTTGTTTTCTGTCAGTTTCCCTGGCTCTGATTGCTTTGTTTTAACAGTACAGTAACCTAAACTGCTCCTTTCAGACTTGGATGACTTAATGTAGCTCAAAGCCGTTCTTAAGTCTGACTGAAATGTTGTTCAAAACTGTTAACCTTGTCTAAGAAAACAAACGTTTTGTATCAAGGCTAGAAATCTGAATTCTGAAAGAACAGAATTGCGAGCTTCTTGAATTTTATTTTGTTTAATATTAAGCATCCATTGTGAGTTGTTCATTTTATACTGTAACAACAATATGCCTTTTATAAAGCAACTTGAGATGGTGCTCACCATTAAAGGACCACAAAACAAAGCTGGATGGAGGCTAAAACGGTTGCACTGCTTCAGAGGTAGAGAAACTGCCTATTAGTAAAAAAAAATAATTCCCCCCAAAAAACAAAGTGCTTCCCAATGATGTTTCTTAATGTAATTTTTGCTCTTAGACTTTGGATCTAAAAATTATAAATAATTGCAAAGTTACCATGTAATGTGGTTACAGCCGACAAATTCCAGAGCAGCTTCAGGACAAACACTAATGAATTGTGGCTTCCTCTTTACTTACATTACTGTATCCAAACATCTGCAGTTTAGACACAGTATAACAAGGGATCCTGGATTCTTACCCTACCTGTGTTGCATAGATAGCTCTCTTCATGATGGTCATATCATCCCTATCCAGAATCTTCGTCATGTCCGGAATTTCTCCCCTGAAAAAAAAAAAAAACTTTCTTTACCAAAATGCTGATTAATAGAAAGTGAACGTGAGGATTTACGCAAGACAAGACGTAAATGGCACTGGTTCTGAGTGGTACCTTGCATTTGTCACCTTAGGTCACTTGTCCAAAGTGATGATTCAGCTGGTGACCACCTCCTGTAACCTCCCTCATTATCTTCAGTCTTTGTCTCATAATTGGTGTACAGAAGGTGGGGGTGAGTTGTAAAGCTCAAAGTTAAGTTATTGCTAGAATTGTTGAAGTGGAAAAGCGGCATTGTAGACAACTAATCTGCGCAATTAGCCCCTAATTAGCTTTTTAAAGTTTAATCCCAACAATATTCCACCGTGTCATATATAAATTCAACTTTGGTATATGATCAATCTTGGCTTTCTAAATTTTCCCCTTAATTCTTCTGGTGAAGTAATTTCTCCCTTCAGCTGATCAGCCATGTATCTGGGCTGGTGGCACATGATGCCCACCAGGTGTCAGAAGGTCGGTGTGGTACTTCAGTGTTGGATCAGGAAGGTCCCCTCCTAGATGTAAATGCTTTGAGATGAAAACCCAGTATATGGAAGCAAGGAATTCTCATTATAGGAGCCAATGTACTCATTATCTTAGTTACTTATGTCAAAACAGTTCTGTGATTAGATATCTTTGCTCTTCAGAATAATCAATGGTATTTTTATATGTTTATATCCTCAGGACTAAATTCTTTTATAAACAAGGGCATTTCAGACTTAATTCTACTGCTACACTATGCACTTTTTCCTTTATTTCTTAGTAGCAATCTGGGCAGTACAATGACAATGGTCAGTATTGTTCTCTCACAGGTGTTGAGTTCAGGGTTCTACTCCGGAATGAAGTTGGTTGTGTGTAGAGTTTGCATGCTGTCCCAGGGTTTGAATGGAGTTTCTCCAGGTGTTTCAGTTCCCTTTCAGCTTCCACAAAAATACAGGTGAGGTCTGATTGGCTGCTCTGCAGTGCCCCATAGGGTATACTTTCTAATCCCTGTTAGCGGGCCGATGGCATGATATGACATCTCCCAGTCTAATATGACATGCACAAGAAGAAGGAGTATAAAATTCACATTAAATTCTAGTAAAGTTTACTCAACTAAAGCAGAAATATTAGATTACTTTATCTTTGTTCTCTTAAAGGTGCTGCTCTTTCAGGATAATTTCCTCCATTACATTTAAAGGCAATGACATACTGTACACATCAGACTCAATTGAATCTATTTCTTCTACATGTAGGATACAATCACTACAAACCCCAGAACGAAGCAAAATATTCTGGTTCAGGCTCTTTCGTTGAGCCTGGCATACAGGACATTCTAAGCAAGGTCTACCCAGCACAGCAGGACAGAAAGGACACAGTTCTTGGTTTGGCAGCATGTTTTTAAGCAGTAGATAAAAGTCTGAGGAGATGATGAATAAATTGCATTATGAAATCATGCCACTGGCATGCTGGGGACAACAAAGTAGTGAGAACAGCCTAGCCTCTGGACATTAAAGAGCTTGTACATTGTATGTTATATAAAAGGTCTAACTAGAGTCACTTACTTTAATAATGCATCGTAGAGTTTTTTACCAAACTTCTCTTTTACCGAGTGTGCAGTATCCCTGTAAAAACAGAATGCTTTACAATTACAAAATGTATAACAACAAGCACAGAAAACAAACCATTGTATCCATGAATAAATTACAGAATGTGAACAAAATATTTTTTTTCTCAGATTGCTATCAGAGATGATCTACACGACTACTGAAAGAATGTTCTCCGGACAGGCGAGTCAAAATCTGATCTTTGTTACCAGCATTTCATGTGGTGAAAACCAAACAGTGGCTTCCAACGTAGGAACCCTATGAACACTGTCAAGCATGGCGGTGGGAGTATCATATCTGTGGCTGCTTTGCTAACTCAGGACCTGATGCCTTTCCATTAAACACCATATGAATTCAGTGTTATATCAGCATTCTAGAGGAGAATGTTAAGCTATCCATTTGTCAGCTGAAGCGAAGCAAAAAAGTGGGTCATGCAGCAGAAAAACACATACACATGCATAAACATACTCATAGAAGTAGATATACAGTACAATGGCTGAATTGAAAGAAAGTTTGGGCCGAGTGAAAATCCAAATCTAAACCCAACTAAGGTTTTTTGACAGGACCTGGGGCGAGCTGTAAGAAAATCTTCAAAAGTTCTTTATCATATGTTCTTTGTTCCCGCTCTCTGCCTGGATGGGTTGGTGATGACCACGCACTAGCCAAGGAGAAAAAGCTCTCCAGGAACATACCATGCCATGTGACACAGTTCCTGATCATGGCACTGGCATGCAGGGGGACAGGGTCTATGTGCAACAGGCATGTCAGGGGATGGGTCACATGGCACCTGTGCTAAACTGGGTTCTTTTGCCCTCATTGGGTGCCCATCATGGTCTCCGCTGCCCAACGATCAAGAGTTTGATCTTGGTCCTACCCCACTGGAACACTGGAAGCACCCCAGAGATTTCTCCCCTGACACCATGAGCACTAAAGCTTGGCAGATGATTGATCTGCAGCGGGTCAGTTGCAGGTTTAACAACTGTTTTTACAGCAGGAGATAAAGCAGCAGGTCCAGGCTTCATCTGCCATTAATCAAGTGACTGAGGAAGACCTTGACTGCAAACATGCCTTTTTCTGGAGACCCCTAGAGGCCAGGTCAACATGCCCCCCCTCTTCCCACCTGTCAGACCGTGGGCCTTATTTCTGGGTGCTGCCTTACCCGATATCTGTGCTGTATGCTACTCGGCATGTCTTCAAGGTTTTAACCACCCAGATCTTAATTCCTCCGTTACAACCTCAGAGACAACATGACATATTGGCCACGATGCTTAACCACTAGGGCCCTGCTGGTTCTGGCTTTTACCATGTATTACTATAGGTGCTTTTGACATGAACTTTAACGTGAAGGGAGGTGAATACAGTAGCCCTGGCTCCTTAGGTTGCTTGATTGCCCCTGTGAGGGTTCATCAACGAAGTCCAGGAGCTTTGCTATCCCAGTTTCTATGGCACCACATTCCTCGCTTAAATCAAAATTTCATCTTCTGGTGGCTATGCATTTTCCAGCTATACAATTCTTAATGCAAAAACAAGGACACATTCGTTTGTCGTAACAAACTCCATCAGTGTGTGCAGTGTATTATAAAAGAGGAAACTTGAAAGGGAAATATCTGTTCTCTCCTCCAGCCCATTAGCATATGGCATTTTCTAGCTTTTGAGTACCACTGCACGAGTTAGTGATTGGGTAATACAAGCAAAGCAATTCATGAAGTGATTTTCTAGTGACCAACATCAGTAAGGATCATCATTTTCCACTTACATTTTCATACAGCTATAGTCTGGTAGTTCTAAAAGCTCAAGTTCACGTTTATTTGTCATTTCAGCCATATACAAGTATACAGTGGAATGAAATATTGTTCCTCCTGGTCCACTGTGCAAATAAAGACAGGACACTGACATAGATATTGTAGACAAGGATACACATAGTGCAAAGTGCGGACAGAATACAATTCAATATACAAGATAGAATACAATACAATAAAATATACACAACACACTGGGGGGGATTTAAACCCTGTTTCTGGAATTGGAGTGGGTGCAAGTAGATTCCAGGGTGTTGAGGAGCCAAAAGACAAAAGACAAAAATGATTTCAAATACACCTAATCCAACATAACAAAACAACCATTTTGTGACAAACTTAATACATCTGAGTGCATACAAAAACTGCCATGTACAGAATAACTACAGAACTAGACTGGTAGCAGCAATGAAACCAGGAAAATGGCACCTTACCAGAGCTGTTTGCGAACTGCCTGTCCTTTCAGAGTCTCCACATTGAAGTTATTGGTCTTGGCCGGCATGATGAAAAACACCACCACAGTCACATCACTTTTATGAACCTAAGAAAGACAAACCAAGGAGTAATGTTTCACAGTGGGCTGGGCTTCAAGGATAACTGAAGCTTTTTGATTTCAGGGACATCTTGCAGGTATGAGTGAGAAAGGAACCTGCAAAAATAAAATGGTCGGTCTTTCCAACTGACAGATCTTCTGGAGCAGTGCACAAAACCAGCCCTGACTCACAGAACAAATACCTCACTGGACACACAGTTTCCAATTCAAACATTTTGCAAATCCTTCGCTCTCATTTTCAGCTCACTGGAAATCTTATAGTCTTGAGATAATGAACAGTAGTTTTTTTTTATCACATTAACATTAGAAGATTACTTATAAGAGTCACCCATTTACTTTGAAGAAAAAAAGGCTAAAAATCATTGTTTGCCACGGGCTTTTATATTGAAATTTTATTAGAGTTTTAAGGGTATTGTCTGGTGTTCTACAACAAAAATACTCTTTATGATAAAAACACAACTATGAATCATTAAATTTTGGGGCATTTAATAGCTGTTCAGATAGGTAAAAATTAGGCATTTTTTCAGTAACCTTTAAAACTGTAAAACATAACACAATATATTACTTAAGTAGACTCAAAGCAATTCCACAAAAACAAACACCATCTTAAACCTAAATACTATCTTCTCATTTGCAAACCTTATATTCCACGGCCTACAATTTCTCACTGCATAGCTTACTCTGTCAAACAAATATAACTGGATCTGAATAATTAAACCTTAGTTTATTCAAAAAATTGAAAGTGAAAAAAGAAAAAAAACTTTTTTTACCCTGAATGGGTACTTCTGTGATAATAGTTTGCTTCCTAGTTCTCTAATTAAACTACATTTTCTTTTTTGAGAAACTCCATTTCAAAGTGACATTATTATTTACATGTGAGCATATATCAGCAATTCTGTCTTTTTGTCGGATCTTAAGAATCCCCATAAAAAAAGGGATCACATTTTTAATATTTGTGCTCACAGGAGATGTCTGTAAACTGTGAAGCCTGACAGGTCTCAAACTACTGTGCTTCAGGCAGCCTGTAGGAGCATTTCTTATAAGAAACATCCCTTTCACTTTAACATAAGTAAAAGTAATATTGTTTTTGCTCATAATGCTAACAATAAAAAGCAGTAGAAAAATAAGATAAATCCAGGAGAGGGATTGAAAGGACCAACCTTGCTTTGAAGCATGTAGTACATGCTGTCATACATAACATATACATGAAGTTTAAATCAAATAATTAAAAACTGTTCATTATACAGGATGGCATAATGTGACAAACCATGCAATAACACATTCATAACCTTCAAAATAACAATATACAATTCTGTATTTATTCATACGTCAAATTCTGCATAGGCCAAAGTTAATCTAGAAATTACTTTTCAAATTATTTTTCAAACTGTGGCTGAAAACCTGATCAACACATTTGTGTTCTCCCGAAATTGACTACTGTATTGCTCTACTTGCTGGGGTACCTAAATCTACATTGAACAAACTGCAGTATGTCCAATATACGGCAACCAGAATCCTGCAGGTCAACTGCAAGTGATCACATTACTCCTATCCTGGAGTCCTTGCACTGGCTTCCTGTCAAATTCCGTGTGGACTTTAACATCCTCATGTTCACCTATAAGGCTGTGCATGGCTTAGCACCTCAGTAACTGTTTGAACTAATATCGCCCTACTTCCCACCTTGCAACCTTCGCTCTTCTAATTCTGCTCTCCTTACTGTCCCCCAAGCCCGTCTACATTGTATTGGTGACAGGGCCTTCTCCTGATATGCCCCAAAGCTTTGGAACTCTCTCCCCTAGGATATCAGAGAGTCACCTTCTCTTAACTCCTTCAAATCCAGACTCAAAACCTTCTGCTTTAGAAGAAACTTTACTTAACTGGTTCCATTATTTGCCCCTCTGCTCCTACTTTACTTAGTACCACCATCCACGGTCTCTTCTGTGTATTGTATGTGTTTTATCTTGTGTATTTTTTTATTGTTGTTGTCATTCTGTAAAGCACTTTGAGACGCCACCTTTAAAGGCGCTACATAAAATAAAGTTTATTATTATTTTATTAAAGAATTGGATTTGATCTTCTCTGTTTAACACAATTTGTGCTTAACCTGCTTGACCAAAACTAAATATACAAGATATTTAGTATTAATACACAACAACTGCTGGTTGCAGTTTCTATTAGAAGATGGGTTTTTCAGGGAATACTTTTAAAAGTGACACTTTGCTTTACACATCTGCTCTGTATTAACCAGGATAATCAAGCTGCAGGACACCTTCAAATTGGATTTCAGATGCAGTCTTATCTCTACCCTTACTATTAATGCTAACAATAATCCTAAAGCACATCAGAGCACCCCAGCAAAAAACACATTGCAGTACCTTATATGCTCTAATTGAGAATGCCTAATCCTCAGATTAACCCTTGTTTGGGCTCACAAAGAGTGTGTAAATATAGAGTGCATCAGAAACAGTGTGAGTGTCACCTATTATCATTAATATGACCTTCAGGATGATTCATTTACCTAATAAAGAAGGACAAAGTAGAGCGCATTTAATTTTTTCAATATACTGTATAACATTGTACAAATACTGTAACATTTATCATGAACAGCTTTAACAAGGTAATCAGATGAGGCTTCAGACAGATGCTTAATGATTCATTGGCATGCTAATTGAAGAGCTTCAGAGAGCCTTACCCTGAGAAGGAAGTTTAATCTCGACAGGGATTCTAAAAAGATATCTGCTCCTTTATTCGAGAATTCGTACCGACCAGCAATAAAGAAAAACAGTGTCTTGTCCAAATTGAAGTCAAGGTGCCTGTAAATGACAAAAATGTTGTTACTTTCAAGGACTACATTGCCTTCACATCACTTCTTGAACTTTACTGGTTTCTTTACTGCCAGTTAACTTGAATAGGCTAAAATTAAAAATAATGCCAAACAATATTTCACACTGGCGTAGTTTTCCTACTAAATGTTTATCAAGACGCAAGTTACAAACTTCTCCTTTCCTATATTTCACATTCATAACACAAATAACTAAGAGTATGGTTGTGCTGGGAAATACATACAAAATATTATTTAAATATTGAATGACTGTGGTTTAAATGGGAGATGTTAATATGACGCATATCTAACCTTGGATCTGTGTGTACATGAAACATTAATATACTAAACAAAACATTCCAGATTGGTTCTTTCTGGAGCTTTACAATCGATTTAATCACAGCTAAAGGCTGAGGATAGCTTACCCATAGAAATGTCCACGAACAAACTCCTGAATCCGTGCCTTATTCATGGAATGTAGGTTCTGGAATTCATGCACAGCAGAGAATTTTTTGACATTCAGGCCATTGGGAGTAACAACATCTGGAGAACAGACAAAAAAATCCTATTTACATTGTCCTTTGAACTTAGATTCTGGAATAACAATACGATGGGTAACATGATATACAGTATACCTCTGTGATTACTTCTAGACGAAGGTGATTGTGGATCAGTAGGTGGAGCTCTTCCCTCTGTACAAGAATTTCCAAACCAGGTCCTGACTACTTGATTATTTTAAATCCCATGGCACTGCTTGTAAGAGTAAATTAGTTAATTCCGGTGTCCTGCCTAAATTCCACTCAGGCCTATGTAAAGTTCCCGAGTCAAACATTAAATTAATTTCTCTCTTCTCTCTTATCTCTTGGTCTGCTGTGTAGTGGGGCGACTTTGTGTCATCCAGGTACTTCAGAGGGAGATGAAGTACATTCCCCACTATGTGTAAATTACTTTGGGATAATTGAGGATGAAAAGCATGACATAAATGCAAAAGAAAAGCTTAATAACATGCATATCATCATGCAGCTTTAGAAAGGGCCTTCCCAATGATAAAAACAGATAACATTTTTATCCACCTTAACCACCAGAAATCATACACATCTTTGCCAACTGTAAGTATGACACACACTGAAGCACACTGACATTTTCGGAATCAACCCAGACACTTTTTTTCTAAATGTTATTCTGGAACACAAAACAAATGGACAGGCGCAATTCTAAATGATTACATTTATTGCTGTAAAACCTTAGCTAAAGAACTGCCAGGAATCCTTAAAATTCATACTCCATAGTTGAAGACCACAGTTGAACATAGTTGTCCGTTCTGCACAGCGGAAAACTAGTTTTGTTTTTGGCCTTCCTGGTTCATAATGTTACATATAATTTAAAGCTATCTGCTCACATTCCCTGAATTATCCACGGTGTTCTCTCAAACTAAAACACAAAGCACTAGCAAAATTTGACTACTTCATGGAATTAACTTTTAAGTTGTGGACACCAGGGGTCTATTTTCTAAGATCACATTTTTCATTTGTATTTTAAACAATATACAGTATATAGTCTATATATAGTCATGGTTTAGCTGTAGGAACTAGCAGTGCATTCTGTACTTGAAATAACCTAGGAGCTCAGCTGCAGTATGAGAAGAATAAATTAACAAATATGCAATTTTTAAGCTTTGGTTAATAGATTATATTAAAAAGGAAACAAATATATACATGGTTCAGTTTTTCTTTTTGCAAATCAGGCATGCATGGCCTTGAGGCATGGATTTGTACTTTTGAAAACTGACTGCAGACCACTGTTTGAACACCGACTTTTGCAGGAACTTCACATAGTTCTGCAAACTGCTTTTGCAAGCATACTGCTTTTGCCATACATACATAATTCACAGTTGTGTGTACAGTAAGTAAGCAATTATTATTATTATTATTATTATTTTTATTAAATAGTCTCCTATCATTCATCAGCATAACATGGAATCAACAGGCCTCAAGCAGTACTATTGGCTAAGTCAGGACAATGCAGTCCCAAAATACATGTGGATTATTAAAAAAAATTATTCACAAGGAATAAGTCTTCAGTGGCCTGTTAGTAACAGGAACAGGGACAAGCCAAATACAGTATTACAATCATTCTCAATATCAGTTATAACAGACCCGTCTCACAAGCTCCTCACCTGGTTTCCTCTTGAGCATGTGGTCAGCTTCAATGGCAGTGATCTGCGACACAGTGGTAAAGACATGGGCGCAGTGCACAGCAGCTCGCTCCATACAGTATCGGTGATAGATCTGCCGCTCGCCGGCTTCCTTGTCAATGTTGAACTAGACTCAACACGGGGGCAGACACAGACAACAAAGACAACCTTAACAACTTTCAGTGCCACTTTCTTGGGACTCTTCTGCTGTTACCCAACAAAAGCATTACCGACGTCCCAGTTTTTCCAACTCCACCCTGACAAGAACAACAAGGCACCATTTAATGAAGTGTTACTGTGAAGGATGCAGAAACATGAGCTTGGTAGGACCCTTAACATCATTGTTGTTATGACCTGTATTTGCTCCTGTGGGTTTCAGTCCACAAATCTTCTCACTTTTCCTCTTTTCCCTTTACAGGATGATACTTTGTGTTCCATCTTAATTTGTCATTTAAAAACACTGGAGTACCTCTGATTAATTGAAAATAAATATATAACACTATGTGGAGCCTTTGAGTTCCCAAAAATAAGAAACAGGACAATCAGTTCAAATGCGTGAACTGCTACCATGCAATCTTGAGATATACAGCTGTTGATAACCTGCCCATTCTACCTCTGGTGTGGGGAGCTTTAAACCTAACATAAACAAAAACCATTTCATATTGTACTCAGTAATAAGGAGTTTAATTCCGAGGTTATAATTTGAGGTTTACAATCTTCCCTGAGCTCAACTTACTTTTTCCTTGAATCTCTGCACATCCTCGGACTGCGCTCTCAAGACACACGATGAATTCTTTCAAGTGTATCAGATACAGAGCCTGTCTCTTCAGGGTACGGTGACGCTTTAAATATGTCACAAAAGGGCTCTGATTAAGCTTCAGCCTAAAAGGTTAAACATCAATTGAATAGTTCAGAAGGGCCAAGCCTGTCACAACATAACTATCGTGGAAATCTCTTCTCTAACTTGAATCCCAAAATGCTTGCTTCATATCAGCCTTCAGGGAATTGCCTATCTGTATCATTTAATAATCAAATCAGCCCACAAGCTTACTGTTTCCCTTGGGCCAGGACTGACCTTTATACAGCCAAATAGGGCCTCATTAGGTCCTCTGATCTCCTAGTAAGTGTTACTGGGAGACATGGAACATGTAAATGCACTATACACAAGTAATCTTGAGAAAATGGTTCCAATACTCAGAATAATTGGTCATGGTGTTGTCCTATAAATGTCAAGCTGCCTTGGTATACTGAAAATATTAACTCCCTCTACCTAAATGGAATCTGACCTGTGTAAAACATTATCACTTCAAATATCAGCTGTAAAAAAATAAATTGAACATGATTTTGCAGGTCAGATAATATCAAAAGGATTTTATTCCTGTTTGCTGTAATAGACAAGGAGGAAGCCTGAATGCATTTCTTCTTTAAGATAAGTTTCAAGCACATCACTACAGAATATAAAAAATACATAGCATATAATAAAAAAAACTCACACAAACATAAATACACGTAACAAACACATTGAAGCACAACAGATACAAGATACATGTTTCAACCCAATCAATGAAAAAATATCAAGATTATGCCACAACATAGGCAAACGTTTAAAAAAAGAAGGGCAATAATATGTCTCTTAAAATTTAACCCAATCATGAAAAGATTAGGCAACAGATTTTATTTGATAATTGGAACTCAGAAGGTTAATTGCTCTGAGGAGCCCTAAAAAGTAGCTGCATGTCCCTCTGTTGTAACCTGGCAAAAACTACTTAATATTCATGGATGCCTAACTTTGCAAATGGAGATTCCTGCTCTCAGGAGAATCTCAAGTGCTCTTTCATTCTTGCACCTAAAACAACTTTATAAAAGCGTTGATTTTCTCTGGTGTCTGTACAGACTGTACAGTTAATCACTTCGACTTATTCATGGTACGGTAAAGATAAAGGCATAATGGCCTTTATTTTAAAGAAATAAAGATGCAAAGGTACTGTTCCTAGCAAACAGCACTATATTGAAGGATTTATAAATGTGTAGAACTGTTTCCTGAAAGACATAACTTAAAGTGAGTATGTGTATGGAAACAGCTCACTGCTGTATATGATCATTTATTTGCCAAGATATAATTTTTAGCCATGACAGAGAATCCCATCTATAATCTAAAACACTCGGTTACAGAATCTGCAGCAAATGGACACAAATGAGGAATTAAGACCTGAATTTCTGACCATCTTTTTTGCTCAGTACATCTACATGTCACTAGCAATTATATTAGTGAATTTTTAACTGATCTGATTGTCTGACTGGCAAATGCAACACACACAAAACACACAGTCAGAAAGTGGGAGTTAAATTTCTCCTTGCAGTTGAATTTCCGACAATATGGTTAGCCCAAAGCAATCTCAGATTCAAACCTTTTCAAAACTGATGTGCCTATTACTAAAACACAGATCTGACTGCTACATCTTTACTATTGCCTGGGTCTCCTTAAAGTTGCGATATCTTTGTTATGAATTCTAAACTTGGAGGCACTTACTTTATACTATCAAGTAGTATGAGAAGATTTGAGCAACAGAACCAATTTGGCGAGAGTGGCAGCAGTGATAATGCTCTTGAGAGTAAGGACAAACTTGCTCACATGACCACTGTTATTGTTTACCAGATGTGTTTGCCTGTCTGTGCTCCATGTCCCAGCCAGGGACGGGCCATAATATGGTACTGTATCTACTAGGACTGGATTTCAATCACTAAAGTGTGCTTACCAGTAACACCCATTTGCACTGATCTTCCAATAATCCATGTGTCACCTGAAAGCTTACTCATTTAATCATTCTGAATCTGTAAATGGTGAGTATACTACAAAGGTAATGTCAAATTGATCAATCAATCAATAAATTCACTAATAAAAAGGGGTACTTTCTACTAACCCAGCTTATTGGGGTTTTCAACAGCTAAATGACCAAAGATCTCATCCAGATGTCTCTCATTCAGATACTAGATACAGCAGCATGGTTTGGCATCTTGTTCCACACAACCCTTTATGTAAAGAAGTGCTTCATTTACCAGTTTTCATTACACTTCCCAGCAGTTTTGCAAGAAATCCATAGGGTTGACTTTATTAAGGATAATAATAGGATAATAATCCTATCTCCCTCTGTTCAAGACTAAAAAAGGTTCAATTAATTTAGTCTGTTAGTGATGGACATTCCTAACTGTCTAGGAATGTATCAAGTATTCTAGACGGATACCAGAGCATCATCTTTCTTGCAGGTGTTATTAATGTATTGCATAATGTTAACATAAGAACTCCCTATTTAAATTCTAAATTAAATTCTACACTTGTTACTACCATATGTCCCAATATTCAGTTTAATATAACTTCTCCTCTGTGCCTAGATTAAAAAAATAAAATAACATGCCTACTGTACATAATCACCCACGTTTTTCTCATAAGTAACCTCTTCAGACTCTGTTTTCCATTTCTTGTTTCCATTTCTAGATTTTCAAATAAAACTGCAATGCAAATGGTGTTTGCAATGAAAACAGGTATCTTACACAACTATGTAATTCACATAATACGCATGCTTTATGATTTTTTAAAGAACATGCAACAGCTAACTATTTTATATAACCTGTTCACTGACTCAAGTTCACAAGCAGCTATCTTTTTTCTGTGTCGGGGTGGAGTTCTGGTTGATTGCTGAGGATATACAGTGCAAGCTAGTCTATGCAAACTATGCATTGAAAGTTTTTTATTTTTAATTATTTTTATTTAATTTGTTTTTCACTTTAATATTGTTGGTTACAAGATCTTATTGAAGGTAAAACATTATCACTTCAAATATCAGCTGTTCTGACACAATTTGTTTTGGTTTCAGCCTGTACATCAGCAAAAGCTGAAATTTTAATAAGGGTGTGTAGACTTATAAAATCCACTGTACACTACTGCGATGCATGCATCACAGTCTAGTATTCTACACTGTCTAGGTTTCAAGGGGCTGACTTAACTACAGCCACAGGATCACCTGTTACATCATCCCACCATAGCTGAAAAAGTTTAAAAATAGAAATGCAATCCAACAAGATCAGGAAACAAAATTAATATCTGTCAAAGAAACTCCCGGTGGGCATAAGGGCTCATAAAAAAATAACATTAACAGAAATGCAGAAACAAAAACAATATTAAATTAGCAAGACTGACAGAGTGGTTCTTTTTTTTTACCTTGTCCAGGTTGTTGTAGAAGTCAGCATTGCCTGCACACAGGTAGCGCCCCAGCAGTGTGGCATGAGTAGTGAAGATGGTTGCTATGGGGATTTTTCGGGAACGGCTCAGAATGAGTCCTGCTCCAGCCTGCCACTCGTGGAAATGAGCAATGATATTAGGCTTGTCCTGGAACTGGTCAGTGAGCTGGAAACAGAAAAAAGCGCTTTGACTCCTGCTTCCTGGCAAGGCTAGCTCTTGTTGCATCAATGAAATGATGGGTTCATGAAACTTCATAATGCATAGAATCCAAAAAATACTTCAACCTTGATATTTCCAGCTCCTTCACACATCTTTTCTTGAACACTACATTTCAGTGAATTTCAAAACAGTTGCCCACGCATTACCGAATTTGTCCTTATAATAATTAATAATATAATAATTGCTTACACTTATATAGCGCTTTTTCTGGACACTCCACTCAAAGCGCTTTACAGGTAATGGGGACTCCTCTCCACCACCAACCGGCGCCTGTTTACAGTATAGTGTCCCCGTCACTATACTGGGGCATTAGGACCCACATGGAGTGCAGGGTGAGTGCACTAACACCTCTTCCAGCATCAACTTTAGTTTTTCCCAGGAGGTCTCCCACCCAGGTACTGACTAGGCTCACACCTGCTTAGCTTCAGTGGGTTGTCAGTGGTGAGTTGCAGGGTGATATGGCTGCCGGCATATAGTTTGAACATCATGAGCCCCAGATGAAGGCACGTCTCCTTTGACCACAAGCTCATCTACCTCTTTGAAGAACCAGGTCGTCAGAGAGCCGAAGATCAAGGAATCACTGGCCTCTCGGTCGTGAAAAGGAAGCCCAATCCCACAGGTATCCCAGAATTCCCCTTTCCACCTGTCCAGGTTCCAGGCAGAGGAGGCGATGTCAAACAGGAGGACATAGGGGCTGCCCTCAATCAGCCACCTGCCAAAGTGCAGCTGCAAAAGGGAGGGAGTTGGCTGATCAATGAGCAGTCAGCCCTTTGGCAGCAAAAACAATGAATGAATTAATAAGAGTTGAACTGGAATGCACGCGTGGATACATGGGCCGTGAGCTGTACAGCATTTGTGACTTATTTGAATCTATTTTTATTCCATGTCCTGGATTAAGGGTGTTGGTTAAGAAATTATATAAATATAAACTTCATGTGTAACCAATAACTAATATTACATCTCTCTGATGTAACAGTCACTAAGACCGACCCAAAATGAGAATACTGAGACATGACTAGGTATACAGAAGGGTATCACAGAATTAATTATTTAAGATTTAATTATTTATTTTTACACACATTTTTTACTGCTCAATCAATCCATTTCTCAGCTCATTCAATTTTTCACATTTACATTTTTAACAGTCCTCATTATTTCCCCCATGCATTGTATGTTATAGTAACATTTGTACATTTAATTTTTACAAAAAGGCAATTTCATCCATGAAATACTGTCTTGAAGGTTAAGAATGTAACGCATATGAACAGTATCTAGAAAGCTTTTATGATGATGATTTTTTCCTATTTTGACATTCAGTCAAGGTAGACAAGAAAAAATACCTGGATTCAAATTTATATTCTAAACACAGAGATCTACATCAATCACTAACATTGAAAACTTCAGCAGTTCAGCCTTCTGAATATCACCATATTTTCTTTTCATTTCTGCGAGGACCGCTGCTGCCAATAAAGGAATTATTCTGCCACCTGCTGGGCGTATTCTAGTATTGACTGGATAGCAGGATAAAAAAAATCTTGAGTTGTCCAAACACAACAGTTGTCAACGAAACAAGTAAAGGTTTATTCCATGCTGAAAAGAGAAGAAAAGAAACAACGTTTTGCCGTAGAGCCTCCTTTGGGCTTTTCTTGACACCTGAAGAAGGCTCCACAGAGGGAGTGTAGTGTTTCTTTTCTTCCCTTTTCAGCATGGAATAAACCTTTACTTGTTCCTTTGCAGCCTACGCCTGCTGACGCAGCTACCTACTTGAAACACTTGTCAATGTCGAGAGTGTCAATGACAAATGTTCGTGCACACTGACAGGTCAGCAAGGGAAACAGGACTGTGTGCCAAACCATTTCAACTGTAGTACTAGATTACAGAAAAGAGTTCTGACCTTTTTTTTTTTCAGTATTTTTTTCTTTGGTTTTGTTTTGGAAGCTCAAGAATGAGTAACAAAGAAACATTTGTACTGTAATGAATAAAATCTCTGAAAACCCTTGTTGCCTCACAGAGGGGACAGCTGGGGTACTTGTGTTACAGTCACAGTGAGGGCTATTAAGTCAAATATATCCGTAATAATGCACCTAATAATGACTCACTTGCTCTGACTCTCCAGTGTGAGAGTCTGGCCAACTAATAAGTACAGAATGAAGCATGAAAGCCCATCTGAGTGAGGTTTTCCAAGGCTGTTCATTTCTGCGAACCTTCTTGTATAGAACATCCAGCCCAAATTTACTGCTCATGCACAGATTTAGCCTAAGCAGCCTAAAAAAAATCGGTCATTTCACATCTGTGTGTGTGGAAGCCCAGTCATTGCACATCAGCAATCACTGTATAGTGCAACTTTTGGAAGTACACAAAAAAGTAATTAATTCTTCCACAGAAGGAGGTAAAAGATTTTACTGTAAGTCAGCAGGATACATATAATTTGCTAGGGAATTCCGAGCTCGCAGACGGATAACAGGATAAACAGGAGACAACCACTAAAATGATGCAGAACAAGTGGACTTCCTCCTTAAGTCACAGAAAACTTAATCTACCTTAAAAGGTTTAACCCACTGACCTTAACTGCTCCTTCACTGTTCCCACCACGCCATCCCTGTACGGCAACTTACAGTCTTGGAATTTTCCTTATTGGGATTAGAGCTCAAAAGAAGCTGAATGGTGTTACCTGGCAGCCACTGTTCCTGAGGTTCTCCATGGCCTTTTGAATGGCAGGATTGGGCGGATCGCACAGTTCCACCTGCGTCTTCACGTTGTGCTCAAAGTATGGCCCCACCATGATAAAGTTCTCCCCCCACTCATCCACTGTGATTTTGGCTTTGGTCTGAATTACTGTGTAAATTCCTCCAACTGCAGGTGAGAGAATCATAGTGAACAACAAAGATAGACAAAGATAGCATTGACGAAGGTGACATCATTGATGACAAAGAAAAACAAACACCATTCTTAGTGTTTTATACTGCAGCTAGACATTTACAGAATCATAGGTATTACGAGCTGGCTTGTCCAATTCAGTACTTTTAAGTAAATGGATAACTTTTCAGATACAGCACATCAGCATCTCACATATACTGTTTATTCTCCAAAGTTACCAAAAAAATGAAACATCCATTTAAATCAATTCATTATATTTCTTCAAACCCAACTTTGAATTAATCAATATAACACAAAAAATCAGAGCTCTTACAGAACATTCACAGAACAACATGCTTTGAACTATCATCTGAATTATCACATGACAGTGCTAGCAATAGTAGTGGTGTAGTTTATAGATGGTTAGATCTCTTCCATTAATTATGAAACTACAAGGAATCAAAGGTGTAATCTTATCTAAGCAACACTCAAATTGGCCAGAGAAAGAGCCCAGACTGATGGAAGCTACTTTACAAAAGTACAATTCAGTGCCAAAGGACAGCACTGATCAGCACAACACTCAAGATGCTTGACTTTGGTAATCAATGCTGCTTCTGTGATGTAAACCCTTGGAAAACATCCATGTTACTTTTAAACCCTGTGACAAAGCCAAGTACTTAAGCCTTAAATGTTTCAATACATTGGACTCGACAGTTACAGTTCTTCATAGTTCACAAGCAGCTGGTAGAACTGCTTGCTTAGTTGACTAATCTTCAAGCGAAGATATTCTGGATTTAAAACCAATCCTTTCTTCCAGTAGTAAGTATAGAGCTTCCTAGAATCCTAAGGGGTTAGTTGTAACAACCTTTAAGGCTGCTGACTGAATGAAGGTCTATTGCAGCCTGTATCATTAGATCATTGCTTTGTGTAAACTGGGAACCTTAGAACGTTATTGATTTCTGAGCCAATCTAAGCAAGAAAATGAATTCTCATTCTCAATGATAAGATTATGCTGAAATATTTATATAAGCATGTTAACCTGTATAGTACAGTGACATAAGGTAGATATTGAATATACGGTAGTATGCATAAATCTTTAAGTTAAATGCTTGTTTTGTATGTGTTTCTTTAAAAGCAGAAAGATGTTTCTTTAAACTTAGAAAGGCATAGCATTTATAAGGAGCTTTCTGTAAAACTTTCTGAAATAAAGCTGTTTTGTAAAACTAGTACCATATAACCTGGTAATATACATATTATTGTCTCCAATTCAAACATTTTACTTTTCTGACATAAATGATAAAACATCATAATTATCTAATTCATGTAGAATAATATAGGGTATTTCACATTCAGAAAGATTCAGCATGCCCTTTCAATCTGGCAACAGAGAAGACAGTAATAGAGTGGTGTTTCATTAGGATCCTTAAATGACTATTCTAAGTGACATTATGGAATCAGACTGCCTCTAGGAAAAAAAAACAGACACCAGTAACCACACAAGCGCAAACTTTGTGCATTATATAACTTTAAAGACTCTAACAAGAGTTTAAACGTGGTTTTTTCCAGGCACTGTATTTATTTAAAGATTAATATTTAACTACGTGGAAATCCATGTTTTCCAAACTTTCAAAACAGACCCACATCGATATTAACCCTGAGGGTGAAGAGTCTATTTTAAAGCTCTTTAGCATATTACTTATGGGGACATAACTTTTTTTCCCCAAAACAAACTGATATTTTAAGAAGGCTAACTGAAAAATCATTTAGATTTCAATTTGTGGTGTTGTGGGTTTGTAGCCTTCAACACTGCCAACAATTTCAGTACCTCCATAACAAACATATCAATTCAGTGCAGGTATTTAATGCAGTACAGAATTATGATATTTCCTCTGATATAATTAAATTACATATTTATTGGCTATAGAGATCAGTGCATTACTATGCCGTGCTTTGATGAATCATAAATAAGTACAAACTACTTATAAAAAACATAGCAAGCCATTCAAATAAATCAGGAGAAAAGGCATACTGTATACAATAAATGCACCAGGCTGATTTTAGGTTGATCCTTGACAAAGGTCAATCTCACCACTGTAGAAAGAACACAATAACTTACATAATATGTATACATTACATTCTGTTTTCAGAACTCGTGAGTGTCTACTTTAGTAACAACCCAAAATAATTCTGCCTTGAAAGGCAGAATTATACAATGAACAAATACCTATTCAAATACATTTTCTACATACAGTACATTGTAAATACTGTATGTGATAAGCAAGCAATGGCTAAAAGACTAAAAGAACTTAATACGTTTAACCTTGAATAGAGAGGACTACTACAGACAAAATTAATTCTGTGGATGTCTTTAGAATCAACAGAGAAACAGCCAGAAGGACTCAAGTGGAAATCACTCGGAAGCACACTTTAAAATGAGAACAGGAGGCGCCGTTTTACTCAAAGTGTTGTGGGTGACTGGAACAAGATACACAGCCATGCTGTTGAAGCTGATACCTTGGCTTCTTTCAAGAAACAGCTGGATGAGATCATTGGATCAATTAGATACTAGCTGCCAAATGCTGTAGAGATCCTAATGTCCTCTTCTTTCCAAATTTTGGTCCTTTTTATAAATTTCACATTTTACCACCTCTAGAAATAAAGATTATACTAAAATTCCAACTTTCATGCTACCCTGACAGTCTTCTTTCTGCTTAGTTCTAAAATATTCACATGCAAGATCAGCAATTTATTTTTTTGATGTGGCAGCTGACCAATGACAACTTTCTCCCCTTATATAAATTGCAGCACTTGTTTGGCACAGACAGCTATCTTCTGGAAAGCCAAAAAAAAAAGTTCAATTTTATAACAAAACTATTACTGACGGTATTTCAATATAAAAATGATTTTAGTTGGAATTTCTGGACTACTTCTTCAGTTGAAAATTTGAAAGCAAAATCTACACAGACTTTTGGTGCCACCTGTTCTGCAGCAGCACAGACTTAAATGCTGTGCCTGATAAGATCTGCTTCCTACCACACTGGGGGAGAGTAGTTTGTGATGGGCTACGCCACGTGTTCTATTGTAGCCTTCATCATCACAGCACACCAAGAATGATGCGTAATACTAAACCATCTGCAGGATAACAGATCTGACCTATTAGCAGTGACACTTCATCTGTGTCTGCTGAAACCAGCCAAGCCTTTCCAACACATTTATTCATTGAATTTTAGGGTTTCGACAGCAGACTGGCCAATTCCTAGCAGAGATAAGTTATCCAAAAACTTTTTTATTTCCTTGTGGGCTTTTGTTTGATGGTCAATTATCAAAACATTTTGCATTTTTTTCATCAGTCTGTAGCTCGGCTTGAAAGCGTACTTTCTTTTAACCAAACAAATAAGAAAGTGGAACTCTGCATATACAGTAGATGTCTCAGCAGGCTGTTACATAACAGAAGCCTGCCATTGGAGGGATAATCCTGCATTTCTAAAGGATGAGGAGATTGATTCAATGTCAATTATTAACTGATAAGAAACACCTCCCCCTAGGCAGGGTAGCCTTTGCGATCTATTGGTAACAGCAGTGGGGAAGTTACTTCTGATCCTGAATTTTTTACACCGTATGTATTAATATCTCAGCCTTAAAGCAGAAAAACAAGTGAAGGCTTTTCATTTAAGTAACCGGTCTTTAAATATGTTAGGAACAAAAAGACCCATATCGTTCAAGCAGTGATTTCTTCAGGTAACACTATAAAATAAAATGTTTGTTGGCATTATTCCTAGCCACATTCATGCTTCATTAGACTCCATTACAGTTCTAAATAAGCAACACAGACCTGATTACTAAGCTGCTAGATTGGTGTGACTTAAAACCCCTCTGAAGATTTTAAAAGCCTCAATAATTCACTATTAAGCGTGCTTGCAGACATTCTTATTGCAACACAAGATCTGCATTTATAAATTACTGTTGTGTTTCTGTGACTCCCAAGACCTCTGCATCGCCACTAGATTCAAAATACAAATTTCTGGCTCAATGCAAAGAACTATCGTATTAGTATTTGTAATTACGTAGACATAATTGACCAACAGTGATGAAAACGCTTCTGTTGAATCAAAAAACAAACAAACCAAAAAAACAAAACAAAATAAAAACACCAACCCCGAATTCATGTCCTGTACTACATGTAATTCTACACATGCGTTGTGTACGTCTGAGATGAGATCCTCTGTGAGGAGAATGTTTGCAATTATTAGACAACTTCAGCTGTATTGTGAAATTGATCATCACTAGGCCTCTGTGGCAACAGGTTAAGTAAAACAGTACGTGAAATACTGAGTGCTCCCGCAAGCGTCCAGTCTTAACCAACAAACGAAGTGCTCTCGTTACGCGTCCCATTTCAAAATGTTACAAACCTTTATTAGTTACTTCCCAGGCCACCTCAAAAAGCATTAGATCTTCCACGGGTAGATCTTCGTCTTCCCATAAGGGAAGCCCGTTTAAGGACGTCATTGACAAAGATCTGGAAAGCGGCATGTTGTTTTCAAAGTGTAGGAGAATCCCTTTAAAATATACAGTCTGTATTAAAAATAAAAATTGAACTCTTTAAAAAAAAATCCCCGACTCCTTTCACAGGTATCACAATGCTTGTTTTAGCTGTGCTTGGAGTACAGCAGAACCTGTTTTGCCTTGACTAGCGTTGAGAAGATAATAGGTTTTAAAGTATCTGTCTGCTGGAATTAAATTAAATATAATCCTGCGGATTTTCTGGGACCCAAGCCGGGATAGTGGGAGCATTGAAGAGCTCTTCACTGGACCACTTGTCACGTAAAGACACACTGCTCCGCCTACATTTGGTAGACGTTTCTGACACGGTAGCGTGGAGAGACCTCTCAGCTTTCTGGCCTGGGATTTAAAGTCCAGTCCACGCAAGGTGAAATATCTGTCAGTCCTATAGTGGGTGGTGGAGAGGCCGCCCGGAGGTTAGCGTATGTAGCGCGGACAGGTGAGGATCGGTTTCCCTGCCGTTTTCTGCCTCAGACAAGACAACATCTCTGAGAGGCAGCAGTGTATCACTGCTGGCATCGTTCAGAAATTCTTGTTTCCAAAGGTATTAGTTGGGGGAAATAATGGCGGTAGTAATAGCGTTAGTATTTTAATATACTGCTGGCAATATACTAATACATTGACAAATAGACATTGCTGCAGAAAATGTTTTTTTTGTCTTCTCCAGGTTATTGTCTTACTGTATTTCTATTAGAAATCATAATAATATTATTTATTTAGCAGAAGTAAAAAGACTTTTAGGGTCATCTATTCAGCCTCACACTGTTATAGCACTGAGTACATTGTGTTGACACAGTACAAGTTGACACATCTGTGCAATGGATTAATCGCTCTCTATAATCTGCAGGGCAGGCATTGTTTTGATTATGTTTGTTCGATAATGTTTTATAAGGTTCCTGCCAGCACCAAGAAATATCACTTTGTTTAAAAATGTCAGATTCAAATAAATTTATTGACATAACTGATTAATTACAGCATTACTAAACTAAAATGTAGGAGATTAGCTGAATATATACAACAAAACCTTTATTATTATTATTATTATTATTATTATTATTATTATTATTATTATTATTATTATTATTATTATTGAGGCTCACTGCCTGTTCCTCTGGCTGTGAAAGAAGATAACATACTGTGCTGCATCTCTATTGACTGCTTAGGTTAGTGAATAATGTTTGGCTTATCCCACAATATTTCTTACAAAAGATTCATCTCTGTCTCAGCTTCTCCCTGCTAGCAAATGGGAGGACAGCCTGTCCTCACTGGAAAACCACATCTGTTTGTGTTGTCCCGTTTCTATGGCCAGGCAGTGGTCACTGAGCCTGTCTTCTCTGCGTAGTTCAGTTTGTCCGTGTCTCCTAGTTTCTCAGGCCAGGCAGGAGTTACTGAACATGTCCTCTCTGTACAGCCAGGTCTACCAGTGTAACCCAGTTTCTATGGCCAGGCTGTGGCCACTGAGCCTGTCTTCTCTGTGTAGTTCATTTTGTCCGTGTCTCCTAGTTTCTCAGGCCAGGCTGGAGTTACTGAGCATGTCCTCTCTGGACAGCCAGGTCTACCAGTGTAACCCAGTTTCTATGGCCAGGCTGTGGTTCTTGTCCTCATTCGGTATGAAATTCTTCCTGACAGTTTCTATGGGTCACTTAACTTGCACTTTCTCAGGGTGTGTTCCTCACTGCTGTCCCTCAACCAGGTCAGATAATCAGCCAGTGTGGATATTTAGGACCCAGTAACATTCCCAGTTTGTTTTGTATGCGTCTCTCAGCGTGTGAGGTAAAAATCTGTCTAGGTGAACTCATGGTACTTTGTTGACCTCTGCAGGTTTCTTCTGTGTACTACAATTTCAACAATATTTGTGACCAAAGTACTGCATACTCTTAATAGATTTGTGTAAGGTAGCGTCTTAAAACATTTGCCATGCTGCATACATTTTTGCACATTGTCTTATCCCAGCACAGTAGAAGTATGGTAGCTGCAAATATATCTTTGCTCTACCAAGTCAGCAATGTGGAGAAATTTGTAGGGGTTTTAGCAAACGTAAAGATTGCTCTAGTAAATCAATAATAATTCATTTATAATTGCTTACACTTATATAGCGCTTTCTGGACACTCCACTCAAAGCGCTTTACAGGTAATGGGGACTCTCCTCCACCACCACCAATGTGCAGCCCCACCTGGATAATGTGACGGCAGCCATAGTGCTCCAGAACACTCACCACACACCAGCTCTCAGTGGGGGGGAGAGCAGAGTAATGAAGCCAATTCATAGATGTTTGCTGTATAAACGGATCTTCAGATCATCACTGTAAATGTGCTCTTTGTTCACAATTGACACTTCTGGTTAAATAAAGAATTTACAAATCTATCTTTCCTGCTATCTGACAATTACTGTGTTGGCATAATAAAAGATGTCCCAAAAGTGAGATATGGCACACAGTAATTAAGAATCAGAGAATTTTTTTTGAAGTACTGTATTTGATTATTTGTCCACTAGCAGAAATATTTATTAAGTGCACTATGATATAACTATTCTAAGTTAAAGACAATTTAAGACACAAAACCCAGTAAATAAAGCTGATCAATATTTGTTTTTTTTAAAGAGGAAGCTCCTTTCAAAATGTATCACAAATGTACTTCTCGTAATCAAAGCAGAATAAGTAATAGTTTTATTCCATGCTGAAAAAAAGAAGAAAGAGAACACAACGTTTCGGTCGTGGAGCCTGAACGACCGAAACGTTGTGTTCTCTTTCTTCTTTTTTTCAGCATGGAATAAACCTATTACTTGTTCCTTTGAAGCCTATGAATGCTGACGCAGCTACCCACCATCATAGCAGAATGTAAAGCAACCAACATCGCGTTACATTGTCACATTGTTTATTTTCTAAAACGCAAAGCTTTTTTGGTAAGAAAAATACTGAGATCCTAGGACGCCATGCATGATCACAATTTAACGGTAGTACGAGGCAAGAAACACACATGTACACACTTTACAAAAAAACAACAAGAATCGACTTGATGAGGGAGAGAGAGAGCCCTCGTTGGCAACATGCGAACTCCAAACATAAGGCAGTCATTTCCGGCATCGAACCCAGGACTCAAGCTGTACAGTAGCAGTGTAACCATTGAAAACCAAAGGAAAATAACTGATTATTTCATGCAGATATTTTATTTGTGACGTTTTGTGTGAAAATATAACGTCACATATTGTGACTTGACGATATGTTCGTTTTCAAATAAAGTGAATGCATTCGCATAAAACAGAAGTTCTCTAAACAGTGAAAAGCTGTAAAGGACTACACTGAAACTCAGAAACATGATCAAAGTGAAGAAGAGCGCTACCATTCTAGTTATTTACTAGAATAAAATGTATTGATAATTTCCCTTATTTATTTTGCTCTAACTTGAATTAACAAAGGAGTCCGAGACGTCCGGATATGTAGAATCTGAACGATTTGAGAGAGCCTTTCACTGAGAGCGGAAAATCGGACGCAGAGAAGATAAATGCTCCTGAGGGTTAAGGCATTCACAATTGCTGCTCGCTTTGAAAATTTGGTAATTCACTCTAGAATTGTAGTCCATTAATCCACGTTTTAAAATAAGAATTATAACAATAACGGTAATTATTCAGGATAAATTGCATGGTCCTGTAGATACAATTTAAAGGGCAGGTATTATTTAATACTGTGCTTACAAGTATTATAGGGTTCTTCAAATAGCCATCATTATCAGGTCTATATTCCAGCAGGCGGCACTATAAACTGAACACTCTCCAGGGACTTTAGGGAGTATTCAATAAATTTATGAATCATGTCAAAACTGCGTGACCGTAGTACAGTATCCATGGGAATTATCCGTCGGCTGAGTTACATAAAGTGTGACACTGGAAAGTTAAAAACCGAAGGAACCTCGTTTGGGAAGCACATACAGCGCACAGCCCCAAGGTGAGAAGTATTCTTCATTATTTTCATTTGGTTGTTTTGGGTAAAACGAATGCATTACTATGGAGTACAAGTAAGGTGAAATTATTAACATTATTCCTGCTTTTAATATGAATAGTGACAACTTAAAAACACCAGATTTCAGTAGGCTTTAGCACGTTTACTGCTGAAGACGTTCGTCTAAATCTTTCGGGTCAGAATATTATTTAGAATATGTTAGGGAAATCTACATAAATTTAAATTGATACTGTTCATATTTAAAGATTCTGAGACGCAGTTAGATTTCTATATGGGATGTGTATTATGTATTTCCTATAGGGGTACGTTGGTTTGGAAATTCAACCATTAAACCGTTACATCTTACATCAAAAGGTAGTACAGTTGTTATCAGTACTGAGTTGATATTATGCTGTGATGTTTTTTCATTATCTTGGGAGATGTTTTGGAAAGGCTTTTTTTACTTACGTGCATTCATTTCTATATTTACTTAAACTAAGAGGCGAATGTCATTTTTCATTTATAATCAATATTTAAAAGCAAATCTTTAAAAATGATTAAGGTATGGTAAATTCAGCAATATACGATAAGAAATTTCAAAAGTTTAAAGCAATGAAACCTTTAGGAAAATCCATTAAAATATGCGCAATATCTAAATAAAGCTATCCCTAATAATAACGGTTGTTTAATCATCATGAAACAATAATAAAATTTGGAATTAATACAGAATGTTTACTTTACATACTGAGAAAAGGTATCTTTTCTTGAGAAATTCCTTTTCAATACCTGTAAAGATTGGACAACTCCTATAAGTTCAAAGAGAATTGTTTTGCTTAATCGTTCACTCTTGCAAAAGATCAGCCTGCGTTTGGGAAGAGCGCTTTTTAGCTTATTGATCTGGTCGATAAGCGATTAATAAAGCTTTACCTTCTCTATCCCCCTAATTTTGTAGACCTAACATGAACAGATTCCTGCTGCTTCTAGCTGCAGTTGTAGTTTGCCAGCAACGAACAATGGGAAAACCGCTAAGCGGAAGTTCACCCGCTGAGCAGTTCCAGAATTCAGGTGAGTTGAATACTAAACTCAAGTTCTGCCTATGCTCATTTAAGATGTTTTTTTTAAGAATCCGTGGATAAATGTAGGGACACACAAGCGCATATAATTTGACAGATGCATCAATCTTTAAGATGAACAGGGCGACTGAGTAGTGATTTATGCACAAAATGTTAGATGTATATGGATCTTTTTTTTCGTATTTTCTTTTTCTTTTCTTATTCCTCACTCCACATAAATAGAGGGCTGTCATTTTAGTGACAGAATTGAATTGCTTTTATGATACACGGTGTTTCGATTGTTGTTAATGAGCACCTGTGCACGCAGCCAGCACACCTGCCGGTCTCGGAAGCCTGCCCCACCTGGCGGTGAGGGAGGTTGAAGGTCCAAATTCGGCAGACCAGGCGAGTCTCTGCTACTTTGTCCAAGAGAGCGAAGTGGAGAGTCAGATCTCCTGCAAACTCCGTTTCACCCGGAGTAAATTTAACTTCAATCCGTTTGGACTTCGCTTCGGAAAGCGCAACAGGAATATCGTGGCCAACGACAGGAGCGCTATACCCAGTGAGCTGTTGCTTTACCTGCTGTACCTCAAAGAGACGGGCCTGGCCCCTTGACTGGGCGACTGTGGATTGAAAGTTTTCATCCTGTTATTGGAATGGTGTTTTTTTTTATGATTACCGAGTTCTTAAATATATTTCTGAATGTTAGAAATGACAGTTTCACAATGGACTAAAGAAAAAAAACAGTAAATCTCACTGTTCAGCCGAAAGTCATTATATATTTATTAGACTTGTTCAAGTTTGTACAGAGGCATTAGAACATTCTCATTGAGATGACTTGAGTTCTTGACTTTATTTTTTATTCAATGGGTGTCTCAATACATGTTATATAAGTTCCCTTTTAGTTTCTGAAGGTATTCAATAATCACAACGTTGTTAAAGACATTGTATTTAAAAGTACCAATGCTTATTTGTTGTATTAAGTGAATAAATGTGCAAACAGGTTTAACTTCATTTTCAGAATTTTTTTGAAAAGTTGTCTACTTTTGTTTCTGTGCATATGAAGCATCAAAATAAATATTGCTCATAATAGCAACAAATTCATGTTATCAGAAAAAAACAGCATAATTTTTGGAGAAGGCTTTATTGAAGACATGACAGGTACTGTATGATTAACACTTCAACTGGGTGTCTACTGTAAAAGTTCCAGGTTGAAAGTGTATATAGCCCTTGTTGGAAACGGTACAAGCTGTACATCTGAGATGCATTTTTTGTGGCAGATTGCAGGTACTGCCTCAGGGGATTCTGCTCCAGTTGTATCACAGAGGCTGGACAAATGCGCAATAAATGTAATGAATTTTACAGGTTCGGTAGGGAGAAGGAGAGAGACTTTAGGATATCACATTCTTAAGTGATCAATACACAGTTCAACTCTACTGAATAAGGCATCCATTGCACCTTCTCATCTTGCTCTCAAGGAATGTTGTCACATCACGGACGCTGACAGAAGGGCAGCAAGTGAGGTCGCAGGGCTCAAGCAATATAGGACCAGGCCATCATGTCTCACTAGATGAGGTGTTACAGCATCTATACACTTACCCAAATGACCAACATTGAGCATGAGGTGCTGCAACCTAGGGTACAACACTTGTGTATTAAGCAACATTTTGCTAGGTAAGAATTTGGCTGTACAAACTCCAGCCACCCAATTACAGGACACCATCTCTGTTCATGGCTACATATCCTTGTGCCCAATAAGTTTGGGAAGTAATCATGGCGAGTCAGTTACACCAAAATAATTTAAGCAAAAAATGTTATGGATCAGTAAAATCAATTCTAAAAAAAACCTCAAAGTATGCAGATGGGTCTTAAGACAATCTGTGGGCTGATGTGAGGAGTTTGCACTTTAAAACTGCAGTCAACCAATGGGAATCAAAACTAGGTAATGTAGTACATAGCATGAGGTACTAAAACTCACATTTAAAGTTAACTGTATATTCTCCACATTTTGGCTCTTAAATCCTTTGCTGTAATCTAAACCTTTATAGGCTTTATCCTCCAAATCCCACTGCATTGATGAGCACAGCAGTTACCTACTTTTCAGCAATAAAGCTTTAGACCTGGAATACAGTATTCTTAGTTTACCACTGAAATGAAATTTCTCATGTGCATAAAAATGTACATGCTAGCTTTATGGTTCAAAAACTGGTTTCTTTGATTCTTAATGTTTCTTCAAGTCTAACCTACTATAACAGCCTGAAAAAAAAAAGGCAATAGCTTTCTTGCACATTCAATGTTATTCAATTGAAACAGTTTTGACAAATGTTTAAGAGGTTAGAAAGTTGACTAAAATGTCAGGGTGCAATATTCAGTTAACGTTACCTTGTATACAAGCACCATATTTTAGAGAAACATCTTCTACCCACCAGGGGTAGCTGCTATCATTGTAGATATTTCCAAGACAACCCAAGAATAGATTAGTGCACACCATTTCAGCCGATTTTTTTTTTAAAAAAAGGCAGCCAGAAGACTTAATCAGACTATGCACTTTATTTCTTGTTTTTCAATCCATGAAAAGTGTAACAAGTATTTCAGGGTACTTAATCAATCCTTCATCTACAATATTAACTTTTTCGACTGTTGAGTTTTGAAGCCAGTCAGGACTGAAGAACTGACTAAAGAGCCCTTTGTGTGCGTTTCTGGAATGGCTGGTTCCCTCGATCGGACTGGTTACAGGTCTTTCAGGTCCTTCTGGATTCCCCAAAGCGTCTCCGCACTCTTGGTCAGCTTGGCCACCTCATCGTCCGTCAGAGTCGTGTTGATGACACTGCTCACCCCTCCATTGTTAAGAACGCAAGGCAGGCTGAGGTAAACCTCATCGTTAATACCATACATGCCCTGTGAGGCCAGAAAGGGACAGTTACTCCACAGAAACAGCCCAAATACCTGCCTGGCCACTGCTGCTATTTTCACCTACACATCCAGGAGGTCACAGAGGAAGTTTCGGGCACTGGATGGAAGACTCACTTGTTTAAACTAGGTTAGAACCTTAAACCAAGGCAAAAGAATTATAGTCCAGTTAAAACAGGAAACCGTCTCTCCCCCATCTTAAAGAAATTGAAAGTAGAACAAAGTCAGAGCCCTTGGCTCTACTTAACATTCTTAAAAATCAGTGCTCCAATATCACAGCGACCTACTGCAAGTGCAGTCTATAGTACTCGGCTTCAGGAGAACAGACTGGATGGTTCGATGAACCCAAACTGGCAAGGATCTTACCTTCACCATGGTCGAGACAGGGTGAATCCTGCTGAGGTTCTTGACAATGGACTCGGTGAGATCAGCCACACTAAGGCCAATAGCCCAGTTTGTGTATCCCTTCAGCTTAATAACCTCATAGGCACTGCAACAAGAAAACTACTTCAATAGTGTGGAAGTGCACGGTTACCAATCTAGGTTAGAGGCTTCTTTCCAGTAAGTGAGTGGTAAAGTACAAGACTTTCCTTTACATAAGGTTGATGAGTTGTAGATTAAAAGTCTTTTAGACAATAAGACTAACAAACACTCCAGGTCAAAAGATCTAGATCTTATGAGTGTGAGGGAAGGCTGCAAGCCTTTTTTTACCACTCCAAAGCAAGTTCCACCCTCCATTTTACATGACAGCTTAAACTGTACCTGTCCACCACCAATTTGTGCATTTCCTTCCAACCCTCCGGGTCCTTGTCTGAGCCAATATCAGGATTCAGCTTCTGAAGATTAACTCCTGCCACATTGGCACCACTCCACACAGGGACTGTGAAGAGAAGAGTGTGATATTCTGAGTACACAAAAATATATGGCTAAAAATGGATACTGAAACCCAGACAAGGGAACATGTTCTGCTGCTAGGTTGCATAAATCACTTAGTTTTACTCAAAGCGATTCCCTAAAAACAAAATGCTTTTTAACCAAGCAACCATTACCAAAACACTGGAGTCAAGTGGCACTGCTTGAATGAGTGCACTCTGGTTTCAGATCAAAAAAGGAAAAAGGAGTTTGGCTTTATTAAAGCTGAACCAACTTCTCACACTGGCACAGAAGGCGCAGCTGGGAGTTTCAGGACAATTGGCACAGATAGACGTACCATCTGCTAGTGCCTTTTTTCAAATCATGACCATAGAAGAATTCAGTGGAGTTGGATTGTACCTCTCAATACTGTACAGTGACTCACTGCTCCCTCCCAGTGAAGATTCTTGGGGTAAGGATGTACATTAACCAAAACCACTAGACAGATTCTATTTTACCAGATTTGTTTTAATGCACTACTCTGCACTCCAGGTCAAAAACAAAGTTGTGGGCTATCACCATCATTAAAGAGAAATTTCTGCTCTCTCCCCCCAAAAACAATTTAAGGACACCAAACACTGTAGTCAGAGGTCTCGCTATACCTGAAGCAACCATCTTCACAGCACCTGAATTTCTTCTACTGGGCAAGTCAATCCATCGATTTTAGCACATGAGCAGTCCTTTACGGAGATCCATGAAAACTAGGCTACTAGTTCCTGCACTGCATTACCTGAACAGCAGTGACCTGCTTAAGGAGTGGTGCACAGCATTAGATCCCTTCATTTTTGCCCAAGAAACTTCCGATTTCCCTGCATTGGGTGGTGCCATACACCTCCCATGAAAGTATTCCATTAGCCGTTACTCATTACTCACCACTGGAGTCCCCATGCTCCCCCAGAATCCAGCCATTGAAGCTGGTTGCGTGGATTCCTAGCTTCTCAGCCATGAGGTAGCGGAAACGGGCCGAGTCCAGGTTGCAGCCGCTGCCGATCACGCGGTGTTGGGGCAGACCGCTCAGCTTCCAGGTCACATAGGTCAGGATGTCCACTGCAGGACAGGAAGACTCCCGATCAGAGACTCGCCAGGAGATCAAACCAAGACTGTAGCCAGACCTTACAACGGTCTCAAACTCATGTTGACTTTTCCCTTAAAGAGAGGTCCCATGTGAAGACCTTCGTTAAGTGGAGCTAAACTTGATCCCTGCCTCCTCACCTGGGTTGGACACCACAATCAGGATGCAGTTCGGGCTGTACTTGACTATCTGTGGGATGATGTGTTTGAAGATGTTGACATTCCTCTGCACCAGGTTCAAGCGGCTCTCCCCCTCCTGCTGACGGACACCCGCGGTCACCACCACGATGCGCGAGTTGGCAGTTACTGCGTAGTCTGGTCAGACAGAGCCAGAAAGTTTTCCCCATGAGTCAACTACAAGTGTGATTAACCCACAGCTTGGACAAACTCTTAAAAGAGTAGAAGAGCCAGGTATAATGGGTTAAGACTGAATAAGTCACCTTTATCTGCTACAATCTTGGGTGTCTTGAGGAAGAGGCTCCCATGAAGAAGGTCCATCATCTCTCCCTTAAGTTTGTCCTCTATCACATCTACAAGGGCCATCTCATCAGCCAGGTCCTGAACAGAATGAAAGGAAGAAATATCCCTTCAACATGTGGTTTACAGAACTTAGTGCATTAGGCTTTGACATTACTGCTTACTTAAAAATAGTACTTCAATTTATGCACAAACTTCCTAATCATACTGTACATTGTCCCAGGCTGATCTTTTTCAGGGGTGCAGTGCAATATCTCCATATTAACATGGAAAGAGAAATACTCCTACCCTGTTGGAGCAAAACCCTAAAGCCCCAAGTCACATCTTACCTTCAGGAGAATGCTGACAGCACAGGCCATGCCCACCTGGCCAACACCCACCACTGTGACCTTGTTCCTCGGGCCTTCTGAGCTTGCGCCCGCAACTGGAGTGATCAGTTTCTCTTGTACTGTGGCCATTGCTCACTCTGAAACGCAGACAGCAGGCAGATTAAGATGAATATCAAAACTACTGCAATACACCAGGGCAGTCACCAAGTGGGCAGCTTGTTCCAGCTAACAAGAGCTTTCAGGAACCTACAGGGAGTGGTCTTCTGAAGATTGAGAATCAACTTACCAAGAAACAGAAGCTAAAGGAATGGGTTCAACACCTTTTAAATACATGTGAAGTGCAATATAAAGTCCTTACTCTGCTCAGTAAGGAAAGGACCTTTTACAGATGTCATTTTCAGATTTACCTTGGAAATTAGGCAAGCAGTGAGGTTTCACAATACTTCAACTATTTATTCTGTTCCTAGAGGAATCTTATTCCAACTCTAGTGACCATTAAATGGGTCTTAAACTATTCAAGTTTTCAACTTGAGTTCCCCCCCCTCATCTTAGTCTTTTCAAGCTCAGAGCACCCCATTTTTGATCTGGCTTTGTTACCTGCTTAACAAGTAACATTTCATGTAGATTACATTTGCCCAATCCTGAAAGCAGAAGTTCATTGATCCTGCCATTTGGGAAAATCTTAACTTTAAACCCCAGGTGGCTCTCTTCACAAAGGTAAAAAGAGAACTGGTCTTTTACCATGACTTGGCCAAGACCAATCAAGACTTAAACATGGTACAAGAAACAAAGCAACTTAATTCTAGCACATGACCTTGACCTGAATTAAGATGGATCACTTTATTGGCCATATACAATTTCTTGTATTAGGAATTTGTCATTTCACATACCCCAGCTTGCTCTCCATGAGACACACAGACAGGGAGAGAAGCTTGGGGGGTCAGAATGCAGGGTCAGCCATTTATATGGTGCCTCTGGAGGAGTTGAGGGCCTTGCTCAGGGGCCCAACAGAGTAGGATTCCTCTGCCAGCCACGGGAAGCAAACCGGCAACCTTCCAGCCACAGGGACAGAGCCACGCACCACTTACAGCTTTCCCGACTATTGTGACACATTATAAAACAGATGAGCAAAGACTGTCAAATTGACTTGGTGCCAGAAAAACAGCTTTGAATCAAATCTATTTTAAACAGTTTTAAGTTTTTCTCCATGCAAATAAGAACATTGGTATTCTCAAAACCGTGCTGTAGAGGAGATTAAAAGGGTTTACTCTATACCATTGCTTAAAATAGCAGACATTCTTTCCATCACGAAGGATGTGAAGTCAGTACACCACATGCTGAACCAGAGGCTGGGGTTCAAGCCCACACTCATGTGCAGGAATCCCAGACAATTAGCACTAGTCTCTTTCCACACAAATTGTGGAGATTTAGGTGCTACACATTAGGCAAAAAGGGTTTCTTTAAAAATCAACATGCCAACCAATTTCTATACCTCACGTTTCACACATTCTCCCACACAAGTTGCTGTGCTGCATTTTTGACCATTCTGATCTACAGTACGTGAATTAAAGACTACTTAACATCAAGCCTGGTTTCTTCAGCCAAACTGAAGTTGTCAGTTTTAAGTCTTAATTCATAGATGCTTTGTTTAGATTTTGGCATTGCTATAGTGAGCTCTGAATAAATAAAAAGCCATAACATGCAAGTAAGGTGAAGCATTTTGTAGCTGGAGGTCAATGATGCATAACTGGTGTCATTACCAGGTTACTTGGATAATAAAGATAACTAAGCTCTGAACATCCCTGAGCACAGCCGAGCTGCAAGCACTTTAATGGCACAGAAAACACAACTAAAGCCCACGTGTTCTTGCAAGAAGAATGACTGAAGAACCTTCTAGACTGTTCTAGTTCACACTCCTACATACCAGAACATACAATCATGGGCCATTTCAAAAGCAGGGCATAATAGATTCTAAGGGAAAAGGTGTACTTACAGTAGGCCAAGTGGCCCGACTAAACAGTTGAAAGACCCCAATAATTACAGCTACAACAAATTACAGACATAAATGCAAGGTTGTTCTGCATTTCAAGGGCATTTAGAGACCATAATACATTTTAAATAGATTACTAAAGCAAAAGAACTGGGCCCATAAATCCTGCACAGGGGATGTTGATTCCGAAGGTCGACCTAATCCGTCCCCCTTTTGGGTACAAAACTGCTTTAACGGCTACACTGTTCATGCAACAAGCGTTTCTTTCGATTTAAAGCAACATACCAGCCGATGACTTTACCTAATGCGGCCTTATTCAACCAAAACGTAAGCTGCACTACAAAGGATCTACCCGAGAATAGGTCTCCGACTATTACATGAATTTACATGGCTGTATGAAAGATGCTCTTGAAAGAAATGTCCTTGATTCGTCCTTCACAGAGCGAACACTTAATCACAAGCCGACCTTATTAGCAATTCTGCAAAGCTCGCATTGTCCTTTCAGGCCACAATCCTTCTTTCACTCTTGGCCTTGAAATCGTGCCACTCAGAAAATGAAGCCACACCTTCTGCGAGATGCGGGTTATGCAAGCTCACTCAGAACAGCTGCGTTTAAACTCAAATAAATAAAATGTAGCCGCTACACGGTTATCAAAAAAAAATGTGACTGTCGAGGTAGAAGTTGGAAGCCCCCCTCTGAATTCTTCTAGAAAAATTGCCACGTTTACTACTGTTGCGATTCAATTACACGGTCATTAAATACCACATGGAGAAGTCATCTGTGAAGATCACCCGCGTGCAACTCACACGCATTCCATCATCATCATCATCCAGCACTTTACCGGAGACTCCGAAAGACAAACGTGCATATTCAATAAATTAAATGCGTTAAAAAAAATTTAGCAACGCATTTTGAACCGCGTGTTTCCTCTGAAGAATTCAATTGAAGTTCTAAAAACATCACCACGCACTATTATTAATTTTAAGTGTTTCATAAACCCACTACCGCTTTCGTTTTAACATTTTACATATGTAATTTCAATGCATGTTAGTAACCATATCCACGTTAACCAAGGGCTCTCCGTCTGGTCTGCAATCCTACCGCCTTAAAATATAGCAACAAAAATTAAAAATGAATACATACGGGTTTCTTTTTTTTTTTAAAAAAAAGAGGTTGATCCCCGTTTTTTGAGTCCAAAAAGAAAAGTTGACAAAACGCCGAATGCACCACTTCCAAGACAATCTGCGAGCGCAGCAGCCACCGAGTTCGACTGACGGCACACTGACTGAAGCTGAAGGAGTCAGGCGACTCACAGGAAGCAGTTTAAATGAGAAGGTGGTGTAGGACACAGGGCGCCGCGGAGATCAGCTGTAAAACTTTTAACACCTGCGAACCCATGAGCGGACTTGATTGAAGATTGGTCTGGTTAACTTGGAGCGGAGTCAAGTCCCTGCACGGTTAAGGACACTCGCCTCTCTGGTGTTATCGCTCACGGACTCCGAATAAAATGAAGTTGTATAAATATAGATTTTACTCTATTGAACTACAGCTAGGACGAGTTGCGAAGTGCTTTATCCGATACATTTAGATAAAGTTCTTAGCCTTGCCGAAACAAATCCTCTGAACTCGTGCCTTAAATTATAGTCACTAATATAATTAACTTGCTAGAATGCATTTTTAAAATATTTGACTGTATATCACATCTAATGTCTGGAACTGTACGTTTTTGTCAAGCAGAGGGATAAGTGCAGGTTATTTAGGAGGAACATTTTTCACAAAGCAATCGTTTATATAATCTATTTTAAAGCAAATCTTAATATGCTTAATACTTCCATATTAACTATCACTAAAGAGAAGAAATGGCTAAAGATTACTTATCAAGAACATGAGGTCATTTATACAATGAACTGTGTGTACAGAATTGAATACCGAGCTGTCCTTTGAAAGCCCCTTCACTGACACTCTTTAACAGCTAGGGTACATAAATTCTGCAATGAACAGAACACAGAAATAACTTGAGTAAGACAGTTTATGATATAAGACTGCTAAAGAAAAGATCAGTTTAAGGCCCAAGGTACACTTTCATGGAAGGGGGAACAGAACTCACTGGAAAGGGTTCTATATTATTTTAAGAAATCAGCATAGGAATGCTGTGCTTTGATCCGACGAGGCATTGTAATGGTTAAATGTTTTTATTAATAAAAGCTTTAGAAAACGCGGCCCTTTAGTTCTACTGCTGTTAATAGGACTTAGAAACAGCACCTTAGCTCTTGATTCACAGAACAACAGGTACACTACCCTTCAGTTTAAATGCAAGGCCACCTTCTTACAGATTTCACCTTCAAAGAGTTGTGAGTTTACATGCATTTGATTTCAGTTTATGCTTCCTGTTGCTCCCATGACTAAAATAACTGTGTGCAGTCATCCATTTTGTCAGACATAACAGGGTCATGCTGGAACAAAGTGCACTACAAACAAACTCTCAAACAGGTATTGTTGCTAATGCCAGCCATTAGAAAGACAGTAAAAAGTCTTAATAGGAAAGGAGGAAGACGTTAATAAACTCTGTAGAACAATGGGACTTGCCTTGTTCTATTATTAAATTAAATGGTCCTAAGACAAAATAAGTATGTATTTCATGCTTTTGAGGGCATTTTCAGCTTTTGCTTGTGACAAAGATTCCTGACATTAAGGATTTTCAAATTAATTTGACTAACGTATGAGGTTTACTCAGAATGTAACTGCATTTAAAAAAGTAATGCCTATGAGAAAATGAGGACAACATTGGTGCTGTTAGATTCAACTTTAGTGCTTTTTGTCACGGAGCTCTGATATATTTGTAGAGACCCTTTAACATTCAGTCAGCATTTCTTTCTAGGAGTCTCTCTTACTGTACTGTATATTTTAGCGAGTAGGAATTGACATACAGTATTATTAAATCTTAAATTGCACCTAATGGATGAATAAAGTATTTTGAATTGATTTGATTAGCTATTTTTGATTTGTTTATATAATACTGTGATTATAAAAATATCAATCTCGCCAAAAACAAAATATCTGAAATAACTCTTATCCAGAAAGGATTACTAATATTGCCTGCCTTGCAGACATGCAGTCCTTGTTGTTCTTATTGTAAAAAGGTTGTTCTTTTTAAAATGCAACTTTGCACCTAAGATGAGATCAGGATGTGTACTTCTTATAAAGCAGAACTACCTGCACCAGAAGGCACCAGGTGACTTCCACTTCCATTCCAAGACATCCTGACAAGTCCTTGAAGATTCTAGCCTGACCAGGAAGCAAGGTACCCTCCCACTCAGCTAGCCAATAGTATTTCTTTTGAGAATATTGAGCAATAAAAATGCCTGCATATGAGGTCATGGTTCAGAGATTTCATGCCATATGGCTTATATTTAGCATTTTTAATAACTCAATAAAGTCATTATGGAGTTAAGGCATATTGAATTTTATCTGTGAGTTATGTACAGTATGTAAACACAGACACAAACTAGAGTATGAGTGTTTATATAAAACCTATGTTTTTTTTTTGCAATATGCAGATAACTCTGTTGTTGCTGATCTGGAGAAGTGCACAGTGAAAAACACAAGCGATTTTTTTTTTTTCTTGCAAGCTGGAGAAGCAGTTCAAGTTAGTTATTAAGCACCAAGATTAAAAGCTACAGATTAACAGGCTGAAAGGATTTTAATTTTAATTAAAAGATCATTTTCTGGGATTAATAGAAAAATGCCAGAGTACATTAGTTAAACTGAAGGTACTGTACAGTAAGAGCAAATTATCACTCATCCTAAAAATAACTGGGGGCCCGCAATCCAGCGCTGATAGTAAAAAACTTCTACGTAGTGTGGGATCGCTAACCCTAACCCTAGCTAGGGTTTAAAATAGCCCATTCCAGCAGGGTGTCTCAGAAGCCCACCAATCATCCGATTTGAAATTTAACCTCAAACCTAAAAATATGAGTCTCAAACAATCCAAACGCTTCTCAAAACCTCTTGGAAATGTATCCTCTTTAATAATCTGTCTTCTTTAGGCAAATTTTCATTGAGGTGAAAAGTGCTGTCAAATGGTAGATACATTGGCATGCTTTTAATGCTTGGTTAGGGTTAGGGTTACAAGAAACATAGAATTTTGCCCGAAGTTACACTTCTAGCTGCACTTTAAATGACAAAATGAAGAGAGTTTACCCATTAGAACAGGTATTCTTCACACTTTTCATCTGGCTCACTTTTTGGATCAAATCAATGAATGGGGCAATAGACAGAAAAGAGGCCAAAACTGCCCGAAAACTAAAAGTGCAGATAGGAGCAAACTATCACTCATCCTAAAGATAACTGTGGGCCCGCAATCCAGCGCTAATAGTATAAAACTTCTAAATAGTGTGGGATCGCTAACCCTAACCCTAGCTAGGGTTTAAAAGCGCCCATTCCAGCAGGGTGTCTCAGAAGCCCTCCAATCATCCGATTTGAAATTTAACCTCAAACCTAAAAATATCAGTCTCAAACAATCCAAACGCTTCTCAAAACCTCTTGGAAATGTATCTTCTTTAATAATCTGTCTTCTTTAGGCAAATTTTCATTGAGGTGAAAAGTGCTGTCAAATGGTAGATACATTGGCATGCTTTTAATGCTTGGTTAGGGTTAGGGTTACAAGAAACATAGAATTTTGCCTGAAGTTACACTTCTAGCTGCACTTTAAATGACAAAATGAAGAGAGTTTACCCATTAGAACAGGTATTCTTCACACTTTTCATCTGGCTCACTTTTGGGATCAAATCAATGAATGGGGCAATAGACAGAAAAGAGGCCAAAAGTGCCCGAAAACTAAAAGTGCAGATAGGAGCAAATTATCACTCATCCTAAAGATAACTGTGGGCCCGCAATCCAGCGCTAATAGTATAAAACTTCTAAATAGTGTGGGATCGCTAACCCTAACCCTAGCTAGGGTTTAAAAGCGCCCATTCCAGCAGGGTGTCTCAGAAGCCCTCCAATCATCCGATTTGAAATTTAACCTCAAACCTAAAAATATCAGTCTCAAACAATCCAAACGCTTCTCAAAACCTCTTGGAAATGTATCTTCTTTAATAATCTGTCTTCTTTAGGCAAATTTTCATTGAGGTGAAAAGTGCTGTCAAATGATACTGTAGATACATCGGCATGCTTTTAATGCCTGGCTAGGGTTAGGGTTACAAGAACCATAGAATTTTGCCCGAAGTTACACTTCTAGCTGCACTTGAAATGATAAAATGAAGAGAGTTTACCCATTAGAACAGGTATTCTTCACACTTTTCATCTGGCTCACTTTTGGGATCAAATCAATGAATGGGGCAATAGACAGAAAAGAGGCCAAAAGTGCCAGAAAACTAAAAGTGCAGATAGGAGCAAATTATCACTCATCCTAAAGATAACTGGGGGCCTGCAATGCAGCGCTGATAGTAAAAAACGTCTACGTAGTGTGGGATCGCTAACCCTAACCCTAGCTAGGGTTTAAAAGCGCCCATTCCTGCAGGGTGTCTCAGAAGCCCTCCAATCATCCGATTTGAAATTTAACCTCAAACCAAAAAATATGGGTCTCAAACAATCCAAACGCTTCTCAAAACCTCTTGGAAATGTATGTTCTTTAATAATCTGTCTTCTTTAGGCAAATTTTCATTGAGGTGAAAAGTGCTGTCAAATGGTATATACATCAGCATGCTTTTAATGCCTGGCTAGGGTTAGGGTTACAAGAACCATAGAACTTTTCCCGAAGTTACACTTCTAGCTGCACTTTAAATGACAAAATGAAGAGAGTTTACCCATTAGAACAGGTATTCTTCACACTTTTCATCTGGCTCACTTTTTGGATCAAATCAATGAATGGGGCAATAGACAGAAAAGAGGCCAAAAGTGCCCGAAAACTAAAAGTGCAGATAGGAGCAAATTATCACTCATCCTAAAGATAACTGGGGGCCCGCAATCCAGTGCTAATAGTATAAAACTTCTACATAGTGTGGGATCGCTAACCCTAACCCTAGCTAGGGTTTAAAAGCGCCCATTCCAGCAGGGTGTCTCAGAAGCCCTCCAATCATCCAATTTGAAATTTAACCTCAAACCAAAAAATATCAGTCTCAAACAATCCAAAAGCTTCTCAAAACCTCATGGAAATGTATGTTCTTTAAAAATCTGTCTTCTTTAGGCAAATTTTCATTGAGGTGAAAAGTGCTGTCAAATGGTAAATACATCGACATGCTTTTAATGCCTGGCTAGGGTTAGGGTTACAAGAACCATAGAATTTTGCCCGAAGTTACACTTCTAGCTGCACTTGAAATGACAAAATGAAGAGAGTTTACCAATTAGAACAGGTATTCTTCACAGTTTTCAATTGGCTCACTTTTGGGATCAAATCAATGAATGGGGCAATAGACAGAATAGAGGCCAAAACTGCCCAAAAACTAAAAGTGCAGATAGGAGCAAATTATCACTCATCCTAAAGATAACTGGGGGCCCGCGATCCAGCTCTGATAGTAAAAAACTTCTACGTAGTGTGGAATTGCTAACCCTAACCCTAGCTGGGGTTTAAAATTGCCCATTCCAGCAGGGTGTCTCAGAAGCCCTCCAATCATCCGATTTGAAATTTAACCTCAAACCTAAAAATATCAGTCTCAAACAATCCAAACGCTTCTCAAAACCACTTGGAAATGTATCTTCTTTAATCATCTGTCTTCTTTAGGCAAATTTTCATTGAGGTGAAAAGTGCTGTCAAATGGTAGATACATCGGCATGCTTTTAATGCCTGGCTAGGGTTAGGGTTACAAGAACCATAGCATTTCATTCGAAGTTACACTTCTAGCTGCACTTGAAATGACAAAATGAAGAGAGTTTACCCATTAGAACAGGTATTCTTCACACTTTTCATCTGGCTCACTTTTGTGATCAAATCAATGAATGGGGCAATAGACAGAAAGGTGGCCAAAAGTGCCCGAAAACTAAAAGTGCAGATAGGAGCAAATTATCACTCATCCTAAAGATAACTGGGGGCCCGCAATCCAGCGCTGATAGTAAAAAACTTCTACGTAGTGTGGGATCGCTAACCCTAACCCTAGCTAGGGTTTAAAAGCGCCCATTCCTGCAGGGTGTCTCAGAAGCCCTCCAATCATCCGATTTGAAATTTAACCTCAAACCTAAAAATATCAGTCTCAAACAATCCAAACTCTTCTCAAAACCTCTTGGAAATGTATCTTTTTTAATAATCTGTCTTCTTTAGGCAAATTTTCATTGAGGTGAAAAGTGCTTTCAAATGGTAGATACATCGGCATGCTTTTAATGCCTGACTAGTGTTAGGGTTACAAGAACCATAGAATTTTGCCCGAGGTTACACTTCTAGCTGCACGTGAAATGACAAAATGAAGAGAGTTTACCCATTAGAACAGGTATTCTTCACACTTTTCATCTGGCTCACTTTTGTGATCAAATCAATGAATGGGGCAATAGACAGAAAGGTGGCCAAAAGTGCCTGAAAACTAAAAGTGCAGATAGGAGTAAATTATCACTCATCCTAAAGATAACTGGGGGCCCGCAATCCAGCGCTGATAGTAAAAAACTTCTACGTAGTGTGGGATCGCTAACCCTAACCCTAGCTAGGGTTTATAAGTGCCCATTCCTGCAGGGTGTCTCAGAAGCCCTCCAATCATCCGATTTGAAATTTAACCTCAAACCTAAAAATATCAGTCTCAAACAATCCAAACGCTTCTCAAAACCTCTTGGAAATGTATCTTCTTTAATCATCTGTCTTCTTTAGGCAAATTTTCATTGAGGTGAAAAGTGCTGTCAAATGGTAGATACATCGGCATGCTTTTAATGCTTGGCTAGGGTTAGGGTTACAAGAACCATAGAATTTTGCCCGAAGTTACACTTCTAGCTGCACTTTGAATGACAAAATGAAGAGAGTTTACCCATTAGAACAGGTATTCTTCAAACTTTTCATCTGGCTCACTTTTTGGATCAAATCAATGAATGGGGCAATAGACAGAAAAGAGGCCAAAAGTGCCCGAAAACTAAAAGTGCAGATATGAGCAAACTATCACTCATCCTAAAGATAACTGTGGGCCCGCAATCCAGCGCTAATAGTATAAAACTTCTACATAGTGTGGGATCGCTAACCCTAACCCTAGCTAGGGTTTAAAAGCGCCCATTCCAGCAGGGTGTCTCAGAAGCCCTCCAATCATCCGATTTGAAATTTAACCTCAAACCTAAAAATATCAGTCTCAAACAATCCAAACGCTTCTCAAAACTTCTTGGAAATGTATGTTCTTTAATAATCTGTTTTCCTTAGGCAAATTTTCATTGAGGTGAAAAGTGCTTGTAAATGGTAAAAGATCGGCATGCTTTTAATGCCTGGCTAGGGTTAGGGTTACAAGAACCATAGAATTTTACCCGAAGTTACACTTCTAGCTGCACCTGAAATGACAAAATGAAGAGAGTTTACCCATTAGAACAGGTATTCTTCACACTTTTCATCTGGCTCACTTTTGTGATCAAATCAATGAATGGGGCAATAGACAGAAAAGAGGCCAAAACTGCCCGAAAACTAAAAGTGCAGATAGGAGCAAATTATCACTCATCCTAAAGATAACTGTGGGCCCGCAATCCAGCGCTGATAGTAAAAAACTACATAGTGTGGAATCGCTAACCCTAACCCTAGCTGGGGTTTAAAAGTGCCCATTCCAGCAGGGTGTCTCAGAAGCCCTCCAATCATCCGATTTTAAATTTAACCTCAAACCTAAAAATATCAGTCTCAAACAATCCAAACGCTTCTCAGAACCACTTGGGAATGTATCCTCTTTAATAATCTGTCTTCTTTAGGCAAATTTTCATTGAGGTGAAAAGTGCTGTCAAATGGTAGATTCATCGGCATGCTTTTAAGGCCTGGCTAGGGTTAGGGTTACAAGAACCATAGAATTTTGCCCGAGGTTACACTTCTAGCTGCACGTGAAATGACAAAATGAAGAGAGTTTACCCATTAGAACAGGTATTCTTCACACTTTTCATCTGGCTCACTTTTGTGATCAAATCAATGAATGGGGCAATAGACAGAAAGGTGGCCAAAAGTGCCCGAAAACTAAAAGTGCAGATAGGAGCAAATTATCACTCATCCTAAAGATAACTGGGGGCCTGCAATCCAGCGCTGATAGTAAAAAACTGCTACGTAGTGTGGGATCACTAACCCTAACCCTAGCTAGGGTTTAAAAGTGCCCATTCCAGCAGGGTGTCTCAGAAGCCCTCCAATCATCCGATTTGAAATTTAACCTCAAACCAAAAAATATCAGTCTCAAACAATCCGAACGCTTCTCAAAACCTCTTGGAAATGTATCTTCTTTAATAATCTGTCTTCTTTAGGCAAATTTTCATTGAGGTGAAAAGTGCTGTCAAATGGTAGATACATCGGCATGCTTTTAATGCCTGGCTAGGGTTAGGGTTACAAGAACCATAGAATTTTGCCCGAAGTTACACTTCTAGCTGCACTTTAAATGACAAAATGAAGAGAGTTTACCCATTAGAACAGGTATTCTTCACAGTTTTCAATTGGCTCACTTTTTGGATCAAATCAATGAATGGGGCAATAGACAGAAAAGAGGCCAAAACTTCCCGAAAACTAAAAGTGCAGATACTGTAAGTCTTTCCACTGCAGCGATATTTACATTTTAAACAGTTTTAAATTTACAGCACTGCCTTTGTTTACTTTTTCACTGCTCTCTTTCTCAGGGTCATTCTCAACAAGAGATCATGCTAATTAGCCTATAGCACTCCACTCTGCAAGACTGTACATACTGTACCAGCTCCATGGAAAACCTGCAAGCATTTAACCCAGCATGTGCCATGCTGGACATAGAAATGCTTTTTAAGAATATGAAAAATTCCAAAGAAATAGGATTTTTTTTCAATATATACAATAATATGTTATTGTCTGATGTTTGTTTTACCTCTAAGTAACCATTTTTATAGTTTTGCACACACAGACTTACAAAAACATAGAAGCAGTACCTATACTGTAAACATTGCATTCAAAATAAATATAACATCACATGAAAGATATCAACCCGTACCAAGTCATTACTCACCACTGCTACAGGAATCCACACAGGTTACTAGAACCTGTAAATTTACTTTCCCACAATCACCATAAGCCCTTATAATTGTTATAATAGCAAGATACTGCTTCAAAGTTGCACATAAACACTAATTGCAATTGTCCACATACTAATACACATTTATTCTCAACTAATTTGTTGAGTAGCTTAAATAAAGGGACAAAAGAATTGCTCATTTTGTGCAATTTTTTATTCTATGAGTCTGTTTGAAGGCATCTGTTGGTATTCTTAATGCAGAACATGTGAGGGACCAGAAAAGATACTGTACTAACAGCTAGTCTCAACTTATTCTTAATGTGAGCAATTGAGCTTAAATACGAACTTAAAATATATCCTGTAAAACCACAATAGTGTGAGAATAACCCAAAAATGTGTCGGAAACATAAGAGGAGAATGGCTTGAGCAAGTTTACTCAGTGGTATTACTATTACTGTAGTAAAACTGCCATCTGTTTCTGTCTGAATTCAAGGTTAGTGGGTAGTGTCTCGCTTTGTGTCTAGAGTTGTGTCTAAGTCTAAGGTCTCTCTTAACAGGGTGTGAAGACACAGTCTGTTTTTCATTCATCAGAGATTTCTGCTGGGCAAGAAACATTGACAACAACCCAGGATTGCTGAAAACTCAGTTCAATCACAGGATAGGTCAGTGAGTGATAATGACAGTATGAGTTTCATTGGTCTTCATTTAATTGCTAAGATTCTTTTAATAACGCTGCCTCTATTTTAACAGGGTTCAAAAGGATCCCCATCTGCTTTGTTACAGTATTTGAATTTAGTCACTGTTGCTTAAAAAAATGACCAGATGTTCTTTGTGACTAGGGTGAAATGTCTACATGTATGCAGCATGTCATACTCATACTCGCCAACTTCAAATGATAATCAGGTTTTCTCTTTCCTTGGCCCATTGTTTTCTTCCCACAGTTATTGTAACAGTTTCTAATTGTTCTTGATTCTTGAAAATATAATTCCCCATGATGCGAAAGAGTTTGTGTGAGTCAGTTTTATAGTACACTAGTTAGGCCGCAGTAAATAATGGTGGTTACAGCTCTATATTTCTAATAAGAAGGCTGTGATTTCAATTCTCAGGTGGGGCAGTGCTGTTGTACCTCAGATTGCTTCAGTAGAATCTTCAGCTAGATAAAGAATTACAAGTGTGATTTGCTTTGTTTGTAAATGTCAAACAGATGTATTGATAATAAAAATGTAAGCATCTTTAAATGAATAAGGATGCAGGTTAGCTCTCACAACATTTTTCCATAGTGCATCATTTACTTCAGTATAATTTTCCAAAGATACAGTAAACAGTATGCTGCATTTTCATCTTTAAATGTTTAAAAAGTTTTTTGGAAACAGGAAGCAAATTTTGTTCCATGTGAGAAATCTCAATCAATCAATCTTACAGTATATAGCACCTTTTCATCAAGAGCATTCTCAAGGCACTTCAGATAAATTATTCATAAAATAAAATGTACAGTAAGCAGAAAAGGAATAATAAAAAACAAAAATGTGTAGTGCCTGGTACTGTATGTCAACAATCCTGTTAGAGACTGGTACCACTGGTAGCCAGTGCAGCTTTTGTCCAAATTACCTTGTTAGTTCTATAATTCTGCACCTCTGGATATAAAATTATTCCCACTTACTGCACAACAGTCAAAAAGTAAACAAACAAGTTAATTTCACTGCTTCCCATGCCATGGAATAACAATTAACATAATAGGTCTTGTTGCTGTGATCATTTTAACTGTTAATCACCCTTACAAAGACTGTACAGAGGTTTGCAAACAGTGATCAGTACATTCGTTTTCTGAAACCTAATACGTATATACTGTATGTCAAACTCCTTACAATATTCTATGTGTTCTAGTGTGTATGACATTGTGCTACTCTAATTCAGCAAATAGTATAGTCACTACTTTAAAAGTATGACAAAGGCCACGTAAAAAGACAGGACATTATCAGTCTCAAGGAGTTAAAAAAAACAGTATGAGCCTCAGATTCACTGTATAATAAATAAGGTGTTGCTTACAAAATAATGGGATTATTGGAATTTAGGGGTTCAAAGACTTCAATTACAAAATAAAAGGAAGTATGATAGCTTTAACTGAGTGTAAACAAGAACATCCTGACTTGCTGGCATTGTTCCGGAGATTAACTAAAACACACCTGCTGCCTGTACCTTGTAGTTTGATGGTTAAACAACACACCAAGTACTGAGGTAGTTAAGAGCAGGGCAGCTTCCTTACCCTGGCTGGTAAGCGAACAAGGTAGTTGTTCATACTAGACAAACAAAAGCAATGTTTGCTTTACAACTTGTATCTAAGGACTTTATCAGTTATCAGGGCACAGCACCATAAAAATGTCAGCTGTTGTCAAATTGGAATCTCTCAACTAGGAAGCTGTTCATTGATTTTTGTTAGGCACAAAGTTATTCTGGGATTTGCTTTAATCTTGCATGCACATTAATGATCTTTGCCATATAGCAGCAATATAGCAAAGTTGAATAAAATCTCTTGATCACCAACAGTCAAGGCAGGACCCAGGGCAGACTATGTGCAGTGTGAGAGAACAGCGTGTGTACAGGAAGCAGATCTACTGTTTCATGTGGTGAAGAGCAAACATGAGACAGTGTATCTGTTGTTCTCTGCAAAGAAACATGTGGGTCTGCTAACAGATTTTAAATCTTCAGACCTATTTTTATTCTCTTTATTTCTTACTTAGAATACTACCCCTTCTTACTTTTCCTTCTCAAGGTTCATACTGTGTGTGTTATGAGGAAATGTGTTTTTGCTTAAACACCCAGAAAATGTTGCTATACAAATGCAAATCCACATCATACTATGCAGGTTTTTTTCTTTTATTTTGTCAGTGACAGAACAACGGACTTTATAAATATAAGTATTTCACTCAAAGTAGGAAAAATTATGTAGCTTGACATCAGAGCAGATGAGCAGTTAAGAATCTTTTTGAGGTTATTCGGGCAACTGTGCTTATAACCAGACTTTCAAAACCTCACAAATCAGGAAAATATTATCAAAGGATTTCCGCCATCAGAATTCTATGAAATCATCTTCCACTGCAAAAAACACTGTTATTATAACTAGGATAGATTTAAACCTGTCAGTTCTTCTCTCACCAAAATCTAGGAATATCATATCAAATCAATATCAAAATATACATTTAATTTTTTTTTCTTGTATGAAGATTGTGATCTGTATTTGATTATGTTAGCAGAAAACCACAAAAATCAAAACAACGACAATAATCATTCTACTATTAAAATTGAAACTTTAATCATTACTTCTAATGAAAAGTAAATAACAAATAAGAAGTCACAGTCCCAGATAAAGTTGGGAAAAATGTGATGATACCAGAACTTTCTGCGGCTCTAGTTCCTTCAGGTCTCGACTTGAAATGATAAACATGTCCATGTTATTTCCTGCAAAGTTGCCACAAGTCCAATCTATTTTTGACCTTCCTCGGTCAGCTCTCAAATCCAGATTGCACATTATTTATCAAACAGAGACTTCCTGTTATTTCTGAGCGTAGATTCTGTAATGACTCTAATGGGTGTTATTTTAGTGCAAAACCATAATTTCCATATTTCAAAATGCTGTTTTGTGCATTAAGTATCCTATGCCATATCAACAACAGCAAAGCACTTTTTGCCTATCTCTACAATATATATAAACAGTGCTCAATACATCTATAACATTATATGTTATCTTATGCCCATTTTATGAAATAAGCAAAACAATATTCACTAGATAGTCAGAAACTTTCAAAATTTTAAATAATTAAAACCTTTTACTTTGTTTTTCCTACTTGCTATCCACACAGGTGGAAAGACAGGTTTGTTAGAATGAGTTCAGGCAAACAATTGGTTTACATTGTACTGGCTGACATCTTCTGTAAAGAAATAAGAACTGAGTATGAGCAGTAAGACATTGTTCCTCTGCTGCCATTTATCGTGTGGCTCAGTCAAAGTCACTACACTTTGATCGAGGAACTTTCATTTGAACAACAGTGAAATTGGACTGCTGCCAGCCCTCTAAGGAGAGGATTAAATGACAAGGCTCGTTCCAGTGCTCTTGAATGAAAACAGTTCTTTTACCTTCAGCATGCTGTTAATGTCTGGTTTTAAAGCATGGTGTTACATAACATTATCTACATGGCTTTTAAATGCATCTTTTTAAATGCAATATTGTTTTATAGAAAAAAGGCAAATGCCCGCATTATAATAAATAAAAATAAAAAAAAATCACAAAAATCTCCAATTCATTCCACATGCTTGTCACTAGACCTAAATCATTGGAGTTTAGGTGCTTTTCTGAATTGAATAATTTGGCAACTTGAATTAATATGTATATATTACATATTGTAAAATTTACCAATATTTCTTTTTATGCAAGAATGAAGCAGTTACAGTATATGCAGCAATAAAAATTGCATGATCTCTATAGTACAGTACACATGAACAATAAATAAGACATGACTAACTAACTAAAATTGTTTAATATGTTAGAGGGTAAATTTTGAGCAGTCAAAAACAGAATAAAACCCTATAATAATACCCTGTAGAATAAAACTCTGTAAATATAAGATAGAGCATCAAGCTGTCTGATGATATTGACGCAGTATATGCACGGTGCACAAAACCTAAATAAAATGTGGGAATCAATACTCCTGTATTTTTAAAATGTTACGAAATATTAATCTGTCCCATGATTGTATGATACTCTTCCAGTTCTTGATATATGATAGTGGATCTGATAGTTAAAGCAACAACAGCCGAGGGGCATAAAAAATAAAAGTGGAAGAACTTGTTACAGTACACGCTTGGAGGTAGTATCAGTGGGGGAAGTTCACTATTCACCTATAAAAATAGGTCTGTATATGTCTCTCTCGTGTTTGTGAGTACTAAAAAGCAAAATACGCATTTGACAAAGGAAGAGTGTATATTATATCTACTCTTTGTGGCCAAAACTCTGCTAACTCCCACTGAATATGGTGTTGAATAACTGTTGAATGTTGAATGTTGAATATGGTGTTGAATAACTGAATAATGTGTAAGCATAAGAACACACAAAAGAGAGAAGGCCATTTGACCCATCTAACTCATTTGATCGATACTACAGTAGCTACTTGATCCAAGGATTACATATACAGTACCTGTATAAAGACGTTTACACACTGATGTGCATTTCCAGTGTACTGTAAAATGAAAATATAGCCTGCCGCATAATGAAAATGAAGAAATCTACTCCTTTTTTAGTTCTTTTATCGATCTTTTCTGCTAAATGGCTCTGCAAACATTTCTTTCTGCTTGACTGCTCAAAGGTGTACAATATGTATGTAACAAACATTCACTCCTTTAAAAAATCCTTAAGCAATGGAACCATGTACAGTAACGAAGGTGTAAGACATCTGTATTGTGCATAAGAGATAATATTTCAAGATAGAAAACAGGAACCAGCTCAGGAGTTAGTTGGATGGATTCGAAAACAACATCAATGATCCAGCAGTTTAACTCCTGTTAATATGTGGGTGGAAACTGTAATCAGTTTTGAATAAGTCTGGTTTGTCTGCATTCTCTTAGTGTAACACACATTTTAAAGGAACTGTAAATCTGTGTAGCTAAAACCCTATTCATGCCATTACGGACCTACTGTAAAATGAAGAGCTGAACATAATGTGAGTTGCAAGCTTGTAGCTTAATATACTGGAAGTGAAAGGTAAGCACTGTAGCGCTGCACGTCTTGTGTAAAAAAACACAGAATCACCAGTCCTGCATATATAGAGATATTTAACTTTGCAGAGTAACGTAACAATGTAACAGAAACTATGCATCCAGCGCAATTCATTTTCATAATGAATATAGCTAGCATACAATGTTATAAACACCTGCAATGCCTTCTGGAAAAGTAAAAATGTACTGTATTTACAGTAAAAGCAGGGGAAACCTATTTCACCTCAACCTGTTCAGCTCTTTCAAAAGAAGTCAAAACATATTCTCAAACGTTTAGGCATTTACAGCCTTAACATCAGTCTTAACATGCCTATTGTTCCTACTGTAAATACTGTATATTCAGCTAATTCCGCATGTGTGAAAACAAAAGAATTCCTGCAGCTCAATTGATTCTTTGTCACCTTCATTAATGACACCCTTGTTATTACACTTTGTGTTGGAATTCAGCAGAGATATATAAACTGAGCAACACAGGAAAGCAGGAATTGGTCCTATTTTTAAAAATAGCAAAATAAATATTTTTTTCATAGCCTCTGATCTCAAAGACCATGCAGACCTCTTTCCACTTAGGGAAGCATTAAAGTGTAGTAAGTGTAGTAGGATGATGATGATGATGATGATGATTTGACAAGTCTTGTTTCATCTTTACACAGGCATTTTTGAGGCCCAGACTTTACGTTCAGTCTATACACTTTATCAGTTTAAATTCTGTGAAATATAATACACATTAACTAGAAGGTTTAACAGTTTAGCTTAGCTAAAATTATAACGTAACGTTATACGGAACGTAAAATTATATTTTTGGGGTAAACCTCTTCCACTACATTCTGTTCATTGAGTACGTTTTTCTATACAGTACTATTCTATAAGCACAATTAAGCAAATAAACAGATGAGTTTGATTTCTAAAATCCTAAGTTGCATAACAGATCATCCAACAAATGTAGCAGAATAGCATACAGTAATAATCAGTTATCGCTGTTTCATGTTGTTGGTGAGCACTGGGCTAACAGGGTGTTCACTGCTACGGCGTCAGGCAGAGAAAATCAGATGATCTAAAGCTGATCAATGAAAGTTCCTTTATCACAGTGGAGAATCTCTGTTTTACTGTTTAATTGTTTTATATTATTGTTACATTATGAATAAAGCATCTTGCAAACCCAGGCAGCTTAGTAGTTGAGTTCAGCCTTGCAAGATCCAGCAGTTCTCTAATTCACAGCATGCTGGGCAGGATGGAAATGTCTTTTTCTCAACATTTTCTTTTTCTTTTTCTCAATGGGAAAGAAATTTAACTTTGCAGAAAAGATGAAACAGGAAAAAAAACACACAGAACATTACATTTGAAAAATAAAATGTGTTCGATTGCATTTGTGTAAACAAAAGCCACCATTTCTGTTGTTTCTTTTTATGTGGATGAGTACTGTATATTCATAGTTCAGACACAATCGTACAATCTCTCTTCTTGTACAGCTTCAATCACACGTGAGCTGATGGTCTTTCAAAGCACGCCTTCTACTTTCACTGTGCTTCAGAACACAACTTTGTCTTCATTCTGGTACTGAAATGAAAGAAATATAGACACTAAAATACAGTATCTTAACAGCTTAAAAATAGAGGATACACCACACATCAGAGAAGAACTGATGCCAAGTAGCTTTAGTAATATTAGAACCAGTTGTTTACATCCCCTAGAGCTGATAGACATTTCTGCAAGACAACAGGTACTGCAAATATGGGCAAAAATGTATCTTTGTCATCTATTCTAGATCTCTTAATTGACCAGGCAATATATAAATGAATACATTTCCTTGTGCAGTTAGTTACAGTATATGTGAAACAATGGTACATGGCTAAGTTATATCTTTTTTTTTGTTGCTGTCATTCTGTAAAGCACTTTGAGAAGCTACCTTTAGAGGCGCTATATAAAATAAAGTTTATTATGATTGATGTTGTTGTTATTGTTGTTTGCCAGCCACTTTTTCATTGCCACATTACACCTGAAATGTGTTTCAGGTTTTCCAGACGGAATGATATATATGTATTTTGAAGTGTGTCCTACTTTCCCAAAAATCCCCAAACCTAAAAAAGCACCACTTGGCACCTCTTCTAAACATCAATGTCTGCACTTAAACACAGTGGAAAGTGCTGTTCGTTCCCCAGCACACATTCTGTCCCAAAGTCACCCTGTGCTTTAGATCAGCAGAAATTCCTTGAAGTAATTCCAACAATGAGTGAGGGACACTGCAATCTCAATCATATGACCTGCAGCAACACTGCATTCTATTTCAGTGAGTGACCTCCATGCTAGCACAAGGTTAAAGAAAGAAAGGAAATGAAATTTAACCATTTCCTTCTGCACTAGGCAATGGATAACAAACACCTTTATTTGTGTGTTGTAATGTATTAGTATGTTTAAGCAGATTAAGCATCTCATTTACATAGATGACCTATTACCATGGCTGGGTCTTTAATCAAGCAGTTCAGGTGAACTACATGTTATGTTGCACACAGTTTACGACACTGTTGCACTTTTGGTTTGGGGGTTACCACTTTATGGCACTTATGTGCCTTGTCGTGTTTTTGCAGTTCTGTGTCATTTAAGAGTTATGCACAATAAAGAGCAGATGTCTGTGAAACCTGTCCGCCTCAGTTCCTGGTTTTCCGTAGTTTAACTCTACATTCTTCAGGAGTTTACCAACAGCTTTCCCCTGGAGTTTTGAACATACAACCCACTGAACCAACCAAAGGCCAACTAACTCCTGCATAAAAGAGCACATTATACCATCTGCTTTATATTATTTGTATTTGTTTTGGTTTTGTGCAGTCTCTTAGTGATTTCTGATGTGTTTCTAACAGCTAGGTATTGAGGCATAACATACTGTACAAACTAAAAAAAACAACAAGTAAGATTTGTGATGGAGCCCCAGCAGGTAAAGCTCTGTACTCTGAATCCTACACAGTGCTGAAACACCTACCCACACTCTCTGAAATTTAACCATGTGCTGTATTGTTAGTAAGTACCAATTTAAAGATTAATATGTGAATAAGAGCAGTAAATAAGAACATCTAATAATTCAAAATAATTCAAACCATATGTAAGTACATAGGCTACACAACAAGACCCACCAGAAAGACATGAATAATCACAGGGAACTAGGAACAGGACAGAAGTAGAGCGCCCTCTAGGTGTACAGGGCGTGACACTGGTTTTCTTTGTAGGAAAATCAATTTGTCGCATGAAAATCATCTGTTTTCTTTGTATGAAAACACTCTTCCCCTTTTCCACTGATGAAGTGGATTACTTTGTGTCTTCCTAGAAAACGTGCTTACACAAATTCAGGTACAGACTCTTGAGTACATTATGTATACCCCTTCAACAACAGTTCAACTCTAACCAGAATGGATATTCTTAACGTCTTCTAAATGTACAAACTGGAAACCGATCTCTGTCAACTAAGGGTAGAAGTTACTTACCCTTACAAAACAAAACCAGTTTCTGTGGATCACGATAGTGAAAGTGCAAACACCTCTATCTGCAGCCCCACAGTGAGTCAGTGCCCAGTGTACTCAGAAATCAGCTGGGCTGTAGCAGTTTGACTCTCAGCACAGGTGTCCTTCAGCAGGCCACAGCACACCAGAATCAAAGCCAAAGAATAGGATACTGCTATTAGCCTGCCCAGTACAAAGCCTGCTGCAGTGAATTACCTAAGGGCACAGAACTAGTTCCTGTCTACGTAAGAAAGAATACCCAGCAATAACTATATACTGTATACAGTACAGTATATACTGAACTGTTCAACAGCTATTTTTTATTTATCTGTTACTCAGTAGTTTTTGTCTTGTTTACATTTTTCTCTAAACCTACACTGCAGCCACTGAAGTCAGTTCCTGAAGAGGAAGACCGGTCCATTTTATTTTAAACAGCAAACTCTCTGCTCTTCTCCACTGCTATTGATAATTGATAAGAAAATATTGGCATTTTTTCTGAACTGCTCAGTTCTTTTCCATACAATTATATATATATAAATTTAAAAGAAATTGTGTCAACAATAGTGTCCAAACCTATTCATTGCAGTTGGAAATTTGTGAGCTCATCTTTAATTTTGATAGCATTTAAGAAACTCTACCTGTTGCATTGTAGCAGCTTCTTAAACTTCTTATGAGGTATATTTAGCCTCTCCATATTATTATCCATAATAAAGAGGAAATCAGAGGGCAAAATGTGTTTTGTTTCCTGAACTCTCAATGACTTTAGATGTACAGTAGAGACTGAAGAGGTGCAGCTCTAATGATTCAGGATATAGATTGTCATGAAGGTAAGCAGTGACTAAAAAGACACAAGACAAGCTAGCAAATGATAAGTCTATTGGAATAATGTGAATAATGTGAATTTTCCATTTGCAGTACAATTTTTTTAATATCGTAGAGTAATTCAACCTATAGTAATTCTGGCCTGTTTTCGAACAGGCTCTGAAGGATGAAGAGATCTGAGAACACCTGAGTTCCTCTTCATTCCTTCCACTTTTGTGTGCTATGCATGTGTAATAAAACACAGTCCATTACACCCCATGAAACATGGTTCTGTTTTTTTATCATTATCGTTGTTATTGCAAGCAGAAATATAATAATGGACATGTCATGGAAAGATGAGACTCCGGATAACATGACCTTAACAATCTGTTATTAAGAATCAAAAGAGAAAAACATCTCGGTTGTGGAACATTGTTGGTTTTTTTTTCCCTAGAAAATAATACCTTGTTTCGCTATTTGGGTACATTGATAACTATGCTAACAAAGGAAACAAAAAATGGTAATAACACTAACAATAGTAATTGTGAATCACTCCAGGGGCAGGCACACACTGAACCCATAACTTATCTCTGCACATCAAAGCAAGTGCACCCATCCCCCATTAATCCATTTATGGGTGCACAAATGGAACAGCAATTTTTCAGAAAAGCAGCACGCGCATTTTCTGATCACTCTGTAATTTCAACTCACAGCGCCAAGCAGACTGCCACAAAGGCTCTCTGGTTCTCTTAGGGGATTGTTAATAAAACTCAGAGAGTACCTCTGCAGGGAGGACAAAAAGTAGTGTGAACGGGGCGTCTTAGCACACCAATTTATAAGAGAATTCTGAGGGAAGATACACGATGACACTTTGCTGGATGTCAGAGTGAACCTTTCTTGTTTGCTGTGGTCAGCCAGCCAGCCCAGACCCTGGTGTTCAGATCACAATGTGGTAATCGTAATAGACTGTGAAACATGATAGATATTCTTGAATGTGATTCAGTGTAGTAGAGGTCTTTGATAATTACTCATGGCTAATTTTAGGAATTTCCAGCTCAAATAAAGTCCCGAGTTGCAGAGGAGCAGACGTTCTGCCGCTGTTTGGGCTGCTGAGTTTTGAGCCCATTTTACCCACAATCTCTTTATGTCCTGGACTTCTTTACCATCATCGGTGTATGCTGTTTTGTTTTACAGTTTTACAGTATGATGTTGCAAGGCCATCAGTTCTATATACAGTACAGTATGTGGTGATAGGGCCTGCAGCTTCACAGGTTTTGGATCCTGAGTTCAATTTCAATTTACACTGGGAACTTCGGTTTCTTCCCAGAGATGAGCAGGTTAAATCTGTCTGTCTTTACTAAATTGGTCCCCATTGATTGGTTTGACCCTTGGTCCCCATTAGCTGACCAACTATGGATGGAAAACCTGTAATCTGGTTGGCCATGCTATATATAAATCCCTTTATCAGTGAAAACAGATACATTTTAAAGTACAGGAATTAATTTTCGTTTTGCTAATAGAAGTGAAGAAAATCCATCCATCCATTTTCTACTCGGTTCTTCCAATTAAGGGTCATGGGAGAGCCAGAGCCTAGCCTGGCAAGCAAAGGGCGGTCCAAAGGCAAGAAAATGATTTTTCAATATGCAGAAACATGGCTAAATGCAAGAATGCACAAGACTCACTCTGTCAGGAGTACAATACCTATAAATATAACAGATACTGCAGTCACTGTTTCTAGTGGAGCCCTTTGGTATAAAGAACGATGATGGATGAATGAACATCTGTACTTCTTCATTGGAAAAGAGATATTTCTGAATTCAGTAAAACTATTCCTTCCACAGACAAGAGGTTAACACCTGGGAATAATTCATCTTCGCTATCCCCATTAAAATAAGCAAATAAACTTATATTCACTCTTTGCATAAACATTTTTTTTTTACAAGATACATATTTCTGAAACCTTAGAAGGGATAGAACAAGAAAACATACAATGTATTTAAAGGACAGGGGAAGGCATTTTCAAATATGAATAAAAGGAGTCTAAGATATTTCAAGCTTAATAGTCATAATGAATGGATCTGATCACTCTTCTTTGGACTGATTCCAGACCATCAATATCTTTTCTATAACGTGGTGACCATTGTTGCATACAATATTCAAAGTGAAGCTTAAGTATTGCGTTATACAATACAATAATTATAACATCCCTTGATTTAAATTTTTAAATATTGTAATATTTCCTAACAGTTAAGGCCAGACTATTTTATCTATTGTCCGGTAGGTTTGGAATTTGTCACATAAATAACAGCAAAGTTGCACACAGATCAAATACATATTAAATGAATCAGGAAGGGCTCTTGTATGAGGTGTAACAAGTCTTTTTGAATCCAATTTAATGCCTTTCCTTTGATTTGAATGGCTAACATCAGTCTTAGCAGATGCAACAACAATATATAGTATATTACAGAATAAGAATAATTAAGAAATTAATTAAATAACATGGTGTAAATTGCTTTCAGGATTCAGGGGAAGGAGTCCCAACTGACCATTTGATTCCAAAGTACAGTGAAGAAATAACTTTTAGCATTCTCTTAGACCCGTCACTCAAGAGGTCAAAAAGTGAGAAGATACACTTACAAAATAAAGAGCAAAAAATACCTTTAGACAGGGTTTTCAATGCCTCAGAAAGCAATATTTACCAAATCAAGGAGTGCTCATTGAAACTCACAAAGTATATGGTATAACATATTTGTTTCTCCTTGTTTGAAAAAAGAACACTCTTTGCAACAATATATTTTATATATTTATCCATCTTCCATATACAATGCTAAGATGTGAGAATATAAGCCACCTCTTTTCATGTATGCTTCCGGACTGTGGATAAAGTGATTTATGTACATTTTTCTCTATTATAAAAAAGGAGAAGAAAGCTAAACTATCCGTGTTATCTGTGCTGTTACCCTTACAGTAATGTAAAGAAGAGTAAGGTAAGACCCTAAATGAAGTGAATAAGATTTGTGATAATTAACAAAATAACACAATGCTTGCATATTACTCCACATATCTGGATCTCTTGGGTTAACAAATCAGTGGTGCTATTTCATCAGCACGACACGGGCTGTTGAGAATTCTAATCAGTAATACATTTACGAATCCTCACTACACACTTTTGTGTTTGTAATACTTCACAACACAGTGATTGAACCATTCATGTCCTATTCTCTTCCACACAAAAGCCCTACAAACAGATGGGACTGTCCACAAATATCCTATGTGTCTGAAAGAAACTAATTGTGGAAATGAAAAGCAATCAATTTTGTTTTGCCATTTTAATGGAATTACAAATGCAATGATTAGCCTGATGAATGTTATCACTGCCAAACAATGAAAAACATCTACTCCCACCATTTAAGCGCTTCCTTTGTTCCAGTGTTTTGTCAGTCAACCCCAGAACCCAGTGCTGTGACACACTGTATATTATGGACAAAAATAGACTTCTTATTCTCATATGGCAGCATTCATAAAACATAAATATGATGAAAAATGTATTGCGATCCAGTGTAACTACCAGAGGAGTGATGTCTTGTATACAGTCAAATTATATTTAAAAGTCACTCAAATTAAAAAGCAAATGTTTCCCTTTTCCATGGAATTAGTTTATCAACACAATACAAATGTGAAACAAACTCATTTTGTATAGTGCTCTTCATCACAATAACAAAAATCTATCGGTGTCCCAAATTAAGCCCCAGCTCAAAATGGTCTTTGTGAACACAGACATTTTCTAGAAATTGCATTTTATAACTACAATCATACAACTTAACCACAATAATATGATCAATGTGCTGTGGCCATTAGGGTAAAACACAGCTGTTTAAAGTATTCATAAACTTTTAAAATAACTGAATTAATCAGCAAGGTTCAATATAAACTTAGTATCTTATACTTGTCTCACAGGAAGTCCATAAACAAATTGATTGTGTTGAATCTCATTATTTTGAAGGAGCGGAAGTATTCACTGGGACAATTTACTGACAGGTTTTTCTTGTTAGCCAGGTGTTTGTTTTTTGTGACTTAGGCACTCTGCTGTGAATGCACTGATTTGAAATCAGACTTTGGGGTCTGTAAGAAAAAGTCACACTGAAAACCAAGAAACTGTAAAAAAAAAAAAGAAGAAACTTTTGATGCTAAAAGAAAAGAAAAATATCAATCACTTCCATAACATGGAAATTAGGCACACCAAAGTTAAATACTCTGTAATGTCCTGAAGGAGAAAGAAACCAGAAGTATAACTGTCTTGCAGTCAAAACCAGGTTGGCCCAAAATACAAACTCCTGCAATTAATGATCAAAGTTGTCAAGTAAAAGCCTAATACAATCCATTTCCAGGGGTGAAGATATTAAAATCCATCATTTGCAGAAGGCCGAAAAAGCAGAATTACAAAAGAGAGATTTAAACCACTCACCAGCAGCAAGAAAAGTAATTCCAGATGAGTTAGGAAGTATAATAATGAGCCCAAGAACACCTCCTCAAATGAGAAGACAATGTCATAACAAGGGAATTCATGGCTGCTTCTGGGACTGGCTCACTTGCCTTTATTGAAAACATAAATGCTGGCAGCAGCAGAAAGACTTGTGAAACTTACAGAAACATTTTTGTCTGCTAACGGAGAAGAAAATGTATGCATACTTGATGGATGTTACGTCGCCATGCAGCATGACAACGATCCAAACATGCAACCAAGGACATCACAGAAGAAACAAGTGTCAAATCTCAGACTGGCCAAAGCAATCTCCAAATTGAAATCCAATTGAGCATTCATTTTAGACATTGAAAAAAACAATCAGGTTACAAATCCCAAGAACGGGCAAGAAGCTCTAATAAATACACAGAGGGCTTATTTAGCATAATGAGTTGTACTGTAAGTTTCATGCAGTTATCTGATTTCCACCTTGCATTGTACAATGTTGATTTTTGTTCACTTTCCATTTACAGGACAATTTGCTATAATTATTGGAAGCTAATTGTTCTTGTTGTGTCACATTGTGATATGAGAAACACCCTTTGATTGATTGAATTACTTTATTGACCAGAAAGTCATACAACACAAAGACAATAAAAATCCATTGCTACAGTTAATTAAGCAACAAGAATATAAATGTTCCCCATGCAGTCAAAAAAAATATCAGTGCAGGGTTGACACATTAGTTTCAGACAAGGGAACACATAGCTAGCAATGTTTAAGATGGTGCAAAACATAATTGCAGGCTAAGTTTCCCTTCACTCTGTCTGAAGCCCCATAAATCTATTTTATTATCATTATTGATTAAACAGAAAACTCTATTACTCTGTCCATGTCTCAAGGTGTTTTACACATCATTATTATAATGTTTTACTGCAATAATCATTCTTCACTTACAGCTTACTGAACTGGTTTACACCATCCTATCATCTTATATTACACAAGGGCTGGGCATGAGTGTTGAAATCATTTACTTGAACAAATTTGCATGTTGCAAAAGATTCTTTAAAAACATAAATAAATACAAGGTAACTTATTTCCATACATTTGATACCCTGATGATTGTGCTGATATTGTGTTACTGTAGGTCATATTGTGTTTGCCCAGCAAAGACTCTGTGATACCACAAGTAAAAATGAATTACACGTTAAAAGCTTCGATAAAAATAGACTTAAGTCTCTACGTGAGTTTGGAGAGTGTTGATTGTCACAGGTCTCATATTAAGAGCTGGGCTATACTCATGAAACAGATTCTTAAGATCCAACTTGGAGGTGGATCATTCAGTTCCTAAAATTCTCCTTAAGGAGAACCTTAGAATGCACTCCTAATCTCACTAGGAGCCAATGAAATATACAGCAGGTGTGAGTTATAGTATGTGATGGCGCTGAGTACTTTCAGTGAGCATACAAGCAGCATTTCAAATGTCTTGTTATTCTGAAGCCCGCTTAATATATTAGAATATACTCCAATAAGTAAGTCGTTATAGCAGTCACAGTCAAAGCAGTTGTGATTAAATCTATTATTCAGCATCGGAAAGACAGAGCAAGAGTCTTGACAGAGTAATGGTAGGGAATAGGAAGAAAGATATGCTTGTGATACTGCTTCTCTTGATAACATGATAAGAAATATCATGTTATCTCTTATCAAATGATAACACAGGCTCAAAAGACTAACACTGAGGTTTTAAGTCATCATGAATGGTTTGATTTCAGCATGGTCAACAACAGTATTGAAGTCATCAGCATTGGGAAACTGATGTTGAGAGCCTGTGAGCATCACAGTCACTCTTCAGCTTACAAGCTTGCAGAACTTGTGAGTATTAAAAAATCAGTCCAGCCCAGTCCAGACCCTTGTGGAACACCCTGAACACATGTGACAACACTGGATTTGAAACAGGAGCCAGACCAAATAAGAGAAGCGCCAGTGAACGCTAATTAGTTATCCATATAATCCTGCAGGATGCTATAATCAACAGTAACAAAATTCCAGGAGGAGAAGAATATTAAGTGACTCCATCTCAGAAGCCAGCAGTAATTCACTGACTACCCTCACAAGGGCTGTTTCAGTACCATGCCTCAATCTTAACCCAGAGCCTAATGGAAAGGTTTAAGGAGCTCACTGGCTGCAAGACGAAATTATAACTGTCCAATGCATACTTTTGGAGAGAAAAGGCACATTTAAACTATAGTAGAATGGTACAGTAGTTATCAATCACTTGGTGCTCCTTGCCAGTTTTTTTTTTAATACAGGTGTGTACTATAGGTCTACAGAAACAGCAATAGCTTTCTGCCCTATAAAAAGATCAAAGATATACTGTAGCTACACACAACATACAAATGGCAAATTACACAGAATTAAGATCTAGAGCATGAAAGTGGGTTATAAAGGGGTGTGTGAAAGTGCAGACTGATGTGCAGGATCTACTATTGGCTGAGAGAACATGCCACAGTCTTGGTGCAACAGAACAGAAAAGTCTGTCAGTCTTCAGGGACTCTGAGCTTTGAAATGGGAACTGAAAGGAAGCAGGGAGTGTAAGCAACAAGCAGCCGTGTACAGTTACCAGTTCACAGACACAGCCGGGAGAGACATTGTTCCAGCCCTTAAAGATGAACAGCAGTACTGTGAATTTAATTTCTGAAATCCTCAGGGAGCCACTGCAAGGAAGCCTAAAGAAGGTGGTAAATGCTCATGCATTTTAGTTGAGCTCAGAATTCAAGCTACTCAGCTCTCGACATGCTGCAGCTTGTTAGTAATATGTTTGTCATGCCATCAAGCCCTACATTACAGTAATTGAGACTGGAAAATTCGCCTCCCTGCATCAGACCAGGAAAGATGTGTTTCTACTGCATAAAGGTTCCTCCCGTATAGAGTATGTGTAACACATTGGAATACTTTGTATACAATCACTATATAAATGAAATTAAATATTATTTTTTTAAAAAGTTGCAAAACAAAATAATAAAATGATAGATATCAATGAATATTAATGTATGCATATGTACATCTGTACAAAAGAAGGTCAGGTTGTAAACTATGTTAGCATGAAGCATACAGTACTTGTAGTCTGTAGCATAAAATAGGACAGATACAAATGTACTTGTCTGACAAGTAAGTTTTACAGTTTACTATACAACAAAATAATTGTTTACAAAGTATAGGCGAAAACAACCTCGTTAATAACTAGTTGTGAAAAAGGTTAGTCTGGTTTTCAATATCGTTTTTTTAAACAGTATAAGGTCTCAGATGTCTTGATGACAGAGGCTGTCAAACACGTGGAGCACAACACTTGAAGGACCTCTTCTCCAGTCGGCTTTAAACACCACCTTGGTACAGCCAGTGATTCACATTCACAAAAAATAGTACTCAGTTTTTGTTTTTCCAAACCTGCCTGGAATTAAACATAATTTTCATTAGTTCTTGTGAAGATTTGTATTCTAAATAAAACAATTTTTACTAATAAATCAATTTTCCAAAATAAACTTTGTTTATGTCTATCAAATCTGTCACTTTGCGACGTTATTTTTATCATTCTGCTTCTTTTACCGTTTATTTCACGCTGTTCACGCTAATAGGGGAAATATATTTAGAATTTAGAAACATACTCTCTTTGGATATTCTAGTAACATCCATGGTTTTTATAATCTGTGAACAGGGCTCGCACGACGACGACAACAGATTGCACGCTGCATTTCATAAATTGTGGCCTTTGCAACGTCTCGATTTCCATTCAGCTGGAAAAAAAACACATACAAGGCATGCCCCCTGCTGTTCAAAGTCTGCCAATTACTGAGTGTAAAAATGTAGTAGTGTTACAATTTTTCGGAGTTGATAGTACAAATATATACCTCATGTAAAATGAAATTTGCAGCCATTGCGTCTTCACAGGTTCCCATTGTGGAATAACCTATTTTTGCCCTCTAAGCCTGAGTACAGGACTTAAAATCATTTATAGTCAAAATATAAGTTTTAATTATTGTATACTACATCTCTGTTCTGTTAAAAATAAAATTATTCGCGATCGTCTAATTAATAAAAAACTGGCAGAAATAAATACCGAATCACTTCCGTGATGCAAAAAGCAGCACACTATGTTTCACTTTTAGCAGGCTTATGAGTCTTGTACAGGAACAAATTCAAGAAGTGTTGAGAGCAGGTGGCTACAGGACCCTGTGCAGGGGATAAAGGTCAGGTTATTCTCCTAATACCGAGCACCGTTGCACTGTGGTTTAAATACCAGAATGTTTAAATAGCAGCGGCGTCGGAGATAATGAGGATAATGAGTTGTTACAGTGATTAGGATCAATTAGTGAGTTGTTACAAAAAGATTGTTTTGAATCCGTGTTTCAGATTATCTCTAAAAACCTCTCTAGAAATTATCTCTGTTGACAGTGTGAAGTTTTCACTTCCAAACATCCAGTATGGCCTATCTGTAAAACACAAAGCCTACATATTTTTAAAAGGTTTCCCTAATCGTGCACACAGCAAAGTAAAGACTAGTTGGATTGCAGAAAATTAATTAAGCGATTTCTCAGTTTTCTATAGCAGAAAACATCTGAGCTCTTTGCTGTTGCGGCCACATACTGCATATGACACATACATTATAAATGCATTTTATAGTTTCAGTTATCTGTTTGAATATTTACATGTCTTATAAATTGAGGTACAGTAGCTTTCCTCTCCTCCAGAGTAGAAGTACCGAAATAGTAAAGTAACTGAATTACCATAATATAACAGTAGGGGGAACTGTTGGCTCGTTTTGTAGGAAAGGCTCTTTCAGCTTCATAAAACAGGGTGACAATAAAAACCTGAAGAACAGTCATGACCCGTAGAAAACGTTCAGGCCATCTAGATTATCTGATTTCCCAGGAACTAATTTGTCCAAGCTACCTCAACTTGCCGTTCCTTGAAAGAACCATTGTCATCTTCAACAACATGGCTGTACGGTTTACTGTATCTCACACTTGGCACAATTGATAATTCTGATGATTAGAGTCTTTTCGTTCATCTAATTTAGCCTGTTAGTGTAGGACATTGGTTTTATCCCAGGAAAGCTGATTCCTGGTGAGGATCCAGATCCTCCTAGGGGACTCACAGGTATTACCAGGGCAGCTGGGAGATTTTTTTTTTTATATGGGTCACACACATGCCATAGCAACAAAACATCTCTAGAGATGAGGCTATAGATCACGTTTCCATCCTCCAGGTTTTCCTCCCAAAGCCTACGGCACCTGCTATCCACAGGGAAATCCCGACAGCTGCGGTCCCTGCTATCCACAGGGAAGGGCGGTGATGTCACCGCGCTGGTAAACCGGCTCAAACAACCTGCAATGGTGGCCGTATGCGTTACAATATAATCCCTCCAGAGTGTGCTGGGTCTGTCCCGGGGTCTCCTCCAGTGTACACCTCCAGCAGGAGGTGCCCAGAGGTCATCCTCACCAGATACCTGATCCAGCTCAACTGGCTCAGCCTGTAAGGGTGACATGGAGCCTTTGTGTGAAACATCAAGGAGCTTGTCTACATTTGACAGATGTTTGCCCCGTCTTAGTCGAAGTCTTTATGAATTTCTTTTGCAGCTGCAGTTTGCTAAAACATCTACTTTGGTATCATCTGCAAAATTCACCAGTATTCCAGCTATACCAGAATCAGGATTTGTAATCAGCAAGTGATCCTGAGCATTTACTCTTTATCAGTGCTCCCTGATTTTGATCTATTAATGAATTTGCAATCTAAAGACATCGATTTGTACTTTATTTTTCTAAATGTTTTACCACTGTAATTTAAGAATGATTCTGTTCAATAATTACCTTTATCAAAAGTTTTCTGATAATACATATGTAAGATATTATATTCTCCGCATCCATTATGTCTACTTCTTGTTCAGAGTATGCTAAGTTAATTCATCTTTTGTACATCTTCATTACCTATCCCTTGGGATTTTTCTAACCTAAAGATCAACCTTCTAGTTTAGTTCTACTTAACGTTTATGTGGCAGACCAGCTTTGGGGAGGACAGTGGTTACAGCTGACGTACCACTAGAGGTCACTGGGCCTCTATTGTCTGTGTATAGGTTCACATGAGGTGCACTGTTTCATTAATTTATTGGTAGAGGGCTAAGAGCCACATTCTCACACATATACAATGTGGATAATTCAGACTGCTTGATATATAAAAGACTTGTTGTAGTAACTGTATGTTGGGTTGTTTTGAAGCAGACCCTCATTGGATAAATCCTGTTAGGGATTTCCCACAAAAAATACTACTTTGTGCTCCATCCTTTATTTTATGAACCTCCTGCTTAAAGGGAAGCCAGGTGAAGTTTCCATAACCCTGCATGTACTCAAAGTCAGACTAATTGATCTATCCTGGTTACGTTTTGTCACCCTTTTTTCTGGATGCATACAACTCTAGTAATTCCACAGTCAGTGGGTATTACTTCTACTTTTATTTCTAAAGCACCTTTTGAAACTCAAGGATGCTGTACATCATGAATGAAGAACAATAAAACTAAATGAAGTGGAAAAAACTATATTTAAATAAGATTGGAAAAGATGAAGGATCTGGCTACCTTAAGATGATTTGCTTTAAAACCATCAGCTCTGTCTTTCTCCACAAGACATTCAACGTCGGTGCAAAGTTCAATGCTCAAGATGCTATCCTGCTGCTGTCACAGAATGCAGTTCATTTTCACATGTTACTAAAGAGAAGAATGAGCTAAAGACGGCAAGATTCATTTTCATTGGAACTAGACAATAACTGGAATCCCTCATTAGTGAAAAAGTACTTTAGAACCACATTTGTACAGTAATGCTGTTATGGGGGACAGATGACACAGGTTCCAAAAAGGGAGAATGTGCTTAGGAACACTTATTTTTAAGACGTTTTCAAAGAGTATTTCATCTTGCATTTTTCGTATAAAGTGTCTGACAGGGGATCTGATTAAGGTGTTGCACATTTCACATGAAATCAGGAAAGTAGATCCCAAAAGTTATCTCAAATAAAAGTTCAGCGAGCAAATTGTTAAAAGCCAGTATTGCCCCAGTATTAGAAAGTGCTTTTTTGCACAGTGAGATTTGAATGCAACACAGGGTTCCACATTTTAAAGTGTGTCCTTTGCCTCCTTACACGCCTTTAAACTCACTTTTGCCCATTTCTCTTTCACAATTAAAAACGCTGAAAATCTGCCAATTTTGAAACCCAGAGAGGTGCTTTTCATTAACATTTCAGCCACCACGATGTTTTGCCTCATCAATCTCTTAAATGCAGTTATTTTAATTGGAGGGATAATGATAACCAGATCACTTTCTCCCCAGCTGTTCATAATCATAATCATTCCCATCATCATTTCTCAGAAGTTATATATACCATAAGAAAACCTCTGTTTCCGTATATTTAACTTATACTAAACTCCCCCACCCCATTGCAGCTGTCCCTTGGTTACTCCTCACTCTGCAGGGGGGTCCCAGCCTCCTCATCCTATGGCCAGTGGTGGGTCCTCAGCCAAGTGAGTTAAATCAAATCTCAACGCACCTAAAAGCTCAATGAACTTCCTCAAACACATCTAATTCATTGATGTTTTACTCCTCATGAAACATAGTTTATACCTGACTCACTGAGCCCAGAGCCCCTTATGACCTCCTTTCAGTCCTGCAGTTCACCAGTTTATGTGTCTATATTTATTTTTGCCAAATGGCACAATAAATATCCCTACAATATCCCTCAATAGAATCAAAATAAATGTGGTGAACAATAAGTACACTACAATATTTAAAATACTGTAGTTTGGGATAATAGACCAGTTGAAATTTTAAATAAAACGCTTTTTATCATCATTATTAATAATAAAATGACTGAAACAGTGGGAACCAGTAAAGATCCCAACTATTGCAAGGAGGCCCCAGCTATTCCAATGACTGCAAGTGCAGAACACTGGGAACACATTACTAGTCTGTATAGTGGATGCTTCAAGCCTAAGACTGATGATGTGATAGATTCACTTAACAAATGATGAGCACTGATGGACTGAAATACCAGTTCTTGCCATCAGTCTTTCTTATGTCCTTATTTCACATGCAGAAGGATATCAAAGATGGACTCTTTCACTGAAATAGTTCAGTTGTTCACCCGAGAGTTTTATAGAGATGGAGAGCTCTTTTTCTCTTTTTCCAAACACATGCTGGATAGTTTTGGGCTTCAAAAACAGTTAAATGCTTCTTTCTCAGCAAACTGGGACGCCAGTAAGTGGGTCTTTCAGTAGCATGGTCACACAGTACTGTCAGAAACTGTGACCTATAATCAATATTTGAAAAAATAAATGTTGGCATTTTAAAACAAATTATTTGCTTGTGTTTAAATAAAATTAAAAGACTTGGTAATATTGCTTTCCTCATGGGGAGGGGGGAACGACCTTCAAACTAAGTGATTACTTTTTAATTGTATTCTAAAATTCACAATTACTTGCTTCAAAAATATCAAAAAGGAGGAAAACCTGCTTTTAAAGGTCAGAGTTGCCAAACCCTGAGCTAGAAATAGAAGCTGAATGTTAAATGTATTATTAAAAGCTTGAAATAAGCTTGAAATAATGGTAATCTAATTACTTATCTCTCAACATTTTAAAGACACAAGAAGGACTGGACTTTTCTGCCTTTTTCATTAACCATTTTTACCCCTGAGAGAACATTTACTCCTCTAACTTTGTTATGCAGCAAAGGGAGTTCTGTCAGCTGATGGCTGAAGAAGACTTGCTTCACCCGAGGTCAGTGAATGACTTAGGAGTTCATCATACATCATGGAAAACTTAACATTTATAGGAATATTCTTGTGTTTATTTTAATTAAGACCGTTTTTTAACATATTTTCAAAACACAAATCCCTCTATCTGAATTGCTTTCAGATGTGGGAGTTGTTATGCTGTTTTTTCCCACTCTATTCATAGGGGCTTGGTGATCACTTTATCTTACAATGAACGAAACCAGAGCCATAGGTCAAATTTATTTTTTTTCCCAGAATAAGTTGTGTTCCCCTGCAGTTACTCCATGCTCACACACACTCCCTCTCTCTCAGGCACGTACATGCATGCAGACAGCTGCACATCACTTGCTTGAAGTTGGCCCCATGCTGACAACTGAAGATTTACTGCTCTCATACAGTAGTATAAGCCTTACAAGAGTCTTCAAACCATTCAGCATTTAAAGTAATCTAATTACTTATCTCTTAACATTTTAAAGACACAAGAAAAGGAAACCCTGGGTTCTGTTCTATTCTGCCTTTTTCATTAACCACCTACAGTATGTTCTGTGCCAGCTGTGGGGACAGTATTGAACATAAGCATACATTCAGACTCGAATCCATATTCATCCTGATCTGGGCTCTCGGAAAGTAAGAATCAGCTACTGGCTCATGTTGTAGGACTCAATGAAAGAAATAGGCTTTCATTTATGCTGGTTTTCCAAGGAGGAATCTAAACACAAGCAGGCTGAAGGGAGGGGTCCTGTTTCCCCCACTGGTGCACCATAACCCAGAGCTGTTTTCTCACGGTGAGAGCCTGAGAAGACAAGGGAACAGAACACCCTGCTTAGCATGGTTCACCAGGGAACCGAATACTGCAATACAGGGGTTCCCAGTCTTGGTCCTGGTTCTGGACAACACTGGCTGCTTTTTGATGCAGCTGAGCTCTCAGTTACAAAATTGAACTCTTACTTAACTGAATGAAAGTATGTATTTAAAGGGTTTGGCTATTCTCAGATATTAAAAATGATGGAGGTCACCTTTTAACTATTACGTTTCATAAGTAACGTAAAATCCCAAATCTCCGAGTAGAAAAAAAATGTGCAGATAGTCCAATCGACCAACTTGTTAGGAGAATTAAGGTTTCAATTAGGTAATTAAACTCTGCTGGTATAAAAACCGACAGGTGTCTGGCCTCCAGTACTAGGACTGGGAACTCCTGTACACCATACAGAACTTTATTTTAGGCTCAGGTTTGATAAGATTACTAATATCCTTCTCTTTCTTGAGGAATGCATAGACCATGTACATGGCAACAAATCAGCTTTCATAATTGACCTATTGATATTTTAGTTTACTTTGCATACAGGTATATTCATATGATACGTTACATGACAGTACTCTTCTACTTTTAATGCCCAGATGAAAAAGTTATTATTCACTGTGTTCATTGGTTCATTGTGTTCATATTTAGGTGCATGTTCATGCTTCCTAAATATTTTTTTTTAAATGTTGCCATTCTTTACATCTAGCCACACAACAAAAGACTTAAAAATAATCAAATATAGTGGCTTGGCTGTCAATACTTGCTATTGATTATATTAATATTAATTAATACACTAATATTGGTTATAATGATTTGTTGGAATCTTCCTTACTCCTAGAGAGCTCCATCCAACAGGCTTTATCAGACAATCAGACTAATCACACATTTTCTAAATTAAGATTTAAGGTCTTGAAACGGGAAGGTTTTTTAAAAATGAACGATTGAGTAATCATTTGGGAGACAAATGTGAAGAGTACTCAAGCACCAGATTGAATGAATTATGTGTATATTTCATCAATAACATACCATTGTTTCTAATCCTTAAAACAGTTTAAATCCTACTGAAATCCTCTAGCAAATGGAGCTTCCAAATACTAAAGCAGTGGATAGGTGGTCAACTGACTTCAAATGTGTGTATGAGTCCCTTAAAGATAACACTGCTGGTGATAACACACAACACAGTGTTTCAACTGTGATTTTAACAATGGTGGGTGAGATTCCAGCATAGACTGGCATGTGTCCTTTGAAATGTTTTGGTGATCATTCACAAGCATTTCAGTGTGTCTTGTCCAGAGGATTGCCCCAATGGTGTATGGTGTTTAACGATGAATAGTGTATCTACTTGGATTGTTCTTGAAGTATCAAGCCATATTTTATGCCCTTTGCATTACAGGTGATGACAGAGGGATTCTCCACTGGTATGCTTAGACCACTCAGAAGTCCAAGCAGTGGAAGAACCCTCTTGTACACTTGTAGCACTTTCAATCCTGTGCAGTATCACACAGGCAGGGATTCACACTGCTGCAAACACAAGTCTATAGTAAAGGATATGATAGAAGAATAACAAGGCAATAGCTCAGGGGAATAATTCAGACATAAGGATGTACTGTCTTCCGTTTAGTCTCTGTTCTCCAGTACAGAATGTCTTAAGCACAGCCACTGTGACGTTTATAGAGCTGAAGGTGGGTCCCAGGACAGGCTGATTGGATGACTGACCACACATAGAGAACGCAAGAATGTGCTTGCGTTCTCACGTTAGTCAGTCACTCTCCCTCCACTGGGAGCCTCTCACTGCTGTCCAGCTGCTCCAGTCAGGGCACGACAGAGACTGGTCTGCCACACCACCACATGTGGCCCATAAAGCTATTAATAATACAGGATTATAAATTATGTTGATTCCGCTAAAAAACACACCACTAAGGCAAGCCATGCAGGCAGGAGAGGTGAATGTTGGCCAAGCACATGCCGCACCTGCACAGCCCTGCTGCCTGCTGAGAACTGACTCGGAGCAGCTGAATCTGCCACTCAGCGGGTGCAGATTGACAGATTGGTATCCGTCCCAAACTCTGAGGACTATTCTCCGCGGGAAGAGGCTAGCAGCTGATAAAAAAACCTGGATAAATCTTTCTTATCTGCTGGCAAAGAATTAGAGGAAAAAGCGGCTTGGGTGCATACCAACTGGATGAAAGCAAGTGTGGATACAGACACCATGTGGTTAGAACCATTTTAAGAACCTTGATTATGATTTCATTAACTCACCCTCATCCACAGCAATAAAGCTCAAAGACATTTGTGTGGCTTCTACTCTTCATTTTCCTATTATTTATTCAGAGCTTTAACAATAATACATCAAAAAGGCAAGATTCTTAGAATTACTCTTCAGAGCATTTATTATGTTGGTCCCAGAAGACACCACATCCCTGACTACTATAAATTTGCACCAGATCATTTTTCTTACACAGAGAGTTTGATATTTAGTCATTTTATCATGCTTGTCCATTTTACTCACGAATGAAACAACTGAGTTAATATTACTGGTCAAACTACATTTGTCACCTTAAGAAAATGGACTGTCACTGAAAACCTCTGGGAAATTTAACAGATAAAACAGAAAGTACTTCATTGTGATTCATATAAAATTGTGAGTATTTTGCTACACTGACCAATTTCTGCTTGTTTTCTTTTCATGTCCGTTTTAGCAGCGATGTCATTTCTCTTATGTCATTACTTTTGTGCAGACTTGTTGTGGATTCTTTTTCTTCTCCTTTTTATTGATGCACACAGCATGTGTACGTGCAAAAAAGGGCAATTTCAAACGGCCTTAAATGTGATGGGAAGCTTGGATTTTCTCAAAGAGGTGATTCTGTTTCCGCAAACAGCACCAGTACCTCCGTCCAATTCCTCTGGTCCCAGTCCTGAAGGCTCAGTCCCATGCTCTCTGCCTAGCTGGGGGCCCTTTGATGGAGAACACATGCAAGACTTCCTCTGGGTGTCAGGGCTGTGACTGGGGCCCTTCTCCAGGGACTGTTGAAGGATGTGAACTGCAGCATTTCATCCTAACACTCACACACTGTACCATGGCTTACTAATCAGACCACTCCTTGCAAAGCTCTAACTCTTCTCCTCAGACTAGAGCCACTACTGTGAGGGCTGCTCTCACAAACTGACTCCTTCCTAGTCAAGTGTATTTATCAGTCAGGCTTGGTGACTTGGTGTCGCAGTCAGCACGGATGGTTGTGTAGACATGTCAGCCTCACTACACTGAAGTGCATGTATAGTATCTGAAGTCTAGCCAGCAGCTTCTGTTATACCCCAGTACAGTGATGGGGACAGTATACTGTAAAAAGGCGCTGCCCTTTGATTGAGATGTAAAACTGAGGTCCTGACTCTCTGTAGTACTGAAATCCCAAGGCATTTCTTGAGGGTTGTTACCTCAGTGTCCTGACCAGATTTCCCAATCATGGCCTTCTAATAATCCCCATCTATGCCATGACATCATCACTCTGTTCTCCTCCCCACTGATAGCATGCTGGTGCACTGTGGCTGCTGTTGTATCATCCAAGTGGGGCTGCCTACTGGTGGCGGATGGGAGTCCCCATTACCTGTAAAGTGCTTTGAGTGGAGTGTCCAGAAAATTACTATACAGCACAATAGAAGCACTATACAAGTGTAAGGAATTATTATGATAAGTCTGCATATCTTTTGCTAAGTATTTTAAGACATTTACAGTAGAAGATTTCAACCAGGTAAACAAGAGAATTTTAAAACCAGTCCTGTAAGAGACTTGTAGCCAGTGTAGGTTTTCCAGCACAGGAGAAATATATTTGGCTTTTGTAGACTGTAGTACATACTGTAGTAATGTAGCAGCTCTGTGCCTTCTCATCTACATCACACAGAAGCAATGCCGAAACTAGTAGAATGGGTTTGTGTTAGTCCAAGCCTTCCACTAACAGGGACCTGTTTGACTCACCTGCAATCTGTCTGTGTCAGGACGTCCCCTCTGGATCACTGTTCTGATGTATGTACTGTGTGGTTCTGCTTTCCATATGGAACCCCTCCAGTACTTTGGGTTGCTTCTGTTAATTCCTCTCAAATCTTTGAATACCTAAACTCCGTCCTTAGCAAGTTCTCCCTTTCTGCTTCAAATAAAGGTGCTCTTTTTGCTATGACATAAATTTCAGCCCACTTTTTCCTAGCTGAATATACTGTATACATTGGGTCACCCAGAATCATTCACCCTGCCAGTGTTTTCTATATTAGACAGAAGTATCCAATGCTAAGCAGAATTAAAGATATATAGTGAGATCAAATAGGTTGCAGTGAGCCAATGTTTTATTTGTTTCCACCTTTTGGAGAGAAAAAAAAGCAAAAAACATAGAACAAGACAGGAAATGTCAAATTCTGAAAAGAAGAACAAAAAACATGCTTGTTTTTGGATATGACCCCAACCTAATAATACCAAACTCCTGTGTATCTGTATATTAGTTTGTTCATTGGGAAATTACAATAAGCACTGTTTCAAATAACATGGCCTTCTTAAATATCTTAGAAATGATGTGAAGGATATCTTTGTGTGAAGTCTGGTCTTAATGTAACACTCCAGACAAGGCAGTGCTCAGGTCTCAGGGCGTAGTAATGCCAAGAGCACTGAACTTCAGAGCTTCTCAAACAGCTAAGCTGGCTCAACATTCAGGTATCAGCTTCCACCTCAAAGCATCTGCTGGCATTCCTTACAGCTATAAGGGCCCACAGCAATTAGAGGAGAACCCCTGAATTTCAGATGTGTGAAAATCACACTACCAAAAAGGAAAGAGTAAAGGTTACAAACAAGGATTTAAACAAATCTCAAAAGTGATCTATCTGTCTTTAGAAAATGGGATAATCTGTGCTTGCAAGACTTGTCCTCCAGGCAATCTTCCACAGTTCAGTTATGTAGTCAGTGAGCTGGATGTTTGCCTCAGTGATCCTAGCTAGGCCTGTTGGGTACTAACTACCGCCTATTTTTATATTAAATGTTCTTTTTATTATGAACTTAAAGTGCTGGTTGCGTGTGGCAGTTTAGCATTGACAGCTCTTATATGGCTTTCCTGAGAAATATGGATTCAATTTATGGTTGTGGTGGTGGTTGGATGTAACCCTATATCCCAAGACTTTGAACCAACAGTGGTCCACTGAGAATAAACCATAACTGTAACTATAACTAAAACAGCACAGAATACAGGAAGTACAGAGCCATTTATCCCAGGAAATTAAACAAGAAAAAAGCTCTCAGAGGAGTTAATCACACAGTGATATCTGATATCAGCTTCCATAGATAAAACACTGTACATAAAGTTACATCCTGATCTGTCAAGCTAACCTTTGGGTCATTCCACTCCAGTTCTCTTTAAATCACATTAAGGCTAGATTAAAACAAACAGGAAAAGTTAAGTGCCTGTGCTAGCTCCCCATGGTACATTTTGAGGATGGGATGATAAACAAATACCACTTCCTGGCTTCTGTGTGTGTTTATTAGATTCTCAGGCCACAAGAGAGAGTATTTTCTGAGGTATTCTAAGGAACGCTCTCAGACAAGGGCAGGTGATGCCAGTGGAGGCACATCTTTGTAGATATTACTGTATTTCAGATCAGGGGATCACTGCTTCATGAACGAAAGTACAGTAGCTGAATAAAAAACTATATGAATCCAAACTCTTTATGAACTTCAAATACTCTAAATCAGTCCCTTATCACTATTATACTGTACATGATTATTTCACAAACCTATGGCTCTCTTTTGTGAGGGTGAATGGCTGCAGTTTTTTTTCTGTGTACTTATTCACATTTTCAGCCAGTGAAAACCTCAGTGAGGAGAATGCATTTCTGTACAGAAGAGCTTCAGACCCACCTTTTCCAATGACCAAAATCAACTCCCTGGCTGGGCTCCATACTTTTTCACTTCCTGTTTTTGGTACAATGTTGCCATACCTTGGATAGTGGGAAAAATTACTACTTTAAAATTTTAAAATTACTTACTCTCTTCCGAGTGTGTAACACAGAACAGATAACCGTGGTCCATTTTTTTCTCCTGGATATTTCAAACATCTTTTGACTTTTTAGCGGTTTTAAAATGTTTTTTGCTCTTGAAAAGAGAGTAGCATGGATAAAGAGCAGTGGTTGAAGAGGTGCTGTATGCCTGTGAAGGTTGATACAAGCTCTAGGTGAAAAAACTGCTTGTTTGCAGGTTTCTCCTGGGTACAGTAAAAGGAATTACAGTACACTGCATTATACAAGCACATCTGAATTTACTACGTGCTCACTCTTGAGATTCTGAACTTTTAATTTTAGCATAATGTATTATTAAGCTACATACTGGTAACATTTCTTCTGATAACACTATGTTAACATCTGAATATAAAGAATATTGTACTTGACGTGGTTGTATAAATAGTTTGTTAGAGGTGATGAACGTTACGTTTGACATGATTACAGTAGTATTCAGTAAGTATTCTCTCACCATTTCCTTTACACTAAGGGTGAAGAAAAACGACACTACTGTACGTGGTTGAGCGTGAAAAATAAAAACTCGCAATGTATTTTTATACAAGAACACGCTAAAACAGATTTCATCTCACACTGCAGGCTACTGTACAGGTTGTATCGATCAGTCCATTCGCACTACACACGATTTGTTCACAGGTATCGGCGAATGCGATTGTGATAGTGGCATGAAATATTAGCGGCACATTTACGCTTTTAATAACAAACGAGCCGCGGTCTGTGGCAGCCCGCTTTCACAATCGCAGCTATCCACCATTTCTCTGAAGTATCTGGATCTAACAATGGGAACCTCACAATGTCATCCTACTCCAGCGAGGGTAATATAAACGCCGAATTGCTCCGCACTGACTGGCCGACCAGGGAAACAGAATCGCCAGTAAGTGTTCGTGGTCTTTTTTAAAACCGCAGTAATAAAGTCGTCGTGTGATTCTTAGGCTCTTTTTTTTTACCTGTGGCGAAAAAAACGAGTACGTCTGTAGATTCTAGTCTTTAAATGCTGGTTGGTCGAAGTGAAAGAAAATACAGCAATCAAGCTTGGCGTTGCTACTGTATATATTGCCTGACTAGGAACCGACGAGGAACACGCCGTAACCAGAGCTGCTACTCCTATTCTGCAAAAATAGACCGATTTTCTATCATTATGACTTCACTCTATGATGATGATGATATTATTATTATTATTATTATTATTATTATTATTATTATTATTATTATTATTATTATTATTATAATATGCAGCCTCTCTTTAATTCCTACTGTCCTTGTTATTTTATCTTAGGGATTCCATTAATACTTAATACTGTATGTACTGTAGGTTGCTGTGCGGTGCATTAGTGATGGGCTTTGATTGTAGCCCCGATCCTGGGGTTTAAGGTGTGATTTCAAATTATTGGTTCTCTTATGTTGTAATACGGCAATGTTATTGTAACTGCAGATTCTGTCCGACCTACACCTACAGTACCACATTCATTGCTTCATTGAGGCGGAAAGACTCTGGCAGGGACGGATCGCGTGTTTCTTTCATTCTCGCCTGTGTTTTTTGCTTGAGCTGTTTCTTATATACAGTACATTTTTTCAAGCGACCTCAGATTCTATGAATAAATGTCAAAAGACTGTTTAACAAAAACACCACAACGGCTACATTTAGGCATATTACTACTCACAGTGTATGGTGTAGTAATTATTAATAAAGGTAACAACATGCCATCAATGAGATTCGAAGAGCAGTGTGTATGATATCGTGGCACTAAGGAGTTGTGAAAATCCTCTGCCCATCAGCGACACAGTTGATTCATAATTTGCTGTCAAGACTTGCTGCACTATAAAAAAAAAAACTATTGAGCGTGACCAGGGCTCCGACAGAAGGCAGGAAATTACAGTAGCTCTTTTCATCTGTCCCACCAAGAGAAACGTGTCTATTTTATTCAATTCATCTGATTATGTGCTCTGTGCAATGATTACAATAAATTCCATACAATTCAGTTTTCGGGTTTGAAGACTGTAAGCGTTTGAGTGAAAATAATCTCCTAATCCTATAAAAACAGAGGTGTATTTCCATCACGGGTTACCTGCAAATGGTACAACAACAAATCTATTTCTTTTTTAACTTCGGCTGCAGATCCTTGCCTTGCTCAGAGGCCTGCCGTGTTGGAGGGGAAGTTTGTCCCTGTAGATTTGGACAAGTTTGGAAACCCGATAGTGAGGCAGCAGTCTGGGCAGCTGATGCGCTGCAGCTAAAAATAATCCGCTTCCACTATTCACTGCCTGATTACACACTCGAAAAATCCGGGAATGAGAATGAAAGTGTGTCAATAGCCAAAAGGATATTTTTTCTGAGGTAAGAATTTCTTTTAAACGGTTTATTTTCTCTTCTGTGGTAAGCACACATGTGAGTTACTGTAAGTGCGTTCATTACGTGTAGCCGTACGGTACGTTAAGACTGAATTTACTATTGCAAGAACTTCTCAGTATGGGCACATTTACTGTACAAATTGTGAGTGATTTGGTTTTAGTTTGACGTTCTTTACGATGCATATTTGGGATATTTTTTGAGAACTTGCTGACGAAAATTAAAGATTTCTACAGAAAAGTCCAATTTCCGAGGCGAAATCTATAGGTTATCAATACAGTAGCTTATTTCCTTAATGGGAGATGTGCTGTAATGATTACTACCATTTATTAAAATATTAAATGTGTATTTTCTCTCTTTTAGTGCTTTATTATTATTATTATTTTTATTATTATTATCACAAATGCAGCACGGACATTTTAATGTATTTCACAATGACACAGTAGACTTTAAAACACAATTTGGAAAATGCTGAAGTTCAGTTAATGACTGTGATCAATACTGCTCAGTAATATACCGCTTAAAATTGAGCATTTATGTTGTTTTGATTACGCCATGGCGTTATACTACTTAAGATGTGAGCAGCAGGGCAGAGGGATGAGGTTGGGAATAATTTTTATTGAAGTATTAAGGTCCCAGAGAGATTCAAGGGCAAATGTACTGCAGGCTGCCCAAGTGAAGACTGGCTTCTATCCCGTGTCAAAACTCACCTACAGTCCAACCTCATGCTGTAGGTGGCTAATGGAATCGCTTCACGATTTGTGCAGATTTCCTTAAAGTGATTTTTGTGGTGATGATAATATTAATATTACAAGTTCAGGTAAATAACAACATTTAGCATGGCATTTTTAATTTTGAATTCTCCGAATCTCTTTACTTCAAAATGTGATAGTTTTCTTTTATGAAGTGTATTTGAAATGGCTTTAAATGAATGGATTTTTAATTTCCATTGCAACTGTTGCTTTTTTTCCCAAATCTTTGTAGACCTGTATCTCCTGGTCTCACTATAATCTCAGCATAAATATTTGTCTGTTTCAAAGCACGTCTGGATCTAAGTTTTTTAATAACAAAACAGGGAACGTACAGCACTGTCATACCTAGTCACACCTGTTACACATGCCTTTACTTTCAAAAAATTAAATTTTTTGCAAGAAATTTGCTAACCTTCCAAGCCAAACATTCAGTTATAGTGAAATGTGAACAGCCTATATGTTTGAATTAGTAAGAATATAGGAAACAAAATCTGATGTGAAACTTAATCTGGTGGAATTCCTTCATGTGGTCTAGTCAGACCAGAATGACCTCTGGGAATTGGACTGGTATAGTTCCAGGTGCTTGAATGTCCTAACTCATTGTGCTGCTGTCCAGCTAAGGAAATCCTCACAAAATTAATTACATTCAACAGTAACTATTGATTTTTTTTTACCCTAGCTCATTCATTGAGAATCAGATCTTTTTACAACAGAAAATATTCATCTTAACATAATGAATTGCAGTTGGTGTTTTGAATATTCATTCTAACCACTTTTTGGAACTTGATGCACTGGCATTCTTGCAAAACCAGAAAGATGGAAATTGGAAATTGGATTGAATATCTTTAGTCTGTTTCAGTCACGTGCCAGAGGAGTACTGTCCTATCTATAAAAGTATTATCCTGTCACTTCTGACAATTATTACCCTTTTCAGATATCCAAAACATGCTTACAAGTGAAAACACATACAGTAAAGCACAACCCCCAAGGTAAACAGTTTAAAACATACAGACTGTATATTTGTGCTGAAAGAGATCTACAGTATGTCTAACAATATGAGCTAGAACCTGTTTCCTGCTGGTTTACTGTTAAGTGCTTAGAGTTTTACTGTTGTGATGAAATATACAGTATAATAATTGCCATAAAAGCTATGATAAGGATAATTATTGTTATGTGTTCTTCTCTACCAGCTCTCTCAGAATCAAGTTGGCATCATGTCCCTTTCATTCTGTGGTAATGACAGAAATGACTCCTACAGTGTGGAACCCAGAGTCCTGGACAATGGCTGCTTTGTGGATGCTCTTAACTTGGTTCCCCACGTCTTCCTTCTCTTCATCACGTTCCCCATTTTGTTTATTGGTATGTAAGGTGGTGTCATCTGGGACGAGTTACTGTTCACACCTGGATGGTAGCCTGAGAGTTTCTCATGTACACAATGCACTCACTGTGTGACCTCTGAAACAGTACAGTAAATGGGATCAGATGGGGTCGGTGTGAGGTGAAAAAAAGAAAAAAATGAAAAATGTGGAAACAACATTTTTATGGAACCTGAATATTTTAACCACTGCATGATATAAAACATGCATTAAGTTTGAATGAATTGTCTAATTACAATTTGGGTACTGGCAACATCAAATCAAACCTGACCCAGAAAATTGCTTGTAGTGTTTAGTGTTTTCATGACAAATGTCAGAAAAGGATCTGCTGAAGTGAATTAAATACAGAACCAATTAAACAAACCAATAATTCAGTTTGGCAATTTCCCAAATATACCTCCAAGGTATTCCATCTAACTTACTCTAGAGCTCACAAGATTATTGGGAATCTTTTGAACTGAAACGCAAACAATGTGTTGTTTATAATTAAAGATTTCTGTTAAAAAGTAGATTTTGTGCTCGAACATCTTTAGTCATATTTGTCCTTCACCTAGTCCCCACCAAGCCCTATTAGTAAATAACATTGAATTTCTTTGACAACACAAAAATGTACTTTATTATTATTTTTTTTAAATCAATCAGAATTCAATATCTTTGTGTGATGAAGTAAGTGTTTACTTTTAGTCCTACCTTAGCCTTAGTCAGTTAAGATGGTACAGTACGTGGAATCAGGTGCTAGAAGTAATTCTACCTGTATATAAAAATCAGGAACTTTATCAGTTTGGTCTTAAACATTCAGGTTTCCGGTAACACATCATGTCAGATCCAAAGAAATCTGTGACAGTCTTAGAGAAAGAATTGTTGCTGCTTATCTGTCTGGAAGGGATTAGAAAGATATTTCAAAACTAAATGAGGCCTATAATTCCATAGTAAGATAATCTGCAAATGGAAAAAAACAATTAAGACTGTTACCAATATACCTAGGAGTGGCCATCCTTACCAGATTCTGAGCATTTGAGATTTGACTATATGATCATCCTAGAAGCCTTGAAGAGTCCCAAGACTACACCCAGGGATCTACACACCTCTCTTCCTGTGGCAAATGTCAGAGTTCGTGAGTCTCCATCAGGGAAAGCAGAAGGAGGAAACCCTGGTCTCCAAGATGAACTTTGCTGCATGGCTTAAGTTTGCAAAAAAAGAGCACTTGAGCAAAAAACAAAACTGTTGGAACAATGTGCTCTGGTACTATACTGTAAGTCAAAAGTGGACTTGATTGGCCATAATGCAAAATGTCATGTTTGGTGAAAACCAAACACTTGACCAGAAGAACTTCACACACATCAAACACAGTGGTGGTGGGGTGATGGTTTGACTCTGCTTTGCTGCCTCAGGACCAGGACACGTTGCTATCAGTGAGTCTACAATGAAATCCACACTGTACCAGAGTTAAGATAAAGGAAAATGTGAGACCATCTCTCTGGCAGCTAAAGCTAATCTGATAGTGGATCATTTAACAGGACAATGATCAATTGTCATTTACCAATGGAATGGCCAAGTCAAAGTCCAGATCTAAAATCCACAGAGATGCTGTGGCAGGACCTAAAGAGGAGCTTTGCATATAAGAGGACCTCAAACATCACAGAGCTGAAGCTGTTCTATAAAGAACAGTGGGCCATTTTTGCTGCTAAAGGCAGTGCTACATGTTACTGAATCAAGGAGTGAATATTGAATGCTGGCTGATTTATTTTTTAAATAAAGTAGAATTTTGTGTTATTGGTCAAACTAGTTTTACTATTAAGACTTGGTGAAGACTCAGTTAAGGTCAAATATGTCTAAATATGGTCAATATGGTCATCCACAAAACCTTAAGGGGGTGTATTTACCACTGTATTCTTATATACAGTAGTACCTCTCAATACACAGCATTCTTAAGGCATTTAACATCAATTGTACATTTTAAATACTACATTATACAGAATATACAATTAAACTAATGTAGTTGTAATTGGGAAATTAAAAGAAAAAGATGTATTGAGAATTAAAGGCCATAAGTTTTAAGATGAGTTCTAATAATTCATATTAAAAAGCATCTGCATAAAGTCTAGAGTTTAACATGCTGGCTCTGTTTCTAATATTTTTAGTTCAAACCGCGTTTCAGTTTGGTACTCTTGTTTTATGTTGCACTTGAAATGTATTCTCTGAGGAAACTCAATTTTCAGTTTATCTTGGTTATTTTTTGCACTGTATTCCTGGGAATGTCTTGTATCAGCATCTCTTAATCCATTCTCCCAGGACCTTTTAATTGACACTTCCTGATAAGTCCTTTCATGAGGTTATTTTGATGAGCGTCTGTGAGAAAGCCCAGTAATGTCTTTCACTGAAGAGACTTTGTTACTTCATTTTCATGCAGCAACAGAGAATGAACAAGACAAAAAAGATTAAGTTGCTTATTAAAAACTAGTACCCAGACTGTGCAGTAGTAGAAGCATAAAAAGTAATTTTGTTTTGTGTCATACTCTTCATTCATGAGGGTCATTTTGCACAGCAAAAAGGACTCACTTCATCCACCACTTATGAACAGCTGCTACTTGTCAGTAAAAAAAAAAACAATTCAGCCTGTTTAATTATGCATGATTATGTCTGGATTTTTAACTTAAAGGGTTTGTTTGAAAAACAGTCAAATCAAGTTTCTAGATGTAGTGTATATGTTACCTTAATTTTTTACTAGTGTTTTAAAGAAACATAACTACCAACTGGATTGACATACAGTATACAGTATTTGATTTGAAACCCTTTAGAAATGGACATCTGTATTTCAAGGAGAGGTTTTTTTTTTACCCATAAACATTTCTGATTTATTTCCATGGAAAATATTGTAGAGATGAGATGGTGTCAAGGTAAGTAATAAGAGATTCAGATATAACGGTTTGCCTGTAGTTGATCGATTTTACATGATGCTTTCCCCAGTGCCGTCCAGAGAGGGCTTCATGCTCAGGGACTGGTTTGGTTCCTATATATAGATGTGCTATCAAGATCCAGCCCTGACACTGAATATGTCTATGGATGGACTAAATGGGCACTGAGGGACATATGTCACATCTTTTCCATTTGGTACAGTAGCAGGTAGTATTTGGTCCTTAATATTAAGGTAGAGCTGACCATGAAAAGTGTTGCATAAAAATAAAAAGTGGTAGATTAATTGATTACAAAACAAGATGATTATTGGTGGAACTGCGAGTGGCCCTGAAGACAGTGCAATACCAGTTCAATACCAGTACAATACCAGTGCCCATTGTCCTCCAAGGTGACCTAGGTGCTACACATAAGGTATTGCTGTTCTTGTATTCTGTGGCAGACATTCATTAGTCCTCAGAATGTCAAGATGCAAAAGCACACTGAGACTCCATTCAGGATCCTCTTTTGTCTCTGCAGGCTGGGGCAGCCAGAGCTCTAAGGTACAGATCCATCACAACACTTGGCTGCATTTCCCTGGTCACAACATGAGATGGATCCTGACCTTCACTCTGCTGTTTGTTCATGTGTGTGAGATAGCGGAAGGCATTGTTTCTAATGGGTAAGCCTCTTGATCTGCTCCCGTCAAGCTGATCTACTAAAGTGCAGCAGGGCAGAGAGCGAGAAGGACTGCTCTAGGTTTCTGTTCAAAATATGGAAGTCTGATTATATACAGTATAATTTGCTTTTGCATTACAGAGTTGCCATTAATATTAATATTAATGTGTTTTGTTAGCTTATCACTCTTGCTACCATAATGGGAGTAATCCCAGGTTTGCCACAGACATACAGTACAGTACATACTAGTACAAATAATTGTAGACCCAGTATAGCTTCGGGTAGAGTAGAGTAGTTTATTGCCATATCTACACATACATTGGAATTCTTAATCACGCTGATCTCTTGGGATGTACCAAATTAGGAATCCTGACTGGGGGCGCATTGCACAGCAGTAGTGGTGGCCAAAATTATTAATTGTCTTGTGACCAGGAACCTGTGGATCTCTATGGGTATGCATTGATCTTTCTGTCTAAATCACCGTAGCAAGACCTTCATAAGCCTACTTGTGTTAAAGAAGGATCTTACCCAAGGGAAAGCTTGTCTGCCATCAATTTCTATTTGCTGAGATATACTGCAGGTTCTAGCAGCCAGATTAAGCTGGAATTTTCTATAATATTCAAGTTTGAATGTTCTATAGGAGATAAAATTAGAAAAAAAGACGGAAATGGACAGATTTATGCTACTAGAAATCATACAATGTTGGTACTATATGTTTCTCTTGAAAACGCAATGGATATTTATATTTTATGGTTCTCAAAGCCTTTTACTTGGTAAATGGATGCATGCACAGATTTCAAATAATCAAGTTGTTAAAATGCAAAAAATAGTAGTAATAGTAAAGTAATAAGAAAAAGAATACAATGTTCGTTTCAGCTCTTTGCCTTTCCAACATGGACCATGCAAGATGCAACTTTGCCTCAATGTTTGTAGCTCACAAATATATTGTAAAAAATGAGGAGGATGGAATGCACAAGTGTTCCCTAGCTAACACACAGGAGAAATGTCATAACCTGGATGATCTCTGCCAGAACTCTTGGGAGTTAGAAGGGGTTTCTGGGGGCACAGGAGGCAAGTCAGCCTCTTGAAATACTGGGTTGCCATCTGCATGTCCCAGAAGGCCAGTGGAGAGCAGTGGAATGGAATCCAAATTAGCAGTGTGTCACTGGAATGGAATTTCCCCAAAAGATGATGTGATGCTCTTGTGCTGTATGGTTGCGTACCGGGGAACATATTACCATCAAAAAATGGTTTAACCTTTGGTTTGTTTGGCATTCTTAACTCTCCCTTGCCATATCTACACATGTGAGATTTCCCAGTGTCTTTCTCTAAGTGGTGAACAGTCTGACTGCAGGTTTATTTGCCAAAGCTGAAGAGAGCATGTCATATCTCATATACCTACAGTACATTAAGGTTCAGAGACAGCTGTGTGTAATGCAGATTGTAAGAGTGGTATAAACTCTGTATATAGCCATAAAACAGCACTGAAGTGCTACAAGCAAGCATGGGTTTAACACAGACAGCAAATGTTTATATATGTGTGGGTTGGTATAAATTAGAAAGCTTTGGTTTGTTTGAAAATGTGCACAGTGGAGTTTTAATATACTGACTAGAATATCAATGCATTTTTCCAGCCGAGCTCTTCTTTTCCATTCAGTAAGTGACTGCATTGCTGTTTCCTAACTCTGTCCTTGAGAAGCTGTGCTGAGCTATAACTCTTCGTTTAATACAGTTTATGAGACAAGGATCAATGCAGACTCTCGTGTTTCTTACATTATTGTCTGTCACCTTCATTTTCATGAGATCACGTTTCTCGTCTTACTGAGCATCCTATTGTTTTTGTTCTGTTAGAGTTTCTGTTATTTAACCCAGTCTGGCTATAATCACATTCCCACAACTTTCCCCAGTAAGGAAAGAGACTTCATAAAGAACTCTTTTTCATTCACAACAATAACAATAATAATAATACTTCTTCTGGGGACTCCCCTCCACCAACACCAGTGTGCAGCCCGAGCTTGTATGAAGGTGACAGCAGCCAGAGTGCTCCAGTACACTCACCACACATCAGCTATCAGCGGGAAGGAGAACAGAGTGTTGAAGCCAATACATAGAAGGGGATTAGTAGGAGGCCATGATTGGTAAATCCCAATAGGAAGTTTGGCCAGGACGCTACTCTTTACAAGCATTGTCCTCAGATTTTAAGTGACAGCAGAGAGTCAGGACCTCAGTTTTGGATCTCATCTGAAGAACGGCACCTTTTTATATTATAAGGTCCCCTTCACTATATTGGCATATTAGGACCTACACAGACTACAGGGTGAGCGCCCCCTACTGGTCCCACTACTACCTCTTCCAGCAGCAACCTTTCTCCCATCCAGGTACTAACCAGCTCCAGTGGGCTGCAGGGTATTATGGCTGCCATTTCACTAGGTTTGACTTTACTGATTTTTATCAATGTACTCATTGTACTTCAACAACACCAATACCTGACAATCTTTTCTGGATCTTTGTTTTGAATATTTAGTTTGTGTGGTGAAAAGAATTTAACCAGAAACAGAATATAACAAGTAGCATTTAAAGAAGCACATTAAAAAGGAATGAGATATTGCATTAAAATTTCATAACAAATTCCAATGCTACCAATGAGGCTTGTTCATATTAAAAAGTAAATGTAAACAAAGATGTAATAATTTGAAAAAATACCAAGAAAATAATATCCTAAAATATAGTAATTTCATATTATTCTCTTCCTATGATAAATGTAGTTTCACCCATTTCACAAATTTACAACAATGGATGAAAGGAATCATAAACTCTCACAAATATAAGCCATGATCGTTTTCTCTTCAAATTCACTTTGGTTTTCTTTAAAGTAATCTTAAAACCAACACTTACTCTCTGTGCACTTACCTGAAGTCATGCAAATCTTCAGGAAGTAGACAAAGTTCATATGACAAAACATATATCCCCGGATTATAAATGAAACCCGAACTGGTGGCAGAATTTCACCTTAGACAAGAATGTGGCACGAATGATTCTGTATTTTGATGTTATATCTCTTTCTACAAACTGAGTATGGATTACTCTAGCTATTACACTCTTTCTTTTTCTTTTTAGGTACATGAAAACACACCATCTTCATCTTTTCATGCCTGCATTTATGGGCTTTATAGCAGCCACTACATCTGTAGTTTATTACCACAACATTGAAACCTCCAATTTCCCCAAATTGCTGCTTGGTAAGTGAATGGTCAAAATGTGTTTTTTTGCAGGGGAGAGCTCTCATTGCCTGCCTGGCTAACATAGAGCCAGCAGCTGCATATTGGGGGTGATTCTCCATGTCAAAAACTTTAAAAGCATGACTATACCACTGCTTTTGGCAAAGTGATATTTCTTTTACCTGATTTTTGGAATGAGGAACTCCTCTGCAGTTTAGGTCAGCATATAAGCTTCAACATTATTGGGAGAAGGCTCTAATCTAGTCTTATTTTCACTACTTTTATGCAGAGTATTCTTATCACATTTGCAAGTATGACTCTGCTCATTTCTTTTGTTAAATTAGTGCATCACTCTTTCAGTCCTGTGAATTTTTAAAGGGACCAGTTGGGGTGCAATGGTCGTGAGGCAGTTAGTGCTGCTGCCTCATTCCTCTGTGTCCTGGGTTTGATTCTGGCATATTTTGTGTGGAGTTTACATGTCATCCTGTGAAGAAAAAGGGAAAGGTTTATTCCATGTTAAAACCTGAAGAAGGCTCCACAGCCGAAATGCTATGCCTCTTTTCTTTTCCTTTCAGCATGGAATAAACCCTTACCTGTTCCTTTCCAGCTTGCACATGCTAATGCAGCTACTGTACCTAGTCAAACTTCATGTTATCCTGTGTGTCTGTGTGGACTTTCGCAGGGTACTCCCGCCTCTCACATGTGTGTTATTTTGCCATTCAGGATGTGGTCCTGCCTTACACCATGATATTCCAGAGTAGGCTCTAGTTGTCTCAACCTTAGAATACCAGTATATGTTTAATGGAAGGATGGAAAGGGACCAGTTATTAGGGCAGCTGTTAGCAGAAGACTGTTGATCTTTAATGTGGTACATAAGGAATTTCAGTTTAGGTCTTGAAGTTAGAACAATTTAACAAGGCAAGGGTGAAATGATTGTGAAGTCAATAGGAGTAAAACGTGTGTAGTTGGACCCTGTATTTGATTCCTTGTCTAAGGAGACTTCCAGGCACTCAGCACGCACAGACCCAGACAGGTACTTAACACTCCATTGAAAAAGACTGGAGTTTGAACTCTTTAGAAAGAGTTAGAGTGTAATTCTGACTCTTTGAAGTGTGTTGCACAGGCCATGCAGGATATTCATAGAAGTGCGGATTTTTATATTCAGGATGGAGTACTGTGCCGTATGCAATAATGTATACTATTCATGCTGTCAGAGCTGAAAAGTGCAGGTGGTATGATTTCTGATGGGAATCTCCAGGGCTTGTGCACAGAGGAACAGTTCATTTCTGTTTAAGATTAAAACCTAGTTTAAGATTTAATTAATCTTTCTGACAGTTGAAAATAGGGCCATAGACCATAGGGCCTGGTCTTTATAGTAATGGAGTGTCTATGAGCTTGACCTGGTTGTTTAGAATCATTCCAGGCTGCAGGAGGGAGTGCATCTCTGTATCATATTTTAATGGTATAATTTTTTTTCTCTAATTCACAGCTCTGTTCATTTATTGGGTACTGGCGTTCATCACAAAGACTATAAAGCTGGTAAAGTACTTTGAATACCAAGTGGGGATTCAGCATTTGAGGTTTTGCATCACTGCTATGCTGGTCATCCTCTATGGGCTGCTAATGGCAGTGGAGATCAATGTCATTAGGATCAGGGTGAGCACATATTTTCTTTTTCTCTCCAATGCAAGTGTCTCCTTTATAAGAAATTAAACAATCCCACTCCCCTCTCCTCTATCACACCAGTACAACTTCTCCTTCCAATTAAATATTCTGTCTCAGAATGATGGAAGTTCTTGGAGTTGGAGCACGTTGAATTGTCCTGATATTTGAGCGGCTTCTGTCTGTGTGATTTCCAGAGGTACGTCTTTTTCACAAACCCCCAGAAGGTGAAACCTCCAGAAGACCTGCAGGATCTGGGGGTGAGGTTCCTGCAGCCTTTTGTTAATTTGCTGTCCAAGGCCACATACTGGTGGATGAACCCTATGATCATCGGTGCCCATAAGAGGCCAATTGAACTGAAGAAGATTGGTAAGCTACCAATAGCTATGAGGGCTCTGACCAACTACTTGCGCCTGAAAGATGCCTATGAGGAGCAAAGGGTGAGTAGTATAGACCACATTCATACAAGCTTTTGCTTGCTTTTAATAACACTGCAAACCTGAAAGGCATTTGTTGTTAAGATACATATACAAGTCCTCTAAATCTCACTGGTTAAGGTATAGCTATGATAATGAGCCCTAATAAGGGTTAAATATCTGTCTGTGGCAATTTTCTGCAATTTAATGTATGCAAAGAAGAATTAGAAGTCTTTTTAGACAGGTTTGCTTTCTAGTGTTGGGAAACAGAGCTAAATAACAACTTCTCATGATTCTTAGCAATTTCTGCTTGTCCTTAAAAACACTGTTAGACACCAAAACACATTTTGGCTTTAGTTGATTGTAGATTAAACTGACCCAGGGACGCCAAATAATGTAGATTAAGCCGCCCCAGGGACGCCAAATATGTAAGAAAACTGGCTCTCTGAAGGCACCAGTTCTGTAGGGTTTGGGCATTTACTGAGACAATTATTAATTGTAGCAGTAAATCACAAAGTTGATTCTTTTGATGGCTTTAGAATCCAACCATGCGACATAACTCAAACAACGCGCACACACAGGTACTAATACACGAGGATACATTTATTAATACATAGAATATGCATATAAACCTAACATATCTTATCGAGAGGGTTATCAGAATACAAAAGATATATATTCAATCAGTTACAAAGTGTTACACATATCAAGAGGACATACGTTCAGTATATCATTCATTAAGACCGTTTCATAAATGAACTTGTTTATAACTTCTACATTAGATACTCAAACAAGTACATAACTCTTAGGAATTAAATTGATATCAACTGGTTGGGATAACAATTGAATTCTCAAGCTGTAATGCATTGAAGTTGAATACTCATCCAATCTTTGGGGATTCAGATCTCCTGCGGGCACAAAGAAACAGTTGCAGGCTTGTTGCTGTCCAATCCGCGCTCTCTGGCTCGGTGCCAGGCTGTGCTGTGCGGCTTGCGACGGTGCGCTGCTGATGCTCACTGTTGGCTATAACTAGCAAAGTTTGTGCACAGGAGAAAAGATGACTGTGGGTCCCAGCAAGTCAGGAAGAGGACCAGTTCGTTCCTGATGAAGAGCTAGTTCTGAATAGTGATTCAGCTGTCCACAGTTCCGACCTGTTCACGAGGCCTGCTGCTGGTTACTCTCTGGCAACCTCCACTCTAGACTCTTAGAACAAAGGAAAGTTCTGGCACTCGGACACACTGGCCGTTCCGTGGTTGTCCGGGCTGAGTCTCAGGATGGTCAGGAGGCGCGCTGCGAGAATGTCCTGCCCTTGGGAGCCTTATGCTCCTGGGCCATCCTGCCCTGGAATTCTCCTTTGAATTCCCTTTAGAACAGTCCACAGAATCTTGTTGAATCTGAATCTGAATCTGAATCTCTGTGCTGCCTGTTTTTACCTGGAGGAACTTCAGCTCATTGATTGGCTGAAAGTTCCATGGGCATCAGAGTCCCACGTGGGTTACTCGGCCCTACCAGTCCCTGATTGGTTGATCAAGGTGAGATATGAGTCACTTAGTCCTGACACTTAGGAATGCAATCCAGATGTCCAACTCGCACTCCCTAGACAGATAGGCACCAATGGATGACCATTGATCATGATAGCCAGGCTTAGCTAAGTGCATCCCCCTTTGGGAGCTGTCCTTGGACCTTAAATCACCTTGCATGAATGGTTTCTCTGTGGCTGCACCACAGAGATGAACAGAGAAATGAGGCCTAATTTGGGAAAGCTCAGAAACACTTAATTCTGCCTTATTATTAAGCCTCGCCGCTACATGATAAATCCTGATATCTCTCAATGCGAAAACATCAATCAGGTGTATTTAATAATCCTCATAGGAAAAACACCACATACTGGTGGGACACAGAAGTGTTGCTCAGCTTGCGTTGACTTTCCTGGAGCAATTGTAAAACCAGCTCTTCACCAGCTTTTCTGAAGTGTTTGTGTTGATGTGTTCTATGTTTATTAGGCTTAATCCTTCATAACAGCTCAGAACAGTACGAGCATTGTGGATTTTAAAACATTATTTGTTGAAGGAAAACCTGCTGGCTTACCCCCAAAACTAGTACTTTCAGTATAGTGTTTATGAAAGTATATATACAGCTACCCTCCAAAGATTGATTGGCTAAGCTAAATTGTCCATTTCTTGAGTAGCAGGTTTGAAACCCCTTTCTAATTAACCTATGCTATCTGGATATGATCTACAATTGTACAATCTGCTACAATTCTGACTCCAACTTATTTAGTGTGAGCTTCAGGTGAATAAGATTGTTACTTTCATATTCATAACTATTTACGTTTTTTACTGTATTATATAGAGTATTAAGCAGGAAGGAAAAACAAAAAGAATTTAGAATGATATTTTATAGTGTATTTATTATTAAATATCATGCTTTTTCCAAGAAATATATTGAAAAAATGTTATACCTTTACCAAGCAGAAATGTATCTAAATACTAAACTACAAAACAAATTTGACAAAATTGAGGTTTTTCTAAAGTAGAGTTTTTTCTTAAAGTAGGTACTTTGGTACAATGTGTTTTGTTCCAGATTCTCTTGCACTTAAGACAGAAAAGCTCAATGTGAATGTTTCTGCTTTTGACCTGCAGCCTTGTGACCTTATAGGGGATCTTTCTTTGATGTCTTTTAAAATTGCTCTCAGTACAGCATGGGATTTCGTAAGCAGATGTATTTTACCCTCTGGAACATCAAAGCAGGTCTGAAATGCACAAGATGAAATTAGGATAAAGGAGCTATGGAGCAAAATCCAGGAAAAAAACAAACAATGTAGCTGAACCCATTGCTAAAGCGTTTTTCATCCTCTCTTCTGTTCCCTGGTGTCCTGACTGCATGGAACAAGGTGGCCGACGATCCTGAAAAGGCCCCCTCGATCTGGAAGTCAATGTACCGGGCGTTCGGACGGCCCATCCTGCTCAGCAGCACCTTCCGCTACCTCGCTGACCTGCTGGGCTTCGCCGGGCCGCTGTGCATCTCCGGCATCGTCATGCGGCTGGAGAATGAGAGGAACTCAACTAAGAGCGAGCAGAACAACGTGAGTTTGCAGGGGTAGTGTCACGATTGTAGTCCCTCCCCTTTAAGGGCGCTCCGGCACTTTTACTTCTGAGTTGATTTTGTGCACCTGCCTCCTATTCAGCCCACCTTAAAAGCCAGAAGCTCACTCTGTTCCGGGCTCTGCATTGGTCCCGAGTTCGGGACCTGTAGCGTCGGGTTCCGTTCCCCCTGTTTTCCTCCCTCATCCCCGGATTGTGTCGTCTGCATAGGGTCCCGAAAGAACGCTTTGTTACAGGTAGCACAGGGTCTGTGCTTTGTTCCTGGAGCTGCTTTCAACTTTTTAATAGTTGAGCAACACAAGCAATTAATATCAACCTGTACCTGGGTTTTTAGATGTCCCTTCATTCAGGGGTCTGGAACGAAAGCAGTTATACTTCTGTGACGCAAAGGGTCTTATGTCAGGAAATCATTAAGTAAACATTGGTTGTTCAGAGGGAGCAGCTACTTCGGTAAAATGGGACGAGGAGAGTTCATTTGCTAAATTTCTTAGCAAAGTATTTTTGAAATTCTTTAATAAGGAACTTTTGAAACTAGAGTCTGAGAGCAAGATGCTGGTTTAAAAACCTAATAAAGCTATATAAAGGTTATATAGATACTGTAGGTGGGTGACCCAATAGAGTTACTTAGCACTAGGGTCAGGATCCATTGTCTAGCATGGCTAAACTGCTGAAATGTTGCCTAGGATGTACAAAGATTTTATAAAACAAGCTTTAGTGTAAATGTGTAGATAATAAAACAAAGGTAAAAGTAACAGTATGATCATGGTAAAAGTAACAGCAATGATAAATCACAGAAGATTGTTATGAAGCAGTGTAAATGTATGCAGTCAAACACCAGATTAAATTCCTACCTTGTTCTCTAGCCTCAGTGCCCTGTTTAAGTCTTTGGACTACATTATTGTTCTAGGTGTTCTTTTTTCATGTCATTTCAGGTCATCTTGCTCTGTGTTCTCTCTTTATAAAAAAAACGAAGTGCAACAATGTTTTAATCAGAAACTCCCTTGGCATTGACAACTGGTATTTCTAAACTGTTTGATTTAGATGATTACAGTGCCTTGCGAAAGTATTCGGCCCCCTTGAACTTTTCAACCTTTTGCCACATTTCAGGCTTCAAACATAAAGATATAAAATTTTTATTTTATGTGAAGAATCACCAACAAGTGGGACACAATTGTGAAGTGGAACGAAATCTATTGGATTTTTGAAACTTTTTTAACTAATAAAAAAATGAAAAGTGGGGCGTGCAAAATTATTCGGCCCCCTTGCGTTAATACTTTGTAGAGCCACCTTTTGCTGCGATTACAGCTGCAAGTCGCTTGGGGTATGTCTCTATCAGTTTTGCACATCGAGAGACTGAAATTCTTGCCCATTCTTCCTTGCAAAACAGCTCGAGCTCAGTGAGGTTGGATGGAGAGCGTTTGTGAACAGCAGTTTTCAGCTCTTTCCACAGATTCTCGATTGGATTCAGGTCTGGACTTTGACTTGGCCATTCAAACACCTGGATACGTTTATTTGTGAACCATTCCTTTGTAGATTTTGCTGTATGTTTGGGATCATTGTCTTGTTGGAAGATAAATCTCCGTCCCAGTTTCAGGTCTTTTGCAGACTCCAACAGGTTTTCATCCAGAATGGTCCTGTATTTGGCTGCATCCATCTTCCCCTCGATTTTAACCATCTTCCCTGTCCCTGCTGAAGAAAAGCAGGCCCAAACCATGATGCTGCCACCACCATGTTTGACAGTGGGGATGGTGTGTTGAGGGTGATGAGCTGTGTTGCTTTTACGCCAAACATATCGTTTTGCATTGTGGCCAAAAAGTTCGATTTTGGTTTCATCTGACCAGAGCACCTTCTTCCACATGTTTGGGGTGTCTCCCAGGTGGCTTGTGGCAAACTTTAGACGAGACTTTTTATGGATATCTTTGAGAAATGGCTTTCTTCTTGCCACTCTTCCATAAAGGCCAGATTTGTGCAGTGTAAGACTGATTGTTGTCCTATGGACAGACTCTCCCACCTCAGCTGTAGTTCTCTGCAGTTCATCCAGAGTGATCATGGGCCTCTTGGCTGCATCTCTGATCAGTCTTCTCCTTGTCTGAGCTGAAAGTTTAGAGGGACGGCCAGGTCTTGGTAGATTTGCAGTGGTCTGATACTCCTTCCATTTCAAGATGATCGCTTGCACAGTGCTCCTTGGGATGTTTGAAGCTTGGGAAATCTTTTTGTATCCAAATCCGGCTTTAAACTTCTCCACAACAGTATTACGGACCTGCCTGGTGTGTTCCTTGGTCTTCATGATGCTCTCTGCGCTTTCAACAGAACCTTGAGACTATCACAGAGCAGGTGCATTTATACAGAGACTTGATTACACACAGGTGGATTCTATCTATCACCATCAGTCATTTAGGACAACATTGGATCATTCAGAGATCCTCGCTGAACTTCTGGAGTGAGTTTGCTGCACTGAAAGTAAAGGGGCCGAATAATTTTGCACGCCTCACTTTTAATTTTTTTATTAGTTAAAAAAGTTTCAAAAATCCAATAGGTTTCGTTCCACTTCACAATTGTGTCCCACTTGTTGGTGATTCTTCACATAAAATAAAAAATTTATATCTTTATGTTTGAAGCCTGAAATGTGGCAAAAGGTTGAAAAGTTCAAGGGGGCCGAATACTTTCGCAAGGCACTGTATATATCAAGTAATTTTCTTCTTGTGTTTATCATAACTTAGCTCACACTTGCTGAAGAGAGCTATTTTAGCTCAGCTTATCTTTTGTATCATATAACACTTCTTCAGGTGACATATGCCTGGAAGCTTCAGTATTTCAAGGCTTGTAAGGACGTGGAGTGTTGCTATGTAATCTGCATATAAACTATCTCTATCTCTGAACCTGTGTTGTATAAAGAGTAGTTCTCAGTCTTGGTCCTGGGTGACCACTGTGTCTGCTGGTTTTCATTCCTCCTCAACCATCTGGACACAGACTGGGATGACCTATCAGTCGCTCCCGCAATGACATTTTTTTCCTTCTGGGTAAATACAATTGGTTACATCCCAGGAAACACACCTGCATGATGGCAATTTTGAAACTCCAGAATTGTCACAGGGCTAAAAGCAATTACAAAACCCATTCACCTTTATTAGAGATGGAAGAAAATTGAACAACACACTCACAAACAGGAAATTGAAAATAATTTGTCCGATAAGGACAAGTAAATACCAGAAGAGACATACCAGATTTCACAACCACTGGCCTAAAGGGTCTTGTTTCTTCCCTTTTGAGTTCTCAGATACTGTATGTATCTGACCTACAGTGATTACTGACCTCTAAGAATATAAGAACTGTTACAAAAACAGACTAGGCCATATAGCTGATCTGTCTAGTTTTGTTGCTGGAGAGATCAGGAAAGCCCAAGACAACATGAAGAACAAACTGAAAGCAAAATTACACATTCATTTTAGCTGCTTATGCCTTAATGCTAAAAGTTTGAGGAGTGCAATGCAAGACCTCAAGGCTATACATATAGAGGTAGCTTTGACATTATAAGAATAACCAAATCGCAGGTACAGAATGATGATGGGGACTGTTGTGTTTGATCAATTAGAGAGACATTAGGGCTTTGAATAGTTAATCCAAGGTATTGTGTGTTCCAAGTCTCTACTCACTGAGCATTTTAATCGATCATAATTAAAATCTGCATAGCAGTAGTTTTCTAGAGCACGAGTAATAGACATTTGAGTTAACTTACCTTTTTATCACGTTATGGGTGTTTATTTTGAATTAAGGAGTCATTTGTTACCTGTTTCTAAAATTTATCCACAATAAATGTGACTCAAGTCCCAGTGAAAAGAGCCAGAGTGGGTCTTTACAGTATGTCTTCACTCAAAACCTTTAGCACAATAGATACATTAATAATTAGCCAGAGTCAACCAGGGATCTGTTTCACATTCACTAGGAAAACTAGTACAGGGTCACAAGTGGAAACTAAAATAAAATACATTTAAGATGGAGGGAAGAAAACATTTTTCACAGTGCTGCAGATATCTTTCCAGCCAGCTGGTTGAAGCCCCAAATCCAAACTCTCTCAGGACATATCTGTATAAAATTTTAGATTTGCTTAGCTGCTAAACTGCCGAATAAGCAACATGAGCCAAATGGCTCTGATTCGCAAACTTTTAAAGTTTTTTTTTAATTTATATTTCATTCCATTTAGAAAAAGAAAGTTTTGGAAAGTTTGTATTAAACTCTGTGTGAATGTAGCCCACAATCACTGCTCCTTCATCAGTGTCATTTGGATTTTTTTGGTGTCGATGCTGAATGTCACGAATTAAGAATTCAAGTTCACTCAAGGCTCCTCTGAAGGATGTAAATGTAATCTATAGAGAATGCAAGAACCGTACACTCGAGAGCAGCAACAAACTCTAAGATCTCAAGTTAAAAGGGTGACTGGTCTCTTCCTGTGCCTCCTGTGAAAGACAGTAGGAGAGGGTAAACTCAGTAAAACGCTGGGCCAGAACAGGCTTGCATAGCTTTGTGACATGGAAAATTCTCGACTCACGTCACACTCTCTCAGCTTTTTGTGATGGCACAAGTGTAAGTTTAAGACTTGAGCCACCCTGGAAAATGTCAATGACTGTTTCCTAATGTCCTACAGTCTCACCAGTAGTAACCAAACTTTTCAAACACCTGTGGGGGATTCTGCAAGTGCACAAATTCGACAAACAACAAAAAAGAATCAGGCAGAAAGCTCGAAAAATCGAAATCTGTTTTCTTTTCTTTGAAGAATCATATACAGTACCAGTATAATGTAGGAAACATTACATAAGATTTTTTTGTGATTCTGTATCCTTCATGAATCTGGTTTATGAAGGAGTCATGCTAGCATGTTGATCACCTGCAGTCTGTGTTGCTCTTTTCTAGGCTTGGTTTTTTGGAGTTTACTTCCTGTCATCAAATGAGCTACTACAGAACACCTATGTCCTGGCAGTTCTACTGTTTCTGGCCCTGGTGCTGCAGAGGACATTTTTACAGGCTTCGTATTATGTTACCATAGAAACTGGCATCAACCTCAGAGGGGCATTACTGGTAAGTATGAAATCCCCTTTACTCCCAGTGGGTATGTGTTTGCACCCCCCTTCTGTTCTTATTCTGTTCCTGCTTTTTTTCTAAAGGCAAGAATGTTTTTTTTCTGTGAATACTTTGCTATCCAGGATTTTTCCAGCAAAGGTCAAATACAACTACATTTTACAACTGTGAGAATATGTCTATTTGTCTTTGGACAGGAACGTGAGATACTCTGGTTTGCTTATCAGGCATTGTCATCAAAACTATCCTAAAATGAATTAGATGTTCAAATCTAACACAAAGGCTACATCAATTGTTTACATGTACTTTATTTTTCTGATCTGTTATGCAATAAATCTTTATAAATAACTAACCTAGCTGGAAAAATACAGATTTGATTAGTTACTGCTTGTTTTAGCTCTACACATTTTAAGTTCACATTGTCTGGCTGTAGCTTCAAGTATTTTCAAGTGAGAGCCGTTCCTAATAAATTATGTTTTCACAAAATAACAAAATTAGTGCTCATGTATTTCCTGTGTTTCTTTTCTGAAATAAACCAACAGCTCATCCAGTCATGAGGAGCAAGTCCAGAGCTATACAAAAGATTCATTACACCCTTAAAATTGTCTCAGAATGTCTTCTTTGCCAGCTGTACCTGGAAAAGTCAGTGCTGTTTCAAATGTTGAAATGCTATGACGACCTAGTAGCTAAAACATAATTGTTTGAATGAATAGATATCCTGGCATGTTTTTAATCTGTGTGCATTCCTTTGTGCTACACTATTTTCAGAAATGGAAAGGCTAACAGTACAGGCTAAACATTAAACAAAACATTCAACAAACAAAAACTAGTGTGGGACTAACAAAGGCAAAATCATTCGTTCGCTTTGTAGACAAAGATAATCCTTTTTGTCTCATCCTTAAAACTTAGAGTAATATCTGGATATATTTCAGGTGTAGCTTAAATATTATTGTTGTGACTGATAAATTAACTCAGAGTTCTGGTCCTGGAGAGCCAGTTGGACGTACAGTAGAATAGTTAATTCAACAATAGTGTGTTCCAGGTCTCCACTCAATATGCATTTTGATCTGTAGTTAAAATCAACATATTTGTAGTTTTCCAGAGCAGGAGTAACAGATCCTTGCAATTACTTACCCTTCTAGCATATCACATTATGTACTGTATGTTTGTTTTAAGTTAGATGCAGTCTCTAACCTCTTTCAAGCCTTCTCGTCATCTCATAACATTAGTCTAAAGTAAATATGATACAAGATGCAGTGAAATATTACAAGCCATGGTGGGACTTTGTGTCTTGGCTCCACATTTCTAATTGCAAGAAAACTGGATAAAACAAATAAACTAGGAAGTTCATGTAACACATAATTTACAGTGCATTCCGTGAAGGAAAGTTTTGAAAGTGACTTGTGAAAGATTTTGCTGTTGGTGCTTTCCCTGAGCCCTGAGCTTCTCTTTCTTTGACTTCCTCGCAGGCCATGATTTATAACAAGATCCTGCGCCTCTCCACCTCCAACATGTCCATGGGAGAGATGACCCTGGGGCAGATAAACAATCTGGTGGCTATAGAGACCAATCAGCTGATGTGGTTTCTGTTCCTGTGCCCAAACCTCTGGGCAATGCCTGTGCAGGTAACAAGATTATGGGCCCCCCTACTCCCCAGCAGCCCATTGGATCTCAATAGACAGACAGCATTCACACAGAGATTGCACGGTCTGTTACAAAAGCATTAAGGATAAATGGCAAATGAGGATCTAATAGTGAGCGCTCATTCAGTTCCTATTGCAAGAGGGCATTAAGAAGACAGGTATTTATCCCACATGAAAGCAGGCACTGCAGGAAAGCTCTACAGTAGCAGTGAGACGTTGTTTCAGCTGCCATTTCAAACGGAGTTTGGCAAGTAGCAATTGCCTTTTTTGTTGTTTGCCCTTAGAAGTGGCTTCTTCCTGGCAAGACCCGTCATGTTCAGCTGGTACCCTTCTATCACTGTATCCCCCCCTTGTTTAAGAAAACCTTGATGGTCTTTATGATGGATTAGATTTGGCTGAAAATTCAATATTTATCTGAGGGAAATTTCTGAGACAGATGCATTTACTCTGGAGTAGAGTTAAATCCCTTTGATTACACACAGACAGTAGTGACAGTCACACTACTTTTATAACTTTACATCAGACCTCATCTGGGTTGCTGTAGCTAAGGGGCTGAATTGAATTCTTTATGCAATTGAAAACCTTTTGAATTTCATTAAAAAATCCAATTATTTGCTAACTATGACCATTTTTAGCTTTAGCAGTTTGCAGTGTAGATTCCAAATCTAAAGTCTTACTGTACACGAATGTGTCATGATTGCAAACACAGATGTCCAGAAAATGTGGACACTATGCAGGATGCTGAATAACTTTGCTGGGCACTGTATATTTACATATATGAAGACATAAATAGCACATTAAATGTACTGGCAATTTATTGCAAATTACTTTAAATGAAACAAACTTAATTATTTTAATTTTATCTGCAAGTGCAGGTTATTGCCTTTTTTTGACATGCAACATCTGAAAGGAAAGCACTAATGTAGCTGTTAGTGAGCTGTTAATGTGTTCTCTACAGATCATCATGGGAGTGATCCTCCTGTATTACCTGCTGGGTGTCAGTGCTTTAATAGGAGCCTCGGTCATCGTGCTTCTTGCCCCAGTGCAATACTTCATAGCCACCAAGCTTGCCGATGCCCAGAAAAGCTCACTGGTAAGTATGCATTTGAAGAGTATCTTGCGTCTATGATCATAGATGTTGGCGAAAGGCATGGGTTTTCATTAGATCAGGATATTAGAAGCACGCCTTTTTCTTTGGAAGACACTATACAGCATCAAACAAGGCGAAGAGTGTTCAGTGCCTGCTAAATCAAACATTGTTCTAAAGTTGCTATATAACCCCAAAAATCCCTTTTCTTGCACATCTGGATGTACATTAACTTTTAAATGTGGAAAGAAGAAGAAGGAAGTGTTATTGTTTTTGCCATGTAATGCAGAGTATTTTCGAAACTTTGTACTTTATCATGATGTCTCATATTGGCTTCTGTCCCAGGATTATTCCACAGACAGACTAAAGAAGACCAATGAGATATTGAAGGGGATTAAGCTGCTAAAACTCTATGCCTGGGAGAACATCTTCTGTGCCAGTGTAGAAGAGACCAGGAGAAAGGAGCTCATCAGCCTGAAAACCTTTGCCCTCTACACCTCCATGTCTAGTAAGAATAAGAGAACCCCAAAGGATTAAAAGCAATTTTTGTACCATCAATAATGCTGTCACTGTGGACAGACTTCACTAGCAGGGTGGTCTGTGGCTGTAAGAACACATTGAGGTGTCGCATCTGCACCCTCCTCAGAGCTTCTCCAGTTAGAGTCATGAGGAGTTCATAGAACAACAGTTCATCAAGCCTTTTAATGCACCCAGTTTGCAATATGCATTTAAAAATTCTGTTTACTGGAACTCCACTCTTAATGCAGAATTGGCTTTTACAACTGTAGGCACATGTATTACCCCCAGAGTTTGGGTGAAAACAACAGCAAACATCTTATACAGATGTCAGGCAAATCTTAAGGCATATGAGAAAAATGCCCATTAAATAAATGGCTCTGGATTCCATCCTTATATAATTTGTTTGATCATTATACAGTACATTTTAAGCACTGGATTAGTTTGGTGTTGTTAAAGAAAAACATAAAACTGAAATCTAAAATTTGATCATTGACATTGATACATATTGCCAATTGATACACATCCCACTGAGCTACAGCAAAAATGAAAATGTTTACAAAAATACAGGAGTGGTTCATAGGCAGTGAGTGTGAGATATATTGGAAATTGGCAAAAACGTAAAAGTACAGTAAAATAGTAAAGTAGGAAAAGTGTATTTGCTGAGCTCTTTGCAGGCTCAGTCCTTCACAACAGAACACCTTATGTGTCATAGTCACCACCAACACCACACAGAGCATCAGTCTAAACAACAGTGAATGTTCTCCAAATAAGGTTTCCACAATGACCTCTGTTGCGTTTGTCAAATAAATATAAAAATGTTTATAAAACAGATTTGTTTGGCACATTTTTGGGAATAAGTGCAGTCATTCCATGTTATTTTGTGAGGTATGAATATCACTCCTGCTGAGATATCAGTTAACAGCTGAATGGTTTGATAAACATGCACTTTTCCATGACAAATGTAAATAACTTTTGATCTCCTTTTTTACAGTTTTCATGAATACCGCTATCCCTATTGCAGCAGTACTAGCGGTAAGCAGATGTACAGTATATGTTATACTTTATAACTATGTATACCTTCCAGATGAGCCCATTAAAAATTGACTTTTTATATAAGCACTCCATTATTTTACTTGTTTATTGGTAGCTATTTTTATTGTTCCTCTCTCTTTTTATTGTTATTTCCATTATGAATCTTCTATAGGCCAGGAGATGTTGAAGTTGGAAGTTTCAGTCTGCCTTGTGAAAGAATAAATTCTTATTTCCCTTTGTGTTCCATGCATCAGACAAAAAATCAGGAAACCATTCCACATCTTACCAAAGTTTTACATGGAACACTCTGACCAAAAATAAACTGGAACCACAATCTTTTTAAATGTTTAAAATTTTTACACCTAACCAATGTGTATCATCTCAGCACCAAGTTTGCTGATTTGAATGTGGCCCAGCTCTGATCCTCATTATTTTAGTTGAAATCTTCAACTTCATGCAGCACATTTTGGAGGTAGCTGGTGCTGGAGGTAAAGCAGAGTCTTCTCCTTCTGCCTCACAGACCTTTGTGGCCCATGCCTACATCAGCAACACTAAACTGAGCCCAGCAGATGCCTTTGCTTCCCTGGCCCTGTTCCACATCCTGGTCACTCCACTTTTCCTGCTGTCCACGGTGGTCCGGTTCGCGGTCAAGGCTATTATCAGGTGAGGAGACGCCCAGGCCTGCACTAGTAGTGCCAAATAGAAAAGAGTGACAGTCATGTGGACGTCATGGATCTGGGCTTCTTCTGCTGGAAAATGCTGGAAACTGCCCATTTAATTAAATTTCTTATGGAGAAGTTGGTTCACCCACAGTGGAAAGTGATTGGTGATCAGATTAAATTAAAGTATGAGTGTCTTATACCTTTGGCACAAAACTTATCCCAGTGCCCATGACTGTAGCAAACTGAGAGCGCAAACGCCTGCCGGTCACTGCTATGATGGGAGATATGCCCCTGCTGATTTCTCTCCCAGCCACAGTTGGTGCACTGTTTTTGTCACGATCGCTAACCCCTCCTCTTAAGGGAGCTCCAGCCCTTCCTCGTTCCTTCCCATTGTCTGCACCTGTTCCCTATTCCCGGTCCCCCTTAAAAGCCAGACGCTGACCTCACTCCTGGCTTCTCATTGATTTCCGTGTCATGAGAGCCCGGGGTCCTGCTGCGTCAGGCTCCGTTATGGTTTTAGTTTCCTGGTCCTGATTCCCTGCCCCGCCGGTCCCGACCCGGTTCTGGTTTTAACTACGGATGGATCCCCTGGTCTTGGACTTAACCTCTCGTCTTGGATTCCTCCTCTGGATTTACCCTTGGATTGTTCGCCCTGGATTCACTCCCCCCGGACACTAGCACTGCATGGACACGCCCCCCTGTCTCCTGACCGACTCCTGCATGATATTTTTCCCCTTGTGTCTTCACTATTCTGGATTGCGTCGTCCGCATAGGGCCCGGAAAGAACTGATCGTGACAGTTTTATGATTTGCTTGACTGGAATTGTGATGAATTACCCTGCTTCAAAATACAACCAGAGTATTGGTTCTGCATTGGGAATTTGAAAAACACATCTTGAATTAGGGGTGAAAAAACTTTAATCTCTACCTCACACTGACTCTTTAAAGCAGGGGGTCTCCCACTGAAGGCTTTTTATAGTGGGGTTTGCCCTCAGATCGATATCTGACTGAAAGGCGTTACAAGGGATGATTAGGCTGCCCCAATCCATGTTTGGAGTAGAGCTCCCCTATATTGTGTACATTTTTATAAGTCACTGTCTCAGGAAGTCCAGGAAGGATCCTGGTTTCTTACTTTTCTCCCCCCTGCCTTCTAGTAAGCATTATAGGAGCATAAGGCATGTATGCTCCACATTTGGAGACTGAGTTCTGCCACTGACTACCACTGATTACTACTGACCACTACCACTGACTCACACACATATTTTTTTGCAAACTGCTTGTGCTGAGTTTATTTAAGTTGAGTGTTATTTAACTTTCTTGTTGTTGTTGCTGCTGTTGTTCTGTATTTAAGTTGGGTGTGTCCTTAATTATTTTGTATTGGAGCATTCATGCAAATAAGCATTTCATTGCACTGGACATGCTATTGTGAGGTTGAACATTGTTGACAATGCATGTGTGGCTCCACTGCTCTGTGTTTCTTCTGTGATCAACCTGATCCTTGTGGAACACTGCTCCATCTGTCCAAGTTGCACTGGTCCTTTGTGAATGCATGCTCAATGCCTCTGTCTGTGTTTCAGTGTACAGAAACTGGGTGAGTTTCTCCAAAGCGATGAGATTGGTGATGACAGCTGGAGAACTGGAGACACGTCTGTGTCATTAGAGTCATGTAAGAAACACCCTGGAGTGGTGAGTACACCAACCCCAGTCCTGCAAGTTCCCCAGATAGTAAGATAATACTGATACCAAAGATAATTCATGGCACAAATGACTGTAAATGCTATTGAACAAGAGTCTACAGTCACACTGTGGCTTAACTTGGATTCAGTTATAAAAGGCAGCAACAATAAAAAAAAAACTATCAAATGTGGTTATTAATTATTCTCAGTTTGTTAAAGCACACTAAGTGTACATACACCAGCTGAACAAGTTAGCAGGACAATTATATTTAGCAACTGCACTATCTTTTAAAATTGTTACTATAATAAGCTGGTCCCTGCAGTGCTCTGAACTGGAAAGTACTGCTCACTAGTAGAAGCCAGTTGAACTTTTTCTGCTGGTAATTTCACTAGTTTTCAGTGCAGTATAAGCACAGTGGAGCCTCTGCTACCCTTGCAGGAAAAAAACTCGCTCTCCATCTCTGACTGGTACTGTACCTCATCCACTATGTTCTTCCAAAAACAAAAACAATATCCATGTTGTTGCCACAAAACCCTCACTATCTGATTGGAAAGGTGGTCCAAGTTTAGTTTTTTAAGCATGGTGTTAGTGCCCTCACTTCAGCAATGAATAAAGGCCACAGTTAATACAGCTTCTTAATATGTTTGCTGCAGAGTGTGTACACTTCCCTTGAGTCTGATTTTCTATGCACAGCTATCAGACAAGCATGCCAACAACAGAGAAAAACCAAACCACATACTATTCACTTCTTTTAAAATGTACTTATCTTGTTTTTTTCACAAAGCTCTAAGAGTGTTCCTGAAGCTGAATAAATACTATAAATCAACTAATTGTTGACCAGAATTGGCTGAACCATTCATTCTTTAATTCGTTATGTGCCTTGTGGGAACATTCTATATTTTAAAGAAGTGTTATCTGGATGAAAGTCTTGCCAAAGAACCCCAAATTAGCTACTGCCAAATTAGATAAAAATAACACTTCTGTAATACTGAATGTCATCTATAGCACATACAGCCTGTTGTATTTTTTTTTTACTGTTTTCTGTTGCACGGCCTTACTGTCTGTGTTATGCCTTATGTATTTAGAGATTTAAAGACAAAAGCATTAATGTTGAGTTTTATAGATGTTGTCTTCAGGCAGATATTTTGCATGACCTCGTGTCACATGTTTTTAATAGCTCTACTCTCCGGCCTGGAGTACCATATTTCAGTCTCAGCTACAAATAATTATTATGACCTTTTAACGGACAAGCTAAAAATCGTAGCCTAGTTCAAAGCAAAAATGAGGCAAGACCACTAATTATATAAATTATATGTCATTTCTCATGCATTACTCATTTTCCAAGAAAATCAGTTCATTTCTGATTCATTCTTGTACCATATTGTGGTATTTTCTAATTGCTATCTACAATACACAGGGACTAAAAGCACAGATTAAATACTGTCATGTTGTCCTTTCAGATGTTTTTATCCTTAAAGTTTTATCCTTAAAATTTGAAGCCCCCAGTCTTTTTCCACCATGACTACTGTCATGCTTGTAGGAAAGGTTCAAAACTACCCTATAGTAACATTTGTCCTTTGCAAGATACTGATTTTTCCTTATGTAAGAGTGCTCATATTGTGTGCTTTATTTGTTTGCCTCCTTCTTTTTAGCTTTATGTAGATGTGTTAGCAGGGCGCTTGTCCTGAGGTAGCCTGTCCTTTGCACAAAGCTAATATGGGGATCTGTTCTCAGGCCCTGCTGTTGTAAACACTGGGGTCAGAGGGCTCAGGGAAACCCTAACACTCTCACGTGCTCTCTCCTCCTTGATATTCAACAGACCAAGGCCATAAACAGGAAGCAACCGCTGAGGTATCAACTGGAGAGCTATGATCAGCCGGTGCGAAGACAACTGCGGCCCACCGAGACCGAAGATATAGCGGTCAAGGTCAGGAGGTCGTCGTGACAACAAACTCAGCAGCCGCATTTCTCAGGCTCTCTGGCGCTCCAGCTAGACAGCTTGGAGATTTCTGCTGCGATGTCTGTATCCAGATTTCATTAAGAAATCCTTGTGAATGGGGCTTCAGATTATAGCTGGGTCTGCTCAAGCTTGCTACTGCTTACCCATAAGTTTTCAGCTGCCCTGTTTTAATTCACTTACCTTTCCTTCTCATTTTTTTACATCATTTCCACTTGGTGAGTTATTTTCAGAACTGACTTTCCCCATTTAGCCTAAAACTGTTTCTATTTGAAACAAATACCTCATATATACAAAAAGCAAGCAAGGGGGGAAGAATGTTTACATACCCCATAATGCTCAGACACTAATAATGTTGTCAATGTCAATACTTTAATCTTCCCTTTCAATTGCATGTGCAGCTTTGAATGTCCTTAGTTTTAAAAGTTCATTTTTCATCCTCTTTTTTAACCAGTGCTTTACAAGTTTACCATTTTCAGCCTTTTTTTTTCACTCACAGGTGACTAATGGGTTCTTCACATGGGGAAGCAACTTGTCAACATTATCAGATATAAATATCCGGATTCCCACAGGTAATATGATCTAAAAAAAGTCTGTATGCTTTAGCAAAAAAATAATACAAGAAAGGCCTCAGGACTACTTCTCAAAACACGTCAGTATCACTGCATTTCTGTCATTACCTGCGTCACCTACGTGATCACATACTTTACTTCATAGAAATGTGCTCTGAAAGACACTACCTGCACTCATATTCCTGAATTGAAAGTGTACAAGCGAAAATGGCATGTGTAAATAAATGCGGAAACTGAGGCATATTGATGTTTGTGTGTGTGAAGCTAATGAAGCTTCAATGCTTTTTGAACTCACTCTTCATTGGAGTTGCAGAAATGCCAATGTACTCTACTCACTCACTACTGTTTTCCCACACTCTCCTGTACTCACCAACTCCTGTGTACGTGCACTGCTGTCCTCACACTTGTACTTACACACCTCCCTCCTGCCTTTACTCACACAGTTCCACAGTACTGACTACTGTTCACTCACTCCAGTACAGGAGCTCCAGTACTGGTACGCACTGCAGCACTAAAGCCTGTCGGTGCCTGCTATCTCCACCAGGGCACCTGATCATGATTGTGGGGCAGGTGGGCTGTGGGAAGTCTTCCCTATTGCTGGCCATGCTTGGGGAGATGCAGACCATCAGTGGGAAGGTCTACTGGAGCAAGTAAGTATGGCAGTCCCAAAAGATAACAGGAGGTTCTCCATTCTTTTTCATGGCATCTCCTTTAAAATTCTGTTTCACGTACTGTATGATGAAAGTCATTATGACCTGTGATGTTTTGGGCTTTACATTTCATGGATTTCCATTTATTGCTTTAATGATGTGTTCTCTGTGCGATTTATAAAGGCAAATGGTGGCAGATAAAGGCATGCTGGGGATTTTCGTCTAAAAGCAGTTTCATTGACAGGACAACTAATATGTGACAAAGGCATTGTATTCAGATATGAACTCTTTCCAAATGTTTTTTTTTCTTTATTTTTGAGGTTCACAAAGCTAACTGAAGCTGTTTACTTGACACCAAATGCTCAATGATTGAGAATTGATTCTTCTTAACTTGCTCATCCATGTGTTTTTTCTGTTGTTACTTCTTTTTACTTAGTTTTCCTCCTCCTAGCTGACGCTGCCTTCTTACTGTACGCTTCACCCAACCCCAAGGGTGTCTCTGAATGTCATCAGTTTGGTCTTTTCTCATTGTTTCTCTGGCTGGTCTCATTAAGAAAGGTCATCAGCTGCTGGACTTTTTTAAAACCTTGTGCTGTTCATGTGCTTCTGCTAAAAGAACCAGGCAGAGCTTGATGTATGACAGAGAGCTTGCTGGGCTTCTGCAAAATGGCTCAAAAACAAACACACATCTTCTGTTTGCTCTTGTTTAACATCCACTATTAACATTGAGACTTCAGCTTGTTTGTTTTTATAAACCATCCATTCTACATATCTGGATGAACATGCTTCAGATAACTCTCTTCATTTAATAATCAGCTGTCTTCAGCGGGCAGCTTATCCATTCTTCATTAACAGGCTTAGACACCAGATGTGTGTATTGCTTATGTGCATTGTGTGTTGGAATGGACTGAGTTGAGCTAGTGATTAACACTAAATGCAAGCCCTTGATTATTGAGATGTGTAAACTATTATTATACTGTAGTATTATTAATTCAAACGTTAAAAAATAGTATCCTTAGTTACTAAATATAAAAAGAAAAGGCACTTTATTAAATTCTTAAAAATAACAGGATCCAATTAAAGAAATGGAATACGATTGATTGCAAGAATAAGATATGAGAGAGATCAAGAGAGATGGAAACGATGTTAGACAGCCAAGCAGGGTAAGCCAAATGTATTGTGACTAAAACACTCAATAAACCTTCAATTGGCTTCATTCTTGTTATAACTAGTGAAATAATAATGGGACATTTCTAGATAATGAAAGGGAAATGGCTGCTGTACAAAACAAGTGTTTCACTCAGGTGTTCACTAAAGAAAAGGTCAAAAACATGCCTCAGGTGGAGGAGCGACAGAATTATTTATTAAAATGGTACTAGCACAGTTGAGGCAGAAGAGTTTTGAGCACTAGAATAGCTTAAGACAAAACTCTACAGGGCCCAATGATCGATATGGAAATAAGATCCTAGCGGATAGTCTACATGGATTTAGAAAAATTAGATCTTGCCTAACTAATCCATTAGGGTTCTTTGACCAAGAAACAACAGCAATGGACACACCGATATTTCACCAAGATTAATTCTAAAATGGTGTGTACAATAGTAGGCATTTAAGGAAATGTATGTGTTTGGATAAATAATTGGTTAATAAATAGAAAAGATATAGGGGACAGATAAGGGGGGAATGCTGAAATGGGAAATGGGAAACGGGGTGATGTAATTAATGGAGCAGCACATGGATCTGTACTAGGACCACTGCTCTTATTTATATACTGTACAGTATCTCTAAATTCTGGCGTAGTTTGTAAACTAGTGAAGTTTGCAGATGATACCAAAATAAGAGAATTATGGTTAATCTACAGTAGTGAATTTTTTATTTGGCTTTATCAAATACTGTAGAAAAAGCAAATAAAATTCTTAAAGCTTTTGATAAAATTCAGTACTGCACAAGCACCTGGCAGATGACATTTAATGTATACAAGTTCAGAATCTTACATGCAGTAGCATAGTTATAAATATAGTAGATAGAGCGCTAGCTATCTTTTCTTCAATTTACTTGATTGTGGCCTGATTTTTGTCTAAATTATCCATAAGCAATTTAGGATGAGCAAACACAGATGGGACACTATCAGACACTCCCAATTACTTACGTTCCACACACATGAATGAGGGTAAGTGTGACATTTCTGAACTTGTTCATGGTCACTACTTACTGACCCCATAGAAAAAAGGTCTTGGTCAACTAGAGATCAGTTCGCCTGATTGGCTAAGAGGTCATATGGAATGAAAACCGGACCAGGTTTCAGAACCATTGGTCTAAATCTGCTCAGGAGACAGAAGGAACAACCCCCTCTGTAAGGATATTACACCACTGTGCATTTTTCATACTAATAAAAAAGCAACATTGCACTGTCTGCTTCTGGGCATTTGTTTTTTGTCCATATTTCACATTATACTTCTAAATAATCACATGAGAAGATTTAGATTTTTTAACTCAGGGAAGGCAACTCTAGTCCTCGAGTGCCACATTTGTTTCTGGTATTTAATTGCATCTCAGATCTTGGTGACGCAGCTGAACTTATTAAGTGGATAAAATGTCAAATTAGCTGTATTCCAGGTCTTAACTGGGTACTAATTTAAAACCTGCAGGAACCCACTAGAGTTGTGGACTAAAGTTGCCCATTCCTGCTATAAATCTTCACAGTAACGGTACTGACCTGACGTAGTGTCTTCTATTTAGTGGGCACACTGTCCTGTCACACACTGATGTTGTTGCACATACTGCTACCTGCAGTGTTCCTTATTATTTCTTTACATTACGTATCTCTAATTATATTTATGCTACACTTTAATTACCCATACAGTATATATAATAGGTTTATTCCATGCTGAAAAAAAGAAAAAAAACACAACGCTTCGGCCGTGGAGCCTTCTTCAGGTGTATATATTACGTGTTAACATTGTAAAGATTCCATAATAAGGTTGAAAAAATACTCCTGCAAAAAAAAATGCTAATTTCATTACACAGCTGTGTTTTTTAACAGCTGCTCCTAGTGCAAAGATTTATTTGGCCTATCTTCTTTTGTTCAAAATGGAGGATAATAAAGGGTTTGTTTTGATGTTTCCAAATTTTATGAATGCATATGCACTCAATGTCATTTACCAAGCTGTCACTGGGTAATTGTAGTGTATCTAGATGTTATTAGAGAAATTGAAACCAGCGTTCACATTATGCACCTTTCACTAACAATAGTCAATGTGTATGTTCTGTTTCTCGTTTCGTCTGCTGTCGAAACAGACTGCCTGAGCATGAGATGCACCACGAAGGGAACTTAAGGTATTTATTGCCTAATGGGACCCTTGTTTTTGTTTCTTTATTTTACTTTTTTAAATCTCTCACTCACATGATTATAATGTAATTTTAAGTCACTGCTCACTACTTTTTGTGTATTTAACTTAACATATTTTACGAACATGTAATATCCATATCAAGTAGTAGAGGCATTATTATATTTTTTACTTAAAGTATAGATACTTTAATTATCAGGCTCAATGTGATATTAAGGTTCTATAAGGTTCTATACTGTGAATAGCTTAGAGTATTAATTGTTGTTTTCCATTGTGAATCTTTTTGGATATGCTGCTGGAAAACTATAAAAGGACAATTTAATATTGTTGTATTGGTTTTCAATGTTCAATATACTTTCACTGTGTGTCACGGATGTCAGAAGGGCATGCCATGGAATGACGAGGAGAGCAGTAGAGGCCCAATGTGTAGTGGCAAAAGGGGTAATACGGAGGTTAGCCCAGGCTCAGGGGGGTCAGACGATGTCGGGGTAGAAACCTATGCCCTCAGGCCACGGACGTGGGGCGACCTGGTGCTAGGCGGGTCTCACGACATCTGTACCCTCAATGCTGAGCCAAGAGCAGAGCAGAAACAGGTAGTAAATAGGCTACACAACAAGACCCACCAGAAAGACATGAATAATCACAGGGAACTAGGAACAGGACAGAAGTAGCGTGCCCTCTAGGTGTACAGGGCGTGACACTATGCTGTTTGCCTATGAGTGGTAATAATCCAGTATGAAACTGTAAATAGATTAATTATACAATACAAAGCTGAAAGCAGTCACCTAGTTTTGCATTAAAAGTTCCTGTTATTTCTCTTTATGGTGTATGTACAGTAGAATAAGCATAGGTGTCTTAAATATAATTTATCCCAACTAAATTATATTTAATTTATCCCAACTAGTCTTAATTCTGATGTATATCTAATATTTTAAATATAGTATTGACATACTGATAGGATCATTACATTATGACAAACTTATGACTTGGATTTCAGTTATGTGCCATGGTGCCATGGCATTTTGAGCAAAAGCAGGATAACTATTTTATACAAATGCAAAAACATTCAGGATTAGATTGTCAAGCATTTGATTCTGAACTGTAGTTTTTTTAGACAAAAGTGTTTCATGATTAAGTTCAAGGTAAAGAGAGGTATTTATTGCATTCAAATGTTTTTTGTTCTGTTGCTTCAGTGACTCACGACTTTGCAGTGATGGAATCTAGTAATGGCACGCAGACAGCACTTAGTGTACTGGAAAAATGTCATTTGTGCAATTGGCTGATTTTGTCAACACTGTCTCCCCATGATTTATCATTATGACCTACTGTAAATCATGCAAAATGTTGAGCCGAGAGCAAAGCATCCAAGGCTTTCAATCATGTAGGATAATCACTTGCGTTCTTTTACAAATGGCATTTTTTTAAATTGTGTTTAAGATTGCTCAGTTACTGTAGAAAAAACATTTAGAAAAAAGTCTGTCTATCTTTTCTAGCTTTTGCAAAAATAGTTATTTTTGAGGTAAACTTCTGATCTCCAAAGCCAGTGTCATGAAAGTTGAGAAGTGAACTTCTGTTGCCACACCAAATGAATGGCCTTCAGTTTCCGTGACCTGGCTTTTCCTTGGCTTTTTCCCTGAAGTTGTGACATCAACGGAAGTATCGCACATGTCCGCTACTGTGACTACAGCCACTACAAAGGGCAGGATGTAGACAGAGACTTATCTAAAGTCTAATTGATTTTCCTTTGAAATAAAAAAATAAACGTAAACCTTGAAGATGGTGGAGCGTTGCTTTTAACAAGACAAAAGGAGCAGAGCAAAACAGGTACATGTTTAAGATAACTCAGCGGCCAAGGGCGTCCACCCTTAACTGGCTTTGAAGACTGCTGGCATCTCTGAAACATGTCTCTGTCCAGTAGAATCCACCTAATATTATTTACATGACTTGCAGTGTACATGAGACGGAGCTGTCTTTCGAAGCCGACAGGAGGTACCTTTTAACCTTTATCTTCAGAAGTAAAGCTGAGTCTCAACATAAACCCTAAGTCCTTCCCCCAGCTCCAGTAATTGTCCTCCTGTTGTGTATGTGGTAGCTGGTAGTGTGTTTGGGAATGTTTATGCATACATGCTGGGAGTCTGTCTCTTAGTTTAAGAAGTGAATCAGTTTATAGGGTGAAGTCCTGCTTGAATGTATAATGTAAGTTTGGCTTTTGTAAGTGGCTGCCTGGGATTTTCCTTGATGTACAATTCCCATATGTATGAGAAATTGTTGTACTGTAAGTACCTGGAATGACCTATACAGCCATAATGTCAAAGGTTTTTTTTTAAACCCACCACCACCACGCCAACGTTGGAGGACTTCTTTATTTATTTTTTTTCCCTGTCGAAGTTGATACCCTGGTTTCATTCAGGAAATGGCTGGCTGACATCATCAGTTACCTGCTTAGCAACCCAATGAGCTAGATGGGCCCGATGGCCTCCTCTTGTTAGTAACTTGTACTGTATGTTCTGATTTTGTACAAAAATAGAAAGAAATAATACATATTCATATAGCATAGATTAGTAGATAATGTAATAAAAGAAAATATCTATATATATATTGTATAAGTGGGAATTGTATATAAATGAAATTCAAATACATTATCCTTTCTGTTTTTAATAGTTCCTCCACTAAACTGGAATGGTTCTATTTTGAACTGTTTGTGGAAACATACAGTCCTAATTTGGTCTGGTCCAATATTGGAGAAGTGTACGAAACATTGCCCAATTGCATAGCAATCAGTATATATTAACCACAGTCCAATCAGATGATCAGATTCATTTCCTGATTGACCTGAGTTAGACTATGGCTCCCAGCATTTTGCTGTTTTGAGGAAATGCAGCCCATGATTAACAAGTCTGGTACCTAGTCATTATGCTCACTAGGTCTGCCCTTCTACTCCTTTCTCATCGTGATTTGTCTTGGATTGATGTCTTCCTCAGAAAAAACATTTTATCCTATTTCCGCCTATCTCCCAGTTTTTTCTAATGTTTTTTTAAACTTCAAACAGCAAAAACCGGAACTCAGTGGCCTATGCTGCCCAGAAGTCATGGCTACTGAATGCGACAGTGGAAGAGAATATCACGTTTGGAAGCCCTTTCAACAAGCAGAGGTAAGTCTGTGCAAAGCTAATAGTCATTTAGGTTGCAACCTCTAAAATATTTTCAGAGAAAGAATAAACAGACAAGCATGATGTGATTGTGTTTTTTTGCTGAGTTAAATGGAGTCTATGAGGGAGCCCATGTGTTAACTGCCTTCCACAAAACTCCCCAAATTACCCTCTCATAAAAGCCACATTTGTGATATACTGTATCTCATTGGCTGCACAATGCACACAGTGGAGTAAACAGGTTGTCTTTCATTGTGCAGAGATAAAATGTGTCTGTATGCTACAATACTAAAGTGACTACCATAAATATAATATGTTCATACAGCATCAAAGGCTGCCATTGTAGAGGGTTCATAACTTCTTATACTGGCAATATACATAATAATTTCTAAAGAACTCGCACCTTTTTGTTCCAATGTCAAGATGAAATCCTAGTTGAACACGTAAAAAGGGACTGTGCATGTTGTCATTGTTTTGTTTTTTTCCAAAACTTTGTCAACATGACTACATGTCTACGTGACATTGCGAGATATTGCATTGGAGTAGCCCTGGTGATATGTCATTGTTTCTGTAAGTTTGAAATCTCCGCTTTACATTATGTGGCTTTGGACATTACAAGACATTTGAAGGAGTGCTGTTACAGCTGGTCTCTGGACAAAACAGCCAAAGCTAACAGAGAAAAGGACAACACCGTACAGTAAGTCAGTGTGACTGAGCCAATGTTGCATCCTGTTGTTACAGGTACAAAGCAGTCATAGATGCTTGTTCCCTGCAGCCTGATATAGACCTGCTGCCATTCGGGGACCAGACAGAAATTGGAGAAAGGGTAGGAATCAAGAGTTCTGCTGACTCTGATATTTCTTTTTGGCTGCTTACCCTGATTTCAGAGAACAAATAAGCAAACTCCATACAGTATATCCTTTTATGTTTTTATGAAAGCTCTTGCTTAGGGCAATAAATGCATTGTGATCAAGTAACTAGTTTCTTGGCACATTTATTCTGGCAAGCATCCACTGAGTGGTGTCTTTCTTAAGCAAATTTCTAGTCTTTAATTGCTCACAATTAATTGCTTTAATTGCTGTTTACAATGCATAAGGTTAGCATGTACTGTAGTAGAGGATTTTGTTTTGGTTTTGGTGTGTTTAATGTCTACTGTGACTCGTAACTTTTTCTTGTCTCTCAGGGGATTAATCTGAGTGGGGGCCAAAGACAGAGGATCTGTGTGGCACGGGCTCTTTATCAAAACACAAATATTGTCTTTCTGGTAAGATTTCTGTGCTTGTCTGCCGTTATGGATAGGGGGAACAGTCAAGAAGGTGGAATATACGCAGCCTAAGTATTGAACCTGCAGAAAAAATGCAAAGCTGAGGAAAACATTCTCCTCTACTTTAAGTGCCTTTGTAATCAAAAACAATTTTCAGATTGTGGATTAACTATGATAAATCTGCCATTGCTTATACTGTCAAAGACCTAGATAAAATTAAAACTTGAAACCACATTCCACCTGCAAATCGGAAAAGTGTCACATTTGTACTTTTAGTTTTTCCCCGAATACTTTTCCTTTTACCCCATAAAAAATGTCCTTCCAGTGGGGAATATGTAACTTGTGGTTGCCTATGGGCTGAAGTTAAACTATATTATTGGAGAACTGCCATTAGTTTAGTATTGCACTGCTGGAGTTTTTTCTCATTTTTTAAACAGTGACCATAGTTGTCAAGGATCCTAGTACTGTTCTGGGTACCTTGAGTTTAAAAGACTGTACATACAGTTGCAAGAAGTTTGTGAACCCTTTGGAACAACCTGGATTTCCGCATTAATTACACATAAAAATGTGGTCTGATCTTCAACTAAGTCACAATAATAGACAAACACAATCTGTTTAAACTTATAACACACAAACAATTGAACTTCTTCTTGTCAGTACCGAACACATCTAGGTTGGAAAAAGTATCTGAACCCGTGTATTTAGTAACAGGTAGAACCTCCTTTAGCAGCAATAATTCAAAATAATTCACAAGTCATCTTCATCCTGCCGATGCCCACACCACAAGCTCAGAATCGGGAGCGCTTGTTACAATCTAAAAACGAGATCATTCTGAAATACGGATGCTGAATAGTGGGTACTGGGGCAAGGGGCAGGGAGGGGCTCCCTCACTAGCTAGATTCTTCTTCTCATCTGTTGCACAGCTAATCTGGAAGTTACTCTTATCAATTTTCAGATCGGTTTCATTCCTCTCTGCTCTTATTCCATCCAAGGCCCCAGATCTTGCCTAGAACAAGTTGAGAATAAGCAAATTCACGAATGTGAAATGCGCAGATGTCAATACCCTGTTGGATATTCTTGTATAATTACTTAGCTTGGTTTTGCCAGATGGGTTCCAAATGTACAATATAATATATTAAGGATTTAATGCCTCTCTGTATCTACAGTGTCTATGTACAGTATGTGTGTGCATAGTTGCACAGCATGTTAAAAAAAGTCACAGCAAGCATCTGTGTCTGATATCTTGATGTTGCAGTGTGGGGGACCACCAAAGTGGGGAGCCTGGGTCTCTGGCCCCCATTCACCAAGCCATAGGGACATCTCTGATTCTTTGAACAATGTTAGTGACCTTGGTTCCATAAAAGCAGAGCACTGTTGTTGACTCTGGGTTGACTCTCACTTGCTGTTGTCTCCAACAATCGCCACCTCTCTTTTTCTCATGGCTGACTTTACCAAAGTCCAGACACCAGTATCAGTATCAGTGATGGTGGTTTCCTAGGAGTTGCTGCCTTGCAAATTAAATACAACTTGGTGACAGACTAGATTCCTTGATAAACAACAGCTGTTAAATCATCTGAACTCTATCACTTACGTAGCTCTAGCAAACACAGGAAAGATGAAAAAAGGAAACCTACTTGAGGGACAGTGTAGGTGATCTAATCAGTGGTGGCTGCACTGTTGTTCTAAGAGGACACCAGCTGGATCGCTTTTTCATTAGAAAGACATAAGAACAGTCTGGGTTGTTTCATGTTTTGTGGGAACGTGAGGGCTGCAGAAAAGCAGATGGGATGGATCAGGGACCCGGCCAAGGCTGCTGGGTTTGCTCTACAGCCTGATATGATGGAGCCAAAAGCATTCAAAAGGAACATTTCTCCCTTTTGCTGCAGTAAAGAGTGTTGTACTTCCAATAGCAAAGTCAGTCATTGTGCTTTGCTAACTTTCACACAATTTATTTTGTGAATAAATGTGCGTGAGTAAGTTTATTCTTATTCCAAATAGTCCTTACAGACAACATAAAATTAGAACCTAAATGAACAACATAAATGAGAACCTACTATACATAGTAAATTGAAATATACAGAATATTTCCCTGAAGACCATTCAATTGTTTCAATCTACAGCTATCTAATTACACAATTTTCAATACTGTTTCAGTACTGGTTGTTGAATGTCTCTCTGCAGAGCTGGCTTACTTAATTTGGCTTAAAGCTCTTGGCAAAATAAGGTGCATTGTCTCATGTACTGTGAAATATTTTAAGATATGATTAAAGTGAAGCTTTTGATTTAGATTAAAATCTTATATCCTGACAATTCAAAATGTCAAAAGATATAATGTAAATATACATTTGAAGAGATCAGTTAAGACATGTACACTTTTTATCAATGTAGTAAGCCAAAAAGCTAGAGAACAAGTAAAGGTTTATTCCATGCTGAAAAGAGAAGAAAGGAAACACAATGTTTCAGCTGTGGAGCCTTCTTCGGGAGCCTTCACCGGATAAAGGCTCCACAGCCAAAATGTGTTTCTTTTCTTCTCATTTCAGCATGGAATAAACCTTTACTCATTCCTTTGCAGCCTGCGTATGCTGACGAAGCTACTTACTTGAACTACAAAAAGCAAGGGTACTGTTTTGTAGTGCAAAGACAGGCCCAGCACATTCTGACTCTCTCTCTCTCCTGTGTCAGGATGATCCTTTCTCAGCTCTGGACATTCACCTGAGTGACCACCTCATGCAGGAGGGAATTCTGAAGTTCTTGCAGGATGACAAGAGGACAGTGGTACTGGTGACGCACAAGCTGCAATACCTCATACACGCAGACTGGGTAAGTCCTTAACAACTTACATGAGCAGGGCTGAATGTATGAGCTGCAATAACTGTCTAATGGTATAAAGACATCTGTTTAAATATTACCCACCCGTCTCATGAACATGTTGTCTCTGAAACAATGTGCTAGTATATCATATTTGTCGAAAGGTTCGCAAAAACCCCTAAAGTGCTTAAAGTGTGGCACCCACTTAGGTGACAAGAAGCATCCAAGGGTGACATTAGGCCACCTAAATATCAATTAAGGTGGAAAATTAGGAATGCCAGATTGTGCAAATCCAAAATGGAATTTAATTAGGAAACTGGGGTTAATGTCACCACTCTTTTATGTATTCAGAACCACAGATTATCATGGCACAGTGTCCCTTGTTACCCTACTGGGATCTTTGTTTGCGAATTCTGCTTCAGAGAAGAGTGGTCCACTTATTTCCCTGATTATTGGAGAATCAAGGAACCTGATTTTACCTTGAGATGTCAAAACCCATTGCTAACAAGGTCAGCCTTTGCTTGGTTTCTGAGATCTGAAAAGATCAGGCTACAAGCAGGTCACTATTGAATCTGTGTACATAAGATGAGTACTGTATAAGAAAGACCTTTCTTACTGTATAAGAAAGACCATTAATATGAACTTCATTGTATTTACTGTATACAGTCAGGTGTTTCTGTAGTGGAATCTGCTTGTACAGATCTGTTGCTGACCGAATCCAGAATTACTTTGAAGGACTGTCTCACCTTGGCAGAGCAAAATGTCAGTGCTTTCACATTGATCACAATAGAGCTGTCAGTCTAGTGTCTAAGATCGAAGGTAGCAAAGATGAATTAGAGGAAGGAATGCATTTTGTTTTTTGTAATAGCGGTATAGCTGGTGTCAGCATTGGGTAGTTGGGAAATTATTAATCTACAATTTCTTATCTCAGCAAAAATTGTTCACATGTTTATATATCATAATGCAGAAAATATGTTATGATTAACATACTGTTACTGTGCTATTAAATGTGTTCTTTGGGATTGTTCAAGAAATCAGCAAGGCAAGGTCTTGGATCAAGTTGTTATTAGCTGGTAAATGAAGAATATGGCCTCATTTTTTAACCTTTCTTAGGTCTTCATGTTTTAACTGTATATCAGAACTGGCAGCCTAAACCTAGAGAAAAATATTTCTAATGTATTTGAAATAGAGCATTTGCTTTGTTTACTAATTAAATACAAATTGAAATTGAATTAAACACTTAAAAGAACATTTTGAAGGATTATGCCTAAGTTACTTTCCAAACCTTTTCTTTAACATTGTAGTTTTGGAAGCAGAATAATTTACATAAGGATTCATGTATTGTGTCAGCAAATAAATGACATGCAATATATTGTGTAATCCAGCGGTTTTGTTTTGTTTTGGAAGCACGCACAATGAGTGAAAGAGACAATGGATGTGTGCTGGCTGAGCTGGAGTGTTTCAGTTTAGAGATCACAGGCCAAAGCCATCCCTTATAAGCCTCGTTTTTATACAGGATGTTATGTCCAATGTGCTTTGACAATTCACAATTTGTATGTAACAACTTAATAAAACATATTGCAATAAAGCATGCAGCCTAAGTGTCTGTGTGAACACAGCCCCTGCCTTTAACCTTCAGCTCTAATTTCCAGTTTACTTATTGACGCAGTAAAGTACATGGTATTTTTATTTAAATATTGCTGTACAGCCCCCAAGATAAAAGCTAATGTAGGAATGTCAAGAATACGTTGAAGGCTAGAGCTTAAAGAAGCAGTAAAGTCACTTTGGATAAATGTGTTTTCTAGATAAATGTGGATTTCTTCATTCTTTAAATGTTACAGTACATTTCCAGTCAAAGAGGCTTAGACAACCTGTGTAACTCAACTGTACATGCAGTGTGAACACAATTGCATGACCATGACATTATCTACATTGTCATTGCACCTATTCAAAACACATGAACACAGCATAGTATTGCACTGACACTTGGGGTGACTGGGTCCAATACTGAGGTCACCTCCTGTTGACTCATTAGAAGCTAACTTCCTTTGTTTAGATTATTAAAATAATTAACAGGGATGGGTATAACGATATTTCAGTTCCATACAACATGTTGAACAGAAACCACACTGGGAGTGGTAACGTTCAAGTATACTTTAGCTCATAACTGTTATTTTTCTTGTCTGATAATTACCGTCAGGAGAATGTGACAGCTCCTACTGACGTGGCCAGGAAACTTTGAATAATGAACTTTGCTAGTGTGTGGCTCCATTTGTCACGTTGACTCTGTGTTTATTAGAGACCAGATCAATTGCTGCTAGTTTTTCATCCAGCACATTGTTGGAGTTATAACCTGAATTAAATAAAAAAGTTAAAATTGATGCCGATGGTGACATCTGTTGCGTTCTGTTCACGGCTTGCAATTGTGCAATGCAGATCTAAGTTGTAATTGACACAAGAGGATTTTTTTGTGCTTGGAGTGTGAATGTGTATATGTGAGTACAAAGAGGTTCAAGCAGAGAGCTGTGTCAGCTGCAAAGGAGCAAGTAGAGGTCAACCCACGCTGAAAAGAAAGAAAAATATGTTTCGGCTTTTGAGCTACCTTCAAGCCTGAAGAAGGATCCAGAGCCGAAATTTAGTCTTTCTACTTTTCAGCTTGAAATTAATCTCTGTTTCTATGGATGGTGTGGTGGCTAAGGATCTGCACCTGTGGCAGGAAGGTTGCTGGTTCATATCCCGCAGCTGGCAGAGTAATCCTCCTCTGTTGGGCCCCTGAGCAAGGCCCTTAACTCCAGCTGCTCTACGAGTGCCATATAAATGACTGACCTTGTGCTCTGACCCCAAGCTTCTCTCCCTGTCTGTGTCTCATGGAGAGCAAGTTGGGGTATGTGAAAAGACAAATTCCTAATACAAGAAATTTTATATGGCCCATAAAGTGATCTTATCTTATGTTATAACAAATGCAAACATACCAAACAGAAAAGCCTCTTATACATAACATGGCTCTTATACATAACATTGTTTTGTTCTAACCCTGTGGTTAAAAGCCAGTGGTGCCTGTGTTTCAGATCATTGCCATGAAAGATGGCACTGTGCTTCGAGAGGGGACCCTGAAGGACATCCAGAATAACGATGTGGAGCTGTATGAACATTGGAAGACCCTCATGAACAGGCAGGACCAAGAGCTAGAGAAGGTCATTTCCACATACTCAGCTTTCACAAAAATACCACATCGAATAGAACACAGTTAGCTTGTGCTTGCAAAAAAAAAAACAGCTAGTCACTCATTCATGGCATCTTTCGAACAACAAGATATCATTTATCCATCCGTCCTTGTATTATCTAAACTGCTTTACCCAATAAATTGTCGCTGGGAGACCTAGAGCGCAGAATTGATAGTGCTTATTATATAAGCTTGTGACTGATGCAATATATTTCAGACCTTTTTATACCTTTATATAATTTATATTTTAGAAAATATTGAAAGTATCAGTAATTAAGGACTTAAAATTTGAGTGAAAAATAGAAAACTATGGTGAAGGCCCTGATTTAGGGGGTTTGTGACAGTCTAAATTGGTTGCTTGTCTACAGCAGGTTTCCTGACATTGTTTTATTTTAATGATTGAATTCATGTTTGTTACTTTAACGTGGAAAGAAACCATTGAGATTTTGGATTTATTTACTGCAGTTTTTTTTCTGGAATGGCAAATTAAAAATATAACTTTCAAACAAGAAGAATTTAGAACACTTTAAACTGGAGATTTAAAGAATTCCATTTTGGCCTTGCTTATTACTTTTTTTACTTTGGTAAGCATTTTTACCCACATTTACTGTGTATGATAAAACATCTTTCATTGTTAACTGCAACTACTTTTAATTTTTGGGTTCAAGCAACGATAGACATCCTTACTTGTCCAAATGTTCATCGCTTCTCACTCCTTGTTAATGAAAAAGATACATATTTATAAGTAGTTAAAAATGGAACAATATGGGAACATAATTTGCGGTTATTTTACTTCAGTCTGTTCATTCACATACTGTATGTCACAACATGCCCCTGTATTTTTTTTTCCTTAAGGACACTGAATCTGATAGCTTAACAGCCCTGGAAAGGAAGAATTTGAGAAGAGCCCTTTATTCCAGAGAAGCTAAATCCCAGACAGATGACGAAGATGAAGGTAAATAGAGACTCTGTTTTTGGAAGATGAGAAATAGTCAGTTGTTGTGGCTGGATATCCAGAGTAGTAATTCCAAGAAGGGCTCCGGAACCAGTGTTTGGCTTCCAGCATGTATTTGTACACCAGCATCGTACCAGTTAATTTCTGTGTTGATGGAGTCAAGAGATTCATTCCAAACAGGAATGTAGGGCATAAGAAGCTAGAAAAGCTTCTTTCATTCTGGTACGTTCTTGTAAAACAATAATGTGTGACCTAAGACGAAACTGTATTCTTAGCCCTTACATTGTGTAAATATTATGTTTATGGGTTGATGGAAGGAATTACGTCTTCCATAAAGAGGCCTGGTGTGTGAAGGTACAGTAAATGTTGCTAAACCCTGCTTTGAGTCCATTTTGAGAAATATCTTCCAGCACGTGGTTGAACGACCTTCATCAGTAAGCTGTTGACAAGCAAAAGCACATGATGGGACCACATGTCTCCTTCAGTAGCTCAGTGCTCTTATATCCATCTGGTCTCTTGCTTTGTAGAAGCTTTAAGTTTAATTGTTTTTTCTTAAAAAGAAACGTGTATGGTGGTAGGGAGAGAGTGGAGTGCTAAGTTCTTGTTTGTCTCCTACTATGATCCTCACAGAGGAGGTAGAGGAAGAAGATGACGAAGACTCTCTTTCTACTATCACGAGCCGCCGTTCCAAGATCCCCTGGAAGGTGTGCTGGAGATACCTGACCTCTGGAGGCTTTGTGCTGCTCTTCATGATGATCTTCTCCAAGCTGCTCAAGCACTCTGTCATCGTTGCCATTGACTACTGGCTGGCTACCTGGACGTCCAGCACCTACAGCCCACCCAGCAACTCCAGCAGCACTACCAACACCACTCTGGAGGAATCGGTGCGTGTGGGGACATTTCTGATAGGCCCCACGCAGTGATTTTCTTGTAGTTTTTATGTGTTATAAACTGGATCATGTAGACAGACATCAGTGTGAGTGGAAAGCAAGACCCTGAAGGAATGGCTCAATACTTAATACCTCACCACAGTTCCTGTCATTCTGGTAGAGGAACATTCCAGTTTTTAATTTCCTGCCAGTCCTCTGCAACCTGGTGTGACAGTAAAGAGTGCAGCTCCCAGTTTAAATGATGAGTTACATTGCTCTACTGAACCCCAGTTAGTGATTTGACTGTATTTTTCAGGCCACTGAAAATAGAATCGCCTAGTTTTGATCTCAAGTTTCTCATAATGCTGCTAGCATTACAGAAACACAGTACCACCTAGTAGCCTGATCTCATCACATCAGTACTGTAGATCTGTATTGTAGTAGTTATCAGTACCGGAATAGGAGACTTTCAGGTAAAACCAGGCTGCTTCAGTAAGTCTTAAAGGTGTAATTTTATAGTATGGTGATCAGGGATATTGTGCTGTTGGATGTACTGTACATGTACTATTCTTTAGATAATGCATTAAACTGAGCTGCTGAATACTTCATCATGAAAGATCCCATGGCACTGGGGTTGTATCACTGGTATGCTGACTAAATGCCGTTTTCCATTCAGCTTGCACAGTCTGACCTTACAAAAGCTCACCCTGAAATCAACTAGTAAAGAACTTTCTCACCTCTCAACCTGGTGTGCTGCGTAGTGGAACTACTGGTGCCCTACTATTGGTCAATCCAGTGGGTCCTATAAGGAAGGTGCTTTGGGATCTTTTAGTATGGTGAATGTTACATAAATGCTAGGAAACATTGATATTATTAATGATAATAATCCTGTGTATACTGAAAACTCTCTCCCTCTCAAAGTCAAAACTCCTTCATAGTACCTAGCTGTTTTGCCTTTCTAAGGTTGCATATCTGTCATTTCTAGAATCGTTCCTATTACATTGCGGGGTTCAGTGTGCTGTGCAGTGCAGGAATTGTTCTGTGTCTCATCACCTCGTTGACTGTGGAGTGGATGGGCCTTTCAGCTGCCACCAATCTTCATCACAACCTGCTCAACAAGATCATCCTTGCCCCTATTAGGTACTGCTTGACTCTGTTATTTTGAGTGTCAATTTAGAAATGGGCAGTGCAAATTCCACCTATTCTTTGCATGGGATCTGGAAAGTTATTGTATATTCTGGGGAGTACAAACATCATGTACTCCCAAATTTATATTCTACATAAATTTATCTTCAACACTAAGAGTAATGTTACATGCAGAAAAAAACAGTATGAAAAAGGCTTCTGTGTTATTCTTAATTCCAAGATTACAGTCTCTTCTTGAAGATCTGAGAGGCTGCTTAATTCATTGGATTTTGTTTAGCTGCAGAGAAATAAGCATTGAACTATTGGTGGCTATTGGAAACAAGCTGAATAAACCCTTAAGATATGATTCTCATTACCAAAACATAATCAGTTTTCCCTGGGATCTGTAGCATGAGTCTTTTCCACAAGGGGAATTCTGTGTCATTTACCTTATCTGTACTGGAGATGTGCCATTTCAATTTAATTCATATTGTACTCTGTTGATCGTGAAATCATGTGGTTCTAGGTTTTTTGATGTCACTCCGCTTGGACAAATCTTGAACCGTTTCTCTGCAGACACCAACATCATAGATCAGGTAAGATAAAAGAGAAATATTTTCTTTTTTAACAAATGGTGTATGAGCTATTTTAAAGTGTTGATTAGAGCTAGTCTCTTTACACTCTGGTGAATATTGTGCTCATTTCTTGGCCTGTTTTATTTAAGAGTTAAAGAGGAACTGAGGTCCAGTCATTAAAATCTGGTAACAAAATAAACTGAAGGCATGACAAAATGGTACAAATTCTGAATTAAGCACAAAAGTGTGAATTTTGTGAAAGTACTGTTTGTTTGCCATGTTGCAAACTGCTGTTCTCGCCAAGGACAAGTGAGAGTGAATGAGAGTTCGAGAGAATTGTGACTTGAGGCGGCCCTTCCTGCTCACTAGTTAATATAATTACTAATTAAATGCAATGTACGAATGAATAAGTACAGGTTTTGGAGCAGACATTTCACCTCATAAATTCCAACGTCATCTGCATACAGCTAACAAGTAAGTAGTATTTGTCTGCAAAATTATCTAGAAGTCGAGAGCAATATTTCAATTGAATTAAAAGAGATGTATTCAGAAGCCTGCTTGTTTATAATGTTATAGGGCCACTTCACATCACCGGATGTTTTGTTGCCTCGTTCTGATTCGCAGACAATAATGGCAATATGGCACTGGGCATACAGTACCTGGAAAATTGGGGGTTTAGGTTTAGGAGGTAGAAACTGGGAGGAGCCACGAGTCATTACGCTACATGTCAGCTGCTTGTAAAGTGAAGACAGTATCTGGCAGTTCGACTGGGTGTGAGTTTTCCTCTGTTACTAACGAGATAAAGCAGGGTCTTAGGCAAGCCTTTTTAGGGACCTACATTCAGCTTGGAAGATTTCCTTACATCAGCATGCTGTGGTTGCTGTCTAGACACCTCTATCGGGACAATTTATGTGCAGATTTCTCTCTCACTCCACCAAACCAGGGGGAAATCTGTTACACATGGATAAGCAGCAGAACAACATAGTACCATATAAAACAATGTCAGTACACAGGACTATGTGCCTAAGAAAGAAGAAAACTGTTTCCCCACATTAATATGAATGATGGTTGAACTACTTCATTTGGCTTTAGGTGTGAACTTATCTGAAGAAGGTTGTCCAGAATTTGGGCAGGTGGACATGTCGATATGTAAGGTGTGAGTGAATTATGACGATGGCTCTTCTTGCTGTTCCTCAGCACATTCCCCCAACGTGGGAGTCTCTGACACGTTCCACACTCCTCTGCCTCTCTGCCATCGGAGTCATCACCTTTGTCACCCCTTACTTCCTCATCGCTATGGTGCCGCTTGCTGTGGCTTTCTACTTCATCCAGAAGTACTTCCGGGTCGCCTCCAAGTGAGTGCTAACTTCGGTTTACACCAGCTCTGGGACTGAAGAGCACCGGGTCTCCTTGCGTTCTCACCACCTCTGCCTTTAAGCAGAGGCAATTAATACAATTAATGCCAAAAGAAGGTGATTGAAAAAGATTGAAAAATAAGGTTTTTGTCTTCTTTTTCCCTCACCGTTGATTAGGAAGGCTTAGAAAGATCTCCCTCTTGCTCATTTGTGTACAGTGTATGTTTGAAGAGAAAATTAAATCAATACTATTAGAATAGATTGCCAAAAAGTTTATAGTGAGTACAGAATACAGCAACTACTGTATATTCTCAGAAAGGATATAACATAATGTAATATATTTTTAATAATTAAGACTATATCTTCTTATATTAACTTGATATACAGTAAGTATTGAATTGCCCCTGACTACTATAAAGTATGTCCTTTCTATATTGTATTTTTTTTTAGTTTATCTGAGTTTCTCCTAGATAACATAGGTTTTTATTACTTACTCTTATGCGTCTGTTTTCCACGTTCCTCCCCATGTTACTGCTCACAGAGACCTTCAGGACCTGGACGACTCCACACAGCTGCCCCTGCTTTGCCATTTCTCAGAGACAGCAGAAGGTCTGACCACCATCCGTGCTTTCAGGTCTGTGAACGTTTCTCCTGCCCCTTTGGTACGTCTCATCCAGGCTGGTCACAGCCCCTCTACCCCTGTTCTTTCTCATTCCAGATGAATTAACTAAGCAATTAAATCTAAGCCTTGACTTTGAATGTGAATATGCTGGACTGCTTGATGACAGATGAATAACAATATTTACAGACAATATATCAGCACAGTGCCCCTTTTTGGGCCATAGACTGTAAAACAATATGAAATGGTGAGAAGGAACAGAACATAAGACCATTTATCTTAATTAGGATCATTCACAGAACACGCTATCTCTTTGTGTCGCCAAAGACATATTTGACCGGTCAGTCTGGCCCGTATTTCAAGGATCGCAACGTCTAATACAATAGATGTAAACTGTGAAATCATCTTGCAATTCACAATAGAACTGCCTTTTCCCTGCTTAATGGGGTATGTTAGTAAAAGGATAAAAAAAGCTTTATCTTACTTCACTGTAGTGAGTTTTGCTTAACAGCGAGAGGAATCCATTACATTTCTCTGACAACTGCCTTGTAGTGGAAGAATGTTAATATAAACAACTTGACTTTCCAAAGTCTCTGTGCCAGACATTTCTTCAAAACACAATGCACTGCAGCTGGGCACACTAACTCTGAGCTGAGTTCAGTCTGGGCAACTGTTGAAGGCTGCACGGTCCTAACACACTATCTGCCTTCACCAGCTTTAGCAACCCTACTTATGAAGATATATAATAGAAGGCTTATGAAGATGAATAATGATGCTATAACACTGAGGCTATGCAAATATAAGTTGGGGGATTTTCATGCCAACTGCTGATGTTTACGCAGAGGTTGGACAAAATATTTTCTTTTTGTTCGTGGTCTTTTAAGTCTCCTATGAAATCTAAATCCAGATGTGTGTCATAGGCAGTGAACTGTTTTCTTTGTGCTCTCTAGACACGAAGCTCGTTTTAAACAGAGAATGCTGGAGCTCACAGACACCAACAACACTGCGTATTTGTTTCTCTCGGCTGCCAACAGGTGGCTAGAGGTTCGAACGGTGAGTGAGGGATTTGTCCCGTTTGTATTCTATCAACATAGCAGGCCTGCAGATAACAGCAGCTCGAGAAGGTGAGAGCTGGTCAATATTGGTGGTGGTGGAGGGAAGTCCCTATGACCTGTAAAGCGCTTTGAGTGGAGTGTCTAGAAAAAGCACTATCTAAGTGTAAGTAATTATAATTATTATTAATATATGCACAGAAACAACACCTACTTATTTTTCCTTTTCCTTAATTTTCTGTTTCACTGTGGCTTAAAGGTCCTGATGTGCAACATTGTAAATATGAAAACTGTAGTGTATGCATGGGTATGTTTAGGTAATGCTAGCAGATAGATCAAAAAATATAATGCAGGTGTAAAAGCAGCTCTGGAAGATGTCATTATATTGTGTGCCAGAGTAGCGATAGTTGCAAAGGGAGTTTATATGGTTGGACAGTCTAGAGAGCCATGTGAAGGGGTTAATCAGGATTCATATGATTAATAGAGAGATCAGGCAAATGTGTGTGTGCAGAAACCTGCAGAACCAGGTGCCACTGGCCAGGCATGGAGAAATATTCTGTACTATGGTCATGGTGATCAAGTAGGTGATGAGAGGTGGGCATGGCTACAATAATATAACAGAGTCCTAGACCAGGGCCATAACCAAATCTATTACTATTTAATCAAAATATTGTGTTCTTTTAATCCTCTAGTTTTCCCATTGCTAGTCGTTTCACCTGTTTTCCTGTGGCACTGAATCGTTATGGTCTTTCGCCCTAGATAGGGCTTTACCATAAATATTGCTGGCACAGCTCTTCTGTAAAGAGTTCTTACATCCTTGAAAAAAATAGAAATGCATAATAACTTCTTACACTTACAGTATATAGTTCTTTTCTGGACACTCCACTCAAAGCACTTTACAGGTAATGGGGATCTCCTCCACCACCACCAATGTGCAGCATCCGCCTGGATGATGCAACGGCAGTCATAGTGCACCAGAACGCTCACCACACATCAGCTATCAGTGGGGAGGAGAGCAGAGTAATGAAACCAGTTCATAGAGGGGGATTATTAGGAGGCTATGATTGGTAAGGGCCAATGGGAATTTTGGCCAGGATGCCAGGGTTACACTGCTGCTCTTCTCGAGAAACGCCCTGGGATTTTTAATGACCACAGAAAATCAGGACCTCGGTTTTATGTCTCATCCAAAGGACGGCACCTTTTCACAGTATAGTGTCCCCGTAACTATACTGGGGCATTAGGACCCACATGGACCGCCCCCTGCTGGCCCCACTAACACCTCTTCCAGCAGCAACCTTAGTTTTTCCCAGGAGGTCTCCCATCCAGGTACTGACCAGGCTCACACCTGCTTAACTTCAGTGGGCTGCCAGTTGTGAGTTGCACGGTGATATGGTTGCTGGCATTAAATTTAAGTTGAAGCTAACGTTATTGTTAACAAGCTGAATGTTCAAAGTTTGTAGAACATATAGCAGTAACATTTCTCGTAGCTGCTGACCATGTATTCCTCTTGTTCCTCAGGATTACCTTGGGTCTGTGATTGTCCTCTGTGCGGCAGTGGCCTTCATATGGAGCTCCATGACAGGACTGCAGTCAGGGCTAGTGGGACTGGGCCTGACATATGCACTCACGGTAATTGCTCAGATACCAATTAACGTTTACACCCAACATTCCTAATTGATAATGGTACTCTAACCTTTTTATTGTTGGTGTATACCATTGTTATTGCTGGTATAGTTGGTGTATGGGATAGAGGCTGGTATAGAATTCTTTGTTCTTTGGCACAGCTTTGGTGAAAAGAGTAATTGAGGCACAATGGGTTAAACAAATATTTCTTAACAGTGACAAAACACACACAAAACAACACAAAATGTACACATGCTGTACAACATTCAAGTTATTCTAGGTACAAATTTACAAATAAGGCATCCCGGAGGCCAGACTGCTACCAAGTACTCAACCCCTAAAAACAAAATTAAATACTTATACTCCAATCTGTTTTGTTCAGGTGATCTGGAATAAGGACCTCTTACCTTTTGTTACTCTTCTCTTGTCTTATTCTTGTTGTACCCTCTCTTGCCCACTCTGCCCCCTTCCTTACCTGCCTGTTATATACCGCTTTCCTGGCCTGTTGAATGACACTTAATTATTTACCCAGAACTTAATTAGCTAAGGTAAACCAAGGTAAACTTTACGATAGCTTTGATCACTGAATCTGGTCCTCCTACACCTCAGCATAGATCCCCTTGCTTTGAAGCTGAAAATGTTGAGGAGAGCCAGGTATCACAGATTCACTTCATAACAGTATATTAGAAGTTGTTGTCTTGTTTGCAATGTCACGCTAAGCTCAGTGAACAGAATAAATACAGTAGCAAAACCTTTGAAACACATATGTGCAAAATGCTGTTTTTAAACTTAAATATGTCACAGTATTTTTTGAGAATTTGTTCTTTTGCTCCCAAGCCTACTGCATTTTAAACAGGCACCTAACAACAAATTCTGTAAACGTGTATAAACTTTTATGTTTCTGTCAGGTTGTGTTATTTGTCAGTTAAACTGTCTATGCTGAGATGGAGGAGAACATCTTTATCACAGCCTCTTAATAGTAACAGTCTGAAATGACCTTAGGACCTAAGATGTTCTGTCACTAGTCTTTGTTTATGTGTATCAAGTGGGCTATCTTGTGAGTTACAGTGAGCTGTTTATGGAAATTTGTGATAAAAATGAGGATCACTGTTGGAAAAACATGTACAGCAGACATACAGTAACTATTGACCTTATGTATGAAAACAACATTATTCAAAGTTTTAAGCATAATGTTTTTCTTTCTATTTATGTGAATTATACAGTATGTCCCAATCCCAATGATACTTTTCCAAACACTCTTTCACCTAACTAGCAGATTTGTTTTTTTTGGAATATTAATTTAAGATAACAGGTGTAAATACACTAAAATAATACTTAAAACAAATGTTAAATGTTTAATGTTTAAGAAATGTTGGTATTTTGCCATTTCTTTCTGGGACATTCTTTCACTTGGGCTGGATATGCTGTTAATCAATCAATAGCCTACAGTAGTTAGAATTGTTTTTCTGCCCAAGTGATATAGTGTTTATCTTCTTCCTCTTTCTTTATTTCTTGTCTCAAACCTGATTCTCTGACTCTAATTGATTGATAATATTTATATAGAGCTTTTCATTAACATATAATAGGGGACTGACTTCATTCACTGCTGACGTGCAGCCCCCACCTGGGTGACACACAGCAGCCATTCTGCACCAGCAGCTGACCTATATTGCAGGTCAGGTGGAGAAGTGAGAAATTATTAAGGCTTCACCAGTTGTGTTAAGCAGGTCAGATTGTGCAGACCTGAAGTGAAATGCCAAAGGCTTTTAGTGTCCAAAAATCCAGAACATCAGTTTATTGTCTAATCTCTAGGTATAGCACCTCCTTCAGCACAGTGTAAGTCTGCTCCAAAGGGCAATGTATCACCTACTGGTCTTCCAACACTGGTAATACTTGGGCCCACAATTTCTAGACCTCAGACAGTAGAATTCTTGTAAATATTCTGATAGTTGATGTTTAAATCATTCCGGAAGATAGTGTCTGATTGGGGTCATGGAAGAATATTCTATATGTTTTCTGTTGAATTCAGCAGCACAAGTACTGTATGCTTTAAATGTGAGTTAAGTTTATGAGTTTGTTAAGAATATAAGAAAACTGTGAATACCAGAGTTCCTCAGCCAAGACATAAATCTTACTTTATGTGATAGATTGGTGAGTATATTCAAGAGTTGAAGGTATGTAATGTTATGGGCGTTTTTCATCAATAGATTGCTAAATGTCATTCTTTTAAACAACCCTGCACTTGTTTTACTTGTGTAATTGTTCAGGTCTTTTACAGAATGCAGACTGTAAATATTATGGCAGGGGGAATGTTGTGTGGGGTAGGCTGTTTCTGTTAAATGACATGAGTCTGTTTACATTCAAGGGTGTGCAAGGATGTATGTCTGATCTTAGATGCAACTAGAATGTAGGAAAACTCTATAAAACAAAAATATATGACCAGTACCAGTCACAGAATTGATCTATACATATATAAGATTTATATCAATATTGTTTCTCAGATTACTATTCTTGAATGTTTTTTACTTTGTGAAGTCTTTTGCCTTTTGACAGTGGGGTTATTATTCCTGCCTGAACATGCTTAGAATAATCTGTTGGTCAATGCACAAATCTATAGGGGTTTGTTAAACTCACAGGAAGGAGTTGACCTCCAAGAGATCATTGAACATAAGAAAACTGAATAGTACTCAATTAAATGCCACAGACCTTCATTAAAGTAATTCCTTTGAACTTGTTTTTTTAATTACCAATTTTATAAACCCAGTGTTCATCAACCTTAATAATGGTCACTCTTCACCCACCTTACTAGTAACAATAATGAATACAAGGTTTATTACTTTTGTATAACAAAGCTATCCATTGTTGTACATAGTCTCATAATCAATACTAATATGACAGAGGGAAAATTTAGGCACAAGGTCACATTCGCAATGTGCATGTTAAATTACAACTCCAGCTCTTGATCTCCATTCCCTTTTGGAGTTGTGGCAGTTGAACAATATCAATTATGAGGAAAAGATCGCCAATGAATGAGAAAAACCTAACTGTTACATTGGTGGAATGTACAATTGTAAGACCCATGCTAGCCCAGTACTGCATAAAACTATCAAATCTAATCTAATGAGAATTATGGAAATGTTAGGGATTTCAGAGGAATTATCAGAAACAAATCCTGGATTAAAGAGGTAGGTCTGTGATATAAGATAAGGAGAAGTGAACTTTCCTGCCAGCTGTGCTGGTCCAGACTATTCTGCCGTTCCTTAACCTCACCCGCCCTTTGTCTGTCTTTGTTCCAGGTGACTAACTATTTGAACTGGGTGGTAAGGAACCTGGCAGATCTGGAGGTGCATATGGCAGCAGTAAAGAAAGTGAATGGATTCCTGACCACAGAGTCGGAGAACTATGAAGGCTCGATAGGTACAGTGTGCAATCCTTATTGTTGATCCAGTTCTTTGGTCTTCATTAATTCGAGAATTGCAGAGCTGATTAGAGTCAACGACCTTTGTAGAACATTATAGACCTTTAAAGAAAGACCTTTGAGGAACATTAAAGAAAACATAACGTTTCGGCCGTGGAGCCTTCTTCAGGTGTCAAGGAACCTGTTTTCTTTCTTCTTTTTTTTCAGCGTGGAATAAACCTATTACTTGTTCCTTTGCAGCCTACGCATGCTGACGCAGCTCCCCACCTGAACTATTATAGACCTTATTTTTGTTTGATCACACTTATTGCCCACCACCAGTTACACCGTTAACTGTTGTGCTGTACCCATAGAACATTAAGGCCATTGGAAAACCACAAAAAAAAAGTTACTTCCATACTAATCTTTTTGTCAAGTCCTACAGTACGTTGACATTGTACTGATTTAAACATGCTATTACCTATATTAGAAACATATTTTCTTCACCTGTAACTGGGTAGAGCTCAAAGTATTTTGGCTTTGGTAAATACCGCTAAATCTAATGACAAATATAAACTATTTGAAAATAGAAATTGGCTGGTTTATAGCTGATTCAATTATGGTATTTATCCCCAACCACTTTTCATTTAAAGGAGCACCAGCTGTATACTGTATTTATTCTTATAGTTTTACAAACTAATGTGACATAAATTGATCTCAGTATTGAGAGTTAGCCATATGTGCTTTTGGTACTGTGGGAGATACAATACAATACAATCTCCCATTGTAAAATAATTTAAAATAATTTACACCCTGAACAGCGTCAGCTGAAATGCCAGAAATAGGGAGTTCGGCTTTACGTCTAGGAGCCTAACAGTGACATCACCTCTGTGTAAAAATCCTTTGGCAATATAATATTCCCTGTCAGCATGTAAACATGTCCCATGGTAATGGCAGAAGAATTGGCCAGGAAAGGAGGTTCAGCAAAGCATAAACATATTCTGAAATGATACCCCTGAACTTTTAAGGCCTTTGGATTTATCAATGCTAAAAATGGAGTATTCAATCTGTGAGGTAATGGAAAAATCTACAAGATAGCACTGGAAGGTCCAATCTGAGGGGAATTAAATGTTTAAAGCTCATGAAAGAGCTAGCATTTCATCCACTCTAGTTAATTCCTTTTTCTTCTTTCTAAGAAAATCATGATGTTCTCTCACTCTCATGGTGGTACTGTTATTCTCAGATAATATCGTGTTTTTTGAAGTAATTGGAAACCTCATCAGCATATTATCTTATGCTTTCCATTTGTTACAAATGAGAATATTTCTATTCTTATATAGTATTTCCTATATCAATTCATTGTCTCCTTATGTAATACCTAATATCAATCTTCATATTCATCTCTGTATAATGGAAACTCTTCTATCTTTGGGTTATGAAGGGTATTATATGGGGGGTCTTATATACAGTAGTGTATGCAATAATAAATTACAAGGTACAGACTGTCACTTTCTCCAAAACCCTCCATTTAAAACACATGAAGAAGCCCAATCAATTAATTTGAATACCAACATGTTAAATGTATAGATATACAGTATAAGCAGTATCAATGTAACAGATCTGTAATGAACTGTACATCTGCAGTTTCAAAGAGGCAAAGAGAATTGATATTGCAATCACAATGTTATGTTTATTTCCACAGCATAATCATAGTTGATCTGGTGAGAGTGGATGGCTCACTTTTCAATGTATAAGTCATCTCGGATAACACACAGCACATAAAACACAGCTTCATTATGCCTTAAATAAACTGAAAGGGGTCTTATTTGGGTTAAATGGGCTTTTGTTTTTCTACACAGTCTATAATCTGTCTTGGTATCAGATCTATTACATCTGCCTAGAATGCTGTTTGGAATCTTCAAACTTCATCTACTATATGTGAAATGCATGTAGATGTTCATTCTGTGGAAGAATTGGACTCAGTCCTAAAAATACTCAGTGTGCACTCCAGTATTTTCCTAATTTAAATGTTGTTCCTTTGCCTACAACAACACAATTTTACAGAAGGGCTGATAAAGAATGTTAAATACTAAAACAACACACAAACAATGACAAATGATAGATTACCAGAATAATAATCTTAAAATTCTTAATTTATTTTTTTCCCTCTTGCAATATGGTATATTATCACTCTTGTTTTGTTTTATATTTTTTAGTTCAATGTGAAAATATCATAAAACACGCTTAGAGATGTAGTTTCTTGATGAATGTGGCAACTTAACACCTGTAACTTGAATTATTTGATCCTCTTTGATTTAGTAAATTACTCTATTGGAATACAGTATATGGAATCCGTGCTATAGTCGGATTCTTAGGGGTGCACTCCTGATGATCCCAAAATGAACTACGCTGTGTCCTATTTGGCCTCTGCTGTGCCAGATCTCTCCCAGGTCCCTGAGGACTGGCCCCAGCAAGGAGAGATCAAGATCCAGGACATGTGTGTGCGGTATGACCCCATGCTGAAGCCTGTCCTCAAGCATGTCAATGCCTACATCAACCCAGGCCAAAAGGTAGGGTCTCCAGACCTTTATAACGTGCTTGGTTGCTAGTGATCCAAGAATCCAGTTTAGTAATTTTCTATCAACTCCTACACTATTGGTTTGAACAAGCTGGTTATACAGTTTGTTCCTGGCTGCTGTTACCTGCTATGTAAAGGATTATCTCCTTAAACAACCATTTTAGACAATTTGTTCCTGACCAATGTGACTCTCGGTATGAAGCACTTCCTCCATGTGTAGCTCCTGGCACTCTAAATGAGATTCAACGTTTTGTATAAAACTGTCTAGCTAGGCTAATATTTTAAACATAAAAGTTCCATGAAAGCTGTGCTGTTCAAGCTACTGTAGCTCCTTGGAGTCTCTCAAGAGGTGACTTGATGGAATTCTTAAGATCAAGAAGCTAAAAGGCCAAGCAAGCAGGGAGAGGAATGGCTTCTCCTCACTCCTTACTCGTTCCTCATGTTCTTGTATTCTGGTGCGAAACAAGAGCATTAGTGATATGCAGAGTACTGTCAAAGCAATGCTATGCATATCACTTTGATCAGATGTTTTAAAAACAGAGAATATAACAAAAGGTTTAAAAACTCAAAACTATAAATATTTTCAAGATGTAGGAAAATCCCAAGTATGTGCTAAACATGCCAGAGGTTGTAATGTAGAGAGCTCTTGAACTCCTCTCTGGTGTCTCCCAGGTGGGCATCTGTGGGCGTACAGGCAGTGGAAAATCCTCGCTGTCTCTGGCTTTCTTCAGGATGGTGGACATGTTTGAAGGTTAGTTTCCATGAATTACATCGTGCTTTGAAAAACACAGACCCGTGCAGGGGCCCTCGACAGCTGAATTTCCCACTGCCGCCACACTTCTTTTAATAGGATCTGAATTCTCCCTTCTGATACATCATTTCATCCTTGACAAAAGCTGTGTTTTGCTGGGTCTGTACCACCCACTGTTCTGCTGTGCTCTGAGCAAGAGGAAGGTGCCGACAACTATTTAGCAGCGCTGATGATTGTTTTTGTGCTGACGTGTGAAAATGTCTGGGGGCAATCTTGTCCGTGCTCTAAAGGCTCATTTTGGCCGAGTGTTCACAGTGCATCACGGATACTCCTCTACAATTTGTCACACTTGAAGGGATCCCTTCAAAACCTTCTCTTGGTGGAATATTTAATTAAAACAGCATGTTAGAATCTTTCTCAAGAGAGTGCACGCACATGCAAAGTGGGTGACGCACATGAGAGGAGTAGATGATGTAGGCACAGCTAGAAAAGTAATCAGTGCTGCTTTCTGGATTTTCATGAGCCGTACTGGCTGCACAATATATGGGGCTGTATTTTCCACACATCGGAGGATTCTGCGATCAGCAAAAGCCACGACACTTTAAGTCCTGGGCTTTGGCGCTTGTACAGCAGCCACTCATTTTCCATCACAGCTTGTTCCTGATGCTCACAGTCACAGGAGTTTTCACAGAGCTCAAGGATGATTTGGCAAGGGGAAAAAAACAATCATACGTCATCAGTTTGACTAGCACATGCCTCACCTTTTGGGAATGTTCTTCTTCCATGTGTTGTATTTTCTCAAAAATGACATTAACTGGCTTCATGAAAAGGAATAACAAAATCACGCAGCACAGCAGGACAGATATATTCCAACGCATCATGGCAAACATTCCATTTCCTGTGCCACTGTGTACGTTTCATTTTAGGCTTCAGCTACAGAGTAAAGTATTTGTCTGGTCTATTTATTTAACCCTGGTTTATTTCCAGCAAAACCAAAGCTTCATTCATAAAGAGGAAGCAGAGGGTCAGGCAAAACAGTAAGCACATTTGGGGTTATTCATAGAAACAGATGTCTTAATCAAACCATTCTGTTACGGTAGAACACTGAATTGTTTACCTCATTCATAAAGCCACCATCGGGATAACATGATGTTCTTGTTGTGCTGATAAAAGTGATAGAAAATAGTAAACATGATAAAGCACGCTGTGGTAATGGCCAATAGAATTCACATTAATGATGGAAATCCAAATAGCTGAAATTGTGCTCTCAACAACATTTTATTCTAAGAAGAGAACATACTGACCATGTATAAAAATGGTTAATAAATTAACTCAAAGTCTGGAAAAGAAATTAAACACATGTGGCCTGAGCCATGCTGATATTGCTACAACAGACCATCTTCAGATAATCTGAAAAGTGTGAGTGAATCAGGCATTATTTGCAAGACCACGTAAGTATCTTTGCTCACAGTAAGGACACGTAAGAAATGATGACTACCTAATGTATTGTGGCCTACGTAAGTGTGTGAAGAAAGTCCTGGGTACTTATCAGCACATTAAAATAATGCTGTGGTCCACCCTGGTCATGATGGTTTCGGTAAAAGCATTGTCCCATGGGTATATTTCTGCACTACGGACTTAAATTTCTGTTTTGTAAAGAAAAGCCATGAGACTTGACACAAGACACATGAGGCTGGTGTCTTGTTCCACATTTATTTTCTATAACCATTTAGCCCAATACATGGTCACGGTGAGCTGGACCCTAACCTGACAGACAATGGGCACAAGGCAGAGTACACAATGGCTGGGATGCCAGTCTATCACAGTGCACACACATACACAGGTTAGTATAGAGACATCAGTTCATTTAGACACATGCCTTTAGACTGCTGGAGGGAGGTGTTAGAATACTCACATACTGATACACAGTTCCAAACCCAGGAACAAAGAGCCAACTTGTTTTTGGTCAGCTATTATTAATATGCCATTATCCCATGAACTGTTTACAGTTTCCTTTACAGTTATACATTTTTAGTTATTTTCCAGTTGTAGAGCTGCAAAGATGCTGTACATTATTTTCCTCCCAGACTGAAATATTCATTTTTGTTCCTGTCTTGGGTGTTTATTTTATGAATTTATTTTTCCCCTGGGTCTATATCTCTGTGTATTCCTTTTCTGTCTTTGAATCTTTATGCCTTTTGTACAATCTGTAGAACATTCTTCTTTTTTGTTTTTTATCTGATTTCCTCACAAAGACATCTCCATGATTTGGACAAACTGTTGTAAGGATTGATTTGTTTTGAATCTTTAGTATTGTGTGTATCAATTCTAACCTCCCTTCTTCTATTGACTGGGATTCCTGTTAAGATTCCGGGTTAAAGATTCCATTCTTAAACCAGGTTAAGAATCAATCATTATCCATTCAACTGTCTCAATTTCAATTCTAATTTACGTGTGAAGAACTGAAATCTCCCAGTAATTTTTGTTTTAACTGGAAAAGTCAATTCCCATTTTCAAGGATGACCTGGCTAAGAGGCTTAAACATTTGCGGGGCGTAAACCTCTTCTGTCTATCTTGTATTTTTCACTTACTCTTTCTTCATGATACTGTATCTCTCTATTACCCATATTTCAGTATTCCTAATTATGTTACAATTCCCTATGAATGTATTCCCCTCTGTCTCATGCATTGTTCCTAATAATTCTGGTCAACATACAGTATAATTACCTGGGCCTTTTACATTTCTCTTTTTGGCTGTGCTTCCTCTGTGGTTTCATTGCAGATTTTCTTTGATTTCACCCCCCTTTCTATTCTATTTGACATGTTTTGCAGTTTGTAGATCTTTGGCGCGCATTGACTGGAAACCCTCCCATTTAGATGTAATCCATTCAATCTAGCCTGTTACAGAGTACACAGTAGCAAATTGATCCAAGGATCTCATCCAGCCATTTCTTGAAATAAATCAGGATATCAGTTTCAACAACATTGTTCCAGATTCCCACATATGGCTACTGAGCATCACCCAGGTGGAAGCTTCACTTCAGCTATAGCAAACATAGGACTCTTCTCTGATGCATTCTGGGATCCTTTGGAACGAACAGCACTACTCAAATGCAAAGAGTTATCATTATAGGAATCATTGGTGTGACAGTGGGACACATGCCTTAAAAAGTCTATGGAAAGTATGTGGAAAAGGAATGTGAGCCTTGTTACTGTTTATACCTATAGCCAAGGGAGCTCTTGTTACTTTATTGAAAAACCATTGTCAATAAACTGTTAAAATAAGCAACAAAAATGACATTCAATAAGCCAGCTAGGTATTCCCCAAGGCTGTCTGAGAACTGAAATACACAGATCAGAAGAGAAACCTTTTATACATAACACCAATCTGATGTCTGGCTACTGGCTACTGGCTGTAATGTATTATTTTAATTTATCTTAAAACTCCATCGCAAGAATTGACACAAGCAGTTCTAAACAGGAACAGAAGGCAACTGACCTGCTTTTCTTTTTTCGACCAATGTAGCCCAAGGGGAATGCTCCATCCGGTCGGGGTTGAAGATACTTGAATTCCACAGCCTCACTAGTCTCTGGCCTTTTGATTTCTGTAGAAAGCCTAAACCTGCTGTGTCAAACATTTAATTGGTTTTACATTGTGGACTAATGATCTAATGGTCAGACTAATGGTCTGCAAATGCATTTTACTTGCAACATACAGTAGGTATGATTTAAACTTTGGCAACCAGGGGTAAAGGTATTAAAACTAGATGATCCACTCAGCAACCAGTTACTCTTAATTCTTGAGATGACAAATTGTGCTGAAAGGTTTTTTGTGATCCATAGCCTTCCTTAAAACATTCCTAGTCCCCCTATTTACTTGGTTTCTTTTAGTGAAGGCTTGACTTAAAATGTAATAATAAATTAACTGTTGTTTTGGGATCTTCTATACTGACAGGCAAAATTATCATTGATGGTATTGACATCTCCAAGCTGCCTCTGCACACACTACGATCCAGGTTGTCCATCATCCTGCAAGACCCTGTGTTGTTCAGTGGATCTATTCGGTGCGTATGGCTGTGTGATTGAGGTCCGAGCAACGTGGTGCGGGCCCCGTCCAACATTTTTGAGGTCTTCCTGTGCACTTTACTTTGCATTATGGGAATAAATACACAAGAAACCCATTGCATGCTTCACGAGGGTGAATCTCAGGTATGAGATTTCCTTGACCCTGGTATTACTTTCCTGTGCCAGGAATCTAAAAAAAATGACTTCCTGCTCTTTATTTATCCCACGCAAATTAAAACATACTGTAAATAGTGTTCTTAACAAAGCTTTATTAAGAAATGTCCTGTTGCTGTTCTTTGGCCATAAGTGGAAGATCTTCTTGCTATGTCATAATAAAAATACACAGTGGACGTCTTCCAGATAATATAAGCAAGTACAGTAGCTTTAAAACTGTAAAAGAATATAAAAAATCTATGTTTTTAAGATAGGAAGTGTATATGTAAAAAATCACTATCAAAAATCATTCTTTCTTTTTAGGATGCATTTGAAGTCAAATGCTTTTGCACATACTGTACTGTAATTATGAGATACAGTCAGAGCTGCAATACAACAGCTGGTATTTAGTATACCATGGATGTTTATGCTGTAGTGGATTTTTGACAGATACTGTAAATAACATTTAAATGTAAGAGTCAGGGGTGTGTTGAAGCCATGCTGCATGTGTTGAATCCTTGAACCTTTCAAAAATAGCCTGATGAAGTTTTTGGATCAATAACCTCTTGACATTTTGCAGACTGTAACGGGCTGTTTGATTCTCATGCTTGTAAATCAGTGAGACAGTCCGAGAGGACATGATGCAATGCTCCAGTGAACACGTCGTTAACAGAAGGAATTCAGAAGCATTAGTTCTTGCAATTGGAAATCCCTCCTGATCTCTATTCCTGGAGCCTTCCGGCTTTCACTCAGAGCCTGTGCGGTTCCTATTATGGAAGTCTTTAAATCTTTTTAACAATTATTGAGAAATTAACATTTTGATTCTTTATACTTTACTATATTCCTCATTTCTTATTGGTTTGGGATGCTATAAGACTACACTAACACTACATTGTAGAACTTGAGCTCATTTTCATCATATTAGAGTGGGCATTAAAGTAGTCCAGTGCTTGTAATGCTAAAGATCCACATCATGCACAATTGCAGGTGTTTAATGCTGTTTATTCTTTCTCCTATTTCATTCTATAGCTCTTCAGGTATGGAGCTAATCCATTTCATGGTTTGACAGAAATGGCAGCAATTATCCTATATTGTTACTATGTTATTTATTGGAAGTACTGCTGTGCTGAAGAATGAAGTCATTCAAAACAAACAAGGCTTTAACAAAGTTCTCTCTTGATACTTGTCCCCTGGAATTGTAAGAGCCTTGCTCTGAGCTGGTGGGACAGTCCACTGACTAGCAACTTGAATTTTACAGGTTTAACTTGGACCCTGAGCGCACCTGTACTGATGACAGATTGTGGGAGGCACTAGAGATTGCCCAGCTGAAGAACATGGTCAAATCCCTTCCTGGAGGACTAGGTAAAGCAGCAGCTTCACAAATACTTATTACAGAGTGATACCACTATCAGAAAAGACAAATATTGACAGGGAAAAAATTATTCATCTCTGAGAGACAAGTGAAGAAAAATATGAAAGCACTGTTGGTCCCTCAAAGTTTCTGAGTTTGGTTTACGGGATTCCCAGGACTGGCTATGTTTATTTATTGCTTGTTACCAAAATAAAAATAAAGTTGATAAAAAAGAGAAATATTCACAACTTTCTAAATTATATCTGACTCATTTACTTGCACAAATACTTTTTTACAGTTCGTGTGTGGAAAGGACTGTGACCAATGTGCTCTAATAAGGAAGTAAGGAAGTGCTCTTATAAAAATGATTACTAGTAGCAGAAACAGGGTGGCGCAGTGGAGCAGTGGTTAGCATTGCTGCCTTGCAGCACTGGGGCCTGGGCTTAATTCCCAGAGTGCTATCTATGTGCAGATTTATGTTCTCCCCAAGTTCACATGGGTTCCTTCGGGTATTCCAGTTTCCTGGTACAGTCCAAAGAAATACTGGCAGGTTAAGTGGCATCTGGGAAAAATGAAGATCCATCCAGGGTGTATCCTGCCTTGGGTAAGCCCATTGCTTACCAGGATAGGCTGTATTAGATAAAGCACTTGGAAAGTGGATGGAGTAGTACACACAGTAACAGTGATTATGGTAGCAAGATTCAAGATTGCTTTATTTGTTATATACAACAAGTGTATATAACATTTATCAAGGTTATAAATTTATAAATTCGAATGCTTACTCATTCAGCTGTACCCAGTAACATTACAGAAAGAAAATAGGCACAACTGACAGACATTTATTTACAATAGACATTATACTGTAATACAGCCAAGATGGGACATAGTGCAAACAGTGCAGTACCTTAAAGTGCAGGTGCAAAATGTGCAGGTGCTAATTAGAGCTGTGGACTGATGTGGACTGATGTGGACTGCTTGGAGGAAGAAGCTGTTTTTGAATCTTTTCGTCAGTGTTCTGAGAAATACCTCCTACCAGAACCCAGGCATGAATTGGGTCCCGAAGTATAGCAGCAGTCGAGATATATCCGGTCCATGTAGGGTAGCTCAGTCCCAGTGATTTTCTGCGCGGACCTCACAACCCTCTGTACGGCTTTTCTGTCCTGTACTGTTGCTCCACCATACCACACCGTAATACCACCGCTCAGGACACTCTCGGATCGTATTACGTTAAAAATAAGCCTTAGCGGAAGAGCAGCTTTATGAAGTGTGACTGGGCGGCCATGTCTCAGCTGCTGTCTGCATTGCAGATGCGATGGTGACGGAGGGTGGGGAGAATTTCAGCGTGGGCCAGAGGCAGCTGTTCTGTCTGGCCCGGGCCTTCGTCCGCAAGAGCAGCATCCTCATCATGGACGAGGCGACTGCCTCAATCGACATGGCAACGGTGAGCCGCTACTCCCTCGCTGTACTTTTTTGATTCTGCCATTATGACAATTATCATTGTAATTATGACGAGCTATTTGTACTGTACGTCATTACCGGACAGTGCCATTGGTTATGTCATCCAATATGTTTTTTTTTCCTTTTTGCTAGGAGAACATTTTGCAGAAGGTTGTGATGACTGCCTTTTCAGATCGCACTGTTGTGACCATTGCTGTAAGTATCATGACATCTGCCAATGGAGATCATGGTTTGCAGGACTGTTAATAATTGATATTTTTTTCCAATTAGCTCCTGCTTTTATGTTCTGTGATCCTTCTTATCTGATTCGTATCTTATCTTAATTACATTAACATATGGGGGTCAATTTTTTTTTCCCATAGATTGAACTTTTTTCAACCTGCTGTTCTTTTTACCATTTCCTTCAGCTAGTATACAAATACCCAATATACATGAAGTTGTTCAAGTAGGTACAGTAGCTGCGTCAGCATGCTTAGGCTGCAAAGGAACAAGTACAGGTTTATTCCATGCTGAAAAGAGAAGAAAAGTAACAAAGTTTCGGCTGTGGAGCCTTCTTCGGGTGTGGGTACGGTGACACCCGAAGAAGGCTCCACAGCCGAAACTTTGTGTTCCTTTTTTTTTTCACTTTTCGCCGTGGAATAAACTTTTACTTGTTCCAATATACATGAACCTTGATAAATTGTAATTGTTCTCTGTTTTTAAATCACATGGAGTTGACATATTGCATATATATTGAGCAAGGACTGACTAGTCAAGTGAAACTTGAGACTTATTGAATAATGAATATTGAAATGCAGGGAGTAGAATTTGTCATTTCTTTTAAAGACAAATATTCAAAGAAATTGTTTTTTTTGTGTGTGCATTTCTATTCAATACCCTTTTTCCATTACAAAAATACCGGAACTCTGGAACAGAAAGTACACTAATAGCTCTCTTTCTTCAGCACTCAACAATATATTTGAGGTAATTGTAAAAGACTTAGATAATTTGCAACATTTCAGTCTGATTTGCAGTGACTGTATACTCATTTTAAATCATGAATCCATGAGCGAAAACAGCACAAATAGTTAAAGAAGAAAATGAAGTGTGCAATTGTTTAAATACAATGATCTAGCCCTACAAAAGCGGGTTCTATGGATTTCCAGTGATATGATTATAAATCCAGTTATCAGACCCCAGCTGTTTCTCTCTCTGTCTCTGAATCTTTCACTGATTGTTTTTCAATTCCTTGCAGTGCTCTTTGTGTCCGCCCCAACCCCCTCCCTGTCCACGATATTTCTCTTCTTTGTGTCTTGCTGTCTGTCCTTCTGTCTATTTTTCTCTACCTCTCTCTCCTCTCCAGCACCGCGTGTCCTCAATCCTGGAGGCTGCGCAGGTTCTAGTTTTCTCCTCGGGAATTTTAGTGGAGTGTGACACTCCCGCCAACCTGCTGGCCCAGGAGGATAGCCTCTTCACCCTTTTAGTGCGGACACACAAGTAGCTCCTTCGCGGCTCTGCAGCTGCACCAGTCCGGGTGCTCTGGTTGGTAGATTTTGTGCCCCTCCCCTTTGCCAGTGTCCAATCCATGGCCTCCGCTAGAGTGTGAGATTTGCATTTCTACCCTCTAACCTTTTATCGAGTAACTCAAGTGCTGTGCTTTTCTGTGGGTAAACCTAATGAGGACTGCAGGAGTGTTGTCATTCAATTCGTTTAAACACTGAAAGGGGGCGGAGCGGTGGCTCTGTGGCTAAGGATCTGCGCCTGTGGCTGGAAGGCTGCCGCTTCGTATCCCGCGGCCGGCGGAGGAATCCTACTCCGTTGGGCCCCCGAGCAAGGCCCTTAACCCCAACTGCTCCAGGGGCGCTGTATAAATGGCTGACCCTGCGCTCTGACTCCAAGTTTCTCTCCCTGTCTGTGTGCCTCATGGAGAGCATGTTGGGGTATGCAAAAAGACAAATTCCTAATGCAAGGAATTGTATAGGGCTAATAAACTGATCTGATCTGAAAATAGAATTTTCTCTGTTCCCAGTGGAGGAGAGGGGATTTACACTGCTACAGTATATACTATAAGAAAGGTCCTTGGGCGAATGTTAATCTAGTTTATGTTTTCCTTTACAAGTCCTGTAATGCTGGGGATGTGCAGATGGATTTAAGGAGAGATTTCAGAAATAATCAGAGATTTTATGGGCATTATGGCTACTGCCTTGTTGACACTCTACTGACCTGCCTGAGAACATGAACGGACTTTATTCAGGTTGTGATTTTTAACCCCACCAACAAGTGCACTTGTCACCCAGTATAATAACACAGGTGTTATTTTATGTATTATTTTCCTTTTTGAGCACAACATTTCTGGCTAGTCTGTCAATTAAAACTAAAACATTCCTTTGGTCCTCAGAAGGTTTGGTTGTGTTGTACTTGATTCAGGTCTCAACATTTCTGCTTGTCTATGCAGCAGGCCATTTGGGGCACAAACCAGTGTGATTGTAGAAAACCGAAAAACCGATTAAATGCAGAAACTCCTGGGTCTTCCGTTGCAGTAGCAATTATATCACTCGAAGATGGCAAAATCTAATGAAGTCAAATCGTGAGCTTTAGATTTAAAATTGATCTACATTTAAATGTATATTGCAGCTTCAACTAGAACTGAAGTTGATGATAAACCTACAAAAATATACAAATAAATCATATTTAAACAGTGTATGTGCAGATCCTGGATAACCACTGTTCCTCAACACTCCTCCTATCAATGGACGTTCCTACTGTGGTAAAACTACCCCTCTGATTCGTTTACTGTGGATGGGGCATTCTTCCTGCAGTTTGACCACGACAGGATTTCTAAGGGCCTGTTTGTTTTGACCCTCCTCATAAGCAGAAAAAATTCTACTTGGCCACAGTTGAAACTGACTCAGAATTTATTTATATTTTTGAACTGAGAGATCTTGGGGAGTGTGCAAGCCATTTATAACTTGAATGGAAAAAACGATAGTAAGCCTCTTTTTTTTTTTTAGTGACAGACGTTTCAAAACTAACTCATCTTTGGCACCCAGCTGGAGGAAGAACAGAAGAGCTGGGGTCATAAACACTGTAAATGTCAATTTAGGAAATGGTCCAAAAGAAACAGTCATTTTTTCTGGGTCATACTTGTACATTTTTGTTGATTGTTTTAAATAAAATAAAATGTTGGTCCTAGGTAAGAATCCTAAAATACTGGTATTATTAATTGCATCTGAATAAACAGAAACCTAATGCTCAGATAAATCCAATTAAATTAAAAAGATAAAACAAGTTCTTGACTGAACGGTTCAAAGCCTTAGTTCCTGATAATGCATGAACCCAGTTTTGCACCCACCTTTATGCACCAGCAGCCCCACTCCACGTCAGTTCAAGTACAGATGGGAGAGATACAGTATTGCTTTAACAAATTGAATTGAATTAAGAAGGGACTTTAGGAAGGTCAGATTATATAATCCCAGAGCAGGATTTTGCCTGGACACCAGAGTTAACAGTCCTACTCTTTTGAAAAGTGCCATGGGGATCTTTCATAACCAAGCAGTCAGAACCTTGGTTTAATGTCTCACCTGGAGGAGCGCACCTCCGACACACAGTGCCACTGGTCTCCTTACTGTGGTTTTGTTGTTTTCAAAGTTGTAGTCCAGAGGGAAGCACTGGTCTGCCACTGTTACTGTGCCCAGTGGCATCCTCCCATTCATACTTATCTTATATTCATATCTCTTCAAGGCTCCACTGTGCTCTGATGCTGTGTGTTATGCGTGTGTTGCAGCATCGTGTTCACACTATCCTGACGGCAGACCTGGTGATTGTGATGAAGCGCGGGAACATCCTGGAGTACGACAAGCCTGAGATGTTGCTGGAGCAAGAGGACAGCATTTTTGCTTCCTTCGTCAGGGCCGACATGTAGCTCAGCTCCTGTCCTCTGCGCATTGCATGTGTCCAGGGCAGCCTCTTTAATCAAGACAGCAGATTTATCAATCAATTAATCAGTCAATCAGCTGTCGTGCTTTAAATTGTATTTTTTTCCTGGTGACGACCATCGAAAAATTCCTTTATGGTAAGTTAAAAAAAGACCACATGTCAGGCATGTCAGGAAGATGGACTTAAAATGACTGAACAACTGCCTCAGTAATAAATAACATGAAGTTAAACGTTTGGTAAAGGGCTCAATATGAGCATCTACAGGAAACACACATGTTTTAAGCAAGGTAACTGTGAAACACAACAAGGGCAGTTTATGCAATAGCAATTTATTGAATTTATTGATTGTTTGATCAATTGATTGAACATTTTTATGAGCATGGTCGTATTTTATTAAAAAAAACTATCACTGAAAGTCTTTAAATATTTGTATCTTTGTTACTGTTGATAAGTGCTACATACGTTCACATTTTTGTGCAAAAGCAATAAAGGCAATGCATCATTCTTCAAATGCAGGAAAAGAAGGCTGGTTTAAAAATGCTTTTACTGTATGTTGGTCTTCTCATGTTTTATCTTGAGTCATGGGAAACAGACTGCTACCCTTTACATCCCTGGAAGCTTTTCTTGTTTGCTTCATTAGATCAAGGGCACAGCCATGATCACATGAGATCCCCTGCTGCTCAAATGTATCTGACATGTACAGTACCTAAGAGCACCTTAGTCTTATCCCGATGTACTGAAAGAAGAAACACAACCTGTTGTACCAGCTTATTATGCACAAAGCTTTGTATCATTTAATGCTGATGTCTGCTACACAGGGTTCTGCTTGATTCATGTACACGCAGAGCTTTCTGCACATTTGCACTGGGCTACTGTTGTTTTCTTAACGGTAATTACATGATGCAAAGAGACCTCTGGAGACATGTGACTTCCTCAAGTAATTAATGGTATATAAAGAATATGAATTTTACAGTTTTCTTGGGTAGATAATTCTGATGGTATTTGGTTAATTAGGTACTGAACGTATTTTATCAGGAATGTTAACAGACTTGAAACAGATTTCTTCTGAACATAGAAAAATGAAAAATGAAAGCACAACATGTGACTGTTACTTGCAGTGTACTGTACAAATTCAGAAGATGTAATAATCCATTATATATAGGTTTATTCCATGCTGAAAAAAAGAAGAAAGAGAACACAACGTTTCGGCCGTGGAGCCTTCTTCAGGTGTGAGAGAGACAGGGCAGTAGGCAAAGGTAAAGTAGCGGGAGAACAAAGGTTGAGAGGGAGGAGGAGTGAGAGGCGGGAGCAGCTGCTCCCGCCTCTCACTCCTCCTCCCTCTCAACCTTTGTTCTCCCGCTACTTTACCTTTGCCTACTGCCCTGTCTCTCTCACACCTGAAGAAGGCTCCACGGCCGAAACGTTGTGTTCTCTTTCTTCTTTTCTTCTTTTTTTCAGCATGGAATAAACCTATTACTTGTTCCTTTGCAGCCTACGCATGCTGACGCAGCTACCCACCTGAACTACATAATCCATTATATACTTCAGGTCATACTGTGCGTACCTTGCAATCATAACTTCTGTTTTGGTTTAATAAATCTAAGAGAGAAAGAGTAAAAACATGAGTGGGACAGAAAATAGCTTTAATCATTCTGGTGATGATATGCAAATGTATTTGCATAAAACACATATGCAAATGATTGTATGGTTGGTTATAATGAAGATGTAGGTTCCAAATATTTTGGCCCATCACTGAACTGTTTGTGTCCATCCTGCTTCTGCTTCAATAACCGTGTTTTCAAGGTCAACAGAAATAACAAAGCATAACTCAGCGAGACAGTAATAGAGATTGCTTCTCTTCTTTGTATACATCTCTCAAATCACAAAGGATTAGCTTTGCAGATTGCATTTGGAGTCTTGTCTTTATATGGGCATTATGATTTTTGTATTTGGGAAATATTTGCTCAAAGGAGGTGTGCTTTATAAACAAAACCATTGTGATTAGAAGAGTCATTTACAAAGCTCACTCTCTCCCCTAGGACGAGGTATGGTATAATATGCTGGACCGCTGAAGGAGGGTCTGTTTTATAGATAATAAATGTTTCTGTATATATACACTCCTGTGCACAAGTCTTAGACATTTGCATAGGTTTCATATTGTCACTTAATGTTTTTTCTTTATTTAATTATATAATCTATTCTGTGGTGATCTTCTACTGAAATTTCAGCCATTATGTTTTGAGCTAAGAAAAAATAATGATGAGGAACAACTGACAAAGAGTTCGATTTTATTAGTAAACTACAACGCTACACAGAAGCTACTCATGTAAAGTTCACGTGGAGTTGTTATGGTCATGTTTTCGAAGCCAATGTGAATTAAAGATTGTAGAATGACAAGTTTGATTTCTTTTCACACACTAAGCTGTATTGAAAACAGCCTAAGCTGTTTCAGTAGTAAAAACACTAGCAAAATTGTTGCTGCTCGTAACATACATGCATATATTTTAACTCCTGATTGAATTTAAGGTGTCTGAGACTTTTGCATCATCTATGTTATGTGTGTGTATACATAAACTGATTATTAATATTTTTCTTTACTTGGAATGATGGATTTGGATGCTGAGTTATTCTTTTAAAGGTGGATACACAGCAATGTGCAATTTAAACTTTCGTACAGACATTAACTTACCTATTACTGCCGAAAGTTACAAAGGCCGCTCTGATCAATTCTGTCACCCCTTCTCTTTGGTGCTTTTATTTTAAAAGAAAATTGGTATGTGCACAAATATTGATTATTCACATGGCATTTTTGTGAGAGCTGACTATGCAAATGAGCAATTTCATCCCAAGTACAATTTACAGAGATATCCATATACAGTAGGATGGTAAAATAATACATTTTGCTTTTTATGATATCTACTGTAGTATGTTCCCTGAGATTGATAACACATGAAGCATTTGAGTGTGTTTGTTGCGTCTGGCCCTTTTATTGCTGGTTACTAATCTGTCTTTTCTAGTGTAGCTACATACTGTACCACTGTGAAAGGCAGATTCTCTAGAAATCCAAGACAAGAGTATCTTAGACAGTATTACTTATTTTATGTGTACTGGCTTACATGTATAAGTCCTCAGTGGCTGAAATTTAACTGGATTCAATTATAGGAGATTTTAATGGCAGGAGACCAGAAATATTGGTCATTTTGACAAATTATGTGAACATCTTAAATAATTAAGAGCTCTGGGCACCAAAGCCAGAAAAACGCCAAAGAACAGATTTTGACATCTCTAGCTTAGACAGCTCATAAACCACAACCCGAATGGGTATGAAATATCTCCTGAATCTACTGAAATCTGTTTTTGAAAGTGTTACAGTATCTGGCTGTTGCATACTTAACCACTTTAAGAGAAAGCAAAGCTTCCCTTTGGGTGATTTCCTTAAATGGAGTAATTTGTATGGAAAAAGTGACATATGAACATAACAATCATTATATACCGTATAGAATGGATAAATATATAATGGAACAGTTGGACTCATAAATCTTTCCTTTGAAGATGCAATCCACTTTTATCTGTCTTTGAAATCTGCATTAAACTGCAGATATTAATGGCTTTGCAGAATTCGTCTTAAAAGCCATTAATAGTCCTTAGACCTTCATATGAGATGATACAAATCATCGGTTTTTCTTTTCTGATTAGATCACGAGGATACTCTATAGTTGGGCTTAAAGGAAAATTTAGAGGCGTCTGGTGTGTTATGAGGTATAATTCTGCTGAATCCAGCTCTGCCTTACCACAGTGCCAAATAATAGATTATATACTTTGAGTACAATTATTGTTTTTTTTTTTACTGTTGTATATACTTACAGTAGCTTTCACAATTGTCTTCTTTATACCAAAACTCTCTTCCAGTATTGTGATTCTTCTGAAGAATACCACTGATGCCTGCAAAGGTATTTCGTTCACTTTGGGGTTGTGAGGAATAAATATCATTAATAAAGATTATTTCTTTTGTCTCTAGAATATATGTTTAAGATAGGGAAACACCTCTGTAAAGAGATAGAAAGCTTTTATGATTTTACTTTTCATCTCTGCTTTTTAATTGGGAACAGCTCCGATTGCATTTTTTCATTCAAGTTTGCATTTGCCTTTCAGCTTTATAACTGATTTTCTTTTTGTCTTAACTTTACATATCAATTATGATGTTTTTGACAGTTTAAAATGGAACATTTAACAAAATGTACAGTTTTTTACACTTGAAACTTTTACTGGCAATAAAAAATGGTGTTTTGTGTGAAACTGATTTTCTGCATCCTCTTCAGCTGCTGCTGACATTATTGGGCTCTACTCAGGTGGCGTTAACAGTACTGTATCTTTGTCAGAAATGATGTAGTGCAGTGTGTGAGTTATTAGTTGTATCATGCATTATCTCAGGTTCAGAAGAGTGTGTGTTTTTGCATTTTGGGATATTTTTTTAGAATAACATGAGCTTTTAAAAGATGCGGAGCGAGTAATTATAAGTCTTTGAAAGCAGGTAGTGAATAACATAAATATTTAGATACATAAATATATTCATTTTGCCACTAGTATATCTAATTTGTACAGTGCAGTTTATTTGACTTCCTTTAAATTCACTGAAGACCTGTTAGGGATAAACCGAACAGTTTGGGTGTTCCTCATGAAACAGAAGAGCAGCTGAATTAAAAATACAAATATGAAGGGATTATTGACTGAAGGACTTTGCTAATGAAACTGAATAAAATTAGAATAACTGAATACAGAACTATTGAGTCAAAAGCAGTATTTTTCCAAAAACAAAGTGGCTTTTCCCTAATATAAAATGCATAGTTTAGCGAGGTCTCTTGATCAGATCACTTTGTATACTATGGTTTGAGAATACAGTCTGGAAATCTAATTATATCTGTGTGTCTCGATTATTTACAATAAGTTTCAATCTTCTTTATTTTTTTAAACTCACTGCATAATACATTATGATTAAGATCTTGGCAATATTTAAAGACCTGCAGGAAAACAGTAAAACAAAAATATTTTGCTGTCAGTAGACCCTTTTTTTTCATCTCGGATTTAATTTCCCAGATGTTAGCAGTTGTAACACTAATTTTCGTCAGATCGGTTTATAGAAGCCGTCTGTTCTAAGAAATGACGGCATGTGCTATAATAAAATACGTCTTTAAACATCTCAAGCCTAGACTAGACCTTTTCTGCCAAAAATAATTTATCTGTTGAAATACTCAGGTGGTGTTGTTAGTATTTACATTAGTGCTTAAGAGAAAAAAAAATAAAGTTCACTTCCAATAAACTCCTTTTGCATAGATGACTGGGTTTTTTTTTCTTCGAATCCAGTACTTCACTTTCGTAACTAATATAATCGCGCACGATCTGCCTGAGCTCCTTACTTTGCGCTGACTTGCTCTCTGGTGCCACCTGGTGGGCACACTGAATGACACTTCAACGATTTTGGATCGTGAAAACTGCTGTTGGGACCTTCTGATTTAAAGAGGAACAGCGCCTCTATTTTTACATTTCGGGGTTAGAAAGCATCGGCCTTGAACGCATTTCAAAGCACAATGAAACTAAAATGCACACATTAACTTGCCAAATCTCTAAATTACATCACAAAACAGACATATAAACACATTCCCAGGCATGCGCTGAGCTCTGTAATTCAAAACAAGGCAACAAAACTTCGGTTGAGGAGTAGTGGCCCTATTACATTGTGAACAATCATGAATGCATTGCTTTTAATCCAATAGGAATATTGATCTCGATTTCAAGACGATTTTGCCGACAAATACTTCTTACTTGTTAACAGAGCTGGAAAATTTCTGTGGTGAAATATCTGCTGTACAACCTGTATTTAATGTGCTCATACGTCGCATTACATTTGCCATTAGGGTGACTAGAGAGCAAGAAGGGCCCCTTCACATCTCAAGTCTCGTCAGCTCTCGCTCTCAGCTATCACTTTCACAAAGTTCCCAGTTCTGTGCGTAATTCAGAATTGGTCAAATTTCGCAATACCATCAATTCCCATTTGTTTTGTTACTGGGATTAAATCACCAGTCTGAGAAACTGGGAATGCAGCTACAAACCAGCTACAAGCACAGGAGGGCAGAGAGGAAGAACGGCGGCTCAGTGGCTCAGGATCTGCGCCTGTGGCTGGAAGGTTGCCGGTTTGTATCCCGCAGCCGGCAGACGAATCCTAGGCCCTTAACCCCAACTGCTCCAGGGGTGCTGTATAAATGGCTGACCCTGCGCTCTGACCGCAAGCGTCTCTCCCTGCCTACAGTATGTGTCTCATGGAGAGCAAGCTGGGGTATGCGAAAAGACAAATTCCTAATTCAAGAAATCGTATATGGCCAATAAAGGGATCTTAAGGCTGCCTCCCAGTGCCAGGTTCCTAGGCTCCATGCTGGCCTCAGACACCTGCCCGTGTTGACTTGCTCACACCACATTTCTAAGGGTTGACTCCTGCTGATATGGCTGATATTGCAGAGATATGCAGAGTGGATGTATCCCTTCCCCAAGTTCGATGCCCAGTCCTCAGGGGAAAGGGAGTGGGGCACCCCACCGAAAAACTCTGTCAGGAGTGGCTCTGGCATGTTTTGGCCCCTATGCCTAACACAAGCACAGGTGTGTATATTTAGTACATTAGTAGATGAGATTTCTTCAGCATGCGAGTCAAAGAAATGTGCTGCACCATACAGTACATTAAGTATTTCATTAAACACCCCGGGGGAGAATGGTAAGTGCTGTTTCTCAGCTTTAGAGCATTAAGAATGGTTACAAACGAGAGGTCCCTTCTGGCCTGTTGGTAATAAATTAGGATTTCATCCATCTGTTCCTTGAAAGGATTCAGGACACAGCTTGTTCCTTCTCCCATAACCTCTTGTGTAACGAATGACTCCTGTTACCGGTTTTACATGCTTTTCCACCCAGTGTCCTCTTGTATCCTCTGTCTGGTTCGTGTTTCAGCATTGAGAAGAAGCTGACTTCTCCTTTAACTGTCAGTGCCTTCGAGGATTTTGAAAACTTGGATCAGGTCCCCTCATAATCTCCTCCATTCTGAGACTAAAAAGGTTCAGCGTTTTTAGTCTGTCTTTGTAGGACATTCCTTTAAGCCCTTTAATGTATTTGGCTAAATAGATTCCTGCAGTGTATCTGATAACTGTTCTCTGGACAGATTCCAGAGGAGCAATTGCTTTTTTTGCAACAGGGCGACCAAAATTGTACACAGCACTCAGAACAAGGTCTCACTAGTGTATTAAACAATATTAACATCCAACCATTTTCTAACCACTTCATCCAGTACATATCACAAGGGAGCCGGAGCCTGTCAAGGGCAGAATGCGAGATACACTTTAAATTAAACATGAACGCCAGGCCATAGTAGGGCTCACAGACAAACATTCACACACACTCTCTCACCAGGGCTATTTTCCCAGAAGCCTACTAACAAGTCCTGACTAATTTAATTTCCTTATTCTAGTCGTATTTTAGTATTGTGTGTAAGCATGACTGGTTTGCTATGCCAGAATCCATGTCATTAAGCAATCTTAGCAAAAGCCTTCTTAAAATCTCAAATATCATATCATATACTGTATGCTCTTTGTGTCAGTTACTTTTGTTTCTTGCTCAAAGACCACTAACTAGTCAGGCAACACCTACCTTTGATATATCCATGTCTGCTGTCCTCTAGGATTTCATTCCCTAATAATTGTTTCCCTAACCTTACATGTAATAGAAGTCTGACTTCTTATTGGGCTATACTACTATATACTAGTTTCAGCTTTGTCCTACCTCTGTCTTGAGAGACTGGTGGATGCTTTAATTTAATGTAGAAAATTCATTTCCGGTAGTATTGGACAACAAAATCTGTATTTGCTATACTAAAAAGAAATGAAATACAACTTCACCACTAATTCACTGTTGTTGTTTTTTCTAACGGATTAAAGACATAATGCTTATTTATAAAAGGCTTTGTAAGATCTATGTCCGTTCATGGACTCAGACACACTGCCTATCTATCTGCACATGTATGTTATTAAACACTTATAACGAGTTCAGTGTTTTCCACCTGGAGTGCTTTTCTTGGCTCAGGAAAGTGGCATAACTCCGAGCCTGACCACCTGATAAAAGACACCCTGTGCAGAATTCTAGGTTTAGATTAGAGAATTAAAATTAGGACTTTAAACATTTATTGATTGAATCCTATAAATCTGGGACATGAAAAATAAATGTGCAGTACTAAAAAAATGAATAGGGTGCAGAGAGAAACAGTGTTGTCCTAGGGATGGTTGATTTGTATTATGGGTCAATAAAATGCAATTTTCTAAATTCTAGTCTCTTCTGAACTAATGCATAGGTAAAAAAAAATACCAGTAAATTAATTTCCATTTTGAACAGCAATAATAAATTCACTCCCCTTGGAAAAGAAGGGGAGTATTTTTTTTAAAGAAATCTGCCAACGCTGCTCAGTTAAATCCTCCTGTTCTAGCATTGTTGACTACCTGTACTTTACTTTTTGTTAGCTAACGAGAGAATGACGAAGGGCATCATTTTAATACTGAAAGAAACGATTTTTCGGTTCTCAGACAATCTCGGCCGAGGCTGTACTTTCTTTTTCCTCAAGACAGACGAGAAAGGTGCTCCCGCCCCTAGCCTACACGTCAGGCGGATCTTTGTTGCTTTGGGAGGCAGTGCAAAAGTAACTGCTAGGAGGGGTACTGATTTTCAGCAAGTAAGTGTGTAAATCCGTTTGGAAAACCTATGACAATGGATGCTCCAGCCTAATCTGTGTTTGTGTCTTTTTGTTCCTGGAATTACTCAAGAGTGAGAACAGTGTGAGGAAGGCGAACGTGCTCCTATCTTTTTTTTTCCAGCGAGCTCTCTTAAAAAGTCCGTTTTGAAACTTCTGCGATGTTCCTGCTGTGACAAATGATCTGTTACTAAGACTGGCAGCTCGGTTTGTTCTTCGTAAGCATCTGTAAAAAACATAGGCAAATGATTTTGTATTCGTAATGCGATTTTTTTTAGCATCTCAAAACGAGTTTCCCGAGATCACGTTCAACACTTAAATTGGAAGTTATGAAAACAAATAATCAAATTGATCAAATTTACCATTTTCTTTCTTAAAATGAAGACGAGTATTTAATAGCTTGTCTATACTTGATAGTCCCTTTTCATTTTAATGCGGCTAGTGTAATCTTACAAAGTAATGCGTAAAAACAGAGGTGGCGTTGAACAGATTTAACTGCGAGTAGTTAACGAGAACAGGTGTTTGCTGGATTCCTAGTATCTTTCGTACTATGCTGCAAAAATGCTGGCAAGAAAGAGCATCATCCCTGAAGAGTTTGTGCTGCCGGCGATCACCAGCGGGATACCCCGCAAGCCCCGCTTCCGAGACCGGCCTCGGAAAGCTCGGTTCATCGCCAAGAACGGCGCCTGCAATCTGGCGCACAAGAACATCCGCGAGCAGGGCAGGTTCCTCCAGGACGTGTTCACGACCTTGGTGGATCTGAAGTGGCGCTTCACGCTGGTCATCTTCACCATGACGTTCCTGTGCAGCTGGCTGCTCTTTGCGATGGTGTGGTGGCTGGTCGCCTTCGGACATGGGGACCTCGATCCAAACCGCCGGAGTGCGATCGAGCAGTGCGTCACCAATGTCAAGTGGGTCCTCTTCTCTTAATCCTAAAAACTGGCGATGCTTGCTAGCTAGGCTCAGCAAACCAAGTCCTAACTAAAAGAATAAACTTTTCTAAACCAAACTTAACAGTAGCTCTGTAGCGCGGATTTGGGAATTTAACCTTATAAATTCGATTATTTAGTCGGCTCCATGTCACTTTTGTATTTTGTATTTCAAAATGACGTATGTGATAAACGTTGACCATTGGACATGATTATTCATATTGTAAAAAACAAACCTATCTATGTATAAAACATTTATTATAAGCAGACAATTCTGTAGCTGAAAAAGCAACAGTTCGCAATAGCTGCTGTACATGGTCTAATTTCAAGCACTAGTTTGGAAAGCGCGGAGAAAACAATTCACAAACCTAGAACACATCAATGAACGAGTACTGTATACTGTATATAAACATGTTCACCAGGGTAGAAAAATGTGTGATAATTGTGAATGCACACCACATGTTATTTAATATTACAGAATGACACCCATAGTTCTGTTGAGTCCTGTCCTGTGCTTAAATTTTACTTAAACTTTTTATTACTGAAACATACAGTACGTGATAATCAGCTAATTCTGAAACGAACAAAAGTGTAGTAGTTGAATGCTGAAGTTGTGATTGGTGTAAGATTCATTTAACTAAATGTTGTTGAATCAGAAACAATAAAACAGAAACATTTGCTCTAAAATGGTTTACTATGATTTCCACTCTTATACCTGAATTAATATTTTTGAATGTCATTGAATACATGTTTAAATTTATATTCCCTGGCAAAAGCCTGCATTTGTACAATTGCATTTTAACTCTCTTTTCCATTTTTTATATGCCGAAAGTTAAGACACGCTGTGCTTTTGGCTGTTATGTGACAATGGGAGAAACAGTGCCTGAACGTCCCCATAATCTTTTAGTAAAATTCTGCTATTCCTAAAATCTTCTAAAAAGAAAGAAAATTGCCTAGAAACACCTTAACCCTTTTTTTTTGGGGGGGGGGTATTTGTTAAGAAAACATCATCTCCAGTCACTCTTCCCAGCATGCACTGTTCAGTCATTTCCCTTTCTCTGCTTCTCTGCAGGTCTTTCACGTCGGCCTTCTTGTTTTCCATTGAAGTGCAGGTGACCATTGGGTTTGGGGGCCGTATGATAACCGAGCAGTGCCCCATAGCCATCACTGTGCTGATAGTGCAGAACATTGCCAGTCTGATCATCAACGCCATCATGCTGGGTTGCATCTTCATGAAGACGGCGCAGTCCCACCGCCGCGCCGAGACGCTCATCTTCAGCCGCCATGCCGTCGTGGTCGTGAGGAACAACAGGCTGTGCTTCATGTTACGCGTGGGGGACTTGCGCAAGAGCATGATCATTGGCGCGGCGGTCCGTCTGCAGGTGGTGAAGAAGACCACCACGCCCGAGGGGGAGGTCATCCCCATCCACCAGATCGACATTCAGACCGAGAGCCCCATCAAGAGCAACAGCATCTTCCTCCTGGCTCCCCTCATCATCTGCCACGTCATCGACAAAACCAGCCCGTTCTATGACCTCTCTGCTGGGGACCTGCAGAGCAGCGACCTGGAGGTCATTGTCATCCTGGAAGGGGTGGTGGAAACCACGGGCATCACCACGCAGGCCAGAACGTCCTACGTGTCGGAAGAGATCCTGTGGGGCCACCGTTTCGTGCCCATCGTGACCGAGGAGGAAGGGGTGTACTCGGTGGACTATTCCAAGTTCGGGAACACCACCAAAGTGGCGACGCCGCGCTGCAGCGCCAGGGAGCTGGACGAGAAGCCCTCCATTCTCATCCAGACCCTGCAGAAGAGCGAGCTTTCGCACCAGAACTCCCTTCGGAAGAGGAACTCCATGCGCCGCAACAACTCCATGAGACGGAACAACTCCATGCGCCGGAACAACTCCTCCCTGATGATCCCCAAGGTGCAGTTTCTAACACCAGAGGGCAGTCAGAACACGTCTGAGACATGACACACTGCCTGGGCCTCACTCATCAGCTGCTGCTTCCTCAGAACTCTTGGGTTACCTCAAAACATCTGCATGGCATTAGGAGGGGGTTGTGTCCTCACTGTGTGTTACGCTTTCTCACAGAATGATTACTTGTGTGCCTTAATTAATTTAAATATGATTATTTAAACACTGCTTTGTGGATTGTGTTCAGATGCAACACGCTGTATAGAAACATGAAGTAAATCTCTCTTGCTAGTTTTCGTAAGAATCAGAAATATGTGGCATCTAACAGATCATTGGAAATGGAAAGTTTAATCCACTGTTCAAAACTTTCACAATAACACGATTCACAATAACACGTTTATGTATGATTTTATTAAAAAAGGGAAAAGGGGGACATGGTGGACTGCTATTATGACTTGATTTCTCATTAAATTTCTATATCATACCACAAATGGCTTCAGAAGAACATTTTAAAAATGACTTTTCTTTTGTCTTTCTTTTTTAATGTAGTACAAGATTTGCTTCACTTCCAACCTTTAAGTGCAGCTTAATTTATAAAACTACATAAATAGCAGAAAACATTCATTAATATGTTTTCCCATTCTGTGCTTTCCTGTTAAATTTGAAGCTTTACATGTTAGCAGCCCCTAGTCCTATTGGAAATAGTGATGATAAGAAAAGCATTAGCCAAATCACAACCCAATTCACTCAGCAAATCATGTATTCTTAAGTATTTGAGGTGTGGTGTATATGTATGTGACTGAAGTACCATTTTATAATTTAAATTATTTATTTTGAGAGAGACCAATGTTTTAATCATTGTCACCTTAGCACATCCATTTGAGGAGCTTGAAATCTAGACTAATATTGCACATACTAGAAAACATACCAAATACATACTAGAAAAGTACTCTAACAACATTAAAATATGATGAGTGTTATAATCAATCATTCTTGAGCTTAAAACATCAAAAAATGCCTTTAAATAGTGCAGGAGGTGAAACTAGCCCCTTTAAAGGTCAAGGTACAGTATGTATTTGTCTTGTAATTAAAGAGTTACATATGTGAATATTTTTTATTTTTTATTTTTGCAAGTATTCTTACACTAACACCATTCTGAAATATGTAATACAAAATCCACAGATTTATCGTAAAAACAAATTTATTTTACTATGCAATGGTTTTGTTTCTGAGGTATACAGTATATAGTATTTCTACTGTTGTTTTCCTACAACATAATTAACAACTACTTTTGTAGCATAGTGTAGCAAGTCACACAAGTGAAAAATGTTATTTCTTTCTAAAAAGCATTGTTTAAACAACTAAATATCCACAATGATAAAAAATATACTTTGTTGTTGTAAGAAATGCCAAGAACCATATGTTATGAGTTATCTTTTTGAAAGAAATTGATATTTTATCTATTTAATGCAACATTGAAAACTTGAATCATACAATGAGATAAATTGCTGTATACTGCAATAAATGTTTTCCTATACTTGTAAACATGTTAATATCTGTAATAACATGTGATGAGATAATAGAATGCATTTTTCTTCACTGAAAAACAGTAAAGAACATTAGGTTTTACTTGTCTTTTACCTTTTGTTAACATCTGGGTTAATACAGACCTTATAAATCACATTGCCCACTTTCTATACATAACATGTAGACAAATTGGAAACAATAAATATTTTTGGATGTGTTACCTGTACTGCAAATTACCTGCACTGCAAATAGGAAAGCAGTTTAATCTCAACAAAGAAATTCAACTACAACTACAAGGTACTTCAGGAAAAATGGAAAATTTTTGGAGCTGCAACTTTACAGATGTACCCAAACCCATCATAACAGTTACTGGATTGCACAAGAACACAGTAGTTCTGAATATTGTTGAAGTTTATAAAAGAAAATAGTTCTAGTTAAACATTATTCAGAGCTAATACACTGTGTTCTCTTCCCATACAGCCATAAGTCTCCTTGAAGACTATGTAGGGCTTTCTTGTAGGGCAATTTACTTACATTTATTGAGCAATAAATTCATACCTGATTATTTTGTGCACAATTCACTGCAGCATTTTATATAAAAGGATATATCTATAAAATAATACATTGTTTATGCAGTAAATTTTCACAGTACTTAAAATGTGCTATCAATAGCAATTTCCTAACTCACAGACCTCCCCAAAATCAAATAAATAATTTGAAAAGACATTTATTTAACAAAAGTATGTAAACATAAATGATATATTATTCAAATGCATTAGTTATTGGAGCATTTCCTTTTCCATGATTTTCTGAGGCATTTGTTTTCACTAGATTAAAACTGGCATTTTTGGTTCAATCAGTAAAACTTCAAAGGTTAACATCTATAAACTAACAAACACGGATCATGAAGGTTTTTTTAGCAACGTTGAAAACAAATGGTGAGGTTCATTTGTAGTTGTAGTTTGATTAAGTTAAACTTGGCACTTGTCTGAAGGAACAAAAGCTTTGAAATTGGTCCTATCAGTGTATTGCATTAGTTCCCATGAGTTGGGATTAGTTCCGCAAAAGCAACGTTGTTTTATTTATGCAAAATGCTGTATGTTTCCTGCATAAAAACAAAATGAAACTTCAATAACGTGGTAAGTCCAGCTTTGATTCATCCAATTAAGACTTTACAACAGAGCTGCTGAAGACTGCTGGTGAAAAAAAAATCTTGCTTAACACTTGTGTGATTTCCAGCTGGCTCAAAGTGCTTTCGCATGCACTATATTTGCAGTATTACATAATGAAAACATAATGAACATTTCCCATGACCTGTAGAAGAACTTTGTGCAGTAGCTGCAGCTGGTTCTCATAGAAGATGCTCTGTACTGCTGTGTGAATTACGCAGACGATAGTAAAACTGACACAGCTGTGAAGTCTTTAGTCAATTTAATAGGATATGGATGATGCCAAATAGACCCATGCATTTTCTATCTCCTGGGAGCTGAGATTCATTCTTTACAATTTATTATGAAGCCACATTGAGAAATGGTTTGACACAAGGATCAATACCTTACAAAAACAATAAAATATTCAATGAAATGAGGACTGTAGTAGAAATGGCTAAATATTTAGAAACTACTGTTCTTTTCTGTGTTCCATGTTCATTTCCATTCAAGAACATAAGAACAGTTACAAAAATCAGCAGGCCATTCCACCTATCCAGCCTGTTTGTTAGTAGTGACAAAACAAATAAAATGCCTCCCATAATAATAATAAACTTAATTTCATATAGCACCTTTAAAGATGGCTTCTCAAAGTGCTTTACAGAATGACAACAACAATAAAAAATACACAACACATGCACAACGAGAATACACAATGATCAACTGTTAACAGTTTTAAATGCACTTCCTAGCAGATTTCACTTATATCTTGCTTTGTATTTTATATGGATGATTTTGTCAGTGCCCTTGAGAATTTTTTAATTCTTGTATCAAATACTTTTGCAATCTTTGTTTAAGTCAAAAGAGTTTCAGGTCCATCAGACTGCATCTAGCTGCTCCTCTCTGGATTCCAGAGCAGTAATGTATTTCTATACTATGGTGACCAATATTCTATTAGGACTTACTATTGTGTTATACAATTTGGATAAAACATCCCTTAATTTACATTTAACTACAGTATGTATCCTAACATTTAGTTTGCCTTTTTAACTGGATTCATGCATTACCTGCCTGCATGCAAAACCCTGCTCTTGTCTGCATTAAACATCATCTGCTAGGTGTTTGTCCAGTCTTCAATTGTATAAAAATCTTTTTGAATTTCATTTGCTGGTTCTACATTGTTTGACAGTCCTACGGATTTGGTATGACCTGCAAAATTTGACTAGTTTGCTTAATATACTGTACCAGCATCTAGATCATTGATATAAATAAGGAAGAGCAGTGGTCCTAGTATACAGTAGATCCATTTTGGCACCCCAATCTTAAAATTCACTCTCTTGTTATTAACCAATTCACAATCCAAACTACATTTCCCTGCTTGCTAACTACATTTTTAAAAACCTTCTGAAAATTTAAATACACCATATCAGATGGTGGGTGGAGCAGATCAGTGGCTCTGCGGCAAAGGATCTGCATCTGTGGTTGAAGGTTGCTGGTTCAAATCCTGCAGCTGGCAGAGGAATCCTACTCTGTTGGGCCCCTGAGCAAGGCCCTTAACCCCAACTGGTCCAGGGGTATTGTGTAAATGGCGGACCCTGTGCTCTGACCCCAAGCTTCTCTCTGTCTGTGTGTCTCATGGAGAGCAAGCTGGGGTATGTGAAAAGACAAATTCCTAATGCAAGAAATTGTAAATGGCAATAAAGTGACCTTATCTTATTATGATCTGTGTATTCATTACTGTTGTTGCTCGTGCAAAAGAACTCCACAAAATGTGTTGAGGCAAGACCTACTGTACCTTTTCTAAATCTATGCTGACTATTCTCTAGTATCTGATTTCCATATAGGTGATCTTCTAATTTATTTCTACTAATTGTTTCAATGATCTTCCGTGTAATCGTAATGGGTGAGTGCTATATTAGCAGTCCTTCTATCAGTAGGTGTTACTCCTTCCTGACTTGAGAGAGTGCTGGGAGAGCTGCGTCAATAACGTCTGGGTAACACCTCTTAACATACTGTAGCGTTAACATATTAACCCACTTATCTGATATACTTAAGGATTGACATATGGTCTGGTAAGATACCATTGTACCTTGGAGATTTTGTTCATTTTATGTGCTCCTGTAACACATAACACTTCTGTCTCCTATATGTTAACATCATCCAACATAGTCCTCGGTGTTGGCTCACTCTGAGCCATGTCTTTTTTTCCTTTGGAAACATCTGAGTGAAATATTCATTTAGTACAGGCTAGGCAAAACCCACTTTTTCAAACTACAGTAAATGCTGACTATTTCTTAGTACCTAATTTCCATACTGATTATCCTCTAGTTTAGTTCTAACAACTGTTTCTATAACCTTACATGTAAAAGAAGTCAAACTTATTGTTTTTTAATGACTTGGTTCAGTTTTGTCATCCTTGTTACAGTGTGAACGAGCAGTACTTTGGCAATTCTCTAGTTCATAATAATAATTCCTTATACTTACAGTACATAGCGCTTTTCTGGACAGTCCACTCAAAGCGCTTTACAGGTAATGGGGACTCTCCTCCACCACCACCAGTGTGCAGCCCCACCTGGATGATGGAACAGCAGCCATAGTGCGCCAGAACGCTCACCACACATCAGCTATCAGTGGGAAGGAGAACAGAGTGCTGAAGCCAATTTACAGAAGGGAATTATAAGGAGGCCACCTGGACTGAGTGATTGCTGGAAGAGTTGTGTCAATTTTTGTATTTACTGGAGTAATTCAAGGGGCGTACCTTGTTCATGAGTACAATATCAGCGTCTCAGCTGAGATTTAAACCCTCAATGCTCTCTTCCAGACGTCATACCACTCTTTCACCACACTGTGCAATTACAGTAAAGTCACAAAAATTAAAGAGATTAAGAAGGAATCTAAATTGAAATTTTGCTACAGTACAAGAGAGATGCTGGCTGGAATTTAGTTGGAAGATAATTCGATTTTCTATCTGGGCTGGTAAGATGCCGTGAATTACTATATCGTAGTTGGAAAGTATAAACTTGCTATACTTACTACTTAACAGTGGCACGAAGGCTGAAATATGGAATGAAGTGCGTTTGCTACACATTGATACAGATACATGACAGATTTCCAAGAATTTGGCTTTTTTTCCAGAACCAAGCTAAATTCTATAGGGTCATACTTCCATCTAGTGGCAGCTGTAGGAAGGATTATACCTCAGAGGAATTTTCCTGCCTTGCAACGTGACAGCGTTACGTATCCCCAGAAATCTCGGAAAACTGACAAAGGAGAGAACGTTCCGGTTTACTTTGATTTTACCTGCTGTAAGTCCATCGTTTTTCGATTTACTCAAACCTGCAACACTTTCTCCTCTCACCCTGTGATCTGTGCGGGTCCCAATGCCCAAATATAGTGAGGGCGACACTATACTGTAAAAAGGCGTCATCCTTTGGATGATAGCGAGGTCCTGACGCTCTGTGGTCATTAAAAATCCCTGGGTGTTTCTCGAAAAGAGTAAGGTGTTAACCCCATGTGCCAGCCAAATTTCACCCTGGCCTTTACCAGTTATGGCGTCCTAATAATTCCGATCTCTGAACTGGCTTCGTCACTCTGCTCTCCTCCCCACTGTGAGCTGGAGCGCACTGGCGCACTTTGGCTGCCGTCGCATCATCCAGGTGGGTTCTGCACATTGGCGGTAGAGGAGGGAAGTCTCCATTATGTGTAAAGCGCTTTGAATGCCCAGACAAGCGCTTTGTAAGTGTAAGGAATAATAGTAATTATTTTATTAATAAAGCGCCTTTCCAATCCCAAGGACGCATCGCGAATGTACATCATGAATAAAGAAAAAAACAAAAAAAAGTACAATAAAAGTAAAAACAAAAACGAGCATACGGATATTTACAGAATGACTGTAAGCAATCATAGAACTTTGTACAAAGCTAAGTTTTAAGTTTGGATTTAAAGAGAGTTACGGAAGTTGTCTCTCGTAGTCTGAGGAAGGTCTTCGCACAACACTGGAGCAGCAGCGACAGACAGAGGCACAGTGACCAGAAGTCCGTGATTTAGTCCAGGGGACAGTGACCGGCGGACCGGCCTCGACTGAACTGACCCTGCGTGGGGGAGTGTAAGCATGGAGGGGTTCAAGAAGTGTAGGAAAGACTAATTTAGACTGATCAATTTTCACACTCGTCTGTCGGGGAAAAAAGCAGGTTTAGTGTGTATATAAAGATCAGGTTTCTGATTGCAGGAATTCAGGAACTGATTGCGGCGGAGACTGGAGATTCGTTCTTTTTACGAACTACAACTCCTAATTTAAAATTTCTTTTCAAAGGTTTATATATTTTGTCTTACAGAGTCAGAATTTGTATCGGCTTCTGATAAAAATCTTCATTTATTGCAATTAATAATTCGATGTATACAGTATGCGCAAATGCTGCAATAAAACAAGGTACTGTACAAAAAAGGTAAAGATGATGTGCTCTGATCATCCTCTGCTCTGTTATAATTAAAACGCCAATTATTGTCTCAACGTTAATATCGTATTGCACTTACTGTATGTCCGATTATCGAAAGCAGGGGGGAGATGGAGTTCACGGGGATAATCACTTAATTCAGATTTTATTCGTAGTAGGTAACCATTTTCGCTTTATTTAGCGAAGAACGATAATCAGTATTTTACACAATAATCGATTATAAAAAGAAGACATAACACAACGAGAAAAGTTCACTTTCGTCTTAATACACTTCAAATTATCTAATTTACCTATCACCCGTTGTATTTATGCAATAAAAAATATCCTCGTTAGCTAATTTTACATAAGGGATGACTGAAGCCGATCGGTTTTCCACCACGTACAGATGCGTTTAAACAGCCTTTTGTAATCGCTTAAAATTGTGCTTAATCCACTTTTAAAACACTTTCCTCCGGGTTACGTTTCCAGGCGGCTGTTCGCTGCGTGACGTAATAAACTGGTTTTGCATCCCAGCATGCCTAGCGAATTTATTTTATACACTTCGCTGACTATTTTCTGAAAATGAAAACGGTTGCACGGTAAATATATAAATAGAGTGAAGTACCAAAAGTAAAATAATACTCTAATGGTATTTCTGTGTCAGAACTGTAATCTAATATGCCGGCGATATCATACTACCATATCCAGCAGAGTATGTTACAGAGGTGGGTACCCTCTCGGAAAGAGCATGGTGTCAGCTTTGCGCAGTGGCAGTATCGTAGCCTATGAGGTTTATCCGAGGCGCGATTATTGCTAGTTGAAAACTTTTCCCAATACCCCGCCGTGACGACTTGAAATATAGTCGGCATTGGCAATTTTTGACAGTCTCTAAGGAGACTGATAACGTTGTTAAAAAACAGATGAATCTTAAGATCAATGTTTTAAGTGTAGGTTGAATACCAGAGTGTATTTCACTGATCGGGTTTGCAGTATTTCATAGGTCCCAGTAGTGGTGTTGTTAGATAGTGATGACTTTGTTATTTGGAGTTATTGCGATAAGTAGCTACAGGTGTTTTCTTGGCTGAAAGAACAGATGGCTTTTCGATTATGGGACCGCCTACAGGTTCCTGAGGGAAACGGGAAGAAAAATGGTTATAAACCTTCACTTTTGTTCCTTTGCTGTCTGCAGTCTCCATGTGTTGGAGAAATCAAGTTCTTTTTCCATAGGGGAAACGCTTGAGAATATATAAAAAACGGACAGAAGGGGGGCTCTAGTATAAACCCCCTTGCAGTGGCAGTGTGTCAGTCGGACGCGGCTGGTAGTTCAAATCGCCAATTCCAAACCTTTTTCTAACGTGACTTGAACATTTATGCCGAAAAAAATATTTACAACGTTCGTTATACAAAACAAGTGTTTAAAACCTGTTATTTCAGACCTACCTGGTCGCCATTCAGAAAGGAAGAGACGGTGCAGTGAGGTAAAACACAACTTAATTTCTTAACCGCGTAGTTTGTCATTTTATTGAGTCTTGCACGGGCGGAGGGAGTGTTATTTTCACTCGTGTTTACAAATCACACGCATGAAGTTCAGAAACGTATGTTGGTATGAAACAAGGTTTTATGTATGTCTTGTATTTTTGTGTGCAACGTGTAGCTTTATTTTTATGAAATAGCAGTCCGATCAAAAGCAAAGGGCGATGGGAAATAATACAATATTCAAATAAGGACTTTGCGACACGTCACGTTTCTTGTCGCTACCGTACGACGTAGAAAAGTGTGGCAATACTTTGCTGAAGCTTCATTGTAGTGTGCGATACCATACCGATGTGCAGTATTTCTAAAGCCGAATGAATTGATTGAATGGTGCCCTAGCGTAACCTAATTTTTAATCGTGGTGAGAATCGGGTCTGATAAATTATGATGCGAGTACGGTGTTTTCGAGGAGCGAGTCTAGAAATGAATGTTTAATGAGCTTATAGTCCTGATTTTACGGTAGTGGCGACACATGCCTAGGAAGTAGCGTTTCCAATTTTTCAGCCTGACGGGATTGCATGACATTGTTTTGTTTGAGCCGGGGCCCCCCTCGAAAACGACTATATAGTGACAGTTTTGCCTCTTCCTGCAGGATTTCCAGGTTGGCGGTTCCGCGCACGGCACGTAGCTGCGGCAAAGCATGGATCCGCCTGCGGAGGAGTTCAATGGCTCTGCCGGGGCGAGCTCCGGTGCCGCCGCGTCCCGTAAACACAAGCTCAGCTGCCCCGGCGGAGATCCCAAAGAGAAACCGGGGGCCGGCAGCGCCCCCAAAACGGAGGACGGGCGCAACCCCCTGGCGAAGAAAAAGAAAGAGGAGCCCGGTAGGAAGAGGCACTTCGCGGCCCTGATCCTAGCGAGGGGGGGCAGTAAGGGCATCCCGTTGAAGAATATCAAGATGCTAGCCGGCGTCCCGTTAATCGGGTGGGTGCTGAGGGCGGCCATTGACTCCGAGATGTTTGACAGGTAGGGGCTCCTTTACGACCCAGCCGACATCGGTCCATACATGTGAGCGAAGGGGGTTAAATATAAATACATCTTCACGAACCTGTGGCTCTCGGGCGTTATAAAAAAAAGAAAATGGAGCAAATGCAGCGGATTCACTAGACCCGCTGCAAATACTGCAGCCTCTTATGCCTCTTGAAGGTGTTCGGGGTGCAATAAGATCCTTGCAGTTGACTTTCTTTTTACTTATGTTTCCGTATCTGTTTAAAATGCAATAAGCTGTCTGAAGTTCCGCCAGTGATTTCGGCTAGTATGCCTGGGCATTATTGTTTTTATCTGTTCTGTTAACCAGCGTGTGGGTTTCTACGGACCATGACGAGATCGAGAAGGTTGCCAAGACCTTTGGGGCGCAGGTTCACCGCAGGAGCCCCGAGGTGTCCAAAGACTCCTCGAGCTCCTTAGAGACCATCCAGGAGTTCTTGAGACTCAACCCAGGTACGGCGGTCCCAACTCCCCAACCCCATCGGCCTCCTTTTCACTTTCATTTCCGTTTCTTCCCTAGTAACTTCGCAGCTCGTTGACATTCTCATCCTTTAAGATTTAAAGATCCAAAATGCAGGCTGTAACCTCGTGGAAGCTCTCTCTTCAGTCTTGTTAGTAAAAAATAAGACTGGAATACCCTTCAGGGGGAATGCTAGTTGTTAGAAAGAAAAGCATTGCTTGTAGAGAATTTCTCCAAATAATCCTAATGTAGTAGTCAACCTTTTTTTTTTTAGGATGTTAAAATTATTTTAGAAAAAAAGCATGAGGTATAAGTGTTAGGAACTGGGCTGAGATGCAGTGGCGTGACCCAGGGAGATATATAAAAGCTTGTGTGACTTGCCTGTTTGTTGCAGAGGTAGATATTGTTGGCAACATCCAGGCCACCTCCCCATGTCTACACCCCTTCCACCTGAAGAAGGCCGTGGAGATGATCACGGAGGAGGGCTACGAGTCCGTCTTCTCTGTGGTGAGGCGCCACCACTTCCGCTGGCAGGAGGTCAGGAAAGGAGGTACTCTCGGCCGGGCACTAGGAATTTCTGCACTGGAGCACAATTCAGACGCGGGTGGTCATATGAGGCGCGTCAGCTGTATAAGCAGTGACAAATGGTGATTTGGCTTCAGATGCAGAGTGCTAGAGTCGTCAGGTGCTCCTCATGCAGCCCCAGCAGTTTTAACTGCACAACAAGATCGACGCACATGGATGGTAATGCTTGAATCGAGGCTCAATCGAGTCTGCTCTGAAGCGTTGGCGCTCAGTAGCGCCTTCTGGCAGATCGCCATCTCAAGTATTTTCAGAGTGTGGAAAGGCAGATCTTGCCCTGCCCCGGAGGATGCCACCCTGCTAGTGTCTCATTTCAGTGACGTTACAGTGACTCAAGTCAGCGAGAGCAGAAGAAGTCAGCTGCTGCCAATAATTGGCAATAGCTCTGGGGGTTGGGGAGGAGGAGAGACAACATGTGGGTGAAAGCTTTTCTACCAGTCCTTGAGGTGTGTGTGTGTGTGTGTGTTGGGAGCTGAGTGAAATTCCCACTTTGAACTTTTCAGAAGACAGGTGCACAAAGCCTCTGAACTTGAACCCAGCCAAGAGGCCGCGCCGGCAGGACTGGGATGGAGAGCTGTGTGAGAACGGCTCCTTCTACTTCGCTACCAGGGAGCTGGTTGAACAGGGGTACCTGCAGGTACTGACATGCTTTTAAAAACAGAGGCAAACCATGATCAGTGCATCTATTCATTTCTCATTGCCATGCAATTAAGCTATTGAATTTCCCCAGGTCCTCATTGGTCTGTCTAAGTGTACATGCTAACCATGTTTGATGTGATTTGGTAGATGAGGCTGTATGGGTGGTATTTCTAAGGTGAATTGCAGTAACCCAAAGTCATTTCTCTCCCATCATTAAGGATGGATGTCTTTTTCATCGGAGGACACCTGGTGATCCAAAGCTCCCCTCGCTTGTAGATGCATTGTGGTTTGAGGCTAATGAAACGGGAAAAGAATCAATGAATTTCCCAACGTTCAGGAAATAAATATCTTCAATCTTTAGAGAGTGTTGGATCTTAAAAATAGAAATTGATTTGAATACGGTGTTAACTAAAGTCATTTGCAATTCCGTTTTATTTCAGGGTGGTAAGATGTCCTACTATGAAATGCTACCAGAGTACAGCGTGGATATTGATGTGGATATTGACTGGCCGGTTGCAGAGCAAAGAGTCCTCAGGTTAAGAACAATAAATTATTAAAATAAATAAAAGAATTATAGCTGGAATGAGTATGAATGTCACCGTACGAAGATCTGTAAACAAGAGGAGCACATTCAGTCCGTCCAACTTGTTCGTTTTTGTCATTAATTGATCCAAGGAGCTCACTCAGCTATGCCATGAAGTCAAGACATTTCATGCCCCTTGCTTTGTATTTGTCCCACCATAAATTTGATTTACACCCTTTAAAATGCCCTTTGCAGCTTCTAAAGTGTTTGCAGCTAGGTATCACCTGTGAACATGACTAGTTGGCTAGGTATACCAGAAGCTAGATTCCCTTATCTCCGAGATGCTGGACTTCATTCATTACTTTTCATTTTCTGTTGTAAAAAGCAGGAAGCATACGATTTTCTTCCTTTGGGGTGGCTGTGTCAGGTACAAAAAATAAAAAGGGATGGAAAAGTACCAACAAAGATAGAGTGGCAGATAAGCAGTAGTGAAAATAGTGAGCGAGAAATTAAAAAAATTAAAACCCCAATGTTGCAGATATACCCGAGCGGTGGATAGTTTTGGGGCACGTGAGTTCTTTATTCTCTGGTGGAAAAAATGACAAATATTTATCAACATTAAAAATAAAACAAAAAATGTTAGATAACAAACATTGTGTAATGTTATACTATTGATAAAAATACATTTTAGAGGTGACAGACCCAGAAAACTCAGAATGCTAAACCTAATTTGAAACACTGTATAAAAACCTTAATGGATCTTTACGACCACTGTAACATAAGGAATACAGATATTAAATGTATTTGTACACACAATCTCAAGCATGACTTACAGTATATGACAGAAATTTGTAGCTAAGCAAATTCAGACTTGAATGGAGCTTTTGCAAAGTACATTTCGACCACTTTCTGCGCCCAATATAACGGAACCACAATCTACGCAAAATACTTTTACTTTCATCCTTGAATAAGCAATAATTCAGACTTCTGTTCCTCTTTCCTGTAGGTATGGCTACTTTGGAAAGGACAAGTTAGAGCATGTGAAGCTGTTTGTGTGTAATATTGAAGGCTGCCTGACTAACGGACAGGTGTACCTGTCAGCCAATGGAGAAGAGCTGATTTCTTTTAATATCAAAGACAGTGTGGGAATCAAAATGCTCCAGGACCAGGGAGTGGAGGTATGTACATTCATTATTGCATTCTTTGTATTCTACCAGTACACCTGTTAGGGTTGTTCTTAGTATCTGATATAGCCAGCAGCCATATCACCCTGCAACTCACTGCTGGTAGCCTACTGAAGCTAAGCAGGTGTGAGTCTGGTCAGTAACTGGATGGGAGACCTCCCGGGAAAAACTAACGTTGCTGCTGGAAGAGGTGTCAGTGGGGCCAGCAGGGGGCACTCACCTTGTGGTCTATGTGGGTCCTAATACCCCTCTATAATGATGGGGACACTGTACTGTAAAAGCTTTGTCTCACCTTTCAGATGAGACATAAAACAGAGGTCCTGACTCTCTGTGGTCATTACAAATCCCAGGGTGTTTCTCGAAAAGAGTAGGGGTGTTACCCTGGCATCCTAACCAAGTTTCCCCCTGGCCTTTGCCTCCTAATAATCCACATGGATGAACTGGCTCCTCCACACTAATAGGTGATGTGTGGGGAGTGTTGGCTGCCGTCACATCATCCAGGTGGGGCTGCACACTGGTGGTGGTGGAGGGGAGTCCCCATTACCTGTAAAGTGCTTTAAGTGGAGTGTCCAGAATAAGCAATTATTATTATTATTTCATAATTCTTAATAACAGACTAGTTGTAGTTAATAATACAATCAAAATAAGAAGGCAAAGCTTAGAAATCTATTGCCACTGCAGCCGTAGCTTATTCTTTTTTTATCTTCTTAACTGTGCAACATGTTTATGATAGTCTATAAAAGCAATTTAAAAGTCAGGTTTAAAAAAAAGACATAGGTTGTTATTGCTTAGAGCAGATCAGAGAAAGTCTACAATCTTTTACTGCCTGGATTTCATAGTAGTGTAACATCCTGTTAATAAGTTAATAAGTAACTAATTTGTTGTCTGGCCTTCCAGAGTCTGCAGTTTTCTACCAGTATTTTTTATAGCTGTGGCAATGAGAGTGGGACTCTAGACTAGACTAATCTATTGTCTGAATCCTCCCTGAATGCCCTAGTTACTCTCTCTTTATCCATGGCTTGTTAAGGAGATGTAATTTATTTCTGAAACATTCTGACTTAACTACCTTAACTACCTCTACTCTTTTACTCTGCCTCCTTGAACAGTTATTCTAAACCATGTTGAGTAAGGCTGTAAAAATGTCTTATAAAATAATTAAAGTTAGTGACATCGCTAGAGAGGCACAGAATTTGGCAAAAATATCTTGCTGAAAACAAGTTTGAGGTGCCTCGGGAAAACACAGTGTCCCTTTTCTTTCATTGTTCATGCAGATATTAGTTAATTCAGATTTTCTAGCTGTTCCAGAACAAACAACATTAATCAGGTATTCATTGTTTTACACACAAATTGATAATAGATAAATACTTTATTGTCCACTACTGTGGAAACTTGTCTTTGGCTTCTCGCATAAAAGTACAAAACACGTATGGCAGAACATGAAAGTCACATAAAATCACATAAATATACATGAAATCAGAACAACAGTATGTAATATATAAATAAATGGATGAATAAATAGGTAGTGGGAGGGTCTACATTTACATACATTCATTGAGCAGTTTTTTTGTAGAGAGGACAAAGGACTTCTTATGTTTTTATGTGAATCTGATACCCTATACTGTCTCCCTGATGGGAGCGCTATGGGTTGAGAATACCGTGGAATCAGCTGTGAGGTTCTGAGGTTCTCACTATTCTGAGAACTGTATCATTATATAAATTGCTAATTGCTGGGACTGCTGTTTCCCAATGATTTTTCCTGCTGTTTTCTCAGTCTTGGACAGTTTGGTTTTACATTTCAACCCGAGGTTTCCATACCAAATTGTTATATGAAATGCCAGTATGCTCTCAAAAAGGCTTTGATATGCCAACTCTGGGACATTTCGAATGACATTCAAGTTCTTTAGTCTTTGAATTAAAGACAGCCTTTGATTTGCTTTCTTAAAAAATATTGTCTGTTTTCTTAGTGATCAATATGTGTTCTCAGATTTTTTAAACTCTCCACAACGTCTACAGACGGACAATTAAGTACTATTGGCTGCAAAGGTTGCCCACCATCTGTTTAAAAAGAACTAATGACACCTAACGCACAACTTAAATGTCATAATACAGTGAGACTATATTTCTAAACCATATTTAGAAAGAGTGCAAAAATGACTTATTTAGTAATACAATTTTGGTTAGTGGTGTCTCTAGGGTAGTACAGCATTTGGCAATAATAAAATATTGTCATCTTTCCACTGTGCTGCAGGTGGTGCTTACCTCCTGCAGTGACTGTCCCATTCAGAAACTGATGGCCAGGAAGATGGGCTGCGTGCTTCAACAGAATGAACCGGACAAGCTGAAGCTAGTGGAATCCCTCATGAAGGAAAGGAACCTGACATGGAATGAGGTAGCTTATCTTGGTGAGTCCCTGCTTCTGCGCCTTTCATTCAGAGTGGCTCGTGATGGGTCCACCGCAAAAAGACAACTGGAACGCCATGAATCCTCTGTTCTTGCATTTCTGTCGGTGTCTAATTTTTATTTTCCGATATTGTGAAATGAAGAGGAGGCTTTCTGCTCCAAGTGCTACATGTTGCCTTAGCAATCATATGTTGTATGAACCACTGTAGAAGCCGAGTTAAGACATTGCAAGAAAAAACAGCTTCAAAACACTTCTTTTACGATAGGTGTTGTGAAGGTTTTCGGTGCATTTTCAAATCATTGCACAGCTGTGATGATATTGAAAACAAGCAACAAGATTTCTGTAGCCAATTAGAGACTGAACAGTGATAATAATACTATGTGGTAATACGTTTTTTTCACCCTAGAACATAGTATATGTTATTCAAATTGTAATTGCTAGTAACATATGTGATGATTGTGACACTTTAGCTTAAAGGGGAACTGCAATGATAGTTTTATATTAGGGGTTAGAATCAGCATTGATGAGTGCATTTCAAAATACAATACAAGTAAAACGTATACAGTAACATGTAAAACCTCCAATTTACATCACAAAATGGACAATTTCCATCTATGTGCAGTGTCATGTTTTGTGATTCAGAACAAAACAGAGGCAACAAACATCTGGTGACATGCTGTGGCCTTATTATACTGTAAAAAAGTAGGCTTATGAATACATCTCTTTAACTCTTTGACACCTGAAGAAGGATCCACAGCTGAAATGTTGTGTTTCTTTTCTTCTCTGTTTTGCATGAAAGAAACCTTGACTTGTTCCTTTACATCTCTTTAAGTCCAATAGAAATACCGCTCTCAATTTTCAGACAGTTTTGCCGACAAATACTTGTTAATGCTGCGTGCGGATCACGTTGGAGCATGTTTGCTGTGAAATGTCTGCTGCGACACCGTAATTAGTCACTCGTACTTGGCACTACATTAGGAATTACATGACATTAGGAAGGGCTGCTTCAATTCGTGGCAACTCGAATCCGAGTCTGAGACAACATGGTGACTCACAGTACTTTCACAAAGTTGACGATTTTGTGCTTAATTCAAAATGTGTAAAATCGCTCTATAACGTCAATGAATTTATTTTGTTGCCAAGAATTAATGAACCTGAGAAACGGGGACTGCAGTTCCCCTTTAAGGAGTCCGTTACTGTTACACGTAGCCTGTGCTGTATTAACTGCCATTGGTCCCACCACTCCGCCGTCTCCCAGGTTACGATGAGCCGGATGTGAAGTGTCTGAATCTGGCGGGAATAAGTGGGGTGCCCCCGGACGCCCTCGGGGTCGCTCTCAAGTCGGCGAAGTACACATGTCGGAACCCGGCGGGCGAGGGGGCGGTGCGGGAGCTGGCCGAGCACATCCTGCTCTTGAAGGAGAAGGCCCGGTCCAAGTCCAACCAGGACAGGATTGACCGCAGCACCTTTTAACTCGCTCGGCAAGGACGCTGCTCCCTGTCCAGGAGCCAACTGTTCGAACCAACCAACCTGCTCCACATCAAAGTTCTGTTTTTATTTTTATTTTTTTTATTTTTTTTAGGGTTTCCCCTCAACAATCTGGCATGTTCTCTCATGTCATCATTGTTTAAAAACATAAGAACAGTTACGAGCCTTGGGAGACCGCTTGGCCCAAAGTTTAACACATCACCTGATCCAATTGTGATATTTCTCCTTCCTTAGGTCCTGGGATCCCTTTAGTGGAATTTATTCGAGGGGAATTTTTAAATTTTTCTGTTGCACTATCAAGTAAAAATGCAGTTTTTAAGTGCATCCTCCGAATGTATCCCATTACCTTTTCCAATAATATTGCGTGACTGTAAAACATACCATTTACAAAATTATACTATCGAATTGCTTTGATAGTATACAGTTGTTTGCAAATTTTTACAATATTTGAAACAGCATCTGTTTTTTAACCTGTTAAAATAGTAACAAAAGTTATAACAAAACTGCTGTATAGTGTTGAAGGATGTTGCTTTTAAGCAGTACAAATTTGCATCTCAAGGGGATACAGCTGAGGGGTTGTGGGTTCAAATCCCATGTAGGAAGCTGCTCTTGTACCCATGATCATGGTACAGGTCCATCACTCAGACCTCTCCAGCGAATGCCCTGCTGTATAAATGGCTGCTTCCCAGGTTGTCATGGTGAATGAGAATTTTTCCTCAGTTGATTTATCTGTTTAATTAAAGGATTAAATTAAAAAATTAAGACTTGTTCAAAGAAAGGATTAGCAGCTAAGCGTGGGTGCTTTGGCAAAATAGCATTTTATATTAACACTACTGTTTTCTGTTTTTAATTCTGAGGTGTTTTAGCTCTAAAAAAACGGATGTATTTTAATGTATTTTGATTGTTTTCTCATGTTGTGTTCTATTTTGTATCTCCTTTATAAAAAGAAATCTGAAATGAAATATGAATCTAAAATGTGTACACATGAAATAAGATGCTGATATTTTGTGCTTTTTTTATCTTGTTCAGTTTCACAATGCTGTACAGTACATGTTAAATGGTTTGATTATGATTGCATTGATCACCAGTTATTTCAGATTAAATTATGAATACGTTTGTTTGAGGTTTTGAGATTACAGAGAATGACATATTTTTTTAAAAGGTCTAGATCAGACGGGGGGGCTTGATTGTAGTCTTTCTTTGAAAAATAGGACTGCTGCAAATTCAGTTCTTTCAGTCATTGGTATTCAAACTAGTACATGAAAATGTATAAACCTATTGTACTAGTGAGATATGAAAGAATGTGAAAAGCAGCCATGTTTTTCTTTTGTTTTAGATAACCAGGTTGGTGCCCTAAGCTACACTATACAGTCCATTTTGGGCCACAAAAGAGTGTGGTCATCAGAAACCTCAAAACAGATTAAATGAATAAACTTGGGGGTTTTGTGTTGCACCAGCAATTTGTTTTTATTGCTAGAACAAAATCTACTAAAGACAAATCGGGAGCTGTAGATTTGTAAGTGGTCTACATTTAAACAAAAGTGGCAGCATCAACAACAACAACTGCAGTTGATGATAAACCTTAACATCACTTTATTAGCCCTATACAACTTCTTGCATTAGGGATTCATCCTTTTGCTTACCACAGCTTGCTCTCCATGAGACACACAGATACAGAGAGAGCCTGGGGTCAGAGTGCAGGGTCCCCTAGAGCAGTTGGGGCGAAGGGCCTTGCTCAGGGTAGGATTCCTCTGCCAGCTGCAGGATTTGAACCAGCAACCTTCCAGCCACAGGCACAGAGCCTTAGCCACAGAGCCACCACTCCACCCTGTTTTGAAAATAAACAAGAGATTCCTCTCTCTTGACTCAAGAAACCTGAGGCGTTTTAAAGGAGAGGAAAGCGGTTACAATTCCCAGAGCTGAGGAGGGCAGTGCAGAAAAAGGTAAAAGGGGGAGAATGGGGAAGGTAAGCCAGTTCCTGGGAACTCGAATGCCAGTTTGAGACAACATGGAAACTTGCAGTACATTCACAAAGTTCACAATTTTTTACAGGGAAAAACAGTGATATCAGAGTTGCTTGGAAAAGCATTAAATCCACAGTCATTTACCTGTGTTAGACAACATGGACGGCCAACTACTGGCAAAGCACCTGGATATTGTTTTACATACCTGTAACAGTGCTCACTTTTCTGATCCTAAGGAGCTTGTTAAAACTGACATAGCGAAGGTGTACGGTTTAGGAGGATCAATGAAAGAAAGAATACAGGCTGAGATAATGTGTGTGGCAGCGTTCTTCAGATTCAGCGGATCAAATCTAGGGTATTTTATCTAGTTTTTCAGACGTCTTTTAGAAATGTGATTCATTCCCTCTCTGTGGAAGAAATTTTTCCCAATCCCCCAAAATACCTTGCCAAATGAGCTTAACAAATACCGGCCAGTGGCTCTGCCTCTGTATAAGAACTCTGGGGAGAGTAATGAAGAGACGCATTATAAAGGACCTTATTGATCCCCTGTAGTTTGCACACAGGTTAGGGAGGGGTGGAGGTGATGAAGTGCTCACTTTATTAAGCAAGGATTTACATCTTTCACAAGGTAAAGTCAGGTGGTGGACTTTTGTTGATTTTTCCTCTTAAACCATTCATAAAATGGCACAGAAACTCACAAAGAATTTTGAATTTAATGGGAACCCAATTAGATGGTTTTAGTTTTTTGAACAAACAGGTCTTGGCAGGTGAAAGTGGAGAAATGGTCATCTAATGTACAGTATGTTGCATCTTTATTGGATCACCACAGGGCTGTGTCTTGTTCTCTGCATCGTATATGTTTTGTACACTAATGATTGTATAGATATATACATCTTAATAACTTTGCTGCCAGTGCACTCTACAAGTTAAGGAACTCAGCAAATCAAAGTCCGAACTTATTTGAATTGATAGGCCAGCTGTAAATGTGATCCACACCTAATAATAAATGGCGAGTTAAGCGGGGGAGAGTGTAATGCATACGGCCGACAGGCACTGTGTAAGAGCCGGCTTACCAGAGCGGTGATGTCACCGCCCTTCCCTGTAATAGCAGGACCACAGCCACTAGGCTGTGGAGAGATCTCTCTTTAGCTCACCAAGCCGAGTCCCTGTTAAGTCCTGGGTTCGAGTCCCCGACGGTGGGGGGCCGACCTGATGCGGCGATGGCGCCCATGTGAACCCCGTAGCGTTACAATAATAATGCATTGAATTTATATAGCACATTACAGCAAATCTCAGTGTGCTACACCTGCTTCTTTCTGTGTTGTCAGGTGTTTCTGTTCTGCATGACCAAACATCTTTGATAGTGTGACCATCGTGGTTCTGCGCAGGTTGGAGCCCTCGCCGCTCCACCCCGCTGGTTCATCCCACAACACCAGGGCACAAACCCGGGTCTCTGGCGTAATGCATCATGGAACCAGCTGCATGAGCTAAAGGCGACCTCCCTCAACCCAGGCGGCTGAGGTCCCTGCTACATGCAGGGAGGGCGATGACATCACTGTGCCCAAACTAGCTCCACTACAATAATGCATGTTCAGCTGGTCTTGCTGATGAAAGCAAACCGTTGTAGGTATTTGCCTGCTCCTCCTTAGCACCCACATTATATTATACCCTTTGCTACTAACTGCTTAGTTAAATATTTACTAACACAATGAACAGTGTTCCTCCTCTTTGAATGACAGTCAAGACGGGTTTGTGAAACCTGTTGGACCTGAAGCATTGTGTGAGAGAAGGCTAATACTGTCAATAAAGGATGTTTAACTTTGCTTAATGTCTGTTAAACCAGTTTTTGTTTTACCAACATTGCAGTGAATGTGGTGTGTGGTTTATGTTCAATGATGTTCTTCCCCCTGTTCGAGGGGTTTTCCTCCAGGTGGAAAAATTAAAGGAGGTGCAAGTGTGTGTGTGCCCTGCAATGGACTGTTTTCCTGTCCAGGATGTATCCCGCTGAGCACCTGCAGTTTTCCAGGATAGGCTCCAGCTCCCCCATGATCCTGTACTGGATAAAGTGGTTAGAAAACGGATGGATGTTGTACAGTAACTGGGTATTTAAGCTTCACTATCAGACAAAAGATAGTGTCCAAAAGACAAAAGACAAAAGAAAAGTCCACTCTTCACCCCACTGCCCTCAGGCAAGAGATATAAGAGCATACGGACACTTACCACCAGATTCTTCAATAGCTTCTATCCACAAGCAGTGAGACTGGCGAACACATTTAGCCATCCCCCTCGGACCACATCTATTGCACATCTCCAGTCATTGTTTACATTCAAACTGTCTACATGTTTACTTGCACATTGTCTATTGTTTGTTTGTACATTGTCTTGATGCACTGTTTGCACTTTGTTTTATTTTTTACACTTGTTTTACAATCGAGAGACTTTCGAGAGAAATGCACAAATCTCTGTAAACATTGTTATATTTTAGTATTCTAAATGTAAGTTCATTCAAATTTGAAACGTGAAAGTTTTTTAGAAAAAATAAAATATCAAACCATTTAATTTCCAATAATGCTATTTAAGATTGCCAACAGAGGTCGCAGCTTTCCATCGTTTTAATTTTTCTGAACCCGTTGACGGCGATATGCGAAGAATGACAAGCTCATTGAGCCACTAGAGGGCGGTGTTCGCCCGTAACTGTATTGTATCGCAAACTAAGTGGAGCTCAGATTCCACAAAATAGGTTTAGCATTAGCCAAAAACACACACGCACACATATTGTTTCTAGAGCGCAATATTAAATCCGATTTGGTTGATTTAATTAAAAAAATATTTAAATGGTGATACACCAATTGAGAGGGATTTAGGCCTTTTAGCTGAGTCACTTATTTGAAGCGTTACTACTATGGTGATGCTTCTTCCTCCAAATAGAAATTTTACATGTACACATGACTGCATAGGAGCTATCATTTGTTGCATTTTGCATAACTAGGAATTAGTCCAACAAACCCCATCAAACAGTGTCTTGTTTACCTCTGGGTATCAACCTGAAAAGGCGAGGTCTTTGATACGATGAGGTGAAAATCATAATGGGTTGTGTTATTTAAAACATGCCAATACCAAACAGAAACATAATTGTAGAAATGTAGACTATTGTGCTGTTTTATTTTCTTTAAAGGAGGTTAAAGTAATATTTTCAAAGCAGCTATGGCTTTACATTTGAGGTTTCTGCTGTTGTAAAGTATGCATTTATAAAGGCAGTGAAAATGTGACAGTTAATGTTGCAGTTTCTACTGCAGTGATAAGTAAGGTGTTGTCTTAAAGCCTACATTTGATTTCTAGCATAGTTCTGCTACATATATATTCAATCTAGCAATCTAGCTGTGATCAATCAAACATGTGGTTTGTTATTTCAGTAAATTAGAGAGTTATTGGAATGAAAATCGGGATGCCCTTCATCTCTCCTGAATCCCTTGGGTTTCCTTAACTGAACAAGTCCTTTGCTGAATTTGAATATATATGTAGCAGAATATATATGTAGCAGTTTATTGTAGTTTTTTTTATTGGTGTTTAATAAAGGTTCTGTAATAAACAGATAAAACCCATAATTTAAAATGGGTATCTATGCCATTTGTATTTCATGTCTTTGTCCAAATAATGATTGGCAGTGGTCATTTGAATCTACTGGTGTTTGGTAATTCAACAAAATGGTCAAATTACCAACATTCTTTCTTGTGTTTTTTTCAACTTATCACTATTTCCTTAGCTACTCCTTTTATAAAACATCTTTAAGTTCAGTGTTGTAATGCATATTGTACTTTTTTATCTTTAGATCCTAAAGCTAAGTTGAAACTGGAGATCGAGCTTGGTTAGTGTAGTAATTCAGTTTTCTCTGGATTTATGTTTCTCATAAGAACCTTCGTATTGTGTGATAGTTTACCCAGGATGTCCTCTGCATGAATTCATCTTTCGATCTTTGAATGTCTGAGATATTATGCAAGATCTCTCAAGTGATAACTTGCTTTTTCAGTGTGTTGCTCATGGGCTTTTAAAGTCATACTGTATCTGATACCACAGCAATGCCCAGCTTTATAATACCCAGAGTTCTGTCTTCTGTCTTCTTCAGCAAGACTGGGGACAGTTGTGTTATCCCTGAAAAAATAAGAACTCATTATAAGACCGCTTGTTTTGTCAGGGTATCACAGAGGTAGAATTCAGCAGAATTTTTTTCAGTTTTTTATCTCTCATACACAATTACAGACACTGCAGAGCAGGGGTTTCCAACCCTGGTAAGCCTCAATCCAACAGATTTTATATGTAACCTCTCCATAATCGATTTCTAAAGCTCGACATGCAATCTAGCTGTGATCAATCAAACATGTGGTTTGTTATTTCAGTAAATTAGAGAGTTATTGGAATGAAAATCGGGATGCCCTTCATCTCTCCTGAATCCCTTGGGTTTCCTTAACTGAACAAGTCCTTTGCTGAATTGATTAGTAAATATCAAACATTCCCAAGTTAAAAAAACCAAAAAAAAAAAACGGGTGATTAGGCCGGCTTTTAAAAAAATGAATTTTCTCTCATCCTGTTACAAACTATCACCCAGTAGGCACAAAGTTAAATAACACTGAGCCTCAGAGACAGAAAACATGAGAGAACTCCATACTGGTATCAGTATGGAATTACTTGAAATCGAGTATCAGGATGAAAATGCAGTGCTGTTCTCTACACATTTCAACTTATTGTGCAAACAATGTGACAATGTATTAATAGAAAATGTTTGTAATATTATGAAGCAAAGTGAAAGGCAGCATGACTTCACCATCAGAGAACAGCCGAAACCCAGCAAGTCAAAGCTGATAGGAATGAGGAGCTTATTATATCGCAGCAAATACAATGCAAATTACTGTGTGATTCAACATGTAAAGTCCATGTTTTATGGTTAAACTTTGCCACATTATTAATACATTTTTCAGCTTTTCACATGAACACTGTTGATTTTATGTTCTAAATTAAAAAAAATAAATGTAAATTTTAGAAACAAATATGATTCGATGTATAAAAAAAAAAATTCGCAATGTAAAACACTTTGGAGTGGGACATTAGTGAGCTCTGCTCAATCAAGGGGGAGCTTTTGCTTTTTTAATTTAAATCCTTTTCTTGTTAGAGCTTGAATAACAGAAAATTCCAAATCATTATGCTGCATGCAACTCACACATTAAAAGTGATATCAGAGAACATATTACAAGACCTATTCATATGGTATATACTGTGATATCACAAAAACCCTAAAAATAGGAATATTGTCCTCTCCCCATATACCTCCTGTTGAGGTTAGTATCCAGTTTTATTCAGTTTATTCCATTTTATTCTGTTATTTCAATTAACCTCCTAACCACTGATACGTGCGGGGCTTCAGCAATGTCCCAGGGGGACCAATAAAGTATCCTGACAGCCAGGATTTAATTATGAAAATCCAGGCAGTTATTTTTTTTATCAAACATTACCCATCAACTTAATAATAAGGCAGTATTGGCCAGATATGCAGAAGGAAAAAGATGTTAATGAAATAATGAACAAGAAATGAAAAATAAAATTGAGGTTTCTGCACCCGATAGTTACTGTGCAGGAGGCACACAATAAGCTGGCTGTGATGCAGTGCTTTTTATTCTGCTGACAACTTACTAATGCAACTTAGGGTTTTAACAAACCAAGTTTGACTTGATCAATACCTGTATATTCCAACTTTATAGGCATCTTTGTATCTCTGCTGGAGATCCAAAATCTTATTTCAGAGAATAAATATTAACACAATACTTTTTTGGGGAATGTAATCTAAAGTCTTAGAAAAATGGAAAGGTGGCAATACTGTAAGTATGGGAACTTGTGAGCTCAGTGATTGATTTAATGCTGGTACAGCCAGTAACAGAAGGCCATTAGGTTTGTGAATCAGCCACATGACAGACCAAGAATGTTAGCTGGCTGAGGGTAAATCACAGACAATCAGTTGTCATCTTTCCCCAGGATTTAGAGGAGGAAAAACATCAGTAACGAGCCAAGTGTAACGAGCATGACAAGTTGTCTTCAACAAATTGTTAAATCACCATTAGAAATAAGTAAGAAGAAGTATAAAATGATATACAAATTATTTCTACTTTTTCACTTCCATTCTGTAAGTGATTTCATCTACATCTTACAACTAGTGAAAGACTGCACTGTTTCTATACATGGATGTAAAGATGCCTGGATTGGTAAAGATTTAACTACTGATGAATTTATGCATTTTCATACAATAAGTTATTTAGCTTGCTATTTTTAAATGAAACTCAGTTTTCAAAAAATGGAACTTTCAGGTTAAAAAAAAGAATGTTAGAATCAGTTTTTATTCAGTGATAATTCTAATAATTTTATGAATTTAGATTGCTGTGAAGGATCTCAAATCACTTTACATGTACAGTAAAAAGTGTAAGTATGGTGATAGTTTTTATTTTTGCTCTGTTCTAATGAACTGTGTATTTTAGATCAAAAGATTATTATGAGCTAGAAGTATAGAATTTCAGCTTTCGTGTCTGGGTATTATTTTGCATATACCCATCCATTTTCTATCCTCATAATCCAAAACAGGGTCACAGGGAAAGTGAGAGCCTGTCTTGGCAAGCAACTGGGCAAGGCAGGATACACCCAGGATTGGATGCCAGTGCATTACAGGGCAGAAACAAGCACACACTTACACCAGTGTAGATTTTCCCAGAAGCCAATTCACCTACCATATTACATATACTGTACATACAAATACCACACAGCATGCCTTTGGACTGTGGGAAGAAACCAGAGGAAATCCATATGCACACAGGGAAAACATACAGTACAAAACACCATGCAGACAGCACCCCTGGAATTGAACCCAGGGCCCCAGCACTGCGAGGTAGCACTGCTAACTACTGTGCCATATATTGCATACGTGTTAAGTCATATTAGAAAATGGCTTTTGTCACAAAAAATCACAAAGACCATCTCGTCTATCTGGCTGATTTGTTTGCTGGTAGACTTTGGGGTCATATAATATAAGACAAATGTCCTTCTTTTACTTGTAAGGTTTCCAGTGGTTTTGTATATGTTTAACAACACCATTTACAAAACTTTTAATAGTTTGACCATAATGTACTTCATCCTTCTTCACAGAGCAGAATTTTAACTAGCACAGCCTTGTGCTAATCTTGGAGCACACACTGCCTGCTCTATACTTAACATCAGGCTGGAGCCATCATTATCTGTATGGTACAGTACTGCTGGAGTCGCACCTGACATGGAGATAAGGTCTCACTGTTGAGGTGCTCAACAATGATCATAAAGAATCTGCAATAGTGATTACCTTTGTCCTTCTTCCCCTGCTCACTGGATTGAGAAAGAGCTGTGTGTATTGGACACAGTCATTTCTTCAATTCACGATAAAGATGTTGCAGATTCTAAAGGCACCACAGAGGCACTGTCACGAACCACATTCCTATGAGCACCTCTCGCCAACACCCACGCACTAATTAATCAACTGTTATTCCTCACGCTCTTCCCTATTTATACCCTCTCACTCCACTCAGTCCCCACTCACTAGTGAGAATAACCCTTGGCTTTCTCTTGTGCACGTAAACTACTCTTGACCAGTTTTCTGGTTACCTGGCCTTGTTTCCTCCTGCTTCGACTTCGTTTTTCTCTCGTTTTGGATTTGGATACTCTCGGCCTGACTCTTGTGATTCCCAACCTAGCTCTTCTACCTCGACCATGACTTTTTGCCTTTTGCCATTGGGATTTTGGATGCCAATCACTAGCTACAACCTACAGTCTCAGGACCGCATAGGGTCCAACCAGGTGCTCCTAAGGCCCTCGTTGACAGGCACCTGACACAACCAGCAAGAGTCCTTTTGGACATTTGGACATTAAAACCATTTCTTCAGGTCTTTAAGAATAATGATCTGTCCCCTTCCATTTCTGATAGAGGTTTCGGAACTTGTCCAGGGCTGCTGTCTGACTACGCAGGAATTATGCATCACAAAATGACCTACTGTGTGCTTCTTTGTGATAGCCCTTCCCTTGTTATGTTAAAGTTGTCAGAATAAAAGTGGCCAATTATTATGTGGACACATAATATTTATTTATTCAGGCACGATGTGTCTGGTACATTTCCTTTACTATCCACACTCATTGAGCAGTCAAATCTCTTTAAATATGACTCATATGTATTCTGTTTGTGAATTCAGGCCTGACACAAGTAAACATAAGAAACACAAAAATAGCCCTTGGCCCACCTGCCTGTCACCAGTGTAGACTGAGGTGTGATAAGCACATTTTCCAGAAAAATAAATAAAACAGGTCAGACTTGTAGGTAAGAAAAGAAGACATGTCCTTATGTAAAAGGTAATGCAAGTTGGAATTTTAAATCTGACATTTAAACAGCAAAAAATAAGATTTATTCCATACGTTTGTTTAATTTGAGCTGCCCACAGATCTAACTGAAATTTGCTTGTTCACGTATTTAGCATTTATCTGATTTTACATTGTGGTCATACTGCTGCCAGTAGCTTTGGCATCACTTTAACTTTAAAAACAGTATTTATTAAAGTCTCAGTTTCTGCTCAACTCTTCAAATTCCAACTTGCTTCTTACCCCTGACCTGTATACAGTATATTCAAATCCAATCCATATTGTATTTTGCAGGATATCTGGGGGGATTCATTTTATCAAGGATATTCCCAAGGGATTTATAGGCGATAGCTGCAGAGATATGTAAAAGATTTTGGACTCAAGAATCTGCAGGCGTTCTGTATGCCTTTGTTAGCAGGAATCATGCAAGCTTTTATGAGTGTGCTTAATAAATACACAAGCCATCAACCCACCCAAATAAGTAACCTGCATTTAAACACAGCAAGGAGGTAGGAAGCCCACAGGCACAAAGCCTAGCCTGGATCTACAGAAGACATATGGGAAACGTCAATTTAAGCTCCACTCATACCCAAACAGAACACTACCATGGATGGGTTCTCTAGAAATGTTATTTTTTGGATGGCAAATATCTTATTAAAAATGCTTTTAGACTAGAAGCTAATTAAAGATGTTCTCAAACTTCTATTTTGTGTATTAATGTCTAACTGAGGGAACAGTAAAAAATGTTGTGAGGCATTTTTAAAGGGACAGAGTGAATCAAAGACACTTTTGCACACCTCCCTTTAGATGAATGTCATCACTGTCTCTTGAAATGTTTGACAGAACTCACCATTTCTGACAGAGGAAGCCAGTGGAAAGAAAATTGTTTTTTCAGAGACAATTATGGAATAAACAAGCCATGTTGACAAATGGAAATCATGCCTTCTTTGTTGTAGCTGCTTATTCACAATGAGCCCAGAAAAAACAAACCTTCACTACCTTTGAACTTGTAAGCTTATTATGGAAAATGGTCACTGCTAATTGGATGTGGTTTATTTCCTAGGTAACCATATGCTCTTGTGAACAATCACTATGGTAACCTGGTTTCCCAACTTGCTTCTTTAGAGATAAAAGAAAAGCAGTACTTCAGCAGTAGGGCTATTATTATTTACAATCTACTGTTCAATAACGTTCATTTACAGCAATGGAAGAGGTTTTAAATTTGTTTCATTTTTTCAATTCATACCGAAGCACAAAGAAAATGCTCAGGTCCTATTAAATAGATTTAAAAAATGCATACTAAAACACAAATCAATAAACAATGCTAGGATTTCATTATGAAACTTGACACACTGTCAAAATAAAAACATTACAAAACCAATTTCAGGTACCGCTGCCTTGAGTATTAACACAATCTTAAATGTGTACAGCCTTTGGGAAAACAAGTGTGGATGTTCTTCCTCGATTCTTGTGTATCTTCAGCTGTATGGCCAAGGCTGACCATGGCCTTAGTTTCCTTCAGGTCAGGATAACAAGCTGTCTTGGATCCTTTTATCTTGAAGTCATTTCATTTTATTTCCAGCAGTTTCTGTAGTCTTGCATTCTTATTCTGGAAAATGGACACTTCTGGATTGCTTTCCATGAAAAGGAAAACATTTGCATTCTGAATCAGTATCAATGAATTATGTACCATCCAGGGTGTATCCTGCCTTGTGCCCATTGCTTGTCAGGAGAGACTCAGGCTCCCCCCCCTCCAGCCCTTTTGGGTAAAGCAGTTTGAAAATAGATGGATGGAAGGAGGTTTATAACCATGCTCGTGTCCATTTTATTGGCTGAGCTCATAATGCCTATTTTCAATCCTACTGTATGTTGTAAAACATTCTTGACAGATCACGTCAGAAATAATTGATGATTTAAAAAAAAGACATTGATGTGGCCTCAGTCTTTTATTTGCTATAGTGCACTGACCAACGGTGCATTTCTGCCTAGACACATCTTGTAGTTCATCAAAATTCTCTGGAATGACAATAGAATAAGTGCACAGAACTAGATTGCGAGAGAAGTGAGAGAGGAGGAGGTTGCAAGAGTGTGCAGGGGAGATGGAATTAGAAGCATTACTGTAGGTACTGTATATGATGTTTCTGCAGTTTAAGCTGGCTTTAGCAAATCAATAGATTTCTTATGGGTGGCAAAGTGGAATTCAATTCTGGACCTGGACCAAATCTGCATGGAATTGGTTTATTTGGTCCTGATGTGAATGATTGTGTCTGTGTGTACCCTGTGATGGACTGGCGTCTCATCCATGATGTATCCTGCCTTGTGCCTGTTGCTTTCTGGGATAGGCTTTGGTTCCCCCTTGACCATTGGATAAAGTGATTAGAAAATGGATGGATGGATAGTTTTGCTATTTCTATGCTTGAAAATAATTAACTGCTGGATTCATGTAAAAGAGTATCTTGCTACAGAAAATCATCATGCTTTGCTCTCTTTCAGTTGTTATTTCTACAGATTTAATGAAGTGATTTATTTCAGTACTGGGTTGGTTTTGTGTTCAGTACCATTTTACTACCTGGTCTTTATATGCAACCTTGCTGAAACAGAACAATAAATCATATTACAGCAGTAGATTAGTAATGTACATTAGTATGTGGCTTCAATTTATTTCTTTAAAATGTTTAATTGCATACAATACACTTTCTACCTCACACTGTCTACCCTAAATGATTAGCATAAAATTACAGTGCAGGTCAATTTGTTCCCTCAAAATGTCTTTATACAGTAATTTAGCAGTGGAGTGTAACTGAGTTCTCCAGGTTTAAACACATTAAAAGAACTGTGTGGCACAGCAGTGCTGAACATTGATGGACAAACAAAACCACTTTCATGAGTATGTCTAGTAAAATAGCATAAAAAATAACTCCATGTTACATTAACATCTTCAAAGATGAAAAATCTCTTATTTTTGTAATAAAAACAAATATTGGTATTGAAAAAAGACTGTAGGAATAAACAAAAAATTGTTGGCTTTCTTCCCATTAGAATCAATAAAAACACCTCACACTTCTTAAGAGGTTATGAAGAACAGTCGTAAAAAAGTAAGAATATGTTTTTAAATCACAGGAATTTTATTTATTAAGAATTGTTGCAGGGCTACATTTAGGAAAGAATCTGTATCTGTATACACAGGCCAGGTACATACAGTGAGTGTAGAAAGTATTAACCCCCATCGTAATTTGCCACATTTTGTTGTGTTACAACTGGAAAACTCAATATACTTACATGTTCTTTATCCTTTTTGATCCATACAACATCATCTACACTATCAATGTGTTTAAAAGTTTGGAGTTAAAAAATGAATTAGTTTAAAATAAAAATAACCTAAAAATCTTCATCGGAGAAGTATTCACTCCCATAGCATTAACACTTCTTAATAAACTCAACCGGCTGCCTCCAAATGTGCACAATATGTTGATTGGAATCCAGCTGTGTGCAATTAAATTGGTTAAACCATTTAGATTGAACACACCTGTCCTTGTTTGGTTAAATACACATGTCTGGGTGAGTTCTGACAACTGGATATCGCATACAAAGCAATATGAAGACAAAGGAACTTCTGCAACTACTATGGAATGGAGTTGTGGACAGATACTGTACATCTCAGCAGTGTTAAATCAATTATGAGGAGGTGGAGGACACATAAAACTACTCAGAATCTGCAATGACCAGGTCGTTCTCACAGCCCTGGAAGCTGGGCAAGAAGGACGTTGGTCAGAGAAGCTGTCAAGAGGCTGAATACAACCCTCAAAGACCCACAATGTCTCATGTTTAAGATGGGTGAAGCTGAATGAGTCAGTGATAGCTCAGGTGCTCCACAAATCTGGCCTGCATGGTTGAGGGGTGAGGAAGAAGCCATATTTGAAAAAAGCTAGATGAATCCTGTCTTAAATATGCAAAAAGGCATGTAGAGGTCTCTATACTAATGTGTAAAATGTTGAATGCCACGTGTTGTGTCTGGCGAAAGGAGAGCACTGCTTATCTCTCATAAAACGTCATCCCTACGTTGAAGCATTTGGTAGCAACATAATGCTGTGAGGTTGCTGTTCATTGGCAGGGACTGGCAGGCTTGTCAAAACAGAAGGCAGAATAGACCAAAATATAGATCCTAGAGCAAAACCAGGGACAGTCCGAAAAACATCTGAAACTGAGACAGAGATTCATATTTCAACAGGACAACGACCCCAAACACAAAGCCAAAGAAACCCTGGTCTTGAGTGATCCAGTCAAAGTCCAGACTTAAATACCTTAGACAATTTATGGCGGTTGTTGTCCAGCACTGCTTCCACCAGTAACCTGCAGCTGCTGAAGCAATGTTGCGTGGAAGAGTTGGTGAAAATTTAAACCTGCAGGATGTGAAAAGCTGGTTACAACATAGTGCAAATTGCTTGAGGATGTAGTTTTAGGTCTCAGCGGGGGTGAATACTTGCCAAAGCTGGATTTTCCAGTTTTCTACTTTTCATGAAATTCGTACAATAGAAATGATTATTGCCCCATCAAAGTGTTAAGTATGCTTTGTTAATGGTACAAAAAATATCCTGTTCAATTGTGTTGCAATTTGAGGTACTTTCTACACCCACTGTAATGTCTACACCACCAAAATTCTTACAGCAAGAGTTAAGACTAATTGAGAATAATTCTTGCTAGAATTCTAATGCGCAAAGAATAAAGTTAACTAAATAATTTTTAAAATAAAATTTTTTCACTTGCTAACATTCTCTTCTTTTCTATTTGCGAGACGTGTGCTGGCGACTCTGAGTGAGTCTGTGTGTGAGAGGGGGCTGGGGAATGCTGGCTCAGTTATGTCCAGGAAACCTTAGGGATCAGATGATAAAACTTTCCAATTAATCAGGGCTGGAGTCTCATTAAATCTTTACAGCCTCTATGGCAACAACCCCACCAAAGCACCCAGCTAAGCTTACTTCTATATGGGTAGAAGAGTATGATGGTTTAGCTGTGCACTGCTTTGCAGCAATGTGAGAGCTAAGAATTAAAACAAACTGGTAGAAAGTATAAAATCAGTCTTGCATTGAAATGCTGTAGCCAACTGCATAACAAAGAAAGAAATCAGCTGTTGATTCAGTATTAAAGCCCTAAATAAAGCCACACTCCTAATGAAACATTCATCAAGAATATATCAATCGTGATATATTTTTTGTCTTGTGATAAATTAAGAATTCTTTATACACTTACTGTACATCTGCGGCTCGTTTGCCGTTTGGCAGCTTGCCATCTAATGACAGTGTCATGGCACTGGTTCCCACAGTGGGAGAATGAAGAACAGCAGATAGGCTCCTCCATCCTGTCTGTTAGTCTTTTCTGTCTCTCTTTCTTAGTAACTCTCATGTTTTTTTTAACAGATGTGTGTGTACCTTGGTCTAATTTTTTTCTAGCTTAAAGTCTGGTGGCATGGTGGTGCCTCACAACATGGGGCCCTGGGTTCGAATCCTGGGGGGCTATGTGCCTGTTCTGTAGTTTGATTGTTGTCCTGTGTTTGTGTGGGTTTCCTCCAGGTGCTCTGGTTTCCTCCCACGGGCCGAAGACGTACTGGTAGGTTAATTGGCTTCTGGGAAAATTGGCCCTGGTGTGAATGTGTGTGTCCTACGATGGACTGGCATCCCTTCCAGGGTGTATCCTGCTTTGTGCCCATTGCTTGCTGGGATAGGCTTCAGCTTGCCTGCCACCCTGAATTGGATGGAATCCCGGGCCCTTTCATGCAGCGTGCTGAACTCCTTCTTTGTTTACATTTCCCCATTAAACCAATGAGGCCGAATTTTGTCTAGACCTGGACTGTTTTGTTTTAGGGATTACTTTCTTTTGATTCCTTAACATTGTGATATTGCAGCATTACCATCCTTCTACCATTGATTCTGTATCCACCCGTTTTCTGATCAATGCCTGTAAGCTCTGTCTCCTTCATTTTCTGTGAGGCCTGGGTGATGAGGAGGTTCTTGGGGAAAAAAAGCTGAGCTTATAGAAGACAGGTCATTTCTTTTGCTGCAGTATGTTAAGAAGGATGTTAATTTCCTTTATCTGCCACCAGTTAATTTACAGAGCACCCTTCTTTCTTCAGGCAGATTCTTCACAGTCCTTCATCCTCATAGACTGTAACATTCACTCCCTACTTTGTGAGAAAGAACAACAATTTAATGACTCATCTGGACCGTGACTGTCTTCAAAGCCTTGTAAGAAGTGCTGTTGCATGCATCTTAACAAAACTGAACACTGAAATCACCCTCATTCATGATAAGATCCAATTTACTCTTGATGTCTAAACCATGGATTCTAGAAGACATCTGGGGTTCTACAAGGTTAATAATCAATACAAAATAATAGCAATGTTTGTTTTTTGCCCTTTTAATTATTATTATCTGTGTTTTCTGGGAATCTTTCCACTATGTAGGAAGAGAAACAATGGAATTTTTCAGTATGGTAAACCTGAGTGTGCTGCTGCTTACAAAATAACCATAAGATTTAGAAAAACAATTGCCAAATAGCTTATATTTATGTCCTGTTGCAAATTAGATTTTATGTGAGAACATGGAATATTATCTCACCGTAATTATATCATTATTCTTGTAATGAAACTTTTATATAAGAATTTGTATTGTAAATTAATTGTACCTCAGAGACAGTGGAAACAGCTCACGGGTGGTATGATTATACAATTTAATTTTTTTAATTTTTTTTTTTAAAAAACTAAAAACAGAATGAAACTTTGATCCTTATGACTACATTAAAAAAAACAACAATTATATGTCTGGAGTATTGTCTCTGAAAATATTTTCAAAAGACAAAAAAAATCACATGCTGTAATTACTAGTTTGTCACAAACAGGCGGAAAGACAAAACACATGAGCGATAAGATACTGAATACTAAATGTGTTTAAACTACCGCAACCCATCCTGCTGTTAAGCTTTCATATTGGAGTTTGCAAAGAAAGTTAGGGAGCGATGTCAGCAGGCAAGTTAAACCTCCTCTCAGCTGCTCTAACTCATAGATACCATATGTGAGTTTTTGTTTTTCTTTGCATTTGTCTTTTGCACCCCTCCTCCACCCCATCTCCACCTGTGAAGCTCCCCCTTGGTCACTCCTTACTCTGCAGGGGGGTCCCAGCTTCCTCATCCTATGGCCAGGAGCCGGTCCTCAGCCAAGCATGTGAAGCCAAATCTCACTGTTCCTAAACACTCAACTGACATTTTGTAATGCATTTAATTCTTGGGTTGTTGTTACTCTTCGTGAAGTGTGGAAGATGACAGATGGGAAGCCATTCTACTCATAGTCCTGTGCCTAAATAACTTTTTCAAAGCTTTTCTGTATTCTTTGGAAAATGAAAGTTGATTCTGATGACTGAACTAAGAATCAAATCAACTCATTTCTTTAGGTTCTGTCTCTTGGACACTGATTACCAGTGAATGTGTAGCCCTAATTAATTAAACTTTTCCCTCTGGTGTGGGTGAAGTTATTGTATAGTATTTTGTTTTTTAAGTACTACAGTATTTTATATTGCTTGATTTTTAAAACCTTTTAAAACCTGCAAAGGACTAAAGTAAGTAAGGCTGGCTAAACGCACTTCAAACCAATGAATGCTGCATTTCAAATTAGTTTTATTTCTCACATTACTCTTCGAGGAATATTTTATGGTCTGTTGGGAAAACAAAAACATTCTGCTGGCTTGAGCTGATCAGAAAATGGATGGGCGAAAATGATTTAATTTACATTGCTTGAAAATTCGTGCTTCATTGATTCCCAAAATTGATTGTGGCTTTCTTATTTGTTTTGGTTGAACGCTGGATTTCTGTCGCATGTACCATAAGGCTCAGATCATGATGATCTGTGCCATCTAGTGAATCAAAATAGCACAGGGTAAAATAGTACAGAGTTTACTGTTCCAAATATCACAAGTGGGACCATGAGCTCACAGAACCCTCAGAACCCTGGATAAACTGGACCTCATCAGATGGACCTGAGATGTCTTGTTTTCTCTGGCCTGGGCTGCAATAGTACAGTACCTTAAAGTGTCATTGAACATACTGTAAGAGTTATCTAGCAAGTTTACATCTTGTCAGCAGTGTGGAGAAGCAATAAAAAGGTGGATAAAATATTATGGTGTATGGTAAAAGCATGTAATTTAAACTAAGGTAGTTAATTTTAACTACTTTTATGTGTAGACAGTACAATGCACGAGTGAGACCTCATTTAGAATATTATGTATTATTTTAGTCACCATGTTGCAAACAATATTGTTGGTTTGAAATCAGTCCAGAGACGATCGATCAGATACTGTACATTCTGGGGTTAATCACTGTAGGAAAGTCCTTCAATGCCAAAAACTGATAAAACTTTTACAGTTGTGGGAGTGTGGCAGATGCTACTCAGCAATGTTGTGGAGGTCGATACTGTGGTTTCTTTCAAGAAACTGCTGGATGAGATCAATTCATCGATTAGCTACTATGTACCAAATGGGCTAGATGGGATAAATTATATACTCTGGTTTATAAGCATTCTTATGCCATTAGTTATACCAACTCTCTATATATGCATCTATATGCACACTGTATTGTTACCTTCTGAATACTACACTATGATACACTCGTGCTGTGTGCTGACAAGAAATCAATATCTTCAAATATACTGCATCATATTCAGCTGAAGAGCTTCAGTTGCAAATCAAATATGTCACTTTCCCTTTTAGCTTTTTCTTTAGATAAGCATATATATTTTGGGACATTCACACCTTCTGGAAAAGTGTGTAGATCCATTACCAGCGGAGTGGATCTCAATTTGAAAGTCATTAGGTTATTTTTCTTCAGTGTAATTGTCTGTGTATGTGCAGGTTTAAGAATTAAAGAGAGAATGGGCTGGAATGGATGGTATCTGAGAGGAATGCTCTGCAAGAGTTAATGAAATGCTTTGTGAATCTTTCATGTGTTACACAGCTCCAGTCTGCTAAGTGTAGTTTTTCACGGCTCAGCTTCAACAAAGTAAATTGTGTGGATTGTGAAATGTATTAAGAAAACAGGCCTCAGCAATGAAAATTATGTTTTTGTATATTTTCGTTTTTGTCTTTGTGCATTGGAAAAGTTTGTTATCCACGAAGCCAACACAATAGGACACATTCAGATTCCAATACTTCAGAATTAAAAAAAAAACAAAGCAGGGAGGAACAGGAGTCATATACACCACGGTCACGTTTTCCTTGCATGAGGTGTGATGAGAGGAGGAGGCAGGGGAGGAGGAGAGCACAGGAAAATCAGCACCATGATGTGGAGTAGGATGTGCTCTCATGACCCAGAATCTACGCTGGTATTTCAGCTTTTTAAAGAAATGTTGCTTAAGTTTCCAAGTGACGTTTTTCTTTTACCAAAAACAATTCCCGTTTTGTGAATCGTACGTTTTTATTAAAAAAACCTGAACACTTCAAGGTGTAAGATACGTTTTAGTAAGTGTCTGTAAAAAACAGAAAGAAAAAATGCCCATTGGCCCCAGATTTAGCATCTTTGGCAGCAGTTATCGTTGCATATCTTTGGTAAATATCAAATGTATAGGCTGGCTTGCAATTTTTGCCCACTATTCCTTGCAGATTTGTTAAAATTCTCTCTAGTTGCCAAAAGATCACTAAGGGACAGTTGTTTTGAAATCTTTCCACAAATTCTTAAAAGGATTCCAGTCAGGACATTGACTAGGCCACTCAAGGACATTCACTTTTTTATTCTTAAGCCACTGCAGTGTAGCTTTAGCTCTTGTGCTCTGGGACATTGTACTGCTGACAGGTGAAAGTCTGTCCCAGTTGTAGCACAGAATCAGGTTTTTCTCTATGATTTGCCTGAACTTTATTTACTCTCTGTCTTGACGAGCTTCTCTGACTATACTGATGAGTAGCAAACCCTTAACATAACGCTGCCACCACCATGCATAACAGAAGGAATCGTGTTGAATGATTCATGCACCATGTTGTTTTCACTAGACATAACATTTTGTGTTTAGACTTAAAATTTTCTAGTTGTGTCTCATCTAATCACAAAATAAGTTTTTGCAGCACACTGTAATTCAAATACTTTGCTGAAAACTCCATGCAGTATTTAGATGTTTGTATGTTCAGTAATGGCTTGCTTCTTGCCAATCTGCCATACAGGCCAGCTTTAACTGCCTCTGTAGCTTTTTCAAAGTCCCTGTTGGCCTCAGACTGACATCCCTAACCAGTATCCTCTGTACCCAGCTGGTTAGTGTTACAAAGCGTTTTAAGGACCCTATGCAGACAGCACAATCTGGAAGGGAGTGAACAGACATGGGGAGGAGTCGAGGAACTGGGCTGGTAGATGAACAGGGGGGCGTGACGAAGGTGCTCGGGGGTGTGTGGTCCAGATGAACAGTCCAAAGGGAATCCAGGGGAAAAACCAGGGCGAAGTCCAAAAGTTCAAAAACCAGGAAATGCAGGAGGAGACTAAACAAAACACAGTTTAAAGCCGGAACAGGATCCGGTGCTAGGACGGGGAATAAAAAGGGGGAACGGGACCAGGCGCTCCAAGTCGTGGACTCGGCTGGTTCGGAACACCGATAGGAGGCGAGTGCCCTCCGAGCTGTGAACGTTGGGCGACTTGGTGGTAGACGGGCCTCCGGGTGTCCGTGCTCCAATGCAGAGCCCGGAACAGAGTGAGTGTCTGTAGGGAGGCTGGAACAGGGAGCAGGTGCACAAAATCAACTAAAATGTGAATGAGCCAGAGCGCCCTTAAGGGGGAGGGACTACAATCGTGACAGTCAGTTTGTATAGCCTGGTGTAGTACGATACACCTTACACTTCCTGATGATTGACTTCACTATGATCAAAAAATATAGTGCTTCTCTTGCTCTTATTCCGCACTTTCATCCTTGAGTTGTTTTTAAAGTTCCTTAGTTTTCATGGTTCTGCCTTTACTTCACTACCTGACTGAACGAATCAGAGTTATATACAGTATAGTAGGACAGAATAATTTATGATGAAATTATAAGAACACTATTAATCCACACAGACATTAAGTCATTCAACTAATTCTGTGACTTCAGGTAATTTTGTGATTCAGAATAAATGTAGGTCTGCCAAAACTAAGGGTTTCAATACATTCTGTAAGGATCTAATCATGGCTTTCCATTTTTCTTTCATATTAATAACATATTTACTTCTTTTTTTTGCTTTGAATTTGTCGAGTGGATTATGTCTACAAGAAATATTAATTGCCACTTCAAAGAGTCGTGACTGTAAGCTTTACAACTTCAACTTCTGAAAACTGGGCAAGGGTCAGAATACTTTTGCAAGGCACTGTATTGTACCATTCGTTAACCACCTTGATAATCACTCTCTTTTACCTGGGCATAAAACTGATGTTATCAAAAATTAAGTAAATTAAACAGCTGTTGCTATTAAATGTTGCAATCTTGAGATGTTTTTGTCTCTATATTGTCTTCATTGCTTTCGTTCTTCAAATTTGTTGTGTGTGTGTTGTGTGGGTTTTCTCAGCATTGAATTTCTGTGATCTCAAGTCATAATTCCCTGAAAAGGACTTTTCACCCTCCAGTATGTGTGCAGCCTGGAGCCATCAGATAAAAGGCACCTCAACATGAGGGCCTTTTCAAGTTGGATTCCCAGATTTAGTGCTTCTAGCTCAGCCTGCGGTAAAATCCAGTCCAGTATATAAACCCTCTTATTCCGCTGAGCATGGCTTAGGGTGTCATTTACTTCCATTTATTGTCAATAGACTGAGCTCTCCATCAAGTGTGTTTTCTGTGTCTTACAGTACCTTTGCACTGTTAGGTGATCCTCTGACATTTCATCTGCTTTTACAGTCACACATGCTCAGTGGGCCATTTTTAGAGTAAAAGTGTCATTTGTGTTTAGCCAGTGAATTGTATTATGTGTTTAAGAAAACATACAGTAGTAGCATTGAAAACTGAATTAGATAACAATTACATAATATTAGTAAATCTGACTTTGTCTTACAACACTCAACTGCTGCAGGACAATTGCAAAGTATGGTATGTAAACAAAATATTTAAGAATTTGAATTGTACTGGAGGACTTGTCTCATACCAACTGTGCCAACAAGCCCTTACTTTCAGACCTGAAGACACAAGATTTTTGACCCAAAATCGATAATTGAATCAATTATCTACTTACATCCAATATGTACAGCTGCCCCACCTTAGAATAACAGACAACTGTTACAACATTCAAGAATTTTTTTTTACTTAAACAGCAGATTATTTTTTGTGACAAAGCTTGTTCTAACAGTGAAAATGGAAAATGTTCATGTGCTTCACAACTTCTCATTTAAATGCATTTTTTCAGCTTTTATTTCAGCAATGCAGTAGAATTCGAGTATGCTTGATGACTTTAGACAAGTAAAGAAAGCAAGTCGCACCACATATTGATAGAAATGTAGCATTACAAGGGAGTTGAGTTTGATTTATGAGTTTCATTTTAAAGCAAATGTATGAAATGAACAACAAAAAGCAACAAATCTGATCTTTCTATATCAAGGTCCAGCGCGTTCAGCATAAATACCCTTAGCACTCACTAGTCCACCTGCTCACAAGTGGAACACACAAGCATTTTTTTTTGCTTCAAAACAACTCACTTCTAGCAACTATTTTTAGGTTTTATCTTATCTCTGAATGAAAATGTTCTTAGGATTAATACTCTACTTTGAATATATGTTTCCAAAAAGCATTTAAGTCAGTTAACCATTGACTATTGAGGAAATTCAGTAAGAATGAAAATGATTGTCTAAGGAAGGAAATGAGGCTCTCCTGCAAATGTTAATTTTGGAATTTACTTATTGGTGGTAGAGGCAGAGATAAGGTCATTGTTTATTTCATAATAATTAGAACTTGCTAGAACCCTCTCGGTGTCACTGTTTTAATCAATGATTCAGTACATGCCAATAGGTTGAAAGCTTTCTTAAGCCTGACTAAAACCGATGGATTCGTAAAATGGGATTAGGGTTGACATGAAATGATGAAATAATTAATAATTATTACAAATAGAGGATTACAAAAATAGAATCGGTAAACCAATTTTTAAATTAAGTAATCATAACCCTCACCTTTTTGCCATGAATATCTGAGGTGTTAGTATAATCTTCTTTGTTCTATAGCACAGCTCCTTAATAACAACAACAACAACAACAACAACAACAACAACAACAACAATAATAATAATAATAATAATAATAATAATAATAATAATAATAATAATAATAATTCTTTGCAATTATTTAGCACTCTTCTGGACACCCTACTCAAAGCTGGATTACCTAAGGCAAACCAAGATAAACTTTACAATTGCTTTACAATCACTGAACCTAGGGCACCTACATTTTGGCGAATATCTCCTTGCTTTGAAGCTCCCAAGAACCAACAACAGGTAACAGGTAATGTGCAAAACAACATCAGTTGTGCTAAATCATACATCAACAGAATTAAATAAGGGATAGAAAATTATGGGGAGTGAACTTCTTGACATGTGAGGTAGAGGTAGATTTCAATGTGTGTTTGAGTTACAATCAAGAGACAATGCACTGTGAGGGTTCAGATCATAGGTGAGAGAGGCTGGGAATTTAGTCGTTTCATATTTTATTACAAAATTCTGTTGTTTTCTTGAGTGCTTTGGTTCTTTTCTGTGCTGAAGAGTTACAGCAGATACAGGGCATCATTGCAGTCAATAATATGTCATAGTGCTTTTCTGAATATATGTTTGTGCTCACAATGCAAAGGTTTCAGGTCCATGCAGAAGTAAAATAGAGGTTTTTCCACATGTTCTTTGTTCTTGTGCTTACTTTCAAAATGCAATCACTAGTCTCCTGAATACTGTGTAAAATTAGGGTACTGAGGACTGTGAACAATGGTTTGTGGTGAAATAATGCATAATTTACTATGGTGCTCACCAAGCACTATAGTGTCAACCATTACAGTACTACTAAACAAAATCAAATAAAAAACTGTAGTAAGTCTAACTCACCCAATAGCTGTGGGCAGCACTTGCAGCAAGAGGTGAGATAATTTTTTCCAAAAAAAGCCTGCATAATGACACTATTTCTGTTGTCCTTTTTTGACCTTTTTGACCTATTCTTGGCTTTCGTAGTTTGTCACTTGAATAGAAAGCAGTAATTTTTTTCCAAGTATGTTTATGTGTCTAGTGTTACAAAGTGCTGACAGTTAAGGTTTGCTGAATTCTGGAAAAGGAATTAAAATGAAAGGTTATTCTTAAATACCAGTATTCATGATGTCTGATCCTTTACTGTCATGCAGTATTCCATAAACATGTAGAGAGTCTAAGTTTATATTTAGAAAGCCATCGAACTGAGAATGTTGCCTTTATTTCTGTTCATTAATTTTCTTTTTTTTTACTGTTTCTAGAAGCACAAGACACTGTAACTGGCTGTAGTGCCATTCTAGTGGTCTTATACACTAAATTCTGCTTCCTTTCTTGCTTCAAGCACCATGAGGGCATACTAGACTTCTTAAAAACCTGACACCAACAACAAAGTTAATATATATGTTAATGAAAAATGACCTGTTATTTCCCCAAATACATTCACTAATTTCCTTCCACCATTCATTGTGCATCTGTACAATGTCATTAATTCTCACCAAAAACTACCTGTAGCACAGATATCACTGCATTGACTTTAATTGAAAGTGCTTTTTTTTCCCCTTTGTTCTCTTCAAATGTGTACAGTACATTTCACAGCCAGTCGCACACCTATTTTGGAATGCTCAGAAAATTGAACTAACAAATCCAACAAAAAAAAAAACAACTCAATTTTTTTTTTACTTTTTATATCCTGTAAGCCTTTAGGAGAGGAGCCTAACAGAGCTCTACTGTAATTAGATGTTGTGAGTTTTCTGAGATCAGCTGCGTGAGATTTTCTGTCTTCCAATAACAAATTGTAAATACAGGCAGGTGGATATTGAACTGAGAACAGGACCTACTTTCTCACACAAAGGGCTGCGGGAGTCTTAAACAAGAGCTCTCAACATAGTTCTCCCCAGCTATGTTGTTGAAGCCGATACCCTGGTGTCTATTAAGAATTGGGTTGAAAAAAAATCTTGGATTAATTAGCTATGAGCAACCGACAAGCTAGATGTGCTAAATGGCCTCCTCTGGTTTGCAACCTGTTTTCTTCTTTTCAATGCATGATATAATTCAACAAAATAAAAACCTATAGTTTTGATCATTGAATGGAATTGATTGCTTAAATAGATTTTAATTTGGGGTAGAAAGGCGGCATGCTTGTTAGCATTGCTAACTTACAGCGCTGGGGCCCTGGGATGAATTCTGGAACTGTGTTTGCATGGGTTTTTGCCAGGTTTTTCTCCCACATTCCAAAGACATACTGGTAGGTTCATGGTATGTGTGTATGGCTCACTGGTATGTGTGTATACCCGGTGATGGACTGGCCTGATGTCCAGAGTTTTTCCTGACTTGAGCCCGTTTGCTGATCGGGCTAGGCACTGACTTCCCAGTGACCCTTAATTGGATAAAGCTGATAGAAAGTGGATGGATAGATTTTAAATCTTGTGCAATGGAAATTTTTATAATGACAAAATTATTGTGTAATCAAGTCTATTATCAGCATCTCATGTTTGAAGTTGAAATAAGACATGCTGGTTTCCATTCAGCTCCTTTTTGGAAACAGAAGTAAAAAAAATATCTGATTCCACATAAAGTGCCCATTTGATAATACTGTCAACATTGTGGAGGTGAAGTGTCTGTGCAATGTTTACACGCATTCTTCACTCAAAACATACTAGACGTCTTCTCCTTATTCTCCCCACAATGTTCAGCTTGTGAAAGCCTGAAAGTCACTTGTAATCTACATGCTCTAATGCCTCAAGCCTCAGATCTGCACATGGTTTTACATGCAAATTCTTCCATCGTTTCATAAAGCTTGAACAACGTATTCTCCTTGTTTCCAGTCACACATTATTATGCTAGATAAGGTATAGAAAAATAATGAAAAGGTCAGTAGCATGAGGCACAGAACTTATATTAATGTAAGTTGTGGACATATGTCATGGGAGCCGGTTCTGACTCCTGTGTAGTACGTAGTTAAAGACCCTATGCGTGACGGTATAATCCGCATAGGTCTGGAGAAGGACATCAGGGAAAGATACAGCATGGTTAGGACCAGTTGACAGACAGAGGGGAGGTTAATCAACTCGAAAGGAGTCCAAAAAGGGTAATCAGGGTGCAGCTCATTATCCAAAGGCCGGGAGGTCCATCCATCCAAGACGAAGACACTTAAAATCCCCAGGAAGGGGAACCAAGACTGGGAACACACAACTAACAGGACCAGGTGCTCCCAGCCCAAGACTCACATGGTCAGGATGCCTGGGGAAAAGGCCTTGCCCTTGGGTTTCTCCTGAGCCTGATGGATAGGCGGGAATTCAGATGTCCATCTTCCATTGCTGAGCCTGGAACTGCAGAGATTCTAGGCTTTTAACCAAAATACAAACAAGACACACCAGGAAATAGTAGAACCTAATCATAACAGAAAAGGGTAGGAGAGCCTTGAAGAGGAGGGATGTGGAGCATAACGCATAAGCACATAAGAACACAAGAAGTGTTACAAACGAGAGGGGGGAGATATTCTGCTACTCTGGCTTCTTTCATGAAACACCTGGACAAGATTTTCAGATCAATTAACCAGCAACCACATGTCCAGATTGGCCATATGGCCTTTCATTTGTATTTAAATATGTATGACTGGTTCTTTTGAATAAATAAAAAGCAATTTATGATCATGTTGATATTTTAAACAATAATTTAAACCACGTTTTTAAAATATGACTATGTTGGTGGAAGATTTGTATTTTACTTTCCCACTTTCGACATCTAGCATATAGTACTGTGACATTATATATTTTCCAAACACAGACCAAATTTTATGTTAGGAAATGTCCTTTTTTCTGCTTTGAATTTACAGCTGGTTAATTTTTACAAAATTAAAGATTGATTTGATTGAAATATCTTCCCCTTTTCTTAGATTTTACTTTTACTTTAACTTACTGTTTATTTCTTTCTGGGTTTTACTCATACTGTGTACTGTAGTTCAAATACGTTTTTTTACAGATATTCTCATCCTAGATAACGGAGCTCATTTGTCACAGATTGAGTTTTATATTTGGATAATTTCACCATGAAACAAACAACATTTGCATGCAACTTAAATACCATGTGTCTTCATTAGTCATCTTCTGACACATTTATGCTTATATAGCACTTTTCTGGACACTCCACTCAAAGCTCTGTAGAAATCTGACTCTGACCTGGGGTCACTGCTCCTAACCTGGCTTGAGTGAATTTTAAAGACACCGGCTGCTGTAGACCATGGTTGTACTGGACTATAAAACCGTCTTTAAGAGTGTTGTAATTCAGGACACTGTGGGCAATACAGTATACCTTGTGTGTGTCTTCTCCCAGTGTTCTCTGGAAATGGCCACTCATCTCAGACCTTCACTGGACTGTGTCTCGACTCCTTGCATCCCCACAGCCCTTTACAGGTAAGGGGGACTCCCCTCCATCCCACAGATGTGCAGCACCCACTTTGATGATCCAATGGCAGCCAAAGTGCCCCAGTATGCTCACCACACATCAGCTACCAGTGGGGAGAAGATCATAGTAATGAAGTCAATTTATAGATTGGGTTATTAGGGGGCCATGATAAGTAAATGCAAGGAGAAAATTTGGCAAGGACACCAGGGTAATACTCTGTAGCAGAGTGTATGCCGGAGTCACGGTTGAGTCATCATTCAGAGAAACACATTCGTTGCACAACCAAGAGGAATTGGTTGCACCTGGAATCACCAGGTCTCTATAAAAGCAATGCCTGAAGCAGTCAGAGACTGTTTCTTGCAAGATCTTCACAGTTGGTAGGAACAGTGGAAACTAAAGAAAAACCAAAGTAAAGCTAAAATGTTTAGGGAAAGCCTTTTTTCTTACAACTTGCTTCAGTATAGTGGTTATAATTGTTATAACATAATATATGTTATAATATAACAAGCAGTTATAATTGGTGTAACCAACATAGCTAAGGGAGTAGGAGCCTAACTGCAAGGATGTGGCTAACAGAACCTCCCTTCACTATAGCGAGGAATGAGCTGTGAAGCTGCTGCACAGGTGTAGATGAGGTGGCGGGAGGGGTATGAGAGAAATGAGCAAAGGGAAGTCCAGTGGATGAGATATACAGTAGCAGAATTGTTTTTTCAGAAACTCTGGTGGGCACCTGATGTCGCGGTGCACCGCGCGGCAGTTGTATTCCAAAACTGAGTTAGTCAGATCACACGAGTACCCAAGCATGCTTGAAACTCGTTCAAATGCAAGTGCTTCTATCCGTGGTCTTGATTGTTTCCCACTCATTCCTTTTGGTTTGGGGAACATGTCAAAATCCCATGCCCAGAGAACTTCAGATAGAGTTCGCTGAAATGCTCAGTGGACACCCCAGGTAGAGTAAGGATCAGCATTTACAAACTACTTACAGAATTTTTCTTTTCAGGGTTGGATTTTTGGCCTAAATTAAGTTAAAGAAAAGTGGTTTCGTGATCCTAGCTGAATTTTGTTTTTCCAAAACTCCGGGGGGCCTGGATGTCGCGGTGCACCGCACGGCAGTTGTATTCCAAAACTGAATCAGTCGGATCACACGAGTACCCAAGCATGATTGAAACTCATTCAAATGCAAGTGCTTCTATCTGTTGTCTTGATTGTTTCCCACTCATTCCTTTTGGTTTAGGGAACAGGTCAAAATCCCATGCCCAGAGAACTTCAACTAGAGTTCGCGGAAATGCTCAGTGGACACCTCAGGTAGGGTTAGGATCAGTATTTACACACTACTTACAGAATTTTTAATTTCAAGAAAAGTGGTTTTGTGATCATGCTGTATATATAGATGAATGGAAAAATTAGGATCTAACCTGTCTCCAGAACTTCTGTTATGAATTCCTTTTCCTCACAATACATGAGCACACAATTCACAAAACAGATGCCTAAGTTGGACATTGAAATAACACTGAGAGAAAATAATTATGTTTTCAGCCTAACATATACTTGAACTATTGTTCCAAAAATATGCTAGTATTGTTTAACTACAATGCTGTCAGCCTTTTTGCAGTGAGGTTTGAAATTGTGCGGGGTGGATTATCGTGATCAATATTGTGCAGTGTCAATAGTAATATCCTGAAGCCAAGGCAGTCAGTAAGATACAGATTTTGACATCCTGTCTCAGATGTTTTGAGAAATGATTTCCCTTGCCATGTCAGAACAATGAGGGAATTTAAGATGGTCCTTCTGGCAATAATGCATTTCACCTTAGGTGCTTTCTGTCAGCAGTGTACTTACTCCAAGGGCATTGTTACACTTCATTGATTATTCTCTTTTGTGTGTCCAGCCACAGACAGAAGCCTAAATAATACTGATTTAAACACATATCAGGGATGCCAGATAACTAGACAATTGAAAAAGGTTGCAGGTGAATATTGATTAAAATCACAATGAGAAATATATCTATACTCTGACAGAATGTGGGGTAAAGTTATAGGGGAATTCTACTTTGGGCTTGGGATATGACATGCTCTATACTCCCTATAGCCTTCCCCATTTTCTGTCACAGAATAGATTTATTTCTCATTGTAATTTTTTAAAAAATGAAAAAAGCTGTTCAGAGTTAATTAGAGTTGTTCTGAGTGAATTAAGCACAGCTATTGTTAATGAAAAGCCTATACTCAGGGTATAAAAGGGCATGGTAGAGTGGCATAAGGTATTTCAGTATATGGTAAGATAAAAGATTTAATGCAATTCAGCACCCTGATATTGATATGAGCAGGTTTTATAAGCAAAATAAATTGCTCAAATACATAAGATATGAGCTGAGGGGAAGATAATTTTCATTCAAGTTAACCTACTCATTGAACTTATCTTTGAAGATAAGCCTACTATTTAAATATGTCAATGTGTCTGTCACAATGCCTTACCTTTTTTTTCTAGGGGCTTTTTGCATGGGTAGCAGTGTGGCACAGTGGTTATTTCTGCCTCAAAGCACTGGGACCCTGGGTCTGACCCCAAGCTTCTCTCTGTTGGGGTGTCTCATGGAGAGCAAACTGGGGTATGCAAAAAAAGACAAATTCCTAAGGCAAGAAATTGTATATGGCTAATAAAGTGATCTTATCTTATAAAACAGACAGGAGTTTTGGAGAATCTGTTCTTTACTTGCATGCTGCCTTCAACATAAAGTTAAAGGTGCAGGATGTCCTCTTTGAAACCCAGTGTGGATTGTAAAACCTGTTTTGTCTGAAAAAGAAAGGTTTCTAGGGAAAAATTCTCTCCGGCCCATGGAGGAGCTCTTCCATAAAAGAACACTTTACATATGCTGTCGATAAATTCTTGAAGAGTAAGGAAAATTATTTTATAGTATAAAATACATCAGGTTCTGAATTTGATCAGCATTGTATATTTCAGTTTGTAATTCCTCAGCTCTGGAGTTATTTTACTTCTTACATATTCCATTTGGGTCCTGACTGTCACTCCTCAGGGTATCACAACATTGGTGTTGGCTACTGTGTTCTGACTCAGACAATGATGAATAACACATAAAGCACACAGACTCTGGGAGCTGATTTCCTAGCAAGAAGTGTACAGTACAAAAACAAATTATAGTGGACTTAGACTGTTATTCAGTTCTGTTTTATTGCAAATTCTGTGAATTTAAATGCTTTAATTAAACCCACTGATTTCTCACAGTCTTTCTTACAGAGGCCAGGAGCTCCAGCACACATCAGACAAAAGAGAACATTGTGCTGAAGTGACAAGGTGAAGGTGCTTGCTTGCAAATGTACCACAATCATCTAAATTGCAGTTCTATAGAAGGCTGTAGTTGCAGGTGTACTTTTCAGACAGATCTCTGCAGGGTTGGGGTGAAAAATATAACAATGGATTTTTAAATAACACCTAACAACACTTCTATTGTATTATGTTTTATAATGCCTGATTACAGGTCACTATTCTCTTTTATTATTCATGTTTTTTGTACTCTGGGTCAAGTATTTGTTTACTATTTCCATCACAATTTAGGTCTACTAAAGATGGGAGTATATCAATCATTTACTTTCTGATTTCATTTTGTTGACAAAAGAAAGGGAGAGAGGCTGTCACGACTAACTTTTTTTAGCATTAGATGTTGCAGCTTATTATTGTATCACTTGTACATTTAATAACATTACCGACATTTTAAGAAAAATGCAGGACCAGTAAAAAATATAAATTGGAAGTGATACTGTAGTTGTACAAGTGCAGAAATTGTACAAACTATGTCTATAATATGAGTGACGGTTTGATTTATTATACTAATGGGAGATATACAGTAGTAGCAAGCAATTGAATGTAAAAAGTACTCTGTTTAGTCTTAGTACTTTCACAAAGATGAGATGGTTATGTGGTGGAACAATTGACAGGTAAATACTAAACAAAATATCGATGCATAAATTGTTGACATAATTGTTGATGATTAAATAGCACCTTGTATTCCTAAACAGAACCTAAAATATTTTTGAGTGGGGAGTTGTCAGTGTATGTTGGCTGCAAAGGAACAGTGAAAAGCAAAAGAAAAACAATGTTTTTGCTGTTGATTGTTTCTAGTTTTCAGTCTTTTCCGATTTTAACGATTTTTTGTCTTTCTTTTTTTTCTAATCTAAAAGTATTGTAACGCAACGGGAAGGATGTCTAGACTGAAATATTAAACTGAGGCTCTGTTTATATGGTACGCTTCAAAGAGCCCATCTGTTGGTTATGTGTTGGAGAGAAATACAAGTGACACAAGAAGTACAATTTACCTGAACAAACTCAAAGACCTTTAAGTCCTGGTGCAAATGCTAATTTTTCACTCATCACAATGTATAGCAGAGGGTGCGGCTTCTTCAAAATGTTTTCAGCTTTCTTAGTAACTGAAAATTATTTGGGAAAAAAATGAGAAACTAGACATTGTCATGGGAGACATATTTAAAGGTTAGCCACCTGTCATAGCTCTGGGGTCTTTATTTAGTTGATCAAGGCGCTTGAGGAATGCATGGCATTTTCACCAGTGGTGACAGTCTGTGAAGCTTGCATTGTAGGGTTAAATATCCATTCTGAATATCTTTTTTCCTTTACAGAATAAATTACATCTTTTGTATGGTGTTACAGAAAGTTGCAGTAATGCACTAAAGAAGGATTAGCCAGGGACCTGCTGCATGTGCGAAAATGTGTGAGTCTTTATGGGGTGGAGGGAAGGATGTGACAGTACCATAAAGGGTTGAGATTAGGTACTGACCTTCCAACACAATTTAGTTTAAAACTCCATATACAGTAGATTTGGGAAAACTGCCAGTGCCAAATGGTAGATATGGTTAATGTCTGCTTTTTAACTTGGGACAACCACTAGATGCAATGACTATGCATCAACTAGATGGAATGACTATTGATCTAGTCTTTTCATACAATTAGGGTAAAGAAACATCAGGCAAAACTATGCTAATATTTGCATTGAAAAAGCAGCGTTCTGGACCCTAGAGATTCTGCATGTATTAGATCTAAAGAACCTAGCATTACTCTCACTTAGACTTAAGGAATCAAGAAACGGCATTCACAGGCTAGCAAAACCTTCAGCAATCTCTCAAGACAGAGGCAGCACTCATTAACTGGAACTTTTGCAATTTGCTTAAGTAGCACCCATCCACATAAAGGGTGATAAACCTGAACAAATTAGACTTGGTAAGAGGATTTTAGGTAATAGCACACAAAGGATTAGAAAAGGGAGGTTGTGCTCAATGTATTTAAACAAGCAGCAACAGTAATGGATACAAGAATAATATGATACAGCACATTTAGATTTTCATTTTTTGATGTAATGCTACAATATATGAAACATTAATTCTTAAACTGATAGCCGCAGGCATCAAATGTAATACATGTATTTGGATTGAAAAGTGGCCAATGAAAAAAGAAATGGTACAGATGAACGGAAGTACTCAAATTGGGGTTTTGTAATTATTGGAGTATCACTAGGATTTGTATTGGCACTACTGCTCTTCCTGATTTACACGCATGATCTAGATCAGGGGGTGCTTATTCAGCACCTAGGGAATTACACTGTCACGATCGGGATCCCTCTTAAAGGCGCGCCGACCCTTTCGTATTTTAGTTGATTATGTGCACCTGCCATCTGTTTTGTGTCTCATTATTTAAGCCTGGGGCTCCTGCTATTCCTGGCTCAGCATTGGAAGATGGACACCCAGACGCCCGCCTACCAGCGGGTCTAGAAGAGACCCGAAGGCATAGGCTTCCCCATGGCGTCCTAAGCGTGCAAGTCTGAGGCTCAGAGCGCCTGGCCTCGTTACTTTCTTTTAACTTCTTGTTCCTGTACCAGATCCCGTTCCGGCTTTTAACATTTAAAAATTTGAAAAAATTCAAGTTGAGTGCTCAACTGGGAACAAAAACTAACAGGCGTGCATGTCTGTTCAGAGCCAGGAAAGGAAACCTGGGCTTAGTATGGTTAGCAAGCTTGTCGTAGTTGCAGGTAATAAAATATAGGAGGTGAAATAAACACCGTAGTAGTAGCAGCAAAGAATTTAAGAGTGTGCAAAAATGAATGCGGCAAATGTTTAAAGCAGATAGGTGCAGGTATATTTACACAAAAACAATATTTTGTACAATTTAGAATACTACACTATAAAATAAGTATGTAAAGGACCTGCTCTTAAAGCAGTGTCTTACATTCACAGGCTAAGAGAACTGAATTGCTTTGGCTTTGAACAGTAAGGAGATGCGTTTCAACCATTCAAACTCCTCAAAGGCATTGCAGCGTCACCCCATAGATGTCACGAAACAGTTCTTTCCAGGCCCTATGCAGACGACACGATCCGGAATTGTGAAGAAACACTAGGGAAAAAGTCATGCAGGAGAGGGGATGGAGACAGGGGGCGTGTCCAAGGGGTGCAGGTGTCCAGGGAGAGTGAATCCGGGGCGAACAATCCAGGAGTAAATCCAAATGGGTAATTCAAGGCAGAAGGTAGTGTCCAAGGCCAGGGGATCCATCCAGGAATTAAAACCATGAACTGGGTCAGAACCGGCAGGGCAGGGCAGGGCGGGGCGGGGTGGGGCAGGGCAGGGCAGGGCAGGGCAGGGAATCAGGAACCGAAGGTTAAAAGCATAACGGAGCCAGACACAGCAGGACACTGGGCTCTCACGAAGCGGAATTCAATTCTGCATCTGGCTTTTAGGGGGGAACAGAAATAGTGAACAGGTGCAGGCAATGGGAGGAAACAAGGAAGGGCTGGAGCGCCCTTAAGAGGAGGGGTTTGCGATCGTGACAATAGACTTCAGAATAAACCATGAAAGGCAAATCAGAACATAAAAGTTTAAAACTAAAATGAACTGTAACCTAAACGGAGAGGGGAAAGCAATCTTTAAAAACCAACGTGTGTGTGGGACCCACTGCTTTACACAAAGGTTTATCTGGTGAAAAACAAAATATAAGAGATATAAGGCATTTAGTATGGAGTAAAATTGAACACAGTAGTTAAATCTCCATATACTTTGGCATTGCAAAAATTGAGATTACAAATGTATTACTACAAATCTGCTCTGTATCCTAATAACAATGCACAATAAAGTAAAATCATTCTGGAGATATAGACGGCTTCTTTAGAATAATTTGTTTCCTTAAAGCACAGAAAACTTGAGAAGCCTATTAAATAGACTGGTAATTGGTTTTGACTCACTAAATTGTATTGCATAAATCAAAGAATGGAAGCAATAGAAAAGGGCAGCATTCCTGCGTGTCTGCGTTATCAGTTTTGGTGTCACCTTTTGTGTGCAGTATATAATAGAAGAAAATTGGCCACCTGATTTGGCAGCACTTAAAGCAACAAAGCAAGAATATATTGTACACCAGGGGTTCAGAAGATAAGAGTACATATTACAGAGTAGCTTAAATGTATATTTTCCAAATTATTAACCCCATCTAACACTTTCTGAGTAAAGATGTATTGATACACTGCAATAAAAGACATGAAATATGTCACAGCTCTTAACGAAAGTTCTTTTTAAAAGAATTGGTGATTACTCTATGGTCAGCTGGGTACTTTGAATTCTGTCTACCTCCTAATAGCATGATGGCTAGACTAAGGAGTGTCTGCTGATTGTGTCTGTGTGTACTGTATGTGTACCCTGTGATGCATCAGCATTCCCTGAGAAACCAGGTTGCATTTAGCAGTGGTTTGGGTTGTAGATGTGTAACTGGAGGGCAATGAGTTCAGTGGGCATTTCTGTCACAATCTTGGGTAAACTAATTAACGTGGGTTGATTCACAAATGTAAGTCTAAAATTGTCAGCCACATACATTAATCAGTTTTCTATAGTCAAAACACAAGAATTAAAATCAGGGGATGTTGTGTTAAAATTGCTCCATACACTAGCTAGGCCTCATTTAGAATATTATGTACAGTACATTGTTGGTCATGACAATGCAGTGGATTACTTCAGTGAAACATGAACCAGAGGACTAGTGGAAACTACATGGAAGGTGTGTTTAAATCGGAAAACAGGAGGCACCCCTTTACCCAAAAGATTTTGGCAGTATGAATACCGATACCCTGGTTTCCTTCAGGAAATGGCTGGATGAGATCCTTGAATCAACTACCCACCTTATCTTTATACTGCCTAATTATCTACCTATCTAGTAACTACTATTACTCACAAAAAGGAAGATTACAACCAAGATTTTCCTATTTGAAGTCCCTCTTTTGGCTCTGTGTCCGATGAATTATTGGATGGATTAATCTTATTATATTAAGGTAGGACGGAAATAAATGGATATTCTCATATGGAGTTTTACACAGGCATACTGTCTGTGGAATTGTACAACCAGGTGTGGTATAATGCAGGGAGTGTCTGGTGTGGGGGGCCGAGCCCCGGATCAAGTAAGACGTGTTGCCGTGGAAACCACACCTAACGTGAATAAGTGAATGAACGGCAGATGTAGAAGTGGTTTAAAGGGGGAAAGATCCAGCAGGACTCGGGCCTTGCTGTGGCTGCAGTGGTGAGAGAACAAATGCGGAGGCATCACACTAAAGCTATCCCTTTGAAGGAGAATGCATGGGTATTTTTTTTGATTAAGCAGTTCGTGTACATCACCAATTTACCATGAAACACTGCTACGGAACCTCAACCTGAGTGGTCTATGCAGGAACATCTTTGGTTAAACTTATAGTCCAAAATGAATGACCTGCTTTGAATGGGAGGGACTCACCTGGTGTCACCTATTTATTCATGATGGAGGACAATTTGGGGGGGAAACTTTTTTACATAGGCTAAGCATAGGAGGCTAATGGACATGAAAAGCAAAAGCATCACTTTCTACTGTATATAGTAGTGTTATCTGTCTTCTCGGCAGCACGGGCATTCAGATTAAAATAAATGTGAGTCACTTCTTTGCCTCCCTGAGCCTCCGTAGGTATAAATCAGCTTTTATTTTGCACAGCCCCTCCCCCTGTTTTGGTTTTCCTTGAAACCCCTGAGTGCTGTCTCCTGATAACCTGTTTCATGAAGTAACACTGCCATTTTAACCTTTTCACGTTTTCACTGATTTCACGAGAAGTTGAGAAAAGAAGTTTTGAAAGTCACAGGGAGGCAGCAGTTTTTAGAGGGCTTGAGGATAATGAGAAAAAGAGCAGTTTCACTTCCCGCTAAAGCTGGGCACACAACCAGCTCAACACAACACAGCATGTTTGCTTATGTCTTTATGAATGCTTCCATATACATCTGTATGTTAATTCTAAATATCTGCTATATATTTGTTTGTACTTTTCATTTTCTTTGGGTTATTTTTAGGGTTTAAATAAACATGCAGTGCTGCTGTAAATGCTGTATAAAATCATTTAATTTCTTGATCAAGGGCACTGTGTGCCTGTCTTTCTGTGCCAGGGGAGAGAGGTTGTTGCTGCCGAGTTTCATTTTTGTTATTTTACTTATTCATGACCCTCAGGAGTAAAAGCAGAATGAAAATGGATGGAAATGAACCTAAATTTGCTTATTACATGAAAACTGACTTTTCTCTTTCCACCCAAGTATGTTTGACTGAAGTTCTTTCTTCTAACTGAAGGCCACTATTTTTCCTGATTAGTCCTGCTTTTGCTATAACCATAAATGGCTAAATGCATGTCTTGCAATTCCACTTTGCCCTTGTCTAAGATTTGTCTTACAAATTTTTAAGAAAGTCTATCTGTACTTTGTCACTCCACTTAGTCTTTGCTCACTGCAAGAAATTCTGTTTCACCTAAACATGACAATTTCAAAATCTTCTCCTGAACTAAGCCTAAAATCCCTTTCCTCCCAAGAAAATGACTTGAACTGAAATTATCTGTGTCATTGAAAACTTAGAGAATAAGCATTAAAATAAAAATATAATCAGAAGAACTGTTTACATTCAAAGACAAAGTGATAATCTCAAAGGGGAAAATAGGCTTTGTAGAAATGGCAAAGTCAGTAATCTTATTCACTTTGAAGGTGTATTATTCAGAGCAAAATTGCCACAGTATAGACTGCAGTATTCACTGAAAACTCAAGCACTACCAACATTATGAGGGCTTGCTGACAAAATGGCACTTTACACATAAGACTGAAACTGAGTTAACACTTAAGGAAAACCACAATTTTCCATACTGTAGATTTTGAGACAATTGTCAGTAGCTTAACACACCATGAGCAGCTCCTTATGTCTTTTTGAAGGTTTCTGTTCTGGCATTTACAGTGAAGTTAAAGGTGTGGTTTACTCATCTGAGGGTGAGACAGCTTAATGCTCATCTAGTTACCCACAAGGGCATGCCTACCTGTCATTCTGCATTTCGGAGCAGGTCCAAGGACAGATGCAATCGCAAAGTGACCTGTCCTTTAACCTGCAGTAACAAGGCTGTCTGCAGTGCCAAAGATCTAGGATTGATTCTTACTTCAGGCCCTCTACTTTCCAAATGTGGATGTACTTCAGTGGTTATTGAATTATCCCATCGCCCAATTCAGGGCCAGATGGGGTTTCTACTGTGAATATTTGTGTTGTAAAATGTTGTACTATACCATTCTAACAATTGAAATAGGAAAGTTTCAAATTTCTATTGACTATTTGTACTGTTTTAAATGATAACAGTCAGGTGAAGGTTCAGGGGAGAAGTGGCAGCTCCTCCTCTTCCTCAGTTTTTCAATTACCTCTCTCTACATTTAAATCCTGCCCACACTCACGATCAGGTCTACAACTTCGAGTTCCCTCCTTCGCCTTTGTCTTTTTTCCTCATTGCCTTTGTATCCAGGTTCCCTCTGGGGGTATGTGAAGCCCACATCCCCAAACTCAGCATGGCCGCGTCACCTCGACCCCTCCTGGGGAGGTTCTCACAGAGTGAGTCGGAGGGGACCCCCAGCCACATTGTTCTCAGCAGCTCTAACCTACTAATTCTTCTCCTCTTGGTCCCCTGAGTGCCCAGCTCCCAGTCGCTAGCCGGCGCCTCCCAAAGCGCCTCCCAGCGAGGCAAGGGAGTCTTCTTCTTCCCTTTCTATCCCATGATGCCCTGGCAGTCCAGCTCCCAATGACTCTCAATCAGGGGTGTTTATGTTTCCAGGCCCCGGAAGCTGCCGAGCCAGCAAACCCGAGCAGCACTCATGTTCCCAGTGTGGTTTGGGTACCACTTTACTAACCCCTGCTTCTTCCCAAGAATTACATCCAGTATGTCGTTGTAACGAACAGTTCTTTCCGGACCCTATGCGGACGACACAATCCGACGAAGTGGGGAAACACTGGGGAAACGTCATGCAGGAATACGGGGCTGAAGACAGGGGGGCGTGTCCAAGGTGCGCTGGTGCACGGGGGAGGTGTGGCCGAGGCGAACAATCCAAAAGAGTAGTCCTTAGAGAGAATCCAAAACACAAGGGTAAGTCCAAAACCAGGAGATCCATCAAAACGCGGAATTAAAACCAGAGGCCGGATCGGAACCGGCGGACAGGGAACAGGAACGGGAACCGAGATTAAAACCTTAACCGGACCAGGCGCTTCCAGGTCCCGGACTCGCACGGTACGGAAACCAGATGCAGAGCCCGGATGAGCGTCAACACCTGGCTTTTAAGGTGGGCTGGGAATAGGAAACAGGTGCACAGAATAAAGTCTCAAGTGAAAGGGCTGGAGCACCCTTAAGGAGGGGGGACTATAATCATGACAGTCGTGAAAGTCAAGTTAATAGCCTATGCCAAGACCTGTTTCACATCTTTCAGCTGAGGTGTCCTCTAGATCCATAGGACCTGCCATTCTGGTATTTACAAATGTGTTTTCATAAACATTAGACATTTAATATAATTAACATCCGCATTCTGTATGTCATTTATTTCAAATGTTCTTCATCCACACCCGTGGTATAGGAGGGTAATGCTCAAACCTCTATAAATACACAACAGATATATTTTTATAGTTTAATTTACTGATAGGTTTACTTTCATAGACTTGTCTGTGCCCAGGCACATTTCATTAGAATTTTGTGGTTATTGCAATTTTATTTCCATTTCCCACAAACAGCTTTCATAAGCAAATGCTTTGTGTGTTTCCATGACACACTTTTCACAGTTTTTACTCCAGGCATTTTCATCTCCAGGGGCACTATTCACACTACACTTCAAAGATACTTTTATTATTAATGATATTTTATTGTCCTGCTCTGTGATGGACTGGCATCACATAAAATGTGTAGTCTTGAATTCCACCCCTGTGCTTCTGGGATAAGCTCCAGGTTGCAACAACCTTTGCCAAGAATAAACAGCTTTCTAATAATGGATGGATTTTATTAACCTGCAAAATAAATATTTTGCATCCTGAAAGTTAATGGCAATATAGCATATTGCAAATCACACAAATGTGGACATTTAGGATGTGGTAACAAACATCAAAAGAACATAATAGACACCCCAATCTGCTTTTTAGGGTAAAATAGCTAAGGTAACCAAATCCAGCTACTGTAAGTGCTTACATTTCCACCTAAATGTGCCTAAGCACAAAAAATAGCAAGGCTTGTGTGTCCTCAAATAAAGATCAAAACTGATATAACAACTTCTTGGCTTGGTTTGTTTTCAATACTGGCATTCTCATGCAAGAGCCAGTATACTGGTGTCTTTTTCTGTAACCTTTTTCCCACCTTTGCAAATAATATTGTAACACATACGGCCGACATTGCAGGTGTTGCGAGCTGGTCTACCAGCGCGGTGATGTCACCGCCCTTCCCTGCGAATAGCAGGGACCTCAGCCGCCGGGCTGATGGGAGATTTCCCTTGAGCTCAACTGGCTGGGTCCCTGTTGAGTGACGACGGAGGCCCGGGTTTGAGTCCCCAGCGATGGGGGACCGACCTGAGGCGGGAGAGGCGAGGGTGCATACCCACGTGAACCCGAGAGCGCTACGGTATTAACCATTTTTACCATCTGCTCCTTTGAAAAATTCCACCATTCTGTCAGTCTAAACAGAAAGTTAGAATACAGGCAAGATTTCATAAGCCCAGTTCCAGAGGGCATTGGTTTTGCAGGTTTTCATTCAAGCACAACTCTTTATGATTTCATCAGACTATTTATTGGCTTAATTGCAACCGTTAAGTAGATTGTTCTAGTTCTTAAGGTTTGTAATTTAAAGATTCAAAAGTGCAGGATTTCAGTACTGGGTGTGGGGAACACCTTTTTCACAGTACAGGACAGAAAAGATCCAGCCATACCAAAAGATTTGAGCTTACAAGGAAAGAATAGTCACTGTTACACCTTATTATATACAGATGCACAATGAAAACAGTGTTCTAAATTGAACATCAACAGTTTATTTGGGCATGTATAGTGCTATTTATGTTTTAAATAGTGAGCAAATTGTTGAATGCATGAATAGTGTTGTCTTTTAGGATAACAAATGACTGAGCCGGGCACTGTGATTTCATAAAAATACTAGGTGTTCAGTGTTTGGCTTTTGAATTTACTTAGAACTGCCAACATGAATTGAAAATGAACCTGAAATAGCCACTCAGAAATGCTGTAATTAGAGATGAATTAACTAAAATTAATTGCAAACTGACAAACATGTTTTCAATAAAGCACTAAAAGCAAAAAATAAGATCATTTCCCAGCTGAGTAACCAAGTGAAAGTAGTCTGTAGTCAGCACTATTGAAAGTAACAAGTTATAGGCTTATTCCATGCTGAAAAGAGAAGAAAGAAAACATTTCAGCCGTGGAGCCTTCTTTAGGTGTGAGGGTTTTATTCAAGCACAACTCTTTATGATTTAATCGACTAATTATTGGCTTAATTGCAGCAGTTAAACAGATTTTTCTAGTTCTTCAGGTTTGTAATTTAAAGATTCAAAAGTGCAGGATCTTCTCACACCTGAAGAAGGCTCCACGGCCAAAACATTGTGTTTTCTTTCTTCTCTTTTTAGCATGGAATAAACCTATTACTTGCTCCTTTGTTGCCTACACATGCTGATGCAGCTACCCACCTGAATCATTGAAAGCAGTCCGTTTAGGATATCTGCTAGACAATGAGATGTTAGGTTTCCACCCTGAATGTCCCTTTGGACTCCCTTTGGAATTTCACCGGAACCACGCCCCCCCCGAGCAACAGTGCATCGTCAACATGCCCCCCTGTTCGTCTACCAGCCCCGAGTCTTCTTTCCCCCTGTTACGACCCCAAGTGTCTAGGGGTAAAGGGGTGTAATTTAGGATAATTCGTGGAAGCAGGTGGGTTCTGGTGAGGGACTTAGAAAGCATGACAACAAGGGTCAGTGCAAAAGTGATGATTTTAAGCTGAATAAGTGACTGGCTCACAATAGGACACAATAACACACAGGGGTAAGGAACTAGAGAAGTGACAAAGAAAAGAAAACAAACAAAATGCTGGAGCTGGTAATAAAGTGAGGGAAAGCTGACCTAACTACTGAAGAAAACCCGAAACACACAGTCTTTGGCGTCTTCAGCACCCTAGCTACCCTTCATTGACTACCCTAAACTATACAAGACAAACGGCACTTACCCGTACTAATAAGTGTTACTAATACAAAATCAACTAGGTGTGTAGAATGTACCCAACAACCTAAACTAACCCTACACACAAAAGTTCACACAAAAACACAAGTGAATTAGGAATACAAATAAGGGAAAATGACAGGAATCAACAGGAACAAAAGAACACAAAGGTTGGACATATAACACGTTAGGACAAGGTAATGGCAAAACAAGGATAAACACACAAACAAACTAAAGTACAAAGAGACAAACAGAAACCAACAAAACAACAAAAACGAAGCTATATGAAAACACACACACACAAAGCAAAACAACAAACCAACAAAGTCGAAGCAAAATCAAAAGCAAAGTGAAGTGATAACCAAAGCCAAGCAGGACCGAAGTCAAATGAAAGGCCTCTTTCTTCTGAAAACCTCCATGTTATATACTGAATAAGATGGACTCTGATTAAGTGAGAGGCTGATTGATGATTATGTCATATGGAAACAGGGGTGCAATGATGGACCATTGGGGGAGGGAGAACAATCAAAGGTCAGCAGTGTGGAACATAACAACAAAACACAGACCACACACTGGGATGTAACACTCCCGTGTTTATTGCTTATTATTTATTGCTCCCTTCCGGATTCTGCCGTCTGCATAGGGTCCTGATTAACGCTTTGTGACAGATCACACCAAGATGACGTGCAAAGATAGTAGAGAGTAACCCTAAAAGAACTGCAGCTGAAATTGCTGCCAAATGTGCTTCCACCAAAAATTGAGTTAATGGATCAGAATACTTATCATCATATTTAAATTATTTCTTGTTAGTCTATACTGACATTTACTGTAACTTATCTTACACTTCGAAGTCATCTGTCTGAGCATTCAGATTCTGTTTAAAACATTAGATTTTAAAAAGTCTGTATGCATCGTTTTGAAATTTTAGGAAGAGTTTGAATATTTGCTTTAGCACCTGCAATCATTCATTTCATGACACCTTTTTATTATATGGGTCAGCTGCTTCATGCAGTACATTTACAGTTGAAAAAGACTGCAGAACATATATTTTTAGAAATTCTGTTAATACAAGAAATAGATATTAAACATCATATAAACATCAAAAATCAAAAAAGAAAAGTGAAAAACATTTTCAGTCCTATTTTTCAGCTGAAATGGAGACTTTAATTGAACGTAATGATCGATGAGACACACTGTCCTAATTTTCCAGTGCAGTCTTTCAGAAGGTCTCACCTGTCCAGCTGACATATGGTATTCATATTTTTAGCAGGTACCATTTCCAAACCTAAAGAGCTTTCGGGGAAATTAAGAGATTAATTTAAAGGGTAATCAAGTCATTGCAGTCACAAATTTGTTTTATCTGCGGGAGACAGAAGGAAACAGAATGGCTGTAAAACACATCACTGCAATGATATTTAAACACCTGCCAGCAGAACCTATCAGTTCTCTCAGCTTTTGAAAAGTGGGCACATCAAAATGACTTATAGCAGAAGCTGGGAAAAAAAGCTGGCAGTACTGGAAGGGACATTTCTATGCAAATGTCGTTCATTGACCCGTGTGATTGACTATAAATAAATATCTTTAAAATCTTTTAAAATGCTTAGAAGCTTGTAATGTGCTTGTCACAGCTGATTGTCAGCTCTGTAGGTAAACAATATGACACATTGGAATATCAGTGTGTTAGGACTGTTTTAACACATGGGTGGAGGGCAGGAGCCAGCAGGTCTTTAGGTTGGAAACAGGACACCTTAAATAAATTCTCTTGATGTGAGTGTCATTGTGTTCTTGTCAGAAGTAGGCAATGTATTTTTTTATTATTCCCTTGTCTCGGGAGCTCAGCATCTAACAGTGCACAAATACTTCCTGACATCAAGCCACTTCCTTGTCTAATAAAAAGGGAATTACTTGTCAGGACATATTTTAGCACCAGTATTACAGCTAGTGATGAGACAACACAGAAATAATTGTTTTGCATAATATGGTTTCAAGAGAGAATAACAATTTCCCTCAAGTCATATGTCAAAATGATTTTCCCAATTTACAGTAATAAGATGTGAAATGTGGTCCAGACAACACACCGCATTTGATGGAGGACTTGACAGTACAATTTTTCCTAATCTAAAAATAAATTAAAGATGTTTTTTAGGTACCATGCAGTAAAAAAAAAACATCTGAAGTTCAGTTATCACAAAACTTTTATGGCAAATATGTTTCAGAATAACCTACTACTAATATGACGGCATCAGTGGCTATTATTCCTTCCAGCACTCAAAGAATAGTGTTGTATTTAGTAACTACTGTATGTTTTACTACTTTTACTTTTGCTTATGTGGCAGATATGTTGGCCTGTGTTCCTTCTAATCACAAAGAATTCCAAAGCTTTTTTTTTTCTTCAAAGCAAAATGTCACACATTTGTCTACTGCCCCCCAGAAATGAACAGTGCATGGATTGACAAATTGGTGAGCTGTTGAGGTATAAGACACACAAAAAATATTGCAATCTCTAAGGAATGTAGTATTCCTAAAAGACTGAACACACTTTGATTATGCAGATCTTCAGATCCTGCACAATTGTCTGCTATAACATTGCCCAGGGTGTGTAAATACAAGTGACAGAGCCATCCATTCATGACTGTTATTTTCATGTTAGCTTGTTGAGGACTGTTTGCAGATGGATTCTTTGGTTGGCAGGTAGTGTACTGGCTGTTGCAACTGCTGCCTGAAGGCAGCTACAGAGGTGAGTAATCCTGATCCATCTGCATTCATGGACACTGTCATGATTGCATATACGATTGCAATATATTGTATATGTTTACAGTGCCAACCATATTATCGCAGAAGAGCTAGTCCTGGTAGCCTGAAGCATACTCAGGATTGGACAATTACTGTGGCACAGTCTTTCTGGTTAGGAATTTGCAACTAGTTAAAAACAGAACAATTATCATTTGTTCACTTGTGGAGTTCAGGTGTTCACATATGGGATGTTCACATGTGAAAACGTAAGACAATAGGTTTTTAATTCACTTTATTTCGTCATGCAGTTTCTTAGTGGGGCAGTAAACCTACTATTTTCTTAGGTTTGTAAAATGGGTGGTGGACTTTTTGTGGTGTCAAATATCTTCAAAAATCTTCCTGTAAATATTAAAAAGCTACTAGTATTACAAAAAACAGTCTCCTTTTGTATCTGTTAAATGCAAAAGTGTTTTATTTTGCTAGTTCACTAAGTCCAAACACAAAGCAAAGCACCTAACAAAACTGCAAAGCAGAACACAGCTACAACTATTCCAGAAAAAATCTTTGTCATTGTAATTAATTGCAAGTGAGAATATCACTATATTATATCGAATAATCAACACAAAATACAGTATAATTTAGAGATAGTGGAATACTAAACATTTCCTCTGCATATTTTTCCATCCAAGTAGATTAATAATAAATCGATTCATTAATGCTGATTGTGTAGCAATCCTGTCTAGTATTTGACTGTCCCACTTAACATTTCTGAGGTAATACTCTGGGATTAACATCACTTTATTAACCCTTTACAATTTCTTGCATTAGGAATTATCTGCATTTTGTAGCAGAATATAAAGAAATGTCCTTAAAAACAGGTACGTCATGTAGTTTTTATAAGGATACCTGCAAATTACTGTGTACAAAAATCATTTTGTGCCAGCATGTTCAGCATTAGAAAATATACCTGTAACTATCATGCTGGAGTCGTTGTAGGGAAGGGTTTATTAGGTGGTCTCAGAATAAGACTTAAGTTTGAATTATACCACAAATTAAATGAATTAGAAAGGCTGCAGACAGTTGTCTATAGATAGGGCTTATTATCATCATCCCACCACAAATAAATTAATTAATTCCTTTAGGGAGGACAGCACACGTTTGACACAGATCTAGGAAAATCAGCTTTTACAAATCCTGTAGCCATCAAAGAGGACAGGGGGATGAGATAAACTATTTCATTTCTATTATAATTCTAGTTTTCCCAAGCAATTTGCTGCTGACAGTGGTTGAGGTTAAATAAAAGAAGACACTCTCAGCTTGCATTACAGGCAGGTTCTTTATTCCAAATCACAACCCACATTACAAACAAATCACTTGGACACAGTGAAGGCTTGCAGAGAGAAGCAATGGAAGTCTAATAAAAGGAAATGGACTGACCATTCTGAGCTTAGCTACATGACTAGTGTGGCAGAAGAAATCCTGCTGGTTATGATATTTCCCAATTTCAAACCAAAGTTGCAGACCTACAGTGTGTAATAAAACACTACAAAGAAGTCTTTTGTAGCAGAAGAGTAACTTTATTTTTAACCGTTTAGTTATTTTTTGCTTCAGAGATGATTTTAGACAGGATTCTAGGAACAGCTCTCATGTGTTAGCTCATGTAAACCTCCTAGTTGAGCTTTACTTTGTGTGTATTGCCCCTTTTGTTTCTTTTCTTCCATATTTTTGCCAGTGCTCTGAGTTGATCTATGACAAGGGTGCGCTGGAGCGTTTCATTCCAGCAGACTTCATGGCTCAAACTAAACTAATCAATTTCTCAGCACCTGGAACACTTTTGATATTACCATTAAAGTAGGCGTGTTGTCAATTTAGCACAGATAATTTAAAATGATCGCAGCTCGTGCTTCCCATCTTAATTGAACTAATTCAATTGCTAAGTTGATCCAAACTCATGTTGTCCAAGCCTTTACATATTGTCAAATTAAGGGTGACCAATATGTTTCCTTATCTACAGCATCAGAATTGACCACCCTAATCTATACCAAACATGTTTGATTACACTTACCTGTATGTGCTTAGGTCTATAGCTAGAAAGTGAGCAACACGTGAGCAACACTGCAAAATTCCCTGTGCTTGCTATAAATAAATTTTAGAATCCCCTATATTTTTCCAATTTGGAAAAAAAAAAACAGACATGAACTAGCTTGGATCAACTGAGATACTTCAGCCCAAAGACTTAAAAAGCCTGATCAAAGCCTGTAAGCAGTCATCTTTGGTCACAGACTAAGACTAAGCATCAGATATTCAAAAGCAAAAATAATTTTTACCACCCTAATTGGTGAAAATGGCCCTGTCCAGTCCTAGTGAAAGGTTTTTTGAGAATTTGCTTCCTTAAAATATTTGTTTTTGTTTTGTTATCAAGCAATAATGAATTATGTGGTTCTTTTTTGTATTCATGAGCATGAACACAAAATCAGATCATCTAAAAGACTGGGAATTAATGTTCTGCTACACCTAACCTCTTGTTTTGTGTATCTAATGTACTTTTCCAAGATGGTATTGTAAAAATGTAAAAGATAAATCAGTAATTAAGGTAATAGTCTGAAAAAGCATTTTAAATTCCAGCACCTATTCTGAGGTGTTACCTTGTCTTACAATAAGCTCAAATTGATAACCAAAAGTCCTGTAACATAATTAATAGCTTTGTTTAATTTTTTCTGGTCAGTAGAAAAATAAATCTTCTACTGAAGATATATTTCCAGGTCTTTGTATTTGCTGTAATGAACTTTGGATAAAGTAAATTACTTAAATTTAGTTTTAAATTTCATCCATTAGATAAAAAATCATTTGTTGCTTTTCAGTTATCTAAAGCTAAATTGTGAAATTCATGTTTGGGACGAAAGTTAAATACAAATAAATTGTGTATTATCTGTGTTGATATAATCATCACTATAATGATAAAATGAATTGCTAAAATCCCAGATCTTTGCCTTTGAGGATAATTTCAGACAATTTACCTCTTCTAAATTTTAACTATTGCAGAATACCGAAGAATACCGTAAATGAGAATACATTTTAGGCCAGTGTAGGGATAGGGTTAGAAAACCCATTAAATGTTGACTCCGGTTATAATTTTGGTTTCACTTTAAATGAAAAACATTAAGAGAGTTTGCCCAGTAGAACAGGTTTACTTTCAGCTTTTGATCTGACTCAGTTTTGGGATACAATTAATGAACAGTGCAATATGCAATACAAGCGGCCAAAAGTCTCTGGAAAAAACATTGAAAAGCAAATTATTACTCATCCTAAAGCTGACTTGGGCCCCAAAATCCAGTGCTCACCTTAAAAATTGTGTAAGTAGTGTGTGAATGCTTACCCTAAACCTACCTGGGGTGTCAACTGAGCATTTCCACGAACTCTATCTGAAGTTCTCTGGGCATAGGATTTTGACATATTCCCTAAACCAAAAGGAATGAGTGGGACGTAATCCAGACCATTGATCAAAGCTCTTGCAATTAAATTAGATTTAGTAATGCTTGGTGATGACTTTTGATCCCACTTGAGTTTCAGGAAACAACTACACAGCGGTGAACCGCATAATCCAGGCCCCAGAGAGTTTCTGAAAAAAAAAATGTTCAGATAGGACTACAAAACAACTCGTCCTAAACCTGATTTGGGCCCCATAATTCAGTGCTGAGCTTTTCTAAGTAGCGTGTGAATGCTAACCCTAACCCTAGCTGGGTTGTCAACTGAGCATTTCCCCGATCTACAGTATATCTGAACTTCTCTGGACAGAGGATTTTGACATGTTCCCCAAAGCTAACGGTACGAGTGGGACACAATCAAGACCATTGATCAAAGCACTTGCAATTCATTGAGACTTAGTAATGCTTGATGACATCTTTGTATCCAACTGAATCAGTTTCGGAATATAATTTCCACGCGGTGCACCGTGCCAACCAGGCCCCAGAGAGTTTCTGAAAAAAATTTCAGATAGTCCTACAAAACCACATGTACTAAACCTGACCTGGGCCCCAGAATCTAGCGCTGACCTTAAAAGTTGTCTAAGAAGTGTGTGAATGCTAACCTTAACCCTTCCTGGGGTGTCAACTGAATTTTACCGCAATCTATATCTGATTCTCTCTGGGCATCGGATTTTGACATGTTTCACACACTAGGGAGCGCTTCTTGACCTCTTGGCTCAGATCAGGAAGTACATGGCCTGACCGCGGCTTGACGACTGGGTTGGATGAAAGAAGGCATCGGGAGGATCAGAGGAGAGGAGTGTGACAGCGGAGCAGACCAGAAGGAAATGACCTGGAGGAGAGAAGTTGATGGCCATGAGTTCCTCTGTTGGAGTTTCCGAGATGTCGGCTGCTGAGGGAGATGCTGTTACGGAGGCGACTGGGAATCCTGCTTCCAGAGAAGTACAGATGAGGGACACAATACGTTTTATCCTGAAGGATCGTGAGAAGAAGGACTTGTTGGACAGATGGACTTTTGGAAAAGGTATATTGTTTACATTTTTGGATTTGAAGATGATGGATGTTTCCAGCTAAAGGGGTTTGGGATGTTACTTTTGCTTCTGTTGAACTTTGTGTTTTGGTTTGGAGGAAATTGGAGACTTGTAAGAATGTGGAACCATTGAATATATTTTTTGAGCCACTTTTTGATAGAGAATCTTTGTTTATTCAGTTATTTAATCATTTTGTTCTGGAGGACGAGATCTTGTTTTTTCTAAACAGATGTGTTGATGTCCAAGGTCCGGGTATCAGGATTTTAGACACAGAAGAGATCTGGACAGGCAAGAGGTCATTTTTAGTTAGTCTCCGGCCCAATGCTGCGCAGTTCAGGGGGTGTTACACCCACCAGTGTCCTTTTCTATAGGACTGAATCGGGGTTATTTGTATTATTTGGGTCAGCCGACAGGGTGTCGGAAGTGTGGGCACAAGGGCACATAGCTAAGGATTGTGTTGACATGGTGTGTTGTCGGTGTGGAAAGGTGGGGCATGGGGTCAATGAATGTACCGTGGTAATGACCTTTAATCTTAATGGGAATAATGATCATTTGTACAACAAACGCCCGAAGAGAGATAGGTCTTTTGCAGCAGTTGTTACCACAGTAGCAGCATTGGGAAGTACGGAGTTGTGTGCAGGTCAGCCTATAAGGGTAAAGGTTAGGAGACCAGAAGAGGGACTTACCATGATGGCAGATGTGGAGGGACCAGTTCTGAGCTTCCTGTCAGCTGGGGGGACAAGGAGATGGAGGAGGATGGACAGTCACCTGCGATGGAATGGACTATCCCAGAAGAGGAAACAAAAGTGGAAGGATTCAGCTAGTAGTGATTCAGAGACTGTGAAACGGCTGAAAGGAAGTGTGGAAAGTGACCTTGGGCTGACAAGTAGTAACTGATTTTCATGATTATCAGTTCCTGGAGGTGGGGAGGAGGAATGTAGTACTAAGGGAGAGTCAGTGATGGGGTCAAAGCTTGGTGGTGAGAGTGTGAGTGGAAGGGAAGAGGGGGGGACTCAAAGTAAAGGACCTGGGGAGGGTGGAGGGAAGAAAGTGGATACTGGAGGGAGGAAAAAGGAAGGTGAAAGTGTGGGAGAGTCTTTGGAGGGGTCAAAGCCTGGTGGTGTGGGTGTGGGTGTGGGTGTGAGTGGAGGGAAAGATGGGGATCCAGGAGGTAGGAAAATGGAGTCAAGTTTTGATTCGGGTATGAGTGTAGGAGTAGGGGGGATGGGGGAGATGGGGGGGGGGGGGAGTGTGTGGAAACTGGAGGTGGGATGGTTGAAGGTAGAGATGTGGAGGAGTCTGTGTCAGGGTTTTAGCCCAGAGGTGCATGTGTGGGCGTGAGTGTGAGTGAGAAGACTGGTGCTGGGGGGGTGAAAGAGAAGGGGACGAGTGAGAGTGAATCAGATAAGGAGAGTACACGAGGGAGGAGACGTGTGAAGGCGGATGCTTGTAAGTTGTTGTTTCTGGCAGAATTTATTACACTCTGTGAGTTGGAGCCTGGGAAGAACCCACATTTCCTGAAAAATTTGGATGTGGGTGATTTGGAGGTCAAGTATCTGGCGGTAGTGTTGCATGCTAGGTGGAAGGGGGGCAATTTTCTGTGTTTGTATGTCACTGGATATGCTGTGGAATGATTGGAGGAGTATGTTACTGAGGTTGTGGAAAGAGCGAGGCAATTTGTGCCGGGAAAGGTGGAGGAGGGGAAGGGGAAGTAAACTCTGTGACTGCTTTGTTTTGGACAGGGATATTTGTGTGGTGTTTGGAATAGGGGAGGGATGGGGTTTACAATGGGTTAGGAATGGGTTTGGGAATGTTTGGTGCTTGTTTGTAGGATTTGTTTATCAATAGTTTTTGGATGCGGTGGGAAGAAGTTGGTTTTGAGGATTGAGGTAGGAGGTCTTTTTTTGAATGATGGGCGGAGTTATGGTAATGAGGCAATTCTTGTGTTTTGAGACTTATTTTTGATAGTTTTGTGTTAATTGTTTAATGATGGGATAATGCTCTGTGAATTATTTTGGGGTCTTTTGTGTTTTTGTGTAATGATGGGATAATGTTTGGGTTTGCGGATTGTTTTGGATGGTTGTGTATTATTGTTTAATGCGGGACAGTGTTTGATTTCGTGTGTTTCATTTTGACAAAGTTTAGTTGAGTTCAGTTTTTAAAATTGTATTTTGTTTTGTTTATTGAAATGTGTTAATTGACGATTGTGTGACTATTGCTTTGTTTAATTTGTTTTGATACAATAAATACATTTTAAAAAAATGAGTGGGAAACAATCAAGACAATTTGATCAAAGCTCTTGCAATTAAATGAGATTCAGTAATGCTTGGTGACAACTTTGGATCCCACCGAGTCAGTTTTGGGATACAAAGACTGTGCGGTACACCACACCATCCAGGCCCCAGAGAGTTTCTGACCAATAAAATTCAGATAGGACTACAAAATAATCAGTTTTGGGACAAGCAGTCAAAAGTCTCCAAAAAATGTTGACGATAGGAACAAGTTAACACTCGTCCTAAAGCTAACTTGGCCTCCAAAGTCTAGCACTGAGCGTAAACAATTCTAAGTTGTGGAGAAATGTTAACTAAGTGGGGTTTAATTGAGCAGTTTCACAATCTGCCACTGAAATCCTCCAATCAGAAGTTTTGAAACTGTTGCTATAACCTCAAAATATGCATCTGAAACAATCCAAACCATTCATGAAAGCTCGAGGAAATGCATCTTTTATCATTTTTTAACCTTTTCGATCTGCTGAAAATCATAGACATAAAATGGAATTTAACTTTTCAGATGATTGATATTTAAACAGTTTAGGGGTTAGGGTTAGAAGAACCATTAAATGCTGACTGCAGTTATACTTTTAGTTGCACTTTAAATGACAAAATGAAGAGTGTTTACACATTAGAACAGGTTTTCTTACTGCTTTTGATCTGGCTTAGTTTTGGGATACAGTTAATCACTGCAATATTCAATACCAGCAGTGAAAATTCTCCAAACAAAAAGTTGCAAATAGGAGCAAATTAACACTCATCCTAAAACTCTCTTGGGCCCCAAAATCCAGAACTGGGCATAAACATTTTCTAAGTAGCGTTAGAGTGCTAACCCTAACCCTACAATATCTTCAGAAATGAAGTGGGAATTTAAATGTAATCAAAATTATTTTAAGAAGAATTCTTAACAAAATCATAAGTGACACTTGCATTCCTTGTATCCATTAGTTATTTTGTTATTAACTGAGTGCTGAAACCATTTTGTTTCTTCAGTGTTTTGAGACCTGAAATCTGTCTTTCTTTGGTTGTGGAGAAAAGTGGGAATGTCTGGTTATATATTGACTGATGTTGGGAATTTTAAAGGGTACACTTCCAGCTTTTAGAGCGGAATAATAAAATACCCCTGGTTATTATGAACCATTAGTGAAGTGATGTGAGAGATGTTAGTTGACACAAGATATATGGGTCCCATCTAATCCATTTGTGCTGTGCACAGGAGTGGTGTGTTTTGTCCATATTTTTATATTGCGATGTTTATGTGAGCCTTTTAAAAGATGCTGTGGAGGCTTTGGTCCAGTGAAATACCAGTCCTTTTTGAAAACAGTGAAAAGCCCCTTTCTTACAGAACTATTGTGTAACCATGGTAGCTGGGGTGGAGCTGTAACATGGTTCATATACAGGAAAGAGAAAAATAACACCTTTGACATGAACAACTAATTTACAGCAGCTATTTGTATTTGTTAGCAGTATTAACAAGATGCAGATAATGTTTTATTTTTTGTAAGTTTTGAGTTTCTAAAAATTATTTGCATTGTTAGATGCAATCTTATGATTTTCTCATTTGTTGTAGAAATATCTTTACCCGAAATGCGGCAAACATTAATACAGATGTTTTGGGGAGGAGGTCCAATGATAACACCAAAGTGTTCTGAGGTCAGATAAATGGATGGAGCGATGGGACAATTTCTCTTTCTAGCAAGGACTCTGTTCTGCACTATTCAGGAAACACAATAACACACATTAATGTGGACAAAAACATCAGAGAGAACTGGACTTGTTTCTAAATATAATGGACTGGAAAAGCATGAAAAGATAGAGGTTGCAATGTTCATAGCAGAACTGAGCTGGGAAGGGTGGAATCATATATCACCATAGTATAAAAGATCTTTATAAGTTGGCATCTTCTGATCTTGAACATGCCCTCGAGCTTAGTAAAGAATCCTATTATTTTTTTGTGTGTAGGTGTATATCTGTCATCTTCTGCAAAGAAAGCTAGTCACAGGAGTTTGCCTGTCAGACAGACTTACCTAAAAAAGACTGGTAATGCATTACCCTCCTGTCAAGTTCAATGTCCATGGCAAATCAACTGTCAGGGAGCTCAGAGAGATCTTCACCAAGTTGCTAAATGAATATGACTTTTAGCTAGAAAACATGCTCTGAGAACTCTGCTCACCCAGTCTCCTTAATATAGGACATCAGAAAAGGTTTGCACAGCTTGATGTTAAGGTTTATCCCTAACTTGCTGAACAATAAACCAGTAACACACAAGCATAGAACTAAGTAACTGAAACAGACAACAGTTAAAAAAATACACAAAGATATTAGATTTTATTATTGTGAAAACATTCTGGAAGTACAGTATGTTAAATGATCATACAAGTACAGAATTTGAAGTAGAAGTATCTTTCTGAAGTGGTGTACCAATAGTTAAAGTGATCACACATTCCTTATCATCACTACTGTAGTCATCACATGATTAAGTTCAAAATTGTAAATCTTGGCACAGAAATGTATTGATAGCTAATACAATGAAAATGTACCAGTGGGGGCGGGGTTTGATTCTCAATGATCTTTACAAATCCCTTTTGCTTTCTAACCATAGCAGGGTCACTTGTCATAGAAAAGCTTTTCCCGATGACAACTCTTCCCTCCTCAAAATGCTTCTGTGTGTCTCAAATAGGCGGGCCAATAGAGGTAATTCTTTTATTGTCTTAAAGATTGTCTTTACGGGGTCAGTTGATTAAACAAATGATGGGCAACAATTAAACAAAATAACTAAACAACTGAGAAAAGCTTCTTTTATATAGTTCCCATCTGTGAAGGGTTGTCAGTGGGCTATTTCGTAACGTTCCTCAGTGGGGAAGGTCCTTCTTGTCACGATCGTAAACCCCTCCTCTTAAGGACGCTCCAACCTTTCCTTGTTTATTCTTTATCTCCTGCCTCCGGTTCCTGCCACTGTCCTATAAAAGCCAGACGTTCCTGCCAATCTGGGCTTAGCTTTGGAAGATGGACGTCCAGAAGCCTGCCTACCTGCAAGTCTTGGAGTGACTCGATGGCATAGGCTTCACAACGGCGTCCTGACCATCTAGGTCCGGGACCGGGAGCGCATGACCATCATAACCACCTTTTATTCCCCCGACCCTTCGCCGGATCCTGCTCCGGCTTTTAACTTCGTTCGTATGTGTCAGGATGGATCACCCGGCTTAGGACATTGGCTTTCCTAGGGTATTCTAATGGACTCCCTTGGACTTGTTTGCCCTGGACAGACCCCCTGAACACCTGCGCATCTTGGACATGCCCCCTGTTATTTTTCCAGCCATTATCCTAGTCTTTATTCCCCGTGTTTTCTCACTCCCTTCTAGATTGTGCTGTCTGCATAGGGTCCTGAAAGACACTTTGTGACACTTCTGTGAAGTCCAGCCCAAGTATATTAATCATCTTTAATATACCTTTACTGCCTGGAGTGGGGACAACCACAAGGCCAGGATGCCCAGAGGCTTATTTTCTCCCATCGGAAGTTTATGTTTTCCTCTCCACCAGGCTCACATGGTCTTGTTACAGTGCCAACCTCTCTACTGCCCAACAACTGCCCAACAGATCAGTCTTCTCCTTCAAGCCAGCACCTCTATTCCCTCATTAGAGCCACCTTTTCTTTCACAGTGCAGCTGTTGCTCTCGCTATACTTGTTTAAAACACAAGAACAACAAAACACCCAGCTCACAGCAATAGTTTACAAAGCTGCTCCTCCAAAAAATGTAGGTATCTTGTCCCTTGGCATCAAACGCTTACAGTGCAGGATACGCAACACTTTTGTTCCCTACCTTTGCCACAGCTCTCAGCATCTATCCCCACTGATAAATTCTGCATGCTTTTCTAAGTGAAGCATTTCCTGACTCAAGTCAGAAATGGGACATCTTCCATTCCGTAAGCTACGTGTAGATGAGTCATGCCAAAGACTTTACACTTACAGTATGTTGTCTCTCTATCAAATACATTAGGATCTAACCGAACAACCAAAAAGAAGTTAATAACAGAAGTTTGGGAGGAAGATGAGATCCTAAACTTTTCACTCACCTACAGTACGTATTTAAGTCTCATACCCAGGTCTTTGAGTGTCTCTCTCTCTCACCCCTCCCCCTTCCCACCTACACCCTCGCAGCAGACTCCCTAGTTCAGTTTTCACAATAGTAAGGTGGAGGTTTGGGCGGCCTATCCGTACAGGTAGGCTGCTATTCCCTTGGCTAGTCCAATAACGCCAAATACTCTGATAAAATTGTATCCTTCTGTTGTATTCATTAGGATCTAACTAAACTACTGAAGAAGACTATTTTACAAACTAGCCTTTTCACAATTTAAGTGTATAGGATGCTATTTTAAAGATTTTGTACTTTGCATTTTTAGTATTGTGATTAGTCACTGTACATTTGAACCTGGATATTTTTTTCCTTCTGAATGAACATCTATGGGATGTTATTATATTTTTTTCCGGATACAATGTAAAATGACAGTGTTCATCTAATCTATTTTCAATGACAAATTATTAGCTAAAAATGACTTTTACCTCCTTGACTTCACTCTTCACAATCACAGAGGATGCTCTTTCATGTACTGTAGTTAGTGCAGACCCCAGACCTTTGCTTGCTTACTCTGTACACTAAGACCATTTTAGAGTACTACTTTTGAACTAACTTTAAAATTAGTGAGAATTAATGCAAGTGCTTTGGCACCAGTGCAATTTTCCTCTCAGGCAGAAGATTCTGACACTCTGACACACTGATACTCTAATTCAGTGTTGGTGTAGATACTCACAGGACTTACTAAGTGCTTAAGCGGTGGCTGAACAACTGACAATCCTTGGTTAAGTGCCATCAACAGTTGTTGTCATTTGTGCTGCTACTGGTCAAAACAACATGATTGAGGTTGTTTCCCATTTGGGGGGCTTTTGCTCTGTATTTGGAATTTTGCTGGGTTTCAGCTTTTCTTTAAGAAATGCAATGCAAGTCCTTTTACTTGTTGAGTCCTCTGGTAGCAGTACATAACAGTACATTGAAGAAGTTCAAGTAGGTACAGTAGCTGCGTCAGCATGCATAGGCTGCAAAGTAATGGGTTTATTCCACACTGAAATGAAAAGCAAAAATGCTTTGGATATGGAAGCTTCTTCAGGAGACTCACCGTCTTTTCTTTTACTTTCAGCATGGAATAAACCTTTACCTGTTCCATAACACTACATTGCCATTTTGAAAGTTACACACCTGCACTAACTGCATGAAGTGAGCTCTTAGGGAGAGTTAAAATGTTAGAGATAAGGTGATCCTGATGCAGTGATCCAGTGAATGTGTGTACATTTAATCCCTTGTCAGTGTATCAGGATCAAATATTGCTGATGTTAATAAAAGCAATGTAGGATTTCAAATTAAAACCTTTTTTTTCCCTTTCAATATTGGAAAGAATACAGTTTGAATTGATATATTTCATTACATCCAGTAAATCAACGCTTATTACATCATACTTTGAGACTTGAAATTAAAACTGTTCAAAATGTGAACATATTACCTCCCACATAATTATCTGAAACCTACTTCTTTGCTGTAGAATCAAGCAAACCAGACAACTTTAGAAACTGCAAGTTTTTTTTTTGGACAGTTTAATTAAAGAAATCTGCTTTTCTTGTTTTTTCTTACTTTAGTCTGATGTACCAAGCCAAAGAACATTTGATTCTCTATTGGACTGGGGTGTGAAGCTGTCTTTGTGAGATTGAGCTGTGTAATAATTACAATTAACAGCAAATAAAACAACAACAACAAAACTGTCAGCTGCACACAAAGAAAAAATGTGGTATTCCAGCAATTAAAAGTCTTTTTGTAAAGTCAGGATGTTTCATATTTTGCTTAATCACTGCCTTCGGGTAACTACGGAATTGTATAAACTAGCAAGTTTAATTGCTTTTTCTGTATTTCCTAATTCCTTTCAGACAATTTATGTGCATGTTTAAAAACCAAATGCTTGTTTGAAATGTGACTAATTCTAAAGTATATTCTCTATCTTTTCATTTCACCACGTTGACATACTAGTACAGCAAGTACTATTCGCTCCCCAGTCGGAGATTACAAAGAAGTCAAAAAAAGAACAGAGGGCTTAAAAAACTGCTTGAAAGAGTATAGAGCAATTGAGCATGACTTACAACATAGAAAAGCCACAGGCCGGTCATTGCAATACAGTGATCATGGTTTATTTTTACTCTGAACATACCGCATGCAGGTGAACAATGCAGGTGCTCCTTCTAAAAAAACAATTGAAGTTCAAGAAGGGGAAAATTAAAGCACACAGCACCACACAGTTACATTCTAGTATCAAATTGATCACATTGTAGAGCTCAGCAGGTTAAACAGAAACCAAATTGAGCCCATGAACCTTGCCGAGCCTCTGTTCTGCCCTCGTAAGCATCAAACTCCAAGTGGATGAAATTCATCCTGCCCCTTTCTGCACACAGCTTAGAGGTGCACACTGGAAGGAATGTGAATCAGTTACTGAAGTGCTCTTATCAATCAAGAAATGGCCTGCTCTGTGTCACTGAATGGCAGTCTCACACAGAACTGGGCAAGATAATCCTGCTCACCTAAACAACCGAAGATTACAGTTTATGTGGTATTCTGCCACTAAGGATAGAAAGCCTGTCATCAGGAAAAAAAGGATTTTTACATTTTGCAGCAGTGTTACACAGAACCTTTACCAAATAGTAAAATCCATCTGTAAATCTGCTCATGTTTTTCCTACAGAAAAGCTAAGTTAGTTTCCTCCTAGAATAAGGACTGATAAATGTTATATCACACACAGCATTCCAGCCTTAAACGCACCTGACTTTAACAATGGGGTCCATAGTGTTGGGAAAAATCAATTTTCTTTCCCTACACTCTTTGTACAGTATAATAATCAGATTCAGCTGCACTGCACATGTACTGTATTGTACATACAAGGCATGTATTGTCCTAGCAGCACCGACAATAACAGAGAAATGTTTTTTTTAACAGAAACTCAAGAAGATGGTCAAATCCTAATCTCGACTGCTTCTACTCTCCTATATATATACTGTATATGCTCCTGAGATATGTCTTTCTGCCTTTGTGCACTTCTTTCACACCCATCTCACCACGCCATCTACTCTCAGGCAGCTCCCTAGCTCATTCCTCGTGAACGTGCGTGTGTGGAGGTGGGGGAACAGTCAGACTGCCATTCCCTCAGCTAGGTGAGATATGCTAAAAAACTTCAAATGGCTTTCAATAATCTATCTCAATTATTAGGATCTGATCAAACACAATGTGATGTGGAGTATGTAAAAAAAAGAAATAACCTAAGATATAAACTACTAACTAGGGGCCATAAAAACAGATCCGTAAATATTATTTTTTGCATGTTACTTAAGAAGAAGATTTCAAAAAGAAGATGTTGAGTATTAATCTATGTGAAACTCCATCTGTAGGGCAGTTTCTTATGTGAAATAAAATAAATGTGGGGGAAACTTGGGAAGTTTAGAGGTTACGTTTTCACCATTAATATTTGTGAAGAGATACAGTAAGTAGCTTTCATGTAGCAGTGATGTTACCTGTTTGTGCAGCTCTGCTAAAGGTTTTCTCAAAATTGTTTTAGTTTACGTGTGCTCAAGCACAACAATAAATTCCCATGCACTCACTGGCCAAAATATTAGGACATGTCATATCAATCCAATAGGCTCTGCTAGAAACTGAACAATACGTGGTTGGTTTGGAGAGTAGGAGTTCAATCAGATCTCTCAACCAGAGCAATCCCCAGATTGTTACTCTGATGTGAATGACAGTATGTTTAAAATATTCAATAAGCATGAACACAAAGGATTGTGGAAGTCTCGAACAAGCTCCCAAAACATGGAACAACATGGAGCTATGTTGTAGAAGCTGACTGATTTATTATGATTCAATCAATCACTGGACATGATCCTTGGATCAGTTAACTACTAGCAACCAACTGAGCTTAATGGGATGAATGATCTCCTCTCATTTGTCTTATCTTTCTTTCGCTGAAAACCTAGAGGAACTGGCGGAACATGTATTTAAATCTTTCACACCACTGTCCTCTTCGCTGCCTCGTGTGAATGTATAGTGATGTCATGTCATTTTCCAAACCGTTTTATACCACACGGTGTCGCGGGAAGCCGGAGCCTACAGGGCAAGTAACGAGCGCAAGGCAGGGTGCACCCTGGACGCGGCGCCAGTCCATCTCCGTGAACGTTAGTAATAATCTCAAAAAGTCACAAACAAGGGGAGCCAATTGGCCTTTCTAGCCCATTTGGTAATTATTTGCTAATTAATCCGAAGACCTCAGCTTGCTGTTTCTTGTAAGAAACTTCACCAACATTGCTGGATAGCCTGTTCCGCACTCTCACATAGTGCATAAAGAGCCTCTCAGAAAAAGACAAAGAAGTTCAGGGAAGCAGCGCTGGTGCACAAATAGGATATCGATTTTGATTTGGAAAATGTTTTAACTCCTTGTGATATAAAATGCTATGTCTGTCAAGCATGCGCAATCCAGACCTGTTGGTTTTGGCGGGGGTGCCTAATTTTTTGTCCAATCAATGGATAAAAATGAAACATGTTAACATACCTGTAAAAATCTTTTTTGTGTGATTTTCTTTGTCATTGAATATAATAGTTGAAAACCTGATTTCAATAAAACATTGTTTAACTTACTGTAGGTGTGGTGCCATGTCATTTTCTCAGCTGTGTTACAATATATGGCACTGATATATTATTGCATTAATATATTATATTGCAACCTTAGTGCCAGACACAAAGGAGCTGGTTTCAGCAGACTGGTCAGTCACTAGTATGTGCTGACAAATTTGCCTGTGATCAAATTGCTAGTCTTCCACAGACTATAACAATCCATCCCATATTGCAACACTTCTTCATGAATGAATGGAGAATAGAAATACTATACCAGTCTGTGTATTTCAGTAAAACAAACTTTGGCTGTCATAAGGACTGTACATTGCACCTGTATTACTATCTAGCATAGTGAGAGCAATCAATCATGAATGGGTGGTTTGAAAAGAAGACACAATTGACTTGTTATTTAGTATCCTTAGCAACATGAATTACGTGAATGCAGAGAAAGTTTTGTACCTTTTAAATCCCACTTCAGTTCTTCAGTTTAATGTATGCATTATCACTTCAAAACTGTTTTAGTAAGCTTCATCCTGGTGTGCAATTCACTGATCATTTTCATTCGTGTGAACTTCAGGTTCTAGCAACATGACAGAACCTTTGCAGCTGGTTGCAGTGATGTAATGTGGTAGCAACTGGTTTCTGAGACATCACGTTTAGCTCTGTGAGAGTTAGGTGTTCATTATTCTTTATAAGGAGTACAAAATGTGTCTGGTTTTGCCATGATTATAATTATCGAAATGACGTGAAACACACTGTGATGTTGACATAACATGCAGCAAACTGAAGTACAGTAAATTAAAGATGCCAAATCTAAATTCTTGCTTTAGACTTCTGTAACAACAGTACTTTCAAAACAGGTGTTGCACATCACCAGCAAGGTGAGCCAGCAAACAACATGGAAGACAATATTCACAATTCCAGAATATTTCACAGAAGCACTGAAATAAAAAGAGGCAAAGATTTTACGTTAATCATGCTTGTCTCTCCTGAAGTGGCTGTCATACAGATTGCTCATGATTAGTTTTCTGAGCATTAAGGAATATCCTCTTTAATGCTCATAATGCTCCACCAGGGGGCAGACTATAATACTCTAGCACTTGTTTATTCAGTCTGTTAAGATTTGTTTTGAAACTGCATTGCCCAGTGTGGTGGTTTCCTGCAGGAACATAAGATGCTCCTGATGTATTTTATTACAAGTAATCAGCTACAAAGATAATAACTTGTACAGTATCTCTAAAATTTAGACAAAATGCTAAAACTTATATACCTGTATATGTTATATGTTATTATATGTCAGTGCCTTGCAAAAGTATTGAGAGTCTTGCAAATGTTTTACTTTTCAATGCTATAAAGCTTACAGTTATGATACTTTGAAGTTTAAAACGTTAGTACTAGTTATACAATCAATTTACTTCATAAATGCGAAACAAAAAAAGAACAAAGTAAACAGATAATAATATGAAAGAAAAACAGGAAAGTCGTAATGGCACAAGTATTCACACATGTTTCTGTGGCTAAACTTAATTGATTTAGTTGCACAAAATGACCTTAATGAGCCACACAATTAGATGAGTAGCCTCTGTGTGTGAGAATAGTGGTCCACATGATTTTAGAATAAATACTCCTTTCTCTGCAAGATCCCTCAGGTAGTGAATTTCAAGCACATATTTAACCAAGAAGACCAAAGAGCTTTCCAAGAAAGGCAGGGTTCAAGCTGAATAAAGGCACAGATGAGGAGAAGTGTATAAAAAATATTCCAAAGACCCTTTATAAGTCGTCGTTGAGCATGATGAAATCAATCAGCATTTATGAAATAATTGAAGCCTTGCTTGATCTAAGAAGTTTCATCAGTGGAATATATGGATTTGTTTCTAGTCACAGGTTTGATATTTTATTTCATTCACAAAATACCACAGTTAAAGCTCCGACATGTTAAAGAGCTGGGACCAAACAGAAAAATTTACAAAACAAAATGAACAAAATTAATCTTATTTTTAAGCCAATTAAGGGGTTGAATGTGTAACTGAAGGGCTCAGCTGAAACCACTGTCCTAGTTGAGCAACCAAGCAGGAAGGAAACTGGAGAGGGATGGCAATAAGAAACAACTTTGAAAGAGCTACAGAGCTTCAAAGCAGGCTTGTAAGGAATATACAAAAACATCTCTAATTCCACATGTTGTTTGAAATAAAGCACCTAAGTGATACTACAAACATGTGGTCTTGTGGCCAGACAGGACGAAATTGGAGCTTTTGGAGAATGGTGGAGGCAGAATTGTGTTATATTTCTCCAGGAACTGGTAAGATTGTCAAGATGATGTAGACATTCTGTATGGCAGAATGAGTAAAGTACCTCAAACTTTATGGGAAACACTACATCAGACCTAAAATTGGACAAAAATTAACCTTTTAGCATGACAAAGGCCAAAGTCAGAGTTACACTGGAGTGGCTTAAGAATAAGACATTGAATGTCCTTGAATGAGCCAGTCAAAATTCCGACTTGAATCATACTGAGAATCTGTGGAAAGAATTAAAATCTCCATTAGCGATTTCCAAGCAATAGGATAAGACAGAAATTGAGCAAACCTGCCAAGAAAAATGTGAATAATTGCACCAAGCCATTGAGAAAAGTAGAAAAGTTTAGATTTATCAAAGAAACCTGGCTGAAATTGCTGTTAAAGGTGTTTCAACCAAAGTTCACAGGTCTAAATAATTAAAAATACTTTATTTCAGTTTATCTTCATTAGTTTATGTTGACATTTACTGTAACTTCTGTAATTGTACCCAAAGACGTTTTCAGTTTGAATAATCACGTATTAAATGAAGTACTGTATTAAAATAAAAAAAATTATGTATCGTTTAGTAACAACAAAATGTGACATAGAAGGAAGGTTATATGAATATACTGTAAGACAAGGTATTTTCCTATCATATCTCAAGTCATATAATATCATATCAGCAGTTTATCCATCAGTAAATAAACTGATAGCATGCACAATTATTTCAATCTACCACATTTTAAGCACAGCTTTCTTCATGACAGGAACACAACCTAATCACTTATCTTTGCAGAACACTGAGTCTCTCAGGAGCTAATTAACATCTTGTCATGGAACAAATGAAGTCTAAATGAAAACTTAACAATCGTGACAGTTTCATTTAGCATTTTATTTTTGGCTTTCTTTGCATGAAAACACGTTCGTTACATAACTGAAAAAAATGACAGTTTTGGGTGATACAATCCAAAGATTTATTTTTAAACAGTTCAACACGACTTTCAAGCCAGATAATGTTAATGATGTGCCAATTACAGATGATAGATTGTGTTAATATATTGTTTATCCTGTAAAAAGAAGATGTTCATAAATAAGATGCTCATTGATTATGCCAATATTCTCTGTGCATTTAAAACCAAGAACAGAATGTCCATTTTGGCCCAAAAGGTTGTGGAAATGTGGAACAAGCTACTTAGGCTGCTGTTTATGCTGATGTTGACGTTTCTTTCAAGAAACAGCCGGACAAGATCATTGGATCAATTGGCAACTAAGTACAGTAGCAAACAAGCTACAGAGAAATTATGGCTTGACAGCCTCCTTTCATTTGTAACTATTCTTATGTCCTTGTGTTTCTGAACTTTTGAAAAAATAATTAACATCATTCATGAAGGATACCATGCCACTGATTTCTTTCTGGCAGCAATAAGAAATACTTCAACATTAACAATCAGCTACAGTATATGTACGATAAAGTGAAAGCACATGTGGGAATCAGCTAATAACAGAGAACACCTCTGGCCAGCTTAGTGCTCCAGACATGAGAGTCTGTTATGTTTACCTCTAGGAAGCTTTCGGATGAAAAAACTGTGTTCCAACCATGGCTCAAATGCAGGATGAACTCAGTTAAAATAATAGAGAAAACCCTGTTGTGTCTTCTGTTCAGAAATCACACGAGGCTTTTCCACAAGTCCCAGGTTAGTGTAACAGCACGGGAACTATTTCTAACATTCACTCTAAGCAGGTATTTACTGTATAGACCGGCCCCCACACTTATCATTTTCACCCAAAAATGTTAAACCCTGTATTTAAAGTAGTCCCAGTATTTGTAGTGTATATTTCCATGCTGTTGTGAATTAAGCTGATTTTGCCCCCAATCAAGTTGATTTTGTTAAGGTGAAGTGAAATGTAAGAAGTGCCTCTTAGAGGTTTTGTAGGGAAGTAAATGTAATATACTTGTCATACAATATATCTTTAATATGAATACAACCTGTTACATTCATAAAGCTTTGATAAAGGCCTTTGCATAGAAAAGGCTTATGACTATAAATGCACTTTTCTCTCAACATGGCAGTGTAATAATGAAAGTGGAATTAGAAAACTGGGAAGCAAACAGTGTAAATAGACATAAAATTAATTATCTTCTGGCGTATCAAAACAAAATGGGGATTTTGTTTTACTCTGCTAAGATGAAGAAAAAAACATTAGAAACTCTACAAATTCAGTAGTACTTGCTCTTTTATGCACCTTCAGTATGTTCTATGGCATATGATAAAAGTAACAAATAATGTAAATGTAATTATATAATATATACAGACATTCACTTTGATAAGAAAAGTAATTTCTTCAGCAAAGATTTATTTCCTAAAAGAGCAAATGTGGCACTTGAGCTTTCAGCCTAATTGCCACGGTGTATGATGCAGGTTTAGTCTCTGAGGAAGCTCTTGCTCTGAGATTGTGAGATTGGCTTCTCCCTGAAAAGTGTCATGAAAATAACTTGAATTAAATTTTGAAAATACTAATTTCATTTCAATGAAGAGGGTCCATACCACTCTGTAATTACCGCTAAATATTTACTGTCTCCCCCCTCACCCTCTAAAGGAAAGTACAGCATATCCAGTAACTGTTGAGAAAAAGAACCAATCATTTCTAAATTCTGTCTTCCCTTTTGGTTTGCCCATTGCATCGTGAGCACACTCTTGATTTCTCTTTTTATGGTTGCATATAGAGAGATTCACAAGAAAATAACTAATTAACTTCTCTGAACATGCCTAGTGAAGAACAGCAGAGATAAATATACTTCACCTACCATTCAGAAATAGATACTTCCGAAAGATGCTGAATCTCTAATGCACGTACTTACTGTTGTGTGCATTGTCCTGCATTGCAAGGGGCTTAGGAAAAATGTGGTCTTAGTATCCTCAGCCTCTGGTCTACATGCATAGTCCTATAAATGTGTGAAATAATAGCAGAGCTTCAAGATGGCAACAAAATCTCTAAAAATTGCTAAAGATGAGAAACTCTGCATAAAGGAATTCAGGAAATAGGGAATTATTTTTGAGATTCTTTTCTTCTGCTGTTTTTTATGTTCCTTGAGTAGATATTGACATAAACCTCCTCTCTTGTTTAATTGTTTTAGTACTTGCCTTGACATCTTTGTAATGAAGCTTTAAAACGATTAAATATTAAAATGCTGTTGTCATTTCTGGAGCACCTGGATTCGAGCGCCTTGGAACAAATTCAGAGACCTAATTTTACAATGAACTCAGTAATGAAAAGGTTAAGGAATTGAATTTGGCTGGGTTCCATGAGAACTGCTGCAACTTAATTTTAAAAATTAAAGATTACATTGTCCTTATTTGCATACTATAATAAGACTGATTCCAACTAATTTGTATGAATCCAAGCATGCAAGATCTAATTAAATCTCCTACAATTTGTATAAAATGATAGAGGGCCTAATTTTTGTTTAATGAGACTTGATGGCTAAATTCCGTTATGCTACTGTAGGTAATGGGCTTACAAATGCCACTTATTATGTTAGTTTTATTGCTCAAAATGATAAATCTGCATAAACAGTATATGTTTATTTTACTTGCATAAAAAGGACATTTGATGGGTGATGAAAATTCAATTCTAAAATCCAGTTATGTGCCTTTCAGCTCATATTAATGAGTCAAAATATATAAGTAGGGTAATTGCAACACTGTTCTAAGATTATCCTCAGCTCCAGAATGTCATTTGCATTTCAGGATTGAATAATATACGGTAGGTACTGTGCAAAAAAATCATTATTCATTTTAGACAATCAGTGTCAAACTACTTAAAACAGCAAAAGTCACACAATATTCTTTGTCTCTAAAGGCCAGAAATGCTGCTACAGTATGTACAGTATCTGTATTGCCAGATTTTCTCTGGGCCAATTATTTTTTTTAGTTCCCAGCTTTATAAGAGACATTGTCATTCATGAAGTTTTGACTTTTGCTACGGTGCTCCAATCTTGTTAGGAAGCACAACCAGTGGATACAGTGTAGTACATGCGATATTTAACCATTTATTTTGATTAACCGCTTGTTAAGGCACAAAATAAACATATGACTAAAACAGGCAAAGTAGTAAAAACATAAGATTACAAACAAGGAGAGGCAATTCAAGACGTCTGCCCCATCGTATTAAGTGATTGATCTCAGGATCTTCCATCTGTGATAAGAAAGAAACGTTTTCCTGGTAAGGGTTAGAGTAACCTGAAGGCTATCCCAGAACATATGATGTAAGGTGGGACGGCGGCCTGGACTGGACATCCAGTTCATCGCAGGGCACACACGGGGACTGTACCAAAACATCGAATAACTAAGTTAGTAGCAATTTGGAGGTGGGGAGGAAATTAGAGCGCCCAGAAAACCAGAAAACATTGAAACCTGTATGAACACAGGTAGAACATGGACACTCCACACAGATGGTATTTCACTTCAGAAACCAAAGCCAGGACACCTGGGAAGCAACTGTGCTAATTGCCTTGGCCACCGTGTTGCCCATTAAGTGATCATGCTCTAAATAAATAAAACATTTGATTGCAGGGGGGGGAGATCAGATAATCAGGTCCTCGTTTCTAATAAAATAAGTTGCCTCTAACTCTTTTTTTTTATTTCTTACATGAATACCAGCACCTTGGTTTGATTTTTGGTGCCCTTTGCCACCTACCCTTCTTAAGCTCAGCAGGTGCCCACGTTGATTCCCCTGTCATTTTCAGATGTGGTATAACCTCTCCTAAAACACTAGAAATTGAGAAACAGCCAGTGGTCACCGTCTTAGTGTAAAATTGCCCTTTAGGCTCTCTGTTATGGACTCTATGTTTTGCTGTTGAGTCTGACCTTCTCCACTGAGCTGGTCCCACAGCTCCCAGGTCTGAAAGAAATCAGAGTATCCATTAGCACAGATGTAAGTGTGGGCACTAGGAATAAGGCAAAAGCTGAAAGATAGAGAGATGCAGAACTACAGCATGGGAATAAATAAGGGGTGTAAAAGTCTATACTTGGCACAATGTTATTAAAAGACTAAGCATGATTTAAACAAAAAATAGTAGATTTACTATTTGCTAAAAAATAAGTGTTCCTCATAATGTAATTCATTTTTTTAAATGTCCAGGAAACTGGATGATTTACTCAGACTCACAAAAGAATAGTAAAATGAGACTCGACAGTGTAAAGATTATATTTCTAAAACAGGGCACCACCCATCGTTCAGGCAGCAGATGCCAATGCTCACTGGCTTTCATTTAGTTTTCTTCATTTTTACTCAAATTAATTTTTGCTTGCCATCTTAATTGGAGGTATAATGTGCACCGTTGGTCATAAAACAAAAAAAACAACAACTGCCAACGTGATTTCAAGTGAGGCCCTTTCTGAATAAGTTGCCATATTAATTTTAAGTCTCCAAAAACACAGGGGAAGTGCTAGTTGGTCTGCATAAAAACAGACCAGTTCTGTCTGTCATTATTTACTACCAATATACCTGCGTGATTACTGAATGAATCATTTGTTTTATTATCATTTGGAAGATGCCTCACAAGATACCTAATTAAGTGCCGACTGTGAAGACAGGAAGGTCTGGACACCTCATGTGCCCTCTCTCAGCATGACCCAAGTGGCAGCTCATTTAGTACAGGCTGGCATTTCTGCAACATTGTAGAGACATTTCACTTTCTTGCTCCCTTAGCATGCCTCCCTGGGCAGCAGCATCAAGTGTTTGAGTCATAGGCGAAGAGTGTATGTGTACGATGATGGCCTCAAGGCTGTCACTGCGAGACGTGAGAAGTTAAACTCAGGTAAAATTGATTTAAAAAAAATCACACTGCACCTTGTTTCGCCACTCTGCTCTGCCCCCCCTCCCTGCCCCCAGTCCTTCTGGCCCACAGCTTCTGCCAAAGGGCTGCGCAAGCTGACAGAACCTCACGGTGCTGTTACATTATACATTAAAACACTTTGAAGAACAGAGCAAAGCTAAGACATTTGAAGCACAACCTTGAAATTCGCACTTGTAGTGTCAGTTTTTATTAGAAAAAAAAAACATGAGCAATCAGACATTGCCTGTCTTTAAAAAACTGCCTGCTTATACTTATGTCGTATTTTCATTTCCTTATCAACAACACAAATAGGATTTTAGAGTCAGTGGCTTTTAGAAACTGACACTAAAGGTGATCAGAAATATTGTTGACATAGATTTGTAAATAACTTTTTTACTATAAGGTGAGTAGGCACAGTGTCTCTAAACTTTGGTTAACAAATCTGTCTTCTGTCTATTCAGAAGGCATGTCTTATTTGGAACCTGATGTACCTGGTTAGATACAGTTGTCCATCACTGCAGATTCTGTGAGGCGCTTTGGAGAACATGCACTGAATACACTGACTCAGGCTGATAAGCCCAAGGAAAAACTGACACATTTCACATGGCTTTTATATGTGTTCCTCATCGCAATCGCAGGTGCTATAATGGTATCTCTTTAAGACAAAAAGAAAAAAAAAAGATTGCAGAGTTAGTCTACTCAGTTACACAGTAATTGTAATTACCACAGTAATCATGAACAAATGTAAAGCTGCACACAATGAAGCTCAATAAAAACTTAACTCTTAGTCATAGAACAAAAGCTTGGTTATTATTGTAAATACAGTATCATAACACATGAAGCCCTTGTGTAAAAGCATGACCATGAGGTATTAAATTTCCCTAAAGTAATTGAACCAGGAAAATTATTCCCATAACCTGGAGATGCTGGGGTTCCTCCACTTTTAGGGTATTTTGCAGATGGTCATAAAATAAACAAGCAAAATCTTACAGCCCTATTAATCCTAAAAACACTATAGGTCTGACAAAAATAAGAAAATTGAAACTATGATAATAGTAAACTTAACTTTATTTATAAGAATATTGCTTGGCAAATAATTAATTACATAGCCTTTGCGTTACATCTTCAGGAGAAGATAACATTAAAACTATCTTAAAGATCAGTGTTCATACAGTACTTTTCATTCAAAGTGTTCCAGTGCTGTTTTTAGTTGGTAACCAGAAAGTTTAAAGAAAACTATATAAAACTGTTAGATTCTGACTTTTCAAAATGCTGCAGTTTTTCCCATTTTTCCAGCTTCTTGCTTTCCTTTTGTTGATTGTTTCTAAATTTATGATATGTTGTAGCTTCTTAGCTAATGAGATCTCATTTGATGGTTCTCTGCTTCATTAAACAGACCTGGTTTGAGACACTTCAATTCAATCACATATTCAAAAACATGAGGAGTCATTACTATCTAGGCTATGAATGTCAGTTTCATAGCATACTACAGTATATCTGCATAAAAGAATGCACATATTTTTAATTATCAGTACAAAAAAGAGTACTTTCATTAAGGATTGACCTGCATGTGTGCAGCATTATACAATATACACTTATTTAATGATATAATGTTTGTGACATATAACTTAAATATTTTATATGAACTTACTTGCAGTTTATGCACTCATTGATCACAAAAGCTTATTCTAGAAATTTTTCTTTCCATTAGATTCAACCAGCCATTTTGAACCAGTCATTGAAATAGAAAGAGAAAACCCACTGGGGCCCTAGAGACACATACCTTTTTCAGAGAGCTTGTAAATAATGGAGACTCATGGACAGTGCTAATGGTTTTCCTGCCAGACAAAACCTCTTTGTCTTCAGAAACCACATCCACTGTGATGTGAATTTTCAGTTTAAAAAAAAAAACCAAGACTTCTGTTATTAATATTTGAAAGAAAACAAAATACTGTATAAGGCAGGGTGACATTGCAGTTAGGTATGCTGTCTCCCAGCTCTTCGGCCCTGGGATTGATTATGAGCTGGGGAATCTTCTGTATGGAGCTTGCAAGGTGTTTTATTTGTGTTTTATGGCTTTTTACTGGTTGTTTTGGTTTCTTGCAACATTTCAATGACATGCTGGCTAGGTTAATTTGTGTCTCTAAATCATGGCTGTTCCCTGCATTGGCCGACTTAAATAAACAAGCTCTTAACCTTTTAACAATTTCAGGTTTTAGCATCTTTAGAGATAATGTTAGAATTATTAATTACTTTCTAATTTTGTAAATAGGATTCTCTTCATTGAGTGCTTGAGAGAACACCAAATTTAATTAATCTGGATCCAATTAAATTTTAATTACTTTTTAATTTTCTCATTGAACAACAGTCATGGACTACTGGACCAAAAACAATTTGAATTGATTCTTAACAGGGTAATTTTGATTACCTAGATGTTAACTCCTGCATTCCCACGCAATTAAAATTGAGCTTTACCTATGGTAAAAAGCTAGACCACAATATGGGTAATAATACTGACTCTTATTTTATTAATAAAACAATCAGAATCCTTTTTCTTTATTACTGCCCTTATTACCACAACAGGAAACTTGAAACATGACAGGTTAAAAATGTTTGCAGTGGTGGTATTTTGTCTTTGAGAGTGGATCATTACTACAACTGCCAAATGACACCAAAGGCTCTTTTAATCCGTTCTACCCCATAATCACAATCTGATTTCATTTTAGAATTTGACAAAATTGTCATTACACTGCCTGAAACTGCCATGAAGAAAGGTTTCCCAAGAACAGGGTTTAAAATTCTTCGACAGTTTCTCCCATCCTGTACAATTCAGCATTATTACCGCCTGTGTCAGCGACCCAGGGGAATAAATACCTCCAGTCCACAACTATCATCTGTAATAGAAACATAATTTCAAGCAAGCTTAATCATTGTAGAGCTCTGTTTGAGATGGAACTATATTTCATGCTAAAATATTTTCATGTAAAGGAAACAGACTAAGGAATTTAATAAATCATGGTAATGTCAGTGCAATTTTCTTTCAGGTTTTAAGTAATTGTTTCTGAAAGCATGTATAGTGCTTCCAAGCTTAAATTGCATACTCTTCATAACAAACAACCCTGCTCTCCAACATTGAAGTTTCTAAGAAAAGATGTATTGCTCCCCTTAACAGTGATCCAGTTTAAATGGCTTTTATTACAATTGGCTTAAACTGGTTATATATCTTCTGACTAAGAGTCTAAGCCTTGAGATGTTAAGGTGTGTGTGTGTGGTATTGCATTTTGAATAGCTTAAGTCTATGAAAGCCGATTATCTTGAAATTAAATTACACAGCAAATCACATACTGTTCCCAGAGGATTTAATGTTGCTTTCCTTCAAAAACATTTCCATATGCCCATAAGGAAAATTATTTCTGTTTGTCCCAGTCTGAAAAACAACCCAAAATACATTCTCAGTATACTGTAGATTTTCTGCAACAGTTCATAGACAAGAAATGAGAAATGCTTCTTAATGATGCAAGTTCATTTCCCAGTGTTGATCCTGCTGGAAGCTCCTCTTAATTAGCACCCAGCTCTCCGAATGTTCTTAGCAATATATTTTTTTATGATTTAAGGAAAAAAAGAAAACTAAAGTACTTCAGTTCGAAAGAATAACCAATTTATTTTTGTAGCGGAGTAACCAATATTGTTCAAGGTCTCTAAGAAACACAAATGTAAGGAGATTTTGTTTCACTTTTTCTTTCTCAAATACTGTATACCTTTCTTCCAAAGAGTGTGCTTTGTTTTTGTACAAGTACAACTACAGGTGTGAATAACTATGGAATTCAGGTAAGAGTTATTTTGTCTGTGTGGAAAAAGCAGAGCCAAACTAAACTAGGTGTGACTTTTAGAATTTCCGCAATGACTAAAAGATTTCTATTAACCAAATGTAATATGAAGATAATATTCGACAGGCACTGTGATGTGGCAGTTGGTATTGCTGCTTCACAGCTCTTCGGACCATTATTCACCATTAGAATCTCACCATTGATTCTCTGTAGGTTAGGGGTGTGGTACTGTACATCTGATCCTTAATGGCTGCTGATTAAGCAGGTTTTATAGAGATCTCTTTAAATCTCCAGATTGTTAAGAACAAGCTTCAACTTGTCCAATCATAAAATGAATTAGATCAATTAAAAAATGGCTCAGAAGTCTTATGGCCGTCCAGAGTGCATTTGTGCACCAATGCTTTGGTCTCTTTCCATTAGAATGTAGAGAGTGTGCATCCTCCTCATTTTAGCAGTTTGTAACATCGTTTTTTTCTCAGATATGGTCATTGTAGCTCTGAGGTTCCATTTTCTATCCAAAACACAAATAAAAAGCCAATAAAATGCATCACTATTTGCAAAGTACTTGTGTGGCAATAAATTAATAATCTCACCACTATGTAGAGAATGTGATACACCCTTTAAGCCTTTGAAAAGTGAATTGCCATTCAAAGTGTTTTTTCCCTTTTAGTTTAATATTTTTTTGCAAAGATTTGCAAAGATTTGTGATTCAGTTCTGTATACGTAAATAGATTCATTTGGTTTTTAAATACAAATTTTAGCCACTGATGACACAAAAGTATTTATTAATGTGACAACCAAGTAGTATGGCTGTCAGTTACCAATAACCTGTACCAGGACCTCAAAGCTGAGCATTCAGATCGAAAACAGCTGCATAAAACATAGACAAGGGTATTGTAGGGCTTTTTTGATTAATTGCATCCATACTTCCCTTAACTTCAATAGACTGTTGCTGAACTCTGTAGTACAGTTTCCCAAGGGATTTGCAGGCTTTATTCTAGTGAGAAGTTTTTTTTTTTGTAATTAAGAAGTACTAAAAGAACTGAACCTAGAAAAATATTGCAATGGCTCTTTGTATAGTTTTTTTTATTCATATTTTGCTGCTACAATTTGGTATTTACAAGAGAGCTCTCTAAATGTTTAAAGTGACACTTAAATGACAAAAATATTCTCCGTCGAGTTAATAAAATTTTTATGTTGCCAATGATACTGTATTGCATACGGCCGACATTACTGGTTGTGCGAGCCGGCTTACCAGCACGGTGACGTCACCGCCCTTCCCTGTGAATAGCAGGGACTGCAGCCATCGGGCTGTCAGGAGATTTCCCTTTAACTCAGCTGGCTGGGTCCCTGTTGAGTGACGCCCAAGGCCCGGGTTCGAGTCCCCAGCGGTGGGGGGGCTGACCTGAGGCGGCAGCAGCGAGGGTGCATACCCACGTGAACCCGAGAGCGCAAAAATATTATCAATATATTAGCACGTTTAGTATAGTGCAAAATTCCACAATACCGTTATACACAAAGGAAATTGAAATAAATACATGAATTGAAATGAAAACAAACACAAATAAGGACAGGTCTACATCACAAACTGTTAGCCTACTGTTGCTTTGCCAAGCCAGAAACCTCTTTTCTTTGATGCAAGTCTAATCTGGGCATGAAATCCTAGTCGGCAATGAACGGCAAGTGAATATGCAATAAATGTGATCGCTTTCTCTGAAAGCTGCTCTTGTAGATCGTTAGCAATCTCGTCCACTCGAGTATTTCTAGTGAGACTGATGTTTGCAAAAGCAGACTCTGGCTCTGGACACACTACTTTACTGACTTTTAACAGGCACCACTTTAGAAAATTGCCTTCACAGAATGGTCTCCCTGATTTAGCTGTTTCTTCAGCCGTGATAAAACTTGCCTTGACCACAGTTACGTGTTACTAGCAAGATGACGTTTTTTCTACTACTAGATTCATGGTGATATCTGTGTAAACGTAGCCAATCTAATTCGTTTTAGTCCAGAGGGGAGGGGAGGACGTTAATACTCAGTTGTTGCATGATGCGATTGGAGCCGAGGACTCGTGGGAATTGGAGTTCCTGCTGGAACTCATACAGTAGACCGAAAGAAGTCTTGCAAGGGCCGGATTAAAACTGATGGTGGGCCGAATGCGGTCCGCGGGTCATGAGTTTGGCACATGTGTCCTAGGCCATGGACGCTAGGTATGAATGAAGATGTCTGGATCTAGTGCTGACAGATTACATGTGCTTGCACTCATGGGGCAGGGGTTCCTGGGGGGACAGCCAAATGGAGAATAGGAGGGAGGAGAGAGACAAAACAGGAACCCAGATATTAAACATTGAAGAGCACTTGGGGTTTTTAGGAAATCACGTGACTCAATCATTCTTTTTTTGTAATTCCAAAACAAAAACTAACCTACCTGCATTAATTATGTAACATGTAAATAACCTTATCTACAGTACAGTATGTGTTCAATGATCTGTGGGTATAAAACTTTAAAATGTTGTCTGTTGCATTTTCATTGTGCATTTTCATCAGTATATTTTTATTTTGTACTCCACACTTTGGAATTATCAAATATCTCCATGTGACAATATGAGATACCTGGATACTTTTCTTTGTGCCCAAAAGATGTCAACTGGAGGATCAGGGTATCTTTCACTGACAGAATTGCAAGCCTGTAGATGTTGCTATTGCACAAAAACCCATGATGGTTCTGGGCCACTTATTCCAGCTCTGCTCCCAAAGCACTCAATCTGTGTTGTGCTGCTTCTTAGTGAATCCTGGTCATAATAAACTAGTTATATGATGACTCAGACTCAGACAAGTGACATTTGGTAAAGACAGTTCAGCCTGCACTCTCAGTAATTACCTTTTCTACTTAAGTCACTTGAAAGCCTGCTTACCTCTTTTTAAAATATAAATGTACCTGTCCCTGGAGGTTATACTGAGGGCAGTGAAGCATTAGACAAGGCTTTGAGGAAAGCAATTATACAAACAGAACTGAAGAGTTTAGAAAGTAGGTTGAAAGTATTTATAGAACTTGATATAGAAAGAAATTAAATGTTTTAAAAATCCTAAAATAGGTAGAAAGAGTCAAAGCGTAGTGGTGTTTCAGAGATCACAAAATAGGATTATAGAATCAAAAAGAGAAATGTGACAGATTATGTTGTTTTACTGTAGAGTACTTTACTTATGAGATATAATACAGTATGTAGCAGATCTACAGACTCAGGTTAGGATTCTTCCAAAACAAATTAGATATAGGTTTAATTTTTGATTGATTCTCTTGGAAGGACAATGCACTTACAATGTAAGTATTTATGGGCATAAGAATTTTGAATATTGGACCCACAAATTCCATGAATTTAACAACTGCATTTAGTGGTTAATCACAAAGGTTTGGAATTGGTAAACCAAAATTAATTTAGAAATTAATAAATTCCCTTTTCATGCTCTAGAGAATAATACGGTGGCTATCATAGGTTTTCACCCCCTGGACCTTTTCACATTTTACTGTGTTACGATATACTGTAGAATCAAAATGTATTAATATGGGATTTTTACTGTTGATTGACACAAAACACTCTGTAATGTCTAAGTCAAAACAAAATTCTACAGATCCTTCTAAATTAATTATAAATATAAACCAGAAAATAAGTGATTGCATGAGTATTCAACCCCTTTACCATGACACACCAAAACAGGCTCTGGTGCAACCAAAGATCTTTAGAAGTCACATAAATTCATAAATGGAGTCCACTTGTGAGCAATTGGAGTATTTCACATGAGTTCAGGATAAATATGCCTGTCTCTGGAAGATCCCACAGGGAGTTGATAAGTATAGCTACCAACAAAACTATATCATGAAGACAAAGGAATTTTCAAAGTAAATTGTGGGATAGGGTTAGCAAAAAGCACCACTCAGAGGAATGGTATAACAAAATTTCCAAAGCATTACATATCCTCCTAAACACAGTAAAGTCCATTATTAAGAAATATAGAAAATATGGCACAACTGTGAAATAGTGAAGAACAGAGTATGAGTTTCCAAGAGAGAAGAGCACTAGCCAGGGAGGCCACAAAGAGTCCCATGAGAACTCTAGAGGAATTCCAGTCTTCCATGGCTTCATTGTAGAAACCATGCATTTGACAACTGCCTCACAAATTTGGGCTTCATGGGAGAGTGACAAAAAATCACGTCAAATCTCGACTACACTTTTCCAGAAGGCATATGGGAGACTCTGAGACAAAATGAAAGAAGATTCTATGGTTGGATGAGACCAAAATTGACCTTTTGGACTCAATGGTAGGCATTATGTTTGGCACAAGCATAATGTTGAACATCATACTGAGAGCACCATCGCTACTGTGAACGATGATTGTGTGCTTGGCTGCATCAGGGCCTGGAACAGCTGTGAAGAAGGAAAATGGATGCAGCAAAGTACAGAGAAATTCTGGAGGAAAACATGCTGCAGTCTGATAGAGTCATGGGATTTGGGAGCAGCTTCATGTTCCAGTAGGACAGTGACCCAAAACAAACAGCCAAAGCCATGCTGTAGGAGTTAAAAAACAAAAAACATCCATGTTCTGGAGTGGTCCATTCAAAGCCCCGACCTCAATCCAGTCAAGAATCAATAGTAAGATTCTTGAAAATTGCTGTTCACCAACAGTTCCCATCCACCCTGAGCGAGTTTGAGCACAGTTTCCAAGAAGAATGGGTAAAAATTGTAGTGTCCAAACGTTTCAAAGCTAGTAGAGACTTATTCAAGAAGACTTACTGTATGGCTGTGATTTCTGTCAAACACGCCTCTACCAAATATTGTATCATTACCTATGCAGTCAGATAGACATTATACAGTGTTTTATGTCAATCAATAGCAAACACTCATGGTTAAATACATTCTGATTCCATCTTTACATTATAAAATGTAAAAAAGTCCAGGGGGTAAATTTTGATAGCCACTATAAGTTTAGTCAAGTCTAGGCAAGTCTAAACAAAACGTGATTGCTTAATGCGAAAATACATTGTAAGGCAAGCTTGACTTGTTAAGCCTTCTAAAATTTAAATCACCTCAAAGTTATTTCAGAAAATAAATGCCACGATCATTAAGTAAAAACCTTCAGTAAACCAATGAACGAATGGAGCATTGTTTCGGAATACTTTTGCATGATGCCATGCAGCAAATATTATATGTTGCTCCATTCCCTGATGGAAAAAGCAGCTGGGTTCTTATACTATTAAGTGTACACAGCCAATGTTCAGGAGAGCAAAAAAAACCCATTAGAATCTATTTACGTAGACTGAAGGCAAACATGGAATTAGCCCTCAAGGACACAGAGCTATTAAAACTCCATTATTTACCTACTTGATAAAACAGAGTGCAAATGAACCTACCTGTAAACATTTAAAATCACTGTAGCAGAAGTTGCAGCAATTGATTTTTAACGTTCAAGTTATTTTTATAGAAGCATTCATCTGAACTGACAGGACTGCTCAGTAAAGTCAAACCGTATTTATTTTTCATGTTCCTCTTTTGTTGTAACGCGTTGGTTTTGTTCTCTCTCTATGTGCCTTTCCATTTAAGGATATTTTTCTAGCAAATTTTAAAAATTCAGTTTCGCTCTCTAAAGAGACATTGCCTTTTGCCGGTTGGAAACCGGCGTTTGGACGGTAAGTACGCAAAAATGAATGCAACCTGAACAAGATGCAGTGATCCTGTATGAGGAATTTGCTTCTACACAGACATTGTGATGGGTGAAAATGGAAGATGAAAGCTCTGCCCTCTGACACTGTTGTGTAAGAGCAACATTTGGTCTATGTGGACAGACCTTCCAAAGTGATTGTGTATCCAGGTAAGCTTTGAAGCTTTGGGTAAAGCAGTACTGAGTCAATGATTTCTGGCGTTTCTGTTTCTGTGATCTATTTTCATGTAACTGTGGGTCACAGCATGGGTTAGAGGCAGGTGTGACCAACCTGAGCATCTTATCCTGGCATGTGTGCCACCATCTAGAGTGAGTTGAAGAATTGCAAGACACAACTGTTCACAGGGGAGATTTCTACCACAAAGATGGGCTTGGAGAATGCAAGGAGCTGTCATTTAGTACCCCTCTCTAGAAAACCCTAAGAACACATCATTTAAGGTATACTTCTATACCACAAGTTATTCATGTCACTGAACTGGATATCTCACTCAAAAAAGGATTGCACTAAAAATTAGTACTTAAACTATAGCCCCAGAGAACAAACTTCTTAGTCAAATCAAACAGGGTAACATTGTAGAATTATAGAATTACTTAAGGGGCCCAGAATCAACTCATTAATATTCACTGCATTATAATTACAAATGTGCAATTTCCAAGTACATAGTCTATATACAGTATATATTAATTATTACCACAATTAAGTTATTTGTATGTTTTATTTAAACCCCTTGGAATTTGTGATCACTACTGCAGAAACCTAAAATAGAAAATAAATGAACAAGTAACACTATCAGTATCTATAGCAGCAAGACCTGTCCTCAAATGAATTAATCTAGCTTGACTCAGAGGAGACTGCTGGCATTTTCTTTCTAATATAACAACATTTTGAATTTGAAAGTGCTGTAGACAGCCCACACTTCTGCAGGGGAGAAAAATTACAGCATACATAGAATAGACTGAACACAAAATGTGGTCAGAATGTCATAACAGACATGCAGTATTGTGGTGAGCAGAGCTTACACAATATGTTTCACTAAATAGTAAACAACAATTTGGCTGGTGATCACTTGAAGTGAAGCCCTTGTCCCCCAGCCGAAGAGGATGTTATACACTCTTGGATCAGCAGGCCCTTAAACACCAGATGCAGGTTTTTAAAACCTTATTCAAAACCTTTGTTGATCTTAATGAATAATTCAGCGGACGCAAGATCCATTTATCATCTATAAAGGACAAATGAGATGAAAACCAATACTTCACAATCTTAGTAATCACGTAGGTCCGAGTGTGGCCAAACACCTGAACTAGATATTTTTTTTTTTTGTGAACTGTGGGGGATTGCAGAGAACCAAGATTTTGATGGACTCTGGATCTTACTAGGCATTAGAAAATCAGACCAGCCTTTCCTAGTCCAAGTCCTTATAACACCATTATTTTCTGATATTTTATCTGAATTTTATCTGAGCTTTTTCAGAATTTCAGTTGAGAATTTCATTTGGACTAATTATTAAACAGACCTGTGTAATTGTCTTCAGTGTGCTCTTTAACTATTACATGTTTTTCTTTTAACAATTTTTAAATGGTGCTCATTCAACATGAACAGGTGAGCTGTAGAATTTTGGAAAAGTAAAGAAGAACTAAGAGAAATAAATGAATGAAATATGATTTCATATATATATATTTAAATATATATATTAATTTTGTGGAGTAACCAAAAAGTTGTGTTTCTCTTTGAGTGTGTAAACACACGAGAATGAGGCAACACTCTGAGATGGTGTGTTTGGGAACTGCAAGTGGTTTGAGTTATTGTAAGTTTGACGGACAAAAAATAAACAAACATAAAAACATCTTAGAGTGGCAGAGCAAAAGATCAGTGTTGTAGTGTCAATAATTCATGCCATGGATGAGGCAACTATACACATTGAGGTACACACTGAAATAAGTTTTGTTTCTAATATTAATATTAATAATAATAACATTCTCTTACGTCACGTGTATGGGGAGAAGAAGGCAATGTGCCACAAAATTGATATATTTATGTAGAAAATTTGGGAAAAACTGTATTATGTAACAGAATGGTGATGGTCTGCTATCATGGAGAATCGCCTATTTTTGGAGACTTTTTTTTCTTTGGTAAAAACAAACCTCACATGTATGTCCTTAAGAATCATTTTAAGCATGGTATTTCTCACTTTTACCTTAACTGCTTTACTGCTGTGAATTGTGCACTAAAAGAGGAAGGTTAGAAATATATCCATGGCAACCCTTCTTCCATCAGAAAACATTCTGACCCTCATTTCCACAAATACATACAGTATGTAGCGGGTATTATGTCCACAAGGTCTCATGCAGCCATTCCATCCTAATCCTCTCACTGATGGAAAAGGATATCATTTCAGTGTCCGGCAATAATGACAGGGAACATCGGCACAACTGAGACTACTTAAAGCAAGTCATGATGATGAACCAGATAGAGAGGTCAATTTACACATTTGAGAAGCTTGTAAAGGGATTACATTTGTAAATTTATATAACTCAGGATTCTCTTGTGTGTCAAAGGGGGCAAATGCATTGTGTAGCACCTCTATAGGCCTGTTACACTGAGATAAGACTAATGCTTGACATTCTCAGGCTGCAACAGCATTGAGATCATTATTTTACACCTCAAGGATTCACTTTTAATATTCAGTGTAGATGGAATTCATGAGCAGATAAAGAGAGCTGTAGACAAGCAGTGAATAAACTATTCTGAAATGCCATTCCCTTGGTGACCTTTGAATGAGGCACCCAATCTGTGTGCATCTGTGCAATTATAAAAACTGGGATTCACTGAAATGATCTTGACTGAAAGTTGAGCTCAGCATGGGTTATCAAAAATTGCTTTACTTACATTCTTGGCAAACAAAAATTCTACATGATTAACCAGGTCCATAGAATTATGATTTATTACGTTTATTACGTTGTTAAATATGATGAAATGAATAGACAGACTATGGCTTATTTCTGAACTTAAAAAAAAACTCAGACAAGATTTGAAAATTAGAATGCCCCTTTTTACCAGACAAAACTAAAAGCATTGAACACATTTCTACTACATGTGTTTTAAAAGTGTATTATGCATAATTATTTTTTCAAAATATTCAAGATAAAATATACTGTATGTCTTTAACACACAAAATCACTGCAGTCTAAACAATGAAGTAAAGAATTTCAGTTCCCTGCATGCAGTCTGCAGAGGTTGCAGATGCAGAGGAAAGTTCAGGGATGACATTCACAGCTGCAGATTAGCAATATACTGTATGTGGTAGACTACAGTTTGTGTAGTCTACCACCAGGGTAGTCTACTACTCTGGATGCCCCATTGTCTCAGCATGCAATTGTCCAACCACACTCATCTCTGCTTTTCCTGACAGCCTTATGAAACAGATGGTTGAAATGCTTCCTTCATATATCAAGGAAACTAACCATGCCCTCCAACTTTTCAATGATTTCCAATTTCAGGGTCCAGAATGCTACATTGTTACCATGGATATCACGTCTCTCTACACTGTCATTCCCCACAGTGATGGTCTTAAAGCCCTCAAGCACATGCTAGAGAAACATAAAGTGCTTGATCCACCCACCCAGTGCAGGGGTGCCCAACCAGTCGATCGCGATCGACCAGTCAATCCCGGAGTGCTTGCCAGGCGATCGATCACAAGAATGTTTGGCAAAAAATAAATGGGCTATTTGACTGTTTCTTCAGATCTTCAGATTCAGATCTGTGCATGTAATGTCATACACTTTACTGCCCTTGTGTGTGTTTAACGCTTGTGGAATGGGTATTAAAAGTCTCTTTCCTGAGTGCTGGCTGACACTGAAAAAAAGACTACAGTAGCTCCGTAAATAAAGAGTGTTGTGTGTGCTACCCAAGAACGGTCTCTTGGTTATTGCCACACGAACCCCAGTTTCACTACAGTGCATAGTGGAGCAAAACAGACTGGCCGTGACACATTCTCCAACAGTTTGATAAGTTTAATTGCCTATTTGATAGTTGAACTGTTTGAGCAAAAATGATTAAACAAAGAGAGTGAAAACTTACCATTACCACAAGCATGATTTTTTTTGGACTTTTCACATTAAAATCTGCAATGCTAGCCTCTACTTGAAAAAGGGAAAAATAGAACAACATTTCAAAACTGCACTCAAAATGTATGATGTGGACATTCCTGCTAATAATAAGTTACGGAAAAGAAAAGTGGAAAAATTAAGATCTCAACTAGCAACAGTCGGTTTTCACGAGGCCTAATACAAAAGGGAAAGCGGCAATCATCGCATCGTTCCGTGTGAGCTACTTCCTGGCTAAACACAAAAAGTCATTCAAGGATCAAGAAGTAATTTAAAAAAAGCATTTGCCGAGGCTGCTGACCTGTTGTTTGGAGTTTTCAAAAACAAACATTTTTGGTGAGGTTCAGGCAACTGTTGCCTGAAATCAAAGAGTTTCTCAAGTCGTCTAAACATGGTGAATATGCTCTTTTAGAGGATGACCAGAGACTTTTGGATTTCGCGTTCCTCACAGACTTGACTGAACCGCTGGATGAGCTGAATGTCGAGCTGCAGGAACAAAATAAAAATGTCATCGACATGATCAGCAGTGTCAACGCTTTAAAAAAAAAGTGTTCTCAAGTAAGCTTCTCAGTGCCAGTGCTCACATTAAGGTAGGATATTCTTTTTTCTAAAATGGGAAAGATTACTTGTTCACTGTAGCATGAGTCATCTTGCTTATATTTGCTGTCATTTTAGTGATGGGTATCGTTATTGTACTGATGTGCCCACAGTCTGTTTTTCCTTTATCAGAGCTTCAAATTCACATTGGTAGATTGCGCTGGACTGGCAAATTAAAAAATAGGTCTTGAATTAAAAAAGGTTGGACACCTCTGCTCGATTGTGTCTTGTGGAATTGTTGAATTGTTTCTCACACTCAATGTCTTAATAACCTTTTTTTATCAGCAGGTTAGTGGATTTGCCATGGGCACCAGGGCAGGACCTAGCTATGCCAATATTTTTGTCTGCTCAGTAGAAGAATGCTTCTTTGCTTCCTATACTGGCTTTATCCCTGGCCTCTACAAGCAATACATCGATGAAAAACTAATTATGTCATGCTTTGCATTGTGTTTTGCATGCAGTGCAGAGGGAATACACTGCCCTCCAAAAGTATTGAGCAGTTAAGCCTCAACTATGATTTTCACTGTGGACTCTAATCTAAAAACAATCATTTCTTATGAAAAAAAAACATGACTGGTAAGTACAACTCCTAAGAATTTTATTTTATAATGAAGTAATTTCAGTTCTACCCTCTTGAGTCAATTAAACAACTACCATCTACCAGTCACACTGTGACATCAGTGTTTGGTGGCTGTGGATGGAGAAGATGTATAGTGAAGACAGCCTTCAGGACTAGTGATGGTTTTCATTTTTTGCTTGATTCATTTAGTATAAAATATGATGGTGACAAGTGTGAAAATCTGATGGCACAATTGTTTGCTCATTGTAAGTAAGGGTAAGGAGGGGCATGAAGTGAGTTTTCCAGGAAGATTTTACAGAAAGGATTGGGAGAGCAGGTTATTAACGGTAACTGACTGTTTTTTGACATTCTGTATGAGGAGAAATAGTAAGTTAGTTTTAATTCTGTGAACATGATGGAGAAATGTTTGATGGATTTTCAGGAGCAAAGGCAGAAAGGCATATTAGGAAACTTTTGTTAGGTTTCTCAGATAACACTGAATTGTTATCTTATCTAACAACAATAGAACTGTAATTGTTAAATTGTATAAAGAAACAATGGGTGAGAAAGATGTAATTACGTGGGCAATTATGTGGCTCTGTGCAAAAGACCTATGTAAAAGTTTCTGATAAAGAGGGGATTTGGATTGGTTCCTGGAGATTTTGAAAAATTATAATTTAAATTGCATGTGAATGCTACAGTCTGTGGTGAGTGGTGACACATCTTCCGTCTCACATTGTACTAGAGCAGGGGCTGCAGGATGCATGCCATTATTGGCAGGCAAAGGGGATATTTAATGGTACATGCAATGAAAGCAGCACGTGCAATACAATTCTACTAAGCCACAAAGAAACTAAGTTAAAAAACAATAGAAACTATGCCTGACTGCAATGCACTTCTGTGTTCCATTGGTGTAAACTTGGTTTATTTGCTGCATTATTTTTAGAGGGGTTAGCCTATTGTTTTCAGAGAAAAGCTCACAATCGCAAAGATAATATTTTTAATATTAAAGTGTTAAGTCTCGTCACGGTCGTCATCCCTCCTCTAGAGGGCGCTCCGACATTTTATTATTAGTTTCATTATTACGTGCACCTGTCTCCTGTTTAACCTGTCACTACAGTGTATAAGATATGGGCCTCCTAAGCTCTGCGCTCAGCATCTGTTCTCTCATGCTTTATTAGCTACTGACTTTTCCCTCTTTCTCACACTTGAAGAAGGCTCCACAGCGGAAACGCTGTGTTTCGTTTCTTCTCTTTTCAGCATGGAATAAACCTTTACTTGTCCCCTTACTAAATATTAACTCCATTGGATTGGTTCATAGCAGTATTGGAAGTTCAGGAGAGTGATGTCTCCTTCCTTCTTTGGATATGCATGTAATTTTATTTATTAAATACTTTTGTAAAATGAAAACTGTTGCTGAAATATATTGCCAGGAAGTATTTAAATAAACACTAAGTTTTGAACAATTACAATATGTAATTGAGGTGCAGGCCTTGCTAATACAAAATGTAAATAGAAAGTGACCCATCCTTTCATTTTCTAATTGCTTCATCCAATTTATGGATCACTAGGGAGTTTATCCTGGAGAACAACAGACGCAAGATAGGATACAACCTGGATGGGACACCAGTCTATCACAGGGCACACACAGACACCTGCAAACACTCACACCTGGGCCCAATTTTGTCAGAAGCCAATTAACCTACCACTAGCAGCATGTGTAGGCTGCAAAGAAACAGTTAAAGGTTTATTCCATACCAAAAGAAGAAAAAAACCTTTACCTCTTGACACCTGAAGAAGGCTCCACAACCGAAACACTGCGTCTCTTTTCTTTTCCTTTCAGGAGTAAACCTTTACCTGTTCCTTCACACCCACAGAAACTGATGTACAAAAATGTTCGTTCTAAACGTGCTGATTTGAGTACCTTCTTTAATGCTAAGGAATAAAGTTTAATATCTGGAAATATCTTGTAAATCCTCCTGATACATACGTATTCTAATAAGCAACTCGCCTAGGTCATCAGAAGCCTTCCTTCCTTACATACAGTAACCCTAAACAAACACTCCCCCAGCTGCTATCCAACTTCTCCAATGGCCTTCAGATCACACCATGAATTCCTCTTCTCACCTCTTCCACACTTTCATAATTCTGCATTGGTGGTTTGGGTTCCCGCTTGGTTCTTTTGGGGGTCCTGGTCTCCTTGTTTTGTGGCCGGGAGGTCATCCCTCAGCCAAGTGTGTTAAGCCAAAATTGTGCTCCATAATCCTTTCATGGCGCCTTAATCTTGGTTGTTGCCATTCCTTGTGAAATGGAGTTTATAACGAAAGATTGGGAGGGATGACAACAACCAAGTCCAACCAGACTCAGTTGTAAGTAATTAGTAATAGCTCCTGACATCCATTCCTTTCCCAAAACACTATAAATACCTATGAGATCCCTATCTCTCTCTCCTGACATCCATTCCTTTCCCAAAACACTATAAATACCTACGAGATCCCTATCTCTCTCTCTTATATGTCTTTTGCATCCCACCTCCACCTCTGCAGCTGCCCCTTTGTCACCCTGCATGGGGGTCCTGGTCTCCTGGTCCTCTGGCCAGGAGGTCAGCCCTCAGCCAAGCGGGTTAAGCCAAAATTTTGCTCCATAATCCTTTCATGACGCTTTAATCTTGGGTGTTGTCATTCCTAGTGAATGCTCCAGAATGCTAAATTTAACTCAGCCATATTGAGCGTCAGTTGGTGTTTAATGCACCATGTGCTCATTTGCATTTCAATGTGTAAATGCAAAAATCTGCAATGGTTTCATAATAGCCTTGCCAATATCAATGAAGAGTAACCACTAAAGAAAAAATAGGTCAGAGTGTATAATATAAACATGTTCTGTATATAATCAAAAATAAAATACCGTATGTTCCAATTTGGATCTGAACTTATTTCTATTTTAAAGTGAAACGTACAGTACCTGTTTTTATCTTAATCAGGAATTTCAGCCTTGTACTTTTAGAAGCTCTGTGCACTAGGTAATATCGTTTTAATGTATTAAATTTTTAACTGCAAGCTCTATATACAGTATAATGATTTTTTCAGTGTTTCTTTGTTATTTGATGTAGCATGAAATGATTTAAAGCACTTTCAATGCTGATACTGTGAAGATACTGTGAAAGTGACCTATCGAAAGGTTGATTGTATTGGTATTACAATACTAAGGATTTTTTGTGTAAATATTGAAAGTTATTTTAAACATTTTAATATCTGTATTAAGTTCTTCTTTATCCTCACAGTAACTTACTCAAAGTAGTGCCTAATGTCAGCATCAGTCCAGGCTCTTTTATGTCAAACCCCTTCTTTAACCCCATTTTGCTACATTTTAACAACACTTAAAATATGCAAGGAGTCATTAGCAAAGTAGGAACATACATATTTGTTGAAAAATATATCTATTTACTCTGATTCATTTTTAAGACCAAAAACTAACATGAAAAGCAAGCTGCTGAGAACTTATTATAAATTTGATAAATTTAATTTAATCTGCCAAAAAAATCCAGATGTTTTCTTTTTTCCTTTTTCAGTTCACTTTATGAATTTGTGAAAACCATCTTCACTTTTTCAAATTATATCTGAAATTTGTTTGACCTAATCTATTAATCTGAAAGAATAAAATCTTTACAATGTACATAATGTACATCTGAAGTAATCAAACACTTATATTACTTAAATCAGCCAAAATATGACTATACATTTTTCTATAACTGCTAGAATTGTTAGGTCACAAACCCAATCATTTTCAGAAGGCTTTCACTTTCCTTAAAGCAACTTGTCATAACTCATGATGGCACCTAAGGTCCTATAAGCACAGACTGGAGGGCCAAATGTCTTGAGTCGTAGACTGATATGAATTCAATATATGATCAACTTACTATAAATGTAACCTCAGTTCTAGTCAAATTTAGGACATTTTGGGGTTAAATCTGAAATCATGAACCTGGCACAATGGCTTAGTGTTTTACCCTGTCTGCCTAAATTTACCTGAAACACCTTTATCAATACTTCAAATAATATGCAAATGCAGCATATTTTCCCGAGTTTAGTCACTTCAGTGTTTAATACCTGCAGGTTTCAGTTAATCACGGTGGAGTTCAGGGCTGAAGGTGTATTGTAGAATGTAGTTTGATGTTTCATGTCTTGACACTTCTGTCTCCAACTAACCCCTCTTTCTCATACCCTTTTACTGTTCCTAGCTGTGTTTTGTACACCAGCTGCTGGTCATCATGTGGAGGTTTCTGCTTAATGAGTGGTCTATCGATCTGGTTTCTACTCAAATTAGACTGATATCTAAAGTAGCAAAGTGAAGTAGATATACTGTACCTACAGCTGTATAAACATTGCAGTGTCCATTTTATCTGATGTGGAGGGATCACAGTTGTTGAGCTGTGGTCAGACATCTGAGGGCAGCACATTAACACTCCAGAAACTGAAAAAGAATCATTGTGCATTCAGTGTGTGTTGATAGAAAAAACAGTGTTACCTGTAGTGCGCTGATTTCTCTCACTTTAAGGAGAACTCATGAAGATGGAACGCATCTACTCCCAGAGATATTAGATCAGTAATGTCTTGGGTGAAACAGGCAGTATGATTATTCTGTGGAACTGAAAACTCAAATCAGTTTTTACAAAGAAGTGAGTTACACTGACTGTTGCTGTGTCAAGTTGTTGAGATATGAAAGATGGTTTAAGGTTTAAAATTTGACTGATGGCCAAATGAGATCCGTCAGTGGGAAAGAGAAAGGTTAGGAAATATTTAGGGAGGGGAGGGTAGAAACACTGGTTTGATCTGGTCATGGCCAGACAGCACATTCCCACCTGCTAGGAAGAATAATGTTTATGACGTGGATCCTCCACACTGATGTTCTCTTAGAGGAGCATCCCGCTATCCAACCCAGATACTCTTTCTAAGTAAAGGTGCTTTCATTAAATAAGCATTACAATTGTCTACAATTAAAGACATTCAGTGGGCGATGGCAAACAAAAATATATGTAACAAAAATATTTTTTGAGTCAAATACTGTACATTGATCTGCTAATCTAGTACCAGTGGTACTCATACTGCATGAGATGTACAGTACTTGCCCACTGTTAACAATATGCAGCATTTTAGTGTCAGGAAACATACTGTTTAATATGTTAATAATATGTAAAATAAAATATTTTTTCCTACTTTTGTTTTTGGTGTATTATACCAAAACAAATGCCAAGAACTTTCATTTTGATGTCTGTCTCTCCTTTTTAACTATTCTTTGCATGTGATTCCTCATTTTAACAAAAAAAATATAGGGCTTCAGAATTTCTGGTCCTTAAGTCTTAGTTTTTAATTTACAGTACATGATTTTCTTTAATCTGAATTTTCTGCTCAGGAACATTTCAAAGTACAGCATGATATGAATTTCTTTTTATAGATGTGAAAAGTCTTTAAGCCTGTGAATCTACTTAAGACCATTTTTATTACTTCTTTGCTTGAATGCAAGTTGAGAATAATAAAAGAAAATTAAATATGTCTGTTTGAAATCCAACACAACTACAAAACAAGGTTTCCATCTGATATTAATTTGACATTTCAAAAGAAATGGAATTGTGTTGAAAGGCTGAGAGGCTTTAAAAATACAACAAATATGCATTGGAACTAATATCATTTGTATAGCTCTAAAGGTACATATATTTAAAAGAACTTGCAATGTTTACTTTAGTTACTGGGTGATCTGTCAAGTGTAAGAGGATGGTAAGTAGAGAAAAGGTGGCAGTTAATGTCAAAATACATTCCCATACATGACTCCAGGAAGCTGTGGGAACTACCTGCAATACTCTGTCACCCGGCCAATTCGTGGAAGACAATTGGTTGGGCGACTTTTAAAACAAATTATCAGAAGGTGCAGTAGGGTGTCTTAAACAGCAACATTGAGAGGCAGCTTTAGGTAAAACAGACACACTAAACAGCAGTAAGATACAGAGGTGGTGCTCTTTTATCTACAGTGCAAGGGAAATAAGCCAACACCACACAAAAGAAGAAAAGCCTATGTTCCTCTTTAAGCTACTAACTAGACTTCAAGGGTTCCTCACTATCAGTAGCACTCCCCTAAAAACTCATGTTCTGAAAATTTGCTCAGTCAGTTGCTTCCTTGCTTCTCTCCCTCTGGAGCAATTTGAATATCAGAGAATTCGCCCTATGTTTCCTGATGGCAGATGTTGACTGATGGCGGAATCACCAGCTTCCTGGTTTTTGAAAGTATCACCGAAACAAATATCTTCCATCAGTAGGTCACGTGAGGACTGAGGATGGCAGGTCACTTCCCACAGCTTCCTGGAGAATGTAGATCAGGTAAATCATCTTTAAATACACTGCCTTCTCACAAACACATAAGCTACGTGGCTGTACTCACAAATACGTACTGTACCCGACTTTATAGCGCTCAGATTTTTGTTCTGTGATTTTGATTATTATTGTCTCTTCACTGTACACACATGCATATATACAGTACATACAGTACATTGAACACGTTATGGCACCTTTAACCCTGGTGTATAACACCAGCTCATGTCAATCACTTGGTAATGTCAATGTCAATGTCAAGTCAATCACTTCCTTTTCTTATGAAAAATTAGATTAAGCAGGGACAAAAAGGGAACGTGCAAATCAGTCTATAAATTGTGCAATGTGTGCTCCCCTAAACAAAAAAGTAACACTGCAAAAATCCTTGTCTACTTCCAAGTGATCACATCTGGTGATGAGGAAAAGGATAGGTTTCCAACTTTGCCCTGGCTGACTTGTGCTAAAAGATCATTTTAGAGGATTTCACAATGCTAATGTTCTGAAAAATCAATCTTTATGATGAACATACAGGAGACTGGGGCCATTGCATGCAGATACTGTACATGATTTCATCGTGGACAATAAACATACAGACATCTGTAATGTGTGTGTTAGGAAGGTATACAAATTATTTAAAAAAATTCTCCCAATTGTGCAGCACCTTTAAACTTAACATGAATATCGGTTCTCCAGGTGAATCCATTACCTATGTTGAACATCATACAAATAAGTGAGCAATGAAGCAACATGACATGCAATATGATTGGCTTGCGTGCAGAGAAAATGACAGGGATGCTTTCTTGCATGAAACGCTATTGATTTTTAAGTGATTTTCCCTCACTGTAGAGCACTATGTTTTTCTCTAGATCTGCAGCTAACCAACAGCCTGCATCCACTTGTGCAAAAAAAGCTCGCTTCTCACTGAGATTTTCATTCCATGCATGAAGCACAAAAGGCTCATTATTATGTAACATCTGATAAGGCATATGCTTAAGGGCCAGATACATGTTGGTTTAAAGATTCTGAGTTCATCAATTGCCGCTAGAAAAGGAAACCTTACTGAGGATAAGCAACGTCGAACGTTGATTAAACAAAGTGTAGGGCAAACACAATAGCAGACCAGTTTAATTAAGCCAATTACACCTGCTGAAAACAATACAGCAGATTTATATTACCTGTGCCATGTGAATGGTACAAATCTAATCCTATTGTTACATTGCAATTGAAAGGCAAAAAGCCTCTAATGGAGGTGCTTCAGCTGCAGGGATTTGGTTATCTCGACAAAGGCAGTCAGCCAATGAACTAAAACACAAACCATCACAACATAAAAAATACTACACTGGTGAGGTCATTCAAGTCAAAAATGTTTCTGTAGATAATGCAAATAGCTCAGTTGTATGTTCTGATCATTAAGGGGAACGGGTTAAGTTTTTTGGACTAAGACTGGGAACAAAATGATGCATATGCAATTGTCCAGTGTATCATGGAGAACCTCCAACTGGACTTTATCCAGTAAAAGATACAATTAATTTAAGAAGCATTGGATCCCCATAATATAAGGAACATAAGTTTTGGAAATAATTTTCTTATTTTTGGAAATGATTATTATCTTATTGTTTCTTGCATAACTTACTCACTGAAGTCGCACTACGGCACATGTTGCAGAGGAACAACCACCAGAGGTGATTGGGATGCTTTTGATGTGGTTAAAAGTATGTGGGGATGTGTTATGATGCACTTGAAGAACTTGTGCTCTCTTGAGAAGCATCCCCAGTGGGATTTGGAGATATACTGTCACACCACATAGAAGTTGACCAATTAGAGGGCACAGTCATAGGTCAATTGGCAGATATCTCCAGGATACTCAATACTTCACTTGGAAGTGAAGGGGGATGTGACTGTGCTGATTTCTGACTAGCTCTGTCATTTCCTCAGCCAGGCAAGTTATCGCCAGAGTACTTAGCATGCTGTGCCCATATCCGTCACCTTATTTTGACATTATTAGAATTTGACTGAACAACTGAAGATAGTGTGGAGTTGTGATTGGGGGTTCAAATGCAGGGCTGATAGTGTAGAAATCTGACTCTGGATTAGGATCATTAATACAGAACTGGCTTGAGTACAGATACCTGGTGAATGTCACATGTCAGAAATAACTGTTGTACATGACACCTCAGAAAGGCAGGGAGAACATTATCAGGAATAGCCACTGTGCCATATAGTATGCTGGTAAAGATCACTCTGAGCCAGCAGCCATATCACTCCGCAACTCACAACTGGCAACCCATTGAAGCTAAGCAGGTGTGAGCCTGGTCAGTACCTGGGTGGGAGACCTCCTGGAAAAAACTAAGGTTGCTGCTCGAAGAGGTGTTAGTGGGGCCAGCATGGGGTGCTCATGCTGTGGGTCCTGATGCCGCAGTAAAATGACAGGTACATTATACTGTAAAAAGGCGCCGTCCTTTGGATGAGACATACAGAGAGACTGACTCTCTGTTGTCATTAAAAATCCCAGGGCGTTTCTTGAAATGAGTAGGGGTGTAACCCCAGTGTCCTGGCCAAATTTACCACTCATGGCCTCCTAATAATCACCATGTCACGATTGTAGTCCCTCCCCCTTAAGGGCGCTCCGGCTCTTTCACTTTTGAGTTGATTTTGTGCACCTGCTCCCAGTTCCTGCCTCCTTAAAAGCCAGACATTCACTCTGTTCCTCTGCATTGGTTCCCATACCAAGCGAGTCTCGGATCTGAGGGCCTGATCCCATTACCCCCTTGTTCCCCCCGACCCTCCACCGGATCCCACTCCGGTTTTTAATCCTGTTTGTCTTTGTCTCGGATGGACTGCCTGGCCTTGGACTTTTGCCTCGTCTTGGATTTCCCTTTGAATTCCGTTTTGGATTGTTTGCCCCGGACTCACCCCCCTCAACACCTGCGCACCTTGGACACACCCTCTGTTTTCATTCCCGACTCCTGCATGCTTTTTTCCCTGTGTTTTTCTCACTCTGCCCCAGATTGTCTCGTCTGCATAGGGTCTGGAAAGAACGCTTTCATTACACCCCATCTATAAATTGGCTTCATCACTCTGTTCTCCTCCCCACTGATAGCTGATGTGTGGTGAGTGTTCTGGTGCATTATGGCTGCCTTCACATTATGCAGGTGGGGGCTGCACACTGGTGGTGGTGGAGGGGGAGTCCCCATTATCTGTAAAGTACTTTGAGTGAAGTGTCCAGAAAAGTGCTATAAAGTATAAGTGTAAGCAATTATTATTATTAATTACGCATAACACCCCATTCACGGTAATAACATAGGGATATCATGGCTGTATCTGGACTATAAAACTCTCTGTAACACTGCTGAACGTTCAGGGCACTGTGTCCTTGGATGTGTCTTCTCCCAGTGATCTCCAGAAATAGTCTATTTCATTAGAAAATAAATCGCATCTCAAACATTCACTGAACCGTCTCCTTGCATACTGTACCTACAGTAGAATGTCAATTATTTTTGCTTTTCTTTTATATAATAAATGCATTTGACACTTTTGAACTATAAGCCTCATTCATTTTTGTGTCTGGACTTGAGAAAAATAAATTAGGGCAGATTGAGGGAAAATTCAGTTTCATCTACTGTATAAGGGATAAGAACATCTGCATCATCATAATAGCATCTGGAAACTATGATCATCAGTGGCCCAGCTGACATATTCCTTTTCATATGGTCTTTGAATTCTTCATAACTGAGTTTTAAGAGGTAAAAGGTCATGAGTGAAGACATTCTTTGATTTTATGTCTTTGTTTTCCTACAACTGTTGCATTATAAACATGACCCTGTTTGCACTCTGTAAGGATTAAGGACCTTTGCATAAATATGTTGTCCTAGTCTTGTCCTAACCTTTTCTAGTCTTTGTATACATTCAACAAAAATGTATTTTGAATATATTTTGATAAATCTAATAAAGAGGCCCAGCCATGTGACCAGTCTATCTACAGTACTTCTGAAGAAGATAATCACATGCATCAGAATTGTTTACATAGTGCAACAAGATTCAGATCCATATTTTTACTGGTTTTTAGTACATCTTCACATAGGTAATCTTCATCATGTGTTTTCATTTCCACATTTGCTATAGATCCATTTGAGCTTTGGTCCTACTGTATGTTTTTCTGTAACCCAGTGTACCAGTGAGATATAATGTAATATCCAAAGGAACAAGTAATAGGTTTATTCCATGGTGAAAAAAAGAAGAAAGAAAACACAACGTTTCGGCCGTGGAGCCTTCTTCAGGTGTGAGCATTGACCATCTCTTATTAAAGCAGTGCTATATAACATTTTTCTGTTGCTACATTTTTCCAAACTTATATTTAGGTATGTAATTGTTTATTAATTAGTGTTATTACGAATCGAGGAAATATCATTTAAGAATGCATGGCCATGTGCTCACAATGTTTATGTGAATGTCTTCTTTGTAGTTCAGTCCTGAAAATAGTTTTGAAATCCATACGGTAATGCCAGAGAAAAGACGACTTGTGAATATTTTTATTCACACCTGAAGAAGGCTCCACGGCCGAAACGTTGTGTTTTCTTTCTTGTTTAATTCAGCATGGAATAAACCTCTTACTTGTTCCTTTGCAGCCTACGCATCCTGACGCAGCTCCCCACCTGAAATAATGTAATATGTGCAACTTGCCATGAATGGTGTTAATAGAAAACATAACCTACTTTTTATATACTGAGTTTTCTTCAGAAGAATCATTCACGTTTTTTAGCAAATCCAAGATGAAAGCGACACGACAAGGCCCTCTACAGTATTTGCTTTTAGAGTAGAACAGTTTTCTAAATTCCACAAATTATGTAAAAAATGTAACATGTCTGCCAAACCATGTAACTTGTGTATTTTCATGTGGAAATTTCCCTTTTATGTCTTTTCATAACCCTTTACAATCAGACTGAATTTCAGGAAGGTTTGTCAGGGAGTTGTTTTAATAATACTGGATGAAAAAAATCAGGTAATATCAGATTAGAATTCCAGTACTTCATTACTTGGCTCTCCAACAATAATAAAGATGTTGAAATAGTCGAGGAAGGTTTTTTAGTGCTTTACTGGTAATAGTGGTAGTTCTTAGGAATACATTTCTGCCTTCACTACATAGAAATTGCTATCTGGCACAAAATAATATTCTTTGGTGCTGTTAAACTGATATGGCCTAACTTTCACAAAGCCATCTTGAATCCTTGAAAACATTCACATACTCATTTGGTCATTAAGAAGTACATGCTAATTAAGACATATAAAATGTTTACACCTCATTGTGATTTACTGAAGAAAAAATTGGTTTACTTAATTAGTTTTTGAGAATCCTCCTTCAGACTTCTGTGGGGGGTGGGCAAAAAATGCAATAAAAAATATTCACAAGTTGTCTTTTCTCTGGCATTACCATATGGATTTCAAAACTATTTTCAGGGCTGAACTGCAAAGAAGACATTCACATAAAAAAACACTGTGAGTACATGGCCATACATTCTTAAATGATATTTCCTCAATTCTTAATAACACTAATTAATAACAAATTACATACCTAAATATAAGTTTGGAAAAATGTAACAACAGAAAAATGTTATATAGCACTGCTTTAATAAGAGAGGGTCAATCACTTAATCCAAATAGTAACAGTAAAAGAGGAATGAAGAATAACATCCCACTAATTGAAAAACAAGTCAGCAGCTAAATATATAAGGTTTACACTTAATAGAGTGCACAACAGGATCTTTTGTTTCAATTAAAACCCTAAGGAATTCTTGATTTCTTCAATAATTGTTTGGTGAAATAGACAGCAAAACAAACAGCCATACCCACTGGAGCAATAAAGAACAAGAAGTAATGTCTTCATTATGTCTATTGATTGTCCTGCCTTGTAGAAGGCTCTTCAAACGTAACCTGAAATTGAGTTCTGTAATGAAGCAGCATCTTACCTGTCAACAATGTCCTCTCTGGTTACTGTTGGAGTAGATGTGAAATAATTGCATACACAAGGTATGGCAGGAAACAGTTTTTAAACAACTGAGTAGGGAGCTGCATCAGCATGTGCAGGCTGCAAAGGAACAGGTAAAACTTTATTCCATGCTGAAAGGAAAAGCAAAGAGACACAGGATTTTAGCTGTGGAGCCCTTTCAGGTGTGGAAGAAGGCTCCACAGTTGAAATTCGGTCTCTTTTCTTTTCCTGTCAGCATGGAATAAACCCTTACCTGTTCCTCTGCAGCTTTTAAACAATAATGACCAGCAATTACAAAACAAACACGAAAAAACAGATTGAAAATGACAACACAAGCTTTCGCTGTGATCATTAACAAAGGACTCCTGCCTCACGGTGTCCTTAACCATAATGCCAAAGAAACAAACAGTTCTTCGTTGGCGCTGAATTCAAATGTTTGCGGAAGGTTCTCAGCCAAAATCACTTCAAAATTCACTTCTGAAAGTTTATTTTCTTCTTTATAAGGTCACTTATGAATATCAAAGTTCAGATTAGCATAATTTCATTCTTCTTATGAATTACAAGGTACAATTCTTCATGTTAAGATTAGCAAAAATGTGCATACCAAATGTTCTTATACCGAGGTATGAGTGTATTATTTTCTTTGTCATAGGTTGTGGATCTCAGCTCTTAGTAACTGGCTAGGGTGCCAGTCTGTAAGAACAGGACTTGTGTGGAGACCCTTCCTGAAATCTGGAAGAAGTCCAACTCAAACATGAAGACACGTTTAAGGATTCAGAAGCTGGAGAAAGCATATTCCAGCAATGAACCACCATACCACTGTCTTCGAGCAGACCACTATCTCCTGAAGAGTGCCTGACCCCACCTTGCAGGTTGCAGTAGGCAGCTAAATGCATGTCCACAGCACAGCACATGCCATCTTCATACACACTGCCTCAAGACGGGCCATCCCTGCCTCCCTACTCATTACCACACAGGAATTGGGAGCTGTTGCTCCTGTTGTCTCTCTCCCTGTTGTCGGGAAGCACCATCTACAAGGACCATGTCAAAACAAAATTCACCAATGTCAAGGCCACATAAAACTCTCCCAGATACACCTTTTATCCATCAATCAAGGAGAAGGAGAAATTGCACAGTACAGTATGTGTAATGCATTGGAATAGATAGGAAAGCAAGAGCAGACTGATATGCTGCTCTTCTGTTTCAGAACATGTCACTTTTGAAACCCACTGGAGGTGGACAACATTTGTGAATTTTGACGGCTCCGGGGACTAAAGAGCCTTACCTTCTAATCTTTGGGAAAGCATTAGAGAGATGGTAAATCGGAGATTCACAAAGCTTACATCATATGATTGGACATGGATTCATGATCGGATAAACAAGCTGCTCAGAACGAAGATTTAGTAATTTGTGAAACAAACAGTTTGTGTGACAGTATTTTTTGTTAATGAAAATGAAAAAAAATCTTTTCATGTTTATTTCTGTTTCTTTCTATCATTTAGATTGTATAATTAACATTAAGACAAAATAGAAACCATTGCCTCTCTCATAAAGCAAGCAAAGAATGACCTGTTAGAGCCATTTTCCACTAATGTATGGCAGAACCGGTCACATTCTTTAGCTCTCCATACATCAATTTGATACAAACAAGGACCCTATAACCAAATTTCCCACTACTTTTTGATGTTTCCATGAAAATGAAAATGTTTGCTAAAGTTCCCTTTTCTTTTTAGTTACACAGCCTAACCAAAGTGTGATGCTGATGGTCTAAATTAAAATTATCTGTTTATCTCACCATAATAAAATGATATTTCCTAATTTATTTGTACTTCAACTGACATTAGGACAAATTTAAATTTAAATGCATATGTAAACCTGAAAAAACACGTTGCATTCACAACAAGTTATGTTTTATATATGCAGCTAAATAATTTCGCTCTGTGAAAGAGCCCTACTCTTATTATTAATATTATTTTAATATTTATCATACTGTGATATATTAAATAATAATACAACTGTCAGAATACTATACATATTATAAGTTATTATTTGACATTCAGAAACTTATTTTTATATTCAGCTACCAAAAGTTTCCTTGAGGTACATGATTCCATATTAATATTCCATATTAAGTGGATTTAAAGACGTATAGTAAGGAAACAGATTAAATGAAACAGTTGTATCACTAACATCTAACGCACTACAAATGCCAACTAAAGGTATCAATCGTCTTTGGCCAGATAATCACACAGCTGAATTACACAGTGGCATCAGCAATACCATTTAACTCCCTGCCACAGTTCTTTTCAAATAGTTTGCAAACAACAAGCTTCTTCTTATTCTAACATTCAGAAATATTTATTCACAAAAATACTGTGAATGACAAATGCACCTTAAAGACCAGGGGAATAAAGATAGGAAGATGAATCAAGGTGCCTTTAAGATTTACATGTATGCTGAACAATTTAACTGTTAGATTGCAAGGTTCATTTCAATGTAATAGAATATCTGCCTTTAGACAATACAGACTGAGAATCAAGATTTTCACTAGCATGAATTTGGTGAATTACAAGTAATAAATTCAAGGTGTATTTCATTAATCCAGTTAGAGATGTCTAAGTTTTTTTTTTTTACTTTTATCAAATTATCTATACTGAAATAGGAAACAAAAAAATTATTTATATTTTTTTAATAAAAAGTTATTCCTTATTGTATCTAATAGTGGTTGCTCTAATAAGGATTGAAAGGTGATTAATAATAATGAATACTATAATAATTATTACTATAAAGATGTCCTAATATGCTTTCATAAAAATACTTGTTTAAAGCTAAAAACAAAACATTATTTGAACTTTATTTTACCTGGAAACTTGACAACAGGTCACATAACAATGGTTTAATAAAAGCTGTGCACTGAAAACTAGAGACTATAGACCTGAACTAGACTAGAGAACTGAACTGAAGTGAAACATTCTACTGTACAGTATATACCCCTCTCTTCACTTCTCAGGAATAGGCTCTGCTCTCCTATACTGTATCTACAGTATATCGGTTTGATGTGATAAACATCTGTACAGATAAAACTGGAAATGGGTGCAGTTTACATAACTACTGTATAGAGGATGTACTGTGCAATATATCATTGATTACTTGTCCCTGTAGTGGCCCACTCACTAGAAGGATTACAAAACCTAAAGATTTGTCTGGATTGAAACACTTTGTAATGTAATTTGATGTGATTTTTTTACATCATTCTCTTTGTGTTTTTCCAAGGCATGCATATTCTGCGATCTGATTTGAACACATTCCTTGGACTTGACCATTTCACAGAAATTGTGAGTAGTTTTTGGAATTTCATAAACTCAGCTTTTGTGTCCTGATTGAACTCTTACAATGAACATTCCATGTTGGTTGTCTATACAGTTCTTCTTTTTTTGTTATAGGTGCATTTGACAACCTTGATTTAGTACAATCATTCTGGACATTTTGGACTTTTCCCTTTCTTTCATTTATTTTGCTGGAAAATAGAAAGAAACAGAATTTACCTTTCATCTTATTTTCTTTTGTTCCATTTAGTTTTGAGACTCCTTCTAGAGAAGCTCAGGTTTTAACTTGTTCTGTTGTACATTTGTGCTGTAAAGCTGTTAGATTTGCTCTGAAATGGTTACACTTATTTCACATAAATGCTAAGGTGAAAAGATAACTTGAATGAAATGTCTGAAGAAGCATGCAGCAGTAAAGCACTGTTTCTATTATTCTACATCTGAAAAAAATTCCAATGAGAACAAAATAAAAAAAGAAAGTTTAAATGAATTCTTTACAAAATATCATGCTCCTCCATCATCAAAGACTTTTTTCCTTAATGTAATTTGCATTTTCTGAAACTAAGTAGGTTAAATAGATTCTGTTGGTTTGGAGTCCCAGGCAAGATTAACATTTTGAAACACTGGTTGCTAAGAAACCCCGGTGAACCACAGTCAACTGCCAGCAAGACAATTCCTGATAGTTTTTAATTATGCTGCCTGAATGTGATTATTTGTGGATAATTTTAAAAATAAATATGTGAGAGAGGGTTTAGTTTTCAAAATGTCACATATGCATATGTGCTCTGACACAAATATATAGTTTTCGCCTTCTGATAAGGCACTGCTATAATCAGTTCTAACACAGATTTCAGAATGAACCAATATACTGGATTTTTCTACCAGTGCATAAAGGAAACAACAGCATAAAAAGGAGTATTTCATGAGGCAATAAAAAGTGATCTAGTCACAAAACAACATATAAAAAACAGATAATCAGAAAATAAGCAGAAACTTCTTATGCAAGGAAGAAGCAAATACTCCTGTACTGACATCTGTAAATGTAAGCAGATGGCTGTTTTAGACTTTTCTGTCACTTACGCAGAAAATCCCCAAAAAGCATCAAGCTGCTGTCATCAAGATGTGAGAAACAAGATAACAAAAACTCATCTGCTTTGTGACGCTTGCTTCTCAATTTTAGCAAACAGGGTGGATAAATCCATAGAAGACAGATGTGGAGTCTTATGATGAGACAGTGTGTCAGAAGGGTATTCCCAGATCTGTGCATCACCACCGAAGATGTCTTAAGGACCTATGAATTAATCATACCAACATTTGAAGATATTATGTACTGTACTTAATTTTGCCAACATGGTTTGCCTTTTGGCCTTGAAATTAGCAATAACTTCTCTTAAACTAAATCATGTAAGAAAAGTAACAATATTAAAGAGCACTGTAAATGAAAAAATGTTTCAAGGTTGTTACCTGAAATAGTACACAATTTCTAAAGCAACTTTAAGCAATATTTTGCCATCCATCCATTTTCTAACTGCTTTATCCAATACAGGGTTGCAGGAGAAACTGAGCCTATTCCAATAAGCAATGGGTACAAGACAGGATACATGGGATGAGATGGGATGACAGTCAATCTTAGTGCAGGCACCCACAGACACATAGTCATACCAGGAATAATTTTCACAGACGCCAGTTAATCTACCTGTATGTCTTTGAATGGTAGGAAGAAACCCAGGTGAACTTGCCAGTGGCACTAGAATGGAACCCAGTATTTATTAGCAAATGATTCAGACACAAAATAATAGTTAATTGGCTCTGAATTAAATTGAGTAACTGGGAAAAGAGGTGGCAAATGACTGCAAATTCTGAAACCATGCAAGCCTGCCAGTTTGGTCAACAAACTGGACTTGCAATTACACAGAAGAAAATAAATGAATATCTTTAATGTTTTTGCAACACAATTAAAATTTATGGTTGCCCTAATAACCTGGTTACCTTTGTTAAGCAAGTAGCCAGGTTTTTGATCTGAACAATTGTTTTGTAATCAATGCAGTTCTGTCTGCAAACATAAATAGAAACAACTGAGCTTAAGTGTGATTGTATGATGTAGGAGTTGTGTGAATTTACTGGCACACTTTATCAATTGTAACAGTAACTTGCGTGAGCTTTTCTTGGCTCAAAAGAAAAGAATAACAAGCAGTCTGGACATGGATTTAAAAAACACAATATACAGTAAATTTACTAATACAGACAAACTGCATATTAAAATAGCAAAGTGGGCACATTAAACAATCTGCCTAGATACAAAATAGCAGATAATTTATCTGAGGGTTACCAAGATGATGTCACGATTCTAATCCCTCCTTTTAAGGGTGCGCCGGCTCTTTCATATTTTAGTTGATTTTGTGTACCTGCCTCCTACCCAGCTCCTCCTTATATAAGCCAGATGCTCACACTATTCTGGGCTCTGCATTGGAAGATGGATGCCCGGAGGCGCGGAAGCCTGCCTACCAACAAGTCGCCCTACTGTACATCCGGGGCATGAGGGCATAGACCTCCTATTGGCATCCTAAACCCCCTGAGTGCGGGGTTCAGAGCGGCTGGCCTCGCGATCCTGTTTTATTCCCCGTCCCTGTACTGGATACCATTCCGGTTTTTAAACCTTGTCTTGTCTTTGTCTTGTTTGGATTACCCGGCTCTAGACTTTTGAACTACACCCTGGATTTCCCTTTGGACTCCCTTGGACGTGTACACCAGGACCACATGCCCCCGAGCACCAGTGCACAGTGGTCACGTCCTCCTGTTCGTCAACCTGCCCAGTTCCTCGCCGTCTCCTCCCCGTGTTCATTTCACTTACTTCCGGATTATACCATCTGCATAGGGTCCTGACCAACACATCGTAACAGATGATGCAGATATCAGGATTGGGAAGATCAAATACTGTATATGAATTACGCTTTTAGTATAGCATCGTTTATAACTAACTCGTTAATCAGTCTAATGTAAATACTCAACATTCAGATACTCAGATAAGCAAATATTTGCACTCAAATAAATTAAATTGATGTCACCCATGTGTCAAGGATAGTAATTAAATTCTCCTGATCAATAATGTTAAATACTGAATTATATTTATCCATTAACAGTGGATATATAATTCCTGTGCAGAAAGAGAAAGAGATGGCTGACAAGGCCTGTCTAATATTTGTCCTATCCATTCTTTTCTGTCCCAATACCAATCCTGTCCTAGTGTGGTGTCAGAATATTAGGGAGAGAGAGAAGGTTCTGCTGTAACCTTGCGCTAGCAGTCAGCTCTCTTCAGTAGGACCTCCTGCTAAAGATCTTTAGCATTGAGCTGAATGAGGATAACGTTTGTGAAGAATACGTGGTAGTATTTGGTTGCAAGGTCTTGCTGCAGGCTAAGCCTTGGGCAGAATTTTGAAATACAGAATTGCATAGAAAAACATGATTGTGTAGGGTTGTCTCCTAACTCAGCACTTCAGCATAGCAGTAGTAGCAGTTGTCACGTGGTGTTGTTGTCAGCTGGCCAAGTTTTGAACAGAGAGAAGCAAGTTGAGAGAGAAACAAACGCTTTTTTAACAAACGTTTTGTAACTAAAGGAAATGCAATTGGTGATCCATCAAGATGTTACCAGGTGAAGTGCATTTCCTAGAGGTTCCCAATTGGGCGGTTATCTTTTGGATGACATGACCTTAAGACCACGGCCCAGATGAACCTATGGCTCTGCACTGAGAGTTACTGCTTATCAAGAAGATTAATCTTCCCTGCATTCCAAAACTCAGGAATCAATAGGCTTTTCTGTGGCCAAAGCCACAGAGAGAGCTTCACTAAAACATCACAGCAATACTTAATTATGTAGTTTATTAATAAACATTACTGCTACGATGACCACGAAATAGTACATTTTACATTCCAGAAGGACACAAAGATATCAAAGCTGACCCAGTTCCAGCAGAATTATCACTGGCATCCGGTACTTTAATAACTTCAATAAGGGAATCCTTGTTACTTTTGATTGACATAACCTGCAAGTCCATCAGTGTCTATCTGGGATGGCATGGGTGTAGGGGAGCTTGGGTGCTGTCAAAACACAAGCCGTAAAAACTGTGGTCACAGGTCACACATTTAATTAATATGCACCTGAGTGGTCACACAGCACCCCTGCAGAAAGGAAAGAGACACTTAAACCATGTTTAGTTACACTACATTAAAAATCACACTCCATCAATTGAGTTGGTGTGGTGTACCTATTAGGGAAGCAAGTATTTCACTGGGATGCCCAACCATTTAATTAATATGAACTTTTGACAGCAATTAGACACACTTGACATTGTGATAATGGCTTTATGCCTTGTGTTATTGATTAAATCTATGGAGTATCTCATAATCTTTTTCTGTAAAATTAAAACTGCCCTCAATTATTTAGGTGTACCGAGGAATGAACTTTTGCCTTTTCAGTCCCTGAAAATATAAATATTGCACAACGAGATATATAGTCTTATTTTTCTAAAACAATTGACAGGTACATCTAAATTAGGCTAAACAAGACAGATACTACAGTATATCTGCAAACTGCAGACAAAAGAATACCAAGGAGGATCAAATGAATGGGTTATAAAATCAAGGAATGGGGGAACACTTTCATTAAAGACCCGTCTTAAGCTTTTCTCCCTCTGTATATGCCCTCTCATTGTTCCGCTCTGCTGAAATTCACAATCATTGGCAAGTCTACCCAGCAGACCGTGTTAAATCTACTTTTTAATTTAAATCCAAGGATTCGTACCAATTTTCCTATTCAATTTAATAAACCAACTGACACATCCAGAATTTTGGCGTAATTATTTGGGGCTTTTTTACCCAATATGAAACCATCAGCAGAAATTCAGAAATTCATAGCTGTACCCCTCTCCTGGACACATACAGTACTCATTCCGTTACATGTACTTAGGTGTAAAATGTATATGTGGGATACTTATTTGGGCCACTTACTGTAAGTATACACAATAATATGTAGGCTGTAAATAATTAATTTTATCTTAATTTTATTAATTATTTTCACATCTCACTACTCTTTTTCTTCTTAACATTAATAAATCTAAGTAATTGCAATGTCTTTAATGATTGTGGTCAATCTCTGACTTTATAAGGATCCCAAAAATGTAATTTTGCTCCAGTTGCTCATTTCAGTATCTATACTGGTAGTTTGCTTGTTTTATAAGATAGCCTTCTCCTTTTACTGTTTAGCTACAAAGCATTCTTTGCCTGTACTATAGTCACAGATTATAAAAGACTAAAGAGCTGCATAGGACACCCAAGAGAATTCAAAAGGTAAACAGTGCTTATCTAATTTGCTCAAGTAAATACTGTAGTGTTTACAAGCATTAGAGCAATTTGTCTGTTTGGTCTGGAAAAACACTTTTATTTTCCAGCTCTGTTTTTTATAAGTAAGCATTTTTTGATATAGTGTAAGCTCTGTGTTATCAAGATAACAGATAAAACTTTGGTACATCTGTGTAGTGAGACACAATGGAAAAGTTTAAGACATTGACATTAAGTCACTCAATATAAAACTCACTCAAATTAGCACAAATAGCAAGATCCACAATTTAAAAATGAGATTATGTTTACTTATGTTTACTATACTTATGAAGTACAGTATTATGGTTCACTAAAAAATACTAGAGTTGCTCTACAGCTGTTGTAGAGTTGCTTATCTAGTCTTCAAATCAAGCCAAAAACTGGATTTACAAGTCCAATGTACTGTAGTTAACAACAAGTTGACAATGTACAGTAGCTAAAATTAACTTTCCAGAAAATGATTTATATGTTTATATCACAGATGTGTAAATTAGTGTATTCTTGACTCCTCTAGTTGCTAAACTGAGGCATGACTGTGGCTTGTTAACTCAAGTGTCCTGACTAAATTCCACTCTTGGATTATGTCCTCCCTAAAGTTCCATCTGGTGAAGTACTTTCTCACTCCATATTCTGATCTGCTGTGCATCACCCAGGTGAGTGATCCTTTGGGATGAAATACTATATATTGGTCTTTAACCAAACAGCAAATTGATTATAAAGGCATGGCTAAAGGAATAGGTTCTTTCTGAGGAGCAGATATAACCAGACTATAACTTATGGTAAAATATCTATCTAAAGAAGCCTTTTTGCCTCTCAAAATACAGGTGAAAAGAAAAAGCTTCTCTCAGAAGCAGGCGATTTTTGATACATATGCATAGACAGATGACATCATACCACTTACACTGAAAAGAAAAAATCTATTATATGTCATAAATCTGTACCCAATTTTAAATCTTCTTGTCAGTTGCTAAGAAACCACCCAAGGTGACCTCGAGGTAACCTTTGATACATATTACTGTAGTTTCTTAGCAATCAAAAAGCACTACCTCACTTCCTCTTCCTCTTAAACTGGTTTACAGACATGGCCAACAAGACACTCTGACACCCTTATCTTAATTTAGCATATGTATGAAGAAAACACGACAATCCTTTGCAAAAATATCCTGTGTTCACGTCTGCTACTGCATACATGATTTTATAAAAGCAATCTAGCATTACTTTGCTAATGCATAGATACATTTCCATTCCTCCAAGTGGACTGGACTAGACTGGGAGAGAAGTGAGGAAAATGAGAGGAGAGGGAAAGCAATTTTAAAGTGAAGTATACTGTATCCACTTTCATAAACAGAAACCCTAGGTTTCAGCACCTTTCACTTCTAAACGTCCATATTAGAACTTGTGTCGAAAAAAAATCCTTATAAATACATATGTTAGTTACATAGCCCAAACAACCATCCTGCTTCCCCCGAAAACCTTGCTTTCTTCAAGTCAAATGTTAGGTAGCAGGGAAGGAAGGTGATGCTTGAGCCTTCTTCAGCTACTCCTTTTAGGGTCCCTGGTGTTAGTGTTCTCTCCTGGGTCCAATGCCATCCCACAAACCACCTCACTTCCGAAAACCTTTAGTTTGTGTTTCTGGAGCTTTTTCAAACCTTCTTAAGAAAGGCTCTTGACTCAGACTGATCCAACTGCTCAGGGCACATTCAAGATCTGTACATATGGGCTGGTGTAGCAATGCATTGTTCCACTCGCATCCTGTCCTTAGCCTTCCCACCTCAGTCCCCTCAGGCACAGTCAAACCTGCTTGCATTACCCCTGAATGCGGTAATTATCCCTGAATGGTGTGGTACTGTAATTGCCCAGTGTTTATGTTAAGAGAACTTTGATCAAGGCAGGAAATGGAAAGGAAATGAAACTGTATCAACATTAGGGTGTCACTGGCCCATCAATGCAACAAACATCAAATTAGCCCTTGACAGCTGGTGCCCAAACATCCACCCTCGTAACCATACATTGTATTGTAGCGTTTACCTCCTGGAGTTACAGACTATGCTGTGGCCCCAATCTTGTGTCTAACAGCTTCCTCTCCCCAACTGTACCCTACAAAGGAAGGACCCCATTAACCCTAACACTCTTTTGCATTGCATGGCAATCTATGGAATACTGCACTCCACCTTTCTCTCTACCAGCAGTCTCTCTCTCCTTATTTCTCCCCGCTGACTAGCACACCTCTTTAACTAAAAGGGAAATAAGCCCTCTGCCTTTGCGTACCTGCATACCTGGCTCCTGCCTATTCTCTGTTGCTGTCCTCTCTTCTGAACTGTTTTTGGGCCAAATTGCCACAATTTATTGTGATGCCACTGGGGGTGTACGTATCAAACAGGTATCAAAGGCAGGTTCCAAAACATACCCAAAGCCAAAGTAGAAGTGTAATAGTGTATGCTTTATTTAATACAGAAGAATAGTAACAAATCAATCCTAGCCTAGGAGACTGAGTGAGAGCATTTATCTCACTCAGTCTCCAACTAAATGTTGACTGATAGCTAGTCAGTCCCCAGCATGCTAGAAAAATGAAAATAAAATAGCGGTATTTAAAAAAAACTTTCTCCTGGTTTAAAATTCCCAGTCTTCATTTACCATTCTCTCCTGGCCTTCAGTTGAGTTATTCAGTTCACTTTTCATTCTCATTTCATACTTCATCGTCTGCAGTTTTTTATTTTCCTTCATCAGTTTCAGGTGCGCTTTATCTTTCAAGTTCATGCAGTTTTGCTTTTCCTCTCTTGTTCTTTCAGACTTTAACACAGCAGATTATTCAGCCAGATATCCTCAAAAAGGTTCATTTACTTTACCCCATGTACTTTCTCATTTCTGACACACCTTTTCAAGTATTTCCCTCAAAGTACTTAAACAAAAATAATATTACTTACAACATGCAGTATGATACTGTATGATTTGGTTCAGTGACTTAATGTGAAATTCAATTGCTAATTGAAATTTCCAAGTAACAGATAACTAAGACAAGAATTGTCAATATTTGTTCTTTTTTCATTATAGACTTTCAGCAAGTTGCAATGGAAGATTCTGGAAGGGGTTAATCACCTCCTGAAACTTTAGTCTGATATATAAAAAAGGAAAATAACTGAGAAATGAGGGAGTAAAAGAAAAAGTGAAAGTTGGAAAAGTGGAAAAATAAATACAGAAAGAGCAAATGAATGGGCACATTCACCACAGTGAAGTCTGTTGTGAAAAGTAAACATCAGCTTTATTTTTACTAGCATTTAAGTGTCTTCTATTTTTCTCTGTAATTAATTTAAACTCGACAGGCATCACTGTCACATCACGCACAAGCAGCAGGAATTTATAGTGGAAGGAAAACAAAGTGTTGAGAAATTAAAATAAAGTCTGGAGACAGCAAAGGTAGGATTTTTATGAACATCAGTTTATGAAGACAACAGTTTATGAACACTGACATGTGCAAACAACACATGTTTTGTAGAGCCTTTACTTTTAGCTTCAGTCGGGTTTTTAATTTTATCACTTCATCACTAATAACTGAATACATTTAGAAAAATTAAATGTTCAATCTATATTTGGGATTAAGTGAGAAGGGCTGCAGTTACATTCTGGATAAGCAGTTTAAAGTATTTAAGTATTGAAAGGAGAGAACATTTGGAAATTCTCTTTTTCTGCCCACCTCAGAAGTCCCCCCGGACTGGGGCTCTTTACTGCAGCAAAAGACAAATATGTTTTTAATTATCAAAAGGCAAAAGAGTATGACTTTTTCAATTTACTTCAATTCAAATTGACTTATTTTCTTGCACTGTATTTCATTGTCATTACAAATTACAGTGCCTTGCGAAAGTATTCGGCCCCCTTGAACTTTTCAACCTTTTGCCACATTTCAGGCTTCAAACATAAAGATATAAATTTTTTATTTTATGTGAAGAATCACCAACAAGTGGGACACAATTGTGAAGTGGAACGAAATCTATTGGATTTTTGAAACTTTTTTAACTAATAAAAAAATGAAAAGTGGGGCGTGCAAAATTATTCGGCCCCTTTACTTTCAGTGCAGCAAACTCACTCCAGAAGTTCAGCGAGGATCTCTGAATGATCCAATGTTGTCCTAAATGACTGATGGTGATAAATAGAATCCACCTGTGTGTAATCAAGTCTCTGTATAAATGCACCTGCTCTGTGATAGTCTCAAGGTTCTGTTGAAAGCGCAGAGAGCATCATGAAGACCAAGGAACACACCAGGCAGGTCCGTAATACTGTTGTGGAGAAGTTTAAAGCCGGATTTGGATACAAAAAGATTTCCCAAGCTTCAAACATCCCAAGGAGCACTGTGCAAGCGATCATCTTGAAATGGAAGGAGTATCAGACCACTGCAAATCTACCAAGACCTGGCCGTCCCTCTAAACTTTCAGCTCAGACAAGGAGAAGACTGATCAGAGATGCAGCCAAGAGGCCCATGATCACTCTGGATGAACTGCAGAGAACTATAGCTGAGGTGGGAGAGTCTGTCCATAGGACAACAATCAGTCTTACACTGCACAAATCTGGCCTTTATGGAAGAGTGGCAAGAAGAAAGCCATTTCTCAAAGATATCCATAAAAAGTCTCGTCTAAAGTTTGCCACAAGCCACCTGGGAGACACCCCAAACATGTGGAAGAAGGTGCTCTGGTCAGATGAAACCAAAATCGAACTTTTTGGCCACAATGCAAAACGATATGTTTGGCGTAAAAGCAACACAGCTCATCACCCTCAACACACCATCCCCACTGTCAAACATGGTGGTGGCAGCATCATGGTTTGGGCCTGCTTTTCTTCAGCAGGGACAGGGAAGATGGTTAAAATTGAGGGGAAGATGGATGCAGCCAAATACAGGACCATTCTGGATGAAAACCTGTTGGAGTCTGCAAAAGACCTGAAACTGGGACGGAGATTAATCTTCCAACAAGACAATGATCCCAAACATACAGCAAAATCTACAAAGGAATGGTTCACAAATAAACGTATCCAGGTGTTTGAATGGCCAAGTCAAAGTCCAGACCTGAATCCAATCGAGAATCTGTGGAAAGAGCTGAAAACTGCTGTTCACAAACGCTCTCCATCCAACCTCACTGAGCTCGAGCTGTTTTGCAAGGAAGAATGGGCAAGAATTTCAGTCTCTCGATGTGCAAAACTGATAGAGACATACCCCAAGCGACTTGCAGCTGTAATCGCAGCAAAAGGTGGCTCTACAAAGTATTAACGCAAGGGGGCCGAATAATTTTGCACGCCCCACTTTTCATTTTTTTATTAGTTAAAAAAGTTTCAGAAATCCAATAGATTTCGTTCCACTTCACAATTGTGTCCCACTTGTTGGTGATTCTTCACATAAAATAAAAAATTTATATCTTTATGTTTGAAGCCTGAAATGTGGCAAAAGGTTGAAAAGTTCAAGGGGGCCGAATACTTTCGCAAGGCACTGTATCTTAGGTAACAGCTACTTGTAAATGTATTTATAATATTGTACAGTATATGTCAGTATTATTTTCCTAGTTTTGTGGTATTAAATTGATTAGAATTTATTAACAATTAACATATCAGAGGAAAGGTTTAACATAAATTTCAGAAATGGGAGATATACTTACAACTGTTTAATTAAATTCCTAACTTCACAGTCATAGAATTAGGGGATTTAGCTGCTAAACCTGCATGGTACTGTATAGTCCTGTATTTTTGCAGTACTAAATTTTTCTATCCATCGATCTGTTTTCTAACTGCTTTAACCAATACAGGATCACAGGGGATCCAGATCTGTAATGATCTGGAAGAAGGACATGATGCAGAATCCTCAGAATTTGATAGTCCATTTAGACATTTATCCAGAAATGTAGGTCAGGCCAGGGTCAAAAACCAGTAATTCCACAAAGAAAGTTCAGGGGAGAAAGACGAAAAACCGTAAGTCGACAAAGAGATCCACACCAGAGAGATCCACAATAACCAAGTCAAGAGCCAGAAGACGAAGTCAGAAACAAGCCAGGGGTCAGAACCGAAAACCTAGAAATCTTGTGGAGATGGAGCAGGAAACAATGCAGCTCTAGTTGGATAAAACCCAATCCTGAGCAAGGAGTGGATTGTCAGGCTAGTTTAAGTAGGCAGGTGGAAGAAAGTGTGTCTGATTAGTTAATTGGAAACTGCACTGGAATGTGAAAGAGTTGATTGAGGTTGGTGAGTTCTCTGGGGGGACAGGATGCCAGGCTAGCACAGGACACACACAGACATGCACACACTCACACCAGGGCCAATTTTCCAGCAGCCAGTTAAACTACCGGTATGGCTTTTGACTTTGAGAAGAATCCTGAGTATCTGGAGGAATCCCATACAAACCCCTGGGACAGCAGGGACTGGGAGTGGTAGAAGAAGACACCAGTATCATATCCCCCACCACTTCCCAAAACTGGACTTGGAGACAGGGGAAACCAGCGACAAATTTGTTTAGGATGCCAAAGCTGTAGAGGATAGAACTGCTGGAGAGCATACTTTTGGAGCATGTCTTCTGAGTAATGGGGTTTTGGATTACTCTATGAATAACCCAGGTGATTTGTGTAGTGTGTTAGTGGTCATAGGAAACATGTTACATGGAATGCTTTTATGTGAAGGGAAGACTGACTGCATGTAAATAAATAGGATATTACATATGATAACTGTTGTCTCTGGTTTATACAGGCAGTGGTTATTCTGGGAGATGAAGAGAATCTGTGGCAAGGTAAGAGGACTAGCATCCTTATAATTGGTTGACAGCACAGTCATGCAGAATAATTCTTGACTTTAAGGGTCACATATCCATGATATTTCCACTGCACCACCACAATGTCTGCACTTTAAACCATGTGTATGTGAACTATTTGCATGTTTGTACTCATACTTTATTTTTTTAATACACAATAATAAACCAATTTCACTAAAAGTCATATGCACAGCACAAACCCACTATGTCATAAAGAATGTGCAAAATTAAGCTACTCTGAAAACGTTTCAAAATCCAAAGTCTTTAATGCAATTACCCAATGTTTTTGAAAATCCAATGACCCCTTTCTCCTAGCATAGCTACTTATTATGAACTAGGAAAGGTGGTCTGAATGGCTTCATCTCTTTTGTAATTTTTTCATATGTTCTTACACTGTTCCTGGTTCAAAGGTTCCTTTAATGACACAGTGAAGATGAAGGAGACTGTCAAGCTTCATTTCTTAAACCTAATAAGAAAGTGATTTATTTTAAAATCACTTGTTCTGAAAGATTTTTATAGATGGAGTGATGATTATTTTCTGAAGTGAGGTTTCTCCAAAATATTTACTGTTCCTGCCAAAAGTAAATTCCTCCCTGTCAATTTGCAGAATTAACACAGATTTATGTTTGATTTTATTAGGTTTTCCAAAAACTGGCCTTTTTATTTAATGATTTATGTGGTTCATTATTTCCAAAACCCTTTCACATAACATAAACAGCAATTGTATTTACTTAGCAATGAAAATCACTTGCATGAGACCTTAGGAAATTAAGAAATTCTAGGGAATGTGTTCATGTTACAAACTGCAAAACAGTACAAAATGGTTGCGTGCTAAATTATTTTAATCCAATTTTTTAAACTATGTGAATGTGAAGTACTGTCCTTTATCTGCATCTTACACACATAGCGTTTGCAAAAAAACACAATAAAAAGTAGAAATTACCACATATAGCATTAACTTCAGTAAAATAAGTCAACTTGCTTTATGGAAAATAAAAAATGTAGACAGAGACATGCAGTTTATATACTGTATTACTTTCAGTTCAATTTTGAATGAGATAATAATGCAATAATGTTTTCAAACTGTTATCAATGTCATAGGAACCAATACGATTAGGGTAAATTTTATATCATTGGTAATTGCATTCCAAGTTAGCCATTGTCACAAGCATCTTATTAGTGTTATGAATCCACTATTAATACAACAATTCAAATTTTAACTACTTAAGATCTTCTGGCAATATAACAAACTACTTTAAATCCTAAATGGCAGTATAATAATTACATTCATTTTATAGTTTTTACTTTCCCTGGTGTGGGCTCAACCATGCACTGTTTCTGTGGTGTATACAATCAGTGAGTTAGTGGACCAGAAGCACAGATAGTTCAGGAACATTTTTAGCCCTGACAATGAGTTGTAAGTAGCATGTTGAAAATTACAGCTAATCATCAGTATTTATTTTGTTCCTGGTACAGCAAGTCCTCAAATACTGTAGTTGGTTTTCATTTTGTAAGTGCCTGTATTTGCTAAAGGAGGGAGACTTGACTAAACAGTTTGCAGGGGCTCATTTAGTCACTGAGCCATAAAGAAAATTCTGCGGTTCTCAATAGTCACAGCATGGAACACTTCATCAGTTATTTATGGAAGTGAAAAATCTGACAAGGCACAGAGTCACAAAATAATATGATCATGTCGAAAAAAAACTATGCAGAAAAATATGATTCTTTCAAATCAAGTCACGGTTGTAGGAAAAAAAATGTTATTTTTGTCTCATAACTCATAACTATATATTGAAACTCCTTGCCTCCAGTGATGCTTCATCTTGCAATAATGAACAAATCTCATGCTCTGCATTACAAGCAAAAATAACTACTCTATGTTAAATTACTGAAAGCTGAATTCAATAGAAAAGGTCCATATAAGAAAATGACAAATACAAAAATTGTAAGATGAATGAATTAAGATGATAATAAGATGAATTAGAATATTTCAAAGATTATTTTCTTTCTTCATCATCATTGTTATGTATTATCAGTAAGATGTCTCTTTCTGGTATGGGTCATGCTAAAATGAAACCTATCACAGAAGCTTGGGGCTCAAAACAGAAATATATCTTGGGTAGGATGCCAGGAACTTGCACACAAGTAACAGGTCATAGACACGAACTATACTAATCAGTATGTGTTTGGAAGGAGGGAACAACCTTAAAACAAGAGCATAGGGAGATTGTGCAGATGTAAATTCTGCACAGCTCATTCTCCACGCTGGAATCAAGCTACCAAGAGCTATGAGACAGTAGCGATAACTAGTAGATTACTAGATTATTCTAGATTAGTGTTTTTATTAGTAGTAGTTGTTACAATAGTAGTAGAAGTAGTAGTAGTAAAGAATTCCATTATAATCAGCAAAGCTGTTGTGGATCGTTCAACTATAAAAATGCTATATGAATGTACGATTGTCTCTATTTTGCTTGTTTCTCATGAATGATTTTTAAAAATCCCTAATCCCTGATCTGTAATGTCACTGTTAATAGCCATCCATTCATTCATAATCAGAAGCTGCTCATTTCTGGCAAGGGTTATTGCATATTCTTATTATTATCATTCATCTTATCATTATCAGAAAACTGCTGGGTGTTGTTACTTTTAAAATACATCTTACAAAACACATAACTGAAACAAGTGTTATATGTGGGAAAATCTGTGTGTTTCCAAAGCCTTTTTCTTCTATTGTGTCTTCCCTATGAGCTCTAGAGTTATTTTCGTCTGCATTCTAATTTTCCACAGAACGATTCAGTTTCTATAATTCAATACTGGGTTTTGAAATTGCACGCCATACATTGTGTTTGGAAAAGAATGCATACCCATCTTGTCTGCCTCAAGCAGACACAAGTGCCCTATTTCCTGTTGTAGGCATAAAATGAAGTGTATTTTGCTGGCAGCATTAATAAATATACAATACAGGACTACAGTACTGTTACAAACATACAGGTATTCCTGAATATGAATTCACAGCTTCATTGTGCGAGACGTTTTATTGACTGCTGTTTACTATAATTCCATTACAGACAGAGTTTTTTAAACCCACATATTTTAAAAGAAACATATGTAATTTACCTGCCTCAGCTACAGTTACAGTACTTTCAGCCTACTGTATGATCACATAATAACTCTACTAGACAAAAGGTTTTCTCACATACTCAACAACAGCAGAAAGGTTTATTTACTGTCAGTGTTTAATTTTGTAGAAAAATAAATTATCCAGATATTGATTAGATATTTTGATGTCATTTTGATTCAATACTAACTGTGATACACTCCAATACACTCCAGTGACTGTTGCATAAGCAGTAGATCATTTCATTAGTAAAAGAGATGGCTGTGCACAGGCAATGAGGAGATTTAACCTTTTGAATACAAATGCCTGGTAAAACTAAGAAAGGAAATGCACATATGAGCCAATATGCTCCGTTTATGAAGCATGCAATGTTTTTGGACCATTAGTACTGTATGTTGTAAGCTGATCATGGTCATGGCATGTAATAGGCATCAATTTCCAACTTGTTACAGACAAAACACAGTTGAATACTAGATCATGATCTGGGATACTATGAGCCATTACTCCTTATCAAGATCAAGATGGAGGTCCAAATGTGATGGCCTGAGCAAGGGTTTCTAGTTTCTACAGAAATGATGAGGAAGAATTTTGTGCCAAAAGAGCAACATCTCAGAAGGACTGGCCAGCAGTGGAGTCAAGTCCTCTTTAGCAATGAATCAAGCGACCATCTGGATGAATGTCAGTGTGTGCGGCACACACATGCAGAATGATATGCTAATAGCTGTCTAATACAACAGATGGATCAATGTGGAGGTCAAATCTTAATAGTCTGGACAGGAATGTCCAGTCTCCAGAGAACTGCATGTTTAATTAATTGATTGAAAGTTGACTGCTTAGTGCTATACAGTAGCTAATCTATTTCTCAGACCTCACTTGCTACCCTTCTTAAGGGCTCATCTTGACATGACACATGTCCTTATGCTGTTCGTGTCATAACAGCTTTCTAGCAAGATGAAAATGTGATTATTATACCATGGATACCCTACTTGCCAGAATTCAGCCCTATTAAACATTATGGGACAAGCTGGGGTGACTTGTGGCATCTGGGGTTCAGAGACCACAGAACAGCTACAGTACATGGTTGTTCAGGCCATATGAGAGGAATTGCACTGACTCCTATAAGAAAACATCTGTAACCTGGTGCAAAGCATGTTCTGCAAATGTACACCTTGTATTGTTTCCTTTGGTAGTCACATACCAAAGGACTACCCAAAGTCTTACCCAAGAACATTGGTTCAATAAATGTCAGTGCCACTGCTACATTTGTTTACATTTCCCTGATAATATCTATGTAAAATTGTTCCAGTTATGTGTATTTTGATGCTTCGTGTCTTATTTTCCTCTGCATTATTCTCTTTAGCTGATTTTAAACTGAAGTGTCATGTTGTTACAATATCAGGCAGCAATATCCAATGCAATTGACATCTAAGAAGGCTATTCCTCAATATGTACAAGTAATAGGTTTATTCGATGCTGGAAAAAAAGAAGAAAGAAAACAAAACGTTTCGGCTTCTTCAGGTGTGAGGCTCCATGGCCGAAACGTTGTTTTCTTTCTTCTTTTTTTCATCATGGAATAAACCTATTACTTGTTCCTTTGCAGCTAACGCATGCTGACGCAGATATCCACCTGAACTACTATTCCTCAATCTGACAGGTATCAGGTAGTTAAGGACTGTATAACCTTCCACCTTCGGTTTTCTTGACTCATGTTGACTGGCTCTAATTTCAGTGTCAGTTTTTCTTCAAGAAATAGTTACTTTAAATAACTTTGACGAACACTATCTTCACGAAAAAATTCAGCCGTCATCACTAATTGCAGCAGTTTTGCAGTTTGTTCGCAAATTTAGTTCACCCATTGGCCTTGTCTTCCAACTTCCACATTTTGGAGAGAGTATTTTCCACTTGATGCAGACTATCAGAAAGGACAAGAAAACCTGATGGGGACAGAGGGATTGGAGACTCTATGAAGACTTCCTACTGTACATCTCTATGTAACTACCTGGCCTAATAGCAAACACATACTGTACGAGAACCATGATGTTGCTTAGTCTGTATGTAAAACGAATTTACTTTTGAGCTGAGTAATGGTTACATTCTTTTATTTACTATACAAAACATCAAGAGAGATTAGTACTAATATAGAATCATGTAACAGAACAAAAACTTAAATTATAATTTTACCCCTAGAAATCCTTGACATTTGCCAAGCAAATGCTGTGCTCAGTGTGGTAAATGTATTTTTCCTGACTACTACAGCATGCCTGTCACTACATGTGTCTATTATGGAGGACAACTCATCATTTACATTTCACTGTAAGCTGTTTAAATGGCCTTACATTAAGTTGTATTCTTGGCACAGTTAAAAGAGCTCTGTAGCAGCTGTATATTTAGAGCCCAGCTAAATGAATAGATCAATTATAACAACTTGATTATCCCATTTTTCAGTTCAGAACCTCATGTTTTTCATTCTGACTAATGAAATTTGAAGAATAATTAAATAATCAACATGTCAGCTATTGGCTGTTTATGAAATACTATTTAATAAGGAGAGGATGCTGCAGCATTATATATCTGATTCATTGAAAAACATAGCAATAAACCTGCAGTGACTTGGTTTGCATGCGGAAATAAACAAAAAACATTCATTTTGTAATTTTTGCCATGCTGTATTTTGTATCTTTTGTCAGCATTTAGAAATCATGTCCCAAAGAAAGAGAGAAATACTTCCTTCAAAATTGTTAATGCTTATGCTATGAAATTAAGTTTCAGCATAATTAATTAATCATATCCATTATATCCATCTGTTTTTAAAACTGCTTTATCCAGAACACAGCTGTGGGAGAAACAGAATAAACCCAACAAACAACAGGTGCAAGATAGGATACACTCTGGACCACCAGTCCATTGTAGAGCATACACACAGATACACTAACATCAGGGCTTATTTTTACAGAAGCTAATTAACCTATCAGTATGTCTTCGGATTGCAGTAGGGAACTCATACATACACTGTACTGTACGTGGAGAGAACATACTGAAGAAACTCTTCACAGATTGCACTCCAGGAATTGAACCCAGAACTCCAGCATTGCAAAGCAGCAAGGGTAATCAGTGCCATTCCGTTGCCCGTGATGAAATTTACTGTATGTAAAATAAGTGTTAAAACAAGCTGAATGACATTTTGTGATAAGGACAATAAAAACCATAAAACAACAAAAGTTGCTTTGAAACTGCAGTGTGTGCTGACTCTGAAAAAAAAAGGTTTCTGGGCCACATAATGGATTGCAGGAAAGAAAAGACAAAACGCCCCATCTTTTGTGAGTCTGAAAGGTTAACGATCCTGGTGGATTGTACATTTTCTTGCCTTTCTGCCTCCAACAATTCCTACATATCCTCAGCCAATTTATTCCCCTTTATGCAGACCTTTATACTCACACAAGTAGGAAAGATGGACACTTCCAAGTAATTAAAACTTAACCAAAGGTTTTGCGGTCACAAGAGTTATGTTCAAACTTTAGGTAGAACCAGTTAGGACTGATATGAAACCAGCATTCATGATGTACACCTGTACTTTTCAAGGCTGATGTAATCAATTGTCGCTGTGCTACAATAAATTACATACACAATTTTTTGTTGTTCTCTGGCACATGTCCACATGTATTCCACAGGGGCAAAACAAAGACAAAAAATGATAGGACTGGGGACGGGGACGGGGACGGGGGGGGGCAACATGGTTTTCTCCATGTTCTAGTACACAGGGGGACCTATACAACCATTTCAGAGACCATATTGCCTGGTATCACCTTTACAGCTGAGAAGTTCATAACTCTCATAAACCTACAGGACAACTCTTGCTTTTGTTCCCATGCACAATTCTTACTCTTTTTTTGTGAGAAAGGAATTTAGACTGTTCTTTTTGACAAGATCGTCACGTGTGATCGTGATCGTGTGATGTTACATTAATATTTTCTGAATGGTATTCTTAAAAATTGAATTAGCATTTTCTAGACCTGATGATTGTGACCAATTAAAACCGATCCAAATAGCTTGTTTCCACCATATACTGTACATAGTGTGGAAATATTTCAATTTTCCTCAATTATCATAAATCCCGTAGTATCATCACATACTGTACGGAAAAGAATGGCAAGTTAATGACCAAACAAAGATAGAAAAAAACATGTGGTAAATGGAAAAATGGAGAGTAAGAATATTAAGAATCCAGGACAAGCCATTGTTATATTATATTGAAATATTATTTTATGGAATTTTCATTCCAGAATTGCAGCCAGGAAGCATGCCTTTCATGAAAATGAAATTTCAAGCTCGCATCATTAAAGTGCATGCAGGGCATTAGTCTGACTTTGTGGTTTCTTGGGTTTCTCCTTCCTGTTCAATTAATATTGAATGCAAATAATTAATGGAAAAACAGCAGCAGATCATGAAATCAATCTGCTGTAAATTAACAAAAAAAAAACCCATCTCAATTTAATGTTTGTAATTAAACCAGGATGCAGACAGATGTTTTTTTTTGTAGCATGTACATTTACATTCCACTGAATGGACATGACATACTGTAGGTAAATTTATGATGCTGATGAACACTTCATCAACATGGTTAATCAGCATGGGTTCAACCGTTGGACACAACAATGCGTATGTTTGGACATTCACTGATGGTCTGCAAAAAAAGCTATACTTTGTCTTTCGAAAAACATATATGAATACTGTGTGTTGTTTCTTTTGATGTTCACCATACACAGTATGTCAAAAAAGAACTGGCACTGTTACAGAAGGTGCTATCACAGATCTGAGTGGCATGGATAAGCTTTAGCAGTGGAATTGGCATGGTGACATTCTCCTCTACCTGGGCATTGTGCTGTGTGGTTCCTGTAGCCAAAGTTGCCCATGGCGCTGCTGTGATCCAAGCCCTGTAGGAGCAGCAGGACATAAGTAGAGTTTTCCAAAGAATAAGCATACCGAAATCTAGTTTTGTTTCTTTTGGTAACAACTAATAAAGAACTTTTGTTACGCATCATGAAAAAAATACTAATCTAAAACGTGTTATAAAATTAAAACTTTCCTTCATTTATTTTGACACTGTATTTAAACCTACTCTGTAGAGTATATATAATTATATGCACACAGAATCTGTGCAGAAAAAATGAATTTCTAGAAACATTCAGAGGGAATTGCTCTCTGTGAGAAAAGTCTCAGTTTTGCAGAGATCACAAGCTTTTGAACTGGAAACGATATTTTCCTTGCTGAATTCTAAACACTTTTATTTCTGCACAAATGTACTGCATTAGTTCTTGTGCTTATTATGCAATACTATATATATCAAGATCAGATTTTAAAATTGGAAGCCTGCCTTCCAAGATAATGTTAAACACAATATCTTGTATTTTGTAAGATTATAGAAAGAGCTGTGTGTTGTTCCATTTTATACAGTATATATATATATTGTAATCTGACTGTGTCAAACTTTAATCCCATTAACTATTGACATGGGAACTAGGCCCAAACAAAATGATCAGCTTGCTAAAGGTCTGCATACTGCATGTCATGAGGTGTTTCCTGCTGTGAACACCCTTCTACTCATTACTTAAGGCACACTGGGGCTACTAGATGTCTGTCTAGATGAACTGCTTCACCAGTTGCCTTCATCTCAGTCAGGAGAAGGTTGCAACTTCCTGTTTCGGGCTCGGCCTATCCAGCCCCAAGGTATCTCCTTGCCAAATGTCAAGTGTGGGGAGAAATGTCCACTACAATGTCTTACATACAGTATACTCTATATAGACTTAAAAAAGTACTTCATGTCTAAGAAAATACACAGTTAAAATCACCATTGATAGTTCATGTAATTTTTTAAAGCCCTACTTTAGAATCATTGGTTAAGCATATCATATTCTTCTATGAACTTTCCAAGAGAAAGGGGGTTGAGACATGTGGCCTGGGACCTCAAGGAAATGAAGCTGCATGATTAGTGACAGAAAACAAAATGAAAACCGAAAATGTTCTAAAATAATAATAAGAAATTTCCCTATATGGTCTGTAAAATGTGTTTCATTGTCTACCTTTAGATGCTTTTGAGTTTAGGTAGTTTGAAAATCGGCTCAGGACTCATTAGTCTTCAGTGATCAAGTCAAATGGATAAGCACAATTTCAAACAATGGTTGTTCATATTTCTTCACTTCATATTTCTTGTTAAAGCTTTAGACATTTTTGCAGAAATACTGTATGTTTTTTGACAGAGTAATATAATGCCACCGTATATATACAGTATGAATGTAAAAAGCATTCTAAATGTATTCATATGAGGCTGCAGATGTTCAGCCTGCCTCTGATTTAGGCTGTTTTTAGCCTTCTGTGGTCATTTATCAGTGGCGGTCAGTGCTTGGAAACAGTCTGTTGCCATTTCAGACTAATGTATGGGTGGAACTAATTGGCTCATTTTAAAAGCAAGTTTTCATGTGTACTGACCTGACCTGCTTTTGGAAAGGTACAAGCACAACCAGAAATATATACTTAACTTTCTTACAATGCACCAAAATGAACACTGTTCATTTTAACTTTTCTCTGTATAACCCAAAGAACAACATGTATTCAAATCAATAAAAACAAAGACATACTAATTAAGGAAGGAAATTAAGGCAGTTCTACTTCTCATTGTCTCTATTGTGGGTTATATTTTCACTATTCAAGTTTTATATCAACTACCTGAATACATTTGTTTGCTCTTCTTTGGACTGACTCCAGAGCAGCAGTATTCTTTCTGTAATAGTGTATGTTGACCAAAATTGTGTACAACATTCTAAATGAAGTCTTACTAGTACAAATATAGTTACAGTATACAACTGTAATATAACATTGCTTGATTTAAATGCTACACTTTTAACTGTATATATATCCCAACATTGGTTTGCCATTTTAATTTCTCTAATAGGAGAAGATATAATTGATGTGTTACCCGAAACACTTATTTCTTTTTCATAAGTAGCCTTTTTTATCTAAGTTTTTTTCACAATTTGTACTAATAGATTTATTTTTTTCTACCAGAATGCCCTTGTCTACATGAAACATCACTCCCTACTGTAGGTGTTTGCCCTATCTTGACTTTTATCTGAATCTTTCTGAATCTAACTTGCTGCTTCTACAGTGTTTTCCAGTCCTTTTAATTTGGTAATCTTGTGAAAATTTGACTAGTTTATTTTTTAAATAGTTTATTATAACAAAGCTAAAATGTTGTGTTTCTTTTCTTCTCATTTCAGCATGGAGTAAACCTTTATCTGTTACTTATTTCCCTGAAAGTCCACCATCTACATTTTGAGAATTAAAAGTTTATTAGAAACTGTATCAAAAGCCTTCTGAAAATCTAAAAAATAAAAAATAAAAAAAAATCTAAAAACATCCAGTTCTGCTCTTTATTTGTTCAATGGACTCTTAACAAGTTCATGCAAGACCTTTTTTCAATTTGGCTATTCTCTAGTTGTAGATTTGTTATTGGATGTGACTTCCATACAGGGGGTACTCTAATATAGTTTTATTATTAAATGATTATTTTTGTCTCCATAAACCTACATGTAATAGAATACACACTTATCGGTATAAAAGTATTTAGTCCAGTTTGCCACCCTTCTTCTAAAGTAGTAATATATTAACAATTCTCCAGTCCAAGGCCACTAAACCTGTCTTGAGCAACTATTGAAAGACTTTGACCAATTCCAATGGGTGTCTCTGTGACTTTCTTTTATTAAGATGGGAGCTTCTGGGACTACAGAATTTGCATCTGGCTCTTCGCTCATTCTGGCACAAAGAACTATGGTATTAATTGGATCGAGATTCTTTGCTTTTCCCAGCTAAGTGCTTTCGCCTTTGTTTCTGCCCCAGTGTCATTCAGATCTTTGATGATGGATGGAAAAATCACAATTTTGGTATATTATTTAATTAACAGAGTTACAGAGTCCTCAAACAATGCTCTAACAGTAGAATTATAATGAAATGACTGTAAACCAGATGTAATGGCAGGAGTGTGTTCAGATCAGAAATGAAGTCTGCTTGTCACCTGAAGGCATTGGTGAATACTAGCACTGGTAATCAACCCAGCTGAAAAAAGTATTATTGTCAATCATGTCCTACAAAAGACTAATTGCTGATCCTAAAATGCTCTTAATTAGGAAAAAAATAATTAAATATCAGCAAAGACAATGAATATCACAGAGGTATGGTGAATTAGAACACTGGACTAGTGAACTGTCAGTTTCAAACATCTGTAAATAACATCAGTGCTGTAAATTTGGATGTGACTCAAGCCCAGAATAACAAGAGCTGTTCCCCTGTCATACAGTATACTAATTTCTCTTATTAACTGTGGACCAGACAGGAACATTAAGCTCTAATCCTTGTTACCCGTTCTTTATGTAGACAAAGTTTCTTAAATGCATGTACAGTAACTTCCTGTTACAGATTCTTCTCAGGATGCAATGATTTAATTAAGCCACATGTTTCATTTAATAAGCAGGAAGTACAGGTGACAGAAGAAGAATCAAAGTGCTTTAGGACTGTACATATTATGATATAAGCACAATTGTAAGGATATTATGACATACAGTATGGATTTATTATTTTGGAGGAAGAAAACCTTGTAAGATATACAGTACAGTTCTTAATAAAGACAGGGTGTTATGTACATTTTATGAGATTTCACATTCAAAAAAGCAACAACAAGATGAATCCATGGTAATAGTGTCAGATATAATCTAGTAGATGTGCAGAGCAAATAGTAAACATAGCAAACTTAGATGAAATTACATTGTCTTCACACTTGAGATGGGCATTTTCTTGTATTTCAATACAGCAGGTTCAGGAAATTCTATCATCAGGGTGTGACCTTGTAGCAGATCCACTTAACCTGTTAGCATGGTGCAGAGGACTTACTGTACAGTATGTGCATAAACTCCCTTTAAAGCAAGGTCTTTTTCATATCTTTACATCATTTTGTGACATCTATCACTGGTTCAGTGCATCTCTGATAATATCAATGCGTAAATATAAATATCTACACATTTCTGAATAAATCAATTTCTTGGGTGTCCTTTTTGCTCATGAAATATGCTTTGTAGTCTACCAAATTGGCAAGTCTGGTTAGAGGCTGGATTGCTCTGAGCTCTGGTTGTGAGATAATCTGGTTGGATTTTGTGGACTTTTCGTAGGGTAAAAAGACCAGGGATACACACAAGAGAAATCTGTTATCAACCAGAAACTTGTAGCACAGGGGGCAATGTTCCGCTCCTCCATTTGACACTTTGGGCTCTCTTGGTTTCTATTTTGAAATCATAGTACAGTATAAATCCAAGTGATTAATGTGTCAAAAACAAAACTAGAGGACATGTTAGAGAATGACAGTGAGTGTGAATACTAATTGAGCTGTCTAAATCTATCCTGTGGGAGACTACTTGTTAATTTACACTAAAAATACAATTCAAAATCCAAACTGAGCACTCACATTTGAAAATGTGGGCTTCTACTAGACCCTAGTCACAAAAAGGAACTGGCTTTAGTACACTATAGTCATCCTTTTCCATTAAAAAAAGCCTAAAACAGATCTGCTACACTACTGTTCTAGTATAACAGATCAGAAGATGTAAACACCTAGATAAAATCCACATAAAATGAGCTGACTATGTCTAATAAATCTTAAATCTTGTGTTCATTTTTGTCTTTGACCCAGTACTTTAACAATGACTTTCTTTTCATGACTTTTCAGCGTCATGAGTTTTGCTTTCCTTTTGGTGTACTGTATGTGGAACACTGTTATGCGTATTTTAAGAATCAGTGGTGGCAGCAGCCATTTTCTACACTGTTGTGTGCTGGGGCAGCAGCATCATGGCAAGATGTAAATAGACTAATAAACTTATCAAGAAGGATGGCTCTGTGTTCGGGCTGAGCCTTGATCCCCTGGAGGTGGTGGCGGATAGGAGAATGCTGGCCAAGCTCACGGCCATCATGAACAGCGCTTCTCATCCGCTACATGGGACAGTTATTAGACAGCAAGCACTTTTAGTAACAGACTGCTCCAGGTACGGTGTGCAAGGGAATGTTTTCCCAGGTCCTTCCTCCCAGCGGCTGTCAGGGTGTACAGTATAACACTGCCCTAGGCCTGTTAGTCCTTCATCTGCTTATCTATGGATAGCATGTTGCACTCATGTACCTTTGGACACTGCATCAATATACTGTTTATACTGTGGTATTTTCAGTCTGTATATACAGTACCTACAGGTATTTGCATTGTGCACATCTTTTATTGTTTTACAGTGACTATTAGCATACTTTGCACACACCTATTTTGCTAACTCTATCTATTTTATTTTGTGTTCTATATACTTATTTAATAACTCTAATGCTGTAATTATTTTAATTGTAGCCTATTCTGATGTCTGTCTTGCTTTTCTTGGGCTGGGCTGCTGTAATGCCTGAATTACCCTTTGGGATCAATAAAGTCTTATCTTATCTTATTTTGTCTTACAGTGACAGAACCTTTGATAAGAGCGGAATCTAAATCAATCCTTACATGAGAATTCATTAGGAATAACAACACCCAAGAATTAAGTATACCGAAAGGATTGTGGAGTGTTTTGGTCAAAATTTGGGTTAAACCACTTGGCTAAGGGCAAACCTCCTGGCAAAGATGGGATGAAGGTGGGATGCACAAAGACAGGTACTGTACAAGGGAGAGAGGGGGTAACATATAGTACTGTATGTATAATGGTTTATGTGAGGAAATGAAATCAGGAGTGATTGTGAATTACTAACAGCTGTCCGATTGAACTTGGCTTTTGCCATCCTTCCCTAACTTTCGTTATAAACCCCATTAAGTACAGGAAATACTCTAAGTGCATACTAATGGAAAAGGGCTTAAATCTAAAAGACATGAAGAAAAACCTTTCGCTGCTGTACAGACAAGTATTTTTATATCCCTCTCAAAAGCCTTTGGTAAATATTTCAGACTGTAACACTATTCCATTTCAACAATACACACATGTCCGCAAAGGACTGTAAAATGACTAAATATTTACTTTTAAGGAAAGAAAAAAAAGAACATTTTAAGTGTTTGGCCTGCGTCTTGCTCTCATAATTCAAGAATTCCATCAATTCTTTGACTTTCATCCTGGGAGCCTGTTAAAAAAAAAATCCTCAAACTTGAAAAAATAAACTTGAGGTTGGACAGATAAATTTTTAGTCAAATTTTATTCAGCATATTTAACAGTTTTAAAACATCACGGAGCCTAGAATTACTACTAGTACTGTATCTTCCCTAGCTCGCAATTTGTTTTACTTTACTTTCTAATCAGTATTTTATCAAATTGTTTTGTTTTTATTTAGTTTTTGAATCACACTAATTTCACAGTATCTGATTTGTATTTCTCATGTGGAATGATCATCCTACAGTACGTTGCTTATTACTGTCTATGTTAAAAAATCCATAAATTCAGTTTAAAAACCGGCTGTTGGAGATAACCTCTTCACAGGGCCAGTGAGAAAGAACAAATAATCTGAACTGTTACATTGCAATGTAATATTGTGTAATATTCTCTATAATAATACACACTGTACTTTCATTGCCTGCACAGTGTCAGACAACATCTCACATTCAACATAACATTCATTACTTTTAGTTGTTTCCTTTTGGGTGCTTTTTGAAAGCAAAATTGTGCAGCTTTTTGTCCAGGGGAAAGGAAGGATACTGTTCTTGAAATTACAAAAACAAGCCTGAAATAAATGTTTACAGGGCTCTTATACTGTACAACCTAAGATTTTAAAGAGCATAGTTAAATATAGATACCTACTGATCAGCATCAAAGCACTGCTTGTTTTACAATTTCCGTTCATTAATTACAAACTATAGTTAATATTGCCTTGTATAGTCATCAAAGTACTAGTCATCCAAAATTAATAAGAAAATAAAAAGAAAAATGCATGGCACAATGTCCTCTGGCACTCCGCCTTAGCTGAAATGTGGCCAATGTACTGTACCGTACATCACTTTGCTGAAGAATAAACCACATTTATAATACTCTCTTGGAAGAACAATTGCAGTGCACTGCTGGATAAAAGAAGGTTTGTTTCTGTTGCATTAACAAAAACTATCATAATGTTACTGGCGTTTTAAATATTCGTTAAACAGGTGGTCGGATTCCACCTGTTGGTCGGTGGTCGGATTCCCGCATTCACACCCGTAACTATGCAGTAGGTACAGTACGATCCTACTTTACCTGCTGCATATTATCTCCCCCCCCCCTCAGCCCCATGGCAGCAGTTTCCTGGTCATCCCAAATCTTCTTACAGTCAGATGTTGATTGTTCACCAATAGAAGAATATAATGCAAATCAATGCCCTATCCAGTCTTAAACAGGGGACATCTACACTGCTGAAATGGTATCTATAGAATGAAAGTTACATGTTCAACAGACTTATTGCAGAAACTGGGTAACAAGACAACAGACAATAGATGAATAACAGTGATAATAATAATAATTAATAATTGCTTACACTTACATAGCACTTTTCTGAAAACTCCACTCAAAGCACTTTACAGGTTATGGGGACTTACCTCCACCACTACCAATGTGCAGCCCCACCTAGATGATGCGATGGCAACCATAGTGCGCTAGAACGCTCTACACATCAGCTCTCAGTGGAAAGGAGAGCAAAGTGATAAAGGCAATTCAGAGATGGGGATTATTAGGAGGCCATGATTGGAAAGGGCCAATGGGAAATTTGGCCAGGACGCTGGGGTTACACCCCTACTCTTTTCGAGAGACAACCTTGGAATTTTTAACGACCACAGAGAGTCAGGACCTTAGTTTTACGTCTCATCTGATGGATGGCGCCTTTTTTACAGTATAATGTCCCCATCAGTATACTGGAGCATTAAGATCCACACAGACTGCAGGGTGAGCGCTGGCCTCACTATAGCCTCATTCAGCAGCAACTTTAGTTTTTCCCAGGAGGTCTCCCATCCAGGTACTGACCAGGCTCACACCTGTTTAGCTTCAGTGGGTTGCCAGTTGTGAGCTGCAGGGTGATATGGCTGATATCACAATCATGGATCACACACTGAACTAGAGGGAAACAAAAACAGGGGACTACTTTGAAAAAGTCCAGTCTATGGGCTCCATGATCATTGCAGTAACATTTGTTAAGGTCAAACTTAACACAGCAAAAACAATACTAAATAATGTTGTTAAAAAGTGCCTATTAATAGTATTCTGCTTGGGATTTGCTTTTCCTGTGAGTATTTCAACTGTGGTTTGCTCTTTAGCAGAAGGGATGTGTTATGATGAGACTGTTTTATGTCTTGGAAGTTTTAGCCACTCCCTGGCTAAATGTTATAATGGCATAATGTTGAATAAACCTTGAATAGAGATGCGCTGTGGTGGAGGCCACATCCAGGACTCCTACAATAAACTGTGCCCCGTTTCATAGGAAGCTGGTGAAAAATGATATAAGGGGTATGCCTTCTTGCAGTTGCCAGATAGAAAAACACCCAGCACCTGAGACATATCTCAGAGAGAAGCACCTCTCTCCCCATCTTACACATGCTGGTACCCATATACCCTATAGTATCCCAGCATTCCACACATCTTGACCTGGGAGCACAATTGTTACAGCATATGTGTTTGGTGATCAAGTTTAGCATTGCATTCTGGAGCTTCCACAGGAGGACTTACATGGAGAGTTTTTCAGGGTTAAACATTATACTTTGAATTACAAAAAACATTATATTAAAATGAATGGAAATCTTGATCGGTAGGTAACATCATTTTACATAACCCCGTGGGATAAATATATAAGCTCTTCAAGAATTTACAGTGAAACTGTTGAGACTACAGTTTTCTATTATAGACAGAACGTCACTGCTAAGAGACAGAAGGCGGCTAATTCAAAATAACAGGATTGAAAAGTATGGCACATGCTGACAGGAATTGTTCAAAATGTATAATAGGTGAATTTTCAATGGTAGTTGAATGCCATTGTTGTGGTGTTTATAATGAAAGTAGCTCTGTGAAGATGATAATGAAGGCGTGTGGTATAACTGCACCAGAAAGCTTCCACTTTGAGCAGATTGATACCAGGAGGGAAATTTGCATTGGAACACAAGGACTGTCTGTCATTTCTAACATCTCATGTTTCAGTGTTCTTTTACTGAGTTATAAATGTGTGTTAAATATACTGAAGATAAATCTATTTAATTGCAGCCAAGGATATTTGTTTTACAGAAGAATGCAACTTTTTAAAGCAAGATTATCTACAAAGTATGCTCAAGCAGATACTTTATGGGAAATTCAATTCAATAAAGGCTTGAAAACATGGATGTCTTAATAGTGGGGCTGCCTTTTAGCTCTTAGGTTCTAGGTTTGATTCTAGCTTTGTGTACCTTCAGTGTGACACCCCCTATTTTCCTTTGCCCATGTGAGTTTGCTCTGGTTCCCTGCCAGAGACATATGGGTTGGGTTAATTGGTCTTTAAGCCTTCCCCTTGGACTCGTGCCTTTCCAGTGTGCAGTTGCTTAAGCTTTGTACCCATTGCTTCTGGGATAGAACCCAAGTTACTACCGCCATCACCAAGAATATGCAGTTTTAATAATGCATGGAAGTATGAGCAGAAGCAGTGATTTAATTACTTGCCATGAGACTGAAATGACTTGAGGACAAGGATTATTACATAATGGCCTTTATAATTACTTTAGAAAATATATTATGATACTCTCCCTCACACTAACAAATAAACACCAAATCAATGAACACTGGTACAGTATGATAGAATAAATATTTATCTGGAGATTCCTTGTTTTGGAATTTACTGTAAGTAACACGTGAAGGTTTTGTTTGCCTAAGGTCTACAGGACCTCTACATGTTATTTTTTTATTCACTTTACTAAAATTACATTTATATTTTACTCTGCCAAGTGCAATAAAATAAATCAACGAAGACAGAATCACCTATAGAACCCTGCTGGTAGTGTGCAGCAGTAACAAAACTTGCAAAAGGCTGATAATCGTACTTTTACCAAATTTGATATTTATTTTTTCCAGTATTTCATCCCTCTCATAGCATTAAAGACCTAGAATAAATTAAGAGACTTTTTTTCATCTTTATGAAAGTTCACACTCTGGTGAGCTCAATCTGTAATCAGTCTTCTTCATTGCTTTTGTACAGAAGTAACTCAGGGGACAACATCTACCTTTCTATCTGGGACTTCATTATAATGTCTTTTTTGTGTCAGGTGGGGCTATAGATTATTGGTGGTGGAGGGGAGTCCACATGACCTATAAAGCCCTTTGAGTGGAGTGTCCAGAACAGTGCTATATAAGTGTAAGTTATTATTATTATTACTACAGTATATTTTTTGTACATTTATACAAATGGGTGCTGCTCTGGCTTCCCCTCATGCTTATAAAGGTTTGTGGCAGGGAGTCAGGAGCAATGCACTTCAGAACAGGTTCCCACTTTACTTGAAATTCTGGAAGCTGTTTATTGCTAAGTTTGAGACAGGTGTTTATGCAATGCTGATGATGCAGAGTCTGTAGGAATGGATCTGTCAAAGGCTTCTGAAAGCAAAATTGCTTGGAGGCACAAAGGCAAAAGCAAATCAGCACTGGACAACCTCCTTGGTAAAGCATCATGGAATCATTCATGTGTAAAAGGATATATTTGTTTAAATATCACTTCCACTCTTTTAGCCTTGACATGTCTTTTCAAAACCTGCTGTATGTTAGCTGAAACAAAGACAAATATCACCCTAAGTTTAAAAACAACAACAGAAGAGCATGCAATGCAATATGCAAAGAAGAATAAAAATAAAAGAATACAATAGAATTTCCAAAAAATAAAATAAAGGAATAGTAGACATACCTATAATTTTCAGTCTTTATCCAGGGCTTTAAGAGACAAATTCCAAATGATTTGGCCATAGTTCTTGATGTTTCAAGGGTGCTTCAACATTCTTTAAATATATTCTCTGAACCCTTTTTGCTTCAAGAAACATTTGATGGCATGAATGCATACATTCTTAATTCAAAGTGACCTTGTAATATAAGCTGATCTTTGCAGCTAGTAAAATAAATGTTATCAAATAATATTATTAAGCAAGAACTATAAGAGTGAAAACCAAATGATATTTCAGTTCACACAAAGAAACAGAGACAGATATGGAAAGTAATTTTAAAAATGCATGTCTCTGCACCTATTGATCTTGTGCTTTTTCTTTTTGCCTCTTCTAGTTCATTTTCACTTACATAATATAGATGTTTGCTTTCATAAAAGCGAAGTATATTCATTTTTTAAACCTGGTGGGAAAAGAATCTGCTTTGGTTTGTTACACACTGAGTAAGATGAATGCTGATACAGTATGTTACAATTCTGAGCCTGATTATGCTTTAAACTGATGCCATCATTAGATATGGCATGAGATATAAATCCTTCCTGAAACAATGCATTATATTTAGAAGTATTGCACAGGTCTCAATATATTCAGAACAAATATTTCACGATGGTTGCACAGAATTAGTTTCCTTTGACAACTGAACCTTTATATTTTAATTTAGAAACAAAAATGGGAAAGCCTTATTTGCTCATATTGTTTTCCAGATCTCCAGGAAATGCAACATCAGGAATGCAGAATTTTTGTCTTTCCAGATATTACAAGCTATAGTATAGCACCCTTGTCTTCATTTTAAGTTCTTTTGTAATGGCTCCTGCTCATGGGAATGAAGTTCAAAGGAAGAACCCATGTGTAGGGTAAAATGAACAGCTAAACAGGCAGCAGTGAATGTGGAAACACACAGGCAAGAGAAAGACATAGTCCAGGGTCATGGTCTGGTAATGTAGGAGGATTTGTAGTCAGGTAGCATATAGTCTAGTGTAAGTACAGATAGACCCTGTACAAAGTACAAAGCACCAATGAAAACTCCAATAGATGAAGTCAAGACAGTCGTGGATCCAAAGCAAAATACCAGGCAGGGAATGAGAGAATGAAAGACTTTAAATAGCCTTCTTCACCTGGAACAGGCATTTTCAAGAATTAAACCACAGGTGAAACAGGTTTCTTGTCAGGTTGTGTATCCACGACAACGGGCACTGATTGACAGGTGAGAGGAGTGACCAGCTGCCGCGGCAATGCTACAGTAGCTCACTCCACAGTACTCCAGTAGGGATGAATGTGACATCTTTGTTTTAAGTACTGTAATTGGATATGGGATTTCTAAAATCACCTGGCAAGTGGTGTTTAATGTAGTTTAGAATAGACTAGAATGCACTTAAGAAATAGGTATAAGTGCCCTTATCCTTAGAGTTTTTTTGAGTTTCAGAACTGCCCTCATGGGAAGGTGTTGCCAGAAATGTGACCAACTGGACCTCTACAGAAGCCAAAAATGCTAATTGTAGGTATGTCTGATGCAGTGTCATCGAAACTGTGGCCATGTCTGCTACAGTGTCACCCCCACTGTGGTGGTGTATAATTGCATCCTCATCTCTGCCTTTGTAATCAACCAGTAAGAGCTGTTTAATCAGAAAAATGTGCAAGTTGAGTAAGAGCTTTGTAAGGTTATGTCTACTGACGTTGCAAACAGTACCTTTGAAGAGTGGATTATTTGACGCTAAGGACTGACCATACAAGCAAATTAAATAAAAAAATCTAAGCAATCAGATAATTTTAGTCATTAATCAGCACTGGAGACCCCAGGTCAAATGAAAACCTGCTGACAATATTCATCAAGGACCAGCATCACGTGCACTACACTATCTTGTGAGACATGCCATACTTGAAGTGTGAAAATAAAAGTGTGCTTTACAAAAAATCCTGTTTCTAAAGTGTCCATCTTCTTAATATCATGTTTGGTATTAATTACAGAATATCTTTTACAATGTTTAATCATTACCACTGTGTAACTTTAATACATACTGTATCTGAATGAAATAGATGGGTGATTTCTGACGCAGAAACCCAGGGATGATGGAGCATAATGAATTATACTGATGGGCATTGCCTGGAGGAAGAGTAATATCAGAATAAGATAATTTTCCAATTTGCATTCCTTCTGTATTGACATATTGTTTATATTGAGCATTGCCACTGAGGGCTCAATAGATACACAGTCTCTTCCATTCAAAAACAATAAAAAGGCTGTGAGTTGCAAACAGAGAAATAAGCCCAATGCCATACATATTATTAATTACATTGCCTGGGGGTGTTAACAATTGATTTTAAATATTTCCAACAGAATATGAATGGAATTATTTATGATACCTGTACAGACATTACCATATCCTCTGCTGTGGACAAACCACACTTAAGCAGGCAAATGTTTATGGAGCATGTTTTGTATGTAGCAGAGTTACTGTATGTCTACCCTTTGACATTGAAGGTTGACATTGTATTAAGATGTCTTCTACTACAGGGTTTCCACGCCAATGTTAAATATTCACCTTTGACTTGACCAGTTTGAACAAGCAAAAAGATATCAGTCTGAAGTAATAGATTTGAAAGATGACATTTTCCTTCAGGGAAACAGGCCTGTTACAGTGGTACAGAGGGAAGTGTCATCATTGTCTTTCTTGCCTGGACAGGCGATGCCATTGATCTGGAAGTCTCAAGGTCAGAAAGCACACAAGTCACCTGATTCTCTCTTTGCTGTGTTAGTATCTGAATGTGTGTTTTTTTTTCGGAGGGGGCTGTCATGAATCCTTCTTCTTGATTCAGCACAGCATATCAGTAACAGTTATTCTGCTGATGTTTATGAGGTTGTATCTAATTTGTCACATAATTCCAAAAGCAATATGTGCCTACAAAGTGTCTTCAGAATGATTTTTACCCAAATCTATTTTTTGCAGAGCAAATAAAATAAATAACAGACCTCATATAAACCTTATATGTGATGTGTTTATTTTAGAGTGCTATTTTCCATTTAAAAAAAGTACAAAGGTACCTATTTTGAATTTTGATATATCACAAAAGTGCAGATGCTCCTGTTTTGACCCTCCAGGCCACTTTCCACGAATAAGACGTATGACTGACATTAAATGTCAACACAATACTGTGCAAAGCCCATTAGGAGTGACAGTATTGAGGAGTTTTAGGAGGACACAATTTTAGAGCAGTCATTTTCAAAATAGGCTATAAAGCCTACAGTTAATGTTTTAAATTGATATTATTCAATGTGGGCTTCTGTTCTCAGTTAAACACCTTTCTACTTTGAGATGGACACATCGAACAGTCACTGTATGAGGTAAAACTTGGTTTTATTGGAAATGTAGCCATTAAAATATAAAAAAGAAATAGAGAGGTAAACATTTCTTTGCCTGTACAGTGTTTCATAACTTATTACATCAACTAAACATAATTGGTCACATTTGCACTAAGATAAACCATCATAGTTGTACAAAACACTACACCAGTGTACACCTTCCCCAAACCAGTACTGGTGTGTCACATTTACTAGCTGTAAACAATGTATAAAGGTTTTCGCAATAGATTAAAAATATACAACTCTTGCGAGATCAATTACTGTATATTCTGGATATTTGTCCAGAAGTCTAAATGTTTTGTGAATATAATAAATGTTTGTTTAACATTACAGAATTTGAGTGTTTATTTGGTTAGTAAGAAAGATATACGGTATAATATAAGGACAATCATCTTACAAAGGAAAAAAAAACTATAAAACTGTTACAGGTCAGTGGTTTCACTAGTCCAGCACAACCCACTGTTTTTATTCATAAGAGGACAATAGAGGACATAGAGGACAATAATAATATGCCTTGCAAAAGTACTCAGACCACTGTGTGCTGTTCCACCCATCCCTCCATTTTCTGTCTGCTTTATCTAAAAAAGGGTCATGGAGCCTGTTGTCATAGTCTGTCCTTAGCAGACAGTGGGCCAAGGAAGGATTTTCCCACCAGTCCATCACAAGGCAGACAGACATAGACACATGCAAGCATACACTCACACCAGGGCCGATTTTCCCAGAAGCCAACAGTATGTCTTTGGACTGTGGGAGGAAACCAGAGCCCTCAGAGGGGAACCATTCAAACTCTCCAGGCCTGGAATTGAACGCAGGGTCTCAGAGCTGCAAGGCAACACTGCTAACCATTGTACAGGACCACCATGCTTCTCTGTATGGCACATTTTGTATTCAAAATATGAATGTTCAAATTGCAAACTACTAAGGGCAAGGTACTGTAAGTTAAAGTAAATATCTTAGAAAAAACAGGGATATGTTGATTACATAAGCACCAGCCTCAAAAGATTTGGTGGAACCAGCTATGGCAACAATTACAGTTATGTCACAGAGTGACAATAGTGGGTGTGGGACAACATTTGTTGACTGATCCTAGCACCCTTAACTGCTAGGTGGTGTGGTTGGCTACAAAGTATCTTGCAAAATGGGGTCACTATAGTATCTCTATCCATGACAATTACAGCCGCGAGTTTTTTTGAGTACGTAAGTCTACCAACTTTGCTCACTGGCTATGTACACTTTTGGCTCATTCTTATTAGCAGCTTAAGCTCTCTCAAGTTGCTTGGGGATCACTTACAAAACAGCAAGTCTTTCCAAGGATTCTCAATATGATTCAAGTGGGGACGTTGGGCCTCTCAAGGGCTTTCACTTACTTATTTGTAAGCCACTCCAATGCACCTTTGGCATTGTGCTTTGGATCACTGTCCTGCTGAATGGCGAGTTGTTGTCCCAGTATTGGGTCAGATGCACATTTTCCAATGGCTGAGTGATAAACTTTGCTGGGTTTGTGTCAGCTTTAATGTTTTGCATTAGACCAAACATTTCACATTTTGTCTCATCAATTACAAGAACCATGGCTACATCACAGTTATTAGAATTTTAAAAAATAAAAAGAATGTAGCATGTAGTGTGACTGATTGCAAGTGGTCATCTGTCCTGTCTGGCAATAACAAGGCTGGAGGCAGTGTTCCATCATACAGAATGGATAAGCAGCAGTAAGCTCTTAAAGCATTGGTATTATTGTGCATTCCCTCAAAGAAACTCCATATGTGTGCACACCACCTCTGATGACTAATACAGCAATGTACTGTTCTTGCTTCACAAAGCATTTACCAAAGAAATGCATGTGTAGCAGCCTTTTTAATAAACAGTTTTGAGGTTTCTCACAAACATTGACAGGGAGTAAATATAAAACAGTTATGATCTGTCACGGACGTCCAAAGGGACCAACCGTGGGGAGCAGGAGAGCGGAAAAAGACCCATATGCGTAGCGGCGAGACGGGAAAAAGGCCCGGGCTCATAGTGCAAAGAGTTCAGGAATGCCGTATAGAAACCTATGCCCTCAGGGAGCGGACGTGGGGCGCCCTGGTGCTAGGCGGGTCTCAGGACATCCGAACGTCAATGCTGAGCGAGGACAGAGTGCAAGACCCGGAAATATATAGCCCAAGGGAAAGAGAGGGACAGGAAGGACAGCAGACCGGAAACTAGGGACAGGACAGAGAAGGAGCGCCCTCTGGCTGCAGAGGGCGTGACATGATCTTGAAATGACTCCTGGGATACAGAGTTGTTTTAATCGTTTTAATCTGCTGCTAATTGTTTCTGTGCAAATTGATTTAAATATAGTTATGCATAGTACAAATAAACAGGCCATGTCATTAAGATTATGCAATGCATTCTTCACAATGACACAAAGTGAAGATGGGTGTAGTATACAATTAATAATTTGGACCAATATTTTGTTTCCTGTTTTAAGGAGATTACAGTTATTCTAACATAAGATGACTCTTCTTTCCAAGCCTCTTGGATAATGTTTTCCTTCAGTCCCAAACTATTTACAGCAGCGGGTCTCTCTCATATCCTTAAATGTACATAGTACTGTATATACAGGTGTTACCAGTATTGTTGTAATATACAGTGCTGTGAAAACCTATGTCTCTTAAACTATCAAGAGGACCGTTTTCACTGTTATGGTACCTACAAAATGTGTCACTGTATAAAAAAGGTTTGAACGCTGTTCCAGAACTGTTGTCTCAGGCACCAGTCCAAGTTCTGCCCAGGAAAACTGTCAACCTACAGTAATGTGCTATACCAAAAACCCAACATGCTACATCTTAAATATTAAATACTAGACCATGGTATCATGTTACAATGTGTGACCTCTTAAACTCTTTTCCTTTAAAACACACATATCTTACTAAACTGAGTAATGGCACCATTGGAGCATAAGTTAACGTGTTTATGCATGTGCCCTGAACATCGTCCTAGGGCAAACCTCTGAGTAATCCAAACCTCACAGTCCAAACAAGTGAGAAACACACTATGCTATAAAGGGAGAGTGAATCGTGATATCTTGAATAGTGACATCGTGCATTGGTCTCATGTACTGCACGGGACACAGTCAGGCTGACAATGAGATGTTGAAACTGGTGCTTGTAAGGCCATGTGCAGTATCATCAAAAGCCAAAAAACAAGAAGCAGACAATAGATTATTTTTAGTATAAAGTACAGTATCTCAAGAGTGGATAAAATAAAATAAAATGATGAGTGTTTGTTTCATCTACTCTTCTTTTAGTAGTGTTTTTCATTAGCAAAGCATTTAGTAATATTTAAGAACACAGTCCGCTTCTTAGGATAATTTAAGTTTAACATCCCTATGATTTACTCAAATGTGTGAAATTGAATGATTGCTCTGCAGTTTTAAAGAAACTGCCCAGGGTACTTTTATTGCCTCCTGTGAAAACTAATTAATTTAATTACAATGTAATAGGTTAAAGCTTTAAAACTGGATATTAGTCTTATTTATTCCTCACCAGATGAAAACAATTACAGGAAAGTGAGAGCGATAATAAACCAAAAGACAGGCTGCATGTTTGCTTTAGTTTGTGCTACACTGGATTTTGGGGATCTGCAAGGAAAGACATTAACAGCACATACTACAATATATTACATACATAGTGTATAATTAGGGACTGCGTACATACAGTACAGTATGTACTGTATAAACCAGCAAACAACAGTTATAGATACCAATTATCTCTAGTGATTAAGGGGTCCTCTAGGACCAGGATTGTGAATTATTGTCCTACACTGACAAGCTAAAAGAACTGAAGCTGTTCAGTCTTGAAAAGAGAAGACTGGGGATTTTGATCAATGTTTAAAATCCTCAATGGCACGGACAAACTCTGTCCTATGGACTGGTTCAAAAACAACAGTGAAACACAAACCAGAGGGTGACAAGTCTAAACTGTGGGGAAGTGTTTTTAAAAGTGAAAACATAAGTTATATTTTACACAAAAGGATGTGGGAATATGGAACACCTCAGCTGCCCAACCCTGTCGTAGAAGCTGATGTCCTAGATTCTTTAGAGGAGTTACTGGATGTGATTCTTAGATTAACTACTGTAGCTACTAAAGATTCCGTTTTTTTATGAACTGTTAAACTAACAACCTTAATAGTTAAGAATCAGATTTATTTTTTAAGCTACAGAGCAATTGTAATTTCTTTGTAAAGAGGTATGTACTGTAGCTGTTTTCAATCTATTGGATCCCTCCTGGTTACCTGCTGTCCTACCTCATTCATATTCCTGCTCTCTGCTTTGGGGAGCATATTTTTTTCCCTCTTTATCAGTATCTGGAGCAGCACCATAGCACTGTAAAGACTATTACCAGTAAGAAACTAAGTTTTTAACAGGAGTTCAAATAGGATTACAACAACCAAGTCCCTCACCACTACTACTCTAACTCATAATTCTCCATGACATCACTTCCTAATAAAACTATCTTTACCACTGTAAGCTTCTCTTTCTTGCTGTAATAATATCTTTCTGCATCCATCTTCAGTGAGCCCCTTGGTTATCTCCTCTCTGTGTGTGAAGGTCATTCTATGGCTTGGTTGGCTCTCACCATATCTAAGTGATATGGTTTCTTATGCCTTGATCCCCCGTTAAACATTCTTAAACATATTTTATATTGGGTTCTGTTAATCCTTGTAAACAGCAAAAAACAACTTTCAATATCTTGAAAGCTACCAATATCTATATCAATATTCAACATCTAGCTACCTAGACCCCAGCTTCTTTCAAAAACTGATTGGATGAGTTCCTCATATTTATTACTTACTGAATTACTGATTACTGAATGGGCTGGATAAGTTGAAAGGACTCCTCTTAAGTTCTTACAGTACGTGCTATGTTGCAATTGAAATGTTGACCTCTAATGACAATCCCAGCAAAAAAGGAAGAAGATTTATGTGCACCTTCTTAATATGAAGAATGCTCACTTGCTTTTCAAAAAGTGACTGACATCTTGTTTAAGTCTAAATCAGACTTGGTAAAATCAATATCTGTGATTCATACAGAGCAGGAAAAGAAGACATCGACCTCTAGGTCTTGTTTTTTAATTTAACTGGGGCTTAAGTAATTGGATTCGACCATGATGGGGATTAGTTTCAAGGGTCTATTCTGGTACATACAACACTTACAAATACACTCAACATCTTAGGACATTTCTACTGTCAGATAACAGCATGACACAATATTAAGGGCAGCTGTTTGGTGTTCTATAGTACATTGGAAATTAGGTTGATAAAAGGGGCAGTTCTTAAGTGGGACATGATCTGTTGCACCTATTAACTTAAGAACTTTATGGGGAGTGTGGAACAAGCCAGCTACCCATGTTGCCTTTGCTCCTTTCAGAAATGACCTGAATAAGATCCTTGCTCTCCTCTCATTTGTAACCTTTCTCAAGTTCTTAGGTCACTGTGGGATGAGTGTTGGAATCTGCACATGGAAATTGAATGGAAACAACTAATTAATGAATAGCAATTCTGAAGTAAAATAATACCTTTCACATCCTTGAGTGCTTTTCAGACTCAACCCATTGACCAAGGCCTTTTCCATAACATATTTTTGTATATGTTATGACAAGGGAATGAAAATTTAGTCTCGGAATCTCTCCCTGCTGCTAGTTTAGCTCAGAGCTATAAAACTGTTTTTAAAAAGGGTGAGACGAGGCATTCACCCAACAAAGAGTGAGGGTTGCCACAGATATTCATGCAATTTCCATGATTTCCATGACAGGACATTAATATAGTTACTAAGCACAGGCTAATTTATTTTCTGTTGAGCCCCTTTTTAAAATTTGCTTTTGGCTATTGCAAAGTTGAATGAGAATTATAATTAGTACGAACCCTGTGCTGATTAGAGAGTTTCAGGATTGCCCCCTTTCAGGTATGCAAACTAAAATACCACTAATTGAATTTAGAAGACAAATTTGGAAGAAAATTGCTGACTTATGGTGAAAGCTGTCTGAAACAATGTCATTCCCCACCTAACTCTCTTCATTAACAACTGATCACCAGTTTAGTCAGAAACTCAGGAGCAAAGCTTTCATTAGCAAATTGAGGAGAGACTGCATAATGTACTACGTGCTGAAATTGTTGGAAATTATACACTTTAATTAGGGTATTATTATACTATATTACATACATAGTGTGTAATTAGGGACTGCATACATACAGTACAGTATGTACTGTATAAACCAGCAAACAACAGTTATAGATACCAATTGTCTCTAGTGATTAAGGGATCCTCCAGGACCAGGATTGTGAATTATTGTCCTATTGTCCTGTCAATGTTTAAAATCCTCAATGGCACTGACAAACTCTGTCCTATGGACTGGTTCAAAAACAACAGTGAAACACAAACCAGAGGGACACAAGTCTATACTGTGGGGAAGTGTTTTTAAAAGTGAAAACATTAGTTATATTTTTACACTGAAGGATGTGGGAATATGGAACACCTCAGCTGCCCAGCCCTGTTGCAGAAGCTGATGTCCTGGATTCTTTAGAGGAGTTACTGAATGTGATTCTTAGATTAATTAACTACTAGAAGAAAGCATTTTAGCTACTGCAGGTAGACTTTTTGAACAGTTTGTTAGAGTGTTTATTTTTGGGACAGCTGATTCCACCTTCATAGAGATGGCTGGAAATTTTAGGAAGACAACCCCTCTCTCCCTTTATAATCATTACTGTCTTTTCAGGTTGCAACAATCAATAATATTATATTTTCACTAAAAGAAAGTTCCATCTTCCTTGACTAAGTACTCTGAAAATAATCAAAGTGATATTGATTAAATTCTAAGTTTCCTTATTATACAAAACTCATAGCTCAGGGTTCTTGTTTTCTATGTATTGGGGATGTGATAATCAATAAGTAGATCAAAGTGCAGCTGAGATTAAAATTTTCATTTAAACATTTTGATATGTTTAAATGTTACTTCTCTATCCAATTAATCTAGAGGTGAAGGAATGTTCTCAATATTCTGGTATAGTGCCTAAATGGGAGAGAGGTTCTTTTCCCATTAGGACATGTCTGGGAGTTCTGTTTCATCTTTATTTTCATGCAGATCTGTCAGCCCCTTTCTGTGCAGTTTAATTGGAGCCTAGCGATTTTGTATACTGCATTAATTCTGGATTTATCTCCCTAGCCAAAAGTAGAATTTTGTGCCCTATTTCTTCCTGGTCTTTGATTTCTAAGTAATGACAGGAGCTTCCTGCTTCTAGTTTTTAATGATATTTAGATATCCACTGTTGTTCTCAGGTCATCCAAAATAAAGTTATTTGAAGTTGAATACAATAGTGAAATACAAGGGTCACTGCAGTGTTGTTTCAAAGATGCCGACACAGAACTTTTCTATAGTTTACATTTTCTTGTGGAAAGTTTTGAAAATCTTTAATAAAAAGCACAAGATTGAAGGTTATACAATAAAATCTTGAAAGATATGCAGTAAAAACAACTGTACACAGAAAGTTCTGTGTGTGACATGTACAGTATATACAGTGTACTGTATGTGTGTATACTGCATACAGTCTATGGTACTGTATATATGTACTGTAAACAGCTTCATCTGTGGCTCCACAACTGACTGGTAGAAGCTCATCTGACCATGTTTTACATGTAAAGAAGGAAAAAAGACTATAGTGGGAGAGAAGAAACAAAAATATGAGTGAACGTGCATCAGATTTTTGACACTATACCTGGGCTCATTAATTTAGAAAAAGGAGCAATGTTAAGAACTTATGTTTATAGTTAAGAACTGAACCTTTTTAGTGTTCAACAATGAAGGCTACAGGGAGACCTGATTAAAGCATTCTAAGCCTTCAAAGGAATTGCCACTGTTAACCACATGAACATATTCGGCAATAACAAACAACTTATAAACAGAGAACATAAATGGAAACTGAGGTGAAGTGTCTTGAAAATTTAGAATGACAGGCTCTTTTTTACCCATAGGATTGTGGGTGTATGGAACAGCCTACACATGTTGCTGATACCCTGCTTTATTTAGAGAAATAGCTGGATAAGGTCACTGGATCATTTCACTATCAAAAACTGAATGATCTAGACAGGTTGAATGGCTACCTCTCTTTTGCAAACATCCCTATATTACCATATTCATAATACTATTGTATATTATAAAAGTGGTTTTGACATAATTAAATGAGAAAACAATTGCACTGTGACATTGGTCTGCACTTGCTTACTTCAAGTATTCCTGCTGTACAAAATAGCACAGCATAATTAAGCTGGGGCAGCTGTCTCTTTCAGAATGGCATCTGAGGAGAAAATGAAAACTTGACATCTTTGAAATAAGGCGGAAGACAGAAAGAGGGAAGGAGACAGGGGTCAGAGCTCAGTAAACAATTTGTTATGAAAAAGCCATGGAGACGGGCCCCTGCCTTTTTCCGAAAGTGATGTACATCATTCAGCATCTTTGACAGCATGACGAGCTCTGCATTCGCTTCTTTCATCAGCTGAGTACCAAGCTCTCTCCTCTGGCACTATTATACCTCAGGAAAAAAAATACGCAGACTGTATCTCCGCTTTTTAAATCCCAGCAGTGACAGATTTGTGCTTCAAAATATTCTGATTTAAAAGAAAAATGCTTTTTTGAAGTATTATCCACCATTATCCATCATTGCCCACACACCACAACTGTCTGATTCAAGAATGGCTAATTTTATGTTTCATACAAATACATAAATACACTATATTCTACCAGAAATTAAGATTTTTTTTTCATACACTTGAACTCTCTAGCTCTCTTGATCCTAGAACTCTAGGATGTACAGTACCACCCTTCACCCTCCAGTGACATAATGAACTGCCCACAGAAAGAAGAACTCCTCAGTCAATAATGTCAATAACTTGTCGAGTTTCTGAATAATTTGGGCAGCACTTGTGAAAACTTCAGATACATTTTTCCATTCTTTAGTAATTCTTATCAATATTATACTAATGCTCTTAACTCTAAAATTAGTGAGTGATTTGCTCTTATTCACTGAAAACACAGAATACATACCACCAGGCTGTGCTAAGCATGCTTTAAATCCACATTACATATTATTTTAATTTGTCATTTTCATTTCCCTAGCACAGAACTAGCATTGTTCTTCCAGCTTGTGCTAGCTTTTCTGTCACTTAATTTTGTAAGGTAGTACATGATTGTTCCACAATTTGTTCCTTGTGCCTATCTAAGGTAAATATACTTTAAGTCAGATATACAGTATATTGAAAGTTGCCCTGGATAATGGCATCTGCTAAACAAATACAAATAAATGTGAAATATTATCTAAGGTTACAATGTGTAGAGTATAAAGCTCCTCATCTCTACAATAATGCCACAGTAGCAACCCAGTTATTTGCCTGGGGACCAAAAGGGGCTTCCTCATATATAACATATATGTGTTTTTATTTCTTTCACACCATTGCTCCAAGGTATAGAAAATAATGGAAAAAATACATTCAGCATAACATGTGGGGAAGCAGTGGGGAAAAACTCAGGGAGTGTGTTTAAGAGAAAATGGACTGCTTGTTACAGAGAGACAGGTAATTGCCTGTGATTCACTGCCTTTGTCAGCCTGGGTCACTCACAGCCCGAGGAATATCTGGGGAAATGGGATTATTTCCTTTTTTATGGCTGCTTTTCCTTTTTTTCTGTTCCTGTTTTTGGGTGGCCTTAGTGCCAGTTGGGTTTTTTTTCCCCCACCCTCTCTACCTGCCACATTTCTTGGCCAGCGTTCACTTGCTCAAGAAGCAGTCGGGCTGTCGCTGGTGAGAACCCCCAGCAGGCTGTCTCCAGCTTCGTTAAATGAGGCTGATGGGACGTGACATTCTGTAATTAATAAGAACCAGCAGTGAAATTGACAAGGGCAGGATGGGTATTCTATTATCTCAATCTGCCGAGGTGCAAAGCTTACGCCTACTTGGTTTCCCATGCAGAAGTGCCATAGAGGGCCATCACATGCTCACATTAGATACGATTTACTTCAAATTTATTCTTTCTAATGTGGCCTTAGCCTGTGAACTGCTGCTTGAAAAGGCAAAACTGATCCACCTAGAGGCTGCCATTGTCAGCATCTGAGGACATAATGCAAAGAGCAGGTGGACTTGGATTTTTGATTCTTTCCTATGGATGTGAAGCATGTGCAGACAGAGCCAGGATTTAACCATTTTTTTCTCAGGCACCTCTCAGGTCCCACCATTCAGCCCTGGCAATCAGCAGATGAACTTGCGGTACTCATGGAATAGCCCCTGGCAGCAGAGGGCTGGACTGACACTGGGGGTCTTTAGAAGTGACAGGGTCATCTTACCCAATCAAACCAGTTACACATACTGTACAGTTGGATTTTCACCACTTAAATGAGTTATGACAACACAGATAGCTGATGTACAACACACTGTACTCCAATAACATGAATGCAGCCAGCACCCCCCACTACACAAAAACACACATCAGGCAAGATGTGAGTGTGGGTGTCCCCCCTAAATCAGATTACTTATTGATCAGCATGCTGAGACATTGAACTGAACTCAGGGTTACAGTATATAGAATGCACCTGACAATGTGAAGTTATATGAATTAAAGATTTACATGACTTTTGAATAAATAGCCAGTTGTGTTTCACACACATTTCCTGAAACCCACATTTTGAAAGTTCAACGGTCTTTCAGACTTACAGTAACAAACAAGCGGTACTTGATTTTTTGTATTATAAAGCTTTTTTTACAGCCATTGGGAACATGACCTTAAATAACATGAAGTGCGCTTTGCAGTCTAATGCTGAAACTATTTTTCGTATTCAGCCTCGCCGTATGCAGCAATGACAATGCAGGATGGAGCATTAATAGACACAATGAGGAATGTGAGGCTTCTTATCTCCAATTCCCTTCTAAAATAAGAGATGTAGACCAAATAAAGGGAAGAGGACCCCAGACAGAGTTGAGTGTCATACAATATTCATGTGACATAAAGTAGTGAATTTGTTAACTGAATCTAACATTCAGCAGTTTCTCCCAGGACTTATAGTCAAAAATAAAATCCAATCTAAAATAAAGTCCAGTCATTTCCTTTACTATTCAACATAAAGAAGAGAAAAACATTTGCTGAACATGGTTTCCACTTCCCCATTAGTGACATACTGTAGCAATATTCTTTAAAAACTAACTATTCTTCTGTCTAGGTTCCTTGTTTTATTTTTATGGGACTTACTGTATAACAACCCAGCTGTACTGGGAAGTAAAGAGGATGTAAAGTGAATCTATTTTTTAAGCTTTTTGTAGTTTCAGAAAAAAAGAACTGCTTAGCCTAATTGTTTCTTGAAATTAAGTTTACATTATTCTAACATTATAGCCTGCTGCAACCATGGCTGCTGCTGTTGCTGTACATGCCATTGTGTGTCCCTATGTTGACCCACCAGATAGATACATCTGTTCTGACCAAACTCTCCTATTCTCCTCTCCACATGTCTGGATGGTGCCTGGGCTGGGCACCTTCTGAGTTGGATGCTGCATCACTGCCATGGATCCAAGAGGGACATAGTGGATATAATTATCGTTTGGGAGGGTTTTGCTGGTCTACAGAGACCTGCATGGGGTACTGACATACAGTAGAGAAGACATGATGGATGGATTAATACCCTCATTCATTTCTTTCTTTTTTTTTAATTGTATAATGTTAGCATGCCCAAAGGGGTTGGGCAGCCAGTTGACCTTGGACCTCTAGAGGGTTTTGTTTCTCCTTACTAAGGAAGTTTTGGTGCCTCTCCTCCAATGTCTTCTGGTCTTTTCTATTCTGTGTAGGGTCACTTTCATTGTTAAGCGCCTTGGGGAAACCTTGCTGTGAAAGGCACTATATAAAAATAAATTGAATTTAAGTTATTTCTTGCAGGATTCCTCGTACTGTACAACAACGGATCAATTTCCTTCTATAAAGAATGTGAAGTACATTTATGAGAAGGGGACCCTATTTCACCTAATTTAATGGTCGGTTATTTTTTTCTGTCTGCTTTTTACATGCTAGCTTTCTACCCTGGAGGGCTAGTCTAATTTTGCATTGGATTAGTCAAGAGATTCTTCTCCAACCAAAAATCTAACCTCAGTATAAATCTCATCTGCTACTGGCATCTCTCTACTTACAAACAGGGATCTCCTATAGAGAATATAGTCTTATATTTTGAGCATATGACAAGGTCCCCCTCCAAATACCTGCCTGTGTAGCAAAAAACAACATTATCACAATATGAAGACACATCATACAATACTGAATTTTAGCCTGTAATGCAGACAGGTCTTGTTGATCTTGCATAAAAGATTTAACAGGATGTACATTATGAAATAGAAAAAATAATTAATATGATCAGAACTTAATATAATTAACTCATTTCAAATCATGTACAGTATTTCAGGTTAATGTCAATCTTGAAAAAAATACAGATTTACACCATTAAAATAAAATGTTTCATCTGCAGAGTCCGGTGTCACATAGAAATTAATGTGGGATCTGCTGAATGCTTTCCAAGATTTCCTGCTGTGCTCACTGGCTCTATTGATCATCCCATTACTGCTGGGTGAATTCTTGATAAAAAAAAACTATGATGGATAAGCCTGTTTTGTCTGAAATGAGATTCAGTTAATTAAAACCAACTTATATCTTCTAAATAGCAAAATGGCACTGTCAATCGGAAGAGAAAATTTATTATATTTACAGTGCCAAGAGAAAGCAGAAAAAGGCGGATCTCCGTGACAATGCAATTTTCTCAATGCAATAAACATTTTCTATCTCCATAAAACACAAGGTATGTAGATTCCAAATAGGACATGGTATTAGGTGTTTTGCAGACAAAGGAATATTAGTATCTTTAAATAAAGACATTATTAAAATCTTCATTTTAAACAATCTACCTGCAACAGAATCAATACTGTATATTGTACTGTCCAATCTGCTCTTCTGGCAATGAATAGAAAAGACCTTGCAATTTGACAGGCTGTTAAAATTCACTTTATGCTCTCTACTATTCAACCTTCTGTAAAAAGGTAACTTTATCAATAACATCTCTTGATCAATGTTTCATTTTTTTCTTACAGCATGGAATTAACCTTTACCTGTTCCTTTGCAGCCAACGCATGCTGACTCAGCTACCTACTTGAACTATATCAAGACCTCTATGTGATCAGAAGAAAATATGGATTGCACATTATGACAGACCTACATCTCAGCAAGAGGCTCATGATGCCTGAGCACATGAAAAACCATGATGGAAAGAAAAATTAGGTACAGGTAGATTTTAATCTACCAAAGTTCAACACTATACAGAAAAAACAAACTACACTAACCAACCCAAAACCAGCTAGTACTGTGATTCCCTTTATGTACAAAACCTAGGCTTAAATAAAACCAGTGTGAGAATGTCACTCTTACCATTCATCAATTATCCACTTAACTAATTCACCACATGTGAATGTACAGTATTTATATGTTGTAGAGGCCTGAATGAGCTTCAGTGGCAGGTTAGCTAAAACTAATGTGCTCACTATTGCTGGTCCGCAGTGCACCATTCAAATGAAATTTTGTTTATGCAAGTTGGGTTGCGTATGCACACTGACCTCTTTTCCCTTTGTGAATTCCTATAAGGCAACAATTTAAATAGTAATTATTTCCATTGGAAGTGAAAGGAATCTCAAAAGGGGAATTACAATAACTGATAGGTGGGTTTTGGGAAATGAAATTGATGGAGATTAATAAACTGGGGCATTTAATTTTTTAATTTAAAGTGCTAAATGCACTGCAGGAAGGAAATCTAATATATATATATTTTTTTAAACTCATGTGCAAGAAGCACCTCAACCTTCTTGAAATTCTAACTTGTTTGGCGTGTGCAGTCAGGACTCAGTCACGATTGCTCAGGCTCTTCTCAGGCCCCAGCTACACAGCATGTCCCGTTAACAGTAGTGAACTCTGCTGCACCCAAAGGCCAGTGTCGAGTCAAAGAGAGTAGCAAAAAATGTTTAATACATTTTACTGCAAATGCATAAAGGTCACCCAATGACAATTTCCATTAGCTCAGAAAGCTAAAGTGAAAACATGTAGGTAAAGGGCTGCTGCACTGCAGCAGACAGGAAAAATGATCATTTGCCCTTGACTAGGCTAAAGGATACTAGTCATTAGCACTGATAGGCTCTTTGTAGGAAATAATTTCTGGAGATCTACAGTGTACGATGAGTCACTTGCCTTTTCTACTGCACCCAAGAATTCAGAGATATACAGCAGCAGGAAGGCTTCTTCATTAAAGCAGTACTGCAATTGATTAAAATAATTACTGCTAGCATTAAAATTTCCCTGGCGACAAATACATTATACTGAAGGAATTATCATTTCATTATCCATAATTCAACAATGACATTTGATATATAATTTTCATTCAAAACATACAAGTAAAGCAACTTGAGACTATTGAAGCTTGTCTTTAAGCTGTCCCAAATGCATTTCTGAAACTCCCAAGAGGACCACACATACTGTACACTCCACTCAATCTTAAATCAGGTAGATTGTAGCTTTGTATTAAAAGCCCTTTTTTTCAGCACTGTGGTTAGAAACTTGGAAAGGATGAGAAACAAGAAAATAAGCACAAGTTAATCAGTAGCCAGAAACTAATATTAAATTGCAATTTTAAGAAAAATAGACAGCAAATAATGAATAACCAAAGAAACAACCAGTAAGTCAGTCAATCAGTTAAGTAATACCTTTTTTTCCTTTACTAATAATTAGCTTACAGTGACTTACAGTTATAGCAAAGTAGGAAACAAAGTTCATCTGTGTACAGCTCAAATGGCTGAAAAATTATCTGTGATTAAAAATATTACATGAAGTCTCATGTGTTGTGCAGGTGACACACAACTGAGATACTGTTTTCTAGTGCTGCTTCTGGGACATATACTAAATATACAATTTCCTTTTTAAAAAGCTTGTTCAGTGATCAAAGACTTGGAAAGGGTAGTGTCCATTGACTTTTGAACTTCTCTCCTCTGACGACGGACTTCTACGATCCTATCAAATTTGGCAGCAAGCAGACCTTCCTCAGAGCTAAGCGCCTGTGAGTACAAAACAGATATACCATAGGTCGTTGCACTTCTTTTTCCAAATCTGAACTAAGATTCCCTTCGAGTTGCCTAGGGTGAGCTGCAAAACCTCAACATCTATGGACAGAAAAGGCATTTAAACTGGGACCAGTTAAATTCAAAACCATGACTTATTGTTTATTGTTTTCAAACATTAATACTACCATTGTTAAAATGAGCTTGATAGAGGTCTGCAAATGTCTATTGAATATACTGTAGGTTGTATGGGACACAAGTAGGGTGTTTAAGGTTCAATGAGAAAAAAAGTACAGTACTTAATTAATTTGTTGTTTCCATTTAGATGAGATCAAGGCCTGGGTTAAATAAAAAATGACCCATCTACAGTACTGTATGTGCATGGGTATGAAGCCTTTATATGATGGTATGTTTTTGGTTTAGCAGTGTCTTTTTCATTCTACTCAACTGAAACATCCAGTACTGGGTTTGTAATCTGGGATTGACAAATCAAAGTACTGTTTAACCTGGGCCCTACTGTAGGTATTTGTCTTTTCTTTGATCAGTTGCAGTCAAGCTTGGAAGCTACTGTACTAAAATGTACTGTAGTAACAAGATGAATTGTTTAGTAATGTCATAAGTGCAGCCTGGAATGTAATATTTGTTGCATTGGGTTTTTATACATTTGCTATAACTCCTGAAAATAAACATTCTGTGAAAGAAGCTTACAGATATTGTTTTCTTGGGTGTCAGGATACTAAACTGGAGCACAGACAGACAAAGGGCTAAAATAAGTTAATCTGTGTTGTGACAGACATACTGTACGAGATCAATAAAGGCTTTCATGTAGCTGTGAAGAGCAAGCTATGTATGAGGTTGAACTGGTACACAATTTGAATAGAGAACAATATGGATTGTAAAAGAAAAATGTATAATATCTGAAAAAGTTTGGGGAGGAGTAGTTTTCGGGTTTGGTGGTCGTGAAGTATCAGATACAGAGGTATTTCCCTCCCTCTGTATCGGATTTTGATGATAATGATTAAGAAGAAGAAATATAAAATCTTGAATTCACCATCCGCAAATATTCAGTGGGGAAGATGAAATAAGATTACTTACAAGACTTTTAATTTTGTTGATATAATATGATGAAGGCATAATTATCTCTTTTCTTACAGCGGATAACATTATACCATCTTAGACATTGTAATTTAGCCACTGGGAATAATGGCAAAAAGGCTTGAACAATAAATGGTAAGTGAGCCTTTCCAGAAAGAATGATCTGTCCAATTTGCAGAACTACAGAGAATAAGGGAATGCGTCTGTCTAGATAATATACTGTAGTCTCATTGAATGAAAAAGAGGTCTAGGATTTTTTTTTCTGTGAGTCTTTTGGTATTTACAGTATTTTTCCTGCAAAATCATCCTGCTATGCCATTAAGTTCACATGGGTCCATCACTCTGACAAGAGTCCTGGCTTCTTCTAATATGATTGTAAAACCTCTATAAAGCACCAAGTCACTCCTAATGAAAACATATGGTTTAGTTTGTTTCTCTTATATGGAATTTAAAAATTAATTTAACAGTTGGCAACTGATGTACAGTACCTCTTGCATTTCCCTTTGGTCTGGCCATACTGTTTATAACACCTGGATAATGTCAAGAAATGCACTAGTATGGGCGGCCAATGGCTGAGCAATTAAGCTGTTTATGGATGAACCACTGCTAGAGTTATACAGTAGTTTAGGTAAGCTGTTTTCTCAGGTGATAAAAGCTGCTTTACTATGCAGTGACAATTCAGACTATTACTTAATAGTTAGCCTAGAAAGGACTTTACTGTCCCCTTTAAATTAATTAATAATTAATAATTATTTAGTCACATTTAAAATTAAATAAGTAATTGAATAACCAAAATACCCACTGCTGCAAAATACCCTTACAGCTCATAGGAATAATCTATAGGAATGTTATCCCTAAATTTGGGCTTATGTGTGGAACATGTAATATTCACATTCACACAGAATTTTAATAAAACCCTGCAATAAAATGAGAACAGTCAAACCTAAGGCTCTCCTGGTCTGTAAAAGGTTTTCAAATGTTTGGTCCTGTCTGTTAACAGTGAGATATTGGAGTAAATATTTGATCGGCTATTGGTGCAACAAATAGTCTTTGGTTCAGTGAATTACAGAATGTGAAGTGACTTACAGTACTGTATGGTTAGGCAATAAACAAAGCAACAGCATCTCACAGTGAAGGTAACTTCAACTGAAATCCTTGACAGAATGCTGAAAATGTAGATCTTTTGGCATATCTTTGACAGGAACACTATCAACAAGGTAATCTGGCACATTTTGTTTTCAAATTTTCTTAATACAGCAGAGAAAATAACTTATCTCAAAGACAAGATGAATTTATCTCTGTGTTTTAAACAGGGAACCATTTTCCTTCTGTGTTAAATGAAACTAGACAATGCAACAATAAGCATTGTTTAAAATGTGTGACGAAAAGTAAGATCTTTTCTTTATCAGAGACTGATAAATCTCTGCAAGGCAGTAAATAGTATCATTCTAGTTTGATTGTTGTTCTCCCTGAAGGTTGTATTTCTCAGCTTTGAGTAAAGAGTCTTAATGAATCCAAAACTATCCACATCCAAAAGTACTGACTGAAAGAAAACTGATTGTGCTATAGTTGCATACTGTATACTGTATATTATTTTCAATGTAAACACTCTGATGTTATGGACAATAGACAGTATTAATGCAAAGTTTGTGTAGAATAATGTTGCATATGAAGTGCTTATACTGTACTATTATAGTGTTATTCATTCATTCATAAATATTCATACTATTTTATTGTGGATGATAGATATATGCAGTGTTGGCCCACATTTTACTTTCCAACATAGTCTCCTTCCTTCTCAAGAAAAAGTTGCTATCATTTCACGCCATCATTGCAACATTGAGTAAATGAGGTTTCACTGATACATTTACCCGCCAGTAAGTTTTATTTTCAGCTACAGCTCTTAGTGTGAAATGCATGCCCTGAAGTAAATCCTCAAGCTTTTAAAACAGTTATGTCACTAAAAGCCAGATAAGATAAATACAGGAGGAGTGCAAATATCTCCATTAATTGTTCGGCCTCTGTGGATAGTGTACAGTATGTCAGAGTTACCAGTGCTATGCTTTATTTATAAAAAGATATCTTCCGCAAATAGGGAGGTAGCCGAATGTGTGTGATTTTGGAACAATGCCAATCTTGTGAGCACAGGAAAGCGTGATAGTAAACAAAAAATATTTAAGGACTGTTCTAGGTTCATTTTAGAAAAATACACAGAGTGTCTTTGTGTTTAGCTTCCATGCACATGAAATAGAAGCTTCTTATAACTTCTGAGATGGACTCCTGAAACAGAAACGGGGGAAAATGCAAGCTTGTGGATTGCTAAAGCAGGTAAGCCCCACACTACTTGTGAAGATCTTTGTTTACCGTTGGCAAAAGAGCTGACATGCATTATGTGTGGAGAAAAAGCTGCTAAACAGCTTGACCTGCTGCCCCTTTCAAATGACAGTCATTCGTAGAATTATTGATGTTGTAGATGTCAGAAGTACGCTGATAGAGTGCGTTAAGATGAGCTGATGCTTTTCACTGTAATTAGATGAGTCTGTAGATGTAGTTGATTCGGCCAATTTGCTCGTTTACGTTAGATACAAGTTTGAGGGCATGTCCCATGAGGACTTTCTGTTCCGTAAGCAGCTACCAACAAAAACTACGGGAGAGCACATACTGTATTTCAGCTTCTGAATGAATTTATCGAAGAGAGTGTCATCAACTGGAAAAAATGCTTTGGAGTTTGTACAGACAGTGCTAGAGAGATAACAGGCAGACACAGCAGTGTAGTTGCAAGAATTAGAGAGGTTGCTCCAGATATGAAGTGGATGCACTGCAGCATCCACCTTAAGGCCTTGGCAGTCAAGAAAATGCCTGAGGATTTAAAATCTTTTAGACTCTACTGTCAAAGTTGTAAATTGTATCTAGGCTCAACCAATGAATTCACATCTGCTTTGCTCGACTTAACAGGCTCACCCCTCTCACTGAAATGGTAAGTGCTCAGTGCTATTTTTATTATACAGTATGTGTATGTGAGTGTGCGCGTGCTATAATTTTCAAAGACAAATGTAGGTCCCTAAGAAAGCTAGCCTAGGATCCTACCTTATCCCATTCATAACAGGAAAACTCACACCTGATCGATCCTGTTTGGCCAGGCCACCAAATGCCGTCTTCCTTTTACCAGTGGCTGACATGGCTACAACCAATACTGTTACTAAGAATGTAAATTGTTGTTATTTTTACCATTAATTTGGTTTTCTTTCTTTTAAGGTGTGACCCAGGGACATCCTCCCAGCCCAAACGCAGCTGGTCACCGCTAGAGTGCCTCAGAGAACCAGGAATTTGGTTTGACTCCCACCTCCCTGACATCCTTGTGGGAATGCAATTACAAGATCATTATGAGCAGCTGTTCCCACTCAGAGGAGAAGCGATATACATGTAAGATACCGACACGGATGTCTCTACGTTACAGCTCCCAAACCAGGATGCTTTTTTTTTCTTCTCTATTGCAGAGACTAAAACGGAATAAATCAGCCTTTGGGGACTCACAAGCTTGCCTCAAAAGAAGATAATTTTTCAAATGGTCCTCCACCACCTCCACAACAGAGAGGTATTGATTTGAACCAGTGTCACCCGCAGCTCCACCTGAACTCCACACTGTGACAAAAGTAAAATCTCACCCTGAGATTAAACTCCTACCATTTTTTGAAAGAAAAAAAACATATCAGTGAAGACAGAAACATCAGTGAATAAATTCAGTTTTCTAGTACACTCCTCAAAAAAATCGCCTTTATACCAAAATGGCAGGATTGCTTCCTTTAGTCCAGTGTACTGTATATGGAAATGGAAGCAAATAAAACTACTCTTCCAGGTGCCGGTTAATCTAGCAACTCTGTAGTGTAAATGACAACTTTTGTCTGAACTGCACATAATAATTATATGTCAAATATATACTGTACAGTCCAGAAGTACGGTGTCCATTGACCTTAAGCCAGACTTTCCTTTATCTTCATAAATGTACTTGAAGTTAGTTTCTGCTTTTGAAATTCTCTCATAACAGCTTCACTACTATTCTTATCCATCTTCAATTTCATATCCATCGCATTTTGTCTTCTCTCCAAGGCGTACATTCAAGGATTGACCATACTCCTTCACCAGCTGGGTACAGTAGGTTCTACAATATTTCTGATACTGTATGTCCGTGGTTCTGGATTCAACTCACAGTAATGATTTTGTTTTCTATTAAACATATTTCTTTAAGCTTTTTATCTGGAAAAGTAGGCTGTGTATTAGATTCTTCTTGTAGAGTACTTCCACATAAAAAAATTAATTCAATCTCAAAAAGCCAGTCTTATCCCAGAACTATGCATCCAACATTTTACTTGCAGAGCTACAGCTGGAGAATTGTTGTGGTGACACTCTGAAACATTCTGCAAAATAACAATCTTTGTAAGTACGGTTTGAAAGCATGATTAAATAAATTCTAGTATGCTTGGGGCTTGAAACACTAAAGCCCCTCATTTCAATCCATTCCTATCAACCTTGTTATTTCCCTTGCATAAGCTCCAGGAGTAACTCTTTGTTGCTCAAAATCCATTGCTAGGATTTAATATACATAGAGCTGGGAATACACAGTCTTTTTAATAAGCAGAAACTACTGTAGTACTTGAGAACTTGATTAGCATAGCATTTGACAGGTAGAGACCGGTTTTTCAATATTGAAAAGCAGGACATCTGTCATGTGACTCCATAGCAAAGAAGTCTGTGTTTAAACTGACTGGGATGATGAAAGTGATGTGACAACTGGAAATTGCGAGGATGGCATTTCTGGAGGCCAGAATAGTACTGTATTTCCACGCTGGGTTTTAAAAATGCAATCTTTCCAAATACAGTACAGTATGTCTCTTCTCCTAAAACAACCTTTATGGTAACACAGGGTGCTGAATTTGAATTATATACGGCAGATGTACAGTAACAACCACCTACAGATGCCTGACCTCTACAGCTGAGCTGAAGGACAGAACACTGGTGTCTCCCTGCTCTGCTTTCCAGGATGCTTTCTTAAAATAAACTTATTTATGCTGTGACTTCTTGTAACAGACACTGTTAATAAATGGTAAATTATTTTATTTGTGTATGTGTTTCGTTCTATGCCACAGTGTTATCAAGGCAAACATCACCACCTTCAGAGGTGAGATGGAAGGTGTTTTTACCATCTAAATTTCACCAAAAGAGATACAAAAAGGGGAACACCATCCGTCTGTTAATGTGAGTAGATACTGTAGTCTTATCCATAAATATCTTGAAGACAGCACTTGGAAATGTTGGTAAAATATTTTTTAATTCTTCAGAACCATTTTTCTTATAGTTTTAAAGAGGAAGGCCCCTTTGAAAAGAATTGTTAGATCTTACAGATATTGGGAGATACTTTGAAATGTATTTTGTAATTTATCTGTAAAATAAACAGCCCTTTATTGAGAGCTATTGTATGTTCTGAAATGTGGTGAACAGTATATCATGTAGTATGTTTCAATATAGGAATATCTATGGAAAAATGTTATAATTTTATTATTTATAGAGATCTCTGAGTTTTGGTGGATACCTTTAAAACACGCGTGAGACGTGCAGCAGGATTTGACTGTTACTGTATCTCTCTCGGGTATACTGAAGTCCCGGCCCTGAGTCTATGCTAAAAGGCCAGCTTCCTGCTGGGGAACAGTTCAGCTATGTTTGGCGTCCTGGAGTGTTATATCACTACAATAGGCTCACAGGCAAATGCTTCAAGAAAAGGCCCATTTCTTTATATTATTATATAAGATGTGTTCATATTATTCACTAGTTTTGTTGTCATGTTCAATAAATGGAATCATAAATATATAAAGCAATGAAGACTTTACATATTATGACTTATCAGCTTTTACAGGAATCTTGAAAATAATCAATCCTGACATTATGTATGACAGTAGCTCTTAACCAAGCAGTAATCCCAGGTCAGTTTAAGTCAGAGTCTTTAGTGCCAAGAAGTAGGACACTGTCCACAGTGCAGAGGCGATGTGGGGAATGTCAGAGAATATGGAAATTTGCTATTGAATTTCATCAGAGAGATGCAGCATTCTGGCAGGAATGGTTTGACCTGTGATGCGATAATACTGAGCCCCTCAGGGATCCTTGGTTTTATGCATACCTGAACTATAGCTTAGAATAACTTTAACAAAAGTATTCAGTTTCTACATGCTTAGTTCTTTTTATTTTTATCAAGGCATTAATTGTGCACTTTAAAGGAATGTTTATCATGTTTTCTGTTAACTTCTGTACTGTTGACTGTTATAGTTCACCCAGTTTCCTTTTAAAATGGACACAAAAAGCGCTACAATTGGGTGCTAAGCTGGAAAGAGCTATGTCTGTATGACAGGATTAGAAGTCAACTTGTTAGGTCCTGGTGAGGGCAAGCAGAGAAGCGAGAGCTCTGGGGACACTGTGCAGGCAGGCAGAACACAGATGGAACAGGGGAACGGGAGAGCCGTGCTGCCAAGCCGATCAGGATGTCAGAAGGGACAAACCGTGGAATGGCAGGAGAGCGAAAAATACGCTATGCATAGCGGCGAGACGGGCATTTGCCCTGGCTCAGCTGTTCAGGAAATGCCATATAGAAACCTACTCTATGCCCTCAGGTATGATGTGGGGCGACCTGGTGCTAGGCGAGTTTCAGGACATTCGAACCTAGATGCTGAGCCAGGAGCAGAGCAGAAGCAGGAAGTAAATAGGCTACACAACAAGACACACCAGAAAGACATGAATAATCATAGGGAACCAGGAACAGGAGAGAAGTAGAGCACCCTCTAGGTGTACTGGATGTGACAGTATCCCCCCCCTTTAAGGGCAGCTCCTGACACCCCCCCAAAAAAGCTGCACAGCACTGGGGGGAGGAAAAACCTTATTTAACTGAAAGGAAACCTCTGGGAGTCCACGGCTGAGAGCTACCCCCTCCTCTGGGGTAAAAAACCTTTATTGAGTAGAGGAGGGGGGAGGGGTGAGGGGCGGACTGGACTCAGGAGGAACCCAGACAAAAGGGTATGGAAGCCCAGAGCCAGGGAGACCAGAGGGTATGGGAGCCCGGGACAGACACAGCAGCAGGGGGTGTGGGAGCCCGGGACAAAGGCAAAACATGCAACGAATATAAACCCTGACGGAACAGGGGAAAAACAATACATAAATGAAATAACCCACAACAGATAGGGAAGAGCATGGGGCAAGGAAGCCCAGAACCAGGAGTAAAGAAAAAAAAACTCCAAAAGCCAGCTCGCAGGGTCTAAAGTAGGCTCATCATTATGTCACAGATGTCGGAAGGGACGAACCGTGGAATGGCAGGAGAGCGAAAAATATGCTATGCATAGCGGCGAGACGGGCATTTGCCCTGGCTCAGATGTTCAGGAAATGCCATATAGAAACCTACTCTATGCCCTCAGGTATGATGTGGGGCGACCTGGTGCTAGGCGAGTTTCAGGACATCCGAACCTAGATGCTGAGCCAGGAGCAGAGCAGAAGCAGGAAGTAAATAGGCTACACAACAAGACACACCAGAAAGACATGAATAATCACAGGGAACCAGGAACAGGAGAAAAAGACCCTATGCATAGCAGCAAGATGGGGGTTTGTCCGGGCTCAGCTGTTCAGGAAATGCCATTTAGAAACCTATTGTATGCCCTCGGGACGTGGGGCGACCTGGTGCAAGGAGGGTTTCAGGAAAAAAAGTATATTCAGGAAATATAGTAATATTCCATAAAGTATATGGAATATTAGAAGTCTAAAGTTCTTGGAAGACTAAAATACAACAAACAAAATGACCTGTTTATCATATGTGTTTGTGTGAAAGTGCAAATACCAGGGCAAAAAATCAGTCATCCAAACTAATGTTTATAACATCCCATCCTAATCAGTCATTGTAACTTTCCTAGCTTTATTCTTGCGGTAATAATTAGAATTAAGATAACACATTTTTTTTTTAGATTTACCCACGGATCCAAGGAAAAGCTTAATACCATGCATATACTGTAAAACAATTCTTTTTTGTATTCAAGTGAAAGCTATAAAAGTACTGTGTAATTGAAACGTCACCCTTTTTTACAAGTTGCATGCTACACATTCACTGAGATGTAACTGAATTTAAGGGCATATTACCAGAGTCTTTTGAACTCTTTAAAGTTAACTTCATGAAGTATATTTTAATTAAAAAAATATGAAATAGGAGTCAGCTACTATAAAATAGTTCCTAAGAAGATCAGCACATGCAATTTGAGATTCCACACAAAGTTTATTTTTACAACAATATATTAATCAAGTATTTTGGAACAGAAAGTATGGTGCCATTCACTGCCAGTTCTGTGTAATAAGAAACTGTTTGTAACCCAAGGACTTTGGATTCCAATGTTTATCAAACCATTTAAATGTGATCTCAGATGTAAAAGCAGGCAATTCTAATTTTATTCCAAGTGCTTTTATTTTAAATGCTAGTTTAAATTTCAGTATTCCTTACCTACTAAAATAAACATGTTACAATATATTGTTTAACTAAAACTGACTTGTGAGCTCAGCATGGTGTAGGATAGAAAATGTTTAAAATGGGCTATAGAAATTCCGGGAAAACGTTTTAACTGAAAATATAGTTCTAAGAAACATGAAACACTCTGAAATTATTAGAATAGAGACAATTATTTTTTTTATGAATACTTTAGTATTAGCTAAAATACCTTGATATTATTTTTTATAACGATTCATAGTGCAAGGAAAGCAAATTTTTATAAGCATTGAACAAATTCCCAAAAGAGTAACTTCAGTCCTATTTGATTTTAACACCATGAAATTAATTTTTACCATTTTAAACTCTTTAATACTGTACATCTGTCTTCTAATCAGCAGGCATGAATAAACATTGTACAGGGAGAAACAGGGTTTCTATTTTGCTTTTAATGTGTCCTGTACTCCAAGTCCTTTGCTAAATTTCACTCTAGGCTTATATTATCTGGCATTCCTAATGTTAATTCAATGTGCAAAAGCTAATTTTCACGTCTTTACCTGAAACATTGCATACTGGGCTGCAGGAGCATAATGGCTCCATACAGAGTGCACCCCAGGAACTGAATCGAGGACCCCAGACCTGCAAGGCAGCAATGCTTACATAGGCACCATAGTGTCACCTGTAAAAAAATAAATTATGAATGTGAAATAAACAAATTACAATGTTTCAATGAGCATTAAACAAAGAGATATCAGAACCAGATGTCACAGTACCAGAAATACTGTAGTTGTTAAAGCAAAACTTGAAGCAGTTTTTTTAAAGCACACCATTGAACATACTGTACAAGGACTTACTCAGTTACTGAGGAATAGAGTATGTGATTTCATATAATACCCAATCAAACCATCTTAGAGCACTTTTAAACAAAATGAAAGTCTGCAACTAAATAAACTACAGAAACTGTGACTGCTACTTACAGTGTGTGAAAATGCAATCTCAAGGTTTTTTCATATATTTTTGTTTCAGATCACATTTTTCAGTAAGTGCCATAAAATGTTCAATGGTTCTCTCTTCTCCTGTTCTGAGATTGCAAGCTCAAGTTTATTTGTCAGTCCAGCCATATACAAGTTGTCACGCCCGACATCCCTCCCTAGAGGGCGCTCCACTGCTCTCATTATTGTTCGTGTCATTTAGCTCTCCAGGTGTATCCTTTTAGTGTTATTATTTAAAGACCAGCTCTTCCAGTCCTCGGGGCTCATCATTAGGGTAAGATGTCGCGAGGCCCGTCTAGCACCAGGAAACCCTACGTCCGTCTCCTGAGGGCATAGGCCTCATCCCCGACACCTCCCGCTTCCTGAGCCCGGGGTCTGGAGGATCTCGCCCCGTCACCCTTGGACCTCCATGTTTCGTTCGTCTGTGTGTTCCCCTCTCCCGGGGATTTTAACTTTGTCGCGTTCCAGGATGGATTTTCAGTTGATGGACTTTCGGACCGTGTTTTGACCTGCCCTTGGACCAGTTTGGATTTGGATGCCGTTTTGTCTTCCCCGTACACTGTCTCATGGACTGTCACTATTATTTTGTGCACTATTAAACCCCTGTGTGTTCCTTTTTACCACGCCTCCTGTTTTCTCCAGCTCTTACCGCATCGCATAGGGTCTTCTACAATATCTGACACGGATTCCTGTCCGTGTCCGTTACACAAGTATACAGAGGAGTGAGATATTGTTTTCCAGGTCTACGGTGCAAATACAGACTGACACTGACAAGACAATGCTATAGACCAATGTAGACATAGACATTTCTGACAGGGTACAGGGTACATAAAGTGCAATGTGCATAGTGCAATGTACGTTACAGGATTGTGTAAAGAATACATGGGACAGTATGCCTGACATTAGGCAAAAAAGAACTAGTCACTGTTGCAATTAAGTAGACAGAGTTGCAGCAAAAAGGTATAGGTACTATAAGGATGTGAGTTTAGGGAAGTAGACGTGTTGCACAGTGCCTTAACTCCCATTGCTAAAGAGCTTCTGCATCTAATTCCATCCCATTCAACTATTTTAAGAAAAATTATTATGTTAAATGATCTAGGAAGAAACAAAACAGAATGGTAGTAATGGCATTTTAGGATGGCTAAGAAATTACCTAACAGCAGGGGGGAAGAGGCACAAGATGTGCATTTGAAAATGGCTTTTGCTTTAACAACCAACAAAGATAAAGCAAAAAGGAAAACAAGTCATTCTGGAAACACAGACACAACAGATTAGAAAAAGCTGTTTTTGTGTCACTCGGGGGGAGTGACATTCGGAAATGGAGGAAGGAAAGGTCAGGGCTCTGTATGTCGTTAACCAGAACAATGTGTCCTGAAACCCAGCGGAACAAAAGCAGATCTTTCAGAAAGAGACCTCTGGGAGTGCGGTGTGCTGGGGGTCGAGCAGGGTATTGAGGAGACAGAGCTCTAATGATCCCTGTCTCCCACGCTTGTCTGCGTCACAGTGCGAGACAGCAAGGTGAGTGAGAAAGAGCAAGAGTGATGAATAATTTAAGCATCTGAAGAATCTACAATATTACAGAGATCACAGGAGAAAGTAAATGATGGGAGAACAAGACTCAACCGTATTAAACCACATCAGCTTTTATGTAACATTTTCATAATATCACCAAGATAATTTTAGACTCATACAGCAAAGGTTTCTTAGATTAGTATGGTGGTTTCTGGGCACCAGATAACACAGCAATGTTTTTGGAAACTCATGCTACAAAAATCTACTCCCTCATCCCTTTAAAGAACAGTCGGGTTTGAATTTCCATACTTAACGTTAATTGAATTGTGTTAGGTTTGATCCAACTTGAGCAATGAAGGGATCCACCAGACACACAGGTATGTCAGGGGATTGTCTAACAGGAATTCGATTTTCATACTTTGTCACTCTCTGCAACATGTTTGTGTTCCACAGATTTTCTTTCCTTCCAACCTGCTTCATGAAACAGGCAAAATGGTGTTATTTTAGTTTTGGGATTTATGGATCACCATCTTTAAACCACCTGTACATGAGTAGATAGACAGCAATGCTTGTTATAGCAGTTTTATTTTGGGATCCCTTTGTTGTTGTAGAAGTGACTCACTATGCTTTGGTTACTGTTTAGGACTGACAGTGGTGCTGATAATAACAGTTATTGTTCCATTGCAGTCAGTGTAATGGAAAGTCTAAGGTATTGTTGCATACTTAGTCTGTGCTGCTTATTCATTCATATTGAATATTTATATAGAAAACAACAGCTGGTGAAGTGTCAGCATCTGTCTTTTAGAATTTCTGCTGTTTCTAGCAATGGGAGCATCACATTTAACACTGCACAAATAGCAGCTATTGGCAGTCAATGGTGGTGGTCTAGGACATCCACTTGTGTGAGTGAAACTATTTTGTTAATGTAACTCTTATGGCTGACATAGAGGTCTTTTTGCCATAAAATAATGAGACCTGAAAAATGTAGTTGTGGTGTATTTTGCTTTGAACAATATAGATATTTAAAAAGAACAAACAGTGAAGAAATATAAATGCACAAAGATGTGCCATCCAGCAGGCAGGATTTGTTCAGTTAAATCTTATCCTCACAAGCGCAGAGCAGAAAATATCAATAATATATTAATAGCCAAACAAGTTAAAAGAGCAGAACGGTCTCCTCTCTTTTGTAAAATGTTATGCTGTTCTTATATTATATTAATATCCAATGTGTGTGCCTAGGGGTGGTATTTCTGTTCTGTAATATGGATGTCTTCAATGCTTGGAACGGTTTGCCAGGAAATTGAACATTGTATATAAATATTATAATCCTTCCAGAAATAAAAGCTGTGACATGAACATTCAGTCAAAATAATGTAATACTATGTTTTAATAAGAAAAATTACTTGCTCTCAATCTAGCATTTTTTTTTAACCCAAGTGTCCTACCAGTGCAGAGTGGTACTTTGCTGAAATCATTGCAGAGCGTGAGGACTGTTTGCAGCAAAACAGATGACACCTCTATGATCAATGAGTCATTTTCATAAATGCCTGGAATATTCGTCTCAGCCCCTGGGCAAACTATGTGCGGTATTCATTCATTTCACTATGTCAAACAAATAAAAGAAAGGTAACAATTAATTTTAAACACTTCATATTATGGATTTATTATGCAGTAAAGCTGTAAAAGAACGAGCAGAGGTTATTTGCAGATTGAAAAGTAGAATAAAGAAGAACAATGTTTTGGCCACAGGACCTTCTTTGGGTCTGAGGCAGAAAGACGCAGGGAGCAGAAGTCAGTCTCAAAGAGGTGGGAAAAGAAAAGAAAAAGAAGCACATGGGAATGAATACGGGAGGCATGAAAATCTGGGAGACAGGAGATGAAATCCCTGAATTAACAGAAACATTTAAAAAAGTTGGTGGTGGAATGTGTGATCCCAGTTTAAGAATAAATTGGAGTCTGAGCTTTTTCTAGATAGTGTCCAGGAACCGCTATGAAAGGATACAGACTAAAAGGCCAGTGTAATGATGGCTAGGAGAGGTAAAATGTTTAACTGTCTTGCTCTGAGAGATCTTTGATCCTCACTACCTTGATCTTTCCCCCGAAACAATCAGCCAGTGTTCCTGGTTTGCCGAGGGAAAATGAAGGACACTTTCTGCAGAAAAGGCAATAAATTAAATTTCTGGAAATGCTCTCCTGAAGATATTGAAATGTCCAGTGGGAGCATGTATACAGTGTGAATATTGCTTAATGTGTATTTTCAGGTGTACTCGGCAGCTGTGGGTGGTTCAGGGAACTGTGGACAAAAATGCTGCCTAAATTAGACTAGCAGTATAAGATGATTTGTGGGAGTAAAGTTTTTTTTTTTAGTGGAAATAACCTATTTGTTTCTTTGCGGCTTGCACTCTAACAATGCTGTATACAGTACTGAAAAAGTATTATATATTTTACAGTCACTTACTACATTAGTACTTTTTGGATTCTTACCTGGTACTTTTTGATTCTTCGTTGTTGTTTCTGCTGGGATTGATATTGTAGGGGTTTTGTGCATTTACTGGGACAATTATTAATTGTAGTAGTAAGTCACAAAATTGTTCTTTGATGGCCATTAGAAAGCCGACCTTGCGGGATGACTCAGCAACGCACACACACGGATACTAATACACGACAATAAATTTATTAATACATAAAATGTGCGTCTAAACATAACAGATCTTAAGAGTGAGGGTAAGCAGAATGTGACCGTCGCGGTTCCTCCCAGGCTTGTACCCTCCGCCACCCGTTCCATCCTGCAGCACCTGGGAGCCAGGCACATGAGCTAAAGGAGAACTCCCTCAGCCCCGTCCCTGCTACGCACAGGGAGGGCGATGACGTCACCGTATCCGAACTAGCTCCGCTACACTCTCCCCTGCTGAGTTTGCCTCAGCGAAGGACATTCCCGTCCAGGTCACTGCACCAATGTGACCGTTGTGGTTCCACGCGGCCTTGTGCCCTCCGCCACCCGTTCCGTCCCACAGCACCTGGGAAGCAACAGAGAACCAGTCGCATGAGCTAAAGGAGACCTCAGCCCAAGCAGCTGAGGTCCCTCATACGTGCAGTGAGGGTGATGACGTCACCGTATCCAAACTAGCTCCGCTACAAGAATACAAAGGTATATATTTAACAACGAAGAGTTACAAACCAAGAGGGACATACATTCAGTATACCATTCATTTATACCGTTTCGTAAATTAACTTTGATTACAACTTCTACACTAGATACTCAAAGGCAAGTACTGTACATCACTCATAGGAATTAAATTGATATCAACTGGGATTGAGGTAACAATTGAATTCTCGAGCTGTAATGCAGAATGTTGAATACTCATCCAATCTGTGTGGATTCAGTTCTCCAGCGGACACAAGTGAACAGCGGCAGGCTGTTGCTGCATCCAATCAGTGTCCTCTGGCTTGGTGCCAGGCAGTCCTGGTTCGGCGTGAGGTGGGGGAGAAGGAGGGAGAGATTTCTGCTGCGACGCGCTGGCAGTGGGCTCTGTGAAGACTGGCTAATCAGTACTGGCTTAACTAGTAGAGATTGTGCACATGGAAAGTGACTGCGGGTCCAAGCAAGTCACATTCTTCAGACAGGAAAAAGACCAGTTAGTTCCCGATGTTGCGCTAGTCCTGAATCCTGAGATTCAGCTGTCGACAGTTCTGACAGTTCCGGCTTGCTGCTGGGCTAACCTCGGCCGGATCCTTTGGTTACGCACGGGTGACCTCCGGTCTCGACTATTAGAACAAAATAAAGTCTTGGCATTCGAACACACTGGTTATTACATGATTGTCCGAGATGAGTCTGAGAATGTCCTGGAGGAGCCCCTTCTGGGCCCTGTGCTGCCTGTTTTATCTGGAAGAACTACGGTCGTTCATTGGTTGAATGTTCCGGGTGCATTCAAGACTCACGTGGGGTTACCCTGCCCTACCAGTTCCTGATTGGCTGATCGAGGTGGAGGATGAGTAACCATGATCTCTGACATGGGATGCGACTCTCCCAAGGAATCTTCCAGACAGTAAGGTGCCAGAGATGACCATTTATTAGGGTGGCTGGTGAATCTCAGCCTTGGGAACTGTTCCTTATCAGGAAACTCTTATCAGACAAGATATCACCTTAAATGTGAACCAAATGGAATGGCCTCTCTGTATCCAGCACCACTGAGATGAGGGAGAGAGAGACTGGCAAGGGAGCAGCAAACTTAATTCCTGTATTTTTAATAAGCCTTGCTTCTACAATATGATCGTTTTACTGTTTGGAATATAAGCAATTTTAATTTTAAAAGGACTGAACTGTTAACTGTTTGTCATAGAAAAAAAGTCATAGATTTATGGTGATTTGGTGAGGATTAATGCCTGGATGTAGCAGTAGTTGAGTTGAATCATATCCAGAACCTCTTGATAACCAAAAAGACCATGTCACATTTCCTAGCATAAAAACAGAAGAACAGAAGAATGGCTACAAATGAGAGAAGGCCTTTCTAGCCTGTTTGGTTGTTAATTGATCCAAGGATCCCAACCAGATGTTTCGGCCAGGGTATCAGCTTCAATAACATGGCTGGGTATTGTGGTGCAATGCAGGGAGTGTCAGGTGTGAGGGGCAGAGTCCTGGATTCAGGAAGATGAGTTGCCGTGGAAACCACACGTGACGTGAATAAATGAATGAACGGCAGGTGTAGAAGTGGTTTTAAAAGCAGCCTTAATACTTCCTGGAAAAGGGAGAAATATCAAGCAGGATCTTAGTCTTCCTGTCGCTGCAGTGGTGAGAGGACAAATGTGGAGACTCTGCTGTGTGAGACGCTGTTAGTCTGGGCGATGTTAGAAGAGCATTCCGCCGCGTATGAGTAAACAAAGGCTTGATTAGCTGCTGTAGTAACCCCCATGAGGGGTTGGAGAAGAATGAAAATTCCCAAGGGGATTGTGGAGAAGAATAGCCTGAGAGGAAAAGAGTCAAAACGTCAGTCTGAGAGGAGACTGACAAGAAATCGTGACATATGAGATCGTCGAAAGATTTAAAGGGACAGCATCCTACCAGGGTGTGAGAGCAGGGCTGTTGCGCACGCTGTATGAGTGAGTTAGTGTGTGTGGACCAGTTTGGGTTGTGTGGTAGAGGGACCCTCCCCCTTACAATACATGGTATTGGGGAAGTGAGTGGGGTCTATCCAAGTACACCCTCTGGGAGTGCAGTGGTGGCTGGGAGCAGGTGGTTCCTAGCACTGAGGACAACAGGATGAACTTGGTGAACCTGATTCTCTGAAGTTAAAGGGCCCAGATGTAACATAACATGGAGTTATGTATCCTGTTACCCCGATGAGAGGGTTAGTGTGATCACCAGTCTTGTAAAGAGCTTGTAAAGGGGTGTGATGGGGAAAATGGGAGCCTAACCTAGCCCAATGTGGTGTCAACTACATGTACCCCACATGGCACCACCATATACAATATATAGCATCTAATAGTCCAGTGAACTAAATTGCAAGTTTGAAACTGAGACCTGATCACTTGTGATTTCCATCCAACCAGTTGCTGTAAGAAAATTACAGTGTACGATTTCTGTGTTTTATATTGATTCACTGCTTGAAACAGTCCTACTGTAGAAGAATGAAATTGTTCGTGAATATTGTGACCTAAATAGGGACGTAGCAGAGCACGTGTTGAGAGCAAGGTTGAATCGTGTTGGGGTGGGGCCATCTCATTTGGACAAGCTGCATTCCTCAAGTTTTCATGAGGAAGTCACTGAATTGGCCCCACCTGGCATCTCTAGCTCCCTATTAAAGCAGTTCCTGAGGCAGTCGGTGGTTGTCTTCTAACCAGACCCTCCCAGTTAAGAACAGTCAGCACTGAAAGGAAGATATGGTCTTGAGAGAGATCTTCTTGTACAACAAACGGCAGAAAGATTACAGCTGGTTAATATCAGTACTGTAGCAGCCTCGGTAATTTTCCGGGTCATAGCACCGGTAAAGAAGAAGGTGGTTAATGAGCGCATCTGGCCAACTGCAATCGACTGAGTGAGGCTCTTGCCACTGGTAGCATTGGAATTATACGGTCATGGTTCATTGGAAAACCCCTTGCTGCACTGTCGGAAAGGGGGATCTTTCACAAGGGCTCTAATTATTCGATGACGGCACTAGAGTAATTTGATGAACATCTGATTATTATAACTTTTATTACATAGCTGTAATTTTACAAATCTGCACTTCTGTTTATTTTGACTGTCTTCACGCTCAACAAATTTTCAAGAACTGAAAATCATCTTGGAGGTATCAGTCCAGACTGAAATCTAGACTTCATATTAGATGCAATGAATTTTAATTTTCTGTGCAGGTTCTTTAAATATTTAAGAACCTGGACACTTAAGTTGCTAGTCCTGTTTCCTGAAATGCATTACTACCATTCAGTTATAAGCATTTTAGGGATTAAACATTATACTTGGAAAATGATGTGACCTGCCCACTGATTTTTCAGGGGTTTGGAAACATGATTATTTAAAGAACTGAAATGCTGTAGAGTCCTTACAGAATCAGATCTTCGTCAAATCAGCATTTTATGTGAACACAGATTTGTAGGTGGATAGAACAAGTGATCCAGGCCATGCTGTTAAACCAATACTTTAGCATCCTTCAAGAAACTGCTGGATTAAATTCTTGGATAAATGAACTACTAGCAACCAAATAGGCTAGGTGGACTGAATAGCTTCTATTTAGCCTTTCTTATGTTGTATAAATATGTCACTCCTGTGTATAATTAAGAAATAAAGTAACACAACAGTAGCAGTGAAGTCTTCAGAAATTGCTCTATCCACGCAGTTACACAAGTTTTGTCAAAAACACATACAATAACATATCTGTTCCTGCAGCAGTGAAAATGGTTTGTGTACTCTTTAAATATCAGTTAAAAGGTTTTTAAAGTATTGGACCAACAAGAAAGCAATACAAATACTGTATATTACATAGTACACATGGAATATGTTTAAGCAGTGCAACCATTCTGTAGCCTGATCCTATCAGATCTCAGAGGTAAGCAAGGCTGTGCCATGTTCGTACTGGTATGGGGGACGTCTATAGAAATCCATATTTCCGTTGTAATTGGTTTTGCTGGGGCAGTAGGTGGAACTCTTAAGTCTGGACCAGATTTTCCAAGATCTGGTCTAGTGACCAGTGGCAGTGTGCTGTAGGTGGCACCTTGTCTTTCAGATAAGATTTTAAGTTTTAAGTTGCTGATTATGTGGTCATTAAAGATCCTATGGCACTGTTTGTGAGGTGTAATCCCCATTGTCTTTTGACATCTGACCTATCTTAATATATTCATTAGTACAACTGGAGATGTAATTCCTCATTTTGCTGTCTCATCTGTTGTGCAGTAGGACTGCCAATACAGAATGGCAGCTCTGTGACACACTCAGGTGCCACAGGTGGGTGCTGCAATTTAGTAATCAAATAAGGGGGTCTGCTCCTACATGTAAAGAAATCATTGATAATCAATAAAATATTACAGATGCCTGCTTTTAGGTCAGTGTCTGCATTTCTCACCCTTGTACGGATGGGGAAGCCTCTTTGTCTTAATAATTAAGTTCAGAGACACTTGTTAATTGCTGTTCATCAGCACTAAACAAAGTGTCAGACCTATTTGAAGCTTAATAAATTAACAGTCAGGTGAATACGTTCTGCAGTCTACTTTTTCTTGTATGTCAGTGGTTTGGCGAGCAGTGGCATGATTAATTTTGTTTGCCATGATATAACGAAAAGCTGTGTTAATTATTTTGTCAGTCAGAATCCTTTCAGGGGTAGTAGATTTCAGTGCTAATTGTGTTCAAGAACATTGGTGGCTCCTTATTATTCCTTGTTTTTCATATCTTCTTTAGCTGTAGAGATTATTCTGGCTTTTTTTGATATGTACTGTAACTGTCTGATTAAAATTGGGAACGGTTATGAAAATAATAGCTAATACATCCAGAGTGCCTGTGGGAATTCATCTTTTTCTTAAAATTATTGTCTTTAATTGGCTCAGTCAGGACATGGGTGTGGGGATCTGCCCCAGGTCTGCATTTTGAGTCATCAGAGGTTTTGTCAGCTCTGTAGGAAACGAGGAGTTTTATGAGAACATGAGATCCATCTGGTATAAGTTACAATACTACCTCACAGTCCCCATTATAGACTACTAGTTTCACACAAAACTTCACAGTATGAATATCATAAGAACAGATGTTGTTCTCTACTATCTGAAAGAACTGTAATCATGAACATTTAAAAGTGCAAATCCGTTAAGCAACAATTTACAGGTTGTTGTGGGAAAGGAAAATATTTGTATTGTTGGTATCCATGTCAATTGTACGTTTTCCATCCTTTCAGTGGGCTCTAAAAGGCCTTTCATCACAGGGTCATGTTTATATTCAGAAAGCTTGGCTCTGCTGATGTGTATGAATGCAAAAAAATATTTCAAAACAGGAAAAGCAGTGTTTGTTACTGTTAAAAGAAAATGACTGAAATATAAACACATCAGAGATGTGATTATTAGGGATGAACATGAATCTTCTACACTGAGGGAAAAATTATACATTACTCACTCCACTGATATTTTTAATACGATCAGACTTTAACTATGACAACACTACAAAGCCTTGATACTACTTGTACCGATATTAAGTTATTCTTGGATATATATCATCTTAGTGCATGACATTATGATGATGGATAAAAGCAGAATGGCTGGGATAAGATGTATTAATTATAAACACTATTCTGTCAGCTCAAAAGCAGTAGTTGACTTCAAAAACCTGCTTCCACTTGTATGTAGCATAAGAGAAAATCCCAGTGCCTTTTCATTGTATGGTTTGACAGTAAAATATGTTGCCATTAATTGCTTTGCATACATTTAGATTTTCATTTGAACTGAAAAAAGACTAGTGCAGTTCACATAATACATCGAAATTAAAAAAGAGAATCTACAGTAGACCTGCATTGATCAATAGATTTTAGGATTCCCAGCCTAACCTAACTTATATTTTGGAAACACTGAGTAAATACACACAATACAAAATTTGGTGAAATGTACTCAAAAATGCACATTTTGTGAAATACACAAAATTAAATTTTGTGCAATTATACAAAATAATTTATTTTGAAAAATAATTATTGTCAATTACAGTATGTTTATCTTGACCAACTCTACTCCACCATGTTTCTATTGAAAGCTGTGTAATTTTTCTGGGCTTTCCTTGTTCAATTAGGCCACATAAAACAGCATTGCAAATGTACAGTATATCTGCATTGTCACCTTTTTATTATGCGCTGTCCTTCATGGGTTTGCTCAGCCTTTTCACTTCATTGCTTCCATTAACTCCTCAAACTACACATTTGCACAGTTGTTTCCATTACACCTTCTGTTTCATTTGTGCTTTTTTGGAATAAAGCGATAAAATAGTGCGTTGTTTTCAAGTGTTCTGAGGGAAAATACATACAGTCACAGATATAATAATAGTGCTGTTCCCTAGTGCCTGCAGCAGTGAAAAGGTATTAGTTTGAGCACTCTTCAAATATCAATTATTTAAAGGGTTTTCAGGTACAAAGGAAATAGCTAATTGATATTTTCTAAATACTGTGTAGAATTGGAATTAATAATTTAGTAGGAATTGCTTTTTCATTCATCTAAAATTAAATGGACATTTGAATAATGAACTACTGTAATCTTTTGTTAATGCCCATTAGCCCTTTCTGAGATTGATTGTTTTCTACATCTTGCCAGAGAATATGGTTCCATTTATGAGTATCATATTCAACTGTCATTAATAAACTTGTAAAGATAAAATCTTATTGGAGCATTGTGAAGGTACAAAAGGGAAGTGAGAGTAACCTGAATCTGCACCAAAATATGTGAAACAGTAGTGCAAAAACTCTAGAGCATGGATGAATTAAGTGATAGTGTGCTTAGAATATTGGCCTTAACTCATCTGGATGAGGACATGGTGGCGCTGGGCAAACATGGTGGCTGTCACATCACCCAGGAAGAATCTACAAAATACTGACATACTGTAGATTTTGAAACACTGTGCTAAGAGCAAGTCTGTTTATCTGTAGTTTGCAGGAACAGAACAGAATAAGCACCAAATGAACTAAGAACGTTTAGAACTTCTATAATGCAGGCAGTTGCAAACAGCTGGTGTAGAACAGGTGAACAGGGTGAACCAACTGCAGGAAGATGTGGTCTCTTGCAGGCTCTGAAAGACAGCAGATGACAATGCAGTAGCACTAGAAAACAAAAACTCTCAGTGGGAGAAAATGAGCCTCAGGAATCCTGGCCCAGTGGTTGCCACTCCTCCTCCCCCAACTTCCAGGGTGATATGTACCTTATTTTGCAGAGTATGGACATCGGCTTGCATTTGTGCACTTGTTTAAGATAGTGGATTCGCAGCCTGTAGACTCGTGCCTTGTGCTTGGACTCTGTGCCTGTGCCTACAGAGTGCACAGTATTCTGCAACTGACAAGGCACAAGTCAGGGATTAGGTGGCAGCACTAGCAACTAGTAGCAGTAGCAGAACTGGCTAGCTCAAATTGGAGATCTGTGGAGGGCAGCGGATGGCACTGTGGTAGCCTGGAAGAGTAGCCTGACGTGGAGAGCAGAAGAGATCTGCCATTTTCTGAATTTAGCTACTGTAGATGATAAGAACTGATTTCAAGTAATTTCCCTGAAAAGACAAGGAATATTGGCTATGAACATGACTGGGTGCTTTGGGAGAGAGAAGATTCAACGGCCAGCACTGGCTAGTTGGACATCAGCCAAATAGAAAGGATGACTTTGACAGGAAAGCCACTACTGTTGCTGCCTAGTCTCTTTTACTGGGCACTTTAATCGAGAAATTTCAATTAAGCATCTTACTCAGGGGCACAACAGCAGTGTCACACCTGGAATTTGAATCTCTGTCATGCTTTTTTACTATGTAATCTTTTTTTTTTAGTTTAGTTACAGACAATCTGGTTGAAATCCATGATTAATACAGTTATTGAGCACAACAGCAATGGGGAACAAACCTTAACAGCATGGGCCCAACATTCTGTTTTAATGTTAACTACTCAAAGTGTGGGACAGCAGGGTTCATTGTGGTTTTAAAACAGACTATGAAAGAAGTGTGCAGCACCAGGGCCACAACCATTGTGTCTGAAAGTGGACAAATAAGAAACTCAGCTTCCACACATTGCATGAAGATATTAAACCCAAACCCCTCAACAGCACAAGCAATCAAAAAGGGTTCATTCAAGCTCAGTAGCTACTATACTCCTAATTGTATCATGATCTTGTCATGGCTGCCAAGATGTCCTTGACGTCAGGGAGCTCAGAGCCTGAAAGGATCTGTGAAAGGGTACTTGCTTACATAATGAGTTCCCATGTCCAAGAAGGCCAAAGCTTGTTTAGTAAGAGTTCGTCAAACTAGCAGATCACTCCTTCTTATGCCCCAGTATATTAAACTTTTCTCCTTCTAACTATACATTCATTTTCTTCTTTTTTTAGTCATGGATAATTCAGGTATTAAATATGAAAAGGTAACTACCTAACAACTAGTAAGTTGTTAACAATCATTGATTGAGAGCACAAGCTAGGGCTCTCTTTCCCTTCTTGGTAGAGATGGTAATCTAGATGACCAAGCAGTACATATTACACAGTAGCCAATAAGACTGTCAGTATAGAATGCAAATACTGTAAATAGCCAACTGCAACACAGAATCCCAAGCATTGCTACTATGAAGACGTACAGAAAATAATAGGGAACTGCAGGTACTAAGATACATAGGTACATAATTTAACTCCCTGGAAGGTGGATAAGATAAATAAGTAGTAATTACAGGAGAAGCGCAAGGGGCACATCAAGATCAGAATAGAGATCAGAAAGCACTGCTACAGAATGTATAGTGAAGCATGAACCATAGGATGCATGTGGAACCTGTGAAGTGCATTTAAAACAACCCAGTCATGCCTAGACCTTGGTCTCCTTCAAGAAATGTCTAGATGAGATCCCTGGATCAATTAACTACTGTAGCAGGTAGATTGTGGAAGCACAAAGCGTTCAGAGGGGATGCAAAAGTACACAGAGTCGCAACAGAGTCATGGAAGTACAAGACCAGCCCACTAATGATCAGATCATAGAGACAGTAAAAGCAGATAAAAAGCCTCTGATAGAGACAGGAGTTTAGTTCTGTACAAAAGAGTCAATTGCTTCTCTCTTTGGTATCTTAGTTACTTTCTGCTTTAAATCTGTGAAAAGAAAAGATTGCAAAGAGGAAAAATGGCAGCAGGAGTGCCAAGCGGCCAAGAGTAGGCGAACACCAGTGAAAAGAGTGACTGGTTATTCTGAAAGTGACTAGAAGTGTTTATCTAAAATAAAAATGTAGTGCACACAAGCAACCAGGCAGAAGCAATAAGGAAGGCAAAAGACAAAGAGAAGGAATGAGGCACTCTTAGTTTCCAGATGAAATTCCAAACAACAAAGATTTTATTTTATTGACAAAACTCCAAAGCACAAAAGGGGAAAAGAGCAGCTCAAATCCTAGTGAAACTGACTTGCACTTGTCAAACAAGGTAGCGCTAAGCTGCCAAAACAGAAATAATTAAGGAGGACTTGGGGATGGAAAATCATTTTTTTTGTCATCAATAGAGAAACAGTGTGAGACCACAGTTGGACGCAGACTTGATTAGCAATGATAAACAGACAGAGCTCTGTCACTTTCAGATAGGGTGTCTCACTCATGGCGGCAGTGCTATGGATGTCTTCTACCACTGGACAGTCTACCACTTACTGGTGGCAACTCTTTGAAATGAAAAGGAACTTGGTTTCATACACCCCCATTGCATTCTACAGCTATTTAATGTGAGTGGTTTATAATCATGCATTTTCTTTCTAGAGAAACTCCATTAAGGAGCTGTCACGGTTGTCAGAAGGGCATGCCATGGAATGACGAGGAGAGCAGTAGAGGCCCAATGCGTAGCAGCAAAAGGGGAAATACGGAGGTTAGCCCAGGCTCAGGGGGGTCAGACGATGTCGGGGTAGAAACCTATGCCCTCAGGCCACGGACGTGGGGCGCCCTGGTGCTAGGCTGGTCTCACGACATCCGTACCCTCAATGCTGAGCCAGGAGCAGAGCAGACACAGGAGGTAAATAGGCTACACAACAAGACCCACCAGAAAGACATGAACAATCACAGGGAACTAGGAACAGGACAGAATTAGAGTGCCCTCTAGGTGTACTGGGTGTGAGAGTAGCCCAATGTTGAGAAGATGGGTTTGGCACTCAGACTCATTAACACAAGATTGTGAAACGGACAGTTAGTGAAGGAGCAGAGGCAGAGCTTAAGTTTTTAAACCCAAGACTAGATGGGCTGAATGGCCTCCTCTCATTTTCTTGTGCTGTTAAGATTATGCTTTTTTTCTTCGCTCAAAGCATATAATTATGTGAATGTCAGGTGTTTCTTCAATACGTATATTGATCTAAAAAAAATAAAAATATTTCAAAGAGGACAGCAGTAACCAGGCAACAGGAATAACAATGAACGTAGGGGCTTGTGATAGATCTATTTCATACCATTCAGGCTACAGTTTGTTTAATTCCATTCTATTTAATGATAGCCACTTCATTGTGAAAATGAATGGATTTTAATCATTATGTCTGCATGTACTTACAAATTTTCTCACTGGTACTTCCAAAGCGCAGAAGAGTGCCTAATAACGTCAGCTGAACCAAAATTCCTTATTAAGTCACAATTAAATGTTTTGTGTATTGTAACTCCCTCCTCAGTGCGAATCTATCTTATACAACTTTTATAACTAAATGATTATGTGAATGTCTCTTTTATTTAATGTCTTTTCCTCTACTTAGTATAAATTATGTGACTTTACAAAATCTTATGTGAACGTTCTATACTGTATACTGTATCTGTTTAATATCTTGTCAGAGAGCTGTGGGGTGAAATCCTATCTCTCTGTTTATTACAAGATTTAAACACAAATGTCAGTAACACAGTGTCAGTAGATTAACAGAACCCTTCTTCACTTTCAATTACACCACTGCTCTTAGCTTCTCATACTGTATGTTAACTATGGTAAATGATAACAGGGGTGTGCAGGGTTTATTGATGGAGCTTTACAGAGGAAACCTTGTAGGTTTGAACTGGCATCTTGTGCAAGAAAAGTGTTATATCAGGTAACCGAAGTAGCAGCTTCTTTTGACAAATGTACAAGTGCTGCAGGCTATGTCATATAGCCTAGAAAATATTCCAGTTTGCTCTGACGAGTTGTTGTTTTTTTATTCTATACTTTTTACAAACCACAGAAACTGAATTTCAGCTCTTCAACAACTCACTTTATGCCCCAGCCTTTCTCTTTCTTTCGCTAGACTATAGACAGCAGGTAGTCTCAACCTCTGTATTCACAGGTTGTTATTTTTCATTCTTTCACAATTAGTTTAGATATTGACCATAACTCTTAGAAATTTTACCATATACCTATATGTGTACATTAGATTTTGGAACTTTGAATGGCACCTTTTTCTTCTCGATTCCATTGATGCCAGTTAAGGTCCAAAACAACTATCCATATAGCTCTTCACAGAATAAGAATAGTAACACTGAGGAAAGAGCTGAAAACAACAATCTCATGAAGCTTAGAAAACAATAGCTGATGTGTTGTATGTGCTGGAAAATAAGCACCTTTGCAATGGCTGGAAAAAAGATCCATAATGAATTAAAATAATTACAATTTAGATGTCACACGTGTTTCATTGGGATGTTTGTTAACTTAACAAGTACGAGAGATCAGTGTTGCTGTATGCATGGGAAAATGGTCTGTGAGAGATGTCGAGACAGTCTGAAGAGATTTCAAATAATTTATGGATTACAAAGCTTAAAATTGTCGATGTTTTATGGTATGTCTGCTGCTTCTAATTTTTGGCAGCTGACAAAGAATAATCCTAGGCTTTAGGATCCACTCAGGGGATAACACGAGAATATAAACCTAACATTCTGTTTTCTGAAAAGTGGAAATCCAGAATTTTGAAATTTGAACTCAGCATTTTAATGCTTTTAGCCAGTAAAACATAAAACCGGGACTTCTCAGACATACCCATCTTGCCTTATTGGTATCATTTTCACTCCATCTAACAACAGCCATTTTGTGTTCCATCTGAGCTCTTGATTTAATTGAATGAACACGTTTAGTTTTCTTTTTTAAAGTTGACGATTTCTGGCTTGATGTTCTAATTAAGAGTAAATCACAAAGACACTTTAAAACTGGAAACAAACGAACACCAAATAATCCTATGGCTAGGTTAAGCAAAAGTACAGCTGTGTAACTGAGAACTCAACAGGAACAAAAACCATCAAATGTTTGGACTTCCAGAACCAGGCCTGGGAATCCCTATTTTAATGTACTGTGGAAAGAACTAGCCATTAGTTTAAAATGATTTTTTATTGATACCAATAATGATAAACTAACCTCACATTTGAGAAAAAGAACTTAAACTTCTGGTTGTACATTCATGTTCCACAATGTTTATTTGGAAAAAAAAAATTACGAGTAAACTCCCTAACCAATGTTTCGTAAAAGGAACATTTTCTATTTTTGGTTGTCTAATGCTTTTATCTGAAGAGATCTACTGTATATATGTACTCATTTATACAGACAGGCTTTTTATTGATAATCTGAGTAATTCAAACCCAGAATCTGAACCATAGCCTTCCAGTTATGGGTCTACAGCTCTAATCACCCCCTCACAATGCTGCCTGCTGTTTTTGGAGGGCTTTGATGTTGAAACTTATAATAGCTGTTATTATATTATATTCTTGTTACGACTATATAGAATACATTCACAGAGCTACATAAGCTTTAGCAATTTATATGAATATTTCATTAGAGTGTGTCATGTCCATGTTCAGGGTAAGAGAATGAGGTGCTCTAATACTGACTTGAAGGAAGACGTGTCTAACTACAGGTAATGTGTCAGTGAATTGGACCCGGGTACAACAGAAATAACCACCCCCTCAGTGAATATAACACCACTATTATTCAAAAATAAGACACAACATTCTGCATTTTTGCTACTGTGTATGCAGTACAATGCTGCGAAGGTTTTCATCCATTTTCAGTGGTGTCCCAAATGGCTGAATTACAAATGATATATAAAAGTTGCAGCTGTAACTGCTGCCAGTGGTGCATCTAGCAAATACCGATTTGACTTAAACTGCTTTCAAGGTTCAGCCTGTTCTAGGCAGTGTCTGGGCAGTATGATACACCTGCCACTGCTGAATGCAAATCCTCACCGTGCTCAAAAGGGGTTATTCTGTGTCTTTGAATTTTTATACCCTTTATATACAGATCACCGCATATACTATAAAGCATATCACTCTTCATGGTTGAATCTTTGCTTGAAATTCACCTCTTGACTGAGGAACCCTACAGAGACAGGTGTATTTATCCTGAAATCATGTGAACCACAGAGAGAAACCAGTCTCAATTCAATGAATTGTGTGACTTGGCAAAGTCAATTTTTGCACCAGGACTGATTTAAATTTCCCACAGCAAAGGGAGTGGGTATTAACTGTATGCCATTATGTTTATGTATAACTCTACCGAAATTCATCTTCTTTCATCCAGATAAATGCTCAGATTGAGCAGTCAAGAGCTCTCTTAAAAAATATTGTATTAATAATATGTACAGTATATTGCATGTAATTTTTAACTCAACAAAATTTAACATTGCGAGATGGCGGTAAATACTTTTGCCAGGTACTGTGTGTCGTAGACTATAGGTGCAAAACAAAAACTTGTTAACTGTTTCTCAGCAATAATTGTATTTGTTTAACTGTATTCTTGATTACCCCCAACTAACCCCAGGACATCCAAATGTTGTTTCTGTACCAACACCATGTAATAATATACTTTCCTTTTGAGCTGGCTGGGCTAGCTTGTTTGATTGGCATAAAGTTGTCTTTATTATTTTAGTTTCCACTTCAAATGCTTTGTCCACTTAGGGTTAAGTGAGTCATCACAAAGAGCTTGTGTCACTGGCTGGTATAGAAACTCTTGTCATTAAAGATACCACAGAATTACACCAAGGGTCATGTACTATAGGACAGTGTCCTCTGGGAGATTGTATCTTATTGTCGACCCAATTAGGAAATAAAATAGTTAATATACATTATGAATTCTAGACTAAAAATAACAAAACTGAAAACCCTGCTTTCTCCCCATGGCAGTATTTTGTGATATCAGACTCATACATGGTTTTACATTTCTCCCTCTATTGAGCCTTCTGGTTGTAATTTTACCATCTACTTTTTCCTATACAAAGCTGCCAGTCACCAGCACTGCTTTATAATAATGATAAGAAAAGAGTTTATAGAACATGCTGAACAGTGCAGTTGTATTTGTCAGGGCTGAGTGCTATTCTTATCATTAATAAAAGCAGTTACCTCTAACAAAGCACTTGTGACCATTAAGATCAAGGCGAATAGACCTGGGAAACCGAGTGTTATTGTATTAAGAAACAATAAGACTTCAAGGACTGAATGGGTCTTTAACCAATTTCATTATAGATACTGTACAGTATACAGTAGATTAAGCTTTAACCAATGTAATGCAGAATTAAAAAAATACTGTACATCTTTTTTGTTTATTTAATTTTTTTGCAACTGTGTTTAGGACAGCCATGACTTTTTTGAAGATTGCTGTAATCTGTAAGAGTTCTCATGATATATAAGGGATGTCAAATCAAAAACAGTCATAATATGCATTCAATTAAACTGCTCTAGAAACCTTTATTTCCATGTGTACTGTATGTGTATATTTATTAGCACATTCCAATGTCATGAACGCTCATTCTATGTTTGAGAGACCATGTTGATTATAACTGAGAGTTTCTGTGTATTCTATTACTTTTCTGGTTGCTAGAGACAACCCAATTTTTTATTTAAATGACCTTCAGCCTTGATCTGTACAGTAAGTATAATTTGTGCAGCATACTCATGATTTTCTGCATGAATTATTTATCCTGGTGAAAATAAAATCCTACAAAAATATGTTTACCCTTGTTAAAAATGGTACTGAAGTTCTTTTCCTCTGGAAAGAAGAGGCCCACAGTGATTTTTCATTCTGATTTGTGACCTGCCTCTCTATTGTGTCAGTGAATACATTCAAGGCTTGTCTGCTGTTTAAACATGCTCTCAGACATTGGTCCTGTATTGCATCTCATCCCTGTCTTTGTTGTCTGTGAAAGCGCTGTTTGTATTGAGAAGACGCCAACACTTTAAACTTTCACTTTTAGAAAAGCATTCATACAGTAGACTGGTGGGAGCAGATTATTTCGAATGCTACAGTTAATTTATCAAAGTGACGTGCAAGAAGAAAGGTGAACCATCTTCATCTCCACACTTTGACTCCTCCTTTCCAGTCCATAGGCTTGCTTTTAAAAGGCTGACATACAGTGCACTGTACTACTAATGACATAGCATATGAACATAGTGGGTTTTTACCTTTTTATTGCCAAACACTTGGAATCCAAATTAGTTTCTTTGCTTGAGAAAAGTTAACAGCTAAGTGCTCAGTGATATTACTCTATTTTTTTGAGTGAAACCAAAAATTGTTTGTACAGCATACCTTATGAACTGTAAAAATCCATTATTTAAAATTTGCTGTCCTATAATTCATGATTCATGAACTATACATGCAGTATAGCCAGTTAAACACTTTGCATTACTTGAAGATTTGTTTAAAAAGGGGGACCGCAGGGTCATCAGATGCCACCAGTGGTACATCTCTTCTCCTCTCCAGTTTGTGATCTTCATGTACAGGACATCAAGGCGAAGCATTGGAGTGTATTCACTTCGGGGACCTCAGGGTTGCAGCTCCGCTGTCTGCAGATGATCTTGTCCTCTTTTCCAGATCTGACTGTAGTTTCTGGGGCACTCTGGAGAGGTACGCAGCTGGGTGTGACATTGTTGGGATGAGGGTCAGCACCTCCAAATCAGAGATTTCGGTTTTCTGGTTGTTCTACATCGCTATCCTCACCTACGGTCACAAACGTTGTCCAGTGACTGAAAGAATGAGATTTTGAGTATTAGCGGCAGAAATAGAGTATTTTATTTGTGGGCCTACTCTCCATGACAGGGTGAGGAACTCAGAAATCTGTAAGGACCTGGCCATAGAGTCCTGGCTCTGCTGGATCGAGAGGTACCAGTTGAGGTGGTTTGGGAATCTGGTGAGAATGCCCCCCAGGAGCCTCCCTCAGGAGATGTAGCAGACCTAATCCATTGGGAAAAGATACTGGTACAGACCCAGGACACTCTGGAGGGATTATACTATATCTCTCAGCTGGCCTGGGAAGGCATGGGAATCCCCCAGGAAGAGCTGGAGACTGCTGGTGGGGAAAGGGAAGTCTGGTCTGCCCTGCCTCAGCCTGTTACCACCCCAACCCTCACCTGGAATAAGACGTTTATAAATGAGACGAAGAGATGAGAGCTCTGTACTTTTCAGGAATTCAGGAACAAATAAGCAGAGGCCCTTGAACTAATCTATCCTGTTTGGTACAGGTAAATAGTAACTTATTGATTAAAGGATCTTTTTGAGATGATCCTTGAAATGAGCAAAGGTATTTGTTTCAACAGCATCAGCTTTTTTTTTTTAAACTAAATATCAGAGATAGCTGAAATAGCGTTTTACATTTTGAATACTAAAAAAAGAAAAAAATTTAACCATTTCAATGAGAGCAATACAACACAGTGCCTCAAAACGAATTCATACCCCAGATGGAGTAGGAACAATAAACATCAAATAACAGAATGATTTAAAGATTTTTAGAAAAAAAATCTCAAATTGTTGTACTGCAATCTGAATAGCAGTGCATAAACCAAATTCATATTTGTCATAAATAAAGTCCTGAAAATACAAGGGTCAAATAAATTCACACTCCTAAATATATCTTTACATAAAACTCAAAATTAACAATACAAATGAAAAACATTAGAGTGTTTTAACTGTAACACTTTATCAGAAATATCACTTCAAACTGTTTGCTAATGGCTGCAGTGATGCAGTACAGTAGGTGTTAGGATTAAGGCTGCAAGAACCTGCTGATTTACAGCAAATGTCATTTCACTATCATGTGAGATATTGTGACAGGCCCAGGCCTGAAAGCTTATATCATAATGTTAGGGAATGAGATCATTCTTGTAAAATTCTGCAGTAGTGCTGTTCACAAATTCAAGGTAAAAACAATCCAACTCATAGAAAAGCTTAAAGAGACTTTGTGTTTAGAGAAGGACCGTGCTTTACAGAGATGCTACAATACCAGTGTTCTGCTACTGCTATTGACAGCACCCCTGCTATCCATCAAACCTTACCATAGTACAGAGAAACAATATTACTTTTATTACAATACGTTATTAGCACAATTAATTAATATTATTATTATTAACTTGGCTGACAGTTGAAACCCAAAGCTACTTGCATTTTACCCACTTTTACAGCTGAGTTGTTTACTGAATGAAGACGTTTACAATGACGTTTACAACAACAGCAGTGTTTCTCCCAAGATTTAACCCACATCCTTCCATTTGTGACTCCAGAGGCCTAACCACCACTGTTTTTTAAGACATGCAGAGTTGACAGAAGTGTATAAACTTGCCTATTTGAAGTCATTAAATCATTAGCTACATAAAAGTCAAACTTTCACGTTCTTTGGCTAACCAAACTCTTCAATGGATTTCCAGTAACAGATCACAGACAGTAACTTAATTAATTAACACATTAATGTACTGTAGCCCTTCAGCCTAGGCGTTGCACTGTTCCAACAATATGTCTCTAATATTTCTGTCGTTCAGCATTCTTCACGGGGCAGCATGGTAGCGAAGTTGTTAGCAGTGTTGTCTCAAGCACTGGGACACAGTTCAAAGACATACTTGTAGGCTTCTGGGTAAATTGGCCCTGGTGTGAATGTGTTTGTGTCTGTGTGTGCCGTCTGATGGACTGATGTCCCATCCAGGTCGTATTCAGGCCTATTGCATGCCAGGATAGGCTCAGGCTCCTCTGCAATCCTGAATTGGATGAGCACCACCATGCCTCATTGGAAACTATGATCAGTTTCATTTATACAGTACTGGAAAATTTTTATCCTTTTGTCTACTGTAAGTGCACCCACACTTGCTATGTTCTATTGCTCCTGCAGCAGTTCTGTTCGAAGGATTCCAGACACAGAAAATGAAAATCATGACAGGGAAACCTTACTGGAAAACACATCAGAAACTGGATTTTTTCTGCAAGGCACTAATGAGATAGCTAGAATATATGGACCAAAGTTTACTATCTTTTCAGGATAAAATAGCATTTTAAATAAATAAAATAAAACTTTTTTTTTAAGCTGAACAGTCAGCATGGACTTTTCCACACATTTTGCTGCAAACAGAATACAGATATACAGTATCATTCATAATTGAAAACACTTTGACTAGGACATACTGTATACAGTAAAATATTAACTCATATATTTCCATTACTCGAGTCTCAGTGCCTTTAGGAAAATATTTCTACATGTGTTTAAGAGTAAAGTTAGAGTACCAATGATGACAAAGATCCCACTGAATATCCCAGCTTCCCCCCAGAACCTTTCCAAGTGTACCATTCTTGTGCTGCTACAGTCACCAGTGGAAAGAGAATCTTTATCATCCAAAAGGGGTAATTTGAATTGCAGCAGCAGTCAATATACTGTAAAAAAAAACAGAAGTAAACAATACACATGATTTGTGAACAGCTGCTTTTTTAAGATATTATCTCTCCTTCAAAAAGTATGTTTTTTTAACCTGTGTGAATCTAATGTGTGTATCTTTGATTGTATCTATACTAAGAACTGAATGAATGCATTTGCACTGCTGAGTAAAATGAAATTACTTCTATACAGTAGATAAGCAGTTTAACATATTTTATTCACTCTCCAGTTTTAAACAGTAATTACTTTGAATGTACTTTGAATGCTCTTGATTACAAGCTCTTTTTTTGATCTAATGTTCCCTCGTTTCACAAGTCAATATTGTGCTGCTGTTTGCTATATTTAACTGGGCTATAAAGGATAATTGTGGGAGATTGATTAAAACAGTAGCAGCATAAGCAGTATAAAGAAGTGATAGAAGGCTTGTACTGCAATCACCAGATTGAAAGATAATAGCTGTCTATGGGCTCAAATTAGCTGAATAAATATTACAGATCAATAGCATGAACCATAGTTTACCAATGAATATTTATCTTACAAGCTCTTACCATTTCTCTTTAAATAATGAAAATGGATAAATATCTAAATCTTTCTATAGGGAGCATTTCCTTCCTGGCAATAACAACCAAATTGTGTTTGGGAAAAAGGAACAGCCACATGGGTAAATAATATTTGTTCTTGGCATTTATACTTACAGTACATGCTCTCACAACACACAAAAAGGTGTAGGGCTTTCATATCACATTAAAACCTTTAAAGGCTTTTTACCAAGCCTAATTCCTGGCTGAGGTACTCTATGTTTTTGGTATGTTTTATGATTTTCATGTGTGGAAGACACAACCCTTGTCACGATTATAGTCCCCCCTCCTTAAGGGTGCTCCAGCCCTTTCACTTTAGACTTCATTCTGTGCACCTGATCCCTTTTACCCAGCCCACCTTAAAAGCCAGGCGGTGACGCTCATCCTGGCTCTGCATCTGGTTTCCGTGCCGTGCGAGTCCGGGACCTGGAAGCGCCTGGTCCCGTTAAGGTTTTAATCTCTGTTCCCGTTCCCGTTCCCGTTCCTGTTCCCTGTCCGCCGGTTCCGACCCGGTTTCTGGTTTTAATTCTTAGTTTTGATGGATCTCCTGGTTTTGGACTTACCCTTGTGTTTTGGATACCCTCTAAGGATTATTCCTTTTGGATTGTTTGCCTCGGCCACACCTCCCCCGTGCACCACCACACCTTGGAGACGCCCCCCCTGTTTTCAGCCCTGTATTCCTGCATGACGTTTCCCCAGTGTTTCCCCACAACGTCGGATTGTGTCGTCCGCATAGGGTCCGGAAAGAACTGTTCGTTACAACCCTAAAGTCACAATGACATATTAGACACCTTAATATTCGAGAACATACTGTAGTTCAGGTGGGTAGCTGCGTCAGCATGCATAGGTTGCAAAGGAATAAGTAATAGGTTTATTTCATGATAAAAAAAGAGAAGAAAGAAAACACAATGTTTCAGCTGTGGAGCCTTGGTTACATAAACTTATAGAGGTCTACCACCAGTTGGCTCAGAAGCTTTTGCACTCCATATTTGTATTTATAAATAGCAACCTAACAATGAAGCTAAAATATTCAGTGTTGTTCCTTATTCAAAACAACTACTTAAGCATTCCTTTTTTACCGCAATGTTGTGCTTAAGCTAAGAGACCTACAGATGAAAGAACTTCCTCTTGTCCTATCAACTCTTCTTGCTTTATCCGGACCTAATGGCCTCACCTGTTTGCATGTTTTCTTATGTTTGTTCTTATTAACTGATAAAGCTCATCAGTGGAGTTTTCCAGAGAACAGCAGATCCCAGTAGCACAGAAATGTTGTGTGTGCTGTTAGGCTGTAAGTGTTACTGGTGGTTACAGAGGTAAATCACTGGCTGAATTGCACTCCTGTGTGACACATAGGAATTAATTAGTCAATGTGAAACTCCTCAGGGTACCCCCGATGAGCATTTTGGCACAGCTGGGAATTGATCCAGAAGGGTCTCCATCACTTGACTGACCACACATATGCTGTAGAATTTATACTCCTATTGGCTTTGTTAAATCATACTTCTGAAGTTACTATGATATGCACAATGTGTAGATTGACCTTTTAGTTTCATAAACATATTTACTCAGTCCAAAGCAGCACACATAATCCCATTTATTTGAGGAATTGCCTTCTCTCATTTCCAAGGTATTGAATTCAACTGTTATTTCAAGGTATTATAATTTCTTCATGGGTGTTTGCTTTCATTTGTTCTTACCACATCTTTCAATGTTGTCATCATTGTGCAGAGTTTTTTCAGTGTCTCAACTCATTTTTTATCCAAAGGAATACCATAGGGTGTATTTTTACTTGAAATATGCACAACCAACACTTTTGCCGCTAAGCAATCACCACTGTTACTGCAGAACTATAGATGACAGTGTGACAGACCTATTCAGATTTAAGACAGCGTGAAGAAATTCCACTCCAAACAGATCAACATTTTATACCCCACTCTGCATGAATCAGGCTATTAGAGCAATGACTACAATCTGGGTTTTTGTGTATAGCTGGGTCAGGGATACAAAATAAAATACAGGAAAAGGCATCATTAAAACTGCTGCTTTTTTACCCACAAAGCTGTGATAAGAGTGCATCTGAAATTTATATTGCATTCCAAAGTACATTCTCGGTCTTTTTAAATATACTTTATCTCAAAATAGAACAAAGCTAACAGAGACAGGCCGTGAAGAAATGTAATACTTTTTAAAGTGTTTTTTTTATATTAAGAATTATATATTTAAGAAGACATATTGAGAAGAATCAGATTATTTAATAGAAATCCTATCATTTCTTTTTCTGTTGCCCCTGGCTCTATAACAGCTGCTCTAAATAGGATCTCTTTATTTTAATTCCTTGCTGAGCTCTAAAAGAGAAAAAGACATAGGCTGGGTTTCTCTGTACAAGTGGCTGCTGAGGTTTCTTTTAGATAAGTCTGGCCACAAATTGCTCCTACGTGTCAGAAAGCTCTTGTTTTCCTATTTAGCAGTAGTCTCTTAACAGTAAATAGTTTCAGGCCTTTACATGGAATTAAGCTCTTTTAGAACCAGCTCAATCCATTCACTAGGGCATGGCATCAATAAAAGTCAGTCTCCTGAGTCAGCTAGGTGCTCATTCCACAACATATCAAATAACCTGCAATAAAATGTGTGAGATCCATACCAAGTCCATCCATAGACTACCTTACGGAAATCAAATGTAAAAGCCTTCCCGGTGCAGATCAATGGAGTTTATTTATCTGTCAAAAGTAGAATCATTATTTACGCCATTTTTACCCCTTTTCCTCTAATGTGTGTAATTTTTAAGATTAGTAGCACCGTTGTGTTGGACAGAGATGCAGCATGTGCTCTTGGCTACTGACTTTGTCATTCAACCTTCTATAGATTGCACAGTCAATAAAAAAGTATTCAAAAAGGAAAAAAAATCAATGACTTAATTGTAATGTTCCCTTATAATACAGTAGTTGCAATTTAATATTGTATTTATGATTACTCAAAGAAATCTATACAACATTTATTAAATTATTTTACTTTTTCTTAACATATTTACAATTGTTTTAATCATTTTCAGACTGAGATGAAAGTTCCTTACAGTTAATAAGACATTGCCTTGAAATTTATATGGGCTCTATATAAATGATGAAGTCATATACAGTAAGTGACAAAGGACTGTGGCATAATCTCTATAATAAAATAACCACTATTCACCTCTTTAATCAAGATCATCATCATAGTTTGTCTTAGCCCATTTTCTCAGAACACGTTAAAATAAAAGTGCACTTATTTAGCATGTGTTTATTCATTGTTATTGTTGTCAATAATTGTTAATTTCATTGTTGTTGTTTTGGATGTTGTCATTTTCTTTTGTCATTTACTATTGTGGATATACTGTGCTGTCCTTGTCTCCTGTCTGCTCTGACATTTTGTTGGCTTACAGACTCTGGTTTAAATAGACTCTTACCTGTTATTAAGAGAAGCTGGGGTTGAAGTTGGTATCTTATTTTAGAAGTCTTAAACAGAAGCCTTAGAAGTTTTCTGTCTGAGTATTCAGGTTCAGAAGATCCAGTTTAAACAAATGTTTCAAATTTTTTATGAATGTAAAGTGCCATAGGAAAGGTACTATATGAATACTTTTGCATCTCTTTGTACAGTATATAACATATTCTTAAGTACATTTGCCATTACAGTACATGTTATGTACAGTATGTTGGAGCTTAATTGACCACAAAATATCCATCTAATCATTTCACTGTTGTGATATCTTTTTTTTTTATTCCATCAAGATCACTTTGGATGAGAAAGCACTGGACTGAGTGAATTACAGACAACTTTATTGGTGTCACCAGCTTTGTTAAGCTATACACATCATACTGACTTTATCCTGCTGACACTGCTTTCTAGTATTCTGACAGCTGTGTGTGCTACTGGGGGAGTCTGTCTAGGAGCCACAGAGCTGGAAATAGGGGATTTCCATCAGTGCATGGAATCTTCTGTCATGCAGTCTTTATTTTTACTGTTTTATTTGCTAAGAACAAATACTGTCCAACTTTAGTGAGAATTTTCTGCCAGGGGGAAATGACAGGACTGTTTTCTTATGTTCTGGCAGGGAATTTGTAAATGATCCTCATAAGGATAATTAGGTTTGTGATGCCTTATAAAGTAAAATATGCTTATACTTTCTTTTTTCTTCTGGCACAACATCAGGGACAGGTCTGTCTCAAGTGAATAAAGCATATTGCAGTGAAATTAGATGTTTGAGTGGTTTCTCAGGTTGAAATCGGCTACTTGGGTGTTCAGAAACTCCCTGGGCTTCAGAAACAAAGTGACTAGGAAATAAAGAACTCAGCTAGCATGGCACTTGAACAGATGTGCACAGTGTTAAAGGTTGCCCAGGAATCCTCCAACATTTATTGATGATCCCTACTAGGGTGGGCAATTAAAGATGATACACGGTGTGTCTTCTGTCTTCCCACCTTGCTTGTGCAGATCGCAAAACTTACATCACTTCCAGCCCTAGTAACAGGCTGTCTAGTGGGGCTGCTGGTGCATGATAGCAACTAATGTACAGTATGTCCAACCCAGGTGTACTTAATGGAGTGGATCCTATCCTATACAGTATGTAAAGCACTTTGAGAACCTCTTGGATGCAAAGCATTATATCAATACAAGGAATTAATTACATTTATATGAGCTCAACCAAGGGTAGAGCTTCTCCTTTTTTACTGCTTACCGAAAACTGCCTCTCTTGCATGACTTGTAAGATGTATGATTATGCAGTCTGAAAAGTTCTCTGTTGGATGCATTTTTACATAATATTTAAATGTTTATGTGACCGTTGTGGTTCCGCGCGGTGTCATTCCCCCTGCCACCCGTTCCATCCCGCAGCACCTGGGACACGAGCACGGGTCGCCGGCGTAACGCCACAGGGAACCAGCCGCATGAGCTAAAGGAGACCTCCCTCAGCCCAGGCAGCTGAGGTCCCTGCTACGCGCAGTGAGGGCGCTGAAGTCACCGTATCCGAACGAGCTCCGCTACACCTACCATATGGGCACAGGCAAGCTTTCATAAACTCATTTAAAAGTTGCACTGTCCAGAGACACTGGTGAGTAATAGTTAAAAAAAAAATAATAAAAACATCATTAAAGACATAGCCATGCATGTTGTACTTTTGGGGTTATGGGTATGAGCATAGTTATGATGATTGTTCCCTGATGAGGTTTTTGCAGACAGGTTACATCTGAAGGTCAACACTGCCCTTTGTGTAATATGTCATGAGTATAAACTGGAAACTATTATTGTATCAAAAAGACTCTAGCTTCCTTTTATGAGAAGCCTATAAAACAGCTGTGATTAGTTTATTTTAAAGATAAAAGGACATCCACTCTGGCACCATACAATTTATAGACTTATAATACCAAAGAAACCTACTGTAGGAATGCTCAAATCATAGTGCACAGAATGTGGTTCATGACATGTTTAATCTCTCATTTTATCTGCTGTTTCATGACCAATAAAAATGATAAAGGCATATAGCGAGAGCTGAGTGGGTCCTACATCATTTGGGCAATTTGCATATGATAAATAGTGACACGTAAGAATTTTTTGTCATACAATGTGCAAAATCCATAGCTGAATATTAACTTGGCAAGTCATTCATCCAATTAAAACAACCCGACCACATAGTTCCTGTCTGAAATCATCACGTTGCAGTGAAGTTAATCAATTGATGAGTGCATTTCTTTGTTCCCTCTGTTATTCATTTATATACAGTAATATGGAGATAATATACTGAGCTACTACATGATACACCGACGTCTTTATTTTTTATATTAAGTCTCTAAATTGTATTAAGGTTTTCAATAAACAATGCAATAAGATCACTGATAGTTACAGTAGATAGTTAGAATACGTGGGACACTTTCACACCATTGACTGCTTTGTGAGTGTACATGAGCATACCACCTAACCAGGGGAATGCAGAATATTAGTTTCAAGATGCCTGGCTTTGTGAAAGTGTGGTTAAACAGCTTAATATGATTTCTGTGTAAAATGGGCACCAACTAAAAAAAACATCTTCAGCTCATAAACGTGTTAAGGCCCCTTGCTATGTTGCAGAAACAGGTCTGAGTGTGGTGCAATGCTTTTGAAAACAGCAGGACAGACTTTCAAGTCAGGTAGAGATGTGGGCATCAAAGGACTTGCTCCCTGGGTGAAAAAAGTCACAACAATAAAGGCATTATTAGAGCAGGCAAACATGTGAAACCTGCTGTCATTGCAGACTAGCTCAACATTTCCCCAGGTAATGGGCACAACATCATCCATGGAGGAGGGGCAATGATGAAGTGCAGCAATTCACAGATGTTCAGAAATCCATAACAGTGGAAAAGATCATGCAGAATGGGTGCAGTCCGTGCAGTACATCATCAGAGGAAATAAAACATAGATGCATCATGTGACACCACATTTGAAACCAATTGAAATTATCTGGTTCCCAATAGAGTTCTATGTCCTCAGTTTCTTACAGAAGCACCTGTCCAGCATATGATTTGCAAGTAATAGTAATTTATACAATAGGAGGCAGTGGCATTGCATCAATCATAATTTCTACTATACTGGATTCAATGTGTTGGCATCAGAGAGTGGCACAAGTCAGGGTTTGATATGTTTGGGTTCTAAGTGGAAATATGGTGGTCCTGACTCTCTGTGGTCATTAAAAATCCCAGGGCGCTTCTCGAAAAGAGTAGGGGTGTAACCCCGGTGTCCTGGCCAAATTTCCCCCCTGGCCTTTACCCCATCATGGCCTCCTAATAATCCCCCTCTATGAATTGGCTACATTACTCTGCTCTCCTCCCCACTGATAGCTGGTGTGTGGTGAGCGTTCTGGCGCACTATGGCTGCCGTCGCATCATCCAGGTGGATGCTGCACATTGGTGGTGGTGGAGGGGAGTCCCCATTACCTGTAAAGCGCTTTGAGTGGAGTGTCCAGAAAAGCGCTATATAAGTGTAAGCAATTATTATTATTATTATTATAAATATGATGTGTATTTCAGCCTTATAATTGGTTATAGGAGTAGCTGTGTTTAAATAAATGCATCATCTAGGATACACAAAAACATGAAATATCAATTCGGTAGGATGGACTAAAATGTACTGTATGTCGTCATGACTTTAGAAACAGCTGAACTGTTTGATTAGTCAGTTATTTTATGGTCTAGTGTCATTAAAGTAGCTTAATAGACAACGTGAGGTTTCGTACTGTGAACTTGGTTCTCAAGTCATTGGACTTCTGATATGCATTTTCTTACACAGTTCTGAGGGACAAGTACAGTAAATGAAATATACAGTATGATGAGCATATTTGCTAAGTAGCTGTAATTTATGTTGAGTGCATACACATTGCTAGACATCTACCTATTGTGCTTTTTTGTAAGTGATTATCAGTGACAGTCATAATGAATACATTAATATTCAATGGCATTTAAATGTCCTGATTGATATTGTTTCCTTGGAGCAGTTCCCTGCAAGTGGTGCTTGATACCTCCCAGTAGTCACATGAGGGAAAGGAAGATTATGATTTTCTAATGAAAAACCTCTGACCTTCTGAGAGTTCTGGAGTGTCTGGCCTTCATATTATTTGTGTTCTGATCCGGTAGAAAGTGTTTTTAAATATTTTCACACCTCATGTTTTAATATGGTTTAATTTTTTTGTTTAATATGGAATTTATACTCTGTAAAAAAGATGTAGGTCTGTGCATTAAAAGTCAGTTATTTATCCAAAGATAAAATTTAGTTAAAGAATGTTTATACTTGATTAAACATGTGAAAGACAAAACATGTTTATAGTAGCCAACATGAATCTGTTTTCAGGATGACTATGCTGCTAAAAAGTGAGTAATTCAAGATTCAATGCATTCAGCGGAATGTCACTTACAATCACCATACTGTAAGTGATTGTATTTAATCCTCTAATGATTTTAAGAATTTATTCTTGAAAAATGAACATTCAGTTTGATAAATACTGTATACGGTCAATAGCATTTACAGATAATATAAATCTATAGCTGTTTTATTTTTACATTACACTCCATTCTAAAAAGTTATTGTTTCAAATCCTAGGTTGGATGATGCACTTGTAAAATACTTTGTTCAGATTATTCCAGTTAAATGTTCTGCTGTATAAATTGGTTTCCAGGTCGTCGTTGCAAATGTATTCTCAATTGACTTACTGTATTTGGTTAAATGAAGGATTGAACTTTACAGGAGATATTTGTCATCATGATCTACTGTACTGAAAGTCATGAAGCAGACAAATATTTTGAGAATCACTCATAGTGATTAGTAATTGCCCTTATTATGGACTATAATGTAGAACAATGAAGGTGTGCATGAAATATCCCCCACTATAAATATTTTTTTAATCCTCTTTTTTCTTTATTGTCCTAAAGACAGAAGATCTGCAAAATCTTTCCAAGAGTTGTGAAGAGGTGTGCTTGACAGATTGATTACCTTTGATTATTTACTAGTAGGCGTACAGTACAATACTGTATATCTAAGTGTTGAAGCATTTCAAAGCTAAAAAGCCATTTCTAAAAATCCCTGTTAAAGTCACACAACACCTCTTTGTCTTTTATCGCTGAACAAACTGTGAGTGATTCTCAAAATGAAAGGTTTGATATAAAAGAAAAAGAGACATATCTGGTATCTCATCTTAACATTTATTTTTTTATTGAAAGTAGTGTTCTGTACAAGTCAACACTAGCTGTAACAGCACACTATTCATGTTTTCTCTAAAGTCATGCTTGTAATAAACAGTTGACATTAAGCACGCAGGAAGTGAAACTTGAAAGAGAAGGTCATTCAGAAGGTCATTGTGCTTATCCTGTTGTTAGCTAAGTATTGAACCATACAGTGCATGACCCAATAATATTGACAGTTAAATTTGTAAGTTACCATAACTTTATCTCACTCAGATATCCATTTTCCTGTCTGTTAGTTTTGAAGTACAGCTCATGGCATTTTGTTGTGATACAAACAGAGATTGTATGCAAAACAGACAAGCCCCCCAGGTACAGTATGACAAGATTTTTAATCATTTATTTAAAAAAATATTAATTTCAGTAATGGGTGAGTTACCAAAACATGTCTCAAATTGTGTTTTGCACAATTGTCTCATTCTTGCATGTTTAAAATATTATCCCCGCAATGCATCTCAGCACAGTTTTAAAAAGGACTGTAATTGTTTATCATTTTTTAGCTGTTTCATTTCATGTTGTAGAAAGGCCAAATGCAAACATACTGTAATTAGTAATGACTCCCTTAATTTTCACATAATTTGCATATTGATTCACTCAAGGGAGACTAAATTGTCGTAACGAGGCTACATATTTCAGTATTTGGATGCAAAACTTTAAACTTTTTGTTTACTTTACTAAAATACACTACATTACTAATAACATTTTCACACTTTTTGACAGTAGCCCATGACTTTCAATATTTGATCCATATTAAATAACTCTGGCAATATAAAACAATGAAATTATATTTTAGATTAAATATTATGAGACGTAAATAATAGAATATATTTGTGCAATTGAAGTTAGGTTTGAGATTATTAGCATGTTGTTTAGAGACATGTTTAGAGACATGTTATGAACAATGTCCATTGCTTTTGCAGAGGCGAATTAAAATACTGCATGTTTTTCTTTCGAGGATGAAACACCATTTATTTTGGTTATCTCAAATTAAAGCCCCGAAATATTTTTTTTTTCAATTTTAGTTCCCTTCTCCTCTCACAGTGCTTTTGTGTATTGTATAAGTCACCTGATAACATGTGCTTGCTGGTGTTAAACATTCTCAGAAAAGACTGATATTTCTATTATTGAATAGATAGCATAAAGGTGCCAGTTGGCATCATTGTCATTTTGTCACTTACTGCTATCAGCAATTCTTGGCAGGAAAAGACATGACATTTTGGTGCAGTGAGCTTAGTTATGATATCTTTTAATAAGTTAAAATTAAATTACTTTCAATAGTATTTTAAAAAAATCTCAAACACTATGCAATACTACACCCATAAAGGAGAACAGCACTTTTAAGCATGGTTTTTAAAATGTCTGCATTCACAGTCTCTAATAGATTTAAGCAATTCCAACATTCCACTTAATGTAATGTTGTGTGAATACCTTGGCATGTTTAGAAATAGTAACAGTAAGTTGTGTGAGCTCTTTATCGGCTTTTAGGAATTAATTGACAGAACACAATGTACAGAAAGACTGCTGTAACAAACAAAAATGCATATTAAATCAACAAAAGTAATATACTTGAACCAATCTATCAAGAAACAAAATGGTTGAGATTGAAGGTTACCAAGATAGAAACAAATCAGAATTAAGAAGAGTAAAAATACAGTGTCAGGATTAAACATTGATTCTAACATCAATTATAATTTCTTGTTCGCTAATTAGTATCATATACAGTAAATTTCAACAATTAGATACTCAAATAAAAGCAAATATTTTTACTACTGTGAATTAAATGCTTGAAAAAACATTTTTTAGAATTATACTCATTCAATAACCAGCTAGTTCATGAATTTGTAATCGCTTTGTAGGAAGAGAGAGAAACCACTGACGGGGTTCATCAGAACGATATCCAATCCTCTTCTGCTAGTTTGGTGCTCACCGCCTCATATTGACATTAGAGGAGAAATAGAAGAGTTTTCTGCTGAAGCTGTGCCCCAGCTGACTGTTCACCAGGAAGTACCTCCTTGTTAGCGTTGAGCTGGACTAGGTATTTAAAAGTTCATGCCTGAAGTCACACTCTGGTCCAGATGAGTCATACTGGTAGGGAGATACTCAGTTCGCTCCAGGGTGTAACCGCTACTTCTGAATGTAAGCATACATAAGGGTGGAGCAGTGGCTCTGTGGCTAAGGATCTGCGCCTGTGGCTGGAAGGTTGCCAGTTCAAATGCCGTGGCCGGCAGAGGAATCCTACTCTGTTGGGCCCATGAGCAAGGCCCTTAACACCAACTGCTCCAGGGATGCTGTATAAATGGCTGACCCTGCGCTCTGACCCCAAGCTTCTCTCCCTGTCTGTGTGTCTTATGGAGAGTAATCTGGGGTATGTGAAAAGACAAATTCCTAATGCAAGAAATTGTATATGGCCAATAAAGTGATCTATCTTACTCAGACTTATTGATGAAAATCCAACCATAATAATTTTAGTAATCAAGCAGAGTGACTGCTGGCTAGCTAGTCAAAAGGTCTCACTCTGTGGAGCACCTTGCTAAGAATTCTGATACATACATACAGTACATACAACCTCTATTTGCAATTTGGTGTCTTGGACAAAAGGTTAAGTCCAAAGCTCAGACATAAGTAGTTGCAGTCACGTGATTTTATTGTCACATTGTGAGTTTCGATTAAGAGCAAAGAGTGGGCAGAAATCAATTTGGTTGATTGGCCAATGGCAGCTTAAGATCATCACCAAAATGTGGTGGTATCTGTTTCTGTAGACACTGAGGGGACAGTGACTGGGAATCCATAATAAAGAGTAATGTCCAGACCTGTGGTACTGTCCTGGGATGTGTTGCCTATCAAGAAGGCTAATCTTCTCCTGCATTCCTACAGACTTGAATCAACAAGGATAACCTGTAGTCTAGGCCACAGAGAGGCCTTTCTAAAAATTCATTCCAACACTTAATTCTGTAGTTTATTAAGCATTGTTGCAATAGTCATGGAACTACCCAAGAGGAAGCAACTTTGACTTTGTTAAGCCTGGTCTTAGGTAGAATACGATGACACAGGACCCTCACCTTTTGCACAAATAAGTTTTGTTACATCAATTACATCAAGTATCTACTGAAAAACAAATGAGTCAGGTGGATCAAATGGAAAGCTCTCATTTTGCAAATGATTTCTGTTCTACCTTTTCATTTTTCATTAGTCTGTCTGAGCTACCATTCTACCAAGTATTGCTTAGAGAAGGATTCAGTCCAGTGATTTTTCCCCATCAGTTTCAGCTCCTTGACAGATTTTGTCATTACTTTCTTTTGTCATTTACTGACCTAAAGATAACTATAGATAAAGGCAACATGATGCTGGCCTAAATCCAACACTTCTTTTAGGTTCCCTAGCCTCCCTGAGAAAACAGAAAACCCAAAACTTTATTTAAAATACAATAAGTCAAGGGAAGGTGTCAGAGTGTTTCTTAATCCTGTCAAGAGAACTTTCAACAGCTACTATAAAATGCCTTAAAAGCAGGGTTGCTGCCTTGTAGACAAAACTTTATTTGTGCAAAACGTGAGGGTTAAAACAGTGACATATTCCTGATTCTGTATGCATTTTTGCTACCAGCAGAATAAAATACGGGGACCCCCTTGCCTCCAATCAGGGCTAGGATGCAGTGGAGTGATGAAGTGGAAGTTAGCAAATGAAGTGACAGAAAACCAGGCAGATTCCTTTAGGCCTCCTCTCAACAGCTGCTCATCGTTGGGCAGGACCACTGCTGCAAGGCCTTGTTTCATCACATGAAAGTGCCTCTGTGCCCCTCTCTTCCCCCTGACTCATTCATCAGGCTGAACAACCCTGTCGTTATGTTAAAACAGCAAAGCTTTCATCTTCTTCAGTTATCTTCAACCTTTCCGGTAAATGATTTTTTGCTGGAATTGCACGGGGGAGAAGTCAGTTATAACTCTTTCTCTCCTTTTAAGATTGAGGATCAGAGAAAACTGCAGAGAGAGTATTTTTTTTCGTAAGAAAGCAAGGTTGGAAAGGAGCGAAGAATTGAGGAATCTTTTTACAAATTCCTAGTAAATATAATAAATACTGAATACTAGAAAATAATGTTAAAAAGTCTCTTCAATCGAATTTTGAAATGGGTCTGGTGTGTTAGTTATCATTACCTAATTTAAAGATGCCAGTTATTACTTGTTTTAGTAGTTTTTGTCTTTTTTAAATTACTGTATGGAGTTTAAGTTGTTTATGACAAATGTGGCTTTGCTTTGTGCAAAGCTACTACAATTAGGAGATTTTTTAAGCAAGACACTGTTACGATGCGTCTTTCAGGACCCTATGCAGACAGCACAATCCGGAAGGGAGTGAACAGACAAAGGGAGGAGATGAGGAACTGGGCTGGTAGACGAACAGGGGGGCGTGACAAAGGTGCTCGAGGGGGGTGTGGTCCAGGCAAACAGTCTAAAAGGGAGTCTGAAGGGAAAATTCAGTGCAGGCAAAAGTCCAGAGCCAAGTGATCCATCCAAGATGAACAAGACAAAGTTAAAAGCTGGAGCAGGACCCGGTAGGGGGATGTAGACAGACATGACAAGTTAAAAACTGGAGCAGGATCCAGTGTAGGGTCGGGGAGAAAAAGGGGGAACGGGACCAGGCGCTCCAAGTCCCGGACTCGGCTGGTTCGGAACACCGATAAGAGGCGAATGCCCCCCGAGACGCGGATGAGGGGCGACTCGGTGGTAGGCGGGCCTCCAGGCATCCAAGTTCTATTGCAGAGCCTGGAACAGAGTGAGAGTCTGGCTTTTGTAGGGAGGCTGGAACAGGGAGCAGGTGCACAAAATCAACTAAAATGTGAACGAGCCGGAGAACCCTTAAGGGGGAGGGATTACAGTCCTGACAAACACATTATCCAATTCATAACCCATTCTATTATATAATGTTTTTGTCCCTATTACACTGGGTATATGAATAAGTCTGGAGAGTGCTGTACAGTATATTTATTGTAAGTACTGTAACTGTACTCTAAGAGTAGTCGGAACAGACGGAAGTCTTTTTGTTCCTGCAGTCTTTGCAGGTGTATTGTATTCACTTTTAATCTCAATTTACTAATACTCTTTGTCCTTATTGGGTGTGTATCTGGGTGTGTCTGGAAGTAGTTGTAGTAGCAGTAGTAGCCTGCTTTCTCCTCTTTCTGGATGCTGTATCAGCCTTCATCTCCATGATTGCAATTGCTCTTGCATTTTACTAAAAGACAGGGGCTTTTCTGATGGCTGTGACCCAACATTTTAAAACAGTTTAAAGCAAACCTGAATGAAAAAGTAATTGTGCAGGGGGAGTGGGACGCCATTGAATTTAATTTAAATTCTTCTTGAAAACCTGGGTCCTTTAGATCTTCAGTGCCAATTCAGTGTGACATTCACATTCCTCAGATGAGACATATATTCTGTGTTAGGTTGTTGATTTAGTTTTGTGTGGTTTCTGCAGGCTTTTTTCCCATTAGTGAAATGTACAGTAGGCACTTAAACCATCGGGCTTTCTTGCTTTTTTCTCCCATTTACAAGCCAAATTTATACAGTATTACCTTGCTGTTTCATATTTTTGCTCCCTTCTTTAATTTTCCCTCTACCCTCAGTAATGGAACATGTGGTCCTGTTAACCTCATAAACTAACATTATTTATCTACGTTGCTGATTCACTAATCAGTACAGTACAACGGAGAGAAATGCCTCTTCTTTCTACTTAGTCCAGGACCTACACCCTCTTCACAACCTCAGCCTTAACAAACCACAGCTCCTTCAATGTTCCCCAGATTTTGTTTAATAATAATGTTGTTTTTCTCTCCCAACTTGTTTTTCTCCTTTTCTCAGATGAATAGTGAATTCCTGCCTGACCTGAAAACTCTGGTAATACCGTATATTTCCAAGACAGGTCTATTTGATTGAAGACATTTTTATTTCCACCTAAGCAATAAAACAGGAGAAATATAAACACCCTAACCTGGACAAGCAATCAAGAGCAGAGTTTAATTTCCAATTATTCTGTTTAAAATATTCAGTGAATAAAACAGTATTTACTGTGAGTTTTTTTACTTAAGTATTTAATTTTGATTGAGTTAGTTATGGTAGATCAGTATTATATCTTAAATATTTTCTATATGAATATGAATATTTATTCATAAATGTATATTTTTAATGTTGGCCAAAACCCTTCAGTCTAAATTGGCACTATTTACTCATTTGGCAATGAAAAACAAACATTTTATTTATTCTTAATTAGAAAGACAATGTAGAGAAGTGATTAGCAATTGGATTTTAGATCATTTTTAGAATAGAATAACAGCTCTTAAATATAAATAACAACTGGAACCCCATTTTGTAAATTTGAGTTCTTAACTTGTGTGTTTGTGTAAATAAATAAGTAAACACATAAATAAAATCAACTCATCAGTCTTCAATGTCTACTGTATGTGCACAGCCACAGTGCCAGACAGCCAAGTGTCCTTGTTTCAAACATCAAAAGGACTCTGCTTCAGTCAGCTGGGAGAAGTTCAGATTTTTCTCAAGAAAAAAGTCTGTTCTACTTTTGCTCAAGGTGTCAGACGTGCCTTCCAGCGTTTTGGAATTTTGTGCCGTTGTTTCTTTCTGTTCGCCTCTGTCTCCTTTTAACAATAGTTACAAGAGAATAAAAAGAAAAAAAGCGTTGTGTGGCTGAAAGGGGGTGAAACATTGCAAAAACCGTCTCTGTTTCCTGGTGCACGTGGATGTAATTGAAAGGCGTATATTCCTTTTTTTTTTGCTTCCTTTAACACAGAAACAGCATGAAGATGGGGCATCTGGCAGTGTCCTGGAGGCATTTAACACCGGTCTGTTGAAGCTTGAAAGTAAGTGCCAGCTTTCAAGGAGGGCTCAAGAGGGAAAATAAAAAAGATAAAGGCTTGCTTGCTAGGCTTGCTTAAAAAAGTATTTACAGATTAGCAACATGTAGACATTTGCATTCAATCTCATCTCCAACACTGAAATGGTGTTTAATTTTTAATTGGTGCTTTAAATTCATTATTTTGTCTCAGTTCAATTTTTAATTCTGCACGAATGACTCATTAATTATCTGCTTTGTAGCTAGGCTCTGTGATGCATATTTGTTGCTGGGGAGAAGACAAGAGCAATTATGCAGTTGCTGATGTTTTTGCTGAGTAAATTATTACTTATATTAATTGAAAACTGGCTTTGTGCAGTCCATCAGCTGTATAAAAAAAGTCTCGGGATTGTCAGTTGTACCTTGGCACTGTAAACAAGCGTTCAGCTTCAGTTTTTGACACTAATTAGTCTGCGATGAAAGATGTGTGTTGCATTATTATAAAAGTTTACCATGATTCTTTCCTTTCCTATAAAGTCAACATCAAAACTGATTTTGGTTGATTACCAGGCACTGGTTCTTTTTGGATCCTTTTGAAACTCCCAAATTGTTTTTATTTTTGTTTTTCAAGTGTTCCTGTGCATATAAGTCTGAAATATCTAGGAATAAAAAGGCTTTTACTTTTTTGCTTCTAGATATTTGATACCTTGTGCCATACTGTACAGTATGTCTCGTTGCAATGTTACTGTCATCCCAAGCAGATGATTCATCTAGTGACCATGAACAAATAAAGGAGGATGTAGAATAGGTTAATTATAGTTTTTATTGAGAACTATGAAGTGTATCTGGTCAATGAGCACACTTGTAAACATTGCCTGGAAAAGGAGAAAGATTAAGCTCTTCCTAAGGTGATTTTCAGTCAATACAAATTGTGTGGCTCAGTACAATATACCTTTCTGGGAGTAACAACATGTCACAAAGAAGGCACTAGATTGGCAAGGTCCTATGGGACAGGATGTGATGAGGTCAGGTTTGGAACAATGAGGAAAACTGGACATCCCATGAACCTGTGGGGCTTAAACTGCTATCCTTGTGGAAGATCTGATAATGAAGTGGGACTGAATTTGAAAGAATGAAATCTTTGAGGTTCACTTAATTGTTTTGCCTATTTTACCAAATTAGGGAAAAACAGCGTAGGGGAAAATAGACAAAATCAAACACAATACACAAAACAAAAGCCTAGCTTACTCTAACTAGACGTCTGCAGTGTTTTGTTGCAATTGAGAATTAAAATACAGGTTAAACATACTGTACAGTAGATACAATAGCAGAGTTCATGCATATGAAAGTAATACAATGAACTCTGTAAAACTTCTATTTTAGTCATTTTTAATGTCTAATATTGTAGAGGTCAGTGTCAATATGAAAAGCAAGCTATGAGTTGTGTGACTTTGAAAAATGTTATTCTGCTTAATTATAGTGACATGATCAATTTTGAAGTCACTAAATGAATTTCCAATTTCAACCTTTGCAGTTGCTTTTTAATAAACAATATGTATAGATTTTTATATTGTGCCATGTTAGTTTAATTTAAGGTCCCCAACGGAATAGTTTCTGTCTCTGAGTTACAATGTAGTTTTATATACTGTAACATGCTCTTTGTTAACAGTGCATCTTTTGAACTGTACCCTGAGCAGAAGATGAAGTCTCAGACTCAGTCAGCTAAAAGGGATTGGCAAGGATCTGTTTAGTGTAAGGATATAGATAAGACTTTATTGATCCCATAGGGAACAATAATACAGTACATTGTCCAATACAGCTCCAGAATATATTGGTGATACACTGGCTAATATACTGTACAAGTACATCCTGAATTTACAGTTACAGTAATACATTTACCATTACATCTCCAGGATGAAGATGTTTTGCTGAGCTGAGAATAAAGCTGGTTCCAATTTCAAACTCTTATTATTCAAAAAGAGTTTTGAAACTTGATTAATTATATAATATATAGTGTAATTAAGTAAGGAAAATAAATGATTTTGTATGGTTTTGATGACTAATACAGTGAATCATTCCCTTTCCTTCACATGTACTGTACTATATCCCCACCTTTATTGCTGTGTTGTAACCCCACCCTATCTGTCTAAAGAGAAGATGTGATATTTTTCTAAATACAGTATTTATGTAAGCCCTTTATACAGAGAACTATTTCAATAACCATATTTAAACTTTCTGATGAAACCCTGATTTCTATAAAAGTTTTATAAAGATACCTGGATGGTCAGTATCTGGATGGGAGACCTCCTGGGAAAAAATATGGTCGCTGCTGGAAAAGGTGTTAGTGGGGCCAGCAGGGGGTGCTCACCCTGTGGTCCATGTGGGTCCTAATGCCCCAGTATAGTGACGGGGACACTATATTGTAAACAGGCGCCATCCCTCGGATGAGACATAAAACCGAGGTCCTGACCCGTTGTGGTCATTAAAAATCCCAGGGCGTTTCTCGAAAAGAGTATGGGGTGAAACCCCGGTGTCCTGGCCAAATTTCCCATTGACCCTTACCAGTCATGGCCTCCTAATAATCCCCCTCTATGAATTGGCTTCATTATTCTTCTCTCCTCCCCACTGACAGCTGATGTGTGGTGAGCGTTCTGGTGCACTATGGCTGCTGTTGCATCATCCAGGTGGGGCTGCACACTGGTGGTGGTGGAGGGGAGTCCCCATTACCTGTAAAGCACTTTGAGTGGAGTACCCAGAAAAGCGCTGTATAAGTGTAAGCAATTATTATTATTAACTATTATATGTAATATCTTTATATAATCTTTTATAGGATCTTGATAAGAATATCTGTAAAGGTATATGTGTAAAAAATAAAAGGGGTCCTACTTAATTTTCCTTTACATGGCTGTTGAAAAAAGTCTTAAGGAACATGCCTCTATAAACTATGAGATGTTCACTTGAATGATGTTTTATTTCACAATGAATGTTATTTCTGTGGTATTCATATTTACTATACAACAGTTAAATAATAGCATAGCATACTGTGAGTAAAAAAAAAATAATTGTTTGATTATTACATTGATTCTTTTGGAACATGTAAAAGTCCTATTATGTACTGCAGTAATGCTGTTATAAAAAAAAGAGGCATCACATTCATAATTAGTCATCCTTCCTATGTAATTTGCATGCATGTAATGATAAAGATCGGGCTGGATTGACAGAATGAGGGTTATGTCTGAAAACACTAGCTGGCCAATTTTCTACTAAGAAAATTTCAGTGCGGATTTTAGGTGAGTATAATACATAAATGTACCGTTACCCAGAGGAATATGAAAAGGCTCAAGATAGATATAGGTACATTGACAACAAAGTTAGCCTGTAAATCACTCAAACAGAATTAAAACAGTTTTAAGCTATACAGTATCATTCTTTTATTATTTATTTTTTTTTAAGTATGCAGATAAATTGTGCTAGAGGAATGATCCTGGCTCTGCATCACAGAATTGATTTGGTGTCCATGTTATGCTATAATGTTTTAATTAAATTTTTTATTAGCTATGAAATGGATCATTGGCTGCCATTTGTCTCATTTTCCCTGTGGCTGGAGCCATGTGGCGCACTGAGGGGATGTTAATCAATGATCTGTCTCTGTGAGACTGCCTCTTGCTCCATTTTGTTATTGTATTGACAGTAACACACAGAGATTATGTGGCTTTCCAGATATTTCCTATTCCTTGAGGTACAGTACTTTATTCATAACCATTGACCTAGGTTCCTGGAACTCAGTTCCTGACATGAGTAAGGGGATTGAATCATTACAGAACTTACAGTATGACCAATATTTGATCAGCTAATACCAGCAGAGAGTCATACTGTATATTAAATAATTAAGAAAGAATAACAAAAGAATGTGTCGTTCGTCTAGCAAAATGGTTTAATTTATGGCATCCAGCCAGAAATCAGTCTCAGAATTTATTGTACCATACTTACCATGAAGAGAGAGCCACTCTACTTTGAGGTCTTAATTGTATCTTCTTTTTGTTTAAATATCTAAGTGAATGGTTAATTTACAGGGCAACCTGGAAAAAAAACGTTCGGTGGAACCACACATTTTTATGACTGAGCAATGTCAATTCATAGATTGAATGTACAGTATGTCAATGTTCTTCTCAGACATACAGCAATTGCATATCTGGGGACCGTATCATAAAACTTTGATACTTAAAATGTTTAGGGAGAAATGGAAGACTGGTGTGTATTTTTTCTTTAAACTACCAAGACCAGCCATATACAGTACAGTTTACATACAGTAATATGTTTAAGTTCCTAAATTAATATCATTTATGACCTTCAGTTATGCTCTTCTTTTTATGCTCAGTTACTAAAATTTCCCTTTAGTTGTAAAATTCCAAATAAATATTCAATACTAAGTGGATTAAAATGTGCACAGTAAAGACATTAAATGATTAAATCTTTCCACGACCGACCAACGCACCACGAGTACCCCTGTCGGTCATTTTGGCCAGCTAATCATGTACCGCGTTATGACGCGCTATGGCGTAGGGAAATGTCCGCGGTACGGGTTTGTACCACGCACTTTGAATGGCTGCATCTGTATAGCAGTAACCATATACAGTAAGTATTACCACTTTTCATTTGAAACAGTGCTATTTTGTTTACAGTATCTCCTTCTAGACCTAAGTGCACTTCTTTACATTGTCAGTCATTGTCATTGTCAGTCATGGCTAACTGGTAACCCACCACTGACTGCCCACTTAAATGGGTCTTTGAAATCTGGTCTTCTGCTTTGACACTTAAAAGCAGCTCCTATCACACCCTGTTAGAAACAAATATGTTGTGTTACTTACTTGTGTCATGAACTAGAATTTATTGAAAACCTTTCTTGGGCAGTTGGCCTCAGCTGAATTTAATAAGCTTGTTGAATATTGGAAACAGTTAAAAAAAAACGTGGTGCTGAAACATGGCATCTCAGTCATGGCATTCTGCCAGATTGTATGGAGAAGTATTCTGGGATTACTGTTACTTCCTTGTGTTGATTTGGGTCAAATTTGACTGATTTATAAATTGAGCCAATTTGAACATCTTGACTATTTGAAATCTGATGTTTAAATCATATGCTTCTGGGTTTGCAAGATACTCTACATTGTATACAGTACCTGGCAAAATTATTCATCCTCTTTCGGCGATGTCCAATGTTGTTGAATTATGAATAATGTACACACATTTTAAAATTGTTTTCTTAAATTAACATTTGAATACTCAAAATGAATTCCGTCGTCGATGAAAGAATTAAATGTCAGCAAATAAAGAGTTCAGAAAAATTATAAACTGAAATATGATGAACACATACATATTCACATCCTGTCTTTTTAGATAAGTCTCTATTACCTTTGTACACTGGGATTGTACAGCTGCGACCCATTCTTCTTTGCAAACCTGCTTAAAGTCTGTCAAGTTGATTAGGGATCATTGATAGACAAAATTTTTCAAGTCTAGTCATGTATTTTCTATCGGATTAAAGACAGGATGTCAGCTAGGCAATTCAAGGACACTTACTTTCTTCTTATTAAGTCACTCCAGCGTAGATTTGGCCCAGTGCTTTACATCATTCTCCTGCTGAAAGGAGAATTTTCATCTTGGATTTAGGATTTTAGCAGATTGAGTGATATTTCTCTCTAAGATTTGCCTGTACTGTGTTCCATCCATTAACCCCACAATCTAAGCAAGCCTCCCAGTCCATGCTGATGAAGAGCTTCCCCTTAATCTTGGATAACTCTTAATATAATGCTGCCCACCATAATTCTTGAGGTAGGGATGATGTTGACTGGGTCATGTGCTGTGTTGGGTTTCTGTGTGGGTTTCAGCCACTTAACAGATGGCTGTTTGATAGTAAAATATGAATATAACAGAATGTTCTTAAGATATGATGAGACTAAGGATTTGCTTATTGGCTCCCATCAACAGCTAAGCAAATTTGGCAATTTTAGTCTTGTTCACTGTGCTAAAATTAAGTCCTTGAATTTAGATACAAACCAATGTGTGATTTTTGACCATTTTGTCATATGAGGCTCACAGAAATAGAAATATCACAAGGGTATCTTTCCATCTGTGTAACAATGCATAAACACGATACATGCCTTTATGTTGTGAAGTTTAGAAAAGTGTAACTTTTATTTTTTTACAAACAGACAATATTACTAAGTAATACAACTGTCCATTGTAAATTGCTTGGAGTCCCTGTGAAATTTAGAATGTACTTTAAGGTCTTTCTCTTCATGTACAACTAAATGACACTGAATGGTCTAGGTCCAGGTAGTAATAAAGTAAGACGTATTGCTTGAGTATAGTCCAATGATTAAATAATGATCTACTGCTTCACGTGTTCTTATTCTTCCTAAGATAATGCTCCACACGATGAGTGACAGAACCTACTCTTCAAAATCATCACGTTTGTGGAATATCAATCTAACAGAGGCTCTGCAGCAGTAATACGTTTGTTTTACATTCTTCTTTGGTTCTCTGTGTATACTGTATATAGTGCCAGTACTTCTCTGCCTTGTAGATGGCGTTACTACTGTACATTGGTGGCTACTCATGTCTTTTAGAGAAACAGGGTAACGGACCTTAGTTAAATAAGATCTCCATACAGTACTTGTTTGTCCTCTGGGTGCTTAGCATCAAGGGCAGAGGCATTTAGACACTCTGAAAGAAAAGCCAGCAGCAAGCTTTTCACGGATGGAGTGAGAAAATTATTTTCAATTCCTCAAGTGTCTGACTGCTCTACCATGGGATACAAATACCACCCAGCTTTTTTTAAAGCTGGTTGTGGTTTACAACATTAAAAAGCCACTATGACCCATTGGATATTCCTGTAATAGGTAGAAGATATTCCGCAATGTGATACTAACAGGACATACAAGCAGCAGTTTCATAAAAAAAAAACTGTTATTTCTTCCTCGGCTGCCCTTTCAACATTGTGTATGCACTTTGATTCTTTATTTCTGCTCTGCATCTGATTGGGTCGTCAGTCTTTAAGAACGTACAGTAACACTGTGCCACTCCACAGCCTTTGTACTTCGCAGATGAAACGAGCACTACATTTCTGCAATAATTAGTTCAAAGCCAGATAACATACTCTATGTAGGTGCAGATCATTTGAAATGTCTTCCTTTACTGCAACTGATCTTTAAATTGGGTCCTGGATTGTATCCAGTTTAGTTTTTTACCTTTGTGATTTGTTTTGTGAGTCACATGCTGTCTGATATAAATAAATAAAAGATTCATTGCCAATTGAGCACATCTATGAGCTTAGCACAAGTGGCTGTTTGAGTTAAATATGTTGATTGCATACTGTACTGTATGTAGTCACCCCTTTGAATCAATACTTGAATATTTTCCACAAATTGTACTGGAACAAGGCAGTGGAAAATTTTTAACTCGTGTTTTATTCTGCATTTTGCCTTACTGCCTCTCCATGAACATGAATGCAACTTCGTGAAAAAGCAAATCCTTTTATCGTCGAGAAGCAATGTCACCTGGGACAATATCACACGAAACATCTTTGCAACAGTATATTTGAAATGTTTGTATCAAACATGACCTGTTTTGTGTCTAGAGATTTGCTGTCTGGTGATGTGAATTTCCTGAAAACATATTTTCTAAACACAGGAGCTTACTGGGAAGTGTCTTGATTATCTTGTCATTGAATGCAGACATCAGGCAAAAATAATCTCTTGACATTTGTTTTTCACCTTTGACCCTAGTTTACCCTTTCAAACTTTTATAAGTACTGTAACTTCCACAGAATGTGGTGTTGTGTTAATCATTAGAACTCATTTTGAAAAACAGAATATTCCATGACAGCAACAATCAGTGTTAATTCTTGTGAGTTACAGTTACAAACTGTAACTGGTATTTGCGATGGTCAGATTGAATAAATCTTGTTTATTTTGTGTTTGAATCGTTTTACAATATTGTATATGAGTGGATTGTTTGTAATGAATAGCATTACTGCTTCATAGTGCTGGGGACATGGGTTAAATTCCAGACCTGGGCTACTATCTTTGTGAACTTTGTATGTTGTCCTCATACAATTACATGGATTTTCTCTGGGTGCTCCAGTTTCCTCCCACAATCCAAACACATACTTGTACGTAAATTGGCTTCTGGAGAAATTGGTCCAGTTGTGAGTGCAGGCGTGTTTGTGTCTGTGTTTATGCTGCGAAGGAGCAGTGTCCCATCCAGGGTATATCCTGCTGTAAAAGAGCAGTCGGATCTGTAGTGTACTGTAAACTATGGGCTAGGTTACCAAAGGACAGTGTAGAGATGCTCCATAAGCATATAATTAAAATAAAAACAGGGTTATTAGGGACTGTTATCACCTGTTTGAAGCCAATTTCCCTATATAAGAATTCAGAAAGAAGATGGTGGTCATCTCAGGTTTACAGCAAGTTAGAACCTGACTGTCATGTTAGGCAGAGAGAAATGGAGTCTCACAGGGAAACTCTTGAGTGAAAGATCTCACCCTGCAAGGGGAGTGCTTGCATCTGTGATATCAGAGGAGATTGGAAATAAATGTTTGTGTTATGTGTTTATGCCAAAAGAGAGGTAGTTACAACAAACAATTCCAGGGGAGTTGTAGAAATTGAAAAGAAATGTTAAATTAAACAAGACTTGTCCAGTTAAACAGGGGGGTTAATATGTGCAGATTATCTCTCTAGCCTTGTGCCCATTGCTTTCCAAGACAGGCTCTATCTCCTCTGTGACTCTCACTTGAATGAAATGCTTAGAAAATGTAAAAATACATGTTCTATTCTTACAAACAGACAATAGGTACTCACTCTTACTTTTCTCCCAGATATATAAAAGTCACAGCAGCTGGTATGTTGAAGTTTCACACTTACATTAGGCAGGAGACTGCTCTTTCTAAAAATACAAGCCCACCTTAGAGAAGAATTGGTGTGGGTGTCAGTGAGACACGAAGCATCTTAAGAACATCGTCCCCAGTGTTGAGGATGATTTATGAGATCTGCCACTAGCTGGGTGTATGATTGTTTTAAGATTAATGTTTGGATGAGTGAATATGAAATTGGCAGCATTTTAAACCGCTTCATTTAATCCAAAAAACATTTGATCTTATCAGAAATGCCAAGCTTTCAATCAAAAAGAAGTTAGGATGTTAAAAAAATTATTCCATTTGTTGTAAACAGGACTGTGGTCTTCATAAAGGTTGAATATGTGAACAGCAAAACATACACGTGAAAGCCTGTGATATCCTTGCCGTTTCCACTTAAGAACAAAGCATTTTCATTTATGCCTTTTAGCTACTGCTATCAAGTCAGTTTAGGCATGACCATCCTTTCCTAGATCATCAATACATTTATGCCACCAACAGGCAACTGTCCTTCTGGAAGAGATGATATGAGTGCTAAAGTGCCTTTAGAAATATGCTAACCCATTAGTGTAAACTGAGAGATTATGTACAGTATAGTTGAATTCACTTAAATGATATTCATAAGGAATGTGCCAGAAATAGGATACCAAGATGACTTCTTGTTCTTTCCAACCACCTCAGAAAGTGCACTTTCTACAGATTGCATCCTTTTCAAATTAAATAAGGTCAAGAATTTTGAGAGAAGTATAAACCCAAGACAGTTATTAAATGGATTATACAGTAGCTATATATACATATAATGGTGAAAAGGCAAGGAACAATTCTCTTTCCTGTACGCAGACTGTGTTCTTGTAATATAAAATAATATATCCCTAGTCTTGGATAAATGTGGATAAATTTCAAACTGAAATCTTTCAGGTTGAATTTGCCATTTAAGCAGGTGATACACATATCTTTAGTAACATATAACCTGGCACCAAGATCAGTAAAAATTTTAGTATCTTAATTATGATAACCCTGCTGTCATGTTACTGGATTCCACAAATCAGCTACACAAAACCATACTATTAGCTTGTCACCTTGTAGTCTTGGTGACACTTTTTGCATTTTGATCCAGAATGAAGAATTTGGAGGTGATTTTTGATCCTGGATTTACATTTGAAGATCACAGGAAGAATATTGTAAAGGCCTATTTTTTCCGTCTGAGAGATATTGGAAGTCTGCATCTGTAGATGAAAAACATCAGAGATTCAGGACGTAATTGTGGTAATAAAATATACAGTATGCAGAAGTCTTTTAAATTACACTCAACAAATTGAATAAAATGGCAGCTAGATTCATGACCAGGTTGTGTCATAAGTGATCATGTCACTCTTGTCTCAAACACTTTGCACTGGCTTCCTGTCAGGTTTCAAGATCATTTTAAAATCCTTCTGCTTACATGATAAGCTCTATTTGGCTTGGCTATCTAATGGATAGCATATCCTCTCTCTTCCACATTATTGCCACAGTATGTCTTACGGCTCTGGAACATGATTCAAAAAACTATTTTGTACTTGTTTAATTGTCTGTATCTAATTTGATTTCTTAATTTCATTTTGCATATTATTTTTATGAAGTTTAATGTATATTTAAAATGTATTGGGAGAATATATAATGGAAACACTGGTTCAGAAAAAGTCCAATTCCAATCATCACAAGATTTGATGATGTTCTAATCTATTTTCTGCACATTTGTTCTGTTCTTTTCAGGACAGAGTAGTGGGTTTTCTGGAAACAATTTATTTTAGGAGTGTCCTTTAAGTCCTACAGTACATTAGTTCCTTGTGTGTGAAATACTAGCACTTTACAAATATGAGCAATCTATGCATTTATTACCTTTTTATCACTTTTAAAAAACCAATACATGGCTTATTGTACATGTTTCACCTGTAAGAGCTGAATTCTAACTGTCTCTCAAAACGTTGTTGCTCCAGTGACCCCTAATATAACAGTTACAGTTTTCACTTTATTTATTTTTTCTTTTTAGAAATCTATAGCTTGTACGCAGCTATGATTTCATACCATGCCTTTCCCTATACCTACTGTATCATCCATCTTGCTCATTTAGAGCTCATTTTGTGTGGATATGCTGTATGTACCAAAGGATTCTCACCTCAAGAGAAGATCCATCTTCTCACTTGTGTGATTCTTTTTTGCTCATTAAGGATCAAGGAGAAAGCATAGCCTGGCGGAAATGAAGGAAAGAAGAAGGAAGGGTCTTTCAGTCATTATAGACGCCCAAATAAAACATGACAATTCTGACTCCAGTGGTTGCCATGGAAATCTGATCAGGGATGGAAATTAGGTAAGGAAAGCCATCCTTGGGGGGTACAGATTCTTGTTACACACCTTCTGCCAGATTCTGTCTCGAGATGCACATTAATAAGCCTTGCATGACACTCAGGAGTTGCTTTTGTGTTCCAGCTGTTGTCGTTTAGAAACTACTTTCGCAAAGCTGAAGACACGCACACCCACAGCTCATTCTGCCAGATGGTAACCTGTAACTAAATCCATTTTGGCAAGTAATATGCAAAGAACTTGTATTTTCTCTTCATCTACAATAAAACTGTATATCCTGTAGCACATCCACACGAAGTATTCCACTGTAGAACTGAGTATAACCAACTTGAGACTTTAGTTGGAATTAAAACGCCTTGCAGGCTTCATGCCATGACATTTAACTTAGGTTTCATTCTGAAAAGTAAATCTAATCTGAATTACTCACAAGTATGGAAACAATAGAAGACTGAGCGTAAGAAAGAACTACAATTTAAAGACATGCAGGCATTGGGGAATTGGATTTGTAAATCTCTGTGTGCTAGGAAAAACCAGATGAGCCACACATACAGCAGTTTCACTTATTAATACATCACATCTGTTCTGAAGTACAATGAAGGAAAAATTGCTGTTGAACTTGGAATTTTAGGAGGTATAGCACAGATAATAACCACCTTCTCTTACAGTAAATACTGTAGAAACACAATCAATTATTCGTGATGTCTGCTCTTAATGGAGAATTTCAATATTTATTTTGTCCTTTTGGTTCTGCAAAGTAGAGCGAATTCATTAGCAGATCCTAGGAGACAATTAGGAAGGATGGTAGCATCAGAATCAAAAAGTATCTTTTAATTACCCGGACTTAGTAATTCTCTCCTCGCAGAGGTCTTGTTTGTAAATGCTAATCAGCATACTTGATACCAAAGAAGCTGGATGGATTTTAGAGGTGTAGACATGCATTAGCCAAAGATAGATTCAAATTAATCTGGCAATGAGAGGTAACTTTTTTACAGAAAGTAAAAGACTATTTAAGGACACTTTCATTAGATAAACAATAGTGTGATGAATTCATGCTAGATATAGTCTTTATATCCACAATTCACTGTCAGCCCCGGAAAAAGACAGATCAAGCTTTGCTTTATCTGGTCTGGAGCAGCCTAAAAATAAGAATCCAGGGCCCTGTGATGGTCTCTGGTTTGTGTTCTCATGACATTTATAGCATTACTATCCTTAGCTGCCTGGACTCAGTGTCTCTCCTACTGGGACACCTGCTGTCACACTGCTGTTTTTTTTTGTAACCCAACTCATGATAACTATTCAGTACTCCAGTATCAAGCTAAAGTGCGGGCACTCACTACTGTGTGCATACTCAATGCCCATTCTACATGGCATTGTAGGAACCCAATCAAACACTTCAAAATACATACAATATCTGTTTGGCCAAAAACCTGTCCATTGCTCTCTGCTGGTGGCTTCAACTCCTGATGCTGTTATACTGTAGGTTGTTGCTGTTCTTAGCAGAGGAAGATAACATTGAAAATGTAGTTATTTTTCAATTTAAAACTTTAAGGGCCATTCACTATCATACACCGAATGTACTGAATGATACTGCACTTGCTGGGCAAATTATTTCACGGGTGTTATCGTGACACAACTCTAAAACATGTTTTTGAACATTTTGTCAAAATAAAATAAAATAATCCTAAACAACCTGTACAAATAGAGGGCTCTAAGGAAGGCTAAGAGCATTACAGTACAGTATGTATGTATTACACTACTCCCAACAGAGATGACTCTGTGTAATAAACATTGCATTCCTCCTGTTCATTCCTCAGCAATCTCACTCTCAAACAATGTAAAATAAGTGTCTTGACTCTTGGAACACTGCTTCACTTTATTCTCTGTTGGTGATGTATTTCTTTTTTTACATTATTGTGTCAGACTCTTCCATAAAACAAAATTTCCCCAAGGGATAATACAGCTTGAATCAAACTGAATCGAACCAATCCCAACCGAGCTCAATTCAGTTCCATCCCATTCAATTACTGGCTTTTAATACTCTAGCACTAAATTCTTGTCGTGTGTTTTCATTTTCTTTTGGTTTGAAATATAAACATTTCATGTTTTTTAGCTGGTGTTCTAACTTGTTTTACATAACCTGGAACACACCTATCTTGAACACCACATTCCCGATGTTTTGTAAATTGTTCTTTCAATCAGGAGCATATTGAACAGTACATACCACTCATCCCTGGAGAGATCTTTCAGGCCTGACCTTGTCCCTAAATACACACACAGCAAAAAAGCAAGTGAACAAATCCGCTAAGGTAAAAGACCAGTCACATGACTCATCCAGTGTGCAGTGCCTTTTAAGCTCCAGAAGGTTAATCACAATGACCCCTGTTACATTGCCCTGCTTTTAAATTCCTCCTCCAAATTTCACAGCAACCACAGTGATTGATAAGCATAATTCTAAGTTATCCCAGTGTCACTTGTGATGTTCAACCTAGGTGATTTGATCTTTTGAATCTCAGTCTTGCCCCAGTGCCTGAAGCCACTTAGCATACAGCCAAGTGATCGAATCCGTAGTCAGCCATGTTCAGAAGCCACAGAACTGCGCACCACATGAAACTTCTTATGCTAAGACAAAGGTTATTAATATCCAAATTAGCATTTATTGTCCGTCGATGAATGTGCAAGACGAGTTATAAAATTCTTCAATCTTGTGAGTTGGAAACGCTTTGATTGTCTGATTAGAGTCCTCCTTTGTTAGCCACATACCTAAATTGACAGCACCTGCAACATTCAATTAGCATGTCAGAACTAAACAAGAGTTATGCCAGTTTCAGGATGTACTGTAATTAGTAGCTGATTAACTTGCATGTGCAATCATCACAACTGCTAGAACTTGTCTTCTCACTCTCTGTCAGTAATGACAAATACAGCTTGTTCCTAATAGCAGGTTACTGGACCAAAAAGGCGTAAAACCATAAAAACTCAATTGCTAATGAAATAGTCTGGTACTGCCTCTCGGTTCGATACTGCATGTTCAAAGGACGAGTAGGGTTGTGTTCTTTTCTTTGTTTTGGACCCTTAATTTGAAAAGGCAGAGTGGTTTTGGTAAAGCTGGAAACATCAAAGATAAAAGAAAACTGTACAGTCTTCAAAAGACCTGTCAGGAGTGGGTTAAAAAGGATGCAGTGATCAAAGTGCTCTTTATGCGTCACAAAAAGGCTAAGAAATAACCAGTGTTAAGAGGCATTGTGGATGTGACACAGCAGCAAACTTCACTGGCAAGCATGACCTGTACTGCAGCTCCTCTGCCCCGCAAAGAGAAAATAGAACCCAGTCAAGGAAAAAGATTTTCAGACTTGAATCTTTCCCCCTTAAACACTTCCAGAGGATGTCTGATTAGACTGTGGAATCTAGGAACTAGCCTGAGTAACACATGCTTGTTTGTGTGGTTCTGAGAAGCTGTAGGGGCTGCTTGTGAACCCCTCCACGTCTCCATCCAGATGTGTGAGCACTGAAATAGTCAAATACATTCATTGAAATGAAGCTTTCAAATAGTGACATTCGTGTAGAAGAATGACAGTCACGCTAACATACTGCACCAAAGTTTTAGTCTGATAAGTTTTCATACCCAGCTGGGCCTTGAATTCAAGGCGGTGCTCCAGCGGTAAATTCTGTGGTTCAATAAAAGAAAGCATTCCCCTCTATCAACTTTGTGTTTCATACCTTCACAGTGGAAACAGACATAAATTTGTGTAATTTTTCCTTAAATAATATTCAGCAGGGATTTTGTGTTATTCCCATATGGGTCATATACTGTAGTATCTTACAACTACATGTGCAGCCAACAAGAGCCATCTGTTAAAATATGATTTGTTTCCTCAATACAGAAGAGAAGGTGTACATTCGAAATACAGACCTGATGAGAAACAATACTGTATATGATTATTTCAGTCCTCTTAGTAGTCCTCTACTAAGTGCTGATCGACTACTTTATTTAAAACTGGAAGCTCAGTAGATACATTGCATTATAAATCGTTATCTCAGATATTGATGACAGAAATACGCACAGGTGCAGGAATTGCTACAAGATAAATTATATACATATATATTTGTGTCAGTCAGAAAAACAAGTGTAAAGAAAATTGATACATGGACAGTGCATGTACTTCTATAATTGAAAGAAAGAATTATGGTCTTTAACAAAAAATATACTTACAACTAAGTTACAATGATAATACATTATTTCACTAGATGTGCAGGTTGTACATTGTACACATTTTATTATATCTTCAGGCAAAACTGTTATCAACACTGAAAAAAACTACAGAGACTTCTTTTCGGTGTAGGAGGTGATGTACTGTAATCATTTCTTGACAGTACTGAAAGTGCTTCAGCTGAAATTTTAGCTTTTGTCAGCTCTTCAAACACAGTTCCCAGAGAATGTATTGAATCTGGACTGACATCTTACATTGCTCTTGGTTGTACTGCTGAGCAAAGTGTATTTCAAACGGGGACAGAGAAAATTGCACACGTTCTCTAATAACCTATTTAAAACTCCCCACAATTCAAAGTAACAAAACTGACAACATGAAGACTGAGGTGCATTAGAGAGCAAATTCTCACACCACTTTGTGGGCAGAATTGACATTTCTGGGTCAAATGAGAAATGGGTGGCTATATAGTTCTGCACTCCTAATGCAAATGCCACCAAGTTACTTTATGAAAAACAAGCAAGCAAGAGTCCCAAAACAGTTTAAAACAACTTCCTGTACATTTTTTTCTACTGGCTGACAGCATTGCAGTTTCCTTGGAAACAGGCACAGATATAGTATGTTGTGTGAAAACAGACACAGATATGTTGTGTAGTTAAAGAAAACAAATAAAATATATGTAAGGACACACTTACATTATGGCTGGTTGAATTTGAAAAAGCAGGTTTTATCAGTACTTTATACTTCATATTAAAAGTTAAACTTAAAAGTTACTGTATGCTGTATGTCCCTTTGCATTAAAATTCTCGTTGGCTACTTAGAGAATAAATATGACCTATGCATAGAAATAAAGAAAAATATTTTAGTCAGGTAATGTTATAGTCTCATCAGCTCCTTCGTTTTAGTAAACATTGACCTTTATTGCTTTATTTGCCTGTAAAATGCAGAAAATACATTCAAATGAACCTTTGAAGGCAGAAAAGAATTCATTTAATAGCCCCATTCTAAAGGGCAGCAAAAGAGCATGTTTGCATATTACTGACTGGAGCCATCAAAATATTTTAAAGTTTAAACAGAAAGATAATCACACGGAAATGGATGAACATTGCAGCAAAAATTCATTTTCAGGATGTGCGTTTTGTCTTAATGAAAATAATCAAAAGAACACCTTGTATTTGATTTGTTTGTCGATCCCTGATTAAACCAGTTTATTTTTGTGTTTGTTTCTATTCCAGAGAACAAAAGAAATAGGTTTTTCTCATTGGAAATGTTTTTAGGTGCCTGTAGGAGGCTGAGCAAGCAATGTTTTCCCAGGTAACCATGTTTTTTCATCTAACCAACAACAGCGTTGTGCAAAGCACACACATCAGAGTATTGGAAACTTAACATTTTCATGTTTTCACTTTTACACATACTGTAGCTACTTGGGTTAGTATGATTGATCGATTTAGCATAGATACTTTTTACAGTCCTTCCTATAGATAGTTTTTGCTTCTTAGAAAATGGTTAGTTTCACTTCTATGGTACCTGCCCATAGAAGAACCTCATCCCAACCTTCAAACTTGCCAACTTGCTGAGCTGAAAGTATGTCATGCAGCAAGACAAATGATCTTAAACATATGAGCAGATCTACAACAGAATGGCTGAAGAACAAAGACATTTTGCATTTTGGATTGGTCAAAGTCCAGATCCAAACCCTATTGAGATGTTACGGCAGAATCTGAAGCAAGCTGTTCATGCAAATTGTGACATTCAAATGTCACCGACTTGAAGCAGTTCTGTAAGGAAGAAGAGTCTAAAAGCTGATGTGAAAGACTGATGAACAGTTACAGGAAATACAATGTCTAGTTGAGGTCACTGTTGCTCAAGGAGCTGCCACAAGTTACAGAATCCAAGTATTCACACTAGGAAATTTACTTGTTGGATTATTTTGCTAAATAATCTATTGTATGTCTTTTTGTTACAACCAGACAGGTTATCTTTATCTTTTATTGAGATTTTCATGGAGATCTAATTTTGTTTTATTTCGTTTTCTGCCTTATCCCCCTCACAGCCCCCAACTCATGGTTTCCCAGCCATGAGAATTTAAATTCGGGTGTTTTAATTGAACTGTGATTATTTGTTTAGTGCATCACTGCACTGGGAGACTGTAACCCAGTCTCCTAACTGAAATCCAGTTTCACGCTACCTCCAGAACTGGACAACCAACCTTCAGTGTCACCCCAAGCTTCACTGGGTGTTAGTGGACATCCTTCTAACCCTAACCATTACCTCAAACCATAAGCAGATCTTGAACCACAGCGTAGAACATACACCAAATAACAATTTTTACCTTATATTTAACAAAGAACATTTCCTCTCGTGTGTATAGCTCCCACAAAGATTATTATCAAACGCGTTCCCCTTCACCTTCCAGTACCAAACTAAAACAGGCCTTCTTTTCCCAAAAAACATGTGCAGTATACCTACAATTGAATATTGGCAACCCAACTTCACCAAACTCTAGTTCCTTCCAGATGGCTCCCAGGTCCACTCAGCCTGCTTTACAAATAAGTACCGGGGGTTAATCCTTCTGGGGGTAATAGACCGGCCAGACCGTGATGCTGACCACATCACCTCCACCTCCAGTGTCGGATGGTCAAGAAAAATGGTGGCCCTTGCCCCCCTTTCCCCCCATGGGCCTTTATGGCCTGAAAAGGGACCTACAGTACCTACCTAACTTCACCAAAACAGGGACAAGGGTTTCAACACAGTTGGGCCAAACTGAAACAAATCAAGGTTGCAACTCAGGGTTGGACAGATACATTTTATTCAATGTGGCAGCCTATTTAGCATTTTTAAAACATCTATGGCTCTCTGTGGACACTTCAACTTACTAGAACTCTCTTAGCTAGGTCCTGATCTGTTTTTCTTATCTGTCCTTCTGTTTTAATCAGCCTATTTATTACTGTTATTTAGTTTTGCCCAGATTATTATTTTCAAATGTATTTTTCAATCATACACCTTTCACAGTGTCCCATTGGTTTATCTCACGTGGAATGGTTGTCCTGCTCTACTGATTGCTGTCTGTTTATTTGCCTGTGGATGATAAAAATAAATACATGCAGTTTAAAAATAAGGTACTCTGTTGACTGCCTGTCATCCTCTGGCTGACAGACTGGTTGAACGTTTCATGCAGCCTCAAAAAGAAGTAAACATTTGTCAGTGAGAATTGAAAAGACAAGGATGTGGCTGCTTTTCCTGTTGTCTTTGTATAGTGAGGAGCTACAGTTTTTTTCAAGGTTTGCATGTTAGTCTTTGGCATGGCAGACCTGTTTGCAGGCCACAGAATATAATAATAATAATAAATAATTGCTAACACTTATATAGCGCTTTTCTGGACACTCCACTCAAAGCGCTTTACAGGTAATGGGGACTCCCCTCCACCACCACCAATGTGCAGCATCCACCCGGATGATGCGAAGGCAGCCATATTGCGCCAGAACGCTCACCAGAGATTAGCTATCAGTGGGGAGGAGACCAGAGTAATGAAGCCAATTGATAGAGGGGGATTGTTAGGAGGCCATGATTGATAAAGGCCGATGGGAAATTTGGCCAGGAAGCCGGGGTTACACCCCTACTCTTTTCGAGAAACACCCTGGGATTTTTAATGACCACAGAGAGTCAGGACCTCGGTTTTACGTCTCATCCGAAGGACGGCGCCTGTTTACAGTATAGTGTTCCCGTCACTACACTGGGGCATTAGGACCCACGTGAGCCACAGGGTGATATAATATAGTGGGGTATGAGAGTGAAGACAACCAAGGAACTTCTGCTGACAGCATCACATCATACAGTATGTATTGGAAACACTTTGCTGATTAAACAAAATGTAGGAGAATTTAGGCCCAGAAAAAAACAACCTGCAATGACAAGCAACCAGTGAGTAAAATGTGAACCCTCAACAACGTTTTGTCATTAACTACTCTGTAGAATAACATGATAGGAAAATGCCAAGATCTGGATGTAGTAACACAGACAGGGCTGGTAATGTATGAAATGGTTATTCTGGGAAAAAGAGCTACTAAACAAACCTTCAGATTAAATAAAAGCTCATTTTAAAGTTAATTTACCGACTTGCAATGGATAAGGAAAAATGAGAGGATTTGTTTCCATTAAGCAAAGAAATGTCACACCCTGATGAAAATAATTTAACTCCTTGAAAATAAAAGCAATTCAGCAGAGATTTCCTCATCTTTTTTTTAAGAACACCAAGGTTAAACTTAACCGACAACATATAATACAGGAAGAAGGAGAGGTAAACTCCATGCTGGAAAGAAACAAAAATCGACATTTTGGCTGTGCAGCCTTCTCGATGTGTGAACAATATCTTATGTACTAAATATTGCTTTCAGCATGACTAACCTGTGTCTCAGAAAGCTACTCAGCCTGAATTCTGACCAAAAGATTTCCCATCCGTCCTGACCTGTTCTGCTTGTCTGCAGCCAGTTGCTTTCCCAAGCACCACACCAGCGGCACAGGTCCGAACTCTCCACCTGTAATCCTGTAATGAGCTGAAGCAGCCACCCTGTCTGTATCAGCTCATCCCCCAGCCCTGTCCACTACAGTTCACCATCTTGCTACAACTAACACCACCTGTCTCCTTCCAGCTTCACCATTCTCAGCTAGTCTCTATTTGTCTTACTGCTCCAACATTCTCTGCCTGCCTTCGTCTCTGTCTGAGCCTTCTCTCGGTTATTGGTCTTGGATTCTTTGTTAGCAAGACACGACACTCTCCATCTGTTCCCCGTGTCATAACAGTATTAGTATGAATCTCATCCACATCAGCTCCACCTAAATGCTTTGCAGCCTATGCCCCACCCCAACAATCTTTTATGTAAACATGTACTTTACCTACCTTAGCGTTTTCTGTTCAAGGTAAAATGATTCAGATCTTTTGGTCTGTAGCCTAAATAATTTGATGCATCTGGTTACACTTCAGAAGCTTTATTCCAGAGCAGTTCTATTCTTTTTTAGTGTATAAGCAAAAATTGTACACAGTATTTTAAAAGTCTTATTGTGCACTGTGAAATTTTTACTAAGTATACTTATATTTTAAATTGTAACATGTTAACATTCTGTTTGACTTTGTATTGCTTCCTAACAGTGACTAGAAGATGTACAGTAAATGGTGTCAATATAAACATATACTGTAAGTCAATTTCATTAGTAGTATCGTATTTCTTATAGTTTACATTTTTGCTACCTGCATGTAAAACTCTGCATTTGTCTCTCTCAAATCCACAGACTAAACATACTGTATGCTCTGGGGAATCACAATATGAATGAACCTGATATGGTCGACATCCCTTCTCTAGAGGGTGCTCCAATCGGTTAGGGTATTGGAATTAGTTTTGGTTCAGTTATCTCGAGGTGTGCCCTGTCTGTTTTGTGTTCTATATAAGCCTAGAGTCTCTGGTGTTCCGGGCTCAGCTTTGGAAGATGGGCGTATGTAGGCCCGCCTATCACCAGGCTATGAAGAAGCCTGAGGGCATAGGCCTTATCCCCAGACATCCTGACTTCTGAGCCCAGGGCTCGAAGCGCCCAGTTCTGTTCATGTTCCATGTCCGTGTGTTGGTCTTGCCTCCCCATTCCGGGGATTTTATCCTCGTCTTCGTTTCTGATGGATTACCTGGTTAATGGAATACGGACTGCTCTTCCGACTACCCACTTGGACCTGCCTGGACTCGGATGCCTTTGGTTGTTCCCCTATGCAATGGATCATGGACTATCACTGCTCACTATTGCCACAATAAATCCTTTTGTATCTTTCCCTGAAGTCCGTCTCCTGCCTCTTCCCGTCACGCATAGGGTCTTTACTGCACACTCCACAGAAGGTCAAATGCAGTTCGAACAGAACCAGGATCAAAAACTTCAAATTAAGCTACATTAGTAGGCAACTGAGACACATTCACCCCTTTAGAATTTGCAGAACTTGAATAAATAATGCTTGAAACACAAAACTGTTAAACCAATTCAGGTTAGTTGATTTCTTAAAATAATCAGAAGAAACACAACAATTACACCAACCATTTCTGTCTGTCTCAACAATCTGCCAGTATGTCATTTTTAGTACATTTGATTCTGCCTTTCTCAAAGCCTGAAGCAGTGTTTCGAGTTTTGTTAGCGACTTTCAAAAATTGTAGGAGCTCAGTCAAATCTCTTCTAAGTATTAAGATTCCAAGATAAAAGTGTTCAAATTCAAACAGAACTCGAGAATGCAATCACCAGCAATTGAATTCTGACAGCTATGCGATGCTAAAACAAAATTAAGATGAGTCTTACTCAAGACATGAGTAAGACGTAATCTAAAATGAGAATGTTCTTCCTTTCATCTGGGGATTTTTCAGTCTAATAAATGAAAAAAATAGTCCATCAGAGTTCAAGCCTTAATTACAAGTGTCAAGAGAATAAATTAAGAGGATTAAAGGGTGATTTTTTAAATCCAGATCTAATTTGGTACATGTCTAATAAACTCCTTTTAACTCTGGTATGTGTAACATTTTTCAGAGATCAACTTCTGATGTTTATTGTAATTTAAAGTGAAAGTGTTAAAAAAGATAATCTACAGAATCTGGAATTTAATGGACAGACTATGACACCTGTTCTACATGCAGGTATAAAGTCGTAATTGCTGGAATAAGGATCTCAGATTAGACTTTTTCCATTGGGCTTCAAACTTTTTCAGTACCGTACAATATAGGTTTTATTTAAAAAAACACATTACAGTCTGAGTTACAATAAAAAAAAAACAATAATTTGCTTTAAAGGTCACCATAATCGGTGTCTGGACTTCCCAGGTTCACTTCAGTGTGTGCTTAAAGCTATTTAGAAAAGACAATGTGTTTGTAAGTTAATCTTGCATGTAAGTCATGTTGTAATATACAGTATGTTGTTTTTCAAGTCGGAAATGGACAAAGAATATGCTTAATTAAGCTTTTATTTTAAGGACATTTGCTAAGCATGATCTCATAAGCTCTCTTTTATGATTAACCTCAGCTTTATGATGAATTATAGAATAGGATGGTGAAACCACAGCAAACTGATCAAATAATACTAGGTTCATTAGTAAGTTCATCAAACTTTGATTAAATAACTGGGAGAGGGATCTTGATATATCATTAAGAATCATTAAGTTTCTAAAATCTGAATGAGCAAGATAGGACATCTGTTATGTTTCTCATTTTCTTTTTTCATTTTCATGGCTTTTCATGTTCAAATGAAGATGTGAACGCATGTGTTCAAACACAGATAACTTACTCAGACACCTACACATTAGGACTTGAGCCAGAATCAATAATACACTCTGTGCAAAAATAACCCTGAGTTCTGGACTCGCTGTATCTTAGAAGAGGTTGTGCCTGGTCAGACTGCGTGCAATACTTTGAAGGAGACATACAGTATAGAAGTGCAAAAACTATGAGCAGAGCAGGCCTTAAATCAATCTCTTTGGAAAACAGAAATTCTTAGCACATAAAACATAAAACTGAAAATAGCCCGTAAATTAAGAACATAGGGAAGAAGACAAGTTCAGACCAATAGCTGTAAATTAAATGATTTCTGACAATGCTTACAGAGACTTGATAATTTAATATTTTGGTAGTTCAGTAACTTAACAAGTCTGAATTCTAATGAGTTGTTTCTTGAAAGAGCCCTTCAGTTTGGGCTTCAACCACCTGACTGGAAAGTCCTGTTCACCTTAAATGGACAATCTGTTTAGTTTCCAACTAATAATGTTTCTTTATTAGCCCTATAAAATTTATTGCATTAGGAATTCATCTTTTCACATACCCCAGCTTTGCTCCAAGGAGACACAGACAGGGAGAGAAGCTTGGGGTCAGAGCGTAGGGTCTGCCATTGTATGGTGCCCCTGGAGCAGTTGGGGTTAAGGGCCTTGCTCAGGGGCCCAGCAGAGTAGGATTCCTCTGCCAGAAGCAGGATTTGAACCGGCAACCTTCCAGTCACAGATGCAGATCCTCAGCCACAGAGCCACCGCTCCGCCCTGCTCCACCCATCTGTAGCCCAGTGTCCCTGTTCATTGCATTCTGAGTCTGAAATAGTCCACGTGGTTGAACCTACAGTATCTATACCTTTTAGGATTTTAGATTCCTGAATCAAATCTCCTCTCACTCTCCTGAGTTATAGATGGAAGTGATTCGGCTCCTTTGACTTGTCCCTATGTCACAGCCTCCTGAGTATAGGAGCCTTGTTGATCTTTTCTGAGTTCTGTCTGTGGCTATAGTATGCTTTGTTATGGTAACATAAGCAAAACAGCACAATATTCTTAATAAGATCTTGAAAGGGTGTTGTTAAGCATGAACATAACGTACCTTGCTTTAAATTCCACAGATTGTGCTTCTGGGCCCCAATCTCGAGCATTTTTCTGAAATAATTTTTGCTTCCCAGTTCATTTGACATTTGCATACAGGAGCAGTGAAAAGAATTTCAACACCTCAGCTGAAGCATTAGGCTGGATCCTATGATATAATTCTAAACATCCCTTTCTTCTTGATGTTCTTGATGGGTTTCTTGCAATTGATTTTCTCTGCACAGCCTCCACAAGGGCCTTATCCATTCTGATCTGTTTTTCAAAAATGGGCTTCATCTTGTCACAGATAAAACATTTGGTCCCTCCACAGTCACAAATAAAAATATCAGTAACAGAGACACACTAAGTTGTGGGTGTTTGTGTTTATTTGTATGAGAGAGAGGTTAAACAGAAAAAAGTTTGCGTTTACCACTAAATTTATTGCAATTATTTACAATTCAGAAACGTTTTCTGCTTCCTTGCCTTGTGAATACCCATCATCTAAATGATGCACTCTCTTCTTTAGGATCTTAACTGCATTACCTACAGTATGTGAATCATTCTACAAGGTCAAGCAGATCTCATTTCAACAATCTTTTTCCTCCACCATCCTTTAATTCTTACCTCAATTTTAAAGCAGATCATTGTTTGTGGTAATTATTTTTGAGAACTGGACCGTAAAATAGAATGGTTGCAAATATAGATACCAACTTCTTATTTGAGTATTAAAATCTTTGAAAGAGCCACTGCACTGCCCAATGATCTGTTTCCAAAACAGATGGCAAAGAAAAACCACTAATAAGGATCTAGAGCCAACTCGATTGTAGACACACTCATTCTCAGTATAATGAGTCTCCAAGCCAAACAACTTTCACCTAAGGAAAACAACAGGTCTGTCCTTTCTTGGTGGTCTTTGAGCTAATTAAGCCCCTGTCCCACTCCTGATCTCCATCTCTTTGGACTAGAAAAGTAAAGTTAAATCCATGCAAACTATGCAAGAATTACATATCAATTGACTTGCTATTTCAGTTCATATCAAACTGTTAGTATAGAAAGATATTGCTGATCTGCTTCCAGTACAGTGCCTGCAGTTTTACTCCCAGGTGTAAAGGAACGTCTTACATCAACAGGATAAAAACAAAACATTTAAGTCCTGAACAGAGAAGACTATTAGAAGACCTGAGTGAAGTATTCAAAATCCCCAAAAGGCCTTAATAAAGTTAATTCAAAGCAACCTTAAATTCACCTACCAGCAGCAGTTGTGTTAAAGGTACTGTACCTAACATTGTGCATTATAATATCCTTAGTTTAATATAAGATATATAGAAATGATTATTGGCAAATTGCAACAGGAGGCATTAACAATAAAGAAGCTCTGAAAATGACATCAGGAATTTTTCTCCTACTGTATATATTACAGAGGTAAATTCACATCAGACGAATAATGTAAAAAATGCAACTGGTACATGAAATTTTAGAGATGTACTCTAATTCAGTGATTAAATTACAGGTTCTTTAGAGATGCCTGTTGAGACTGCCTGTAGTGAATTAGTTCTGCGACACTACTCCTGCAATGAAATCATTCCTAATGAGAACCATTTACTGCAGCTCTCATCTCGTCTCATCCCTATCACTTGAAAGGCGCACACACGAATGAAAAGTCATCCAGTATATTGAGAAAGTGGGACTAATCGTGAAGGACACTAAGGACATCCACTTGTATGTGTAATAATATGTTAATAAATTAACAGAAATTGTGTGCATTCAGACTTAACATGGAATGTTTTGCAATAATAGGCTGAACAGTGAAAGTAAAGTGTCAAAACGTACATACTGTAGAGAGCATTTAAAAATGTGAACCTTAGTCTGGCTATTATATACTGTATTACAGGTGAATTATTAAAATTATGAGCATAAAATCATTAGAATTCATGAGCAATGCCATTCTGTTCTTTCCATTGAATGAGAAAGGGATTAACTTATGAGCAAAGTGACATGTCATATTTTTATGCATGACAAAATGCACTGTAAAGCATCTTCATGGCAATGTGATTGCTGTATTAGGAGACACCCTCCCTGGTTATTAAGAAGTGCTATAAAGTGCAGAGAACGTAATGGGTGGCCTTTGGATTTCACCAGTCCAGAAGCAATTTTTTCTGTACAAAGCACTGTTCCCAAGGAGTCGGTGAAAATGGATTCAGCACTCAGGTGAAAACTGAATCAGTGCTGCTGAAAATCCCAGCAAGAGTATCGTCAAGATCTTCTGAGATTCTGCAAACAAACTACAGTACATGCTGTACATATAAACAGTTACTGTTCCTAATTATTTTTTACCTGCTTACCCAGTTGTATAATGTTATTGATAAAAAATAAGACATTGATAGGGTATTCTGCTGCTAATCAACAAGGTCAAGAGATAGAGGTTTACACACTTTAGGTTTGAAAATCTGATTTATCCACAACCTGGTGCTTTTACGGTATATTTTAAGCAAAAAACCAACATTGAATTACAATTTGGATTACAATGGCTTGTTAATTACCATGCTTTTGAAAGCTGGTGACTTTAGTTAGTTCTCATGTGACAAGAGAAGCAGGGTAATGGGTGTTGTGTGAAGTATTTGGCTGTGTAATAGAACAGTAGTTCTGGCAAACAGAATGAGCTATCAAATATTTTAACCTTTTGAATTGTTGTAATGTAGGTCAGGGATCATTTATTGTAATTCTTTGTTTAATTTTTACTGTAGGTGTTTTGGTATGCCACTTTTTACACAAAAATATGCAGATACTGTAGATAGGGTACTAGTGAGACCACATACTGTACATTGCAAGATGGCAAATTGGTTTTGTCTTTGAAAGCAGGCTGTCTGTTTGTAATATTTTGATGGCTAGCTGGAAGTTTAAGAGGACACAGCATTGTTTTAACAAATGATGTACCGTATGCTGATTTCATAGCACACTTCTTCAGGGTTTGTGGCATACAGTACCTGTCGGTAGGTAACCTGTACCTGTCAGTAACCACTGGCTTAAAGTCAGTTATAAGAAACCCCTGTTTTAACTATCTACTGTATGGTGGGTGCTGCAGTTCAGATACTGTATATCTAATAATAGTAGTAGTAATAACAATAATAATAGTATCTAATCTAATAATAGTAATCTAATAAAATAATAGATATTGTGTCTGTTGTGACAAAATGGCAGGTTCTGACAAAATGGAGACTCGTGTCTGAACTACATTGCCAAGAAAGCTGTGAGGAGTGGACCTACTGTTCCAGTGCAGGTGATTTAAAAACAAGAAAGCAGAGGCTTCCAGCTGTCAATCAACATCTGCTGTCTAGAAAAAGAGGGAAGATCCCCTGTTGTGCGATTTCTCCAAAGGGTGAAGGCAGCAACTGACTGACTGACAAAATGACTGACCAATGCAACTGTTTGGAGTTGTGAGTTTAGCTTTGATGTGAGTTTCTGAGAAGAGTTTAGAAGGAAGGCTTAGTTTGGGAAAGAGTCTTTGAAAAAGTCTCAGAGAAAGACTGTGAAAGAGATTCAGAGAGAAACTTATTTTTTGGTAAAGAGATATTTCCGAGAAATGTTGGTTGGAAGCCAGTAGGCTGCCTGGCTCTTGATAGAAAGGAACTAGAAAAGTCAATTAGAAGCTTAAAGAAGAGCATAGACTTTTGCTTTGTCTGTGGTTGTTCTGCATTTTTCCCCACATTGTAAAATAAATAGCAGAGGTTTTGTACTTTATGTCTGCATTTGTGTGTCAATTTACCTAACCCTGCCTATTTAAAAGATCCCTTTTTTCTAATTTTGTTTTGTGATTGTTTTAAAGGGAAATATGTATTTCATGAACTGCAGTGTGCTTTGAGATGATTGTTTTTCAAGATGCTTTATAAAATGAAGTTTATTTTTATAAGTAAGAGACATTATAGTCTCTACTGGTATATGATCTATATTCATTTAGCTCTTTAGTTGTTTGATTACCATAAATAATAATGTATCAATAATGATTGTCCAGGTAAAGACCTGAGGATTACGCAAAATATGTTTTCTCTTTAGTCTCCTGAATAGCATTAATGATACAATAATAATTAAGGCACAAACGTGACACATATTTATTAACAATAAATAACACATTTCTTCAATAATTATATTGTGATACAACAGATACACTAAAATAGATATTTACAATCAGAAGGTACTAGAGTTACAGTACCTTATCTGCTTTAGACCCATGAAACTCAGAATTCTGAGTAATCCAAATACACAATGACAACATATAGAGAGAGAAAATCTGTCTTAATTAAAGTGAATCTTATGTAGGACTATATTTCCCCTCCTAGTACTGCAAAGCCCATAAGTAAATGGTAACTGATTTCCTTATTGTAATAATGCATCACTAACACACTGGTTTTAACCTTTTATCTCAAGGATTCCAAAATTAAATATCAGAATATCCTCCAATAAATAGTACAGCCACCACTTTATAATACTGCTCAGTATATCTGGACATAATCTGGTCTTTCATGTGGTTATAACAAAAACTCACCCATTCAATAAAAAAAACTCACCCATTCAAACTACCCACCACTGAACTACTGTACAACATCTCCTTTACTTTTCTTCTTCTCCTCTTTGTCTTTTGTGTCTTTGTTTGTATTTATGCTGTGGTACAGTACATTCCCTTTGCAGGCTGACTGATGACCTCCCTAGGAAAGGCCGTCGCAACTGAATGTTTATTCTTCAACATGGTGATCCTAATGGTTTACTGTGAAGTTGATTAACTAGATTAAATCATAAGGAACACCCGTTGATCATCTGTGTTTTTCCCTACGCTTAATTGAGTTTGTAATGAAAGTTCGGGAGGGATGACACAAACCAAGTTCAATCAGAGTTGGCTGTCAGCAATTAGCAATCATACCTGACATCACTTCCTTTCCTAAAACACTAGAAATACTGTGCGTGCTCCTCTTCTCTCTCTTGCATACGACTTTTTGCATCCCACCTCCACCTCTGCAGCTGCCCCTTGGTCACTTCTCGATCTGCAGGGGGGTCCCAGCCTCCTCGTCCTTTGGCCAGGTGTTAGCCCTCAGCTAATTAGGGTAAGCCAAATTGTGATGAAATAATCCACTCCATAAACAGCTGTCTGTGTTAGTTCAATTAGGATGCTCATTTATTGCTTCTGTGTGAAGCCTGCTTTTCACAACTTATGACAGGGTAACTTCCATTTTTTGTGAATTTACATAGTGACCATAAAGCAGAGGGGACTATATTTACAGTATTTGTTTTCAAGTCATTTATCAAATATGAAAATATTCAACACTGTGTGGTTACAAATGTAATGCAATTATATTTAACAGATATATTATTGATAGTGCCATTAATTTTGTGATGTATTAATTTAGTAGGAAATACTGAATATAAAACTTAATTCTTATGAGCAAATCTTAATTACATCTTGTTTAGAGCATGGTTAGTTGAATATAGCACCAAAACTGCACTACAAACTGGTTAAAACGTAACTACATCTTTGCAGATGTGAGTTAAAGGACAGCCACTTCAGACATCTTCCTAGATGACACTATAGGAAAAAACACAAAAGGAAATAAAACATGGCTGAATTTTAGAGCAGGCAGTTTTAGTGTGCAGTTAATGTCCAGAGTTTTCCAAATGTCTTTTACCTCTGTGGTAATTCCTAAAGGGAACAGAAAAGCCACTGCCCGTGTTTCTCTTAAATTGGAAGGTAGAATCAAGCTATCATAGCACAGACAGTGAATGCCAAAACTAGGTGTGCATGTTCTGCAAATAGATGGTTGATTGCCATCCTATACATTTTTTTTAAACAAATCCATATCCCATTTAAAATTTAAACTTAGATCAAGAAGGTTTACCATTACCTTGACATACACCTAATTTAGCTGAAGGTCAGGAGAAGATAAGTCTGTGCTGTTACCAAGGCAAGGGACTCTGGGACAGTGACTGTGATGCAGGTGTCTAATTCACTTCTGCTTCACAGATTCTCTCATATCTGCAATCAAGTCTATTTTGAGCCTAATTGATAGTTGCGAACTCAGAGTCGAATGCAGAAAAACACAACAGATCTGAAAATGCATCTTCATCCTACTGTAGCTCCGCCTAACCCACAACACAACGTCCAATTTCTCTGCTAATGCATGCTTTTATTAATGCATAGCACAGATCAGTCCCATGTTTTGCTTTTCATGAAACTGACATACTATTACCGAGTCACATGGAAATATTTGCAATCTGATGTCTCAGGAGGCTCCTTCAGTGCTTCACTAATAGAGTAGAATGAATAATGCAGACCTAAGACGTTACCTCCTGATACTTTTCCACAAATAGAATTGAAGTTTTCCAGAGTTGGTTTTTTTTAGGCTATGGTTTCCCTTTTAATTATTTGCGAATGACAAGAAGATTGAGCAAACAGGCTCTTTCATGAAATACCCCCAATTAAATTTCAGTGTGATTCAGAATCCCCAAAGTGATCTGAAAGAAAAACAGTTCTTTGAAATCTCCTTCAAACACAATCACACGAAAAGTCCTTTCACATAACTAGGATGAGAACATGACCTGCGCTTTACGTTTAAAGTAATAAGAGTTTTTAGTGGAAAACTAAACAAAACTGATTGGCAAAAACTTTTAAGTGTTTTCAATTACTGAAGAAGCCTGACTCAATCTACTTGCTGCCAGCTAAACTTTATGATTCTTTGTTTGATATTCTTGGATGTATTTCTGTGGCATTAAAAATACTTAACCACAGTAAACACATAAGAATAGAATCAACTGAAACTAGTTTTGTGGTTGGTATTGGCTGACTTTTGCAGCTAGTGGGCTCCCAGTGGATATTTGGCAATAGGTGTGCTGTCTTTGGATATTTCTCACAGTTAGGATATGGTTCACAGAAGATCACACCGCACAGAAAATACTTATTATATTCAAGAATAAGAATAAGAATAAGAATAAGGTTACTATGTGTTGTACTCAACAAAGAAATTATTTTATTAACTGAGCAACTTGGTATTGTTTCACATTGACATGTTTTGTGGTTTTCAGTAATGTGATCATTTTATAATGTTTTGGATTCCCATGGTCATCACCTTGATCAGCATCAACGCTGTTGTCGATTCACTCAGCTGATGCTTTTACCACAACGTAAACGCTGGTTCTCTAGATCCCGTCAGGGTGGCCCGAGGACACACAGAACACAAGAACAGTGACAAGCAAGGGGAGGCCATTTAGTTTATTTGGCTGTTTGGAGTTTAACGATCTGAGGATTTCAGCTAATCATTTCCTGAAAGGAGTCATGGTAAAACATGGTAATCTTATGCCATATTCCCCCAACCTTATGAGTGAGAAAGTGACTCCTGTTCACGGTTTTAGATGCTTATCCATATACTGTGGTTTCTTTTGTGTCCTCAGGTTCATGTTTCATTCTGAATTCCACTGGATTGACTTTGGCAAAAACCTTTGCTAATTTTTTAATTCATACTTCATCGTTTCCAGTACTATCTAGTCCCTTCACACTCCCTTCAGGATGAACAATTTCCACTTCTTCATCTTGTTAGTGTCGAACATTCCCTTGAGAAATAGAATATATTTGGTTGCACTATTCTAAACTGATTTCTGGGTATTATTTTTTTCTAGCATGATGACCTAAATTGGTTACACTTTTCTAAACAAGGCCTTACTAGTTCAGAATACAATTTTATATCCCTTGATCTATCCATTTTCTAACCGCTTCATGCTCACGGCACGATGCGTACTGGACAGTATTCTAGCCAATCGCAGGGCACACACAGACACAAGATAGAAACAAACGCACACTCGCACCAGGGCCAGTTTTCTCAGAAGCAAATTCACCTTCAGTAAAAGTATATGTTTGGACTGTGCGAGGAAACTAAAGCCTCCAGATGAAATCCACACAAATATGGGGAGAACATACAAACCCCAAAAAGATAGCACCCGCAGTCTGGAATTAAACTCAGAGCCCCATCACCGCAGAGCTGCAATGCTAACCACTATGACACTTGCAAACCACAAGATGTAAATGATTTTCCCATTCGTGCTTGTCCCCATTTGTACAGTATTTGTTTTTGATGTCTGCAAACTTCCATATACTGTAGCAAAACCTAGATGACTAATATAGATTAAGATGAGCAGTGGTTCTAATATCGATCACTTTGGTACAACACTAACAGGACAACAACAGGAGCCTCCTACTGCTAAAATTTGGAGGTTTATATGTTTCAGACAACCACATAGACAGGATGAACTGTAAATGGTACAGGGCAGGTATTTATATACTGTACAGTATCTATTATCATCATCATCATCAAATTTTTTGTAAAAAATGTATTTGTTTTATTTTGTACAAAAAAAATTTCCATGGGTCTCAGAGAATGCATAAAGAAGCAACCCGCTGTTTCTTTAATGAAAAAAAACACAGGAATCTTAACTGAGGATGGCTTCTTCCACTGTCTCTCATTCCCACTTAAAACAGCAGAATTGACAGTTTTCTGTTTCCCAGCACAGACATGTCCACCCTGCTGTGCTCTTGCCTCAGTTGGTTGAAATTTGTCAGAAAGCTGAGCAACTGCAGAGCCTAACCTTCATTACAGTATTAATATGATAAAACGTTTAGATTTTTTTAAAAACTTTTAATTAAGTTGTCACAGTGGCTTGGTTTTAATTAAGTCCTGCTGTGAATGGTTCACAGTGGCAAAATATGGTCTGTTGCAGGGGGTAAGAATGGATTCAAACAGGAGCTAGAATCCCAGGCTCTTTTAACTCAGGGCCCAGATGTGGTGCTGTATTGCCCTAGAAAAACTCAGTGTCAGAAAATTTGGTTCCCCTTGTAATCAAGCCAAGAGCAAGATCATGGAGAGTAAGTTTCTGTTAAGAAGTAGTTCACACTGTGTCTTGAAATAAATATTCTTTTTTTGTTGAGTTTCTTAAAGCTTTATCTATCTATATCAAGCTAACCATGGAGAGGAAAAAGCTGCTGTCTTCAAACATTTTTTCAGCTTCAAAATAGCAATGCTGTGTGATTTCAAATTGTATTCAGTTTTCAGTAGCCCCAGTAAGTTCCCCGATCAAAGGTAAAGCTTAGAATAATTGAGCTCAGAATGCTTTTAAGGAAATCATGTCCTTTCCTTAAGGACTCTAGAGGATTCGGATATAACAAATAGTAAGTGGAGCCTCTTTAGGCTTAGTTTCATGCTGTCTATAGCTTTTATTGAATGAAAACTCATCAAGAAAAAAATAACTATAATGCAAAGATATTAAAGCTTTTCTTTCAAGTGTTTAAGAAATGATTGCTGGGGCGTACACATTAAAACAGTGCCTCCCTAGTGGTAACTGGTAACGATGCTCAGCAGAGCCCAGGTTGAGTTTGAGGATGTAGGCATTGCTGGTGTGGGCCCACTGGAGACTTGCCAAGCGACAGCAGCAAGCAAGTGGCCACTGTTGTGTCACTTAGGGAAGTGTCTTTCCTCCATTGGGCATTGAACCTCCAGCATGGGAGTGTGAGAAGACTGCTCACAGGTGGGCGGAGTCACAGGAGTCTGCATGCACTTTCTCATCCACTCCTGTGTGTGCTAGCAGTCTTGTGGTGAGTAGGTGCAATTAAAAAAAAATCTAAATGAAAATACTAGTACAATACAGTGAAAGAATGGTAACTGGTACCAATATGGGGGAAGATAAAACATGCAATAGAAGAAAACCTGGTGAGATAAAAAAGGCTTAATGGCCTCTTGTCTAAAACCTTTTTATATCCTTAAACAAGGTGAAGCAAAATAAAAGCACCATGTAAGAATGGCAACACTATGGTGAAATGTAGGAATATGATTTCTGAGTTTAACTTTCATTAGAGTTATCCGAACAACCACCAACACACAGTGAACAGATCACATGATCACATTTTCAGAAAGCTTTTTGAAAAGCTCCTCAAATTAAATCAATTCTTAAATAAGAGGCAGTGGTCATTCGGGGAAAGCTACTGTGTGTTAAGAATTGTTGAATGGACAGAAAGCTGACATGCAATTAGTGGAGTACTAGAAGGATCTGTACTAGGACTACTTCCTGTAACTTCCTGAAGATAAAAGATGGAGCCAATACGGAGTCAACAACACCTCCCTAAGGACCAGGATCTCCAGGCAGCACTGTGGCATTTCATATGAGAATGTCATTGAATAAAGAATAATTACGTGGAATTAGCTACAAATTTAAAATTAAAACCCCTTCGTAGATAACATTTAGTGCGGACAAATGCAGAGTATCACATGCATGCAGATAATATAATATAATAAAATATAAAACTACAAACATAAAATGGGGAACAGCTAATAGAGGCTGGTTATGAAAAAGGCTTTACAGTATGTTTACATAACATTATGTGGAAAATTAAAATTAAATCTGGAGGATAGGGTTAGTACAATACATAAATAAGACCTTACTTAACATATTGTGTACAATTTATCATCATGAAACAAAAAAGATGAATGGTCAATACTAGTAAAAATAAACAATTCTGCAGAGATAAGGATGAAGTTAAATTGAAATTATGAAAAAAAAATCTTTCAGCTAAATAGATGAGAAAGGCATTAAGATCTAGCTATGTTCTCAGACTTTGGTCACAATTCTCCTATAAAGATATGATACTGTATGTGCTGCAAATCCTCCACTGTGAATAGTCAGACTTGGCAATTTTAATCGAAAAGCTATTCTTCATGTATAATGTACAGTATCTGTATAATATAATATTCCATTCTATTTGCTAACTACTGGACACATATTGCAAAGAAGGAAAGAGAAAGACATATAAATTTAATGCTAAAAATAAAATAGCTTCTTGGTTACGTTTAAACACACATTTTCAACCAGATTGTGCAAAAATAATGTCAAATTATAAGAGGCAATAAACAGGTGTTAATAAACACTAGGTATTTATTTATTTGGAGCATCAACTACCTTGCTGAGAGAATTGATAAAAATGTCCATAAACTTAAGCGCATGACTAAAATATGAGTTTTTTCCTTTAAAAAAGACTTTAGCCCCAGACACATGTCAGTAAGACATCCCAGAGAACAGCACCGTATCCGGGTTTAGTCCACCTGCCTGTCAATTGTACTGTAGGTGTCCTTAGCATCACAGTTAGGACCTATGATCCCCGACCAGCCACCCACTTCTGCTCCACTGAGACACCCTTCCCCTCTGCACCACAGCCCAGGAATCATCCAGTTCTCCATGGCAACATGCTGTTCTTGTCTATGTCTCGGTGACCATGGGATTAATGTGCTGCGCAGAAAGACCTTCAAGTTTAAGAGAAGCCATTAGTATCGTAATAGCAATAATTATTGTTATCATTATAATTATGGTATACAGGATATAGAGCATGCTGGATAGTGCATGTTTTTCCTTCTTACTGCCCATGGATCCTTGCCTTTCAATCAGAGCTTATTCCTGTAGCTTACAGTCTCATTTTATTACAGAAAATAAAAAGTGTAACAGGAAAAATAATTATTTAAATGAAGTGATGGACGACAGGAACAAGGGCTTCGCTGAAGTGCTCTTAGTACACAATTTTTGTTCAGGTTGAGTTATGTAGGAATTTGTTCATTTTTTTTGTGACTTTTGGCTAAGTGGTAATGAAAGTAGACAGGCAGCTGTGACATAATATTGGCCAATAGATACAATGAGATTTTCTCTTCTCAGTTCTTTCACTCTCTTGGCCTTAATACACACTGTAGCCGGTCCCACTAGGAACTCTGTAACGCTCAGTCACCATTATATGTGGATAGTGAAACAAAGTCAGAATAAACCATCACTACTAAGCATGCAGTTTAAAGCACAGTTTCAACAAGAACAAAACTAAGATAGTATTATCTTTTTGTGGAGTTGTGTGGACAAAATGGAAAGCAAATAAAGGCATTAACAGGTATTGCAACCAGAAGAAGCATGAGCAATGTAAAAATGGTAAACCTTTATAATTCTAGCACATGAATTTTAATTGGAGCTCATAATGAGAGTTCAGGAGATGGAGAATTCATAGTCCTTCACAGTCCCTGGATGTCTGGAGCATAAATCTGGCCTCACCACACAAATTCCCCTCCATCATTCCCACTAGCATCATCAACGGTGTTGCAACTGTTTGCTTTATCATTGGGACGGCTGACTTTCTCCTCTATATGGTCAGATATTTGCCCATCAAACCAAGCTGGTTAAAGATAGACAGCAAGTCACGATCTTCTTTGTTTGCAGTTGCTTTTCTCCATAGGGGTCTCTGTTTCTTCTGAACTTTCAGTTTCAGAGTAAAGAATGTTTGCACTCCTGAAATTAATCAAATATTTTTTTATATTTTGAAACCACGGAGTTTGCATCTTCAAAGGCATCGAAAAAAGCCAGTTACTGTAAACTGTGTTGAAAAGATTAAAAAAAAGATAGAAATAGCACCTGAGGGTGGCACTGGTGAGCTGCTTTATTACTTGAATGTGTGGTTTATGAACATGAAAAGTTCGATTACTATGACAAATTCGTGGGCAAGAGTGTCGTGCTTATAGAGCAAAGTAAAATTAAATGCATGTGTATTTGGTGCTACGTGCTGACTACATTTTTCCAAATATGTTTTTTGTTGGCTATGGTGTTTATGGTTATGAATTCATTAGTTGTTTTTGACCAGATCAGCCAAAAGACCGTCATTCATCACAGATTTATAAAAATAGTAGATTGAAGAAAAAGCTAGCATGTGAAGGGAATTTTCACCTTGTTAACTAATGGTGAATTTGGACAAATCCCAACATTGTCTGTCAGTTTTGTACCCAGCTGCTCTTCTGTCAATTCTGTCTCATGGAAACTGACTTTTAGTCTGCTTTGATCATAAACCATTGAACATTTGGTTTCACTGAGGTTGTGTTTTTATTATTATTAATTTTATTTAAGACTAACATACAGTAAAATATTTTTTAAAACTTATTTTAAAGATTAACAAAAATGACAATAAGAGAGTGAAATCAAAAACTGTTTTGTTTTTTTTTTTATGCGAGAAGGAACGTGATTTCTGGAAATGGATAAATCCCATGTAAATAACTTGCAGAAATTCAGATAGGCAGTTTTTCAGATGTAAAACAATTTGTTGCTAATTTTAGAGTAGAGGTCTGGTCACTGCAGACCTAGTCACTGGTCGATTAATTATGTGAAGAGTTTGACCTTTCTTAAATTGATCCACAGGGAGAATATTTGATAGGTCATCATCTGTGTGTGGGATATTGCCCGTTACTTCCCACCTGACCAAATATCTGATTTGTCTTATATTGAGAATATTCTGTAGACTATAACAACTCATGATACACTTATTTAGGCACTTAGGTGTTATATTTGTTTTTGTCTATTCTTATTCTTATATTATCTTGTTGTTGAAGTCTGCTAATCCAAAGTAACAATAAAATCTCCCTTTATAAAGTATATGACAATAACAGAAAATAGTACAATCAGCAAAATGTTAAATAACACGAAATTCAATAATAACAATAAATTCAAATATTATACACTTCTGAATTTTTGCTTCTTGTTCAAATGACTTCATCAGTATAATTTGTGCTCTGTGTGTCTTTCACCAGTCTTAATCTGGAATCTGCCCTGTGTCCAATTTACAGTGTTAGTCTCTTAAAGTCTCCAAGAAACAAGTTTGAGAAAGTCTCATGTAACTTTTAAATGTGGTCACAAAGGGTTACTACACTAGGTGGGGATAGTTCTTTTGTTCAAAATAAGACACAACACTAGTTATGTGCATGATTTATTTAGGAAATGTAGAATGCTCGCAAATGGATGAATAATTTACTCCACTGTTGTTACACATCTATCAATTATGTATAAAACCCGGAGTGAAAGGAAGATCTACTGAGGAAGTAAGGGACCCAGAGATGGACTGGCTAAGGCTCCTGATTTTAAAAGGATTGAAGTGGTTGGTTTCTCAGTTGTAGAAGCTTTAAATTCCGGGAACATAAAGACATTTCTTGGCCTAAAGAGTAGTTATAGGAGGTGATAATGAGAAATTCGAGAGTGTGTGTATGCCCTGTAATAGACTGGTATCCCATTCAGGATGTATCATACCTCACACCCACTGTCTGCCAGGTTAGGCTCACTGCAATCCAGTATTAGAATAAGCAGTTACAAAACAAATAAAAACAAATGAAAACAGATGTTGTGCAAAACCATGGCTTTTAACGATTGTTGCTCAGTCCAATCTGAAGATGTCTGTAAACCCAGCTATGACAACTCAGATGTATTCATTTTACTCTGACAGAAATGTGGCTTAGTTTTTATGACACTCTGTACCAAGTGTTATAAGATTCGGGGGAGTTTTAAAAAGTTTAAGAATTTTGATAGTATTTTTTTACTTGCTGGGAAGTAACTTGCACACAAAACTGTCAGAAAAAATGACTCAGGCAAACTGAGTGAGAGAAGCTGGTCCCCTATGATAAAAGTACCTCCGCACATCACATCACCAAATACATTTGCTCCTCTTCTGTCTTGCACATTAGACATGGGAGCTAAAGGCAACAGCTCACAGGACTCCTTCATCACTGACCTGAAATGTCAAATAGTGGTCTTAGCTCCAGTTACTGCCAATGTTACCAATAAAGCAAAAGGAGCAGAGCTGGTTGATAGAGACTCAACACTCTGAAACACTGCACCAGAACATATGCACCAGTATTTGAATAGAGAATTGCTTGATAAATGGAAAACAGAGGATATACTGTAGATAAGCAGTGGATGCTCAAAACTGGGTAATGTAACTTGAGGAGTACCACAAGGATTTATGTCAGGTTCTTTCCTATTTATTTTATAGGTGTGGTAGAGTATAGCAACACTTCTCACCAGGACAAGAGGCGGCTAGAGAGTCGCGTATCCCATCTCCAATATTGTAGGATTCCATCTTTCCCCTGTGGATTCACTCTACTTCTCCAGACTAAAACCTTAAGCCTTCGAGATCCTTGCTGACCCTCTTTTCAGTCAATCAAGGTGTATTTATCAATGCACGAACAGCACAGCATGCAGAGGTTCATAGGGATTAGGTTATTATTAGGATACAATAAGTTATACAATTATAATTTACAATACAGTTTACAGATTGTGCGAAAGTAACACAAGGCGATATGATAGGATAGGAGGTATTTAGCACTGTCCATACAGTATGGATGTGTCCTGAGAGTGCAGAGTGTCAGGAGGCCAGTGCACCCTATCAGTTCATGGAGGTTGCTGTTCACCAGCAGCAATTCCCAACTTGCCCAGCTTCTGTTTACTTCCCTCCCCTCTGGTAAGCCGCTTAGGTCTATCAAGACAATGACTACTAGGTTTTGTAACAACACCTACTGTACCTGGAAGCTGTGAGATGCATAAACTCTGTGCTTTAATTTTGATATTTGTTCAGGGCTCATTGTTTTAACAGTATATCAGGCCTCACTGTTATTTATTTTACTGTTGTTTGCTTTATTCCTTGTGTGTGTTTAGGATGGTTTATGAATGCGTTGGGTGGATGCATTCTCTTATCAGCTTTCTGTTGAATTTGTATTGTATGTCTTTAATTGTATGAGCTCACCGATCCAAATTTCTTGCAATTAGTTGTTATGGCAATAAAGAATTGAAAATGAACTGTCATCTGAGTATGCGAACTTGTGCTGCACACTGAAACGTCAAGCTGGCACGAATGGTTAGAGTCTTGTAGAAATGAGTACAACAGCAGGTACACAGGAGCCGTGAAAGTAGTTTTTCTGTTTGCCTTAAAGTACCTGTGCAAATCTGCCCATCATAAATGACATCTAGTCAATGTTCCAAATGTGTCTAAGTTCTGCTGTTTCACCCCCTTATTCTGTATATACTCCATGTCCCACAAGTATCGATACCGCTGATCATTGAGCAGGTCAGCAACAGTGGGTTTATTTATTTTTATTTATCATACAATACAATTCCCTTTAGGAGTGGCTTTAAGTATTTTGTGAAAGCACCGTGTCCAATGTCACATAAATTACTTCTGACATGGTGAAATCTGTAATATGAGACCATTCAGGTGCTTTCTTTACTGCTGTTATTTTTTGCAGGATAATTTGTGCAGGAGTTCAAAGCCCAAGATTTAGGCAGCTGGTGTTGATGAAGAATATCCACTGTTCAGGAAGGTGAAGGAAAAGTTTTAATTGAGAGATTTTTTTTTTTCTATCAAACTTTCTTCTAACTAACCTTTGGATAAAACAACTCTAAAATTTTCTTTCTCTTTTCTCTTTGTGATAAATTCACCTTCTTGTTTTTCCCTTGCTTGTTATTTCTCATTATTGTCTTGTTCTGTCAACAGAAAATACAGTAATATGTATTTCTCTGGGCATTACAGCCTGCAAGAACAAGAGAGACATTTACTTCCAGTTTTCTGATAGATGACTGTAAATGAAGATACTTAACCCCACTTTCAGCTTATGGTAGGAGTAATTCAAATCCCCAATGTAGTTTTAATTCAAGAACCAAGCTGACTGCTTGAAATATGAAGTGTACTTTTTTAAACCATCAGAAATCAGAAAAAAATAATGCTGGTATACTTAACAAACATTCTCATATGGTCTTGAAATGTAGCTATCTCAAAGCAGTGGATGGTAATCCTGACCAGTGTCACTGTTTGCAGTACTTCGGTGTTACAAGTCTGGATGTTCATGCGAGTATGTTCCTCTTCTACAGTATTCAGAAAAACATATTTAACATTTATTTTAACACTTAACTGAATCCCTATCAATCCTATCATTCATCCATCCATTTACTAACCACTTTATCCAATACAGGGTTACGGGGCAGCTGGAGCCTATTCCAGCAAGCAGCAGGTGCCAGGCAGGATACATCCTGGACAGGACATCAGTAAATCGCCGCGCAGACACAGACACAAACATGCTCACCCTCACACTGCAGGGCCCCCAGCACTGCAAGACAGAAATTCTAACCTCTGTGCCACTGTGCCACTCCAATCCATTCATCTTTCAGAATATAATGTGTGATAACTGCAATGTGTTTTTTTTTTTTTTTGCATTGTAACAGCTAGATTATCATTTTGGCTTTTTGGCTATTTTGCACAAAGATGGGTCATATTGCATGCAGCTTGAGTATTTTCTACATTTTTTTCACAACTACTGTATATTATAGTGGTTGTGCTCCACAACCTTGTAATTGTAATAAATTGAATAATCTGCAGTTCCTTGGACAGCATATACATCAGAATAAATTAAACTTGACATTAATCAAGCACTCTGTGCCTTGTCATACTGCCTAGACGATATTAAAAAATGTATGTAACAAACCTTTATATATCTGAGATCTGACAAGAGAGTTATGCTCATTTGCTCTCCTTGTCAGTTCTGGAAGTGTGTCAGCCTTAGTCTGGCTGGTGATGGTTCTGGAATCAGTTCATATACTCAGGTGAGGAATATTGGTTTCAATACCAATCCATCCCTTAGCCTTGTGTTTTAAGCTTATGTTCACAATGTTGGGAAAGTGTCTTATTTACTTGTATCCTCTTATATCTCTCCTAACCAGCTGCAGACAACTTTGCTTTTGTTGCTTTTATCTTTTCCAGGGTTAATTATTGTGATGCAGTGGTTGCCAGTGTATCCAAAAATATTCTTCACAGCTTGTGGCAATGTTCACAGCTCAAGTCCCCAGATCATAATCACAACTAGATTTCAGGAGCATACTGTATAGTAATTCACCTCTTTGGACCTCTTTGCACTGGCCAAAAGCCTATACTTGCACTGGCAGTATTCTATGGAGTTTAGAAAAACATTCAAATACTGCTAATATCTAAAAGTGCAAATGGTTTGACACCTGACTACTAGTTGTTTTGCTCCCTTTACAGTTACTATGCATGTTGTGTGTGCTCTTTGGACCCTGGCACCACTCAGTTCCAAAAACAACACTCTGAACTCTGAAGTTTTGTGCTCTGCTGCTTCATTAGATATAGCAGTCAGCGCTTTTAAATGCTGTTGTACAATTCAATATTATACCTTATAGCTTTAATTCCATTTAATTTACAGTATTCAAGTATTTGTTGTTTTATTGTAAAGAAGCTTGAGATTATGTAAAATAAAAGCTGCTATATATAGTATCAGTATCAGTATCAGTATCAGTATAAGTATAAGTATAAGTATAAGTATAAGTATAAGTATAAGTATAAGTATAAGTATAAGTATAAGTATAAGTATAAGTATAAGTATAAGTATAAGTATAAGTATAAGTATTAAAATAACAAGACAAGATAAGGCAGTGTGCAAATACAGTAAGCATGGGTTTCACTGATGGTTCCATTACATGTATTTAGGTGCTCTAATGGGTCTATTGCATCCTCTCGTTATTGTAAATTAAAGCAGTTTCTCCCACAATGTATTTCTAATTTATTTAATGAATGAATTCAAATTGTTATCAGCCCCATAGGGGCTCCCTCAAAAAAACAGTTCCCAGGCAGAAACCAGCTTGACAGGTTTATCCTGTAGAGTCAGCAGTCAATTAAATGATTAATTGTACAAATGAAAATAAAGAAGCCAATTGAAAAATGGTAATGCAAACACTTGGAATATTTCAATAAATCAATTCCTTAAAGGTCTGTTTTATATGTTGATATTCCATTTCTTACTCTGTCAGAATCCATTAGTGCGTTATGCAGGCTTCTGTGCTGTTGTTTCCTATGAGATTATTTACCAAACTAAAACACTAAAAAGTTATCCCTGAATGTAAAGCACTTTGAGATCTTTCAGGATGAAACAGGAAAGATGATGGAAACTTCTCATGGTTGTGGAGAAGTACAGTTGTTAGCTTTGTACACTGAAGCTGATGCTGTACTCTGCTGTGCATCAGCATCTTAAATACAACCACCCCATATTCAGTGTAGGAAGAGCACACTTTCATCTTAATAGCTTTTTCTTATAATAGCTCTGGCCAAACGTCAGCACTGGCACAACCCTACTCACAGCACTTACAGTATGAGGAATGAACCAGGGAGTCAGCTCAAATGATGCAGCACTAGTAGAGGGAGGGTGCTGAAAAGTGATGTATACAAATGTATGGACAGCCAGTAAGTATTTACAGTATACTATACATAGGAGACCAGATATGGAAGCCTAGAATTTGACTTCCGCCTGAAACAACACCATTAATTTACCTTTGATTTTTTTTTCTGGCTGTTTCCTTACTTTTGCATGTGTCTGATATATTCAGCAATTTGTAGTTTATAATCTGATTTCATTGCTGTAATCCTGATGGTTAATCAATTAATTGCTGTGATCCTGATGGATATTTAAATCTATGCCCTGCACTTCACAATTAAATTCTTAGAGTTTCTGTTGTGGGAAGCCCAGTCTCAGATTATTTATTAATTTTTTTTAAGGAATGCTTCTAGCACTGTAATAGACAGATCTCAGTGTAATGTAAAACAAAATAACATCATTTTTAGGATAGTGGGGCACCATTAATAATATTAAATTATTATGTGTTTTAATCTTGAGTGTTTTATATTTTATTTACCAGTATGTTTCAGTATGATATTAAAATATTAAAATCAGCAGCAACTCCTTAGGTGCATAAATACGTATTTTTATCTTGGCTATTTGACTTTACCTTGTAAGTTAATCACTTAAAATGAAACCTTTTTAAATAAAGTGCATAGCAAAATACTTATTGAGATCTTCAGTCACAGTAGATTTGGTTTAACCTGCTTGGCTGAGAGCTAATCTGACCATAGGATGAGGAGATGGGGACCACTATGCAGAGTAAGTAGTGACCAAGTAGTTGCTGCAAAGGTGAAGGAGGACTACAAAAGATGAATGTGTATAGTATTGTGAGACATATTTGGGTTAACATGTTCAGTGTGTTGTGTGTGGTCATTTGTTTGGTGCGAGTGAAGTTGTATTTACTCTCTGACCCAGGGAAAAGTGTGGTCTGGGCGGTTGAGGAGAGAATGCGGGCTCGCGCTGTGTCTGTTATTCTTTTTCTTCTTCTTGCTTGGCCGGCTAGTTTTATTTTTTGTTTTTTACCAATAAAATTTGATAATCGGCCAGTGAAAGCTCTGTTTTCCTTCACATGAATGCCTAAACCCCTATACCGAATCCAGGATTTTACAGTATTTATATTTATTAATGTGAAGAAGTCAGGAGTCACTTCATTTTAAAAATAAACGTTTCACTGGAATCAACAAAAAGAGAGTATCTGGCGATTCCAGAGTAGAAAGTAATGGTCATCCTGAGTGGCAACTTGAAGTAGGCATGTCACCCTCGCAGTACAACATGTGTTTTTCAAATCAGGACAAATCACGCCTAAAATCTTTGTCATGACAGTCATAAAAGTGCAACACGAACCATAGAACACAAGTGAAAGCTGCAGTACAGTATGTGAAAGTGCAAGACTGAGAACAGGAGGCACTTCTATACACAAAGTGTTTTTAGATTATAAAACAAGCTACCCACTTTTAATTTCAAGAAATGGCTGAATGAGATTCTTGGATCAATTAACTACCAAACAGACTAGATGGGCCAAATGGCCTCCTCTCATTTGTAATCTTTCTAATTTGGGAAATATAGGGCCTCTTGGGTATTTTCAGTCCAAACATCATGATACTCTAAGGATGTTAAGTTGTTTAGTTATAGTTAAATTTATTGCATAGTCAGCCAATGGATGTTAAAACAAGTATTTTTCTCTCTTTTGTTTTCTAATTCTAATTTGTTAAACCATGCCAATGATCATTGTGCATTTTAATACTGTATGTCAGTAAAAATATAATGCTCAAATTTAAATGTAAAAAGTAAAAAACTAAATAAAGTTTCAGGCTGCATCATGTTATAACCATATAATTAAATTTAATTAGAATTAAATAATTGCATTAAGGTACTACATTTCGTACTGCTGTGTTAAGTAATGTATTCCATTTTCTCAGGTCTTGGTTTAAACAACTTTAACATGACAGAAAGCAATGAGCTCAACTTGCAGTTAGAGAAAAAACGTTTGGAAGTGTAAACCATTTGTGATCTTTAAAAAAGCACAAGATTTAAGCTCCTTTTAATGTGTTTTCTATCAAAGTAGAACAGTAAGTTTGTTGTGTGTCTTCAATCAATATTGTTGATCCTTTACTTTTAAAATGCTCAGCATGATGTCATTGAAGATACTAAGAGCTATTGAAGGCCAATGACTTTGTTTCTCTAGTGAAGTCCAGATGGCATCATGTCAAATGTTTTCCATTAAGATGTATTTTTATAGAAGTAGTAAAACAAAGGAACAATAAGTATTTCTCTTCACTACCAGTAATTGTATTTCATGTCTCGTAATCTAAAGATACGGTATACAGTTATTCTGTATTATCATTCTTTCCTTTTAATAGTTTGAGAAATATACCTAGAATTTGCTCAATTATAGGTATGTTACTCCAAGGAAAGGACTATAATAATGTGTAGTTGTCACTGTAATATCAGCCTTTTAAATACAATGGAATAAAACTGTTTCTTTTCTTGTTTCAAATGTATCATTATTTCACCAATTAACCTGACATAAAGACAACAAAGGATATTCAAGTAAATAATTTTTTAACTGGATTAGGTGTTTTATTCATTGTGTAACTTCTATTTATTGTTTGATATAGATGCACTTTTTTATTTATTGACAGTTGTTGTAAAGCACAATGATCCATTAAATTTCCAATTAAATTTTAATTGAATCAGCTTTGGAATAAAAACCTTTTCCTAAAAGACTCACCTATTTACACAATCAAAAAAACATGAAATATAAAATAAGATCGTGCACTACTTCCAATTTTGTTCAATATAGATACTGTATACAGTATACATGTTTATTTAACATCATGGGTTGAAGAGGTCAAGGAGTAGAAAAGCACAAATAATTTATCAAACTAAATTAGAAATCACAGTATTCAATCTGTCATGAAACATGCTGGAGCCAGAAGTACTGTAGATGTGCAGGTCTGACAAGAAGCAACATGAATATAATGCATAGCTGGTTCACACTTATAATTATATCAGAGTAGATTTTAATAACTAGTTCTCGGCGTTTTCTAGAAGCTGTCTGTCATTAAATGAATTCAGAGAGGAGTTTTGGAAATGGTTGCATCTCTGACCTTTGGTCACATTCATCTGACTTCCTTGGGTTGGCAGGTCTCGAGTGAAATGAGTTTGGAGTCTCCATTGTATCCCCAATTATTAATATCCAATATTTATTAATCCACTAGTATCTAATCAATTAACAATTAATATCAATTGTTTATCAATAATTAATTCATTATTATTGGTTATTCATAAATAATAACTAGTTGATATTTATTAGTTTAATAACCAAGTGTTAGCGAATAAGAGACATCAAATATGCCAGAAGTGACTGAAAAATACTGAATTAATTCACAATAAAGGTTAGGATGTCTCAGGGCATTCTGACAGCAAAGCATCTCGTAATGGAAATATACACCTCTTTTGAAGTTACCTAAGATGGACCTCCTAGTTTTGTGGTGAACAAGAAGGCAAAATCCAGTAGTAGCAATAGGCAGTTGTGTGGTTAGAGTAACAGGTCATGGGTTCAAATTCCAGGCTGTGAACTGCTGCTGTACTGCTCCTGTAATATGTCTACCTGCAGTATATAAATGGGTGCAGTTCTAAGTTTCTTCATTGCTTTAGGTAAATGGGTCAGTTAAATACATTTGTAATAATAGTTAATCTGAAATGTGTCATGTCCCTAATGTTTCTGTTGTTTTATTTGTCCATTGCTCATCAATACCACCCAGTCAAAAGCAACTTTGGCACTCCATCCGGTGCATATGTGTGCTCAGATGTTGTGCTGTGGTTCTAATGGAAAAATATCTTGCTTTCCACTGCTACTGCCTTCATCCTCTTGAGGACAAGCACACCAAGCCAGGAATCATCAAGTGATTCATTTTCTTATTCATAGTGGTAGAAACGAATCCAAAGTGACATCAGGAATAGAGAGATGCAATGGTAAAGTAAATACACACAAAAATGCAAAGAACATTTTCTGTGGATAAAATACATTGTAGAAAACATCAACCGTTCAACTTTTGATGCTTGAAGTTGTGCATGAGTGAAGCACCAGTGAATGCACCTAATGACAGGAGAGAGAAAAATGTTTTTAGGATGAAAATAAAATTAAGATTTTCATCAGAGGACAAAACCCCAGTTGCTGTACGGTATGTCAGCATGGAATGAAATGAAGATTACTGACCATTTTGGTTTTCACATGCCTGTCTTTTCCAGTCGTAATTTGTAATTAAATGTTTATTCAATAGTATCTCATTTTGTACTGTAATTATTTTCAGTTCCATGATAGCCACGGTGTCTTCTGGGCTCTGCTTCTCCTGAGACCTTGCTAACTTAATTGAATCAATGATTGATTTAATTGCCCTACATAACCACCTTCCCCAGCTCCTTAGTCTGTGGAGATTCTAAGTTACTTTTAGATTTTACGGGGATGTGGCCAGCTACCCAGTTATCTAACAGAATTACAAGATAATGCAAGACATTTAAATGATATGATACCCTCTAATAATAATAATAATAATAATAATAATAATTGCTTACACTTACATAGCACTTTTCTGGACACTCAACTCAAAGCGCTTTACAGGTAATGGGGACTCCCCTCCACCACCACCAATGTGCAGCCCCACTTGGATGATGCAACAGCAGCCACCTGGATGATGCAACAGCAGCCATAGTGAACTCACCACACATCAGCTATCAGTGGGTAGGAGAGCAGAGTAATGAGGCCGATTTATAGATGGGGATTATTAGGAAGCCATGATTGGTAAGGGCCAATGGGAAATTTGGCAAGGACGCCGGGGTTACACCCCTACTCTTTTTAAGAAACGCCCTGGGATTTGTAATGACCACAGGGAGTCAAGACCTCGGTTTTACGTCTCATCTAAAAGACGGCGCCTGTTTACAGTATAGTGTCCCCGTCAATAAACTGGGGCATTAGGACCCACACAGACTGCAGGGGGAGCACCCCCTGCTGGCCCCACTAACACCTCTTCCAGCAGCAATCTTAGTTTTTCCCAGGAGGTCTCCAATCCAGCTACTGACCAGGATCACACCTGCTTAGCTTTAGTGGGCTGCCAGTTTTGAGTTGCAGGGTGATATGGCTGCTGGCAATGATCTAATGATGTTGTGCTGTGGTTCTAATGGAAAAATATCTTGCTTTCCACTGCTACTGCTTTAAGAGTGTTTCCCTAAGAGACAGGCAGGTCTACTATAGCCACAAGCCTCCTTGGGGGCAGCAACTGTCAGCACACTGGGTTCAGCTGGCTCCCTGACAGCTGCTGACACATTCACAACTTGCCCTTCCCACAGCAATTCTCTTTGCAAAGGAGCCAACCATAGACACACTGAGCTGTGAACAGGCTTTCCTTTTGGTGTGAGCCCCAAAACTGTGAATGCTAAACCCATCAATAGAGAAGACTTGAGATCAAAGCATTTAGTTTTATGTCCGAAGCACAGCTAGAAGATTTGCTGTGCCTTTCTTTAAGGACGAGCAGAACAGTGAATGGCTGCCAGTGCTTTTGGCTGCATACAGTTGGTTATGCCCAAACAGTATGATTGCCAGTTCTTCATTTCTGGTCTGTAAAATCATAGAAAAGCACTGTCATCTGTAATCAAACAATGTAGTCCAATTATTAGTTTGGTGTCAAAAGTGGAATTCCACTGTGTATGGACCATGTTGTGCCAATGTCAATAGTGTTGCTGCCCAGCCATGTTGGAATAAAGTCATAACGTTATAGATTGCCAAATAAGAATGCCAGAGGGAAAAGAAGCTGGTGAAAGCTCGGCCAACAAGTAGCCGAAAATGTCTGTTTCTTCTGAGGTACAGAACAGAAGGAAAGCTTACTGTAATTCTCAGAGCATCCAGGTGCTCTATTCTATTATCTTGTGTGGCACAGGTGGCACAGAAGTACAAGCCATATTCATCTGGTTGAAGGGAATAAGGCCAAACCCTGGGCAGACACTTTTAGCACAGCCAATCAATCCTAGAAAGTTTATCTTTGGATTATGGTAAGAAATGTGCACTAGGCACATGGAAAAGGCTATAAAAAATACACAAACCCCACACAGATGGTGCCTCGGAGCAGAATCAAACCCAGGACCCAAGAATTGTGAGGTGGGTGTTCTAACTGCCTCACCAGCCATTCCATCTAAATATAATTCATAATGTAGATACAGGCTGTACTGGAACTTCAGAAATTTCATTTAAAAAAAAAAAGGCTTCAGATGAAAGGAGGTCATTCAGCCCTTCTAGTCTGTTTAGTAGTTTGCAGTTAATTGATCCAAGGAGCTCATTCAGACATTTCTTGAAAGAAGTCAGGGTTTTAACTGCAACAATATGGCTGAGTTGCTTCTTCCCACAACCCTCACAATGCTTTGCGTAAAGACGTGCCTCCTGTTCTTGGTTTTAAATGCACTTCTCCGTTGTTTAACCTTGTCCTCTGGTTTGTGTTTCATTGCTCAATGAAGGAAATCTCCTAGATTTACTTTGTCAGTGCCTTGAGGATTATTAATACCCGTGTCATGTCCCCTCATAGTCCTCTCTGTTCAAGGCTCAATTCCTTCATCCTGTCAATGTACAGTACAGCACTTCCTTGACCAACGGAATGTATCTGGTTGCTCATTAAAGTTTTCTCTTCTTTTTCTAATGTGATGAAAAAAATGTATACAACATACAGTATGTGTACATATCAGTGTACATATCACTCTGCAGCAACCACTGAAGCTAAGCAGGTGTGAGCCTGGTCAGTACCTGGATGGGAGACCTCCTGGGAAAAACTAAGGCTGCTGCTGGAAGAGGTGTTGGTGGGGCCAGAAGGGGGCGCTCACCCTGCGTTCTATGTGGGTCCTAATGCCCCAGTATAGTGATGGGGACACTTTACTGTGAACGGGCGCCGTCTTTTGGATGAGACGTAAAACCGAGGTCCTGACTCTCTGTGGTCATTAAAAATCCCAGAGCCTTTCTTGAAAAAAGAGTAGGGGTGTAACCCTGGCATCCTGCCCAAATTTCCCATTGGCCCTTACTGATCATGGCTTCCTAATAATCCCCCTCTATGAACTGGCTTCATTAATCTGCTCCCTCCCCACTGATAGCTGATGTGTGGTGAGTGTTCTGGCGCACTATGGCTGCCGTCGCATCATCTAGGTGGATGCTGCACATTGGTGGTGGTGGAGGGGAGTCCCCATTACCTGTAAAGAGCTTTGAGTGGAGTGTCCAGAAAAGTGTTTTATATGTGTAAGCAATTATTATTATTACAACTGTGTTATGCAATTATGACATAACATTGATTTAAATTCTACACTTTCAACTACACAGTATATCATAACATTTTATTTGTCTATTGAATTCCCCACATTGTTGAAAATATAAATAATGTTTTAACACTAACACCTACTGTACTGTAAGTAACCTATTTTACTATGATGTTTCACAATTGTTATTTATAGTTTATGTTTTTGCTACCTTAAACTGTAAGGGTTACATAAGCCCAACGTAAACCATAAGGTTTAGCTGTACAATTTTCAATGTGAAGTTACACCATTACTATGAAAAGAAAAACTAAAAGAAAGCTTACCCTTTGTTGGGCTCCTGGCAACACTCCTTGTCCCTATCTAATATACTGTGTGCAGCTGGGCTGTTAAGCTGCTTCCAGCTGAACACAAATAGCTCCTTGTCAAGGAATTTTCTTGTCTGTGGTGGTTATTCACACCATAGTTTCTCTTGCAGTGCAGCAACTTCACTTCAGGTGCTGTAAAGTCTCTCATAGGGCAGTGCCTACTATCTCAGCCAGAATCCTTTCTTACACAGACTCCTCTCAGCTCCTTTATGCACCTCCCTTGTGTCCTCGTCCTCTTGCACAAAGCTAACTCAGCTTGTGGCTGGCCACATCTTCCCTCATGTCTGTCCAGTCCACTCTTTGTTGGCATATACTGTAGCCACTGGCGCCTCCATCCCTCCAACCATTACCAGGTTGTGTCAGTTTGCATCTGGCCAGGGTGCCCTTGCCTTCTCTTGTCCTCTTTTCTCTGTCTCTCCGCCTTTTCCAGCCATCTCTCCCAGGCTTATGCATTATGCGCCTTGGTGATTGCTGCATCCCCGGTTGACCTTCCTAGTAAGGGCAGAGTTTCAAAGATACCACCCACCAGAGACCATGCTCCTGCTGGCATCACAAGTGTTTAAAATATTATTACCTATCTGGGTTCCATTTATTTGTAATTATTTGTTTGAAAACCTTTACTTCCTTTTCAATGCATTTTGTATAAAAATAGCCCTGTAAGAATTAACCAGTAATGCAAAACAGAAATTGTTGCATTGGAAGTATTCTTTTGAGTGGATGGAATGAAAATAAAAAAAAAACTTCGTCCTCTGAAATTTCCCTTTGCCCATTCGTAGGCTTTGCATCTCATGTTTTTCACTATAGTGTTATAACAAACAGACGTACGCTACTGTATCATTGTCAATATTTTTCTCCATATTGACAGCTCCACTTGCTGCTAATAAATCATCCAATTGCATTATTGAATGCTCTAAGCAGAAATAAATTCTTACGTCTTACTTTTGAGTAGTTATTTACACAGACATGCTGAATTTATGTACATATTGAGTTCTAGGAGGCTTTAGTTTAGTATTTATTAATACTGTACTTCTGAGTTACAGTTTATTTCTGTGACTGGCTCAGGTTTCTTTAGCAAATCTGTTTTGGTATCAACTACTCAAACTGGACATTAGCATTAATACAGCATTTGCAAATACACTACTTGTCATATCAAAAGAAGAAGTCTCATATATGTTCTTAAATCCTTTCAGTAAGAAGGTACTGTATGCATACGCTGTCACACTCTACACTGGCAAGAATGGCACAAATCCTTTCTTTTATTAAATGTATTGCTTGGTAATTATTTTCATTAAAGGGTGTTAAAGTCCTTAACAGCACTGCTCTAGAAGCACAGTATTTTCACCTGCTTCACCTTTGATTGTGGAAACATTTGTTTTAGGAAAGGAAATTTCAAAATATATTGTTATCATAATTTATTTCGTATGGGCATGAGATAGATAGGCAGACCTTTTCCTATAGGTACATAAAAATAAGAACATAATTCATTATAAAATTAAAAGCACAAGCACAGCGACAAAGGAGTGGAACCCATTTAGCTCATCTATCCATTTTGGCAGTTAGTAGCTAATTGATTGAAGGATACGATTTCCAGCAGTTCCTTGAAAAAAGCCAGAGTATCGTCTTCAACAAGAAATTAAAACCGTCTTGAATTTATCTGAAAGTAGCTCCTTGAGGTTTGCTAAATGCTGTCTTTTATGATAAAAATCACTGTCAAACAAAATTTTATTAAAAGTCCGTTTTACATGTATACTGTGTAACATCACTACTTAGATATCGTACAGAGCCTCAGTTGTATCACTTCACCGCTTGTGATAACTCACATAGTGAATTGCATGTGAAATGTCCTTATGTGGCCTGCTGGGGTCTGAAATGAATTGGAGAGGAAAAGTAAAACATTTTAGCTTGTATTTGTCTCGGATCCTTTGGGGACCTCAGACACAAATAATAAGGTTGTCATCCATTTTGTAATAGTGCTTATGACATGACATCTAATTAAGTCACCTGTGCCTGACCTGCAGAAGGGGGTGGGGGGATGCTGTGAAGGGGTGTACCAGGCTGCCTTAAAGAGACAGGCTCATTGCTCAGATGCTCGTTTGCTCTCCGCATCTACAGAAAAAAAGAACATCTCTTATTAGTGCTGCAGTTCTTGACCTTGTGGCTTCTGCTCCTGGATTTCTGCCAGGCAGCAGGAGAAAGGAACACACGCTCACCCACTCGCGAACTCTCTCTCACACAAACACACACACACACACACAACATCTACTAACACAGTGCACACAGCCACGGAGACCACCTCTCTCTCTCTCACACACGCACACGGTCTCGCTTTATCTCTCTCTGCTTCTCTCTCTCTGTACTGTAACTGCTGGGATACCGTGCAGAAGAGAGAGGAGTGCGTTTTCTTCTCCTTGCGGGAGCTGGTGCTGATTTCAAGCCTGTCCTCTTGCTGAATTCTGCTGTCCTCAGTTAAGGAAGGCAGGATGGCGAGCTGTGTATTTGGCTGTAACTGCAGAAGAGTGAAATGTTAAGCAACAGGGGAGCAATTGACCAAAGGAGGTTTCCCCCCTGCTTTCCAAGAGGTGAGTGAAGTGCTCAAAGCTGGTTTGAATCAGTTTTCTTGGAAGGTCCCTCACTTTTCTTCCTTTAAAAAAGCATTTTTTAAATTCCTTTTAGAAAAGGGTTTGTATAGAAACACAGAAGGAGACTTCTGAAAAACACAGAGACTTTTTTTTTTCTTTTGGATGGCAATTTAAAAATAAGATTCTGAAAACAGCAGTCTCCTTGTGTGACAACTGCAAATGTTCTAGATTGGATTTCCTTTTGTTTTTCGTGGGCAACCAAGTCAGTTGTGAAGTTTTAGATTACGGATCAAGTCAGATAGATTTAGATGATAATATGCTGTATACATTTAATTGTAAATACAAGAAAAATATTGTGCACTTTCTAAATAAACTTCATTGGCAAGGATATACTGTATGATACAACAAATTATTTCTGTTAATTTAGCTCATAGGAAAATAGATAAATTGATGAGCTATTTAAAAATCTAAACAAATATTGTGCTCACTGTAGAAAAATGGAATTATAATATATAAAAATAATATTTATTGTTAATTAATGTAAGTGCATTGCTTTGATAGAGTCAACCCCAAATAGTTTTTGCTTTTAATGGCACAATATCACATTCTAGCATGTCTCTGTACACTGTATTTATTATTCAGATATTATTAGTCTTTTGCATTTGTATCAGGATTGTATTAATTTTAAGTTGCAAAACGGAAAAACCTTTTCAATGCATCTAAACATGGTATGGTAACTTTTTGGAATTCTGTAGATCTGAATATATGCATAAAGGCTTTTAAGTACCCTTACAGGCGTTTTTTGTCTTGTTGTTAGCAATGTTTATTACTTGTGCAGCTTTCATTTCAATGAATGGCACTTGTTCTTAAAGTGTAATTCTCCTGATGGCAGGAATTCTAGGTTATTGAAAGCTTTTCACTGAATGCTGTGAAGAGTGGCTACTGTACTTTCCAAAGCATGCAATTATCATGTGAATGTCCATTGAAAATTCAAAACAAAAGACTGAATACCTGTGGCATACCCACAGCTTATTTGATGTGACTGTATTTTTAAACAAGCATCAGGAGTATCTCTGTTTTAGTCACAGGAGCTCCCACTTCTGTGTGACGGAGCTGTGAGCAGTGTTCAACACTCAGTTTTATACGGTAGTTCTCCTTTCCTGCATTATAAAAAAAATCTGCACACTCTTGCAAAGGAGCTCTCTGAGCTGGAAATGGAACTACTGAACAACCTCTTTCATCTAGGGCTTTCTTTAAATGATCTCTGTGTGTGTAGACACATGAAATTGTTGGCAATACAAGGGTTTCCTGAGGTTTTAACAAGAAAAGAGTCAAGTCTCAAGGGAGGATTATACAATAAATGTTCAGTTTCAGTTTGTTTTGTTATACCCTAGTTTAACAGTCAAACAGTATGTGATTGATTATTAATGGCACTCTTGCTCTTTGAATACTGGTTGGTCAATTTGTGAGGTGGTTGCCTTACTCATCATTACACCCATTCCCATGTTTTGATGGAATAAATCCCATCTTCGTGCCAGCAATACCTTTCACTTGGTTTAACAGAATGTGATAAAAGGCTTGGTTTTCCTGTGTGTCTCCAGTCACTTGTCTTGTGAAAAGCAGCATATACCTACAGTACAGGTAGCTCCACCATGTGATGTCTGTTGGGTTAATAAGAGAATAGGGGCTGAGAGAGGCTGTTACTTAAGAGAGACTAACATTTCCATACTAATATAACAGCGACCATGTACTGTATATTATCTTGAAGAGATTCTGTGAGCTGACCTCTCTTGTCTTGTGTTAAATAGCACCCATCCCTAAACAATTAGCTGAAACTGAATTACAAATGAGGAGGAAAAAGATCAAGCACAGAGACTGAGAGCCTTCAATTTCAATCAGTTAAGATGATAAAGGTAGCATTCAGAGGCAAATTCACAAATGGTTGTACTTTCTGTGTGCTTGCTTTAAAGATCTTTATTAATGGGAATTGAGAACAAATCATGTCCAAGTCTATTATTTAAGGTTCCCAAATATAGCAGCCAACGAACCTAATTTTAGGTGTTAGACAGAATTATTAATTGATAAGGAATAAGGTTTCAGCTCTCATTATGAGAGGTGTTAATGAGAAAAAAATCCTACCACCAGTTTGTCTTTATCAGGTCAGCAGTTTTACTTTTTATGTTGTTTTTTTGATTAAGCTAAAATGCAATAGGTAAGCATGCTGCCTCATGGTGCGGCGCTGTGGTCTTGGGTTCGATTTTAGGAATTGTGGAGTTTGCATGTTCTCCTCATGTTCGCATGGGTTTTCTCTGATTGCTCCATTTTCTTCCTGCCTTCCAAAGACAAATTGGTGTCTCTAAATTGCCTGTGAGTGTCTGAGTGGACTTTGATCAGCTGACATTCTATCCTATCTTGTGCCCAGGATAGCTTACCAAAGTCTTATCAGAATACAGCTTGCTGATAATGGATTAATGGAAAACTGCTAGCAAGCAAGACAGGCAGAAAGAGTAAAAACACTTTCTATGCAGGGATGGACAGAGTATTGAAATTGAAAGGAGTTAAAAAAATCTGCATTTTGTAAAGATAGAAAAATAAAGTTTGTTCATGAAGCTCACATACTCAACACAATCAAGAAAATCGTTTATTGTTGTTGTTGTTGTTGTTGTTGTTGTTCTGCCATGGTGTAGTATCAGCTATATACAAATTATATACACTTCCAGCATTGGGGTTTTCTGTCTGATTTATCCACAGGGAGACTCAAAACAGAGACCACAGGCCACAAAGGAAATGATGATATGGATAATTGGAGTTGCACCAATGATATCATCATGTTCTACATCAGAGCACTTTGTGTGGCCTCTTAAGCTGGCCAAAGAATGATAAATGAATAAAATAAATTTGTCAGGGAGGACAGCTGGCTCTTCAGGTCTCTTTCCCCCTGGACAAGACCTGCAGCAGAGGGCTGGCAGGGTATTTGTTGGATGAATGAGCCGCTTCTGAAACATCCATTTCATTATCCAGTTTCCAGTAAAATAAACACTGTCCAATATAAAGCACTATTCAGAATAAATGGGATGCATGCAGTACCATCTTAAATATTTGTCAGTGTGATGACAGCATGACCTAGAGCCTAAAGGGAAAAAATATATATTTTACTTTACTTACTTAAACCAGACGTATGCAGGCACTATGGTGTTTGTACAGTCTTTCAAGTACCATAAAGCTGTCATTAGGAATTTACGTAAAAGGCTGGGGAAATGCACTCATTCAATCATTTAAAGAAAACATATGGGCCATGTGGTACAAACACTTGTGTTTTACAGAATCCACATACTGTATAGTAATCCTGAATGACTAGGTACACATTGCTGATGTCATAACAGAAATTACTTATACTCTTAATGTCAATATTGTTCTAAAGTAATACAATAAAACAGAATTGAAAAAATCTTAAAATAAAAAACAGTTCATTAGGCAGTTTACACAGAAATATTTCAGTAACTGTGGACCGTCCCTATCAGACTAAATGAGTGCCACATGAATAAAATAAAAATGAAAAAGAAACCTGTGAAACTTTTGCCAATAAAACCTAAAATATATGTATATTAGATATGCAAGACGGGTGGCACTGTGGCTTGAAGGTTTGTGCTGTTGCCTCAGAATTCACAGGTCCTGAGACTATATCTGTGTGGAGTTTGCGTGCTCTCCCTGTGTTCACATAGGTTTACAGATGTTTTGTTTTTCTCTCAATTTCCAAAATACCAAAAGTCTCCAACTTGATCTGGTGTACGTACAGTATGTGCGTGTGCCCTGTGATGGACTGGCATCCACCCATTACCTAGACATGACTTGCTCCTGGGCTACTATGGTAGTTCCATCAGTAACTATAGTTATGATAGTTATATCAATAATTGTTGTGCACTTGGTTGGAATTTTAGTGTTTAAGAAGAATGAAAAGTGAAACAAGCCATCTTGTTTAGTACAGTATATTGGCAATGTGCCTGTGAATGTAATATTAGGGTAAATTCACAACTCTTCACTCAAAACCATCAGCAGCAGCCCTTTCTTTTCTTTTTTTCTGCAGTATATACCCTATTTACGGTATAGTATACCTTGAATTTGTGTCATGCTATCTCCCTTAGCAACAATGCTGTCAGTGTACAGAGTTAGGTTCCTTTATTGAGACAAGCATACCTTCATGTGTTTGTCTGAGTACTTTTTCATTGAAAGGGCAGTACCTCATGCTGTCTCTGCACGTGTATTACCTGTTGGAAGTTCTTTTTTGTAATGTGGGACTGATTTTAAATACAGTAACAACTTGGCATAATAGACAGTCACCCAAATGTCAATCTAGATGAAGATTTATAGCAGTCATTATTCAATTGCCATCTTTAAATGTAATAGGAGCCGGTCCAGGCTCCCGCGAAGTACGTAGTTAGGAACCTATGAAGACGGTATAATCCGGGAGTAACTGGAGAAGGACAACAGGGAAAAGACGTAGAGGATCAGGATGGGATGACAGACAGGGGGGCGTGATGACGGTGATCTGGTGCTCAGGGGGCATTGGCGGAGGCAAACCAGTCCAACCAGTCCAAGGGGGAAATCCGAGGTGCAGTCCAAGGTCCAAGAACTGGGAGAACCATCAGAGACACACAAAGTTAAAATCCGGAACGGGACCTGGAACAGGAACAAAGAGTTAAAAACAAGATAACGAAGCCAGACGCTCGGAGCTCCAGACTCAGATGGTCAGGATGCCGTGGTGAAGCCTACGCCGTCAGGTCTCTCCTGGACCCGCTGGTAGGCGGGCTTCCGTGCGTCCATCTTCCAATGCTGAGCCAGGAATAGTGGGAGCACCAGGCTTAAATAATAACAGGCTAAAAAGGGGGCAGGTGCACGTAATAAGCTAAATACAAAAAGGTCAGAGTGCCTTTAAGAGGAAGGATGATGATCATGACATTCAAAACATTAAAGGCATGAAATGAGCTGTGTTTCTGGGAGGCTGCAAGGTCTGTGTCTGAGCTCACTTGCTCTAGACATGTAAGAAGATGATTCACTAGGAACTTGTCACCTCCAGGAATTCAAATATCTGCTATGGAAGAACTGAACTTTTTGATTCGGATCATAAAATGGGAAGAAGATTGAAGATTAAAAATATGCATATCGATATGTTAGGCTAGCCCAAGCCGTAGAATCAAAATTGGCCAGGCTAACATGATAACTTTTGTACATTCTGAGAAAAAATAAAATACCATTAAGTTGATGTCACTTATTAAATAAAGTAAATTAATAAAAATGTAGTTCACCATTTAACCTTGTATGACTGAACTATTGACTGAACTGGAAAACACTGAATTAAGTGGTATTAATGTACATTATATACAGTCCATTTCCCTCTGCTGTGTGAGTGTGTGAGCTTTTTTTTACCAGGATTCTTAGGAACTCCTCAGGAGACCACATTCATTTTATAGCCTCATGTTCCCATTCATTATTTTGAATAGTTCATTGCTTTTGTTTAACAGCTTGATTTCCCTTTCAAAAAGACCTTTGCAATCATAGCCCTGAGCCACGCATTCTGTTTAAAAAAGGAACCAGAGATGCTGAATTATATTCCATTGAAATTTTGAAAAAAAAAATCTTTCAATTCTCTTGTCCTGTACTGAAGGCTGATTTACTGAATTAATGTGAATCGTATTCATCAACCACTGCAGCAAATAACAACACCTAAAGCCTGGATGAAGAAATTCTGGTGACAGATGTTGATGGGAACGGGAATAATTAGTTTAAAGACAACACATTTTACTTTAAAAAAGTGAGGAAAATACAACTGGGTATTATCAAACCTGTCATTAAACCTGTCTGCAATTTATGTGATATACAATATAAAATTAAACTGGTCTTAATGTATTCATCCTGTTTATGGCCCCTGTTGAAAGATGACACCCAACAGCCTGTATTATTCAGATGAGGTTATTCCCAGACAGGGCACGGTAATGATTATAAATGAAAAACAATTCTTAGTCAATGAGGATCACCTACTGTACTTTGCCACTGACGAGCAGTCCAGAATAACCTGCACTGTACCCTCAATTTATTCTCAGAGTCCACACAATTTCCAGCATATTAAACTAGGGATTGCTTCTTTTACAAACATCACAGCCCTCAAGCCTACCAGCTGGAACATGCATGCTGCTTTCAGTGTTATGAGACACATATGCATAAATAATTTGAATGCATCAGTTGTGCTTCACGTAATGCAAGCTTGTCTACAGCGTGTCTTACTGCGTATTGCATATCAATGGTACCCTGTATTCTGCCAGTGTTAGTTCCCAGGGCAGTGTTCTTACAGCACATGGTGAACCACACTCTCTGTTCTGTGTTCCCTAAGACTTTATTTATGAGAAAGGCCATTGACATTTCAATTGAAGCAGTAGTTGGTATTAAGAAATAATTCTTCTGTCCACATACTGTACTGTACTTCAGCGCATTAACAGAAAACGTTGTTCCCTCCACTCCAAAGATGATGTCTGGCTCATATGCACTGGATGTTGTTGGCTTCCAGTGCTTCTGTATTGAATCTGTCAGGTTACTTGAGGCTGTTAGTTCTCTGCTATTGCCTAAGCTCTGAGCTCCGTAGCTGCTGTGTTATTACCCATTAAGAAATGGTTTTGCCCTTTCACTCCCAATCATATGGAGTGAGCATGATGGATCACAGAGAGCAACAGGAGAGAACTGGGTCATATGGGAAAGCAAACAGCAGAGGAAAGTTGTGGTTTTATGAGCTAATCCCCCAGGAGAGGTGATTTTCACAGAAATTTCTGAGCAACGTTTGAAATACTGCCATTCTAGCTAACAGATGCACAGTAGTTCCAATAATATTTTGTAAATATGGTGCAAATAAATCATTTGCAGTCATCATTACACATGCTCTGTGATGTAGGTTTGGTATGGGCTTGCCATCAACACAAGAGCCTGGGACAACCCCACTTCCGACGACAGTCACTCACTATACAGTACATGATCTCACAGAGAACCTACTGGCTATCTTCAGATAAAGGATTCCAGTGAAGACTTCATTGCAAACCTACTTCTGCCACTTCAAGGCTTTGAAGTGACACAATGTGCAATCTCAGCTGGTGCCTTGCACAGTGTCAAAGACAGCTCCACAAAGTATTATCCCCACGCATATTTTTAGGTTCAAAGTATTGCTCTAATTAAGCTGTTGCTCTTTCTAAACTTCGTGGACTAAGTGTACTGCCTCTGTACTGCTCAGTTTCTCCTCCTTTTGCTAACAGTTGGAAAGAGATTGAGATACTCTGACCCCAAAACACACACTCGTACATGAGTAAAAATACCATATACTGTATATCTGGTTACTAAGAAGTACTGAATATATATGTCTGAGCTTGTATATTAAAACAATATACGGCTGTGTATTACATATTTGTCACAGTAATTACACAAGGACGCAAGATGATGAATCACACACATAAACAGAGAGACAAGAGATAGATGGAAGTGATGCCCAATGCCCATAACTTTAATGCTACAATTAATTATCATGCAATCATTTTTCAGCCATGATGGGCAATCATAAATTGTACATTTTGTTCCATGAAAAGTATTTAACAACCCAACTCCAACTTTTCTCCTATTCTCATCATTTTTTATGAAAACACGATGCACATTGTAATAATCACTTCAAGAAAAACAAAAATGAATTCCATAATCTATGCTTTCGGTTGGTTATTACAGGCTAATTAGTACATTAACGGACATTGTCACGTCTGGCAGGGGGTTGTCTGGAAGAGAAAACCCCCCTTTTACTGGATTTTGTCCGCTAAGTCCAAAGTCCATTAAATTGAGGGTCCAATGTCCTGTCAGAATGAGCAAGTTGTATTTCTTGTTGGAACTGCATAAACCAGGTGAAAATCACAACTTCTCAGTTTCCCTTCGTGTCGAGGTATATTATTTTGTTACTTTTTTCTAGTTTTCATTTAAGTCCGTTTCCAGTTGAGCAAACATTTATCAGAACACTTTCAGCACAGCATAGAGTACGTTCCTATTTGTATCATACAGGAATAGTGTGTCTGTAAGAATCAATTTTACCAGTGCGACCCCATCATCGTAAAATACCAACGGTACATACTGTTTTGGTAATGTTTTCAGTTGTTAATCAATTATTTTTTTCTTTGCTCATTTGATTTTTATTTACTTCAGTATTTCTATATGGTAGTTTTCACCAGGGAGGTTCTTCAGTACCAGAATATCTGTCAAAACAGAATATTTACAGATGAGGTGCAGTACAGTAACTCTTACTTTTAGTATTCTATTGAAGTAAAGGTCTGCAGATGGACTAGCAAGGCGTCTCTTCACTCTTCGATAAGGAACCCAATGATAATGCAGCTACACAGTCATCACAATCACGATCTCCATGCCACTAACATGGAGATTAAATAAAAGGGAAAGCATTTTTTAACTTCTTGTTAAGTGTCAAAAAGCTCAAGAAGTAGCTGTTTTCATGTGAGGACAATGGATGTTTTTCTTGCTATTCAGACTTTATTATTAGGAGCCCGTAATGGAAATAATATCTAAATCCCCACATTTTTATGTAGTGATCAACAGTTTTTGGGATTCGAAAGCATATGAAAAAAAGGCCATTCGACATGGTCTCAGCGATGCTGCTTTGTCTTGAATTTGTACCACACAGAACTCCCACTGGAAACAATTTAACTTTCCCTCTGGGATCCTGTGGCCAATGTGTATCCAGGGACCAATCAGTATTTCACACCAGCAGCAAGTTTCCTTCAGTCCTTAAGTGCTCTTGAATCCGTTGTTATAAGGCACAGCATCTCCAGGTCAGTGTTTAAGTTTTAGATGTGGTCAACAAACCAGACTATGGAGCTGTAAAAGTCTTGCTGTAAAAGAATATGAATGGATAAGCTTCTATCTATAAACTGTATACAGTATACAGTATAACCTCTTCGAATATAGAAAACCAGTCTTCCTGGGTAAAGTAGTTCAGGTGGGTAGCTGCGTCAGCATGTGTAGTCTGCAAAGGGATAAGTAATAGGTTTATTCCATGCTGAAAAGAGAAGAGAGAAAACACAACGTTTCGGCTGTGTTCCTGGGTAAAATGCTTACTGAGGCCCACCACGGTAAAAATGCAGTGAAGTGGTACCAAACATGATGACATAGGTGACATCCATATGTCCCTGTGGGATGCATGACAGGATCACAGAACAGCTGTGAAACTGCCCTTTCCCCACTGTTTCCTTCTCAGTGGATTTTCAGAACAAAACAGAAAGTGTCTGTACTGTGGCAACCTGTCATTAGGGCCGATTACTTAAAATAGACTTTTTGGAAAGAAAAAGAAGCAGAGCCGCATTTTTACTGTATATAATTTTACTTTAGCAGCACTATCGATGTTAAGATTTGGAGAAAATCACAGTCGTGAGACATTTGATAACTGATGTCTGATGCTATATTCCACATCAAACAATGGCATATTTTGGGAAGCAAATGTAAAAATGTACTGTGCCAAAGTCCCAGCCAAGCCAAGTCATAGAAGCATTAGCATAGAAGATTTAATGGAACCTGCATCTTAACAAAAGACATAATCTAACATAGAAAGAGCTACCAATTAATAGAGAAATTGAATGATTTCACAAAACAGCTCTGACAAGTAAATGGTCCATTTTAATCAATTTCATGGACCTAGCCTTTTGAATTCACATGCTGCATTAAACGTGCATTTAAAACGAAAAAATTAAAAGCCTTACCATTTTTCAAAACTCAAATCACAAAAAAAGTGAAGTCAATTCTGTCAAAGCAAATGATTAGAAAGTTTACATCATGCAATATCTTCAATGAATTCATGTACTTTATGTATTGTATGTGTAAAGCAAGTCATGGGTAGTTACAGTAATGTGCTGAAATGCCGGGAGGTTTCAGGCCTCAGTCTTCACTTGCCTAAAGTGAGATACAGTACATGAAGTTCCTTTGCATGCACGGATACAACTGTCTCTCCATGCAGAAAGAAAAGCTTACAGGATATCGAGAAGCATCGCCAAGGAGGAACTCTGCTATAATTGTACAGTATATTTCCAAAATTGCAGTACAGGTGAAACGTAGTCATCTTATGGGTAGAGTTTTTTTATTCTACTGCAAATAAAACTCCTCAGAAAATACCAGAGAAAAAGTTCTTCTGTTAACCATGACTGTAACTGGGGCGGGATTCCAGATCCATACAGTAAACGGCAATAGCAAGAGACACCTTAGGATTCAAGAGTTCATCTGAAAGTATTGTAGGGGGCTCGTGTTTTCAGCCATTTACAGAAGTGATGCCAAGCCCTCTCCTCCCTCAGTCTGAAATCTGGACAATGTCGAACTCCATGACAAAGGACCTGTTTTTTTGGGGTGGCGGATCTGCCTGCTGTGTAGGGAAGGGCGCCATGCATGCTGGGACATGACAGGGATCGAATCCCAGCAAAGGCAGAGACAGCAGCACTCATCACACAATGCCTGAACACTACTGTACATACTGTGTACAAAACTGAAATAGTTACAGTAGTTTATCCCCCCATATAGTCATATGTGGTCCCTAATGAAACATTCTGCTCCACGTGAATTCAACAATAGCTGAATACTGTAGTAATGCTTTTCCATTTCAGTAACATAAGCACCTAAGTCTTCACTCCGATGCTCTGAAGGTTGAAGCTCTCTTAGGGCAGCCTTGGAAAGAAAAATGGTTTTGGCAGTGAATCTATTCCCTGGCTTTTTGCCAAAGGAGCCTTATTGTTTAGATCCAGAGCATATAATAGTGAGCTGGCTGGCAGGAGCTGTATATTAGCATTCTTCTCAAGCTGAGCTGAGTTGTGCATGTCGCCATGACCTATGTCCTCAGAACCCGATCAAACTATTGGATGTGTTTATGCTCTCATGCTCTATTACATCATTAGCATTGTGTTCAGTGTTCATATCAAATTAGTGCTTCTCACTTCTTTTCCGTTGTTTCCACGTTTTACTTCCGGCTGAGCTCTTAGTATATTTGGCAAATTGATCTGTAGCTTATTGGTTTTCGTCTTTTTCAGCTTTTAAGAAGTTGGAAAGGTTTAGTTATCATGATACCAACTAATTCCTGGGTTTTGCACCTACCGTCGTTCAGGAGTGCGGAGTCCAAGGCATTTGGACATCCACAAAGCATAGTTGCGTAGTTCCTTTTTAGTGGGAGTGAAATAACAGTGTAATTCTCTCTCATGTCTGGGTATCACTGCCCAGCCATCTATTCATAGCTATTTAGACCAAAATAAAGGAAAAATATCTATTTAATATTCAAGAGGAGGAGAAAGTTATGTTCGGTAAGTTTCTTTGCACCAATAAACCTTCAGCACGGTATTTTCTGGACCAAAGACTGAGTGCAAGAACAGATTAAAAAGCTTTATTCAAGCAAGTCATATTACCAAATACATTTAAATTAGCTTTTTTATTTATGTGTGTTTCTTGACTAATTCTGAAAGTAATTAATTTAATGGAAGTTATTTTTTGTAATTTGTCAATATATCACTTAACATGGGAAACCTACTATACAAGGTTTGTTCAGGTAGCATATGTTACTAGAGTCAAGATTCACTGTAACTCCTTTTGTCCCATCGTCTCAGGCACATCTCTGCGTGCCTGTGCCACATATCCTAAAGTCATGTCATATCTATTACCGAAAAATCCTACTCTGCTGCTTTCTATTTTTTTACCAAAAATGTTCACATACAATGTTTGCACCGCCCTGTCACCTAAAAAGATATTAAAGAACAGTATACCGTGAACAGGAGAAAAACAATCGCACTCTCCTTCCAATATATTTACTGTGTGTGGCTGTTCTGAACTAATCCACTGTCAAGACCTCTCTGCAGTAGTTTTCCAGGCACTTGTCAGGCAGTCTATGAAGTCCTGGAGCTTCGGTCGGAAAGTTTCAGGAGGAACAAACCTATCACACTCTGAACAGAGTGCAGTGAGAGAAGCTGGTATGATAAATACTAATCATTTTCACTGGCATGCATACATCTCCTCAAAAAAGTACCTATACAGCACATCCCATGATAAAATCTAAAGTCTTTCCAAATTAAGGACATTCATTAACTTTAATTTTTAGTTGTGTGCTCTCATGGTCTCCAGCACAAAAAGGAAACAAGGACTGAGTTTATACATAATAACTTGGGGTTCCAAAACCTGCCTTGCAGTATGAATCTACTGTAGTTCATTTATTGATACTTGTGAACGTTTATCTTTTTCATTCAGTTTCTTTGAGCCCAGCAGGATTCTATGAATCTATTAAAAGCTTTTAAAAAATCCAGCATGCATAAAAAACTAAACAAAAAACCAGCATGCTTGTTCTTTTTTTTTACAATATGAGGGGATGAGAACGAGCTGTAAAATACTCCAGAGAATGTAAACAAAGCTTATCTGTTTCAGGGACCGAGTATTGAAATAACATGTATTGTTTTTCTGCTTGAACGTGGATCAGAGATGCAATTCAGCACAAAAAGATATTAGAAAAAGAGCACGATGCTATTTCAACCTGATCATATTATCAGCTATTTCTGCATCTCTGTCATCATTAACCCCTGCATCTAAAAACCCAATCAGCTGTGCTGTTTTTATACAGTATACAGTATATCGAAGACAAGGAAGGCAGTAATATTGTACAGTACCTATCCGGTTAGGCTTTTTAACCTTAGCTTTCTAGACATTTTCCAAATATTTACTTTTAAATATTTTATATGACAAGCTCAAATAACACAGATGCCAATAAACAAGCACAATACATGGTTTCTTGAAATATTCCACAAATTGCTCGAAGAAAGAAATGCTCAAAATAGTAAAAACACAAAATGTTTGTGTTTGGAGTTTTAGCCATTTCACACTAAAATTGTTTTGTTTAAATTTAACCTCTTGCATAGCCCTCTTAGATACTGTATAATGATATACTGGATAACAGATATAATTTAAATTTATATTTGGTTATATTTTATTTGTTAATATTTTATTTTTGATATCTATTTGAAAAGAAAATTGAAATTAAAAAAAAATCCTGAATTAGTTTTTATCATATGATTCACTAATATTTATAATAGCTAAGAATAAGAATCTTTATTTTATATAGCACCTTTAAAAGTAACTTCTCAAAGTTCTTTGCGGTAAGAGAAAAAAGCTAACAAGGAGAAAGATAATAAAATTAGCCCAATTAAAAACCAAAGGTTTAGAATGCAAAGTCACAGGACCAATGAAGTAAAAGCCCATCTGATGAAGCAGGTTTTGAGTCTTGAGTTGAATGCACTAAGGTGACTCTCTGATATCTTTGGGGATAGAATGCCAGAGCTTTGAGGTGCAGCAGGAGAAATAAAGGTCCTGTCGCCTATAATATGGAGAGGAGCTTGGGGGCTGAACAGGAGACCAGAGTCAGATGAAACAAGATTGAGAGGTAGAGAGAAGAAAGTTAGCAAGTAGCCATGGAGAGCCTTATAGGAGAGCACAAGGATTTTGAAGTTGACATGAAACCTGATAGGAAGCCAGTGCAAGCAATCCAGGACAGGAGTAATGTGATCACTTGCCTGCAACCTGGTCAGGATTCTGGCTGCCACATTCTGGACATACTGTACTGAAGTTTGTTCAGCATGAATTTAGATAACCCAGCAAGTAGGACTAATGGCACTAATGCACTAACTGTTGCACTAATCAATACTGGAAAAGAATAATGTGTTGAGCAGCCTTTCAGCAACAGTCTGAGACAACATAGAATGTGATATGGCGATATATCTGAGATGTAAGAATGATGTTTTTACAACATTTTGCACATGTAGGTCAAAAGACAAGTTTAAATCAAATATCACCCCCAAGTTCTTCACTTTATATTGAAATTCAAGTACAGTACCATCCACAGATAGGGTTACTGCATTGGCCTTACATAATTGACAGCAGGTGCTGAGAAGCATAACTTCAGTCTCATCGGCGTTTAAGTTAAGGAAGTTTTCAGTCATCTAAGTTTTATGTGATAGAGACTATTAGAGAGTGCAGAAACTGTCTACAGCCTTATACAGTAGCTACATTAGTTCAGTCACCTACTGTATATACTTTCAATTTAATTTGGATTTACTAACTACCTGTGTCTTATAATGCCACAATTTTATAACAGACACCTATTATTTAGCCCAATTCACAGACTCAATCCCCACATCAGCCAGGGAGATGTGAAGGCAGCATAAACTTTCTTTCTGAAATGGGCTTTGTTAAGTTTATCAGCTTCTCACCAGGAGCTCAGGCTGCAAACAGCATGTGTTTCTTACTGGGTGGAGAACTGACAGAGCCATTACTGATAGTGTTCAGTCTCCCAGACACCCCTGTGTGTAATGAACCCAGCAGTTCCTCAATGATCCAACACCACTCACCTTGGAAATCTCCAGACTACAGTTTACTATGGACATTTCCTGGGATGTAGGCAGCAGCCCCCTATGCTATAGGGCTCAGTATGCTTTCCAAGAGTCCTACTTGGTGCATTAAAGAAATGGCCATAATACTTTATATTACTGACAGGAATGTTTCTTGCTGTTGAACATTTTTTCTGCTCTACAGTAAATCGTGTACTGTAACTAATAAGAAAGTGATAAAACAGCAGAGCACCTCAGCTTTAAATAGCACAGTGTTGATAAACACTTGGACTGTATACACGGTGTGGCAGCAGAGATACTGAAATTATAGTTGGTGAATTGTCTGAATTGCAATGCTCAACACTCAGGAGGGGACACAGGTAAAATGTTTTTCTTTTTCACATGACTTAACAATCACATGGCCATAACTTAAATGTCACACATTAGATAAAAACATTGTCCCTCAATTTCTTCTTCTGGTTCAGGAACTGCTAGCAACCCCTGTAATGCCTCAAGTTGCATCATGGACATTTCTTTTCCTTAGGAGGATGCTTACTAGATTCAGGACTTGTAATCCCAATTAATGAAATTATTAAGTGATCTGATCACACATTTTCATTTTTCAACAGCGCATAACATTCGCTGCGAGTATTACAGAAAAAAAGCAGCTGCTTTAGTAGTGAAAAAGCATTCTCAGAGAAACATCTTTTTAACACCCTCTCTTTGATAACGGACATGTCTGAGTTCAAAGGACTCAGACATGGAGTTGAGAGTTCATATAAATCGCAAGCATAAGATAATAAAATATTTTTCCCCGTGTCTCCTCCTGGGTCCTGTAATCATGCTTGCAGAGGCAAGGAGATAAGGAAATAGTTCTATAGTGTTGTATCACAAATGCATTGTGTTTCAGCCTGATTGTGGATGATTTATTGTATTTCAACAAAAACATATATTAGTTAAGAACAGGATAATAATTCAGCTAGCTCACGTAAGCTATTTTTGTCTCTCCATCATCACTAACCTCTAATTTAAAATCCCAGTCGACCTTTTTATGCATATCAAAGACAAGAAAAAACAGAGTATACTGTTTCTAACTGGTTTTATCTTTTTGAGTCAATTCACAAGCTTAGCAACTCTCCTGGTTTCCCACTTTCCCAGTGTAACATTCTTTCTTTAAAGCTAACATAGTTTTACTGTGTTATGTTTTACTTTTAAGTATATTCAATGGACAAGCATAAATAGTGCAGCTCCAGATAAATGTACACAGCATATTCTGTAGTCATATATGTATTTCTGTAGTCAGAACTTCAAAGGCACTAAGGTGCTGTAACTGTTGTTGTTTGTGAATGAGGTTAGCAAAGTAGGCCAAGGAAGAAGACTTTGCACATTGTACAGTATATTCTTTTTTTCTTCCTGTCTTGTCTTTGTTCGTTTTAATTACAGAAAAGGTCAATGTTTCTAGCAAGAGCAGGTTAAACATGTTTAGGAAAAACAGTCATTCCTAGGAAACAGTTGCACTGTATAATAGAGGTTGTCTTTATTTTCAGTCAAATTGCCCCATTCATATGTCCATCCTCCGTCTCCCTGTGCAGTACCAGAGGTGTTGCTATAAGCCATGAAGTAAAATAACAATTGATGGTTATAAGGTGCAAAATAGAAAAATAAAACAACACAATTATTACATTCACTTCCATATTACAGTATGAGATATTTTGAGGGAGAGTTATACATCCACTCAGAAGCAGAAACTGTGTGAAGTGTAGTTTATAGCTTCAGCTTTTCATTGTCGAGACAATTACGGCATCATGTTCAGTCAAGTCATCCTATGGTTTAGCCATATAAGGTTCCTGCTCAAAAGGAGGGGTGCTCCCACTGAATATTTATTGGTTATATGAGGGTGTTATTGTGTTCAATTAAGTAATTCTGAAGTGCAGCTCAGTAACTAATTTGTTCAAGCTCTGTTCGTGTAAAGGAGCCTTTAAAACTGCATTTCACTGAGTAGATAAACAGCTAGAAACAAGTCACATTTTCCTAGACAGGGAGCTGAATTAACCTGCTGATGTAAAGTTGTAGAAATAAATACTGTAGGTATTGTTTTATACTTGTGAAGCATATGAATACAATATGAATTTAAGTTTCCTAAATTTTATCTGAAACTCTCCCCTGCGTTCTACTGTAAATCACCTCCGCTTCTTAAACATTAAATAGACATGTATAAACCTATTGTGTCTTTTATTATTTACTGTATAACTGCATTTATTGGGACTCCTCAATATCTATCATTTATCTTTATATGCAAATCAGACTTATCTGAAATTTAATTTAAACATTTCAAGTTTATTTGGTGACAATTTCTGCTCGGAATATAAAAATCTCCAATAACTTGTCTCATGAAACATCATTGTGATATTGCAACCACTACAAGAATTATTACATTATGTTAACACTACAACAAAAGGATAATGTCATGTTTTGGTCTGCACGTAATAAGAAATATCTAGGTGGTTCTAAGTACAGTATGTTAGCTGATGTACATTATTGTGGTATTTGTAATGGTAGGCTGCTCTTGGGTTTGAATTTTGCCTGAAGACAGCTACATTCCTCTAACCTCTAATCAATAAAATATGATCAAAACATGTATTTTTTCATTGAATCTGTGTAATAAATCTGGTAAAAAATATTCTTTTGATTATTTTTTTATTTTGTGCAAATAAACCTTCCAATGGAATGTTTCTTTAGGGCTATGATCTCCTCCATCTAATTTCTCAGAATTGAAGAAAACGAATGCATTGCATACATTTATAATCAACACATTGCCAAGGAAAATAAAAGCACATTTTTGTGTGAGCCTGTCTCAGGTTTCTTCAAAGTGTAGATAAACTGCTGTAGAAAACTGTCAGGCACCAGCTCTCTCTGTCTGAGAGAGAATCACACACTTGTGTCCAGAACAGCTTGGCTTTTATCTCTGCCGTTCAGCCTCTGAATGGCAGACAAATGCAGAATTTCCAAAGAGAGAACAATTCAACCCTCCCAGTCCTTACAAATAGAACGCCTACGTCTGAAGTGACCTCAGTAATTGCATTTCCTGTTTATGTCAAGTTAACAAAGCACGACAAAAAACTCCCATGCAAGCACACACAACAGAAGGCAATTTATCCTCTGCACAATCTTACTCATTACATATCTTCATGGCAACTGTCAGTGATCCTACTGTGTTCCCCCCTCTCTCTCTGTCTCTGCTTTTCACATTTTATTTTCTTAAAACATGCAACTTTAATTCCCTCCTTAATGTCACACAGACATGGCAATTGCTGTACCAACTGAAGACTTAAAACACACATACAGTAGCTGCGACTACGTCTGTTTTTTTTCCTCTCTCGCTTTTGTAATCACTGGTTTCCACGGCAACGGCAAGCCTCTCTGCGAGTTTCTCTATCACAGTCCAATTGCACATGACGTAGAGTTGATGTTCTATTTTTATCAGACGCAACTTTTACTGACTGTGACCTATACATTCGTCCATTAGCGGGAAGCTGTGTATCCTGCTGAGGGTTCCAGCAAGCCAGTGCTTAGCCCAAGGAGAACAGGGAACAGGGCAGAACTCAGGTCACACCACAGCTCTCCCCCTTGTTGGGACACCAGTTCACCGCAGGGCACAGGTGAGAGAAGCCCCTCAAATCTAGCTATCGTCTCTTTGTGAGGTGGGAGGAAACTACATCGCACAGAGAAGCTGTGCACAAACACAGGGAGAACGCGCAAACCCCAGCTAGACAGGCACCCTGAGCTGGAATTGAACCAAGGATCCTGCGCGGCAGCAGCACTGGCAGCAGCCCAGTTAGGAATGTTCATTACATGTATTTGTCATGAGCTACAGTACAGTACATGCACAAGATACACCATCACTGACACTCACACCGAGAGGGATCTATGGGGCTCATGTGTTTAATGCAGCTAATGCAACATACTGTAACTGATTTTTTCTTTTCATTTAGTATCATCACTCTTTTGCTTAGGAAGACTATGCACTGTTTTGTCCTTAATAATGACAGGGCGTGTTGTGTGGTTGTTAGCATTTACAGGACTGCAAACCTTTTAAAGGTTTAGTTGCACATGGCCAGTATTGCTTTTTTTAGTGCCCTAACTAAGATTTTATAGATATAATAGACCAATTACAGTCATACACAACATTTAAATGATCAGACATTAGGTGTGCAATAAGATAGTGAGAGAATTCGGCAGCACTTTTTACAATGTGTGAGAAAAAGAGGCCACAACCTGTTTGGATGTGTTGACTTTTGATTTACATTGCAGGGCATGAATAAATTGTCCATTTATCTCCTATTTCTAGCACCTGATAAAAACAAATACAGAGTGTCCGTCTGCAAGCCATTGGACAACATGTCAGTAATGAAATAAACAGATTCTCTGTTCCAAAGCAAAGCTATCACAGCCACACTCTAGTGGGAACACAGAACATAATTTTCTTAAGAACAAAACTTGATGGAGATCCCATCCCATTTTAACTGGACTCACAGTGTCACTCATAATACTTTAACAACGGAACAAGTAATAGGTTTATTCCATGCTGAAAAGAGAAGAGAGAAAACACAAAGTTTTGGATGTGAAACATTCTTCAGGTGTCAATACTGATGATACAATTATTTAACAATGATAAGCACTATAATAATAGCAATATTAATAATATTATTAAATTAAGGCACTGTGAGGTCCCACTGAAATATTAATGTACTGTATGTCGTATCTCAAGATGGTCACTGTTTTAAGTTGGTGCTAGTTGGAGTTTGTTTCATCTTGGCCATCTTGACCAAAATACTACATTCAAACTGATCTCAACTTACCCATGATTTCAAACACTAAGCCATCAACTCTGTGGAAAACTTGATGATGCATTTCTCTCACTGTCACTCCACAGTTTATGAACAAACTTCAACATGGGAAACAAACTTCAGCAGGCTGTATGGATTGCCACACAGCTTATTCTGGTTTCCTGAGACTAAAACCCCACCCTGATGAGCAATAATGACATCCTTGTCCATTCCATGCATGTCCAACTGTTTCTGGTTTAGACAGAACGGTATGAGAGCAGCTGTATTGTACAGGCTCTATTGTACTGTATTGTCACAGGTTCTGTGTACTGTATTGTCACAGGCTCAACTCAATTGTCAGGGCTGCTTTCCTCCAGCTCCCTTTTTATGATACTGATACTGTAACTAAGCATTATTAAATGATACCTATAGGAGGACTGAGTTACAGTATCAGCCCGACCACGAGTGAGAATTATGAGAGTAAAGGTGAAATGTGGAAGACTGTAAAACAGCTTAACTGCATGACTGCCAGATCACTCTCTGATCTAACTGTTGATGTCTGTTCCTTCAGATGAGACATACTGGAGCTGTTTTCCCTAAGTGCTGTCACAAACACACACCCTTAATCATCAAGTCTTTTTATATGTAACACTTTTTCTATGTAATACTTCCTACACATTAATTTATTTACTTTTTCTGCATTGCTATGTTTGTTGTCAATCAATTTGACGTGTGCGTACTGTATACACACAGAATAAAAACATGAGGTTCACAACAAAAACAAAGACCAGGCATGACAATTATTAACTCCAGACTGTTTCTTGTTTGTTTAGCAACTTTGGAACTTTCTTGATTTTGTATTTTGTCTGTGCTAAAAAACAGAAGACATTGTTTTTCTTTCTCTCCCATTCAGCTCAATGTGTTGTTACTTTTGGCAGCTGCTGAGCAAGAAATGTCCAATGGGGACAACAGAAGCAGTGTTTTAATGCATAATATATGAGGAATCCATCTAGCATTAAAGATGAAGGAAGAGGATAATGAAAAACAATTTTCCTTTTTGTAGACTTTGTGCAGTTTTTGAGATGTAGCAGTGGCTCCCCCGTCTGTCAGAACTTGTTGATTTGTAATCTAGCCAACAGGAGGTTTCGGGTTAGGTGCCCTTATTCACTGCCATTAAATGTATCACCTTGCTTTTCCCAGTGCTATTTCAGATGAGCTAGACTCCCTTCATTAGTCCTCCTTCAGGAGGACTGCTCGTTTGTTTGTTTTTCCACCTAAAGTTTAGAAACAAAGTAGGATATTTCCTTATTTATAATTGGATTTCTTTAGGGCATTTGAAGACTCAGCTCAGTAAACAGTGATTTCAAGTTCTCCATCCTCTGATTTTCTACAGTGTAAGAGATTTTGTAAATGGCAGAAGAGGTGGGCGTTGAGCTTATTCTGACCATGGTCTGAAATACACGTCTAGTTTGTGTTTATGTTCTTTGTTATATACTTTCTAGATGGATGTATGTTTTCTTATATGAAACTGTTTCTTATGCATGGAGTTTTTCTCCCAGGTCGTCATGCCTACAGGATGGTTATTAAGTTAATTAAGATATTAAATAACCCTCGATCAGAGTGACCTTTGAATTTCTCAAAAATTTTGTGAACAAATACAATTTGTTCTTCTACCAGGCAATTGAAAGAATTTATAACCTTCCTATATAACAGAGTAGACTGACTGACGGCCTGGGAAGCTCCAGAAATCATGGAAAATTTGGAAAGTGAGTGGAGGAGCTTCTAACCGCCAAAGCAAGCTGGTTATGGTTTCTACACTAAGCAGGAGGGTTTCATTTTCTTCCCTTTGGAACCAGTGATTTCAACCATGTCTGTAGCTCAAAGCATCTGCCGTCTGTTCAAAGCACAGGCACTGACAGGCAGAGCCAGTGATTGGCAGCGAGGGGTCTTTTCATACCGAAGCGCTAATTAAAGTGGAACAGCAGCACACGTGCGGATTGTCACTTCCATTGTTGTCGACCCTTTCTTCTGGCATTTTCTTTCATCAAGGTAGTGAGCAAGCTCAGACATGCGGCATTTCAGGGTAGTGAGACAAGTGATTAAAAACCACCATAAATTACCCCAAATAAATTCAACTGCCTAGAATGCTTTCAGAGGTTGTCAATTAGAAGATCTCTGCAAACTCTGTGTGTGATTGATAGCTTCCACAGAGCTTTGTTGCTCAAACAGTGTGCATCTTTCCAGTGAAGTATCTTTTATTAAGCATGTGGCACTGTCAATTTGTAACAGTTTTGAAACCTCTTCTGTAGTTGCTAAACCCCTCATTGTTCTGAAAGGCCCAGACACACAGCATAAAGCCCAGACAGCACAGAGTGGCCACACCACAGTAGATATAACTCCCATTGCCAAGGGCTTCATTTCAGCCCGTTGCCAGACCTACATAATACATTTGTTTTTAGTTTCTGAAAAATGGGTAATCATACTTGAAACACATAACCTTCAAAGTTAATATCTGGGTAAACTGCCATTTTAATGTACTGTACCACATATAAAACAAAGGGGTTTACCAGGACTAGGGTTGAGGATAATTACTTTAAAGCAAGTGTCTGTATTTTTACTGAAGTAAACCAGGTCTGATACATGTCTTAATGAATCTTCTCCTTTTGTGGGTGAGAGCTAATCAAATTTACAGCTATTATTATACAGCATTCACTGCCAAACAAGAACAGCAACAAACTAATTGATGAGTTACAATGGACAGTTACTGTAGATTGAACCACACAAACATATGGAACAAACAACCAAATATTGTTCAGAGGAGTTGAGAGTTCATATACACAAAACAAAAAAGTCATAGTTACTGTATACTTCCTTTTAGGATTTCTGTTTTGATTGTATTCCCGGTCACATTCTTTAGGAGGGAAGACAGATGGTGCTTTTACGAGACCCTTATTGATTTCCTTTGTCAGGTGAGAGCTAACAGCACAAATCTCCCTGAAAAATGTAATCCTGATGAAGTAGCAGTTTACTGGACAAGCTGGGGCTCTGTCCTCACATTTACAACACCAGTTCTCTCTGCTGACTCACTTTAGTATCAGCACAGTGGAGTTGTGACTGAGATCCTCATCATTCTGACGGGTCGTAAAATTCATTCACAACCAGCTTCTAATGGCTTGTCTGTGAGGAAAGGTCAGTAGGCCAGCCCTGAAAAATGACCTCTACCTAGATAGACAAGAGGGAAAAAAACTTCAACTGGAGATCATCGGGTATGGAGAAAAAAGTATTTTTAATAATCCATGCAAACAAATTGCTGCAGCGCTGTGGTTCCAGAAATGTTACAGATTACATGCAAATAGCCTGCAGGATGTCCTCAGGCCCCCGTTGTTTTTTTCTGTGGAGTTCCTGTGGGTTCTTCTCTGTGGGTTTCTTAGAGTCTGGCAGCAGGTCTGCTTTGCTAAAGGGACTGCATTATGCTGCAGATTTTAGTCTACTTGGATCTTTCTAGAAATTAATCTGTGTTTTCTTTACATCAAGAAGCCATTAAACAAGCACGGTAAGCTATTTGGACACTCTCCTTTGTAACTCCTTGTTTTCGTTTGCAAAGAACATGCTGAGTCAGAAAAGTTGCTACAGTAATTGTCAGAAATGAAGAGAACATTGACTGCCGCCGGAGCACCTCAAATTCATTTGGTTGCTGCCAAAAAAGGAAAGGAGCCCCAGAGTATAGAAGTATAGTATAGGATAGTTTCTTCATTTCTGATAGTTCTTCATGCATATAGTATCAATCTCTTGAATTATATTGGGGTTTTTTATTGATTCAATGCTATTAAGTGAGTCAGAATTATAAAGAGAAAGCAAATTTAAGATACAGTATACAACCATGCAATTAATAACGATCATCTATCATCAGAAAGCGTATTTTTCCCTGTCAGGGTCTAACCTGGAATCACAGGGCAAAATATGGCAATGAATGAAATCTTAGATACTGTAGGATATCAGTGTATCACAGGACAGACATGGACAAACAGAAACATCAATATACCTGGTCAACATATCTTTGGAAGCTGGGAGGAAGCCAGGGCACCTGGAAAAAACCCACATGAACACAGTGAGACCTTCAAAGCTCCATACAAAAGGTCAATCTGGAATTGAACCCAGGGGCTCAAGAGTTGTGAGGTAGCAGTACTATTCATCACACCACTATACCATTCTAATACAAGTACCAGTTATACAATTCTGTATTGCTACAATTGTATTACTGTATTTTACTGTCAACTATTGTCTAATCAAAAACTGCAATTTGTTGCTGAGTAGCTTTGTGGTTTCTATTTGATTGATTTTTCAAAATAGTGATACACTATTAGGGTTAGGGTTAGATACACTATTAGCACAAAAAATGCCTGAACATATAATTTCTACCCAAGTGAAATGAAGTGCAATTATTCCTATATATTATTTGCAGTCTAGTTGATTTTATCTTAAATAAAAGCCTTGGTTAAATTCAACATGTCTTCATTATGTAAACCTGCTGAGATTATCTACTCTTTTGAAAACTATGGGTTACCATTTACATACACTTGACAATTTGATGAGGTTGCAGATATAGTATTTTAGAATCAGGATTTGTTTGATTTCAGGTTTTCATTTTCACAAAGATGTAGCCATTCAAACACAGAAGAAAGAAAACCACAACATACACTTAGCACAGAGTGCTTGTGAGTTTAAGTGAGGAGAAATGCAAGACTAGCAAAGCATTTCACTGGCTCTGTCAGGTTCTAAACTGCTCCTGCTGTTCTGTCTGGGGGCTTTCTTGAGCACAACAGAAGACTTTCACATCCAGGAGTGAGGGGGCGGGTTTGGTTGGCTGATAAAATGCCAAGGCTTTTAATCAAAGTGACCTTAAATGTCTGGGAAATTCAATCTTGATAACACGGTTAACGTGTAGTGCTTGAGATACTGAAAGCCTTTATCTCCATGAAAAATGAAAAGCATGGCAATAACATAGCACATTCCTTCTGGAAAATTAGATTTGTGTCTAAAATTCTAAAATATTAAGAAAAAATAAAAGTTATATAGGCAACTTGTACTATACCTTTATCTTATAAATATATTATTCTCCATTGTATTGTTTTTATTTCTTTATTGTGTATTTATTAAAAAAATAATTGATCTAAGGCTCTTATCCAGCCATTTCCTAAGTATCAGATTCAATGTGGATGGGTAGCCTTTAATACTCCTACAACTCTTTAGGTGAAGAAGTGTCTCCTCTTGGCTTCTCTCAAGCATGTATCAACATTGTTCCTCCTTGTGCCATCTGATACATGGTTCACTTTTCATTCTGAAGAAATCTGCAAGGATAGCTTTTTCGGTTGCTTTGAGGATTTTGAATACTTGTGTCATGTCCCCTCGTAGTTGTCTCTCTTTAAGAATAAAATGGTTCAGTTCCTTTAGACTGTCAGTGTACGACATTCCCTTAAGCCCTGGAGTGTATCTGGGTGCTCGTCTCTGGATTCCAGAGCAGCAGTATTGGTTCTATTCCAAGGTGATCAAAGGTGTGCACAATATCTAAATAAGGTCTTACATATACAATTTTAGCATTAACATCACTTGATTTGATTTCTACTCTTTTATCTACAGTATACTGTATATACGAAACATTGCTTTATTTTAATTTTTTTTCCCATATTAATAGAAAAGCCCTGATTCGGAGTGTTAAGTGTTAAATAACAATTTGTCAACCCGTCACAGATTCGATTTTTTCCACAGGGTTACAATACTCTTGAACATGTATCCAGTAAATTAAATATTTATCAGGGGAATTTTTGCAAGCAGAGACCCCTGCAGTTCAAAAGCAGAACGTATATAGTATGATTCCTCTGAAGAGCAAACACAGTAATGGAGTTGCTACATTTTCTTGCTGCTGGTAATGTTGCTGAGCTACAGGGAAAATCCCTCTCTTTAATGGAGGCTGTCAGAGCAAGGTTACCATTAAAGAGTCATGGCACTGAACAGTTTCTGTCATTGCAATCTTTACAGTGTGCTTAATGAGACAAATTTCAAAAGAAATGCTTTTAGTAGTGTTGAAAATGCCTGAGTCTGGTACCTAATTTGATTCTTACTTAATTTTACGCCTGAAGAGGTGTAATTAGTGTTTTTAAAGATCAATATTATGCTGAGACACTCTTTCTTTAGCTGTTTGAGGAGGGGGGGGATTGCTTTGGCTATGCATATTATTTTCTTTGATCTTTTCTTTTCACATAACAAAAGGCTTCATTTTCCACAATGGCCTTGAATTCATGGTGCTTTGTCTAACTGATCTTTAAATTTTATTTTGATGAAAGGAAAGAAAATAGGGAGTACCAAAACAGACAATAAAATATCAGCTGCCAAATGAGATAGAAGGACCACATGATCTCCTCTCATTTAGAATCCTTTTTTTATATTTTTATGTGCTTTTTATATTCTTACTGTACTGTATGTCCAGTTGTGTTTTTGTTGACCTTTGATCAAGGACTTCAGAAATGCCCCTTTCTGGTCACTTATCAGCATCACTGTTTGATCTCAGCAAATAGTAGATACAGTATATAGGAATAAGTTGTCGTTTGTTGGTGTTATGATTTTGCAGATGGGGCAGTGAAAGCGGGTAATATGAAGAGCTTAAGCAGGAACAGCAGACGTGTGCCTGAGTTTAGCTAAGCAGCCCGGGTTCCCTCTTCCACAGATACATGAGGACAAGAAGATGACTATTACCAGTCGGCAGTCCTTCAATGTCCTAGCAGTGATTTTTCTTCTGCTCTCGACAGCAGGTAAGTTATCTGCTTTACATGAACAGCTGAATTTAATTCTGTTTCCTCCTTAAATTAATTTCATGGTTATACGGTACCTATTTGCTGCAAGATGGGAGGTATGTACAGTACAGTATGAAAATCTATGTGTCCACTCACTGACTGCTAGTCAATCCGCTGATGACAAGTTGTAACTCTTAGAAGTGGTCTGTTTGCTGATCATGAGAGAAAAGAATAAAAGTTCAGCTGATATTATTTCTCCTGCAAAGAGCAGGGAAAATCCCACAGACCCTACCCTGGAGTGACACTGTGTTTTCTGATCTCATTTCAGCTAAGAAATGTAATTGTAATTGTAATTGCTTATTTAGTCAATTTACTTTAAAACTGTGTATTTAAAGCTGACGTTCTCTTCGCGTTGAGGTTCCAGCAGGGAGCTGTGTCAGCATGTGTTGGCTGCAAAGGAGCAAGTAAAGGTTACTTGTTCCTATTATCTTCACTTGGATGACGTGAAGGTATTAAAGCTTTAGGACCGTGGCTCTCCAAGATGAGGACTAACCATTATTTCAATAAAGATGTGCCCTGTAAATTGTTCAGTAATTTGGAATATCTTTAAATAGTTTTGCTGACCAGTTCTACACAGAACTGCAGCTGAGTTCATCAAAGCACTCTGGAGAGAATTTCCTCTTCTTCTATTGCTTCTGTGTGGTCTACATGAATACCCCCCCTGGGGTTCCAAAATTTGCTGTCTTAGGGGGGAATCAATGTGAAATCAAACCCACATTAATGAAAGGGTCAGCATGCTGTATCATTAAATTGTGAATTCTGAGAAGACTTCACATATTTTACTTACTAACTATCCGGTCAAGGTCTGGAATAATACTCATTGTAAAATGTATCCATAGCCATTTTTGATCCAGAAATAATAAGATACTATACAAAACACAGATTTTTTCCAATTTGTAATATCTTTGTGATACTTATAATGCTGACACCTGAATCCCCTATAGTGTTAGAAAATCTTGATATGTAGGAATTTAGCAAGTACAATGAAATAGCTTTTAATAGTACATGAACCACACTGAGTACAACAACAGAAAGAAGTCTTCCTGTGGAAAGCAGGTCAAATTAAGAAACATGCTCCTTGTGAGATAGACAAATACTGTAGGTCAAACTTTTCAGTTTTCCATACATGATACAACAGGCACTGCTTTCAGACTGTCCACTCACATTATGCTATAAAGTAGTGCTCCATTAGATTATGAGGCCTCAGGGAAGATAGGTTGGATCACCAACAAGACCTTATAAATTCATTGGCTGCACTTTAAAACAGAATCAAAATCAGCAGTTTTTTTTCCATTGTTCTTTTTGACCTTTTAAGTTGCAGACGATCTCTCTGTCCCTCGCAGTTGGGGAGAAAAAAGGACAGACCACGAATTGCGCTTTTGAGCTGAGAACTGATTCTGTTTTACCGAAGAATGTGTTTTACTGTCAGGTGTTTTGCAACTTACAATTCGTATTGCTCTCTCAGCACATCATTAAGCTTCAAAGACCCTCTGGCAGTAAGAACTGTTTATGACTGTGCATGTTAATCCATAGTGGGATCCCTGCTTCTTCTTAGACCTGGCAGGCAACAGGTCTAACAGGTAATGCAGTATATCAATGGCTGATTAGTCACTAAATCAGTGACCAAGGGCAGACAATAGATTTAAACACAATCAGGTGTTGCCATTTATACTGAGTGGCTTGAAAAAGGGCCTGAGCGCTTTTGCAAAGCCGAATGGGAGAAAAATAGCACCACCTGACTATGCAAAATTGATAGACATTTTTCCAAAAAGGACTTAACGATTGTAATTGATTATATTAATTCAGGGTAGTGAGTTCTTATGCAATCAACACGTTTTAGGTTTTATTTTTGTTTGTAGATATGGTGATATTGAATTTATTTGACCTGTTTTCAGTTTGAGCACTAAAATACTGATTTTAAAATTATGTATACCTTAACTGTACAGTAATTCAGTACATTAATTCAACAGCATATGACATAATTGAAAATAGTGAATGCTTTTATTAGGCTCTGTATGTTACTCAAACGCAATTTACGCAAAACCTTAATTAGCATTCTGCACTGTTACTGTATAACATCTGTGATTTACTTTGGGTGAAAAGAAACCAAGCTTGTCATTTGATAATCTTCATAAGTCCTAATTATAGATAAAACTAACCTCATTTGACAAATAATACACAATAAATCTACTTTGTCATTGTATACAGTATTTAAAATAATCATTCTATATCTGTGTACAAAAAGTACAGTAAGGGCACCCTTACTATAGTTCTACCATTTCACTAAAATGGTACATTCTGTACTGTGGAATCATGTGCACCAAAACATGTAAGGCAACTCACAACTGGCAACCCGTTGAACCTCAGCCGGTGTGAGCCTGGCCAGTACCTGGTTGAGAGACCTCCTGGGAAAACTAAGATTGCTGCTGGAAGTAGGTGTTAGTGGGGCCAGTAGGGGCACACACCCTGCAGTCTGTGTGGTCCTTATGCCCCAGTATAGCGATAGGGACACTATAATTTAAAATGGTGCCATCCTTCGGATAGACGTACTGTATAACTGAGGTCCTGAGTCTCTGAGGTCATTAAAAATTTGGCGTCCTGGCCAAATTTCCCATTGGTCTTTACCAATCATGGCCTCCTAATAATCCTCATCTATGAACTCGCTTCATCACTCTGTTCTCCTCCCCGCTGATAGCTAGTGTGTGGTGAATGTACTGTGCGCATCAACCAGGTGGGGGCTGCAAATTATTATTATTATTATTATTATTATTATTATTATTGTTGTTGTTGTTGTTGTCACATGCTTATTTGATAAACTAATTTCAACCTGAATATAAAATTTCAAATTTGTTGGTTTGTTCAGGTGTGTGGTAACACATCATGTGCAGATCAAAAGAAATGTGTGACATGATTAAGCTACTCAGTCAGATTGCTTTTGTTAATGCCTTGCTTGTAGATGTGTCTTTGGGTTGTTACTGCACCGATGGACCCTGATGGATGGAACTCTTTCCTTTAGCCTTTCTATGGTCTTTTCACTTTTATGGTGTTGTCATGTGCTGTTATTATAACCTACTTGTTTCTTTCTCTGTCTTTTGTTATTTTGAGCATACACTTTTTCAAGCTTCTTGGGTTTTCAGTGGTTTCTCTAGGAGCAGTGTCTCTTGTACTCCAAGTTTAAAATGCATATATTGATGCATGTGAGACACATTTGTTAAAGACCTTTTTTTAAGGCAAAAAAGCATTCACCTCTAAAGATCCATACTAAATTTTCAAGACAACACTTATTACATTCTATATTGTCATTTTTCCTATGCTATATACAGTACTGTCCACGTGAACCCAAGACCGCTACAGTATATAGTACAGCAGGTACAGTATATCTACCTTTGATGATTTTAACGACTTCAAATACATTTAATTGTTCATGACTGAAGTTGGTCACTTTGATTTCCTTGCATATAATTGTTCATGACTATTGGTCTGAAGCTGTTCATTTTGATTTCCTTCCATATAATTGTTCATGAACATTAGTCTGAAGCTGGTCACTTTGATTTCCTTGCAAAGGGTATATTTGATAAACCACCCTTCAGATTTCTGTAGATTCTCTGGAATTGTAATTCTTTCAGGTTTACTGCAATAGTGAGTACTCAGCAGTGTACATTTTGCATCTTTAGCTCAGTAGGCACAAGTACAGTGTTATTTACATTTCAAATAATATGCTGGCAGTGTTTTCGACTGATTTGTACTGTCATGTGATTTAATCAAAATGTCAGGTGCTCGATATTTGAGTTGGGTGTGAATTGCCAAAATGAACCGATTAAGAATGTCCTCTAAATGGGCATTCAGAAAGCCAAGATTGTAATTAACTCAAGAACTGTAAAAGATAAAATCACGTTCTGCATCAGTAATTATCCTCTGGCTGCTATTAGCATAATATAATCTATATAAGACGTGCTCTGCTCCAACTATTGGCAGCCTAGTTCACAAAAACCAGAAAAACAGCCCCACAGTGGGAAAGGACCAATACTAGAAGGCAGAGGGTCACTACACAGGCCCGAGTGAGTTACTTCATCTGCCCAATCCATCTGATTAATAATTTTCAGACTGCAGTAGTTATAGAACAAGACATTCCTGGAAAAAAGCACCTGTGCACAAACGATCGTGGCTTTCTGTTTGCACGAGAATGATCTGAATGATTGGGGTCTATTCACAGGTTAATGTTGACAGCTGAGAGATAATCTTCTGCGGGCTACAGAACATCTGAGGTGGTGAGAGAGAGAGAGGGAGAGGGCTAAAGTGTTTAATTCACCAGGGCATGGACCTTGACTAATCTGATGGAAGACGACGTGTGGAGAAGCCTTAGTGACCCATTGTTCTGACTGTTGTGATGCTTTCGACATGAATCAACCAGTGGGGCAGTGGAAGTGTGATGATGCAGAGATGAATCAATACTATTCAGTGATATATTGACAAAGTTCTAACTTTGCAGGACAATTGGCAAGGAAATTGATTGTTGAAGATTTACTGTAGCCATCTTTTTACCCTGACTAAACAGATAAAGTTTTACTCCTGATCTAAAAGCTATAAAATAATTAACATTTCTCAAATTAGGATTGAGTTCCAGAGATGTGGAGCAGGGCAGCTGAAAGCATACACCATGTCTGTACCTATAGGAAAGTACTATTAAAAGGTGTGTCTTAGCAGAACATGAAACCCTGCTTGGTAGATATGGAGTAATAAGAGATGCTAAGTATTGTAGGGATTTTAATTGTAGTGTAGTAAAAGTTAAGAGTAAAGTTTTGAACTGAATGTGCTGGGTAATAGAGAGCCAGTGAAGATGTGTTTGAATTAGAGTGATGTGGGCAATTTGCCTTGAATGTATTAGTCAAGCAGCAACTGGACTTTTTTTAGGGAACAGGTAGGGAGACCACTGTCTATTAGGCTATTACGGTCATCTAGCTGAGATGTGATGAAGGCATGAAGCAGGGTTATTGCAGCAGTGCAATCAAGAAAAGACTTGGGCAGTTTTTCTGAGGTGCAAGTAAGAGACTTTATAGATGGCTTTGATGGAGGTGCATCAAGCTAAGGATCAAACGACTCCACAGTTTCTCATAGTAAGGTGTACTTTTCCCAAGGCTACGGTTCCCAAGTTGTATGGAATTTAGTCAATGGGAAGTATCATCCCTGGGATTTATGCACACTACCTCAGTTTTTGTCATATTTAAATAGTGGAAGTTTGAGCTCAACCAGGCCTGAATCCTAATGACTTTTTCAAAATTTGACAGTTTCACATGATAGAGATGTTGCACAGAGGATTGTATGAGACAGAAATGTAAACTTAATGTTATCACCATTAAAATGAAAAAGACACCTTTTTGCCAATAAAACAGCCTTATGGAAATAAACTGTTAAAAACAGAACGCGTCCCAGGAAAGAGTCTTGGGAGACATTGAAAGGCTAAAAGAACTGATCCTTTTTAATCCTCTACCAAAGAGACGACAAAGTGACCTATTTCAAATTTTCATAATCCTCAAAGGTATTGAAAAAAGCCAAGCCAGTGACCTTCTTGAGAAATTTCACAGGTAAAACACAAGCAGTGGAGAGCAGGAGGAACATCCTTACGCAAAAGGTTTGTGGGAGTGTGGAACCCTTTATCCATCCATGTTGTTGAATGCAAAGGACATATTTGAATTCAAGAAATGGATGGATGAAATCATCAAATCAGATACTGTAGCTCTTATCTGCTTAACCTGGATTGATTGATTAAATACAGTAGCTACTTGTTTATACAGTAATTATTCCTCTGTTTGTAAGAAGAGATTTTGAACAACGATTTTTCCAGGGGCTGTGTGTGCATGTTAGTGTTCTGGGAGGTCATACAGTAACTTTGTAACATTTTTATTTTGACAGTATGTTTCATTTCATACTGGAAAGTATCATTAATCATTAATCTGTATTTTTCATCATATCTTACAGATCCATATTTAAAATATGTTCCATTTTCTTTGTGCATCAGTGCCCTCCAAATTTTAATTCACGATGAAAAAAGGAAACAATACATTATGTCGCAAAATGAGTTACAGATAATGTCACACACAAATAAATCCTATATTGTAGTCATACTGTAATAGCAGTACACAATTTGAAGTCCAGAAAAGAAGAAGATCACATAATCAAGTATAAAATACCACAAAAACAGATTTGCAACAACATTCTGTTCTTTGGAAGAGAAATAAAAGCCTCCAAAATTGTATAGAAGCCAAAAGGTTTCCTGTTCCCCCAGGATGTACAAGAAGGTAAACAAGGCATTCAACAGTAGCATGCATCACCGTGGTCTACATCAGACAGCTCTCTGAAGACTGCAGGCAAATGGTCATGAAAACAGATAAATCTATAAATTGATCTTTTGAGACATGTTTATCTGCCTTATGTTTGGAAGAAAAGTGGTGAAACCCTTAGTGAGAAATCATTCATGCCCATTGTGAAAAATCTGTGGATGTCTATTTTGGTTATGGCTGTTAAGACAGGGGAAATCATGAACTCTAACACATCCCAGGGCATTTTGGACTAACACATGGTTCTCTTTAGAAAGAAGTTCGAGCTTGGCTGAAAATGGACATTCCAGCGTGGTGATATTCCAAAGCATAAATACAAATTGACAATTAACTGGTTTGTTGCTCACTAATTAAATGTTCTCAAACGGTCTTTTCAATCTCCAGACCTCAATCCAATTGAACATGATGGCAGTTCACTAATAGACACCAAAAGATCTCAGGGACCGTAAAGTTCAAAATAGTTTCTTCTGTGTCCAGTCAGCGTATTGCCTGCCTGAGGAGGATTTATAAATATTAAATACAGGGGTATGAATTAATGTGACCCTTGTGTTTTCTCAGCTTGAATTATTTATGACAAAAATGATTTTGCTATGTGCAATGTTATTAACATAAAACATTAGTATAATTCTTAAGCAGTAAACATTCTGTACATCTGTTATTTCATATATTTCATATCATACTGATGTTTATTTCTTTTTTCATGAGTAAATTTGAGGGGCACTATAATTCCATCATCAGATATTCCTGAGTTATAGAATTAATCCCATTAATTTTCAAACCGTTTACCTTCCAAAGTAGTATCTTTAATTTTTTTATGTATTGCCTTGGAACTGAATCTTCATAGACACTTTTTCTCAAATTTGATTTTCTCTTTTTATTATGATTTAAGACGTACACTTCTATTAAAGTAAATGTACTTACCGTATTTTAAATAATCCAAAACCAATTGTGTGATCTGTAGAATAATGTAGTATCTACTGCATAGGATTTTTCCAATCTCCTGGCATTTTTCTTTGGTTAACACATTCTGTACATTCTTAAACTAACTACAGTGTCTTCAACAGCTCTTCATTTCCTTCCTTCAAACTGTTAATCGATAGGCCATAAACTCTAGCTGCCTTCCCATTATTCAAGTGATAGATGATGTTTCATGTTTCCCAGTAGAAAGTCGAGTTCCTCATTCCTCATTCATAATTGTGGTTTAACCTGAAACCTCTGTTGCGTGATCTGTCCTGGTACTGTCATATGGTACCTTGCATTATTTCTAATAAATGTCTTCAGCTCTCTTGACAATCAGCCCTTAGTATCTGACTGTGATCTCACCATTCAGTCCATTTTTTTTCTTTAGTTTTTGCTTTGGTTTCCTGTATTGCCTATGTTGCAGACATACAATCCTCAGCAATCTTTCCCACTGTCTTACACAGCTCAGTGTAATTCGTTTTTAGCATGTACACTGTAGTAATCAGACATTTCCAGTATATTTCTGTTCTCTGCTTCATTGGAGGATAGAATAATGTCAGCTAATGTATGTTTGCAGATAACTACAAAGAAACATGTGGAGTTTAATGCCACACTGACAATTAAAAAAACAACCTTTTTGGCTGTAGAGCATTCTTCAGATATTTTTTCTTCACATCGAAGAAGGAACCACAGAAGACAGCTGTTTTTGTATAACTTTTTTCTCTTTATCTTTCATTATTGAATTAACCTAATATCTCCTAAAATGTATATTTATATTCAGAGCATCAGAAGAAGGGGAAAAATATTCTTTCTACTTCTCATGATGGAATTAATCACCACTTCTTCCTTTTTTTCATTGTTTTTTTTTTTGTTTCTCCATAAATGTTTGCTCATATTTTACATTTTTCTAGCAATCATTTGCTACTGTACATTTTTAATTGTAAGCACCACTATATGGTACTTTTTTGTGTCAACTCTTCTGGTAGGCCCTGATGAACACTGAATTTATTTTTAATTAAGTAGGTTAAGTAGGTTAAGTAAGTTATTTTTAATACATTTCAGTAGGAATGTATTTGATTGTTTTCTATGTTTTTAGTTTTGCTGTAACAATCATTGCATTGATGTGCAATTTGCATTGGACAAGTCTATGGCCACATCCTGTGCTGACCTTGCTCAGAACTGAGACATCGTGAGTCATGTCCTTTCTGTTCATGAGTACTATATATGGTCGATCTCAATTTTTCACTTCATTGGAGCTTATCCTGGTACATAACTTAACCCCAGACAGGTTTGTGTTCTCTTCAAATTCACTTTATGAGCTTGACATGCACATACATTATATATAAATACAGTTATTTACTGTATTATGCTTATGAATATTAATAAGAATTTGCCACATTTCTTGGGAAATGCCAATACCTGAGAGATGGAATCATCTTGATTCATAATAAAATCAAAGTAATAGACTAGGTTTAAGCACTTTAATTACAGGGAAGCAGAAACCAGGGAACCCAGAGAATTCCACACAAACATGATGAGAACATTCAAACTCTGCCTGTCCTGAGTCAAACCCAAAGGCCATAGGACAGCAGTGCTAAGTTTGATGCCTATCTATCCTATTATTATTTTTATTTAAAATATGTTTCTTTAACTTTTACTCCATGTAAGATGAAAGGGGGGTGCAGTACAGTATAGTGGGTAAGTCTCTTGTCTTATACAGGAACTGATAAGTGGGTTCAGATCCCTGCTGTAGACACTGCTGATGTACCTTGGTACTGTGCTTTAACCCACTTGCTCCAGTCTTCCCCGCTGTCTAAATGGGGAATTACTGTATATTGTTGAGGGATAATCCTGGGGGGGGGGGGTCATGTGCTCTCTAGTACTCTTAGTTTAACACTACAAAATGAGCTCTGGCAACCATGATCCACTGTATCTCTAATACGGACATTACTGTACCTCATGTAGGTTAGACTCAGCCACCATACACATTTTACTCTGCTTAAAAACATGTGAAATACTAAGTTCAATGTTGGAAGGATGGCAAAACGCTCATATTCATCCGGTTTTCAGAAAAATAAGAACTAAATTCTAGTACCTGAATGTCTCACATACCTGAATATCTCATGATGTATGGTGTGATTCTTTTGTAAAGACAGGGTTGCCTTAGTGCATGATCATCTCATTTCTGTTGGCTATTCCAGCTACTCTACAAACTCTATATTCTGTAAACTCAATAAACTTTGTTCTAAACTTAAAACAAAGCTATGAATGTTCTGATATTTATCTTCTAGCTTTTGTGGTGCCTGACTGTGCCCCCCCCACACCGCCTCATCATCAGATCCTTTAACCTTCCTGTGGCTCAAACCCTCAAAAATGGCCTTATCATGACTTGACTTTTGGTACATTTTGAGCTTTAGGAGTATTTCAAGGGAGACAAGGTTCAATAAACTGTTACCAACTAATTCCTTTTACTTTGACTACGATTAGCACTCAGATGACTTTAGCCAGCCTTTAACATTAGCTGTCCACACCGCTTTATAGTGCTTGCCATTAAATTCCAGGACCAAGCGTTTTGATGAGAAAATGATTGAGAGACCGCGGGAGCAAATGCTGACTGGGATATAGGAAATTATCAGAGGAAAAAAATACAAATTGGTATGTCAAATTAGATTTTTCATGGCGGAATGTATTTAAATGCATGAGTGATTCTGAGTTATTTTTTAAAGACAATGGAAATGAAAAGTGTTCTTAGAAGAAAAGTGGGAAAGGAGAAGGTGGTGTATGCATTGCTGCAATAGACAGCCCTGCACTGATGATGCAAGGCACTACTTCAATGTGATGGGTTGCACTGGCAAATGTGTGGAAATGCTGAAAAATATGAGCATAAAACTGGTAATTCAGGGGATTTTTTTATGCTAGAGAGTTATTTATAACCATTTCACTCCACTACAAAATGCACTGTTAGATTGATGAAAGACCATTTTATCTTTACTAGTATGGTGGCACAGGGGTTAGTATAGCTGCCTCACAGCACTAGGGCCCTGGGTTCAATTGAAGACCTGGGGTGCTATCCGAGTGGATTTAGTATGTTCTCCCCATGTTCACATGAGTCTCCTCCAATTGCTCCGGTTTCCTCCCACAGTCCAGAAATATACTGGCTCTGGTATGAGTGTGTGCATGTTTGTGTGTGCCCCGCGGTGGACTGGCATCCTGTCCAGGGTGTATCCCGCCTTGTGGCTGCTGCTTGCCAGGATAGGCTCTGGCTTTCCCCTCGACCCTGAATGGAAGAAGCAGTTGTTAGAAAATGGATCGATGGATTTGTGTTACAGGTTGTGTATATTGCAAATGGTATTTGTTACTTCAAAGTGGCAGCAAGCACCAAAATGTGAAAACTGTATAAGGGTCTAATCCATTACATTTGTAAAGCATTGTAGTTGAATAAGTCCTACCACAGACTGGCAGATCTTCCACAAAACTGCCGAAAATAATAGCAATCTGTATACGGACTATGTTACTGGCTACCTCAGTAAATGCATTGAAGACGTGGTTCCCAGGATTACTGTTCGCACATATCCAAATCAGAAACCATGGGTAAATGGCGAGATACGCACCAAACTGAAAGCTAGGACAGCTGCTTTCAATTCTGGCGATATGGATAAATACAAAAAATCCAGATACGACCTCAGGAAAGCTATCAAAATAGGTAAATACAACTACAGAGTAAAATTAGAGTCATATTATCACAGCTGCAACACACGGACCATGTGGAGTGGTATACGCACCATTACAGACTACAAAACGCAACCCAGCTATATCGCACAGCAGTCTGCCTCTCTTCCTGATGAGCTAAATTCATTCTATGCTCGGTTTGAGGTCAGTAATGCAGATCCAGTCAGGAAGATTCCAGAAATCCAAGACAGAAACCCACTGATCATATCCAGAGCAGATGTGTGTAAAGTTTTTAAAAAGACCAGTCCACCCAAGGCTCCTGGCCCTGATGCCATCCCCGGCCATGTTCTGAAGGCATGTGCAGACCAGCTGGCAGATGTCTTCTCAGACATATTCAATCTCTCTCTAGCTCAGTCTATAGTTCCTTCCTTCTTTAAGAAAACCACCATTGTCCCTGTTCCTAAGAAACCCAGAGTCAGCTGCCTAAATGACTATAGCCCTGTTGCACTCACATCAGTTATCATGAAGTGCTTCGAGCGGTTGATCAAAGCATACATCACCTCCTCACTGCCTGACACCCTAGACCCACTGCAATTTGCGTATCGCTAGAACAGGTCAACAGAAGATGTTATTGCCACTGCCCTCCATGCTGCCCTCTCACACCTGGATAAGAAAGGAACATACAGTATGTGAGAATGCTGTTTGTTGATTACAGCTCAGCATTCAATACCATAGTGCCCTCAGAGCTTGTCATTAAGCTCCACTACCTGGGACTGAACACCACCCTGTGTAACTGGATCCTGGACTTCTTGATGGAACGTCAAAACAGCACGGCAGCGCCTATTCTTTCTCTGTAGGCTAAAGACGTTTGGAATGCCGTCACATATCCAGGCCAACTTCTACAGGTGCACTATTGAGAGCGTCCTGACTGGCTGCATCACTGCCTGGTATGGGAACTGCTCTGCCCGGGATCGCAAAGTACTGCAGAGGGTGGTGAAGTCAGCACAGCTCATTACCGGCTGTGAGCTACCAAACATCCAGGATATCTATTCAGCTAGATGTCTGAAGAAGGCCAGGTCCATTCTCAAGGACCCCAGTCATCCCAGTCACAAACTGCTTTCCCTCCTACCATCCGGTAAACAGTACCGAAGCATTCGATCCAGGTCTAAAATACTACAGAACAGCTTCTACCTCCAGGCAATAAGACTGCTAAATAGCCAACCTGCAGCTCCTTTAGCAAATCACCTGTAATGGCTACATGGACACACAGTTTTCACTGTATTCAGCATAACTGCACTACTTGTATATATTGCACACACCATGGACACATAGCAGCTCTACTCATCTTGAGTTTTATTCAATTTCTATTACATCTATTATTATGTAACCTTATTTTCGTAACCTCAATTTTGTGATTTTTGTGATTTTTGTGAGCTCGCAGAAAAGACATTTCATTGCCAGCAACTACAGCTGTACGCTGTATTGTTGTGCATTTGATATATATACTTTGATTTGATTTGATTTGATTTTGATTTAGTGGTATGAAGTAAACATGCAAGGGCATAAAAGAGGGCATTACAGATGAAAGGACATTATTCTGGTCAGCTTGCTTGTACATTTGTATGTAGAACGTATATACAAATGTACAAGAAGAACATAGTATAGAAATGTACAAGAAGAACATAGTATAGAAAACATAGTATTAATAGACTGGTGTCCTGTCCAGGGAATATCCTGCCTTGCACCCATTGCTTGCCAGGAAAGGCCCTGGCTCCTCCATGATCCTGTGTTGGATAAAGTGGCTAGAAAATGCATGGATGTTCCTGTTACTAACAGGTACCTTCTGTGAGAATAAATCATACTATAATCAGTAAAAAGTGAAGTAACATAAGAGGCAAAATTATTAAATTATACTGAGAAACCACATAATGTCACATGAACGTCTTCCACATTCACTGTACTGTATTATGATCAAGTGGATCAATATGCTCAAGTGCTATGTTTTAATGTTAGCACATAACTGCCTGCATTTACATCTGGGAATCACTGAGATAGACAAGGAACTGACGTACTTTAAAAAAGTCTGGATTTGCTTCCTGCAGCGGTTTAGTCCCAATATGAAGATTACAGTTCTTCAGCGAACTCATGTGGGTATATTTCTATTATGTCCACTTATCCAGCTCACATCTCTGAAAAATGTAATATATATGCAAATGAAAAAAGAAGTATTCTAGATATTGATTTTTACAGAACAGCTAAACAAGAATGATGAACATACTTCGTGAACTCAGAGCCAGATAAGTTTATCAGCATGTATTTTCATTCAAGGAAAAAGGAAAACAACATTTCAAAATGCTCTTTGGCGGCTCACCTCACAAATTAACTTCCTGCTAGAATAGATCAACCATTGATCGGAAAGCAGGGCATTTCTCCTGACTATTAATCTCATATACTGTAGCACACTTTCAAATAGCACAATAGCAGCATTCTGTTTACAAGACCTTGAATGCAATTATCTCTCTTTTTGCTCTGTATTTGTGTGGAAAAAAGAAATAATATTCAGAGATTTTTTTTTAGTTTTCCCTCTTGTTAAGAAAATCTGCATGAATAGCTTTAGGTACAGTACATAAATCCAATCCTTTCATGTATCAAACTCCTTCATAGTATCTACTTTACTGAAATCAGTTAGTAAGAAGATATGGGAAACTTTTCTTTATGAAAGAAAAGTAAAGGAAAAAGAACTTCAATTTAAGCCATATCAAGCATATTCCTGAGGGTCAGCATTTTCTTCAGCTATTTGTCAGTTTTTGTATAAAATCATAAAGGGGTAGAACTGCTTGCAGAAATGTGTGGTATTCTATCACATGGCTTGGTAAATAATTATCCTGTTAAAATTATCTCTTGCAAGTCAGGAACACGTTGGATCTGATTAGCAAGATACTACATATTCATTTCAGAAACAAAAATTCATAGCATGTTCTAAGGAGCCAAAAAAATAATAAGTGCAGACATCTGTGTGCAGCTCTTTCATTATTAGAGCTGACTTTCTGCTATATCAACCTTTTGACTTGCAGTGAATAAAATTTCCATTTCAACACTTCCTCCATTTTATTCCAAACCCTCTCTGATATCAACTACAATTCTCCAAAGAGAAAACTATAAACCATGCCGTATGCTTGGTTCTGTGTATGGGAGAACAAAATTATTCATTAGGCATACTATACTAATTAACACCATGAGGTATGTTTTGAAAAATATACAAAATACATCTCCCATGTTACTCACCTTCATCAAAAGAAGCCATCAGGTCCTGCTTGGAAAAATCTTATTATGCTGCTGAAGGCAAAAATCTAATTTACACCGTATACACATCGAAGGACAAACACTTTGCCCTTAATAACAAAAGAGTGAGGGGACCTAGAGTTAGACAATTTGTTTTAAAATATGATGTTGAGGCATGTAGAGACATAAAGCAGCTTTCTCTCTTCTAATATACCATCAAATGTATATTAATCTGTATTTACCTCTGTAGCTGTTTTATAACCTCAAATGCCTGCCATACTGATGAAAATCCTGTGACATACAATATGACATCACAGGCTTTTCCTTTACTAATAGGCTTCAGACCAATGAGCATGGGTAGCTAGAGCTGTCAAAGATCTGGATTTGCAAAATGTGTTCCACAACACCCATATCCCTCTCTACAATCTTTATGCAGTTCTAAGCAAATTTTGCATTTGACTAGAAGAAATAGTCAAACGTCTTATCACTGTCAAAAGATGTGACCATAAGCCTATACCATCATTCAGGACTTTGATTCACCAGATCTACAATTGCTCTTTGATGAATCACTAGTCTAAAACATTTCAATATAGATACTGTAGATGTGCAAATAGTTGCATCGTATTAAGCACACCTGTAATGTGATTGACCCATGACAAACTTTATTTTTAATATAGCCACATTTGTTGAATACATTGGAAACAGAACTAGTCCTAATTCATGTATACCAAGTATTTGTCCTATCAGACGGAGGCCAAACAATGTGACACCTTTCTCTAAAACCTATAGAACAGGCCCAAGCGCTCATCAAACTAGTCAAGTGCCCAATCTAATGTTCTGCAGAGGATTTGATTTTTGCTCTGTGTTAGCAAAGAATGCTATCAGAGGACAAATCTGTAGCTGTGATGTGTACCTCAGAGTTATGATGTGCTGTATTATAATGAGTCTTTAATAATAGTCTATCTCCTGAGGGCACTTGGAGACTAACAGTGAGTAGTTCCTAAGAGCCTAGGTCTTTGTGTGCAGCTGCAATGGGATATACTGTACAATTAAAGGTAATGTACACCCTGGCAGATGCATGCCCATCTGCTTGGAGCCTTACATTTTGAGAGACAGTGTGTGTTTTAAGTCAAGGAAAGGGATGTTTCTTTTTAAATGGGATTCACAAAATGCGGATGATTTAATCATGATGATTTAATTTCTGTTGTTAATATCGGCTTTATGCAGGCATAATATTTTAAAAGAATGCTCTTTTGTTGCTACTCATTTCCCGGCTGAAGTTACAAATTCCTAGAGAAACCTTAGTGTGATTAAGTGGTCCATTCTCCTACCATTGAGGGTTGAACAGAGGGATTGTCCTTCCAAGCAAATTAATTTTCCTGAACCATGTAATTACGGAGGAGAAATGTCTTGACCTTCAAAGATCACTCCCACTCAACCACAGTGACCAGAGCAGAGATGGAAGTGAAGGATAGGGAGACACTGTAGCTAAAGCAAGAGTGAGACTGTAGTGCTGTGAGTTGTTTGATTTTAAGTCTGTAAGTTGCTTAGCTGCCCGGTATGTTATAGAGGGTCTTTGTCAAGAAGTTCAGTCAGAATCTCAAAAAGGATCTTAGGCTTTCTTTTTGTTTTTGATTTGGTGGATTTTGGGTTTTCCTGTAAATAAAAGCAATGTTTTTGAACCTTAAGGTTGTGTATACAGCATGTGTATCTGTTCTACCTATTTTAAAGATCCTGTTACTGCCCACTCAGCGGGCCATCTAAAGCACCTTAATTTAAAGTAAGGATTAAGCTGTGAACAGTGAAGATCTCTTTGCAACCTGAACTCACCCCTAACCCAGGATTTGCAAAGCTTTTGCTATTCAAAAGTGGCAGAACAAAGGTGTTCTGGTATCTGGAGTGATAGCCCTAAAACATAAGGGATATTTCTACTGTTATTTGGATGAGGACAGCTTTCTCATTTCTGGAGTGCAGCTAGAGACACCTAGGCAGATTCATGATGTTTTTTGTTTTTCAGTTGTGAGGCTGTTTCTTTTTGGTAATACAGTGTTAAATTAATTCAAGAGAAAAGCTCCTTGCAGAGATATGTTGATGCATATGAAGACAGGAGGGTTGCAGCAAGTTGAGTCATTGGTCTGAATGATAAAGATATTAACAATACATGCAGCAGAGGACTTTAAAACATATTTTAGTGCATTACTTTAATATGGTAAAGAGAAACAAAAGCCTTATTTCTTGGCAATGGCATTGACATTGTGCAGTTTAAAGTAGCAATCACGCACAAAGCCTATTTCATCAGACATTTCTGAACTAATTACAGATGATACTATTTATGATATCACACATCCTGTTCATATGAATGGACAGACTGACTTATCAACTGTTTTGATTTATTGTAGGATGATTTCCTTTTCTCTCAGGCATGCAATGAAAACAGTATACTATAAATAATACATAAATAACATGACCAGAATAGAAATAACGTGTAACTAAAATAAACACTTCAAGATATTCTTAAGGAATAATAAACTTGCGTTAACACTTTAGATTATACTCTTATGTTTCCTCAGTTCCTATAGGGATTAAGTTGATATTTTGTTATGATTTATAACTGATAACTGATATGCATGCTATAGTAGTTTATTTTGGGATTTTATTTTTCTTTTTGCTACCAGCGTGTGAAAAAATGCACAAGTACAAAACATGTCATTCAGTGAGCTGTAAAATAAACACATCTCCTGGTTGTAAATGAAATTTAGTTTCTCAGCCGAGTATGAATTGAGCATGCAACACAGACAAAAAAAACAAAAAGGAGATGTCCCTCTATAAGCATCTAAATACAAATCTGTCCGTTATACAATGCATCATAAAAGAGAGGGGCTGTTTCTGAATCCAGCAGCCTTGCTAAATCAAAAGAACTGGCTCTCTTGGAGAGCAATAGTTTTGTTGACACTTCAGAATGTTTCCGTATTTTTCTGCACCAGGGATTGTTGTAATTCTCCCAAGAGACTTCGTAGGTGTTGAGAGGGCAGTGCATGGAAGCTGGCTGTCCTTTGCTGACCCAGCGATATGGACTTATTGAATAAACAATTCTCAGCATGGTGAATAAGCTGTACAGTACATCATAGCCTGTGCATTCATTCTGCTATATGATGTTGCTGCATGTAAGAAACAAAGACATGACCCTGCTGTAGAAAGATTCATACCAATGCTGTTTTTTCCCTCTTCAAGTGGTGTTTTTGTTCCAGCGCACACATCTTATTTTCACAGTCAAGGATCAATGTCAAGAGGTTCTGATGAGTCTATAGCTTCTATCAGCAGCCCTCTGAATCACTGTAGTCTGTTATCACATGTCACACATACAGTAGCTGTAGTGAAAATATGTGACTGACTAGGGATTCAATCACACTATTCTGCACGTGGAATGATGTAAGCTACACCATTTCTGCTTTAGGTGGTGCATGTCTGAATTTGTTAGAACTGATGTAAATAATTGAAATTTTAGAAACCAGACCTCTCTCTTACAAAATGTGTCAGCAGGACATGCGAATAAAAGAAGAACTTATTAACCATCTCATTCTCATGATAGAGAATGAAAACAGGCCCGAAAGACCACACACCTGGCCCAAAATTCTTGAGTTCTGGATTCAAGATTGCCTCTTAAAAAATGTCTGGGTGTTAGTCACTTTCTGCATGTGAAAATATTTCCTTACGGCTCCGAAAATATCTGCTTTTCCACATTTTCCATCTGCATGCATGTGTGCTGACATGCATGTGAGGTGAAATAAAGGTCTTCAATCTCCAATGCTGATCAGATCTCTAAAAGTAGTCCCTCCTGTTATTTGCACTGACATATTGTAAGTACAAAGTTCAATTATCCAATTGGCTCAATTTGAAATATTCAAAGAAATGAAGATGTTTTTTCCAGTACTATAATTAAAATTCCTATTTGGATTAACTTCTAAGGTGGCACAGTAGCCAATGTGTGGTCTACAGAAAAATATCGGATTTCTGAGTGAAGAAACAGCTAAGACTGACTGAGATCATACAGATTGCTCAATTGGAGGAAAAAAAAGAAAGAAGATCCTGGACGTCTCACAGTAACTGTTTCAAAGTGTTTGTCTCTCTTGGTCTCTCTGCCTTCACTCTTCAGCTCTCTCGGCGCACTTCCGTGTCTGTGAGCCGTACTCTGACCACAAAGGCCGCTACCACTTCGGCTTCCACTGCCCTCGTCTCTCCGACAACAAGACCTACATGTTCTGCTGTCACCATAACAACACCGCCTTCAAGTACTGCTGCAACGAGACAGAGTTCCAGAACGTCATGCAGATCAACATCACGGGGAGCTCTGATGGCTTCATGCACAAGTAAGTGGAAAGTCTGGGTGAGTGACTGGAATGCCTTTGTAGACTGACCTTGCCTTTATGAATAAAATAATGCTTGCTGTGCTCAGATCACGTGGACAGTCTTTGATCCATATACTGTACCAATTAAATTCTCTCTGCGCTTGCCTTTGCCAAAGAACCTTTATTGTCCCCAAAAGGGAGGATAGTTTGCTCTGTGTTTTTTATTGGTGCTGTTGTTAATGTTGTTGTGGTTCTGACTGACTTTTTCTTCTGACTACTAAAGACCACTATCCTATGAAAGATGTCTCTCTTAACACTGCACATTGGGTAGAGTCAACATCCAACTTCTAGATGTTGAGAGTAGAGCCTTCAACCCTGTCATTTTAGAAAAGAGACTTCAATGAGTAAATTGTGCTGCCTCATTGGTTTGTCTTATTATTAAGCTTCTAGATGCAAATAAATGAAACACGATTGAAAATTAAGAGTAAACGTTTCTGGCAGAAGATGTATCATACAAAACTTTTACTGGACTGTCTTTGTTTTACTTCCTTTTACATATTCATCTCATTAGATACTTTATTTATGATTTATATTTCATTTAAAGTCTTGTTAAACTTCTGATGACTACATTTACAGCATTACACAGGCATTTACTACAGTATCTGAACAGTGGACCACTGTTATTTGAAATCCTTAAGGCTGAATACTTAACTACACGTGATAAGTTTGCAAGAATGGACTTACTAAAATCTGTGGAGAACATTTAGCATTGCTTTTTTTTATCTTTTCTTGTGATGATGTGTCCAAGATGCCATTAATAAGCAGTACAGGCAGTTACATGCATAAGTAATGTAGCAATAACTGTCTCCGTGATGTGCTTTATTTCAATTACAACATAGATGAATTTCATTAAAGCCTCCAGCAGATGTTATTTACTTGTAACAGATGGCTTAAAGGCAGAGACTGTGACTATCACACCACTTCACAATGCCAGAAACCACAGACCTATGGAGATTGTAAGAGCAGACTTTGCTGGGTCTTCACTGAAAATTAGACTATTTTCTTAAACCTTGACTTACCTTGATTGATTGATTGATTGATTGATTGTACCTCAAGATGGCAACACCCAGGGAATACCATTGTGATTAATATTGAGCTGGACTCACAGCTGATTTATAATACACAAAACTGATTGTGTTGTCATCTCTATGTTACCTCATTTTTTTTAATTCTTTGCTTTCTCAGTTTGGAGTGACTTTACTGTGTATCAGTTATGTCTCACAGCTCTCAGTGACAACCTGTTAAATTCTAATACTGACAGAATTAGAAATGCAGGCATGCCCAGTTGAATCAAGCCCCTCACAGGCCCTTCAGCAACATACAGGAGGTTCTTCTCCAAACTGCAAATGGAGGAGAGGCGTCTAATTGACTGACATCACTGGAAATCCTCTGTGTGGGACCTTGCTGACTGACCCCTTCCTGCAAATGTTGGTGTTGTACAATGTGTCAAGGATGGCGTTTAGAGCACCTGGTTGGACCCTATGCGGCGCTGAGACTGTAGTTAGCTAGTGTTTGGCGTCCAAATCCCAATGGCGAGGTAGAAGAACTAGGTCGGTTATCACAGGAGTCAGGTCGAGAGTATCCAAATCCAAAACAAGAGAAGAGACGACGAGACAAAGTCGAAGCAGGAGGCAAAACAAGGTCAGATAGCCAGAAAACAGGTCGAGAGTAATTTCCGTGCACAAGACAAAAAGCCAAGGGTTCGGGGACAGAGTGGAGTGAAAGGGTATAAACAGGGAAGAGCGTGAGGAATGACAATTGATTAATTAGTGTACGAGTGCTGGCGGTGGGAGGTGCTCGAAGGAATGCGGTTCGTGACACAATGGGTTGTGTTTTGTGTTTACAGTTGACGTCAATTCATTAAAAAATACTGAAGCCATTGTAGTAGCAGCATGAGGTATCTTCCTGCAGGACAAGAAAGGTATCCAGATGCTTCGGAATAGATATTTGTCTTAAGAACATAAGACAGATCGCAAATAAGAGGAGGCTACAGTATGTGGCCCATCTAGCTGATTTGTTAGAAGCTGATGGATTCAAGGATCTCTCCCAGCGATTTCTTTATAGATAAAGGGTACCATCTTAAATAACAAGGTTATATTGTTTGCTCAACACTCCCACAAGTGCCTTGTGCATTTTCTCTTTTGTCCTCTGTTTCATTTTTCACTGCTCATTCTGAAGAAGCCCACTGGAATGACTTGCCTGTGCCTTTGAGGAATACTTGAATCAGGTCTCCTTCTAGTCTCCTCTGTTCAAGACTAAAAAGTTTGACTTCATTTCACTTGTCAGTGTTGGACATTTCTTAAAGGCCCGGAATGATTCCAGAGCTGCAATATTTTAAATGAAATCTTACACTTGCTTCATGTAGTTTTAAAATAACAATACTTGATTTACATTGTACACTTTTAACTACAGTACATAGTCTAACATTCTAACATAAAGACCTGGATGACTCAAACTTTCCTTCACTTAAACTGCAACAAGAATAAGGTCTTGTTACTTGATACTCATCACCTAAGTATAACCAGTACAGTAACCCTATCAGTGGACAGCTCTGTGCTTGAATTTCAATCAAAAGTGTAAACTATAGGGATGATATTCGATCCTGGCTTGACCTTCAACACGCATATGCAGAATATTGTAAAAACATCTTTCTTCCTTCTCCTGCTCCTCTGTTGTAGTTCTAATAATTGTTTCCATCCCCTTACATAGAATAATAGTCTGACATCTATAACATTATGATTTATTGACTTTTTTGTCTATGTCACTCTTTATACATATCTTTATACCTGTTTCGTTGTCTGAATACACCTCTTTGCACCTCTTTTACTTTTGGTAGAATGATGTTTCTAAATTCACAAGCTCTTGAGAGACAATCTGTGCCCCTGTTGCCATTCACTAATTGCTCCAGAAGAACTCAACAATTTAACATTTCTTTGCACTTTTAATTGGTAGTTTCTGCTATTGAAGACATTACAGAGACTTCTGGCTGTTTGAAGTATGTATCAGCATGTGATCAAGCAAGATTGACATTAACCCATTTCCACTGATTTTCAGGTCAATCCTAGGGATGTACGATAGAGGCATCAACATCCAAATTCCTTTAAATGTCAATGTGATACCCTAGTATGGGCTGTCATAAAATGAGAACTTTGATAGGTGGGTCAAAGTTAAACACAAACAGAAAACAGCCGCCATAAGGCAAAGGCAGAGAAAAGTGCCCTTTCATTAACATTAGAAAACTGTTCACAAGCAAAACAAAACACCAAAACAATAATTTAGCTCTTTTTTTAAGCTTCTTATTCTTCTCCTTTCAAATCCCTGACCAACAGTAGCTGGGCAGCTAAGCTGCTTACCAGACTCAAAACTAACAACTTTCAAACTCTCTCTGAGACTCCTCTAAAGCACTTCCAAACTTTTCAACTTACATTCTTATTTCTCTCCATCAGTAATTTCTCTTTTCCAGTCTCTTTTCCTTCCCCACCGGTGAGGGTGTACTGCGAGAATCTGCCTTCTGTGCAGACAGAGCTTATTGGCAGGCTGTTGTCTTGTGCCAACCATACAAGTGACTATGTGCAGCATCTCATTCCCCACAGATTTAGGGGAAATGAGTCCAGGCAAGAATCTTCTGTTTGTCTGAACCTACTGCCCACTCACTGTCAGCACCTAATCCAGTCCACCAGTAGTAGCCTTGTGAAACTTCCTTCTTGCACAATACTCTACAGTAGTATGCAGTACTCCACGCAGAGGATATAAATTATTCTCTCTTTCTCAATCCAAATTACCCCCAGCTCACAATGTACTGTACATCACAACAGACTGTTTTTTTTCCCTAAATCATTCATCTTAGGTTATATCTTTAGATTATCGGTCTTCACATTTATTTAACCAATTCCATGCTGCTGCTTTCTTGGATGACACACTTACTACATCAGTGCTCTCATTTTTATTAAGGCAAATATCTTAACTCAGATGTACTGGCTAAAGTCCACTCTGGACTTACACAGACTGGTCAACCTAAGTTTCCATCTTAATTAATTTAATTACTGAAGCAATTTCTCACATCTCCCCTTCATCTTCATTCAGTTGTCCAAGATGGCAGCACGCTAGCATGCAGCGGCCAACAACGGCGCGCTAATTGTCTGTCGAATGCATTTGTTTCCTACTATTATTGTGTCTTTTTTACTCCATGAACAAGTGCTTACAAACATGATCTACAGCTGTGAAGTCCTTCTGGATATAAGCTCAAGATGTGAAAATCTCTCTCAGTACACCAGCTGCACTACTACTCCACGAGCATGGCCACACGTGTACCCGAGTGAGAAGGCGCTGCAAGCGGGGCGAGACAAGGCGGATGCGCGGCGGGCGGGTAGGGGTGCTAGCCAGGCTAAAGGCTAACCCCTCCAGACCAGCGATTCCATCTATTTTCCTGGCCAATGTTCGCTTACTGGACAATAAAATGGACTTACTCAGGCTAAGATACACTACACAGCAAGAAATGAGGGACCGTTGTGTTTTCATTCTTACGGAAACGTGGCTCCACGAAAACATCCACAACTCGTCTATTGAGCTGGATGGACTGTTTCTCTTCTAGGCAGACAGAAATGTTTAAACCGGGAAGACCAGAGTAGGCGGCTTGTGAGTCTCTATTAATAAAGGTTGGTGCACAAACGTTACGTCCATTTCGAGTCATTGTTCTCCAGCAGCTGAATTTTCAACAATTACATGCTGACCTCACTACCTGCCGAGAGGGAGTTTAATGCTGTTATCATTTTTGCTGTGTACATCCCACCGAACGCTAACATCAGAGATGCACTCAAACTGTACAGCACTATTAGCCTGCAACAAAACACACACCCGGACTGTCTTTTCATTGTCGCTGGTGATTTAAACCAGGCAAACCTCAGGACAGTTCTATTGAAATTCTATCAGCATGTTCATTGTCCAACCAGGGGGGAAAACACACTGGACCTTGTTTACATGAACATCCGCGATGCGTAAAAGGCTGCCCCCCACCCCAATCTGGGACAGTCTGGCCACATCTCCCTGCTGCTGATCCCTGCATACAAGCCGCTTCTTAAAAGACCCAAACCAGTCACCAAACAAGTAAAAGTGTGGCCGGAAGGAGCAACCTCAGCTCTGCAGGATTGTTTTGATCACACTGACTGGAACATGTTCAAAGGTACTGCATCATACAGGGACTGTTTGGACTTAGAGAAGTACACATCATCAGTTATTGGCTACATCAGCGAGTGTGCAGATGACGTTGTGATCACTAAGTCTGTCACTATTCAACCTAACCAGAAGCCTTGGTTGAACTCTGAGGTCTGTTCGCTGCTGGAGGCTCGAAATGCTGCATTTAAATCTGGCGACAGAGTGTTACTCAAAGCGGCTAGGGCTAATTTAACCAGTGGCAATAGGAAAGACAAATCAGCCTATGCCTTGAGGATTCAGGAGCATTTTGTGGACAAGGACCGGAGGCGGAGGTGGCAGGGCATAGAGATCATCACTGACTACAAGAGAAGAAACAATGGTGTTGATGATGGGAATGTGTCCCTGTCCAATGCGCTGGATGATTTCTATGCCCAGTTCGAGGCACTCAACACAACCCCGGCCATGAAAGCAGCATCTCCCCCAGGCGACCAGGTACTGTCCGTCTCCCTAGCTGATGTGAGAAGGACTCTGGCAAGAGTTAATACACAGAAAGCCGCAAGACGGCTTTCCCAGTAATGTGTTAAGAGAGACCATCTAGCGTAGGTCTTCACCGACATCTTTGACACTTCCCTGGCTTAAGCTGTTGTTCCAAATTCCTTTAAATCCACCATCATCACCCCAAGAAATCACCAGTATCCAGCCTCAATGATTATTGCCCCGTCGCACTCACCCCAGTCATTAGGAAGTGCTTAGAGAGACTAGTCATGTCACACATCAAGGCCTCTATCTCACCCACATTAGACCCGAACCAGTATGCCTATTGCCACAAAAGACCCACCAAAGATGCCATTGCTGCTGCAGTAAGACCCATCTGGAGGGTAAAAACTGTTATGTCGGAATGCTGTTCATAGACTTTAGTTCAGCATTCAACACCATCATCTCCAACAATTGGTACACAAGCTGTCCTCACTGGGTCTGGACACTCCACTATGCAACTGGATCCTGGACAAGGCTGCGAGGATTCATGGTAACCCTTCCTACATCATTATTCTGAACACTGGTGCACCACAAGGTTGTGGGTCTCATCACTAACAGCGATGAATCAGCCTACAGGGATGAAGTGGAGCGGCTTGCAGCCTGGTGTAAGGCCAACAATCTGTCTCTCAGTGTCGACAAGACCAAGGAGATGGTTGGAGATGAAGGAGACGGCCCGAGTCCTTCTGAGGTCGACAATCATCTCCTTGGTCTTGTCGACCTCAGCGGGACTCAGGCCGTCCACACTCCCCTGTGTATCGATGGTTCAACGGTGGAGTTAGTGCACCGCTTCAAGTTTCTGGGGGTGCATATCACCGAAGACCTCTCTTGGACCCACAATACATCACATTTAGTCAAAAAGGCACAACAGTGTCTCCACTTCTTGAGGAGACTGAAAAGAGACGGTCTTCCACCCCCCATCCTCACCAGTTTCTATAGGTGTGCCATCGAGAGCTTCCTGACATGCTGCATCACAATCTGGTATGGGAACTGCTCTGTCTCTGACCGGGGAGCTCTGCAGAGTGTGGTGAAGACAGCCCAGTCCATCACCAGGACTTCACTGCCCACCATCCAGAGCATCAACAACAAGCAGTGTGTCAGGAGAGCACTTAGCATCATCAAAGACCCCTCTCACCCTTTTCGCAGTCTCTTTAGACCCCTGCCTTCTGGAAGACGGTACCGCAGCCTGCGAGCCAGCACCACCAGGCTCTGGAATAGTTTTTTCCTGCAGGCCGTTAGACTACTGAATTCCAGACAGCACACAGACTGATCACCACCTGCTGAACAACCATCCACTGCTGTGCCATCACCACCATCTCACCGTAGTTTGCACTTGTCTCCCGCTCCCCCCCACCACCCCTGTATTTCAGAATGCTTGTTTGCACGTTACTACTTACACTACTGTAAATACTAATTTATTCATTTATTTATTTATCTATTTATCTACTCTTTACATTGTTTTATTTTTACTTATATACCAATACTACCTCAACAGCTGCCACTGATTCTCGGTTCCCCCCTTGTGTGTGTTCTTTTGCGTTGTACTTTGACAATATGCTCATTTCTAGTGGATTGTGCACCTTGGGCCAGGAGAAAATATATTGTGTTCCCTCTTGTAGATCTGCATAAGTGCAGAATGGCAGTAAAGTGAACTGAACTAAACCTGCTTTGTGGTGGAGCTGCTGGAAAATCAGGTGGTTGCATGCGTCAGTGCTGAATGAGGAAGCATTTTAGGGTGAAAAATTCAGTGGGAAGTCAGTAATAAATGTTTAAGATTGCATGTGTTTACTAACCATTTTACTTTTACAAAAAACTTAAATGGTAAAACTCTTGACTCATATTTGCTTTTTAAATCTTCCACTCTATTTGTCCTATAAGTGAAAATGTAATCTAAATAAGTGATTTTAATCCACTACCCCAGCTAGGGTCTAGGACTTTGTGACTCTGTTCCCTTCAGGGGTGGACAAGCAATCACAGAGACATTTCCCGCAGAATACTGGAATACTGCTGTTTGTAAAATCACACACATGGGTTTCTAACAGTGGGCAGGCAGTGCAGAATAATCACTTATTACACAGTGCTTCAATCAGACCTATCTCTCAGTCCCTGAGCTATTCTCGCGACAGTTAGAGAAGCATTTTGCGCTCCAATGGCTACTGGGAAAAAAGAAGAATTTAAGCAAAAGTAATTTAATGACAGGAGGCCATTTAGCCCATCAGGCTTGTGCACTTCTCTGGAGATTTTTTTGTTCAAGCACCATTTCTCTGGAAGCCCCAGTGTGTTGGCACCTATAATGTGTGTTTTCTTTAACACCTGTCCCTCAGAGAATTCTGTGAGGATGAGTGTGTGTTTTTGATTGTTTTACACACTGGATCCTTCCATCTGAATGCCCCTCAAGATCATTCCCTTCAGCATCCCAGTAGTGTGGCTTCCTTGCACAATAAATTAAACAGCCATTCCCTGAAATCTATTCATTTCCCTTACGCAATCACACACAAGACTGCTACACTTAATCTACTCGCCTAAAGACCTCAAATCTAAAGGCCTTGTGAGGGATAATCAAGCATGCCGTGTGTTACAATGCTCAATTTCAAATGATTAGTCTTGTGAAACCATGCAGTGAACCATTATAGTTTTGTTTTTAAAAATACTTTTGTTTTCAGTGCTTTTCTTTCAGTACATTTTTAAATGTTTTTGCTTAAACTATTTAACATTTATGAATTATTCTTTGATCTAGAGTATACAATTCTGAAGCAAGCATGATGCCAGTGCCATGAGAAAGTACACACTGGAATATAATAAGTAAAAGAAACGACTTGTAGTGTATATCGGGCATTAGTACTTCTGTAAGTGTTAATCTTCTTCAATCCTTTTCTCTGCCATCACAAATATTTTTCTCAGAGAATACTGAAACTGCTGGAATATTATTTCTTATTCTATTTATACTTGTACCTACTGTATACATTCTCTCATATACCACAGTGTTTCTCAGTCGTGGTCCTTGTTCTGGATAAGGACCACTGTGTTTGCTGATTATTGTTCCAAATGTGCCTCTAATCAATTGGTGTTCATCAATGCACAAACAGTAATTGATTGGCTTGTTTGTTTATTGTGTGGTATTTTTCTACACTCAGTCAGCATAATCAATTTGCAAATATAGAATATGATCCCCAGTTTATTACTAAACATCTCTAATAGGTTAACAATCGCTGATGAAGAGACACAGGTGGAGATGACAACATTACAAGTTACAGTACATTCTAGCAAACATACCTGAATTAGTTCAAGTACAGTAGGTAGCTGCGCCAGCATGCGTAGGCTGCAAAATGTAAAGGTTTATTCCATGCTGAAAAGAGAAGAAAAGAAACTCAAGCTTTCGGTAACATATCTGAATGTATTGTATGGCAAGCCAAACTATCTGTCTGAGAACTGTCTAAATCTTTTTAAGATATCTTTAAATATTAACATGAACTAGATATACAGTATTATTAAATCCTTTAAAGACTTGGCATATGAATGAAGGGATTTCTGAAACTCAGGAATTGGCACAGGGTTGATACCAATTACAAACCCATAAAAAACTATAAAACATTTTAAGGCCTTAAAGAAAAAAACAATTTAAAACACACTTCCAACAGAAAATTGAAATCCATGTGCCTGTTATTAGGAACATGACTGGAGCAAAATGCAGGGCTGAGAACTACATGCATGGAAAAAATTAAAATTAGAACAACAATACCATACCAGGATGGAGAAATTAACAATAATCTTTGTTGGAAAAATCATGAATTTATAGTACAAACAATATGCACTTATGCAGAGAGTTCCCAGTAGCCAGCTGGCATGATGTGTTTTTCCAGCTGCTTAGTTCTGAGTCAACATTTACAGTATCTGTTAATCACCTGCTCACCAATCACTGTTTGAAAATAGCCTTTGTTCAAATAATGTTTTATTTGCTTACTGTTACAATTTTAATGCAAAATAATTACCAGATTGGCTTCATAATCCCATTATAGTGTCTTGCAAATGTATTGGATGCTTTCACAATTTGCATTTTGCATTGCTTTAAAGTCAGTAGTCATGAAACTGTAGCAACTGAAGTACCAGTTCATATATGATATGTACACAACCCAAAAAAACATAAAAAAGTAAAATTTATGATTGCGTTATTACTCCAATCTCTTGCTATGGCAAACCTAAATCAATTTTAAAAACCTATATACAGTATTGTACAGTACATTACAGCAGTCCAGTCCAGTCCAGTGGGGCACTGTGAGTCCTGACCTTGTCCTACTCTATTTATGCTTTGTGCAATATGGCATGAGGGATGTTTCTGTGTGGACATAAAGGCTTTTTCTCTCATGACGTCTCCCACCAGAAGACACTCCTCACATCATCTTTTGCTGCCACACCCAGGAAGATCTGCAAACTGTGTTGTGCAGTTGTGCAGATCTGCAGTGTCTCTTAAAGGAGTAGACATCTGAGTGACCTTCATCACTGTGCATGCCTGTTCAAACACTCGCGGTGTCTAAAGATAGGAAAGTGCTTCTAGCTTTGTTAAACAGATACATCCTCGGAAGTCACTGAGAGTTCTGGTTTTACCACTCTATTATGTCAAGGTTCGTCTGAGCTCTAGAATACATCAGAATCCACATCAGTGCTTTTACTGCCTATTGAAGTTTGTGTATACAGACTCTGTGTTGACACATCATTTACATCTTCATAACAAAATGGGGAAACAAAATAAAAATCAATGGTAAGATATACATTGTAGTTAAAAAAGTAGAATTTAAATTACAGGTTGATAAGTTATAATTGTTTTCAGTGCTACTGTGGCCTCATTCAGAATATTGTGTACAACTATGATGACCATATTATAGAATATATAGGATTTATTTTCCTTTGTAACCTTAACAAACTTCTTGTAATTTTTTTAATGTAAACACTGAAATATAGGTCAATCTGATCCTTGTACTTTATATATAAGACGTTTAACTAATATTTGTACACCTTTCTCAGCACTTGATTGCACTACTGAGATTTCTTGCTGTCAGGAACAGTTCTTTACGGACCCTATGCAGACGACACAATCCGGGGTTGAGTGAGGAAACACTGGGGAAAAGTCATGCAGGATACGTGAATAAAAACAGGGGGCATGTCCATGGAGTGCTGGTGGTTGGGCGAGGTGTGAGCGAGGCAAACAATCCAGGGTTGAGTCCAAAGAGAAATCCAAAAACAGGGCATAAGTCTAAGGCCAGGCGATCCATCCGAGACAGAAGATTAAAAACCAGAACCGGGTCAGGACGGGCAGGGGGAACAGGAACAGAAGCTTAAAAGCATAACAGAGCCAGACACATCCAGGTCCCGGGCTCGCATGATGCATGAACCAATGCAGAGCCCAGATTAGTCTCAGCGTCTGGCTTTTAAGGGGGAACTGAAAAGAGGGCTGGAATAGGGAACAGACGCGGGAGATGAAACAAACAAGGTAGGGCTGGAGCACCCTTAAGAGGAGGGGTTTGCGATTGTGACACTTGCTGTACTGATCACCATTGCCAGTTGTAACATGTCTTATTCTGAGTTATATTGAGATAATGTTGACTTTGAACAGATAAACACATTCCAGTCCTGCTCATGTTTGAACAATCCCCGTCTCACCCTCCACTGCCCTCTCTCTTTGTCTCCCTATGCAGCAACTACACTGCTCTCATAGGAGTTTGGATCTACGGATTTTTTGTCATGGTCCTGCTTGCCCTGGACTTCCTGTACTACTCTGCAATGAACTATGAAATGTGCCGGTACTACCTGGCCAAGTGGGGCTTCGGAGGGCGGTGGCTGAAACAGGCGCGGAGTCAGTGGAACAGTCCAGTACAGGGAGAGAATCAGCCATCCCTCCAGACAGCCCATCAGACCCCACAGCCCAGACACAGCCTCAGAGCGGAAGCAGCCAGTCCCACACTCATGTCCTTCCACACCACGACAGCCTGGTAAGAAGCCCTAGAAGGTCTCACCTCGTGCATTAAAAGTGCTATTATTTTGAGGAAAAACTAGCAATACAGTAGGTGCTGAACGCAATGTTGATACAGTACCAAATGCAAGAGCTTTAGCTTCACTTTTGTTACTGTACATGAAAGTTCCACTGTAGCAGGAATGCAAGAGTCAATGTTATGATTCTAAGACTATTAACTTTATGAATTCACTTCTCATTCCTTTGCGTACTCTGACTTAGGAGCAACATTTCTATGCAAAATTAACCTTTACACTGATAAGCCATTATTCATCTATAATAACAAAGGATTATTTATTCAAAGCATTGCCAGATTTAAGTTTCTTTCTTTAAAAAAGGAGCTAATTGAAGACAAAGGCCAAACTTTGGAGGCGCACACTGTATTTTTTCTTCCAGAATTAGAGGGCAGCTGTAACTACATTTACATTGTGCAATTAATTAATTCTAAAAGACTGCTATTGTTAGAATATAAAAGATATCCAACCAAATGGAAGATGTATATTGAAAAGAACTGAGTGCATGAATGCATTACACCATACTTCTTTGACACACATTGTAATGAGAGTGTGATTTATATGACTTTCCTGGAATTCATTAAGAAATACATACAGTATCTTGTTAGCTTCCATTGCAGATAAGTTGCCATGGCATGCACAATGGAATGCACACTATTGGATATGCAATGTGAAAGCAATAGTATTTCATCCAGTGCTTTTTCAGTATGTTATACCTGTGGTTAATTTGCTGGTCCAATCATAGGATTCACTTGAGTGATCAATACAGGTCTGGAGAGCCCAGATTCAGAAAAAGAAGATGTTAATGTTACTTAGCATTACTTCCACACAGGAAACCCAAATGAACTTATTCATTCTGATGTAGCAAACTGAAGCTTGGTAACAGCCCCCTCCTTCCTGATAGTAAATTAGACACACCTGCCTTGATTAGCTAATTTGCCTCCTGTGGAATGGAGCCAGAAAAAGGATACATATGATTGGCCCTGTGCATGATTGGAGAATCCTCAGGAAGAAGTTAGTATATAAACAGTCAAGTGCAGTGAGCAGGGAGGTGTGTACGATCCTACAGTTCAGGGAGGGTGAATGTGTTAGTGGCATCTGGAATTGTAGAAAGTTTAGATAGAGGAGTGTTTATTCAACTTCTGTGTTTTAAAATCTGCAGCCATCTGGCAGTCCTACAGTACCTCCAGTTTAGATTTGAAAAGTTAGAAAGCTAAAATGGAGACTTGCAAGGATTTTGTTTTGGATTGGGTTCAGCAAGATGGATCCAGGGTGAATTTATCATTTTTAGTATGTACTGTATTCCTGGATTAGTTTGGATTCTCCATAGTCTCTATGGAGTAGTAGACTGGCTGGGTGTTGAGTTAAGCCTCTGTGGAGAGAATATGTGCTTTGCTATAGATGGGAGAGCCTGCCTGAGTGTGGCAGGGGTTTCGGGGAAGGAAAAGATAAGGAGTGTTTCACTGCGCAACAGAAATGTAGAACTAAGAGGGGTCTGTTCTAGCTCTTCCAGTAGGATACAGAGGACTGACGAGTTCTTCCATAGGAGAAGAGGAACTGAAGATCTTTTGATGACTAACACCTCTAATATAATACTACTACCTCATTCATACATCTGTAGATTTCCATTATTGTATATATATATACTGTGGAGAAACATGAGATTATACTTTATTTATGGATATACATAAGGAGAAACAAGCTCTTAAAATATACTGTATGCCCACTCATTTTAATATTGTTCTGATATATTTATTTATTTATTTATTTTTGTGAACTATAGTGTCACTTTTAAATATCAATGAAGGCAGGTCAGAGGATTTTAGCAATTTCATTGATACAGTATATATCCATTGTAACCTAAGTGACTGAATTCAGAATCATAAATGAAGATATACATCCCTTACTCACTTGAGGAGTACAGTTTTTGCAACTCTTTGAACAGTAATAGAGGCCTCCAGAAGCAAAGAACAGCTGGGAAGAGAGTTATGACCATCTAAAGCCATAGCCCTGCAGGAACTAGAAAACCTAGGAGACATCAGCCAGATGGCCAAAATCAACACCCATAAATGAAATTCCATTGTAACCCCAACACAAAGATTAAACAACCCCAGTAACTCCAACATTTCTGCAGATTTAATTAATTCAACCAAATTAACATTCCTACACAGATGACACCATCCATAACTGCTCTGGTTATGCATTGAATTTCCCTTCATTTCACCATTAACAAGGAACAAAACAAGCTCTAATATAATTGCCTTTAAACCATAGAAATAATTAGAAAAAAGTTATGTCAGAGGTCATTGTTAGGTCTAAAAACAAAAGGTCTTTGTATAACAAGTACTGCAGGAAAAAAGTTGCATTTTAACTCAAAAACCCAATAATTACATGTACATTGTCTGCATTGTCTATCTTTCCCAGGATGTATTTCCCTAGTGGCGAGATAAAGCAAGTGATCTGGGTTTTCCTAAAAACAGGGCCCCATTATGGAAACCAGAGACAAGTGGTATCATTCTGTCACGTGATCATTAAAGATCACATGATGCAGATTGTAGTGGTGTGGGTGTAAACCTCATGAAGTGCTAAATTCCGTTTTGGACTTACACAATCTGTCCTAACTATATTCCCCCCTAAATTCCATTTGTAAAGTAGTCTTTCTCTTCTCCAAATGATCTGCTGTGCAGTGTTGCAAATGGTGTATAATATCATCAATCTGTCATCCAGGGTAGTGCTGCACTTCAGCAGTGGATATTGTTACTATTTTCTTTTTTTTCTGTCTTTTGGTTTCATTTAAGAACTATGAGCACCTACTAAATGGCCAAAATCTGTTTGCAGCACAACTTGAAAACACAGACGAGGTACTGTGTCTGGGTGACATACAGAATAAGGTAGAGTGAAAGTTCAAAAGGGAGGGCAGAAATATTAATAGAGGTGCACACAGTAGGCGCCATAAGAGTAATTTAGGGAGAACTGAATTTTTTGAAGCAGAATCCTGTCACTGAAGGCAGGGAGGAGAAGTGTGTGCCCACCCCCCACCCCCCAGTATAAGATGTGTACGTGAAGGAAAGGTCATGAGGAGTTCAAATAGTTACAGATGATGACAGGGTGACTCTGGACGTGTTTCAATCTGGAGGAGCAGAAGAGGGTTAGGAGGATATAAGAGGGGAAAAAATGAGGGCAATAAGGCAGAAGAACTGCATTGCAGGAATGTGTGGGATGGAAAGTTACAAATAGCTAAGGCGATAGTATGCAAGTGAACAGACGGCAATAGAAGTTGTTGTCCACCACTCCTTAGTAAAAGTGATTACTGTAGGAGAGCTATGGGCTTAGCTAAAATCTGTGTGGTACTCATGAAAGGTGAGCCCACCAAACAGATGATGAGATCAAGAGTAATGGACAAAGTTCATTTTAGAAAAAGCGAGACAGAAATCAGAGATTGTCAGGTGTTTGTAAGGGATGGGGTTGGCAGACTTTAGGGTAATGGGAAAAAGAGCCACAGTTTTCAGCTCTGGAACAAACACAGGAAGGTTGATGATGCAGAGGAGAAGGGAGGACAGGTTAATGTTCATACCTGCGATTAGTTGTTCATTAGGGGAGATGCTGAGGGAGAGAAGGAGGCGTTCTGGGACTCAGGTCCACCAGTGGCATGTGGACCAGAACAGGTGAAGCGACCACAGGGGATGAAATCAGAAAAAAGAGAGGAAGTCAAGGTCTGACACTGTGCCAGGCCGGACACCAGCATGGTGTCTTCTTCTTGCAGATCAGACACATGCATCTATAACAGTTATCTACAACCAGTATGGGTCCACTTTGTACTTCAGGATGGAACTTGCCAATTGTTCACCTAATTCATACAGTAGCTACTGTTAGTTATCGTGATAGATTATTTTAAGGGTGTCACTTTTGTTGACAATTTAACGTCTTCACTTTTTTCTTTGCCTTTTTATTGGCAGTCCATAATGTTGTTGCTATCTACTGCGACTGTTGACATGGTGGGCCCACAGCATCGACATTTCAGATATTAACATCATTTTTCAACACATACTACTACTTGCTGTCTTCCATCAATTCCTCCAGACAGGAAGTACAGAACCTTAATTTAAATTATATCCAACCTAACTGTTGTTACCTAGGAGACAAAATAAGAAGTGTGTGTGTAAAATGTAATATGTTGATGTTGGATCATTCCTTTAGAACAGAGTGTTTAAACAATCATTAAAATCATTCCAGAAATGTAAAATAATTATTTAGAAGTACATTATTCCCTTTTTATGCTGATTTATTGCTTGTATGCATTTACTTATAATATATAATATATAAATAACAATATATATATAAGACAGAGAAAAGAACAGTCTCCAATAGTGCAGACTATTCTGAGGCTATGGCACAAAAGAGCAGTAAGTAGGAAACGGCACAAGTCTATCTGGGGATGGAGACCCACTCATTGAAGAGCAAGAAAGAGCAAGATGCAATTACGAAACTGTTACCCAGGGAAAAAATACTATTGAAAAAAAATAAAAAGGAAATTATGCATAGTGACTGTACTAAATAGCTTTTCTATTACTGGCTATTTCCAGGTAATTTTCTTGTCTTAGAAAAATGTGCTGGAACTGCTTTGAAGTGAAAGTTTTTTTTTGTGAGCTCGTGTCTCAGTGCTGCATTCTTTAAAGTATTCAAAACATCTCTCCATGGGAAGTGAAATGACACATGAAAGAATTATTGTGATGAAGTGTGTGAGAGCAAATAGTTATTCTCAAAGTGATTAGCTCATATACTCCATGCCCAGTTTTGTTACACAGCAATATTGCAGAGAGAAGGGAGTGTTGTACTATATATACATTGGTTTAACACTTAGGGGTTTGAAGGTGATAAACAAAAATACACACCTACTACAATATAAAAAATTGTCTATACCAGTGGTCATGACGTTGGTAATCTCAGAAATTTTAATTAAAGGAGCTCTGGGCAGACAACAAGAATGTTCAGACTTCATTGAACTTGGGACAATTGGACAAGCAGTGTGGACATATGGCATTCAAACAATTGAAGCCTCTGTTCAAATTACATCCTATTAGCCTGCCTATTCATCTCCTTTTCAATTCTTCACTCCATAATCTCCAGTTTTAGCTATACTATATGTTATGTTATCTTTTCTGCTATCTCAGCTACTACTTTTGCTGCCCTTACTTATCTTATTGACATTATGATAATATATAGTATTACGATTCTGCTAATGATGATGATAATGCTGATAAATTACATTTTTAGCAATACCAACAGAAACGACAGAGACCTTTAGCCCAATGATACTAAACCTGTGGCCCTTCCAGTAAGCTTTGTTGCACAGTCTCTTTAATTATTTAGTTGGTGATTAACAGGATCAAGATACCAATCAAAGAGTTGGTTACAACAAAAAACTGCAGTGGAGTGGTTTGGAAGGACTGCAGGTTGAGTGTCCTTAACATAGTTCATCAATTATAAATGCCGCTGTCCACTTGCAGTAGCACCACAGCATGAAAAGTAACTCTTGTACCTTTGGCTTCAGACTACATACTCTTTTACAGAGAAAGCACATCATAAATTCTGCATAGAATTCCAGACAAATCCATCTGTTCTTAATAACCTCTAATTTCTGTTTCAATTGCCTTTGATGAAAGTCAGTACTTGGAAATCTGTCAGATTGTGAAGTCTGATTATTCCTTTTTTGTTGCTACTTTTTTTTCTATGAAATAAAAAAAACTCTCCATTTCTCCATGTTTCACATTCAAGCAACATATAATTTGAAATGACAGAAACAAATAAATTAATAATGCATAGTACATATTACAGATTTTAAAAAACAACAAATGTTTTGCTTTATATATTTTTCAGCAGTAATCAGAGAATGATCAAAAGGCCCCACAAATAAAAAATAATTACAGTCTGTCTATTTGACTGTGGTAGTGGATATGGGGCAGGTGGATCTCAATGGCATAGTTTAGACTAAGTGTGACCTTCTGTGGTCCTGGAGATGTCACAAACAGTTCTTTCCGGGCCCTATGCGGACGACACGATCCAGAATAGTGAAGACACAAGGGGAAAAATGGTCATGCAGGAGAAGGGTCAGGAGACGGGGGGGCGTGTCCATACAGTGCAGGTGTCCAGGGGAAGTGAATCCAGGCGAACAATCCATGTAGGAAATCCAAACGGGAAATCAGAAACCAGGGCTGAAGTCCATAGCCAGGCGATCCATCCGGAGGGGGGGAACAGGAACCGGGTCGGAACCGGCGAGGGAAACCAGGAACTAGGAACAGAAAGTTAAAAGCATAACGGAGCCAGACGCAGCAGGACCCCGGGCTCTCACGATACGGAAATCAATGAGGAACCAGGAGTGAGGTCCGCGTCTGGCTTTTAAGGGGGAGCAGGATTAGGGACCAGGTGCAGACAATGGGGCATAACAAGGAAGGGCTGGAGCGCCCTTAAGAGGAGGGGTTAGCAATCATGACAGGAGAGCTCCAGTCCAGCATGTTTTAAAGATCGCTCATATCACTCTCATACAGTATCTCAAAAGACATGGATCAATTAATTTCAATTACCTTTGAAACACTCATCTTTTGACTAGTCACAGGCAACACAGCTCCATCCTAGAGATACAGGCCCAATTGAAGGAGAGACACAACTTTTATGGGCAGTATCACACAAATGCAAATGGACACTGAGAGGCGAGCTCTGGTATGACCCTTCCATAGGTTGTGCTCAGATAATGTGTTGTATTTTGGGAATCTCAATGAAAATAAGCTGGTAACACGATCGAGGCTCAGACCCGTGGTCATAAGATGCCACCTACGATGAAGCAAGTATGGTAAAATGCAAGTTTAAGATTGATGACATTTGAATTCTGATTGAGATGGACTGATCTGATTTTGTGGTGTCGTCAGGAAAGACTGGTGTGCCTTCAGAGCAGTTCCTCATCCTAGTTTGCAAACATTTGAGGTTTAGCAGCACATCTACTCAGGTTTATTCAAGAAAGCTTTTGCACAAGGGTACAAGGTTTGTAAAGAGCTTCATAAAACTGGTACAAGAAAACATTTAGCCAAAATTTAAAAAATGTTATCCTGTCTGTAAAGTTCAGGCTATATTTTTAAATGTTGTGTATTTCAACAGGATTAGCCATTTTTGTTATTTATCTTGTAAAAACAAAGTTTTATTTAATTCAAAAGTGGAAGTTATAATTGAATTTGCCAAAGTCGGAGTGGGTTTGCAAAGATCACTTCAATATACTAATACAAAGGGAATATAAATAGGGAATAATACAAAAGGCCTATTGGTAAGAGAACAGATTTAAAAATACAAATTATCAGACATATAGAAGTAAATATTTCTTATTGCTATCACTGAGTGAATCTTATTTGTAAAATGTACCTGACTAGATTTTATTTTTGCAACAAGAATTCCTTTTTTCTGTTCAGATCTTTGTTCCTAAAGATCTTTTCCCATATGCTCCAAATTTCCTCCTCTTCATTTCAGTGGAGACAAAAGGGGCACTTTTCCCTCTGTGGACTTAAATACATGGGAAGCTGTTTAGACTGTGCTTTGGGATCTGTTTCATGTCAACTTTCTGTTGTAATGCCAGAACCTTTGCTTCAATTAGTATTGTGTGCTCCTTATTCCGTTTCTAAGCAATTTACATTTTTCACTAGTTTCTCACATCATTCGCAATGGCTAAAATCTTTTTTATCATCAGTAGCACATCCCACCCAGGAGCAAGGCAGACTAAAATGAGTGTTCAGTGAGTCCCTCTGTGTCCTTGGATCCTCTTAAAACCTAGTACTGTAATCTTGTGCAATGTACTTCTCAGCTACCAGTACCGAGAAAACACAACTCAACTAAGAGATCTGCATCTGCCATCACCTGTGTCTGCTTCATACAAGGTAGTTATTCAAAGAGATACTGTACAACCACCCCTCTAACCCCTAAAGCCAGTTATTCATCTGAGCCTGGCTTTACTCAGTTAGAGTAGTTACACAGACATCTATTGGGATCTGACATCCAAATGCTGATTCCAGCTCACTATCTGATTAAGTATGCTGTTGTATTAATGCTGAATATGGCATATTTTCTATTTATGATTAATGAGTAGAAATATCTGTTTTTTAAAACAGGACACAAAGGTCATTTTAATAGACTCATTACTTTTAACACATTGCTCAAAATCAGAATATCAGATGTCTAAATTCAAGCTTCTTGTGCAACATACTAAGAATTTTGTTTTCAATACGCATGTGTTGTTTTCACCAGATTTTTATGTTTGCATTTTTTTTAGACGCTTGTAGACGCTTGCCTTTTTGCTTTTGATTTCTAATGTCTTTAACTTATGCACTGATGAGAGGCATACATCAGGTCAGAGGGTAATCACTAATCTGTTGTTTTGCTTGTTATTTTTTTAACACTCAAAAAATGCACAATATGAGCAGAGTGTTAGTTGTCTAATGCACTGTGGTGCAAACACTCACAATCTCAATGGCTTGGAGATATTTAAGGACTGGAACTGAATTTCAGAGACATAAAACAGCTGTAAATATAGCACAACAAAGGCATCCAAGCAGGACAAAGTTTCTTCCATCAGCTCATTCACATGTTTATATCATTTTGCTTTATAGCTCCTTTGGAATTGTTACTCCAAGGGTCAGCAAAAAAAGCCTTTCAGATTTTATTTTCAGCAATGGTAAAATAACTTAGATTGTATGAGAGGAAAAAGAAGAATATCAAATCCTAAACACAGTTAATTAGAGAGAGAATTATAGCTGATCGTCCTGTTGGGTTCCATTGAACAATTTAGTAACTATGTTCAGTATCAGTCTACACAATTTATTGCACAGTTGCTAAAGGAGATGAGCAAACAGAAACAATTAAAAAAGCTGAGGACAAAACTATAGTTATTGCTGTCAATTACATTTTCTAAACAATTTGACTTGCGTACTATAAATGAGAACATAGGATGAATGGGTTTATCAAAGTTAGAAGACTGGCAGTTTCAAAGAGCTGTTCATGTTAGGGATTGTTTTTTTTTGTCCTTCTTTTTTGTTTTAGTCAGTGCCTGGTCTTAGCAAAGCCAAAAGTTACAGTTCATAGCAGACTTCCTAACGAGAGGATGTTGTTTAAATGGTTCCTGGTCGCCACTTAATCCCAGAAACTATAAACCGAATCAGTTTAATCTAGTAAAAACTATGAAAACCATATCTGTTTTTTTAAAACATCCTTCTATTGTTTTGGTCTCTACAAGTTGCCTGTCATCTGTCCCATCCTTTGTTTGGAAAGGGTGCAGGCATCACTTTCCTTTTTGGGTTAGAAAAGAAGATATTTCTGCCTCAAACCTTCCTTTCTTTTTATTTTAGTAAAAAGGAAGCAATCTCTTATTTAGTCTGTGGAAGCCACACATTTTAGCTCATGTAAAATTGCTCCTGTGTAGCCCCTTTTCAGCATGACAGGATTTTTTCTCTGTCAGGATCTCCGTGACAGACCCCTGGGCCAAACCTTTTAATCTAATTTGAAGCTGATGCACTCAGTCTTCCAAGCCTAGTAAATTAATTATGCTCTGCCATGCAAAACAATTTCAGCTTCCATGCTTATTTAAATATTAGGGAAGAGCGCTCTAATACTGTATAATATATGCTTCAGTTCTTGTCTGATTGTTATGTAGGAAAATACGCTGCACTTCCTGACTCTCTTATAACCTTCCATTGTCTCAATCCCACTAAATAACAGCTATGATAATGGTAAAAGTAAAACAAATCCATTTAATTTTGACTAAGTTTCTTGTTTTAACATTTTATGTTGCTTATGAAATAATTTCACACTTCGATGAATTAAAAGAAGCTGTGTTATACATGAGAGAAAGAGAACAAATAATAACTTGGACCCTTGCTTTTAATCCTGTTAATGTCATTACAACCCAAAACAAAAGCTAAAAATGTGACACAAATGCACAAGCGAAAATGAAAATGAAAAAAGGGAACTGAGATGTAAGTTACAATATTAATTCTTTTAAAAAAAAAAATATTTTAGAGAACAAAACAAAACCATTTTACATATAAACCACCATTATTCAGCCTTACATCACAGGCAGAAATTCCTGTTTGTTCCTCTAGTATTTTACAATTATATAACTTTTTAACAAAACTATATACATTCAAAAGAATAGAGATGTATACATTTATGAATATGAAAAGGGAGGAGACTATGTAAATGTACCTTATTAAATATCAGTTATTTTGTATCTCAACAAAATCTGACCTTAAAGGTTTAATGTACTGAACCCACCTAGACCAATATTTGACAATTTTTTTCATTTTTAATTTTAGTGAAAATGTTATTTTTTCCATTATATATATTTCCTTTATTAATTCAATCCAATCATTCATTGTTGGTAAATCTGGGAGAAGTCACTTTCTTGTTATAGCTTTCTTCCCTGCTGATATAAGGATTTCATACAAATATTCATCAGTTCCCCTCCAATCAAAATCCAGTTTACCAAAATATAAAGCCTCAAGTGTAAAGAGCACCTTCCTTTCAAATAAAGTTTCCAGGGCCTCATGTAACTCCTTCAAGAAAAGCCTTATTTTAGGGCAATTCCAGAATATATGCCAATGATTACCTTGGTTTCTGCACTGTCTCCATTATTTAGACTTTTTCTCAGTATGGTGCGCCTTCTGACTCGGAGTAATGAAAAATCGAACAATGTTTTTCCAGCAAATCTCTCTCCATAAATGTGAGTTAGTACATCTCCGTTGAAATTCACAAATTTTAAGCCACTCTTCATTCGAAATTCTAACTTCACTTTCTTTCACCCATTTCTTTTTTTACAGTATATACTCTATAGAATCCGAATTCTTTTCCATAACACTTTTATATAATCTAGATATAATACCTTTACCTAATTCTGATTTGTAGGCTTCTGTAACTATTTTCACTGTCCCGTCATTAACAATATCTAAATCTCCCCTTATAATCTCCTTATTAAATTAGTGGCGCATTTGAAGATATCTATAAAAATCGGAATTCTCCAAATTGTGTTTCTCCTTCAAATACTGAAAAATTTGTAACTGATTCTTATCCATTATATTACAAAATGCAGTTATTCCTTTTGTGATCCAAATTTTAAATCTATTATCCAATTTATTTGGTCTAAACTCTAGGCACACCATCTGAGTATCTTTACTGCCTCACCTAAATTATACTCTTTTGTGATCGTATTCCATGTCCTTAGTTGAAACTTTATCCATGGATTGAATATTTTTTCAGTAATTTTGTCTAAATTCCTAATACCTAATAATGCCCGAATTGGGAGGCTATTTACAAGGGATAATTCAATATCTTTCCATCTGGCTTGATATTCTGGATTACAAGAATTAATGAGAGGTTTAACTTGAGATGCATAATAATAATCTTTCAAATTTGGTAAAGCCATACCCCCTTTATCTTTTGAAAGTTGCAATGTTTTGAATCTAATTTTAGGTTTTCTCCCTGCCAAATAAACCTAGAAATCATCTTATCCCATTCTGAAAATTGTTTTGCAGAGACTTCTACAGAAAGAGCTTGAAATAGGAAGAGTAATCGGGGCAGTAGATTCATTTTTACAGATTCAATTCTAGAACTGAAACCTCATAAAGGGGATTAGGTTCCATTTCAATATATCTGCTTTAATTTTAGTTATAAGGGGTCCATAGTTAATTGTTGCTAATACAGAAATATCTTTTGGTAAATAGACTCCTAGATATCTCATTGAACTTTGGTCCAACTTAAGGTGGTATTTGCTTTTTAACAAATTGGGAGGGTTGTAATTAAAAGTTAGAATTTGTGTTTTTTGAACATTTACTGTAACTTTATAGCCTACCAGCAAGCCAAAGCTATCTAAGAGTTTCATTAGTTCTGGAAATGAACTAGTGGGATCCTCCAGATATAACAAAATGTCATCAGCATACAGTGCTATCTTGTGCTCATTCCCCTGTAAGAAATACCTTTTATTTTTCTATTTTGTCATATCCAATGGGCGAGTGGCTCTATATATAGAGCAAAAAGCAATGGAGATAAAGCCTTGTCTAGTCCCTCATTCTAAAGTTATTCTATCAGATAAATAACCATTTATTTTAATTTGTGCTATTGGTCTATCATATAAAGTTTGAATACCTTTGATAATATTTTCACAAAAATCAAACCTACCTGAGACCCTATCGAGGTATTTCCAACTAACAGAGTTAAAAGCTTTCTCAGCATCTATGCTCATCAAAGAAGCAATTATGTTGTTGAATATGGTTCATGATATGCAATGTGTGTCAAATATTTTCACAAGTTTGTCTATCTTGAATAAACTGTATAAATTTTAACTTCCTGTATAAATTTTATAATCCACATTAAGGACTGAGATTGGTCTGAACGATCCACAATCTAATCTATCTTTCCCCTCCTTAGGGATAACTGAGATGATGGCCTCTCTCCATGATGGGGGCATTTTTACATCAATTAATGCCAAGTTACAAGCAGAAAGAAGATTTGGTATTAATTCTGCTCGGAAGGTTTTATACCATTCTGAATTAAAACCATCAGTTCCAGGTGATTTATTAGCTCTGAGGCTCGTAATCACTGAATTCAATTCTTCTGGTGTTATCTTTGCTTTTAATATATTATTTTGATCTTCCGTAAGAGTTGGTAGACTGAGAGATTCCAAAAAAGTATCTATCTTTTCTTCACTTTCTGAATGGGGTTATGTATATAATTTTCCGTAATATTTTGTTAAAGTGTTTTGGATTTCTTCCCATTTATATAATACACCATTACAGTTCTGGTCCTTTATTTTATATATTGTATTATCGGTCTGTTGTTTTTTTAATTTTCTTGCCAACAGCTTTAGTGATTTTGACCCTGACTCGTAATATGTTTGTCTAGTAAATATATATATATTTTTTTTCAATTTCCTGTGTATATAAGACATCTATTTTCTTCTAAGCCTCTATTTCTTGCATGATTTGTGAATCCTGTTTTTCTTTATGTTTTTTCTCCAACTCTTTTAACTTTATATTAAGATTAGATCATTGTAATTGCTTTACCTTCTTCTTATGACTGCTCAGAGAAATAATTTAACTGCCCTTAATGTGTCCCATATCATCTCTGGTCCCACTTCCCCATTATCATTCTCCTCCAAAAATATTTTTATTTTTTGTTTTATCTGTTCTTTACATTGTGGATCGTTCGACAGACTGGAGTTCATCCTCCATGTTGTATTTCCACGATTATTACTTAATCGAATGGACAATGACATAGGAGCGTGGTGTGAAAAATCAATTCTACCTATATCCCTATGTTAAATCCTACAGTACAGTATGTCTATCTCTTGTGTGTATAAAAAAATAATCAATCCTTGAATATACTGAATAAGGGAAGGAATAGTGAGTGTAATCCCGACCACTTGGATAGAAATCTCTCCAAAGATCTATTAATCCCATTTCCCCCATCAGTACATTAATCTTTTTATGCAATGACTTATCTCTCTGAGAAGATATATTTGTAGAATTGAGCCTGGGGTTAAGATGCACATTCCAGTCACCTCCACAAATCGCTATCCCTTGTCCACTAACCATCAAATCGAACATGTTTTTATAAAATTAAAATCACTACAAGGTGGGGCATATACATTAAGTAATGTTAGTAAGTCCCCTTCCATTTTTCCCAATACTAATACATATCTCCCCTCCTTATCTTTAACTTCTGTAAGCAACTCAAATTGAACCTCCTCTCCTATGGCCAGATTTATATGAGGAGAAATAGATTTTTGAGAAACCCATTCTCCTTAATTTCTCATGTTCCAATACACTCAAATGTGTTTCTTGTAAAAAAGCAATATGACACCCTTCTTGCTTCATTTTAGACAAAATATTACTTCTCTTAATAGGGTTAAGTACTCCATTAACATTAAATGTAACTATTTTAAGGTCTTTCTTGGACATATTTTATGTAAGTGATAGAACTTTCAAACTATCTCTCATATGACATATGTTTCATATTGTTAAACATCCTCTTCCCATCATTTTTTTTCTAATAATGCAACACAAACAAAAAACAAAGTAAACAAAAACATTAACCAAACAATCTTAAACAAAACTGTATCCATCTCCGTCTCGTTTACAGTACTTCCTTCCAACTGTGGGATTCTTTTCAAATGAACCCTGTATGAGCTTCTCTTTTTTTTTTTAAAAAAAAAAGAAAGTCCGTTAGGGAAGTCCTCCTTCTCCTCTGAAGGAGGGCCCTTGACCAGGCGGCACGATGGCAAATCCAAACTTATATTATACAAAGAAAAAAAAGGGTAACCAGAAAAATTAAAAGTCGCTCTAGTCGTAATCACCAGACATCTATCCCGACATTTACAAATTCTCTTAAACATAGCTGGAAACTTGTTTATAAAAAAACCTAAACAATTAAATCCCGGCCAACTTTTAAAAACTCACTGTATCCATTTTCTTCAATCTTGCGAAGGGGATTTCCGCCTGAAACTCTGTAGTTTCTCCTTATATTGCTGTTTTGAGGGCTGGTCTTTCCCAGGGCCACCCCATCTGCCAGCCTTCTGCCAAGTAAACAGTCGCTCGATTTCTTCTTCCAGTGTAGGCGCTGGCGGTATAACGTGTACTTTAAGTCCCCGCTCTGCCATGTCCTTTGTGGCTTCTGCTGCCGAATGGTATAGGCAGGTGCCGCCTTCATAGAACACCCATAGCCTCGCTGGAAATGGAGTCTGAAATTTTATTTTCTGCGATTTCAGCACCTTTTTTACATAAGAATATTCCATATGTTTTTTGAGTACTTTCGGGGGGTTATCATGATCCACATAAAATCGTTTGTTATTATGGAAAAGTTATTTCTTTTGCCCAGCTTAACGCAACACATCCTCTTTCATCTTGTAGCTTAAAAACTTGGCGACAATGGAGCGCGGTTTGGCGTCAGGGCCTCTAGGTCTCGGCGCTAACGCTCTATGCGCCCTTTCAATTCCCAGTTCCACATCCTTCGGTAAACCAAGTTTCCCCCTCAGCAGATTTTCAAGGAAGGTGACCATGCAGTGACCCTCCGATTCTTCAGGGATTCCATAAATCCGAATGTTTTCCTGGCACAATCTTCCTTCCTGGTCTGTTAATTTAGTTTCCAAAGTAATTTGTTGTTGCAAGAGTTTCTTTATCACAGTATCTGTTAAGATCCTTGTTTCTACTTCTTCGATCTGTCCCTCTGCCTTATCCAGTCTCTTATTAACCTTGCTCAGTTCCTGTTTAATATCCGCAAGCTGCTCTTTATTGTCCTGTCTGAAGTCTCTAAGTTCGTGTAATATTTTCTGAAGACTGGAGTCTGTGCCATCTTGTTCAGAACTCGCTGAGCTGCTCCGACTGCGGTCAGAAGTCGCAGTTTCGACATTTTCCACTGTTGGTGTTTTCTCCTGCTTCTCCTGACAGCCCCTACAGCCATAGTTATTATTTTTTCCAACGTAATGTAGAAAAAATAAAGTTTTCAGGGCTTTATTACAAAATTGCTGGGCGGTGATCCGTATTATGCTGCCATTCCCGTCTGCATCCTAACCGGATGTCCTACAATATTAATTCTATTAACTTGACCGTCACTTTATTTTAGGTAGCAGTAGGACCTTCAGTTATGCTCAGGGTGAAATGATTTGCTTGTGAATTCTTGTGAGGCTTTTCACTACTATCAATTATTGCTTGATGAGCCACTGTGTTTTGGTGTAAATGGAATTTTCCTTTGAAGCTTGGGTTCTGCCTATGGACATTCTTCTTGTTAAAGTGTCATTTTATTGTTCACTTGTGCATTTCTAAACCACTCTCTTTCTTCTTGGCGGGCTGAATGAAGTTTTCTCCTTTCACATGTTGCAAGAGTTTTGCTACATCCTCCATACCTGGTACAATTTGTATTAGTTCCTGTTTTCTTTTGTTTATCAATAACAGCCCACAAAGTTCTTTTCTATCACATTAAACTGTCATTCTGCTACTTTTTTGGATGGTTTTTCCTACGTTTAGTTGGGCAACTGCCATTTCAAGATTACTGACATACTATTCAAACTATGTTGTTGCTTTTTTTAAACACTTCTGAACTTAGAGGTCTGAACACCTGAATATGCTTATTTGTTCTGCTGTCAATAAATTATTTTCAGTCATGATTACTGTCCAAGATTGAGAACAAATGAGTTTCATATTAAATGTGCCAATTGATTTTTTACATTTAAAAATGCCCATAAATATTTTATGTGGTATTTTTTTCATGGTACAATATGCATGTTATGTAAGAATTACAGACTTTCTAGAAAAATTGTATCTCCAGCTTAATCTGTTTGTATTGAGAGAGAGATTTATGGATATGCAGATGTAGCTGTTGGATTCCAGAGTCTGAACAGAGTTAATGAAATATCTAAATATATTTTAGATAATTATATCATTATTTCTTGATGCACCTGTGAACAACCAGAACAGTTCAAGACAATTTAATGTCTGGCCCACAATACACATTATTCATCACCTGGTTTTCTTCTCAGATGTTCCACAGAGACTGATAATCAGAGGTTCTGTAAACACAATACTGTATATCATTTCCAAGAAACTGCCTTCAGTTTAATTCTCTCATTCATGCTGTCTCTTTAATACAGACATTTTAATGAGCATAGAAATTCAATGGAAGGTTGTTAAGTTATGTTTGGCAGTTTGGCCTAGGACAAACCTGCCTTTTAAAAAGGATGATCTTGCTTAGATGTTTATCCCAAACATTCCCCCAGAGGTTTTCTTCATTACATTGCTGAGAAATATAAGCTTGTGATCTCTCCAAAGTCCTTACGAGAAACAAACCATTGTTTTTATTGATTACAAAGGCCCGTGTGTCAAAATCATGTTGTATCTTTCTTTCTCAATCACTGGCTTGGTGGAATATTTATAGTATGAGGGAAGAAATAAGATCCCTAAGGGTCCACACTGATACCAGTTCTTTTGGTTTACGGTTCTCTCTTTGTTTTGTTTTCTCTCTGGCTTCACCGAGTCTCTCTCGCTGAGCTCCCTTTCTTGCTGCACTCCACTCTACCCACTCGCTGCCTGACTCAACTCTCTTTAATATACCTGCTCAACAGTGCAGACGAGGTACAGTGAAAACTGAATGCTGGAGTTCAAGGTTGTTTTTCCCTGGTGAATCCTAATGAAGTTTAATGGGAATTATGCTGCAAAGCATGTAAGGGATGTTTGAGTAGTTTGCCTACTTTGCTTACAGTAATATGTATTAATTGCTGTTGTGCTTTTAATGTAATAATGTAATAATGTAATACGTTTTGTACTGCATATGCAACAAGAAGAAATTTGATATTTGAAGATTTCATAAAGCATTTCTGTATCCAAAGGGTTGTAATACAGTATGATAAGAAGTAATTGTGTACCCAAGAAATGTTTGTATACCTGCAATATAGCTATGAAAATTTATATTTCTTACCATGATGTCCTTATTTAATGGAAACTGGTCTTTTCTTAACAAAAAGGATTTTTATTTACCAGTTCAGTCAATTTTGAGATGTATCTGTAAGGATGTATGCAGTAGGAAACATTATTAAGAATCAGTGTATGAAATAATAAGTGAACCACTTGTGTACTTAATACAAAGTAGGGCTTGATTTGTATTAAATATTGATATTGATTAAATAATTAGGTAACAGGTAAATAAGGATTGTATTTAAGTAGTCTTGTCCTACAGTACCTGTATATACTATAATGGTCAAAACGTCATGAGTTTGATCTTCAACGTACAGATTCATGAAAAAGCATCATTCCATAATCAAAAGAAATTTCAGAGGACCTGCAATCAAAAAGAGTTATTAATGCACATCTGTCACAAGAGTCTTACAAAACCATTCGTAAACATTAGGGAAAAAACATTGCTGCTTGTCTCAAGCTTGCCAAAGAGGATGATCCACAAGACTACAGGAAGAAAGTTCTCTGAACAGAGAAGTCAGAGTCAAAAGTTTAATTTTGGGGCCAAAATGAAATTAAAGTTTCTTCCAACAGAAGAAACTCATTCTGATTATGAAATATGGCGAGAGTTCTGGAGATAATTTGCTCCCTCAGGACCCAGACTACTTGCCTTCACTGCTGGAACCATGAATTGTATCAGGGCATTCCGAAACAGAATGTCAGGCTGTCCATTTGTCTTTTGATGCTGAACTGAAAATTGGTCATGGAGCAGGACAACACATTTATGTTGTAGCCAATCCACAACAACATAGCTGAAAAAGAGGAAATTTCACATTTTTGGATTGGCCAGGTAAAAGACCAATGAATCTTCATTGAAATGAATGAAAAGATCTGAAACAAGCTGTTCATTCCTCCATAAGGACGGATGGGCCCAAATTTCTGACGTGAGATACTGAAAAAAATCTTATTGCAATAATCTATGAGACAAAAAGAGCTGCCATCAGATACTGAATCTAAAGGTTCAAAAACTGTACTTATTCACACAATGTTTTTTACTGTTGGATTATTTTTGTTAATTAAATAATGCAAATATATATTCTATCTTCATGTTGTTCAGGTTATCTTCAGGTTTTATTAAGATTTTCATGAATATCTCATTTTGATTTTGGTCCTAAATATGTAAGAATAAATAATTGAAGTGGTTCACTAACTTTTTGTCTCAGCACTGAATATGCACTGTACACAGTATGCCTTTACCAGACCTTATTGTATGGATAAATATGAAAGTGTAAAAGATAAGACAATAGGAATGTTTGTTCAAAATTAGGAAAACCTATTCAACTGTTAAGCAATTTTACAGAACATGCCCGTTACAATATTAATCTTATGAGACGTGTGTATTTTATGTATGAGACTTATGTATTTTATGGGTGAACAAAGAAAACTCTACAAAGGAATAAGCAAAAACAAATAAGTGGTTTTAAATTGCTTTTCATTCTCATGTTGCCCTCCCTGAGGCTGTGCAGTTCACATGCACAATGCAGAAGATTAAAAACATCCAGTGCACAGAAATAAAATCGGTATAAAAAACAAGCATGGCTGTATAGTATAGCCTGGAGCCCTGGCAGCCATGTGAAAATCACTTTAGAGGGGCAAAGCAAACTCCCCAGGGTGAAGTTTGTATGCTGACTGGGAATTGCTTCCTTGCAGCACAGGAAATAAATTCTCTTAAAATCCAGAAAAGGAACTGAAAACTAACAGTAGGCTAATGCTTGTAGTATTGTCTGTATTTCCTTAGATCCATCTATTTGTCGAAAAATACTGTAACATAATGAGTGGGAAATTTCTCTATAACATAAAACCTAATGTAATGACTAGCAATGTAATTTTATTTATTTAATGGATGTGGAGCAGTAAGTCTCAGGAAATGTGATTACTGGTGTGCTGTGGACATATTTTATTGATTGTCCAGAATACAGAAGACTTTGTATGTCTAATGAGGGCATCAAATGTGTTTACAAAACCATGCTTGGATCAGTCTCGCAAGCCTCTCAGATCAATCAACATCATAGAAGAAGCTAATTTGTGCATTAAACGTTGAGGATGATTGAAATTAGTGAGTACAGCAACGCAATTATGAATTTAAATAAAATAATTCAAAGACCCATCCTTCTTCACCTCTGGTGTAACTCTTCAACCTAAGTACATAAGAGAGGTTGCTAACAAGAGAAAGTATTTTGGCACATCTCTGATTTGGTTATGGAGTAGCTAACTGAATCTAAAAGTTCATCCAGCCATTCCTTTAAAAAGCCTGCAGTTTAAGGCTCCTTAATTTGGCTTTGGATGCCTGTTCCAGATAAAGCTCTGTGTGCAAAGCAGTATTTCACATTCTCTGTTCTAAATTAATCCCCTTTAAGTTTACAATAATTACCCTGTGACCTTGATTTGCCATGCAAGGCTGAATAGTCCCCTGGGTTAACCCTATTTATGCTTATATTTATATGCTTTCTTCTCAGTTTCCTTTGTTCTTAGCTAAACATATTTAGCTCCTTTAACCTCTGCATATATGACAATAAATGACCCTCAAACCATGAATCACTCTTCTTGCTGTTCTTTGACTTCTTTCTAAAGTTAATATATCATGTTCTGTGGTAGGGTGACCAACACTAAACACAATATTGTGCAAGGTCTAACTAAGCACTGTGAAGCTCGACTTTAACTTGCCTGAGTTTAAATTCCACATTTCTTCCTACATACTGTACTAAGTATTCAGTTTCTTTTTTATGGTTTCCCCACATTGTTTTGATGAGGATGTGAAAGAATCTACAGAAATACCCAAATCCTTTTCATGCATAGCTTCCCAAACTTCAGAACTATGTTACGTATAGTGTGCATTTGTTCCTTCTGTGGATAAATGTGCATCTAACAATTTAATTTAATTCCCCAAATAGGCAGACTTGAACAAAACACATGCACAAAACAAGGGATTTTAACAAAAATTCCAAACAGATCTGTAATTACTTTTTCTTCAGCAGATGTAAATGAATCAAACGTGCTTTCAATACTTGATTTCATTCAATATCGTCTCCTGTAGGTGTTTGTACAGTACAGTACTTTGTTTACACTAAATACGATCTCTTGTTGGTATTACTATCATCTTTATGTATAAAGAGATAAAATGCATGCATGTAATGACCTAAGAGTTGAGTCATAAACATGTAGTGGAGCTGGTGTGGTGACGTCAGCGCCCTCACTGCGCCTAGCGGGGTCCTCAGCTGCCTGGGCTGAGGGAGGTCTCCTTTAGCTCACACGGTTGGTGCCCTGTTAACTTACACTGGAGACCCGAGTTTGCGCCCCAGGTGTGGGGGTCGGAATAGGCGGCGGGGGGCACGACCTCACACAGAACCATGACTGTCACAAACACAAGCCAGATATTCACTTCCATATTGATGGCTTACAGTTGTATATTCATGGGAAACCTGGTGAGTGTTTAAGTATACACATCTTGTTAAATTGTTTTGTCAGCATCAAAATATGGATGTCTAAAATTGGTTTTATCTATGGATGTTTTTGTATTTGAGCTCAGCTACAGTAAAGGACCCTAAAATAGGGTATTTTCTATCACAGTGTGATATAGTGAGAGGTGGCTCTGTGAGAGAGCAACCATCTTATCTCAAAATTCAGACCTTGTCGTATGCGGCCTTTTTAATTGGGGAAAACCTGCAAAATGAGCCACGGCTGGTCTAAATAAATAATTCACGCTCAGCGTGAGTGAACTTCCACGTGAGAAAAAGGAGCTGTTGGGATAGGCTCTGTATGGAATGATTCATACTAATTGAGAGGCTTTTAAAGCTGGTTGGGAGGCAAAGGCTTTTAGTTTAAGCTCCAGCCTAGACTTAAGTAGGGGTTGGAGGAAATGCTTGCTAGCAAGGATTTTACAGGCTTACAAGCCTGTGGAATTCGGTGAGCTAGGGAAGCATAAGAAGATACAGTTTAAGTTGTGCTATGGAGTATCCCAGCTTCTCGACCTTGGGAAAAAGTGTGGAGGCATAAGCTTTTGGAGCGTGTCATTTCCTGGTGAGACAGTAGTGTATCTTCTCCACACAACTAAGAAAGGAGTCAAGATGCCACCAGTTGAATCTTGGGTACTGCCTGTTCTTGGCCATGAGCGGTCTCCAAGTGAGAAAATAGCAACTATAAACAAATCCCACTGCTGCTGTGTCGGAGATCCAAGTGTCGGTTACCGAGAGCCTCTTTTTTTTTTCCCAGGCCCAACTGGGAAAGTGAAGACCTGGTGTTTGGTAAAGAGTGAGTTTAGAGTTGGAGAGAAGACTGAGAATTGGGTGACGACAAAGTTAATTGAGTTGAGTCCAGTGCCCGGGGATTATTGGAGAAAGTTTAGGTCATAAATTCTTCTGTGATGAACATGATTGAGCAGAGACAAGGGAGGAGTAACAGATGGAGGTGTGGCTGTCCCTGGAGGGGACCAACAAATAAGAACTAGAATCACTGAGGCTTTACAGTAGGAAAGAACAGGACCAACTTCTTAAAAGGTGCAGAAATAAGGTGGCATTGCAGTTGCATATGTGTCTGCATTTGTCATACAAATTGAGTGATAGAAATGGTGTTTTTGTTACGTCTACCAGCCTGGAATGTAACCTCCTCTACCTTGGTGGTGAATGCTGCTGATGTCTTTATAAAAACAGAGCTAAGATCTCTTAATAGCTCAACAGTGCTGTCTTTGCAGTGGATCCGAGTAAAATACAGGATTGACTATAAGACTTTATTGATCAGCTATAAAGCACTAAACAAAATGGAAATCTGGTTTCCCCATGCGAACCACAGCCTTGAGCTAGGCTAGGCTTAAAAACAAGGCTAAACCTTGACAAACTTGTGTTTCAAAAGAAAGGTCAGAATGCTTAAGTTAAACTCTTTTCACAAAATCAGCATTTCCTTGATGTGTAGCCAACTAAGTTGCAATAAACCTTCTCTTTCAAGTAGACTTATCTTGTTAGGGTTTACAGTATATCACACTCAGAAGTTGAAAAGATGTTCAGTAGTTTCCAGCAATGAATTCCTCGAAGGCCTATTCACTTATTACATTTCCCTACCATATCATACTGTACATAGCCACAATACATACTTAGTGTTAACAAAGGAAAAAAAAGTTTTTCACTATACTGTATACTGCATATAGTTTTTCACTGGAGTGAATTTAATAGGTGTGAATTGAGGATATTTAAAAAAACATGGCGGAAGGTTACATAAAAGTACAAAATCTCAAATTATTTCATTTTAAGACTCATTATGTAATTGGATAACACTAGGACAGCAATTATGCTAAAATGCTTTTTAACTTTATAGCATGTTTAATAGTAAGAGAGCACAAATAACCTTGGGTCAGGGCTAAGTAAACTGTGCCTTCTTGAATGATACACAGATATTTTCCAGAGGAGTCCAACATCAGCACAAGTTAAAATTGGTTTGTATTAACAAATTTGTCCCTAAACAAAACTGACAACCTAACAAATTAGGTTATATTAACCCTTGTCAGTTTAATCTTTAAAACTAAACTGGCAAAGAAGAGATTTAATGGTGTCACTCTTTTCATTACATAGTGAAATATACTGTAGGGCAGGCTGCCTCAGACCACCAATGTAATTTGTATGTGTGCTTGTGTGGTAGTGTATGTGTTTTTGTTCACTGCTGTTAGTGCTCTTAAGGGAAAGGCTACAGCTGTTACTCTGTACCTCTGGTTTCTAGAGTAAACAACATGCATAATTACAATCTGCTCTGATAAAATGCCTTTTAAATATAGCAAGTAATATGTTTATGATCAAATCTCCAATCATTGCATATAATGTACCATGCTGAGGTGTACGAAATCTACTGGAGCCGTAAAGTCTCAGTATATTTGATGAGCCATCCATCCATCATAAGGAAGCCATTTATTTACTCTTATCTGAATTTATTAAATTAGTGTCAATTTCAGTTTATACTCTCCCAGCTGGGATATATCTCTGTGGTCCAAGGTGTAATAGAAAAAGATGCAGAAAATCATTCATCCCCTCTGCGATCTTGTTCTTAATATTTCTGTTAAGGTTCACATCAACCCAGATCCTATAAGAGAATCACAGGACACAAGACTGGATTGTACCATAGACAGGAAGCAAGTCCATCATAGAACGCATATGGAGGGATAATTAAGAGATATTAATAGCCCACATTTCTTTGTAAATGAACATGTAAGGATCCTTAAGTGTATCAATATACATTTGAGTATCCATTATGTTCTCATATTAGCCCTCATTCTTGTGAGAGGGTTATTTTAAATGCTCCAACTAATAGCAAAGCATCATGAATTTTTTATGTCCTTTGTCCTGGAATAATATTAAAAAGTAATTCTGAACAAACTGTTCAAACAAATGGAGCTGGGATAAGTCAAAGTAAGAATGTTCAAATTATTTTATGGTTTTTAAAATGTCTGCTCTTGCACAAATTATATTGTATTTAGCTTTCTGAGCATGTAGGTTAATCACAGAATCTACAGTACAGGGACCTACCAGGAATTTCTCATTACCTTTTAAAATACAGGGTAGAGATGAGAACATATTTCATTTTTTAAAAATCACCTGGATGAACGTACAGTATTAGAAGTTTAAGTTCTTTCATTGCTGTTTATCTACTACTAAGGACTGCATGATGAAGAGAAAATGTGTCTCTCTGTGAAGAGTTCTCCTTGAAAGCCATTCTTTTATTGTCATCAAAAGAAACACGTAGTCATTTTTTTTATTCACTGTAGGAAGAACAACTATTACCACTGAAGAGCAGTTAGATAAATTGCCAGCAGATTATTACCATCAAATACTATATTGAACATTTCTGCAAAGCACAATTTAGAATTGAAGAGACCATTTTGTTCTATTGCAGGCATTTGTTAATGAATAGATTTTATATTTACGCAGTGCCTTGAGACAGGTATTTCATCCAGGGTGTATCCTGCCTTGCACTCAATGTGTCCCAATACAGGCTCCAGGCCACCATGTCCCTAAATGGAGAAACGGTTATTGAAAAGTGATGCGGTGGTTTGCCTGTTAAGGAACAGATTTATTAGTTGATCAGATGCAAACTGAGCACCATCATGGATGGAAGAATTTAAATGAAACCAACCTACACAAACCCTACAAAACCTACACAAAAAAAATCCAGAAATAAAATGTGTTGATTGTAGAAATATTCGCTCTCCTGAGTCAATAATGGGTGGAAGCACCTTTGTCAGTGTAACAGTTCTTCAGGTTTCTGCTCTCGCCGCTCATCCCTCTCTGCCTGGCCACCAGCCCGGGTCTCTTGTGTCACGCAAGAGGAAACTTGCCAGCTGAGCTGAAGGAGACCTCTCTCAGCCCAGGCAGCTGAGATCCCTGTTATACACAGGGGTGTATTCGTTACATCAGCAACTACTGCTCTGACTATTTCCTATTGATCTCCACCAACTTTGCTCACCAGGGTGGTGTGATATGTATTCTTTCTTCTTTGAAAAGTTGCTCAAGTTCTTTGAAGTAGGTAGGGAATCACTGATTGACAACTTTTCAAGACTTGCCACAGGTTTTCTATGAGGTTCAAATCAGGATTTTGGGCCACTCAAGTATTTTCTTCTTGTTAAGACACTCCAGTGAAGATTTGGTTGTGTGCTTTAGGACCATTCAGTTGAATGGTGAACTTTCATCCCAGTTTTAGTTTTTTTGCAGACTGAATCAGGTTTTCCTCTAAGACTTGCCTGTACTTCCCAGTCCCTGCTGATGAGAAGCCCCATAACATAATGCTGCCAGCACCATGCTTGACAGTAAGAATAGTTCTGACTGAGTGATGCTTTGTGCTGTGCCTGCACCATGTATAACACTTTGCATTACAACCTTAAAGCTCAAATCTTGTCTTGTCTGATCACAAAACGCTTTGTTCATGTCTGCAGTATGATCTGACTGCTATGATGTACTATACTGTATGGTACTTGTACAATGTACTATAGCAATGGATTTGCCACTACATGCCAGCTTTGAGGAATATAGTTAACTCATGAACATATTCTCCCATTTTACCATTGTCACCATTGATCTCACTGTGGAATCCGTAACCAACATCCTCCCTGCCTGGGTGGACAGACAGTTTGACATAGGCAGAGTCTCAGTGGCATAATACACCTTCTACTTCGTAATGATTGACTTAACAGTACTCAACGGGATTTCAGTGACTTTGAATTTTTAACTATAGTTCTCCTGATCTGTTCTTTCCTATAAATTTATCCCTGAGTATCTGGAAAACTCCTCATTCTTCATGGTCAAATCTTTGCTCTAAATTCACCACCTGCCTGAGGAACCATACAGAAAAATCAATCAATCAAGGTCTATTTATCAATGCATGAACAATACAGCATACAGCGGTGTTGTCTGCAATGAAATGCTTTTATTCACGAGCTCGTTAAGAGGGGTAGAAGAGTAGAAGGGCAGAAATGTATAGGGATTAGATTAAGATTAGGATGCAATTAATTAAACAATTGCAATTTACAATACAATTTACAGATTGTGCAAAAGTAACAGAAGGAGATATGGTATGATAGGAGGTATTCAGCGCTGTTCGTATGTGTCCTGAGAGTGCAAGTGACAAGAGGGTGCCGGTGCACCCTGTCAGTTCAAGGAGGTTGCCTATTCGCCAGTGGCCAATTCAGTAATTGCAGGTGTCTGCTGTGGTTGGCTGTTTAGCAGTCTTACTGCCTAGGGGAAGAAGCTGTTTCAAAACCTGTTGGTCTTGGTCTGTATACTTCGGTATTGGTTTCCAGATGGTAGTAGAGAGAGCAAGTTGTGGATAGGGTGACTGAGGTCCCTGAGGATAGACCTGGAGTTCTTGAGGCATCTAACAGAGTAGATATCCTTGATGTTCGGTAGTGCGCAGCCAGTAGTGTTTTGAGCCAGTTTACCACCCTCTGGAATACCTTGTGCTCTCGGGCGGAGCAGCTACCATACCAGGCAGTGATGCAGTTAGGATGCATTCAGTAGTGCACCTGTAGAAATTGGTCAGGATGTATGACGAATGCCGAACGTCTTTAGATTGCAGAGAAAGAATAGACTCTGCCATGCTGTCTTGGCTACGAGGTTGGTGTGGTGGGTCCAGGTTAGATCGTCTGTGATGTTGACACCTAGGAATTTGAAACTGTCGACTCTCTCCACTGCGGACCCGCTGATGTGAATGGGTGCGTGGTCTGTTCCTCGATGCTTCCTGTGGTCCACGATCAGCTCCGTAGTTTTGCTGGTGTTCAGAGAGAGGTTGTTGTCCTGCCACCATGCTGTCAGCATTTCTGCCTCCTCACTGTATGCGGACACAGCACTGTTCATGATCAAGATGATGATCCTTGTATCATCCTCAAACTTAGTGATTGAGTTTGTTTTGTTCCTGGCGACGCAGTCATGGGTGAATAGGAAGAGAGAAAAAGTATTTATTCTGAAATCATGGGAACCTGTTATTACAAACAGAGGCCATTCATCTAATTGTGTGACTAGTCAGGTATATATCATAAGTAACTGTGCACACCTGAAGTCATCTATGTTTGCCACAGTAGAGGGAGTGAATACTTAAGTAATCGCCATTTTTTATTTTGAATTTTTGGCCGTTTTTGTAGACATTTAACTTCATTATGCATAAAAGTGTTCAGTTTGAGCATTCAAGTTTTAATTTAAAAAAGTCATTTGTTTATACTACATTTGTAATTCAACATGTGAGATATCAATGGAAGGGGTTGCATAGTTTTGCAAGATACTGTATGTCAGGATGATAAACTCAAATAAGGACAAAACAGTTGCCAGGAACTAATAATTTTACTTTTAAATGCACCAAACCGTGAAGTGTAAAGTCTTAAAACAGTCCCATCTGTCGCATAGCCAATAAAACATCAGGGTTTTGATAAGATGAGCTAATTAATATTCATGTTAGTAAATTATAGCCAATGATCGTGTCTTAACTTCTATGAGCCTTGAGGCTGTTCCTTGTAAGATACAGTAGGTAGGTCGGTTAGGTCCCCTTTTTCAGGGCATAAAGGCCCATGGGGACAATGGCCACCATTTTATCCTCAACCATCCGAGACTGGAGGTGGAGGTGATGTGGTCAGCATCACACTCTGGCTGGCCTATTACCCCTGGTACTCATTTGGAAAGCAGGCTGAATGGACCTGGGAGCTGTCTGGAAGGAATTAGAGGAACCTATATCGCTTGCCCCTACCTGGGATTGAACCTGGGACCTTCCAGTCAGGAGCGAGACGCCCCTGCTATCTCAGCAACCACGGCTCCCCTTGTAAGATAGAAAGATGTATAGAAATGTAAAACACAGGATTGTTGTGCTTCAGTGGCTTAACACTGGTCTTTTACTCCTGAGAACACAGTAAACAGTAAACACAGCTGTTCATAGAATTCTAAAACATATTGCTTTAAAGCATTTGGAGCTGAATTATTTATCGGCAGAATGCTGAGTACTGAATTTGCTGCTGAACAAGGCTTGAGTCTTTCTGACACATTGATTGTGAAACTGGATTGGATGTGATGCCACAGAACCGGCAATGCCACGTTCCAGGGTCAACACTTCCCATAGCAATGGAAGTACTAAAAATTGCTTTTAAAACAGGCGATTATTTCTAAATTGCATCTGACCTCAGCAGTTAGTTCGGCTTGCCTAGAGTGTGCACAAAGTGATATTTATCAAAATAAAAATAGAAAAAAAGGAAAAATAGAACTTTGTTGTAGACATATTGCACTGAAAATAAAATTTCTGTAAATTTCTGTAATTTTTGTTTTTCTACCTAAGAAAAACTACTTAAAATGGAAAAAATCTTGCTTTACAGAATGTACCACTTCATATGAACAATTAGGTATAATGAGTTATAATCCTGCTTCACAGGATCTAGGGACACTTTGTTCCCACAGTGTGAACAATAAATCTTTCTCGCTCAATTTTAGACCCACAGAAAATATTGTAAGTTGCTTTTCATTTTACTGTGAGAAGTGTCTGGTTTTTCAGCAGTTCATATTTTATTAGATTTTTTTGCTTCATTTAAACTAGTTCTCCCTCTAAACCAACACACTGCATGTTGGTTTAGAGTCTTACAGTCTTCACAATTGTAGCTCAAAGGAGTAACTTCATGAGTGTAAGTCTAAGGATGTGCAATTTATGTAATATGCACTTGCACTAGAGCAACATGGTTCATTTCAAGATGATCAGCACTGAATTAAGCATAGTCTGATCTCTACTACTACTTTATCTTCATATTTTGTTGGGGCAGTCCTTTGTAAGTCATAAGAGGTGCTATCTGTCAGTACACGCCAGTGTTCCAAAGGAGTTTGTCATTTAATAGGGGTATTAAAGCACAGCTTGCCATGTGGAGACCTTTCTTATAGTTTAACAGATTATTACCTGCCAAATGGGTCCTTGGTCCTTTCAGATATGTAGAGTGTATTTCTGACTTCGGGCTTGACAATGTTTTTTCTCAGTGGTCTTAATGCAAAGCTTAGGATGCAGACAAAGCCTCTTAGTGCCTCTGTTTAAAGTTATAGAATGGCCTGATCCTTTTTGGTTAAGAATTGTAATGGATTCTCTGTGTATCTCTGTGTAAGGTGGCAAGTAAAGGCTGGCTCGAGAGACATGATTTTTCCTGCAGCTTCAGACAACAATGAGTTCAACTCACTCACCCTCCTTTGTTCTGATTGGTGGAACTCAAGAATTAAATTTAAAAGGGAACTGCAGTCCCAAATCTCAAATAAATTAATTGACAGTATCGCAAAATTTTACACATTTCGAACTAAGCAGAAAGTCATGAACTTTGTGAAAGTACTGTACTGTTTAGTCACCATGTTGTAAAGATTTTGCATGAATTGTGACATGAAGTGGCCCTTTCTGCTAACTAGTCACTGTAATGACTAATGTAATGTGATGTGCAAGTGAATAAGTACAAGTTGTGCAGCAGGCATTTCACCGCAGAAATGTTTCAACGTGATCTGCATGCAGAGTAAGCTGTATTTGTTGGCAAAACTGTCTCGAAGTCGAGAGTAATATTTCTATTGGATTAAATAGATGTATTCACAAGCCTGCTTGTTTATGATGTAATAAGGGCACTTCATGACACCAGAAGATTTGTTGCCTCATTCTGAAATGCAGATTCACCTGGAAACCTTGTCTATTTTGTGATGTAAATTGGGGGTTTTACACATTAATGTGTACATTTTACTTTCTTTGTGGTTCAAAATGCACTCATCAATACCGATTCTTTCTAACCCCAAAATATAAAAATATCATTGCATTTACCCTTTAAGTATTGTAGGTGTAAAAATACAATGAACTCTCCACTTGGCCAACAAAGATTTGCCTCTTTTCAACTACAAAGGCAACGTGTCATCACCAACTTTTGTAGTGGCTGTGCATGTTTAATCCATCCTTAATAAATAGCTAATGAAGATTAGTCATTTAAAATTAATTAAAACAGGTCAGCTTCAAGTTCAGTCAGTGTTGTACTTCCTTCTGAATTTAAACACTACTCTGTAGATTAAACTAATTTGTTGTACAGTATATTCACACCCTGAATTGCATTTTGGACTATTGGTGCTGGAGAAAACGTGCCTTTTGTCTTTCTTTTTCTCTGCCCTTTGGTACACCAACAGGTAGATACAATGAAAGCATTGGGGTCTACTCATTAGTGTTTGTGGAGGAAAACACACATTACAGTTTGCCTGCTCTCAATTATTCAACATTAGATAGATGATGATGCTGCCATGAAATGAGTTTGCTTATTGTTGTATTCTAATCTTATTAGAGTAATCTCAGGCTGCTTTTCAACACCATTTGGTCCTTGCTGGAGTCAGTAGTCTCCATTGTCCAGTGCAATAGAATTTTCAAAAAATGAATAGATCCTATTACATTTTGTATTTCACTTTACTGATTCTTGGCCTAAGCATTTTATTCTTAGTGCTTGTACTCTTCTGGTCAAAGAAACGTATCCACCATCCTTTTATAACTGATTCCTACTATTTTATTTAAGATGCGTTTCTCAGCATTGTGTGCTCAGGTTAGGAATTTAATCAATATTTCTCTGATATTTCTATTCCTTTTCCTTCACAATGTCCACAGTCACTCTTTGTCAAATTTTCAGAGTTTTAGACTCTGAGGCTTTATGTAATTATGAGACATTTTCAAACTGACCTTTTGTGGCAGACATTTTAAAACAAGTGGTAGCATTGCAGCTCCAATTACACTTATCATCTAGTTGACATTTTGATGCTTTGCAATCTGTTTTTTTTTTTTGTTTGGCCTCCACACAGCACAGAACCTGACTTGATTTATGTGGTAAATGATCTACTAATGGCTCACCATTTATTCTTGTTCTGTTGGGCTTAAGTACTGCTCCTGAGACTGTCTCTCATAATATTTTGCCACCACATGTGCCTCTTGTACTGTTCTAAAGTGGATAACTTCTTGTATTAAATGAAAAACAATTTGTTGCCTGGATGAGTAAGTCTTTTGTTCACTCTAGCATTTGTTTCTTTGTAACAAGAATTAGGTCAAGTGTCCGGGTCGTAGCTCTGAACATACCGGTAGGATACTTGGCTTCTGGGAAATGTACTGACTGGTGTCCTGTCCAGGGTGTACTCTACCTAGTGCCTGTTGTTTGTCAGGACAGGGTCCAGCTCCCCCCATGACCCTGAATTAGAAGAAACAGTTAGAAAATGAATTGATCGTTGGGCTCTATACCTGCAATGTTAGTAAAGCTGGAAATACTGGTTATACTTACTTTTGAGGATCACTTCAGATCTGAAATTACAAACCATGGATGATATTCACCCCCTTGGAACCTGAAGGGCCTTGAATTCTTTTACAGGGAGAAACTGTCTTTTTGTGGACTTCACTACTTTCTGTTGAAAGGGGCCGTTTACCTTTGAAGCCAGAACTGTTCGTGATTATGTGCTTGTCACATTAGGTTCAACTCCACATCATCTTTTGATCTTAATTGAATTGCAGGGTGTCATTTTTTCTATATTTATGAAACATTACTCACTTTCCATTTTGTTTGTCAATGCCTGATGTGATGTGATGTGAAAATTGCATTTATTTCACTAGAGACTGAAGGATTTAGATACTGTTGATATTTTTCCATTGAGATTTGCAAAACTAAATGTATTTTAACATTTAATGTAATGTATTGCTGGTATGTCCAAGAGCTAGGATAAAAATGATCTTTTTTTCAGATCATTTCCTCTGCAGCTGAATCCAAATTTTGGTGAAACTGTGTGCTGTTTTTTGAAACATGAAAAGACAGCATGATGTGTCTGTCACCCCTTATGGGAATATTTTATGCTTTATATGATTTATATTGTACCTCTTGTCAACAGGAAATGAAGCAGATCTGTCCACATGTAGAAGACTGCTCACAGTTCCCTGGGGGCCATTTCTAATTAGGAGTGCAACACTCTCCATATGGCAATCATTAATTAAAACTGCAGTCATAAAGAAGCCTGGCCTGGGATTTAGTATTGGAAGCAGGGTGAAGATGCGGCTGATGTTTTCACCTAATCCATATTAATTACTTATGCAGCACAGATTACTTTGCATACACCAGAAACACACAGCCATTATCGATGATTCGGTGCAGATTGATTTTTTTGGGTTTATAATTTTTAATTTGTTAATTATTTTCACAATAAGCATGGGCATTGAGAGGTATTAAAAACACAGCAATTGTGTTGACAAGATTAAATACTTTCTTTGTTATGTTTTTAAACCCTCTCAGCGCATATGCATGTTTTGTTTTTGTTTCTTTTTCTTTTTTTTCCTGAAGGCTTCATTTCGCAAAAAAGGAAAATGAAATTTGTATGGACTTGGTGACATTTCCTTAGAACATGTATAATGCGTTGCTCTGCTTCTTGCTTTGAAAGCCCCTGAAACTCTCCTTCTGAAAAAGGTATATATTTAATATGGAAGCAACACGTGTCAATGTGATGTTTTCTGTGGCACCAATTAGACCAAGCAGCAAAACAAGGTTTGGCTTGGGTGTGTCTGCCTGAGAGATCGATTTCAAGGCACTTGATCTGTGCTCCCCTCACGCAGAGAGAGGGCTGATCGCACAGCAGGTCCATCTGGTATTGTGCTCGAAACAATCTTTCTATGCACTTTTATACTGTTGGGTTTCTTTTTCTGGGGGGTTGTTTAAGAGATAACATAAATGAATGGTTAAATCGCAGGCATTGTGATGAAAGTCAGTATGAAGCCTGTTGCTCTCTCTGTTAAAGCTTCTTTGTTCTTTCTGCAGAATGCCGTAAAAGAAGAAAAAACAAGAGAAAAACTTGACTAGTGTGGCTTACTGAGCAATGGACACCTGTTTCTGGATTGATGAGGAAGCAGGAGGTGGGGAGGTCCTGAAGATGCCAGCAGCTGGCATGAACTTGCTTTTCTTTAAGTGCCAGCTGCCAGATCCTATTACCCATGGGCACACGACCACCGGAGGATACCTGTGCACAGACTGAACATGGTGTGTCTGGATACTTTTTGTGAAATAATGAAGTCCCAGCGCAACCCAGCTCTTTTTTTTTTAAATGGGAATCTGGATACCACTGTTCCAAAGTCAGAAAAAGGATCAGATCCCTGCTCACCCCTTTCAGCTTAATCAATCATTGGTAGCCGTAGAGAATGTCAGCTCCTATCCTGTGAACCTTTCCAGAAGAGGTTGCTTCCTCTTCTGTGTCATGGTCCAGAAAAAGACAGCAGCAATCTATCAATAACGTATTGTTTTTTTTTATTTGTTTTGTTTTTTTAATTTGCACTGTGGTGTATCCAGTTTTGAACTTTATCATTTGTAGTAGTAACAGTATTTATTTTTTACTAACACGAACTGGTCAGCGAACCACAAAAGAAATTTAAATTCAGATTGAATTTCAAAGAAAAGCAATAGATTGACTCCCCGGGGTTTTTTAGTGGTGTTTTACTGAAGCTGAACTCCCTCATTCAAGAGGACATAAATGCAGCCTTATTTCATTCTAGCATTTTGATAATCTTCTGCTTCAGTTTTCCCTCTTTCTGTTGCAGCTATTTATCCATCCTTCTGAAAACCTTATTTTTTTATCTTTCTATATTCGATTTTGAAAAATTAACTTTCAAAACCTGTCTGATTAGGTGGTACTTTGTTTACAAGGCAAATTTACATCCTACAGTAGCTACCTTTAGTTGCCATGGTTGCATGAGTCATATGGGTAAGGTCCCAGGATGAGGAAAATTTAGCATAAGAAAAAACAGCTTTAGAAGAAATCGGGATGCTAACGCTACGTTTGAATTCATTTGCAGCAGAAACACTGTGCAAACAGCATTCACTATTAACTGACTTGCACCTACGGGGGAGTTCATCTTTAAATTATGCATTGTATGGTCTGAAATTAAATGTGTTGACTACTGAAAATTTGAGTAGGATATATATATAGCACAAAGTGGATGGGTTTGTATAGTTATTGTGTTTAAAGAGGTCTCAGTGAATGCTGTACCACTTAATGCCGGATAGTTTAGCAAACCACCACCAGATTGCTATATCCCAGGTAAAAAAAATAGTGGTATCGTTACACATTTTCTTCATCACTGATGTGTGTGTATATAGGACTTTAAAATAATGCTGTTATCTTTAGCCTATCAGAGCACTTTTTTTCCTGCAGTAGAAGTCTTATATTTCTCTGTGTAGGTGCTGAGTAATAATGTTGTTGAAAGACAATAAAAATGCAGTTAGAGAGCAAGTAGTATATGAAGACTTTTCTACCAAGTTAGGTATAGAAGTCTCAGATGTCATATCAAGATAGAAACCCTCAGTATTAGCTCAAGCCTCAAAAGCAACTATTAAAATAAAAAAAAACATTTTTACATCAGAAAGTACAGGAAAACATGATATGAGCATTATATAATAATGTGAGTACTTTTGATCTAAATCAGATAAGTATTCCAGCCATCCTTTTTCTAACATCTTCATCCAATTCACATACAGACACACAAATACCCACACACGCACACCAGGGCCAGTTTACTCAAAAGCCAATTAACCTACCAGTATGTCTTTGGACTGTGGGAGGAAGCCAGGGCACCCAGGGGTAACCAACGCTGACACAGGGAGATCGCAGAAACCCCACACAGATAGCATTCCAGCTCCTGAATCTAACGCAGGACCCCAGCACTACGAAGCAGTGATGTTGACCACTGTGCCACCATTTCACCCAAGATGATGATGATCATGAGTATTGTTATTGTTTAAAGCACTTTATATAGCACTTTTAAAGGTGTAATCTAAAAAGTATTATTATTATTATTATTATTATTATTATTATTATTATTATTATTATTATTATTATTATTATTATTATTATTATTATTAACCTAATGCAACACAGAGATGGCAAGTAAAACATCAGCAGCAACAGGTAGTGGTGAAAGTGAGCCACTGAGTGAGTTTTGTGTGGAGCAGATCCCCAATAATAGCTAGAAGAAAAGCAAGGAGAGAGGGAGAGATGAAAGGCTCATCTGTAGAAGTATGAGCCAAATAAAGAATCAATCAGTGGACCAAATCAAGAAGCGCTGGAACAATCAGAAAAAGAATTTCTTTTCATTAGTTACACATAAGCACAGTAAGCTGTCAAACACCATCAGAACTCTGTGGCTGTGCCATCCCCATTTACCCTCGGACTGTGTCACAGCTGCGGTGGAATAGAAATGCAATACTGGTGTAGAGATTCACAAGCTGTATTTCACTTTTCCTTCAAGCCTTATGTCCAGAGGTCAGCTGAATGCTCTTATCCGCTGTTCTCAGATACACTTATCAAGGGAAGAGTTTCAAGTCATTAGTGCTGCTCCTGACAGGTGAATAACCCTCCCCCACAACATACATTTTGGTAAGCAAACACTCTAATTGGCAGACTTTGGAATTCCCTAAAGGGCTGATATGTAGGAGCTGAAGGACAGTAATGAAGTGGATTCTCACTCTGAAATGAGGGGTAAAGTGCCATCAATTCAGTCTTCAGGAAGAAAATATTCATACCTGTACATGATGCACTTTACAATTTCCCGAATTAACCACAGAACCCATTACAGTGAGATATAGTATGTGAATAAGTGAGTAATTGAAGTGAAGTTGCAATCAGATATGAGGTCCTGCCACTAGGTTGCTGCGCAAGCAAGTTTCTAAAAAAGAACAATTATACACCTCTATTGTCAATGATTACTGAGCATCACACTGCACACTTTTTCTTAGTTTCTCCAGCACAACACGGTAATACAGTAAAAACCTGGCAGCCCAGTTAGTTAAAAAGGAGAAATGTTTATTTAGTGTAATACAAACACAAAACACATCTGTTATTATTTCAGGTGGGGAGCTGCGTCAGCATGCGTAGGCTGCAAAGGAACAAGTAATAGGTTTATTCCTTGCTGAATAGAGAAGAGAGGAAACAATGTTTCGGCTGCAGAACCTGCTTCGGGTGTGAGCAAAGATCTGTTATTATTATTTACTGATCGCAAGTGAGGCACAGATACCATCAAGGGGAGAACAGAGAAGCAGCATCTGATCAAATAAATATCCTACATAAGACAAAATCCCTCCCTAACCTGTATGCCAAACAAATGGGATCTTATTCCCCTATACAAAACAGTGCATAGCTAAATAATGAAGGATTTACTGGTGAATACCACAAACAGGAAATCAGTCAGTATTTCCACAAATATAAAACACCAGAGTTTTTACTTATGCCCTTGATCCAGTGTTAGTGCTCACATTACCCGAATGAGCTCTGGATACTTGGCCTGTCAAAAGAGTTACTCTCTCACAGGTCTGTTTTTTCCCCTGCATCTTTTCTCTTCTCTTCCGTCCCTATTTCTCTTTCTTCTTTTTATCTTGTCTTCTGTGTTGATGTTTTGCATAACGATGGGAATGATGATTCAACAGCAATCTGTTTTCATTCGGAGTTGAAAATTGGTATAATTCTTTGGTGGCTGCCTGTATTTTGGCCATTGTGACTGCCTCAAATGACAAAATAAGATCAAATTTACACCACTCACAATACTATTTTCTTATTAATGGCAGTTTTCAAGTCAATGGAAGCCATGTAATTACACAAGAATAACAAGCTTCAACTTAAAAAATGTAATTGCAATTACTGTGTAATATAAAAAAACTTTGTGTTATTATCCCATTATAACTATGCAATTACATGGCAATGCTTGCCCTTTTCTTGAACTTGCTTCTTTGCAGTTTGTTGAATTAACATTTTCTAAGTGTGAATAGTGAGGAGGAAACATAATGTTTTAATGAGATTAAATCAATAGAATGAGAGAGAGAAGATTTAAGCATTCAAATAGATTTTGGAGTGCTTTGCATGTTATTTGTGAAAGAAGGAAATATCTCAGTCCCAATCAAACAGTATTTTAATAACACTTATCACAGCATCACAAATGTGGCACTGAATGGTACAGACTAAGCTAGAGGTACCAACCTTAGCAAATACCTTCTCCAATACCTTAAAATGATTAACTGAGTCTTACAAGTGAAATGAGAGGACTAGTGGACATCTACTGATCAAAACATGCATCCTTAGATAAAATCAAAATGACACTTACTAAATAAGGATTTTAATCAAATAATCACTCTCAAAATAACTTTTTAATATTTGGGTAAACAGATTTTGTGTGCTAAATTATCTTAATGAATCCACATTTTCACATTTTAGTAAACTGTAAAGAGAAAATGCAAATTTTGTTTCGCTTGTATTTTTTTAAATGAAAGGCAGCTTTAATTAATTTTCACAGAATGTATTCTACAGATGAGTTTATTCTAACGAGAGGAGAGTAGGAGCATCTGCTCTGATGATGCAAGATCTCAAGTGTGTAACTTCAGCTCTCGAAGAAGCCTGAGATGACTAAGTGGTGAGGAATAAATTCAATTAAGAGGAGCAGTGGATATTTTATACAGTCTTAGCACAGGAAGGACCTGAAAGCTCTTCTGGCTGAAGAAGAGAGTAAAAATTAAGTGTCAAAGGAAGTCCAGTGAACCACTGCCTGTAGACTTCAGTGTCTTTGCTGAGTGATCTCTCTTCACACTTGAATGTAGAGAATACACTTCCTTGTGAAGGAAAGAAAATCTGCCAAACAGCAGAAAAACTCCTTTCTATCATCCCTCTCCCTCCCCCAACCCCAATTTCAGCTTATATTGAACCGAGAGGAAGTTGAGAAGTGTTTTCACCTTCATATTATCATAGCTCAATCAAGTTGAATGCCAGACATTTGACTGTGATTACAGGTATAGCCAGTGTTTCACTGAAATGTCTATATACCTGTGAAGTATTCCATATTAGTGTCTGTACTAATGTCAATTATAAATAAATGCCCTATCTCATATTTTAGTATCAAATGATAGAATGTATTTTTAATCATTATGAATTTCCCCATTCAACAGGAATTAGATTATTATACAGAAAGGCTTTTAAGATTAAACTATTTAGATTTAAAGTTTTGCATTCAGATGTGAGTCTGTAAGACATCGATATGTTTTAATGAAAATATTTCAATTGGTTTCAAATGCTGAATATTACTGAATGTAATTATTGTCTGTTATATGTTACTATCACTATTGTGCACACATTATAGAGAAAATGATCATTCAGAAATGGGGATCAAATTGATTATTGAGACAATCACTGGAAAAAGGCTTGATAGGAAATATTGATTAAAACCATATCAATAATATTTGAAAACAAAATAGTTTTATTATTTTTAAATGATTTTAAACAATAAGTACAAATAAGTTTAACCTTTTGAATTATAGCAACATGTTCTATTTATTAATAGAAATCTTCAAGATGGGTAAATATTACCCTGTACTGAATATACATGCTAATGTGTAAAGTATAAGCACAAGTACGCAGACATCAGTGTAGCACCTTTAGATCATCTAAGCACTCCCTCATTTCCTCCTGTTTTCGGGACAAACATCAGCCATATCTGCACAGTAGTGATCACCCTTTCTTTCAACCATGCAATTTTCACCATGTCTTGTTTAGATGCTGATTAAAACACACTTTCTTCAGTACATTAAAACACCTTCCCGTTAGCATGCTGACCCAGCACATTCTCTTAATCATCAGAGATGTGTGCTGATGGGATCTCTCCATTTTTTGTTGCACAGAAACGGGGAGATACTTGTAACACTGAACTATAGAAAAAATTGATGCTGCAAGTAGCACATGGCTTTGAAGAAATCTTTGGCAGAAAAGCTGGTCATTAGTTAGAACTGAAACTGAGCTTTAGAAGCATATTTTAAGCAAGTGATGCATGCGTTCTGAGCACAATTATGTGTTCTGAGCTGTGGGGCTATGGAATTACGTGTGCAGGGACCTAAAAGGGTCTTCGTATTAATAGAAATGTCCTGGGATGAAGAGCCCTGCTTCAAAAAAGGCTGTGCTGAATTTTTTTTTTCAGAAAGTGATACAAACATGAGCAGGACCAAACAATGACAGTGAAAAATTTGAATAGCTGCAGCAAGAGGGTTTAATTGGCTCTCAAAGCACCCAGCAGAGCAGTTGATATCAGTAGTCATGGTTTACAGGTCGTCTGCCTATGCAGCAGCTCTCTGGAGCAATGCTTCTCAAAGTAATGAGCATTACCTGGAGCAGAGCTGCCACTGACATGACGTCTGGAGGAGAGCTAGCTCGCGTGGAAATTCACTCCTTTATTTAAGTTGCTGCTCACAGCCAAAGTTATGTAGCACTCTGCTAGCAAACATCAAAATGGAATGGAAGCAGATAGGGCAACCTAACAAGAAATAAGGAAGGAGGAAAGCTTTACTTGTGGTCTGACTAGCTTATTTCCCCCAGGCTTTGGTTTGAACTATCAGCGGGAAGGTGGTGCAGGAATTCCTTCAAACGTATTTTGTGACGTTTGAAGCACATCTCCAAGTACAGTCCATAACACAAGACTCCTTGATTTCCACTCAATCATGAAGAATGGGCTTTCTGTTCTTAACCTTAGAAGGTACACTTCGTTCCTCTGGATTTCCCATGGGAACACCCCAAATCATTCTCCTGCCCACATGTACCTTATCTTTGAGAGTACCACCTACAGCATGACATGAAGCAGACAGGAGCATGTCAGTAAATTGTATTAACTGTGTAGGGGGGGGTCTTAAAGTAACATTATTGGAATCTTACATTAAGCCTATAGGATGTGTATAAATATCAGTAAGATTAGATGAGTAGTGCTGAGTTAGTGTGATGGGTTTTATGGTAGTGAACACACCTTGAAATACACATTCTAGAAACAATACAATCCCTTAGGTTTTGGAAACAGATGTTACAGAGGTTAAGACCATCTTGCAACTAGTTAAAGCTCACAAGCAATCTTTACATTTATTACACTACAATTGCTTTGCAAGTCCTGTATTAGTTGATGATTCAATTGAAAAGCTTACATTATCACACAAAAAAGCTAAAAAAAGAAAATAATAAACAAGTTTGTTTATCCATTCCATTGTATTTTTAGAAAAGCTGCTTTTTTCAGATATCTAGTCATCCTAGCAATTCAGTAATTGACCTTGCCTTATAATAAGGAAGGGAGCACACTATGGATAGCGAGGTTGCAAAGCTAACAGATGCCTTACAGCTGATCTACACCTGTACCCAATAGCTTTGTAGTGGCTGTTATTTCAATCCAGGTGCAATGCCTGATACGGTATATGTTTTACTACTAGATAGAATGTACAATTTTGAGTTTAATTGTAATTGCACTTGTAAACTTTGTATTGTTACAACCAGGAAAAATAAAAATCTATCTTTTCCAGTGTATCTAATTGCTGTTGTGCCTTCTTGTTCCTGATTTCAGGCATTGTTAGTCTCTTTTCTGAGAGTTCTTAATCACAGGCTAGCTTACATTTTCTGTTTAAGGTCTATTTTAACATTTACTTTCCACTCTTAAGCTCTTAAAAAGCTTATTGAGTTTTGTAATTGCTATGAGCCCTGTGCTAATTAACATGTTTCGGGACTGCTCTCACTCAAGTGAAGTGTGCTGAAATAAAAAAATGGATTTAAGCAACAGAAAAAAACATTGTATGAGTTTCGATCCCATGCCTGTTCATCCTCCTTATCACTTAAAAGCTGTTTAGTCAGAAATAAAACAGCAAATTCTTAATTAACAGTCCTGTGTGCTGACGTTATTGGGAACAATGTACTTTTAACGGGCATTTTTGGAATCAAGGACTGAGTTCAGAAAAAAGTCTAAATCAGTAAGCAGATCAGTAATGCAGCTTTTAGTACTGGTGATAGGGGGCTTGTGAGGAACAAAAAACAGCACATACTCCAGAGCCCCAGGACCACTGACGTACCTGAATTAATGACCTCTGGTTGGCCATTGTGTTATTCTTCAGAGGTCCTAGACAAGTGAATTCAGGTAGAGCAAAGCTGCCAAAAAGACCCAAACATATTACTGCTGTGTTCCGGGCTACAAGACATCTTAGCGAGCTACAGTAGCAATGAATGAGTGGATTGGGCTAGTCCAATCACTTGACTGTTCTACGCAAAAGACTAAAGTGCTGGAAGAAAGTAAAAGCATGTTCTGTCTTCATGGCAAAACAAGGATGGGACGTCAAAAGCACTAGGAGAAAAGTCAAGCCTTTATTTCATATCACTGCTGATAATGCCGTCTTCTGCAGCTCACTGCTGTCAGCTTGATATGTCCCAGGCAAAATATGAAGGGAGTCAATGGGAACAAGATTCAGATAAAAGCACTGTGTCTCCAGAGCCACAGTCAGTGTCAGTCCCACCTGTCACTCAGACAGACATTCCCTTCCTGTAAAATTAGGACTTCAAAACATGCATACTTTTTTACTATATTATGCTTAATGATACAGCAGAAGAGACCACTTGTGATTCACAACATCCTGTTCTGAAATAATTTCATTGTAAGCTCAAGTTCCCCATTCATACTGTACTTTAAATTCATATTAGGGTATGACAACTAATGAGATTTTGGTTGTAAAACATCTGTTTCCAAAGTTCATACACCTTTCATGTAGGCTGTTTACGACCAACTGAAGAAGCAGCCTTATACTGTAATATCAAACATTGCAACATGCACAGTTCATCTACATATTCAACATATTCAAACCTTATAAAATCTTATTTTAGAAAACTAACACCCTTCAGAATTACTAGTTTTGCTTTTCTACTTACCTTTATTTTAGACTGAACTTCTAAACTAAATCTTACTGTTCTTAGTGCTACAGTGTAGTATAGAAGTGTAAAAATTGTAAAAATTGTGTGGATATGTACAGTATACCATCCATTCATTTTCTAACCACTTCTTCCAATTCACAATCACAGGTGAACTGGAGTCTCCCAGCAAGCAACAGGCTTTCAGTCACGGGGCAGACACAGACAAAGGCAGACAAACACACACCAGTACCAGTCTTCCCAGAAATCAATTAACCTAATAGTTTGTCTGGAAAAAACCAGAGCACCCAGAGGAAACCCTCAAAAACACTGGGAGGACATACTGCTCAAACTCTATGTAGAATGAACCCCAGAAATTGGGCTCAACAATGCTAACCACTTCTCCACTGTGCTGTCCTACTGTATACAGTATATGTATATTTTATTAGGATCAGGTAGGGGCAAGCGATGGAGCTTGCTCTAATTCCTTCCAGACGGCTCCCAGGTCCACTCAGCCTGCTTTCCACATGGGCACTGGGGAGTTAATCCTCCTGAAGGTAATATGCCAGTTAGATCATGATGGTGCCCACATCACCTCCACCTCCATTGTTTGATGGCCAAGAAAAAAGGTCGTCCTTGACCCCCATTCCCCATGGGCCTTGATGGCCTGAAAAGTGACCTACAGTACTGTACCTACCCCTTTATATTAGAGTAGAGTGGAGTGTTTCAATGCTTATTCCAGTTCTCTTTATTCCAGTACACAGGTACTGTTCCAGTTGTTTGGAGGTTATACCTGTTCCTAAGAATATTAAACCTAAAGCCCTCAGTGACTTAAGGCCAATAGTTCCAACTCCATCAGTGAAGAAAACTCTTGAAAAAATAGTAAAGTCACATATTGTAGCTGCAGTACAGTCAGTTTGCCTACCATCCTGGAAGGGGAGTTGATGATGTCCTTCATAAACATTTAGAGCAGAAAAATTCTTCAGCTACACTTCTCTTTGCTGATTTCCCATCAGCCTTTAATACAATGCAGGCACACGTTTTGGTTGGAAAACTAATCACACATTTTCAAATTAAATTACCAGCTTATCATGTGGATCATTAGTGTTCAATAGAACATAAAATGTATTTATTAATGGTTTGACATGTGACTGCTTTTTTGTTTTTACTGGTTCACCACAAAGCTGTGTTCTTCCTCCCCTCTTTTTCATTTTATATACTAATGACTGTCAGAAGAAAATCACCAAGTGTGCTGATGACAGTGTCACTAGTCACTCTCCTCCCAGAGTCTGGACAAACACATGGATCCATTCTCAATGAATTTCTCAGCCAGTGTGATACTTTTTACCTAGAGATGAATGTGTCAAAAACAAAAGAAATGATTGTTGATTTTAAAAAACAAAACAATATCATTCTCACAACAATTAATGGTGAGTCTCTTGGTATAGCCCACAGTTTCAAATATCTAGACTTAAGTTCACAGAGAACACAGATGTCATTGTCAATTAATCCCAGCAGTGCTTTTATGGTCTAAAAAACTGAGATCCTTTAACATTTTATACTGTAACTCTTTTATCGACAGTATTTAAACTTTTTTTTTGTACCTGTTGGTTCACTTCACTTAGTCAAAAAGACAAAAACTGCCTTCAACATGTTGTAAACCTCAACTCTAAAATCATTGGTGAGCCTTTCAGACCCCTGGCACAGCTGTATGCCCCAGCAGATCCTAAGGAAGACCTTTGCCATCATTGAAGACGCATCTCATCTCCTTTGAACTTTTGCCTTCAGGAAGAAGTTTCCACTGTCCACAGTGCAAGACAAATAAAAGGAAATTTACCTTTGTTCCAGAGGCTATTAGTCTCTGGGCAAATAATATCAATATGATATGTATTGAACAGAGTCCTCTCTACAAATGTGCATTTCCTGTATTTAATACCTTCTTAAATACTGCACACTGTTACTTCCGTTCTCTTTTATGGTCTGTTTGCTGTTTTTATTTATGTACAGTATAGACTTTTTTTCTTAGTGATGTTATCTTTTTTTATTGTTACAGTATGTGCCGTATGTTGATCGCTGGCACTTAATTTGTCCCCCTATGAATAAAGTATTTACAATTGGATAATTGAATTGGATTTTGGCACCTCCAGTTTACAGTATTTTATATGAATTTACATTAGTTCAATAAACAGGTGAACATAGTTCATACTGCCTGTCAATAAAGATGAATGATCCTACAGCATATCCAGTATAATGCTGCTATTCCTATCAAGTAAATAGCTATTATTGCTCAAGCTCTAATGGCATGGAGCAGTTCAAGGACATTTTTGAAATACTGCAGATATTTTAGTGGATTATGACCATGGAAACTGTCAATGTCAATGACATCTCTGCATCAGGGTATAGAGAAACATCTGGCAGATGAGGGAGAGAAATGTTCAGTATGAAGCAAACAGATATCCAAAAAGTTAAATATAGAAAATAGTTCTTGAACCTGCCCACACCATTCTTGGATTCATTCCTTCAAGCCTTCACTACTGAACACCAAAAAGCTCGGACATGAGGAGGCTGGAGAAAGTGAATAACAGCAGTCCTGAGGAGAGGAGGTGACAAGGCCATAAAAGTACTGTATGTAAAATCCAGGAGCACCGGTTGACAAAGGATTAATTTAACATGACCCGATGAACCAGTGAAATGATGACTGCAAACTGTAATGAAGTTAATTTTAATATGACAACAAAAGGCACTTTTATACAAGTTGGTGTCTGGAAAAACCTAGTTTGTTGAAGCCAGTTCCCTCGGATCTCTCAGGTAGAGATTGTTGGATCAATTGTTTGGCTGCCTGTTTGTTTAGCAACTAAACAAGCATGATGGTTTGAACAACACCTTTGTTTGTAACTTCCTAGTGTTCTTATGAGACAGAAGGCCCATGTTTAAATTAGATGGCTCCACCCAAAACAAGACTACTATATACACTGAAGAGGTCTTTTATCCACCCCAGCTTTCAGAATGTCAATAGACACAATAATGTCTGTTTCAAAATTTGTGAATCAATCATTAATTTCAAACATTATATAATATAGAGCATGTCTTGATCTGAAACCCTTGCTGTAACTGAAACAAGCTGAAAATAACAAAAGCAGCTTTATAATGGCATATCAATGAGTTTCATTCTTCAAGAAAATAATAGGAGTGGATTTAAACTAGTTGTTTTCATCACATTAGAATTTAAAATGAAAAATTCTCATGAATCTTAAGCTATTGCAATTTTTTCTTCTCATTATAAAATGCTAATTTCCCAAACCTTCTCATATTAATTATACACAATACACATTTGATGACATGATTAACCCAGCAAAATGCTGGACTGATGCCACCAAGAAATCCTTTAAATCGGACTTTGTTATATTTCAGTTAAATTGCAGAATTGCACATTTAATTACCTTTCATTTTTCTTCCTTGTCAAATATTCTATTCAATTTATTTTTATATAGTGCCTTTCACACTGTATCTACTGTATCTGGTGGGTCAACATAGAGACACACAATGGCATGTACAGCAGCACCAGCAGCCATAGTTGCAACGAGTTATGATGTAAGGTGTGAGTAGGCTAGGCTGAATACACCGTTGTTACACCATATAAAGAATGGAAATGTCAATCTGAAGACATTTTTTCTTCATTTTTCAGGATCACAGGTATGAGGGAAATTCCACTTCAGTCAGACTTAGATGACACAGCAAGGTGAACAGTCAGAGGGAGGATTTATCGGATTTAATTGGATTATGTTTTTTCATAAATTAAGTCACAGCACTTAACCAGACTAAAGTATGTCAAGAGGTCAAGTGCCCTGATTATATTTCAGAAGCACACAATGTGCACAGTACACATTTCTCCATAGATGTTGTTAACAATGGCTTAGTATTTAACGGTTTTCCTGTGTTTCAACACTTAAAAAGCAGAAGACTTCTCTTTAAAACACATTAATGCAGCATTACTGTATTATCTGTATTGTTCTTCCTCTCTTTTCATCTATTTTTTTCAGAGTGTGAGTCATCGGATGGTCCAGCTTTTCCCTTCAGCCTCCCTGTTTCTCATCACTGTCTCAGGCACTGCCTACAGAACTGTCTCTCCTGCAGTCTTGTTGGTGCTATCCAGACTCTGGGAGCTGTGAGAACAGGTAATGAGAGAGATTTCTGTTTCTTCCTACTCCACAGTGTTGATAGGAGAATCCCCAGTGTCCTACCGTGTCGATGACACCTGGATTTCGACAGAACAATACCACACACCTTATTATAACTGCAGCTCTATTTTTCTTTTTAAAATTAGGCATGGTCAACAGGAAAGTTGATGGAATTTTATATCCAATCATTTCCTTTTTTTTTGTCGGGAGACTAACGTTTCTTTATCCTGCCTTAGAAAAGGGTCAAAAGGGGGATTAAAGCAAAGTTAGAAAACTACTGAAAGTTATTTTTTGCTATTTCTGGGTTTACTGTACCTCTGTGATACTGACAGTGGAGAAAGGGCTTGCTTCCTCTTCTGAATATCACAAGGCCCCAGCTGATGTTCAGATATCTTGAGCATATCTGTGGCGCTGTGAAGCCAGGCATATCTTACAGGGCCAAGAGATGACAGGAGCCCACACAGTGAGAGAGGTGTACACACAGAGAAAGAGAACTGCAGCATATTACAGTTTTACTTAAAGTAGAAAATTTGTCACCATTATTAAGGGAGCAATTCCAAAAAAAATTTTAATAGCATTTATTTTATTTTTTTAGATTAGCAGGAGATGCAGATCAGAGAATCATGATGAATTGTATTAAAACGGAACAGCAGGATGGGTGTAACCGATCATAAATTGTATGACTGTACAGTATAAAATGGTATTATCAAAGTAGATGCCTGAGCAATATTATTAATTGCATAATCCCAGTCTAAAATCTTTTGGGACTCCATTAGTAAATAGAAGCTATGAGACTAATCCAACAGGTTTTGCAATTGCATACAGTTTTATAACTAATACTGAACCAATACAAGGGAGTTCAAATCAAGACCAACTAGGTAGCTTTCTTCCAAAAAAAACATAAATAAATCTGCAGGGGTTGCTGCACAAGTGTGTTTTTTTGCCTAGACTCATTATTATATCACTGAAAACCTTCAAGGCCGTTGTAAGACTTTTTTGTCCAAAATGAAATGCAAATTTTATATCAAATAAAATATGGAAGCTGTCTAAAAAGTGCTTAACTTCTTGTTGTGATTTTTGTCCACGATCTTTAAAAGGAAAGACAAAATTAATACAGGTATCTAGCAGATAGGCCCTGACTTTTTGAAAGGAGGCACTACACTACATAGCGACTGCTATGCAGATTCTGCAAATGTGGTCTCCTTGGTCTCTATTTGTATATACACCTTTCTGATAGCATTTCAGCTGTCTTAAAAAAGAGATCAATAACGTGTTTAGTGCTTTTCATCCCAAAGCCATACCCCTACGGTATAGGAGAACACCCACATCATTCACCACTGAAGTGCAGCACCCACTTTATGAGAGTAATATTTTAAGATGAAAAAGACACATTAAAAATAGTCCATATAAATGAATTACACATGAACATCAAAATGAAAACACAGGCTGCCCCACCAACAGTGGGGAAATAAAGGGTGCATGATTACACGTACAGATTGCATCCTTCTATGGAAATTGTTATCACTTCTCTCTAATGCATTTTCAAGAGAATGCAGAAAAAAATCAAGCAATTCTATGATGCTGACACATAGAATAATTCTATGGAGTCAGATTTATGCTTGCTCTCTTAATGAGACAGAGCAAACGTTTGTTAATCCAATGCACTTTAAAGACACTCTCTATTTCATGTCTAATTAAGAAACCATACAATTGTGTTACAAATCATCATGATGAATTATTTCTTTAGCCCAAGGCTACTGGAATACCGAAACCCATAACATAAAAAGTCAGTGTCCAACATAAACCTTACAGGTGCAGATCGAGGAGTTCCAGATTTTGAAAACTCACATTTCTTAAGGATAGATTGCATTTGTTTTTCATTAAAATTATTTTAAAACCAGCACATGAACTGATTAGAAAAAAGGAAAGTAAATTCAGCCCAACCAAATAAGCAGGTTGGGCTGAATGGCCTGTTATTCTATATCTTTTTGTAGTTAGATCCTCTTTAACAGCTTACATTGGTGGAACTCTCCCTTAAAACACCCTATTTGCTTTACCCTGAAGGAGTAAATATTGAGGAACTATGCAAACAGGACAAATTCTTAAAGCAAGGCAGAGAAGTGTGCAGAATTCTTTGTTGATGTTCCATACTTTCCCCTCCAACAGCAGTATTTTAAAGATAAGAAACGGTGGAGGTCAGAGATTACAAAAACATGGCCCGAAAAAATCAAGGGGACAGAAATACAGTCCAGAGCCACACACACACTGAGAGAACAAGAGAGGAAATGGGTGGAAAACAACAGATGATTGTTTTGGTAACGGAGCAATGGAAAGGAGAAAATATTAAATAGAGTTTTTAATGAATGTTACCGAGGGATAGCGCCCACCAAGATCTCCTTCTCCTCGGCTATTCTAACTCATAATTCTCCATGATGTCACTTCCTGAAAAGCTACAAATACCATAACAACCATCTGCATCCCATCTTCCACCCATTTCAACCTCTGCAGCTACAGTACCCCCTAGTTAAATCCTCACTCTGCCTGGGGGTCCCATCTCCCTTATCCTATGACCAGGTGGTTAAAACATAAGTCAAAAGTGCTTTATTCATAACCTCTCAATAAGCGTTCTAAAATGCACTTCTTATTGGGTGTTGTTATTCCAAGTGAAAAATTATTCCGATGTGCTGTAGGTTTCAGTGTAAAAATACTTTTACCACCCCATTCATCCGGGAGCAATCAGCTTCTTCACAGGTATTTTAAAAAGAAAGATCAAATCACACATAATTACACTGGCTCTAACACAGCATCACATAACATTATCCTTTCTAGGACATTTTTATATCCTTTGTCCTGTCAAAAGTTAATTCCTTAAGCCGTTATCCGAAAGAGCGTTTTCTCAAAGCAGCAGAAGTAAAATCGATAAGAATCACTTACTGCCTAATCAATCAGAAACTAAAGAATGGACAAAACAGGTCTAATCTAAAAGAGGTTTAACTAAATGTAAAGATGGACTTGTCAGCCTATATTGTGTAGCTTCACAATCTTCATTGGTTCCTGTCTGATGTGTTCTGCAGTCCTACCCCAGGCATGGCTGTTAGTTTTGACTCAAGGCTTATGCACTTTGAATAATTTTCTTGACCATTTACTTCATGCTGCTTTTCTGGGTCCTGTTGCTCATGAGGTCCTGAGGTTGGAATAAATATCTTTTGAAATGAATCTAAGTCCTTAAAATGCCATTAGGCTCAAACTACAGCCCTTGTTTTTAAAGGCTTTGGTGCAGCTCTCTGTAACTGTAACTTGATCTTTATTTTTATATACTGTAGGGCTTTTCATGAACTCATATGCCTGCAAGCACTAAAAAGAAATGAAAAACAGTAATAGTATAACACAGGGAAACACAAAAGATAATTTTAAAAGTTATAAAGAGTAGTCATTTCTCAAAGGAGGATACATATAAAACAGACAGTAAATAAAGACAAAACATATTTACAGTATATCCATCCACGTTCTAACTGCTTTATCCATTACAGGGCCATGGGGGAGCCCGAGCCTATCCAGGCAAGAAATGGGATACAGCCTGGACAGGTCCTTTGACGGAACATAATTATATCTAATGCTGAATGTGAATGAGAGTCATTTATAATGTTCTAAATGTAAAACTGTAAAAATATTGTTTTAACCCTACAGGTAGTAAACTGACTTTGATGGCAATCCTATGAGGCTTGGTGCATTCTAGTATTTGAATCCTTAGTCACTTCTTATAAACAAAAGGAAAGCTCTAGAGGATGAGGGTGTCAGAATCCCACGTTTTAGGTAGGATTGTGACTAAGAGGCATTCAGACAGCTTTCTGCAGATACTAGCGTCACCCCACTGGCTCCGTACCTCTGATCATACAGTGTATCTCTTGGAGCACTTTGGAGCACTGGGCAGGACAGTAGTCAGTGACCGAACTGACTGACAGGGGGACCATGTGGGATCAATGGGTCTTTCAGGTATATGGGTCCCCAGTCCTGTTGGGCTTTATACAGTACTTCACAAGTAGGATTTTAATTTAATTCGGTTCACAGTGGTGACGCAATATACAGAACAATATTACTAAGGAAAAAAATATTAAAAAACAGCAAATGGATCTTAAAAAATAATGATGAAAGATAAAGTAATATCAGTGCTGAATCAAATAAGAAGCCAATAGAGACGGACCAGTACAGGGGAAATACAGTATATGTTCAAAATATGTTACTTTTTTAATTCTAGTTCTTGATATAAGTTTAGCAGCGACTTTCCATACAAGCTGGGGTCATGAGATAGTATGACTTGAGAGACCTGAGAAAATTGAATCACAACAATATACAGTACAAAACGTTCCATAAGTTTCTCAGTGATAAACAGAGTATGGTGGTGATTCTTAGATGAAGAGAGGATACTTTAGTAACATCCCAAATATGTTCCTCAAAGGAATAATCCTGATCCAAGATACTGTATCACTCAGATTTCCCAGTTTAGCATTTGAAATAATTAGTGAAGCCACAAAAAATAGTACAGATAATTTGGGGATTTTGAAGTTGATTGTTGATTTTGAAGTTTTTTGGATAGCAGAGGATAAAAAGAGCATAATAAAGTCACTGGATCCTATCCCACCCATCCAGATGTCATTTATATATACAGTAGCTCTTCAGTGCTAGTATCCACGTTGAAGGAGGGGGATGTCCTTACTGTACAATGCCTTTATCATCTACTGTATAGAATTCTGCTTTAGGATCTTTCAGGAGGAAATGTAAAAAGGGCACCACAGATATTGACGAGTGGCAAGGGTGTGTTATATCATGTGTTATGTCATCTTATTTTTTTCTGTACTGTGTAATTTAAATAAAAATTTCACAAAAGGAAATACCTAACCTAATCTTAGGGTCAATGTAAGCTCACGTTCAAAGGCTGCAGGAGATTTTCATGTGATGCTCATTAAACTGGTCACTTACCATTGACCTTTGAATGCCACAGGCAGTTGCACTGTTTTAACCTTAGAGCATTAACAATATAAATATGCATAATTTTAAATAAGTTTCTTCACAACTCACCTACCAGGTGGATTTATAAAAAGAATAGGTCAATTTAATATATTTAATACAGTAAATATAGATTCTGGGAGTGAATGCCAAAACATGGAGACAGTCTAGATAATTAACAATAACCAAGAGATGCTTTGTTTTTGTGAAGACAATACTGAGGGGCTTTAGACATTTTCAATCTTGCCTCTGGAACTGCAGACTTGTTTTCCAGATTAGCATCGATGGTCCCCCTGCGGTACAGGACAACAAACCACCTCCACATCAGAAATGATTCCAGCTTCCTCCTTATCTGCCAAAGTGCCCTTTGCAGGAGGCAAGGCGATTTAATGACTCCTGAAACAGGGAATAAAGAGGACGAGGCTCCTGCCCTTTATAAGTCACACTGGAAAGACAAGTCCTCATAATAGGATATTGACCTGGGAGAAATAAGAACTCGCAGACTCTGCCTGTCTTACTCTACTCCATTGACGTACAAATGCCATCATTGAACTGATACCAAACCTAGGATTGCCCTCCCTGTCAAAGCCTCTGAAGCTTAAGATGAAACACAATGACATACATGTCACTATGTACTGCGAAGGCCCTTTAGATAAGAAGGCTTTGATGTGGCTGGGCTTTACCTGTTTTATAACGATAACGATAAATCAAGTGAGTGAAAGATTTAAGCAGGGAACTCAATTTTAACCTGTTACAGTACGAACAGCTCAAGAAACACCTCAGAGCACACCTGCGATCACTGTGACACATTGCACTTTAGTCTGCTGCATGCAGAGGAAATCCTTTCAGCAGGAGGGGTTGAGACTACTCATGTGGGCAGTGAAAAACAAACATGCCCAATCAATGACGAAAGAACACTAGACAGCATTTGAGATCCCTGTACGTCAATGAAGCCCACTCCTGCTGTGCCTGTAAATCCTGTAAACAAAAGGATTTTTCGGTATTAAAGGTGCAGTCTGCTCTGAACCACTAAAGTATTGCATCTCAGATTAATTTAGTAGAGCTAATTAAGGGTCAGTCTTTTCAATGCAAATACAGACCCGATTAAATTTGGACAATTTAAAATGCACTGTAGTTTAAAGACCAATTTCCTTTTCCTTCATGTGATAACAAAGAGGACAATTTTTCAACATTACTAATAAGAAAAAGAGTGGATAAAATAGATAGCATTATATACACTTGTAGAAATAACAGTTCTTTTAATTTGTCTGGTATGAAATGGGAGGCCAAACGATTTAAAAAACTTATGATGATTTAAATAAAATACCATTTTGCCAGTTTATGTGTCTGATTTTTTGTAAACCATAAAAACCTAGTTCTTGCTGTACATTTCATTTTCCCAACTTTTGCATAAGCAAATGAAAGGAAAATGCAGGAATAGTGAAACATTTTTGCAAATGGGTGAAGGTAATCACAGAGACCTGTGGCTGAGAAAGTGTCATTTTAAATCAGTGCTGATGTGCTGTGTGCTTATTAATCAGCCCAAACACACTCCCAGCCACCCCTTCATCAGCTCATCAGCACATTTCTGAGGGCACTCAAACCACAGGGGAGCTGAGATTTCTCCTCTACACTACTGCCTTTATTAAACCACGCTCAAGGGAAGGCTGAAGGAGTTTGTATTAGCCACGTTTTGCCATGCATAGATTCATATCTGGAAATATGAAGAATAATTAAGCTGTCTGAATAAAGTCTGGATAAAGAAATTTCCATTGCATGCCTTCTTTATCGTTGATATATATATTCCCATCTGACTGGAAGGACACTTTAATAAAGACGGGCAGTGCTTATATAAAGGTCCATTAAGATCTCATTTTCATCATAGTGGATCAGACCTTCTACTACAGTAAATGCACATCCCCCTTCTGAGACCTTCCCAAGTGGGAAGATAACAGTGCATTTGCCTGATGGAGGAACTTTTGAAAGCATTCAATTCTCAAGAGGCATGTGAATTGCCACCACCAAGGACTTTCAAGGTTGTCAGCTCTGCAACAGTATTTGAAGAAAGAGAAAACAACAACAAACAAAGGAATGATCTAACTAGTCGGTCTGACGAATCATCAGAAATCTGCTCTATCAGGATGCAGCTTATGTTGTGCTGTGGCAGTAGCTGCTTAACAAATAGTCTCAATACAAGGGTCTGAATTTGGTATTGAGAGACATTTTTGTAATAGATCCCCCTTAGCTGGTAGCAGGGTAAGAGTAACCTGCACAAAAAAACATCACTTTAATTAGATTAGGAGATTCGACAATCAATAGGTCAACCTTGATATTAAGCTGCCTTCCCGACCCTGTACTTGTCTGTATACTGTAACTGTGTGACTAACTCCCACTTTTTGAAAAAGAGTAGCACTGGAAAAACCTCACCTATTTGATCCCGTCTAGGCCAGTCCGCTCTGCCCTTCTTCTTTCTTACCGGCGGAGTGGTACAGTTACGATTGAGTCTACTGCTTAATGAGGTACAGTAAGTCATAGTTGCAGTTGTAACCCACCCATTAATAATAAACTTTATTTTATATAGCACCTTTAAAGGTGGCTTCTCAAAGCACTTTACAGAATGACAACAACAATAAATAAAAAGAATACACAAGATAAAACACAATTACAATATATAGAGGAGACTGTGGATGGTGGTACTAAGAAAAAGAGGGGGGTGAAGAATGGAACCAGTTCTGTAAAGGCTTTTCTAGAGAAGGCGGTTTTGAGTCTGGATTTGAAGGAGTTTAGAGAAGGTGAATCTTTGATATCCTTGGGGAGAGAGTACCAGAGCTTGGGGGCATAACAGGAGAAGGTCCTGTCACCCATACAATGTAGACGGGCTTGGGGGACAGTTAGGAGACCAGAATTTGAAGAGCGAAGGTTGCGAGGTGGGGAGTAGGGCGATAATAGTTCAGAGAGTTACTGAGGTGCCAAGTCATGCAGAGCCATATAGGTGAGCATGAGGATTTTAAAGTCCACACGGAATTTGACCAGAAGCCAGTGCAAGGACTCCAGGATAGGAGTAATGTGATCATTTGCACTAGACCTGGTCAGGATTCTGGCTGCTGAATTTTGGACATACTGCAGTTTGTTCAGAGTAGATTTAGATACCCCAGCAAGTAGAGCATTACAGTAGTCAATTCGAGAGAACACAAATGTGTTGATCGTCTTTTCAGCCACAGTTAGTGATAGCATAGGGCGTAGTCTAGCGATATTTCTGAGATGAAAAAAAGATGTTTTGACAATATGCTGCACATGTGGGTCGAATGTTAAGACAGAATCGAATATAACCCCAAGGTTTTTCAATTTAGTTTGAAGCTCAAGTACAGAACCATCTACAGATAGGGTTTCTTTTAATTTGCTAATCTCACCCTGTGATCTAAGGTCTCACTGCCAAGGAGACTTTGAGGGTTTCAGCAGACAAACCCTGTCTAATCTGAGCATCTTTTATGGAGAATGGGTGTCCACAGGTGCGACCAATTCTTTATAATAACCTTGTGAGAATCTGAGGTTTGCTGTATTTGGAATGTCTCAACGCCGCCCTCTGGTGGTTCAGCCCCATTTTTACATTCCAACTTTGGTTGCCCTGTTACAGTTATGTAAGCGACAAATTAAATAATGAAACAAATTTGCAGCTGTCCTCTGAAGAGTTTTCCCTCTGTCAATGCAGGATGGACTCTTTTAAAGAAACATCTGGATGAAAATTTAGTAGCTCCTGTACTAAACTAACAACCAAGCAATGTGGCTTTACATCATTCACAGCCATTCATAAGACAATAAAAACACCTTATACTTATGACGCGTGATTTACATCTTCTCGACAAAGTGGGGAAGCTAATAAAAAGGCAAACAAAATGCTAGAATTTAAATCAAGGGATATGGTGTTTATAATGCATTGGCAAGGCTTCATTTAGAGTGTTGTAAACAATTTTGGTCATCACCTTATAGAAGAGATACTGTTGCTCTGGAATCCATCCAGTGAAGAGCAACATTCCTGGGCTTAAGAGAATGTTCTACATTGTATGGAAGCCCGTTTCCGCCAGGGAGTAAAAAAAAACGCGCTATGGTATCTCAGAATTGCGACTTAGTAACTCAGAATTGCGACTTAGCATCTCAGAATTCCGACTTAGTAAGTCAAAATTCCGACTTAGTATCTCAGAATTGCGACTTAGCAACTCAGAATTCCGACTTAGTAAGTCAGAAATCCGACTTACCAGCTCAGAATTCCGACTTAGTATCTCAGAATTGCGACTTAGCAACTCAGAATTCCGACTTAGTATCTCAGAATTGTGATTTAGCAACTCAGAATTCCAACTTAGTAACTCAGAATTCTGACTTTATATCTCACATTTGCGACTTTGAAATAGCCATATTTTCATTGTCTGTCCTTTTGTTATTGTAACGGATTCGGGTTCTAGGGCTTGTGCCCTCGCCGCTCCCACCCTAGTTCGTGCCTCGCTGCACTGGCTCACTTTCTTTAAGAACACTTTCTTTAACCCCGGCGGCCAGCATCCCTGTTATGCGCAGGGGAGGGTGGTGTACTGCAACCAGATCATACAACCTGTATGTTGGCCGTTCCGTTACACTATTTTCATGAATCATACAGGATCATAGGATCTATAAGCCTGAAGACTTGTCCTGTACAGTGCCCTGATAAAAATCAAATTAATTACACTAATTTTTATAGAATCCCATTTCCTCAGAATTCTGAGTTACCAAGTCGCAATTCTGAGATACTAAGTCGGAATTCTGACTTACTAAGTCGGAATTCTGAGATACCATAGCGCGTTTTTTTTTACTCGCTGGCGGAAACGGGCTTCCATAACATTGAACCTTTTTAGTCTTGAACAGTAAACACTACGAGAGAACCTGATACAAGTATCCAAATCCTCAAAGGTCTTGACTAAATCAATCCAGCAGATTTCTTCCAAATGAAGAGTGAACACGAACCGAAGGGCACAACTGGAAACAGAGTGCAACTGCATTTAAAATTATGAGCAGCAGACACGTCTTTACCCAAAGGGCTGTGGAACAAGCTGCCTAGCGATGTTGTTGAAACTGATACCCTGGTATCTTTCAAGAAACGTCCCGATGACATTCTTGGATCAATTAGCTACTAACTACAGTACCAAAGGGGCTTGATGGGCCACATTAACATTGGAGTCACATCTGTTCTCCTCTCTAAAACTGATGGCCTTACCAGGGAAGATTAATCGAGACTTACTGAGAGAGGAAGAGAGTGGAGAATTCCACGTGTGCTTTCTTCTTCTCTGACTGTTTTTTAGTTTCGCTTCCTATCTGTCCAGCACCTACTGTATGAGCTGAAAAAAGCACCTAATCCATATTTTGGGTGTCTGATGGAGATTTCTGATCAGCCTTAACATTATAAAATTATGACATTCCACTTGTGCCAGTACCTGAGCAAAGGTTCAAGACTTGTTTTAACATCTATGCAAGGGGTAAGATTACAGTATATTAACTACTTTTATACAGTTGGTGTGATTAGATGTCCTATCCTAATAATTCATTCCCTCTTCACCAAGATCTCTTACAATTCATGCTTAAAGATGCCGATCTATACTACTGACGATACTATAAGGAGGCCTTTATTTAGGCCCTAAGCACAAAAGGCAAGGAAAGGGAAAACAAAGGAGTGTGAGAGAAATAGAATATGGGCTTGTGCAACAAACCTACAGTGGACAAACTCTGTTAGGCCATTTATCTACATTACCATAAACCTTTACTTTCTTCTCTTCTAGCTATGATTACAAGCACCTGTGAACAAGTGACGGTGTGTGACAGCCCTCCTGTGTTCACTAGAGGCACATGGTTCACTTCCCTGCCTGATACTGTTGCTTAGGCAATGAACAGTGGCAATCAATTTAGGAGTGCCCCCTGGTGTAGAAAGGGTTCCACTACACTTCTAAAAGTGTACCACTGTTTTCTAAAAAGAGGTCACAGAGTCACAAAGCTGGAATTGAAGATTCCTGAAATCGCAAGTAGTACTAAATGTGTTTCATTTTCTTTTTTAAAGATTTTAGACTAACATCTTTCCGGTTCTGTTTTAAAAGTAGGTCAGACAGACATTTGAAAAATACAAACATGAGTATACTGTAGAAGCAGAGTCTAATTAGGAAAAGATGTCATGTATGCTATGTGCTAGGATAAAGTGATTCATATTGGATTGTCTTTTCTGAGGATGAAAACAAATTGTCACCTAAGGTAGTACCGTATATACTGTCGCACATAAAATATGCAGACCTGCAAGATTACTGTTTCACTATCCCATCTTGAAACAATCCATCCATCCATTTTCAGACCACGTTATCCAAAAGAGGGTGGCAGGGAATCCAGAGCCTACCCCAGCTAAGCCGTGGGCACGAAGCAGGGTACATGCTTGATGGAACACCAGTCCATCACAGAGCACGGACAGACACACTTACACCTGCAGTGGGGACAGTTTTCCAAGAAGCCAAATAACCAGCCAGTACAGTATGTCTTTGGATTGTGGGAGGAAACCAAAGGAAACCCGTGCAAACACAGGGAGAGCAAACTCCACACAAATAGCACTCCAGGTCCAAAATTGAACCCAGGGCCCCAGAGCTGCAAGGTACTGTAGCAATGGTAACCATTGCATCACCATGCCACCCAATCTGGAACAAATGTGTACATACAGTACAGTATGTTCACAAGCTCCTGCCATCATAGTGGCAACACATCAGGTAAGAGACTCAAGTAAAAGCAAGCAGGCAAAGTATTCATTGAGGTTAAAGAGGACTTTTTTTGCACAATTTGTTGGAAATTCTGCTGCTCGAGATTCGGGTCTTATTTCTGTTTAAAGCACTGAACAAGTTCAAAAAAAGGCTATGCCGTCAAAATATTGCCTTTTGCCCTTTCTGCTTATTGAAAATCCTTTCAGAGGTTTAAAGGCTAAAGAGTGCAGTGAATCCTTCACAGACCTCGAGCACGTTCCCTGGCCCACTCTCTTAAAAAAAGACATACTGTATGGGTGGCCTCACTCAACTAACGATGGTCAGTTACAAATTAAACAAACAAAACAACTAGAAATGCAAGCCACAGTGTACAGTTTGAGAATGATCATTTTAATCTAAAGGGTTCCAATCACATTGGTGTCTTAGCACACTGCAGTAATATACATATAACAGCGGTCTTTTAGCAGGGAGATACACTGGAGCTGGAGTGGATGACTCTGGGACAGCCTTTCTGCTACGAAAGGGAGAAGTAAGCAAACTGTAGCAGAACTGGATGTTTCTGTGGTAACCCCAAAGCAAATTTACAAAGAATAACTAATAAATATACCACAAAGCAATAACATTAAAAGCAGCAAGCAACAACCAAATATACAGAAGTTAAAATCAGCATGATTTTACAGCACAAGACCAGGCACCAACTACTCTTGCCTATGCAAGTAAGCCTTCTAGCAAGACAAAATTGAGAAACAAAGGATAACAAACTATGACTAATATCTTTGGGGGAATTCTTTATAACTGAAAGCTAAATTACTGTTGTATTAATACAGTATGTGTTTTAAGGCAAAAGAAAAGTAGCTAAGATCATTTAAAATTTTGCCCAGCCACTTCTTCAAGATCCCCAGTGTTTGGGTCTTAACCACGTGGATGGGAGGTGTTTTCCGGCTACACACAACTCCTAGAATAAAGAAGTGTTTCCTATTCTCTGTCCTAAATTAAACCCCCTTAGATTAGAGGTACCTCATGTCCTTCTTTCACAAATGTGAAACAGTCCCCTGGGTTGAACCTACAGTATCTATGCACTTTAGGATTTTGTACTGTATATCTGGATCAAATCTTAGTTCTCTGGAGATACAAAGAGAGGAACACACAAGGAAGAGAGACACAGGAGGACATTGTCCCGGAGGCCGATGGCTAGCTGTGGAGAGACCGGCAGAACAGGAAGATCCTATGCGAAGTGGCAGGAATGGAGCAAACTTGGGGGTTCGCTCCGAGATCAAGGTATTGGGAGGAGTCGGGGACGAGACATTAGTCCTCAGGCAGCAGACGTGGGGCAACCTGGTGAGGCTAGCCTCTCGACAACCGATCCCGATGCCGAGCGAGGAGGAAAGGGAGACCCGGAAATATACAGCCCCAGACAACAAGACACACTGGAAGAACAGGTAAAGCACAGGGAAACCAGGAACAGGACAGAGAAAAAGCACCCTCTGGATGTAGAGGGCTTGAGAGACATGTGTGGCAGGTGAGAGGACCTAGTATGGATCAGCCTTAAAGATCAGATTCGAGTTTAAGTTTTTGAAGCTTGACTAAGAGTGCTTCCCTTTCATTGTTTTAGGAAACTATGCTTTCCTTTATAAGGAATCCCCAAATTAAATACATTCTCTCCTGCCTAGTAGATGTATTTTTTTTTAGAATAGGGAAATAGCTTCTCATTCACTTTGGAAAATCCAGATTAATAGAAAGAAAGACTGAGCAATGGGTTCTATTCTGTGTATTTCTCACAGGTTCATTTCTCTTGTTGGCATGTTAAGTGTTATTTAGGATTTTTGAACACTACGTAGCAGTCTGGGTTTTTTTGGTGAGTCAGAATGTGGTCCTCTGAGTTGCCTTGTTTGTAAATAGAGTAACTTGTACTGTATGTTGTATGTTGTTTTGTGTGTTGTTGTTATTGTTAATAAATATTTCTTTATCCCAGTTTGCCTGATTTATTAATCCTTTGCCAGAACTGTGCCAGAGAAAGAACTACTGTATAGCAACATTTTTGTATACTTTTGGCATATATTTTACAATTTGACAGTTCAATGTTCTCTAATTTCTTAATCCCCCCTATTGGTAACAATATAGATCAAGATCTATAGCAACAGAACTTAAATGGATCCCTGTGTCACCCCATTATTCATACATTGTTACATACATATTCTTCTGTTTTATTAGCTGTAACTATCATGGCCATAACTTTACCAGTCACAAAAAGTTGCTTCATGGTTCAGTTCAGTTCCCCTTTTGTGTGGGCTGGTGTTAGATTTGCAGTTTTCCAATTTGTGAGTCCTGCTCCTGTTCTAAGCGTGAGCTGAAATATTCTAGATAGAAATCAATGAAAAAAACATTCCCTAATTTCCTTACAAATGATTGGGAAAATACCATCAGGCTCCATTAATTCCTATCTTTTTAATTGTCCTGGCCCCTCTAGAATCTCAGTATCAGGTATGTTAAAATTACCCAGTACTGCTTGAGTTTGAACTACAACATGAAATTCTATTTGACTTCTATTGGAAACACCTGAGTGAAATATTAATTTAGTATGTTAACTATATCTTTGTCATCTTCTATTATTAAGCCTCTATTAAAGCCCCTATTAAACCCCGTAATAAAGTGATCTTATCTTATCTTTTTATTATATCACAACCATTCCCACTGTTCTGATACTGTTGTAGCACTGTGAAGAAACCTATGCCTGTTATGAGATAACAATTAAGCCTTCAAGAACTGCTTTACTGCTTTGTGAGGGCTTAAATGTTAACTTCCTTTTTGTAAAGTTTCTTCAACTGGTAAAAGTGCTTCACATTATTTTCTGCCTCTATCGCAATATTCTTTTTGTCTTCCTCTTGGCAATTCTAATATCCAGTTGTGCCTGTAGCTCAATATATTTTTTTCTCTAAACAAGTGAGTGAATGTTTAATAAACCTGTTTCTGCAGGGAGAGACGGGGTGTTCAATTCAGTGTGTTGATTTTCAAGTAAACAGATACACTGTACATGTACCACACATTTATTCATATTTAAAACCACATAAGTGTTGAGTCATCTTTAACAGTCCCTAGCAATAGGGCTTTTTATTTCACACTGGGTTTATTGTTTGATGTCAAGCAATCATGTGTTTACAAATTTAGAACAACCCTCTCTCTTGTTTCCTTTGGTTGCAAAACAATTTTCGTTTACAAGCATGAAATCATAATATAGTTAAATACATTTAACCACATGTCTTTCAACATTCCAGACTGGGTGTATAGCACTGAACACAGTTGAGAGGGAGGTTAGAAAGTGACAAGACATACATTTGCTTATTATACCCAAGAGGATGGGATCAAGTGCTTGTGACTTGCTTGAAAAGAGGAACAAGAATACTATTAATTATTAAGCAAATGCTTTTAACCAACACAGCATGGACAGGTTGTGTGCACTGTTGTAGTTGAGTTGGTAGCAATGCAGGTCAAGTACCTTGCTCAAGTGCACAATTGTTCTACCTGGGACTTGAACTCAAATTTCCTACACGGGAGTCCTTACCATTACTCCTTACTGCCAAACCAATATACCTTAATGTAGCATTACCAAACTGCTCCAGATTACCCAAGCACTTTAAGAAAGGAGAGGCCTTTTACCTCTTCTCTAAAACGAAACAAATCAATCCACCACTCAGATGGTATGGACATCTGATCCATGATCATGACAACGTGCCAGGGAGTCTGTGTGAAATATGACAAAGTATTAATTAACAGAAGGCAAAAGCAGATTCAGGGATAACTGCAAAACAATAACAACGAGAAGAAATAGTGCAGCCACAAAATGTTTTAAAATAATGATTTACTTTTCTGATTCACATAATGCTAACATGCTTTAATGCTGCCTGCTGATAATTACTGTAAGTAACAAAGATCACTTAGCATGCAATTAATGCTAAACTGAAGTGTTAATTTGTCTCAGTTTAGTGGCATGGTGAAAAATCCTCTGTGCATGTCTCTATATGTTCATCTGATCTTAGGTGGCAATCTTTTGAATAATCTTGCCCCTCGCAGAACTCATATTACACTGTATATCTCTGCCACTGGAATCCACTTCTTTTGTTTCATCTGCAAATACAGATAAATAAATCTGTAGGTGAAATCAGACAGACTGTCACTCCAGATTCAGAGACAGCTTCTTCCTGCAGCACTGTTGTTTTTTTGTTTTGTTTTTATTTAAGCTGTGTGTTATTTAACTTTGTTGCTACAGCTGCTGACATTTTGTGTTTAAGTTTGGCATTTCCTTAATGTCTTTGTATTGGTGCATTCATGGACATAAGCCTTTCGTTGAACTTGTGCCTATGACAAAATAAACTGAACTGGAGTCTGCCCTGTTGTAGTGAGGTACTGTACATCAGTCCATCGCAGTTTGTCATTGTGATCATGCTGATCCATAAGCAGGAAGTATAAACTCAACAACACCCCCAATATAGTACTACAGTATATTGTATTTTATATACTGTATAAAATGAGTATTTTATTTATACTTTTTCTTTCTTTTCTTTGTATCTAAGTCTTTCTGTACTGTATCTATGTTACTTCAAGAGTGCCACAAAAAAAATCCTAACAACCTGAAGCATTGGTTTGGCAATAAAGCTGACTTTTGACCTTTGTATACCTTGTGATATATACAGTACAGTATATTAGGTAGTACAAAATGTATCCACTAGAGGGAGAATCAATACTTTTCACTGAAGGATTAGTAAAAAACTGGTGTTTTCAGATAACCCCCTCCATCATCTTCCTCTTCATTCCCTTAAGCTAATTAAGGTTTGTATTTAGGACGCGCTTGATTCTTTGGATCAAAACCAAAGACTGCAAAAAGAAGTTTGAGCTCATGGCTTGTTCAGAAAAGACCTAAATAAATCAAATAAAGACTAAATAAAGACAATACCTTGGAATGCATTACATTACAGTCTGATTTAATGGAACAATGCCAGGTTCTGTTGTGGTAAAATAACATAAAATATGTCTCTTCAGGGAGCATCAGGTAGAAAAGAAAATTGCGTTTAAAGATAGATATTAGAGTGCCAGTTGTAGATGCTGATTTTCTTGAGGGCTCTTGAGGCTTCTTGACATTCTGGTCATAATGCCACTTCAGCATGACAAGGGCTGTCAGCCACTGGGTATCTTTTATTAATGTGCCTGCCTGTACCCCTCCATCTGCCTTCCCTTCATCTGTATTTGTATTTCTTAAACAGGGCGTACAGGACTGTCAGAGTTGCCGTCAGATCCTGAGAGACGATATCTATAGCAAAAGAAAAACAAACATATTGCCATGAGAAATGTATTTAACTACCATTCAGCCGAAACCTTCACCAAAATCATAAGTACAAGGCCGTTTGCATGACAATTCATTTATGCACAGAGACAGGGAAGGCACACATGGAAAATAAGTATAAGCAGATTCAAGATGGAAAACAGGAGGCATCCTTCACACAAAGAGATGTTATTTCATGAAAACTATGCTGTGGGCACTGAGTCACTGGGATTATTTACAAAATGGCTTGACAAGGTTCTTGGATCAATACTATACATACAAATGTACAGGCAAGCTGTCCAGAGTAAGCTCCTTCCATCTGTAATATCTTTCATGCCCTTGTGTGTTTACTTCATACTACCAAAACTGATTCAGTTACAGTGCCTTTGCAAGTGTAATTAGACCCTTGTACAGTTTTCACATTTTGTTGCTTGCTGACATGACACTTTGAAGTAGCAAGTAGTATTTTTTATATACACAGCCTGTTCCACAAAACCACTTCTTCCGATGCAGGGTCACATGTGAGAAGGAGCCTATCCTAGCAAGCAACAGGCACAAGGCAGGGTACACATTTGGATGGGATGCCAGTCCATTGCAGAGGCAGACACACAGACACAAAACAGACATGTACACTCTCACATCTAGGGCCAATTTAACCAGAAAAAAAAATGAAGCAGTATTTTGTTTTGGACTGTGGGAGGAAACCCATGTGAATACAGGAAGACCTTACAAACTCTACACAGATACAGTAGCACCCCAGGGTCCAGAATTGAACACAGGACCCCAGCAGAGAGATGGAGGAAAAACTGTAGAGTTTAAAAACTGCCTGTAAGTGATCCCCTGGCAATTTGAAAAAGCTTGAGCAAGTCTGCCCAGAAGAATGGGCAAAAATTGCATCAAGATGGTGTGCAAAGGTGGTAGAGACGTATCCAAACACATTTGTAATACTTTTAGATTTGCAATACAGAATACTTTTTTGACAAATCACTGCAAGTCAATATTTCTTATAATAGTTCTTATAAACATGAAGTGAATTCTTGTGTAGCAGTTGTCAGTATCAGAACAGCCCAGAACATAGAGCATTCATACATTTCTCATCTATTGCACTTCAATGGAGAGATAAAGACGAATACTCTCTCATACTCTCACATACACCACTCAGCATTGTTCATACTGTAACTATACTTCCAAATAGACACATTCATACACACAGACAGTAAACAGGTTTCTCTGCTGCATTTGATTGTATTACTTGTTTATTCCTCTCTAGGAATCTAATATCATATACCCTGCTTCTTCTTGTGTTTGGAATTTGACAGGGGAGGCTACAGATGAAATATTCATTCAATTGAAAATAACCAACATCTTATTAGTTTGTTTTCCATTCTGACTTGCGGAAAAAAGGAGAACTCTGAAATGGAAACCTTTTGAGAATGACTATTCATTTCAGGCAACCCCAGAGCAGGTGATTCATCCAAACTTTTGTGCCACAGACAAATTTTCTGCCTTGACACATTTTCGATTTAAATGCTAAACATATGCTGCCCCCAATGCTACACTCTGGCATAATCCAGTGGAACAACAATATAAAATCCAGATAAAGCATCATACGCAGATTACATACGCTCCAATTCGGGGGTTTCACCATATACAGTATATATATATAAAACGTATAACATCTAGCTATAATATACAAAAACAGTCCATAAATCATTTTAATTACCATAACTATGCATCACTAGAATTTACACTACAGTATATGCATTTGGGCATAAAACCAGATTTAAAAAAAAATGTATTATGGGTCATATCCCGTCCGGACTAGATAAATATAAATACAAACACATATAAATGCAGATTATATATACAGTAAATACATATATAAATATATATATAATATTTATATGCATGTATATGTATCATATAAATACATGCATATACTGTACATAGAGGCATATTGGAAAATGATTTTTCGTTGAAAGAAATCACAATGCAACCTGGCACCAATTATTTTGGAATTCCTATGATATTTTGTCTTTCCGCTACCTGATATCATGAAATGCTTCATCTGCTCAGTTGACATGATGCGACACCATGGGATTTTTGAGGGAAAAGCTGTTTCCTGCTGCTTCTTTGGAAACAGATTACATAGCAACTGTCTTCGCAACCACACACAAAGGTCTGGAAAACATATATCCTCACAACGATGGAGGTTGCAGTATCAGAACACAAGAGTCGTTGTGTTCACTGTTATCTCAAGATCTTGTATTTTAGTAAATTCGTTTCTAACTAGTTGTGCTCCTTCTTGTCAGTAGCTCTTACTGTAACAGGGCAAGGAAACTTTATTTTGTTTAAATTAAAATCCAGTAGTAATGCTTCCTTACATTGGTGGTGCATTTTCTTATTGTATTTGTAATTTGTATAATAGTTGTTACTTTGGTGGATGGATGTTATTTTGGATTCAGGTAGATAACACCCCCTGCCACAGTGGGACTATATACATATTAAAACAGATATAAAACAATGTGACCAATACAAGCTGAGTTCAGTAGTTTGCAAAGAGTCTTTGATCTGGGGGTAGGTCTGTCTGTTTTGTGGGCATAATTAGACACTCACAAAGCTCTCCAGAATAATACTCATCATACTGTAAATAACTGATCTAAGCATAATATTAGCAGGCTAAGACATCTGTCTGTGCAGCCCTAACATGATTGGATGATACAATCCACTTTCCCCTGCTCAGCGGTGCCTGCAGGCATAAAATGTGCTCCTACACCTTGTTAAGGGAAAATAAATAAGCTACATTTCAATATGCACTGACCTTCAGGGGCAACATTGTACAGCTGGAGTTCTCTGTCACTCAGCAGGTCCAAAGCTAGGGTGACATTATGTACCTGCACAAATAAAAATGTCACATGTTCAATCAGATATGTTATTTAATCCACAATGAGGGGCATGCACTATGATAATTCTCACATGTGGGACACATTAACTTCCTCCAAGGACTATGTCAATGGCTCTGAAACAGTTTTGAGGGTCAACAGGAAAACCTTAGAGATTAGACCATATTGTTAGATCCGAACGTATGTTATCTGGTTGCTATTTAGTGAATAGATCATGTATGAATTCTTGGGATGGTGGGTTATTCCCTGTGATTCTGGACTACAGTATGTGCCAGACAGATTCCTTTCATTGAATGTTTTGTATTCATTCTATGTATTAATTCAATGTTCGGTCCCTGCCAATAATATCAAATGATTTCAGTGGACATGTTATAGCAATGTGTTCAAACCTCTGGCCATCCAGTGTTCTTGTGAATGCATCAATGTTTGCCAAAAATGAAGGATCTCTGTAACTATCTTTTTCTTACAAGATTTTTAGCATCCTTTCAAACAGCTCCCACTCTCACATGCTAGATCTCGTTATGTCTTAGGGTATGATCACACACATAGGACAGTTTATACTGTATGTTTTGTGAGCCACCTCTTAACCATTAGACTCTGCAGTTCTTGCTATCTGGTCTTGTTAGGTTTTAATTTGTGAGGACCCCCTATGGTTTGGCAGCTGGTTATGTTTCCCCAAAGCAATTTGATACATCTAAAGGCACAGTCACATACCACAGAAAGGCAATCTGTTAAGCTGTGTTCATAAGACAGCTGCAGCCCCAGATGTAGCTGCACTTCAGGGTGCAGTCTTTAGCTCATGGTGAAGCATTTTGACTGTAATAAAAGATTATATGCTGTTGTTCTTTAACTTTGTTTACAAGCACAAGCCCTGCTTCACACTTAATATGCCAGAATTGTGTTTTCATGGCAAATGCTTGTGATTTCTGAACAGTCTGAGTAAGTGGCACCAGAAGATACAGATATTCATGAGTACTTTTCATGATACAGTAGTGGAACATTTTAAAAATAACATCCAAATTACAGTAATATTCACTATTTCAAAAGCAGCATACCCAGCAATCCATGAAACAGTGTTTTACTATTAATCTATGTTTTATAAACAACCAGAAACTGAACTGATACAATATTATATACTGTATACTGTACATGCTATAGCCCACAGCACACAGTATATTTATCATTTGTCACCTGGGGTTTTACCTAGAGATTAAACTGCTAATTTAATTAACTATATTTGGATTCACAATAACTGTATTAAATGTGTTTGGATTTGAACTTGCAAATTAAAGCAATATGATGCGCTCTCACCATTTCTTCATTAGTTGAAGGGGTGAGGTAGAACTCACTCAGATGAACAAAGTAGTCTTCCAGTTGGCCGATTAGTAATAGCAGTATGACCCCATCAGAAAACTGTTGAAAAACAAAGTGTGTGATATTTATTTTAAAACTGCGTTCCATCTTATGAATTCAAAATTAGTTTTTTTTGTCTTGCTGAATAAAAAAAAAAAAACCTTTGCGTAGCTTTATATCTCAACCCATGATATTTTCCATAGCAATGTGGAAGTATGTGTGTAGAGAGAAGAGTAATCATAAGATGATGAATAAAGGATCTCAAAATACAGGGGGAGCTTACTTTATCACCCACTGAAGTGCAGTACCCATCTAAGTGATTACAGTATGTGCAAGATGCCCAACTACACAGCACATCAGGTGCAGAAATGAGAAAATACGTCTCCAGTGAATTTAAGGACGGACCACCTAGGCTATTGGGCTAGGGACCAGCTACAGTATTCCTGATCACCATAATTAGCCATTGTTTTGGAAATTCTGGTATGGAGGAAAATGTGCCATATACTAGTCACCCAATATCTAAGGTTATGTTGTTAAAACTGCAAATATTATCTATTGCATTTAATGGGCATTTAATTCACCCAATCATTTTCAGCTTATCCAACTCCTTATACTCCTACTCCACTTATTGTTGATGGTGTTCCTACTTTACAAAATGCATTTTATTTTAAGCCTCTAACTCCTGATACTCTCTCTAAAATCATTCAGTCTCTGAACACCTTCAGTCGAATGGGATGGACGTCAGATCCAGTCTCCAATTCTCAATCTTCTACCAATTATTTATCACATCACTTGTTTCACTGCAAAGAATCCAGAGCCAGTGAGAAAATCATATTGCCTTTTCCACAAATAGATTTTATTCATCATGTTATTTTACTACATACTGACAATATAAAGACTGCTCTTAAAGTCAGTAAAAACACAGGTTCAGTCTTTTTGTATTCTCATGGAATTCTTTTATGTCTCTTGTATTAAAGATAACTGCTGATCAACAGATACAGTAACTAGCTGAAGAAAGCTCATTCAGTGGTTGAGTGGTACAGTAAATCTATATTCAAAATATTTGTAAAATTCTTCTCTACGCCACAGTACAATTGGTTGCAGAATAAATGCAGAAAAACTCCACTGCTCTTTGCAAAATTGTTTATAGAGGTCAATAACATTTAAACCTTAGGATACTGGACCTCTCTTCCATCAGTCTTTTCTCAAAGGCTTTTGTACAGTATAAACATACCTGTGTATCTATGTCAGACACTTGTAATCCCATACGTGCCATGTTCTTGTTGACAAAATGCAAAATAGCCTAAAATTCAAAATAAATACAAAGGTAAGGGCCATTAAATCCTCAACAATATACACTGGTGTTATGTACAACCTTTAAAAATCAGGATGGAGAGTACCTCAGTGTTCTTATAGTACTTACGTCTGTACTGAAGGAAGTGAGATGACTGTGAACAGGGGATTGATTTCAAACCCAACTTCTGTTGGTTCAACTCCTTTTTGTGAAATTTAGATGTACTTTTTGTTTTATATCCACCGGCTGTGAGAAAGCCAATCGCTTGTTCGTTACATCTTTGCTCACAGGTTCAAACCCTGTGACTGCACACAGGGGAAGATGAGGAGGGTAGATACTCCTCTGATCTGCCCAAGTTGTCTTTGAACACATCATATTCGACACAACCTCATTTGGGAGGATCAGTGCTGACTGGAGTAGAGGTGTATTGGTCTCCAGCAGCACTGCATGCCTGTAAGAATCCAGGGCTCTGAGTTGCTAAGAGCCAAGAGAGCCCAATTAATCCCAACCTACCCTCCATGGCGCTCACCCAGGTGTGTGCCTGCTCAAGGTCAGCTATGTGCCATAGTCAGTGACATGGCCAGGGTTGGTAGATGTCAGTTGCAGTGACAATTGGCACTACCCACTTGCAGTGAACCCTAAACTGCCTTGCTTTTACAGTGGTGTCGATACCCTACGTTTTTTCAAGACAGATCTCGATGAGATTCTCCAATCAGGACAGGATGCACATGTTTACACAAAGGGTTGTGAGAGTCTGGAACAAGCTACCAAGACATGTTGGTGAAGCCGATACCCTGGGTTCTTTCAAGACATTGCTGAAGCTCCTTGCATCAACTAACCTCTAACTACCAAATGGGTTGATTTGCCTGCTCTCGCTTGTAACCCTTCTTTTGTTCTTGAGTGAGGTGGGGATAAAGGTGGTGTGTTTCCTTTATCTATCTTACCTGCTTTACAGTGTTCACTTTCTGTGGCTCCAGCTTCAGAAGTTCATCAATGGGATCTATTTTTAAGAGAGCAATAGACAATGATATCATGAAGGAACACGACTAAGAGCTTAGACATACAGTAGATACACAAGTATGTTCACATCAGCCAAAGATAGATGACTGATACACAAATACACAGCACATGGATAAACATCAGTCAAATATGCAAGTATTGTATAAACTGCTGTGCAAATTTGAATGTGATGGACAACTGTAGATGCTTCAGCACTTCTTGACACTGATTGTGTCTGAGATGTCTAGATCTCATGCACAGATGGTTAAAAGGCAAATCATTTAAATAACATTCTTTAAGATTCTAAATAATTTTGTACAATATGGTCTTTTGTACTCAAGAGGGACTACATTTTGTTTATGATCCCTTAAAACACATATGATCTTTAAGAGACAGGTGGAGTTTGAGGTTTGTGGACAGCCTAACTAAAAAATAAGCACAAATGTGTTGACATTTTTTTTCCTTACTGCTATAGCCAACCAGCACACATGCATGTTATACAGTACTTGTGCTGATTAGTTTCTGTTTGTTTGGGAAAGGGCAAAAAGTTATTAGTTTTAATAAGCAGATAGTAGCCAGAAGCATAAAGGAATATACCATATACTGTTTATACTGTACATCCATAAATGTTATATCTCTATACAGTATGTTGTATTTGTAGTATAAGATAGGGAAGCCAGATTCAAGGAATTTTATATATAATGTCTGTAAAACATTTTATAAAGCTGCCAGGTTTATGAGACTTCTCCTGCAACATTCTAATGAGAGATTTCTTTCTGTTTCCCAAATCATTTTTCACTATGTATATCTAAAATAAATAACACCTACGTTTGCATAGTTCTAAAATAACATCTACTTTTGCATATTACTACATATATATTAACATAGGTACACATATTGTTTGGTCTCACCATTGCATTGTAATCAAATCTGAATTGATTAATGAGCCATACAATTACTTAGGGTAAACAGGTTTTTGGTAGCTAAAGACTGGACTGCTTATCTTCTCCACCGGTTGAAGAAGAGAAGAAAATACCTTGATTTTTCCTTATTATCATTGCATGCTTGTTTTACCATGCTTGTTTTTTTCTGCTTCCACTTACTATGTGAATTCTCATCCAATGATCCACTGCTAATAAAGGAGAGAGATGAAAGAGATTTAGTGTAAAACATATTGCAATTCACATCGTGCAAGAGCTCTTCAAGCTGTAGATTCATTAATTAAGAATACATAAATAAGAATACTGTGACCAACATGAAGTGGGATGAAAATCGATACATGTACAGTATACACATAAGAATTACAATTTTATCGTTTCCACCCATTTTGGAATGGGTTTTTTGTGTCTTACAATGACCCCACACAGGGAGAATGAGGACATGCAGACAGATTCCTTAAAACCCACCCATTCATTGAGACATTCAACTTATAATTAAAGTCAACATTATAACTTATAATAGGCAACAAGCTTTGCAGCGACATACAGGAGGTTCAATACCAATTGGAGAAGAGGCGTGTCCCCCACTGAGGTCACTGTGAGCTCATCACAGGTACCTATGTGAAATCCCTGGGATCACTGTTCCACTGTAATACAAGAAAGCCCTGGCCAACTAATTCCAATTCCACATCCAGTTGTACTGAGCTAATTATACAACTCTGTTTAGGGAATCCTGCTAAAAGAGGATCAGTGACATAACTCAAACCATCTGGATCATGGAGCCCAGATCATGGGGCTTGGTTGAGTGAGTTGGGAGCCCAAGCTGCAGATCTCTAAGTTAGTGGCAGCTTATGTCATTTTTATTATGTATTAATTACAGTACCTTGCAAAAATATTCAGATCCTTCCCAAGGTGCTCCATTTTGTGAAATGACAAAATGATGCATACATATTTTTAAACTTATTTTTCAAACCCTGAATGCTCAAAATGGACACTTCAAATGGTTATATATTACAGCAAATGTCAACAAAAAAAAACTAATGAGAAATAATTTAAATTCTTTGATTACATAAGTAAAGTTGAACCTGTGAATTCAATATTTAGTGGATGCAGCAATTACTGCAGAAATTCTTATTGGGTAAGTCTCCACCAGCTTTGCCTGGTGCAATTTTTGCCCATTCATATCGACAAAATTGCTCAAACTCATAAGTTGCTTGGGGATCAAATATGAACAGCAGTTTCCAGGTCTCCCCACAGATTTTCAATAGGATTCAAGTCAGGATATGAAATGGGACACTCCAAGACATTTTTTTTTATCTTATGCTATTCCATTATAGTTTTGGCCTTGTGCTTCGAGTCATTATCCTGCTATAAAGTGATTTTTTTCCAAGTTTTAGATCGGATGCAGGTTTTCCCCTGATATTTGCCAGTAACAAGCTTTCCAGTCCTTCCTGGTAAGACACAGAACTATAACATAATGCTGCCACCACCATGCTTGATGGCAGGGATGGCCATCACTGAGCATTGCTGGGTTTGCATCATATGGAACACTTTGCATTTCCAGTACAGTGAATGAAAACATGGTAAGGTGTTTTGTCACTAATACCATGCAATATTTAGAATAGTTTTTTTTCTCCATTCCTTACGTGGAGTGACTGCCCCCTTAGTGGAGTGACTGGACCTTACAAAGAGAGGTGGATTTATTCTGAAATCATACTGTATGAACCACTATAATTGCACAACTCAACTAACTCTGTAGCCCCTAAAGGTAATTTTATGTACCTAAATTAATTCACATTTATTATAGCTTTTTATAGGAATATTTATGCAATGATGACTTTTCCATTTTTACCTTCATATTACTGTAGCTTTTTTTTTGGCTTTGGAGTAGGTTGTGTATATGACAAATATGAATTGCTAAATCAAAGTGTAAAATGTGAAAGCTTTGAAATTATCTTAATATTTTTGCAAGACACTACAGAAGATTCACTGTGGATCACAAGGAAATGTTATACCCACATGTAAGCCCCTGGATACTTTGTCTCACTTGATCACTGAAATAAAATCTGACATATTTACTACCCACCTTGGTTCTGTGATGTTTTCTGTTATTTTCTCTGACTTAATACCAGCTTTGCTAACCTGTTGATTTAAAAAAGTGAATGAAAACTTTTGGAATACCATTGGAACTGTTTAAAATGTGAACACTTTTCTTAAGACGTGCGCTGTGACAGAATGGAACAGAATCTAGCAAAGATGTTTCATCACTTTACAATTTGAACAGGTGAAATCCTTCTAAACAAAGGCTTATTTTCCCATTGAAACAGTTGTGCAAGTATTTTTCATCTTCCTTTTAATATCTCTTTGCAGTTCCATCTTACTCAAGCATGATCCCTGATGGATCTTAATTGTTTGCGACCTTGAAGTTAGTTAAATGCTTTTTTCATATATGTAGTATGAGTCATAATTCTTAAGGCCACAGATGCAAGTAAATCAGCACAAAACACCTCATTAAATTGATAACTATGAGCAATTATCATGTGCTGTTTAAAATATTCATCTATAAATAGCTCTTTGAAGTTAAGAGAAAAGGGCATATTGTCTTTCATTCTTTATCTATTTTAAGATCACATAAGCTCTAACAAACAAGCAACAGTGAAATCTTACACAAACCGCCAAACATACAGTACATACTGTACACTTGTGAGTATTTCTTCAATAACATTTCTTAATAAAGGCTGCTTCACCTGTCCGCAGTCAGGTATCAGTAATCCAGGTAACAGCAAGCAAATGGTGTAGCACAGGTCTCAAACTGGTGATGTTTTGTTAAAATTAAGAGTGTTTTTGGAGAAGCATAATTTTTTTCTGTCTGTCTGTACATCCACATTGTATCTGTCAAACAACTTCCCCCACCCGGGGATAATAAAGACTCTCTCTCTCTCATCTTTTAGGACTCCAAATCTGAGACACTTCTGAAAAACACAGGCTCAGAAATCATCTAGAACTTCCCCCCACTCTGGATCTGAAACAGAAACGTTGGTGCAGAATGAGAGCAGGAAAGAAGACTCCCAGTCATACCTCTAAGATGATAACCTCTAAACACACATTGGAGGGCAGCGCCATCTCTGGCTGGAAATGCTTCACGATGGCAACCAAGAGATGCAGGGTGGATAGTAAATCTCTGTTGTGGATGACTGACGGCAAGAAAGCAAAAAAAAACAATAACATTTATTATTTCTTACTAAGACTACCTAAACACGTCCCCCTTCTCTGAGCAACGTCTTTCCAAAAACATTCACTGACTGAAGAGATGGGGAATTGTCTGTATGTTTCAGGCAGAACGGAATGCAAATTTAAAATACTGACAGAAATGTAGTTACCATTATAGTGCACTAGAACTGCTATTACCCTCACATTTAATTAGCACAAGCGCAACGCATGTTTCTGTGTTCGAAATATTACCTGGTACTTTACTTTATAGTAGGAACTCATCCATAGTGTGTTATTCGTAACTAGGCTTGCCCATACTCAATGCATATATTTTGCTGTTAGTACTTTTCAAGTCAACTTTGATTCCTGTTAATTGCTTTCAAATTAAAAGTTATAATAACTGTTCACAAATTATTTATTGTAGCCTTTCTATATACTCTGTTATATTATTAAAATAATAAAAAATAACTTTCCTTTTCTGTTTTCAAGAAAGAAACCAATCTCTTTTCTAAACATATGTAATCTTCAAGAATTAGCATCAATACCTTGTGATTGCATTCTTAGTTTTAATAGGTGAAAAACTGTAAATTGTCAAGCACAAAGATGTTTGGGCACTTAACAGACTTACAGAGGAAATTTAAATCCCCTTCATCTAAAAGTGTGGTGTTTTATGATAAGATTGTGGACACAGCAAAATAATAAATGTTGAAAAGTAATGGGTCTGGCAAAACGTTTTAGAATAATGTGGCTTTGCTATTTAAAATGTGCAACTACAGAGACACACACAGACAAGTGATAAGGAAGTAGAAACAGGAAGTGTTTCAACCCTCATGAGCTATCTTTTTCCTTTCACGAGTCTAATTTTAACATCAGTCTCTACTCTACCATTCTTACTTCACATTTCTTGTGTAGGCAGCTCTCTGTGCTTTTCTTAATAAGCATGATACATCGGGTATTACTGAAGTGATGCTAATATGTATTGCCTCTTTTTCTTAAAAAATGCCTTTTTTTAGACAGTTTACAAACACTGAATATTGCCATTAGTATGATCTACTGATAAAATGACCATTCACTGCTAGCAAATAAACCTGGTGATCCAAAGAAGAGACCAAAGAGTTCTTAAGTGCCAATTCACAACACAAGGCATGGATAAATGGTCGATCCAAGTAACAAACCTGCAAAGTCAGGACATTCAGGTAACCTGGAAGCTGAATGTCCTGCCTTTACAAAATCCAGCAAATCCAGAGCACAGAAAAGAAACAAGAAGACAAAGTGTTTAAACATTTATATATAGATACATATAATGTCTGGCTACTGACTAAGAAAACACAAAAGTTAAATGTATGTATGTGTCTTGTTACATTCTTATGTCAAAAGCCTGTTTAAAGTGAAATACTGTATATACAGTATAGTAATGTGGTTTAGGTTTCCAAGTGCTCAGGAGGTCTATACTGGTTATATCCCTCCTTTATATAATTAATTTTGCCAGTCAGCCATGATTTCACTGTTTCTGGTGAAAGGAGGCTGTGGGGAATTACTGAATGCTACCGTTGTACTAACAACAGTCTTTTCGTTCAATTGCTCTGTGAAAAATGTTTGACTATGAGAAGTTAATGGGACTGTCTGGGAAGGGATTACAGGCTGTTATTTTCAACAGCATCACTGACCTCTCCTCAGTTATGGTTGTGAATGAAGAAGCTTTATTGTAGTCCAAGCCATGATCCCAGCCTGCGGCACTGATGCTGTAGCATCTAGGGTATCAGTACTATAGTACCTATAGTGTAGATACTGATACTATGAACTTTTAAAATAAACTTGTTTATAGTCATCATTCCAGTTTATTTCAGGTGTACGCTGATCGCAGTTAATGGGCTCCAAGATGGAGTGATGAATGAGGACAGAACAGTTCCCCGCAGCAGATTTTTGTGACAAAGCCGTGAGGAAGGGCGCAGTACCCCCAGCCCCCGCTGTGATAACTCACGGTTAACGCTCCACTTCTGCGAGTCCTCCTTTGAAAGACCCAGCACCCTATTTATGGCCTCCAGTATGACCCCCAGCTTTCGTTTCTGCGCCATTGCAGTCAGAGCGATCTCTTCCACGTCCAGCTTCATCCCCGCTAGCCTGACTGACAGGGACGACAGGGAATCCAGAGCAAATGAAAGGGAGGGACTGGAGAGATGAGACGTGAGATATCCCACATGCTTTAACAAAAGACAACAAACCTAAAAAAATCAATGAAATGTTTACCCCATTAAAGATGTTTTCAGATACAGTATCTATGGGCTGTATACAGTACTGTATGTCAATCCATCTGCCCATATTTACTGTACAACCAGTATATGAAATAGTGGGGTGCATTTTAAGAACCAGAATAAGCTCTACCCAAAGTGCTGCCATGGCTCTGGTATGGACTATACATTTACCTACCTGTACTGTATTTACTACATATACAGTATGCATGAAAGCCAGCCCTGGTTTTCAGTTATGCAACACAAGAGAAAACAAACCCACTTTTCTGTCTGCTACTGACTTTTTATATCATCGCCATGTTTACCCAGCTCATTGACTATACCCAGGTTCTGCCTGACCATGTGCATCAAACCCCCCACATGCTGGGCTGAAAAAAGGTCCTACCCAGGAGGTGGTGCAGCACCAGACCATCGAACAGGTCCTCCTCCAGGCTCTGCACCACGATGTGCTCCGGTTTCAGAGTGGTGTTGATCCAGTCAGTCAGACGCTGTAAATTAAAATGAATAAAACACGGCAACAAGTGTGACTTTAGGAGCTTTTGTGTAAGAGATCAGAGAGGTTAACATGGAGTGTGTGGTTGGAATTATAGAACAAATGAGAAAAGAACTAACAGAAATTTACTTAATTTACTTCTCTCTTGTATTTTATGTATACAACAAGTATTAACTTACAGGAGAAAAACGTCTAGTTTTACCTGTATATAACAGACCTTAGGCCATTTCCTGTTCTATCTTCAGCTCCTGTACTGTTAATGGGTTTATGTTTCAGGGAAAATTAATTTCTAGTAAATATGGCCAGAGTTCAGGAGAGGTGAGTGAGATTTTTACCGTTTTTAAATCTTCAAGTTTTGGATCCTTCAGAGAGCCAGGCTGAATTATTTTTCTTCTTTCACCTATAGAAAGAAAGCATGCTTTGTTTCTGAAACCCCTACTGTATATTGAAGTTTTATCCTTGAATTGAAACAATGTTTTACAAGATTAATGCTATTTACTGTACCAATTATTTTAAAACCGAATGTTCAATAGGGAGCGACCTAATTCAGATTTTAAATTATGATGTCCTGAAATGTTTTGCAGGAAATTAGTGTAATTTACTGACCAAGAAATCCTTCCATATCTTCAACAGGTTTGCTCTGTTGAGAATCTTGCCCAAAGGCATTGTTGATGTCCACATCCATGTTTCAGTCTGGAAGAGTGACAAACACAAAAGTTTAAAATGATACATAGGGTTCTTACAAAACTAGTTGGCTTTTTCAAAACTATGTTGTGAAAACTGTGCACTGTGAAGCAGTGGAATTTCGTATGCACACAAATACTGTACATATACTGTACGAACGCAGAGAATATAACCCTATGTACCACAGCATTGTACACCAGAGGGCACTGACATTACCAGTGTGCAGCAGTAACTGAGCAGTTCTTTCCTGGAGTAAATTAAATCATCACATGTCTGCATTCACCAGCATGGTCTGTAATCTTAATGTATAAGGAAATACAGTGTGTTTCCAGTGGTCTCATTTGTAAATGCACCAAATATTCTCCCATCGTGGCAGTTATTTGAAAAGATGAACTATAGTAGATACAGTGTAAGCTGGTGTTGTGTTGGTAAGCGCCTCTGCCTCACGGTCCCAAGCTCCTGGTTTGATTATAACCCTGGGAGTCTGTCTTTGTGGAGTTTGCATGTTCTGCCCATACTCGCCTGGTTTTGATCCGAGTTCTCCTGATTCCTCCCACTTTCCAAAGACATGCTGGCAAGATTGGATTGACTATTCAAAATTATATCTTTCTCTCTGTGGCCTCTCTCTGAGATTAATTTACATCCTAACCAGGGGGGTGACCTTATGTACACCCAGTCCTCCTTTATATCCAAGGCAAGCAACTTTCTTCATACAGTACATTTAGAAATTCTTAATAGATGCAGAATAACCTAAAATAAATTTTACTAAAAATGAGTTAGTCTGCCAATTAAAACCATTTCCATTTACTAGTGATTGGCAGAAATCATCCATGTTTGATAGTGAAACAGCATGTAAAGTACATTACAAGTTGATGTTTCAAACAAACCATGACAAAATGTAGATATATTCTAAAACACCAAAATATAGCACCAGCTTTGCCAGTTTATCATGGTAATAACAAGGGAGCAGGACAGTTTGTTGGCTGCCAAAATATATACTGTATGAGCATCTAACCTAAGCTTATAAGGTTACATAATTATTAATATTGTAAAGCTTTATTAATAGTTGTTTACCCTTAATTATTTGTCTTTTACCATTATTTTCTTCACTATAGTGAAAAACTATTTTCAATTGTTTAACATTGTGCATCCAAACTTCTGTACATTGCAGTATATGTATATAAAGAACTCAAGGGCAAGGCAGGCAAATCATAAACCTCTAGACATTGATTGCTATAATAATATTAATACTGTCCATTCATTTTATATACAGTAGTCTAGGGCAAAGTACATTAGCATAACGGTGATGTTGAACAGTGATATAGTCGCTTCCTGTGACTTTTTGACTCGAGAATAAGACTCTCATGGATCAGTAGTCTCTTTTATTTTATTCACACTCATTGTTTTTGTAAATCAGAAGCCTCATGCACTCACTGTGTTTGCTTTTATCATTGTAGAATCTAAAACCTGTGATTTTATGTATACGTTACTGTATGTATATTTCAATCCAAAAAGACAGGCATGATGATAAACACTGATACATAAAGTTTGTTTAGCTACTGACCACATGCACAAGTATCTGCATCACGTAGCATCAGAAACACAACAGAATTTTTAAAAAGAACAACTTACCTTTTATAAAGTATTTACAACGTGGGTGTCCTGAGCCCAAAACAAAGAGGAACCCTTGGTACAGCTTCGTTATCTCAGCCGAAGATAGATTTTATCAATTTTCTGTAAAATTAGGAAGGCTCACAGGCCCAAAATACAGACAGATCCCCCGGAACTCATTGATACACAAAACGTTTGAGAAAAAAGCAAGCTTACACTGATAACTAATGGCGAAAGGTCAGCTTTTAAAGCTTCTTTCACATACACAATAAAACAAACGCATGGTTCTTAGTAAAAAGAAATTGCAGTGAGGCATTTCCTCTTTCACCACTGTGGTTTTACATGGAAGCTGCCTGGGTGATTTTAGAAAATGACTCAGTAGCTGTGATGTGTTACATTGTGGTTTAAGCCTGTGAACTAAAGGTATGATAATACCTCAGATAGCGTAGAAGCAGCAGCTCGCACAGAAAATGACTGGGTCCGATCATGTGTTCTCCCAACGTACTTGAGATGTTTAAACAGCCCTTACACTGGGTTTTATGGTGTTGTGTGTGGGGTTGTGACAAGTGCAGCTCTGTCACTGTGAAGATTCGAACATGGACATCAGCAGCCTCAGTAGACACAGCCCTACTGCCCCACAACTCCCAGCAATCACTGAGTGGAGGTACTGTACAATACCAAGAGTTGTGATCTCATCCTGCTGTGAAGGTCAATATGTTCACATGCCAGCGTTGCTACAGGCCACAAAAAAAACAAACCAGGCAAAGCTCTTCCATGAGGAGAAAAACAAGAACCATTTACCTTTTGTGCAGCCATCGTTCTTAGCTTGTTAAAACAGATCTATCTCATTTCAGATGTGTGAAAAGGGTAGGTGGAAAAAGGTTTTAGAGTATTTTGATGCATTACAGGGACAGCATACCGTTTGTCTTTACTACTGTACCTTCACTTGAAAATTTTATTTTTCTGGCTCAAAAATGAGGCTAAACCAGGGTCAAAGGACTCCACAGCAACCCTAGAACAGGCAAAGTAATGTGCCTGGGGCCAGGAGAATAAGCAGAGAAAAGTCAAACGAGTTTATACTGCTATAAACTAAACTTTGCTATTTGTAGTGCAGACTTAGAGCTTTGTGGTTATTAAAAAGTTCATTGCACAAAAAAAGTCACCATATTAATGACCTATAATATGTATGCAAAGGAACAAGTAATAGGTTTATTCCATGCTGAAAAGAGAAGAAAGAAAACACAACGTTTCGGCCGTGGAGCCTTCTTCAGGTGTAAAGAAAGCCGAGAAGGCTCCACAGCTGAAACATTGTGTTTTCTTTCTTCTCTTTTCAGCAGGGAATAAACCTATTACTTGTTTCTTTGCAGCCTACGCATGCTGACGCAGCTCCCCACCTGAACTATAATATGTATTATTCTTACAATTATTATAAGGGCAAGCTAATATATAAAATGAACAGTGCTTGCATGTAATCGCACCTCATTATGTGAAATTCTAAAGTGTTAGGTGAGTGCTCGACTTAGTGCTCGACTTCCTCACAGTAGGTGTGAGTACAGTAGTTCAAAAATGGCTTCCCTATATAAGAAGCCATCAGGCTTTTGTTTCTTGATGGTGTCAGCCTCCATGGCATTCACTGGAGAATGACTGGGCAGTATGTTTACTGTATGAGTTACATGAACGGTTGTACTGTAAAAAGAACAGATAAGAGTTGGCCATGAACACCAGCCTCGGCTGTAGCAGCACAGTATAATTTGTCATGGAATGACAGACTGATGCACAAGGACAGGACGGATACTGTAAGTGTTGGTAGAGGTCAACTGCAACAGCAATATCACTTGATAGTTCAAACTCTAATCCAGAAAAATCTGGGTTTCTACGAAGTGTGGATTTCAATGTGAACTGTGAAACACTTACAAGTGCAAAATTTAGCTCACTTCTAGGAGCAACAGTAATGCAGTAAGGTCAGCAACATACTGTATACATAGTAGGAGTATGGAACATGTACTCACGGTTTCTGAACCAGATCAATAAGCTACTAACTGCAATACAAGCTTGATGTGTCAAATAACCTCTGCTCTGTTTGTCTTATACATCATCAAATCGTCACCACCACGTCCGATTCGATGTGTCCTCAAGGCAGGAAAAGGAAAACCAGAGAAAGGATATCATGGAGCTGGATTACACATCAAGAATGACATCAGCTACTGTACCACCTTTGGGAGTGCTTCATGACTCTTCATCTCAAAGTAGCAGGTAATGAATATGTCTAAATCAGTGCAATCCAATCTTGGTCTTGGAGGGCTGGTATGTCAGTGGGTTTTTATTTCAACATAGCTCTCACCAAGCTAAACCATCTGGTTAACAGCTTAACTGGACAGTGACAAAATAATGTGCATACCATCATCCCATTACCTCTCTTGAGGTTGTTCAATGGTCCTGTTTCGTCTTACCAATGTGGATCCACAGTCTGTCTTTGTGTACTGTGCCTCCATTTTGTATCAGGTTACAGAACTGGGCCTTCCCTTGGCTTAAATGGAGGTTGCTTATCAATCAAGGGGAGCTGGGGGTGGGGCCTGGGGTATTTAACCCAGTACTGATGGCAGGGAGGTAGTCTTGTCTGTGTCAGGTGTGTTGTGTTGTGGACACCCCACCTTTTTTTTGTTTTGTAAGTTAAAAGAAGATAATTATTTTCTTTTATTCTTTTTTTCATTTCTTTAGTTGGACACCCTAAAAATGTGTCTATTGTTTTTGGTGTAGAGCTGGTTGTTTTTCCTATGACCTTTTGGCCATCCCTGATTTACTTGCCAGGTGTTTGGTTTCACATGAATGACTTGACCAGCTTGTCTTAGCTCTTCAGGTGCTGCTAGAAATTTGTAGACACACCGCCCCCGCAAGACCAGAATTAGATACCCTGGCCTAATTTCCATACATTTCTCTGCATTGATTCAGACAGTCATTGTTTATATGTCTGCATTGTTTACATTCAAACTGTTTACTTGTTTACTTGTACGTTATCTACTGTTTGTTTGTATATTGTCTTGATGCGCTGTCGGCACTTTGTGTTTTTACACTTTTTAACAATCGAGAGATTTTCTGTAGGTAAGAATTCCATTGTACCAGTACATGTACCGGTTAAATATGGCAATAAAGTTCAATTTCAGGATCACATGAACAACAGGAGTTCAGCTGTCACACTTTAGAGTTTGCAGCCCAAATACTAAAGGACAAGTCCCTTTGAGACCCAAGGAAGGAGGACACCTGATTAAGGAAAACAATGCAAATGGAGCAATTGGACGAACTATGCAATCAGGAATCCAAAATAAAAAAAAGTCCAAATAAATTCCGAATAAAACACAGGTTTGAAACTCTTCCAGATGATAGGAGTACTGAAGCAATGATCAGTTGCTATCATCTCCGTTGTCAGACTCCAGGATCCCAAAGAAGCACCCAGTTTAGTCAAGGGACACACACAAGGGGACAACAGACAAAACTTTTCAAAGACTCAGGAAAAGCAAACACAAAGAAAGAGAAAACCAATAACTCGTGGGAGATTATGTCCCTTGAACAGATTGGATGGAGGAGAAATATCTGAAACCCTGAGCCCAATTTTTTGGGATCCAATGGCACCACAGCAAGGAAGCAGAGAAAGAGACCAAGAGAGCTCACATCCACCGGGTTGTGCAGTAAACAACATGAGGCTTTTCAAGGTTTGACAAGTTACCTTGAGGTCACATAAGACAATCTCCGTGGACCATGAGGGATAACCAAAGAATGATATTAGTAAAAAAGCAACAGTTGTCATCGGGATATGCATGTCTGGGTTTTGAATAGTGAATTAACCAAACAGGCATTACAAATCACGAGAGAACCCTATTGCTTGTTACCTATCACATTTTCTTATTAGACATATTACTCTTAATTACAGTGTCTTGTGTAATGTTACTCTCTGCTTCTGAGACTGCCGTCTTAATGTCATGTTCCTCTTATTACCAGTTCCACTAGCAATATTTTCCTTTAACTTCAAAACAGTTCCCATGGGGACAATTGCTGATTGTGAGAATGTGCGAGGCGATTCTGTGGTATTGTGCGTAATAGTGCTGAATCACACATGAACAAAGTGAAAAAGAGGAAATTACACTACAATTGCTGCAAAAAAGATAAGAAACTGCCCAGTTTGTTTAGGGTTAAATGTAGCCCACAGACTCCACTGCTCCCCAACACTGGAATGATAGCTGTGTCCCTCAGTACAAGAAATGCATTTCTGACACATCAATTCACTCTATTACTATAAAACTAAAAAAATAATATTGGGATTAAAGAGAAAATAAAATATCTCATTCCATCACACCAACATTCTGACCCAATCTGGAAATACTGGCTCTACTATCTACCTATTTCCAGGTGTTCCTTGGTCCTTGTAGTGTAAAGATTTTGTTTTTCTCAGAAGCTGTTACTTTCAGTTTAATATGTTAATCTGAGCTGATATGTGCTGTACACATGCACCTCTAGCGTATTTAAATACATGGACTAAAAAACTATCTTTTTGTGTGGTGTATGAAATTTGGTGTGGAAGCAATGTTGAAATGTAAGGTATAATTTACGTATCAACAATGCACTGAACCAAGGCGACAGACTTGATTGTAGCTCAGTTCAGGTAGGACAGAAAAGGCAAGATTGCCTTGGTTGAGTAGTGCGTACTGAAGGATAAAAGACGACTGCAACTTTATCTGGCACATACTGTAAGTCATTGATTAAAGAGCAAACTGTTTTCTCAGAGGGATGATGTCACCAGCACGTGGCTATCAACTATAGTACTGTATATGAGCTATACTATTCACAGAAGATACCATCCAACACCTGTTCCTTTGGGTTAGCATCTGTAAACAAGTCTTTTGACATCTAATGAAAATGTCACTGCATGGCCTTTTAGCACTGCAAAGCCCTTCATGACTGACATTTTAATTATTCTTTTCTCAGAATTATTTTTCATGCCAGGTTTTCAAAACCAGCGCTGGAATGCCACTACCCGGAGCAACTGATGCTGGAGGGATTTCAACACTGAATTTTAAAAAAGGATTTCCTACATATGGCCTGTGTGTCACAATATTTCCAGCCCTTACATCACCATCAGTGCATCAGTAGATGTCATAGAATATTTCAGTGTTTTGTCAAATTGTTTTTATTCATTACAGAAATATACAATGCACAATGTCTAGCTAGAGAACTGAGATTAATGGCGCAAAAAGCAAGAGTATGATTTACTTAAAGGTAAAAAGACAAAATATACATGAAATAATTTAATCAAACAATGTATGCCCATGATAATACTACCCTTTAAATTACTGACCAGCATCATCATGTTGTAGCTACATCTCATCAGACCTTAGGTGCTTTGAAGGGCAGAGCTTGGTCATAACTTGGTTTAAAGGTTCCAAGGAACTTTTGATGCTACTAAGTAGTGCAGCTGGACCAGTAAGTGGAGCTTTCCCTTTGACGAGAATTTCCTAATCAATGCTTCAACGTAAATTACAGGACACTTTGTCTGTAGGAAAATAGATATCAACTTTGGTTGTCTGGCTGCATTACTGAGTTTATCTGACTTTGCCAAGTCCACCTTTCCTACAATTTCTCCAGAGGTAATTTCTCACTTCTCTATATCTGCTATGTAGCATATCTGCAGGCACAGAATGACTGCTGCACATTTACCACATGGGTGTTGCATTTCAATTGTATGAACTGTGTCTCTTTCTATAACTACAGCTAAGAAAATTGATGACGTTCTAGTAGGTATTACTAGGTAGGTAAGTTGATACCTCAGCTTACTTTCCCCATTCGTGACCGTCATAGACACCCATGACCTGACACTCTCTTTTAGTCAAGCTTACTACCAACTTCTCCTCCTATTTGCAACCTTTTCCTACATTGGTAGCTGGAACATTGAGGGGTGTGTAGGTCACATGATGGGAGATATTGGGCCTTGCAGCACGCTGATGTCACAAGGAGGAATGGGCTCTGACTGGGATGAGACAAGGCTTAGTGGGAATGTCAAAGGGAGAAGAAGAACACCAAAAAAAAAAGAGAAAAGGATACCTTGGGTAAGCATGCATGGTGGGGGAGACAGAGGGACACCAACACCACCATCAATCCAGCCTGAGGTGTAGCAGGCTGGCCAATGAAACAGCGATGAAAAGGAGACACTAACCCAGGTCACCCTAAATTGTGTGCGCTGATGCACCAGAGAGGCCAGACATGAGCTGATCCCCGGAGTTGGTATTGAACCACAGCCAACCACAGAAGGAGGGAGGAAAAAAGAAACAAGAGCCAAAAGTTAAGAGTGAATCATCTTGGCCTGCCTTCACTGTAGCATATGTTGGCGTGAGCCAAGAATTCAATAAGCATGAAGTGAAGAAAATCTACTTTGTTAAATTAAAATCCTAAAATGTTATATTCCGATTTTTCTAGCATCCCAACATCAAACCCCCCCCAGAGTCTCGCTCCACTTCTTTCTCAAAGCCAGGATGCTGAACACTATTTGGAGTCGAGACATTCAAACCTAAAATCACTGACGTGTACAATCAAGAAGGCTCCGAAGGGAGCATTGGTTGGCCTGAAAATCACTTTGTTCAGTGACTGTGCGAACAATAAACCAGACAAACAAGCCAGCTTTCCTATTCTTTTTCCTCTTAAGTGGGAGAGTTCTGCTTAGATAAACACTTTTAGAAATCCCAACCGAAAGTGTTTCTTTGTTCTCAGCAGTAATTAATGCACATAGCAAATGAGCTTCAATACAACAAAGCTAATTAAAAGAAAACTCACAAGATACCTAAACTGGTTTCATAGTTTATTACAGCAAAAAAAGGCAGATTGCAAATGGAGCTACTATTTTTACACCTTCCACAATTCAATGCAAGATTTGCAAATCTCAGTTTAAATAAGTTATTCAAGTTCAATATGCGTGGACATTATCTGTACATATGGCTCTTCCCCAAATCTATAAACGTTTCAATATTCTCAGTCATTATCAAGGAAACAGTATTTGTGAAGTTCCAGTTTATAGGTGAAATGCATCCTAATGTGTTAATCTTACTGAAACTATTTATGACATCAGTACATGGCACAATCATACATCATTGGCTGCTCCCCCCCATTTAAGCCTGTTTGATACTAATTTTACCCTAAATTTATGTATGGCACAGAATTGGCAGAAAGGAGGATTTTTAGGTATCTTAAAGACCCATTTTTGGTTTTGATTTTACATCAAACAACTACAGGTACTATGCTATGCATATCACAATTTGAGACTGATCTGACTAACATTACAACTCACACCTTAGAATAAAATTGTTCTTCTGCAGGTAATTAAAAATTGTTTCAATGCAAATAAGAATTCAATATAGAATTATTATGCATTATATTCAGTCTTCAGACCAAAATTGCCTGTATGTTATTGGATGCCTAATTTATTTAACATTAAGTTTAAACATTGGCTACAAAATGCACATCTGAGGTCATTTGAACTGCATTCCCTACACTGAACTCAGCATTAAGAAATTCTATATTCTGACTGAAGCTTTGCCAACTCATTTTATTAGAACAAAAATTCAAGCATGTATCAAACATGTTTTAATCATTAAACTTTTTCTAAAAGGCCCCCCACAATGGAACTGAGTGGAATGAAAAGGTTGTGGATTGAGCTGCCCTTCGCCAGACCCTCATTTAAAATAAAAGAGGCTACATGGATCCGACCGTTGGGGTCCAATGGTAGAGTATTCCCTTCCTGCAGGACAGCCGCTCCGAGAGATTCCAGAGACTGGGGGGCTGCCTTCTGTCCCGAGCGCAGACAGGCCTGTACCTCACTCCACGTTCTTGTAATTCGTGAACAAGTTGTACAGCACCCTCAGGGTGGACTTCAGATTCAAGTTGACAACATCTACAGAGAACAAAAAAAACACAATTTAACTGTAAAGCCCAAAAAGGGAGAGGGAAACCCCCCCCCCCTTCCCTTTGCCCACCAAAGGACTGGTTAGTATTACCAACTTGATCTATTTCAGGGTCACGGGGGAGCCAGAGCCTATCCCAGCAAGCAATGCAATGGGCGCAAGGTGGGATACACTCTGGACAGGAAGCCAGTCCACCGCAGGGCACACACAGATATACACACACTTGCACCAGGACCGATTTTCCCAGAAGCTAATTAACCTACCAGCATATCCTTGGACAGTTGGAGAAAAACCATTAAAGATGGGGAGAACATGTAAACTCCATGCAGATAGACCCCAGGTCAAGAACTGAACCCAGGGCCACCCTTGATTTGTCCAATCTTTAATTCTACTTATGAAGGTTAGCTAAAAATATTTTTACAGCTTTAGGTGACTGAGAACTGTCTCTTAGATTTCAGATCAAGGTTGTGACACTTGGAAGGGTAAATACTTCAAACTTCAAAGGAGAAAAGATGTTTGTGGAGGTCTACGGGGGTCTGTGAGCAGAAACAATTGTAAAGTTGATCTCCGTATACCTATGGAAGTTCTGGGTCAATAATTGCAAAGGAGCAGGACAGAAACAGACAATATAAGATGATAATAATAATAATAATAATAATAATAATAATAATAATAATAATAATAATAGCTTACACTTATATAGGGTTTTTCTGGACACTCCACTCAAAGCACTTTACAGGTAATGGGGATCCCCTCCACCACCATCAATATGCGGCATTCACCTGGGTGATGTGACGGCAGCCAAAGTGCGCCAGAACGCTCACCACACATCAGATATCAGTGGGGAGGAGAGCAGAGTAACGAAGCCAATTCATAGAGGGGGATTATTAGGAGGCCATGATTGGTAAGGGCCAATGGGAAATTTGGCCAGGACGCCAGGGTTACACCCCTTCTCTTTTCGAGAAATGCTTTATATGAAAGATCACATAAAGAGAAGAAAGGAGAGAGAAAGACTGAAGGGAAGCAGGGAGAAGAGAGAGGAGTCCGCAGGAGTTGGGACTTGAAGCTTGCGCCAGGCTAGAGAGCCCCTACTTCTTGATCATCCATATCAAACCTGACTGGAGCTCAGTATTCGAACCTTGTTAGAGAGAACATGCTATTCTGCGTTTCTAGGGAACTAGGGTTTCCTGGCTAAAAGATACCTCAATTAGGAACGTCTTTCCTGCTTAGGGTGCATTTTTATGGATAGGGATATAGGCTCCCATTTATTTTGTGGCATCCAAGGTGCAGAGAGAGAGATTTAACTGCCAGTTGCTTTCTATTTAGTTCAAAGGCAGCTCATCTCTTGTGTGACCTCTGTAGGCATATTAAGAGTTTAATGCTTAGTAACAGTCTGGGGTTTTCTGGGTGACCAGAATGCAAGGTCTCAAACACCTAGTTTGTAAATGCTGTACATAAAGTAACTTGTGTTGTATGTTGTTTGTAGTGTAGTTTGTGTTTTGTCACTGTAAGAAATATTTGTTTAACCAAGTATGCCTGGATCATTACTCCTCTCAACAAAGCTGGGGAACAAAGAATTCATGTGCCTCTAGTTATACCAGCCACCCGTGTATATTGCTTACAAATAATTATTTTACTTATTGACTTAACCACTCAGTCAAATCCTTACTTTCACCATTTTCGTAACAATATTAATTACACTGGAGGATAGATCCAATCCTGGAATAGGGCCGACTGGCAGGACCTGGGAGGTGAGTCTCAGCATGATCTAACAAGGCTGTAGTGACATCAGTGCAAGGGCTGGGGCAGTCAACAGACAGGCAGGCACAATTGCTTCTTGGTTCACAAATGCCACTTAGGAAAACTAAAAACCTTATTTTGCTACAAACGACTCAGGTCATGAGCAGATAAAACAGTTACTCAAAAAGCTCACGCTTTGAACTGTAAATGACAGTATCATATGAACATATTCACCAATTGAAATATTTAGGCAAAAGGATTGCTATGGGGGAGGAAAAATTATTAAACATTTTTACCTCTGAAGGTCCTCACAACAGTGAGTCATAAAGGACTTGGCTCATTTAAATATGTGATGGCTTGAAAGCAGTTTGAAAACAACAGCAGAATGCCCTGAGGCATTTTGAAAGAATGAAGCTGGCAAAGAGGGCACAAGGCAAGAGGTTTTAAACTCACAAGAAAAACATTTCCATTGATTTACCACTTGGGTGGTTCCCTAAGAAAACAAATGATCTGAAAAATAATTCAAAACTCATCTAAGAAAAACATATCAGTGTTCAAAAAGACAAGTTCTCCACCTAGTGGACACATGTATGATTGCAGCCAAGTACAATACAATACAGATGCGATGTTGCACACCTCTTTACTAGTGAATAATAATAATACCTCAAAAATCTCCTCTGACTACCGCACCTGGAGCACACTCTGCTTCCGCCTGCATCCACGAGACTTGCCAGATCAGCGCTACTCAACACCCGCTCCATAAACAACAAGGCTCTTCATTTATGTGACATTATCAAAGAAAAAAAACGGGATCTTCTGTGCTTAGCCGAAACCTGGCCCAGACAAAACGATGGACTGTTGTTTAACCAACTAGTCCCCCCTGGATGTGGTTTGTTTGACCTTCCGTGTTTCTCAGGCAGAGGCATCATTGTTATTTACAACCTTTTCGACAATTTAAGTCCTATTACTATACCTCCTCCCTCCTCTTTTGAGTGTCTTATTTTAAATGTTTCTATCCCTCAATCTTCTATCATTGCCGCAGTTTATAGACCACCCAAGCCCAGTGATGCCTTTTTAGGTGAGTTTGCTGATTTACTCTCTTTTTTATGCCTAAAGTTTAAAAGGATCCTTATTCCAGGGGACTTCAATATACACATTGACTCAAGGTCTTCCAGTCTGGCTAAAGACTTTCTTTCTCTATTGGGATGTTTTGATCTTACTCAGGTTTGTTTGTACCCCTACACAAAGGACACACCCAAGATTTAATGATTCTTTTGTCTCCCACTGCTCTCCCCTTGATCTAGGCCTCTCTGACCACATAGGTATTCTTTTCAATCTGGAAATACCCTTTTTCTAACACTACCCCTCACGCTCTGTAAAATTCCACAACTGGCGATCAACTGATCACCCAAGGTTTGCAAATTCTGTTCTGTCCTCCTTATCATGGTTCTCTTCCTCTGACCCTCTAGAGGACAAAATACAGTTACTTGACAGTGCTCTTTTATCTACCCATGACACCTTTGCTCCTTTAAAAACTTGAACCATCTCCTTCTCTCACCCTGCCCCAGGGAAAATGACCACCTGTGATCTATGAAGGCAGCCTCTCACAAACTTGAGCGTAGATGGCATCTTTCTGGCCTAAATGTACATTATCAGGCTTGGAGAGATTACTTGTCTGAATATAAGGTTACTATAGAGTCTGCTAGATCCACTTACTTCTCTCACATCATTGAAAATTACCATAACAACCCCAGATATCTCTTCTCCACCATCAACAGCTTGCTAAAGCCAAACTGCTCAACCACCTGCCTCATTGCAACTTTGCAACACATTAGCTCCAAGACTGACAATATTCGGCATCAGATTCTCTCCACTACACATATCATTTCCATACCTCCTCCCTCCTTATCCAACTTTTCTGGTTCCCTTCTCTCCAGTTTCTCTCTTGACTCAGCATCCCTCAATAAACTAGTTACACATATGAAACCCACCACATCTATTTTAGATCCCATTCCCACCATTTATTTCAGTCCTGTTTCTCTTCTCTCTGTCCCGTTGTCCTCAATATTATAAATGAATCCTTGAGCACTGGCATTGTACCAACGGTCCTCAAAACTGCTGCTATTACTCCCGTGTCAAAAAAGCCTAATGTGGCTCTCGACAATCTTAACAATTTTCACCCCATCTTCAACTTACCCTTTCTTACAAAATTTCTAGAACATGCCATCACATTTCAGTTACATAACCACCTCATTACAAATAACCTTTTTGAACCCCTCCAATCTGGCTTCCGTCAACTTCACAGCACAGAAACTGCCCTGGTCAAAGTCACTAACGATCTTCTAATAGCTTCTGATTCTGGTTCTCTTTCTATACTCATCCTTCTTGATCTCAGTGCTGCTTTTGACACTGTTGACCATGACATCCTACTTTCTCGTCTTGAGACTGTGTTTGGAGTTTCTGACACTGTTCTCAAATGGTTCAAGTCTTACCTCACTGATCGCCGTCACTTGGTCTCTCTTAATGGGCATAGGTCTGAAATTGGTCTTAAGTCTGGTGTTCCTCAGGGCTCAATACTGGGCCCCTTGCTCTTCAGCATTTACATGTTTCCACTTGATCAGCTTTTAAGATCTTATGGCCTCAGCTATCATTTCTGTCCTGATGATACTCAAATATACATCCATACCAAACCTGAAACTGATGTGGCTGTCTCTATTCTATCTAATTGCATCTCTGACATAAAAACGTGACTTAACTTAACTGTGACAAGACTGAAGTCATGCTTATTGGCACCCCCCACATCAACTTCGTAAAGCCAATCCTGTAACCCTATCTGTAGATGGTTCTGTACTCATTCTCCATAAAAGATGCTCAGAGTAGACGGGGTTTGTCTGCTGAAGCCCTCAAAGTCTCCTTGGCAGTGAGACCTCAGATCGCAGGGCGAGATTTGCTGTAGCAAATTAAAAGAAACCCTATCTGTAGATGGTTCTGTACTTGAGCTTCAATCTAAATTGAAAAACCTTGGGGTTATATTTGATTCTGGCTTAACATTCAAACCACAGATGCAGCATACTGTCAAAACATCTTTTTTTCACCTCAGAAATATCGCTCGACTACGCCCTATGCTATCACTGACTGTGGCTGAAAAGTTGATCAACGCATTTGTGTTCTCTCGATTTGACTACTGTAATGCTCTACTCGCTGGGGTATCTAAATCTACTTTGAACAAACTGCAGTACTGTATGTCCAAAATTCAGCAGCAAGAAGCCTGACCAGGTCTAGTGCAAGTGATCACATTACTCCTATCCTGGAGTCCTTGCACTGGCTTCCGGTCAAATTCCGCGTAGACTTTAAAATCCTCATGCTCACCTACAAGGCTTTACATGGCTTGGCACCTCAATACCTGTCTGAACTTTTATCGCCCTACTCCCCACCTCGCAACCTCCGCTCTTCAAATTCTGCCCTCCTTACTGTCCCCCAAGCCCGTCTACATTGTATGGGCGACGGGGCCTTCTCCTGCTATGCCCCCAAGCTCTGGAACTCCTTGCCCAAGGATATCAGAGAGTCACCTTCTCTAAATTCCTTCAAATCCAGACTCAAAACCCTCTTCTTTAGAAAAGCCTTTACTTAACTGTTCCATTCTTCACCCCTCTGCTTTTCTTAGTACCACCATTCTCAGTCTCCCCTGTATATTGTAATTGTTTTATCTTATGTGTTCATTTTATTTATTGTTGTTCACATTCTGTAAAGCGCTTTGAGAAGCCACCTTTAAAGGCGCTATATAAAATAAAGTTTATTATTACTAGTGAAGACTAAGTACTTTAAAAGAATCAAATTCTGTTTAGTATACCAGAATAAGTTGTCAGATAATGGAAAGTCTTAGGTAAAATTATCTTGCCATCTTTCATTTAACATCATCAGTTATCTCAGAAAAATGTAAAGGAGATAATCGATAATGCTACAAGGGTTACAATTACTACTGCTTGGTTTAAGCTTTATTGTTCACCACTCCAAAATATCTTCAGAGCCCCAGATGGGCTATTAGGCCTGCTACACTACAGTACATAATTACAACCCAGATAAATGCAGAAATACTGTATCCTTCTCGCTGTATGCAGAGACAAATTGTTACTCTCACTGTAGAGACTCCGCTCCTACACAAGGTGATGGCATATGCTTACTCAATGGAGCCAATAAAAATAATCCAGGGAGAGGCAAGTCAGGACAGAAGGAATTAAATATTCCCTTTCTTGCAAATAGTGTATAACCGCAGTCTACATCATGAACAAACTTCCTAAGATTTTATTTCAACCTTAGACAAGACAGCCATTCTTTAGAGAAAAAAAAATGAGCCTCCAATACAAGCAAAACAGATCTTCAGTACAGACAGTACAGACTTCAGTACCTTCTGGGCGAGCTTTCGGTTTCTTCAGTCCCCCATCCTGCATGAGCTCAAAGGCAAAGGCCACATTATGAACCTGGAAGAAAGATTGCAGGGGGAGTTTACAGTATGTAACAGCCAGTAGGGATTGTACCCAGACTAGAGAAGCCATTTGACAGGAAGAGTTTTGTGTAGAGTTCTCCCTATTTCTCTTAATACTAAAATAACTGTGCAAGTTGAAGTACCTTTGCTTCATGAGCTAATGTGACTTTAATACTAAAAGATGAAACAGCAGTACTGAATGTTCTAAATAAATATTTCAGAGGTTTTTTTTTTTTTACACAAGGGGATGTCAACGACTTGCCCCAGGTTACAGAAGAAGCTCTATTAGCATAACTGACACATTGATCACAGGGACTTGGACAGCTCAAAAATAAATCATCAGCTCCTGACAGCATTTTCCCAGTTGTACCTAAGGAAATGAGGAATAACTTTCATAGATCTTTAACAAGGATATTTCAGCTGTCACTCAGGAAGGGACCTGAACCCACAGATTAAAGAAATAGAAATGTAAAACCAATTTGTAAAAAGGTAAAATCAAGTCTTATTTACAGTACATCACTGAGAAAATAGAGCCAAGCAGAAAGTATGAATACAGCATTTTTCTAGTGTATGATGCATGAAAGGGATTTGGGTATTTATGTAGATTCTTCACTGTCCTCATTAAGACAGTGCAGGTAAGTAATGATTTACAGTAAATGGAAAGCATTTTCAGCGCTGTAACTTAAATCAAGGGAAATTATACTCAAGCTTTGTAATGCATTAGTAAGATGTCATTAAGAAGACATTGCCCTGTTTTTGTCACCATACCACAAAATATTATAGCCATAGGAAGACATGAAAGAAGGGCAACTACAATGATTCCTCAAGGAACTGTCAAACACAGACAGGATGAACTAAATCTGTATATTGAATATAGGAGATTGAGGAGATACAGTATAATCAGAACACAGGGATATAGACATATGTCAATTGAGGGGACTACTTCCAAGTTTAGAGACAAAACATGGACATGGGGCCACAGTTAGAAACAAAAGGGAAATTAATTTAGGACAAAAAACAGGAAACTTTTTTACTCAAAGTTGTGGGCATCTGGAATAGGCTTTCCAGCCAGTTGGTTGAGGCCTAAAAACACTGGGCATCTTTAAAAAAAAATTCTGGATTAAATTTTCCTCCTAAATTACCATTCAGTAATTTTGCTCATTCCCCCTGTCAAAATGAGTATGAAGATACCATTACTTTAAAAAATTAAAGGTTGCCCAAATGACTGCAGCTACCACCCAGGTATGGACATGCATGACTAATTTCACCAATATTCATCCCAAATGATCACTTCAGGGTTAGAACAGTGCTTCTAGGTGGACCACAGACCTCAAAGCGGATCATCACCCTGGCACTGATCTCCTTTGTTATTTCAGCTCAGGTTCTGCCTACAGCTGAGCAAGCGAAGTGCTCAAAAGTACCGACATTTGTTTCCAACTTCATTTTTACACGAGAACTCATGTCAGCTGGAGCATTAAGCAGTGATGCATACCTTCTGATCAAAGTTCTCAGGGGTGAGAAAAAAGTTGTAGAGAGGAACAAAGTAGTTCTCCAACAGTCCCATCAGCAGCACTAAATACACACCATCTGCAAACTAGAGACAGGAATACAGACTGTCAAAAAACTGAGGGAAACAACGGCCAACATTTTAACATACTGGCAACAAAAGTAGACAGACGGCACAGTATTACTGATGTGATCAAAACATCTATCAATACTACAGAAAAACTTACTGCAATGTAATTAGGAAATTAGTAAGAAATACAGTAATTAAAGTAGGTACTGTAGCTGCGTCAGCATTCGTAGGCTGCAAAAGAACAAGTAACAGTTTATTTCATGATGAAAAGAGAAGAAAAAAACATTCTGGCTGTGGAGTCTTATGTGGGGAAAAATTGTGTTTTTCTTCTCTTTTCAGTAAGAAATATAGTCACATTCTCAGTCAGGTTCCAGATAATTATCACAGAATAAAGAGGTCAAGGATCTAAATCCCAGGCCCCATAGCTAAGATACGACTCTACTAATAGAGTGAGCTGCAACTCCAGTATTGCACAGAAGTGAATAAGGCAGGCAGACATATCGTACATGTATGGTGCTCTGACGCATCCAACTGCAGAGTCAATCTACAGTGCATTTAAAACCAAGAACAGGAGGCACCAAGAGGGCTAGAGGAGTCTGGGACTATGTTGCTGAAGCTAATCATGTGGTTTCTTTAAAGAAAAGGCTGGGTGAGATCCTTAAGTCAGTTCTCCTAACTGCTGTGACAACATGGCTCTGTCTGGCTCCACTTTTTTACTGCCTCGAGCAGAGGTAGAAAACCAGTGTGTATCCGCTCAGCATTAGGTTCCCTTGCGTAGTTAGTTGGAGCACCGGGGCTCTTGGAGAAGAGTTTAATTAAAGGGCAAGCCATAAAGCTTCTCCGGTTGACAGAGATGAAAAAAAATCACGCCTAAGCTGAGAAGCTGTTGGTGTGGTACTGAGATGATTGCCCAGGCAGCCGCATGAGTATCCAATATAGTGCTCTCAATTAGAGACGCAGATGGTACTGATGAGAGGCCTTCGCAAACGGCTGTCAGGGAGAAAAAAAAAACAGGACAGCCTGTTGTGGGATCTATGGGCCCTCTAGTGGTGAGCAGCAGAAAGAAAACGTTTTCTCTGCTGTGTCACGCTACCAAATGGGCTAGATGGGTCAAATGCCTTCCTTTTGCTTGTCACAGTTCTTATGTTCTCAAGGATCATTTTACTAGGACTCCACAAGCAGCTGTGGACAGTTGTCTGAGCAGCACTCGGGTAGTGCAGTATTAGTGGGATCAGGCTCTCTTGGGTCGCAGTGACAGAGTGGCTCCTGCGGACTCCCTTTCTCCAGTCAGCGTTGAAAACTGGGTACAGGGCTGTGCTGCTTGAGCTCCTAACTCGTGTCAAAAAATAAGTGGCTTGAAGGAGGGGGGGGCTGGGGGTTCTCCCCTGTGTGCAGTCATGAGGTTCATAGATGCAAGGCGAGCCTGGAGAAAAGCGTAACTGGCTGTTCCAGAGCGGGTGGAAGGAACGGACAAAACAGGTGATACGCCATTTCAAAATAAGATCCTGGACCTTATGTGGAAAAACAAATTCCTTTAGTGAGAAAAAGAGGTGCTGTGTGCTTTGGATAGCCTCACCTGAGTTTCCAGTTCAGTCACCTCCAGGTTTAGCTTATTAAGGTGTTTGTTCACGAAGGTAATGAGAGACTGGCAAGGAAGAGAGATAAGAACAGCTGCTTATCCTCATCACAGAGTAACATATTGGTAACTTACTGTTCGTAAATGCAATCATTAAAGATGTATATACTTCTTAACTTAGAGCAGATAGCTCAAATGTAGAAGGATGGAGGAGGTCAATTACTGCAATAACTAATAATAAATCTCTTTGACAGATGACTTCCAGGACACTACTGACCACATTTCAATTTGATATACTTAACAAAACCCTGAATGTGCTAAAGTACTAATGTTTCCCCATTAATAAGACCCAGAGTGTTTTACCTTTTTAACAACATTAAGTTTGTCGGGTGCATGATCCAGGAGGGTATCAAAGGCATCTCTTTCTACAAATTAAAAATAAAAACGTCAAAACCTACAATGTACATTGAGCACCCACTTCTCAAGAAATTGAAACTTTAATTAAATGTTTACCAAACCTAATTACACTGAACACCACATGACAAAGAAAAACATATTCTTTTGAAGTTGAATTTTATAAAGCTGCTCTCACACTTGAACCCCTACTGCCACCCTCAATGTTCTTACGTTTCCCCGGCTGCTTTAACAATTACTTTCAGGATGTCTATCAAGCTACCAAAAATAAACACCTTCAAAAGGACTTACCAAATCTTCCCATCATCATTCTACAGAAAAAGAAAAGAAACACAAGAACGTGTCAATTGAAAGCCACAGAACATTAAAGTTCTCCTTGCAGGCTTGTTACTGATCAAGGTGTAGCTTATCCCAAGAATATTTTTGCAAATTAAATCCAAATTGTCTCACTACAGAAACTGCTCTGAAAACCAGGAAAAAACTAAATGGACAAGAATCTTACATATTTAAAATGAATATACAGTAAACAGAATTAGGACACCCATGAAGAAACAATACTCAAAACCTTTTTTTTATCCCCTATACACAATTCACCACTAACTCAGAATTCAAATTACACACAATCCTGTATCTAGTGATACATTTATCAAAACCAATTACTTGAACAGCCCATTAAAATTAATCAAGTAAACAATAATAAAACATAAGACATTTACTTAATGTAGTTATAGTATTGATTATAAACAGGTTAATTAAAATTACTGTAGGTTAAATGCTACTGCACTGACTCCCATGTACTTCCTATATGAATTACTTTCTAGGGAAACCTTGTAGCTCTGAACAGGTTAAAAACACATTCCTATTAAGCCTTGATACAAATAAATGATTCAGAGATCCTAAGTAGCTAAGTAGCCAGCCAGCATGGATTGTCCTTCCTAAGAAACCTCTGCTCTTTTAATGAGTGTACTATAACAATGAATGTATTGTATAGAATTTGTTGAATCCGTGTTAATTTTCACTGCAATGTGTTTGGTAATCTTAATACACACAATAAAAACAGACTGAGCAGGAAAGTGAAGGCTTCCCGCAAAATTATCAGTGCACAACAGCGACAGCCATCACATATCTACACCAGTCAAAAAAAGCATGGAAGGCCAATATAGTATTTTACTGTCATGATCACCCCTTGCACGGTGAATTTGAGCTCCATCCATCTGGACATTTTAGACCACCTAGATTCAAATCCAATAGAACCAAGTTATCCTTTAGTCTCACAGCACTTAACCGGTGCTGTTGGACAACTGATTGGATTTTTTTCCCCCAATCATACATGTCTTTTATTCGTTAATGGATTAATGTTGTGTTAAATGTATTGCGTCATCTCTTTCACCTGCCTGCAATGCTAATTTCTCATCTGGGAGCATAAAAGGAAGTAGTAAAAACCACTAGAAGGTTGATCCCTGGAGTATACAAGTCTGGGCTGTTAATAACCAGGTAAACAACCTGATTCAAATCCATCCCACTCCAGAGGCCCTGGAGCAGCAGCCATCCCACCCTGCAGCCCACTGAAGCTCAGCAGGTGTGAGCCAGGTCAGTACATGGATGGGAGACCTCCTGGGAAAAACTAAGGCTGCTGCTGGAAGAGATGTTAGTGGGGCCAGCAGGGGGCGTTCACCCCGCAGTCCATGTGGGTCCTAATGCCCCAGTGTAGTGATGAGGACACTATACTGTAAAAAGGTGCCGTCCTTTGGGTGCGAAGTAAAACCGAGGTTCTGACTCTGTGGTCCCAGGGTATTTCTCAAAAAAGTAGGGGTGTTACCCCGGTGTCCTGGCCAAATATCCCCCTAGCCTTTACCAATACTGGACCCCTAATAGTCCCCATCTATGAATTGGCTTCATCACTCTGTTCTCCTCCCCACTGATATCTGATGTGTGGTGAGCGTTCTGGCGCACTATGGCTGCCGTTGATCATCCAGGTGGATGCCTCACATTGGTGGTGGAGGGAAGTCCCTATTACCTGTAAAGCGCTTTAATTGGAGTGTCCAGAAAAGTGCTAAAGAAGTGTAAGGAATTTTTATTAACAAATGAGCATTTCACCAAATTTACGTAAACTTTCCCTTTACCTACTATGAGACACTAGATGGCGACAGAGGTGCATCGTAAAGTGTACAATCTGTCAGAGATCAGCTGACTGAAATGTGAACGTGTTCTTCTTCTTAATATTCCTAACTTCGAGCAAGGATTCATAGAGCTGAAGCAACCCAAGTAAAGTACCCTACACAATGGTAAAACACTAGTGACCTGCCTAGGATTTGAACCCCTTAAACTTCCTGTTTGAGCCCTGACCACTACTTCATATTAAGCCTGCTGTGTCTTAACAGAGCATGAGGGTTTTGAGTGAACTTACTCTGTGGTGGTGGTAAGCTCCTTTGTCACATGTGATGCCTGAAGCATGCCTTCTCTTTTCTGCATTTAAGAAAGGAGACCTTCATGAGGAAGTTAACAGGCAATGCTGTACACATACAGGGCAAAGACCAAGACATACAGTATTTACTATTAAGGAAATGGCAGCTTTAAATTTACAGAGAAAAAAGGACACATTAAGGCAACCTTGCACTCAAAATGTATTCAAGGAAGCATCTTTTCTCTCATTTACTAAAGGAAAAAAACTTTGAGTGCCGTTTGCATTAAAATCCGTGGGTGACTGGACATGCACTATCACTGTACTGGCTGAATAAGTTCACAGAGCAGTGCCGCACCTAGAAAATCAGAGGATCACTGTAACCAGGAGATTACAGTGCTTCTGCATTTCTGTTTGGATTGTATCACCGCAAATGTTATTAAAATAAAGCTTTTAACAGAACTGTAATGTATGAAAGTCTGGAAGCAGACAAAGTGCAATTATTACAACATCTGATGAAAGGAGCAATTCTAAAAAGCATTTTTTAAATCAGTTCTTAAAAGCATTTCCAGTTTTTGTGCCTAGGGTCACAATTGCAGAGCTTCTCTGAGGATTCCTTTTGGCTAACCTCTGTGTATCTGGATTTACACAAGACCAAGGAGAGTCAGCTGCTCGTCATCACTGTGTCCATTACTCAGTAGGGTCAGGAGACTGACAGTCATTGGGATCTCATCTCTATCATTGTGCACTGTTTTGGTCTTCCCACTCACCTTGACGATGACCACCTGCACAGACACATGTTCCGGGAGGCGGATCGGGGCCTGGAAATGCATCGCCAGGGCAACCAGAAGGTAGACGATGGCCACCAGATTCTTGGCATGGACAGCTGTGGTATGAGCAAAAGCGTCATCAGTAAAGGTGATGCAACAACAGAGCTCCACTTCTGAGTCTTTAATACCATCACCTGAGGCACATATCAGGTTTTAGCAAGAGTTAAAGAGCTCAAATTGCAAGATCGATAAACATATATAAACAGCAGATTAGCTGAATCAAAACTACAATAGTCAGCAAAATCATGCATTTATCTCTAGACTCACATGCAGTTTTTAAAACAAATTGTAGAGGCAGTAGCTAACCATCGAAGACATTGTGAAGATCACTCAGGTTTTACAAAATGTCCAACATCACAATATAAAAGCTCTGATCTTCCCAACATTTGGAAAATGCAAACCAGATGGCTATTGTATCACAGTTTACTCCCTGCATGGCACATCTTACACTGAATCAGGGGCACTGGGACCTAAAAGTTACTGTTGTTATTGTATAAAACTAACTAGTCTACTGGGCTTCCCATTCAGGCTTAGTGTTGTAGGGCTGAACCATCAAACCCCAGTGCACAGCTCTTTCAATGGAGACTAGTACCTGCATCATCACTGGGGTAAGGCCACTTAATGCACATTCACCACAAGTAAAAACTCAGCAGATTTTCAAGGGGTCCCATGCAATTCAGGCCCAACGCAGAAGTTGCCCCTCTCACTCACAGTCCACACTCCATTCAATGGCCCAGCCATGAGGCAGCAGGAGCTCATTCACTGCCTCCAACACCGTCTGCAGCTTCTGCTTCTGCCCGATCTCCGACTGCGTCACCTCCGCCACGTTCAACTTGCGGCCCGACAGCTTCTCTACAAGACAGCAACAGATGCACAGACCTGAACAGACATAGTACACAAGCTCAAAAACTGGCTGCCATGAATTCGGTGAAAGTCATGTTGCATGAATGACAATAATTTAAATGCCTTTCTAACTTCCAGCCACAATCACAAAAAAAGTCAATGTGTACTTATTAATGAAATGAGTAATTAACTTAAGCTACTAGAGCTCAAATGTTATAAGGTATATCTGGCATAATCATCTTCTGGGCAATACACATACCAAATAACTTCTGCAGCACCTGGCCATCGTACACATCCTCCTCAAGGTCCTTCACAATGATTCTCTCCTCCTCCAGCTCATTGTTAATCCAGTCAATCAGGACCTGAAGCAAGCAGCCAATTCGATACAGTAGGTGCCATGTTTAAATCGTGAACTATCTTGTTGAAAAGAGAAATAGAGCTAATACTCTGCCAAAATGAAAGGAGAATGTATGTGGAATAAGAATGTATGCAGAATTCTCAAAATGTCCAGCTGTTGCCATTAATAATATAGTTATTCTATGTAATTTGTGTCCTTCTCAGGAAGAGTTCACAGCATTTAGATGAACATTGTAATTTCTCCAAAAAAAAGAATAGCACATTATGGCATAATGACTCACTCAGAAGCAAACACACAGAAAAATATATTTTAAAGGACTTACCTTCATTAATTCTTTAAATTTGCCATCTTCCCTGGAACTGGGGTCCAGCATAGTTCTCTCAGCATTTTCCTCTGTGGAGAAATTCATGGTGAAAGAACCGACAGGACTGAAGCATTACAGTGACTAGCTCTCAGAGTGCTGCCAGCTCATGTATTCTTTAGGCGTGAACTATCCACATGACCCATGGGATTGTACTTAACCCAACATGCAGTTCAATGTACTATATCAAGTTCTTCTTTTTATTTAAAAACATGTCTGCTGCAGATTCTGACATTTTTAAGCATCATTTCATATTTAAAAATAAATCTGTAGGTAAACAGACAGTCCACATTTATTAGAAAACCAATTTCAGAGTCTGTAGGAACCTCTGGTGCTCACAATAGGTACTGTATATTTGTTCTTTTCTTAAGTCTGAGTTTCAATCCTCTCAACCCCTGCAATTGGGCTAAACTTTCATAACTTCATGTCTTGCAATTCTTTGTTATTTATCACCATCACAACCATTTTTTCCCTCTTTGCTCGGGTAAGATCGACATCATCCAATAATTCTTTATTGTCTGATTTCTCAGAAATATATTTTGCATCAGAACAGCTGTGTTTTACACACAAAGGCTTACAAAAAAAAAATTACATAAAAGACAATAACGCATACATGGCCATTACACATCACTGCTTACAGGAAGTTACACAGCTTACCAGAGCCTGTACTCCCCCCCAATCACCCTAAGCCCCTATAAATGCTCAATATCCCTTCATTTTTGCACTAACCACCATTTGCAATTGTCCACAAACCATCCATTTTCTAACTGCTTCTTCCAATTCATGGTCGCAGGAGAGTAAGAGTGGACGCTGACGAGGAAAGGGCTCAAGGAAGGGGACACCAGTCCATCAAAAGCAGAGAGGCACTGAAGCACATTCACACCAGGGCCAATTTTCCCAGGAAGCCAATAACCGAACAGTATGTTTTTGGACTGTGCATGGAAACCGGAGCACCTTGAGGAAGCCTGAGCGAATGCAGGGAGGACACAAACCCAACCCAGGCAGCACCCCGTATCTGGAAGTGAACCCAGGGTCCCAGCGCTGCCGGGTAGGAATACTAGCCACTGCACCCCCATGCTGCATGCCCATAAACCAATACTCCTTTATTGTGAACTCACCGATTGAGCAGTTTTATGGTAAGTGAGCTAAAGGTTTTCCTCATTTTATTGCTTCTGCATTGACTCTAAAATGTCCGTTTGAAGGCATCAGTCGGTATTTTTCCCCATGCGGAACATGTGAGGTATCCAAGGAGGTACTCAGACATCCCCACTTTGGAAAGATTGATTTCAGGGAGGGGGCAGGGGGTTGAGTTTGGTTGGTCGTCCCTCCCCTTGAAAAAAAACTCACAGCTATATAATTAATTTGCGGATAGATACTATAATATATATGCAATACGCTGTAAATACTATAACTCACCAGTCCAGTTGTTTAATCTCACTTTCTTTGCAAACTTTTGGCGTACAGAGATGCACCTTGGTTAGCTGATTTTGAGCAGATTCTCAGATGGCCCAAGGTCATATGATATAACTAAATAATTCGCCGGTGATTTTTCGGACCAGGGGTGTCGCCAACAGAAAAATATGGGAGCGGGGAGAGGGCAATTTCTAGGAGACACTGATTCCCGGGAGATTCCCGGAACGGAACGGGAGACTTGGGATGTCTGAGGTACTAATAACACCCTGGTGTTCTTCACACCAAGGGAAGTACAGTAGATGAGAATGATGCTATCAAATCCAACTTCCTAGGATCCTTCAAGTAGCAGCAGGATCAATTAGCTACCTGTAGTCAAATGAGCAAGAAAGGACCTGTTCTGAAGCTCAACTACAATATATCCTCTGCACTACAACAAGTGAAAAACTACTTCCTCCCAAGGGAAAACCAGACAGCTTCTAACCAGCCATCTTCAGGGAAACTTATTTACACCACTCCGAGATGTCTCAGGTCCTTTAGAGAGAGGAAAAGCTTATTTACCATCAATATGTGCAGAGCAAATCAGTGTAAAACAATGAAGAGAAGTGTCTGATGGACACAAATTCACCCTTCTTTTGTCAGCATTTTTGCTCCATTTTTGAAAGCATCTATGGCACTGCAGGTGCTGTACTGTATGGCCTAGGGGCACTCATTTCGGTTCTATTTTTGCTCCAGGGATCTTTTTCAAATACTTTTTCTGAGGTTGCGGTAAAACTGGGCAGGATTTGGTAAACTCTTCAGGGAAAGCTAATGCAAACATTTAAGCCGCAGTAGAAAATGGAAGATTCAGTGCACCAAATGAGGGCGGTGGCCCTATCAGTGTCCTCCGTACAAGACAGGACACAAAGGCGGCGTTATGAGGGAGAGGACTCTCTTCAGAAAGTGGAAGTGATTCAGAGATGACAGGGTGAACCACAGGGGTTAAGAAGGAGGTGGACTCCACAGTCCGTCAAAATGAAAGTCAGCTCTGTTGCTCAAGGGCGGGGAGCTTGTATTGCTTTATCACCACTAGAAAGCCACTTCCTCCATGAAATCCTAATATAAGTAGCCATGACTGTTTATGTGGAGGTAAATATTTACTGGTTCGTTACCACTCAACCCACACGTCAAATGCATTTATATTAAATAATTATGTCTTATAAATAACAAACTAGTAAGTGACCATTTCCCGAAATATGAACATGTACGGTTTTCCAACATTTTGCTCCCTATAGTTTCCCTTAACTTAATTATCATATTAATCTGACTTTTACTGTGTTCTATTTTATACCATTTTTCATATTATGACTGAGGAAACCATAGCCTTCATAGTATCTAACTACATTGTCACAATTCACCTTGGCAAACAGCTTTGGGGCCCAAACTGAATACCTTTGAATATCTCGGATGCTACAAAAACACTTTAAACTGCAGCTCTGTTGGTGTGTGCGTTCTCTTCTTCAAGATATCAAAACATCAGTGCTATTTCAAGGACAAAAGCCGCTACACAAGACAATCATTCAGCCCACAGTGGAAGCTTAACCTTATGTGACAAGCTATCAAACACTAAAAGCAATGAAGCCCAGAACCACAGACAAATCCAATACAGGTTCGTATAAAATTTTCACTGACCTAATTCCTCTAACAAAGTCTAAAACAGAGCCTTGAATTACATCTTCTGCTCCACTCAGTTCTATGTGTAGGCTGTGATGGAAGTTACAGGCTCTAACTGCTCCTAGCATGTCTCATACTACTGCACCTCAGACTTAGAACATAACTGTTACAAATGAGGGGAAGTCATCCAGGCTATTTGATAGTTAGGAGCAAACTAATCCAATGACCGTATCAAGCCTTTTCTTAAAAGAAAACATTTATCATATTTAGCACAAAATGTGTCCCATTAAAAAAAAAGGGGTATTACTTTCTCCCGCCCCACCCAGTTTCAAGTAGGAAAAGACATTTGTAGCAGCGTGCAAAATAAAACACATCTGATCACATTACCAAGCAGGGTGTCCTCAGGGTGGAGGTCTGTGCTGAAGGGCTGGAGGGGAGAGTTGATGGCATTCTTTCCTTCTTCCTGCAGGTCACTCACTGTGGGACACAGGGGAGAGAATAACAGGAGGGATTTTTAAAAGACTGAAACCGGCGGAAGCAGCTATAAGCATTTAAAGGTTTAAATCTGACAGGAGAGTGCAGGTGGGGCAGTTCCTTCATCAGGTAAACTGGAAAAGGAAAGGAACTTGGCATGTGAGGGTAGCAATCTAAAATATCAAAGAATTAAACATTTTCCAGGCTGCATCGTTTTCAGTTTAATTCTAGTTCGACAAGTTTCTTAGTGTGGTGCATATTTGCGTTTTAACCTGCCTTTTCGGTAGACATGATTTGTTTTTTCCTCTCCAGCCAGTGGGGCCAGCAATCCATTTGCCAATTCTGAGGCTCTGTACTCGGGCCTTGAAGAGCACGTTGTTCAAAAAGTCCAACGTGAGCCATTAACAAGAGGTAGAAGAGGGAATACTGTATATCACAGCTGACACTCTTAACAGTTTTGTCTTTTATAGACTTCAAACTTGTAAACAGTCCCTCAAAAAAAAAAAAAGATGCAACTCTGGTATTTGAAAACAAGTTGTGGAGAGGACCACTTCATTTTACTATGGATTAAAGTTGAATGAAATAGGATAAAAAGTGTCCTTTGTTTTTTTTTGTGAAAAATTAGTACACTTGAATACATTAAACTAAAAAAAACTGTAGAACTCAAAATGAGGTAACTCGTAAGCAATGACAGAAAGGGAGAGGAGGAGGAGGAACATGCAAATGTTGTAATGCATTTCTTATGGAAAGTGAGCAACATTCATTTACAAAGCCAGCAGCAGCAGCGGCAGAGTTTTGGGGTCTTATGTCCAAACAGGTGGCTGGCAAATGACAAGCAGAAAACGTCAATTGAAACATGGGAGCAGGCACACCCGAGGACAGAACTGCCCACCAGGTCCAGAACCAGGCCCCAGTAAACACAGGGCCTGCTTGTACCAGCTGTCCAGGAAAGGGTTAACAGATCTTGCGCCACCATCCACTCTGGCGCCAGACACGCTCACCGAGCTCCGTAGCCTGCAGCCACCATTCTTCATCAGTCCAGACAGTAGGCAAAGTACACTTTTCCCACTACCCTCCGTTGTAATGCTTGGTCAAATAAACAGTGCACTCCTCAAAAAAGAATCGTTCTAATAAAATACTGTATACTAATCAATCCAGCATACACAGAAGTACAGCTTATCATTCCAGGTTTAAAAACAAGTTAGTAAAACAACACTGCTATTGTATAATCTTAAATTCCCACACCCCAGGGATGTTGAACTGAATTGAATAAACGAGAAAATTCAAAGTTTAATGACCAGCACAGCAATCTACATGGTGAATGTCCAACGTCAAGTAGACTATCTCAACGGGATGATAAATAAAGCCCAATGTAAATATCACCACAGCTATCAGAAGCATTTTCTTTCTTTTAGCTCTTTTAATAATGTTGTATCATAGTGTTCTAGAGCAGTCCAATGGTGTGGTGCTCACACTTCCAGCTCCAGAGTTCGAGTAGAGTGCCTTTAGTGCAGAGTTTGCAAAGTTTTCTCTCGTTCATATTGGTTTTCACCAGGTTCTCTGGTTTGCTGCATCCCTTGCCAGCAATAAGCCGTTTTCTAATAATAGACAGATGTTTTCATTAACTAGTTTGTCAAGTAAAAACTTCTGCACCAATTCTATTTTTAGTCACAATCTATTTCCTTAATCACTGTTCTATTCTTTAGATCAGCCGTCTATACATCATCACTTAATCTTCCCCTACTTGCTATGTTCTACAGAGAATTGTAAGGAACAGCTCACCACACTCTCTACTTGGAGCCAATACTCATCAATGCAAAATACCACTTGAGTATCTTTAGCTCACGATGCATAATTACACCAGGTCTTCTCTTCAGCAACTACAGAGCGTGTAGCTATGAATTGTTGAAACATATCTCATGCTCGACTCTCACGATGTGAAACACAGTGGTTCTTCTCTCCGTTTCGGACTAGTAAATCAGTCTGGACGTGCAAGACTGCTGTGCACCGTTGAATACCTGAAAAGTATTCTTTGCAAAACCCTGTCTTATTATACTTTATTGTCATTCATTTCCTATTGAAATGACCACTGACTGGGTTTGCACATGCATTTCAATCCAAATAGTAAAGATCTGACCTTAACAGGTTCCACAACTGCAGTCCTTGTAAAACAATCTCCTTTCATATACAGTATCTGCAGGAGGAAGCAAATCGGCCACAGCCCTACACAAGCCTGTCCCTGACAGAGCCCCACTCTACCTTGCTTCTTCCGTTTGGTCCCACACAGCAGGCCAGCCATGCTGCCCGGACAGAACTCCGTCCCTGATGGAGAATCCCTGTATTCTACAGCACAGAGAGGACGCGAGATGGTGCCTTGAGTGCAGTCAAGTGGAGAGGGCAGCTGGAGAGGCCAGAGCATGCCAGGCCAGTCAGCACGTGTTATTTCTGTCACAGCGCTGGTCCAGTTACACCTTGCGCAGCTTGTGTGCACATTGAGCGGAAACTCTACAACTAATAAACACTCAGCTAGCGCTGAGCATGAGGGCTGAATGGGAAGAAGAGACTTTGCAGGTAAAATGTCTCCATTTATTAAATATGCATGGAGGATATTCCCGAGCTGTATTTTATCATGCATGCAATTCACAGCAAAACTGAAATATTGTAATTGCATTATAGCCAGATATTCAAAATGAAGAACTGTTATAAGGATGGTGAATGATAGTACAAGCTTGGCCTATATTCAGTGGACAATACAGTTTACATTTTCTTTAAAAAAAAGGTAATATGTCCTACTGCATTACAGATATCAAAAACTTCTCATTGTAAAATAGTCACTTTCCTATAGTCTTGCATAGTCTTTGCACAGGCAAATAGAAGTACTTGGGGACTAAGGGGATTTCAATCCAATTGCTAAGGACATGTGGCAGAGAGGCAAGCAAGTTGCTCCCATTAACAGTTACAGAAATACCTGTAAGTTTCTGTTTTGCTCAATTGACATTGCAGAGGAGGCACTTGGGATCCCCAATGAGGATCTAAGGACCCCTACCCCCTTGTGAAAACATTGGTCTTAAATCAAGAATTCACTCATACTGTACTCCTCTCCTGCTTTTATTTGAGCACTTTGTAACTATGCCATTAGTATCATTGGAAATTGATGTTGTAATCCACTGCAGCACCAATCACATTTTGATATTGGGTGCTGTTGAAAGCATACTATTAAAAGCTAGCAGCTCAAGGGAGATTACAGAGCAGTGACTCTGAACCCATAATGTGCATGCAAGAGCAACCAGCTTGTGGGAACCACAATTTTCTTTCACTCCGTTGTGCAATTTATTGAACCAGCCGTCTGCATGGATTCTACAACAAGCCTTATATGCGAGGCAAAACAGGAGTGTGAGCAGAAGTTTGCCCATTTGAGCATGCAGAATTACTCACTTGGAACAGAGTTATTCATTTTAATAATGTCTTACGGCAAGTTGCATCACAGTCTGACCATGAATCTAACCAAAATCTGAAGACTAAAACCCTAAGAGTCACCGTGCTAAACTACCAAGATGATTTACGAGGATGGAAAGGTATAAATAACATTGCTAAAGGGAGATCAGTGACTTTAAATTTAGCCCACATTATTTATGACAGGAAATACTTGCCCTCTGTGACTAACAGACACATAATACCGGAGCCTCGTTTGTCAGAAGCACAGGAGCCTGGCTGGGATATATGACACACCTCTAGACTGGCCAGACACAGCCAGACTCATTAAAGTGCTCTCTGCCTGGTAAACAGCAACATGGGGTTTTCACTTGTGGTAACAGTGGATGGGCCACATGGAGAAACAATAGACAAAAAGAACAAATTATGTTTTAAGAAATTGTGTCGACTACGCAATGCAGTTCTGATCTTTTGGCAAAGCCCATAATCAGTAGTGCATGGCTGTCAAAGACTAATTTACATTCAGGCATAACTGTGTCAGTGAGGAACGGGTGGACTCTTTGGCTTCACATGCACAATGTGCTCAAGAATTCTCTGCTCCTAAAACCTAAATGGACCAAAATCCTTTTACAAGGTGAACTTTAGCACCATTCCTACAAACAAATCCACCTCGTACATTACAGACCTTCGCAGTATCTTCCATTGCCGAAGCCGAGTAAACACTAGGCTGGCACTATACACTGACTGAACACAGGAAACGCAGAGCAAGTGACATTGCTTCAGTGGAGATAAGATCGCTCTGTGGCATCAGGTTAATCTGAACACACCCTGTTGTCACTTCAATAACCTCATATCGTGGCAAAATACTTTGCACGTCATACAAAACACTCCCACACAGATGTTTTCAAAGGAGTTTGATAAAAAAAGTATTGATTTTCTTGAGTCTACAGCAAGCAATATACAGCTCTTCAAAAATAGGCAATATCTTTACAACAGGAGAGAATGTTTTAACGTTATACATATTCTGTAGTGAAATACAATTAGTCCGCAATTAGGCAATTTTGGGGGTAAAGTACAGTATTACGTCCCGACCCGTCATGTGTGTCACAGAAGTAAGCTAGCAGACTTACAAAGGTCTTTTATAGTTTATAGTTACTTTTATTGTCACCAAGCTGCCTTTGAATAAAGGAACAAGTAAAGGTTTAACTTCACTTTCAAAATGAAAAGTCTAAACAAGAAACATTTCAACTGTTCAATCTTCTTTGTTTTAATCCAATTAGTGAAGTAACAGACTAAAGCATCTGGACTTCTCCAAAAGAACTATTTTACTGCAAATACTGTACTGTATAAGACTTAAAGGCACTGCAATTATCAGCATTATAATCAGAATATAACACCCCAATGTTTTAGAATTATTTACCAACAAACAGTACAATCAATAAATGAAAAATGACAATTATCAACCGTTTTTATTTTTGTAATAGGTTAAGGTGCGAGCGCTCCGATTCCGGTCTATAAGAGGTGCCACTGTGTACAGCATCATGCAATACAGCACCATCTTGTGGCGGAAAAGTTCATACAGCCGTTAGTCACTTCTAATAAAAAAAAACAGTTGAAGAGAGCCTAATTTGAACCTAAGAAAACGACCCAAGAATACAAAATACACACGTCTGTAAATAAAGGGTGGATTTTATAAATTCTTCATCCTTATATTTCATTTTTAAGGTATACAAAAGAGATTTTGTACTTTTCATTTTTAAATGCAGCAATGAGTAACAAGTGGATTATTTCAAGATTAGAAGGTGCATCTTAAAATCTGATCAACACTTTTGATGGTTGACTATATTTTGTTCACCACTGAGAACAGTATTACAAGGCACCCTTGTTGATTAACTTTCAACAGAAGGTTTCAAAAGCACAGAAGCACAGACAGGGGATGACAGAGAATGATAGTGAACTATTACCTGCAGCCATTAGTAGTGCCTCTTACTGGAGTCTGAAAAGAAGGCAGGTCTGATACAGGCAATTGCAAACACAAACTAGTACTTTCAAGTGTTCTGCTCTGTAGCACTCATGAATGTAATCAATATCAGTGTTAAACACAACAATTAGTGGGCAGCTGTATCTCAATTAACACTCAAGCATAAAGCAACATCATACTGTACATCAGCCATGAAGCGTCAATTGATGTGCATTGACTGAAGAAAAAATATTCTTTTGAGTGGCACCATTCTCACTGTTAAAAAAAGATGTGCTATTCATTAAGGGTAGAAGCACAGCAGACGTCACTCTTCTATTAAAAGACTAGGCACTCCAAATACAGCTGTCAACACATCAAACTCCATTCCAGTCAAGAAACATGCCTATATTGTATACTGTATAGAGGTAGGGCTTTTTCATCCAGCACACCCAAGACCAGTGTTTTTGTACTCCAGGACATAGTTCGTCTATATGGCCTCTCTACATTTTTTAAAATGTATAGAACTCTAAAAATGAATATACTCGTATACTTAAAGAAATGTAAACATACTTTTCAGGAAGTCCTTGATTACCCTTCTTACTGAGGAGGCAGATGTTTCAGGTATACTCCAAAAAGGCAGTGAAACTGGAGAGCAGCTCTTGCAGACTGAGAACAGTGCCGTTCCCCCTGCTTTTCGCACCAATGACTTGCAGTTCTGAATAACTGCTGTCATTTGATGCAGTCTCACTTCTCCGACAATGAGGAAGGATCCAAGTTGCATTTCTTTCTCCTTGATAAGCTTTTATCTGCAGTAGCTGCAGCTATTTGGCATTTGTTCCACTCTGCACCTCCATGAAGCTAAAAGGCTATTTTTTGGGGGGTTCTATAAAATCCTTAGCGATCAGGATTGTCTGATCTCAAAAGAAAAAGGTAAAACGTTTCAGTAAAACTTGGCGTTAAAATTGTTTCTGCGCAAAGAAAACATTGAAAGGGGAGAAAAACAGAAGCTCTGCGGGTTGTTGCACACGGAGGAGTTCTCAGAGCTCGTGAGTAACCAGGACCAAATCATGCCCGGGGCAGAGAGAGTACCTCATCATCTACACACAGGGAATAAGACAGTGACAGACACTGCTACCTGGAAAATGAAACAATCAGAGATTCTCTGTACAACCCATGAAATGATCATCTTTGAAGATGACGAAAATCTTTTAAGACTGAAAAGAAAACACCTGCAACCTTAACTTCAAAAGATGATTTTTTTTGTCCCTGTAAAAAAAAACAATTGTGTTAGTAAAGGCCAATAAAACACTGTAGTAGTTCAGGTGGGGAGCTGCGTCAGCATGCGTAGGCTGCAAAGGAACAAGTTTTTCCATGCTGAAAAAAAGAAGAAAGAAAACGCAACTTTTCGGCCGTGGAGCCTTCTTCAGGTGTGAGCTGAATAATACACTGGTTTAGTAGAGTAGGGTCTTGTCTGAAGGGTTTCGTTTTCAGATTATGGCAATCTACTGTACATCTGCGAGCCGGAACTGTCATTTAGTCGAGCACGGTTTCCCTCCAACGATTTTAACTTGCACGTTCATGTCCTATTCTCGATTAATTACAGTAAGCCAAGAAGCTGTTGTGGGACAACAACTGCGCAGTGGAATTCCTCAGTAATTGGCCCACCCTCTCTCTTTCTCCCCCCTCGGCCTCAGAAGTCCTTATATGGACACACAGACAGCCACAGCCTCTCCCACCAGCTGCTGTTCTCCATGTGGCATCAGAAAGTCAGGACGGAGGAGTCAAATGTAAAGTAGGAGGAGGGGTGACACACAACAAATAAATGGGCTGCAAACACTTTCAGGGCTGGGCAAGTCTCTTTTCAAAGGGATGATACACAACATAAAAAGGTTTTTAGTGCTTATCTATTTTTTAGGACATGCATTCCTGCATAAGTAACCAATTTAATAAGAGCACTCTGTACCTTGCCTGTGTGATTTCAGCAGTTTGTTTGTTCCTCGTACAGTATATGATGCTGCATTATAGTTACATCCCTTGTAATTACACTGGATTTTAATTGCATCTCCTCTGTACATTTAAATCCTGTGTCATTATAAGATGTTCTTACTGATTTAGCGCAGTTCATTTTATCAATAGTTTTTTTTTTAAAGGCAATTCAGGAATAGTGTTGAAAATGTTTTTAAAGCACAACCATGCTTTCAGAAATCTTTTCAGACACCACGAGAGTTTGTTATCCAAGCCAAAGAAAGACTTACAGCAAGTTCTTTGAAGAGCACTCCCACGAATGTCCACGCTCAGATTCCTCAAAATGCTTCCCACTCAGCATCTTTATCAGTTAATAATAATGACACTCCATTGTTATAATGACTTTTTCCATTGTAAACTCGGGTTACAAAATTAATAACAGTTTTACAGGCGGGCTAGCCTGTTTGTTTTGATGCCCAGTGATCAACACCTTCTGCTCCAGACACAGTCCATCTCGGGAGTGAGATGACTAGCAACTCTTATTATTGGATGGAAAGGGAACAGCTGTTCTCCAGATGTGGCTGAAGTGTGTGGGGCTTTAACCATCATGTCTGTGGTCACAGGATGACTAACTTGTGGATTAGGGTGTGGGTCTTCTTTTGTCTCACTTCCTTTCTGGTCACAATTTGGTAACTATAATGGGATTTAACGCAGTTATTACAGGTATTGATAGAGGCTGCTGTATTGAGACATCTGTTCCTCTGATCTCCATAATTGTAACACCGACATTACCTAACCATCGGATCAAAAGCATACAGAAGTCTGCAAACCAATTACTCTGACATCAATCTAGGGTTGGGCAATACTGATACAAATGCTTGTTTTTCTTAGATGAAAGTCCTAAGCACTAAACAAGAAGGAAAAAAAAAGAGAGAATAACAAGGGAGTATGTGTATTCTCCAGCAGCAGATCTTAATAATTCTGTAAGCGCTGCGACTTTTGTATCATTTCCGATCAATATTACAGAAGAGTTGATTTGCACATTGTACTCAAGTTATACAACGAACAAGGTCATTCGTTCGCGTACAATGTTGTGCCAAGAGGCACTTTTACATCATAAACCCATGACACTCGTAACATGCCAAGTTAGTATCACACTCTCCAGATAACACAAGACATGAGAAAATAACAGGAAACTCAACCAACCTTCTCGGGCTTTTTTCTTCCGGACGAGAGAGCCTCCCAGTTTTCCCAGAAAGGACTCGTCCTTTTTCATCCTGCCGGACTGCGCCGTGGGGGATCTGATCGGAGCCGTAGACATCTTGATGCTGAAGCTGCTCCTGATGGTGGCTTACAGACGAATCTGTGCGGAGCACAAACCTCTTAGGAAAACAATTCAGAAAGAATACCTGGCTCTGCTCGCAGGAAGGGGATGTGGCGAGCCACCGAGGTAAAAAAAAAAAATACAAAGTTAAAGAAATACTAAAACCAACCAAAACGCGTGTCTTGACAGGCGGAGGGAGCGAGAGAAGACCAATACAGTCTCAGTGGAACGGGATGAATTACCAGCCAATAAGAACAAAATGACCTACAGCGCCCGTCTATGGGCTGGATGTCTGCGTGGGAAAACTTGAGTCACCACTGCACTCTGATGTGGGGGGAGTTAGTTCCTGCAGCAATCAAATCAGCCGGCAACTGGTCATCAGATCTCGGAGCAACAAAGTGACCATTCCGTTTCCTTGTAAAACGGCATCAAAATCTGTTCAGTTTCTCAACAGGCGTCTGTCTGGTTGTGTTCACTCTTGGATAAAATTGGGTAGTACAAGGGCGATATACGAAAAGCATAGCGTTTTATCAATCGCTGATTTCATTAGCTCAGTTTGACCGACTCAAGGCGATACTCGCATTCCACGTGCATGCTTTATAATTAAACAAAAATGCCCAGGTCACCACTGATGGGGAAAATACCAAAAGTACCATTCCTTTTCAAATATCATTTTACAGTTTTCTATTTGTTTAAATATTTGATTTCCTGCCAAAATCAACAAGATAAAATATTTTCAATTCCTAAAACGAATAATGAGCACTTACACTATTCACTTCAAATAATTGATCATGTACTTTAGTGATCTGGTGTTATGATGAAACAATTAACATTTATTTTTACTTTTTTGTTCACCTTTATTGTAAACGGTAAGTAACCTAAAAAAATGATTTCCCTTTCTGTAACATTTCACCACCATTTATGCAGCAAGGGAGGTGGAGTATATGATTTATAACTCAATACAAGCTTATTTGAATTCCTATTTTTAAGAAGCCTGAGCCCGTTACACACATTAGACCAAGAATAACTGGCTCAGATACACATGGTTTACATAATCTAATGACCCAGGGAAGCCCTGCAAGAATTCATTCTTACATCAGTAACAGATCGCTCCAGCTGGAGCGGACTTTGGGCCTTCAATGACTTAGTAAGGCATGTATGAAAGAGGCCACCACAAAAACAGCCACAGTGAATACTTCACCTATCGAAAATAAGTTATCACTTGGAAAATTGATTGCTTGGTATGTTTGAATGTACATGTGCTGTTGGGTTCTGTGTAAAAGAGTGTCTTTAGTTAATCTGTAGTTGGTAAATCAAGAAGTAAGTAAATGGTTGTGTTATATAGTTAATCCGTAGTTGGTAAATCAAGAAGTAAGTAAATGGTTGTGTTATATACTGTTATTGTCATGTGAAGTTTATGTGTATCTGTGAAACTGTCTTACTCCTAACTGTATAGTTACTGCCCCAATGGACCTAGATATTTCTCCTAGAACCATCAAAGGAGATTAGTTTGGAAAATACTGCCAAATATGTGGATATTGCCAATATTGCCAAATTTAGATGCCAAAGAAGTTAATGAAGAATTTAATGTGCTGTTTTTTCTGATTGATGATCTTGTGTTTGTTGTGTAGTGGCAAGGCTTATTAAAAATACAGGAATTAAGTTTGCTGCTCCCTTGCCAGTCTCTCTCATCTTAGTGGTACTGGACATAGAGAGGCCATGTGATTTCAGATTTAAGGTATTTTTCTATCTGATAGAGTTTCCTGATAAGAAACAACTCCCAAGGCTGAGATTCACCAGCCACCCTGATAAATGGTCATCTCTGGCACCTTACTGTCTGGGAGATTCCTTGGGAGAGTCCCATCCCAGGTTGTTTACAACCCTAATGTCAGAGAGCACTGTTACTCATCCTCCACCTCGCTCAGCCAATCAGGAACTGGTAGGGCAGGGTAACCCCACGTGGGTCTCAAATGCCCGCGGAACATTCAACCAATGAACGACCGTAGTTCCTCCAGATAAAACAGGAAGCACAGGGCCCAGAAAGCACCCCTCCAGGACATTCTCAGACTCAGCTCGGACAATCACGTGACTACCAGTGTGTCCGAGTGCTAGGACTTTACTTTGTTCTTTGAAGAGTCGAGACCGGAGGTCGCCCGCGCGTAACCAAAGGATCCGCCCGAGGTTAGCCCAGCAGCAAGCCTCGTGAACCGCCGGTACCCCACCGCAAACGCTCGCCTGATCAACGAGTGAACTACTGTCGGAACTGTCGACAGCTGAATTTCAGGATTCAGGACTAGCGCTACATCGGGAACGAATCAGGAAAGTGGAATCGTGTGGATTGGGTATCCAACTGAACATTGGCACTGGCAAATTCTTCTATAATGCAAGCAAGAAGATGCGATAAAGCACAACTGACATGTCTCAGATACAGAATTACTCTAAATGTACTGCATGATTTTACACAATTGAATATTCTTACGTCTTTCAAAACTCCAACCCTAACCACAAAGTGTTCCAGAAGCAACTTGGGACTTCAAAACACACATGAGAACTAAAATGTTTTCATTCCTTGTTAAAGAAGAGTATTCACTATAAATGAATCTTGAAAACCTCCAGAGGGATGACACTCAGGCACTGAGTTAGGACACCTGTTTTAGACTAAAAGGAATAAAGAAGTTTGTGCAACATGAAAATAAAACAGGCAGAAGCAGGACATTTAAAAATATTGAAATTTAATAGCCAAAAGGTGTAAAATATAGAGTGCTAGGAAAATGTTCTCTTCTGCTGTGATAAGCATTGCTGGTTCCTGTCACGAATGACCCGCTGAGGAAACAGGAGGATGGACCCTATGCGGTACCTAAGGGGGCGAGACGAGAGGCGAAGTCCGAGTCGAGTTCCAAGGGTTCATAGAAAAAGGTAGCAGAGTAGGTTTCCAATCCAGAATAGGGCAAGGCTGAAGTCGTAGTCGAAAAGGCAGTTCCGTGATCAAAAGGTGAAGGACAATCAAGAAGGCTTCCAAATCCGAAGGCGCAAGGCAGTAGACGTAGTCGAAGGTGAGTTCCGTGGTAGGTAACAAAGAGCGAGAAGGAAACAGAGCCTAAGGCGAGGTAGGTGCACAAAAGAACAACCAATACCGAAGAGCAGAGCGTACAGAAGGGTTTAAGTACTGTGCGAGGAAGTAGGTGCGTTGACTGATGAAGAGTCGTGGTTGGCCGATTTGCAGGGGCGGTGTCGTTTGGCAGAAGTGTTCAGGACTGGAGTGTAATTAGTGCGGGTGTGTTTCCATGTGAGAATGTGGTGACTAGAGGGCGTGACAGTTCCCCTCTGGTAATGTCCCTCTCTGTTCCTGATTCACTAGAAAAGCAGACAAAACACACAAGGAGACCCAGATTAGAAAGTGTTTAAAAATGTAATGTAATCAATTCAGCTTGATTGTCATTTTTGAGAAACAAGGTTGAGATTTTGTGAAAGTCACAATGTCAGTTTTAAGAACTGTACAACTTTCAATGACTTGGACAAAAGTTATATATTGTATATACTTTAGTGTAATTTTCTACATGTAAATAGCAAATGTCTAAAATAATTTGATATGTTCTATTTACAGAAACAAGGCTGATGTGATGCTTTTAACATTATATTAGTGAGTGTTTTGGTCAATAATAAAAGATAAAAACACACTGCATTTGACACCACAATATTTTTATATTGTAAAATTCCAGTGAAACCATCCCAATCCTCCTAACGCCAGACACCTGTATCTTGGAGCTCCTCACCTGCAGTCTGCAGCATCCTCCAGTGTTTCTGAAGCCTCCGTCTTTGTCTCTCTACAGCCTGGCTGTTCTCTGGAAGGGCAGGTGCTAGGGGCCCCAGATATGGGGCAGGTTCCCCAAGCAGAGAGGCAGAGGTAGTTTGTAAGGTTTTAGTCTCAGAGCCCTCCTGGAGAAAAAAAAAAACAAGGCCCTCACAAGAGTTAGTTACAGGCCCTCAGTTTGAAAAGCTTCAGCAATACAAATACAAACCCTAATTATATTACTGAACATCACTACAAAATGATTTTAACACCATTCTCTTGCCTGACAAATTAATTTTAATATATACAAGAACAGATTATTACATTCAGTGAATACAAATGTGTACATCATCTACACAATGTGGCTAGCACTGATCTTTGGACTCATTTTGATGTCCACTGATGTGGAATCCTTCTCCTTGTCCACAGATTGGAGAGAAACAATTAAAAAGGCCAAAAAATATTACAATAAATAGTGAAGAGTGAAAAATTTAAAGCAATGGCAGTTACATTAAACTTTTACAATGCTTTAGTAAGATCTTACTTATATCACTGTTTGCAGTTTTGGTTGCCACACTGAAAAAGACACTGCACCTCAATTCGAATCAATTCAAAGAAAAAGACACTGCACCTCAATTCGAATCAATTCAAAGAATAACTAGAATAACTACATAGTTATTGTCATGCCTTATAGGAATTTGTTCCATCAGCCTATGTAAGAAATAATCTCTTTAGTCCTGAACTGAAGGTACTACAACTCTGAATGTCTTTCAAGATTTTAACTACTGTTAACTTCAATAAATCAATAAAAAATAAAAATCAATAAAAAACAAGGACTTTACTATGTGTAAAGTAAAAAAGTTGGCATTTAGGACTTCATGTCATGAAGCATTTCTTCGCACAAAGTGTTTTGGGATTCTGGAACAAACAGCCATGATGTTATGTTGAAGGAGGTTGGATAAGAAAATTCAAGAAATGTCTGTGCAAAATCCTTAGTGTAAAAGACAGGTAGATTGGCCTCACTACATCTGCTGATCCTCACATCTGACATCTGGCCAGTGATTTCACAGACCATGATTAACACTAACCTAGGACTACCTAATGTGGACATCTTGGTCTGTGCAATCAGCCCTTTCCCTAAAACATAAGAACATAAAATTAAACTTTTCCAGTTGTTGGTAACAAAATAATACAACCATTTTAGATAATTCTACAACAAAATGTAAAAATCTACTGTAGTGACTTTCATCCCACAAGCTCTTTACAGAACACACATTAAATTAGAACACAAATAAGAACGACAATGACAAAAACAATTACTTAAAATTTAGGAAATATAAATTCTATAAGTTTGTTATGCGTCTGAACTGAAAAGTAGCAAGTCAAAAATGAAATGGTGGTGCATAACGTAAATGAAAAGAATCTACCCTGCTTTATGAAATCTCCAATCTTCATTCCATAATAATGTCTTGTATCTTAATAGAGGTAACTCAGTACCTTGAAACTACTGTACATGCAGAAGAGCGCATCCAGTTCCTGTCATTATCTCAGAATCAGAGGATTTCTGTTGAGCTGAAGAAACACGTAATGAAACTCCCCAGTGAAAGAGCTGTTCCCCTTCGCATGCCCTGTTGACTTACCTGTATGAGACACAGTAGCTGACCTTGAGCCAGGCCTTGCAGGAGGCTGGTGAAATGTGCCAGGACAGCTGCACCAATACCACTGCCTTCACCCAGTGCTGCCAAAACCAGGCCAGGACAGAACTCGTACGCTATGGGTACGATCAAACTGAGCACAGCCAGCAGGAACCCTGCAGGATCTTCTGAGATCTGAGAAATGGGGAAAATGATTACAGCGAAAGACACATAATGCTCTGCCAGTGGCTGAGCTTTGCTAAGCAAATTCATCCATTCTTTGACTGGCTTCATGCAATGCAGGGCTGTGGGAGAGCCAGGGCCTACCCCAGCAAGCAACGGGCGCAAGGCAGGTGTCCAATAGTCCACGGCAGCTTTGCTAAACATTTTCAATTAAAATATAATTTATTATAACATCAAGAGTCTTTGGGTTGACATTTTAATCCAAACCCTTAGAGTGTGCTGCATGCACTATTGAACTCAAATGTAGGAAACAAGGTTTGCCTGTAGAAGCAGCCTAAAATGGTCAGAGACATGACCTTCTTTACTCTGCAAAAATACTGTCTCTTCTCTGTTATCAGAGAAATATAACCATGAGAACAGAACCGACCATTACTCCTGCACCTGTTATACAACCCTAATTATCCTGACAACCTGACAGCACAAAGCCAGTCTTAAAGTGCATATTTCTGACACAGCACAGTATACCTTCTTCAGACACACCGGGACATGGTATGTGGATTTTCTGTCTTCTGGTTCTTTACTGCACACGTGAACCAGCAGGACTTTGCTGGAAAAGACATCAATTAAACTGTTTACAAGACATGTTTAAAGGTGAAATAAAGATTACTCACATTCCCATAATTTCATTAATGTGCACACACTACTGTAAAAAGGAAATGTATTTTTGAACACAGGGTTGTCCTGTTTGTAAATAAAGATCTTAAAAGGTGATATATCTGCACTTCCTATCACTTTTTAAGTGCTAGTAATGCCAAAAAAGATTAAATCTATGTAAAAAATCAGTCTGTACTTTTTAAAACTTTCAGACATATTTGGATGCAGTGACCAATACAAACAGACAGAGGGTTGTCTGTCAAGCGTGTTTTGAAAGATACAGTGAAGTATGATCTGTCCTGCCACATACAATTAAGATAAATTTAATTTTTTCACAATCAATTGAAACAATGTTCATTATTGAGCTGCCCTCTAAAAGCAGGTTAAAAGCGTGCTTTCTCCATTCGTTTGATTTATATGGGATGCTTGACTGACTCATCCCTCTCCATCTGAAGATCCTCACCCATCATCTGCAAGGCTCAGTGGCACCTCGCTGTCTCCCAGGATCACCAGGAGCACCCTGTAATCACATACCAGGCAATGAGACTGGTATCAGCACTGACACTGGACAGTCCGATACTAGGAAACATTTCTCTAGAACAATTACTGTACAGTACATGTAAATAGCAGAACTGACAAGCGGAAGCTGGTGATCTCCTTAGTATGTTTCACTCCGAAATCTAAATATCTGTTCAGTGAAAGACACCATCTTCTTGGAATCTTAGTAGAAGAAAGTTCAGAAAATGTGTGATTCAAAAATGTTTTATTGACACAGGTATGTTTATCCAAAAGACTCATATACAAATCCAAAATGAGGAGTAAACAATTACAGGTACACTTTTAACTGATTGCTTGGAGTACCTTTCTGTGTGGGTCGTAACCCCACGCTGGGCAGCCCAAGCAGCTGTGATGCAGACATCAGGAACCACTGCCATCCCGTTCCTCACCTGGAGAAACAAACATCACAGTCACTGGTGTCCACATGGGCTCACAAATAAGTGAGGGAGGCGCAGAAGCTTCTTACTTGAATCAGTTTAAATACATTACCAATGACTGGGCTGGGCTCCTCCAAGACCCCATAAGATCTGCTGGTTCAACAGTCATCAATCTGCACTCTTTCAAGCAGTTCTACCTTTTACATACTCTTTTGAACATTATGCCTTACCTCCCTTTTCAAAATTTTATCCAGGAGCGAGAACACATGTCCCAGAGGCAGCAGAGTCTTCTCATCCTCAAGTGCTTTGGAAATGGGCTCCCTGATGATACACAGGAATGAAGACTGACATTTAAATCCTGTGAGATCAGAGACTGCAACTATTACAATTTTTTCATGCTGTTTCAAACTCGCAAATTGCATTTAAGTAAAAAAAACATAAATTGAGGGTTTTAGCTTTCTCTGACTATCAATTTCCTTCAGGATCAATAAAGTCTTATCTACCTATTTCTAATGACAACAAGCCAAGGAAGAATTGTTAAAGATGTTTTACATTTTGTACCTTCACAAACTGGACAGAACAAATACTTAAAAATGCCTCTCCTACCAAAGAAGGATTAAAAGGAGGTTTCATTTATGCAGTCTGTGTCATAAAAGCCCTTTCAAATGCATACAAGCTCAATACGATAAAAATAAAAAGCTTTCTATCAAGGTGATACCACACCAAACCAGAACGTTCGACAAGACTACTGGAACAGGGTTGTCAACTATCCTTACCATCCAGAAAATCCATAGCACTGTCCATAAACCAGATTAGAAATCAAATGAAGAAAAAGACAAATGAAGAAAATGGAAAACAGAACCATTAGGCCTAAGAACATTGTAAGATTTAGCATGATTTTTCACCGATATGCAGGAGCATTCATGTGTGACACACTGTTAAACTGGGCAGCAGTACTCTTGCCTTTTGCCCTGGCTTGGCTGTGGTGCACTAACAGACCTGAGACCCAGAGCGGCCTGCTCCGGCCTGAGAGGCGTCCCCGTAACCCGCTGGCAGCTCTGCGGCACTAAGTCCTCCAAGTCTGCAGGGAGTACCACAGCTGTCCTCGTGGGGGGAGCGACCCGCAGGGGGGGTTCTGGATAGTGGCCCACCCAAGATTCTGCTTCCTTTGCATCTGGGGTCTCCTGGACCCCCTCATCTCCCTCCCCCACCCTGCTCCGCTTGGTGCTGGGCTCTGAGACAGACTGTACCCCTGGGCAGACAGAGAAAAAGAGGAAGTAAAAAAGCTGCACACAATTTTGAAACCTCATGGATATAAGCAAAGAGAAGCAGCTGTGCTTTTTTCCTTATTTTACACTGTCATAGACATACACACAGTTCCACAACAATACAGTTTTTATTTGGTACAGTTTATTTGGTGAGTTGCAGCAATGGAGACTTGCGTTTCCCTTTATACACAAACATATAGAAATATTTTCTTGTAAAACCTGAAATAGATCAAACTGTTACACGTCCAGAGAGGTGAATGCAGGCGGACCTATACAGTACAGGCAACACGTCCCTTACCAATATGTTTGAGACAGCCCCAGTACTGCTGGTGTGCAGCCCTCACATTCTGGATGGATTCTACAGCACTGGGGAGGACAGAGTGACTCATATTAGGAAGATGCATATCAATGCACTTTATGGCATACTGTAACTGTTTGGGTATTTTTAAGTGAAGGTCAACTTGTATGTCTGTAAAAGATGAAGAAGGGGGATGCACACACAAAAAAGAATGCAAATTCAAATCACGACACAGTACATAAATGATTATTACAGCAACAACTCTATTTCCGACACACACACACTGATTTCAATAATTAGTTATTACACCCACCTCTCACAGGGCCCATTCAGCCCAGGCATCATAGGGACTGGGTCTCCTAGCAGAGACTGGACAGTCTGGCACACTGATTGGGAGAGAGTTTTGAGGTTGTACCCACCCTAAAATAAGAAAAATTATACAGATAAAAGTGTAGACTGAACACCAGAAACATCCAGAGTTAGGCTTGTTTACAGAACGCGTCCTACATAAAACCTTCACTGAATTATAATAATAATAATAATAATAATAATAATAATAATAATAATACATTTTATTTTATATAGCGCCTTTAAAGGTGGCTTCTCAAAGCGCTTTACAGGATGACAATAACAATAAATAAGAAGAATACAACAATCAATAAGAAGAATACACAAGATAAGACACAATTACAATTACAATTACAATTACAATTACAATTACAACAATACCAATAGAGGAGACCGTGGAAGGTGGTACTAAGAAGAGCAGAGTGGTGAAGAATGGAACCAGTTAAGTAAAGGCTTTTCTGAAGAAGAGGGTTTTGAGTCTGGATTTGAAGGAGTTTAGAGAAGGTGACTCTCTGATATCCTTGGGCAAAGAGTTCAAGAGCTTGGGGGCATAACAGGAAAAGGCCCTGTCACCATACAATGTAGACGGGCTTGGAGGACAGTAATTAGAGGTCAATTTGAAACAAAAGTAAGTTTAATTGTTCTAAAAAGAAAAATCACTCTCTTTCACAGAAGCATAATTCTAAAATAACAAAGATATAATGTACCTCTCCAAAAGAGACAGTTAATAAAGAAGGAGGCTGGAATGGTTCCAGAGGGTTTCATCTATGTCAGAAAGCACACCAACCTCCAGAACAACACACAGCCTCCCTCCTGCCAGGGGCATCAGCAAGTGAGTGAGGTGGGCAAACACATCTGGGGTGGCACACATGTGCCCCTGTAGACAGGCAGACAAGCAGACACATTCAGACTCGCTCTCTGAAGTTCATAAAGTACAGGACTTTGTGCAACATCACGTTTTGTGTAAATATTAAATTCGTATTTAAATGGGATTTCTGAGTTGATAGGTACAGTGGTACACATATGTGGCCATGCAGGCATAAACACAAACATTGAAGCACAAAGTTAAAAGAAAAAAAAATTGAAATACGAATACCAATACGGACAAAGTTAAGTTAAACAGCTAACGACCTCGAGAGATTCAAAACTTCATCCGAAGACTTTCAAAGCACTACAGATTAAAAATATAGTCATCTCTTAACATTACAAAAAACAGCTGAACGTCACTGAGAATGTGCTGCATTTAAATGTTCCGAACCAGGGCTCACCTCCGGATCTCCAACGGCTGAGTCAAACCCTGCTGATACCATGACCAAATCAGGGCTGAACTGTGAAGACAGAGACAATCCCTGAGGCCAAACATTTTTTGTGTTCATGTTGTTCCTTCATCACATGGCTTGTGTCATGTTTTACCATAACTTCCAATGCTTTATTGTGCTTGAATTGACTGCACTTCACTGCATTTGTTCCTGCGTGTTCTCTTTCTTTCTATGTACTGGTGTTCACGATAATTTGGATTACTACAGCACTTAACGGGTAATTAATACAGTATAAAACAGTTAAAAATACAGAGAGCATACAGTACTGACCTCATATGCAATGGGCAGAAGGACATGGAAGAAGACAGAGAGGTAATCAGCATTCTCCATCCCAACCTGCAACCAACACAGCTTTAATAGAACAGCACTGCACCGGACTGCATCAGAGAGTGAAGCAAGTTCACTGCGTATCACACTCAGGCTCTGTGGGTTCTTAATCTCTGAATGTCTCTGCTCTGCTATCAACAGTTCTTTCTAGCTTCTCTTTAGATCCATATGAGACTTTAAACATCCCTGCTACACTTTTATTTTTAACACAGATACATCACATTTTAAATGATTACTAACACAACATTTGATTCTCCTACAACTTCTAGGGACAAAAAAAGCTTTCTGTAAGGTGCATATAAATTATGCTCTGACAACAGTCTTCCTCCTCCTGCTGACTCCTTCCTCAAATGCGCAACAGTTACACGAATTAGGAGGAGGACACCTTCAGGAAAGGACTGGTAATTAGCGATTTGAGACATCTATTCATAAGGCCTATCCTAAAAAACAACAAATCCTTATGTTTTAGAAATAAACTATTGATATTTCTGAAAGAATTGTATCACACTTCACTTCAGCAAGCTCTCTTCTCAGGAAAAAAGACTCGCTTTGCATGGCAGTAACAGCTTTGTGAACATGTCCCTGAAACTAGAAGGCAGGAGCTCTCTGGGACCAGAGGTTAAGGGAAAGTCTCAGGTGGGGGCTGGGGTCTTGCCTTGTTCCAGGGCAGGTTGATGTTGAATCCAGCTCCTTTTCCTGTCCCCACCGTGTCATAGTCTGACTCTGACAGATTGGGCCAAAACTTCTGGTGCTCATAGCGGTGCCAGGAGAAGTACAACACACTGCCAAAACCACAGAAAGACAAGTCTCCTCCTATATACTATTAGGGAAACAGAACTATGCTTAGCAGTATGAACAATTCAGGTTTATAGGCCTCCTTATTTCACTCTACTTATTTTTGAGTTCCATAATCTATGCTAATTTTGTATTTAACTAATAAAATAGTTTTAAAAAGTTCAAGCAGGTAGCTGCGTCAGCATGTGTAGGCAGCAAAGGAACAAGTTAATGTTGATTCCATGCTGAAAAGAAAAGAGATGCAACATTTCGGCTGTGGAGCCTTCTTCAAGTGTGAGGAAGAGAGGAAAACCGGCAGTTGATAAAACATAGGAGAGCAAAAGACTGGAGTGGAGAGAAGCAGTGTCAAGGTGTGAAGTCAAAACCTGCTTTATCATCTACTGGTTTTCCTCTCTCCCTCATACCTGAAGAAGGCTCCACAGCTGAAACATTGTGTCTTCTTTCTTTCAGCAATAGTTTAAAGAGACAAGGTTGTAGTGCTTATCACCACCAAAATCCCTAATGTTTCTGAAATAGATGTTAGGAATTAACATTTCAAAACCTGTCATCAGGGAACCAAAAAGGAACATGAGAAGGAAACATTCCCAGTTCCTGATCCCATGCACGAAAACGTCCTGGGCATGGCTACCCCTTGGACAGGACACTCACCTGGGGTCCTCCTCGAACAAGTATTGGATACCCTGTCCATGGTGTATGTCCCAATCCACAATCAGCACTCTGCACAGAATGAAAGGAATAGGTGAGCACATGGAATCCACAGGTCATTTTAGAAATAGAGACTTTCTTTGGCATTTTATTCCCCAGATTGTAAAAGTAAGCTATTGCCCAGTTTGAAAATGTGGAAATCCACTGTGTGTTCTTTAACAAAATGAAGTGTGACAATATGGATAGTTATACTCTCTAAATATTTGGAGCTTTAATTGACTGTTGCTGGAGCTGACATGAAACAAGGTTTATATGATAAAAAGGTAAAGCCCATACTGGGGCCACTGTGACCCACTGGGTCAGAGCTCATCCTGGTTTCGACAGAATTAAGATTTTAGAGGGTTACATGACATTAAGATTTTGTGCTTCTATCAGTTCTTGAAGAGAATAGCAATGTTTTCAAAAAGATGATCCAAGGAAATAAATAATAAATACATTTGAACTTATACCCCTAGGTAAAGGTAAGAGATTTCAGATGCTATCCATTAAGCAAAAGCGTGTCAAAGCGTGAAAAGAGCGTCAAGATGTGGCTCTTGGTCAGTACCTGTTGATGTTGAAGTTTTTCTTGGCATAGAGCACTGCAATGGCCACATTATTGAAGACACAGAAGCCATTGGCAACACTGCGCTGACTGTGATGTCCTGGAGGTCTGAAAAAGAAAAATAAGCAGAAAGAATGGAGAGAGATGGGGCCAGAGAGTCTAAAAGTGGTATCGGTAGCATGGAACAATACCCACAGACAAAGATTTTAGAGCAATCTCTCCTAATGTATTCGAAAGAGAAATATAGTTTACCTTCAGATATGCATTTAAGTACAGAGTCAAAGCTGAATCAATCCAAAGTGTCTGATAAATATTAAATAAATACTCATGTAAGCTTACAGACAAAAACGGAGCTAGTTTAAAGAGCTGTAGTGATGTTCCAAGGCTGTCTGCCAGGATTCTATACTGCGGGTGGAGATGGGATTTTGAAATGTGCAGTGCCCATGAGTAGGGTTGCTTTGAATTACAGGACTCACCTCACTAGGGCCATACCATTCCTGACCTGCCCAGTGATCACACTGTCCACCAGCTGCAGTACAGCTCCCACAGCCAGCTTGGCACAGTGGTAAATGTTCTGCAATTGAAGGGCATAGGGACAAGTTCAGATTCACAGAACGAAGAGCAAAGAGTCTGAAACACATTCATTCCACACAGTCGCGGTACCCGGCTGTTCCTGTGACTTTGACCATACTATAAGGCTGCAATCCCTGCTCTTTTGAGCTATCCCAGACCTTAAATAGCATTCATTCACCAACAGCGTCCATCTCTAAATCGCACACATCTTATTACTCGACACACCCTGCCTATATAAGTCCATAACGCTGATGGTGGAGTTGACTTCTCACCGGGTGAAAGTACACATCCCCGTACTGCAAGGTAAAAGTCTTCAGCTCCTCCAGAGTCATCCCAGGGGTCTTATTCACAGCTTCCAAGTACTCCTTGCTGCAGAGACAGGACTGTGTCAAGCCCGGAAAGAGATCAACTCCAAACCGCCACTGTCGGTGCATCAGCAGTGACAAGCAGCCCAAGGAAGTACTAGTCCTGTGCAATTGTACCAGTGGTGAATGACACCAGGAGTAAATACATCCAAATCTGTCACTTACCCAGTTATCAAGATCTACAAAAGGGTTGAAAAGACACTAACAGGAGGTCTAAATAATCACTTTTATCACCGATACATGATTGTCAATGCAATAAATAATGCCATTTGTGCACTCCATGCTCAATGTGCATGCAAGGAATATTATCCCAGCTATTTCCATCTTTAACTACTTACTATACATCTGATGATTCAGATGTACCAAAAAAGGTACAGTACCTTCCACGATACAACCAAACAGGCACTTTTGTAAATGTCACGTCATATATTAAAAGGAAAATATTCATGCTATTTCTAACTACAGCCTTATAAACGGTTAACGTCGCCTCCATGAAAAGATAAAAAAAGGGGTTGCACCTCTGTTCTATAGACAATTCCATACTCCTACAGCGCAGTATCCCAGATCAGCACACTGGGGTATTAACTTGAAAATTCTGCTCTGGAAGGATGAGAACCACCTATTGGTCCCCAACAACACATGTAGCTGCAAACTACTTTTCCTCTGTGGTCTCCCATTCCAGTTCTGGGTAAATTGCCGCAGTGTTTGTACACACCTGTGAGCCAGCAGTATCTCATCCTCGGTGGCCTGGCGGACAGGAACGGGGACACACCTCTGTGCCAGGCCCTGGCTCTGCAGAGCGCTGTGCGAAGCAGTGAGACGCTCTGGGGTCTCAATGCTACATGCTGGGCTAGAAAGAGACATGGAACAAATTGCGTGAAAATATCCAGGGACACCAGTTTTACATGTTGTAACTCCAAACATTGTAGATATCCATGCTTCCTTAAACCGCTTTGTGAATGTAATGACTAAGTACTTGTACAGAGTTCTCCAGAGACTGGTGTACAACACGGGCAGCTTGCTGTTACACATCGGAAGCATCAGGGAGACCAGATGAACGTCTTGGGTACTATACTACACCAGCATGATTTAGACCTGCATTTCTACCCTATTAGAAAATGAGGATTCAAAGCAACAAAATACAAAGCACACATATGTAGACTAAGGAAATGTGATCTTACATCATTAAATCTGCCCCTAACAACAAACCTTGTACAGTATTACAATGGGCATGAAGAAGACTACCGTGTACTCACTCAACCCAGAGCAGTTTGTAGTTTCTCATTTCTTCATCATAAATCAGTGCAGTCCCCGATGCCATTTCTCACAAACAGCTGTTTAGTAAGATTAAAACAAGCAATGAGAAGACAATAATATTTTTAGCTTAATATTGGTTTTGTACCTTTTAAATGTTGCCCATCTCCAACACTTAACTGCATTTCCTCTTCACAATTATTAACCTGAAGACCAAGTCTGTACTGAGAATGCAATCATTAATAACGTTGGTTATCAGTTTTGCAGTCAGTTTCATATTCTTCGCTATCATTATGCAAATTCACAGTAAAATCTAATGAAACAGTCCGCACCATGCGAAACTTTACCAAGATTTTCTTATAAAGCGTGCTCAATTACAAAGCACAGAGTACCTTTTGTGAAGAATAACAGATTGTGCTCATAAATTACAAATAAGAATTTAGTTTGTTAAGTGACGTTAAGGAATGTATCTTTATGTTTAATAAATCGAGTCAACCTTTTCAAGGCCTACTAATAAGGAAACGATCAAAACAGTACTATTAAATACGTCTTGATCCAACAATCACGTTAGTACAGTCACATGACAGAAAGGAGTGCTGTTGTGTTTTCCAACAGTCCGTACCACAGAATGGAGATCATTTTTAAAGACAATTTAAAAGCGCTACGTAACGGGTACGCGTAAAGTATTTTGGTGAAAAAGCAGTGTTATGTACTGAAGTCCACACTCAGCTAACTTTCTAACTCAGTTGCCTAATTAAACTGGATATTAAACGTCTATATTTCAAATTCCAACCCAAACCCGTTTTAATAACAAAACAATCTTGATCGTTTTTTTATTTTCTATATTATTTTTTTAACTATCATAACATGCACTTAGTTTTCTACTCGAACCCTAATTTTGTATTAAGAAATAAAATATATCTCTTTATTTACCCAAACCGTTCAATCCTGATTATAACTTTACAACAAAGCTGTGTTCATAGGTCAATTCTTCCCACAGGCAATCGTATAAAACTGAAAGCACCGCCTGCGTAATCAGGGGGAGGAGAGAGCTGACGAGCTTGTCTACGACAGGCCGTGGTAAACTGATTGGCTCGTAATATATTAATAATTTAATTCGACCTGTGTTCATCCGTGAACAGCCCGTAGTTTTGAGTACACAAACCAACATTACAAGATAAGAAAACAGCTACGAGCGTAGTGTGCTTAAGTTACATTACCGTAGCTGTGATTCATAAATCTGAATCAAAACAAACGTTCGGCGACTACCTGCTGATAGATAACGAAATAAAATGACAAAGTGATATGTAAACATATTTTTATTTGCCCCGTAACACGAGAAACCGTGAGTAATAAAGGCCAGACCCCTCGGCTCTTCAGTTTTCGTTACGCGTTACCATGACACCGCCAGCCTCCCTGTGTTGTTGGTGCAGCTCGCCGGATGGTTGAACTAGAGACTTACCAGCGGAGTCGAATATGGAGCCTCTACCCGCCTCTTTTTATGGCAAAATCGACAAGAAAAACCCCGTCATCTCAGCTTTTGACAACGAAATCAAAGAATTCATGGGGTACATGAAGCGAATGAGCACGTCGGTCAACTTCGATTACGAGTCTTACGCCAGAGGGTAAAGTGTCTCGTAACCTCCGGTTTCCAAATGGCTGTTGCTGGGTCAAGTTAAGAAAATACTAGGATAGATATTATTTTAATAACGTGTCCCGTCCTTTTCAGAACTTTGAAACGTATAGTCCTACTCCTCTCCACCGTTTGGTTATGATATACTAGTTTGACACATCTGCCCTGATTGTCCTGGAGAGTTTATCATCCAGTCGCTATATATTTAAATAGAGTAATTATATTTTTTTCTGGCCCAAAATAGTTATACTGTAAGTTATGGACTGTATTTTGATAATTGTATCCCTTGCCTAAAGGCAAATGGTTCATTTTCCTAATAAAAATTATTACGTTATGCTCTAACATTGCTTATTCTGGTTAGAATTCACAAATTGGTGTTGCATAAAATGTCTTGGGGTGCTCCAGCCCATAAAGATCAATTTGTTTTGACTTCAGATTAAATTTCAATGCCCAGTGTCTTGGGTGAATCTTTCAGCATTACTGTAATTCTGTTTTTATACAGTAAATCCATCTGTGGTTATTCACATTTACTAATTTCAGTGTAAACATCTTTCTTATTTAGCACAATTAAAAAAATGTGACATAAGTAGTATCTGTCTTCTTATTTACTGTAAATCTGGGGAAAGGGTATTAAAATATGTTCCTGTCCACAATATAAAAAGTAAATTGAAAGATTAAAAGCTGGTGTTACTGGAATGACTGTACAACACCAATGCTTTGAGAGAATGTTTTTGCTGCATTTTTTTCAGATCATATTCCCTATTTCTTCTTTTTTTGTTCCTTTGCAACAGCAGTCAGTGTTCAAAAGTAAAATCTATAGAATTTACACTGCAGTTTACATTAGAGGTTATACCATGGCATGAAGTAGTTCAGGTGGGTAGCTGCTTCAGCATGTGTAGGCTGCAAAGGATCAAGTAATAGGTTTATTCTATGCTGAAAAGAAAAGAAAGAAAACACAACATTTCGGCCGTGGAGCCTTCTTCAGGTGTACCATAGCATGTGTCAGTGTGTTCTATTGTTAATAATTTCATCAGTCTTGTCCTGAAATATCCTTTCTGTTAAAACAAAGTGATTGCAAGAATCTGGGATGAGCGTCCAGTTATTACTTTTACATTTAATGTTTTGTCCTCTCAGTGCATGTTGGACCCTGTAGCTCAGACATCAACAGCTCAAGTCTGGCTTGTATCATTATCCAGCGGTGACAGATATGTACTGTATCATTATCCAGCGGTGACAGATATGTACTGTATCATTATCCAGCGGTGACAGATACAGTATTATTGTCTGCAGCAGCACTGAACCTGACCAAGGACAGCTGGAGCTCTCAAAGTGTCCACCAGGGGGTCCTTGGTTTGCTGGGGATGCCTGTTGGCCCGGTCAGGCAGCTCTGCATTTGCCGTTTGTGAAAAATGACGGCTGGCTTTGGGGCTGCATTTTTTGGTGGAGGTTTGCGCATGTGATTCAGCACTCAGAATGCTGAGCGAGTTACAAAGCTGACATCATCTCCATCTGAAATCAGGACGCTGCAGTGCTCTGCCCTGCAGGGAAACCGGGCTTGTCCACTGTGCATGCTCTGACCAGGGTTCAAATCCCTGTAGTCGTCGCCAATGGTACTCATGCCTTCCTTGCCCAACCTTGGAAACCCATGTACTGTACACTGACAAATGGAAGGGCAGAGGTGAAGCAAATAAAATTTAAAAAAAAGCTTATTTCAGTTTTTCAACAATAACAAAAATACTGTTGCTGTCTTATCCTTGTTTGTGTTGATAGGTCCAAGAATGTGTTTGAAATATGGAACAAGTACAAGCCCAGATTGCCCGCCTGTTATTTTGAAGAGAATCTGTTGCTTGTTGCAGATTTTCTGTACCGTATCAAGGTGTGTACTGATGTTCTTTATGTCTTTCTTTCTAAAATGGGAAGTGTTGTTTGAGGAGGATTATCATTTCTAAATGTCTGTCAACATATAGAAAAACTGTAAGGATGACCAGTGTCACATGTTTATTGCTTTTGTGCAAATACTGAATTGTACTGTTGTAGATTTATTGGCTATATACAGGAATAACATTGTAGCTATTACATCCCATTTCAGAGACACAATCAATGTTTACTTTTCCCAAAGCTTCTCCTGTCACAGATACAGGTTTTGTTTTTTTTATCCAAGGACAAGAAATGAGGCACGTTTATTTTCTCTTTGCTTCTAGAATGTAATTTTCACCTTCCACTGGTATTTACATTGAGAATCATTAATTCATGAACATATCACTGGAACATTTGATCACGTTCTGTACATGCTGGCTGCAGTTTGAGTTATATTTCATTCATAATTATTAAATTATTGAGATCCTGCCTTGACATTTTTTCCAGTGTCTGTCAAGCTGTAGGTTTTGGTGGCTTAAATACAGTAGTCTAAATGCTATCTGATGAACTGTGTGCTACTGTGTGTTCTAATGTAAAATTGTACATGTTTGTTTGGGCCACCACAAATAACCTGCAGTGGACTATTGTGATTACTGTTATAATAAAAGGTCAGAGTAAGGGTATTGGTTCATCTTTATCGTTTTTAGGAAGCATAATCTAGTCATTTTTCTTACCGCTTTTAATAAATGCTGGCTTCTGGAAGATTTGGTGAAGAAGCTTGATTTGTGTATTGTCTCTTAAGCTCTACAAGATGGCTCTCTGGCAGGGCTATGGACGATACCTGCAGCAGTTCAGCTCAGTTATCGATAATGACATCACAGATATCAACCAGTTCAAGAACATCTTCTTCCCGCGAGGTTTTGAGGCTGACAACGCAAAACTAACAGTGAGTATTAACTCACTGGGCTTCGGTCATTGTAAATTCTTCAGGATAATCTGGCTCATTTATTTTTTACGTTTATTTGAAGCAGTTCTAGCTAAAGCCTCTGTGGACGCACAAGTCATGTATAAGTCTCAGTTGTTCTTCGGAACTCTTTCCTTTTCTAGAGAACTTCAATTTTTCAAGGTATATTTTTGTAATAAAAAAACATTTAAAAATAAAATAGCGGTGAAATAAAAACACAACAATAAGAGAGATCTGGAATTTCAACTGGCATTTTGCTCAAGATCACCATCACCCCCCTGTTTAAAGAAGGGCTTCCAGTTGTGAGTCCTAAATACCCCACCTCTTAATTTCTATTTGTGTTCTTGGATCCTAGTTCTATTGTTCTACTTCTGTAAAGTCCCATCTTTATCTCCTATTCAAAATTGAAGTTGTTTTTCACCTGTCTGTTCATAGACCATTGAATGTACATTATGGTATCATGGCAGCTGGCTGCAGGTTGGTTAAGACTTTGATTAGAACTTTACAGCCATAAGATGACAGACAAGTTTGTCATCTGTGTGTGAATGATTAAGAGACAGCAAAACAGTCACATTGCTTAACTGTCATTAAAACATAATACAGTTTGATGAATTAGGTGGGTGAGTGGGTGAGATAACTTGTATGACATACCAGGCGTGCAGAAAGCAGTGAGCTGTGCTTTGAGACGGTGAGGTGATGTGTGTGCTTGACACATGTTGTGTGCTCAGTTCCGTGCACTGCAGGGCCACTGTCTGTGCAGTTTCCAGCTGGAGAGCGAGAATGAGGGGAGGCTGCAAAGTCAGGCGTCAGTCCAGAAGCTCCTGGACATCCTGGCTTTCCTGAGGCTCATGATGCAAGCAGTGCTGTCGCACGAGCGCCTCTGCTGGATACTCTACAACGGTACCTCACACTCCACACAGACACAGTTGTTCACCAGGGCTCTTGAGACTGGCTGACACTGTTGACACCCAGTCATATAGCCTCACTGTTACTTATGTAGTGTCTACCTACTAAATTATCTTATGTCTGTACTCTTGTTAAAGTACGAATAAGTTTGCCCTTGTCAGTTGTATAAGTAGCTTATTTAAAGAAATAGATATATTTGATGACTTAATGAGACAATATTTAGCTGAATTAACTGTCAATCAAATGTTACTGTGCAGTAACTGAAAACAAACTATACCTTTTGCCAGGTTCTCTTCACATCTACACCATTTCCAGACATCTGATGGCAATGGGTCACTCTGCACAGGTACTGCACCCTTGATCTGTGTTTCATGGAAAGGTTATTTTACTCATAATCATATTTGCAGATTTTGCTCTCATTGTTTTGAAAACGTCAATTGTGTTAAAGGGGGTTATTAGAACAAAATATATAACTTCTTTTTTTCTAAGTATTGCATAGTAGTGTTTTTGTAAAAACATGTCCTTGTTCATTTAATGTTTACCATCTCATTATTGCCACGATGGTGGTTAGAGAATGTTAAATGCCTGTGATCAATGAAAGTCACGTCAGTATTACTGTAATTACAAAAGTGCATTACTTTGCAATGGCTGTGCCATGAAATCTTTTTCATTATACTAACCTTGATTTTCCCAGGCTCTGGAGTACCTGCTATGGGCCAGTGTGTGCATGGAGATGACAGTGCCCCTGCTTACAGTGAAGTACCTTCCCTGGAGGGCCACTCTGTACGCTGCAGTGTGCCAGTGCTACTATGACTGCCAAGCAGGGCTACAGGCTGAGGTGAGACATGTCTGGTGCAACTTAGCCGCATGTAGTGGGGTGTGTTGCAGGGCAGTAGCTCAGTTTGTGGTTTCAATTGGCCGTAGGAAATGTAAAACAATGACAGATCTAAAGAGTGTTGGTTGTGATTTCATTGCATTTTCATTGCATTACCCTGTTTATAATATTCTATACATAAGAATAATAAGTGCTTCTTTCCCAGTTCTATACTAGCTGCTAGTTGTACTAATTTGTTATTTTGACTTCATTGATCAGACATTGTTTGAAACATGCATGTTGTACCTCACTCCAGATTGCCTTAACATCTTACTTTTTGCAAAGTTATCAGAACAAGCTCTTCTTTTCTGCCTTATGCAACTTAACCACTGAGAGAGAATGAGACAGAGAGCCGCTTTCTTTAACTCTTCATTATTGAAGAGATGTAGTGTGGTTTAAGCTGAGGTTAACTGAAGATCCTGCACTGTCAAAGACTAAGTTGTCACCCTGAGCCTATGGTTGTCCTGCCCATGGTGCCGAAGTTCTCTGTGGTTTGGTTAAAAAGATGTCTTTCTGATAATAACGTACCTAATCATTTCTTTCTGGAAATGTCTTCTAAAGAAGACAGGGTTGACATTTCTGTGAAAGATCATTTACAGTTCTCTCTCATTTTATCTCAATCAATCTCCAAAGAACTTACTTAACTCATAATAGGAATCCGACTATCCATTGTCACCTTCTTTCCTGCAGCCAGATTAACTTTAGCATACTTATTGTTCCATATTTTAGCTCTTAGTTTGATTTACAAGGAAGATTTGATTGTAATATGCTAAAAAACCTTCTTTCCCTTCATCTCTTCATTCATGTTTAGTTCTTTTTAAAGATAATCTGAGCAGCATTGTCAACACACATGCACCCATTATGTCAATGCTAGGTATGATAGGTTAACACTTAACAGAAATGCATATCCATTTCAGTTTGATGTAGTCAAGATTAAGAGTCCCTTCAATTTTCCAGTGCACTCAGTTACTGAAACAGAAGAATCAACCAAAGAGTGATTATGTTGACTACCATCCACACTTAATTTATGCAATTCAATAAAATAATTAAAATTTTCCCTTAGTAATGTTCTGATAAAGTAAGCCAGAGATTCATCAAGTAATCAAGTTGTAGTTAAGGCGTCTTGTTGGATAGTGTTTTAACTTTCAAAAATAAATTACAAGTTAGAGTCAAAGTCTAGGTTGCCTTTACATCATCAAAAAGTTGTTTTCTAGTTCTCTTTGTTCTTCCACACTAATGTAGTTCATATGTCCTTGCACTCAGCCTTGGACTGTGGTAAGTCCAGGTAATAGACAAATGTTCCAGTGGTTTTAATTAATTTAAAGATCCTTAAATGGGGGAAAAAAAATCTTTCCAACTAGAGTTTTATTTTTGCAGTTCTCTGTACCATCCTTCAATTCATGATGTTGGATCTTTTTCAAACTTCACCTCCCAAGACAGTGGCTGTCACTTTCATTTGCCTTTTCCAAAGGTGAAACAACATATACGGCAAGCCACACATAACCATGTTTCAATATAAGACTTCTCTCCGCTCTATAAATACACATTTTCTGCCTGGCACTTGAAATTATTAACCCTCTCACAACCTGTTGTGTTATTTTTTCCCTTTTCTTTCTTTCACTGGTTTATGCTCATCGTTGTAAATGCGAATCTGTTCTCTAGTGACTTATCTACAGAGTATCATTCTTTTTCTTGTAGGTGTTTGCACGGCGAGCCTTGGGCAAGGTCAGCGAGTTGAGCCAGCTGCAGGAGATGAGTGTGTCGCCACAGAGCCCTGAGACGCAGAGATCTTTCCGGGAAGCCACTGTCAAGGTCTGGAGCTGTAGAGACTGAATTCTTTTGAACTTTTCAAAAAACTATTATGGGATACAGGGAGACACTATTAATTTAAACAATTACTATTTTTGGTTCTGTTTCATTCTAAATTGGGAATGATAATGAGATATAGAATTTGTTAAAGGTTTTAGTCAGAAATGCCTCTACTTGTTACTTTAGACTTAAACAGATGCACAGAAGCATCGTGGCAGAACTGGAAACATCACAGCTTACTTATAATCTGTATGTTAAGGAGAGTTGGTTATTGTGGCGCTTGGAGAAAGTGGACTAAATGGTCTTCTGTGTTAAAAGTCATGCATAAAATTGCAGGAACTTTCTGTATAATGCTGCTGTCCTTACAGTGCACAAATTAAGCAAAAATTATAGCTGCTTGCAAAAGTTTATTTTTTTAATTCGTGCACTCATACCACATGGAGAATAAGAACCATCATTGAAACTGATTCTTGTTATTGGAGGACATGTGCTGCTCTTCTTTAAGGGTGGCTCTTCATCTTCGATGCTGTAGGTGGCAGTGATGTTGTTTAAAAGAGCAGTCTATGAACCCCGAAGGAAACCCAAGGGGCTCTTCCGCCCCAAGCTGAAGAGTAACCTGAAGGAGATACAGAATGTGAGTATACTTCACCCCCCAGCACAACTCCAAATGCTAAATATTGAAATATTACTTTGCAGATTTAATATACATTACATTTGTAGAGGGTTTTAATGTAAATTTGATCATCATTTGCTATGCAATAAATAGATAGATAGATAGATACTTTATTGATCCCGTGAGGGAAATTGCAGTGCAACAGCAGCTTAACACACACAACACAGCCACAGTGTAACGAATTATATACTAATAGTACAATACATACAATACAATACAAGAGTTACTCACAGTCCGGACACACAAGAGGAAACTAGAACAGAACAGTACACAGAAAATCGTATCACACGTATGAATATAAATATAGATGTAACCATAGATATACATATAAATATAAATGTATTGCACAGGTCCCTGGCATATATTGCACAAAAGTGGTTGTAAACGGGAAAAAGAAAAAGAAAAAGAAAGAGAACAGATGTAGCAGTATATGTGTATATGCGTTTAGTCCAGAAACAGATCAGTAATTAGTAAGAATTCCTCTCATTTGTTCTCTTAATTCAGAATAACAGCAGTGGAGAATTTTTTTTTAATTGAGCATAATATAATAAAACGTAATTTCTCAGAAAACTTATTGAGCATTGAACAGAAAAATAAATTGAGCAGAAAGTGTCAAATAAAACGTCTCACTGATCTCCTTGATTCTTTATCTCATCTATTTCTTTCTTTTTCTCTTCGATGTTGTCTGTTTTATGATTTTTGCCTCAATCCTCTGAACTACAATATGCATATTAAACCACTTTTAAATGAGAGGAGGTTAGTCGTTTCATCTAGCCCATTTGTAATCAGTCTTATGTTCTTAAGTTGCAAGCTCAGTGTTTCCAATGTCATATTTATAGTTTGTTTTTGCTGCCTGCATACCGCACCTTGCAGCTTCACTAAATTAACTGTTGTGTGCTGGGTGTTTGGCTAGTCTTGGATTTAGTTTAATTTCTTTGAATGTATTTTGCAGCTTTCACAGTTTTCAGTGATTATCCTAGTTTTGTGTGATCTCTTAACTTGAAGAATTAGGAAAAGCAGTGGCCCTAGTACAGATCCCTGTGGTACTCCATTAAATCTCTGAATTTGCATTGCTTTTCTTTTAACTCTGTAAAATTCTTTATACAGTGTTTTTTTGTGTTTTGTTCTCTCTCACAAGTTGCCATGGCCTCGAACACCCTCAGAGCGGTTGTTGGTGGAGCTGTTCGAAGGCAGTGCAGCACAGTTCCTGGCACTGTTGGAGGCACTAGGGGACAGTACGCGCCGGCCGCTGCAGACGGGCCTTCCAGAAGAGCCTGAACTGCAGGAGGTGGCTCTTGAGCTGCTGTTTGCTGGAATTAGCATCTTGGCTGGTACAGTGCACCACACACATACAGTACAGCACGCATCATATACCAGTTAATCTACTCATGATTCGTCATTTATATAGTAGGTAGATTGCACTCACAGATGTTTACCCATACCCATAACACACTTGCACACTTAAACAGAAAGGCAACCACTCCAGGGACTATGCACTACTGCATCTCTGAACACTAAAAGTCCCTGTGGTGTTTAAACTTGTCTCTCCGTGGCTGTGCAGGAGGAGGAGGAGGATCAGCTGACAGGGGGGAACAGGACATGAGCCCGCCACCGCCAATCAGCGGGATCAGACATTCCTGCTCTCTCCTGCAGCTAACTGCATCTGGTACGTCTCTCTCGTCCTCTGTCCATCTCGTTGACTCTTCTCTTTTACAAATCGGCTTGAAGCTGGAGTTCACAAGTGGTGTTTAACTACCAATTTGCTGCCAATAGGTTTAATGTCCTCTTTAGTTGTGCATTATTCAAACCATTCATGAAGCTTTTCTTCTAGGGTTAATAGTACAATTAGAGTTTCAAACAAACTGAGTCTTTTATGAATGAAGATATCTCTTAAGTTATATAAAAGATGAATACATTTTTAAATTCAGTGCTGGTAATGTTTTTTCTGTGTATTGTTGGGTGCAGGTGAAAATGGGGTGTCTGTTGAAGGGGCTGTCAAGTTTGTAAAGCTGCTGTTCCGCTATGAGCAGTGGGAGATGTTCATCTCCCTTGCCAGCTTAATGATTCCACTGCTGCAGGTGAGCAGATTTATAACCTACAGCCACACCACTGCCAAATCGTTGGAGGTCTTGAACACTGGAACTTTTTTTACTTTTTGCCTTTTTACCACTAAATTATAGTGGACTTTACTTCTGCTGTTCATACCAATAAGCACAGATGACATGAGTAGTTCAAAAGCTGCTTAGGAAAAACATAATTTAAATATATCTGCTGGTGCCTCATTCATATTTTGTCACCATTATTTAAAGACATCCTACAAAGACACAGTATTGTAACACCTGCCTGGGGTCCTGCCTCATGTTTCCCCTGTCATTTACTCCTGCCACTGTCTCTTCGCTTTGTCAGAGTCTTGATGCCCCCATGTGGTTCAAAGAAGAACTGGATTTGAAGTTGCTGGTTGCCATGGAGCCTCTAATAACAGGACAAAAGTACAAATATACCACGAAAGAGAGCAATGTGGTGGGAGAAGGAGGGCAGGGTGAGCAAGAATTAACTATTGCATCTGTCCTTACTTAAGCTCCCTTCACATTGCAGACCTTTTCGACTATATGAACAGTTACAACTGAAGAGAGGCAAGGAGGTTTGAATAACATCTTGGTTTGAGTCAGAGTAATTGACTATGATCATGAAACCCTTCTCAAATTGTGACTGGATGTGTTTCTCAGGTAGTATCAACACCTTCTCAGTATCCCAGTTTGTAACAAAGTGTTTTGTTTTCTGTTGCATGAGCAGAGAGAGACAAGTCTTCAGGACCAGTGGTGATGTCTGATGACCTCCTAGCCCTGGCAGAGACTCTATATACCTGTGTCTGTGTCCAGGCAAAGGTCAGTGCTGTGAGACAAATGGGTTATATTTTTCACTGTTCCATAGTCAAGGCAAAGTCAATTTGGTAGGCTCTCAGTAAATTGCTTCAGCTGCAGGGTGTACTTTTTGGTATAGGATGCAGCCTCGGCTGGTTTCCTTACCTTTTATGAAAATTGCATAGAATTCCAATGGAACAAGTAATAGGTTTATTCCATGCTGAACAGAGAAGAATGAAAACACAACATTTCAGCTGTGGAGCCTTCTTCACCTGAACCGTTTTGTTTTCTTTCTTCTCTTTTCAGTATGGAATAAACCTATTACTTGTTCCTTTGCAGCCTACGCATGCTGACGCAGCTACCCACCTGAAATAGAATTCTAATGCCCACCCAAAGAACCTGTCACTTTTATATGTTCACGATATGTATTGTTATTGTTATGTCGATTTGATTGGTATATTTGGCACATCACAGATAATGCCAGTAAACAGGCATGTTGGGTTTATTTTGTTTTGTGTGGTCCTTGTTGCCTACTGTATTTTTTGACAGGGCATGGCACCAGACCTGGACCTGACGCTGGATATTGTGCTGTTTCTGTGGATGAAGTGCAAAACTGTGTTCCAGAGAGTCCAGACAGGACACTCTGACCCCATCCGCAGTCTGTACAAGCTCGACAACTGCGACAAGGTGTGGAGTTTACACCTACACCTTACACTGTAACTGGAGATTTTGTTTAAAAGATGCACATAATTGTTTTACTGGTTTGTGTGGCTTTAGAGCCCTCAATACGTGTTACAAGGTTATTGGATAGATGCGTTTACATTTTGAAACTAATGTCTTGACAGTTTAAATATAAGGCAGAATAGGTGTGTATGATATAATCATTTTAAATCAAAACTCTTCTACTAACCCCCAGCCCCTTAAGGATAATTCTTTTTCAAAGAACACTTTCTAATGTATGTTTTATTATTCCAGTTTTACAGTTTCTCTTGGTGTATGTACTGAGCAAAGTTTGATTTATGTCTAGATCCCAGCACTAGAGTAAGACTTTTTTACTTCTCCAGGCATTTGACTTATTAGTGGAAGGGACTTGATTGAGATCTGAGATCATTCCATAACCTTACCCCAATCTCTGGTTGTGCAGTGGGTGCGGCTCCTGTGGTTGGTCAGCGAGGCAGCTCACAGCTGTGGTTTGGCACAGACCGACCCTGCAGTCATGGCAGAGCTGTCCCTGAGACTGGCCGTGGCGTTGGAGAGCAGTGCAGACTCCACGCTCAAGTCAGGGAGGAAAGCAGGTACAGTGAGATTGATGCCACACTGTGCTTTTTACATCTTACACAGATGGACTGCATTGCAGTAAAAACCAGCCTGATCCTGTGGTAGAATTGTTCTGGAGGTGGTCCTAGATAATCTGATGCTCCTGTTCAAGACCAAGTTCTTTTCTTGTGTTATATAATTTATATAAAGGTTCTCTTCCTAATCTATTTCCCCCTTTGCATCCATTACTTAACTTATTAGAAGAGGTATATGTACCACATCTCTCTTTAACCTAATGAGATTTTTACCACTGGCATGACGTTGTGGGCAGATTGGACTGAATCATATGGAATGCTGTCACATGAGCGCACTGCACTGTAAAGTGTAGGTCAGCATGTATTCCATTGACAGCGGGTGTGTCCTTTCTGTTCCTTTAGGAAGAGCCCAGGACAGTAGCGCTGGTCCTCCGCCTGACCCCACCGATGTACTTAGCATTCTGAAGGTAGATTGCTCACAGTTTTGGCTTTCAGTCTTTCTAAAAGTAGAAGTGTTAATTTAAGATAAATGCGTTGTAAATTATCATTGGAACAAATAAAAGGTTTATTCCATGCTGAAAAGAGAAGAAAGGAAACACAACTTTTCGGCTGTGAGGACTTTCTGCATTTATCATTGCTGAGATTGTGACGTTTTCTTGTTTTCACAACCTGCACTGCTGACCAGTCCAGAGTATTGATGATCCCTTTGTGTCTGTCACAGAGGACCCCAGTGGAGCAGCTCCAAGTGGCCTACGATCTTCTGGAGAGGGCTGTGGAGAGTGTCGCCTGGGGCAGAGCAGTGTCCCCTCCTGCTGGGGCCGTGGGCGTTGCCAACACTACGCAGCTGCAGGTCAGGACAGATCTGGTGCTGTTGGACGTCAGCACACCTGCGGGCACATGTGCACGCTGCACATTTTCACTTGTGCACCTTTTGGCATCGCTACTTTACAGCCAAAAGGAAAGGAAATAGTCCTGGTTATCTTAAATAAGCAAATTTACTTACGTTATAAAAGCAAACATTTTACTTATGCTAAAAACATTTACAGTACTATTACTTGAACTTAAACGTTTGCTATAGTATTAAAATCTTAAATTATTGGGAAAATTCATCCATTTATTTTAGTTTTCCAAATGCCATAATGACCTGTGGACATTCTATATCATTTGGCCTTTTCTCCTCCATGTTGACTGTCAGTGTATGAGGTCCACAGTCAAGGAAGTGTCAGATGGCCACAGCAGCTCATTTAGGACAGTCTGCAGCCCAGACATACTACAGCTTTTCACCATGGACCTGCACCTGGAACTTCTCAGTGTACAGCACCGTATTGCCATTAAGCTCATCATCATCTCATCTGGTCAGTATGGCCTTCACTGTATAATAACATTAATAATCAAGTGAGTATGTTCTAGGGTCAGCCAGTCATCGACATTCCAGTGCCTTGCTCATTGTGCACTCTTCTTTCTGTCTCAGTTTAATAACTGAGGCCAGTATTCATATTTGATGAACACAGAGAGGGTAAGTCTCTTCTCTTATTTTGTGTGAGCTGAATTCTTCTGTCTCATCAGCACTGTTTTTGACTATGCTTTTTCTTCACTGCATCATGGCAGAATTACTCACACAGTTCCCCGTCAGCCTTTTATCAGTTTCTTTAGTTCTCCCTGAGTACAAATTTTTTCTTCCTGATTTGCAGTTCATTTCTGCACTATAATAACAAAACAGCATATCAGCTATTTTTACCACAAAACCAAAACAATTTTCAACTGTTCTGACCTTATCATAGAACACAACAGAGTATTTCTAAAAAATCACATTCCCGATACTACAAGAATGAATAAAACAGATGTTTGCACAAAGGTTAGTCTCACAAGGTCTTCCTTTCACCTCCAGATCTCCAGCATGTGGATAATAAGAGCATCAAGTCAGTGCGGTTATCTGTAAATGTGGAGCACCCACATCAGACTAACAGTACTGTAACAGGTAAGACACAAACTGGTGTTTTACTATTAGCAGAGATTATGTACAGTATATCCGTCAATAATGGGCAATATAAAAATGTTATTATATTTCAACTATTTTACAGCTAATATGCAATGTATTTCATAATATCCCTTCATGTTGATCAAGGTTAATTAAGACAAGACAATGTAGATTAATGTGACATCCTTAAATGCAGTCCCCTTCCAGTCGTCCGCCAAGTTTGGGTCAGGCTTTGATACTGACAATAAGCTGAATTGGTATCATAAAGAAAGCAGTGTAAAGAGGACAATTATTCATTGCAGCAAAACCAATCCCAGAGAAAAATTGACATTATGGGAGAAAACGACATTACAAAAGACAGATGTATTTGATTAATTTGTTTAATCATTATACAGTTTTTGTTTCTTAGCAAACATCACATAGAAGATACAATTCTAAGCACATTATTTCAAAATCTTAATTGTACAAAGCATTTCAGGAGGCTAGTAATATTGATAAGCTATAATAATACAAACTATAATAATATAGCTAAGGTCTAAACACAAACAGGATTGCAAAATTCAGTCTTGTAGCAATTGTTTGTTGGGATTTGGATGAAGTGCACGAAGGTCATACATGAGTATTATTTTTTTAGCAGTCAGAGATTTGTATAGCTTATACACCTTGAGTGTGGAAATTTTCTCAAATCCTCCTTATTTAATGATCTAAACAAGAATAAGATTACATCTTTACTGCATAGTTCTCATGCTTCCATAATCTGATTCATAGCCTGCACATTAGTCTCATGGTTTTAAATGTAGTTTTTCATGGACAGGGATTTGAATATCACGATTTAACTTACACTGAAAACACAAGATGGCAGTGATTTTCTTCTAAAAAAACACCAACAAATTAAGCCTTATTCACAACGTCTTAACTAAATTCCAGGTTTGCCAATTTCTTATAATCTGTGGCAGATCCTCGTTATAGTTTATCATGGTAAATGCCTCCCACTTACTGTACTTGTGAAGAAGTTATAGTATTGTTTAATATTTTAACATATTATTGTTATGTATTATAAATACACATACATGTATTATTCTCTGTTTACAATGATTATCATACATCATGGTGACTCTGCTGATGGTGTCTGTCAAATCCTGCAGAACCTACACTGCTTGAGAAAATAAAGAAGAACAAGGTGTGCAGGGCTCTCTTCTTGATGCAGAAGGCCTTGTGCTCCTCAGGAAAAGAGCAGACCAGCTCTGCAAACAAGAAGCTCCTGGAGGTCAGAAAAAATCAGCCTTGTCTTCTGTCTCAGCTTAGTTCATTTTACACATGCGCTGTTACCTGGGACCCTTTGAAATGTGCAAAACGGGAGGTTTCCACTGATAGAAGAAAGAGGAAACAATATACAGTATATCTGTCCATGAAGTGGAAGAGAAAGATCAACTTGGAAACTGTGCTCCAAAGAGGAATTTAGTCCAGTCCCTTTGAGAGTCTTTCAGCTCTGTGTTCCCATTTTGTGTGTATTTCAGGAAGCTGTGTCTCTGTTGGAGAAGGTAGACATAGAGGAGAAGAGGCTGCTCATTGAGAACAGTGTACAGAAGGGGAGGAAGGAATGGAGGAATGGGGTCCCGCCAGCCCCCATTCTGTTATCACGAACGTATACCTCCATGACCTTCATGCCCGCGCCCTACAGCCCAGCCCAGCAGGTACCAGAGGGAGGGAAGGCTGACCCATTCCTCGTCATGCTCTGTCCCCCTGTCTTTGATGCCCAGCACCAGCTCCCTGTCCTGCTGTTTAGTTGATTGGAAGAGGAAAGGAATGCCAGTTCAAGATTAATTTAAAGACATGTATTAGAGGAAAATCAGACAAATGTATGTGTAAAAAGTTGCTTTAATTCTCCCTCCTGCAACAGCATGAACTGTGGAAGGAACCTGAATGGACAGAGGTTTTGGTGCCAATAGGGTTCTTAAGTAAAGCTGGGATTTGAATCTGCATGTCTATATTTCATGAATCCAAATCTTTAACTTAAGTGGACTTGCAATTGCACATTTGTAGTTTTAACTATTAGCCGTGCTGTTTATGTGATCAAGTGTGCTGTTCCCCTCCTCCAAGGTGTGTTGGTACCTCATCTTCGGCCGAACTTCAACAGGGAGCAATCTGAAGGCACGACTGAGTGACTGCCATCTACCAGGCACAGGAGAGCAGGTCAGGACCAGCGTGGTGCTGCTTTCGTTTCTCATTCTCTCTGTCCCTTCATTTCATCCCTTCTTTGTACATGGCGCCTTTGCTCTGACAATCAGACTGGAGGTGATGCAAAAACATTTATGATCAAAACTACATTTTGGTAACTTGATCACACTGTTATGTAAATTATTATAAGAAATAAAACTGCATAAAAACACCATAAATAGGATTGTATATTTGTGCAGTAATGTATTTTATATGGGAAAACCCAAGTTGAAATCTAACTGAACAGATTATTTTTGATTTTAATAACATAAAAGTGGGCTTTCAGGTTTCAGAGACACTTAAAAAGTATATTTCTAAAAGTCAATTAAGGTGATTAAATTACAGTGTATTTCATTTTAGATAGAATGAAGACAGATGGTTTAATTTTCCCCCTGAAAATAGCTCATTCCACTGATTTGCCCTTGTCTGTCAGGTCCCTGCTGGAGGGGAGTGTGTGCTGAGAGTACAAGGGCTGGAGCCCAATGAAAAGTACATCTTCGCTGTGGCTGCATATGATGCCAGTGGAAAAATGATTGGAGATGCCATTGGAGAGAGCACTAGGCCTGTGTTAGCATCCCCTCCCCTCCCCCTGCTTACAGCTTGGGCACACCTGGCACAGGTACAGAAACATGACTTAAACAATTTAATTATCCCTCTGCACACTGATTCCTGAGTCACTAAGTCAGAAGGTCATCGAGTGGTCAGCACTGAGAATGTGGTCTTGACCAAAGCTGTATCGGGTTTTGTAAGATCTTTATTTTATATATTTTTTAATACATGTAAAACTGTGTCACGTGTAGACTGCACAATTCTGTCATCTAATCACTGAAACCATGTGTATTTGTGCCATCTTAAACAGGACTTATTTAAAGCTAAGCGTTTTATTGCTGAGAAAGTGGTGCTGGCAGTTGTGATTAGTATTAGCATGATAAGCTGTAAAAAGCTTCTTTTCCCATTCCATAAATATAAGTCAAAACTGTTGTTTCAGAGTAATTTCTTATAGGTGTATTTAGATGTTGTCATTCCTTACAGTCTGTGGTACGTTGTGTGTATTGTAGGCAGCTTATGAGACTGGGCACTACCCTCTCTCTGTGAAGGCCTCCGGAGTGCTGTGGAAGCACTTCACACAGACCACCAGCCCTGAGGCAAAGGGACTTCCAGAGCCTGGGGCCGGCGCACAGCAGCCCACCCAGACCAGGTGTGGGAATTATACTCAGCATGTCCACTTTCCTGTTTTCGCTGAGTTTTAATGAGTCAAGTGAAGGAGAGTGTTTTGTTTCAAACAAAAGCTGTGCCTGCCCATTTCTCTTCCAGTTGTGTGCTGTGTGCTTAACCATGGCCTTCCTGTCCTGTGTCAGCTGCCCCGTTTCACTTCTCGTCCATGTCTCGGTTTTACAGGGCACCGCTTTGTGTAAGGTTGTCTCCCTTCGCACACTGGTTAGTTGTGTGCTTCTGCTGAAGTTGTGTGCGGTTTTTCCCAGTGTTGGTGAGAAAGAATGAACAGTCCACACTCCCTGTTTTTAGATCTGCCTCAGTGCTGACCTCTATACCTGCAGGTTGGTCTCGGAGGCACTGACCCAGGCCTCCCCTCTCCTGCTCCAGCTCTTCCTCAGCACCATCTTCATGCAGACGGACATCCGTGTCCATGAAGGGAAGCTCTTCTGTGACTCACTGTGTGATGGGGGCCCACTAATTTGGGGACAGGTACAGGGGGTGAAGGGGCTGGCTGCAGGCAGGGATTAGGTCAGGTTTTCAAATTGATTGCACATTGCAAGGAGAACTGTTTTGAGCTATGATTTGGTGTGACCTTTCAAGGGGCATTTGGATTTCTATTGTCTTCTCAAATTAAACAACGTATTCCTATAGTAAAGTATAAAGCCTTTTCCAAGTCTTGTCCCTTGATCTCTGCAATGTGGAGTAGTAGTCAGGTCTTTCTGTTCTTACAAGTACTGCACTTGTCTGAGGCATTTATAGTATGGCATTACTGATATGCCTCTGACTGTGATATAAACTATGGTTCAAAATACTAAATGTACTGTTGCCTTCTGTATATGTACTCATTTACATTAGCGCTGATTCTGTGATGTAACTATATCAATATCTGTTCTTAATCTTAATTGCTTAATCTGTAGAAATAAGTAGTACTCGGTACTGTTCTGTTATGTATGCTCCTGGTGTACTGTTGCTGTGGTTGCTTATTTAAACCCATGAATATAAGAGAATATAGATATAATTTAACTATTGTTTTTTTTTGCCATTTCTGTGTCGCTGGCAGGTGGCTCGGCTGGCGGAGTGTGAGCGAATGCTGGTTGCGCTGGATTTGGCCTTGTGGTTGAACGACAGCAGCGTCGCCCTACAGGCTGTTGTGGAATGTTATGGATTGCTGGCCCCTATCATCTACCACAGGATCCCATCTGATAGTGTTGTTGAGGTACAGTACAGCATCTTCATAGCTCCGTTTACAGATACAGGCCTTGAACCGTCGTGTATGACGCAGCTAATTGACATACTGGAGCATGGAGGTAAAAACGCAATAAATTAATATTTTTAGTTCACACATAATCGCACAAAACTGACTGCTTGAAAAAAAAAAGAAGAAAAAAATGGTGTATATGAAAACATATGGTCCCTATGAAAACAGCTAAAGCTTTAATAAATATTTTTAGAATAAATATCTTATTTGTTTGTAACAGACTCTTCTTCCTTGATACTGTAAGAAAAAAATAATTTTCTTTAGAAGCGACCCTAACCTCCTCTTAAATGCAGTAGCCTGGGACAGATCTTCGCGTGAAGCTTTCATAACTCTGCATGATTGTATTGGCCTGTAGAGTTCCAGGCATATTGTAGCTGTACGCCTGTGTAAACCGAGATGTGGGACACTGTTTTTTTGGTGTTGCAGGTGCTTATGAAGTGCCTGGCAGTGTTACAGGAGTTGCCCGGAGTGTTTAGACAGAAACGCTCTGTGCCTGTGCAGGAGTCACTGCAGCACATGGTAGCATGTATGACCTACTATATGGCCAAGGTACCAATACCAGTCTGTGTCCTTCTCTTTAGTGAGCCTTTTCAGTCAGCCAATCGAGTAATATTTTAAAGCATATCTTCTCATATTCTCATATTACAGTAGGTTACAGGGTGACCATAACAGCTGCTAATAATTACTATATTCTCATACAGTAATACAATGAGCATCTCATTGAAAGTTTTTTAACTCTTTTGACTTACATCCATAAATTAGACATGTAATCAATGAATTTTGAGCAATTCAAAGCAGTGAAGTCTTATGCATTGCCTCATTATTGGAGTTTTTAGTTGCTAAATTTACTATATCTGGGAAATCTCTGAGCCTCTCTTTGATTGGAGTGTTATTTCTTTACAGTATGTTAAGTAAATCTTCCTGAAATGGTTCTTAAACCTGATTTCATGGAAGGGCTAAGAAAGGAGCTGCTTTCAAACTTTTGGGACTTTGGGTATTGAAGAAATAAAGGTGGTTAGATGGATCAGCACGGACAGTTTAAAAAAAAACTTTGAAAAGGAAAACTATGAAGAAAGAAAGACTGACCCCATGGCTGTGTGTGTGGATGCCCTTCAGGTGCTGCGGTCTTGTCAGGAGTACCGCTTGGCCTCAGCAGTGATTGACATGGGGAAGAAGTTATTGCTGGAGTCCACAGAGAGCAGCGGGTCCACCCTGGGGGTGCAGAATAAACCCCCCATTGCTGAGGAACAGGGGGTACAGTCTCCCTCTTGCTCCTTCCTTTCTCTCTCTCCTCTACACAACCCCCTAACGGGTGGACCTTCTTTGTTTAATTGTAGCCATTGCCTACTTTCCAGGATGGAATGCAGTCTTCCTGTCTCACACTGCCTTTTGCTCATTCTAGCAGTAGTTCATGTAGTTTTTTTCATTTAACCATCTTTATAATCGTTAGGTGCTATTTAAACACGTCTCACCCATCTTTAATGATAAATGCTAAATGGCACAGCTGTGTAAGGAAATAGAACTTGCATGTTTGCATGTCCATGACTGTATTATAGGATGTAATTGTTCTCTAAATCATTCTCTAACTCATGCTAGACTGAAGGAGTGTTGACTTAAACATGATATGCTCTGGATAAGAGTGTAACCGCAATACCCACAGGCTCAGAGGGAGAGATCACAGAAGAGGCCAGCAGCAATGCAGCCCGAAGAGGAGATGAACGAACAGCTGAAGGCCCTGGAGGCCAGCGTACTGAAGACCAGGAGACTGGGCACCATCCTGCACCAAGATACTAATAGCTGGAACAAAGGTGACAGTGCCTCCTCACACCTGTACAGAGCACTGCTCTTCCACATTAAAAAAAACGTGTACTTGTTCCAATTGTGGTCTTCAATATCATGGAAGGACCGTTAATGATAATTAAAAATACTTTATGAGTTTTTCGAACAGGTTGGCAGAGTGGTGCAGCGGATAGCATTACTGCCTCACAGTGCTGGAGTCCTGGGGTGCTTGCTTGCTATCAGTGTAAAGTTTGTACTGTATGTTCTCCCTGTGTTTGGGTGGGTTTCATCTAGGTGCTCCAGGTTCCTCCTACAGTCCACAGACATACTGGTAGGTTAATTGGCTCCTGGGAAAATTGGCCCTGGTGCGAGTGTGTGCGTGTCTGTGTTTGTGTCTGTGTGTACCCTGGCATGGACTGGCATCCTGCCCAAGGTGTATCCCACCCGCAAGGTCACCCGCAAACCTGAATTGGATTAAGTAGTTAGAAAATGAATGAATAGATGGATATGCTTTTGAAATTCAACATCTTTAAATAAGATTTCTTGAAATATACAGACTTACTCTTTTATAATCTATGTTGTTATTTTAAGTAAATATGCTCTTGTCTGATACATATGGTATTTCAGTGTAGCTTACACATGGACTGGTCAGACCTACTGTATATCCTAGAATATAGTTTTGGGACAATTTGGGATGGATAAATGATAAAAGACCCTAAAAGCCTATGTCTTGTGTTAGTTGCCTTCACAGCTGTACAAGAGCTTGCACAAAAATAATTTCTTAAAAATATTACTATTATTGATATGTATACAATTTAGACTACAGCGTAGTAGCAATGAGTAGATTTTGGAGAAATCTATATTTTTATTCTTAAATACTTCTCGTGGTGTAATTTGTGTTCATTTTTCTATAAAAGAATGTTGTACTTTCTGTGACTTTTAACCCTGTCCTACAATAACCTTTATTGATCTCCAGGAGTTCTAGAGCTGACAGGCCAGGAAGAGCCCTCAGTCCTGTACTCTGTCATTGCCACCTATCAGCTGAAGTCTGCCTACAAAGAAGGTACAAGGGGATCCTGTACTATTACTTTGCAATGTATAAAATAGAAGCATTATATGTCTCTGTTTCAGTTTCATGGAGATTCAAAAAATAACGTAAACTGTTAACCTATGTTAGTGCTCTATGTTGTAATAATAGCAAAAAGTCAGTGGATGTACGTTTTTCTCCCTAAAAATAAGTGCATCTAAAATGTATAGACAGTATTGTGAATTAATATTTTTTCAGTTTAATTAAACATTTTTTTAAAGAGAACTACTCTTAAATTTGGCCTTTAAAGTTATGCAGATGAATCACTTAATTTAAGCAATTTTAACTGAAAAGGTGAATGATCACATAATATTAATTAAAGCCCAATATAATCATTCTAGCCACCTCTATAATATAATGTAGTTTAGGTTATTAACCAGCATCTTAGACCAAATCTTAACCCTGAAGAGAACAAAGCTGGACAGAAAATGGAAATTGCTTGGGCAATTGATTCTAGCGGACCTACTAATTTAGCAGTTGGACGTTCTGACAGTCTTCCCCAGTTCACATGTCTTTGTTCCCTCAGTGCTGAAGTTTAAGAGGAAGGCTCGGTTCCTGGAATTTGCAGTGCAGCTCCTGCAGAGAGCTCTGGCAGAGGATCAGCTAGACCTGCTCCTGCACTGGGGCCTGGAGATCAATAGCTGGCTTAACAGGTGAGCTCATGTAAACAGGACATACTGTAACAGATAGGGTACAAAACCCAAGAAGACACAAAGAAACGGAACAATATACTGTATTTTTATTGATGGAAAAAAGAAGCGCAACACCTCCTCCACACTCTGGCCCTCCTGTCTGGGTGGAACAGGCTGAAGAGTGACTCATCTGTTAAGAGGACCTGATGCCAGTCGGATGTGACGTCTAGGAGGTGTGAGCAGAGAGCCTTGCTCTAAAACCAGTAGCATGGAGCCCCAATGTCCTGTCACTGATGCAGGCATTGTGTCTGCCGGTAGTATCAGCAGCAGTACAGATGGCAGATCTGAAACGATCTCTTAGATGGACCAGTCTGATGTGTCGGTCCTGCTCTGGTGTGGTCACTCGAGGGCGACTGGATCTTGGATGGTCATCTGTCCTGCCAGTCTGCTGAAACCTTCTCTGCAGTCGAGACACTTGAACTTGAACTTGAACTTTATTGCCATATGTAACCGGTACTGGTACAATGGAATTCTTACTTACAGAAAGTCTCTCGATTGTAAAACAAGTGTAAAAAACAAAACAAAGTGCAAACAGTGCATCAAGACAATGTACAAACAAACAATAGACAATGTGCAAGTAAACATGTAGACAGTTTGAATGTAGTGGAGCGGCTTACTCCATAGTGACTGGCAACGCTGGCACATGACATGCCTGCCTGCAGCATGCCAGTGGCCCTCTCCCTTGCTTCTGGTGACATTGGAGGCATTATGGAATGCACAGAAAACTGACTAAATGTGGCCTTTTTCTTGCAGTGACCTAAACTTTGAATTAAGGCCTTTTTAAAGGTGGCCTGATCAGGCATTGTTCCACCTGGACATCGTTGGGTTAAAGTGCACCTAACGAGTTTTCGTGTGATTGGCAAGTTGCAATACCTCACTGCACAAGCTGTATTGCTGGTCAGAGGGCTTAAAACAAATTGACAACTTTTTGTGAAAACACATAAGTTTTAACTATAGTACTCTAATTCCAGAAAATGTTGCCTTTCTTTTTTCCATCAATATATGTTGTCACTAAGATACACTACATTACCTTTACACATGGTACTGTACAGTATGTAAATATTAATTACTGTAAACCTTCAGTATAATGAACTCTACTGACTTAGAGACCTTGTCAAAGGACCTAATTACATTTACTGTATCTACCATCCCTGCCATTGCTACATTGACTACTACAGTATGTACTTAGTGTTCACCTCCCATCATACCTTTTGTTTTTGTTGCTTTTTTGTGCTTTTCAGATCTTTTATTTGTAACTTGTGTGTTGATTCTAGGTTTCAAAGCTTGCAGGGAGGATGCAATGACATGATTAATGATATTGATGACATAATTAATTACATTTATTGTGTTATTCATGAAAAAAGTCTATTAGTCTTGATCGGTTCTACTGTATATAATATATCTGAAATTGGTTTACATAGAAACAATGCTGGGTGATTTAAGTAACTGATTTCTTAAAATAAGGAGATTAGAATTATTTTTCAAATACATAAATGATTGCATATAATGTCACAAGGAAAAGTGTTTACCAGAATTAAAGGCTATGAATCCGTTTACATTGAATTTAATACAATGATTAATAGGAATATGAGCTAGTGGCAAAAGAGCATTAGGGTTAATCTATTTACTATTTCAGATGCTGTTCTCAATCTGTATTTAACGAGGTCTAAGTACATTTTTATGCTTGAATTGAATGTGGAACAACTCCAGCTGGGCTATCAGTCACAAACACACCTATTATATCGGACCTAACAAATTTAGGCACTACTTGAGATGGCAGTATGGGTACTGAATAGGGCTCTGGACTTGCCGCTGGAAGGTAGAGGGTTCATGTCCTACTTGGGGCACTAATGTTGTACTCTTAAGCAAGAGACTTCACTCAAACTGCTTCTGTAAAATGCCTGGCTGTAAAATTGTGTTCATTAAAACAATTATTTCAGTTGATCTTTTAGCTATGTTTGTGTTAGTGCTCTTATTCCGATATATGGAAATTGCTTGTACCTGTTTGAAGAGGCGATTGTAAAAAGGGAGATCGATGGGAGATCGATGTGAGGATTTCATGAATTTGAAATCTCCACTTAAGAAAATCTCCACTGTGCATAAAACTACCCCTTGGCAGGCGTGACGAGTCACTGACTGGCATGAAGAAGGCTCGGGGCTGTGAGAGCCGGGGACAGGGAGGAGGCGGTGTGGAGCTCAAGAGGTACACTGCCACTGTGACGGAGTACAGCAAGGTGAGTGCCAGAGGGACAGGGCACTACAGTGACCGCCATGAGTAGCTCTCTGCTCTTTTCCTTTATAATCAGAGCAGAAGGTGATGAGCAGAAACACTTTCATCTGTCTTGCTTGCATCTTCTTTTCCTCGAGGGTCAAAAGGTAATTTCCCTTACAAAAAAGCTTCCTGCCGGTCTTGCCTTGAAACGCCCCATTAACCCCAAGATCTAATCATCATAAACATAATATCAACCACATTTTAATTTGAGATGGTTCTATACACCTTGTGTTTTAATATTTTTAGTATGTTTTTTAATGTTTCTGAATGATGCTTGGCTCGAGCTACAGTACTTAAGGTTTTACAGGTGTCTTCAACTCATGGCTAAAATAATGTTACTTTATTTTCTATTGAAGCCAAATATTTGTTCTCTGAAGCCATTAAAGGCTCAGTAGGAATGATAATCAGAACACCCTGCCTCTTTCTATGTGTGGAAACCTCTGTGCTGCCTAAAATAAATCAATTTACTGATTGTGGATTTGAAATGTCTCATGCCAGGTTCACATTAAGGTTGTAAACCATACAGGAAAGTCCTCCAATCACAAAGTGAATGTTGTTTACACTCAATGAACACGATCAGAGCCACCTGCATTAGAACCCCAGAGCTCACCCAGAGCTAGCTACGATCCCCCTCAGCAAGAGGGGCTGCTCCACAAATGTCACTGTGCTGAGGAATCATTGCATTGATTTTTTTTAACTAGTCCTGTTCCCAAATAAATGAATCTAGTTATCATGTTGGTGCCTATGTAATATAAATTAAACATTTTTAAAAGCCTGGAACCTTTCTTAAGTTAATGTATCCTTATCCTTACTACTCCTCCTAGCGTGATCAAGAAAAGTCCTCGTTTTTGGGTAAATCCACTTGACCCACTCAGATTAGACTGCTGCTGCTAACATGGGTCTGTATGTGTATGTGTAGAAACCCAAAGCCCCTGCAGCCAATACCTACTGGGGTGAGAAGAAAAAGAAGGAGTTTGTGCAACGCAAACAGCTGGCTATGCCGAAGGGACCTAGCAATGTGAGGTACAGCTCTCTATGCTCCTGCTATCCATCATGTTCTCTGACATTGCACAGTCCCATTGATGACTCTGCATATATCTGTCAAAGACTTTCTTGCTTTCCTTCCGTAGACCCCATCATCACTGTTGCGGTCTCCACACTCCCACAGCACACACTCACGTTCTTTCCACACTGTCGCTCATCTCTCTCTCTTTTCCATCACCACCCACTGAACTCTCACTGCTTTGTAGCAGGCAGTGCAAAAAGCCTTGAGGTGTCCTGCATGTATGTAGTTGTATTGGCTCAATACCGGGAAAATGGACACAGTTTTGGAAGGTAATTTCACCCTTTACTTTCACTTTTTCTGGTATGCGGTATCTGGCTCATGTATATCTTGGTATATTCATATCTTTTTTTTATGTACCAGTTCCTCTGTCTCTCAGCCTCTTAGTGGAAGTCTTGTCTAGCGCGCAGTTGTGTTTTCCTCTAACACCTGTGCCCTTTCTGTCCCTCTGAATGTGCACAGGGAGTGTCGCCCTGTAGAGACTCTGCTGAAACTGCTGGCACCCCTTGTTCGGGGGTTCCGGCGACGCCGGCGGCTCCGACAGGTCTGTTCAGATGAATGGCCCTGGCGCTGCCAGCTGAACGCCACCCTGGCCCTGGCACACTTCACCCTCTTCCGCAGGAACCTGGAACAGAGGCAGAGTGGTAACACAGTCAGGTACAGAATAGCTCTAGCCCCCAGAAGCACACGGACTGAAATAATATCCTGAAAATATCATAATGATCATTAAAATGAATCACTTCTGTTTGTTTGTTTGTTTCAGAAATTGATATTTTTTCATACCCACTGTCAGGTGTTTAAGAGAAAAGTTTTTAAAAGGCGAATCGGTTTTTGTATTAATCATTTTAATCACGCAAATTTAGAATAATAATAAAATAATCTACTCTTGTATGCTGCTAGTACAGTTTGATGAATAGTGTTGAAACATATTTCCTTTCCTGTGTGCAGCTATGGCCAGCTGGATACTGTGCTCTTCTCTCTTCCTCATGCTGGCACACTCGTGAGATGGAGCAGTGTCATCCACCGCAGACAAGCCCTCGAGCCCCCAGACACCCCCATATCAGCCCCCAGAACACCCCAGAAACCAGTCCCACGTAGACAAGATGGTACCTTTCTCAATTCATCTCCACCACTTTTGGATTTCAGTGACTGGGATAATTGTAATGCATAGTACTGAATATCCGAAGTTGAACGTTTTCCTGCATATAAAAGGAATAGCCATATGGCACTGCAGCCTGTCCAGGCAAGCAACGGGTGCAAGGTAGGATACACCCTGGAAGGCACACCAGTTTATCGCAGGGCACACACAGACACGCACACACTCACACCACAGCCAGTCTTCCCATAAGCCAATTAACACATACAATTATGACTGGGAGCAAACTGGAGCAGCTGGAGGAAACCCAAGAGAAAACAGGAAAAAAATACAAATTCACCCCAGGATTTGGGTACAGGGCACACTGTATGGCAGCAGTTCTACCCATCGCGCCACCGTGATGCCACATTTTCTAAGTCAATATGACTGTCCCTTAGAATCTTATTTTCATGCCTCCTACCGTCTAATTTAGTTTGAATCCTTGCTAACTTGTAACTTGTGCTGATTAGATATTGCTGGAGCTTGTTTGGAATAGTATTGTAGTCTACCCTGACAGACTGAGCTGCCAGGTAGTTCCTAGAGCATTGCTAGGGTTGCTAGATGAGGCCGTCTATGGAGGTTTGGATGCAAGAGACAAAAGTTGCCAACAGATTGCTTTGTAGTTTGGTTAGGTTTACTCCTTTTTTCCTGATTGATCACTCCATTAGCAATTCTCCAGTTTGTGCATATCTCTAGAAACTACTGGAAGAGTTCTATTAAATTAATTACAGTTGGTAAATACAATCTGGTCCCTTAGTTCATTTGATGAACTCACTTCTCACGTCCCTGCCTGATCACTTATATAGTGTCACTGGTGACTCATAATGACTGCTGTGCATCACGCTATCAGTTCCTAAGTGTAGAACACTTTGGAATCCCATGAGATTGAAAGTGTTATACAAATTCAAGCAATTAGAATGATTAATTATTGCTCAGTAGAATTTTCTCCCTGTTTCTGTGTAGATGTTGGTCTGGGTGGAGGCGAATCAACAGAAAGTGAAATGGATAGTGATCAGGACACTCCTAGGACCCAGATGACCAATGAGACTGACTCTAGCTGTCAGTCCTTGGGGCTCAAGGCCGCCCGTCACAGTGTCTCACAGGCACAGCTACTTGACACTCTCGGCAAGACAGCACTGCACTTCAGGAGGGCCATGGTAAGATCTTCATGTCCTTCTCCTACCCAGAGGTACACTTGAGTTGTACAGCAGTGCCCTCTTAGTCAATCTCGTGGGCACACATCTTCTCACACGCAGACATTGGTGCGATATGGCACCAAGCATGTTGTTAAATATTGGTAAATAAAATGACTGCACGACATTAGCTTCTTCCAAAGGTTGTAAAGGTTTCAAATTTCACAGTCCCACGAGAATATTCTTTATGTCCATGCCCAGGTGTTGGCACATCGGGGATGGCACTGGGCATGTTTGCAGTGGGTGTGCCGGACACTGTGGGACCAGTTCACCCCTGTAATTTGCATGCTGGAGCATGGCAGCACCACAGAGCACCCATTCCCCATTTCCCTGGAGCAAATATATTCTACCCTCACCCCTCTGCTGCTTCTCGCTTCCGAATGCCTGCTGAACATGATCCAGAGACTTCAGGAAGAGCCCGGCACACAGCAGGTACGGCAAACCCCTCTGTACAAAGCTAGCAGTTCAAAATATTGAAGGTATGAACCTGTGTATTCAGTAGACCGTTAAAAGCACCTCGAAGCAACCAGATTTAAAATAGTTCAAGTAGGCAGCTACGTCAGCATGCGTAGGCTGCAAGGAACAAGTAAAAGGTTTTTTCCATGCTGAAAGGAAAAGAAAGGAACCACTGTGTGTGTGTTTCCTTTCTTCTCTTGTCAGCATGGAATCAACCTTTTACTTGTTCCTTTGCCTAATTTAAAGATTTGGAAAAAAAATAAATGTAAACCATTTCAAACTTAAACAAATTTTACATGATTGGGTAAGTGGGAGAATAAAACATTTTATCTTGTTGTTTCAAGATCTTGATGAATCTTGAAAGGCACTATATAAAAGGACTTCATATTAAAGATGGGAGTTGGATTCAGTAGTTGGTCTGATTACTTTATTTCTCCCAGTCATACTTTATACAGCGGGTTTGGCTGAGGTCTGTGCTGTTCTTGAGTTGTCGCTCTGTGGACAGGCCTGGGCTGATGACGCGGAGGGAGCAGACTCCAGCCTACACTTCTCGCGGCCCCTGGATGACGGCACTGTGGTGGACCTGCGATGGGTGGGTGTCCTCACTCTGCGCACCCTGGAGCTGCTGCACCAGCAGGGGAGATGGGAGGGCCTAGCGCACCTGGCAATGGTCTTCAACACCATCACGCAGTGAGTAGGCAGCATCCCCTCCGTGCCATGAGCCGCCCTGTGCTTTTCAATTCCTTTCTCTGCTGCTTCTCACCCATTCGGGTTTTGCACTGCAGTGGTGGAAGAAATGGGTCCGTCTCTATTTCTGAAGTGCTTTGAGATTTAGAATGAAAAGTGTGAAAAACATAATAAAAGCTACATACCAGAGGAGGTTATTCGGCCCATGTAGCTGTTTTAGTAGTTCATTGATCTGAGGATCTCATCCAGCCATTTAGTGAAAGAAGCTTCTACAACATGGCTAGGTAACTTGTTGCAGACTCACACAATACAAGTTAAAGGTGCAAGGACTGATTATTTCCGTTTATCTCTGCCTGTTTGTTTGACTATCCCTATGTGTCTCTCGCGTGGTCTGCATGTCTCAGTGAGCGGTACACTCACCTGATCACCCCACTCCTGGTCCATGCTCAGAGACAGCTGCTGGAGAGGGTCACCCAGTTCGGTGGTCCCCAGCCCCCACAGCCACATTTCGCCAGAGCTGAGGAGGAAACAGGAGAGAGGGTAAGAGCTCCGGTGGGATCTTAAGAGTAAGAGTTCATTTCAGGGTAAGAGTTTATAGAGGTTCTCTTAGTTACAGTCAAGTACAGAGTCCCAATAATTTTATAGATATAAAATCGTACTTGCCTGGTGAAAAATACTGATGTCTTTACAAATCCACACCAAACATACAATCATCTTCGCTGTCAGGATATGGGACATGAAACATGTAACTGTTCCAGAGAGGAAAGCAGTACTGTAGTGCTTATTTTGAGATATCTGTTGGGTTTCAGATCACCTGCAGGAACTTCATAGGCAAGCAATTAGTCATCAACTCAACCTTCCCAGAAGAGATCCATCCAGGCAGCCACATCGACCCTGGGGGGCATGAGATATTCTCAGGTAGGGAGCCAGACTGTGGTGTTCACAATGGAGGAAGAAGAAAATCACTGACGAATGGAAGAAGGGTAGTTAGTGCCTATTGGCTCATCTTGCATGATTTTTGTCCATTTAACAATCTCTTCTTAATGTTTATTTTCCCAAAAAATTTTATTCTATGCTATAGCGCAATGTTATGTACTGCAAATTATTTTACAGTTTTAACATAGAAAATCAATCTTACTGATTGATCTCTCTGTTGTTGAATTATCTGAAAGTTAGAAGAACAGTTGTGATGTAAAGCATTACATGGTAGTTGATTGTATATATTACATAAATAAATATAAAATATACAGTATATTTGTAAAATATTTAGTGTTTTCAAGCTAGGACTTTACTGTATTCACTAATTAAGTCATATTGTCCCATTATAAAAAAAAATGGCAGGTGATGTAATTTTTGTTTCTGCTGCAGAAAGGAGCAGGGCAATGGCACTGGTGTCGGTGCCTTTGGATGTGGCAGACACATTGCGCTGTTTCCGAGAGACGTCGGGGAGGGGGCATTATCATCACCGGGCACTCCAGCACAGCCGCACCCTGCTCCTGCTTCTGCTGGCACACGCACAACAAGGTGAGACACCTGCACTCAGAGCACTTACCTGAAGCCTCACAGTTGTTTCTAGCATATCTCCAGGGCTTGCGTCAGTACCTGTGTGCATGTCAGTGACCTGCGGTGTGTTTTAATCCAAACGTCTTGCTTATGTTTATAATGATAGCACGTGTGGTGTTGTCTTTCAGGTGGGGAGCCTCACTTCTGCAGGGACAGCACCAGCCATTTCCAGGGGAAGGTGGAGTTCAATGCGGCCACCATCTCTGTCCCCATCCCTTTCCCTCCGGACCTCTCCTCTGAGGACTTCAGCAAGCTGAACACCATCTACAGCAGTCCTCTGCCTCACTCCCTACTTGCTACAGTCATCACATCTTACAACAACGCCATAGGTGAGTCCACCTGTTTGGATGGAGGTCTGCCACGCTACGAGTGAACATAGGGTGACAAGTCCATTGCAGGGAGAGTCCAGATCCTCTTTAATGTACAGTAGGGAGCTATTACAACATTCACCAGAGCTAAATTCTTTGTGGCTTTAGGTATACAGTACAGGTATTATCTACCAGGATATCCCCCTATAACACATGCTCCGATATTCTGGGTAATGGAATCTTACAGGTTTTCAGTGTTTAATTGTCCAAAACAAATAATACACAAATCTGTTGAGGTGTTGTTGGGCAAAAATGATCAAAAACATTAAAATGAGATGGTTGCGCACACTCTGCCCTCTAATTTTAAATTCTGTCAATGTATTAGCATACAGTAGCCTTCAGCAGTGCATGGACTATACATTAAATTGTATTAAATTATATTGTTGGCACCATAAAGCTAGGGAGAATGTATAAATTGGTCATCCTATATCGTCCAGATGAATTGTTTATATCTTAAAGAGATGTGCAAAACCTGCTAAATTCATAACTCTAATGACCCAAGTTGAAAAACACAGTTTTGGAATGTCTTCTGACAGATTAATTAAATGTCATACTTTTATTTAGAAAAGTCCACTTAAAGATGAATGTCAGGAGAAGGCTTAACTGATTTTCCTTTCCTTTTCAATGAAGAATTTCTCCAGGCTAATAACCAGAACTCTCTGAAAGTCCAGGCTCTACATGAGCTGGGAAACCTGCACTTTTATAGTGGGAACAAAAGGTACAGTACAGTATACAAGCTTATAATGGAGTAAAATATAGCGCTTTATAATATGAGATATATTAAGTGGGTTGTTTTTCACTGAAATATTTAAGAAAATGTCTTGTTTATTTTTAAGAAGCAGTTATATGAAATTAATATTGTGTTAAAATTTCAGCTGAATTAATTTGTTTTCTTTTTTAATTATATTCCTTAAATCTAATGTTTAGTTTTTGCTTAGTTTTTTCGAAACCCATATCTATGAAGAATTAACAATAACCTAAAATGATAACAACTGCAATAAGTTCCAATAATCAGAGTGAAATTAGCTTCATCAACTACAGTACTTTCTTCTCAGATTGTACAGATCATTAACTCTTACTTTTAATGTCCCAGGGCTTCACAGTCCTGCTGGAGCAAGGCACTAGACAGTGCCCTGTGCCAGCCAGGAGTCCTAGGTTCCTGGGACAAGAGCTCTGTTTGCGTGGGAAGCAGTGATCTCCCCCAGCATTTTCTGCGCCAGGCTGGCATCTGGGGCTGTCTACAGGGAGCAGTACTGTCAGCCAAGATTGCACAGTAAGTTATACAGTGTCCAGACTCTGAGGGGGTGAACTGTCTTTGTCATATGAACTCTCTGAACAATCATGGGCTCCATATTCTAAGTGCTTCTTCCAGTTCAGGGTCAGGATGGAGCACAGTTTGGCCACAAGGTAGGGTACACTGAGGATGGGATGCCAGTCTACCATAGCCCAGACAAACACACACACACACAATCACACCAGGGCCAATATTCCTAGAAGCCAGTTTAAGCTAAAAGGGATGTGTTTGGACTGTGGGAGGAAACCAGTGCACCCCGAGTAAACCCAAGCGAACACAGGGAGAACATATGAACTCCACACAGATAGTACCAAGTCCAGAAATGAACCCTCGGCTCCAGGGCTGCGAGGCACCAATACTAACCACTGCACCACCATGCTGTCCAGCTCCATACTAATCCTAGAAAAATGACTATATGACAATAGGTGCAGAATATTGCCTGCCTTGGTATTTGACTTTTAGTTTTTCAGTTTACTATGTCAATATCATTAAAAGCAGAAGGAAGAAATATGGTTTGTATAAAAACAGCAGCTCTGTTTTGCTATTTCATGCTCCTAAAATAGCTGTCCATCCTTGGTGTTCTTCTCCAGGTATATCCTGACCTCAGACATCAGCCGGCAAACGCACTGCTGCATTCTCTCAGCTCGGCTCTTCAAGGTAGGCCTGGTGACATGTTACTGTCTGCTGCAGAAAGCTTAATAAAGTGACAAACGAACATACTAGAAAAGCATTTCTTCTCACAATGCAATTTATTGCATGAAAGGAAGAAAATAAATATCTGAATTAGAATAATCTATTTTTATAAAATAAATCCAATTAGAAATATCTCAACCATTTTTTTAGTAATGTTTATTGCCATGTGCTTGTCAACATATTCATTTTGCTACTACAACAAATTAATTCATTTAGCTACTAATACATTTCTTTTTATGGATTATAAATTAGTGATGTTCCATATCTGACCCTGGCTCTTCCTACAGAGGACTTGGCAACAGCTCAAAATATCTCACTCTTAATTTACCTATTGTTTTGATTCTTCTCCTGACAAACATAAGAGAAGAAAACTATACACAGTGAATGTAACTGTCCCCTGCTGTTACAGTTACGTTTTCTGGGTATGTTTATTGTCCTGAAACATTGAACAGTAAGGATTGCAGTAGTAAGGATTGTTATTGATATAGATTTTGTTAAATGTATGATTCATGATTTTGTCTTCATATGATTGGCATATGTCCAAGTGATAAAGTCATTAATATGATTGTGCCATAATTGCAAATACAGTTTCAATGGTCTCCATCCATTCATATTCACCCAGAAACAGCAGGGGGCAGTTACATTTGCAGACACTGATTTATAAATGGCCTTTTTTAACCTCTTTCCCTTTACCTGTGTCCTGTTCTGCAGGCTCTCCTCCGGGGTTCCTTGCCTCACCCCCTGTCAGACTGGGAATATGCCTCCTATGGTCTAGGCAGGACATGGGACTGTCCAGAGCTCATCCCTGGGGTGGAGCTGTTCACTGAGCCATTCAGAGCCCAGGTCAACAGCACGGTCTCCAGCTTAGCATTTCTGTGTCACCGCCTGCACAGTGCTGGACATTGCCTTATGGTACAGTGACCCAAGCCTCGCCTGAGCACTCAGTATATGCATGCCAACACACACTCCTTGCTATCCACTGAAGCCAGGAGAAGAGCAGGACAACTAATTATACCGGATTACAATATTGATTCTAGATAGCCAAACACACTGCCCTTTGCCTGCAGCGTTCTACTGTATAAGATAATAGAAGTAGTCTCCGAAGACATTTGGGGTAGATGTTGATGATGCATTCTGATTAGTACATCAAAGTGTAGAGTGCTGTGTTATTGTGCAACTCGGTATGATATGGAAAGTCAAAATTGAAAGGATTGTGGAGTGGGTGTCTACATCAAAATGCGACAACAGAACAGATGGAGATTAATTTCTTGCTGAAAAGTCATAAGAAATGGCAGAGCATAACAGTGTTCAAGCTTTCTTCAAATGTGTTTGCTGTATACTGTACCCTTCTACAACCTCATAAATATTGAGCTCCAAATCTTATAGCTTCAACTTACAGTAATGCAAACTATCAGCCATCCCAGCATGATTTGCCTTCCCAGCATGCTGTTTTTTCACGATTTTTAAATGGATATCTTCCTTATTTTCTGAGGTTCCTGGTAATGGGCCTAGTTATCACACTTCACTGCTGTATAATAAGAACACTTGAAATATCTTAGAATACAATGTCAGTTAAAATACAGTGCTGGTTGGATAAACAGTTGACAGAAATACACCTAGTGCTGTAAAAACCAAAGAAAAATGTCAGAGTGCTACTCTCTCATTTGAAAACCTAATTGCCCATCATTCAGGTCTTTTTGTTTCAGTTGTCGAGTGGTATTGACCCAGCTAGTCATGTTGCTGTGTGTTGGTATTGCAGGTCCTGCCACTGCTCTCTCTCTACCTGTATTTTGTCAATACACTGTGCCGAGACAAAAGACGCACCATTGAGGGACGGATACTGAAGGTCAGGTTTCATGTGGTTACATTCTGCCTTGAGCTCAGATTCTTCCTCTGTGTTATCGTTTGTGTCTGCCTAATGAGCCAATGAACTGACTAAAAATGGCATCAGAAAATGGTACTGTGTGATAACCATGTTTTGCAGCGGTATTTAATAGCAACATGTTACTGTACAACTATGTGATAAAAGAGCATAACAACGATGCATATTGTGACACAGTTTTGTTAAACTGCTGAGTGAGTTGTGTGTTCTGCTGTGTGTGTGTAATCAGTGTGTGAGTTACCCTACAGTATTACTGTATGTTCTGTATCTGCAGGTTCAGGTTCTGACAGATCTGGGTCTCTTCAGCGATGCTGTGCGTGAGCTGGGGAGTCTGCTTCAGGGGGAGAGGATTCCGCAACCACAAGGCAGCTATTACCCCTCTGACAAACGCCTGGTAATGTCCCCGCTGCACAGTGATCTCTCTGAAACCGAAATTTCTCTGAAAAAAGAAATATGAAATCTAGTGGTAGCAATATTACCGTGAACCATTTTTAGAGTAAATCTCATCTTTATCTCATTTTTTTTAATGCTCCTGAAATTAAAAAGAATGAAGAAAAGGGTTCTGAAGTCTCAGTCCACTCCAATTGAGGCCATTTAGTGCTAGAGTATATCTTTTTCTGGATAGCACTGTGAAATAGTAGTTAGGATTCTAAACTCATTACTGGAAGGTATATTACAGTATGTTGCACCCTTGACCACAGTCCTTTATCTAAATTGTGACATTAGATTTACCTAATTGTTTAAATGGGTGCAAATATAAGTTGCTTTGGGTAAAAGTGTAAGCCGAATAAAACCTTTGTAAACCGAATGAATCAAAAACCTTTTCACATTTACCCCTTCTATTGCGAACAATACCAAAGAAATAAACATATATTTTGCACCATATTCTTATGCTCAAAAAACTTGCTATAAGGAATTTATAACACTGTTCTTCAGTTACATCCATTTATATATGTATTTGACTTACAGATAAAGAAGAAGTTTGACACCAGCAAAACCCTACTAGACTCTGCTAATTTGCAGGTAACTGTATTATTCACCTTATAATTGCTGGTTTTATTTAGATGCCAACATTCTTTTTCTCTGTTTATGTTCTGTGTAGATTATTTGATTACATGATATATAGAATATAGAGACCAACAAATTTCACTGCTGTATAGCAACACCAGCATTGACATTAAAACCTCTGTCCAAGAGCGCTGTTTGATCTTTTTGAGATGCCTGCTAGGTTTATGCTATACTGTTTGAGAAGTGGTGGAATAATCTCTTTTTTGTGGTGACTGAATGTCAGCAATGAAGTGGTGGCGTTCTGCCAGCTCATCTCTGTCCCCGTGCTGTGTATCTGTATGTCTAACTCTGTACCTTTCTGTGATGCCCAGACTCTAGAGGATTTGGTGAACAAATCTCTTAGCTCAGAAGTGGCTGCTCTGTTTGGCTCCCAGCTGGTGATGAGACTGACCCTGGCTAAGACCAAGCTTATTGTTGCTCTGTGTGACACCATCAACAGTTTCCCAGAGTTTCAAGGTCAAGGTATTCCATTGCGCCACATGATCACAACATTAAACTGAAAGAACAGCTGTAGGCAGTTCAACAATGACAAAATGAAAATAAATATGAGTAGTAAGGCATTACTAAGTATGTTGAAAGCAAATGCATCTGTCTTAAGAGAATTTCAGAGAAGAAAGATTTAAAAATCTGGGGCAACACTGCAACAAATAAATTAGGATCTTTTAGTCATGGGGGGATACAGTCCCTTGCAAACAGATGCTTCCTATGCAGCCACACTTTGTGACATTACAAAACGGTAAGATAACTTACAGTAAATGTCAGCAAATGCTGAAGAGAAAAGGCTGAAATATGTTCATTGCATAATTATTCAGACCCATGATCTCAGTGTTTGGTGGAAACATCTTTGGCAGTTACAAACTGCAAGTCTCTTTAAGACTACAATCCCTGAACATCAGATTGGTGCAACTTCTGCCATTTTTTCTTGACTGATTTTTTCAAGATCTCTCAAATTACCTGGAGTCATTATGGACATCAGTTTTCACATATTCTTAATAGGATACAAGTCAGGACTTGGAAAGGGCCACTTTCGTAGTCTTAATCAATAAACTATAACATAATGCTGCCTCCACTGTGACTAGCAGTAAAGATGGTGGTGCCCAAGTAATGCACTCTTTTAGGTTTGTATCAGATGTAATGCTTTACACCAGAACGTTACAATTTTGTCTCATCTGACCATTTATTACCACGTTTGCAGTATCTGTTTGTTGCAGACTCCATTAAGAGGTTTTTTTTTCTTAGTTCCCTACAAGTCCCCTTTGGAGAGTGACATGGAAATATTGTTGTATCTGAGATACTAAAATTTGTAACTTTCAAAGTCACTGGTAGCCTCATGGTGGCGTCCCAAACCAGGTTTCTCCTTGCCTGGGTTCTCAGTTTGATCTAGAAGAGATCAGAATAAGGCAGTATCTAGAATAAGGCAGTTCCACACCTGATTAATTGACTTCACCGTGCAAAGACATTAAGGATTTATATACCCTTCTCCTGATCTTTGCCTTTATACAACTTGATCCCAACATGGTTTTGAAAGCTCTTTAGTTTTCATGGTTAAATCCTTTCTTACAATTCACTGCCTGACTAAGGAACTATACTGAGAAATGTGGTTTTATTCTGAAAATCATGTGAACCACTGTTATTGCCCACAGACAGAGGTCAACTAAATATGTGGCTCATTGAAGTAATTTTGCATACTTAATTTAATTTAGATGTGTACAGCAAATTATTAGTGATGCAATCTTGACTTTTCCCATTTTTTTCATATTATTTACCTGTTTAGTTTTTTTTTTTGTTTTTGGCTTTGAATGTGCGGAAAAGCAAGCACTAAAGCAACTAAAGCTAAAAACTGCTTAAGGGTCTGAATACCTTTGCAAGGTACTATATATGGAAAGAGAGTGGTTATAGTTTGAAGGAAGGAAATGAAATGTAATCCTTTATTTAATCAGATAAGTCAATTGAGAACATATTCTCTATTAGAGTCTATAATGATCTTCCTCAAGAAAACATATTCTGGAAGGGGATATTTAAAAAACAAAAAAAAATTGCATTACATTCTAGATAAAAAATAGTAGGTAAATAAATGAAAGTGACCAAGGGAGAGAGTGGAACACCAAAAATATATTTACATTTAAAATTTGGAAGTCAAAGGCTATTCATTTCTTAGCCAGCCATCAATGTGCTGCTGAGTTTAATTTCACATTCATAGCTGTGCTTCAGTGGGTGGAAAATTCCAGTCATAGACTATAATAATTAGATGAAGTTTAACTCCAATGAAGTGTGTGTCTTCGTCTCTCCAGACTCAGAGCAGAAATTTGGAGCTGAGACTCATACGCCCAGCACCCCGGTTGTCCCCAAGTCACCCTGCTCTGAGCGGGAAGAGACACGGAGCTGTAGCTCCTCCAGGAGAGCCAGAGATCCGCACAGCCTGCAGCTGGACACACAACGGGAGAAACTCACCCCTGCCAGGCTGAAGGTTGTTCAAACACTGCGAACGTCCACAGCCTCCTAACAGACCCATCGATACACATACTGTACTTACAAGTGAACTTAGACCTGCTAACATCTCAGAGGTGGACAAACCAAGAAACACAAGAGCAAGATATGCAAAAGCTTCCATAATTGTCTGAGAAATGCCAACTCTAACTTATAGACTTGTGTTTTGCAAGAATCACAGGTATTGTGAAATGTAATCTTACCTTACCTTAATCTCCAAGCAAGCAAGAGTGCAATCCACTGAAATACAGGACATTTATATTCACTATTAACATGCGCACAAAGTGTTGCCGTGTGCCCAGGCTATCATTTAATGTAGAATATGTATTGCGCAGGGTGTGTTGCTTGGGGAGGCTACACGCACCCTGAACTCCCTGCTGGAGGCCCTGCTGAACCTAGGGAGTGTGGCTGAGGAGCTGGAGGTGGCAGTGGAGGCGAAGCTGCTGCTTTCTGCCATTGCTCTGCAGCAAGGCCAAGCTGGTGTCAGGTATAGCAAAGCTGTCCTGTGTGTGCCAGCTGTTATCAAGCTGCTGCCTGCATGGTTTTATGTTACATGAGCGTTCTGTGCTACGCTGAGTATGCCGTGCTGTGCAGCGTCTGTATACTGACTCTTTGGAATCTATTGTCCTGCAGTGCTAGTCAGGCTGTGTCTGCTCTACAACTACTCCAAGAGTCCCCCCTGTTTAAGGAAAGGACCCCACCGCCCCACAGGCTCATCTCCTCCGCTCTCAAACTCCCAGGACAAAAGAAGGAGCAGGTATACCCATTGCATCACTTTGTTCAGTTCTAAACATCAGCTTTTATGAAAAGTTATTATCATGGTAGTTGGTTGCAAAGGTGTCTCTGTTATATTATTCTGGATACTGAGATGGATCACACAGCAATGGAAAATACTGCCCAGTAAGAAGAATATTTTTAAAGCAAGAAGATTGTTGTTTAATAAAAGAACAGAGATCTAAATCAGAAATACAGTTATACCACCACCTTAAGACACAGCCTTAGAGCTTTTTGATTGCACTTGACGTTTTGAACAGTATATCCACTTGACACTACAAGTCTTCGCTTTTGAATGCAGAACATTGACCACTGTAGATGTTTGAAGTCCCTGAGAAAAGCTGAAGGATCATCCAGACATGCTTGAGTGTTATAAACATTAGTAAGAATTATCAGCAGCATAAATAATAGTTCTTAGTAATGGTGTCAGAATTATGCCTGAGTATGATAGTTTGGCATAGAGTGATCTCAATGTTCCCACATGGGAATTACAGACAGAATAATTTTAATTGTGTCACCATACACATACTGTGTAAAGCCCCAAAACCTTGAGATAACAAGAGTCAGTATATACTGTACAGTAAAGTATCCACAAATCTGCAGGTTTGCTCTGGAACTGACCTGGTACTTTGTATCCATTCTCTCTCTGGAGTTCCAGGCTGGTTCTACAAGCGTGAGTGAGGTGGAGGAAGAGGACGGGCTGGAGGAAGATGCAGTCTCTCTCACCAGTGAGGTGCCGCCCCACAGTGCAGAGGCCCGTGAGAGGCTGGGTGCACCTCTGTGGCTCCGGTGCCGCCTGGGTGCAGCAAGGGCATTTGCCTCTCATATTCCCGGAATGGCCATTCGCCCAGGTATATTGCTGTGGTCAGCCTCCATGGTTTGTTTTTTCTTTTGTAATGCCTGTTCCCTCCCTGTGTGCCTGCGTTTGCACCAATGTGAAATCCTATAATTGTTATTTGTTACTTTTTGTTAATCTGATTACCATACGTCTGGTCTGAACTGGAAGAATTTTGAAACACCAAGAGGGACATGGTTCTAAAACATTTACTCTTCGGCCTGCTAAGAAAAGAATGTAAATTCTTATAAAATCATATCAGTGCTTCTGATTTACATTGTGAGGTGGACTTAGTGAACATTTTGTAGAGCATTATACACCATCTTCTGTGTTTTTGGGTGCAGAGAGCAGTGAGGATGGGGCCAGGCTGCTGAAAGAGGGGCTAAAAGAGGCACAGGCCTGGGGAGATCCTGAAACACAGGCTCAGCTTCTTCTACTGAAAGCTCTGCTAGAGGCGCACAAGGGGATGAACAGAGAGGAGATCACACCGCTGTTTCAGGTCAGACATAACTCCTCTGCAGACAAACACAATCATACTGCTACCCTCTCACATTAAATCCTGTTTAAAAGTGCTCTCAAGATTTTTGGTTTAATTCATTGGGTTTATTAATTCAATTTAAAGGGCATTTTATTGGCATGACTAACACATTATGGTAAAGCTAAAGCCATATCAATTGGCTACATCTCACTGTGAAGTATTGTGTTGCACTGAGAACTGTTACATCAATGTAAATTGTTAATCCTGTTGTGCATTTCAGGAAGCAGTAAGTCTGCTGTCTGACAGGAGATGGCTCTCCCCTCTCTCAGCCCTTGTTTTGGCTAAAGCTACACTGCACCTCAGTGATCTGAAGGGCACAGGGACTCACAGCCTATACTCCCTCACTCAGAGACTACTGCAGCAACAGGTGCCTCTTTCAGTTTATCACTCTCACGGAATTCCATTCCACTGCATTGTATTCTCTTTGTATTGCAGGGAAATAGTGGTTATGAACCCCAAACCAGGGGTTCAAGTCAGGGGTAGAATGCTGAGCAAGATGCATTGTTCAAAAAGTTGTTAAGAATAGAGCTAAATTAAACCAGAATTAAGTTGCCCTTTAGTTTATGATCCCCCATAATTCAGCTGGTGAAGAGAATGACTTCTCTACCTGATCTGCTGTGTGGTAGGGGTGCTTGTACATAATGAGCATGGTGTCGCTGAGTGCTGCTCTTTCATGGTGGATGAGGTGGATTCCCTCCCCATCCTGTACGTAAAGCACTCTGGTATCCTTGAGAATGAAATCACACTACAGATGTATATGATTTATTATGATTATTTTGTTATAACCTTTTATTAATTTATTCAAATTATACCAAAAGGGTGTTGGTAACTATAAGTTCATATCACACCGTCAGTGTCCATAACTGTTTTTCTTCTCAGCTCTCCGCATTGGGGGAGTCAGTAGAACTTGCAGAGGGAGGTGTAGTGCTCTTCCACCAATCATCAGGTCCAAAGAACACGTATCTCCCACATGGTCCTGTGCTGGCCAAGGTGACTCTCCGGCTGGGTAAGATACCAACATTGCCAACACAAAGCTTCTTTCAATGCGTGCTCCTTTCGCACTTGCAATATCCACCTGGGTCACGGCCTGCTTATTTTCAATCCGGTTTAGCATGTTTGTTAATGTGAAAGCATCGCATCTAAAATGACAGCTCTGGTCATTTTACTGTTGGAAAGCATTTTTACTGCACTTTTAAGTTATTTATCAGCATTGGACTTAATGAAAATTATACAACTGTGGAAGCTGTTTTTAGATCCTATTTTAAAGGCTTATCATATGATGGCACACGTGAAACTGACAGATCTGTGTTGCCTTTTTTTGTTGGCAATTTTGTGCAAAACAACATGCGTTGAAGCTGATTTTCAACAGATAGGTTGAACTACAGTAGGTTGAACTACAGTAGGTACTACAGTAGGTAGACAGTGTCCCACTGCAGGAGGTGTGTTGAGGTAGGAAAACCACTGCTATTGTCAGCAATTGGGCAGACATTGTGGCACAGATGTGTTTATATGTTCTTAGGATTTGTACATAGATGAAAAGTATGCTTGCTGACATTCAAGATGTTGAAGATCTGCCTGGGTTATCAGTGGGTTGAACTGATGATCTTGTCCCACAGATTCGCAGTGCGTAATATGAATTGTTGTATGATGATTATCCCTCTCAGAATAGTAATGTTCATGTTCTACACTGGTATTCTTTAGGTCATGTTTTGGCACAGCAGGCAGCACACCATCCTGGCACAGACAGCGGGCAGTGGGTGGTGGCTAAGCAGGTCCTAGAATCGGCCCTGCAGCTCTGCCAGGTATCAGCCAGCAGAGACCGGGAGCTAGAGGCCGACATCCTGTACTACAAAGGTGAGTGAGCTTGGGACAGCAGTTCATAGAGTGTTCAAGAGAAAAAAACATGACAGAAACACCTCGTTTCCTTTACAGTAATCCCACATTATACAAACTTATTTCATTCCAAAAAAAGATCAGCTCAAAAGGTGAAAATTCATATAATGGAATTAAATTCCCATTACTTCCTATTTATAATCTCTGATTCTTTCCAGAAATAAAAAATGTTCCTTCAAACATTCAGACTTCACCTTAATTTAACACAAAACAGGACCGGAATGAAAACAGTAACATTCCTGGTTAATTATCTGAGTAACATGCTTACAGTCAAAAGCTGATGCATAAACAATAAGTAGTAAAATAATAACACTAGCTCATTTACAGTGCAATGCAGTAATTACATCATTACAGTCATTAGCAAATGCATAAACATTACAGTAGGGACTATCCTGTACTTTATGCACTTAATACACAGGTTAATACATAAATTGTATTATTAAAAGTTTAATATGATATAAATAAAAAGTAAATTCCTCATCCGAGATGATGCGAGAAAAGAAGAATCTCTGTAATGCTTTAGGAGAGCCCAGATCTTCAGAGACAAAATCTGCTTGTTAGATGAAAAAAAACAGGTAGGAAGTACTGTCTTGTTTAAATGAAAATTGGTATAGTGAGGGATTACTTATGTAATATTGTGTACATTACCAGTATAGAATAAAAAGTAATGCATTGTAAATTAAATAAAACAACGCAAGATAAATTATGAATACAAAACATTAAGTACAGGATTTTAACATACCTAAGTAGCAAGCTTAGAACTAAAAAAAAAGATGCTTAAGATCTGATCTTCTTTAATAGGTGTCAGGAATTCGTATTTTAGTGGAGACAACAGTGGATGGATTACTATCAGGATTCATTATTAAAGTATATCAGTGTACAATTAACATGAAACGGAGAGAGGACTGTGAGATTAAATGTGTTTAATATGGAAAGATTTCAGTGGAGTAAATGATCATATACAGTATCTGATTATGAGGTTTTAATTATGTAATTATCTAAAATGAGGTTTGCTCATTTCAGTGTTTCTAGAATATTTTTGTTTCTGCCAATTTTAACATAAGCTAATAGTTTTGAGTAGTCATACTGGTAGAAAAGGAGGTTACCATTAACCTCTTTATATTAAATGTCACATTTTTTATGATATGTTGTACAGAATACGAAGATGAAGATAGTCTGAAGATAGCGTGTTTGTCTAAAATGAAACATTTCCAGAGAACAGTATCATAAGAAATGGAAGATATAGATCCCTTTGATTATGTTATAATAGTGTGCATTACAGTCATCCTTTTACTTTGCATAGTAGAATTCAAGTCTGTTTGTTACAAAGATGCCAATTTGCTAGGAACTGGCCTAATAAAGGTATTAAATTAATAAGCTTTTGAAAACCTAAGGATCTCCACCTAAACATTTCCTTTAGAAACTCCTAAAGGACTACCAATGTGCTTCCAGGTGTGGTGGAGCGCTGGCTGGTCTCCCTCAGCGAGTGCAAACCGCAGACTGCTGTGGACACATTCCTAGAGGCCATCACTGTCAGCAGATCGCACAATCACAACCTGCCGTGAGTCTCCTTTCTGTGGCTGTCCGTGCATGCGCTGCAGCACACAGAGAGCCTGTGTGACTATGTGCCTTTGTGCTGCTTGGATCATACTCTTATTACAGTAGATGTGTTCATACTATCTCTGTGTCACTTTGTTGTTGAATGCCTGTGTATTTCTCAGGCTTGTACACAGGTGCTATTTGGAGATGGCCGTGCTGTACTTGCAACAGTGGGCCCAGATCTCTCTGAGCAGCCAGGGCAAGGAGAACTCGGGGGACACAGCCCCAGTATCCTCTGCAGCCACCCCGGGCCCCCCCACCAAGGGCAGAGAGGGCAAGCAAAAGGTACAGCCCCACTTCTTCTCCACAGATCTACAGCTTCTCTCTTTGTGAAAGACCCAGTCCCATATTCATATTACAGCTTGCCATGGGAAAGATTCAAGAAAAAAGGACTTTCAGACTTGAACATTACAAAATACCTCCATTTAAAACAGTGGTTCTTAACGTGGGCTGCACACCCACCTGGGGTTGAGAGATACCTTTTCTGGGGGTGTGAGACAGGTTTTTTAGAGTGTAAATTGCCAAAAACACAAATTAGGCACAGGCACCTACTGTAAATACCACCATCATCAAACCTTGGTATTTCAAGGTGAACTTAAAGGTAACTTAAAAAGCAGGGTGTAATTTTTCATGTATTCTTCATTTTACCTTGAAAAGAACTTTACTGTATATAATTCTTTAAAAAAGTGTAATTTTACATGTATTCTTAATTGCAAAATTAAAATATTTAATTCCATCTCATTCTATACTAATCTTAGGTACTGTATAAAGAACTGACCGACTTCAATGTTGTATGATACGGGCTTGGAGAACATTTTGAGGACCAAAGGGGTGCAGGCTGCAGAGCACAGGTTAAGAACCAGCGATTTCAAACATGCACATCCTAACTCTAAGATTAACACACAGCTCATCAAGGTTCTTTTTTCCAATAATTGATTTTTTTCCTACCGCTGTGCTGCTTGTTATTTAGGTCAGTGAGTATTTCAATCCCTTTGGTGGTACTCCTCTTTCCTAATGCTTGTTGACTGATGTGCTGGGTTTTCAGCTGTGACTTTCAGCCATTCTGTGCTTGTGACAGTCAGTGCAGTTTGTGTGTCTCGCGCAGCCCCCCAGCTGGAGGCGAGCTCAGACCCCCACAGACAGACCCCTGAGTGTGCAGGATGTGCAGCAGCTCCTGTGCTGGGTGTGTGTGAGGGCAGCTGTTCAGGTCAGTGATCCTGGGGCCTTTAACAAGCTACTTGTTTAATCTTGCCACTGTAACTGTCCACAGGATGACGCAAAGTTAATTTTGTTGTTGTATTTTATTGAAAGCTGTTACTACACCTGTAAAGTGTAAAGTATTATTTGTATAAGTATTAATAATTCTGATGTGGTAGAAATGTGTTTCCCTTTGTAGTTTAAGGCTATACGTTACCATTAAACCCTTTATTAAAAGTCACTTCTTTTATTATGATATGTTGCCCATAATGTGGACAATATGGAAATTTACAAAAATGTAAAAATGTCTAAAGCTAGCATCTCTATCTGGTACTGGTAATTCCAGATTTAAAAAAAATGTTATCAAATCTTGTTGCTTGTTGTTGTTGTTGTTGTTGTTTTTATTAAAACAATATAACAATATTTAAAATATTCAATTTTCACACAAAAGTGATTGTGCTTGATTGATATGGATTGGATTTTGGTTTTTGTGTCCCAAATTAATGATTGTTCCACCTTCAAAATTAAGGACGTTTGTATTTTTAACTTCCCTCCCTACTGGTTTGACTTTCTCCTTTCAGGGGCATATAGTTCTAAATTAATCTGATAATGTCCACTAATCCTTTCGGCCCTGGCATTCTCAGTGAAGGCGTTGCTGTTGAGCATGCTTGTGTGCCTCACAGGTGTCCGAGGCCAGTGCCCGCTGTGCCAAGCTGAGTGGCTCCACCAGCGCCAAGGCTGGCCCCCTGCAGGCCTCCCTGAGAAGCCTGCCCGCCTTTGCTGCCAACGACCTTCTGAGAGGCTTCCCTCCCCCCGCCAGCGGTACGGTCCATCAACCAATCCGTCGTGTTCTTTTCTGTAGCACCCTTCGCAGCAGTTTGCCCCGCAGAGTAATTACAGGATTATACAGAAGCTGGCAGTATTATACAGCAACAGTAGACCGTGCAGACACAGAGGAGAGGAAAACAAAGACTCCCCATGGAAGAGAATAATCCTTGGGGGGTCCCAGGCTGATGGTCCCTCCCCTTTCCCCCCTCCAGGTATTGAAGTATGAAGCTGCAGTGCTGACAGACACACCTCCAAGCTACACCTCACTACCAAGTGTTTACGTGTGACAGTGAGCGTTTTTCTGTCTGTAGAAATACTGTTTCTGTTTTCTGATGCGTTTCTTTCCTTTAGGCGAGACAGAGGAACTTTTGAAGAGCACTATCAGTCCCTTTCCTGAGAAGGAGAGCTGTGGAACAGGGGAGAAAGACACAAAGCTGACCTGGGTCCACCTCACCCGCTATTACACACATCTGCAAAAACTCTACAGCATTGCCAATCGACCAGGTACTGACCTGCTGTCCATCTCGTACAGCAGATGTGACATTGCCCTACAGGTGATCCCAATCATGCAGTACATGAGCTACCAGAATCATCACTTCACATTGATAATCCTGGTGCCTTCATGTTCCTCAACGATGCATTTCGTGTTAAATTATTTTTCCACTGCCTAGATTAGAAGAGAAGGTGTACAAGTAAATTATTGTGTGTCATTCCTACAGGGTAATGCTAGCATGTTTTCTCAAGATCCTTTTAACTCCTAGTAGAAGTATGTAGAAGAGGCGAGATAAGACAGTGCTTAAAATTTCTGATGTGCAAAATTTCTGCTGATTTATGTTATTTTACAAAGTTCTTATCCTCCTCCTATGCCCTATTGCCGTGACTCCTCAGGCCTGGTGTTGATGTGGATTTGTGTCTGTGTGTGTTGCAGCAGTGCCAGGCTGTGCCGACAGCCTGTGGTCCCAGGCTCTAGATGGTGGTCTGGCCCTCAGACTGGCTCAGCTGCACCGCTTCCTCAGCACTCACCTGCCCCCTTACAGAGGGCACTGCTGCCCCCCAGAACCCCCCACGCAGCTGCTGGACCCCAGCAAGCAGGGGGCTACCACACAGGTTAGAGCTCAGTTTACACTGCTCACCCAACCTCTTGTTGCTGATGTGAAGCATTGTCCTGAAAGAAGGGTGTGGTGTTTTACTTCTAGGTTTAAAAACTCAATACAGGCCAATTGGCAGAAAGGCTCTGTGACTTGGACTTCAGTACCAGTTATAAAAATACCAATGTGGCATTTTGTTTTTGCACTTTGACTTCATAATGCATTACACATTACATGTGGAAGAGAGGAATTCAAAGAAAGGAAAGTTTCTATCTCAATGAACTTGTTATTTACCAGAAACTTACAGCAAACAGCTTTGGGGTGTCTGGAATGGAAAAGGCTTTGGGATTATTCTGCATCATTAACTCAGAGAGACTCCAGCTGAACAGATGAGAGGCACATATCAACCAAACTTTCTCATTCCTTGGGGTTACATTACTTGAGAGCTGTTAGAGATGAGGTTAATGTCTGTACGCTTTTCTGTGTAATGACAAAAAACAGGGCCCATTTGTAAATTTTGTAAATTATTTGTAAAAAGGGCCCATTACCATTTAAAATGTTCATTTTAAAAAAGTATCAATTAAGACAATTGAGCTGTTCCACGGCTTGCCAATTCACAGACATGTGCTTTTCTCCTCAGCCCCGGCTAGACAGCTCTGCTGGCCAAGAGTCTGAAATCGGGCTGGGGGGACTGGACTCCTTTGCCTCAGCCTCCACAGACCGAGAACTGTGTGTGCAGTGGTATTGCCCAGCACTGCACACTGGACACACACAGCCTGTGGTAACTGTCTGTCACTATTCACACAAAAAAGTTACTCAGTCTTTTCCCAACGTAATGCTATGCCACCTTACTTGAGTACTGAATAATGACAGTAACAGACGAGACAACAGTAACACATACTGTAGAGCATACATACAAATGGAATTGTAACTGTTTGGTGACATCATTTTAATCAGTGATCATGATTCTCAGGGATATAATAATGAATTTAATGATCTTTGTATCATTGTTCTGAGTTTGGTTTGATTTGTGTGCTGCTGTGCCCCTGGTCTCTAGATCTTACTGGTCTTTGCCTGCAACACCAGGCCCCTCTCTGCAGTCAGGCCCTCAGGTGGTGGCCTGTCCGGCCTACACTGTGGACATCGCTGGATCCCCTTACATAGGTGATAGCCTGCCCTCTCTGTCTGTGGTCACCCCTGTATCCCTTCTTCCGAGTTTCTGAGGACCACTTTCACTGCCCTTCTCTTCGCTCTGTTGAACCCTCTCTCCAACCCCTGCCAGTATCGTTCCAGCAATTTCCATCTTCTGCTGTCCTGTCTCTTCATCTCGGACTCCTCCTCTCGCTTTTTTCAGGCTGCAGGCTGTTCATGCCCAGTTATGCTCCCTGTGTGTGGATGCTGAGCAATCGGCACCTCCTGTGGCCAGTTCCCCCAGCCCTCAAGTGGAGAAGCGTCGTCAGGCAAGGACCCCGGGGACGGGGCAAGCCCTGGACCCTCCGATACAGGTACTGTCCACTGCCTGAGAGGCTGAAGAGCAGACACAGGACGAGTATTACAAAGACAAAGAAATTCAAAATTCACTCACAGAGAGAACATTTAAGAAGGCTGCTGAAATGAGAATGTAGCATGGAATCGCACAGCCATTCGGGATACAGATTCCATGTTTATTATCAGATGAACACTTCCAGTATAAGGGATTGTCTTTCTTGGATGCACCATGTGACCCAAGCCATATGGTATTTGAATTTTCTTACCTTGAAAGCTTACCTTGAATCTGGGATTGGGTTTCTCAAGTGTTTTGATTTCTATGTATATTTGTACACAGTATATGACACAAGCAGCAGTTTAGCATGAGGAATATTAATGCTCCTCTCTTTGGGTCTGCAGGGGCAGGCCAAGCAGTGCTGCGCACAAGTCAAGTCTTTGCTGCTGGATCTCCCAGAAACAGTGGAGCTCACTGAGGTAGGTCTCCTGCTCTGGGCTTCACCATGGTCATCACCTCATAGCTGGAAAATGGGACTTCCATGAAATAAACAGAAACAGAGTGAGATAATGGCCTTTTTCAGTACGCTGCTTCACCTTCAGAGAAGTAAAATATGTTGGAAGTGCACTTAAAAAATAAGTTGCATGATGAAAGGCTGAAAGGCTAAGAATTTCTTGATCTTGACCAAGTCTGTTCTGATTAGCGAAGAAAAAAAAAAGAGTCTGCTCAGGACTGGACAGTGGAGCACTATTATTGTCCCTGATTGCCTCAGTTAAATCTAAGTGCTCATTTTGTTTTAGTATTACTGCAAGTTCAGCATGATCGTAGTAGATTTCCCTGCGTTGCCTTGGGAATTAGGTATTCTGCTCTAAAGTAAACTGAAAAGTAAAAATTTCCATCCTTACTCTGCAGAATGCAGAATTCTTACTTTCAACTGCAGAATTGTAATTGAAATTGTAATTTCATTTGAAATGAATCCTTCATTTAACTACATAAGTCCTTTAAAATCTCTCATTTGTAGTGACTGCCTTGAGTGTATCAATTCATACAGCAAGGTATTTATTGACGAAATCACCTTGCTCAACGGTACAACAATCCCAACATGGATTTGAACTCATGGAGACTGAAGTGTGAAGTTTTAACCACTACTTCATATCCCTGCCTAAAGTTTACAACTCAAGATGAGACATCTGCTTTGTTTTTTTTACATGAGAAATAAAAGTAAAACAACAAACCTTTATAAAGAACTTACTAACCACCCATGGAAAAAATGAGAGTATATTTCAGGTTATTTTAATCTCCGAAAAAATCTTTTAAGCCTTAGAAAAATATTTTAAGAAGGCCTCATTCTGAAGAAAGCAAGAGGCTCAGAGGACTTCCACTTGGTAAAGAGGTGTGCTACATTAAATATCAAGAGAGTCTCCTTCCACTTAGCTCCCTTGCCAAAATGTGTCATTCTCAGGGACATACTGTACAAAACAATGTGTAGCCATGCTGAAAGGAAAAGAAAAAAAAACGTAACGTCCATTCTTTCAGCATGGAATAAACCTTTACCTGTTCCTTTGCAGCCTACTCATGCTGACGAAGCTACCTACTTGAACTTCTTCAACCCCTGTGTAGCTATGACATCTGCCCTAAACCGAAATTTAACTAAATTTGGAACAATCTTGCACTGAGTGTGAGAACGTCCTAACTACACCTATATTCCAGCATGGAGTTTTCAGAAGTCTATCATTCTGTGCTATTTTCATGTACACTTTTTCTTACTACTTGGTTTACTTGCTACTTTGCCTTCTACAATGACTTTTCTGATTGTACGTGCTGTGTAGAAATGTCACCATCACTGTCTCACTGCAGCTGTAGATTTTCCAGCTGAGGCCTCACTATAAATATACCTGCACAATTCTGCCTGGCTTGTATTGCGTGCTGGGCTTCAGTCCTAGTCCTTTTTCAGCACAGTATGTCCTTTACTATCACCAATCTGGGGCTCTGCACTGGATTATTTAGTCATAAAGGAAAGGAAGTGCCAGTTGTTGGTATATAATGTTATTGTGCTCTTGGGTGTAGTGTATTAGCTGTGTGATGTGTAATTGGACTTGATGAAAAAGACTATCCTAAGTGAATTTTCATATACAGAAACACCTGTCTTGCTTTTTAGTCTAATACTGCCTGTTGTTCTGCTCTTTTTGTCTCCATTGAAGGTTCCCTTTGAGCTGAGCAATCAGGCCCTGCGTGATCTGGAGCAGTGCTTTAACCCCGCCAGAGGCTTTGTGCTTCAAGCGGGTAGCGTCTTCGACTGGCTCATGTCCCTGCTGGTCTGAGGCCTACAAAGATATCAACAGTCTGAATGTTTCCCCATGGTGTCCACGTCAGTGTGGCAGAAATAAAATGAATGTGTATCTACAGAGCATCTCAAGTGTTTTTAATGAGTACCTTATCATAACCTCCATTGTCCTATCCCAATATCACAATCTGATTATTACTCAAAAAAAATAGTTTTTAATCCAGCACATCACCCATCAGATCAATGTTGTTTCACCAAGGCTTTTACAGCTAGTAATTGTACAGAAAGCGATGCTGTGGCTTTATTAGTCAAATCTGCATTAATACAACTGCAGTGTCTGCAATATTAATAGACCCCAGGACAGGCATTCCCATTTGAAAGACTGAAACACTGCCCAATAACTCAAGCTGTGAAGCATTGTTTTTTTTATAACAGTATCAAACTATATACTATAGATCACTACATAAAGGCATCTCAAAATCGCACATACTAAGTACAAAATAACAAGGTACTAATAGAAATATAAAATCCAGAAAAAAAATAATTCAAAAATGAAATACTAGGAAAATGAACACAGAGGACTCAGTCTTTACCCAGAGGGAGAATTTTATAATGCAGACTTGATTATGGTATATAGGATATTACACTTTTCCTCATATATACCTATGTATAAAATATAAAGCAGGAGTTATGTAGCCAAGGTTTTGTCAAGACCCAGTCCATTATGGGTTTAAAATCGTGACCAGTGCCGATTTAGGGTATTCTAAAACTATCATCAGGAGAGAGATTTCGTTACTTTCGTTACTTACTTATACTTTCCGTCAATAATCAAGAAAACTGTCACTTGTATTATTTTTTTGAATAGCCATGTCCTTTATACATCATATTAACAAGTAAAAGTGGGGTCACATACTGTATATAATACATTTTCAAAAGGCAATCGGTCCCGAGTCCTGTTAACACAAACAACTGCAGTTCAAACGACTTTACTATAGTGAAGTACGAAGTTACTACAAACGGATTTCAATGGAAAAACAAGTGGGTGTTGGGCGGATCGCTAGTAGTGTGAACGGCCACTGCATTTAAACTTTCCGGTACTTTCTGCAACACAGCGTTACGGTATCCGAGCGCCGGCTCGCATCTGCTGACGTAGACGAGTCTGTGCTTTGCAAGCCGAGAGCCAGAGGCGCTGAGCTCCCACCCGGCCAGTCCTCTCGGGAGCCGCACGGTCGAGTTCGCCTCTTGGCCCCGCCGCGTTGCCGTAGCGGCGGGCGCCGCGGAGCCTGCAGGCGCGGAAATTCCTGCTGGGGGCCGGAAACTTTAGTGGGGCGTTGAACGGAGTGAAGACTGAAGTGGCGAAGAGAGAGAAGGGTGGCGGGGACAACCGTGGAGTAGCGCAAACCCCCCCCCCGCGCCACAAAACCATAGAGGGACTGGACCTGCTGTGCTGCAGGAAAACTGGGGGAGGGAATAAATACCACCTGCTAGTCGAGTGAAGTAGCCAAGGTAAGGGTCCTGGCTCTGGGGTTGTTCGAGTCCGCCGCTAATTATAGGATAATCCTTGTCAAGTATGTACATAAACAGCAGACGTGAAAACCTTAGCGAAAGGCAACGAGTTGCAAGGGGGGCGAATCGTAACTATAATAAAAGCTGACCAGAAACTTCTTATTTATTGTTAGGTTGTCCCAGCAACAGTTGGTATTGATATTGATAAGCCTGCCGTTTTGTTTCAATTAAATATGAGCAGCTGATGATCCGGATTTAGCGGGTCCCGCTTTCATGCTGCGAAGACTACGGCTCGATATTGGCCTAATTGTCTGTATTGCGATTTTCAAATTCATCTGTAAACGTGACGCATCTGTAGATGTTTCCCAGTCTCGCTGTCAGGTAGCCATGCTGGATTTAGCTGCGACTTATTCACGCAACTGTGTATTCATTTGATCTGTGAGTGAACGTATAGGTGAAACCCACATAAAACTTTATTTTCACATTTACATGAATACATGAATTTACATGAATAATACGAGTTTCTGGCCACGTTTAATATGCTTTGTGGTATTTCTTATTTTAAAAGAAATCCGAAGTTTTGCCATGCGGATTTTGAAGTTAATACGCTTACAGAGCTGGAGAAAATGACATTTAGACAAACACCTTGAGGCGGTTTGCAGAAATAAAGCGTGCACTTTCCTATTATATTGTAGACTTCTTGAATTATTTAGGCTGTATGATGTTGCTACTGTACATGTGCACTATTAAGAGCTTACTTTTGAAAATGGTTATTTGCGATGTAGTTTTAGGACAAAAAACGTAAGGAGCTTGAAATGATCTCTTCATTCTTGTGCATTGAGGCAAAGGCACTTATCTAATCCTGGTCACTAACAACATCGGCATGAAAAGAGTTCCTTACACCTCACTGCATAGCTCTTAATATGTCATGTTAGCCTGAATTCTGTCATCGTCCAGTCCTGTGCAAACAGCAGTCACTGACAAGCTTGCTCACTCACTGCATACTAACGAGGATGTAAAGCACGGTACAAAATAATTTGGTGGTGAGGATAGTTTCATGATTGGGTACCTTTGAGCAACACTCACCGACAGAGGAACAGACATAAAATCATGATCCTAATGAAATGGTGGTTCTGTTGCCAACCCCACCTCAGCAGAATCACAGTAATAAGACCAAGTGTGGTCTAAATTATTCTTAGGTAATTGTTTTATGATAATAACAGTAATGATAAGGGGGTTAGGAGAACATTGTTCTTGTAGCCTTTTTCAGCATCCCACAATTACCAGTAGGTCATAGCATTTGTGTATGTATTTTCCTGTTCTTTCAAGAACAAGGTTTCACCAAGGGTTGAAGGGCATAAATATGCCTCTTTAGTGTTGTAAGTATGCTAATACTCCATATTTAGTTCAGGTGGGTAGCTGCGTCAGCATGCGTAGGCTGCAAAGGAACAAGTAATAGGTTTATTCCATGCTGAAAAAAAGAAGAAAGAGAACACAACGTTTCGGCCGTGGAGCCTTCTTCAGGTGTCACACCTGAAGAAGGCTCCACGGCCGAAACGTTGTGTTCTCTTTCTTCTTTTTTTCAGCATGGAATACTCCATATTTATGTATTCAATGTCCGTGCTTGTTTTCAGTCATGAGCAGGATTCCCAGTGGTTACAATTTTATTTGTATTCCTGAGTGCTTTTGCCTTCTGTAGTGCCTCTGTACATGTGTAGTGTGCCCCTCACCGAACTGGGCAATATTTCCTGTTGTTTCCTGGTTAGCCAGCTGGACAAGAGTGGGCAGCTGTAGTCATTGCAGTTCCTAACACACAGCCCATCACCACTTTGAAGGGCATCAGCTGTGCAATGGCATCACATTACAAAACAACTGCAGTTCCTGCGACCTGAACATGGTGGTTCTGTTTTATTTGCAACTACAGTAGGTCTGGTAGAACCTTCTGTATGCACATTATCGCTGGCGTGAGGTGTTGCTTGAAATGTGTTTTAAAATCATTTTTAATGAACCAGTTAGCACTCAAGAGCCATTCCCTCTGCAATAATGGTGTTCCTTTCTAATATTATCATTTCTATACTCAAAACACTCCCAGAAACAACCAAGTAAATGAAATGAAAGCTGTGTTCCACATGGCCAAGTTATAACATGGGTAATTCACTTCTATTTATAACCATCATTGTAAGGAGATGGTCATTTGAGCTTGTGCAACACAGTGCTTTAAATAATGATTGCAGTATTTTTTGAAAAGATGTTTCAGGGCATGTTGACATTGCAAATCCAGCAGCTTTTTTTCTATGTAAAACAATTGTCATTTGACATTCTTTGCAAAACCGAAAGTCCAGACTCTTTTATCCCAATGCTTCAGTCTTTGCCAGTGAACATTTCCTTTTCAATTTCCCTAACTCAGGCATCCGGTAAACTAACTCAGCACTGTGATGGTGTGCCATCTTCTGTGCTCTTCTGCAGTCTTCCCTCTCAGTGCTCAAGTACTTTGCTTGTGATTTGGCAGGTGCATCCATGGATGAGGCCATTCGACTGGTGTCATCCGGAGACGATGTGAAGATCTGGAACTCGAGCTCTATGACAGTAGTCGAGCAGTTCAACCCCCACAGCATCACTCACCCTGTGTCCCGAGTGTGCTGGAGCAGCAACAGTATCCTTAACGCACCGGTCAGCACAATCTGTTCATGCACTGACCAGTTTGGGTGGACATTTCTCTACAGCCGGAAAGTGGGAACAGTGTAACACTGTGCTCTACATCCCTGTGTGTTCAGCCACGAAAGGAGCAGACTGTGCACGTCATGTACAACTGTGTATAAAGCACAGCTCCACTGCACTCTAAAAGAGACGGTGAACTCAAATTGTAACAAGAAAAGCAGTATGAGGTAGGATCTACTATGCTGTCTGAAATATTAACTGAAGCTAAGAGGATAAAAGTTGGTGGTGATTGAAACATTACACATCAGCTTAGTATGAGGGCTTGTTTTATAGTGGTGTGCTTTTTGTAAAATATTTTGTTTAAAGCGTATAGATTTACCCATGCTGTACATCATAGCAAAAAACTTTGGAACAGGAAGAATGAATCTGAATGGAACACAATCCTGACTACACAAATCAGGATGTTGAATAATATCAGTGTTACAGTCTTGAACCACTACAGATCCTGATTCATGTACTGTAGTACAAAGCCTATTTTTGAGAATTTTTTTTTCCTTAAATAAAGTCTTTAGCTATCTTAGAAGCCAGTACTATTTTTATGTGAATGTATCAGTCTAAGGTCTAGAGGTCATGCTTGCCAGTGCAGTGTATTTGCCGAGTTCAGTTTCGCAACGCGTAAGCTTGTGTGTTCAATGGCCTTGACTTCCTCCTCAGATCATTTCTTGGTTAGTGCCAGTGCCAGCGGGGACAAGCTGGTGGTGTCGAGCTGTAAGTCTTCTCCTGTCCCAGTGCTGGAGCTTGCTGAGGAGGTGAGTCTGAGAGTCTGAGAGTCTGAGAGTCTGGGAGGCTGGGAGGCTGGGAGGCTGGGAGGCTGGGAGGCTGGGAGGCTGGGAGGCTGGGAGGCTGGGAGGCTGGGAGGCTGGGAGGCTGGGAGGCGGACACTCCCAGCTTCTGCAAAGCACTGTCTGTCACAAAGATGTTTCATGAGCTAAGCAGCCATGGGTGCAAAGGACTGTGAGGTTCACTTATTTATGCAAAGATGATATATTTTTAATCAGGGTCATGATACCAAAAGGTAACTACAGAAGGTAGCTGATGCATGAAGAACTTGGTGCTGATTAGGTAGAGGACAATATAGGAAAAAAGACCAAAACGGTTAAAAGGAAGAAGGCTAGTTAATGTCATTGTTACTGTCCATCACAGGCTCTGGACTAAATAGAAGAGGAAGGTGAGGTAGTGCATCTTGTCTTCTACAGTATCTCATTGTAGTGAACAATCACTCCCCATAAGAAAAGTTATACTTTTATTCTGTATAAAGTTTTAATCCATTAGAAAATTGTCTGAGTACAGAGCTTTTGCCTTCATCTACTTTCTGTTTTCAATCTGTAACTCTGCATGTCGAATGTGGAGTTTGTTCTATCTCTTTTTTTTGCACTTATTGATATATCTGCTATTTGAAAAATGATATATTGATAGTAAAGGTTTCCCCATCATCCTTAATGCAAACCGTATACTGTAATGGTTTAAACAATTTTACTGTCCTCTATGCAGAAATACTAAAATTGTATTTAAGAAAGTACAAAGAAGAAGCCGTTGTGCTGCTTTGTGTTCACTTTCTGATGGTTCCTTACAAAACTTTGCCTCTGACAAGACTTTGTATGCTTAATGCACACTCTCTGATGAAAGGGGCTTCTGCTCGACTGGTTCAGGCACAATGTAGGAAGTCCTTTCCCTTCCTGATTTCAGAAAAGGCAGACGCGTGTGAGCCTGAACTCCACATCTCAGTTCATGGTGAGTGGTGGCCTGGACTGCACGGTTAACATCTGGGACCTGAAGACCAAGAAGCTGCATCGCTCCCTCAAGGTATGCTGTCTAACGGGAGAGCTGCGTAGCCAGCCTTTAGGACCAATACAGAGAAAAAGTTGTGAGAACCAACAACAGTGTGTTATACGCAGGCGTATATATCTGGTATTATTACTGTGTTCTAAAATCACAGGGTTTTCCACTTCCACATTGGTGCTGTGAGTTCACTGAGCTGTCTCAGTGTTGCGCTTTTCCACCGGTAATGACATCGTTGGTTTTGTGCCACTGTACACTGTATGGAGCCAGTCCTGCAGAATATGCGAATACTGCATAAGCCAAGTGAGGGGAAGGGCTGTGACTTAACATCTGATGCTATCTCATTAGAGTTTCCAACTGAGATCTATTTAAGACAATATGAATGACATAAGAAAAAATGTCAATTTGTGAAGCTTAGGAAATTTAAGTCCACAATTGCGAACTGTCCACTAGAAATAAAAATACACACTTAAATGTTCACATCAAGGGTAGTTATAGATTTAAAAACATGATTTTAAAACACCAGTGCTGCTTTTTTAGCCAACCCATAAGCATAATGCTTGTTATACAATGTGAATGACCTTTGAATTGCATTTTCAGTAATGCGATTTAGCAGTGTCGCATTATGGTAAAACTTGCAACAGATGTATTTTTTTTTATGAAACCTTTGTAATAACTGCCATTTCAGCTCCTTCCATTATGTCCCCATGCATGTTTAACATCTTACTGCAGTCTTAAGCAAAAATGTCTAATAATCCTAAATGAACTGATAATTTTATGCTGAAAACCTACATTTTCTGGATGCCTATATGCCTTATCAGTAATAACACCTTAGTTTTATAGCATATTAAAACTAGATTGCAGATTGTTATGATGATACTTTTTTCACGGTAGCGATGCTGTGTGTTTCTTCTCAGGACCACAAAGAGGAGGTTACTTGTGTGGCCTTCAATGGAAGTGACAGCTACATCGCCTCTGGCTCAACGAGCGGCGAGATCATTCTGCACAGCATCACCACCAACCTCTCCAGCAAGCCCTTCGGACATGGGCCCAACCAGGTGAGCCTTGCAGGATTGTACTTGTCTGGCTTGTGTAACTGTGTAACTAAGAAAGACTTTTGTTTTGCTTCAGTCTGTAGGACAGAGTCTGTCTGAGACTTTACACTATTTTCTAATTTACTCTGCATTACTTCTGTGCCATTTTGTCATTTGATGTTTCTCCCATTTCCCATTAAAATACATGATTGTGAAAGTACATTTGCAGCAGATGATATAAACAGCTGTCACTCTCCGCAGCCCATCCATGACCTGAAGTACTCGTACTTTAAGAAGTCCCTGCTGGGCAGTGTGTCTGACAGTGGCTCTGTGGTCCTGTGGGATGCCAACACCCAGAAAGACCAGCACACCTTTGAGGGGGCGCACAAGGCCCCTGCATCTGGGCTGGCCTTCTCTCCCGCCAACGAACTGCTCTTCGTCACCGTGGGACTAGACAAGAAGATCATCTGCTACGACACCTCCAGCAAGATGTAAGACCTCAAGTGGAGCTGGGCCTGGATCTGCACAGTGCTGCGTAGTATCCGCGGGGGCTGCACTGTGTCAGAATCTACACCCTGCTAGTTTTCTTCTGGAAGATAAGTGCGAACTAGCAGCAGAAGTTTGTGCTCTGCCTACCACCCAAATTCTGTGAACTGAAGTTGACTTTTTTCACTAATGGGTTTTAATTTTCTGGAGAACAAGTACAGTAGTACAGCAGGCAAGACTATATGACCTAAAACTTTTGACATGCCGTACATGAATTGCTGCTAGTAAGTGGTCTCAGTTTTCCAGCAGGCTTGAACTAGAAGAGCTCCCTTGCTGTGTCCCTGCAGTGTCCTGCGCAGCCTGCGAGTGGAGTCCCCTCTCACGGCGATAGACTTCATGCCAGATGGCGCGGTGCTGGCTGTGGGCTCGTCCCAGGGGAAGGTGTACCTCTACGACCTCCGCATGCTGACCTCCGCTGTCAAGACTGTCGCTGCACACAAGACCTCTGTGCATTGTCTCCGCTTCCAGAACACCCCGTCCCATCACAAGGTACGCCTAGACATTCTGGTTTGCGTGGGTTTTTTTTTTTTAACTTTAGCATTACTTAACGGGATGTGCAAGCTGGTGTTCGTTTCAGGTTAGTTACCCGAAGTTGGAGCAGCAGTCGATGTAGCGAACTGAGCCCAGGTGTAGGCTGAATGGGCAAGACCAAAAAAATAATTGGGGGACAAATCCAGTAGCAACGTCAAAAAACGGGTGGGTTCAGTGACCAGGAGATCACGTAGAGCGGAGCACCAAGGGGAAAACCTCAGACGAGCCCGGGAGAAACACAAACAGGGTCCGGGGCCGATGGAAAAACAGTAGGAGGCACAGGGATGATCCTAGAGCGCAGCCGAAACACCAAGACCAAGACGGGGCTCCAAGACTAAGCAGGGGTGTGGTGCGGAAACTGGTCTTGCGGATTGCGAGCAGGTGGCATAGATGTTCTGCCACAGCATGTACCGTCATTTCAGTGGTAGATGAGAAGGTGAAAGTTGCCATGGAAGCATTGGGCATGTGATCTGGTGTGAGCGAGTATCACTCGTATTTTATTTTTCTAAAAACACATGCAGAGTAATTCGTTTCTTTCTCAGCGCTCGGTATCACTTCAGACATTACTAAAAACGGATGCCTAACGAAAGTATGACTTTGATCTTAATGTTGGAGTGGGACAGTTGCCGGAATCTAAGCACACGTGACGCAGGATCTGATGTTACGCCTGGGTTTTTATTTGATTGTAGTCTGGGAGCAAAGCGCTTTCCAGCAAGACTTCCACCGCCCAGTCTGCTCCCAACAAGAGAGCAGCGGTGAAGACCGTGGACAACAACGGCCCCAGCAGCCTGGCCACCTCCCCTGCACCCCCGTCCCACGCTGAGCCGCCCCCCGGGAGCAGGGGAGACCGAGGAGACGGCAAGGCCGAAGGCACAGGTCAGGGGCTCGGGCTTTTCCTTTCATCACGGTTAAAATAGTGTGACTTGGTTGTCAAGATCCCACCCCCCCACCACAAGCAGTCCTGGCTGCCTCAGGTTGTACTGTTTCAAACTAGAGTTGGAAGGGTTGTAGATCTTTTCCTTTGGGTGACCTTAGCTAAATTATACAAACTGCATACATTCTTCTACTTTCTATAAATGAAAATGACTTGTGTTAACATCAGTCGGCTGCACTTTTTTGTCTGTGGTTTCTGAGACACTTCCCACCTTAAGATGAATCAGTGGCTTGAGAAACGCTAACATGGTCACTGATCAGCCTGGGTGTCTCTATGATCAATCAACAGAACAGTTTGCTATTTTTCTTTGTAATTGGAGATATCATCCGCCATATTTCAACTAAACTGTACTTCCTGTGGGGTGCTGGAGAAGTATTGACTTTACTCCAGTCAGCGTTGTGGTACTGTTTATGATAGTGACATATGGCAAAGCTGTAGCATTTAGTATTGGTAATATTTCGTCAAAGCTGTCCATGTTCCTGGTTAGTAATGCCAGCACAAAGTTTAACTGGAGTTAGGTACATTCATTGCAAATATTATCTGTGATTTATTGTAAGAGAACTTTCTTGTTCAGTATAGTTTCTTGTTTATATTATTATTTTTTTCTGTCCTAGCAATATGCTAGTTTTTAAAAAAATAGTTCTGGAACATTTATCTTCTAATGATTCGCATACGCCTGAAGCTTGCTTACTTCTTTTAACGATAGAAGCATTGCGTGTGTAAAGGGCATGAATTTAATTGACAGTGACAAAACTCTGCTAGGATGCCACCAATATGAAAAAAGATGATTAACTATCAAAACGAAATGTGTCGGGTACTGTATTTAATTATCAGTGAAAAATGAACAGAGAACAGTGGTATATGCTGCATTCCAGAAGGAGAAGTCCGAAACCTCGCCGGTAGTGTTTCTGAGCTGTGGAGTGGCCGTTCAGGAGTCTCTGTCCGTGTTCTCACAGGAATCCCACACAGCACTAGCCTGGACGTCTTTCCTTCCAAAGAGACAGAGGCACTGAGAAGCTCAGAGAAGGTCCCCAGCCTCGACAGGTTCAACAGTGTGGGGCGTAACAGCCTGGATATCTTCTCGCCTGTGAGAGACGGTAAACTCCAGTTTATTTGCTGCAAAATGTTGTTTTTTTTGTGCTGCGCATGTACATGTTTATTTATAGACTTCCCTAGGCATTGTGTCAGTTATGCCGGCAGTTGTTATTCACCACCACTCTAAATACATGTTTGGTTGTGGTTATATATTTCTATAGAACAGTTTGTCCAAATTCAGTATGTTACACACATTATTGAACTATGATCGGCCTTGATTCTCACGTTGCAGTAACCATCTTCTGTAATATTATAAACCTAATCCTGTTCTGTCTTCTAATTCAGCATGATGTCATTCCAATGTTTTTCCATACCAATCCAGTAAAGCTCTATTAATAATTAAATATATAAGAACATGTTACAGTGCAGGACTGGCATCCTGTCCGTTGTGTAGCCTGGCTTGCGCTTGTTGCTAGGTTGATAGGCTCCGGTTCCAGCTCCCCTGCAACCCTGTATTGGCTAAAGCAGTTGGAAGATGGAAGGAATGATGGATGTTAAAATGCAAGTGAGGCCATGAAGCTCAGTCCCAAATGCAAATGCCTGGTTTAATGTTATTGGTGTATAGTATATGGAGTGTGGTGTGGGATTTAGTATTGCTGTGATACAGCCCCAGAACCCAGTGTTTCACTCTGGCTGTGGGATCTCTGTGTAGAGTTTCGCCAGGGGATCTGGTGTCTTTTCACCTCCCAGACACATGTCATGTCGGTGCCTTTCCCACTGTGTTCCCTGTGGTTTTGGAATAAGGTGTGGCTCGCTACATCCGCTATGTCAAGAGCATAAGCAGCTTACTGATAATGGATAGTATATTATACTGTATGTATGTACTTACTGGTAATGGATGGTTTATAATAAATAAAAAAACAATCTTCATATGTTTTCAAAGTTGCAAAATTGAGAAGTGTGATTATTTGTCTGATTTAGAACACTAATCCTACAGAAATTAAATTTTCCATATTTGAGTTTCTGAGCCATTTGTGAATATTGTATTTTTACAGAGTGGGCTTGTAAGGCAGTTTCGGACTACAACAGTTTAGGCCTGTAAGCTCTTGTCTCACTCCTGTGTGTTCTTTTTAGATTACAAAACTCAAAAAGCAAGTGGAGACTACAAGAAGGGAGATGGTATGTACTTACAAATTCGTATGAAATCATATTGCACGTTCAGTCTTGATATTTTATTCAAAACCTGAATGCTTAAATTAAAGACATCTAAGAGTAAGATATTTTACAATAAAGGACAGCAAAAACTAAAATATATTGATTTCATAAGCATTCAGAATCATAAACAAAATGAGAAAATTGTGCTGTACCTCTCCAGGCTAGATTTTACATTTTTACGTTCGATCTCGTATCGGTGTCAATGCTTCAAAATGATTAAAACTCAACGGTTAATTTAATTATTAAGAATTCAAGTCCAATTGAGGAAAGAGCAAGTACTGTAAAGTCAGGTCAGTTAGGTAAGTATGCAGTGATCGGCCTGCCTGCTAAAAGCCTGTGCCCTGGTCGTGTGCCGCAGTGCTGGACTTCCTGTCGCAGTTCTCCAGCACCCTCCCGGCTCGCAGGACGCCTCTCGGGACCCCGGGGGTCCAGGGCTACAGTCCCATGCAGGTGTTTGATGACTCGCCCAGGCCAGTCAGGGAAGAGGAGGAGGAGGAAATGACCGAAAAGCCCAAAGCTGGCAGGCCGGAGCCAGTCCTACACGATACTAAACAAGTAAGACTCCGTGAAATTGATCGTCCGCTCTGCAGTCAAGACGCTCTTTCAAGTGAAGGAATAAAGCTGTGATGTAACTTCTTATGAAAACTATTAACATTCACAGGGAGAGTTTTTTTTTCTTCCGGCATGAAGGCGAATGGCAGCAGCGCGAGCATTTCAGATCTCTTCTGACACCCTGTTCTTTTGAACTGCGATGCAGGCGGACAAGATTGGCAGCCCGGGTTCTGAACTGAGCCCCCAGCATGCCAGGACCTCGGAGCTCAGCCAGAGGAGAGGGAAGGATGTGCAGGCTGAGCTGCTGTATGACACCCCAAAAGGAGCCCCTCCTGCAGCGCCTAGTAAGAAAGAAAGCAAGCCCTGAAATGGATTATGGGATAGGTATCACAGCCCCAACTCTAATATCTCAAGCGTTTCTGGTGAGATCATAGAGTAAGATCACCAGTATGCACTCTTTAGCTAGGTAGTTGTCACAAGAAATCACACACCCACAATGGACGTCTTGTCTGCTTTGGTCCCCTGTTTCTGTGCTTAGCTGGGCGTGATGCCGTCTTGTGTTTACTGTGCGTGTGCTCCTCGTCGCAGCTCCGGCGGCGTCTTCGGCGATCGCCGCGGGACTGGCCTCCTCCCTGTCCGAGAGGATAGCGGAGTCCATCGGCGGAGAGGGGGGCGGGGCGCCGCCCCTCACTGCCATCCAGATCCACTTCATCCGGAACATGATCCAGGAGACGCTGGAGGACTTCAGGTGCCCCAGAGAACGCTCGGGACTCGCGGAAATTGAAAACGACCACAAGCGCTCTGAGCAGCATTCCCTCTCTGCGCCGTGCGCACTGAGCAAGTTGGGGGTCGCTCACACATGAAAGTCGATGCTCGGAGCAATTTAAGGCTCAAAGCCGGTGTAACGAACATTACAGGAAGGCTCGATGCACTTCTAACTTCCTTTGCTTTCAGAGGCAATGACGTCTGTTTTCCACATCACATCATGCCGTTAACAACTGGCTAGTTTAAATTCATTTGATGCGGTGATGTTTGCTTGGATCCTACTTTTTAGTAGAAGTAGAACGTGGAACTTATTGTATTTATAAACAAATGTCTGAGTAAAAGTAAGGATAAAATAAATCATGAATGTAGAGCTAATTAAAAATCATAGCAGTAATATGCTTACTAGTGTTTTTCATCATTAAGACATTTTTATCGCCAAACCTTTAACAATCGAATGATAATGGAAAATAAAACAAAAACTGACATTACAGCACATTTTATCTACCTACTCTTGGTCATATTTTTATTCATAGCTGAAGACCTAGTAATGTGTTCCTTAGTAAAACTTTAAAATGGGCACCATTATGCATTCCATCTTAAAGGTATATCCAGTGTTTATTATTATAGTTTGATATAATCTGGGATTGTTTGGAAATTAACAGTAAAATACAGTCTTTGAAGGAGGTAGAAGGTTTTGGTCATAGTTCTTAACTTTTATATTCCTTTTTGTTTTCTCCAGAGAGGCATGTCACAGAGACATTGTCAATCTGCAGGTTGAGATGATAAGGCAGTTCTACATCCAACTGGTAAGTGAATCAAGTTAATATAATGTTATTTATATAAATTAATTTGTTAAGAGATCCTTCCATCCAAGCTGTTATACAATGTAAAAGTAGTGTGATGTCGTTTTGAAATTATTATAAATAAAGTGTATTATTGATAAAAATATAATAATTATTGCTGTAACTAGCATTTTCAATGATTAATAAGCAACTCTGCCCTGTCTGTACAATTGTATATATTCTGAGACTATTTGCATTTTCAGTAAAATCATAGATAAGGTTAAATAGGTGGGTATTGTTGCAAAATATTGCTAGCACTGTTTTCCCATAAAATTTCATTCATGCTGAAGCTCAAGGTACCCTTTTGTTCTGAGGTTAGTTTGCTTACTTGAAAACCTTATTCTGTTCTGGATTGCCAGTGACAGTAAACATTCTGTGCTGCTGTTCTTTCATGAACTTTTTCCCTGGGCTTTTTGCTCGATTTTGCTTGTTTTCTGCCCTGTAGAACGAAATCCATTCCTTGATAGAGAAGTACTCCGTGACGGACTCGTTGGTAGCGGAAATCGAAAGACTGAAGGAGGAGAACAAACGACTACGAACCAACTTCTGAAACCTGGCTCACGCCTTGGGCCTTGAGTCCTGACTGACCGGCAGGGAAGCACAGCAGCCTCTCTGAGTGGCAGAGCAGCTTTCCAAAGCACCCCTCGTCCCTGCACTGGGAGGGGTGCTGAAATATGCAATAGAGGGGACCTGCCCCTTTAGGCTGGTCTGCTCCTTTTCTACAGACTGTCTCCCCTATTACAAAGAAGAAAGAGGACACGGGGGAAAATGCTGGCTTACACCACCAGGGTTTTTATACTAGCAGTGTAATTATTACAGTAAGGTGCTCTGATTTTTAACTTCAATAACAAGTGCCTTTAATATCTGAGGTGTTTAAAAACACTTAAAAAAGGACCGAGTTGAAACATCTGTTGGTTCTCATTAAATGCACAAGTTTCTCTTAAGTGCTTGAGAAATAACTTTTTAAGATGGCTGTGCAAGAGACCCCAGTTCTCTGTATTGTAAGGAGAGCCTAAATTTACTCCCCTCTCTACCTCTCTAGAACTAGAGCTCCTTTCTGTTTTATACTGTACCTCATTCTCATGCATTAGTCAGTCTGCTGATGCCATTAATTAGCCTACAATAATAAGTTACAATCTGAGAAACCTTTTATTGTTCCTGGAGAGTGTACAAGTGACCTCTTTATCCTAACCTAACTGGTGATAGCTATTACTTACAGTAAGTTAGGCCGTCTTTCACTTTGACTGGCATACAGTATAGAACTCAGGATGTGAGCTGCAAACTGTTTTTGACAGTTTTCTTCTAAGCTAGCAAGAACAGAAGTCAACTCTTGGGAGTCTTTTGATTGAGGTGTAATTCTCAACTGAGTATTACACCTTATCTTTCTTGAGTTATGTTTTATTGATCTGGAAGATTTGCTAAGGTAGAGTTCAGCAAGCGTGTGTGAAAACCTTGAAACGTTTGTCATTGATCGTTTGAATTCAAGTTATGCTGATTGGGAGAGATGCTGTGCCAAACCAGCAGTTCTTGTCACCTCCATGATTTATCTAACAGGTGATCTCCATGACGGGCTTTATCTCTAAGCCTGATGGTGAGTGTACTCAAAACAAAATTCTTTAAATATATAAAATGACTAATGCGCTAATGTAAGACCTAAAGCCCTAATGTTTTTTAAAAGGGTTGATTGGAAAATACAACTGCATAAATATCTTCTGGTTTAAAACCGGTACTTAGAAATAAGGTGTACATACTCTGGGCTTCTTCAAGGTTTGTGTGCATTATATCACCTGTTGACCTTAAAACTAAATTTCCAGTTGAGGAATCCACTTTGAGGCTACTCCTATCCAACAAGGCAAAAATACACTTGCCAAAAAAAAGCACAAGCTTTCTTACATAATTTATCGTATCAATGCAAAATGCATTTTTAAACACAGCAATAAAATGTCAGTTTACTAATTAATGTACTGTGTCATGTGATTCTTGTAAATTTCTTAAGTGGGAAGAGGATTTTTACAAGAGGGAAGCCTTTCTCTTTTCTACAGGATACACAGACATACTGTTACCATATTACAGTATGACACTTACAAATCTGCTGCCAACTATTACAGAGACAGAACGATTTAATTGGGACACCAGTCTTCATTTACCAGGGGCTACAGGAGTGAGGACAGAGGTTACCCCCCCTACTGTACTAGCTCAAGTATTCTGCACTGGTTTGAAATGTAGAGATGTGGAGTCTTTTTGGTCATTTTTTATGATAGTAAGAGGCTCAGGAGAACTATCAGCCCAGTTTCTCCTTTCAACTCTTATGATAAAAAGGTAGAACTACACATCACATACAAAGCCATGCAGATGCCTTTATCTGTAGCCGAAACGTATACATATTGCCTAATATTTCAGCACAATCAGTCACAGCAATAGTTTTTGGGGATCAGGACAGAAATAACCAGATTGTGATGAAAGCAATTTAAGGTTTATCTTGTGGGGTGCTTTTGATTTCAAGGTCTTATTTATAAAAGTTTTAAAATAGTCTTAATATACTTATCCATTTGTGGAAGGACAAATTAATACCAGAAAGACTGAAAACACCAGATGAAATACTGTGACAGGAAAAAAAAACTTTATTTTTATAACACAAAACAATTCCAAAATTAACAGAAGTCTTCTAAAATGAAAGCCAAGAACAAAAATAACCTTGCTTTTCTCACCCATTATTTATTTTTTTCTGTATTTTAATAAAACAAAATCCTCCTACAATCAGAAATTTGCAAGCACAGCCAAGACCTCCCTATATTCTTATATTAAACAAAAAATAGATCACATGGCTACAGCACTGGGGAAGAGAGATCTAGGATAGTTCATCCAAAAAAGCTGAAATATCACAAATAACAAAAAGGAAGCAGGCAGCTGTGCTAAGAAGTTCACAGGTCTACTGCTTTCCTCTTGTATACTTTTTTTTCCCTGTTTGGTTTGAATGTTATATCACAGAACAACCCCTTGTCCACTCTGACACCTAGGTCAGTGCAGCTCCCACAACTGCTTCCGTAGAGGAGGTGAAGCCTGTGGATCTGTAACCATATACTGAGTCTTGGTCTCTGTATCTGCAGGAGCCAGGGCAATCCACTTTCTCCTCATCGCCTCTTGTCCTAGGCTGTCCGGGAGACTCATGCCTTTATTTCAGTGGCGGTACAGTAGAGTGCATCAGAGTTCTCCGAAACCAGTTCCTCTGTTTCAGGGAAAAAAAGAAAATGAGAAAAGGCTCAAGAACAAGTGATTTAAGGGAAAAACATGCTCGGAGCCCCTAACAATGGGAGAAGAGGAAGGTGGATGCAATCCAAACATGTAATAGCTGTTGTGCAAAAACTCAAACGTCTGTCAGTTTCAAACTAACCTCCTCGAATTGGCAGAACTAATGATTTTATCAGAAACAGAAATATTCAACTGCCCAGTGTAGGGACCAGTTAATAATCTCTACAAACATGCAATATAATCGGTGTTTGCACAAAAGTTCAATACCAAAGAAATCACTAACTGACCACATGTATGCATTTATGGACATCTCCATTAACCTTGAACTGCCCCAAAGATGAGATGTAGGTGTATCTTTATCTTTAATTGGATTACACTGGAGACACATACTTAATCAAGGGTACAGAACTTTTCACCACACCCACATGTGGCGATTCCAAAGACTAAGCCATGAAATGAAAAATGTTACCAATTCAAGGGGAGTTCCAAAGACACATTCCCTTACCTGGGAGAACACATTTCCATAAGCCATAAGTCTTCCCAACTGCTGTTTGCCAAAGTCTCAGTGTGCCGTCCTCAGACCCACTGGCATACAGTTCACCATCAGGACTGAATCGCACACAGTGGACTGGCCCAAAGTGTCCCTTGTAAGACTCTGAAAGAAATACACAATGGAGGAGCTCAGCTAAAAGGACAAAAGCAGTGTATGAGGAAGAAATGCACGTGTTACTGTTGTGGATTTGACTGTGCTTTAAAGTGCTGTTACTTAACTGTAGAACAAAAGTGCCCTCAAGCTGGAATATTAGACAAGACCCAAATTATTCAAGCACTTAAATCCATATTAACATACCTGATAAATGAAATACGTATTCTGAAACAAAATACAGTTTCATTTGCCAATCCAGAAAATCAACCAATATGCTTGTCCCTACTCCAACAAAGACACTTCACTCTATTTAGCCACATTCCTGTGACAACTGGAACTGAGTTAGCTCCAGTGGTCAGTTAGTGCAGCTGGTCCTCAGGGGACCATGTTACAGTCTCAGGACCGCAGCATCTGCTTCAGCTGCCTAACGAGACAGCAGTAGTGAAAACAAAGGGAATGTGGGATATAATAGCATGTATGTACTCCTAAATTAAAAACAAGCAATGAAAATGTGCAATAGCATTTAGAAGTGTCCACTCCAGTTTGATGTCTGGCAAGTAAGAACTTCATTTTAGGATTATTGTAAAAAATAATGTGATCCCCATGTTCTCTTTTCCCCAAAACGTACTTGGGAAAAAACAATGAAGTGAAATTTGAACGGACAAGACAGACCTCCTGGGCAAGAGTGAGCTTCTGTTTTTATCCAATGCTGAAAACATTATATATAATTTAAAGCTAATCAAAGCTTTTGGTTTCAACAATTCAGTCTGTGAGTGAGCATGAGGCATTTTCTATCTTACCTAATTCTTCCTTAGTATTATAGTCGTATTTGTAAAGCTTGAAATCGTCACCCCCAGCAACAAAGAAGTCCTTCTCAGGATGAAGAGAAGCAGAATTAATTGATGCTGGGGTATCAACCGTCTTAATCAAGTCAAGGCTGGAAAAAGGAAAAGCAAAAAAAAAATACTTTTATCCCCAATATCACAACATTTAGAATTCAATACAAACACCCCCTAGTGCAGATGAGATACCATATGAGAGAATTATAAGATTAATACTGCACAAGAGACACCGGGAACCTCATGGACAACATCTTTACACAGCCTGGGTTTCAATAATAAGAACTCAACTGTAGTTACAACAAAAAATGCTATACATGATGTATGAGAAATGAAGTGTAGAAGGCAATGGTTACTATTTATTTACATTTTAAGGAATTTCTTCATTTCCACAAAGATCACTCAAATACATATCTAAAAAATACTACAGCAATTCATACAACTACATTTCAGCTATAAGGGAGTTTTACCAAACTAAAACCCTGTATTGCAAAAGATGTCTAGGCAGCACAATGTTGTATACAACATGCCCCGTGTAAATTATATAAATTAAAACGGTGAATTCAATTACAATTTCTACAAACTGCATTAGACGTGCATTTCAGTCATGTTCACTTCAAATTCATGACATGAATACCAAAAGATGAACCACTATAAAAGGTTAACTAAACTAGTGAACTAGTTTTATAAGTGCATTAAACAACAAAACTGGACTGATAGAAGAGGTCAGTCTCTTGAAACCCCTTACCTTAGTGCATTGTAAAATGCAATGGTTTTCCCATAAGTGATAACAAGTATCTCTCCCTCTGGAATGTACTCCATGCTGCTGACTGAAATGTCAAAAGACAGGGTCTTCACTACCTCCATGCTATTCCTATCCCACAGGCTGAAAGACAAACAGGGCAAGAAACCTTCACGTTAAATTCAACCATTTAAAAGAGGTGTAAACTATTCTAAGACACCTTTAGCCAAAGTTCCAATCATTTGCTACTACTCATGTAAGATTAATAACCACTGTGAACAGAGCTCACTTACTGTATACTCTCTACTTCAGCTTAAAAGTTTGACCAGCTCTGAGTCTGGAGTGCAGAGAACTAAGCTTCACACCATACAAGATGACTGGTGTTGCTCCATTCCACCAGCTCTCAAACTGGTTAAGTCACAGGTTCAGAGACTGCCAGCTGACCTTCTTCCATCAAAGACTGATTCAGCTCCTTCCAGGAGCCCATTAACTGAAAGATTACTTGAGCAAATGAAACAAAACTGAGTCATTTCATAATTAACAGGAAGGTCGCTTCCAGTCTTAGAGAAGGCCGATGTCTCTAAGAAAATGTATACCATGTTGTATTTGTGCAGCATTTTTCTTTTCAATTGGAAAATACTTTTTAATATTTTTAAAACTCATCTTTTTAGTTTATGCTTTACATATAGGAGGATGGAGAAGCAAGAAAATACTTCACCAATTTGATTAAGGAGGGGGACCTTTTTTTAGTGAGGCCAACATGGTGCAAGCTCAGAGTGGAAATTAACCACGACACCAGGGACACCACCTCTGCTCTTTCTTTGCTTTATCTAAAGAGTACCTTTCTTTATGAAATTAGAAAAAATTACAAGCGTTTTGACTCTGATGCTGCTGTAACTGAGAATCTACAAAGCATGATGTCAAAAAACATTTCATTTCAATATGCTTTTCTTGGCTTGGTTTAAGGACTTCTGTATATGTGATCTTCATATTTCCAGTAATTCAAACTAAAGATATAATATAGGAACAACAAGCTTTTCAAATTAACATACTCAAATGTGTCTTAAGCTGTTGTGAAGAGCTGTTGTTTCCCTAGAAAACAGACACAAATCCTGTCAGCTTTGTTTTTCATAGTTCTCAAATATTATGAGTGGCATAACAAAGATAAACAGCTTCTGCTTTGGAAAACAAGTGCCCATATATTAAAAAGCATTTCAAGAGCCTCTTCAGTTTTTACAGGCCGTTTAGCCCACTTGGTAGTTAGCAGCTGATTGGTCAAATGATTCTATCCAGCCTTTTTCATGAAAGAAACCAGGGTATCGACATCAACAGCATGGCTGGGGAGCTTGTTCCAGACTCCCACAAACCTTCTTGTAAAGAAGGAGCCTCCTGTTCTCCATTTTAACCATTCCAAATAGTTTCCACTTGAGCCATTTGGCTTATGTTTCACTGTTGGTTTTAAAGGAATCTTCTGGGCTGTCTTCGTCAGTGCCATTGGAGATTTTGAATACTTCCAAGTTCCCTCATAGTCTTATCTGTTCAAGACAGTACCTGGAATGTATCTGGTCATTGTTATCTATAATGGTGACCACAATTGTACACAATATTCTAAACAAGGTCTTACTAGTGTATTAAACAATTTAATAATCAGATTTAAAATCCGTTTTTAACTATGTATCCTAGCATTTTGTTTGCCTATTTAATTGCTTCCTCATATTGTCTCTTCAAATATGAACAATGAGTCCACATTAACACCTCAGTCTCTCTCGTAAATAGATCTGTCTATTCTTAGCACTCTATTATTTGAAAAGATGATCCATCAAAGCACTTCCTCTTGTATGTGCTCTGGCAAAGTGGTAATTAATGCAGTTCTTAAGCAGGTCTACCATTTCAGTTTTCCCTGCCGATATTCCTATAGATCCTTACCATTTTAAGTTAAAGTCTCCCATATAAATTACTTATTTTCATACATATTCTGAATTTCATGAGGCAATGTTGAATTATAATCAACATCTGCATTAGGTGGTCTACAGCATACTCATAACACTATACATTTGGAATATTTGGAACATGATTTATTGATTTTCTAAATGAAAGGAAGTTAACCTCTGCAGCGAACAAACTTAAACTTGACATAGCTCTGCAAATTTTAATGCAGTTACTATTTATTTGCTGAATTTAACAGATTGAAAAAAAATAAAACAGTAAATGTGGCATGCGCAAACGTTTGGGCATCCTATCAGTCAGTACTTAGTAACACCCCCTTTGGCAGAAATCACAGCCTCCAAACGTTTCTTGTAGCAAGCTAACAGTCTTTCTATTCTTGCTTTAGGAATGTTTTCCCCACTCTTCCTTGCAGAATGCTTCTAGTTCAGAAATATTCTTAGGCCATCTTGCATGCACTGCATGTTTGAGATCTACCCACAGATTTTCAATAATATTCAAGTCTGGGGACTATGAAGGCCATTCCAACACCTTAACCTTTAGTTTTTTGAAGTAGTTCATAGTTGATTTTGCAGTATGTTTTGGATCATTGTCTTTTTGTAATATTCAACCTCCTTTCAGCTTCAGTTTCTTCACTGACTGGGGGACATGAGCTTCCAGGATTTGTTGATACCTAGTAGAATCCATTCTTCCCTCTACCTGCACAATATTTCCTGTGCCACTGGCTGCCACACAACCCCAAAGCATAATAGATCCATCCCCATGCTTAACAGTTGGGCAAGGTGGTCTTTTCTTCAAATGCTTCTCCTTTTTTTCTCCAAACGTACCTTTGCTGATTGTTGCTAAAGAGTTCAATTTTTACTTCATCAGACCACAGCACCTGGTTCCAATACGCCTCTGACTTATCTAAGTGTTGTGTTGCATACTTCAGACGCTGACTTTTGTGATGAGATGGCAGGTAAGGTTTCCTTCTGATGACTCTTCCATGCAGATCATGTTTGTGCAAGCAATGCTGCACAGTGGACTGGTGGACCACTAAACCTTCCTGCAGGTCCTTTGCAGTGATATGGGGCTTTTGCTTTGCATTCCTGACCAGTTTACGAGCAGTTCCATCTGAGATTTTTCTTGGTTTTGTCTTGACTTCAACAGTTCCCCTTAACTTCTATTTCTTAATGACATTTCGGAGAGCTGAAATTGCAAGCAGGAAGTGTTTTAATATCTTTTTATAACCTTCCACTGCTTTGCAAGAGTCAATTATTTTTATTTTCCGATCCTCGGTCATCTGCTTAGAGGAGCCCATGGCTGTTGAGAGTAAGCACAACACCCTGAGAGGTTCGAAGAGTCAGAGAATTTATTAAGCTCTGGATTTGTCATCACCTGACTTAGATTCAGGCCTAATGAATCAAGTAAGTTCTGAGACCTTATAAAAAAACTAAACTGGTTCAACTGCAAAGGTGCCCAGACATTTGCACATGCCACATTTACTTTTTTTTTCCAACCTGTTAAAGTTAGCAAATAAATAGTAACTGCGTATTAATATTTGCAGAAATATGTCAATTTTAAGTTTGTTTGCCGCAGAGGTTGTGTTAACTTCTTTTTACTAAGAAAATCAACAAAACATGTACATTTGGCCAGGGGTGCCCAAACGTTTGCATAAAACTGTAAATTCAGACACTTGATTTCTCCAATGAGTTTTCTGCATGTTATTCACTGAACAGGTTTTCCCTTTGGTCCCCATGTCATTTCTTCTTGATCTTGTTTTTTCCCCCCTTTCCATTCTCATTTCCAAAACAACTGTTGCCCATCTCTTTTAAACAAGACACTCGAAATGTAACACAAAGACTCCAATGCCAGAACTACTGCAGCAGGGGTTGTGCAGAAGTCAGTGAAGTCTTTTCTCCCCAGCTGCACCACTTGCACAAGAACTGATAAGTTTCACCATCACAACTCCTTTAACTCCAAGAACGTTCCACACACGGTCCGATTCCCAGGTACGCAAGGGAGAGTCTCAGCTTACCGCACTGTTTTGTCATCTGCAGCTGAAAGTATCTGCGTATCATCATTGCACCAAAGAGCCTTTTTAATGGCAGAGGTGTGGCCAGTGATCTCCTGAGGCTCTGTACAGGAAAACAAACCAAGACCCATTGTTATTTTAGACAGAAAGATGAAGACAGAATGATGTACCCAATTATTGTACAGTTATTGAACAGCTTACTGTTTGTTCTCAAACTAATTCTGTTTACTTCAAAGCAATGTATATATATATGCATGCATGTGTGTACAACAAAGCTACAGTGGATGTAATAAATCAAGTTGTTTTGTGTTACAAGTTGTGTTATTAATATACACTTGCTTCAGAATGTTTGTGTGGAAAATGATCTTCACACTTATCACACCAGAAAACTACAGCGTCATCAGTATGACCCTACCACGCGCATCTGCTTAGAGCATGGTAACCAGTATCCCTCACCAGTAAGCACTCACCTGCATCAGGCTTGCTCAAGTCATAAATGCGCAAAACTTTATCCTGCCCCCCGGTTAAAAGGCATGTACTGTCCTGCACATAGAAAAATGTTTAAAAATGTCACAATTAAAACCTATAAAAAACACAGTATAATTTTAGCAGTAACTTTTAGTGAATAAATATTCCTATATTTCTAGCACACAGTTTTAAAATTTAAATATAAGATTATTTACAGTACATTTAGCTTTTTTTAAAAAAAAAAAAGGAGTTAATTGTAACTACGAAGCAATGCATTCCAAGCATTTCAATATAATTGTCCAAGTCTCCATAGGGACTTCTTTTGCCTTTGTTAGGGCAGTTATCTTTTGCCACTACGCACAATTAACTGATCTTTTGCCACTGCATAACTTCTAAATTCTTATTACAACTCTGACTGTGTTTTTACATATATAGTACATTCTTAATCTGTAAGCATTAGAAGATGTCATTTTCACATGAACATACGTTTCAATACATTAAAAAAACTGCACTCTCTCGCCTAAGGCAGGCTGAACTCCTGAGGTTGGGATTGGATGGTCAGGGGTTTCTCTGTTCCTGGTGAGCGGCACAGAGACCCCTGACAGTAAGTTTAATTGTTGTAAACGGCTTGTTGTAAATGTCTTGCTAATGTTACTGGTCTGGCAACGCTGCATTTCGCCGAATTTTTTGTAATGTAATGTTTTTTTTAATGTTTCTTTATTAGCCCTATACAATTTCTTGCATTAGGAATTTGTCTTTTCGCATACCCCAGCTTTTTCTCCATGGGGACACAGACACACAGACAGGGAGAGAAGCTTGGGGACAGAGCGCAGGGTCAGCCATTGTACGGCGCCCCTGGAGCAGTTAGGGTTAAGGGTCTTGCTCAGGGGCCCAACAGAGTAGGATTCCTCTGGCGGCCGTGGGATTTGAACCAGCAACCTTCCAGTCACAGGCGCAGATCCTTAGCCACGGAGCCACCGCTCCGCCCAGCGAGCCCTGTGGCCTCCTGGGCACTGGAGGCTGGGGCAAGTAGGTAAGGGAGGACGTGACGTGACCAATACAGAGGAGTCTGTCCGCAGAGGTCAGGGTTCGAAGCTGTGAGCCAAGACATTACAAACACCCACTTGGCTATTTCCATATTGGACAAAAACCACCAACAGGAAAGTTAAAAAACATGCATATTTTGCTATTATAACAAAAGGGTTCATTAGTGGTCATGTCCTTTACGACCACATAATGTGAGCACTATATGTCCTTTAAACACTACACATGGATGGAAAAATAAGTTTTAATAACATTGCTTGATGTCAGTTTCTGCAGCCCAGCGGTTTTTGAAGAATATTTCATTTCAGAGTGAGATAAGATTTGGCTAATACTCAGAATTTGAATGTCAATGAACTATACAAAGATGTGGATCTGACCATTCCATTCCTTGCTCCTAATCTTGAACCCAATCTTGTATTCATGAGAGAAGCTTCTCCAGTCTTTACAGATAACATAAACTAGCGATAACACAAGCAGAACTACTGCATTAGCTTTAAGAAAGTTAATAAAAGGATAACGTTACCACAGTGACATGGTAAGCGTTTGCTAGAAAATGCACAGCTTTACAGCTGTGTGACTGGCTCTCTCATGAATTTCCAAGTAAAGTAACAAACCTGAGTGAAGTTCACAGACTTGACGATGTGTTTATGGGCTAGAGTGAGGACCTCATCCCCTGTAACAGCATCCCACACTTTGCTATAAGAAAAGAAACAAACCTAAGTCAGCAACACCCTCATCCCTTCCATAACTCAATGTGTCAGTAAGAATGATAACGATTTCCAAAACAGTTTTAATTGTTTACCAATAGCTGTGCGACTAATAGTCTCTTAAGATTGTATACTGAATCCTTCCAGAAAGAAGCAGAAACTTTCATCAAAACAGGTGGCTTTTTCGGTACGTGCAATACAGCATTATACAGATATCTGCAGTGCAGTCAGAGCCCATTCCCATTAAGACAGATCAACCCGCTGGATAGTGTAAATGACTCGGTTTTCCATTTCTCGTGTATATAATAGCAATCGCTCCCTGAAATGATCTCTTCCCCACTTACAAAACACTGAGATAAAATATAAATATTTTTAAGCTTAACAGAAGATCTGTCCTTGCGAGGCACCAGACCAGTGCCCATGTGTCAACTGATCTACCGTCAGGATCTCCATCTACACTAGCCAGTCGCACTGTCGAGCAAACGCTCCATCACTGGACCCCTTCAGCTGATCTGTCAGGGGAACGGACCCTCAACCTCAGATCTACAGCGCGCGGCTCGCGTTTCTCGGGACATCTTCTGAATGCACGAAGATAAACGTTCTGGACGGTGTCTTTGACACGGTGGGAGCGGACCGAGCACCGAGCGCCACCCGGCGAGCAGCGCCTCTGTCCCGCAGCGCAGTCCCCACGGCGGCGGCGAAGCCGTACTCACGCGGTGAAGTCGGCCGCAGCAGTGGCCGCCTTGGTGGCTTCTTTGTTCAAGGTGGCCCCCCAGACAGCACCCTTGTGACCCAGAAACGTTCCAATCCAGTCCCCTGTGTCCCCCTGGCGCAACATAGGTTTGCCATCTGGTGGGAGGAGCACAGAACACACACACACAGTTAGGACCGAGCAAAAGGTCAACGCTTCGAGAGCGTGGGAAAGATTCTGCAGACGGCAAAGTGACACGTTTCGCAGGTCACCAGCCGGCCCAGAAAACAGCCTTCCATGCCTCTGCACGAACCTGAAGAGATTAACGGTCTGATTTTGTGTGATGCTCAAATCCCTTGCCCAGGGGAGGCACTGTCAGCTGTTTCCCAAGAAAGTGTAGGATCCTTCAGTGTGGGATATTTCATTTGGAGATGCAGAGCATTTCAGTCGCAAAAAAAAACAACACAAAAACACACAGCTCACCTTTAATAATAATAATAATAATCTAAATCATCCTTAAACCCATATAGCTCTTTTCTGGACACCCCACTCAAAGCGCTTTACAGGCAATGGGGATCTCCTCCTCCACCACCAGTGTGTAGCTCCACCTGCATGATAGAACTGGAGGCAAAGTGAGCCAGTCTGCTCCCCACACACCAGCTCTCAATGGGGAGGAGAGCAGAGTGATGAAGCCAGTTCAGAGATGGGGGTTATTAGGAGGCCACGACGGGTAAAGGCCAGGGGGAACTTTGGCCAGGACACCAGGGTAACACCTCTGCTCTTTTCAAGAAGCACCCCGGGATTTTTAATGACCACAGAGGATCAGGACCTTAGTTTTAGTCTCATCCAAAGGATGGTGCCTTTTGTTTTTTTACAGTAGAGTCCCCATCACTATACTGGGGTGTGTGTATATATATATATTCTTTTTGGAACAGTACGTCAGCATTGAAGTATTTTTACACATACCCCTACATGTATCTAAATACACGTGCTCCCTTCCCAAGGATAGGGAGTGTTGTTCTTGCATAAATGCCATTTACTTCTTTTGTAAAGCGGTCCATTTATTAATACGACAAGCAGAAATTTTAATCTGTAACTGGATGACACAAACAGCAAATTTGCGAGATAAAGTATGGCCAATGTGTGCTTCCTGTTTAAAATGCGTGCCTGAGGAAACCCAGACCCTTAATAGAAAAGGCAACGCAGAAAGGTGTCCCAGGGCCCCTGGAAAGATGTGTGCCAGTTTACAAGACACAAAAAAGAGAAAGAAACAGGACAGAGCACAAACAATTGTATGTGACATTGTCATAATCATGAAGAGAACAATGGCAGCAGGCAACAACTCACCCAACAAGACAAACTGATCACTGTTTGATGAGGGTGCCGATCATGGCTAAAGGCTAAAGAGAGTGACCTAACTTAGAATCTACTGCACTCTGTGATTGAGCAGAATTCAGTGACTGGAGCACACACAAAAAACACAATAATACACATAAATATAATCCACATCAGACTGCGTCAGCACCTGCTTGATGAAGGGAAAGCAACTTCCATAAACCTCTACTCAAATCACATTCCTTCTCTAAATTACACCCCCTTGCAGGTAGTCTTTTAGTCATGCTGTCTCTCCCGAGATCAAGCACAGTCTAACCAACTCAACTCAACATGAAATAATCCAGGTGCCCTGCTACAGTCCACTGTCACTGCAGGGTTTTTACACTTCGCTGCAATGATGTCACATGGTCATTTTTTCTGTCTCTTCACGTTATTCAGAGGACATTCATTTTGGTCAACAGGTACCACGCTTCAAGTTAATTCATTTCTTATACATTCTTATAAAGCCTTAATGTTATATATGTATATATGGACACAAAAAAACACGTGTTGCATGTTAAGAATCTCTTTTAAGAATGTTCCACCTTCACTTTTTAGATTTTTTAAATTATTTTAGTCTCCGGAGCCTTCACCGTCAGGACAGTCGGGATATCAAGTTTCCAACATTTACACATTTAACACCGTGGAAACGAAGATTAAGTTTTTTTTTTTTCATTCAGCGCATACCTGCGCTGATGACTGATAAGAAAAAAAAAGATTCAGGCTGCAGATCGCTCTTGGTTGGACACCGTGAGCGACGCCAATATTATGTCTTAGAGATACCTTACCTTTGCACGCACTTATCAGGAAATATCCATAAGGGGTTATTCCGCTGAAAGCCAAGTCAACCACAGGCCGTGTGTGCCCAGAGCAAGTAAGCGGTGTCTGCCTCATAGCCATAACGCTCCTCGCAAATCAGTCCCGCACCAAGGGCAGGGAGGGAGAGAAAAACTGCACAAATACGGTCAGCGACGGGGGGAGAGAGAGAGAGAGACGAGAAGGAGCAGAAAGGCCTGGTATCTGAAAAAAAAAAAACAATAAAACAAAGCAAATTATTCAACGCCAGTTTGTAGTTTTTGTATGAAACACGCCTCAAGCTGGTGCTGTGTGTCTGTGTGTTTTTGCCCCGAGCGGACACTCACCGGTACGCCGTGCGAGGGCTGCCCAGGGGAGAGGAGTTTGGAGCCGGTAAGGACGGTCGGATCCCGGGACTGGGGTGGGGTGGGGGTGAAAGCGTTCGCCCTGCGGACAACGCTGTGCCGCCGGCTACCGTAGGCGACCGGTGCGGGAGGGGAGCTAGGAACGAAACAGACGGGGAGCAAGAGAAAATTAACAGGATGTGCCAGAGGAGAGAGGGTGACGCATGGCCGCAGCCGCCGGAAGGGAACAGAACAGCCATAACGCTCCGTGTGGAAACGGGGGAGCCGATAGCAGAGGAGCATGAACGCCTCTTCTCGCTCTTTCATTTCAAGTGTTTGATTGTAAAGCGGCTTTTCCAGCTGCATGATTTCACTTTATAGACCCCTAGATCTAGTACATCACTACGGTCAGCGTTCGGCCATGTGGCTGACGTGTTTCAGGTAACAGGTAACGGGGTCTGAAGCCCTCTTCAGGTGTGAGAAAGACATGGTAGACGACAAAGATTAAATAGCACCGGAGAACAAAAGCTGGGAAAGTGGAGGAGGGAGAGGGGAGAGAGATAAGGCAGAGGGGCCACTTAGGAAGTGCAAGTAATTTCTGGATGAGAGTCTTGGATCCAAAAGCTAATAACTACCCAACGAGTTAAATAGGACCCAGTGGCCTCTTCTCGTCTGAAACGTTTTGTGGGAGTTTGAAGGAGAGTGTTGATTAAAGTTTCTCAGACATGTATTTTACCTAGATTTATAGAAAACGTTAAGAAATAGATATATACAAGTATACAGTACAAAGAAAAAATAAACATGCATATCTGAGTTACCTCAAATCATAATCAGCAACATTTTTAATACATAAGAAATATCCATACACACATTTAATTGTGTCATGAAAGTGACTAGATGACCCAGATTGGTTAATAAACGTTATTTTATACAGAGCCTTTGAGAGGAAACTGAATCTCAGAACATGGAATAACTAGGCAATAACTCTGTACAGTACAGGCATTATCACAGCTAGTCAAATACTGCTGTCCTTGTAGAGACATCAAAATATGTAGACAAAACTGTAAAATCTTGCTTGTTGAGATAGCAAAAGCAGGTGCAAAATAAATGAATAAACCTTACACAAGCAACCATGAGGTTATATCTAAACTAGGTGCTAGTTTCTCGTTTCCTGTTGGTTTCTTGACTGTAGAGTGTTTTTTTTGTTTATTATTTAATGCCACTTAACTAGTGGCCCAAAGATGAAGCGTAAAATCTCCTTGCAATGATTTAATTTCAAATCTTACTGCAGCTGCTCTTCATAAAACCCTGCAGAATTTCCTCCCATGGAGCAGGGAAGGAAATATATACAGTGAAAATGGTTAAGAGAGATGTGACAGGGGAGCTAAAGAGATGGAAATCTGGTTGGCAAAGGCCAGGGGAAGTGTGGGAAACTGCAATCAGCAAATAAAGAGATTTAGAAAAACATTAGTTATACATTGAGTGCCGGAAAAAACAGTGTGAAACATCCATCCATCCAATTTCTAGCCAGTTTATCTGATACTGTCATGGGGGAGCCCTGCCCTATTCTGGTAAGCAACAGGTGCAAGGCAGGATACCTCCTGGACAAGATGCCTGTCCATCGCAGGGCCCACACAGATAGAAGCCAGTTAGCCTGGTAATATGTTCTTGGACAGTTGGAGGACATGAACAAAGAGACAATATAAAAACTAAATGCAGACAGCACCCCCTTGAATTGAATTGAACCCAAGGCCCCAAGCACTGTGAGCCACCAATGTTAACCACTGTGGCACCATACCACCTGCAGGAGTGAAACATGTTCAAAAGCTCATCTTGACTTCTGATCTCTTCCTGGTGTAACAGTTTCTAAGTTCTGTGTTGTTGTTTTTTCCTTTTGTCCTTTCTACCCCACCCCTCACCTCATCTCCCTGCTCTCTCATTCAGTTCAACACACACCTGAAGAGTCTCCAGGACCGAAACAGGGGTTTTCTTTCTTTTTACCTTACAGTATAGACTTACGTCTTCTTGTTCCTTTGTAGCTCACACTTCGGCACATTCCCCACTCTAAACCTCTCTGAGATCATGTTGAGCATTTTGTGTATGCATAGAAGAAGATTCCTATTTTTTATTTTAATAATGTAATGCTTTCCAGTTCATCATTGTTATTTAACAGTATTACTCTAACACAAACAAAAAGAAGTGTTTTGAGACTAAAGCCTCTCCTTGTTCACAAAACAGCCAGGCCAGAAATAAGGAACCCCTAAATGAACATACTGTTTGGGCCAAATGAGGTCTCGCTGTCATAAATTCTAACTTGACCATTCAGAGTAAAAATACAGTAGTGTCGCAATGAACACAATCTGTGACTTGTTTAGCAGACCGTTGTCTGTATATAAGATAGCTGTGAGTAACGCCAGACTACTGTATATTCACAATGTTTAAGACAAACATGCTGTTACAAACACTGTGTCTGAAAAGGAACACAATACAAATGGTAGCAAAAAGGCTGTAAGTCACAACTCAGACAGTTTATGTAATAGAAGCTGTGCGTTAGACAGCATTCCTCATTAGCTTCACTGCTTATTTGGTCTCTATAACCTTCAGAATAAATAAACAATTCTAACAATGAATATTACATTTTTATTTGGTTGGTACTTTTTCTGCTTTTAACAGTTTTGTCCTTGGCTCTAATTTAACTACAAAGCACATGCATCTGTATGTATTAGTGCAGTAGGACATGTATATATCTCACTTATCCAGCATCACAGTATCACCACTTAAGCACATTGTGAGAGCTGTTGATGGGGTCTGTTAATTTAGCCAAAAGTTACACTAAGATGCCATAAAGCTGACTTGCTTTAGCAGCCCCAGTGGCTTACAGCTACATAATAAAAGACAGAAACAACACCCACAAACAGGATAAACCAGACCAATATCTGCTGCATATCAAAGGACAGAACCTAGGGCAAGACAAGTAGTAATTACATATCAAAGAAAAGCACAAGCACTCAGATTGTGAAACGAACTTTCTCCTGACTGTATATAAGAGCTGGGAAACCCTTGCAGTTTGTCTGTTCTGCGGGGCACAACCAGCGCACGTTGTGTACTTCTTGCGCTCAATAAAACTGAATCTGCACAAGACTGTGTCCTGCGCCTCTGATGAAGAATTTCGTAACACAGAATTCTAATTTTTGTGCCTTGAAGGCGTGAACATTATAGTTCATTATTGTCATAAAACAGTATTTCACAATGATGCTGCAGCTCAAAAAAAGATTAGTGTTACTGCAGACATGAATCATAGTTTTAACACAGCATCTGTCTAATATGTCTGTATTCACACGGGCAGAACCGGAATTTTGCAAATAAGCACTCGATTTTGTCAGAAGACCATAGTAAAATCACTGCTTGTAACCCACATTCTATAGGTCTACCGTAAAATTATTCTTTAACCTTCAAATCAATTGTCCCTTGGCGATAATACAAACTCTCTCTACCTCAGGATGATCATACCTTGTTTTTTTAACAGAGAGCAAGAGTGGGTGTGAGTGCATGTGATGACGCCGTTTGAAGAAGGGAGCGTCGCACCCGGTTATATCCAGCATGTTCTAGAACTCTCTTCCCATTCTGGAATACTATGTAACTAATAACAACTTCTACGAAGTTGCTCATCAGCCGGTGTTTTTTTTTAACACCTTCTTTCGCATAAAACCAGCACGATGTGTGGTAGCTGATTAATTGCCTGCTAAAATTAGATCTCCTCTTTCCAAAAGGCTGCCGGGGTTTTGAAAGCTCTTGGCTTGGAGCAGCCCAGGTCCCTGCCAATTCAAAGTGTTACACACGACTAGGAAAATAAATGCGGACTGCAGAGCAAATGAGCTTTGGGCCTTATTACTGCGTATCGCCATGCACGGGGGAGTGTTTATTACGTATTCCAATGAAACAAAACTAAAACATAAAAAACAAAAATCCAGCAACTTCACTTGAAATACCCGACGCCGCCCGCACACAGTACACTGCCGGCAGAAAAACGTCACAGTCGCGGCAACCTTGTCACAATGAGGCAACGCCTCACCTGATGCTGTGACTCACCCCGGGACCAGCATGCAACGCGCGCGGGTTGCTTTACGAGGGGTTGGAACGTTCTAAGAAGCAGAACCAGCTGAGGCGATTCTAACTGCGAAGGCACGCGCGGGAGCTCGTCTACAGCCCATTGAAACGTGTCTTTTCTTTGACAGCCGTTAATAAAAGTGAGGGGGAAAAAAAAAACCGTACTCGTGATCATGGCCGACTACATCCACGTCCCTGCGGGAGCCCCAGCAGTCCCCAAATTAGATGTCACAGTAGACGAGCACGATTTCAGAGCTGGAGCCCAGAAACTTATCAAGGAACTGAGACCCCACTGGAAAGAGACAGATGTCAAGATGAAGGTATATTTCTCAATTTCGTACGCGAAATGAAGGATGTGCGCGGGTTTTTTTTTTATTAAGCGAAACCGTGGTTTGGGGGGGGCAGTGACCCGCTGCAGGGTTTTGAAAGGATGCCGGACGTTTTAGAGAAATTCAATGAAAGCCGAGACTGCCGGGGCGACGCCAGCCGCAGATGGGGAAGGGCGGTCGGAGAGGCCTCCGTGTCTGCTGGCGTGCGTGTCCTGGGGGGGGGGCTTTCCCCTAAATTACTGCACTGCACACTGCGCACACTGCACACTGCACGGGGGGGTGCAGCCTCCTTCGCCCCGTGCAGGGGGGAATCGCCCCGATCCCTCACCCCCGGGCCGTGACGTGTAAAGTCGTGCGTGTCGTTTCTGCTCGGTGGGCTGCAGACGCGCGGTGTTCTGCGTCGGGGGTTTTGTCTCGACAACCTTCATTTCTGTGCCGGGTTTTCGGTCTTTTTGTTTTTCTTCCTGCGTCCCTTTCATGACCGGATGGTAACGCTTAACACACACACACACACGTGTACATACTGTACATATATATATGCTATTTGATGTATATTTCACGTTTCGCGAAGCAGGTTACCGGCGGTGTGCGAAAGAAACGGATGCAGAGCAGGTGACTAGACTAGTGACGCAGATCTTTAGCCAAACTGCAGATTAAAGATGAACGCACGTCCTCGGGGCTGGAAAAGTTTGATCAGTTTCGTACAGTTTGTCTTAAAATCTTTTACTCCAGGAGCGTTTTTCCCCCCAAGTTTATTTGTTTCGGATCCGGTTGATTTAACACGTCTGCCCCGAAAATGATTTGCTGGACGTTTTGATTTCTCGGTTAACCATCACTAGTCGTATTTCATAAGTCGTATAAGTTTCTCTTCATTCCCTCTTGTGTAGTTCCTCACAGAAATGTATGTCCTGCAGTACGCCTTATGACCCGAGCGCAGTGTTCCCCTCATTAATGATCTTTTGCTTCTGCAGTTTCTCCAGTTTGATTTAAAAAAAAATAACAAAGGGTGCCCCAAGATCATAATTGATTAACATTTGATCGTTAAAAACATGTAAATATAGGTTAATAATTGTTCAAACTGGTTGTTAAACATTCATTTTAAGTCAAAAAAACCAAACCTTGTGAAATTAACAGGTCGAGCCACAATGTGCAGTGATACTGGCATCCTGCATAGAAAATTTGACTTCTGTTTCATACATTTCCATAAGAGAAAACTCACAGAGACTTCCCAAAGTTTTTCTTGTGCAGAGTTGAAGTTAATACAAAATTCCCATTTAGAGAGTCTTGAAGTAATTATAACATTGAAATGAAGATTACAATTGTAAAAATTGTATCACTTTTATTATAAAAATATTCACCCATAACCAGCGTGTGACCACTATGTATAATCTTATTACTAAACTACTAGATTATCTAAAAACATGTTAAGGTCAAATTGAACCTTCTATGAACACAGAATGGAGACAACACCATCCAACTGCTTCCAACATTTTCTGGAGGTCATGGGCAGATCTAGAAAATATCTTCTTTCTTCTTAAATGGTGTACGTTTTCAATGTACTTTTCGTGAAACAAGCTGAAGTGTGTACTGTACAACACTTTGATTCTTCATCTTGCATTGTGCATGCAGCCTTTTTGTGTGTTTTTAAGTGCTCCTTGCATCGTTTCCAACATTTGTATACAGCTGGGACAAATTCAAAGCACTGAGGATTTGCACAAATAGGCTACTATAAAACTTTGAGATGATTATCCGGCAATCCCTTCCCTATTAGGGGACTGGATAATTCTTGATTTACTGTATATAGTTCTTTTCATCCTAAAGGATACCTAATCACTTTCGCCCCACTACACAGCAGCTCAAGTAGAGAAGGGAGGAACTGTTCCCCTGTTTGTATGTGGGGCTCTTTAAGAATGCACGGTCGTAGATTGATGGTCTAAGTGACCCATAGCCACAACATAGGGCTTACCACCCCTGCTTCTTTTAGTTGTGCCACGGGATCGTGGATGACCAAGGACCGGCTTAAAAGTCTCATTAGCATACTGCACACGTTTGGGGAAATTACCTGCTGTGCTGACTGGACATCGTTACAGTGATGTAGTTTTACATCACTGAAGGGTAAGGGTCTCTGTGGCATGTGACGCACCGCAGACCGCAGCTCTGTAAGTGGGAAGAAACGCAGGTGGAGAAAGAGCACACGGGCGAAATGAGTCCTCACCCCAACATTAAAAACTCAAATTGTTTGTGTTTTCTTACATTAAAAATGATTATAGTATATGATTATTTGCAATATTGTTTTTTTTTCCTATTTGAGAATTACGGAGTATCCCTTTCATGAGTCGTATAATTTGAGTGCGCCGTTGTCCAAGTTCTTTACTGCGTTGTCAAACAGGATTATTGACATTCAGCAGGATCGGAATTCAGAGCAAGGCAGCATTTCAAGTTATTTCTATAGCCTGTTTCTCTAGCATTGAGGTGAAGAAAAATACATGTGTTTTACTTAATTGCGATGATTAAGTTAAGCAACAATAATTTGTTAATAATTTGTTAATAATTTGTTAAGCTTGTCACACTGCGCTGCTGGAAATCCTTGTTATTGTCCTCAACAATAGAAAATAATCTCGGTGACAGGTGCCAGAACGCACCCACAGTATGTGATCGAAATGCGGAATGTAGTACAGTAAACAAAAGTTAACAAGGACACTCCCTCTTCTCCCTTTCACCACTTCTCACTGTTGGGAGGTTCACAACTGGCACAAGCTTCACGATGAGTCATTTGTTTCCTTGACAGGAGAGATTTGGACTACGATACAATGAGCAGGTCAGCTGATGAAGAGTGATGGCATTGCACACAGGTGCATCCCTCTGACTTCGGCGTGTTTCACCTGTGTAAACTGATCTGCCTTTTGTTTAGAAAGATTATGGGTGCAACAGATTTGCTGCTATAGCAGCAGTGACCTGTGCGCGCTGGCAGCCGAAACCGTGGCAAACATTGACGGTCTGCCCCCTCTCGCCAAAAGATTAAAGCACTGAAGAGGCAGTGTGGGGTGAGTGACGTAGGCTTTGGAGCACCCCAGAAAAACTTTGTCACCAGAGTAGAGAAAGATGACAAAGTGAAATGAAAATATGGGCTATGGTAGCTGGATCACTACTGGAATGGCAAGGTCCCGGCTTTTAGGTAGGGGTTCCATTCACATTTACTGACCTCGGTGTGTTCCCACAGCTGCCTTCCACACTGCTGTTTCCTTCCTGCAAAACACTTGGCAGCTACCGCAGCAGGGCTAAAGGACAGTTTGGCGCCTCACAAAACATTAGTTGTGTCTTTGATATAACTTGAGACTTAACAATTCCAAACAAGGGAGTTGTGCACCCAGAAAAGTTTGAGAAGCTGCGGTTAGAAACAAAATGCTGGAGTAAGATCGCTTCAGGTTTTGTTTTTCTCCCATTGAAACATGAGAATCTGCTTTGTGTATTATTAAACATCTTTTTTTATATTATCATTCTTTTGGAAGGGATTACCTTTCTAATTAAGCAATACACCGATAAAACAAGTCTTAAGTTTAATACAGTTAAAGACATGCTGACTGATTTTTTTCCTATCTACAGGAAGAAATGCCATAAGCATAAAAGTAATAAACTGGCTAATTCTTTATGATTTGAGCTACTCAGTTTTAATTTAGTCAGTTTATTACCGTAATTAACGGTTTCCGTTAATTAATTTGCCACTTATCAGTTTTCTAGGTTCAGATGGTTCAGAAGCTCAATGCAGCACAATTGTTTGCAGTGTTTGAAGTTAAAGGTGAAACAGGAATTAAATGTGTAAGCAATCTCCATTAAACAAACATTTGCTGAAGTATTTAAGGTTGGTGCTATATTTTGTTAACGTAGGATTGGACACGTTTATCTTTAGATTCAAATCAAATAACAATAATATCCATTGTCAGTGTCATGTTTTATCAGTGGAGTCTGAATACTAAACTCCCTATTGGCAAATGTATTCTTGATAAACTAAAATTTTGCTATATCTTTTGATAGAGCAGGTTGATATTTTGTGATTCTTTAGATATTCTACCAGGAAAAAAAGATTTCCTTTAGTCATGAATTTCATTTATTTTCCCTCTATCTTAATGTATCTTTATATTTGGTATTCTTGGGGCACAATTATTTAATTCTGACGGCTTTGATTCCCATTTAAACTGTAGATATGATCTTATCTTTTTAATTTAAGAAGGCAATAAAATAATTCCAAACTGAAGACGGAAAATGTAAGGCTGGTGCTACATTTTTATTAATTGTAATTATATTAGCTAATTGATGCTTTTATCCAAAGTGATTTATATTAACACCCTTATACAGCAGGGTTTGTACTGCAGTAATCTTCAGTGAATCTTTCTCAAGAGTAACACACTTGTGCCTTACCAAGGATTTTAACCTTACAGTCGTGAGTCTTGAGCCCAGACCACTGGTCCAGACTTTTGCCTTGGCAGTAGATCATTCAGATCTTACTGTTTGCAGACTGCTGGACACATTCTAATGAATGTGGGAGAGTTACTGTACTTTAATGTTATAAATGCACAAATTAATCTGACACTTTTACTCACAGGTAACAAGTTGGAGATGTACAAGCGGGAATCAGGTGCTAGATGAGCAGTCACAAGTGATATGTGAAATGTGAAATGAATACAATTTCTGTGTGTGTGGCGTGAGACTTAGAAATGTATCACCGTCTAGGGCGATTTTTCATTCAGTTTTGTATTGAGAGGCACCAAGTTATTTTTTACTTGGTGTTTTATTTCATCTTAACATGAGACTAACAGATGGGTTGGGGCATTTGATCCATCTGCTTTGGTTTTTAGTTGGTAATCGATCTCATCCAGCTGAATTTTGGAAGAAGCCAGAGTATTGGCTTCAACGAGATGACTATATTACCTCACATTCAGCTTTGTATGTATTTCCCCCGTTTCAACTTTAAGGTACAGTACACTTGTAGTCTTGTCTAAGTTTCCTTTAATGCAATTGTTGGAATACTATTGAACCTTAGAGATTTGTTTTGTTAAGTTAATTGCTAATAACGTTTGTTAAGTACTAACATAACAAAAGTTATAGTTCAGGTGGGTAGCTGCGTCAGCATGCGTAGGCTGCAAAGGAACAAGTAATAGGTTTATTCCATGCTGAAAAAAAGAAGAAAGAGAACACAATGTTTCGGCCGTGGAGCCTTCTTCAGGTGTGAAACATAACAAAAGTTATGTTGCGTATGTATGTAAACTAATAGTTTATGAGTTTATGTAACTCGGATATAAAACGGGAATAAGACTTAACTGTCCTACTTTTTAGAATCTGTTCCTGATGGAACGATGTATTGAAGAGGTCAGAAGAAAGGGATCATGTAATCTTACACCTGTGCCTCTCCAGTGATGGCACAGATTGAATTTGCAGGGAGTGGTTCCACTACACACGGATTGAGGGTGGATACGGTGAATTCTCTATTCACTACTCATCAGTGTTCTCTAGTTTTTGTTTTGTTCCCTTTAAAGAGAACATTTTTCCCATTCATAAAACCTAAGATAACTTTACTGAATGCATTTTAGAAATAGTGTAATAGATGTCATAAATACTGTTTGCCTCACCCATGTTACCCTACAGCTGTTTTCTGTCACTCTTGTGCCAATCCGCAAGTTTGTGCAAGCTACGAACAAGAGCAGACAATATCACGAAAACCCACAAACAAGCAGCCCACATATACAGTATGTGCATAAAATAATCATTGTAATTGTGTCAAGTGGGGTTATAGCCTGAGGTATAAATGAGAATGTAAGAACAAATAGGCTTATGAAATCTGTGTCTACATTCTGAGGATAGTAATTGGAATTCATTAAACAAAGGGTGTGCAGGGTTCTTTTGTATGTGGGCCTAAAGATCAGCACTAATGACGATCTGATGTAGTTCTTACTCCTCAGATTCCTAAATCAGCAAATCAGGATAAAAGTTCAAGCAGATACAGTAAAAGGCATGCTATCTGTACTGATTCACTCCAGTTTGCAGGTTTGAGTGGGGAGTTCTTCCTGAAATCAGTTGCTCTGTCCTTGGTTGTGGAGACATTCAACTTCAGATAGTTTAGTTATGTTAATAATTTTATCAGCGTATTACGACATAGATTATATTAATAAAATAATCGTCAACCCAGTTCATAATCAAAATGAGTTCTGATTGAATTATGTGGCATAAAAGCATGTTGTGTTCTACACTGAAGTTGGCTGCTTGGAACCTTAGTTTGAATATTCAGATTTACTGGGAGTCCTGCAGGATAGAATTACTCTGGCTTGGATGATTAACCCTTTAGATTGAAGACAAATAGGAATATACAGTATATCAGTTCACTCTTAAAATGAAAGAAACAAAACTATGTCAGAATTAGTCAGGAGATTGATCGAACTCCTGTCGGAGCTGTTTATTAGTTGTGGCCTAGCTAGTAGTAGTGTAACATCTAATCTAGCTCTGTAGACTGTAATGTGAAACATGTTGACCGCTTCAGGATCCCACATTCAAACCCTAGAGGCACTTTATTTTGCGTGTCTGAATACATATGCTCCAGATGGGATATTTTGTGGTGTGCTTTTTAAAGACCACGGCAGACACTGAGCTGGTTGTTCACGGTCTTCTGCTGACTGTCAGGAGTCTCTGATTTAACTTGCTTTAAGGCTCCTACCAAGTCCAATCTTCCTCCCTCAGTGAGCTGAGCATTATTTTCCTCTCCTAAATACTCTGCACCTGAGCTGCGGTGTTTATTTGTTCTTTTGTTGAAATGGAAACGCCGCATCTCTCCGTCATTCCTGAACCAGTCTTTCTGGAATTAACTCTTGCTCAGTATGTTTTTTGTTATCTGACGTTAAACGTAACGCAGAACGAGCAGAGACTTCTGCAGGGCAGTTGGTCTCTCACCGTGCCTTGGAGGTGCTTGTCTATGTGGCAGACTCACAGGCCTCCTCAGCTTTCAGGGAATATCCTGGATGACAATCCTTGGCTCAGTTATTTACTAGGAACCAAACAGATTAGATGAGCTGGATAGCCTCCTCTTATTTGTGACCTTCTCCTATGTACAGTACATGTGTATGATATCTGTAAGCCTCATGTATTGCGGTTGTCTCTTAAAAACAATTCATTGTATCTTTTGGTGAGAAATGCCTCTATAATACTTGCTATTGCTTCAGCCTTCCACATAAGGAAAGATGCAAGCAAGAGGCTATTCAGCCCATCTTGGTGATTTTGGTTCTTGCTAATTAACAACCCAGTGATTCCATGAGGTTGACCACCAAGTCAACTTCAACACTGAAGCTTGGGAGGTGGTTCCCGAGTACTGAACTATTCTGTATCAAGAGGCGTCTTCCATTTCTTGTCCTTACTTTCCAAAGGAAGAAGGGAGTTCTTTAAGTCATTACCTTTTCAGGTTTTGTTTAATGGTCCAAATAGCAGCAGCCATATCACCCTGCAACTCACAACTGGCAACCCACTGAAGCTAAGCAGGTGTGAGCCTGGTCAGTACCTGGATGAGAGACCTCCTGGGAGAAACTAAGGTTGCTGCTGGAAGAGGTGTTAGTGGGGCCAGCAGGGGGCGCTCACCCTGTGGTCCATGTGGGTCCTAATGCCCCAGTATAGTGACGGGGACACTATACTGTAAAACAGGCGCCGTCCTTTGGATGAGACGTAAAACCGAGGTGCTGACTCTCTGTGGTCATTAAAAATCCCATGGTGCTTCTCAAAACCTGGTGTCCTGGCCAAATTTCCCCATTGGCCTTTACCAATCATGGCCTCCTAATAATCCCCATCTATGAATTGCCTACATTACTCTGCTCTCCTCCCCACATAGAGCTGATGTATGGTGAGTGTTCTGGCCGTTGCATCATCCAGGTGGGGCTGCACATTGGTGGTGGTGGAGGGGAGTCCCCATTACCTGTAAAGCGCTTTGAGTGGAGTGTCCAGAAAAGTGTTATAGAAGTGTAAGCATCATTATTATTATTATTATTATTATTATTATTATTATTATTATTATTATTATTAAATGCAGAACTGTTTTAAACTAACACAACAGGTTTCCCTTGGTTGTATCTTAGACTAGGAATAATAGACTAGCACCAGTTAATACACAGGAGAATCGGCATCTGATCAATAATCCATTTCAACTGCTCTTTGATAAAACGAGCCATGCGTCCATCTTCAGTCTGTCAGATTAGACCAAATGTGAGCATGTTTGCTTCTATGAGCCATATTCATGAAGTAGTTCAAGTGGGGAGCTGGGTCAGCATGTGTAGGCCACACAGGAACAAGTAAAGGTTTATTCCAGGCTGAAAGCAGAAGAAAAACAACATTTCAGCTGTGGAGCCTTCTTCGTGTTCTTCTCTTTTCAGCATGGAATGTTCATGAAGTATTTACCACTGAATTGGGTGATTAAGACAATACTGTAAATTGAAATGAAGTTTCCTATATAAATTGATTAATGTAAAAAATTCTACCTTGTCAAAAACAGAATTTGTTTTGAAAATGTTTTATACATATTTTCCACCATAAAATACAGCAATTTTTGTGAAGTATGAAATCTTGCAAGATGCTTATTTCCCCATATACAGTTACATATTTATTGGGTAGAACATGGTTTCATTTTAAAAAAGCTCACTTTATTGCGGTAAACAACCACCTGTCACAAAACGGGGCTGGTTTCCAAATATTTCCTAGTCTGTTTCTGCTTTAACAAAATAGTGCTGCTCTAACATGCAGAAAAAAGCAGTTTCTCTCACAGCTTCATTCATTGTTGATTAGAGAACTGCAAGATCATGAAATATTTGAAATGTTTGGCATTGGCAAAATAAAATTCCTTAAAATCCTTTTGCCCTAATTGAATGGTAAGCTGTGTAGCAGATTAAGAGTGGAATGTTGGCTCTCCCTGTTGAGCGTACTCATAAGTGACTAAAATTAACTACAAGTTTTCAAAATAGGACAAAGCACACTGATAAAAAATCATTCGGTTCTACTTTTTGTTTTTTCCAAATTTAACTCCCAAAATTTGGTATAGCCATTGCTGTGAAGATCTAGTATTTCATGATCACTGTGGTTCCATTTTTCATCTGTTATTACTTGGTTGCTTGGCTTTGCTTGATTTAAAAAAATACAAACCAGGGCTAGAGTTTCTGTCACAGTCTTAACCAAAAGGCAAGTATGAAGAAATGTTCCATCGTGAGAAGCAGTATGCAGTAACAACATTTAAAGATATGACCCAAGAGAAAATAAAGGAGTATTGTTTTATGGATGAATTGCTCACTGGTTGAGGTGGCTTAATGATTTGGAAAAACTATTCTTGTGGACGTCTACAGTTATCTTTTAATATCAGTTATTAACCTTTTAACCTTCAGCAGTTTCACAATATTTGGTAGTTGTCTTTTGCACATTTTTTCTTTCTACCCATTTTATTTTTTTACACGGATTGGAATTATTGATCTGGAATCCTGCTACGTCACCCAGGGGAAAATGAAGAATTGTACATGCACTCCTCTGCCCCCCCACTTTCATGCAACCTGTCTTCTAACGCATCACGGGTATCTCAGCTGTGATTGGATAAGAGGCATGTCCATCACTGACCACACCCACATGCCTGCTAGCTCCCAGGAGGCCATGGGCCCACTGTGACACTGAGGGCCGGAAAAACCCTGGCTAACTGGTGCCCCCCTCCTGTTGCTCCCCCTACTTGCACTGACAGCCACCTGGTGACCTAGCCATCTACTGACCTGACCCAAGCTCGAACCTGCGACCATGAATCTGCTCACGTGACTGCTCACGTGAGAGCCTTTAGCTGTTGAGCCATTCAGGAGACTTGTTTTAGCTGTTTTGTACACGATTGCAAACCTGGACTGGATTGCAGTATTAGCCTGGTATTTAGGTCTTTCTACAGGGGTCTTCCTGGTCCGTACTTCTCTCAGGCCTGGCACATCTTAAGTGCTGAACTTCCTTAGTAAACTTATTCAATACATTATATAAATGTTAGTACAGTAGGTAATCTTTAACCCAATAATTAAAGAGGGCAACAGACAGCAATCTGGTTTCATAATGGTTGCTTTATGATTTAAATGTGAAGAAAGCCTACAAATAAACCATTAAAAATGTAGATTTTATGCTGTGAGCAAATAAATGCTTTTGAATAAACCTACAGAGTTCAGTTAAGTCTGTTACTGAATAGGCAGTCTTGTTTGGATTCCGGTCAGAATGAAGTACTGAATCCATGCAGTCACGGACATATCCCTGCCTCTTAACCAGTCCTCTGGTTTTGTGCATTAGTTAAATGACTGTGATATAATTGACTGATCTCTGCTTTTTACGTGATAAGTTACAGTGGTCTCTGATTTGTTTTACAGTTATTTACAGATGGCATTACAAACAAGCTGATCGGCTGCTATGTGGGCGAGGTCATGGAGGACGTGGTGCTTGTGAGGATCTATGGGAACAAGACGGAGCTGTTTGTGGATCGGGAGAACGAAGTCAAGAGCTTCCGCGTGTTGCACGCTAACAAGTGTGCGCCTCACCTCTACTGCACTTTTAACAATGGCCTGTGTTACGAGTTCATGCAGGGGACCGCGTTGGATCCTGAGCACATCAGGTGCCCGGAGATGTTCAGGTATTGCACTGCGTGTTTCCCACACCGGGAACCCATTTTTGCTCAGAAGAATAACAGTAGTGCCCGCTGTCGACACTAACACTCACGACATGCTCAAGTGGTCGAACGGTGCTTCAGGCATTAGCCCTTTCTCATAATTCGCTGGGCTGCACATCAAAGAAATATTTCTCTGATGGGCCTCGGCAAAGGTCAACCCGAAACACAGTTTTGCTTAACAGAACACTTCTAGCTCTGAAGTTGGAAGTGGTCAGCTCAGTGAACAGCCAATAAAAGGATTTGCTATCTAGAATGCTACATGGAGGCCCAAACTTCCCTAATACTGGAACGTGGACAAAATCTGTTTTTTTTTTTGGCGGTTGAGAGATGATCATGCAAGACAGAGAGATCACTGCAGTACTCTTAATACTGTATGGGTAGCTTTACATAGTGCAAGGCGATGGCTGGGGACTACATTGAGTGTAGCCCTCTACCAGCAGAGTATTTACTCAGTAAACGTTATGCCTGGAATTCACTCCAAGCAACAGCATTTATCCACAACTACAGTAAATTGCTGAAGTGCCAAATTGGTAAGGTGTCTTGTGTTTTGAACAGAATTATTATTGCCGTCGAATTGTTACCCTACAAGTGACTTTGTATATGGAATGTAAAACACTTGTTAATTATTCATTTCAGCAAGTTGAGTTACTTTAGACCTTTTAGTTGTTCTCTTAAATATATATTGGTGAGAACGTTTCTGGAGAAACGTAGTCTTTATCATTTTTAGATGGCTCTGTAATCATAAGAGTACTGTAAGCAGTTTCATTCTTTCCTTTTCTCTGCAGGCTTATTGCTAGGCAGATGGCTAAATACCACACCATTCATGCTCACAATGGCTGGGTTCCAAAGTCTAACTTGTGGCTGAAAATGGGAAAGTATTTTTCCTTAGTCCCTACTGAATTTGAAGACAAGACAGTAAACCTTAGGTAAGTGAATTAAAAACTCAAAAAAGTAGCTATGTGCATGTCAATTTGAAAGCTGGAGAAAAGGCCTTGAATTACAGGAAGTATTTCATTGTTTCTTTTTAGAGTCACATGCATATGTTAAAGAACTCCGATGAATGCCAAAACCCCGAGGCACAAAACAAAACTGAACCCATATTTCACCACCTATGGAATTTCTTTCCACACGATTCTAAGCCAATTAAGACAGGCGTGTCCTATTTCAATCAGACAGGTGGAGGGTTGAGCCAAGCCTCAGTTTGCGCCATCACCCTGCCTTTTCAATAGTTTAATTTTGAACAAAACAATAATGTGATCAAGCATGGGGCTAGGTGTGGCACTGGGGAGATGCTCTCCTAACCTCTGAAGCCTTGCTGTTAGGCTAACGGAAACATTGTGTTAACTGTGGTATACGAACTCTAAACATCAGCAGCCCTGATGCAGTTTTAATACTTAAATGTCAGCAAAGTTCACTTCCATGTTCAGTATTTCATAATATAAGGCATCTAGATTTCTTCTGGGTTTTTTTTCCCCGAAAAGTGACTCATTACTCATTTGTATTGTCTACCTTAAAAGGAGGTTAACCAGCACTTTAAAATCTGTTAAAAATGTATTTGATCTTTAGCATGTTTGCCTACCTCACAGTTGCAGCTAAACAGATTTTAAGAGCTCTACACTTTCCCTCCACATGTGGGTAAACCTAAAAATTAGTAGTCTAATTATATGTATAATCACATCTGTCGCTCCCAAACTGTCTAAGTTGTGTCCCTTCTCTGTTTTATCAATTTTATCATAGTTGTTAAAGGATTTCTCCAATTGCCATATACATGGTTGGGAACAAAAAATATGGTTTATATTTCATGTTCTGAACCGTGAGTTGCACGATAATCCCTTGGGTTTAGGAGAGATTTATGTTTTGCTAGCAGCCCCAGGTCATTTTGTTGAGAATATCACTATATTAGAAGAAATTCGTTCCAACTTCAGCTGCTTTTTGTGTGAACTTTTACTATTTTTTTAATTCTTCTTTGGACACACACTTGTTAGCAATCTCCCACAGGTCCTGTTTAGATCACCGGAGCCTGGGTTGAATCCATCCAAGTGGTTAATTCATGTTCTGTGTTATGCAAACAAAACCAGCTGTCTCCTTGACTCCTCAGTTTACTGTGATGTTGAGAGTTTAGAGTGTTCTCATGCAACCTGGCTCTCATACTGAATAAGCACTGCCATGTAGTTTTACTACTAAAATACCATAAAATGCTGCTTTGATTTGGAATATAAAGTGAAATATTCATAAAGCTTTTGAATTTCTTTCACTTTTGTAGATGTGAGGATATGTAAGCACTGTAATAGCTACAGGTAAATTAAGTTGGAGATTGGGACTGGGCACTGAGCATGTTTCTGACAGATATTTAATGTTGACAGTCACAGGAAGTTACACGCAGAATGGGACACGAGAGCTTGCTTCACGACGTGGAGGAGCAGGGAAAGAAGCAGCTGCAGTATAGGAACAAGTGGTTAAATTCTTCACTTTCAGAAACTGCTTATCCAGTTCAGGGTCATGGTGGCCTGGAAAGCACTGAGCGCCAGTCCATCACAGGGCACACTCAGACACACAAACAAGCACACACTCACATCAGGGTCAGTTATTGCAGAAGCCAGTTAACCTACTAGTATATCTTTGAACTGTGGCAGGAAAACCATGTGAATACGCAATCCAGATTGAACCCCAGGAACTAAAACCCGGTGCCCAATGCTAATCTCAGCCACTATGCCTACCATAGCTAAACTCCTATTATTAAAATCAAGACATTTGTATGCTGGTGTTATACAGCATATCCAGGCCACCATAAGCCTGAATTGGAGTGAAACCTCCTTTGGCATTCAGTGTTCAGTTTTGGGTCTCTTTACTAGATAGTTAAGGTCAGTGAGGTAAGTTCCTTGGCTCAGGGAGTGTCCTACTCTGACAGGCGATAAAGTTGATAAACAAAAGCATTAGCTTCAAGACTTCAAGAAGTGATGAAGAGAATGTCTGTTTCAGGTATTCAGAATCCCCTAAGGCATTGACAAAAGTGACCCCAAATGACCTAGTCTTATTGGTAAACCGGTTTCCTATAGATTAAAAAGACTCAACTTTTGTGTTTCACAAAAGTTATTCTAAATGTTGGTTTGATACTTGTGCAAAATAAATCTACAGTTTCAATCTTTGAAAAGCGTACATTGTTTTGATAATGCACAAGGAAAACCCTGACTTTAAGTCATAACTATTTATCTTCTTTCCAAACAGGTTTAAACGGGACATCCCAAGTCCCACACAGCTCAAGGAGGAGATGGCCTGGATGCAGAACAGTCTCTCAGATCTAGGTTCACCTGTGGTTTTGTGTCACAATGATCTCTTGTGTAAGAACATAATCTTCAATGAGAAGGAAGGTGAGTGTCAGTAGCAGAACTGGTTTTGTATGCTTGTTTTAAATAGGTGTGTTTGCAGTGTCTGAATCAGGTTTATCTAGTGCCTGAATTACAGTAATTATTAGCTGAAGATATTACATCGTAGTACTTGGGCATTTGGGGGGTATATAGCCTTCTAGTTGGGTAAAATGAAATAATACTTGTTCTTCAATTTTGTGCATGATTCACTATTTAACACTTAACCTGCCACGGTGACTTCAGTTATAACTACAGTTCTTACATTATTTCCTGCTTTGGGAAATACAAAATCGATCATCCTAAATAAATTTAATATCTCTATCAATTAAGCGGCTTTTCGAAACCTATGTATAAATAGTTTTGGCATGCTGTAGTGCTGGATCTTAATATCTTGCCATTTTTGTATGTCAAAAGGATAAACGTTCGCTGCCAGATTGTATTGATACTTTCTGTTTTCATAGTCACATTTAAGAGCTGGAAGAATATGATAAACTTCATTGTCCCAAAAATTTAGAAAGGAGACCCTTAATTGTGAACACTAACAGTGCATTGGCAACATGTTAGAAAATGCCGAACCTTGCTTTAAGTCAATGAAACTACTTACTAGGGGTGGTGAAACCTGGGCCTTCTAGTGTCTGGTGAACTTCAGCTCTCAAACTTAGTTGAATTAATTCACTCAGTTGGTCTAAATTCAGTTTTCAGGTCTCAACTATTGAGCATTTTTTTTGGTACTTGTAAAACTTGTACCTGTACCTACAAACAGCACAGGGCTTAGCCTGTAGACATTTTGGACTCAGTTTAGTGAAAAAATAAATTATATATGGCACTGTTGCAGTTCCCTACTAAATTTGGTGAACACCTAAGAGTCCTAACAATATCCCAAAGCGAAAAAGGCCATTTGGGTAGCAGAGTAAACTAGTGTGTTTTTGGTTTGAACGACAGAATCCAAACTAAGGATTACTCATTATTCAGTTCATTACTTCTTCAGCCGACTTTGAATGATCTTCCACATCTAAGGGATATATATTTTACTGTAAACAGTACACCCAAATGTTCAATTTCACAAGGCCTGATCAGTACAATTTTCAAAAAGAAGCAAAAAAAAAACTAGGCTGCAAATGACTTTCAAAGTCTGATTTATGTACCAGAATATCTTGATTTAATTTTCCGAATGGTTTTCAGAAGGTTCATAGTGATGCGTTTCATCTCAGCCACCTGACAAATATGTAAATAGAGACTCAAAACAGATTTTAGAAGCTACTGTAAATGAGAACTTTAAATGGCAAAAAATAAAGGTCACCGTGATTGGATTGTGTCTATTCCCAAATCACAATTATAGCAAACAACTGCTATCACTTTTTGAAGTATAAAAAAGGGATCATGGTCACTGTTGTTTAAGAGTACTTAGAGAAATGGTGAATATGTGCCTCAGCAGAGTTCACATTTATATGGAGATGTATAATTCATTTAAAATATACACTCCTGTCAAGACCTGACACTGATCCTTGGCTTTGAATAAAAAATCAGCAAAATGCATGTTGCCAGAAGATCAAATTAATATAACCTTCAGACTTGCATGAAACTATTGGGAAACGTTCAAATGAACTCTTCTCTCTTGTGACTAGCTAGAGATTCTGACAAGAAGCAACACGGTGTGGTTTGTGTATTTAAAATAACAGCATTGTTCAGCTTTCACTGATTCACTCATCTTAAAAAAAATCATTCAGTTGGGGTTGAACATCTAAACTGGCAAACACTGGAAATTTGGCATTGCTCATTTCTGAGCCTTGAGAAAAAATGTGCTGTTTGCCAATGCACCTCCACAAAATTATTTCGGTTTCATTAAAGCAGGTGCTCCTTTGGCATGCAAAATGTTGAGAAGCGTTAAACTAGAATGCAGTCAAGTTTAGTTAAGATACAGCTTTACTTAGTATGTCTTAATGGGTATGAAGCATGCTTCAGTAGCAGACTTTGAGAGAGAGTGAGTGAGAGAGACTATATTAACAATCTTATGTGCAATATTCGGGTAAGGCAGGCTAGTCATACTCTACTGATGATGTGTTGTTGCAATAGAAATCCTGCTCAGTAAGAGAAACAACAGGAATTTGTGATGTACTGAAGGATTATGTGATAGTATAAAATTTGAGTATTCATAAGAAAACACTACATAAAAAATATCCTAGTTGTGTTTTTTTAAGTTCTACCTCTGGCAGGTTAAGTGTTAAATCATCCAGTATGTTTACATACAGTATACATTTGGCTTTTGAAGGCTGTCAACCGGCTTAATTTAACAATGTTTTCTAAAAATGGCATTATGTCAAACAGTGTCTTTTCTCAGTGTAATGTCAAATTTCTTGGCTTGGTTGGGCATATGTTTTCAACTGACAAGTAAATTTCAGATTTTCCCTGTTTTTTTTTTGTTTTGTTTTCTTAACAAACATTAAAACATCTCCTGATTTAAAAGTGAAAAATCAAGCTTTAAAGATATGTGATGAAATCCTAGCTCATCCCCCAAAACGGATCTCAGCAGTTGCCTGCTACAAGACAACACCCTAGTTTTATATTTTTTGGCACTGTGAATTGTAATTTGTTTCAATGTATTTTATTCCTGCCTAATCCATTATGTTTTACATACAGTATGTTAGACAAGACAATGAATATGCACGTGGCGCACAGTGTATTTTAAAGTCCACATTCCGATACTTTTGTGCACTTAAGCGCCAAGACTTGCCACCAAAGGGGAAGATGTCTACCCCTAGTAGATGTTTTAGGGAGCACTTTCACAGCTCCTTCTGTCTAGATTTTCTCTCCTAGGACCGGCAGGAGAAAGCGGGAGTCCAGTGGGACAGCTGTTGACTCCAGGTGCTGGAGTCTCCCTTCTAATACTGGAGAAAGTAGAACTGACTTGTTCTATTAAATCTTGTCTGGAGCAGGTCCAGTACTTTAACTGGTTTTGTCTCTTAATTTCCGTATTTCTTCAAATTTATTACAGAGTGCAGAAAAGTTAACAATCTCTTGGCTTATGAAAGATAAGAGAAAGGCATTGATTTTTTTTAATTACTTTTTCTATGAGATACAATTTTGGTGTCCATTAAAGATTTGAGGTTTGGTTACTGTGATTTCAGTTAATGTTTTATTCTCATGCAGTCATAGACAAGTAGTTTAACGTTTTTTATAATGTAACTAAAAGACTTCTTCAGATCAAGTTTGATTTTTAGAAACATATAAAAACATTTTCTGGTAAACTTGATATTCCCCTTTAAGAACTGTTTTATCTACAGTATGTCATAAGTTTTGTAATCTGTTAGAATTTGTCAGTAGACCTCTGTTCTCTTGGATACTGCCTGGAGAAATTTAAGTTCCAGAACAAACATCACACTGGTAACTCTTAGTTATTAAAGTCCCCTTTTAATTAGGTATTAGATGATTGTTTAGTTCGAATCATTTAAAAGAGCATAATGTGGACTTACTGCTTCAGAAAAATCTGTGACCTTATTTTGTTAGAGGAACATCGTAAAAGAAAACCATGAAAAAAACCTGTTTTAAAACCTGTTAACAAAATGTTTTTAAAATGCATGTCTGTTGTGACAGTCATGTTGTGTGATAGGTGTTTTTCCACCTATCAAACCAGACAAGCAAATACCATATGGTTTTCTAAATGTTTTTGTTAAGGTAATACTTTAAAGTTCAAGGGGGGTGTTTTTTTATATGGACTTGAGTGTTAGTGTGTACTAACTTGAATTCAATAACCAAACCTCAATACTTCACTTATTAACTGACTTGGACTTGTGTGTTACTTTACAAGTTTAATTTATCATGTAAAGGTTCTTTGCCGAACATATCTGTGGTATAGTGACTCAACCTTAAATTTAAATGTTTAATTTGGCCTTTTCAGTCCTCATAGAAAGCCATGACTTATTTTTAAACCTGAAAACTTTGTAAATCCATACTTAATAATGTTGAACGTTTTTCACGTATTATTTCCACTCTAAAACTAAAAGTTTTGCTTAATAGTTCCAAATTTATCCTTTAAAATAATCACTGACAGGTGTCATTTACAATGGAGGCAAACATTTTAAAAAACCTAATGCTATTATGTAACTCGAATCTCTGCCCATTCTGCTCAAGTTCTTTGTACCCTGTGAGATGTATAATGATATTTCAGTACAGGTTACATTGCATAGTTCTACATGTAGGAACGTCTTTCCTGCCTTCTAAATTAATCATATATTGCTTCACTGTAGATGCGTGATCATCAATGCCTATTACGTTTTGTGGCAACAGTCATGTACATAATTTAAAATAAGCATCACATTCTATGCCGTATCTTATTGAATAGCATAAACCCGGCCAGGCACATCTGTAACATTTTTCTTGTTCCATTTAAAATCTATACACTAGTTCAAGTATAGTAGTTCTGTCCTGACACTTGTTACTGTTCACCCACAAAGTGTGTGTGTGCATTTTACTTTTCCAAGGAAGCTACAGCATTCAGTATTATCAAACCAAACCAAATGCAGTGTAGTTTTGTTGTCCTTACTGCAGCAAACGTGAATCAACATCAGACCTGGTCATCAAATAATTTAAACTAAAGTTTGTGGCAGTGGAAGTTTTTATTGAGAAAAAGTTTAAACCAAAGCTAGCTGAAACTAATCATATTTTGAAATGCATTCATTCTGATAAGATATTGTCCCCATTTTAAGTGCTGCCTGTCTAATATCAAATATTTTAAAGGAGGAATTTGAAAATAAAAAGGTTAATTTATTTTAAGCCCTAAGTATTGTACTTTAATATTTCCTGTACAGTTTATTTAGCTAATACAAAAAGTGTTTTTGTTACATTAAGGTTTCTCATTATTGATCATATTTATAACTAGTTAAACTGAAATTCAAGGAGATGAGCTAAAAAGTCCTATTTTTTTTCCTTTATAAGGGAAGCCAGTTTATGTTCTTAGTTTTTTATCTAAACATTTTGTAGTATTTTTGAAAATAACATATATACTACATATATTCTTGAGACATTTATTGGAATTGGAATATTGTATCACCATTTCTAAGTGCTATGATGTTACCCCTGATGAACATTGGAAGCATTCTTGGCCATAATGTAATGCAAAACCTTGAACTCATTTAGCACAAAATATTAAATTTAAGGTTGAAACCCAAACACCTGAACTGTCGTAAAGAATGCTTCTCATTTATAGTACACTGAGTTTAGCTTGTTAAAAAAGGCTCGCTAATCGTAGTGTTTTGCATTTTGCACTAACAAATTGCGTCGTGCTCCAGTCAAATTCAATGCAAATCACGAAGGTCGATTCTTCACTTTAGGATGCGATTGCTATTGTTTAAAATTCCTGTTAATACACTATACGTTTTGTGTTAGTAAGCCACATGGTCTTCAGGTTAGGTGTCTAAGGGCTTCTGCTCCTGTAATACAGGGAGATTAAACGCTCTTCTGAGTTGGTTAGTGTGCAGAACAGAGCGGAGCTGGTGGTAACCGCCAAGTGTTATACAGCATTGTAAAGTGAAGTTTTTTTTTTGTTTTGTGAGATGTGAGTTTGCCGAATTCTCTTCGTCTGCTGCACATTAGGTTTGAATTTGCTGCCCCAGGGCAGCTGCGCCAAGCTGCTTTAGCGCACTGACTGGAGGTCTTTGGCACCACTTGTTCTCTTGTGCCTCCCCACCTCAGGACAGCACGCTGCCTGGTAACCACCTAATACCCATCTAATTCTTAGCTACTTTATGTGCACCATGTAAAGTAAAACGGGAATGTGCTTGGAAGCAAACATTACTAGTGTATGGAAAAAATACCACTGCACAAGTTATTTTTGGTAAAATGACAGTTTTAAGATGTTTAAGTAAAAATGCTAGTAGATCTAGAAGACTCAGGATTGTTTGTAAAAGTTGTAAAAGGAAGAGAAAAAAATTTGTATTTAATTTCTTGTGATGAAATTGGGTAAGATTTTGTTTTTATTATTGTTAATACTTAGAGTATCAGGAAACAAATGTCAACTGAAAGATGTTTTACTCAACATTTAACACAAGAGGGCACACTTACCCTTTTTAATAGTTCAGACAGTCTAAACACTGCAAACCTCACTCTGTGGGAGTCGTATATGCACAGTACCTCAGTATATTCTGGACCTAGATGTCCGTGTATACATATGAACAGTTTTGCTCTTGAATTGTGCATATTCAGGACAGACTGAGGCCTGGATTAAATAAAAGCTTCCAACACAGCTCCCAACTGCAGCACAGGAATCCTCTGACAACCCAAAGTCACATGAAACCTCTTGGCTAAGAATTTGTGATCTGCTATTGAGCCAGAGTTTTGTTTCAGTCCAGGCTAGTTTAAACTAAGCTACCACAGACCTGCAGTTTTCTTAATTTTAAAATTCAAAATCTTACCCTAAACTAAACTGCATGTGCACTGTTTACATAAACTCATTGGATTTCTTTTGGATAATGTAATACATAGTACAGTCTGGAGATGTCTGTGACTTTTATCAAAACTTTCACAAACTTCTTCTAAATGTTTTCTTTTATTATTTGTATGTCGCACATAGGTAAAGTAAAGTTCATAGACTACGAGTATACTGGCTACAACCATCAGGCCTATGACATTGGGAACCATTTTAATGAGTTTGCAGGTAAGCAAACAGGATGAGTTCACATTTTTATATGCCTTTGTTTTCATATGTGGTAGTGATTAACATGTTTAAGGTTAATTATTTCTATAGTGAATTTGGTCATTTTGGTCAAGTTTCTAAGACCTGGAACTCTAAAAAAAAAAAAAAAAAAAAAATGTCCTTGTATACTCCTAATTACCTACCTAGGCTTGCATCTTAAAAGTAAAGGAATTTCTTACACTTAATATAGTTTTGGGATTTTTATATCGGGGGTGTCCAGCATTTTTATAATGGTTTTGTTCGTATTACCTCTTATTGAGTTTTTAGTTTTTATTTTGTTGAGAGTGATTAAGAGCATTAAAGACAATAAAAAAATTATAAAAACAATAATTCCCCCCAATCCATAAGGCCTCGCCATTCATGGCTTATTCTAAAACCTTTATTAAAATTATTAAAATCTCTCTCCGTTTTCTTTATTTAAGTATGATCCCTTCAGTTCACTAAGTATGTGCTGTTGTATTTCATCCAGGTATAAATGATGTGGACTACAGCTGCTATCCTGACAAAAGCCTGCAGATGGAATGGCTAAGAGCCTATCTTGAAGCTTACAAAGAGTACAAGACTCACAGTTCTGAGGTTTCTGACAAAGAAGTTGAAGTTCTCTATGTTCAAGTCAACCGATTTGCTCTGGTAAGTAGGCTTAAGTCAAAGCTATAATACCATTTGGCTTTCAGCAACAGTGGCTTTGATATTTCACATACCCTTTCATTAGTGGCTTTCAAAGCATAACTTGTTACTAGCTCACAGGAGGACTGTAAAACAAGAATAACGACTAACTGCATGTTTGTGCTTTATTCTGTAATCATTAGTCATATACATGCAGTACACATAGAGTAATAATTAAAATGGTAAGGTTCCTAATTGAGGGTGCTGATATAAAGTTTGGTATGCAGATGTTGGAAAGGTTTTTATATCCATATTGCCACTGTTTTTTCCATTTACTAATCATGTTTATGCTGCTTCTTATAAATTAATTCGCTAGGTATACAAGATGGACTGTATGACTACACATCACTGTTTTATATTCTGGAAACTGACAAGGTCCATTTTTGAGAAGACAGGTTATGTCATTTCAATCAATATTTGCTGTCCATGGAGCTTTTAACTCTAGTGAGCTCTTTTGTGCATCTAATATGCAAACTACGTCCTGTAACAGAGGATGTAATCTGCTATAATTTCTAATGCAGGAGGAAATGTCAGGCTAACAAATAGTATTAACAAGGAGGATTGCAGATCAATGGATCCTTAAATCCCATAATGCGTTGGAGTATTCTCTTTATACCCACTTTGATGTTAATTTCATATCCTGCTCTGCCTGCTTTTAATCGCTTCTCATTACTGAATCTCCAAAGAGTTTCTTCCACGTTTACCTTTCATTTTTAACAGTTTGCTTTTTTTTCCAAGACCTACTGTAGCTTGAAGAAGCACAGGCAGTGGCTTTTTGGTATTTGTCCTCCAGTTGCTGGAGGTGTATCCAGCTGTACCTAGGTGTACTGAAACACTGCTATATCTGAAGTGTTAATTGTAAAGGTAGTGTAAGTTACCATTTCAAGTAAAGTTATCTAGTATCTACTTTTTTTCTCATTTCCCCCCAAAATAGGCTTCCTCATGTCTTGCCAGGGAGAGTCTTGTGCTTTAATGTTATTTATTTAAACATTATTTATTTATGAAACTGCGTGGACCTATGAAAACGTAAATGATGGAGAGTGAAGTTCACAGCTGCCCAAAGACACGTGTGGTATTATTACAGTATGATGCACTGTTTCAGTCCATGCGGGACGTGACAATGACTTGTATGGCGGATGCATTGCTAAGGCTCGTGGGAGATGCTCTGTGAATGGGCAGAGAATGTCCTGGGAAAAGAAAAGGGCCCTTGCTAGACTTGCTGAAATGAAAAATTGAACCCATTGTCTTGTTTCCATGGTGGCTCTGGCAGGAGAATCGAAATACAAAGGCTTCTTGTTTGTACCTCCTTTGCACGTAATCAGCATTATCAAAAGGATCATCTTACTAAATTAAATCAAGATGAAGAACAGCGTGCAGTGTGAGGGTGGCGTTAAATAACCATTTAGAAGTGAATGCGAAATGTACTGCTCCCTTATTTTACTCTGTCGCAGCCATATGTGAGCAGGGCCTTAGATTTACTGTGTCAGCCAGATGCACGTTCTTTGTTACCGTGTTGCCATTTTGATCCTGCCAAGAAGAAAGCCTGTGTGTTCATTATGTGTACCTGTTGTTCCCTGCTAATTGTCCTCTAAATATACAGACCGTCTTTACAGCTTGCAGGAGAAACCAGAGAACGTGTAGCGTTTACAAAGACCGATCTAGCAAGCAAAGCTGTAATTGGGCCGATTTGAGGAAAATGATTCAAATCCAGTGTCTGAGCTTTTTTAGACGTCCATTACTTTAGCTGTCTTTAATTAGAAGACTTTGGTAGCCTTCAGATTTAACTAATGTAGACAAGGGGTAGGTGGGGGGTCATTATTGGTGCCAGGTTGCTGGACTGTGCTCTATAGGTTAGAGACAACTGCACTTCTGACTGAGGAAGGACCTCACTGTAGTACAGACCCCCATGTCTGTATCCTGGAAAGATGATCGGTCCATAATCTGTCAAGTGTTTCAGACAGCCCGAACAGAAAATTGCAGAGGATTTTAATTGACAGGCTTACAGAGGCAGGAAGCCGGTGAGACGCGTGTATAAACTGTGCCATTGTATTGTTTCTCTCTCATCAGTAACTGCTTTTAATTAAAACCACTTTCAGATGCGGTAGTAGGCAGCTTATGGTTTGATTTTTCCATCTTGTAGATAGTTAGAATCTTATTTGGTGATACTTTGATCATTTTATATCTCCAGTGTTTAAAGAGCTTACCTGTGCTATCCCTTACAGTGTCATTAAACAGCACTGATTGAGCTGAATTTGGTTTGTTAAGGACAGTGTGCTCTTCCTACTGGGGGAATGGTGTATTGTGTCTGGGGGGGCACTAGCATTTATTTTAAAATTTTTATGTGCTGGTTTTTCGCTTTCTTTAGTTGAAACTAGACCGTTAACATTTCTCTTGTTTGTGTATGATGTGAAACGATTTTGCCTGCCTAGAATACATCTCCTGCACTAGCGTCTTAAATATTGTTGTGGCAGTGTTGCTGCAAGTGTTTTTGTTGCTCTCTCGGTGAAGTCAGTATTACTTTGAAGTTCCCAAACAAGGGTGACTCAAAGGCTAGTGTTTTCTGCCTGTTCTTTGATGTTCTTCTTAAAATTCACTATCGTTTTCCTTTTTTATGAAAAATGAGCATTAAAAGCTGCAATAATAATAGTTTATACAAAATACTAATTAAATGAAATTGATGCCTATACAATTTTAGTAAATTATAAATGTAGTATATCATTTCCATTTAATTAACAGTTTGGGCATTGTAATTCATTGTGTAGAGCCTTCTTTTACTTGCAAATTAAGACCTCTTTCAAAAACCACCACAAAAAATCTTGCATTTTTCCCCTTGCAAAATAAAAGAGGAAAACATACTTTCAAAAGAAAGTACTTTAATCTTCTCTGTGCTTTCCTGAATGCACCTTGAAAGAAGCAGCCCTTGCACAATAAAAATTGGCCATTGTAAATATCTTAATTGAATGTGACAATGGCTTTGTTGCTGCGGAGAGCACACACTTCACTTTCCCAATTAAAAATAATTGAAACGGCAGAGAATGGATTAAACTTGGAATTTTAGAACATTTGAAGACAATAGAAACAACATTGCTGGCAATGAGAATGAAAAACAATTTTTTAGCGCTGACCAGGGTTATGCCAGTTATCCTATTATCTTTCAGCACAAGCCTCGTTTAGGGAGCCAGTTGAGCTGGATAAATATTCTGAATCATAGTAAGCTGAGCATATTGAGAAAAACTGTGTACAGTGTTGTTTTGTTTCTTTTGACTTGATTTCTGAGTGTCATGCAATAGAGAAAGCCCCCCTGCTGAAGTATTCAGTTGGTAATGGTGTGCACAGTAATAGGGTGCCTATTGCACTGAGCCTTTGTCCTTGCTAGCTTACTAATTATCTTGGGATTCCTCTACAACTAGGTCCAGTTTAAAAAAGAGATTGGAGCTTTGTGGTTTATATCACTGTAATTCCACCGGTATCCACAAGGTGGTGCTGGTGTGTTTGGTAAGATTTAGCAACGCTGTAATAATAAACTGGTTGAGACTTTTAATGAGAACCGTGGAGTAAAGCAGCATTCAGTGTTCGTATCTACTATCCATAGTATAGATGGCAGACCTCACTATGTAAAATATTTGTGGTAAGTTTATTGTAATAAGCAAAACATTTTAAAAAGACACAAGTGTTCTCTGTTCAAAGCAGGACAGCTAAATCACCGGAACTGAAAGGCCTCGTAAGGTGGCATAGCTGAATTCCCAGACTTGAGTTTCACGTTGATTTGTCTGCGTCTTTAGTTAATATTCAGTACAGAAAGCATTCTAATTCAGTTACCATAAATGAAACCAGGGTAATAGTTTCATTAAACTACCTTATCGTGAATTATATGTATTTGTAGACTGGTCTTTCTTCTGATCTAAAGTCTCAAAGGAGCTATTGTTTGAGTCAGGATTTTAGTTTAGTCTGCTGGATGGATGATGGTGATTGTGTTAATTAGAAACAGGCTCGACACAACCTAATTGTGACCTGCCATACCAAACACTGGGTCACAGCTGAATACTCCTTCCATCAAAATGTCTTTTCTTGAATGCATTGTGCCCACTTACAAGTAGCAAATATGCTTGTTTCCTTGAACGTGTGGACGGTGAATTTTTTTTTTCTTGTTTAAAGCATAGAAAGCCTTGTTTATAATATAAGAGGTTTTACTGTTAAAGAAAAACAAAGCTCCTTTTTTTCCCCATGCTGTTGGCACATTGTATATTTTATGGTGTTTCAGAAAATAAAAAAGGTTACTAATGAGTAGAAGCCATCTGGACCGTTTTGCTGCTTGTAGCTTGTATTTTTCCAAGTATCTTGTCCAGCTGTTTCTTCACAGATTCCAGGGAATCTGTTTCAACAACATGACACAAAATATTCAAACATTATAAAATTGGAAACCAAAGCTTAAGTATTGCTTTATTAGAGTTAACCTGCATGTCTACAAAGATTGCTTGAGTATCTTATTTTTGTCTGGGCAAAGAACATGTTAAGGAAAGATTCCACCAGTATATTCACAAATTCAGCAATACTAAAAAAGTGACAGTAAAAGGTATGTAAAAATCTAGCCATACATTGCATATTCACATGTTTTTCTGACCGAAGAATACACTGAGGTTAGACGGTTTAAAAACCGAACCTTGAGTTTGCATAAAAGATTGATTGTTTTTTTAATTAATTAATGAATCCTATCCGACCTTTTCTTGAAAGTAGCCAGGGTATCATCTTCTTTTGTTTTAGTTTTGCTGTTCTGAAATGTACTTCTCGGAGACATTTTCTTTGAAATGGACATGGGAACGAATGAGCTGGTACAGTGCTGACTGAAGGTGAGAATTTCATGGTTGTATTGCTGTTCTTCCCTCAGGCCTCCCATTTCTTCTGGGGACTGTGGGCTTTAATCCAGGCGAAATACTCCACTATTGAGTTTGATTTTCTTGGGTGAGTATATAGCTCTTGTTGGGGTAAAAGAACGAAACAAGAAAGAGACCTGTTTAACCAAGAAACGTGTTTTATGATCACAGTTGCTTTCCAATAAATTTGGCATTAAAGTCAGTGCAAGACCTCAGATACGTATTCAACAAACACATTTTTCGTGTTTGGTACACAGTACATGCGATGGTGGTTTTGTTTTAAATCAGTGTGAGATGCTATTTTTTGTTGTTCCAGACCTTTTAGGGTTGGGATATTAAACCGTCTCCTCAGTTTTTTTCTTCTTTGAAAAGGAAAATAGGGCTGATTCTAGGTTTCGTTTAACTGTAATATTAATGAGACTGTTTGCATTTCTTGCAAATTGTCAAGTTTTGTTATTAACAAGTGTGTATTTTTTCTTTTTGTTTTTAGGTATGCAATTCTCCGCTTTTATCAGTACTTCAAAATGAAACCCGAAGTAATGGCATTGAACTTTCCATTATAAACCAGCAGAATACCTATTCAGTTTTTTCTTTTCTGAAAATGGCAATTCAGAAAATCCTTCCAGGAGTAACGGTTACCGTGTTGGGTTCCCTTTGGTTTCTTTTAACTGTGCATATGATAGAAAAAAATCATCCCTGCAGAAAAAATATCTGCACATTACATTGTTCCAGTGGCTGCATTGGAAGGAGCTTACAAGGATCACATCTGTACTGTAAAGCAACAGGTCTGCACAGGTGCTGCAAAGAGAAGAAAGCTCCACTGCTTCACTACATATGATAATAGAAGTGAATTATTTACTGACGTTTCCTTATTCCAAAGGGGGGAAAAAGTTTGTGAATTACCACGCTACAGTGGTATAAAACATGTACTAATATCTCTTCTCCGTGGTTGACAGTTTCAGTTTTGCCCCCTAAATCTGGCCACTTTTCATAATTTTGATGTCCCAGATTAGATTGTTCTATATTTCAGGTTCTTTGGTACAGTTGCAGTGAATCTGAAATTAGGGACCAAAGTCCTTTATGTTATTGTTTAATGGTTGTTTTCCAGTTAGAGTAAAACTGTAATTTAGAACTGTTATGCTGATTTAGTAGTTCCCATTAAAATGGTGATTTCATGAAGGTAACGGCTATTCTGCACCTTCTCATTTTTATTCTGGTGCTACATTAATGTAAATCTTCAAAATAGTGGTCAACACAAGCGTACTGAACTGTTTGCTTGTAAATAAGCACATCATACTTTCAGCTCATTTAAGTTGTATGTAGATATTTCATTTTATATATCAATATCAAATGATTTTGAAGCTACTTTTGGAACCTTGGAAAGGTTTAATGTTCCATGTTTTAGGACATTTACAGATTTGAAACAGTTTACCAAGTAAAAGCAAAGATGCGTTATATAGCCTTAATGCCTTAATGTACAAAACATAGGGTAAATACATTTGGTTTCTATATTTATTTTTCATTTTTTACGCACAGGTACAAACTGTTTATGCTTTATTTTTTATAAATCTAGAAACAAAGCAATATGTTAGTGGTATCCCTTATTAGCACTTTTTTGCCTGTAAGTACATGACATATCCCTGGAAACAGTTGAGGTGAAATTGGATAAGTTTTCTTGAGCGGCAGAAACGTGTCATGGCTTTTGACTTATTAACCACACAGACCTCTTATAGCTGTATGTGCTGTATCGATAGCACTGTACATTGCATTAAAGTGAACCCCTGCCTATTTAGTTTGTTAGGGAGAAAAAAAAAAGCATGGATATATCCCGTATACTACAGGAATGGCATCCATCCATTTTCTAATCGATGGATCCAGTACGAGGTTGCAGGGGAGCCGGAGCCTGTGCCACAAGGCAGTGCACACCACGGGCAGGACGCTAGTCCATCACAGGCACACGTACAAACGCTCCCACCGTTCCCAGTTAACCATTTAAGCAGCCAGCATGTCTTTGGGCTGTGGGAGGAAAGCGGACCACCTGGAGGAAAACCCACATGAATACTCCACACAGATCGTGCCCGAGCCCCGGACCCAGCGTGGTGGTGCCATGCTAACCACTGCACCACCACGCTGCCCAACAGGAAAAGGTCTTGAAAGAAAATTCTGTAAGGAAAAAAACCTGATACCATTCCTTTTAGGAACTTCAAAATTATTTGCAATTGAATATTGGAACATATTAATAAGCTTTTGTTTCCTTGCTACGTTTATAACCTTTAACACTGTGACCTTAAAAAGTATTTTAAGGCTCGTGTTTAATTTTGGAAACCAAAATGCATTTTGTGTTCATTAGCCATTTTACTTTTGCTGATGTGCTTGCTTGTAAAGTGCTGAATATTGCAAACATACTGGACAAACTGTAGCATTTATACAAATATAACATGTATTTCAGAAACGGTGTAAGATGCTCTAAGTGTCTGTGCTTACCCAGCTGGGTATGTGAATTATTGTATATAGTGAGTATATCCCTTTTTTCTAAAAAATCAAATTAAAGCCTGGATGAAACTGTGAAATATTTCTGAGACAGAATTTACAAAAGTGAAATAAATCAATCTATTAAGTTTGTGTTTTTTTTATCATTGCTGATGTTCACTTCTCTTGCACTGTGTATGAAATTAATCTTAAAACAATTTAACTAAAATCTTGGAATTTTATATAAAGAGCAGTGTTTCAGAATAAATACCACAAGCAATGTAGCGTTTATGCAAGCTTTGGGTGTTCTAAAAATGTACTGCTCAGTTTTCATACTGTTCTGTATCTTTAAAGGATAATTGCATTAACACTTTAACCTGTGAAAATAAATAGTGCACATTAGAGAGAATGTTTTCAAAGCAATTAACTAGCACTTTGCACTGTTGCTGTTATACAACATGGACAGGTTGAGAACCTTAAACAAACCTGAGTTTTGTCATCTTTACTAAACTTATTTTTAGTCTAAAACCGTATGGGAGGAAGGTTGGATCATAATCTCGCCTACCCTTACCTCTCTATGTATTTTTTCTCACGCCCCTCTCTCCACCCCTTCTGCACCTTTACAGCGGCTCCCTAGTTCATTCAGCACAAACGTGAGGCAGGTTCAGTCAGCCTTGTCCTTATAGACTGCCATTCCCTCAGCTAGGTGAGGTACACAAAATAACCTCTAATACATTTGTTCCTTTATCACATTCATTGTGATCTAACAAACGACTGAAAGTATATTTACATTTACATAGTGCTTTTCATCCCAAAGGATATCAAAGCACTTTACAATATAGGAGGGGACTCACTCATCTTCCACTGAATATCAGCATACACTTGTTTACAAGTGGATGACTCACAGTAGCCAGTAGATTCATCAAGAATGCAGGACCCTTGTATCTGGAGTCTTTAATGACACAAGTATTCAAGGACTTGGTTTGAAGGATGACGTGTCTTATTGTAGTGGTCCTGGATAGCATATTGGGGCACTGGTGTGGAAATTCCAGTCCAGGAGGAAGAATATCACCAGCTGGACTTCCAACATTACTGTATATTGAACCAAAATATTGAATGTCTACAGTAGATGTTGTGCAGCAGATGGAAAAATGCTGAACAGCTTTGTGAAAAAAAACAGTAAAGTTATTTTCTTTCTGAAAATATGGAACACACTAATGCATATTAACTAAGGTGTTCATTGTGCTTTAACACCTTTAAGCAGCTTAAAACTTTTTTTTCATTACTATTTTTAATTTTATACTCTGACTTCCATCTGATAATATGGAAAAGAACACTGAACTTAGTACTGTCTAAAGAATTTGAATGAGAACTTCGAGCAGGTGGATGTATTTGCTGAGGAGAATTTGGAGCATGGTACTTTCATGTCCTGATCTCACCATGGACAGAAGTAACTCTGACACAAAAGTGTTTCACAGTGGCCTAGACCCTATCCCAGGAAGCACTGGGCACAAGGCCAGTCCAGCACAGGGCAGGCACCAACAAAAACGCACTCATACAAGTGACAGTTTTTACAGAAGCCAATTACTCTACCAGTTTGTCCTTAGACGTATAAACTACACACAGCACTCCAGGTCTGAAATTGAACTCGGTACTTCAGCTCAAGGTAGCAATGCTAGCCACAGTGCCGCCAAGCCACCCTCCAAACAAGAAATGTAAGGATTAATTCTGCGGTATACATATATTAGGATATATTGGGGTCTCAAATGTGGAAATATCAGAAACAAAGCATTTTTGTCACAGGAAATTAATTAAATGTATTGTTTTATTAATGAAAGTATGCTCTCCTTTCTGGCTGAACCAAAGTTTCCTGTGGCAGTGTCCTGAACTGAGAGATCTGTGACTGTCTGGTTTTGAAATTTATAGTGTTAAAATAATTTGTGTTGCAGTGATGAACTACTCTTTCCATGTTAAGAAAAAAAGAGTGAAATCATTAGGCTGTTTTACGCCATTGTATTTTCATTATTGTCAATATCACCATCTGGTTTTTATTCTGTCTTGTGTCCTGTATGGCCTGTTACGAAATAAAGTCACATGAATGTTTTTGACTCTGACTAGAACTAATGGTTTTAGAATTAATACCACAAGCTATGTTCATTGTTCACAATTGACATTGTACAGTATGTTCAATTGTGATTCTTGTCTGGGGGGGGCAGAGCTATTTGTAATGTTACATGGGAAGAACCCAACCAATAAACTGGGCTGAAACGTCCTTTCTCGACCATATTTGAGGTACAGCTCTACAGCAAATAGAACAATATGCAAGACTTCGACAAAGACATAAATACAGTAAATTGCAGCACCAGCAGTTCTTACCCACACATCAGCTGCTGAGTCGCCCCAAAATCAGGTCAAGTTCCTCGCAGAACCTTCAGCTGACATGTTTTTATCAAGCCTCTTTAAATTGCAGAGGAAACAGCAGTCTGACCATCTTTTTCCTCTTTATATATTTATATTTTGTTTGCTCTGTGGGAGTCCTCCCAGGAAAACCACAGACCAGTAATTGAAGGGCTGCCATTCAGCAGGACCAGGCCCACTACTGCACACTTCAAATTACAGAGGAGGAGACAGAATCCTGTGTGGGCTGAAGGGCCAAGGGATGAGGATGTTTGGTTGGGACACAATTGCTTGCACGTGCCGTTCGTGTGGGGCAGGCTGCCGTGCGGGCAGGGACAAAGAAACTGGGGGGCAAACAGGAACATGTCTGATTTTCTATGGGTTCATGAAGCGGAGGGAACTGAAAGAATGCTGACACAAAACCGAGACTCAAAAGGAAACCCACGCTGTCTTAAACAACAGCCTACAAGTAATTTGAAGAAATGTTTTAGGAGTTGCTAGCGTGCTACTGTTTCTGTACACCCCAGTTTTAACTAAGTGTCTGCTGTTCAAAAGGATTCATCACGTTAAATCAAGACAGAAGACCCTTATGCATTTGCCCACCTGCTGTAGGTCCCAGAATGTCATAGGAAGATCACCTGCCCAACCCAAGATGACCCTCAAGCTAGAGGATTTTTTCTGTTCACTCTGTAGCCCTGTTTTTTCTCCAGTTGAGGTGATAGGAGGAATCGTCTAATACAGTAGTATTTTGGAACTAATTTCATATACGACAGAAGTCTATACACTAGAAGTGATGGATCTAGATTTTGGCCAGTGGGTTTCATCCATTATGGCAAGGATTTTATTGACTGCTCATGGGTCACAGTTACTGATGCCGCAAAAATGAAGTGATTTCTTACTGTCCAGTATACATTGTATGAATGTTTGCAATGTACAGACTACAACGTATACATTCTGTGATGCATTTTTCATCTTTTCAGCTTAAGGTCAGCAGGTCAAATTGTAAATATTCCACTGCCTGCTTAAAGGATTATTTCTTTTTCTCACATTTTATTTCAAGGATGTGAATAATTGTAAAAGGATCATTTCTATATGTTTCTTAGTATGTATGAATGTTATTATGTTTAATAATCAAGCTGTGAATACTGAAACTTACCATAGGCAGCGTTAGTAATTGAATTAAAGTGAATCCCTCAAGTTATTTCTTCTAAGAGCTGCATTTTAATTAAAGAATTCAATATATGCTATTCATGCCTTGACTTCGTATTTCCACTTGATAAAGGTCAAGTAAAACCCCACTTAAAACTTCAGTAATCATTGCAGAATGTTCATAAAATGAAGAGCACTCAAGCCATACAATGTTAAAACAGATACTCACTCAAGACCTTCAAATCATTTGTAGGGCAAAGGCTCCGATCAGCCTTACTTCCCCTTTTCTAAAATAGCAACAACGGATGTGCATACGTGCACAGTTAGAGTCCTGGAACATTCAGAAAAACTGAAAAATAACTATAACTTAAATGGGTAACATCCCGTGGAATCTAAATGAATACTTGAACAAAAATGTTGACAATACTTGGACAAAATAGCCGACAAAATGCTCCACAAAGTTAAGGCTTCAGGAGCTAGATGTGGATTTGTTCCTGCACCTGACTCAATGGCCTGGTTTTACAGAGGGACATACCCCAAACAGAAAGTGCATGTAAAAATAACAGGTTCCATAGCCCTGTGAGTGGTTTCACTGTAGTAAAGTATGGCTAAATGTATAACAAGGGGAGCACTTGTTATTTTATAAAAACACTCTCATATATACATATACAAAGGAACAAGTAATAGGTTTATTCCATGCTGAAAAAAAGAAGAAAGAGAACACAACGTTTCGGCCGTGGAGCCTTCTTCAGGTACCTTCTTCAGGTATACATATACAATATACATATATATGTAACTCAAACATACTGTATATTGTATATATACAAAGTAGTTCAGGTGGGGAGCTGCCTCAGCATGCGTAGTCTGCAAAGGAACAAGTAATAGGTTTATTCCCTGCTGAAAAGAGAAGAAAGAAAACACAACGTTTTGGCCGTAGAGCCTTCTTCAGATGTAAGAAAGATAGGGCAGACAACAAAGATGATATAGCGGTGGAGAGAGGAGGAGGCGGGAGCAGGGGAGAGGCAGAGTGGCCAATCAAGTGGTGCGAGGTCGAGAGAGGTGAGGAGAGGTGGGAAACAAAAATGAACAGAGAGAATTAGAAGAAAACAAGTCTGTCGTTGAGAGAATGGGGGAAGGTGTTAAAGGATCATTTTAGTTGTTGATGTCTTTCTGTTATAGGAGTTAAGAAACTCCCTCACTTCATCACAGACAGATGTTTCTCACATTCAGCATTGCTGGGACCTTCCCCTGCCGAAATGTTGTCTTTTCTTTCTTCTCTTTTCAGCATGGAATAAACCTATTATTTGTTCATATATATACAGTACAATACTCAAATCTACATCCATACCAAACCTGACACTGATGTGGCTGTCTCTATTCTATCTAATTGCATCTCTGACATAACAATTTGGATGACTCAAAATGTCCTTCATCTTAACTGTAACATGACTGAAGTCATGCTTATTGGCACCCCCCATCAACTTCGTAAAGCCAATGTTGTAACCCTATCTGTGGATGGCACTGTACATGAACTTCAGTCTAAATTGAAAAACCTTGGGGTGATATTTGATTGAGGCTTGACATTCAACTCACATGTGCAATATAGTAACAATAATAATAGTTTACACTTATATACTCCACTCAAAGCACTTTACAGGTGTGCTACACAGGTAATAGGGATCCCCTCCACCACCACCAATGTGCAGCGTCCACCTGGATGATGCGACGGCAGCCATAGTGCGCCAGAACGCTCACCACACACCAGCCATCAGTGGGGAGGAAAGAAGAGTAATGAAGCAAATTCATAGAGGGGGATTATTAGGAGGCCATGATTGGTGAGGGACAAAAAATTTTTAATGACCAAAGACATTTTTACATCATCCAAAGGACAGCACCTGTTTACAGTATAGTGTCCCCATCACTATACTGGGGCATTAGGACCCACACAGACCACAGGGTGAGCCCCCCCTGCTGGCCCCACTAACACTTCATCCAGCAGCAACCTTAGTTTTTCCCAGGAGGTCTCCCATCCAGGTACTGGCCAGGCTCCCACCTGCTGAGCTTCAGTGGGCTGCCAGTTGTGAGTTACAAAGTGACATGGCTGCTGGCTGGTGTCAAAACATCTTTCTTTGACCTGAGAGATATTGCTAGACTACATCCTATGTTATCGCTAACGGTGGCTGAAAAGCTGAACAACACATTTGTCTTCTCCCCACTTGAATGCTGTAATGCTCTACTCGCTGGAGTTTCTAAAACCACATTGAACAAACTCCAGTATGTCCAAAATTTGGCAGCCAGCCTGGCCAGGTCTAGTGCAAGTGATCACATTACTCCTATCCTGGAGTCCTTGCACTGGCTTCTTGTTAATTTTCATGTTGACTTCAAAATCCTCATGCTCACCTACAAGGCTCTGCATAGCTTGGCGCCTCAGTACCACCTCGCACCCTTCGCTCTTCTAACTCTGGTTCGTCTCCACTCTGTCTCTCTGTAACACGCTTTGAGAAGCCACCATTAAAGGCGCTATATAAAATAAAGTTTATTATTCTTATTATTATTATACCACTGTATGTACACTGATTCCAGTACTCATTTGTTATTTTTTAACATAACTTTCCATATATGTTACTATTGCTGGCATTTCTGCTTAAACGCATGAGTTGTGTTCCTGGAAAACACACACATTACATCACTAAATTAATGGGTTATGGGGTAGAGAGTTTGGAAGTTGTAACTCACAATAACATAGGTATGTTTTCTATAGTAACTGATCATATCATTAGTTTGAATGTATTACTTCTACATACTGTAATATGTGTTTTTGTGATCACTTAAATAGAAAACAATGCAAAACTACAAAAATAGTATGCATCAGTACTTACTGTACATCGTTAAGCGCTGAGAAATTCTGCAGTGTAGAAGGTTGAAATACCATTTTTTGAAAGATACTTTTTAACAATACACACCACTAAGCCTAGTACAGCGAATGATATGCTATGTTCTTTTATTTCCCTTATAACGCTTTATAACATCAATCTTTTGTTCCAGAATAATAGCTGTCCTTCTCTTTTCACTTGCACCACACGCAGTAGCAGGACACTTCATATCCTTGCCACATTGCAGACACAGATGCATATAACTAGTCCTAGTATACTTGAATCATGTTATAGCCATCAGGCACATGCATTGTGGAAGAACATTTCCTAATAAATCAATCACTTTATTGCCAAATTGCTTTATGGAAATGCATGTTATAGCAAAAATGACTGTATTTTTAACTAATACAACTACCACATTAAGTTAATAAGTACAATTCAATCATTGTTAAATTGGAAGATTATAGTGGAATACTTGAATCTGTAATGTTACAGATCCAGCAGTACATATTCTTGTATGAATACATTTGGGAATCCTTAGAAACAGGTTACACCTCCTTTAGCAGCAATGACTTCAACTAGATATTTCCTGCAACTGTTCATGAGTCTCTTGTATTGGCTTCTAGAAGTTCTGTACAGTTATTCCTTACAGCCCAATTCAAAATGTTGGAGTTTTTTTGTTTTTTTGCACAAGCAGCTCATTTCAGATCCTGCTAATGGGGTTTAGGTCTGGGCTTTGACTTTACAAATCCAAACATTTCTTCTTCAGCCACTCTGTTGCACATCTGCTTGTATGTTTACGATTATTGTCTTACTGCATGACCCACTTTCTTCGCAGCTTCCACTAACAAATGGACGGCCTGACATTCTTCTCCAGAATTTGCTGATAGAACACCAAATTCATGATTCCCATAAATGACAGCAAAATGACTTGGTGTTGAGTCTTCCAGGTCCATGGTGGGTAATTTTCCTCAATAAATGTAATAACTACTCGCTGAGGTGCACTTAAGATGTTTCAAATTCGAAAAATGACAAAATGAGCTGATGAATATTGTCATGAAGCATTAATCAGGACCCTATGCTGACAGCAGAATCCGGAAGGGAGTGAACAGACATGGGGAGGAGACGAGGAGGAACTGGGCTGGTAGATGAACAGGGGGGCGTGACGAGTGTGCACTGGTGCTCGGGGGGGCGTGGTCCAGACGAACAAGTCCAGAGGAGTCCAGGGGGTAATCCAGGGTGAAGTCCAAATGTCCAGAGCTGGGTAATCCAAACAAGACAAAGACAAGACAAGGTTTAAAAACCGGTGCAGGGACAGGGCAGAAAAACTCAGATAGGACACCGATAGCCACGGGCGTAGGGCGACTTGGTGGTAGGCGGGCCTCCGGGCATCTGTCCTCCAATGCAGAGCCGGGAGTCTCGAGAGTGCCCACCTTAAATAAGGAGAGGCAGGATTGGAGGCAGGTGCACATGATGAACTAAAATGTGAAAGAGCCCGAGCGCCCTTAAGAGGAGGGATTACAATCATGACAAATATAAAGATGTAGAGTGCTTAACACTTTGGCTTTAACTTGCCTGGATGAGGAAATAAGAGTGCTGGACGGAGATGAGTGTTTTCAGATCACTCCTCACTTGTGAGTTATGAACCAGGTGGAGGTACTAGAAACATGCACATTGAGCTTTTATACACAGGGAAGCAGAAGTTTAAATTAGAATTTAACGCCAGCCCTAATTTCTATTGAAGGGCACCATTTCAGTTGTTTGGTGGTACGGAGGCTAAGAATCCATGCCTGTGGCTAGAAGGTTGCTGGTTTGTATCCTGCAGCCGGCAGAGGAATCCTACTCTGTTGGGGGCCTGAGCAAAACCCTTAACCCCAGCTGCTCCAGGGGTGCCATATAAATGGCTGACCCTGCGCTCTGACCCCAAGCTTCTTTCCCTGTCTGTGTTTCTCATGGAGAGCAAGTTGGGGTATGCGAAAAGAGAAATTCCTAATACAAGAAATTGTATATGGCCAATAAAGTGATCTTATCTTATATCTTAAATTCTATTGTCAAAACGATCTGACGACTATAAAGAGATGGCGTGCTTAGCGCTTTGACCTTAACTTGCCCGGCTGAGGAAATGAGAGTGTTAGTTTGAGATCAATGCTGTCACAGCCCCCCAAGCAACCCCCAAATCACTGATGCAGATTTCATTGAGAATGATTTGGTTCACCTATGGTTTCACTGGAACAAAGTGGAAGGTGCATGTAGCATGCAACATGTAGATCTTTTATGACCCAGGCTTGTGCTTGTTTGAGCTAGTGGATCTGGGTGCAGCGCACGAGAAGGACATATGCTTCAGGTCACAAAACACGAGTTAGTAAACTGCAGATTTCCATCAATTTGGCAGCCCCATGGGCTAGCAGCAGTTGCAGGTCCAGCTGGCTCTGCTATCAGGAACTCTACTATGGGCAGAGGAAGATACTGTGGTAACTAGAAGAGGCGTTTGAAGCTGAAGTGGAGAGCTACCTGTTAGAAGGTAGCAGCACTGGCTAGTTTAAGACTGAAACTTTGTGGTGAGCAGAGAAAGACACTGCAGTAGCCTGTAAGAGAAGACTGACTTTGAAAATGGAAGAGAGCTGCCCTTTTCTGAAATTAGTTAGACGATAAGAACATATTTCAAGTTGAACCCCCCAAAAAAGAGAAGAGACAACAATGTATGCAGCTGGAGGTTTTGGGAGGCAGAAGATTTCGAGGACACCAACCAGTTGGACACCAACTGAAAAGGGGGGCAGAACCCATCACTTTAGAAGCCTAATATCAAATTAGGGACAGAATGGGGGTAAATGAGGAAGGCCGTATCTGCTACAGACCACCATACGATCACACCTCTGTGAACAGGAGAAAGAAGGAGAATGCAACAGGTGAGATTAGGAAGAGAGAGTGGAAAGGGAAAAGGAGACAAGACTGCTTTAGGGACAGCTGCCACAGTTGCTCTAAGTTTCTGGAAGGCTTGCCGACATCAGGATACCTGAAAGAAAAACGCAGATGGTATGGTGGGTGCAGAGTCACTTGTTATTGGTGGAGTGTTTTAGAAAATGACTCTGGTCCTGGATGGACATGAGGAAGGCAAGGTCCCAGCAATGCTGAATGTGAGAAACACCTGTCTGCGATAAAGTGAGATCCAGAATGTTAGAAAGAAAGCCCACAGTGCCGAGTCCTATCCAGTGAGCTTTCGTGTGCAAGGAAGCAGCAGTGCAAGATCAGAGTTTGACCTCCTCCTGAATTGCTGTTCAATAACATCATACAGTATATCACTTTTAAAATCAAACTGAATGCACCTCAATGCAGATGTGGACATACAATTACAGCTGAACACAATGGTTTTTGGTACCCTTCAGTGTCAATCCCTACATCAGACTCCTGTTAAAAGCGCCGCTGGACCCTTCTTGTGTCCTCATGGCCTCACAAACTTGAGATAATACGATCACATTTGAAAAATGAAAGACCTAGCCAGCCAATCCTGAATGCTTCAAGGCATGGCAAGCAGTGGGCCTTTCACACTTCATCCTGAGACACTTTGATGGATGACTGTAAATTCAGAACAGAGCCTGGCAAGGCAGATATGCCTTCTGTACAAGTCAGTGCTGAACTATAGTAGCTCTCTGTTACTCTAGTTAGCTGCAGCTTGATTGTACCAGATGGGGAAGGCTCTGGTGTTCCCTCTCCACAGCAGATATCCCACAGTGTCAAAGAGGCCACGATGGGGTGTGAAGGAATGGAAACTTGGCCTGTGGTCTGGATGATGGCCAAGCCAATGAGAACTGGTTTGTGATAGTGAAGCACATTAAACGGATGTCATAACTCAAGTAAACCAGTACACCTTTTATTTGAGGTACAAAGCAGATCCAAGGGCAGCTGACAGGTTTGGCATCCTACTTCACTGACCTTGTGTGGTTTTGTAAAGAGCACAACTAGGAATCAAAACATCATATCCAGGCTGCCCCTTCTTTTCACATCGTATCAAGGTTCAATAATTTGATTATGAGTCAATAATAGTCTTAAATGTACACAAAAAGAAAACTTTTTCATCCTGAGCACACCTCACATCAATTTCTACATTCATTTTCCTTTTGAGAAGCAGTAGCTCACTGCCTTGACTTGTTCACCCTGCTCCACTTAACAACTACCAGCCCTACAAGTTGTACTCTTTATTGTCCTGTGAATGAGCCTTTCAAATCTTTAATTAAGAGTAAAAGCACTGGGAACATCAGGGCATTCATCTGCCCACGTGCTCATGTAAAACCTCCTGCAACAAAAGAATTTAATCAAACTACAAGTTTAATAAAGACTACGCTGCCTGAACTAAATGATGTTATTGCAACAGAAGCTGTGAGCGGCTCATAGTTTTACATTAAAAAAGGGGGTCAGAGTGCTCATTCATCTTGATTAGCAATGCCAACCTAATTACTTCTGGAGGAAACAGTAATTAGCTGAAGTCTCACCTCATTAATCATGACATTCTTGTTGCAGACTATTTTTATCTGATAAATGGCTCAGTTTGAAACAAGGTGTGTATTTATATTCTGGCTAATAGTATACAGCTTGCCTTATTACATTATTTCTTACTGACCTGATTAGGGTTTCTATTGTTTTATTCAAACAACAGCTGGAAAGTCAACATCTGATCATAAATCAAACAACTGAGACAAAATCAGGATCTGCAAGATTTGAACATGGTAACGTTCGTCAGGCTAGACAAAGCTGCAAATCAGATTGTGAACAAAGGTCACAAACCAAAGAAGTAGTTCAGCCCTCCATGCAGTTTGGTTACTAGTACGGGCACCCAATGCAGTGTTGAAAATTAAGATTCGGACACATAAAATAACTCTTTTTTAGATAAAGAGAAGTGGTTCTTAAGAAAAGTGCTGCAGTAGGTCTCCGTGCAAAGTACTGGATAAATCAATTATTGTTCGAATACAAAAAAATGGCGTCTGTAAACAATTGTTGAAGAAGACAATGACGAAGATAATTCTGCTCTGAATACTGCAGTTGAGCCTTATAAAAGGACTTATCCAGTGGCTTTGCACTATTAAAACTGGCTGAGGTCACAGTAGGTAGGCCATTTCCATGTCCAAATGGCCCAGAACTTATCCTGGTTTCCATGACCAATTCAAATTAGGTTATAACAGATAAACTTAAACATTCAGTTCTGTTCTGTGTCCTTGCTTTCCTAGTAACCCCTGCCTGACTCCTGCAGTAATTTATTGTTCTCATTCTGATTGTTTTACACAGACTGAACTTATATGTTTCCACTCCAGGTTTGTTTGCCATTTCCCCAGCCCCAGAAGCACTATAATTTCAGATACCCCTCCTGCAATCTTTGTCATCAGCTACTGCAGGAATTAATTGCATTAGCAGTCTTTCTCAGTCCTTATATTCTACCCTGCAAGAGGAACTCCTGGCCATTCGCCATCATATTAGGGTGCCCCTAAATATAAACACTGTTCACATTACTAACATCCGCTTTCTATACAATAAATATTCTGCTCAGAGAGTTTTCAGTGAAATACACATTTTTGAAAAATCACAGACTGGTACTTGTGGTGAAGGATATGCATATTCCTGGCCTTGGTGATTTTCTAAGGCTCTGCCAGCACTGGTTTGTTTACCACTCTAACCCATGCAGATAAAAAAATTGGAAAAGCAGATTAATCTGAGGATTTTCTCACATACAGCCAAAAAAAAAAAAAATCAAACAATTTTGTCTGCTTTTGTTTCACTTGCATTCACCTGTAAAGTCAAAAGCGAACACAACTTAGAAGCGAAAATGCTGTCTTCAATTCAAGGATACTGCATGATGAGAAAACACACATTTCCACACAAAAAATACCCGTTAGCTTTGCAAAGTAATAAAAATAATCATAAAAATAATCCTCACTACAGCACTTCATCAAGAGAACACTACTCACTGCTTGTTCAAGCAGCTTGTGTGCTTTTCTCCTGATGTTCCCCCTCCTCTTGTTAATGTGGCTACTCTTTTCACACAATAATCACCGCAAACCTTCCCAATGGTATCTGTGTATTTGTCAAGCAAACAGGAAGTCAATATCTGCAGCTGAGCCTAGCTCTTCTGGTGTAAGAGTGGCATCTCAAAGCTCTGGGTGGGCTCGATACATTGAGGATCTGTGTGCAATTGATGCAAAAATCAGTAAATATTTATTTCTGGTGGGGTTTATTTTTGCCACAGGACCGACCGAGTGTAAAGGGACACGTAGGACTTTTCTCACACTTTCAGGAATGCACGGCTCACAAGAAGATCAGCATCGGAGACTTCCAACACTCCGTACTTCCTTTGACATAGAGGAGGCTTAATCCACCACTTGTACAGTAGCAGTGCCTTTTGCATCCCAGTCAATCCAGCAACATTTTCTCCTGCCTGTAGGAATGATGTATTTGGCCTCCGGTTCACCTGTATTATTCCATCCATTGTGGCACCACCCAAGGAGACATTATGTATCGACAGCCTGAGATCGGTTTTCAAACTGTGTTTCTACACGAAACTCCACAAATGACTAAATAATAAAGGGTACTAGCAGCTGAAAGATAAATTATACTGTGCTGCATGGAATATTGTTGGTGCTGTGCTGGAACCTCATCAGATTTGCACTGATGTTGTACATGCATCAGAAAGCAAAAACTGCATCGTCTAGGGTTTATGATAGCATACACTCATTTATAAGTCCAATAATTCGGAATCTGTGAAACAAAAACTAAACTGCACATTAAAAATAGACACAGAGGATTATATACTTTGTTGTCCCTGGTTGTCCGAAATTTCACATTCACTCAGCCAGAGAGGCTTTTTATTGAGGGAATTGTAAATGTCACATGTCAAGCAGCAGAAAGACGAGAACAGATGCTTGCAGAACGCGTAGCTGGAATCCCCACAGAAAAAGCAAACATCCCTGAAGCCAGCGTGGCTCTAAGGAAATCTCCCACTGGAATAAGCAAATGAATGAGAACTAACTAAATAACCCACCAAATAAACAGGCAATATATTCTGTGATTTATTGATTGATGAGTTTTATTTTTATATTTTATTTGATAAGGTCGCTCTGTGATCTCCAGGTGTTTGCTTCAGCTTATTGCTTTTTAAAAATGCAAATAGGAAAGAATCATCTAATCGCATACTGTAGTGCTTCACATAGCAGCATGGGGAGGAAAGTAGAATCCTGTTGTTTGACACAAAAAAAAGAACAAAGCAGAATAAAGGGATTTGCTCCTGGAGAGTGTGGAGATGTATATGGCTTGTGACATGGCTCGGGCTCTGCTGCCAGCCATCTCAACTAAAGATGACAGCGTGCTTCTGAGGAGTGGGGACAGCAGTACGTCTCTCTTCATGCCATTATCCTGTATAACAGTCATAAACCATTGACTCTGCATTTTGTTTTTTAAGGAAACGGGAGATAAGGTTCTCCTCCTTTTTAATGCTGGCAAGGATATTTTCAAGTGAAAAGCGCAAAGGACATTAACAATTCATGGCTTTAGAAACAGCCTCAAGTTGCAGAGCTCATGCAGGCCTGTGAAATAGGGAATAAATCGCTGCTCCATCCAGAGCTTTGTCTTCAATATAAAACACACAAATCCCTCTGAAAAAACATCGTCTCTGCCTGAGTGGTGAGGTCTTTAACGCAAAACACTTTCGGCGAGTCACAATTTTACAGCTGGTACCAGGAGCTGCAGCCGAAAGTGAAGAAGATAACAGGAGTGGCAAAAAGCGATGTGAGGCAGAGAGTAACCGTGCCCCTTATCAAACATTTCTTTTGTACCTTGTGTGAGATTTAAATTCCATATGATGTTGTACTGCAGTTACATTTTTCTCAACTGGAACAATCATAAATATCAAAATAAAAATAAGGAATACAGAGCAGCCCATACTCTTTACACCCTCTCCAGCTGTCATCTACATGACATCTAGTCCTTGTTTTTATTTTAAAATGAGAAGAATTCCTCATTAACATGTATATAAATTGTACGGAATTTGTTTAGAACTGATTGATCAGTTTAGCTGAGTATTGAGTATTGACATTTTCCTTACTGAAATGTGTTATTAATTGTGAGTGGTGTGGTTGTGTTGTTTTAAGGGGGAATGAAGGTGAAAATAGGACAAAGAAAGGCATGCAAATGGCTTAGCCAAGTGTAAAACGAGGCAGGGTTAACTCAAATTTCATTTTCAGCTTTTGCTACTTTTTGTTACTTTCATTGACAACTATTTATGCACTAAAGATAAAACGTTTGCACAGCATTTCAAATCTGTTTATTTTTGTTGGACAGTTTACTCCAGTAAACCACCCACCAAACACAGCTGTCTCCTGCTCTGGTGGCTTACTTCTTCAAAGTTTCAGGCTTTTATGAGCATACTACCACACAGCATAACATGCAGAGTGCTTTCCAACCCAGGAATGCAAGTTTTTTTTGAAGTAGCTGGATCTGAAAAAAAAAAGCAAAAGATACCAGAATCTGTTCAATTCTCAAAGCATTCAATCCATGTGACATGCAGGCATGCCATTCTGCTCCTTCATAGCAGAGAAACAAAGAAGATATAGACTCTGAAAAACAGAAAAATGAAACAATCCTTGTATACAGTATGTGAAAGAAAATTATGGAATAAAGATAATGCAGGAGGAAAAACTCCAGGAGTGTTTTTCCTATATTGATAATCTTCTAATTAAAAACAAAAGCTTATACTGTATATGAGAGGAAGAAACACTATCACTATCGTTGTATCAAATACAAGGTGATTTTACTTGGTTTTGACTTGAGTATTATTGCACACATTTATGTGCTAAACATAAAGAGAATGTTCACACAAAAGTGGATTAGTTTTGTTTTCTAGTTTAAAGAATGTTGTGCTAACTTTTGTATATTGTAGCACGGGGGCATTATTCATATTTTACAACAACGTGTTAAATAGATCAGATGAAACAGGGCTTAACCTTTTCAAATTTATAACATTCAATTTGTTTTTGATATGTGAAGGAGAACAAGATGACCACCAGGTGTCATCAGTCAGCTTGTTAGACCTCAGTATCAGTATGAGTTCTTTGCACTATTCACATGCAGTGAAGCATCAACTGTATTCTGATTGAGCAGCTCAGATTGTTCAATGCCTGGATGGATTACTGTATGGAGATGGGGCCTTTCTGTTACAGTAAGGAAGAGAGTTTTATATAATAGTGTGACAAGAGAGTCCAGGAAGGGAATAATGAAGATGCCACTTATTAGTGATCTTAACAAAGAATTAAACAAAAGGGCAATTCATGACAATGGCTGATAATCAGACAGATGACGTGACAATTGCTGATGTGACAATGGCTGATAATCAGACAGATATCTGGCTGATGTATAATATTACAAAGGAATCAACTTTTTACTTTGATTTGACAATAGGATATCAAACATAATGTCAGACTAAGGTATTTTTATACAAATTATAAAACTGCAATTAAATGTTTTCACTTCAGTTTGTGCATGTGTCATTCTTCCTCACATCTTAAGCACTCATTCATGATAAATTTCTTTAAAGAGGATTTATTTCAAATTAATCTAAATGGTATACTTACCACATGCCTGAGAAGGATAATAGAAAAATGGTTTCAGTTCACAATAAAGATCTTGAGGATATTACTACATATACTTAACATGTTCTTAATGAGCTTAACATTTTTCTTATTCCAAAAGTTAAATAGAAAGATTGTCTAAATTATGGCCTAAACAATCCTGGTTTTGTTAATTTCAGTCATTATACATCTAAACTAAAAGATACATCTTGTCTGGCAGAAGACGTCTCTCAGCAGATATTTAAACAAACAGTAACATCTACCGAGATCAATTAAATCTTTGAAAATTTCTATAAAACTATTTTTTTTTTCTCTTAAGCAAGCTGTGCTGGCTGCCCATACCACCATGAAACATAATGTGTTTTATATTGCATCTGCTTTTACTGTCAATGTAATTTAAATTTTAAAGGCCTTTTATTCAGACTAGTTTAAAATCTGTTAAAATCTGTTACCCTTTTCTTCTGTTGCCTTACAGAATGCCTGGCTGTTTAATAGATTATAAAGTACAACACTTATTTTATTATCTTGCAAAAATAATGTTTTTCACCAAAGCATAATAAATTGTCCAAGAGAAAACAAATAGTTAATGCAACACAGGTAGGAAAATGAGTCAGCAATTATCTGATCGATATTTATTTGACAAACATAAACAATAAGTTAAATAAAATAATAATTTGAAAAAGAACTGTGTTTCTCAAAACAGTTGGCTTTAAATTTTTTAGATTATCAGACCTTCAGGAATTTTATAAAGAGAATTATAAGGAATATATAATATTATTAAGTTTATTTCTCAGTACAACACCCGTTCTGTTTAATAGCTGGATTTCTGCCATACATGTTTAGCTCTTTTCATTTTTACCTTACTAATCTTTAGTTTATTAAAACTCATTATCGGATTTTTTAAGTTCTCTAATTATAATCTATAAACCATAATTATGGAGTATGCATGCACTTTAAGTAGTATTCCTGCAAATACTTTGTTAAATTAAAACAAATATGCTTTAATTCGTATTTTCTGCTTGGTAAGGTAATCATATGAGGTAAGCAAATGAATATTAAAACATAAAACATATGTACAATAAATAATTAGAATTTGTAGTTACATATCTATCCATCCTGAAGATGTATTCTAAAGACATAATGCAATGAACACTTGTTTATTCACGTGTTTGTGAATTAATCTACATGTATCTTCATCTGCGGGGTGACAAACACAAATGCAATAACTCATGTTGATTATGGGTTCATCTGGAGTTCGGACAGCTAGTTTTCAGTTTGAGAAAAACTAAATTGTGACTATATTACTTTCCGGAGAGGGTTTAAAAAATAGGACCATTGGAAGAAGAAATAAATCCAGTTATAATAATAATAATAATAATAAAAATAATAATAATAATAATTATTATTATTATTATTATTATTATTATTATTAATAATAATAATAATAATAATAATAATAATAATAATAATAGCTATTAGTAGTAGCAGTAGTAGTTTTACACCAGATTGTACTGCCCAGAGTGGAAGACAGTGGAATTTAGCCAGTTGTCCAAGTAGTCAGGACCTAGGTTCAACTGCACATCCAAAGCACTGCACTTCCTGCCACAGTCTCTGTCTAGTCACCACACCTGGGAATATTTTTCAGACTGTGACTGGCTAGAAACTTCCAGCCCAGAAGGAAGACCGCCACCTACTGGTCCACCAACACCACTTGTAGCAGTAACACCGATTTTCTTCAGACTCTCCAGAACCAGTGCTGTACAATACAGTGGCAGAACATTTCAAACTGTTGCTTGGACAAAACCATGAATTATTTCGTCACCGTGTCTAAGCGTAAGAAAAAAAGAGAGATTCACAAGAATGACAATACCATTGTGATTATACTAACATTAACTGAAATCCAATTACAATGTCATTGCAAAATCCTGCTGCATGTTTTATGTTAACCCTCTCCTTGCAAAAGATAGGAGTGAATGGAGTTTCTTAATGTTTGATACACGATGGAATGCGTGCAAAGTACCCCTACAGTTGCATCTGTGGTAATTACATCTGTATTCCTATAGTAATTTAGCAAGATTCATACTGTGTGAGCTGTTTTCATTACCATAACCCACTCACCATGTGAGTCATACACATGCAAAAAATATGATCCACCTTCTGGTATTGCTCGAAAATCTGTAATATGATTCATGAGGCCTTAGTGCCAGGTTTAACACGCCAATAATACAATGGAATTGTGATCCTTGTTAAGGATTATAACCGAATTCCCCCTCTTTTCAGATAACTTCAACACAGTGATGAAATAATTTATGGTTTTGTCAGAGCAAGTCTGAAAACTTTTTGGTAATTAAGAGAGATATCATAAACGGTGATATTTGCTTTCACTTGCAACCTCTGAATCAGTGCTACAGTATATAGTAATCAACTAAACAAAGAAGGTTTGGGGTTTTATTTTAAATTTGTTTTAAAGACAATTTTGTTTCCTGTTCTGTAATACAGAATTAATTTTATAAAGTGAACACCTAACGTATGTTGAATTATTTTTACTAAAATAATTAAGGGCAATCATAAATCATTAAATAGTAGGGCTGAAAGCTTATTATTGTTTGACATAAAAATGTACAAGGGCTTTAACGCAAGGCTTATCTTTTTCTATTTATTTTGAACATTTTTATACTTCTGACTCACAGTGTTTTACAATGAGCTCGTAGGCCTCCTATTCTGTCTATACAGGGTCTAAATGAATGTGATTATGTTGGTCTTTCTGTGTTTAATTTCCTAGCTTCAGTGATACACAGGGGACTCTAGAGGATGTATTAATGTATTAATTACTGTAGTGGGAAAAGGAGTACAGTTTGTCAGTTGGTTTTATTATTTTATTTGTTTTTAATTAAAATATGAAAAGAGGTTAACACCACCTTGTGTTTATTCAGAAATATAGACTGTGAGGAAAAGTCCATTTCTATAACTACATTATTTATTGCATTAAACAGGATATAAAATAAAAATCATGTAGAAATAAATTACACAATGTAATAATATAAATTATAGAACAGTATTAATCTACAACCGTTGCACTTGTTCATATACCTCTTATTCTTCAGGTCTAAAAATTTCTCTGTATTCCAGTTCGACATCAAGGACTTGTTGGGACAGGAAAGACAATTCAAACTTCAATTCTGTCCCATTTTTATTTTGTTTCTGATTTCTCTGATTTCTGATTCGTTCTTCACAAATCTCATAAGTTTACAGTGTATTTTTAAAGCTGTTGTTGATTCAACTAATATTGTACTGTATATGATGTTATTTTGTATGGTAGCAATTATATCCTAACAGGTTTATAATCTATAGAAATCTGTTAAAAAAAGGGTTCCAGCACCCCAAATTAAAAGTACTTGTCACCTTCTGTTTTGCCTTATACACATATTTAACAGACACATAACCTATAAACTGAATGTCAAAGAGTCTGTATTTTTTTCAGGTTAGCTCTCCAAAGTTCAGCTGTCACATCCACAGTGAGCCACAGAGGTAGGCTCACCCAAAGCATCATTGTGAAACTCGTCATGGTTGTTGCTACTTTTACGCTGCAAGAACCTGGGCTATCGCCAAATTAAGTTCTTAATGAATTACTCAACCAATATGGACAAAAGACTCATTTTCTGTACTGAGACCAGGGTGTAAAAGTCATAGGACTCACAAACTCAGTGGGGCATGTTGCCTTTTGCAAGGCGTCCTTAAAAGTGATCTGTTCTAAATCACTGATTTGTAAACATTCTGGGCCCATGTGCCAAGGACAGTACCATAGCCGTCAACAATTTGAGAGCAGTGGGGACAGCACACAGCAGATGTCACCGAGTAGAAGAAAGGAGTTAAAAAGCCTCCTGAGCAGATGAAATACTCAAATACCCAACCGTTCTCTGCGCTGATGCACAACTGCTGCCCACAACACTGTGCATTTTGCAGGGGCACAGACTGTTTATTTATTACAAAGGCCATCAGTGGATACTTTTAAAAAGTCACGCTGAGTCAGACATGGCACGATACAGATCCACAGATGTTTAGCTAACTGCATATTAAATTAGGGATCATAATCCGAGTATCAGAATGTCAAGAAAAAATATTTTCAGGATTTGTTTTTACAGTGAAAAGAACATTAATTCTGAAGGCCAGTCACCTGTGTTTCTGTGGTTCTCTTCTACAGAAAAATACATTTTTGAATACATATACATTACTGTCACAAAAAAATGATTGAACTCCATATTGACAGCAGTTAACTGATACTGAAAGATAGGTTTAACTTGGTCCTTTCACATTATTTTCATGAGAAATGGGAAATACCTGATGCAATTTTAAAAATCATCTGACATACAGTAGCTCAGACAATAAGAGGGAAGAATAAATTTAGACAAATGAAAAACCTATCCCTTCATTGCAGTTATAAATGCCTTGCTTTAACATAAGATTGATTTTCATATAGCCTGAAGTTATTAAATCTATAGAAGTTTCAACAGATGAGGATAACTTGAGGAACATAAAAAATACTGGAGCTAGTTATATTGTTGGTTTGTTTCTACAAAGAAAATCCACAGGATAACAGAATAAGTAATGTGACAGGTTTCTCAGTTAAGCCAAAGGCATTTCTATTAATAAAAAAAGACAGATGAGTGCTAAAAGGTATTAAAAAAAATGCCGTAGGAAGAGATATGCGTTACAGCACCTGAATTTGTATAACTGGCATCTGAAATGGTGAACAACATAAGTGATAATACATAACTAAACCAGCTGTCCAGTAACAAATAAAGCACAATGCTTATTTGCAAAGATTATGATCTACTGTACCTGGTTGTTGCTGAGCTAAAGTGCTAAGCCAGTACAAAATCAAACAAGCAAAATAACTTTCTTCTGTTAGCAATTTGTTTTATACTTATAATTAAGAATGACCTTTTCCTGTCAGAACCTGCACTCTGAAAACACTTATTTTTCATTTATCTTTTGTTTGATATAATAAATTCCCCAAACCCTCAACTAATCAACTTTGTGTTGATTGGAACCAGTTACTCCAAGAAACAAAGAAACAAACAACAGAGTTCAAATGACACAACAATTATTAAACGTTATATGAATTATTATGCAAATATACAACTGAAAACTTAATGGACAATATATTTTATCTAGTTTCACATTTTCACAAGTTTTCAATTGCATTAATTCAAGAAGAGCTTCATAAGACCATCAGTGAAAAAAGTTTTATTAAAGCATGAAAATCAATCTAATTTAAAATAAGTAGTGTATGTCCTTGACAAAAAAGCTGAGAGCATCAGAACAATATCTGATAATTATTTTCAACTGTTTTGTGTTCAAAAGTGTTTTGTTCCATTTAATAGGAATGCTTTCTATCTTCATCTGTTTTCTTTGTCTTGAATTTTTCTCTAGTTTTTGCAATCAAATTTAATATTTCTAAGCTCACCTTGTCCTTGTTCATTTTTACACTCACTATTGTATTGTGTTCTTCACTTTTATTGTGGTTTGAGATATCTCCCCTACCTTCTGAAATATTCATTGGTATCTAGAATTATTTTAAAAACCTTTGCCACTGTTTTGGCCCCATTCATCTGCAAGTGTCTGGTGTGTTTAAATCCCTCATTCATTGCACATGAAAAGACATTTTGAAGAAATACAAATTTATGGATTGACATCTAAGCTTTATTCTACAAATAAAAAAGGTAAAATAAAATATTTTTTTTTATCATATGTTATAGCAAGGGATTTCAACAACATGTACTCTGGCACATTAAATAAGCAAGTAATGCTTTTAAACAATGTCTTTGGCCAGGCCGCCTGTCAGCTGTTTCATTGAAGAAGACACAAAGAAGGCTCCATTATCACTCTCAGATGACTGAGGCCTCAGGCCAGGGGTCTCCTTCACAAGGACTCGGCTGCTGCCTTTTGAGGCTTTTGGCTGGGCTTTTGTGCTGCTGACAGGACTCTTCCTTTGGACTGTTGCCCCACTGCCTTTGCCCCGCTCCTGCAAAACAGCCTAAAGATGGAAAAGATAAAAACTTAAAAAGGTAGTAGGCAAGGTTGCAAAATAATAAAAAAACGCAAATTCCTTAAAAGCATAGGAAGAAGAATTAGTGCACTTACTTAACTCGGCACACCCAGCGACTAAATACACAGCACCAAGGTGGAGACATCCTGTATAGTACCATCAGATCTGTAAACTGCATTATTTTTTTTATCCAGCCTATTGAACTGTTAGATCTTATGTTAGGTAATATTAATGAAATGTCTGAATTTCCCAAGAATACGGATAACACTTTACACAGAGTATTTTGAATGACTTTAATATGAGTCATGAAAAGATTTGTCCTTCCCTCGTGGGAAAGCCACTGGTCCTGAGAAGGGTCGAAGCAAACCTTAAAGCCTGTCATGGACTGAAAGGAAGAAGTGTGGTACTGAGAGGACATAATGGCTCTCATCCTGGTAACTGGGACATTTGTTTATTTCAGGGTTTGAAGAAATGCACAATTTAGAATAGCCAATTACATGTAGCCTGAGGCAGGAAGAAACTGAAGCACCCAGAGGATACCCATGGTAGCAAAGGGAGGAGGTCATGCAAACTCCACACACAGTGTTCCCTAGGCCACAGCTGAGCTGTGAGGCAGCGATGCTAACTGTCGTGCCACCTTTCCTGTAACGGCAAAATAAAGAAATCGCCCTTACCACATGCACGAAAAATGGACAGAGTGTCCAAAAGCTTGAATTCGTATGCCTCAGTGACGCTGATGGCCCTGTTTCACAGTCCTTCCGGTTGCTAATCCATTATTTTTATACATACTGTATGTAGACAGTGCTTATAAGGAATTGCACACGGAAGCAGACCTGGATTAGAACAAATCCTGGTTTATACTAAGGGCCACGGGCAATGGGAAAGAGTGCCGAGAGAGCTGGGGATATCCGTGAAGAGAGGGGAGCAGCTAAGCACAGACTCAGGCAATGCAGTTGAACAAATTAACAAATTAACACAAAGACGTGGGTGGACAAACACCAAACTGCAGTTAGGAATATGTAGAGTACCGGAAGCATGAGTCTTGGGTTTTGAATGTGGGTCCAGATATATGTGAACCCCATGTGAGCTATGATTATTTAATTGAACCCTAAGTTTTACCAACGAATTTAAATCAACTAGTTATTGCTGAATAGCTTTTAGTTTTATAAATGAAGTAACTTGATCTTTCCACAGGTGGAAAAAAACAATGTTAAGTAAATCAATTAATTTAGCAAGTAAAATTTCAGCTGAATTGAAAAACTATAGTCTCTGGGATCATCTGGATTCAGAGCTGGAACAGGCTGGAAACAGTTCTAAAGATCCAGTGATGTTCTTGAATCAGAGAAGGTGTCTGGATTGTACAGTGTTTTTTTCAGGCAACCAAAAGTATTGAATACACTTTTCAATGAAGAAAAGGTGAAATATCAACCAAAACATGTTGTTGTTATTTTTTCCTCATGAGCAGCACATGAGATTAGTTTAAAAATTCATTTGCAGAAAATATTTTACATTTTCCCTTTTGAAGTGAAACTGTTCCTAAGGCTTTTTACAAGACGATCCTGTGTTAACAGTAAAACATAATTAGTCTTAAGCTATGCAGTAAAGGAAAAGCTGTATTGATATTATGTACAACTGTGCAACGGCACACAAAGAGTGTTACATTCTAATTTTTGTTGGCATTTTATTTGTGTTGAATATTCCGACCAGTAGAATCAATTGCCATATAGGTTTAAGAACTACAAGAGGGTAATTAAATATACTTAACAAGTTTATTGGGATCTTTGTTTCAATTTAATGACAGTGCAGAAACCAACAAACTGATTCACACTGGTTTGCTATAATTAATTGCCCTGTCATGAAATGCATTACCTTACATTACAACTCTATTAGCTTAGTCCTGTCGTCTCTGCTGCAGAAACCACAGAGTAATCACTTCCACAATAAAGAATAAATTAGCTTTTGGCTTTCAGCCAAAGAAAAGACTTGTTTTTTTTTTCATTTCTGTCTGTGTTCAATGCATGGACTTAATAAAGCTTCTACAACAAGGATCATAAACGTATGAACATGACTGTTTCACTACTTCTTAGTTTTGAAGAAGAAAATAATTTATCTGCATTGTTAGTCCTGTGTAAATATGTTTTATAAGTGTCATAGCGACATCAACCTTCGAAGGGATAGGGGTTTGTTTTCCTGAGTGCCCGATTGCCCGAATCCTTTAATAACAATTGCTGGAAAGTAAAGCAACTGTTTTGAAGCCTACATGATTACACTCCTCCACATCACACAGTAGTTTCACTGTTTATGATTGACAACACCGATGTTTTGCAAATGACAGACTTGGATTGTGCAGGCTTAAATTTAATCGGTGAAGTTTTCTAATCAGTTGGAATACTGGAATATACTGTACACAAGATCAGATCACAAGATCTGAAACTGTGTCTGTGGCACATGGGGTGGTAAGCAGGCCCTTATTTGCATCTAATAATAATAATAATAAATAATAACTGTTTAATTATAAATAATTTTGCTTTTCTGGACACTCTGCTCAAAGCTCTTCACAGGTAATGGGGACTCCCCTCCACCACCACCAGTGTGCAGCCCTTCCTGGATGTGCCAGTACATTCCCCACACATCAGTTATCAGTGGGGAGGAGAACAAAGTAATAAAACCAATTCATAGATGGGGATCATTAGGAGGCCATGATTTGTAAAGGCCAGGGGGACATTTAGCCAGGATGCAGCATATGTACCCTTACTCTTTTGGAGAAACGCTCTGGGATTTTTAATGACTACAGTTTTATGTCTCATCCAAAGCACTGCACTTTTTTACAGTACAGTAAAATCACTATACTGGGGCATTAGAACCCACACAGGCTGCAGGGTGAGCACCCCCTGCTGGCCCCACTAACACCTCTTCCAGCAGCAACCTTAGATTTCCCAGGAGGTCTCCCATGCAGGTATTGGCCAGATTCACACCTGCTTAGCTTCAGTGGGCTGCCTGTTGTGAGTTGCAGGGTGACATACAGAGGCTACTGGCAGAGGATCATTTTATGTGTTTTGCTTAAAAGGAAACAGGAAATACTCAACAATTCATCATACTTCATTCAGCATCCTTGCATTTTTTTATCCATTCAAAGAAATATTTAACAACCAAAAATGATTAAAGAGTGTCCCCACATGTTTGATATATTAATTCCCTGTTCCCTGCCCCTATATTAATTCCTTAAGTTGTTTTAGAACTGAATTCATTCACACTGAATGAATAGGCTCATTTTTGTGACACCTTCTGTAGTTACCTGTATATCATACATATTTTGTGTTTCTGGAACATCAGTCATTTATCAAAATGGTGCTATATTTTTAATTGTGAGAGGTATTGGACACAAAGAGTTGGGAAATATAGGACAAATTGTCAAGTCAGAAAAATGTGGGACAGTCATGGTATATATTAAATAAGATACTGTTCAATTAAAATAGAGACATACTGTATTGTTACTGTACAGTGTTAATAATATATTTGAAATAAGGCTAGTAAACTAAGGTAGCTCGGTAGCTACTTAACGTTAAGCTTTACAATATTTTTAACCCTTTTTGATTGCTCTGGAAAACTCAAAATCTACATAAATTCTCATCATAATTCAGATCCAAACCCCATGAAAGCTTTAACCTTTAATCATAATAAAGTGTGCCTTTAGACAAATGTGATGAACACTAGCATAAATCTTGTGTCTTTTAAAGATTGTGAGTTTTGTTGTAGCACTGGGAGTCAGTGTTAGTTTTGTTTCTAAGTGTGTCTTCAAAGAGACATTTTTTTTATTTAATAGTAAATCCTCCCTAAATTTGTAAAACATAGGCAATCAAACTATTATATTTATATGATTTTTAAATGTTACAAATGTGTTTATCATTTTGTAGCAATATTTACAGTTGTCTGTTAAAGATGTATTTGAGACTATCTGGTGGCTTTGAATAATATTTTTTTTCTTTATGTTCCAGGTCTATACGTGTTGCAGGAGATTGCCAAATCTTTTTATTGCTACTTGACTGATTTAAAAGTTCTCGAATAGTGATTATCAGTGAATTTGTCATGCTTTTGTTCAGTAGGTACAAGTACTGCAAGCAGGTGATTTTCGAACGCAATGTTCAGATGAAGGTCTCTGAGCAGAATGTTGGCTTCATATTCTTTCCAAAGTAAAATGTTAGTTTTGTTTATTGCAATGTGTGGGAGTTTTTCTGTTCTTTAGGTTTTGAACAATTCTCTTATGCATTTACAGCAAAGTCAAAGTGTGTGGATGATTTAACTTTTTTTGGTACTAGATTTTTAATAGGTGTTAGGATCTGAGTGGGTACTAGAATTTGGCTGACTGAAGTATGATTGCATCTTGACCTTTTCAGCTCTGGAACGTGGTGAAACATGGTTAACCCACACCAGTAGGTGAAATATCCAACTACAAAGTGGTTAATCTTTAGTGTGCATGGGAGGGCAGGTTTTTGTGCCCTTTCATTTATTTTTGTCGTCAAAAATGATATACCAGTCCATGAAGACTCTTCTGTCTCTGTATTTGACACGTGTTTAAATAAAACAACTTGATGTTGTGACAAGACAACTCCTCTCAAGGGTGTTGATCAGGCAGCACAGCTTCACAAGAAGTCACTTGTCAGCTGTGCTTAACACACTGTATCTATGTCTAAGTAACAGGGCTCAGTAGCACTGAAAATATGATAGAAGTGACACCACCCCCTTTGATACCTGGAGAGCACAGAATTCTTCACTGGCAGAAGGTCCAGTCTTTTGGTAAGGCAGAGTGTTACGACCCCAAGTGTCTAGGGGTAAAGGGGTGTAACATTTAGGATAATTATTTTGGAAGCAGGTAGGTATTGTTGAGGGACTAGAAAGCGTGGTAACAAAGGTGGGTGCAAAAGTGATGATTTTAAGTTGAATAAGTGACTGGTAAGACATAATAACACACAGGGGTAAGGAACTAGAGAAAAGAAAATAACAAACAAAATGGAGCTGGCTAGGAAAGTGAGGGAAAGCTGACCTAACAACAAAAGAAAACCTGAAGCACATGGTCTTCAGCGTCTTCAACACCCTAGCTAACCTCCACTGACTACCCAAAACCATACAAGACAAATGGCACTCACCCGTACTAAACTAGTGTGACTAATACAAAATCAACTTAATGTGTAGAATGTACCCAACAACCTAAACTAACCCTACACACAAAAGTTCACACAAAAACAAAACAACAAAACAGCGACGCGACGCGACGCGACGCGACGCGACGCGACGCGACGCGACGCGACGCGACGCGACGCGAAAACCAAAGCGAAATGAAGCAAAGCAAAAACCAGGCAGGACCAAAGTCAAACAAAAGGCCTCTCCTTCCTGAAAACCTCCATGTTATATACTGAATAAGATGCAGTCTGATTGGCTGAGAGGCTGATTGATGATGATGTCATACGGAACAGTGGTGTAATGGTGGACTAATGGGGGAGGGAGAACAATCAAAGGTCAGCAGTGTGGAACATAACAAAAAACACACACAGACCACACACTGGGACGTAACACAGAGTATTCTGTACCTACAGTCAACTGTGATCGAAACCTGGTAGGGGTGGAGCAGTGTGGCATGTGTTAAAGTGGCACGTTCTACCTATTATCTTTTCCTTCCCATCTTCCCAGCAATTAAAGGACTCACCAGCATCATATGTGGTTAGAACAGAGAAACAGACCTTCCATGTACAATGATGTGCCCAGGGCTGGTATTGACAGTAAATTTGCTCCAGTTTTTCAAAATGCTTTGGTGGGTTGTGCTACTTTTTTATTTCACAGAGATGAAGGTGTTCATGGGATTGCAAGCTACTGCATTTTCTCTTTGTTGTTATATCACTATTTCTAGAAGAAAAAAGCACTGGGCATGCGTTATTCTTGAGAAAACTGTTATTTCAGGTGTTTAATTGACAGGTGACATTTCCACAACAGGGGATTCCTCAGGGATTTTCCAAAGCCATGTGCCACAGTTGAAGGGTGAAGACACTGGATTTCTTGGTGCTGAACCACTTAAACCTCACAAAGAGGTGCGCTATTTGTGGGAAGAGTGGGATAAAATAATTCTGTATTAAAGAAATTCCTCTTTTTGGAACATAGGAGCAGGAACAAATGAACAGGAGCAGAATCCATGTGGGCACAGGTGAAGATCTAAAAGATAATAAACTTTATGTGTCACGGAAGCCGTGGAGAGAGACTGGCGAGAAATTATGCGAAGCGGCAGGAACTTTATAGGCAATTTATTAATGACTTTGCCACCAATCTGGCCCCTCTAGTGAACACACTAAACAAGTTTCCCCACACATATTACAGTAAATGGAGTAGGGCCAGTCTTGCTCTGCCCTGATATGTCTTTCCCTTCTGTCTTGCAAATGGATACTTTCGGCACCAGTCCAGGACAGTACTGTGATCATGGAGTCACCCCTATAGTTCTTCTCAGCCATAAGGAGATTTCCAGGACAAAACTATGGCACAATTGGAGTTTTTTGGGATCTTGTCGAAACGTTCTACCAGACCTTTGGTTTGAGGGTAGTCACCCGATGTCCAGATAGACTATATTTTCAACAGAGATCTCTAATCTAGATCTAGATCTAGATCAACAGAGATCTCTAATTCTCTAAAATAGAAAAGGCATTCTGTAATCTGTTAAAGCAAAGCTCATTGGGCCAGAGCAAAATTATTAGTGACCACTCTTGCCACATTCGTGGACCAAATTCACCCTTTCACAGAAAATGGGTACAGGGTAGTAAATGTGGGCATCCACTCGCTCATCTTCATCTCACAGATCTACTTCACCTGACCTGCATTGGTCTCTATAGTTAAGTACAGAGACCAAGTATATATAGTAGCAAAGGCATAACTTGATTAACAAAGTTAATATAACAGAGTTAACACGTACTATATATGTGCCAGTGAATCATGGGTTATGCTTTAGTTATTCGGTTTCCGTCAGGAAAGCGTTAGATGTGCTTGTGTGTAGATGTGTTGGGAGAGTGATGCCGGCACAGTATGTGACTCAGTGGTCTAATTCCTATGAGTATATTGCTGCAAAATAAAATAGGTGACCACAGAGTTTATTTTATTTAAAACTATAGCAAAAGAAATTTGAAGAAGTAATCTGCAGAATCAAGAGAATGAGTTTGTTGAATGAAAAGTGACTACACTTCATTTGCTCTGTCTATTATTACTGTAACAAAGGTTATGAATATTTCTCCATTTCTAGATGTAATTAAAACACTGAAAAGAAAATGCACTCTACTATAACATAAATGTGATCTAATTTATTTGCACATGCAATAACTTGAATTCTAGGGGAAAATATTTTGTTTTACAATATTTACAATACAATAAAATATTTTAAGTTTACAGTATTCATTGTCATAAAAAATACGAAGTAACACTATTTTATTATTATTAACATGAGTATTAAGATAATTAATATTAAGAGTATTTCTGAAACAATTTAGTCAGAACAAAAATATTATTACTGCAGAAATGTTGGTTTAACAAGCCACAAAATAATCCCCTATGTTTCCCATAAGGTAGTAAGTCTCACGTTCACAACTTCACCATTCAAGGAGACTTCAAAGTACCCAAGTTTCCCACAATTGCAAAGTCAAAAATGTTTCCAGGACTGTGAGGTCACTTCTGAATCAGGAAAAAAAAAACCCAACAACCATACAGCTAAAACACAAGCAGGATCCAAAATAAAAAAAATATTATAAATAATATTCATGTCAGTGGTACTTTAACTGATTTGTCTAGTACCATCAAGAGATTACACAGCTTTCATTGGAATTCACATATGCAGTTTTCCTGTGAATTGTCCATGAATTAACTTGGGTTTTGGAGATAAAATATATTGCAGAACATATTTGAAAATTAATAGTCATTCATTTTAAACAATCAACATATATTGGAGATTAGCTTTTCTTGTAACTTAATATATGAAATACCCTCATTGGAAATCTATTGGCATTTTTGTCCTTTGTTAATTCATTCCTGAACTGGATTATTGATTCAGCTCTTATTAGGAACAGAAGTGTTATCAATTCTGTCATTGGCAGATCAGGCTCTGATATCCTTCTGCAAATGTAAACTCAAGTTGTGTAAAACTTTTAGAAGGGTGAGTTTGGCTTTTAAAGCATTTTCCTCCTGTAAGATTACAATAAATTGTTATATGTACAGTATATTGTTTTTTATGGATATTGATGAATGCTAACCATATGAGCCACAAACTGTATCTGAACCCATCCAGGTTTCTAAGATGTAAGGGTAATCCCCTTTCAGAAAAGCCTGCTTAGTTCCCCCTTCAAAAAAAGTCCATCACAGAGGAATTAGTCAATGAAAGATGCTCAGCTCCTCTTCTTCTGTGGAATAACTCTTCAATCCTCCATTCTGCTGGAAGAGCTGGGACAGATTAATTCCTTTCAAACTCCTCGCAGTTCCCCACCACCCTCTTCCTGTCACGATATTAGTTCCCCCTCCTTAAGGGTGCTCCAGCCCTTTTACTTAAGGCTTTATTCTCTGCACCTGTTCCCTATTCCCAGCCCACCTTAAAAGCCAGGCGCTGACGCTCATCCGGGCTCTGCACCTGATTTTCATATCGTGCGAGTCCGGGACCTGGAAGCGCCTGGTCCCGTTAAGGTTTTAATCTCCGTTCCCGTTCCCTCTCCGCCCTTCGTGTTTTTAATTCCCTTGTTTTGATGGATCTCCTGGTTTTGGACTTACTCATGTGTTTTTTTGGATACTCTAAGGATTACTCTTTTGGGTTGTTCGCCTCGGCCACACCTCCCCGTACACCAGCGCACCTTGGAGACGCCCCCCTGTTTTCAGCCCCGTATTCCTGCATGACGTTTCCCCAGTGTTTCCCCACTCCGTCGGACTGTGTCGTCCGCATAGGGTCCGGAAAGAACTGTTCGTTACACTTCCTTGCAACATATAAGCTTTCTTTTCCTTCCCTGGAACCCCTGGCACGCTCAGCTGGTCTCTCCCATCCATATCCAATCTTCCCTTTACCGGGAGGAAACCTGTCCCATGTCTATTCTGGGACAGTTGGTACACCAAGGTGAGCTCACAACCAGTGAAAACTCCCAGGGTGAGAATTGTCTGGGATAAAAACTACTGTGCTATCTAAATGCTCTAAAATTCAGGATACTAATACACTCTCCCTCCCCGACCTGCAGCAGCTTAGATGCAGCTCCTTCCCCTCCCCATGATTGCTGAAACTCCAGAGGAAAGTCAAATCATGCACAGGGCCAACCAGCTGATCCCTCTTCTGCCTGGGGAATTCCATTCCATGGGAGGCATATCAATAAATCATGACAGGTATGTCCAATTTTCTCCCAAAAAGGAAGAGGCTTTAATTAAGCATCGGATTACTCCATCACAGATATGTTTTAGATATTTTTTGCTTTTATTTAGACTTCAGTTCATTACACACGAAGTAAACTGACTCAAAACAAAGTATTCTGTTTAAAAGGTCAAAACTCATCAAGTAAACAAGGCTACTACTATATTACAACTATTCCTTTCACCTGATATTATATAACACGTGTATTTTGCTTGACAAGGTACGATTTATATCCTCTTGTTCTGTTTCAGTACATTTATTTTCTTAACCACCACCTGCTTTTTAATTAATTTGATTTTCCATTGAAAGCAGTATGACTGCTGACTAGCCTCATCTTATCAAATCTCCAAAGCTAAACAAAGTTGGGCCTGGTCAATACCAGGATGGGAGACCTCCAAGGAAAATCCAGGCTGCTGCAGCAAGGGGTGTTGGTAAGCCCATGTCTGATGCTCTTTCTCCCGACCACAGTTTCCTGTATGGTGACTGGGAACACAACGCTGTACACAGTGCTGTCCTTCAAATGAGAAGTTTAACTGAGGTCCTGACTCTGTTCAACAGAGTGGGAATGGGAGCCCTGGAGCACTGGCTACATTCCACTCTAGGCAGAACAATCTGGCCTTCCTAAAGCTCCCCCTTAATTCGATTATCAAAATCATTCTCACTATTATACCTGATCTGCTACACAGTGGCAAGCAATTCTACTTATTAATTATTAGATTTTTTTTGTCATTATAGTTCTTTTTTTTACTTATGCAATAGATCTCAGAATTGAGACCACTTTTCCTGATTGTTTCCATATGGTTTAATTAAAAGTTTTCTTAAGAACAGTATAATTGATTAATTTAAAACAGTAATGTCACACCAAAATAATAGGCATTACCTCCCACAATAAATTATTGAACACAAAATGTTTTTTTTTGCACAATGTCAAGAGTATATCTTTTTAAATATATATATGCAAAAATGACACACCACCAAAGCCTCCTACACTGTATTTGCCCCCAGGCTGCACACATTAACATTAGCAGAGCTATTTTGAGATTTCTCCCTTGGAATGCATACCATAACAAATTTAACATTAGAGTTAGGAATCTATTCCTATCTTGTGTGTGACACTTCACAGGGGTACAAAACACAACGTAACTAGGTCCAAAAGCTGCCTAGAAAAAGTATTGTGTTATTCTGTCTCTTTCTACGAAAGGCCTGACTACCATCAATACTTTGCACACTAAGGATCATTCATTCACTGTCCACTAGATAGCAGAAAACATTGCTGGACTCTGGTTCCTTCATTACTTGTTCTGTTATAAATGCATTTATTATTTTCCTTCTGCCAACCCATGTGATATCATCTACATTTACATTACTTGTAGGGGAGCAGCTGGAACGAGCTGTTTCCCTTGCTACTGCATGAATATGCTTTGAGGTTCTTTCAAGATGCTACATCCAATGGTTTTATTTGTATAAATGACGGTGTTGAAATATTATGAAATAACATTGCAGAAATTCAAGGGCTGTCCACAACTGAAATTCCACAGAGCGGTTGTCCTCAGTGGCTGACATGGTCAAAATGGTTATCATTGCTGCCTTGCAGTGCTGGGACCCTGAGCCTAATTTCTGCGGCGCTACCTGCATACAGTTTTTTATGTTGTCTCTGAGCTTGTGAGGATTCCCTCTGGGTGCTTTAGTTTCCTCCCACGGTCCAAAGACATACAGTACTAGTTAGGTTAATTGGCTTCTAGGAAAATTGGCCTTGTTGTGATTGTGTAGTTGTGTCTATGCAGTATTTGCCGTGCGATGGACTGGTGTCCTGTCCAGGGTGTAACCTACCTAGAGCCCCTTGCTTGCTGGGATATGTAATGGGTAAATAGATAGTTACTAGCCTCTCCTTCCGAAATAAATAGGTATTAACTGTTTTTGTTAATATTAAACACTATGAACTGTTTTAGTTAATTAAGTTTCTCACACCTGAAGAAGGCTCCACGGCCGAAAGGTTGTGTCTTCTTTCTTCTCTTTTCAGCATGGAATAAACCTGTTTCTTGTTCCTTTGCAGCCCACGCATGCTGATGCAGCTACCCACCCGAACTACATGGACTGTTTTAGTTTAGTTATATTGCTTTTGCAATTGCTGTTAACTTATTTCAGGTGATGATACAGACTGTTTATGCCTACAGTAAGTGGCAGAATACTTTGGGTTGTAGGACACCCGACCTGCTTTCTTTTCACCTTTCAGCCGCCTGGGGTGAATATCAGAAAAACCTGAGATGGTCATTCACATTGCATTAACATCTAAAATATATGTTCAGGTGGGTAGCTGCGTCAGCATGCGTAGGCTGCAAAGGAACAAGTAATAGGTTTATTCCATGCTGAAAAAAAGAAGAAAGAGAACACAACGTTTCGGCCGTGGATCCTTCTTCAGGTGTGCGAGAGACAGGGCAGTAGGCAAAGGTAAAGTAGCGGGAGAACAAAGGTTGGGAGGGAGGAGGAGTGAGAGGCGGGAGCAGGGGACAGAAAGAGAGGCCAATCAAGAGGTGTTCTAATCAAACAAAGCCAATCAAAATGTTCTACGTGTTGTAGAACATTTAAAATATATGTTCTACAACACATCCTGCAGACTTAAACAGCTTCCTGTTAGGTTGCTGTGGCATGATGTGAATGCAACTAGATGGATCAAATGAAATTATATAGGAATTGACTAGTTCTTCTGAATGATTGGTGGTTTAAAAGGGTATGCAATGTTTGTACTGTACAACCCATGTTTTTGAATTGTATCTTAATATGACATCCTGTAAATAAGTAATGTTTTTCCTGTCTGTGAATGTCTAGGAACCTAAAGCATAAACAGAGGCTCAAACTCATTTTTCTTACACTTACTGTACATCTACCCTTTTGACTATGACAAATGAAGCAGCTCCCCATCTTCAATTTAAATGCCCCAGATTGTCTTAACTAAAACAAGCACTGTGCTTGGTGGGTACACTACCGTCCCATTTGTTGGTCTAAAAATCGGCTCCTGTGCAGGTTGAGATTAACTAGTTTTCACATGTTCTGTCTCTATTTACAACTGACTTCCTTCCCCTTTGTCTTTCACAGCAAACCATTCTCTTTGTTTCATTGAAATGTCAGTGTACATTATGACTCCAACAATACATCTTGTTTATGCAGTGCTTTGAAAAAGGAGAACTATTCAGTGTTGCCAGCCCAGTATTGTTTGGTTGAAGGCACAGATGAAAGGTGGAGTAAATTTGCTCAGGGTTTGAATATAATAATCCCATTGTGTATTGCTTTAGTACACATGACAAATGGCCTTTTTGTGCAAATAACACAGTTGCTAGGCTTTGCTATACCTCATCCTTTTTGTTTGAGGAGTATGTTGCCTTTATTTTTACCTTGATAAGAAGTGTACAAACACAACGTATGTTGTCCTAGTTAAGGTTTCTCCTCTGTATATTTAACCACTTTGTCACAGCTTCCCAAATTAAAATTTATAGGACCTTTACTCACTCCTAAAACTGTGTTTGTAGCCATTGCTTGCTCAGTCACTTCAGGAGAAAATTCTCCCCAAAACGTTGCTTAAAAGTGGCTATGAGTCATGGAATCCTGGAGCTCATCCCTTAATAATAATAATAATAATAATAATAATAATTACACTTACACTTATATAGTGCTTTCTTGGACACTCCACTCAAAGCGCCTTACAAGTAACAGGGACTCCCCTCTACCACCACCAGTATGCAGCCCCACCTGGATGATTATATAGTGCGCCAGAACGCTCCCCACACACCAGCTATCAGTGGGGAGGAGAGCAGAGTAATGAAGCCAATTCATGGGGATTATTAGGAGGCCATGATTGGTAAGGGCCAATGGGAAATTTGGCCAGGATGCTAAGGGTTATACCTCTAGTCATTTCTAGAAACGCCCTGGGATTTTTAAAATAATAAACTATAAGAAACCTTTTTTTTTACAGCATAGTGTCTCTGTCACTATACTGGGGCATTAGGACCCAGACAGACCACAGGGTGAGCGCCCCCTGCTGGCCCCACTAACACCTCCAGCAGCAACCTTAGTTTTTCCCAGGAGGTATCCCAGGTATACACCCCAGAAGAGACGCCGATCTATTAGGGGCACACACTCCATTGAGATGCCAAAGAACCTCGATAGCATGTCTTTGGAAGGCAGAGGACACCCGGAACATTGGGAGAAGTCCCATGTCGACACAGAGTCCTGGATTGAACATTGGTCCCAGGAGCTGTGAGGCATAAACCATAACCACTGTGCTGCTTCCTTCTTGAACACTTAATAACTACAGTACTTGTGGAGCAACTCTACCATGTTTAGATTCAATCCTTATTTAAGCCCTGGTTTTTGCTTATTTGTTCGCGTTATTACAGACCAGTGTGCAAGGCACTTCAGTTGCAGTTTGTTGTCAAATATTTTATAAAAGGAAAGTATTTTAGACTTACAGTGAAAAATGGTTCCATCGATTATGTGACTGCTAATTTAGGTGATGGTGGTGTCTGGTGTGATATTTAAAACAAATTGAAATAATTATATTTTAAGCCAAATGCTTGCTCAAAATATCTTGTAAGAAATATACCTCTTAAGTAAATGCTTTATGATTAATAGTAGATGAGTAACTGATAAGTCATCAAAATACATTATCTCAAAATAAATATTTAATTAAATTCAGGCTTCTTAGACACTTCATTTGATTCTTTTCCTTATCACACATTCCACTCTCCCACTTTGAATTCGACAAACCAAAGCAAAATTGACCCCTGGCCCATTTATTTAAAAGAATCTCACTTCTCACCCTGTTTTATTTAAAGAATATAACCTATGACTTGCCCAGATAATTTCAGATATTGCTAACGGGATGTTCGATATGTTTTAAAATGAACAGATTACAGCTGACATTAGGAGGGATGTTGCATCATTCATGTTGCAACAAAACCAGATGACCAGGATTGTGAACATCATGAAGTGATTCAGCTCCTGAAAAAAGCCAAGAATTCACAGAAGGTTACCCATAAAAGGGTGATGTATTCACAAAGTAAGGGTCAGTCTGCTTACATATTTTGTTCAGGAACCATTTTAGTGTCCCTCACAGAAGTGTTTGGTAGATATTCTGTGCTGCGTGTATTGTTCTGCGCTCACAAACAGTAGAAGTGTTAATAATCCATTATTAGTGTGGAACTGTGAGCCCATTCTGTGAGCACAGTTAATTTAGGAACAAAGAAGCAATAATGAAACCAAAGATGTAGTTTTAATTTCATTTCATCATCACTTGAGGATATCTTGAGTTAACTGGGTTACATTCTTTAGTACAATATCTTTATAGTAGCAATCTGATATAGAGGCTTACAACATGTCCTACCTGTAATTTGACTACAGTGTAAATAATAACAAGTGTATGACCTTTTGGCAAAGGCTTCATATTACGTTTAAAACTAAACTATGTTTATTGTGTATTCTTGTACCCCGGGGAATGGTGTGAGAATGCCTGAGCACCATTCACATTAGGTTTGTGCTGCCATCAGAAAACATCATATACAGTATATTTAAATAGTTTTGTTTCAGTCTGAAATAATACCAAACAGTGGAAACTGAGCAAGATATTTCATTAAGGACTTTCTGTGTTACTGTAGATTGTGTTGCACATATTATGCACTACCTGCTTTGTGCTTTATTGTTCCACACGCTAGAGTCACATCTTTGGACACCTTTTGCTGGTGTCATGCAACCTGTAATGATGTCTGATATAACCAGAAGTGCTCCTACCCAGGCACAGACTCGAGGAATGTAAAAGTCTTTGTTCCCTGTGGGACCATACACAGCTGTGCGGTACTGTATGTATACAGAAAAGCTTAGCCTTGCATGCACAGCACAGATGCTTTAAAACATCTTGATTTTACATGTTTATTTTTTTAGAATATTAAAGATAAAAGAAAGACTATTGGACCTACAGTAAGGCTGCTATAATAATAATAATAATAATAATAATAATAATAATAATAATTGCTTACACTTATATAGCGCTTTTCTGGACACTCCACTCAAAGCGCTTTACAGGTAATGGGGACTCCCCTCCACCACCAACCAATAAGCAGCATCCACCTGGATGATGCGACGGCAGCCATAGTGCGCCAGAACGCTCACCACACACCAGCCATCAGTGGGGAGGAAAGAAGAATAATGTAGCCAATTCATAGAGGGGGATTATTAGGAGGCCATGATTGGTAAGGGCCAATGGGAAATTTGGCCAGGACACCGGGGTTACACCCCTACTCTTTTTGAGAAGCGCCCTGGGATTTTTAATGACCACAGAGAGTCAGGATCTCGGTTTTACGTCTCATCTGAAGGACGGCGCCTGTTTACAGTATAGTGTCCCTGTCACTATACTGAGGCATTAGGACCCACACAGATGACAGGGTAAGCGCCCCCTGCTGGCCCCACTAACACCTCTTCCAGAAGCAACCTTAGTTTTTCCCAGGAGGTCTCCCATCCAGGTACTGACCAGGCTCACACCTGCTTAGCTTCAGTAATAATAATAATAATAACAATAATAATAATAATAATAAACACACTTAAAATAAATAAATACACTTATATAGCCACCAATGTGCAGCATTCATCTGGATGATGCGACGGCAGCCATAGTGCACCAGTACGCTCACCACACATCAGCTCTCAGTGGGGAAGAGAACAGAGTGATAAAGCCAATTCATAGATGGGGATTATTAGGAGGCAATGATTGGTAAAGGTCAATGGAAAATTTGGCCTGGACACCGGGGTAACACCTCTACTCTTTTAGAGAAACTTTTGGACATTAGCTTAGAAATTCTGGTCAACAGGGCTGAGCAGCACCTACTGGTCCACCAATACCATTTATAGAAGCTATTCCAGTACTCACGAAGCCCAAACTCGCATAGCTTCTAAGACCTAACGGCTCAGACTATAAAATGATATAACCGCCGTTTAAGTAAATAAAATGCAATACGCAATTAAACCCAATATTATCGGTGACAGGCTAGTTTAAGAAGGGGCTGCAGTTACCGACAACTTGCCACCAGAGGCCGCTATACTAATTCTTGTAAATAGCCACAGTGGGATTGATCATGTAATTGTTAGTAAAATAATAACTTTTATGAAGAATTTAGATTTACATTAACATAATTTACATTTTTCACACTGGGAGTAAAACGATTTTTGCTTTGTGTTTAAAGGGTGGCTATTCTGGATTTTTTTTTTACCAGTGCTATTTTTTTCCACATTTGACATTAAGGCAAACAATTAAGACTCTTGGGACTTAAGTTTTCTTGGCCATTGTATGTTTTTGTCAGACGATTGGCACTGCCCTCCCTGAGAGTAGGATCTGTCACACTAACCGGTTATGAGAGTCAGTCACAGCCTTTTAAAAGCCAAGCGGTAAAAATATAATTTTAGTCTTGCTGCAAATACCTCAATAGAGGAAGCCTTTCTCATAATATGGTGGCAGAACACTATATCGTTTAGGGGCCAAATACAGGATCAGCATTCTATGACCTAAGAGAATTATTATGTACTTATGAAATCATGTGGCCTTTTAGCTCAGTGTGTAATAATAATGATAACAAAGATTACAAGCAAGGGGACGCTACTCAGTATATAAAACTCATGTGGATGTTGGTAACTAATTTTTCTGAGCATCTCACTCATAAGTAGGATTTTAAAGTCAATCCTGACCATTTGATAAAATTCTGTCTGAAGCATTTTGTATAATTTGTAGCTGTGATATAATAGACTAGATATACCAAAGATAAATACATTACAATAATAAATGTGTATAAGTTTCTTAGTGACAGCCAGAAGATGCAGAAGAAAAGGTGACTTAGTGACATTTCTAATACATTTTTGAAGACCAAATCTCGATGAAAGATTTGTTGAAACCTTGAATTCTCACCTCAGCCTTCCTGTTCTTGGGATCCAAAAAACCCAAAAGCTTTGTTTGATATTTTCAAAAATGTAGTTTTATATTTTTAAGTTGATTATGCAGTCTCAATTGTATATCATGTTTGATGTGAGAAAACAGTTAAAATAAAATACCTGTATTGCAGAACCATGTTACCTACATGTATAACTCATTCTCTAGTACCAAGTTCCTAAATAATGATTACTGTTTTTTTTAAATAAACAGGACACTGCATGAGGTAATGTGTAGCTGCACCAGAGTTCTATCCAAATTCTGCCTCTTGAATTTTGCTAAATGTTTTTTTAGAAAGACGAACCTGTGCAGTAATTTCTGATTTTCAGCCACTGACCTATGACCTACGTTCATAAGCCAGTATAACAATAATACATAGAATGTGGTTACTTTTACAACTTTCCAAAAGTTATTCTTAGGTTACACGAGGTCTTCAAAATGTCAATCTTAAAAAAGAAAGCAATTTGTAAGCCAAGCTAATGAAACTTTATATGGTGTAAATTGTGCCAGTTGGCAAAACTATGAAACATGATGTCATTTATTCACAGCAACATTTGCAGTCAATGCTGTTCATTTTAAATGTATATGTTATAAATTACTGTATATGAGTGAAATGTGTGAAATGTATGAGTAAGAGTGATGGTGTCAGAAAGAGTTCTTTCCAGAGTTCTTTCCAGACCCTATGCAGACGGCATGATCCAGGGATTAGTGAAGAAAACACAGGGAAAAAATCATGCAGGATACAGGAATGAAACATGGGGGGGGGGCGTGTCCAAGGAGTGCTGTTGGTCGGGGGAGGTGAGGCCGAGGCAAACAATCCAGGGGGAGAGTCAAGAGGGAAATCTGAAAACAGGGCAAAAGTCCAAGGCCAAGCAATCCATCCGGGACAGAAGATTTAAAACCAGAACCGGGTTGGGACCTGCAGGGGAAACGGGAACGGGTACAGGAACAGAAACTAAAACCATAATGGAGCCAGGCGCATCCAGGTCCTGGGCTCGCATGATGCAGGAACCAATGCAGAGTCCAGATTACCATCAGCGTCTGGCTTTTAAGGGGGAACTGAAAAGGGGCTGCAATGAGGAACAGGTGCGGGGAATGAGGTAGACAAGGAAGGGCTGGAGCGCCCTTAAGAGGAGGGGTTTGTGATCGTGACAGATAGATTTTGTGCATATGACATTTATGAACACTGTAATGCATACAGCTGACATTAGAGGTGTTGCGAGCCGGCTTACCAGCTCGGTGATGTCACTGCCCTTCCCTGTGAATAGCAGGGACCACAGCTGCCGGGCTGACGGGAGATTTCCCTTTAGCTCAAGTGGCTGGGTCCCTGTTGAGTGATGCTGGAGGACCGGGTTCGAGTCCCCAGCGGTGGGGGGGCCGACCTGAGGTGGCAGCAGCGAGGGTGCATACCAACGTGAACCCGAGTGCACTACAATACAATCTATCAAGCACACAAAACATATGATGACTTTAGGGTTTCAGTTGACTAATCCTTTTTAACTCCCAGACAACACCAGTAAGCCATAAAAAGGCAACCTGAATATTAAGAAGGGTAGAATTTAAATTAAATTGTTTAAATTATATAAAGCACTGGTAGGACTGCTTTTAGAATACTTTGTACAATTTTGGTCACCATGTTACAAGAAAGATATTGCTGCTTTGGAATCAGTCCAGTTCATGAGCAACTAGATGTGTTCTTGGGTTTAAAGGAATGTCATACACACTGGCAGGCTGAGGCAACTGAACCCTTGTAGCCTCAGACACAGAAAAGACTAAGAGAAGATATACACATATTAAAAATCCTCAAAGTCACTGACCATATCAACCCAGAGGACTTCTTCAGAATGAACTGTAAAATAAAAGTGTAAAATAATATAAGTGGATACTACATGGAAGTGTATTTACCTGACAACAGGAGGCATGTGTTTAGCCAAAGGTTTGTGATAGCCTGTTACATGTACATCTGTATTGTCAAAGCTGATACCCTTCTTTCATGAAATGGCTGACTGAGACCCTTTGGATCACATAGATACTAACAACTGAATGAGCTTGATGTGCTTAATATTCTTCTCTCATTTCTAACCTTTCTTTATGTTCTAATCAACATTTTTAAAAATATAAAAAATAATCATATGCATACAGCTGAAGGTTTTAAGTGCTTCAAGATATTTGTCACTTTTTAAAATTAATTTTATACAGAAAACCTTTTCATGAACTCTTTTTAACTCTGTAACAGAACTCTCCTAATTAGAGTTTAGACTTGCCAAAGTAAAGGAATTCAGAAATTAGGAAAATTTTACACCGTTAAATCCCGACCACGAACACACGAGAGCACAATGTTTTTAGAGCATTTTTTATTCTTAAACAATTTCCATTTCATCCCTGTAACTGTGAGCTTCAGTCTTTGCAACAAAGCACTGTAAAGACTGCTTCATGCCCTTGAGGAATGTTGCAGAGTATTTGCTCCTGAGCACAAGTAAAACCCTTTGCTACTAAATCCTAATGCAACCTGAAGCTCAAATGTATAATATTCTTTATAAACAGTAAGTCTCCTGTGAGAGAGACTTGACCCTTGTCATTCCAATTTCCATACAGACGGTTCTGAAATGTAAAACCTATTGTGCTTGTGTCTGTATGACCTAATTTATGGAACAACAATGCTATTGTAAAAAAATAATTGAAAAATGGCTCTTCTGAGTCCACAGGAACCACTGGTCAAATTAATGAAGGCCCCGCAGAAAGAGATTTATTTTCCTACACCTGCACATGGTCCATAAACTGACATTGTTCCACACATCTGGTTTTGATTAGGCCAGGGGCCCGCATACATAGTTCCTGTGGCACATAAATGGAGCTTTACATTAGTTTTAAAATAGGCCTTTTTTCTCTTCTCATCAACAAGGTACATTCATGATTCCACAGAGACCAGCTAAGCAGAACCCAGTCTTTTCTTTTCATTACACACACAATTTTCAAGGTACACTTCAGAAAAATGCCCTGTGGAAACCAGCTGTAAAAATGAGGTGATCTCTAAAGAGCTAAGTTGGGAGAAATTTCGAAACAGGGGAAGAACACTATTTTCACTGTGTTTTATAGGATTTTTGACATGCATGGCATATATTGATCCAGAGATTTACGAAAATCCTTCTAGTCCACCAGGATGAATGCACAACAAGGAACTGATTTAAACATAGATGTTTTAAGCCCCACTAGGTATATTTGGAAGTAGATATGCAGTACAGCCCAGCAGAAGACAGATTCTTATTTCCCAGGATATCCACATGTATGTGCTTTGGAGAAATAAGCACTTTATTGCACAATAGAAATAATGGTTATTAAGTAATCAAGACTAGGTTTCTGAGCTTGAAGCAACAAAAAAAAATGATTTCCAGGATTCAGATTGTGTTTGGACAACAATGTCTGAAGAATAGTTTTATATCATGTATGGTGTCTATGTATAAAATTCAATGGGAATGATTTTTGATTTCATGATTCATTAATTATGCTTATGCCTGAAGTGCCTGAAGCAATTGTTTCATAATAACAGAAATATTATATACTGTACATTTGCCATTCTTTAAAAATCGGTTTTCCAAATATTTTCTAAAATGGTTTAGATTAGTGTTTTTCAGTTTTATGTTTTGTTGAAATGTTTTATACTTTGGATGAAGGTTTAAAAAACGGAGCTTCTTATATTTTCTATATATGGAAACAACTTGTGAAAAAATATGTTCAGTCACATACACAATATACAGTACTCAATGCCAGTTGTGGTCAGAAGATATTTATCAAAAGTAATACATCCAGCTGATTTTAGATTATGATAATTGAGATTCTGGCATTATTAATATTAATTACTTAAGTAAGAAGCTTCTTTCCTGTTAGAAACTAAACGAGGAAGATGAGCCACATGTTCTCCTAAGTTATTTGGCTGGCCCCTTTATCCAAGGCTACTGACATAATTACCATTTGTTAAGTAGGGCAAAGTTTTTTCATAGTCAGACATAACTATGTTACATTGTACAAGACTGATTCAACAAAAAACGTTGCTGTATATCTAAATGGAATAAAAAATAAAGTGCATTGCAAAATGTAGCCTGCATTAGACAAATCAACAAAAAAATGATAAAAAAAACATGATAAAATTAAAAGGTATCATAGTAGACCAGATGGAAGAATCACTGGTGCATTCTGAAAGGATTGTTTGTATAGTTAATATATATAATAAATATTACTTCTAGAAACAGTCATTTATCCCAGTAAGGAGTATAGATAGAATATTGTACTAAATTGTCCAATTTAATAAACATACCGATGCAGGCTTCAAAAACATATAACTGCAGCTTTAGAGACTGTTTATTAACTGTTGAATCTGAGTTATTTTACATGAGTTCTTAATTAATCTATTTTAAGACAATACATTAACCTGCATAGGTTAGATAACATCAGTTTATACAAATTAATAATTTCATACTGTAAACAGAATAAAATTCCAAACATATTAACTTACATGGAATTCCTTCTAATAACAAAAGAGAATACAGAAGAATATGAGTATTTTGAATTCTGAAAAAAAGTAGAGTGTATGAGTGAGGAATTGTGTAACTGAAATGAAATAATACAGAAATAAGAGTGCGTTTTGCACAAACACGGCAAGCATAAGGAATTATAAGAGAAGGTTATATGGTAATTTAAAATAGATCATTGGCTGCTTAAAATAAGAATTTAAGCATGAAAATGGCCTGAAAATAAACTTTTTATATTACACAAACATTTTTCTGAGGCTGGGCAAGTGTGGGCCTGGTACTTATTATTTTAGAATACTATTTGTGGGGAGTATACTGTATATTATTTGATCAGATTATTTTATGTTACTTTTGACAAGTGCTGTATTGTACGGATCAGCAGTCCTGTCAATGGTTTATAACTAGAGCTGAAGTAAATCAGCTTTTTGGCAAAACTGAGGCCCTGGTTTTATTCTTCATGCATGAGCAAAAGAGCAAACTACAAAACAAAGCAGGATTATAGTGTGCTCAACTGTCCCCTGTATTTCGAACAGGACTTCAAAATGTTTATTCCTGAATAGTAATATTTAAATATCACAGAAAATACAATATACTGTAGACTTGACAGTGAGCAACAATCACAGAAACCAGGATTCAGCAATATTTCACAAACTTGAGCAGCTCTGCTCCCGATGGAATTCGATCACAGACACTCACAGACACCCACTGCAGCAAACCACAAAGGACCAGGCTGCTAGTCTTTCTGCCATAGGTGAATTTGCTGTGTCCAGTTTCTGAAGGATTCACATCACAGACTTGATAGCAAGTGAGTCCTGATATACTTTCACAAGATCTGATATCACAGGTTGCACAAAAGAAATCTTTCTTCTTACTCAGCAAAGATTTATATACATTGTGTAAGAACAAAAAAGTATATGATTGTTAACAGTGTTTCTTCATACTGGGATAAATCCACAAAACACTTTAAACCCACCTTTTTTAATGTATACATATTTAGATTAAAATAACAAGTCAGTAGATAAAGGGATTTAATCGCTTAATATTGTAGCTGTAGTACTTAGCATTGCCTAATTTGTTTGGTTTAAAATGCAAATTTCCCCACAAAGAAGGACATTGTGTTTAAAAGCAAGAGATGACTTGACTGCTGTGAGAACTGTAGCACCTGGGCTATGATTTTGAACCCAACCATCATTAACTATTTTTTTAGTTAACTTTCCAAAATTCTAAATACCTCCATTAAACTCCTCAGTGCTGAAGCCAAATGTTAGGAGCTGTATCTGCAGCGACATCGTGCCTCCCCTTGGGAAAATGGAAAAATAGTTACCACATTTACCTGTCCAGCTTTGCAAAGGGGTATTTTTCCTGACATGTGGTATGTACACTTATAGGCACAGAGCTTTTGGTCTCTGTGTGGGATGGATGGATGGTGCTCTTGTGTCTGAACGGGTTGTTTTGCCCCATGCTAAAAACATACTCCTTATGCTTTGTGGAGCAACCTTGCCGAGTTGTAGCAGCTGCTGATGTCATTGTCAACGTGTCTCCCTTCGCCGGCTGCCACATGATCTAATCACCTGGAGACATGGAGCACTTGGACCTGGAGTGGCTGTAAACTGACTCCAGGTGCTATCCGGAATAAACACCTGATGCAGCTAGCTTGCCCCTCATAACAGCAGCTAGGGCGAGTGTGGCAGTACCCCTCCTTAAACAATGTCGCCCGTCGCCGACTCGCTCTCTTCAGCCATGTTGCATGTCTTGACAATTCCACCCCTGCCCCTGGCGCCATGGCGTGCGCTGTTGCCCTCCGAACAAAGAGACACACTCCACCCGGCTGGTGGAGGCTGCCGGGCCGCCCACGTCGCACATGGGTTCAGCAGATCGGCGATGCTTCCCCATCCACTGTATTAAAGGAATGGAACCACGCCACTGGACATGGCCATACAAGATCGGATCTATGGACCTCCGTTGCCCAGGCGTTACAATGGATGGATGAATGGATGGCTGGAATGGAACCGAGGCTCCACTAAGGCTTCGACCGAGGTGATTAGATGATTAAATACTGGAGCAGCCAGCAAAGGGAAACAAGTTGATGATGATGTCACTTGCTGCCGCGACTCCTTGGAGCAGCAAACGGTGAGAGCGTGACAAAAAACAGGTCTGTTGGGATAGTTGGCCAAACTAGTTAAACAGCATGACCTCATGGTTGTGACATGTCAAAATTAAAATAATCTATATAATACTAAATACATATATTAATAATACATACATACAGGTACAAAAAGTGGCTTTATTGTTGTCCACTCAATTTCGAATATAGAGATGCACCTTCCAGAACCTGTAAATTGTCTTTTAACAACATCCCCTCTAAATAAAATACCTTCTGTCTCAATTCTGGGGCCAAACACAGCTCATGACCTTCTGGTAGAAACGCAAAGTTTAGTTACCAGTTTTAATTGATTTGAATGCATGGCACTGAAGCTTGATTTTAGCACTTGTGTTTGACAGGCCACCAAGGTAGAATTCTGTTTTTTAGTTCAGTTTAGAGCTATATTTGTCATCCTTGGTGTATGATTTCACAAATATTTTAAAATTCATAATGAATCACCACAATGTGTTTTTTGGCAGATGTCTTAAATATTTTTGGCATTACACAGAATGTGATTATGCCCACTTCTGACATACAGTACATACATATTGGACATTATCACCTGTGACCTGCCTGTTAGTGACCTGCATATCTTTAAATGGGGCTTTTCAGATCATCTGATCATTTGGTGTGATCCGAAGGTTCTAAAACTACTGCAAACCTGAGAAACTTTACTCTTAAGTTTCACTGGTCCTCACAGTTTCATCAGGTCTCTGAATTCAAATTTATTTTTTCAATTCAGTTCTCACTGAATTGACTTCTGTCAGCGGCCCTCAGGCAACTTGACTTAAGAATGTCTTTACTCTTTACAATTTCACTCTGTGTGTCTCAACATCTTAAAGATCTCCAGAAAAAGAGAAGCATCGTTTACATGTCACTGCTCTTGGCACAGCAACCAGCTCCACTCCATAAAATCTCATGGGTGTAAATTTGAACACAGATGCAGGAACACTGGGCTGTCTGTTCATTTACCTGTCTTCAAGCAACACCAGCAATCCTATTATAATGCAATGACTGTCACAATCTTTTTAGGAAACTAACTGAGCAGAACTAAACTAAACAGAATTTAGACTTGATCCTGCTTATTAAGAACAACAGCAAGCTGTTGCTGTTCAGTTGCGAGATTCCCCATGTGTATATAAACTGTATAAATGTTTTTGCTCTGGATTCAGATCAATGTATAGTACGAAATCATCTCTTATTAGACTTATGATCAGCTGATGACTGCTCACATTTTCATCCATTCATGTCCTACTAGACCTTTTAGCCTCCTGCTGATTAGAGGTTTATTGGGAGAATTTGAACTGGTTTATGTTTAAGTTTTAACTGATCATAAATAATTTATTCATATCAGTTATTCCCCCTCCTCTGCAACAAACTTTGTCACAGTTGGCATCCTAGAAGACTCTCTTCTTGGCCTCATTTTGGTATCTAACCATTGGATTTGATTTTAGGTATGGCTTAGCTTTACTTCATACAGTGACAACTCCCAAATTTATGTTTGCAATGTTTATCGAAACAAAATTTCAGAATAAGATTAATAATGCTTGTGCTCGCCTTAAAGGGCTTGTACAGTTTCACGTCTGCTGTGAGTAGACTTCCCATGAGGCAGATTGCCCATTTCTGATACGACACTCTTGACATATTTTATGCACTTAGATTCAAGTGTTGAAGCCTGATTAGTAAAGAAAAATTGCATTTAAACAGTGAATTATAATAATCATCTTATATACTTATGCATTTATTTTCAATGGGAGACTACCAGGTGGAAACACGTTTTTTTTTAATTTAATTGAGCACTTTCAGTAACCTTCTTTGTGAAGGGCAGCTGACCATCAACTCTTAACGGCTGCACTAAAAAATATATATATATATATTGGATGGAACAACGTAGAAAAATATTTCTAAACTTAACCTTTATTGGTAATCTAAACCTCTGTACTAATTTAAGTTAACATGTTTAAATGTTGTTTTAAAAACATTGTTTGCAAAGGTTTCCCATTTTACAATAAAACGCTTGATCAATTTTTCTTTGTGATCTGAAACGTAGGTAAAAGCTCTGCCTGCTCCCTCTTCAGTTTGACCCAGAGATGAAAGTTCTCTTCAGCAGTGTTATTGTTTGGCTGCCCATTTATTTTACCAGTAGGAATTTTGATTAACACACCTCATAAAGATTGATTGGTCACTGCAAGCAAACATCTGTTTCTGTCGAGAATGGTATCCTGCTACTCCTGCAGTCTGTTGAGTGAGTTATTATATTTCCCATACAATTAGGAAATGCTAATCTATTTTTATCACGTCTTCTTTATATTAGAGTGAATTTCAATAAGTAACAAGACCTCCCACAGTCAAAAATGTGTTACTGCCTCAGGTTTAAATAGGTAGGTTGCTGAAACACACTTCGTCAGGCATACACTGGAACACATTCCATCTTTGTAGCAATGACAACTATCAGTATGAAGATGTCTGTCATTGCATAAACTAAGGTGCACAGAGTTATTTGATTTCTACATTCATAGAGCAGGACACAAACTTAAATTCCTTACCAACTTATGGAGGTGTGCAGACCCTCTGTGATGCCACAAAAACGGTGTCGTGTGGTGCCAATCCTTCAGTTATAGTAGGACGAACATTCAAAATGAACAATGAGCCAGAAAGAAGGTCTTCCTGGTTTTTAAAGAGGAGACCTGTTTAACAGGTGATTAGGAAGCTGTGGTGTTCTGTGTCAGTCATTATCTGAAAACTGTCCCAGTCAGCAAATAACGGCCAATACAGAAAGCTTCAGCTTGCTGGTTTTTAAAGAGCCACCTATCCAATCATCTTCTCAGAACTGGTCACGTGATTGAGCATCTCCATATTGCCTGAATCTACTGCCTTCATACTGTACGTCAACACAATATCTAAAAAGTAAGACAATGTTTTGCCTGTAGGAAAATGAACTTTAGATGTGTAGAGGCTCTATAACTGAACTGCTGTTGTTTATGTTATTTATTTTGCTTTTCAATGTGGAGTTAACCTTTATTTATTTCTCTATGCACAGTATATACTGTAACTGATTTGATATTTTTACCAAGTTTTAAGACAGAAGAGAGCAGGAAAAATTTCATTTTGCAGAAAGGGAAACGCACAGTTTATATACCGATGCAAACAATGTTTGAAGGCTAATTGAGCCTTTTAGGTGAGTTCCTGTTCCTGCAATGGTCATGACTTTAATAATTAAACCACTGCCAGAATCTGAGGCCGTTTCCCCAAAGACAAGAAATACGATATGTTTAGGGGAGAGCTATGTATAGGAACATCAAAACTGTAAAAAGGGAGACTGTAGTCCTGATTTAATGATTCAGATATTCTTTAATTGGGTAAGATGTAAAAATACTTTCACATAACACCCACAATTTTAGTAATATGTAAGAAAACCTAGAGCCCACAGAATTAATCAAATCTACTTCAAGATCATATTGGTCACCTACAGTATGTCCCTAGTGCTCTTTCCTAGGGTATTAAAGGAAAGACAAGAAATCAGTGTCAGACTGCCTTGGTAGTCTTGTTTTCGAGTCTAAACGGATACCTCAAGAGATTTATGATCTAGCAATGAAGATGATAATATTGGAATGAAAGACTATTTAAGCAAGGATGTGTAATTAAAATGTGAGGCCATCAATACATGAGCTTTTTGGTTTCAGTTTTCCTTTGTCCAGGAATTTATTGCTGATCTTTAAGATTGTAAATATTTCTCCTGTTTTTAAGCCTTTGTTTTATTTTTGAATGATAGAGCACATGAGCAGGGTTTACAGACATCTGCATGCCGGGCACATTTGTTTATGTAATTTAGAGCCTCCAGAAGCAGTCCCTATAGGATATACATGTCACTCAATTCACGGGAAGAAAAAAAAATAATGGACTGAACAGACCTGCATTTCTACAGTCAGCAAAACACATCATCCAAATAGAAGCAGCAATGTGCAGTCAACACAATGAATGGCACAATTCATAGTGCTATACACAGGGAAAGAGGTTAAACCCAAACACATGAAAAGTGATGCTAGGAGCACTTGGGAACAGCTGGGCTAGATGAATAACTCAATTGGAAGCCATGAGGAACAAATTAAACAAGTGACTTGAGACCAGCCTGCTCCCGTGACAGACACTTTAATCAGGAAGTCAAAAGCAGATTGACAAGATGAAAAGCTAGATGACATGAAAAATGGAAACAGAAGGAACAGCACAAGAAATAGGGCACCCTGGGTCAGCACGCTGACAAAAATAATCAACTGCAACAGGCCATAATCCAATCTTCGGTTGTTTTGGCATAGTGCTTTTAAAGAGCAGTAGCAGAGGTAGCAGCAGCCCAATGCTAAAGCAATGTTTTGGTAAATCAGCATTTTTTCTGCATACCCAGATAAAAAATTCACCATGTACAACAATAAGCAATGTGATTCAATGATATATGAAGTTTTATGTTTATTTAATGAAAGATGTCTTTAACATGTTATTGTACATGTTTGATGCAAATGAAGAGAGAAAATAATGAGAAAGGTACTGTAAAATTCCTCTTTTATACAGTCAATTGAGTAAAGGCTTTTCTCCACAAGTTTCTGCTTGTATGAGCTGCTGTGTTTTCTGTGGGAAATGCTCTGTAAAAATGAGGTGAAGAAAATTGTTAAGTGCCAGTATGAAAAGACACAATGAGGAAACTGCTGGCACATGAAGATGGAAGTGGTAGAAATGCATAAAGAAGTATAAGATATGTCTGAGTTTATCATAGGAAAAGGGGTGAATAGGAAGTTGAACAATGTGTTTAATTTATACCTACATTACAAAGGCTGTAGTTTGAGGATATACAGAGACAATACAGAGTCTAAGGGAAATATAACAGACATACACCAGATAAGCAGTAATGTGCAGAAAGCACTGGTATACAGTTCTTAGCAGAAATGTAGTAAAGGAAATGGTTATGTGGTTATATGAGAAAACAAGAAGATAAAATCAAACATCAGCATTATAAATCTGTAAATATGGACAGTTAATCTTAGCTCTAATTTATTAACACCTCTGTACACACCATTTCTAACGAGTTCTAGACAGGAAATTAATTATCCGTATTTAATTCCCTTTGTTAAAAAAGGCTTGGGAACCTTGCTCCATTGGATAAAGTAATGCCACTTAAAGAGTTCATTTACCTACTGCATGTGTAATGTTGTGTCTTGAAGTAGTTCAAGTGGGTGGCTGCGTCAGCAGGCATAGGCTACAAAGGAACAAGTTAAGGTTTATTCCCTGCTGAAAAGAGAAGAAAAGAAACACAGTGTTTCGGCTGTGGAGCCTTCTTCAGCCTTCCTCAGGTCAAAGTAATCAAAGTAATGACCTTCTTTATGTGTCCTGTGCACTTATTCAAGAGCACAGCAACGTCAGTGAATGAAGTGTTCTGAGGGACCTCTTTAGAATGTATGGCTCAATTACAACAATACGGTATATGGCCCAGAGCAAGCCAAGCTCAAAGGGAGAAATTGACTTTTATTCTTAAACTGCTAAACTTCTAAATAGTTCTGTTTTCAAAATGGAAAATGTATACACTAACATAATTTCTGAGTTTCTGATGTGCCTGTTGCACCTATTTTAGAGAAAAATATCTGAAAGTTTGGGCGCTGTATTATCTCCATCGTTTCCTTACCAGGGGAGATCGTAACAGACATATTGGTAACAATAACAATAATGTTTTTTTATAATAACAAAAATGATTAAATCTATCTAAACTTCTGGAATACTCATTTTTCTGCTCCTGCCTATAATAATTAGCATAATTTTCAACACCAAAGTAATGACTGTAACATGTTTAGCCATGTGACAGGCAAATATATGATTGGGACTCAAATGCTAAGAGAACAGAGTTAAGTTAAGTCAAGTTAAGTATTTTAAATGTTTATGATGAAGATGGTTCTACTGTAACTACTGTAAAACAGAAAACAAGCATGATTTTGAACTACAAAAACATCTTCTGGGAGATGGAGAAGACCTGGAGAAGACAATGTGGGGATCACCTAAGGTGAACATTTCTTTATTTGGGGGTAACATCTTAGCCAACACCCTAAAATGAGAAAAGGTGTTTTGAAAAACATTGTCTTTCAGTGCCAAAATACCATAGTGCTTGTGGACAATAACCACAGATCCTAGGCCCTGCCTACCTATGAAAATATATAACCTCCAAGTTATGTTAGAAATGTTAGCCTATTAGAAAACCGCTTGTTCCTGGTAAAGATTGTAACAACCTGCAGCCTTTTCCTCAATTGGAGGGTTTCAGGACAACACCCTGGATAGGGCATTAGTCCATGTACACACACATGCACAGGAAGGTAGGAGGAAACATGATCATTCAGTGAAATCATTGGGTGGAGTGATGCTCTGTGGCTAAGGATCTACCTGTGGCTGGAAGGTTGCTGGTTCAAATCCCACAGCTGGCAGAGGAATCCTACTCTGTTGGGCTCTTGAGCAAAGCCCTTAAGCCCAACTGCTCCAGGGGCGCTGTACAATGGCTGACCCTACACTCTGACCTCAAGCTTCTCTCTGTCTGTGTGTCTCATGGAGAGCAAGCTGGGGTATGTGAAAAGATACATTCCTAATGCAAGAAATTGTATATGGCTAATAAAGTGATCTTATTTTAAAGTCCACAAGAATGTGGGGTGAACATGCAAACTCCATATACAAAGCGCCCTAAACTGGAATTAAACCCAGGACCCAAGAGCTGTGGGTAGCAGTACTTGCCATCACACCATTCTCAGCAATTCACAACCATAAGTCAACAAAATGGCTGTTTATTTCCACTGTCCGATAATGTATATAAACCAGAATCCCTTTGATTTGGCATTATTTTAAAAATCCCAACTAAAACCATGCAGTTTTCTAACCATACAATATATGGATGGTTAGATTGTCTGCTCAGGATTAAAATGTTATTATAGAAACAATACATTGAATACATACAATCATTATGCAATAATTAAATTTAATTAACCTGAAATATGTTATTTTCTGAAATAAAGATCTTGGGTGTCCATCCATGCACATCTAGGTTTCATGTTCACTGGTTTACCCTTACTTCAGTCTTAGGACATGCTTCAGATGACCTGGAATCTGTTGTTACAGTAATTGATTTTCTATTATAAAAAGGGTTTCGGATAGTCAATACTCTGGTGCTTCTGTCGATAATTTGAATATATCTTGACCCACATGCCTGTGGGAATCACATGGAAACAGAAAAGGCTGTTTTGTTCTTCACCATCCTCTATTAAATTGCATTGGCATTAAAAGAATAAAGAGCATAAGACAAATATATGTACAAAGAAGACATGCAGAATGCCTCTTTGAAATGCAAAACAAGAAATTTGATCTTTTATTCACGAAAGACGCTTTTGAGAGACTTGTCTCTTCAGAAGGACTTTTGAGTTTGTACCAGTGACAAAAAGCCATGGTAACAGTAACACTATGAACCTCACACACTTGAACTACAGTCAAAGGCAAAAGCACATACTCTTCTGTTTAATGCAAATGATAGAATAGACAGTGTAAGGGTTCCAGAAAGCACATTTCTATCTTACAGGTAATAAAAAAAATCCATGTAGAAGAAATATAATATATAATCTAGATTAAAAAAAAAAACGACTTTGTCTCTACAAAAGAAAAAACTAAGCTCTTTTGTCCTATGAGATATTTCTGCACTTTAAGACAAAAGATGTGGTACTATATATTCATATTTTCTGGTGTCCTTGAAGTGACAATTTCCCATGAAATCATAAAAGAATACCCACAGTATTATACAAATCACTGCTGTCTTAGATCAGAGAATACTGCATGGTTAATATTAGTTTTAAAGTTCATTCAATTGAAACTAGAGTCTAATAAATGGCAGTGCTGCCTGTTTAAGACCTGTGATAGGCCTGTAAGGATAAGAGAAGGATTGAAATTATAATATTTATATTTATTAAGGTAGAGGGTGGATATTGAAGCTCGATAAGGCCTATTAATTAATTAGTCAAAATATAATGGGAAAAAAAGAATACGAAATATACAGTATTATATTTAATACAGTATACAGTATTAAATATGTGGTAATTATACTAGCTTATTTCACAATGTGTGTTACAGAATGCATCGAAGCTACAGTATATAAAGAGTAGCCCTAGAAAATGTCATTATCAGTAAAGCTATATACAATGTCTTTTCAGTCGATTGTTTTATCCATCCCTCTAGGTGGCTGTGATGACAGTATTAACCAAAAGACAAACAGAGATATAAAGCGTCTTGTTTGACTGCTGGGAGTTGTTACAGGATACAAAATTAAGGATAAATAGCAGGCACAAAAGAATATTTGTAGAGAGTATCAGTAGTCCAGAACCAAGGATATTTTCTCTTTTTCTGTTATTATTCTTTTCATCTCTAAAAGTCATTTCCTGACCGTGCCCATCATGGGAGTTACATAACTGAATGAGTAATAAGAGATACAGTGTGGAGCAGGGAGTTCCCTAGGCTGCCAAAGTAGGTATTTTTCCTTTACTGTGAAATTAACCCATTCGCAGCAGGCATCCATTCCAACATTTCCAATGGTATTCTGAGATATACTCAATATTTTTCTTAAGTTAAAACCAAGAGTCCATTACATTTGCCCTTCTATAGCTGAACACAGGGGAAATTGCATCCTTGTGCTGTAAAGTCCAAAAACTGCAGTGCATTAAACTTAAGTTTGCTCTCGTTTCATCACAGCTGACACTTTAAAATACAAAGAATACAACAGGGGGAAAAGTATATTGTTTGAGCCTCATTTTTAGTCAGTATGAAAGCTGGAAAAAGACATACAAACCAATTTCTCAGGTGCATAGCTACATTCATATCTGAATGGGTTAGGTCCAGAGGCTAAAGATTCAGTAAATTGTGTTGAGGGGTGGCAGTTTCGACAGTTTTCCTGGGAAGTGAATTTTCTAGGTTCTGAATCACTTTTTTTACATAGGGTGAGGCTCTTAAACAATGGTGATACGAGAAGCAAAAAGTAGGAGTGTAGACAGAATAAGCCTGTTCAGAGGTCATGTGAGGTTTTCCAAGTTTTAAGGTCTGGTAAGGAGTTGAAATTAATCAGATAAGCAGATACTTTAGCTTCCAAAGTGAGTGTTGATGAATACAGAGTTTTGAAGAATAATTGTAGCTGTTTTTGAGGATTTGCAGCCCAAAGACTGCAGCAGATATACCCCACTGCCTCTTTTTTTAGCAGCTTGAAGGAATTTGACTGTTTTTCCTTGAGAGTGGTTTTACATCTCCTTTGGGATCTTTTCGTCCTTGTTTGTCTTTCTGGGTCAATGAGTGGGTGCCAGTGCTCTGAGCTGGTTTGATGTCTGAATCCAGATTTCAGGAGTTATTTTATTGCTCTCTGTCATAACATTTCTCAACAAAACCTTTGGTGGAGGTATTTCAGTTTATATGCTACAAAAAGTAGCATTACACATTACCTGGAGGTTATATATTTTCACTTACTACCAGTATAGCTCAATTATTGTTAACAAATAAATTAAAATGTAAAATATGTAAATACTGGACTTGAAAAATGATATTTATAAAGTTAGGCCCTGGGCAGCATAGTGGCGCAGTGGTAAGCACAGCTAGCTGTCTTGCAGTGCTGGGGCCTTGTTTTGAATTCTGGACCTGGGGTGCTATCTGCGTAGCGTTTTCATGTTCTCCCCATGTTCGTGGGGGATTTCCTCTGGGTGTTCCAGTTCTCTCCCACAGTTTCAAGACATAGTGGTAGATTAATTGGCTTCTGGAAAAACTGGTCCTGTAGGGAGTGTGTGTCTGTGTCTGTCCTGTGATGCACTGGTGTCCCATCCAGACTCTATCCTGCTTTGTGCCCGTATCTTGCGGGAACATGCTCCAGCTTCCTGGTGACCCTATATTGGATAAAACAGTAAGAACATGGATAGATGGGTGGAGGTAAGGTTCCAGGGTGCCAAGATACACTACAAGTTGCAAATTCTTGTCCACATGTATCTGCAGCTAGTTAATCCTTGGGATAAGAAATGTTAAGACTGTATGTGTGAAAACAATTAAATAATATGATATTATGTAGCACCTTTCACATTATAAATAAGTGTAAAAATAAAGGCAAAGAAGGTGCTCAAAAAGTGTAGTTGGTTCTATGCACAAAAATGAAGAAAGGGCAGTGAGAGAAGTAAGAGCATCGAGGAAGGGAGGCCGCGGCCTCGGGCGGTGTGATTGCACTGAAGCTCTGAGGTGAGAATCTACCACTGGGACAAGTCCAGGTGGAAGGGCAGATATCTCTGGTGAGACGGTGAGAGAGAGGGGAAAGCCAGGACAGAAAAAGTATAAAAAAATACAATTCTGCATTCTCATAGGGTCCTTCGCAGTGAGATGTCAGGCAGACAGGATCAGCCATGGAAAAGGAGGGCCATTCTGCAGGCGATGGATGTGGAGAAGAGCTCGACGGGGGGACATTTGAGCTTTGGGATCCATGGATGGAGGGGTGAGAGAACTGCCAGCAGGGCCGGCTCTAGGCACCTGAAAATCAAGCACGTGCTTCGGATGGGACATTTCCTGGGGTGACATTTTGGCCATCTTTTTTTTTCTGGAAAAATTACCAAATCTAAAAAAAAAATGGTACACCCAAAGATGAGCCTGCCATGGTCTGTTCGAATATATTTGCTGCTACGCCCTGAAAATGATACCTTTAGAAAGATTTGTGGACAGATGTGGAATGTTTTCTTTGTAGAAAGATAATCCTTTCAAATATTCTTATTCAAACATCATCTCTCCAATAACGTTTAAATTAATTTATCCACAAAACCTTTACCTTACTGATATTTTCAGAAAATATCATTTGCAAGTGTGTTGCATGTGTCGAACTACAATGAATAAACCATTAAATGCCTAATTCAATATCACTGGGTATTTTCAATAATGACCAACATTGGCATCCTCCAAGAAAATTATATTCACCCCCATATTTTATTTTCAAATTGGGGGGCAGAAGAATTTGTTTATACTAAACTTGCATCCTAAGCTAAAATATTTTGAAAATACAATGCAGATTCATTCAAGAATTTGACAGGACAACAGATCACCGTCATTATTAGGTTAGTGCTGTACAGTTCTATTTTAATATTTCTGCATATTTACCTTAATTGTAATATAAATGTAAACATAAATGTTGTTCAATAAATTGTAATTTCTTCTATTTTAGCTAAGAATGCAAAGGGGGATATTTTACCCTGCAAAATGTCAAAGATAAGAGATAACTCTGCAGACATTGGTGGAGTAGAAATGTATGAGGAATTTACATCTTTATCTGAGCTAAAAAAGTCCTACAAAATTCTCCTGTAAAAGTGTTTGTGTTAGTTTCATTAGCTTCTGGTGAGTGTTTTTTACAAATCGAAAGTAACAAAAAATTATTCGAGATCCACCATGTCCCAAAGTTGTTTATCAGGACTAGCACTGAAATCAATTTAAAGCACCAGAGCAAAAATGTTAGATTTAACCAAAATATTAAGTATATAAAGTAGAAAAATTCAGTGCATGTAATCACTTTTTAACAAATTCTCTGAGAAACTGAGTGCACTGGAAGACACTAATGTTTTTCTTTGTTACAGTGTGCCGATAAACAGTTTAACCATAAATGGTTGCAATTGAGATTTTGTTCAAATGAAATTAATACACTAGTAAGAAATTGTTTTATTTCACTATGAGTTGTCTTTGTTTTCGTTTCGTAAATTTGAAGCAAAAAAAAAAATTGCAAAGCGCTGGCATTTGCAAAAACCAGCAAAAAATGTATAAAGGGTACAGGATGGCCAAAAAAAACTGTTTTCATGGGCTGACAAAAAACCTAGAGCTGGCCCCAACTGCCAGTCACAATGGCAGGGATGGGAGTGAGGTTGAGTGGGGTGACTGACTTGGAGGCAACAATTGATTATCAGAATATTGGGGATGACCCAGTAGGCTTGGAAGGCTGGAGTGTGCAGGGAAATGACAGGCTGGATCCCAGCTTTGGCACAGACTGCAGTGGAGATGACAGGATGGAGGGGGGTGAACGATGAACGAGGGAGTTTTGTGGAGGCCAGGGGGCAGGATTAGGAGACGGTCTGATTGAGGAATAAACGCCCTGGGGGAGTTGAGATCTGGGAGGAAATCATCCTTGCAAAACAGATGGAGATCCATATCACAGTGGAAGAATATTCACAAGGTTGGAGGAGAGGAGTGCTAAGGAAGTCTGTGGTTTTTGATGGCTGAGTGGTGAAAGAGAACATTTGAGATAAGCAGGTGGGTTTTCTTAATGAGAACATATTCATACACATGAGAAATGTTTCTGACACCGTCAAAAATAGGGTTTGATCTTGTTCCTCTTGTTCCTTTAAAAACTCTACTGCTTGCCATTGTATTATTATTTCCTTCACATATTATTGGTTATAAGGAGTTTATACATGCATGTGAGTGTCACGAATGACCCGCTGAGCAAACGGGAGGATGGACCCTGTGCGGTACCTTAGGTGGTCAGGAGACAAGCAGGTAGCTTCCAGAGTAAACGAGGGCTAGACGAGAGACGTGGTCAAAGGCACGTGAAAAGTGAAGAGAACAAAGGCGAGGTAGGAGCTCCGAAGGGCGACCAATACCAGCCAAAGAGCAGAGGGTTTTGGAAGGTTTAAATATTGTGAGAGGAGGAAGGTGTGCTGATTGAAGGAGTGTCGTGGTTGGCTGATTGGCAGGAGCGGTGTCGTTTGGAAGAAGTGCCAGGGGTTGGAGTGTAATTAGCACGAGTGTGCTTCCATGTGGGAATCTGGTTAGATGAGGGTGTGACAGTGAGCCTCTATTATCCACGATCAAGTAATTATATGCTTGACATATGTAAGGTAAAACAAGAAAAGTTACAGGCAGCATGGTGGTGCAATGGTCAACATTGCTACCTTAGTGTGCTGGAACCCTGGGTTCAATTCCAAACCTTGGATACTAGATGCATGGAGTTTGCATGTTCTCCCTGGGCTTGTGTGAGTTTCCTCTGGGTACTCTGGTTTCCTCCCACAGGCCAAAGACATACTAGTAGGTGAATCAGCTTTTAGAAAATTGTCGGAAATTATTGACGTGACTACGCTACTTTTTTCACATTCAAATAACCATTTCAGGAGTTAAATCATTATAGAAATGCATATAATTAAAGACTTTAGTCCTGTGGATACTTGCACTTCTAATTTAAGTTTTTATGTATTGTAGGAAGTTGCAAGATACAGTACTTAATCAAAGCCTGCTGTTAAAAAATTAAACTTAGGACTCAAACATTTTCCAACTGAAACATTTACAGTACAAACTTCTTATATAATAAAGTACAGACAAAACGCAATAAAAAAGAAATAAAAATCAATATGTCCAGGTAAGGTCTTCAGGGAAGGTGCTTTTATTAGCACAAGCTGTTATTGGCCTCAGGGAAGATGCGATATGTGAGGAAGTAAAATCAGATTGGAATATAAATTATTTTGCTAAAGCTTCTATGGTAAGTTATTTGGCAGAGAAGAGACACACAGGGCTTAGCTCTGGCCTAATGCCCAGTGCAAACTGCAAGATCTCAGGAGATGGAACTGATGGTGTGGTCATCAGTGTTCAACGGGGATGACATTAGAAATCAGTGTAGCATCTGTCAATGCGCTGTGTATGCAGGGGTTAAAAAAAGACAGGTGCCATTGGTATCACTTTAAGTCCCTAAAGCACTTTACAAGAAAAAGCTACAGACACAGTAATAGGGTAAAAAAAAAGATCACAATGATATAAATTATAAGACTTTAGATACTATCAATTATAATGGCAGGAAGAGAACAGACAAGGACAGTGAAAGACTAACACTATAGCTCTGTGCATGGATCAAATACTGGACAATCCTTAATAAAGCTGAAAAGCTTAATAAAGTATTATCTATCTCTATCTAAATCCACCTGCATGTGTTAAGAGTAACAGGGTTTGTTTATGAAAATGCGCTTAATGTATTTGCCACATATATCTAAAAGTGCTCTTATAGCCCTTATAGGATGTAATATAGCCCACTGTCATACATTGGCTGCTTAGGGAATTTGATGATGTACAGGAGCCATGACTGTATTTGAAATAACTTACTTAAGATTTAAGGTTCGCAGGAAATGACAATTTGTGCTCGGTACAAGATGTTACTGGCCTCAGTAGGGGTGTCATTTAATAAAAGATTTGGGAAGAGAAAAAGAAGAATTTAGATGGCTCCTCTAAGTAATAAAACTCTACAAAAAAGGAAAAAAAAAACACTTGACAATCAACCAAGCAACCAAGGGAAGTAATGGGTATAGCAGGGGTGTCAGTCTTACTTGCTGTGCTGGGCCAGATTTGATTTAAATGTATTTCCATGGGCCATACATACCATAAATTACCTAAATACTACTGTACATACAACCTTAACAAAGTATTATTTATTTATTTGTAATGTTTTGTTTTTTCTGTTTAAGTTCTAATTAAATTGACATACCTCCCTTTAAAATGTACAGTAATTGCAGTAGTTGTCATTGTGTCTTCACTGGATCCTATTTTGCAGAAAATCATTAACCCCTGCAGTTAACCACTATTAAGCATCATTTCTAATATATTATTGTTGTGATTATTGTACACTACATAGATCTCTGTCCTGTGAAGCAGAATATTGTCGGGACATCTCGTTCAATAACTCAATAGAATAAATCTGCTTCCATATACATGTAAACTATTGTACTGACGTGCAAGCAAAATTGACTCTGGGGTTAGCTGTCAGAATTGTCTGTAAACTCTGCCTGAGGGAACGATAAGACAAACATTCAACCCTTGTGATGATAAGAGAGAAGCAGCTTTGGCCTTCTTTCATAATGAGCAGAGTTTTACTCTTTCTCAATAGGAAGCAGAATGGGCAAAAGTCAAGGTTAAAGGGGCACTGCATGACAAAAAATAACCCCTGAAAACATGGAACGCTGTTTATTTACTACATTTCAGAAGGATAAATTAAAAGAGCATTAACCCATTTATAGAACTATTTAATTGCTCTATTGCAACCTGCTGTGTAGAAATCAAACATGTCCCATTCCCACAGTCCTCACTTTCTTGACCAGCAAGACATTCTCCATCTGCTGTTCTTTTCCTTGTTTCACAAATTTTATTAGTGGGAAGCAAATGCCAGCTGGAAAAGTTGAAGAGTTTCGCTGGAATGGTGAATATTTTCCCCATTCAGGTGTCAGCCATAGTCAAGAATCTTGGACTCGCACTTGATCTTTTCCTGTCTTCCTGACCCACATAAAATATTGATTAAGACATCTTTTTCACCTTGGAAAGGTTGTTCACATTAGGCAGTTTCTATCAATCCATTTATAATATCAAGGCTTCATTTCTGCAACTTTTTACTCTATGGGCTCCCTAACACTCTTTTCAGCAAGTTGCAGTAAGTAAGACAACTAAAAAATCAATTTGGTGCAGTTCAGAGTTCAGTTTGTCACATGCACATGTGCAATGAAATTCTTATTTGGATGAATGCTCCAATACAAAAATATTAAGGAAACACAACTTTGAACACGCAACAACAGCAGCAAAAAGAAGCGAGTTAAATAATACTGAACTCAGACCACAGCACAGGCAGTGTGCAAGAAAACATCAGTGTGAGTCAGTAGTAGAGGCAGAATTCAATAATCTGAAATCCTGCAGAAAGAAGCTGTCTCTGAATCTGGACCATCCATGCCTTCGTGCTCCTATAACGCTTACTACAGGGCAATGGGGAGAAAAGTGGGAAACCAGGATGATGGTTATCCTTAGCAATACTCCTGGCCTTCCTGAGACAGCAAATTGTAAAAATGTCCCCAATAGAGAACATTTTTCTTACCAGCTGGACCCAACCGATCCATAGGATAGGTGGAAAAGCCATGAAGCTGAACAGCTGAGTCAAGTGTATTTGGGCTCAGCCAGGTCTCGGTGAGACAGAGAATGCAGCAGTCCTTGATGTCCCGATGATGGCTTAACCTTCCCCTTAGCTCGCCCATCTTGTTCGCCAAGGATTGTACGATGGCCAAGAGATCACTCGGGAGTGGGACCCAGGAGATGTGGTGTTTCACAGAGTCAGGCAAGATACCTGATTCAGGTCCAGACAGCATATATCTAGGTTTAAATCAGTGATTCTTGATTCAATGTCCACTAGCACTTGTCGATCCGACATAATTGCTGAAAAGGCAGGCTGGATACAACAACCCAAAACACAAAACAGACAAATACGTATAGGCAAGGGGCAAAATGCAATGTCTCGACTCTCCGGTGCCATATTTACTTGGTTCTATGAGACCAGTGGTGAATCAGTCTCTGAGGTAGTGTAAACATCTCCAGGTGTCAATTTTTCTCCTACTGTTCATAGCCCCGAGATTGGTAGAGAAGCACAGAGGGTGCTATGTATGCACAAATGTTGCAGTAACATTGCCCTGCTGGTTGTGTGGGCTACACAGGCAGGGTCAGACAAAGGCAGCACAAATTGAATCCTGGCCGTGACTCTGCCTGTCTCTGCCACATGGGCTGAACAAATGAGCAGGACTCGGGCCCGTGGGCCATGTGTTTGGCACTTCTGCCTTATATGGTAGTCTAGGCTTCATTTTTGCCCGGATGGCAACGAAAATGTCAAAATCAAGCTTTTAGTTTTACTTTTTTCTCCTATGCCATTAGAAGCAGATCACTTTAAAAACATAAGACCTGAATGGACTGAATGGTCTCTTTTCTGCAAACTTTCTTATGGTATTGGAAGAGTTACAGTGTGGTTCCATGATGATCTTTAGTGATTCAGAGTATGCAGACTGTCATCTGAGGGTTTAAACTCTTTGTACCGCACATTTCAAACAGATCTTTTAGTTTTGTACTTTTAACAGAAATAGGTCTCTTGGCAACCATAATTTGAGACCACAAAATAATTTCATCCACACCAATGCCCTGGAAAGACATTAATTCACACAGATGCATTTCTTCATTTACACAAATGTCATAGCCTGTGCAAGATTCAGATCTAGACAATAAAAACAATGCAGTTCTGAAAGCTTTTTAATCTCCACCTTAACTCAAAAAATACCTTATGAGTTGAAATGATAATGGGTATTTTGATCTTTTGAAATCAGCTTAGCTTTTGTAACAGAACAGTTTTTACAGTAGCTCTGCACGTTTATGGAATAGTTTGTAAAACACATAAACATGTGAAATAATTTATTGTAAACTCTAGCTTTCTGGTATGCTTTTTTGTAGTTCGCACAAATGCGTCAATTGCTTATCTTCACAATATTTTGTGAGGAGGTGTTGGTAGGGATTTCTTGTGTGTATGGGGTGGAGGTGGGTGGTTCACTCTCAAGAATGTTTTTGCCAACCATGTAGACTATAGTCTGCTGCTGACATCACAGTCTGTGCTGACAGAACTTGGCCAGCTTTGATGGAGAACCTTCAGAGCAAGCAAGGAGTTAAGGATTCAGAGGAATATGAACTGCAGGAGAAATGTATGCAATCTAAGTCCCTTTCATGCTTCCCAAGTATAAGAATTCACAGAACTGTTAGAAAAATGAATTTTAGAGCTAGTCATTGCTATGAAGAAATGATACATATATTTTGAGGGTGTCATTGCATTGTAGTCTTGTAACTGGGATTCCAAAATAAAGTATAATTTGTAAAGTAAACCCAACTTCCATTACATCGGACAAGAAAAAAATAAGATAGAATTAAACACTGAATAAATATAATTAATTGTGATTATTAATTATTAATAAGAATAATAACAATGGTTAATAGTAAAAATTGAGAAGCTCGTTTGATGTCTGCTAATTACTTTGCTTACTGTGAACTGAATTTCCTGGCTAAATGACTCAATTACAAGCAAGCAGACAACTGGTAAAAAAAACTACAGAGATCACCAGATTGTAGTTATTATTCTAGAAATGCAATGAATTTGATTAATAGATGAGTAACATTGCAACATTACTTAAAATACAACCATCTGAAAATATCAAATTAGAATTTAATACAGAGCAGTTCTCCAATATAAAAGCTGTGAATTGAATATGAGACAATCAATGTAAAACTTTTATATACACATTTGCCAATTAAAACGTGAGTGTTGATATCTGGAAAGGAGACAAAAGCTCAGATGGTCTGATTATGCAGCCAAAAACTTTAAAATGAAGGAAGAATGAATCTGTTATCTAAGCATTTGTTGAAGAGCTCATTTACAGAAGAGTCTCATATGATAAGCAGATGTACTAGTGTTAGCAAACTGCTATTAAACTTAATCCTTGACTACTAGGGGTAAGTCGATGTGACATAGCGTAAATATCAATAACAAATAAAACAGATTGCATAATACAGATCTTCTACCACAGTATTGCTTTTGCATTTACATCAAAGATTAAAGTTGGGTATTTTGACATTCAATTAAAAATAAGAAATATTTTTTGCATTCATTCATTTTGACCTAGTTTCAGTACTTCAGGGTACAACTTTCTAAAGAGTTTGCCCTACCAGACAAAGGATATACTTTCACACAAACGTGGAAAATAAAGTTTTATATGTAGACTTAGTATTGCTAAGGTCTACAGTGAATCACAGTACGGACAACAAAATAATGTTCCTCTATCATAGACTTACTCTACCATTATTTCATAGTGCAAGATATCTGACTGCTTCTTAAAAATTACTCTTCTGTGTTTAAAGTAATTCCTCATTTTCTTAGCTGCTGCTTTAAAATAAACGCTAAATAACAGTGTTTGCTAAATAAGCGTTCTAAATAAAAGCATAAAGGAAATAATTACCATTTCTTACAGTAGGAGTCTGTTTCCTTTTTTTCTATATGGCTTTCTATTTCATTTAGCATTCCAGACCTCCAAGTTCAGGTGGGGAGGTGCATCAGTGTGAAGGCTGCTAAGAATCAAGCAGAGGTTAATTTCACGCTGAAAAGTAGATGAAAGAAAAAACACAATGTTTCAGCATTTGAGCACCTGAAGGTGTAATTAGATGTCTTAAAGGAAGAAGTCTAGATATTCTATTGTAAACAACCTTTCACAACCAAATCCAATTTTTCTTAGCTCTGCATATTAATTCCCACAATTGAAATATATGCAGAAGGAGATTGTGGGTCACAGTAATGAACTGCAAATATTTTTCTTATTTATTATTTTTATGCTAATATACATTAGTGAGCTGAGCTTACCATTAACTTTACCAATACTTAAGAAGGTGATGAAATCAACTGCACAAATGAAGAAAGCAACGCAGCAGGAGGTAATGAAATTCTTGCTGAGCTTTTTAAGCATGGTGGGCTAGATTTAACACTATCGCCTCTCATCATACACATCTGGAATGGAAAGGTAATCCTGGATGATTCTAAAGACTCCTTGTTGCCTTGTGACAATCTTTATGAAAGCAGACAAGTCTGTCTTTGGAAGTTGTAGGGGGATCTCCATTGTGTGCACGGTCAGTTCCAAAAACTCTCCTGAATTGTCTAATTCCTCTTGCTGAAGAACTTCTCACAGAATTCCAGTGTGGGTTCAGTCCAACATGATTTTACAGCCTGTCAGAAAAAATCTGGGGAGGAATACCAGCCTCGTGAAGCATGGCTGTCTTCTGAAATTAGGTGACCTCAGTGACTTTGAACGAGGACTGATGGTTGGGGAGAGTTTAGCAGGAGCTTTGGTGACCATGAAACTCATCTTGCTGATGTTTTACGAGCATTGGTGTCCGAGATGATATCAGCATGGAACTCTGGGGGAAAGACAACATCAGCAGAGGATTGTGATTTTTGTGCATTCGTTAAAGTGCAAGGCATAGTAGGCAAACACCTTCAGGTCAATTCAATGTAAATGTCAACCTAGGTACCTGTACAAGCAATCAGTTTTGTAAAACAAACTTCTACTGAGTACTCAACAGAGCAGGACTGTAGTCAGGTTGCGGCGCAGAAATTACTCATTGCACCAGCATATAAATGTGCATCTTTGAGTGCAGTGGTGACAAGAGCACAGGCAATGGACTACTGATCAGTTGAGAAATGGAGTTTATTTAACTAAAGTTCGGGAGGGATGACAACAACCACGCTCAATCGTTCCCAGCTGTCAGTGATTAGCAATCATTCCTTTCGTCCTTCCTCCACCGAACATTATAAATACCAAATGCGATATCTCTCTCCCTCTCCCTGCGTGACTTTTGCACATCACCTCCACCCCAAATCCACCTCTGCAGCTGCCCCTTGGTCACCTTGCAGGGGGGTCCTGGCCTCCTCGTCCTACGGCCAGGTGGTTAAGCCAAATATTCACTCCACAATAGTTAGTTATGCTTTGATTTTGGGGGCGTTGTCATTCCTCGTGAAGTGAAGTATGGTCGGATGAGTCAGCCATGCCATGTTCTTGTCTAATACACGTGGTGCAAAACTAAAAACTTCTGCAGTCTAGAGCACAGAGTGAAGGGCTCTGGTATTGGTTGTGGGCCACATTTTCCCCACATAGTTTGAGAGCACTCATTCCCTTAGAAGGCAACGTCAATGGCGATAGCTACTTTACGGTACTAAGAGATCATCTTCACTCCATTGTCCCTGCCATTAGGGGTGTCTTTCAGGATGTCAGTATTCCCATTCATCCACAGAGCCTGCCCAGTCTGTTGAGTGTGACACTGAGTGGGACACTCAGTCATCAGTCCTGAACCCAATTGAGGATTTATGTGATAATCTGGAAAGACACCCGAGACAACGTTTTCCACCTCCATCAACCAGGCACGAGTTGATTGACTTTAATCTTTGATTAAAAGTTTCTGTGTAAAATATGTCAGAAATCAGTGTTTTGTAGGAAACAGCAAGCCTCAATTTGGCCATAGGTGTACGTCCTTATACTGTAGGTTGGTATTATGTAATTAGAAAGTCGTGATTGTATCAATTGATTATCTTTATCCTTCAGTAAAGTTTATTACTGTGGATAGATGGGAGATACATAAATTTAGTTCTGAAGTGAATGTGCACCAGGTCTGGTGTGTCCTGTGATCAAGAGTAAAAGATTCAAGAGTAAAAGTTTGAATTTTATTTTTTAAATTATTTTTACTCAACAGGAACAAAATGCATTGTTTTAGTCGCTTTTAATTTTTAATATAATAATAGTGATTTAACAGTATGAGTGCGCTTTCACTTTGATAGTTCTCTTAACCTTGAAGTGTTCAGTGTACAAGAAGGACACTGTACCATCATCATTTAAATAAAATCTCCAACAACAGACTGTATCTATCAAGTCCCTTCTTCATGAAGACAGCGATTGCAAAACAATTTTTCTGATCACAAATCTGACATGAAGTGACCCCTGAACTCTCTCCCATTGCCTTATATATCCCATAAATGAAACTGCCTGAAGTCTCACTCCCTGAACTTTTTCCTGATCCCTTCCCATTTAATCTTGCCAACTATTTAAAAGTCATATACACTTTCTTTCAAAGCTGCTGACAGGATTTTTGTCTCCAATCATAGCAGCTGCCTGCTGCAGAACAGCTTGTTGCTGTTATCAGTTATCTCCTAGGGTAGCATTTCCTGCTCCTCAACACTTAATTCTATCTTCTTAGCCCTTCTTTTCTTTCAGCAGATTGCGTGCCAATTTGCTGCTCGTATTAACTAATGCATGATGTTACATAAAGCCAAAAGCAGATTGCATTAGCAGGGCAAGCAATTAAGAAAAAGCCCAATGTAATTTTGGCTGCAATATTTACGGAAATGGTAAGCTTAAGCACATTACATGACAAATAGAAGGTTGCACAAATAATGACGTTCAAAGAATTAGTGAAAAAAGTCGCACATTCTTAATTATACAGTACAAGGGCAAATGTCATACTTGTTTGCAGTTGGCTCATTTTTTATTTGAGCAAGTTTTTGTCTTCTCTGAATATTATCATCAGCAATTTTATCATTTTTAGCCTCACTGCATTGCTCTTTACTAAGTCTCAAAATCCACTGTTTGATAAATGTATGTTTTATGTTTTATTGGTCATTTGGAAACTTGGAAGAGGGAAAACATGTAGATCCGTACAATATCAAATTCCTAAGACATGAGTTGTGTGTAGCATAAAATACAGTATCTGACTCAATTTTCTCTATCAAATCAATGCACAGGCAGTAAGTTAATGTCATTAAAAAAACTTTACGTTAAAACCCTTGTTGACACACCTATATTTTAAAACATATTTTAAAGCATACAAATATACAGTATTCACCCTGAAGTGTCTGAGGAGTGCAGTCAGGCCGATTTGGTCACATCAAGAGAACTCCTGAAACTTTGGAGTTTTTCTCTTGTCATAGAAGTTGTAGGAGGAGGCTCTTGGCAGTAGTTTTTGTCAGTACTGTGCAGATGGTAAATGAACCAAAGGTGAGAGGAGTGATAGATTGCAGCTGAGTTCTGCAAGTGAAGTGTCAGCTTGTGATTAATACTCGGCACACCTAAGACACTGCCATGTTCTGTGCTACTTGGCGGAAGAAAGTGGGTTGTGTGGGAGCAAAGGCATACTAAACTGCATAAATGTTGGAGACAGCATGTTAATTGGATTGGTACTGTAGCTAGAGTTTGTCTTTCAAAAGTATTACCTGTGCTCCTTTTAAATGCAAGAAGGTAATGTAGTCACCTAATTATGTTTTCAAACCCGCCAGTTAATGATATAAAGATATGTAAAATAATGTATTTATCTATTAAAACACATTTGCACATTTGTGTGTTTACATACAGTGCCTTACAAAAGAGTTCAGCCTCTTGCACTGTGTTCACAACAAACACTTGCAGCCATGACACATTGAATTATTATTTATTATTAATATTTATTATATACACAACTTTCTCCACACCGTCAAGCCTAACCAAAAAAAAACCCAAAAGTAGCTTGATAACTTATGAAAGTAAAATGGAAAAGTCAATATTGCATAAGTATTCAAATTAATTGAGGTAGACATAATTATCTTAACAAGCCACAAAAAACAGTAGTTGAGTGGCCCCTGTTTGTGTGCAGTAATAGGGATCCTCATGATTTCAAAATAAATGTTAAGTTTATCTCTGTGAGGTCCTTGGTCGGGTAGTGAATTTCAAGCAATGACACATGTAACGAACAGTTCTTTCCGGACCCTATGCGGACGACACAGTCCGACGGAGTGGGGAAACACTGGGGAAACGTCATGCAGGAATACGGGGCAGAAGACGGGGGGCGTGTCCAAGGTGCGCTGGTGCACGGGGGAGGTGTGGCCGAGGCGAACAATCCGAGAGAGTAGTCCTTTGGGAATATCCAAAACACAAGGGTAAGTCCAAAACCAGAAGATCCATCAGAACAAGAATTAAAAACCACGAAGGCCGGGTCGGAACCGGCGGACGGGGAACAGGAACGGGAACAGAGGTTAAAACCTAAACGGGACCAGGCGCTTCCAGGTCCCGGACTCGCGCGATATGGAAATCAGATGCAGAGCCCGGATGAGCGTCAGCGCCTGGCTTTTAAGGTGGGCTGGGAATGGGAAACAGGTGCAGAGAATAAAGTCTAGAGTGAAAGGGCTGGAGCACCCTTGAGGAGGGGGAACTAATATCGTGACACACATTGATGAAAACTAAGGAGCTTTTTAAAGCAAGAATAATATAGTCATGTAGTCAAATAAAGTTATTGAAATGCACAGATCGGGAGAAAGGCACCAATAGAATACTGAAGTCTCTGAATATATTCAGTTGCTGAGTTAAGAGAAAATGTGCATCAGTCAGAAATAGCCAGAACAGTTAAATAAACTGGTCTGTATAGTAGGGTCTGTATATGAGGGCAAACTCATTTCACATCCACATGGAGTCTGCAACAAAGGATTGAAGGGACAATTCAACCATGTGGCAAAAGGTCTTGCAGTCTGACAAGATAAAATTGAGACATTTACGTCTGAATTAAAACAGTTTTCATTTAGAACAATGTTTACAGGTCTGAATATGTGTGCAATCTACATATTTCAGATTGTTTCAGATTAGCTGATTTTTACTGTAATCCATACTGTAGTCTTGGTGGCTGAGTCTTTGCTTGAAATTCACTACCTGACAGAGGGACTTTACAAGGACAGGTGCTTGAATTGAACTTGAACTTTATTGCCATATGTAACTGGTACATGTACTGGTACAATGGAATTCTTACCTACAGAAAGTCTCTCAACTGTTAAAAAAGTGTAAAAACACAAAGTGCAGACAGTGCATCAAGACAATATACAAACGGTAGACATTGTACATGTAAACAGTTTGCATGTAAACAATGCAGACATGTAAACAAGGTGTTGTGAGGACGCTCTCGATGGTGCAGCGGTAGAAGTTCACCAACACTGGTACTGGCATCCCCCATCGCTTGAGGCACCTTAGGAAATAGAGGCGCTCCTGAGCCTTCTTCAAGATAGAGTCCGTGTGCACAGTCCAGGTTAGATCTTTAGAGATGTGAATTTCCAAAAACCTAAAGCTGGTGACTGTTTCCACTTCCGTTCCATCGATACTGAGTGGGCTGTGTGTGTGCGGCCTGTGTCTCTGAAAGTCCACTATTCATTCTTTTGTTTTACGAACATTCAAGTCCAGGTTATTGCTATGACACCACCTCAGCAGCTGTATGACTTCACACGTACTGTATATTTATCCAGAATATGAACCACTAGAATTGCACAAAGACGGAGGCCACTCAACTTATTGCGGGGTCTGTTTATGATAGTTTTATGCAACTAATGGTGTTACTGAATAGAAGTTTGGGTGGAGGTCAAAATTCTAATCTTGCACGTCCACTTCCTTGTCCATGATAGCTAACTGGCTGAACACAGCACCCTTTCTGAACATAGTACTCTGCTGAACACAGCACCCTTTCTGAACATAGCACTCTGATGAACACAGCACCCTGAGCGAACGCTGTATCAACGCAGCTCCCTCTACTCCAACATTACCATTGCAGCAATATCCCTGGCTAATACTTCAGAAGTATAGCAGTGACAGCATTGATTCCCTGACCAGCACTGCAGTTTCCCTAGGCAGGTGAGTTACAGCCAAAATACTAAATACGCTATCTCTTCATTTTATCATTATTAGAACCTGGACAAACAACTGGAAGTTAATTTAGTTGTTGCCACAACAAGACTTAAACAATCATTTTATGTGAATTTTTTACTTTTATATGAATATAATATAATTATTACTTTGATATGAATTTTCTTGCTTTGTGTGGAGAAAGTTGTGTATGTTGTGTATGTAACAAAAATTGATTACTATTTCAAATGCAATCAATATTTTTATATACTTGACTGCAAGATTTAAAGTGACAAAATATGAAAACTGTAGATGTCTGAATACTTTTGCAAAGCACAGTATTTTAGAAATAGTACCTTTCTAAGTTACAGATATTGATGAACATTTCTTGCTCCAATTGCAATGCTAAAGGAGACAGAAGTCTTACTTCTACCATCATTTCGCCAAATAAAGATCTACTGCACCATTGTTATTGTGATGAGATCGTTAATATTAATAGCCATAAGTCATTGGTTACATGTATATTTCCATACAACATTTCATCATGTGCCTTTGAAATAAATTGAATAACCAAATGGATGTTTTGCAAATAAACCAATTTAATGTGTGTTCTAATGCTATAACTTGAAATCCATTACCAGAGTCAGGACTACAAAGCATGAGGATATCTGAAGCTAACAACTCAGCAATTAAATTAATGTATTGTTTATTTACATGTCTTCAACTTGTTCTTAATGTTTACTTAATCACAGCTTAATCTTCATTTTCTGTTGTTGACAGCATTTAAGCAGCACATTAGTGAGTAGTTATAGATTTTAGCTGCTGAATATTTATCTTTTTAATAATTTGTAACAGATCTACTGTATGTGCTACAGACCAGATAAGACCGACATAAACAACATTTAATACTTCACTTACTTTTTACCTATTGAATTATTGGTCATTTCGTTGTCATATGACTTGTGCTATGGAAATCAATATTAACTTTCCATATCTGTCTTTAGCTGAGAGTCAAACATGCAAGCATATGAGGTTATTTTCTTTCTTGTCACAATATTACAGTTGTATTATCATTAGGTAAGAAACTGTCTAAAACCTGATGATTACAACTGCATGATTAACAGCCTGATATGTGCACATTATGACCTCACTGTCAAAGTTACTCTAATTCTTATTATGTCTGCTGATTAGCTCACAGGCAGATCCAAAATTTCCCAAATATGGCACTGGTGAGAGTCTATTGCTATGACTCAAATCCCCTGAGTAAACAACACAAAAATACCAGAAGGAATGTTTTAATAACATCGCCGTTAATTTTCATTCTCTATTGCAATTTATGAGGTGCCCTCATTTACAGTAAGGTTTCTAATAATTACCTTCACTAAGATCCCGATTGGTGAGTGTTTAGCTAGCATTTGTGCAAAAGCTAGTGATCACAAATCACGATGCCTTGAGCTTCAGCAGATGTTGGTGAGTTATTATCAACAGGGAATGAAGGCTTAGGTACTTTGATGGTCCTCACATCCCATCGTGGCCCACAGCCTCTGTGAAACATTTTCATCCTTAAAAGGTATTACTGCAAACCTCATGCGCTGCGTTTGCAAACTTCTTTTCATTCTAATGATGATAGCAAGGGGGGATTCATCGGACATTTCTGTGGCCTGGCATTGCAACTTGGAAAAAAAAATTACAACAATGAAACAAAAGAGCAATTTCCCATATCCATCCATTCTGTAACAGCTTCTCCAAACAAGCATGTGGCGCAAGGCGGGGTATACCAAGGCAGGGCACACACAGGCATGCAGACGCACTTGAGCCACTTTTCCCAGGAAACAATTAACTTACCGGTATGTCTGTGGACTGTGGGAAGAAACTGGTGCACCCAGAGGAAAACTGTGCAAACATGGGGAAAGCACACAAACCTCATGAAGGTACAGTAGCACCCAAGGAAATGAAGCCAGGGTCTCAGCACTGTCAGACAGCAATGCGTACCACTCTGCTACACCAACGTTCTCACAGAAAACCCCAAAACAAATATTGTTTGTGACATTCCTATGAGGATAATGTGATAGGTTTAGCTAAAATGTAATGTAACTGGACAAATCCTACCTCCTAAATTCAATGTGGATGGAATTTGCTGGAATAAAAGAGATTACATCATTTAAGATTAGATAAGATCACTTTATTGGCCATATACAATTTCTTGTCTAAGGAATTTGTGTTTTCACATACCCCAACATACTCTCCATGAGACACAGAAAAAGAGAGAGAGAGAGAAGCTGGGGGTCAGGGCACAGGGTCAGCCATTTATATGGTGCCCCTGGAGCAGTTGGGGTGAAGGGCCTTGCTCAGGGGCCCAACGGAGTAGGATTCCCCTGCAGGATAGAACCGGCAGCCTTCCAGCCACAGGCACAGATCCTGAGCCACAGAGCCACTGCACCGCCCACAAACTTCTGAGAATCTATTTACCTAATTGCTAATTACCTGTGACATTTAATAATTTGACATGGGAAATAGATACAGTAGTGATTTGTGTTTACATTTTCTGTAGTAGTCACTCTTGACTATAGTTTCTATTGTACGACCAAGCAAGGATCTTCATTTTTAACCAGGTTGACCTGAACAAAACATGATCTGTTTCACAGCTTTAGTTGTTGTGGTTTACACAGGCAGCCTCTTTTCCTGGATGTTTCTATAGTCCCTCATTTGTCTTGTTGACCATTACTGTTTAACCACAACAGATTCTTTGTAAGACTGACTTTTCCCTTTTAATTTGACTCCAAGCCTGATTGTTAAAGCAATAGTTTTGGTTTTCTTTTAGCTTCAGGTTAAAAGCACTTTGCTCTAATCGAATGACATTCCTGCTCTGTAATTTCACATTCCACACTCTTAAAGTAATGTCTCAGCCAGGGGTTGTGTTGTACTTTTTTGGTTAAGACACCTCCCAGATTCTTGCCACCCATGACAGAAAGCCAAAACAGTATTGGTTACTGAGGTACTTATTGGAAACCTAATGTGGTTAATGCCCATAGAAGTGTTTGGAATATTAAAGGAACCTGATAAATGCTTAGAAAATAAAATGATTCTCTAATTTCAGACAAATTCATGCAATAATAAGCTTAGAGTTAGGAAGAAGGTTTATATTATTTTAAATGGCCAATGCTTTACACAATAAAACCTGAAACACAGAGATGTTTCAAAAGCACAGCCTATTGTGGTGGAAACATTGTAATATGTTGCTTATTTAACTTGATTTGAAGTGCACAATGTTTAAATCTGTTCGGTTTCTCTCATAAGACATGCAGATCTTCAGAAAGCCGATACGCAAAGTGGCACAGGTATGGAGCGATTTTCTTAGTCATTTTTTCCACAAAAGATCTTCCTATCATAAGAAAATCCCTTTCTGCTCGTAAGACAGGCTTCTACCGCATCCAGTGTACAGGTTTTAAGTTTGGGGGTGCTGTGCTTTTCTTCCTTTGAATTCTTGGCATAACCCAGAGTGATGGTACAAGGGCTTCTCCCCGTCAAGCCTTGCTTAATCACCTTTCAGAGGCTCAGAATCAAGCCTTCATTTGCATGTGTTTCATTCTTCCTCTTTCATCCCTTCACAACCTTTGCAATGATTCTCTCTTTCTAGGTACATGTAGCTGACAGTCCTCACCCCCCTGTCTTTGCTGACTTTGAGCCGCACCTCTTACAGAGTGGCCTCCTGCTGGGAGAAAGGGAGACACCTGGACTGACCTCATGACAGTAAGTTGACACCCTGACACACATTACTTGCTGTAGCGTAGTAAATTCACTATCGCATACAGATTCAAGCACATTGTGTATCTTCTTACAGCTTATGGACCCACCATTCTTAAAAGAGAAACGGGTATACCTTTCAGGTATGTGTAACAAGTGCAGGGTGTGAAAAATCCTCCTGTTACAAGCAGAAGAATACAATTTCAATCTTCAGTGAGCAACAATGAATCTTTTGTGAGCAACTGCTCTTTTGTTGGTCCAGAACTGCGTCTAGTACAACATATTATATTACTGTACATGTAATCAAAAATAGTGATGAAAAGTATGAGGTGTTCAAAGAAACATCAATAACTTAAATTGGATAAAAAATATTAAGAATGTTTTTGACATATTCTTATTTTAGAGAGTTTTGGTTCTTCAAATTCCAGTGAACTTCACAAAGTGGTTATTGTCATTCTAATGCACTCCCCTGTGTGATCTAATGATCATCCCGTTAAGGAGTAAGTTAATGACTTCCAGCTTTAGAAATAAAGCTGCAAATACAGTAAATATTGGACCCTGCCATGACATTGGAGTTTTCTGGAGTGTGGTTCTCTGTATTTCCAATGACACACATCTTATTGCCACTAACTGTATTCAATGGAAAATGGTAAAAACTGAACTGAATATCTCTTGAATACTGAGTCTGACTAAAAATTTCAAAAGGACAGCAATGTGCAAAGCCTTCTGTGACAAATAAAGCAGGCTAATAAGATACATGTATCTTACAAGAAACACCTTTCTGGTTTTTGGTGCAGTTTCAAGAATCGCTATGAGTTATGAGAATGAATATTAATTAGCTCTAGCCATTTCACAATGCAGATGGGAGAGGAACTTTTGAAAGTGAGACTGTTAATCTGATTTCACATATACTGTATAAAGTCAAAGTTAGCAGCCATGGACACCAGAGATTTATGTACAATACAGTATATATATATGTGTATCTTACAAGTAATACCTTTCAGGCCTATGGTGTGTGTTCAGATCACACATTCACCACGGATATAACCTTAACTTTCACAGGTTCCCAGTGCTAAGGGGGTAGAACTCTTAAAAAAGATGTCTAAATATAATGTGTCTTTCATATGGTCACACAGGTCAATCTATCTTTTGTTTATTACTGTCACATTTAAGAAACTCTGACAGTTGGATAAGCACTAAATCATCTAATTGATCTCTACCCCTCGGTGAGAAAGTTGATCGGACCCATGGAAGGATGTGCTTTAACCTGTTGAATGCCAGGTATGACACAGAAAGGAACCCCTTTGCCACAGTGATCACGAGAACGACACCTTTGAGCCACCCGTTTTGTCTGAGGCTGGACTAACTATTGCGCTGTTGCTTACTATGGAGCCAGGGCCCTCTTGGACATCAGTGAGTGCAAAGCAGACATGCAGGACTATACACTAGTTTTTGTGTACAACAAATTGACGGAGAGGTCCTAGAGGAATGGTAAAGACAGGAGTGTCTAGTTGCTGCAGAACATCACCTGTAGTGATTGATAGCAGCCTGCTTGCAAGTCACTACATTAATCAAGGATGTTATTTAGTGCCTTTTCTGTAGGCTTATTCATAAATGACAACATTCCTGCAAGACAACACAGCGCCTCAAGCCTACTTTAAGAACAGTTTTCTGTTCTTAGATGAGATTGTGGTCGTTACTCTATGAATACCCTACTCCCCAGACATGAGTCACTTTGGCTACTTATGGGAGAAGTTTGGACACTTTATGGCATTTAGTGCTCAGAGACCAATGAACAGACACATGCTGTTACGCCACGCCCCCGGAGGAATCGGCATTCCACCTCACAGTTCCCAATTAGCCCTTTTCCCCAGCCTATTTAATGCTGCCTCGGTATGAGGGTTTTCCTGGCCAGAGCTACTCCCAGTCTTACTGTTATTCACTAATTGGTTTTTGGCTTCCTGACCCTGGTTGGTTCTCAGTTTACGTCTCCTAGTTTCGGTTTTGGTACTTTTGCTCTCGTTCTGGTTTTGACTCTCGGCTCCCTTATGGATTATGGCTCTGCCTCTGGTGTACTGTGTACTTTAGCATCAGCTAGTTTACCTACGGCTTTTTGACCTTGGATTGTTCTCTCGACTATGCCTTTTGGAGTTTGCCCTGGTTTTCAGCATAGGGTCCTCACTACTAATTCCTAACACATGCTTGTCCAGGTTCTGCAGACAAAATCCCACAAGACAGCACCTACAAACCTGGTGCAATGAATGCATCACAGATGCACATATTGTGTTATTTCCAACTATGACCACACATGATACGAACCTGCGACCTTCACAGTGCGCTTTCTGTTGATCAGCCCTCTTGATGACAACTGTTAATCTACATAATTAATTTACATATGCCGCGTCTGTTCAAAAAAAGGGTAGTGCACCTGTTAGAAACAAAAAATACTGTCAACTTCCTCATAACTTAATTTGCTGTAGTTGCATGGGATACATTTTAAATATATACTGATTATATATATACTGATTTTGATTATCATTTAAACTTAATGGCATGTTTGGTATCTGAATAGATTTGCATTCAGAAACATTTTTAGTGTTGTCTACCACACAATCAGAATAATTAATATCATACCCACGAAATACTGTAGCTTGTTTGTTGTTTGTGTTAGGATAACTGAGAATATTTAAATATCAGTATATTTACAAGGTTTCAAAAACTGCATATTTGCATGCTTATAATCCATATAACATGCCACCCAGTTTGTTCGAAAACATTTTTATTCATAATCATTTTCTTTCTTATAATTTTAATTTAAAGAGTAATTTAATTTAAAAAGTAAGTGGATCCTATTTGGCAGCATTCTTAACTTTAAAAAAAAGCTTTGCAGAAGTGCATGAGTTTAAGGACTGTATTTAGAAGTCATCCAAATTTATACCAATGTAATTCAGTGTTGTATTGGAATCCAAAACAGTGGTGTGTAACAATATAAAATATACAATATGGAATGTTTTGCAGTCCTCTTTTTGATGTGGATCACTTAAAAGCATGATAAAGCAGTAGATACTTTAAAACAGAATGTTAAATGAAGTGTAACCACATACAAATGTCCAACAAAAGCTTATCTGAAACAATTACGATTGCAATTGCATTGCAAAATAAAATATATTTCACTTTTATTGTTTAATAAATATTAAATAATCATGATAATGTTATTTATTAAATATAAAGTGATGAAACCATGCTGCTTTCTGTCAGGTTTAACAGGTTCAGTTCTGGAATGACATCAGGTAACAGACAGTCCTTCCCCTCTCTTATTTATCTCACCATTTTGGGGTGATAACAAAAGGGTAGCACAATCAGAAGTGACCACATGGAGGTCACGCCAACTGCATGCTGACAAAACTTGTGCTCTCCTGCTCCCACCTCCCACACAGAACTAGAGATGAACACAAACATGGCGCTATTTAATCTCCTGACTATGTGATGATGCGGTAGCACTGGTTATCAGATCTGTCACAAACCTGTGCTTGCCATTAGTATTTTTCAATGGATTTGAGTTTCCTGAGCAGCATTTTTAATGTGGATTGTTCTTCAGCAAAAGGAATATATACAGTAGCATTCACAGGGAGCCTTTCACTGTGGTCAAGGCAGAGAGCTTTTTCAGATTAATTCTTTTATGAAAAACTGAACCACATAATGTACTTTTAGAACTTAATAATTAGATATTAAAAACAGAGGTAATCCTGGTCAATAGGTAATAATATTTTATCTAAGAGCAAAGGGCTTATATTAATCCTTTAAGGTCAGCAGACCACACATACTACAATTTATTCAAAGAATGCAAAATGTATAAAATGCATAGTTGAACACTGACTCAAGTTCCCAAATACTGTAGTTTAAGGCCAGGTATTCTACAACTTTAGTTCATGAATTCCAAAATACATTTTTCTCTCCATGTGCAAGCAATTTATCACCGCAAACCTGCAGTGAATTAGAATGGTAGAGAGTGCCGTGTCATAAAGAAAATGCATAGCTATTTTATTTCAAAATAAGCACATACTAGGCTAACCTTCCCTTTATTTTACACCCAACTGATACTAAATTAAAATTAAAATTAAGAGAAGGCAAAGGATCATTGTTCCTCTCTTTTGCAAGTGTGACAAGATTATAAATTTTAAAGCAATATATTTCAAATATTTACAATTTTATTTAAATTAAATTTAATTTAATTTAAATAGCTAGAGTGTGATTTTAAATTTTACAAAGAGGTTAATGAAGATTTGTGGAGTGCTTGGGATATTGTTGTCACATGTGCGCTTTGACCAGTACCTCCTTAAAACTTGCCATAACCTCTTGGTAGCCTGTCAGATCAGTCAGTTTGAATGGATAGTCTGATCTAAGCATGGTCTTGAAGGGAATTGAAGGGAATCACCTGATTTGTGCGTTTCCACAACTTTTTCTCAGAATTCTTTTGAAGGTTCCTTGGTTTTGAAGATTGAGTCTTTGCTCTTATAATTCACTAACCATCAGTACGAGCCAACAGGAACTGCTGATTTATCTCCTGAAATCACGTGAATGGCTACGACAAAGGTGGCGGCCAAATAACTTGGCGTGTGATTTTGATTCATGACCTAATTTAGGATTGCCATTACAAGGATGAACACCATAGGCATTCTGGGTATGAGCTCTGATTTTCCTTCCTTCTAATCAGCATACAATAATGTTAATGTACAGTAATACAATGTAGTGAGAAAAAAATGTCTGTATTCGCATACTAAAATATAATTGGATCTTCATGACTCTCAATATTCACAGGTCTTAATAAAAAATGAATAATAATGACTAAATGAATAATGCAAAAACATAAAATATATTTGGATTACAAAATTAACAAAATAATCCAACAGTATATATCCTTGTGTGAATAAGTGTCATTAACTTCAACCAGACTTTTCCTGTAAATGGAGTTTATTTAACTAAAGTTCGGGAGGGATGACAACAACCACGCTCAATCATCCCCAGCCGTCAGTAATTAGCAATCACTCCTTTCGTCCTTCCTCCACCAAACACTATAAATACCAAATGCGATATCTCTCTCCCTCGTGTGTGACTTTTGCACCCCACCTCCATCCCAACTCCACCTCTTCAGCTGCCCCTTGGTCACCTTGCAGGGGGGTCCTGGCCTCCTCGTCCTATGGCCAGGTGGTCAGCCCTCAGCCAAGTGGGTTAAGCCAAATATTCACTCCCAATAGTTCGTTACACTTCGATTTTGGGGCTTTGTCATTCCTCATGAACTCTTAATCAGTCTCTCACATTTGGCCCAAGGACTATTCTTCCTCACAAAACCACATCAAGTCAGTATATTTGAAGATTGCCTACTTACTACAGGTACTTCCATAACATTTCAATTGGATTTGGGAGCAGACATTGTGATGGTCAATCTAAAATGCCAAATTTCTTCTTTTTCAGTCGTTCTGTTATACAATTACCACATAAGCCATTTTCCATCTCAATTTCATCTGATTAATGGATGGCCTGACATTCTCCTCCAGAATTTGCAGATACAATGCCAAATTAATGATTCTGTCAATGTTGGTGTCATCTTGGTCCTGAGGCATCAAAGCAGCCCTTAACCATTATACTGCCACCACTATGCTTGACGGTCTTCATGAGGTTTTTCTGTTGGAAAAGACCCCTTCGGGTTTTTCCTCCTAAAATGTTTCCTATTGTGGCCAAAGCCTTCAATTTTTGACTAGAGGACATTCTTCCATTAGTCCCGTGGATTACCAGGTGCTCTTTGGTGAACTTAAACTGTTCTTTTTTAGGGGGCAAAGAATTTTTTTTCCTGGCTGATCTCCCATGGAATCCATTTCTGTTGGATCTTTTCTTGATGGTTGAGGCATAAGCACTGATAAGCTACAGCAGAGAGGGCTGCAGATATTTAGAATGTTACTCGAGATGTTACTTCTTGACTTCCTTGATATTCCGGAGAGATCTTGGTCAAAGCCTTTGTTTGTCTGACAGTGTTCTCCTATCTGTCACGCCCTCTGCAGCCAGAGGGCACTCCTACTCTGTCCTGTCCCTTGTTTCCTGTGCTTTGCTGTTCTTCCGGTGTTTCTCTCTCTGGGGCTATATATTTCCGGGTCTCTCATTCACCTTCGCTCAGCATTGACGTTCGGATGTCCTGAGACCCGCCTCGCACCAGGTCGCTGCTCCATCTTTGGCCTGAGGGCATAGGTTTCTATACGGCACTCCAGAACTCCTGCACTGCTGAGCCTGGGCTAACTCCCTGTTCCGCCGCTACGCATAGGGTATTTTTCTGCTCTCCTGCCATTCCATGGTTCGTCCCTTCCATGACACTATCTCATCCCCAATCTGCCGGTGAAAAGGCATTTTCTTGCTATGCTCCAGAGCTCTGGAATTCTATTCCCACAGATATCAGACTGTCACCTTCCCTGTACACTTGACTTCAGGAAAAACACCCCCACTCCCACCTTAATCTACACTGGGGGAGATTCGGTGGAGATAGTAGAACAATACAAGTACTTGGGGACTGTTCTGGACTCCAAGATTAATATTGAAGCCAATACTGACCTGATCCTCAGATAAGGCCAACAGCGTCTTTTTTTCTTAAGGAAGCTTAAATATTTTAAGGTCAATGATTCACTGTTGACCTTGTTTTATCGGTCCATCCTTGAATCTGTTTTAACCTATACCCTGATCTGCTGGTTTTGCAACCTAAATCTGGGAAGCAAGAATAAACTGGGCAGCCTCATGAAAATATGTCAGAAGGTCATTGGTGCTGATCTTTCAGCCCTCTCCTCCATCATTCACATGGTTTGCAAAAAGCAAAATCCATCAGCGATGATCCTACATACAGTACCCCTTGTTTAATAATTTCCAGTTACTCCCATCAGAATGTAGATACTGACTACCCAACTCCAAACCCAACAGATTTAAGTTTTCCTTCATACCTGTAGCCATATCGTTACTCAACAATTGAGCTTCTATGGAAATATGTATGTATATTGCTGTTCCTCTCATTTGTTTCTTTGTATATCTGTACATCAACACTGCTGCTGTAAAAACAACTTGCCCCCTCCCAGGGATAATTAAGACGCTCTCTCTCTCCCCCACTTTCAAATCCAGGCTCAAAACTTACTTTTTAAGAAAGCCTTTTATTTAATTCGTGTATGTGTCTGTCCCTTGCATGCTCTACTGAACCGTAATTTTTTTTTAAATTGTGCTAATTTTTTCTTCTTTTTTTGTTCCCTTTCTTCTTCTTGCTATAAAGCACTTCGAGAAGCCACATTTAAAAGTGCAACACTATATAAATAAATTGTATTATTGTTGCTGTTTTCTCTGCATAGGAGAATTACAAAACTGGTCAATAGTACAGAAAATAAAAATATCATATAGTGACACATGTAGAAGTGGAATTAGTGGTCTGTGGTCACATTAGTAAGTTACAGTGAGAAATCCTAGACAAATGTCCCTAAAGTCATTTACAATGTAAAATGTATTGGAAAGTATATAAGGTTAAGTAGCCTTTTATTTAAAATTGATGATTTTTTATGTTTTAGAATTGTTTTGCCTTTAAATACAGTATAGTCGAACTGAAAAATGAAAGTTTTTGACTGACTGGTTAATCATTCATTTTGTCATCCATGATGGGCAGGCAACAGGAGTACTGCTTGGGCCTGATCTATCATTTTAATGATTCCTGTTTTGGGGGGGTTGGGACATCAAGCATCACAACATCAAGCACATTTTTCTGAAATACTTGAATTCTATCCTGTTTAAATCAATTGTTTGGCTTGGCCCTTCATTTTAAGACTAATTGACCACAATCTATTCTTTATCTCAAAAGGCCAGTGACACTGTTCGCTGTTTTGTGCACAAAATAATAAAGGGTTTAGTCTTAGCCGAGCTTGAGCACATAAATTCAAAAAAAGCTTTATAGTGGTTTAAAAATAAAGCTTCTGAAATGATTCTCTTGCCAGTTGTTTCAAAAGGAATTTTTGAAAATCTTTCCCACCCCTTTAAACAAGCACATTTATCCAATGTAAAAACAATAACCAGCTCTAAAGAGCTTCATTGTACCCGGACGCACAATACGGCAAAATATGCCAAATCCCCCTGGAAAATTAAACTGTGAGAAAGACAAGGCTGTCTGACCTTCCAATGAGAAACAAATAGATGCACTGAGAAACAACAGTAACAACACTCAGAGCTCAACGGCAGCAAAAAAATATTGACCAATAACTACCAACGAATAATGGATTACTAAAGTAATAATATATATTGCTATCCATTACCAATCTCTGATTAAGCTAAGTGTCAAATGTCTTTAGATAATGTCTTAAATTCTTTTGAATTCTTTTGCGCCCATTTTTCACAAATTATGTTTATTTATTTTGCTGTACATTTGTGGTATGGTTCAGTTGCCAAGCAGCAACTAAAATAGAATTGTTTCCAGGTCCTGTGAATACAATGTATCTGATTAAAGATGTTTAGCTTACAGGTTAGCATAATCATAAATGACTCACACAGTAACTGTATTACTGACGTGAGCACTTCTGTTGATAAACAGAATTAATAGACAATGCAGTTACATTTTTATGTAGTTTCATTTTCCAGTAAGGATTAAACTGAGAATGCTTAACTAATTTTAGTAGCATACAATATACCACATTAACAGTAAAAAAAACAGTTCCCCCATCCTGTTTTGTGGATTCCATTAAGTATGCTCCACTGAGGAAAAGCATCAGGTACAGCTTTCAAGCAAATACATATTGTATGTGAGGATAACAAATTACTCCCAGAAGCAGCTCTGTTAACCCAGTCAGCAGAAGTAATAATATTTAAAAGACGTTAAGCCCATAAATTAGAAAATCTGGACTGCAGAGATATTATTTACGCTTGTCTCAGATTCTGAAAGAACTGGCTTGATGGGTAAATTGTATTTAATTCTTGGAAGAAGTGTTTTTCACCACAGCTTGATATGAGATTAATTCCCTGACAACCTTTTGCAACGCACTTCAAATTGCTCCCAAATGTCATTTTGGTGATTTGTGGAAATAGGAAATGAGAGGAATAGCACATTGTGAGCTGAAATCCAGCAGGGACATCCCATCAATTTCTCTTTTTCTTAAGTAAGACTTCCAGTTTAGCATGATATCTGAGCTGATACATGTTAAATTAATAAACAGGACTATGTGTGCAAATCTTAACCTCACCAGACAAGTGTTAGCCCATGCTTACAGTTTCTCTCGTCAGATTTGTTTTATTTTTTCAATTTGCTAAAATAACCCGGTGTCTTTCAGTCAATTTATGGTGTGAATGAAGAAAATGACACCATGAAAATGGAGGGAAGGGAAGAGATGTCTTTAAGCTCGGGACTGATGTCTGTCTGTTATGAAGAAATAAGACTGAATTTACTCTTTATGTGTAGCAGGACTTTGATCCCCACAGAGCATCTTTTCCTTCTTACTGTGCCATTGCTGTGAGGCTCCATCTCTTTCATTTTGGTCTTCCTCTACGGACTGTCAATCCAGGTTCTGAACACATGGACAGCTTTGAGCCTTCTGTCTATAAAGCTTGGCTGGAGATAATTTCCTCTACAGGCCTCGAGCAGTTTTCAGGCTTTCATATGATGTTTTTTGGTCCTGTTTCAAACCCTGAGGTCTGTATATCAATTCCTAGTGGCCAGGTCTGTGGACAATTTCTCTCTGTGACCCAAGGAGCCAAACAATTTGAACTGTCAGTACCAGAATTTCATTTTTTTTTCTAATTTAATTTTCCTGGGCGATGTGTGGTTTCCAGACTGGGTAGACCCGCAAAAAAAAAATGCAATTATATGTGTACGTAACTAAGTTCTGAACTTAATCAAAAATAATTTTCACTTGGCATTCACAAGCTACAAAACCGATAGTTGATAGTGATGTTTTTTTTTTGTTTGCTGGGGAAGGAGTTGTGTTTTAAGATGTTTTCATTTTAGTTTTAAGAAAAACTAAATTTTAGGAAAATACTTAAGACTGGCTTGCTTATCTCTTGTAATAAATGTGTGTGTTTTTTAGGGGGTCCCAGAAGCCTTATCCTTATAATTGCTTAATAATAATTGCTTACACTTATATAGCGCTTTTCTGGACACTCCACTCAAAGCGCTTTACAGGTAATGGGGACTCCCCTCCACCACCACCAATGTGCAGCATCCACCTGGATGATGCGACGGCAGCCATAGTGCGCCAGAACGCTCACCACACATCAGCTATCAGTGGGGAGGAGAGCAGAGTAATGTAGCCAATTCATAGAGGGGGATTATTAGGAGGCCATGATTAGTAAGGGCCAATTGGAAATTTGGCCAGGACACCGGGGTTACACCCCTACTCTTTTCGAGAAGAGCCCTGGGATTTTTAAAGACCACAGAGAGTCAGGACCTCGGTTTTACGTCTCATCTGAAGGACGGCGCCTGTTTACAGTATAGTGTCCCCATCACTATACTGGGGCATTAGGACCCACATGGACCACAGGGTGAGCGCCCCCTGCTGGCCCCACTAACACCTCTTCCAGCAGCAACCTTAGTTTTTCCCAGGAGGTCTCCCTTCCAGGTACTGACCAGGCTCACACCTGCTTATGGTCACATGACTGTTCCCTTTCTTAATTTGCATTTGTCAAAACTACTAATGCTTCCATGACTAAGAGCGTACCTTGCCCCTATATGATGAGTCCTGCTCAGTGTACCGAAATCAGTTCTAGAAAATACTTCTAATGGAAAAAAAACAAAACAATTATTATAGTTTTTAAGATAATCATCTCCTCTTGCATATAATGTATATTTACATGTAATGAATATAATACATCAGGTATTTCTGCTACGCACAATTCAACAATCCACAGAACTTTCCCTTTTGTGAAAGCTAGTGCTGACCTGCACTGAACTATGGATGACAGTACATATCAGCTTTACACAAGCCTTGGAAAGCATTTACTGGTACTGAAGGAACAAGTAACAGGTTTACCCCATGCTGAAGAAAGAAGAAATAAAATACAACATTTCGTCCGGGAAGGCTCCACGGCCGAAACGTTGTGTTTTATTTCTTCTTTTTTTTCAGCATGGAATAAACCTATTACTTGTTCCTTTGCAGCCTACAGATGCTGATGCAGCTACCCACCTGAGATGTGAGGGGAAACAGTATTTTACTCATTCCTATATTTTGTATAACACCCTGACATGCTGACCTCCTCACCCTTCTCGTGCAGGGAATACTATTCTTTCCTAATAATTGATTTAGCAGAATTTGGACGCAATTTAGTGCATTGTCAAGGACGCTTCTCTGTGGCTGTAAATTAGATTCCCTAAGACAGATTACACGCTAACCACTGACTGTCGGAGCATCTCAAGGGCTGTTCATTGTTCTTTAATTTATGACAATCTTGTTAAAGGCTCAGATGATTGGTATCCCCAGTGTTTTAGAGTGAAACAAAGACAAACAACACGTACACGCTATTGAAATATTCATTATTACGGGTTCTTTCGAATTAACAGAGCTGCCAGCTGCCCAGGCATCTCCTTCACAGATGCCTCATCTGGTGTAGAAATTTGCAAGGATCTGTTTCAACAGAATGTTTACTAGGTTTCTTAAGCAGAGGTTAAAGCGCGTGTGACAAGACATCTTGAGAGGCTTCAGCAGCAAGACACAGTCATTCTGACAGGGTTAGAAAATCTATTTCTTCCGACAGATTCTATCTACAGTATGACCTTTTAGTTAAACCTGTCTTTGGAAGGCTGTGTAAGGGTCTGTATTTGTCTTGCACACATTATATATGATATCGAGACTTTTCTTAAGTATTTTTCAGGATTAGAATGCAGAGCCGAGGGACAAATACAGTTTGTAGAAGTACTGTGCAAAATAAACCTTAGATCTTTCTAGTATAGCGTATGGCATTTTTAAGACTTCTTGCCTGTTAAAATTAATAGAACATATTTATCGAAAATATTCTATAGGCATGAAATAAAAGATAACAAAAGCAATGATATCATGATTATTATAATATATGAAAATTAATCATTTTGTATTAGTATTCAATAACCTTCTACCACTTAATTTAAAATACATTAGCTTTTGTGTAAGAGACGTTCCCATAACAAGCTCTTACACTGACATTTACTATTGCTGTTTTTTTAACTTGATGACTAACAACATTTTTTTACTCACAAAGCTTGTTAGTTGGGATAGTGTAATACTTTAAAGAATTGCAAAACAATAAAAGCATCTATTTAATATTTTATTTCAGTATTTCAAAATTAATTTCTCAAAATGGATCTCTCTCTGTTGGAAAGTAAAAATAAATCTTGTTCCTAGTGATACATGCAGTAGCCATGTTTCATTCACAAATTAAAACTAATTAAAATTAATTATCTGTGTGAGTCATATGTTTTAAAAAATACTGGTTGATTAAAAATCTATTCAGAAACCCAAACATATTTAATTATCTCACATTTTTATATAGCCTTTCCTGATATCTTGGTTGGGCCATTGTCTGCATTTGTTAAATCAGAAAAAAGACTGAATAACATATCTCTAATTGCATACACAAACAGGAATCAACATTTTTATACATTTGTATAAATGTATTATTTTCTTTATATCTTTGTGAAGATATTATTTAGGACTGCAGCAAGAAGATAAACACAGTTAATTGGATTTCACATTTTAAGCATATAAGAATATTGCATACCAATAGTTAAATGTTGAGTGCATTGTCTTCTGAAGGAGAGATCTTGGGGACAGTAAGAAATGAATACATTTTCATGATTGGATAGGAGACAAAGAAAATAAAAAGACACATGAAATGTCTCTGGGTGGCAGGGATGAGCTGCACCAAAAAGATCCTGTGGGTAAGCCGACAAAGATCCAGGAAAAAAGACAGCAGTCGGTGACCTGCAATTAAAAAAAAAAAGTAGATCTGAGTAAGAAGGCTGAGATGGTTTGGATGCCTCAATAGATTGAATGGGAACAGGTGGCCATACAGGGATGCTATACATGATGGTGGAAGGAAAGAAACGTAGAGGAAGACCTCAGAAAAAATGGGTGAACTCATAAGTGAGGATGTTGAGTTAAAGGGGAACTGCAACGCTATTTTTACAATTTGGGGTTAGAAAGAATCAGCATTGATGAGTAAATTTCAAACTGCAATAAAAGTAAAATGTACACAGTACCTTGTAAAACCTCCAACTTACATCGCAAAGTAGACAAAATGTCAAGGTATACACCTCACCATATTCTGTGATTCAAAACGAGGCAACAAAAGTTCCAATGACCTGAAGCAGCCCTATTACATTGTAAAGAAGCAGGCTTGTAAACACATCTGTTTTAATCTTAATTTCGAGACTTTTTAAACTCTGCATGCAGATCTTGTTGGATCATTTCAATGGTGAAATGTCAGCTCCACAGTCTGTACTTATTTGCGTGTACATAGCATATACATCAGTCATTACAGTGACTAGCGGGCAGGAAGGGCACCATCACAATTTGTGGGAACTCTTGATCTCCCCCATGGTTTGCAACAACATGGCAACATGGCAAGACCAGGGGTTTGCAACAACATGGCAACTTACAGTACTTCCACAAAGTTAATTATTTTAGGTATTTTTATACTGTATACCAGTTAATTAATTTATTTTGTTGCAGAAATGTAATAACTGTAGTCCCAGTCTGAGAAACTGGGACTACAGTTCCCCTTTAAAGCAGAAATCAGTGGTTTGCGTGAGCAGGAATATTGTAGCTGCAAAGTTGGTAGACAGAAATAATGATGATAATGAACTTTGTTATATGCATTACTCTTTTCATCAGAAGAATATATCCTTTTTGTCAAATTTGTGTTTTTCCCAAACAATAAATCCAGGGTGGCACTGTGGTGCAATGGTTAGTATCGCTGTACCCTGGTTTCACTGGTTTCTGGACTGTTGTGCTATCTGTGGTGCAGTTTTCACAAGATATTCTTGCAATTGTTTGCATGGATTTTCTGTGGATGCGCCAGTTTTCTCACACAATCTTAAGACATGCTGATAGGTTAATTGGCTTTTGGGAAAATTGGCCCCAGGTGTGAGTGTGTGTTTGTGTCTGTGTTCCTGCCCTGTGATGGACTGGCGTCGCACCCAAGTTATATCCTGCTAACTCTGTGTTGCTTGCTGGGATAGGCTTCAGCTCCCCCATGACCTTGAATTAAAAAAAAACTTAAAAGAAAATTGATGGATAATAAAAATACAATACAATTGTGTCACAGGTACCGGTCCAGGCTCCCATGAAGTATGTAGTTTAGGACCCTATGCAGATGGTATATTCCAGAAGTATCTGGAAAAGGACAACTGGGAAAACATGATGAGGATCAGGATGGGATGACAGACAGGGGGCGTGATGACGGTGATCCGGTGCTCGGAGGGGCGTGGCGCAGGTGAACAAGTCCAAACAGTCCAAGGGGGATAATCCGAGGCGCAGTCCAGGGTCCAGGAACTGGGAGAACCATCAGAGACAGACGAAGTTAAAATCCAGAACGGGATCTGGAACAGGAACAGGGAGTTAAAGACAAGATAACGAGTCCAGGCGCTCCGAGCCCCGGTCTCAGATGGTCAGGACACCATTCTGAAGCCTATGCCTTTGGGTCTCTCCAGGCTTCTGGGCGTCCATCTTCCAATGCTAAGCCAGGAATAGCGGGAGTCCCAGACTTAAATAATAACCATCCAAATGGGGGACAGGTGCACGTAATAAACTAAAATACGAAAGGGGTAGAGCACCCTTGAGAGGAGGGATGACGATCGTGACAAATGCAATAATTGAAATAACAACCCCCCACCCCACACGAACCCCTTTAGACTTCTCCTTTGGTTTCTACCTAAGGATCATAACATTTGGTCAAACAGCTATATTGAAACCTCTATGCACACAAGACTTCAACTGCCTCAGCAGCAGCAATCCAAGCCTCCACTATCCTCCCACCATCATCATGAATCAATCAAATGATCCATGCAAATAATAACAAGATGGAACAGGATACAAATATCCCTTTAGAGGCAATGATGAGGCAACAACTCTATAGCTTTCTGCTGTGAGCCGTAAAACACAGTGATACTTTCATAAGTGAAGACGACTATTTTCTGGATATCATACAGCCAGGATTATGTTAAGACAATGTGACACTAAAGCTAATACCACCAACTGCTTTGTTTCCACTTTATGTTGTCAGTTTGCCAATTGTGTTGTCAATTGGGACAGTGCCTATTGGATGATGTGCTGAGTCACACATAACATTTAATATGAGAACATTTGAATAAAGACTTCTTTCTTGCCACTCGCGCATACAGGTTAGCTTTCTGTAGGAACTGAGATATCAATCATATAGGAAATACAAGACATAGAATTTAATATGAATACATAAAACTTGGCAGATCTTTCAAAGTCACTGTTGACTTGATTTGTTTCAAAAGCTCCTTGGTCTTCATGGTACATTTTGTCATATCAATATGTTTGAATAAATTCAGACTGTGTTTAAGGAGATGTAATGACATGTATTGTGAGCATTTAGAAGTCAAATCAAACCGCTTGGATTTCAAACTGACATAGACCATTACACTCATTTTGTGACCTTTTAAGCGATTATTTTAACCTGAATGGATTTAGGGTTATACTAACAAAGGAGATGAATGCTTATTCAATTCTTCTAATCTTTTTAATTTATTTAAACACTATCACAATTGTTAATGTCGTCACTCTATAATCGATTGTGTAGCTTCTAAAGTCAGATTTAAAATGCACCACAGTTGCAAGCTTAGACAGCAATATAATGTGGAAACTTTACATTAAAGTGAATACTTTTGCAAGGTACGTACTGTATGTTAACCACTTTTGGCCTCATTTGTTAACTGTCTACTTCAATGAATTTATTGCTTTATCGGGGCATGAAAGTAACTGATTCCAGAATGTTAAAAAGAGCGGTTGGCAGCCTTTCAGAAGTTATAGGAGCCTTACTTACATTTTGATTAATAGAAAATTAATATCAATTAATAGTAACATCTAAAGTTAGTCAGTTAAAGCTTATATACCATTTAGTGTGGTCCTTGATCACATCTCCATGTCTCTGAAAACAACATGTTGCCGAAAAACCCATGTTGCTGGTACCAAAGCTGTCTGGTTCAATCAGAAGTGAAAACCTTGGTCCAAAACACTGGAAATTTGTCTGAAATCTGACAGAAAATTCAGATGCCAGTCCTTGCACACTCAGCAACACGCACATTGTACAATGTCTTGAAAGTTCTTTCAAGATATTGGAAATATTCCAAAACTGAATGTGAATATTTCAAGAAAAAAATGGCAAGCTTCACAAGAAATACCTTCCACATTTCGAAAAGACCCATAACAGTTGGATCTGCACCCTGCAGACAGGGATTGAGTTAATTCATTTGTGTGGTGATGTCGGCTAGAAGCATTAGTTTTGCAGCCCAGTTTTCATCATCCAGTTCAGGGTAGAACATAGAGAACAAAAAGTACGATCTTTATGTTGAAAAAATCCATATCAATCTCTCCAAAAACTTGAAATGAGTAAACATCTAACTTTGTTTTCTTAGCTACCGCAATTTGGTCAAAAATGTTTGACTTTATATAGAAGTGTGAAAATTTTTTATCAGCGACACAGATTGAGAGCTTCCCTGTGTAATCAATAGGCTAGCCAAGCTACAAATTATACAATAAATAAAAAAACGTATTTTATGTACTGCATTTAATGCTTCCTTGCTCAATTCCTTTTTTTTAGTGCTATGATTAATCTTTCTTCCAGATTATGCAGATGCGATAGATTACATTACAGTGTTTGTAAGTTTACATGGGAAGTGAAGAGACAGTGGAAGTTCTGTCTGACTCCTAGATTTTCAAATGAAGTTTTTCATCCAATGACCGCTTAGTCAAAGTCTGAGATTCCTATATCTTGTCCTTTACTTGAAGAAAATCCGATCTCGTCATAAACATTTCAAGATCTAATTTACACTGGACGCCTCTTAGACATTGAAAACTGTGTTTTGGATACATATAACATACAATAATTAAGACTTGGCGTTCAGTAGAAGAAAAACACAAAATTACAAAAGACATGGCATTCTCCTTTCTCCATTTTTCACAAAACTCCTAACAAACCTTTCTTGTTTCTCTTTTTCACCTTGGAGTGACAAAATAATTTACATCTTTCCAGATATTTGCCTTTCCTCATTGATTCTTTTCCCAAAGAGTTGGTTCAACAACAGTCATGTTGTTGAAGCTGATGCCCTGGTCTATTTTACAAAAAAGCTGGTTAAGATCTTCAGATAAATTAGCTAACAACTACCAAACAGGTTAAATGGGTGTAACCTTTCGCATTTTCTTGCATTATTTAGGAATTTACTTTCTAGATCTACAGTATGTCTCCATTTAGGATTGTACGATTGTGTTGTCCCCTGGGGTGTGAAGTTGTCTATACGCCCAATGTTTGATCCCAGCAGTAATAAAGGAATTGGCTTTTTCTATTTATGTTTTTATATTACAGGTTTCATATAACACTAAGCAGCAGTAACTATTTGAAAAAGGAACTTGAAAAAAGGCCATTTCTCTGGACAATGTTTGGGAAAATACAATTTCTATCTTCAAAACCTATAACTATTAAATGATCCACTTACACATCCTACACAGGGTGTATTTGCCCCATTATAGGCAGTATTTTATGAAGACTCATTCAGCTCCCCTGAGTACTCTCAATCTGGGGCTACTGTGTGCACATTTTTACACATGTTTTGCACGTGTCCAGATGTCTTTAAATTCAGGAAAGGGATCTCTTGTTTTTGTCTTTTATTATTAACAGTGAAATTCCCTCTTCAAATTAAGTGTTCCTTCTGGATGATGTCTCTAATCGAATAATGATTATAATGACTTCAGGGTTTTTGTCAAAAAGTAATGTCGTGTTACTGCTGATCTGACATTAAAGTATAATGTTCGCCTAGATTAATATTTTCTGGCAGTGCAATTTCTTTTCAATTAATTCCTTTCAATAAGGGCTGCCAATTAATACAAATCATCCTGAAGAGTGTAATTAATAGACATAATGCTTAAATTGATAATAAAATATTTAAAAAGACCTGCTGATCAATAAGACCATAATAATCCCACATACAGTAAGACCATCAACTCACCATTGATTCACTGTGTGGCGGTATTAATTTTACACACTGTAAAAGTTGAATTCAAAGTTTTCTGGGGACCCCTGAGCGTTTTCTTTGATTCAAAACTTTTGTACTAGATCAGTAGTTCTCAGACCTCCACCCTAAAGGGAACTCAATCCTGAACCATTTTCTGAAGCTCATCCACATTCACTCATCAAGGTGCGTGAAATGTTGGCAACTGTACCTTCACTCTGCAGAGTACCAATTAACCTTTTTTTGTCTGACACAGTGCGATTCCCAATCATGTCTGGACATCATTGATTGGTCTCCTATTAAGAGCTGAAATAAGGTAGACATAAGCCTTTGAAGACCAATGGATCAAACGTTATACCTATTCATCCATTCATTATCATTATTACTCTGGGCAAGGGTTGTGACTGGATAAAGCTCGTTTTGCTATTGTTCTTTTCAAGTATTTCCAACTCCTAAATTATCAAGTGAAGCAAGAAATTGGATTATAGGTATCTGTTTGCCTAGGCTCAGTTGGAATGGCCAAGGTCGAGAGCTATGGCTCAGCTCCAATCTTATAGGTCAAGAATCTGAATTGTATTAATTCTGCAAAGCAAAATCTACATATTTTACATTTGATTGCACAGGCCACACACAAAGTAATACAGCTACATAAAAATATTTGCTGTAAAGAAGCCTTTCATTTTGGGCGTGTGAGTTTCAAAAGGCACAGGGTGGGCTACCTGCAGTATATTAACAGAGAAAATATAATGGAAGAGCATGAACCCAAAACACTCCATAACCCAAACAATAGCTCTGAGAAAAGTCTTGAGCAGAGAGCAGAGCTTTCTTATCTATGTTCTATGTGAAGCTACATACAGTACATAGGAACCGTAAATTAGGAGTCGTAAATTACAGTACAGCACAGTACACCTGACAGACCATTTTAGACCTTGGAGCCTAAAAATGACTCTGCCAGGGATTCACAACACAGGGGCTACACAGTTCCTGGCAACACTGTACCTGGAGAACCTCTGTGTCTTCTTGATCTCACTCCAGCCATGTTCTTGATCACAGGCTCATCGTTTTCAATTTTCTATTTTTGTCAAATACAAAGACTTTCTAACAGCAGCATATTTAGCTACAGTGTGGCTGCATACCTCATTTGTTTGATGTCCATATTTTAACATGAAAAAGACTATTCACCCCTTTTAAAAATCATTAAATGAGCATGCCCGGCAATGAAGCGCCAGAAATCATAAACACCAGTGCTGTAAAGGCAAGTACTAAACATAACTCATGCATTAGCTTAGTACTAGAACTCACATTTACCAAATAATGACAATTGACTGCACACCTATTGACAGATGTTGTTGACAGACAAAATGCTCATTTTGAGTGGGCAATCCTGATAAAGATAGGCTTTATGGTTTTTAAATGACTCTTCAGATCTTTCGAAAATAATTGCTTTCTCTAACATCAATAAAAAACAACTTCAAATTGTTCCATGGTATAACTTCTCTGGACTCTATAAAAAGGCATTTCTCTAAACTAGGAGAAAAAGGGTACCCTTTTTGTACACTGCCAGCAGATGCAATTTAATATATGCTATTCAAAGACCAATTTGTGCAAGTGTCTTATTGCACAAAACTTTATTAAGTGCATTATACTGTATATTGTGGTTTTGAATGGTTTGTGGTGTTGCATGTTGGAAGTCTGTTTCATTCTGAAACTGTTCATCTCTGACACAATAAGCAGAACAGTTTCGAGTCTAAATAAAAAATCAATTCTATGAAACAGAAACATTTTAGTTCATACATTAAGTTTCAGCCAAATCTGTTAAATTCAGGTCACCATAAGACTCATGTCTGCACGTTTATATTTAAATAACCTCACTTGGCAGACAAAAGGCACAAGAAAATGTATATATCATTTTTCAATACACAGTACCTATGCCCACATGGTAGCAATATTACTCAATTTGCTGTACGTACTGCATCCAGGCTACAAGAGAATGTGGATATTATCACACTTGACAATGCCTCCACAGCTTTCAGCCTAATCCTAGCTATCGGACGATCAAATATTTGAGAAAACAACAACTGCGAGGAAGGAGGGCTTGCCAACATAAACTCATTTGTCAGCCGGGAATGATGGGCCGTGGCTGGGAGTCAGACCACGAAACATGCTGTCTCTCTGTGGAGGGTGGCAGCCTGCCAGGACAATCTGACATTGCATCACTGGAAGGGGGCCAGCATCATGCAAAGTGTCACATGTGTGCTGAATAAAATAGGGACTTGAAATGTAGATAATGTTCTAGAGTCTGTGGTCACATGATGTGCTAGGGGGGAAAACCAGAAGACAAGTGAAAAAGATACTATTTTTGAAGATTTCAGACAAAACATGATTTCTGATTACAAAGTCAATACTTAGTATTGTACTGTTAAAATGAATTACTTGTTTTTTAAATCTGTGTGTACATTTGGATATAAAATGGATCATTAAGATTCCTGCACCATTTGCACCAGTTTCCAAATATCAGATTTTACCCTCATGTTACAGCTGTGTGAGTTAAAGTAAAATACATTACTAAAACCCTGACTAATTAAACTGATATTTAGAACTCATTTGCTCTCTTTTGCATGTTATACGTTTGTAAATGAGTAAATGTCTACAGGGTTCTGATGAAAACACTACTAGTACCATTTTGTTTCTTGGAAAATAGAACAGGATGCCTACTTTTAGGTAAATGATGCTTCTTGGGCTTATACAGTATACTAAGAGGAACTAAAATGTAGTGTAAGAGTATTGGAATCAGTACCATTTGTTGCACATTTAATGTAATTCAGTATATAAGACTTGGAAGACATTGCTCACTTTCTTTTGCCGTGTCCTTAGATTCACATCTTCACAAAAATACATAATTCAATAGGAAAAGCCAAGCATTCATCAGTTCACCCACTTTCACCTTTTTAATTCTTTCACCCTTATATAACAGAAAGGCCTCATACTTTACAAGACGAGACCATCTGAGACCACTGGTTCTGTTCCTCTGTAGTTCTGTTGCCAGTACTTGCTTTACTGGAAACAAGCTCCTTGAGTAAGGACAATTCATAATAGCCAAACAAATGTGTATGTCATTTGGGAGAGGGAGAAATACCAGCTGAAAATCCATGAGAAGATAATGAGAACCTGCAAACAACATACAGACTGATGTCCAGTATTGGAACTGAACCTGGACCCTGAAGCTACATGACAGTATTGCCGACTTAACACCACGCCCAGGAGTCATTCAGGTAATACCCAATTTCTGTAATTGTTATATACTGTAATTACCTAAAATGTCTTGTGGCAAGAAGGTTTAGTCTGGTTTTGGAAGGTTTTCCACCATACCGCCTTGATCTCTAATTAAAAACAAAAATCAAAAACATTTCTTGTGCAATTCAAGTTTTCCCCACTCTGCGGGTTTTCTAGCTAGTTGCCTAATAACACAAGTGGTCCAGTGTTCTGGTATTAATTATACAATTTCAGGTCTTTCTATATTTTTTCTAGAGTAAGTTCAGCATGAAGTAAAGTATATTACTACCTAGCTTGTTATAAAGTTGTGATTTCTGACCATTAAATATTTAAGTTATTAAGTACTATGTGTTGTGCTCCACATCCATGCATGTGTGAAGTGTTTGTTACTGAGCAATAAAACTCACACTAACACATAAGAGTTTCTACTATTACAAGCTATACTTTTATTGATGTTAATTTGACCTTAGTTTGAGTAAGATGAGGGTCCTCAAGATGGCTATTATTTCTTATGATTGAGCTGCAAGGCACAGTAATCTGTTCTTTAATCACACCATGCAGAGTCACTAGGGATCCACTTTTAAACCATTCCTTGCCAAGCATCCTCATATACCTGGGATAAAAAGAAAACTCCAAAGACAAGTGTTTAATTTCATATTCCTGAATGTATTTTTTTTAGAAACTCATCTTTGTGAATGATACTGTAAGTTTAGGCCTTGTTTCAGGAGTTGGACTCATGGATCTTTAGTTCAAGTCAGTTAAAGTTCAAATCAGTGCGAATAATGTAATCAGTTGTTTTATTTGTTCCTGGCCTTGTGAAGTGGCACAATGAAAACGTAAACCATTAACAATGATTATGTAAACTTAAAAGACACATTTTTATTCACAAACATTAACAGAAACACAAAAAGACAAAGTGTAAGTCAACTAAACTAAATTTTATTTGCCACAATTAACAGTGTTTACACTGTTATCCCAGCAAATACTGTAAGTAGCAATTAATTTTTGTTAGATACACATCCTACTTCACACATTCAAAGCAAAGAAAAGAGAAGTAAATAGATACTTATTATGAAAGAAAAATGGAACAAGAAGTCAAGATTGCGTAAGAATTCAAAGCCTTTGCAGTGGCAAACCGCAATTAATTTAGGTGCCTAAATTTACCTTAATGAGCCATCAATTAGTGGGCCCCTGTCTGTGTGCAATAATTGGGTTGTCATGATTTCAAAATAAAACCACCTGTGTCTGTGGCATTGCTTGGTTAGGTAGTGAATTTAAAGAAAAGACTCAACAATGAAGACTTAGCAGATTTCAAACCATGTGAGAGATAAAGTTATTGAAAAGGCACAGATCAGGAGAAAGATACAAAAATATCAAAGCATCCGTGAGCATAAACAAAAGCAAAATGCACTTTACCACTCAGATACTCCATAGATCCCTCCAAACTAAGCAGATGGACAAGAAAGAAACTGGTTATGGAGGCCACTGAGGCCAATGACAACTTTTAAAGAGCTACTGATATTGATATTTTTGTAGCTGATCTTATCCTAAGAATACTTCAGTTTAAAAAAATGTGAAAGCATAATTTTATAATTTCACAAAACAGGAATGGGCCTTCCCACCATAGAAAGGGCCTCAATGCTTTTTACAAGTCGCTGTAAGTTATTTTAGAATGATACAGGAATATGACAAAATGAGAACATATAAACCATTGTTTGGCAAAATAAAACCATGATAAGTTTTAGAAATATGCAACTGTTATACAGTGTACTATTTATATCTGAAGATGTGTTTTTAAAGACATTGGAAAAAAAAATAAAACATTAGTAATGTAGTATTACTAATGATGCTTTTCAGGGAAAACTGGAATGAAAGAATTGAACATTATGCATTTGCACAGTAAGCAATTTGTGATAGGTATACATCATGTCTTTGGATCATTAAGTGAGCAAACATGTCTTTTTAATATTTTTTTTCTCTTTGGCCAATGTAAAACTGCCCAGGTAATTTTCCGGGCTACAGACAAACACTACTATTGGCTTCTATGTTTAAATACAATTACAGACCTTTTTGGTGTATTACAATTTCACACACTGGGTTATCATGGTTAAACAAATGAATTAACAACTATTTATGGTGAAACTTTGTAAAATTTATAAAAGAAAAAAATGGTAATGAAAATAATATAACGAACTGCAAACACAAAGTAAACTGCAAAAAAGAGAACTTCAAAATGCAAGAAAAATAAATCTTAACATTAATTTTAAAAAAATAGTCTTACAATAGCTTAAGAATCGTAAAGGATGAAGTAAAGTATCTCAGAGATAAAGATGCAAAACATATTGATTATAAAAGGGAAAAGGGTGATGTACTGTATGAAATTAATAGAATTTCCAATAGGTACTCCAGAAACAGATAAGACTAACTGCCTGGAACATTACTAATGTAGTTATCATCCATCAAAACATGTTGAAACCAAACCAAGTTTCCATAGATTTATAAGTCCTACTTCTGTTACCTGTATGGTTCTGGACACTAGAGATCTAGAGATCTGTCTATATGGCACTGACATCAAGTGGACTGTTCAAATATATTTTGAAAAAGCAGGTCCTTTAATTTATATTCTTTGAACACATACTGTAGCTGCAGTAAAGGGTAGAACAAAAGCATACACTATGATATGGTACATTTACTGTATATGGTATAAATACCATATATTATTTCTCATAAACAAATATCATATTGCAGGTGTTAGACATTCAAGGAAATGCATTTCTGTGATTGAAAATTGGCTATTGCATAATAATCAGATCACAGATTAGGAGTGAATGCTCAAATTGAGGTGATGTGCAGTATACAGGGATCTATAGAAGATATATCGCTTTTCTATATTTATGTTAATAATATGGATTCTGGTATGCAGTAGTTAGCTATATATAGTTAAATGTAGAATTTAAATAAGAAATATTATGTACAGTATTTGCAGTAGTAATGAGTTGTGCAAAGACTTCATTTAAAATATTACGTCCAGTTTTGCTTACCGTGTTATAGAAAATATATTGCCGATGTGGAAGCAGTCCGGAGAGTAGAATTTGATACATTCCTGGGCTCAATGGATTGCCCAATTCTGACAGGCAACATAATTGATCCTTTTATAGTCTTGAAGACTAAAAGGGGACTTGATTCAAGTATTAAAAGTCCTCAAAGGTATTGACTAATGGTTGACTAAATCAACCCTTCTAAAGATGACTTTAGAACTTACAATGAAACAGAAGCCAGGGGACACAAGTGGAAATTAAGGGAAGGGGAAGCATATGTAAAATCAACAACAGGGGGTTTATAACACTATGGGTTGTTTTGGAGGTCTAGAACAAGCTACCCATCCATGATATTGAAGCTGACATTCTGTCTTATCTAAAGAAAGGACTGGATGAGGTTCTTGGATCAATAAGGTACTAAAAAACAAACTAGATTGGTTGAATGGCTTCATCTTATTTATGACTATTTGACTCTTATATTCTTATCTTATTATGCACTGTATTTGAGATCGTGAACAGCGATACACTATAGTACTCATTTTGTTAAGCTACTGTGAATAGCTTTCTCTGTTGCATTGCTTCTAGTTTATTTCAGAAAAATCTTAGGCATGCTAAAATATACTACAGTCTATCAAGCTGCCATGACCGAAAGATGTTAGCATATGATTTTGTTTGATTTTATATTATGCGACACATAACATTTGCATCGTGAAAGACTGTTTTAGGTTCCAAAATTCCAAATTGAATTGAACTAAGAAATACATAAATGCACTGTAAACATGTTAATCATGATTTTACTTTATTTTTAAACGAAAGATATTGCATGGTAAAAGGGGTTTAAAATTATTTATACTGTAAGAGATTTTATATAAAACATAATCCGTAAGCTGTGTAATAACCACAAATTCTTTATAGTTTCATATGACTGTGTTCATAATGTTCTTAGCATTTAATGCTGTTTCCGTATACATGTAAGAGTGATTTGGGGTGTTATTGACTGTATTTAAAGCTCAAATAATCTCAAATAACATGTTGCATGGAAAAAGGGAAATTACAGAAAAGAAACTTTAAATATATTTATGTTAAATGGAGCTTGTTCAAGTCTCAGAAAACAAGAATGAAAAACTAATTTATTTACTGATCTTTAAAAATAATACCATTCACTACAAACTCACTTTGCTCATAGTCCTGTTTGAAAATTACTTCATCTGTTATCTAGGAATAAGCCTTATTTTTACATCAAAGGCACATAGCCCCATTCATGCCAAAACATTTTCACAATTATTTTACAGCTGTTGACAATCATGCCTTCCAAGGGCATGCAAACAGTCCCATTCATATGCATAGTACTGTAGTTAGATTCCACCATATCACTCAAACAGTGGCAAACTTTTAATAATCTTTAGTTACCGCAGTTTCTTCAACACTGAAACTCTAGCAGTAAAGCAAACAATTAGGTACTGTATGTGTAATAGTTTTAGTCACACTTCTAGGCCTAAAAGCACTAATATCTTTAAGTTGTAAAATAACAGCAGTCCAATTATTTTCTGGTGTTACTTTCACCATATTTAAACGGGTTTACCCTTAAAAAGTTTTTGTAATATGCCTTTCCAATGGTACACGATATCTTTAGCTTGATGTAAAAGTTAACAAATAGAGACCTGGTCTCTCAGCTGCTATTAAGTTCACAATTTGAACCGAACTTTTTCATATTTTACTGTGTTGTGATATTTGCCCAAACTCTTTTGCCTTTTTAATTTGAGTTATCTTCAGTTCATATTATAGCTACATCAGGATCAATAAGACATCACTGACTGCGTCATAACTACATCAACTAAGCTTAACCCTCCAGTCTGTGGCAAGATGAAGAAGGTACAGTATGTTACAATCTTTTTTTTTTAAAGTGATCAAAGCTTCTCCATCTCCATGTTGGTTTTCTCAACTAAATACACAGACAGCATCAAGGAAAAGAAGAGACAGCAATGTTCAGAGCGAACTCAGGTGATACTCTTGTACTGGATGTGCCCCCAAAACGAGTGGTCGGCCATGAAATCTTTGGGTTAAGCAGATTTCTGACAGAAAGATTGGACCTCAATCCTTACAATTAGATCATCTATTTCTTATATAAATTAAACCTAAATCCTGGTCAGATAACAGTTGTCTCCTTATTAATCCTAAAAATGTTATTGCAAATCCTTAATATCCAATGGGCATGTTCTGATGTTATTCACATTAAAATACAGCCCACTTATCTCCTTTGAGTGCCTGTCAAGCTGAAAATACCAGTAAATGCAACACCCGAGGTCACTAATGTAATTGCCCTGATCTTCAGTGAGGATTAGATTACAGGTGTCATGTAGTCCTGATGGTATTTTTAAATATGTTATTATCTCTCAACCTTCAGTAAAATCAGCTTTTCACATAATCATCTGCATCGGGCCCTGCAGAGAATATAGATAGATAATACTTTATTAATATGCAAGCAGTTCCAGACGTGAAAGTCTCTGCTTTGTTTTGCACTCCTTGTTGTGTCATGAGTTTTGCTGCACTTTCAGGGCTGTTTATTTTAATATGACCGGGCACCATGCTTTAAGGTTATCAGTTCTGATCATCCTGATCTTCACAGAAAATTAAAAAACAGCAACTCTTCAGCTCAAATGAAAATTGAAGCCACTTTTCCTCAGTCTGAACCTCTTAACAAGCAGTCCCAGAAATCAAAATCAGTTTTCGTTTTCCTTGTGAGATACTCACCAGGACTGGCAATAACTGCTGTGAAACAGAACAGGTCCCAAAGAAATGTGACCCAGCAGTTATATATTGAACATAAGGGGCGGATGAAGGCTTTCCTTCAAAGCCAGAAAATTCAAATGAGAGTTGGGGGTGGGGTTAATTTTTTTGGGAAAAAAACAAAATTGTTGAAGGGAAGCTGATGGATGAACAGTCATGGGAAATCTATCTAGAGAGCGGACAAATGAGCACAGCTTGACTTTCATGTAACCCTTAAACTATTTATAGGAATAAGAATAGGAAAATGAAGTACCTCTCAACAGCAGTTTAAGTCAACAACGAAAATTAATTGCCTTCACTCTGAAAGTACTTTATTGCTGGTCTCAGACTACACATGGAATGCAGCCAGCTAAGTTGTGTCTCCTGCCTCAGGGGATGATTCCTTTCCAAAAAGGAAAAGTATTAAAAAATAAATAAATACAAATGCCAAGGAGCACATGGAGATCTAGGGCAGAGATGTTATAGCGAAATGACTGGGGCAAATTAAAGATGCAAGTGTCTCACAAGTTAAGTGTCTCCCAATCTTAATTTGAAAGGGAATAGCTCAGGGATTAGTTGGCTTTGTGGCTGTGATGTTTGTTGTCTTGGCCTGGAGAGGGCAGGAAAATGAAGTTAAAGGAAACTGCTGGAAAACATTGGAGCTGATATGAAGGAGATAGGTTGCCTATGGGTGTCTCAACGGTGCAGACATTGCCTGAAGATTGACTTGAGTAAAGGGGTGCTTTGCAGGGATAAGAAATGTTAATGGACAATAATCCAAACACTTTTTACTCTGTAATAGAGTCAGTATAACATTCAGCCTTTTGCTTTTGGGTTTAAAGCATGTGAAGGACATGCAACACGGTACTGAGACAATCACATTTTGCTTTTACTTTCTCTTCTAAAAATCATCAACCCTGTTTAGATACACATTTGAACTGATATCCTGCTATGTCAGGGACTAAAAAATCTGCAACCACTCATCTGGCAATTTACAGATGTTAATCGGGCAGGTAGAAAATATATGAAGAACGATGCTTTTGGCAGCTGTTGGACTTAACTTTGTGAAGATACTGTTGGTGCCCCTGTTTCAAAATAAACAATTACCAGTATTTTATATAAACAGTCATACTTTATTTAAATTAATTGGCAATACTGGAGCTGTATCAAGAATGCAGTACAGAGATTTGAGAAGAGACCTTCTGCCTACATAAACATTAAGCATTTTCTTTAAATTATTAGGTAAAATGTAAGGCTGTATTTAGTATTCAAAAATAAGACAAAGATAAATTTTCATCCATAGCATGTGCAGTGTAAAGTACATTTGTAATTATGAATGCACATTAAGCCCTGAGCACAACTCAGTGTGAAATTAAACCTAAACTTGTCAGACCTGATTGGATATAATGGAATCTGACAGTTCTGTGGTTAAAAGGGAGCACAGTTCTTTTTTGTTAAAGTTTTCTCTGAGAGAGATGTAAATGACTGATGATTTATTTCTATCAGAAATAATAATGCTGCATTATGGTTTTGAGCGGCCACTCATGAATATTTAAAATGCTCTGCTCTTACCACTTGATTCAGATATAAGTTGCACTTTATTTAGATTTTATGTTAAGGTGTGCAATCAGTCATCATCTCTGAAACAATGCCCACTCAGCACATTTGTTGCTTCAGATTGCTTTTTGATACCCACCATCCAGTATTTCTGAAATTTATTGAAGAGTACTTTTTTAAAAAAAAAAGCTTCCTGGCAAAACATTGTAGTCATCAGAATACCTCAGCACAATTACTTTGGTACACATTAGGAGTTTGCAAGCATGTCTTAGGCATACTAAATGAAACTGTACTTTGTACTTGAAATACGACACTCTGTAAAATGCAAAGATAAAGCTATCACAACCACTGTGGAACAGCATGAAGTTAGAGAACACTAAGTATACAGCAATAGTAACGTTTACTGCTTAAACGTAAGAATAGAAATGATCTTGGAAAAGCCCAACAATAGACAAAATTGCTTTAATTCAATTAATTTTCTCAGTTTAATGAAGACATTATAGGTAACATTCTGAAACATTAAAACATGACGGCAGTAACAAATATAGAAAATATTTAGACATCTTACGTACTCCATTTACAAAAAAACAATAACACAAAATTTCAACATCTTTAGAAAGAGACAATGTGGGTATTTAACATATTCCAGAACATTCAAACCCAAATCTAAAAAAAGGAACAGCTACAGGTAAAACCATCAGATGTGTTGTATTAGTAGCACTTTATTTCTGAAGAACCACCCTGCTACTGTCTATAGATGACATACTGTACCAGATGCACAGCCCCATATCTGAAACATCTGAGGAGAAAAATATTTTTTAGCAAACCTTGAAGATGAGAAAATAAAATGTAACATCAATCTGTAACACTACTATGAGGAAAATGATTAATTATACAAAGTAAATATTCATAAAATATTCTTCATCTCCTTTCAGAATTCCTCATTCCAGGTTCAATATGAATTGCACAAACATTTCTGCATTCAAGGCTGTGAAAAAGGCTTCTTTTGTTTCGGGGAGAAAGTAAGCTGCAAAGAGCTTCCTGTCTTGCCTGGTGAAACTCCCTGTAACCAAGGAAAGAGACCCCTGAGTGACTAGCTGCGGTGCTCTCGCAGTCCAGACGCTGGAGGTTCAAGGCTGGCTCACTGTGACTGGAGTTTCCAGGTGGCAGCACACAACTCCTGAGCACGGCTACAGTAAAAGAAGAATTGGAATTAGCTGACCTTTTTCTAAAACAGTGTCTCTCGCAACTTCGGTGAACATCAGAGAAAACTGCGTCACTCCTCCATTTGGCACTACTGCTTGTGTCACAAACTGTAGGACTTATATCATGTCAAATTAGGAATGGCAGCTTGTCGGAGGAGCATACTGTATCTGCATATTTCATTCTCTCCCAAGTGGGTACCAGAGTCATTGATGTAGAGCTGAGTATTCAAACAAATTTGGCAAATCCAAATCTGGTGGGTATATAATAAAAAAAAGAGCTGCCACATTACACTTAGGGTTGACAGACAGAGACCGCCAAGAGCAGAATCTCTACATTCTCACAGTTAGTTTTTTACACTGTGTGTGCTAGGCTGAGCCTCCTAAGATCCCAATTGCATTGTTACATGCTTACCTGTAAAATGCAGTTTGCCTTTGGAACATTTTCATTTGTTTTTAATTCAGATTAACTGACATTTATGGAATATTCTCTCTGCAAGGGATCTGTGGATCATTAGAGCTTGATTTCTGCTGTTATTATCTTGATAAAGCTGTTATTTCTCTGCGTCCCACAATGAAGGCTTTAAGAATGTCTTGCTTTGATTGTCAGAATTTTAAAATAACTTGTTTGTGATTACATTATCTTGAATACTTAAGTTTAGGTAGGCAGTGTAATAAATGGAGAGAGCAATTGTTTCAAAGCGTAACAAAAATTGCTCTCACTTAGACAAATGCATTTGAACTTAACTTATTACTTCACTTCTGTTAACCAATGCCTCAAGCACCCACTAATCTGTATTTAGCTATATTTTGCACCCTTTTAAAAGGGTTTGTTTATTTGCTTTTCAGTTAATTTGCAGCTTATTCAGTAGGTGACCCAGTCTGCTTGAAACAATCACTTGTAACAGCAGGCTTGCTTATTCACAGCGCATATCATTATCAAGTGTACATTTGGTGTTAATATGGAGTGAAAAAAGACTCCACACTAGACGTGTTTTAAAAACAAATTGATAAAATAAGGATAAGTGCTATAGAACAAAAATGCCCCTCAGTTCTTTAAATCTTGATTGAATTTATGATTTTATAGCAATGAAAACAGTGTTTCTTGACCATCTTCTTAGAAATGGCAAGGGTAAGAAATATATAATAAGCGTTATTCTGAACATACTATCAAAAGGATGGCATTATGTTTTTTTAAATAGCTAACTATCAATATATTACTGTTCTCTTTTAGGTAGCCTAACCACATTCAAATGAAAACTTCTCTTAGACTGATCTGTTTAAATCAAATTATTCTGTTCCTGTATGGAAATATAAAGAGATAGTTAATTTTGAAAACAAGAAAATACATTATTTTATACATCATTTGAAGTAGCTCAGTGCCCTTGACTTTCATCCTGAGATCACTCTGCTGGAATCCTACTGTAGATGTTAGGAGATTATGTAATAATAGGTATTTTTAAATTGTATCTGTCAGGGAACTTTTCCTTTCACTCAGCAGATTTGTCAGTGGTTGGGCAGTGCAGCTCAGGTGCTAAAAGGTACTGTACACCTGAGATTGTGATTTGAATTTGGGTTCCTAAAATAAAATGATCAACAGATCAAATTCCTACCTATTGAAGAGTGCATACTATTAGATTATTTTTTTCTCCAATGATACTGCCACAACATGAAATGTTCTTTGGCTTATCTCCTCTTAGCAAAGGGTGTCAGGGTGTCTGGATTCTTCTGTGCAGTGTGCAAACTGTCTGTTCCTTATTTTTTTTCACTGTTTGAGCCAATGAACATATCTGGCAATAAATAATTCACAGTTACAATGATTTCCTACTTAAAGACAGCTAACCTTGTGTGAAAGAAAGGATAAAAAGTTAATGGGTTTTGAATAATTATTGTAATAAGTAGGGCAGTTGGAAAGACAACCAATGGAGGATTAAGTCACTAAATATTTGAGACAGATAAATGCGGTTTGGTTGAGAGGAAACCAACTAACATTTCAGGCCATCCTGTAATACTGTTTACTTTTAAAAAAGAACAATATTGTGGACATGGGATATTATTATAAAAATTGACAAAAAACATCAAATGAAAGTGAGAATGACACATTGAAATGGATGAAGATATATGAATTTCAATGGTGTTAGGTATAGGAGCCAGCCTGGTGAAATTTATTTCTGCCATTTAAAACAATCAGGAAGAGAATTATAACCATCTCTGTAATCATCTACTAAGCCGTCTCACAGCAATTACACCACACTTTATTCTATAACCTTTTAGCTTGCACGAAGCTTTGAGTATTCATTTTAATACCTTCTCTGTGATGCATATTTGTAAAGAAAATGCCCTAGAAGAGCTTAGCTGGAGGCTTTGGTGCATATCACATCCTTTAATGCATTAAATCATTAATGTGAAATAGTTTTTAGTGAATTTTGAACACCCAGGGTGTGGAATTAGGCATAAAATACTCTGTCCATGGCTATAATGTGGACATTCAAAATATGCTGAGAACATGCATATTCTTCAAGAGCTATGGCCTTCTATTGAAATAAAAGTCAAAGTCCGGTAGAGACAATTATTCCCTTTATTATTTATTAGTTTAACTGTCTCAGGCTCAACTCTTCTTTGTATATAAAGACTAAACGTTTAAGGCAAAACATCAAAATTCTTTCCAAGTGGCATATTATTATTGACTATATAATAATTCCACTTACAATATTTCTGGTGCAAAATGAACAGCAGTAAGTCAATGACATATATTTCATTAAGACAGTAAGAGACAAATAAACAAATGTGCAGTATTCCTCTCATTCTTGAATCATATCTTTAGCCAACCCGTCGTACCTATGCTCTTGGTGGAGCATGGTGTCTGGGTATGGACCTTTTAGGAAAAACAGTAATTGGAGCTGGTTGGAGAAAAGATACTGTGGCTGACATAAAAATGCAAAAAAGCTGCCACTCTGACTAAAGAAGACCTCAGATACTTTTGTTTTGGCCCAGTTCTTCTGAAAATACCTATGCCAAATAGAAGAGAATTGAATTTTTGTTTATTGGATAACATAAGCAATTTATATTGTTTAAAGTGTTTTACGTACTGCTTTTGAAATGTATGTTTTCTTTGTTCAAGGGAGTACAGCAGTGCTCTACATGGGATTTGAATCTGTAACTCTCCATTCAGTATCAAGAGCCTTGAACTCTCCTCCATACTGCTGTCACAACAGTATGTATAATTACAAGTGAGTACAGGATTCATGAGAAAATTGCACTAATGACTAAATCACAGTTATATTCAATTGCAGTAAATTCTAGATCAATTTGCACTGGGCACTTAAAGTAGTGTATTTTCCTTTAATTTGATCAAAGATAACCTTCTGGGCTGCTATTTATTTGTTCTTAACATTTATTATGGTATTGTATTGCTTAAGAGAGCACGGACACTGTTATAAATGTATTCGAGATCTGCAAAGCTTTGTATTATGAATGTAAACAGAATAGCAACATTTTTAAACAAACCTGCTTAAATATCCTACTCTCAGACTGTACAACTGTTATATACAGTATAGTATATGTACTCAAGTGCAGACCTATAGAGATTTGCTATTATATAGTCATATTTGTGTTGTTCATAAAAAAGGAAGAATAATAAAATGGTGTTTTAAAAATGCTTATGCTTCTCATTTGACACATTTCAGACAACCACTCCCTGCTAATTCTTGTGCATTGTACAGTATGTTTATTTCCATTCAAATATTACTGTGTAATTGCAGCTATAGTGCAGCTCCTGAGTGTGTATATATACTGTATAGTACTATATAATTCTTATGCTTAGAATTTAAGACTACATTTATTTTAAATAAATAACTATAATATATTTTAAATGCCACACAAATTGCTTGGGATTTCTGAAGATTCAGATACCTGCAGGGCTTTCTCTGTTCCACTTAAAATGTTAGAGAATCACATTTAGGCCTATCCAGCTTCACAAAGGGATTAAGAACAGTTCCTCAACATTCCTGGCCCTGTGATACTGTAAATGGCGTGGATAGAAAATCAGGTGTATTATGCTGAGATTTAAGAAACTAAAAATCAGTGGCAAATATGTTTCTCCACCTCCACATTTCCAGTAAGATGGAAGTAATCCACAATCTACTGAACAGTGCACTTGGAAAGCAGATGTTCTTGACTGAAGTGTGGGTTATTATTTGTTCAGCCAAGTGGTTCACTGCAACAGCTTGAAAATCTCATTAACCAGTGGTTTCATACTTCAAAAAATATCATAATCATTATACTATACTGTGATCGTATTGAAGAGTTCTCAGCCAGATACTTGTTCTGAGTGTGGAAACTCTGTTTTGTTGTAATTTGACTTATCTTTGATATAAATGTACAGCAGACCTACTTAAAAGAAGAAAACAGATTTTGCAATAGAAAAAGCTCTACTGTCCCTTATTACACAACAATGTCTTGCATGAACAATAATGTTCTTCCAGTGATGTCCCATTTTGTTGAGTTAGAAATGATGTATTCACATGTTTTTCTATTCTTCTATTTAAAACTTAATTTCCCAGCCTGAGTACTTTTATGGGTTAAATATGTGCAACAAAAGAGCAGAACACTAAAATATGTTCTAAAGTTCTTAATCAAAATATTCACTTTAAACAATATGAGTACATCATTTGTAATCCAACAAAAGGGCAGGTATTGTACTGTGCAGACACATTATTTTTGGTTAAAGATTACGCATAATTTTTTAAATAAAGAAATATCAAATTAAGCTTCACATGGTTTGTAATGACCAATGGCAATTGTGTGGTACATTTCTCATCATTATTTTTCTTCTGACTAAAATGCTTGTAATTAACACGCTGAAGCAAAGGTTATATTAATGTAACGTACTGTAAATGCACATTAGTAAATTTATGTAGTCACAAGGCTGCGGAATAGTCTTTTGTCATAAAAATGCCAAAATGGCAGAATAAAAGTTCCTTCTACAGTAACATTGTGATTGGGTGATAGCTAATTAATATTCATACCCATATGTATGCCCTTGACACACACACTAACCTTGACTGGAAGAAAGTTACTTCTAATTTCTAACTAACAGTGGTTACAGAGATATCATTTTTATTCAAATGACCACTTGTTTCAAATAATATTAGTGAATCAACCTTCATTTGATGCTTTGGATGCAGTGATTAAAATATTAATTTTTTTTGCAAGGTTGGTATAACGTTACTGCACTTTAAAAACAAGGCTGACATGGCTCTGATGGTATCTGTGTTTCCTAGGCTGCAGTGTCTTGGCACCAGGAGCAGATCAGTGAGCCCACCACAGGAGGTCAGCCCTCTGTGGCACACTCTGATCAGATATTGCGCCTGAGACGCAGGACCTCAGCTGCTTGAAAGATGCACTGTTGCCTCAAAAGCATCAGCTGCGCTTCTTGAGTCTGTACTGGGGCCTGCGTTTCAGCTGCAGCAAACCGGCATTCTAATCATACAGTATGTGAGGATTAGTATCCTAGAGATTTCTATTTGGAAACGCATTGTCCAGCAATTGAATAAGGATATGAGCAGATTTTTTTAATTGCTGGGGCTGATCATTGGCGTAGCTTGGTTAATATTTCTTTGTTAGCATCTCGCAGCAGCAGCACGACCCTAATAATGGGGGAAGAGATTATATCCTAGGATCCCATTCTCTTTGTCACTTGCAAAATAAAGACCTTTTAAGATTAATTTGGGATTTGTTTTCCTGATTGTTTCGGAAAAATCTGGCATTCCCTAAGGTTTCTGGTTAAGAGGAATAGCAAACGTCCCATCAGCTTTTCTTCTCTTATTATGGAGTTTACAATGAATGCTTGGGAGGGATGATAATGTGCCACAGCTTTCGTAAATCTTAATCATTCCTGGCATTCGTGTGATTTTTCCAAATAAAAAAAACTATAGTGTACATCAGCCTTTTCTCCTTTGCATTTGTCTTTTGTATCTCTCTACTCCATATCCACCAGTGCAGCTACCCCTTGGTTCAGACCTCACTCCACAGGGGGTCCCAGCCTCCTTGTGCTGTGGCCAGTGGCCCTCAGCCAAGTGGGTTAAGCCAAATTTTCCATGACTAAACATTTTTCCGAACATTTCATTCATGGGTGTTGTTATTGCTCATGAAATACTGTTTGGTCGGCAGCTATGAAGTAATTGGAATTGAGGAGGCCTCTTTACAAAGTCTTTCTGGGAGGATACGTTATCCATTTTTACAGGAACATAAAAGGAGAAGAGCACAGCATACAAGTCTGTCTTCAGGGAGAACACCATCATGATAATCCATCTACTGTATTTGTAGGAAGTGCTTCATCCTTAAAGGGGATGCAGTAGGCTGGAATTCAGCCCTAATAATGAAAATAGCAAAAAACAATAACAATGAGGATAGACTGCCTGAATTTGCATCCAACAGAATCCCAAAACTCTGGAACCCATTTCATCCACTTTGGAAGTGCACCATTCCTGAGGGGTGACATCTCAGGTCCCTCTGAATCAGCAGCCAATCACATGGAGAAGCAATACATTTCTTCAGCGGTTGAATTAAGGGGAAACATTAGGTATGCCAGGTTGTGCATGCCCCAGACAGTGGAATCGGCATGGAATGTCCTAAGCCATCTTAAATGACTAATTATTCAGGATCTCTGTTTAAAATCTCATCTGAAGGAGGGCCCCACCCACAGCACAGCGTCCCCTGTCACCATCCCACTACACTGATAAAAAACTCAGTCATGCTGGCTGCAGATAACTATAAATCATTTTTCGGAATCATCACCTCTTTGCTTCTGACTGTTTAGCAGATGGCTTCAGAATTACTGAGACATCTCAGGTTTCTCTTCTCCCACATGTACATTCATGAATATGACAGGAGATACAGCACAATTAATCAAGATAGATTAGTCAAGAGCTCCCAACCGTTTTTTGTATTGTAAAAGAATTACTCAAAATTCATGTGCATCGCCAACTGGATGGTCTGCAGTGAATGTGAATTCCCAGACTGGAGTGTAATCTGAAAAATCAGAAAAGCAAGACCTACTGTAGATCTAAGTCTAAAAATCGAAACCTGGACCCACCCTGTATTTATGAATTCCTAGCTGAATTTTTAATAACAGGCAGAAGCAATGAGTCTGTGTTTAAAAGAAAGCAGCCTTCAGGTGATGGTGTGTATGTTCTGACTAGTGGATGGATCACACTTTTGATACAGGTTGGGTTGTATACTCCTCTGTAGCTCATTGGGAGCAGTTGCCATAAAAGGGGATATTTCACGTTAGCATAAAAAGATGGACCCATTGACAGGACACTGGTCATTAGCAGGGATTATTCCCTTGCAATGCTGGTGTTCATTCAAAGAAATCTCCTAGACACAAAATAAAATCTAGACCTTCTACATTTCCAGAGGCTTTGATTTGAGGAAACCAACCGTAATAGAAATTAATTAAAATGTATTGTTTTGTCTCCATAGAATGATAATTTGTTTGGTTGGCCATTACTATCCTAAAGGTTTCGTGGGATCCAAGTCTGTGGATAAAGGTGGTATAAAGATATAGAACTGCTTCACCTCAAGATAGAAGCATTTAGACTCACATGGGATTTCAAATATCAGCTGCACTACTTTGGTAATTAGATTCAACACAAAGCGATTTTCAACTGGATCAAGTCTTTAGGTAAGGAAGTATATAAAGTTTAATTATCATATAATTAAGAAGTAAAATTAGTCTCTGAGTAACAATGAATTTGTCTACTTTATTTTGCTCATTTGGTTGTTTAGTGCTATTTTTATCTAATCTTTTCATCTTAATGAGATGGAGAGGGCTGGAAAAGCTCAAGAATACTGATGAGCACCATATTGGAGATGCCTTCAAGAATCACTTGAGGAATTCTGGGTACAGAGTAAATGTCTTTTTTAACGTGACTCACTATTAAGTAAAATGGTTGCATTTTGAAGTTAAATAAACCATTAAACTGTTCCTCCTAAATGTTTTTTTTTAATATTTTTAAGTGTATAAGAGTGACACAACAGGATTAAAAATCACCTGGCTTACATTTTTACAGGCCTGTACATTGTTCCCATCATCTAAAAAAAAAATATTATTTTCAAATCATGAACAGCATAATAGACTTTACTTTTCAATGTCAAAATGTTAAATATCTATATGTTATTATGATGGCATTCAAGTAAGGCACATACTGTACTATAAACATTAAAACAAAAACTGATCTGGAACTTATTCTTGTATAATAATGATCCTGTCAGGATTGGAATCCCTCCTCCTTAAGGGCGCTCCGCCTCTTTCACATTTTAGTTGATTTTGTGCACCTGCTCCCTGTTCCAGCCTCCCTACATAAGCCAGACGCTCACTCTGGTCCGGGCTCTGCACTGGAACACGGATGCCCAGAGGCCCACCTACCACCGAGTCACCCCACGTCCGTGGCTCGGAGGGCATCCGCCTCCTATCGGCGTTCCAAACCAGCTGAGTCCGGAACTTGGAGCGCCTGGTCCCGTTCCCCCTTTTTCTCCCCGACCCTTCACCGGATCACCATGCTCTGGACTTTGGCCTGCACTGGATTTCCCTTTGGACTCCCTTTTGGACTGTTTGCCTGGATCACTCCCCCACCGAGCACCTTCATCACGCCCCTCGTCTCCTCCCCGTGTCTGTTCACTTCCTTCCGGTTTGTGCTGTCTGCATAGGGTCCTGAAAGGTGTATCGTAACAGATCCATTCTTCAGGGCAACATTAGGTACATTTTGATTTGATTACTGTTATTGCATTTCCTTATTACTTTAATTTTAAATAATACATAGAAAACATAAATAGGATTGGTCTCCTTCGGTATCTCGGGTTTTAAGAAAGCTTGTGTGAATGTACAGTATATTTTTTGGACAAAATATGTAAAGTTCCCTTTACTCTAACTGAGGGAATGGCAGCCTATCCACGAGGATGAGACTGCCCAAACCACAACTCACTATTGCGAGGAATGAGCTAGGGAGCTGCTTCAAGGATGTAGATGGGGTGGAGGGACGATGTGATAGAAGTGAGCAAAGGGAAGTATAGAGGGTGAAATATGTACAGTATATGTACAGTAGGAGAGAGGAAGTGGGGAAGCTTAGGATCTAATCTTTCTCCCACATCTCATATACAGTAAACCCCATTGAGTAAATGACACAGTAGAAATTATTCATCACAAACACTGAAGATTACAGAACACATCGCTGTCTTTATTATAGCCTTAAATGGCAATAATACTGAAAAAAGTGAACTCAAAAACAGATGGTGGAAACCCACGTCTTAGTTTTTTTGTGTGTTTTTTAAGAGTACATCAACTCCTGCTTTTATTGTGGCATGAATAACATCAACAAAAGAAAAAAAAGAAATATACAACTTATATTACACTATGTGTTATGAACAAAATATAAATCTATAACTCTATGTTATATTTACATAATTTATTTTTAATTTCAAGTTGAGATGGTAAGATACGTTTTTTTTCTTTTACTTTGTTTTAAGCTCCATTTATAATTTCATGATTGTCTCATTTTTTATTTGTTTCTATTGTTCGTGTTATTTTTCGGCAGAAAATAGCAGAGGCCAGTGACATTATGAATTGGGAACTGAGTTGTGTTTTTTTTTAACAAGTGCAGACTAATACTTATGGGTCCAGGAAACTGATAGATCATTCTTATATAAATACCGATCCATACCATTCAAAAGGTAAAGGAACTTCTCCATCCAACCTGCTCTATAGTGGAGCTGCTGGTGCAGAATGATTGCATTGTGTCACCCAGGTGGGTGCTACCCTTCAGTGGCACATTAATTGAGTCTCCTCCTACGTGTCAAGCACTTTCAGATCCTTTGGGTTGAAAAGCATTACATAAATGAAATTAATTATTCGTATTATTTTAAGATCTGCACATCACCAAGTGTCTAGTGCAGTTATCAACTGGGCCCTTTAAATAGGAAGCTTTGTCAGTTAGATTCAACATCTCTACTAGCAGTATGCTTTCAGTTAAGTAAGCATGGCATGTAGAAGAATGCATATAGTATTTTGCTGTGCCTTTACTAAACTACAATATGAATTAATTTTACATTGCAGCTGATTGTTTTAATGCCCAGCCTTACACCTTTCACAAGCGGTCTGCTTTATATTCCTAGACGTCCTGTGTCTCCAGCAGTTGCCAGTCTATTAATTTAACTCTGCGTCATACAGAAGAAACTGAGAAGTGCGACCTGATGGAAGTCAGGAGCTGGTTCTGTGGTGGCCCCAGAATGTTGTTACTGCTGGCTGCGCCAGAGGAAAACCTTCCAGCACTACATCCTGTGTCCATGTGGTGACCTGAAAGTCACTGACTAAAAAACGGTCATGGTTACACCATGTTTTGGAGCTAAAACAAAGTAGTCTTCCTAGGTTTTCAGTTACATAAATAAAACATATCGCCTTCCATAGCAGGGTAAACACAATGGAACATCATTAGCATCAAATCATGATGTAAGAAGGTTTTGTGACTTTCAAAGGAAGGTGTATCCCCTTAGATGCAGTTTAATTTACCTGCATATCCTAAGCTAAAGAAACACTGTATTTAACATAAGAGATGTTTAATCTTCTAGCCCCTTAAGTATAGATTATGGGACTTTGCACCCACTGTACAGTTCAGAGGTACCTGTATAAAAGGACTTTGCAACAATCATACATTTTATCCTAATGATGTTCCATTATGTTTCAAATTAACATCCCAGCAAAAGAGAGCAGGGTGCATTTGTTCACAAAAATGGGGAACAATCTGGTTGTTGTTGTTTCTTTCCTTAAAAAAGAAAAAAAGGAAAATTTCACATTATACATTAATTAATACAAAAACACTTTCTTCTTTCCCCGTCCGTACAGAGTGCTTTAAGAAATGCGTCTGACATGAGAGTTAAGTTAATGAAAATGCATGGTGTAAGAAAGAAGTTTTGTCTCCACCACTTGCAACACCAGTCCATCTTTTTAACTCCTTCTGAGCAAAAAAAAAAGGATTTAAAATCAGACAAAACAAAAAAAGCAAACCAAAAATAAAAAGACATTTTAGATCTAAATATCCGGTTTAAATACCTACTGTATAGCTAAAAGGTAATCCTGCATTGCTGAGCAGTTTCATAAGATAAAAAAAAACATAAAGGAGAAATAAATTATACATAACTTACTAACTTAGGAACAGCTGACCATAATTATAATTATTAATAATATTATTACACTAGAGGCAGTTTGATTGAAAAAATACAGTCTTCAAATACAAACAAAACACTGACATGCAGAATATGGTCAGCTACTCCAAACACCCACAGCAGAGTTGACTTCACAAAAATAAGAACTTTTTTAAAAATGAAGGGGATGAAAGTTCTACTGTTTCCAAAAGTGAAATTCCTTGGGTTCAGTCATAGTTCTGAAATGCAGGAGGTTTCATACAGATTTCAAACACAGTGTATCACTCTTGTTAAAGAAAACTGTGTGAAAGTGTGGACCAAAATGCTTTCCAGCAGAAATATAGGAGCATTATAATTGGAATTCTGACTTTTGTTGCCATTAGTCCATATTTGTTAAAAAGCAAGCAAGACATCTTATTTCCTGAGCCATTTTTAAATTTCCAAGGTAAGTGCCAATAGGTCTATTTTTGTTCTTCTCCAAACATTTTGCCCTTAATACCCTTTGGCTAACGAAATTTAACAGGCAACATTAAACTGAGAAATTCCTGATTCACGTCACATAAACATCTGCAAGTAGGGACTTATTCGCGGTGGCACATCATAAATGCATCGTCCAGCCAGAATAAACTTTCTGCAAATGATAAAATAACACCACTGAGTGAAATGCACAGAGAAATAATATGACACCTCTCTCTCAAAAGAAAGAAAACAAACCCTTTCCTTCAAATTTTAAATTAAAAATGCTCAACAACGCTAAAGAGTCTGAGCTACGAAGTATAGAGCAGAGGAAATGGTGAACTTCTACTAAAGCCAGGAGAAGGATCCAATTCCCAACCTTTGGGATGTACAGAACACTCTGCACTACAGGATGGGTACTCTGAGGTGAAGCACAAGGCCGGTATTCACCATGTCATGGAGAATCCGTTGAGATTGTCTTCAGATGTCCATTCAGGGTAGGAAGCAGCTGCCAAATGGTTTCATGAGGGCGGTTTAGCAAAAGGGGCATGAAATCATGGGGACACAGCAAGCCAGTCTGCCGAATTCTTTTTCTTCAAGGAGTCACTGACCAGCACGAGTACGCTAAATTGAGAGGGAACAAGCAGCACAGCGACATTGGCTGCATGCTGGCCAAGTCATGCTACCTCTGCCCGAGGAACGGTGATCAGCTGTGCAGCAACCCACAGTGATCCCTTCCCATACCGTTACACTGCCACACCACTGTAAGCGCAATCTTCAAAACAGCAACGACAGAAGGGGCTCTGTACACGCGAAAGAATGACAAACTCTTACACAGACCGTACCGCGACACAGCAGTGAGCACCCATTTGTAGTGAGCTAATGCATTTTGGATTCAATGCATTTATTTGCGATTTTTACATGTTAAGGGCTCATGCTCTTGTTATTTGGAATATCCAGCTCCTCTGCCATATGGCCTACCGAAGAGGCCAGCAGGGAGTCAAAAGCCTCTCCCCAGAGAAACACCAGCTGTGACATGGCAACAGGGGAGTAGGAGGGCAAGGCAAATTGAGACGATAACCAATGTGGGTCAGAGGAACAGAAATGATTAACATTATCACTAATTTTCTTCCCCATGCACTGAGCATAAAGCGATGCAAACAGCCAGCCACTACATGTACCGCCCAAATCCCACAAATATCTCATCATTTGTGATAAAATACAAAAGTCCAGTGGCTGGTATAAGTTCAAAAGTAACCACACAAGCTTTGCATCACTGACCAACCACCTCATTCACCTTAAACTGTAGTAGTTGACCAAAGATAATCTTCCCCTGGACATGTCCAGTACAGTATCTCGGAAATGTCCTAGATTCTGCGTCTAACGTTTTGGCTGATGCAATGTTCGTAATCCACAGATCTTTGAGGATGGCCTGCATCCGTCATTCTGATTTTTTTGATCAATACAAAAGGGGACAGGGATTTCTCACTTGCAGAATGCAGGAATGTTGTCTTCTCATGAGTCTTGTCATAATAAGCGTGCTGTTTTATGAAAAGTATTTAAGGACATGAGACACAGGTGAAAACCTTGAATTTGGTAAGGGGTCTACCAGATATGTATGACTTTTTGTTTTGTTACTGAGCTCAGAAGAATTTCTATATGCTAATGATCCTTTTTTTATTTGCGCCGGTTTTTGACTGAATCATGAAAATACCTAATTCATTTTTAAGTACTGAATAAACTTCTTAAATCATAAAACTGCAGCAACAGGCTACCGAAAACTGATATTCAGTGGTTTATAGGCTGACCACAGAGCACTTGATGTGGACTCTAAATACCTGTAGCATGTGCTTTTGGGTTTTCTGGGTATTTTTTAAAAAACTCTTTAGATGTGGACTTAAGTAAATTACAAAAGCAGGGTCTTTCTGACATGTGAAATGTTTTGGGCACTAAAGTAATAACATTTATTTTCTGGGAAAGTTGTCGTCTGTTTCTTTTGGAATCTGCATGGACATTTGAGCGTTTGAGCCAAAAAATGATTAAAAAAGAAGAAAACCCTTTTAAGAAGCTTTTTAACCCCTCATTAGACTGCCCCTGAAATATTCTACTTTGAGAGAAACACTCCAAAAACCTATTATGCAACATTACCTGACCTAAATCATTCTAATTACTTTTTATTTGAAGGCTTTCAGCATTATAAACATCTGTATTATCATATTATTAATTCCATCTTGCTGTGAAGAGCTCAGAGATTTCTGCAGTTTGTGCACTGCTTGGTCAAATAGTGAGTACTGTACCATGTCCTTCCATGGGAAGTGCAACTGTTATATAATTAAACATCTGTGGAAATATAAATGAAAAAAAGCACAAACATAGCCAATGTGCAAGCACGACGATGGAAAAGGTGAAGTTTCATCCCCAGAGCTGACTTGCTAATAATGGTCCAACACATTATTAGTACCATAACACACAAAAATTTTACACATAAAGTTTTAAAAAAGAAAACATATTTCTCTTGTTTCAGAAGTCTCTCTTCACCTGAGAACTGCACCTACAGTTTTCTTAAGGAAAATGAAACAAACACATGAAGCCCAAACAGAATAAAAACAACAAGTTGCTGGTACTCCAGGACCGTATGGGGGATTGTCTAAGACACAACACTTTCCTAACTTAAGACGTTAAGGATTAAAAAAGGTCACCTATTTTCAACACCTAGTACAAATTTGGCACTTCCTATAAGATGCGATGTTGGTGTGCGATGAAAGGTGGAAAGTCCTCAGAAAAAAAGGATGCGACGACAGTTCGTTGAAATTCAATAAAATAAGTCCCTCGAAAAACTTGAGAGAAGCCTTAAAATGTTCCTGTCAGGTGCATTTTTACTAAAGGAAAAAAAATAAAAAGATTTTTTTTTCTTAAAACTGTAGCACAAAAACAACAAAACACATTCACAAGCCACTTGTTGGCACTGTGTACCTGAGTGAGAATATTCTAGAACGTCGAAGAACAAACAGCCGTTTAAAGTTTATTTTTCAACAAATAGGTCAGAAGGGTAAGACTTCAGTGCTTGGGTATAGCAGCTGAATTACTAGCATCTCTTTTCTCTTTGTGTTTTCTGTGTAGCTTATTCGGTTTTCTTCTTATTTTCTCTGATTCTGCTTCGCAGACTCAGGTCTAGAATTCAGCAGAAGTGAAGTCCTGACAAGTTTTTAAGACTTTCGTTTTTTTTTTTTCTTCTTCTGTGTAACAGTCAGTGTATGACAAAAAGTTAATGTGCTTGGCTGCTGGTATTCGGACACCGGAGAGGTGTGGGTCAGGGAGGCGGGCTAGCTCCTGTCTGAAAGAGTCTGGAGGGGCTTGGAGGGGGTGGGGGCTGGTCAGGAGAGGGCGCGCGAGTAACGGGAGGGAGGAGAGGTTGTGTTGGTGAAGAAGCGGCTGTGGCCGTGAAGCGGGTCAACACCTCGGCTCCCCCACCATTATCAGTCAGCCTGCGCGGCAATGTGGTTTTCACTGTCACTGCCGTAGTCCGCGTCGTCATCCTCGTAATCAAAGTCCTCGTACACGTCCCCATTGCTGTCGTCCACCTGCATCTCCTCCTTGACGCGGGGCTCCTCTGTCTTCATGCTGTGCAAGTAAGTGCTCTGAATGACGGGGATGCTGGGCTCCGGGCTGCTGGACATGCTAGAGTGCTCTGAGGGGATCTGCGGGGAGGGCATGCCAGCCATGGCGATGGCCCCCGGGTACACCACTCCTGCCGACGTCAGAGGAATCTGACCCTGCTGCCTGTGGACAGAAAACAGAAGGCACACATATGAGGACTCACGATACCAAAGTCCAGCTTTTACCTGGGACACAAGGGGTTCTTTCTTCCAGCTTTCGTTTCAGATCCGAGCTCACGGATATCCAGGAGGCTCTGTTTATTATTTGGATATCTGGGCGAACAGGATTTGACGATCTAAACCCTGCCGATGCGTTGGGGGCTTGGCTCGAGTGCAAAGTTTTAAAATAGGAGCTGTAAAGAAGTTTACAATTTTGAGTGAAAAAGTATGTTTGAGAACTTATTGTGGTGAATCAAGTTTTTGCATAATCAGATTGGAGCACTGGAGTTCTGGGGCTTTTGCCCCCCAGACTGTAGTACTAACAGCTGTGTGATTTATCTTCTATATATAATTATAAGAGATGCAGGCAATTTAAATACAAAGCCTTTTCACATGCATTTCACATTGGTTTATTTACTGTGTCCATCAGAGCAGTACTACAAACATTAATTACCTTTCATTTTCAAATACTGCAGCAGAATTAAAAATAAAAATAGGCGTACCAAATTAACTTGGGTAGAGTAGCACTTTTTATAAATCTCACTATTTTTCACATAGGGTTCTGATCATTTTTGAGATAAGATTATTTAAATCATCAGGACAACCCAGAAGGTAAGCCAAATGATACAAAACAATTCCTTCAGAACAATTCCTTTGCATCTGAATATACAGTAGCATCCTTGGGATTGAAATAAAAACAATTCCTGAACATGAAACATATTTTTCCTATCACTGAGTACTTGTCTAATGATATTTTAAATGTCAGCTTTATTCAGCTAATTCTGTTATGTCTAAAAGAGTTATGCATTTGCCATAAAGAAATTTGTGATTAAAGTATTTACACAAATGTTATGCATCTAATCCTAAATTACCCAAGACATTCTAGAAAACCAATGGACCAAAATAAGTATCTCTGGGGAAAAAAGGGTTAATATGCACCTGAAAAGAAATGTATCTACCCTGCATGATTTCCTAAGCTAATTCAAATTAGTTATTTTTTCAAAGTTGCTCTGAAATAAAAGTATCGCATATCACGAGTTCATACCCGACAGTGAAGTACTGTCTCATCTCCTGTCGTCGGTTGCGCATGATGGCTTTGTATTCCCCGATCCGAAGTTTTTTTCCATCCACCAGGCACGTGCGCTTGGGTCTTGGCTTGTACTTGTAGTCGGGATACTTCTCCAGGTGCTGCTTACTAAGCCTGGCCTGCTCCTCATAGTAAGGCTGCTTTTCCAAATTCGTCATGGCTTTCCAGCGAGACCCTGTATGTAATGGAAACAAGGATTTGTGTGATTGTGAGTGAAGTGGGGGGGGATGGGTCCGTCCAGAATTAACTACTATCACATATCCTATCACATACCTTTGCATATGTTTATCTTTTCTCTGCATTTTCCAGTCTTGGATTATTATACTAAATAAAGCCCTGCTGGTGAGCTCTTTAAGATAAGACTTTACCTGTGTCATGATAATTTTAAGAAAATAATTACTGTATATGCCGTGACTTTCTCATTGGAATAATACGCACTTAAGCCATCTTACATCCTTAGTGGAAATTCAGTTGTCATACTGTAGAACATGTGATCTTTCAAATCGTTTTATGAATACAGTCACTACTGCATTATCTATGTGAAGGTCTATCCACATTGCATCAGAGAGTCAATGTCCTCAGAAGACCTTACATGCGATGTGCTATTATTATTTCTAGGTTCAGCACATTGTGTTTAAAATAATGGAACTCAATTTAACTGCCTCTCACTGTTTATTATGGCATAAGTTGAAGTCTAGACTTCAAACAATGTAATAGAATGTAACAGACGTGCAGTAGAGATCAGAGACTCTGGCCTTAGAATCGGAAGGTTGTGGGTCCCAATCTCAGGTGGGACAGCACTGTTGTACTAGGTACTTGTGCTAGGTACTTCACTCACATTGCTTCATTAAAGGCCCAGTGTAAATCAGTTTTGATGGAAGTATCAGACAAATAATTATAATCAAGTCAATCTAAATCTCAATATTGGAAGCAGCTCTATGCTTCTATGCGTAACAGTTCTGCGGGTGGCCTTTTGATCTTTTGTATGGCTATTTCACTCTTGTTATTGATTTTATTCAATGGAAATACTTAAAAGGGTTCTATCGCTTCGGTAACTGGGGAATTGGACAAGTTTTTCAAATATACATATTTTTAATTAACTGCATCTACTAGTATTGTTTCAGTGCAGAGAGAAATTGCCCTTGGGTAGCAGTTGACCCTCTGCATTTCTGTCTGTTCTCCCTTCATTACACAGAATGTTTTTTTTTTCAACTGGGCAAACTGGGCAACATGTGCAGAGCACTCCACTGTGCTATTTGTGCTACAGTATGTGCAATGAATTTACACTCTCCTTCCAACTACTGTATATTTAATCAGAAAAAGCTGTCACCACTGCCCCCCAACACATGCAGCCAAAACTGTAATAGGAAATTCCTTATGTTAACAATTCAGTGTAGTGGCTTATTAAAACCAGATTTCAGTGCATTATAAAATGCTTAGAAGCTCTTTAAAATGTCAAAAGAAATCCCAGGGGTCTGCATAAAATGTCAGACTAACTCAAGTGCTTGTTTAATGCATAATGAATTAGTATCATATTGTTGGAGTCTGTTCTCCATAACAATTCATTAACTGTTAGTTATACAATGAAATGTTGCTTACAAGGAGTGTAGTAATCTAAGCTTTTTCTTTCTGATATCTCCCTCCAAGGAATACCAGGTGCACACGCCTGCTATTTCTGACACAAGCTCGGCAAATAGAGATAAGAACTGGACAATAGATTATGTCATTGAGAATCACCTCACAAGCAAGGAGAAGAAACTGCTCTGGGCCACTGAGGTAACTAAACAAACTGTCCAATTTCTATACTGGGATAAAAAGGAAGAGGAAATTATTCCACAGACTGTGTTGATGTATACATGTATGGTATGCATAGTGGATTTGATTTCCATGGTCTCGAGCTGAAGTAAATAAAATGTGTTCTTCTGTGTTGGATATTTAAAGCTCCTTCAAGTGGAAAAAAAGCAGATCAGCTACATAAGGGATAAACAAAATCTGGTTAAGAAGAATTTCTTTAAGTTATCTTACCAAGGATTTTGCTGATGTTAGAGTTATGCATGTCAGGGAAGGCCTGGAGAATTTTTCTCCTCTCATCTTTTGCCCAGACCATGAAGGCATTCATGGGACGTTTTATATGAGGTTCAGTGTTACCCCTGCCTCGGGCTTCCCGAAACATCCTGGAGTCGGAAACACTAGGGCTTCCTAGGGCAGAACAAGAACAAAACAATTAGCGCTTGCGATTTAAAACCTGTCGCCATGTGCTATTCTATTTTAGGGATTACATGTTTTATTAAATACGAAATATTTATTCCCAAAAATTAAAAAAAGAGTGTTTTATTTGCACTTGCCAGATGAATGTATCTGTAAAGGTGTATTTTATACAGAGAGGTGCATTAAGACATGAATATTAGGACACACACTTAATATATTCATTCTTAGGAAACCGAAGCAGTCAGGCTTTTTACATTAATTGTCCTTCTATCTATTTACGGGAAAGCTGTTTATTTCTGGCAAGGGCCATGGTGACCAAGAGACTTTTTGGACAGCAGGGGGCACAAGGTGGCAGTACACTGGGCAGGACACCGGTTCTTAGTGGGACCACACCGGACCTATTCAGGGTCACCAATTAACCTAGCCAGCACATCTCTGGAAGCAGGGAGGAAATTAGGCCTGCACCCCCTTGGATGCATTCAAACATTCAAAGTCCACACTGTGGGCACCCCAGGCTGTAAACAAAGTCAGGACACCCAGAACTGTGAGGTAGCAGTTAAAGCAATGAGAAAGCTAATTCTGAAAATAATTTACAGTTTAAAGCAAATTATAAAATGAAAATTGTCCTTTCACAATTTTACTCCAGAAGACATTAATTAATTGATGGGAGAGGAGACCATGATGTAAAGTTCTATTCGATTAGTTTAGTCAGCTTTTACAAACCAGCTGTCTTTAGTCCCTGTTGTGCCAAGACAAAATTAAGTCTTACTCTCTTACTGGAGTTCATCTGTCCTGTAATTGTTCAACTTCATCCAAAGTCTCTATGGATGACCTTTTATGGACATGCCTCAGTGAACATATCTTTTCGATTTTTTGTAACACCTGTGTTACTGTACTGAAAACTGCATCATAAAATATTTATCATGAATATGGTAGATCCACAATAAAAAAACAACAAAAGAATAGTCTACATAAGAATGATAAATAATGATATGCACTTAAAAGAGTTAGACAAATTCAAGTAGAAAAGTATATAATTTTGCAAATTAGGTATTTTAATCATAATGTTTCAAAGATAACAAGGGAAGTGCCATTTTATTAGCACTTTTCATCTAAAAATGTTGTTAGTCCTTTGGACTGCTAATCAAATAATGAATGTATTTCTTTTCTTGAACTACATGTGAGAAGTGTATAGAACAAAAAACATGTTCAGATGACTAAAGCACCAAGCTAAAACGCATAAATTCAATACATTTCCCTGTCTATTCTCTTAATACGCCGCAGTGTAAGTTAAACTTTAAAAGTAATTAGAAAAAAAATCAGAAATATTTTAAAAGAAATTAGCCCTTTCAAACACATATAGGCTTTAAACATTCTTAGATTTGTTTATAAAATTCTTTGTCACTTTATCTTTTTACATATAGATCCATTTCTTCCATTTCTACATTATAAACCTCCACTCTCTGCTTTCAGAATGCGCTCACAGAAGGGAAAATCTAAAAATATGAATAGCGACAGCTTAATGAAGGCACCTGGGTAGGGGAACCATGGGAATGATCCCAAGATACCCCAACACAGGAGGACATATGTCGAAATGAGAGCCCTCTGCTCAGATCAGCTTCTAGTGCTTAGTGTGGTTTCTCTACACAAATCCTGCTTGGTTAGAAAACAATGCTGGCGAAAGGAGACCAGGGTTCCCGCTTGATCCCCCTGCTCCTGCAGGAGAGAAAATGGCCGACCTGCGCCAGCTCAAGCTCTTTGAAATTTACTTCACCCAGAGCCGCGGACAGCTGAGCCACAATGCCTCAGAGTGTCTTGGGATATCGAATGCTGGACCATGCAATCATCTGAAGCCCATTTTATGGCCATTGTTTTTTTTTTAATTATTTCATTTAAATGAAAATACTACATATGAGTTGGAACAGCTGCTCCTCTCCTTTATCTCCGAGCGGGATAAAAATAACCAACAAGCTGACATGATCTGAAGGGTCCAGTTAAACCTAATTTGAGCAAACAGCACCTGATACTAACCATCTGAGTCTCCGCTCATGTTGAACTCCATCATGGCGTGGTTAAATTTGCCGTCCTCACTTTGCTTTGCAGCAAGCTGCTGTGTCAGGCTTTCCAGTGCCGCCTTCTCCTGTAATGAAATACACAGCATTACTAGGGCTCGTTCGATAACTCTAGCATGGGACTGAAGACAGTGCTGAGGACATCCCATTAATCACGCTCTGATTAATAATTTGAAGGGAAAACACAGGAGGTGTTGCATGTTTAGCCTTCAAAGAGTGCACAGCCTGAAAACAAATCTGTTGAAAATGTAAAGAGTTTTAAGTGAAATAAACTTTTGCATTGTATCAAACCATAAACAAACCAGATAGTAATTGCTTATTGCATTTAGAACATTTTCCTCCACAGTTAAAAGTGTCAAATTTGGGAGAGCTTTTATCCCATGCATTTCTGCTGAAAGACCACCAGGGTGCAGCCCTGACACTTCAACAAGAGCGCGTTCTGTCTTGGGAAAGCCTGATACAGAGTCTGCGGACTCCACTGGCATGGTGCTGTTATGGTCAGATAAGATTTGCTGTTAGTACTTACAAGGTGTTTCTGACTTCCTGGGCTGTTCGCTAAAATATCAAGTGTGACAACTTCCAGTAACAGGATACAGTTTTAAAAAACCTTTTGTTAAAAAGTGACTTGGGTGGGATTTTTTTCCCCCACAATTTTATTCCCACTAGCAAATCATGAACATACCGTACACAATAAAGTAGTAAGGCAAAGAGAGAGAGCAGACGTCCAAAACCTATATTATCTACTGGTACTGCTTTTAATGAGTTAATTACGGTTAATTACTTAACTGTAATCAAAACTATGCACACATATGACTAAAGCATATGAGATGCTTTAATTCACCCGATTGAAAGAAATTCAAGTTTTTTTAGCTCCAGTTTTACTACCAGTTTGCACAGCACTTTTTGTTTAATTCTTAGCTTGCCTAGTGTCTGCTGCAGCACTGACCCATATCTCTCTTCCCATACAAGACAGAAAGGGTAATGAAATAATTCGATTATAACAATAAAGCTGGAATTGTGTAAACTCTCAGAGGATAACTCTATTCTGGGAATGTCAAAACAGTCAGCTGTGCTTTTGTTGTGTATCACTATGCAGTGACTCAAATTAACCTTCAATCACAGAGGGGGATGTATCTGACTATAATTATACTGAGTGGAGAAAAGCAGAGGTTAACTGGCATGGGGGAGGGAGTAAAGATTACAGTAAGGGGGTCATAACTGCTGATACAGAATTAACAAATGTGTATTGCTGTGGATGAACAATTACCAAGAAGCTCACAATTACATGATACACTAATCATGTGCACATACAGTATAGTACAAGAGCTTGTTTTTACTTCTCTTTCATGAGAAGGAATTTCCGTTTTGTTTGTGAGATAAATCAGACTTTGTATTTTCAGAAATGCCCAATAAACCAATAAACATATTACCATTCCCATCAAAAATAAACTTATTATAATATAGGATACACTGTTTGGAGGGTAGTTACATTACTAACATCACCGTTGTTAAACATTGTATGTTATTATCATTAATCACAATTTTATTTGAAGCTTTTTATAGTATAGTACGTCTAATTTACCACAGATAGTCAGAATATTACATAATATTTCCTAATTATTTTCCCAAGGCTCTGTTTTGTAGCAGTTTGATGCAAATTCAGTGAACTTCAAATTCACAAGTCAGATGAATGATCACTTGCCTAGTTGAAGATTAAAAATGTGCACTTTTTGTGATAGATGTTTGTGAGTCATAGGGGGTCTGACGTAAAAAGATGGGACTAACCAGACTGTCTTCGGTCAGGGAAATGGTTAATTCTGCTAGCTTCATCCATCAGGCAAGGCAGCAAGGCATCAATATGAATGATGGATGTGAAATTATTATGTGGCTGCCACCAAAAGCACTCTCTGCCATTTGTAACTAACACTGGAACTGACACACTTTTTTATTAAACATCCACATTAAGCCAACATCGGTCACTGTCATCCCCAGTTCAGTGCTCTGTTAAGAGGCAGACAGGAGAGTTACTGTAGTAACATGGAGGTTGCGCTTCGCAGTACTGGAATGACAAAGCGGAAGAGCAATACTGGAATAAATAATGTTACAAATAGCTCTTTAGTCAAACCATGAAATGCTGTAAGGCCCTGCAGCTGACAGAAAGGAGAAGTGTTTTGTGAACTACGCAGAGACTGAATGTAAGAATCTGATTTTCACAGAAAATCAGGACAGTCAGAAACATTTCTTCAAACCATGAAATAATGATGACAGTCGTGTAAGATATATCGAACAGCTCAAACTGGGTTTCAATTATACGTATCACACTGTAGCCAGAGCCCTGGTTTAAAAGCATTAGAAGCATCACTCCTTCTGAAGTAACTGATAAAACTGTGACTCAACCGAGGCAAGTTTCCCTTGTTCTTAGCAAAGAAAGAGGCAGATCTAGAACCCAATCACCTCCCTCCTCCTACAAGCATACACAATCTCTTCCAATCTGCAAGCTGGTCTTTGAGCAGGGAAAACACTGGACCGGAACAACACCCAAAAATCAGCACAGCGCTGTTCAGTTAAGACTGCTCTCCATCTGCATGTTTACAAAACCAGAGGTGTAATTTCTAAAATTCACAACTGTATTTTTTTTAAATGCAAGAGTGAAGCTATTTACTTTGAGGGGTGTGACCCAGGAGTGAGCAATGCAGACTCAAAGGAGGCGCATTCCTTTCTAAATAATAGAACCTGTTCAAAATCAGTGGGTATTGTTTACCGAGGCTCATTCAGTACATACCCAATGTGGCCACTAGCTCTGCTGTAAGCATTAAAATGCTCTGATTTGTCATCGTTTTCAAAGGACAAGAGCTCACCTCGTCACTGAAGAGAGTGACCCATCTGTCTAGCGTTTTGGAGACACAGCGGCACTCAGCTTTGCTGAGGTGATTTCAGATCTCGACACAGGCAGCTGTGTTGCCATGCAAATTTGTGAACTCTAGAGGCCGGAGATCAACACATTAGTGTGCGAGTGCGCAGAGCTCACTATGCCTGCTCGTTTCAAAACCATTTTGACATTAATTTGAAACTCGGAGCGAGAGAGGGCGCGTTCAAAGTAAGATTTACAGACCTAGTTTATATTTATTGCACTCAATCAAAGGCAGATTTACGGCACATTTACATGGCAAATGCAGACATCTTGCTAATTTTCATCTCAGTACCCCTATCTTTTTTTAATATATATTCAGCTTTCCAGCCCTGGAGTTGCATTTACAACTTAATTATACAATTAGAATACATCACAAAATTATAGCATCTTTAAAAATACACTTAAAACTGTCCCCTCCATTAGAATGTGACCCATGTAAATTGTGAATCTGTAATGAAATGCATTATTTTATTCTCTGTGATGGAATTAAATTGTTCCTCTGAGTTAATTCTCAGAATTTAAATGAATGTGCTAAACAAACACAATTTAAACAGGAAGAAAAGAATCAGTGAAATACATTCATCTTTAATTATTAGTGGTAGCAGTGTTAATAGTGGAAGGAGCACTAATAAGCTGGAACAGTAGAAGCAGTAGTAATGCTAGTATATATTGTGTCCGACAGTTCATGCATGGAGGGGACTCCATATTGTTGTTCAGAAGTCAATTGGCCCAAATCAATATAAGCTACAGATAGAACAAAGCTGCAAATATCATCATAATATCTTTCTTTCGTGTGTAGTATGAAAAATGTTCCAATGTAAAACAGTGTCAAATTCTCAGAAGCAAAGAAATGTTAAATACTGAGCATGACATACAGTATTTGTTTGTAATTGAAAAAATTCAAAATTCTGGATTTAGTAGAAGGCACCTACATGCAAGTCTCTCAAAACTGCAGACTAAGAAGATGCTCCAAAGTAAGAAATTATCTGCACAATTGTGCCTGAAGCATTGTTTAATGAGCAGTTATTCAGCTACCTTTTTGATCACACTTTTTATGTTTGTCCAATAGATTGGACAATGATATAACATTTAATTTGGCAAGACTCCACAATCAGAATTCCAAATATTCTAGGCTTTGGGAAATGCCATGTCTATGTGGAGCTCTGGTAGTCTACTGATATCAATACACAGCCTGGAAATATCACACAGATACCTGGGAATGTGCCAAGCCCATCTATCTCTGTAGTTGCATGTTTTTGTCTGGACACACCCACTTTGGCCTCTCTGAATTTTTCCCCTAATTTAGTTGATGAAGTGACCCCTCACTTGTCAACCTGATATAATTTGCAGTGGATCTGCTCACTACAGTATGATGGCTGCTGCAAATCACCTAAGTAACTGAGGCTAAGTCATGGAACTTTCTTTTTTTAATGAAAGAAGATTGCATTTTGAGGGCTTGGTTATGGAAGTCCATGTCCTCACTGCACAGTAGTCGGCGTCTGAGGAACTGTGAAAAAGGGTGAGAGTTTTGAGTATGTGTGGGGTTGAAGGAGCTGTACAGGAGTGAGCTATGAGTCAGTAGTTTCTAACAGACGGACGTTCAGAGTTGTGGATGGTTAATCGGGAGCTCTTTGTTCAGAAATGGAGGAGTGTTACATGTAAATGAAAGGGATAGGTGAAGGTTGGTGAAGTGATGCAAGAAATGCCCTAGTTGGTCATTAGACTGTGTATGGCACCGGCGCACTCACCAGTGTTTTGCTCATCTGCCTTGCTAAACACGTTCCTGTTCTAAATATTCACATATTCACACTTTCATTTACGTGACTATACCTTTTATATAAGAAAGCCAAATAAAACACATAAACTTCAGTTAATAGGTAATGTGTTTGAGTTTGTCACATACTTGAGCCTGATAGTTCTGTCCAGATGTTTTAAATCAAAACTGAAAAGTAACCTGGATTCCCTTCGTCTTTTCAGCCTGTCTTGTCACCACTCCCCACAGACGCCATACCTAAATGTCTGAGTATCTCCACTGAAAATGCTGTATCCTCTTTAGTCTGGCACACTTAACAACAACACAGTTCTTCTCCTTCTTCTACGCGCCACCCCATCTTTACTGTTAAATTGTGAAAATATCATTTTAGTGCCAATAAATCTGAAAACCATAAGCCTGAATACTAATTGTTTATACAGACTATTCAGCTTGAATTGCAACCGGAACACAATGGAGTCTTGGGAATCCGAACATTTGAGAGAATTCTCTTGTCAAGAGTTGCCAACAGGTTTGGCAGCCATTTGGAGAGGAAGAAAAAAAAAGTACACTGTTGTGGGTTTCAACCAAACTGCTGCACTAATTGGCTCTGACAATCAATCATCACCATAGAAGGAAGGCCCTTAATTCTGAAAACAGAAGGGAAAGAAAGACAAACACACAATTAAGAGTAAGACTGAATCCCGATGTTGCATACCTTTGGAGAAAAGCTAACTGGCAGTTTTATTAACTCAATGAAACTCTAAGTTAAATAACAGTAAGGTATTCACCCTACTAGTCATGAACCCACATTCTCCAAGTGGCAAGAAGGAGAAGCACTCTTGCACTGTCTGCCTGGTGCAAGACGCCACACTGTTCTGATGTGTAATCTGAGCAAGCCATCTACACAGGAAGCAAGCTTATGCAGACAATAGGAGAGCTTGCTGTAGGATAGTACAGCTTTGTATTTGCAAAATCCTCATAAACAATAAGATTTTTTGGTGAACATGGTAACTTTCTCAAATGTCAGGTAAGAAAAGTGTTATTTCCGCTCTCCGTATGTAACCATGCTAGAGGAATGTGCTAGTCTTACTCGGTTTTATTCAGCTGTCTTTGGACTTTAGCTGGATTACAAAATCAAAATGCACATAGAAAGTTTCCTGACCACTACAACAACTGGCTAAATAATTGGTGATATTAATGACAATAAGAATTTTCAGTTGCCTGTTATTTTGATGTCACCATATCCTAGCAATGTTGTGGGGAAATTCTGAAAAGTGCACAATAAGCAGGACAGCTATTTATCGATTACACTTAAACTAGTGGGAAAATTCATATATAAAAACTGCTGTCCTGAATTTACATCCCTAAAAAACGAAAGCATTGCAGATTAGAAAGAAAAGCTAATTGCTTTGTTGTTAATATCGTGACCAAATTAGAACTGAAATCCTGGGGTATTATTGCGCACTTTAAAAATTCCAGGGAAATGTTCAGGTATTTGTCAGAATTTGCATTTCAAAAACCGAATACATAATCTATGGAAGCAGCAAAAATTAAAAGCATGTTCACAGCAATAATCCTCCAAAAACTTGCATCCTCTTCAAGTTCTACCCTGTGGTGTCTTCCCATTAACATTTCCCTCCCCTCTTTCTCCTTAGTGCATGCAGAAGTATTTTTGTACAAATTCCAGGCTACTGTGATGCCACTTTAGGGCATCACTAAAGGCCTTATTCAACCTTGCTTTGACTGATTAAGGGTCACAGAACTTGAATCTGCTTTGATTCTCCAGCCCTGCGCTTTAACATCTTCAAAGCTTATAAACCAAAAAAAAAGGAAGAAAAAAAAGAGGCAGTGTCTAAAGTCAGCCTAAAGTCATGTGTTAAAAAAACAGCTGATCTGCATTAAAGAAGATTAAGCTGCAGTGCTGGGGCTGAGAGCTTGGATTATTTTAATGTACCTCCATCAGCATACAAGCAGTCAGGACAATTACTGCCATTAGACTTGAATGACTGATTTGTAACCACAGCTAAAGAGAGTGGCGCGGGGCCGGGCCCTTCACGAAAATGAATTTCCATGCCATCAAAGACGTTTTAATGGGCTTCCCGATCAAACCACAAGGCCTGCCTTGCAAGTACAGAAAACTTAGAATGAAGGCTTCCTGTCCAAAAGGATTTGGTCGGTTGTCGCTTGATAATTCCCAGCTCGGCTTCACGGAAGAGGAAACGAAAGAAAAGGAAAAAACACAACAGGCATGTCCCCTGGTTTGAGTTTGGGGGTGTGAATGCCATCAGTATGGATGCTCTCTAAGCTTCTCCAAACTGCCGTATCCAACAGCTGACTTCAGTGTGCTTAACAAATAACTGCAATTTAGCTGAGCTTCCAAGGAACAGTTTGAGTCACTTTGCATTAGTGTCTGGCTGAGTGTTAAAAGTCGGCTCTGCCGAAGAAGCGAGGGAAAGGAATTTCTGCTCGGAGCGTTCCTTGAAGAAAGCTTAAATATTTGAATGGATTTTTTTTTATATACTTTACCTTTTGTTGTTTTAAGTCGCTTATTTTGATCTGCAAAAGACTGCAAACACGCCTCCCTTCCCCCGTTTTCTCATTTTCATTCCTGACTCGTGCGTTCCTACGTGCACTGTACATGCGCGAGCTTTTTAATTGTGTTCCACAAACCTGTAGGAAAGCCCTGCCTAAAAGTTTTTTTTTTCTTTAATGTTTTCAATTATATCATTCTTTTACATACCTCATACATTTTCTGTGAACAGGCGAAATAAATGGAGAATCTCCTACAGTGCGTGAATCTCATAAAGTGAGGCGTTACCACTGACCTTTTCTGTCCTGCCGTTGTTCAGGCCCAGACTATTGACAACGGCCACTTTTGCATCCAGAACTTGTTGCTCCCTCCTGAGCTGCTCCTTCATCTGCCTGGCTTCCTGGAACGCCTTAGTGACAGCGTCGTGATCATTCAAGTAACCGCTGGAGGTGATAGAGGACAGGATGTCTGGAAGAAGAAAAACGTCAGATAAACACCTTTGCTGCATATGTAGGAAAAACATGAGGATAGCCGCCACTGGATGGATGGTGAGGCTGTCCACTTAGACATGTGGTCCTGTCTAATTCCTTCAGCCTTCTGCAGCTACAGGGCCCAAGCTGCTTTCTTCAGGTGTGGCTGCATATGGGTGGTAACAGCAAATTACCACCCATATATTGGATTATGCTGCATCTTCAGTAAGCTACCAAAACTAGTGTTTTAAAGAAGGATATGAGCAAACTACATCTTTGTAAGTAAGATTTCTGGAAAAAAAATGCATCATTTTGGACTGGTGCTAGACAAAGCTTTATCTCGGATATCGTATTCGTTTCAGTTTTGAGAGAAGTAAGCACACACCTGCTTGGGCCACAAGACAAACAGAAGCCATGGTTTAAACTGATACAAGGTGCAATTTTGCATCAATGTACAAAAATATCTGTATACCACCAAATTAAAATTTCAGCATTTTGTTCAGCATCAGTTACAAAAGGGAATTATGTGGCTTTTCAGAAATGCTTACGTTATTTTTTCCTAATAGCAAGGCAAATTGCAGTGCAATAAATAGTATTCTGCTTTGCATTACTCAGATTACACCTATGAAAACTGGTTAGCTTTGCTAATTTACAGGCAGAAACATCTGGCAAATAGAAAAAATAATTCTCTTCCTTATTATTTTTATTATTATTATTTTACTAGCAGCTTAAAAATATTAATGTCCCCTACATCTGGTGTAAAAAGCGGGAGCCATGCTATCATTCTTCCTATCTCGGGTTAAATCTAACAAAGACTTTGGGAAGCTTATGGCTCTTAATCTGTTGTAATCTACTAGTAAATGCCATCTCAGGCCAGATTAAGCTTTCAGATTTGTAATGACATAGGAGTAAACTCTTCAAAAAGTCATAATGAGCATATCTGATAAAGCTTACATTTCTCTTTTGAACACGGATTTCATTTTGAGATAGGTTTCTTTATGTGCAATGGAGGTACAATTCCTGAAATATCAAGTCAAATACATTTTTGATTGATTGTCCCGTTAGGGCGCTACCAGGTACCTGAAAGGGAAGACAATAAACTTGAGCAGCATTCCGGTGTCGCCAAAAGGATGCAAATATGAAATAAACATGGGAATGGTTTTATATATGGACACCCCAGGACCGAGACAGACACTGCTCTCACCTGCAGAACGGTTTCATAAAAGAGCAAAACAGAATGAGAAGATGCAAGAGACACAGTCACGAGAGGACTGTCCCAAATATTGAAACATGATTAAAGAGCAAGTCAAGAAGTGCAACTTCCCAGAGTGGAACGGGACAAAAGGGAGATGAAAGAATCAAAATGATCTGGAGATGCTGTATTGTGCACAGTAGCTGATTTGTAGTCAATTCATTCCAGAAACAGAGCCTCAGACAGCAGCGTGTCAGACATTTGCTGTTTAAATTGTTTCTGATCTTTTCCCTGATATTTCTTTGCCTTAATATGATCACCATCCCTTCGCATTTCTTTGCTACACCTTAAAAATTTCAAGCATCTTCTCTAAGAGATGAGCAATCCTATACAAGGGACGGTACGCGCAGGGAAAATGTTCAAGTGGAAAAGGGAATAGCAGTCTTCGCGTTTAAGAAGTAAGCCTGATTTCAGTTTAGATATTTCACATCTTTAAATATACATGCTGATCACTCCTGTGCCATTTGTATGTACTGTATAAGGTCCTAGACATATAGTGAACTGCTTAGATAAATAACAAATCAATCAATCAATTAGTACCCCCAGAAGACTACAGACAAGAATGCTGATGCTTGCAACGATGCCGTAACTTCTAGTGGAGTTATGAATCTTAATCTGACCCGATAAATATTGGTGAACAGATGGAAAGATTGTGGGACAGAAGGCAGATACTAATTGCATACAAAATGAACGGCTTGCCTCAACATGTTCCACTGGATTCCAACAAACTTTACACCCTAATCCATTTTTCAGAACAAAAAACATCTGGGCTATAAATCCACTAATCTGGCAAAACGTACTATTAAATCCTATGATTTGTTGAAAAACACTGAGATTAAAGAAAGGAAGTCTGAAATGGCTAACTGCTGTGTTCAGAAAGGAGGGGGGTTGTTATTAATGCTTTTTCTTTGTCTTGAACATGAAAGTACAGTTCTTTAAGAGCCTTGTCTAATCACATCAGATGACACATCCTGCTTGTAATGCAAAAGCTTTGTCTTCATTCTTAACTCCAAGTTGCCAATAGACTGCATGAAGCACTTCCTCACTGCATTTCATAAAGAGCATATTCTGCATGGGTCTTAATTCACAGAAGGCTCCAAAGTTTTTGATCTGTTGTTTTCCAATATAAAAAGTCATCTTAGTTCTTTATTCAATCAGCTGTATCTTTTTCTTTCACATATTCAATTAAAGCATGAAAAACCCTTCAATTTCACCTACAAGGGTACTTCTAAATGTATAAAAGCAAAAAATCTATGTATATTAGAATCTTTTTACAGACAAGGCCAATGTTTTCTTTAGTGTGAGCAAGAGAAACAATCAGCTAACTGGTTGCCATAGCAATTCGTATCTAATGAAGGAGCATTTGCAATACCAGCTATTGTGATGGACAGCCTTTTCTGCCATGTCACAGGCTCATGTCCAGATTGTGCCCTAATCGCAATCTGGGTGTCAGACACACACTAATGAAAGCTTCTGTCGTCCCCACTAGCCTTTTCAACGGTGAGACTAAAATCACTGCCAGCACTGTAATATAACTTGTTGAACACCCAACTTATTGATTTATCCACTTGCACACTGGCAATAAGGATTGTTTATCCTTTCACGACACTGCCTTTAAATACAAACTGAAGTGTTTTAAAGCAGCCTGTTTCTGAACGGTTATTATTATTATTATCATCATACTTTTAAAAATAATATTGTTTCATTAAAAATGTTGTAAAAATGTAGTTCAATACCTTTAATGTTATAACAGTTCTTGGGTTTTGTCTTATTGATTTTTGTTTGTTTGTATCAACTGATTTTTTCCTTCAGCATGAAGTGTTTTGTTTGACTTGCTTGATTTTGTAACATTTTTTGATAGCAGGACTTGCTGTCCAACCAGTCCCTGGAACATGAGTGACATTACTTTCCTGCTCTTTAGAAATTGCTCTGATAAAATCACACTCACTATCCTCTTAAGGAAGAAACCTCTGTTTACTGCTGCATATCATCTAGAATCTGGTAGTAGAGTAAAATGCTTATTTTTGAAAATTAAATTGAGGTCAATAGATTGTTTTTAGTGATAGAAATTAAAAAAGGAAAAAAAAAGGATCTATGAATAGCCAATAACAAAAATTTAGCAAAACTCTGAGAAAGTACTGAAGTATAATTATTTACTTGTTATTACTGGTAGCTATTGTACAATTTTGTTTTGTTCATTTTAGTGTATGACTTTATTTTGCAACCCAAAACAAAGGAAAGGTTACACAACCTAAAAAGATGTATAAAATACAGAAGGCCTCCAGCAGGAAGTGAAAATAAGCAATTAAAAGGAAAATTACCTTTAAATATCAATGTTGTGTCCATGATATGTATCGTCCATGTGCAGACATGTTAGCAATTGACCTACAGTAAGTATACTAAATCATAAACAGGGCAGCATGGTAGTCTGGTGGTTACTGCTTGTTCCTTACTGCTTTTGTGTCCTGGGACCAAGGAACCATCTGTGTGGAGTTTGCATGGTTGCCTTGTGACCTCATGGGATTTTTTCTGGGTGCTGCTGTTTTCTCCCAAAATCCCAAAGGCATGCTGACTAAGTCGATTGGTGTCTCTAGTGTATGTATGTTCTGCGATGGTCTAGTGTCCCATCTTGGAAATAATCCCACCTTTAACCCTACGCCTCAGGGATGTGGCTCTTACAATGATTTAGGAGCCCCCTGATAAAAGAAGATGGAAAATGGCAACTTTTTCAGTCCGAGCTAAAGAATTACAAACTGTGCCGTGCATCGTAAGAACACATCTGAACCCTTTCAAATGTCCCTTGCTGTATCAAGAATTCTATCTAGATATCTTTTGATCTGCATTTTATTTTTATAGTCACATTTTTAGCATTATTGTAATGCTGCTAGAACTACTCTTCTACTGTAAATACAACAACTATCAGTAATAATAAGCACTTTGAGAAGCCACCTTTAAAGGCGCTATATAAAATAAAGTTTATTATTATAATAAAGGTAATATGGTTTCATCTGTGCATAAGCACGCTGAGAGGTATACAGTATGTACTGTATTGGCCAGTACACTTGAAGGTGATGTATTCAAATTCATTACAGCCCGCAGCAGGAAATTTAAAGAGAGGAAAGTACCTATAGAGCTGACTCTGTTAGGGGGCCCGGCCATGGTGGATGGGATGCTGTGTTTCATGGAGCTGGCATTCATCTTCAGGGTGGGGCCCTGCGGAGACGCTGGGGACATCGGTGACTTGCTGTCCGACGTCTTCGGCTTGGACGACAGGTTCAGTGGCTGCGCACCTTCGTCCTAGAAACAGACAACGAGTACGGGATGAAGTACAAAAGAAACCTCCTGCAGATGAAGGAACTTCTTGAACGAACGGAGAGGAGGAGGCAAGAAAGGGGACAAATGGAAGAGAGTCCATTAATCTGACTCTGCTCGCCCTCACTAGTTAATTAGCTGATTCATCAAAGAATCTCATCAAACAGTTTCTCAAGGCTCCCATTGAAAGGGCATCCCTAAAGTGGCAAAACAGACTTTTTTCTCTGGAAATCTAGTGTAGCTTGGTCTGTGTATAATACAGTATATGATGTATTTAGAGACTCATAGCAAGATGAACGAAAGAATGTACAAAGCATGCATCCCTATTGTATTTTATTAATGCAAAACATAGAACACACACAAAATAAAGCTTTCATTGTTAAGATCCATCTGTAAAACACTTTTATTATACGCAGTGCTCATTGATTATGTTGTTAAGGTGGGTGGAAGGTATGTCTTATTATAGATGAAGGAAGGAAGAGAGCCAGCGCAACAGCAGGGCCCCCTGTCTTTACCATTCACCTCCACCCTCAGCGAGAATTAGCAATTCCACTCTGCCAAAGAACATTTCGGTACAAAGCCACAGACATTGTATTCCATTCAAGAGGCGGATCGTGGCTATAGATAACTTTAAAAAACATTTGGATTTTTGATTATATTAAGGTTTGTTGCTTTTTGAAAGCATACCATCATTGCATTTAGCATAACTGATGCAACACAAAACAGTATTATACCCCCACTTGAAGAAACTGAGGAAAGCAAAAACATGTGTGTTATACTTTTTTTCAAGCTGGTTCTGCCTATCATATTGGAGATTTTTTTCCACAAAAGCCTTCCTCGTATTCAGGAACTGCATAGCTTTACCATGATTAAGGAGGACATCTCTTCTATCCTTCCAGATTGGTTCAGCACATTTGATCATGTGCAGCACTCAAGCCGAAACCATTGAATTTTGTTTGCCTCCTGCAGGACTCTTTAGGGGTGTTAGAATAAAAGAAACAAATTGAAGAATAAAGAACAGCTTATTATCTTAGCTTATATTAGCTTATTTATCTTAGCTAAAAATAGGAATTTAAAACAAGGTGGCCTTGAATATGTGAGTGATAAACATTTCGCCCTTACCAGCATTAACTTGTGATTAGGTGTCGATGGCATTTCTGTATTTTGCAGAGTGTAACTGGGTTTTCTGATGGCATTAGCAAATGGAACTAAGGAAATGCAAACAAAATGTGTTCTGAAGTTTGCAGCTTTGCACACAAAAGGAAAATAAAAAAAAGCTGGTAGATTTTTCACAGGCAGAGTACATTACAAAGTTATCAGAAGAAATAATAATGGCACGGAGAAGTGCAGGCAGTTGTGAAACATGTTGTAGAAATTAATCACGATGCTGATATTATCCCTGCTGATGAAATAATTGCATTAAATTAAGCGGGGATGTTCACATGACAGGATGGCTGAATTAGATAATTCTCATCCACAGCTGCACCCACACACACACTCCCTCTCTGATTAGGGAAAACACAATTAGTCTACAGCAAAGGTTCAGCTGAAAGATTGTTAGATCTTCTGTGGCATTCTGTTTGTGGACACAGGCCTGGGTGGGGGGGATCTTAAACTGCCCTGCCACTTACCATGAAAAAAAAGGTTTCCCCTACACTGCTTACAGTATGTCAGCATGTTATTTGAAGTCAAAGTAAGACATTCATTTAAGGAGCCAATGGAAATATGTGGGAGAGGGCTCCTTCCCTGGCTTGTAATTATATGAAAAGTAATATAGTTCATTCTTAATTATCTCAGAAACACACAGTTGCAAACAACAAGAAGTGCTTGAGAATACTGACTTACAATGTGCCCTAAAACAAGAATACATTGATCATAGTAACATACTTGAAGACTTTCCTTAATGTTCTTTTGTCATCTTGAAAAGTGCTACTGTCTGGGAGAACCAGATCTGCATTTTAAACGTTTTGTGTTGCATACATAAAAGACTGTTTGCTTGCAAATTAAATACTTGCAAATGCATTTTCACACACATATATATATATACACCCTGCTGTGCAGAAGTCTTACACATCTTAGATACAATTTCTTTAAGAATTTAAGAGCAGTATTTACCTAAGGCCTCCACCAGTGTTTACTGCTATGGTGGGCACCAAAAGAAAATTAGAACTTATAACTAGACTAAAGTTATTCTAAGGAAAGTAACTAAATCTTTTGTCTGTTTTAAGATAAGAGATAAGATAAGACTAAGGTAAATAACTAAATATTTTGTCTGTTTTGCACAGGCATGTGATTGAACGGACACGAGCGGTTAATTAATTGATAAACAATTATTGCCAACAGGTAGGGTCAACAAAAAATCTGTTGCATCTACTTCCAGACGCTGTCTTATGGGATTGTATTCCATTTGTCTCTGGAGCCCATGCCTGTCAATATGTCAATATGAAGTATTAGAGAAGCTCATTGACTGTACCAATCAAATTCAATTGTAACTGAATTGTGTTTCTGCACAATGAAGGAAAACCAGTAAGTGAAAAGAGCAGAATGATATAAAATGTCTAAGATTGTAATAATGTGTCCATTAACGTGTAATGTGTAATTCCTGTTATATGGTGTACTTCACAAAGATACTTTCTTCAATCTTCAAAAAAATGTTTTTGATGTAATAATGGTGATGATTATAATAATAAGTTTTAAGCAAGTACATAAACAAATCAGTAAGATTTCAACTTCCTAGGTCGAAAGAGGATACCCATCTCCCTGATACCTATTATCTCTTCACAATTTATTTGTGCTTTTAAAATGAATTGCTTGATTAAGACCTTAGCCTATAATTTCATGATAGGGGTTTAACGGGATTGGTATCATTAAGATTGAAACAATGGAATATGTTAATGGAATGTAACAAGAAATAGAGGGTTTGAGACACTGAATTCTGACCCCAAATTGTTTTGATTTGCTTCTGAATAGTTAAGGAAGCCTGAATATTTATTACAGATAATGCCTCATCCCATTGCTCTTGAAATTTCTAAGAAGAAAATCCTTGAGTGGGATGTTGGCCAATATGAATAATGCCACTGACAAGGAATTACTGTGATTGGCTAAGCTTTGTGTGAAATGCATGTTTCACTTGGAACGGCGTAATTACATTCTAAGCCAAATGCCTTCAGTCTGCGATCAGAAAAACAGCAGGTAGAAAACTTCTCCTATAAGACCTCCAGAAAAAAAATGTGTAAGGTGTGATTCATGCACTTTTTGTAAATGTATTAAAACGTAAAAGAAAAGAAATCTTTAGGTGCGTTTTGGAACTTCAAAAGAATGAATACAGGTAAAGCTGACCTTACAGTACTGCACCAAGTCACAAATAAATACCGTAAGCCCATTGATTCAAAACATAATAATGAACATCAACAGGAGATCTAGCACATTAGCTAAACATTACTTGATGTCATAATAATGGGCTAGAAAGTAAGAATATCATGGTCAACTGTGCATATCTAGGCTGCTCATTCAATTTACTATATGACAACCTAGATTCTTCATTTCAATGGTGAAATACAGAAATACACCCCTTCCTGGATTCACATTAATATACTTTTCAGATGCTGAATCTAGAGATTAAAAACCCACAAAAGGTGTAGTTTACCTATTATATCATGCATAAAATATGCTAATTTTAAAATATGTCAGCACTGTGATGGTGACCTACTAGCAATAGTGCACAAAACTGTCCAAAACATGTGATTTGTTCCAAATTAGCTGTTGTAAACTAATTTTCTAATTAGCTTTCAGGACAGTACATTTATACAGTGGTGCAGAAAGGAAGCAGCTCCTACACTGTGCTTGCTTCAATTTTGTATTATTCACATACAGTACAGCCAAGCATAACCCTCTGTAATTGGACATGATGCGCCTCTTGCATAGAGTTTTAAAAATGATTTCCAGGTGAGTTCTGAGTAAAAGTGCTTAGTTTTTTAAACCTAGAAAAAAGAAATCTGCCATCACACTGTCACTAGAATTAATTGTGAAATAAGACAATTTGCAAGACTAATACAAATCGCAGTTCCTTCTATTTTCTACTTCAAAATGACTTCATTCCAGAACTGTTAAATAAGTGTGGCTCATTTTAATTTTCTTGTATATCTTACAGTGGAAATAATTTATATTTTTAGTAAAAAGCATGAAAAAAACCTGAAGAATAAATTTGGCTTGATAAATCAGCTCTGGGAATTCTGCTATAAAATGCGCTCTCACTGAATAGCTACACTTAGACTCATCACACTGGAAAAAAAATACTGTATAGCGGTGACAACATCTTAGAAAAGTGTCTAGAATAAAAGTTTATTTCATGTTCAAATTTAGGGGAGATATAATGCTGAGTGACCAACAATTACAACCTTTCATTCACAATACAAGTGCCCTGAGTAACAGATAAAGATACGTGGCACATTTTTACAGGTTGTACCCTTTTCCAATTTGGATTGTGTTGAATAAAATACTCATGCAAAATCTACCAATCTACCAAGTGCATTGGAAGGGATTAAGTCTGTTTTTAATCTAATTATTTGATGTTCTCTCCACTAAAACAGACAGATCAAGTATTTACAATGAACATTACTGCATTCCTACTCTGTTGCTTTCAAAGTATAGAGCAGTAAAAGTACAGAATTGTTCCACACAATTCGTTTTTTCATGGTAGGGAAAAACATAGCTGGATCTGAACAGGAAGCACGGATTTCTTTTCCACTTTTACCACACCAGGTGAAAACCTTTTACATTTCAAACAGAATGAAGGCTGAAGAAGCACTTTTCTATTCAATTTATTGAGTTGCGAATCTCCATAGCTCGTGGTGAAAAAAACTCAATATCTATACTTGCATGACATGTACAGTAACTGGAACATAACCATTTACAAACTGAAGCAAGACAACAAAAATCTAAAGAACATCTTAATGTTCAACTACAAGAGGTAATGGGGCTTCCATCTTGTCTATAAAAGGATGCAACATAATGAGTTTGATGCAGCAAAAATTAATATGAAAGAAGGCCTTTTATCAGAATAGTGTTAAAAAAGACAACCTTATAATGAGGGTAGAATGCAATCCATGGTTTGTAAGAAGACATCCACAAATATACAGCATCTGCCCAGTATCTTATCCGAGAGCTGACTTTTCAATTACCACGAAACAGTGTGCAAAGCTGTTATTCATTTGGACCACTGCTATCTGTGAATCCAGAAAGCAATACAGAGGCACTCCAAAAGAAGCAGGCCTTCATTCTGCTTTATGGTAGAGCCAGAGTTTATCAATATGACCCTGACTCATTTCATGTGGGTGTAGGCAGGTCGCAGGTCACCAATCGGTCACCTCCATAAGATTTATACCTTGCATTCTCAGCTGCCACATATACTACCCTGCGACAGTGCAAACACGATCAATAAGGGCATCTTTCAGAGTCATGCAAGAGCTTAGACAGCATGTATACAAAGCTTTTAAAACCAGTTAATCTTGTATGCATTTATGCCTTGTGCAGTAAGTGGGGCTCCAAGATTGTAATACATTGACTTGCTTTTTATTCTGCCTTGTTGCATGTTTCTAAAAGCCAGGGCATCCTTGTTTCAAATCCCAGCACAGCACCTGATTTTACTTTGCAACCTTGAGGGCAAATCACTTTACCACCTTGTGCCTCAATCCAAACAGCTGTGGGAACCAGTGAGATTTCTCTATAAATGAGGTGTGGAATCCCAGCTGGGATTTCCTCAGGAACTCTTTGCTTTAAAAATACATGCTAGCTGATTTCAGGTTTAGATTACAAAAAGACTAAGTCAGCAAAGGAAGCAGATGAAAAGATTCAATAGAAAAACCGAAGGTCTGAGATACTGCCTCATTCTTTTTTCTTCAAATATGTGCTTGGGAAAATAAGAGAGACATCAGATCTTTTATGATAAAGTGACAAGTATTGGGACAGTGAAGTCTAAACTGTGTGCTTGCTATGAATGGCAAAACTAATAATATTTTTCATTTAAAAGCACATTTTGTTTAGTAAAACTACTAAGAAGTATTTTTAACAAAACTAACTTAGTTCTAGCTTCATAAGTCAATTAACAAACTGATACTGCTGAACCTCCTTATTTTGATGCAGAAGTATTGGGACAAGTGACTGGCAAGTGTTTCTTGTTGAGCAAGTATTTGTTGTGTGTAAATTAGATAATCATAAAAGGGCTGCGATCATTGTGTCAAACTTCCTTAAACTTGATTTCAGTCCTCGGACTCTGAAGTCAAAAGTTAAATTGTCAAAGACATTTAACAATTTGTTAAAGAAAAATAGACTAAATTTAAAAGCTTAAAGAAAATAAGAAATCAGTTTCAAACCATAGCACAGAAATTGGTCATACCAAATTCCCAAATCTAAATAATAAATCCAGGTATGCTAACGAATCAGCCACGAGAAGATTAAGCAAGAAAAACACTGAATCAACAGCAGCTGATGACAAGCATTATGAGAGCTGTAAATGTAAAAAAAAGTGTTGGTGAAATTAAATCACCAGAGTCCAGTTTGCAGAAGACTGAGACAGCAGAATTTCAAAGCCTACAGCACAAGATGTTAAACTCTCATCAGCACTGAGAACAGAAAAGACAGATTAGAATGTGCTTAGAAGTACAAAGATCTACCAGGAGAGCTAGAGAACATTTTTTTTTCAGAATGAGTTAGAAAAAAATAAACCTTTGACAAAGTGATGAAAGGTTAAAGTGAAGAGAAAGTTTCTGCAGATTCTCCAAAGAACACCCCTGCAACACATGAAGGATCTAATGTCATGGCCTGGGTATGCATGGCCAGTTTGTGAACCGGCTCGCTGGTCTTTATTGATAATGTAACTAATGATGGATGCAGCAGAATGGATTCTGAAGCTCACAGAAACATTTTGTCTGCTTAGGTTGAAGAAAATGCTTCCATACTCTTTGGAGGTTGAAGAAAATTCTTCACCATGCAGCATGATAATATATAAAAATATATGTCCAATCCAAACAAGGGGTTCATTGGAGTGCATTATATGCTTAAAAACAATTGAAGTTAGAACGCTGCAGGAATAGGTAAGAATTCAAAGTGACAAAATACTGACTTTTACAGACTGAAATGTACAGAAAGTGAATGTGTCCCAAAACTTATGGACACATGAAAAAAATATGAACACTTGAAATCACTGGACTGAACACAAAGTAAGTTTTTATTCTAATCTGATCACATAAATACATGAAATAATCTCAAAATAAAAGGCATATTACATCATACTAATCACCTAAATTAATCATGATCACAAATACAAATTCCTTGACGGTAAAGCACAAACAAGTTTTGACATGGTTGTCCCGACACTTCTGGAGTGCACATTATATAAAACCTAATTATATGTATATATTTCTGTTTGTCTAAGTACATCCGCTACATCAAAATATGTTTATAAGTTCTACAACCACTAGGTGTTACATTTCTCATCTCTTCAAATCTACAGAGTGGCCAGTCACATGACTGCACCAGCCTCCCCATATATATGGTAATGTAATAGGAAGAGAAACATGTGTCATCCTCTGTCACTGTAAGAACTGCATCTCCTGCGTTTATTAAAACTGAACTCTGACACCTTGCTTGGCAGGAGACCAAGTAAAATCGATGGCTTAGATCTCAGGCCAAGATCCGAGGTCAATGATTGTTCTTAATCTTTAAAGTCATCCTGCTGTCTTTCTGTGAGGTTTCAGCAAGAAATCACTGGGATAAGACAACAGAGATGTGTTTTTATTTTCCCTTATTTATTTATTTTTTTAAAAAGCCAATTGGTCTGATGCCAGTTCTTTTTCTCCCCCTTGTCATGCCTTAGGTTTTTGGAGGTGCTTCATAATCCAAATAAATGTCAGCCTATATATTTATATATTTTTTTCCCAACTTGATTTGACAGTAGTTGGTGTAAAAAGGCAAGAATTCAAGTCAAGTTTATTTAAAAGCTGCCTGCAGTTCACTGATTATATCGTGTAGAAAGAAATAGGATTTTAGGACTCATGCTGCTGAGTGGCCATTTCTAACCAGGCTGGGGTTGCAGTTTTTTTTTCTGAAAGTCAGAGCCTAATTTTTCCAATTTGCTCTCTTTCTCTATAGCAGGTAGGAACACATGCTGTTTCTCAGTGCTTTGACTGGATTGGCACAGTTTGTTCAACTGAACAAGGATTCATGACCAGCTACTGCACCTGTATTTGCAAAAGTCAGAGAAGTAACAGTTCAAAAAAGATGATGCTAACATCACTAAGCACTCATAGGGAAGAATGAAAATAGTCAGGTTTAAATGGAAATTTGGAGCAAAATAGAAAATAAGCAAATAGAAAATAAAAAAGTCAAGAAATGCTTAATGCTAAGCAATGGAAGGAATGACTTGTAAGTCAGTATCTAGTAAGTTCTCAGATTTAATTTAGAAATCTGTGTAACATATGGGTAACACTTCAGTTTAAAGGATGCAAATTATATTTATAAATTTTTCAAAACTTATACAGTAGTAGATTAACATGCCATTAACATTGTTTTAATAACCATTTAGTAACTGATCCCTGATGATTAAGAGCATTTAATAACGAACGCAGATAAGAAAAATGAAGACTGCTGGAATTATAACAAAATTCTAACAGGTTGGATCCTTAATCTTGCACACTTCTGCTTGCCTACATATATTCTGTTTGTGGGAGAGGAACAAACACAAGGGCCCAAGATATTAAGTGTCATTCCTTACTATCACTGGGACACTTCCATTGGTTTAAAATTGCAAACCATCCACAGTACCCATAAATCTTTCACTTCAAAGTACACTTTCAAGGTTAAAAGTCTCACACTGGGGCTTCCTGTACCCTTCCTGCCACCCCATCTACACCCCTGTAGCAGCTCCCTGGCTCAATCCTCTCATTACAGAGAGGGGGTCTGGGCAGCCTCAGCATTAAAGGGTATCTCTCTCATCATCCTCTCTCATTTATTAGGATCTACCCAACTAATGAATGCTCATATACAGATATTTTATTTGAAAAAAAAAATCTTATTTGAATAATTTTACCCTATCGTCATACATTAATGATATCAATAATGATTGGTATTTCTAATGTTAATAGCATGATGGGCCTTTATACAATGTCACTTGCAACCACTAAACTGAAGAGTTTAAATTTGCCATTTACCTAAAAACTTCACAAGGAAAAAGAACTATACAAATGTTTTCTATTATATTTGTGCTACAAAATACCTTGTATTACTCGGTCATGGATAATTTGTCCCTAGCACATCAGGGAAAAATGTTGTATAACAGCACAAGTACCTTTTAAAACAAAGGTCATCAAACTGTAATGTTTTCTGTTAAGGTTATTACTGAAGAAGGTTTGTCGCAAGCCACTGAATGGAAAATAACACAGCTCTTGCTTTAAAAAAGGGCACTCTTTTTTGCGACTTGGCCACATTGAGAAGTGTGTCTAAACTTAGAATAATGATTTTCCCTTTCACTTTGGCCCTCATCTGTATTCTGTTTCTTTCAAAATCTTTCACAGTACCTTGGCCTTAGCTGGAGGGGTGCTCCTGCACTTTTCTGTCTGGACACTGGTCGGTGAGTGCGTGCTGCCCAGGTTTGTCTGTGGCATGCTGGGTATCTTGGCCCCGGGGGACACCTGCATGGCTGCCAGCTGGGCAGCGTAAAGTTGCTGCAAAGTACGAGAAAATGAAGAGACAGCATGAATAAATAAACACATGACACAGACAAAAAGAAGATGCAGCTAAAAAGCTGCAGTAGCCATTAGTTTGTCTGATGGTTTGCTGTGTTTAACAGGCCGGCACTTTTCAGGCGGGGAGCTGTCACTTCATCTTTGGCGAATCGTCTCTCCAGAGAGTTGACAAACATCACACATGAATGAGAAATGTCCCAAACAAGTGCATTGTGGGAGAGGAGCAAACACAAGGCACGAGATATTGAGCGTCATTCCTGGATGCCACCGGGTCACTTCTGTTGGCTTAAAATTGCAAACCATCCACAGTACCCATAAATCCTTCACTTCAAAGTACACTTCAAGGTTAAAAGTAGCTATTGGTCATATATGTACATAGTATATACACTTTTTATACTGTATTTGTGTGTGTGAGGACAATTTCTGAGTGGCGTGTCCAGAAAAGTGCTATATAAGTGTAAAGAATTATTATTAAGTTCTGATTTTATTTTTTAAGATACAAACTGAATAACACTGTGCTTTTTACCATATTTAATTAAAATATACTATTTATGTCCTCCATGAACTTACATCAAATTTATATTTGTATTTTCAATTCTTGAGATCAAAGTAGGTGCTTTGTTTTTAAATGTTTTTGAAAATAACCACATAAAAACACTTTGTTCATTTTAATTACCTTAGGGTGAAAAAATGGAGGATTTAGATTTAACATTATGATTATCATATTAAACACTCTTAGCCAAAAGTCATTCTTATTCCAACAAGTATTAAAACGCAGATGAAAACCCTTAATTCCATGTTTTTAACTCTTATGGTGTTGTAAATGTGCATTCTTAAGCAAACACCCCATCAGTAAAACTAGATTGCTGTTTGTGTTCGTTCATGGGGGAATTAAAGGCGAGACCAGGATATATCTTAAAGACGTGAAACCAAATCAGTGTGTTTGCAAGTGAAAATGTCCTTCTGTTCCAGACTGGCTGGCTGCCACATTGTGGGAAACAAAAGCTGGTTTATGCAAATGGCAAAGGCTTTATTATCTAACTTTCTTCTCCGATATTTTCCAGAGAACACTTTCATGTCACTTACTGTACTGTATATCACCCATCAATAAACAAACAAATAAACAAAAAAAAAGTGGTTGATGGTAACTTCTGTTCCATCGTTACCACGATGCTTCCTTGGTCATCTGTGTGCCCAAGCGCAGGCGTCTTCCCCCGGTGAGGTGATGCATACAAAATTGCTGACATCTTGTATTCAGACCACTGGTTCAAAGGGCTTTATTTGCTCTTTGAATTGAGTTCCATTACAGGGCCAGCGCCTATCAGTCAAACTGCCTGAATAGAAGCATGAAGCGAGTGACAGCCACTTACACACTTACAACATGCAGCGCGCTCTGAGAGGGACTCGAGCAAGGATGCAGATGAAGATAAAGGAAGTGACACTTGTGCCCCCTGGGGCAGCCATAGGCATGTTCAAGGGAAAAAAAGCACAATGAAAGTGGGCAAAAAAAAAAAATAATAACTGGGTCGTGGCAAGGCAGAAGAATTTAAATGTCACCCGTTAGCAAGGCTGTAAGATGTACCATTTTCCAGGGTGGTTCTGGGGCGCTTCTGGTGTGTCTCATTAGAAACGAAAGCGCTAATCAGGACTGACAGATACTGTATTCCCTTGGTTATGCCGAGAAATTCAAACGTTTGGTTGAGTCTGATTGAACTCAAAAACCTTTTAGTTTGCTTAAGCTTTTAATGTAGCTTCAAGTTTCGCACACTTCTAAAAACAAAGCCAGCAGCTCAGGTCTCCCTGTTTGGGATCCTGCGGTTGACCGGGAAGATAGACACAATATTTACAGATCTCCTCCCATCTTCAGCTAGTCTCAGCTAAAGATCAAAAGGTTAAAATCTGTTATTTAGCTTCCCTTTTGATTTGCGTCCCAGTATTGGCAATCTCCTGTTGAAACACGATGGTGATTGTGTAGCTTTAGTATTATTGACATATGCATACGAAAAAACCTTCCTAAGCCCTTTTTATTCCCAGAGTTGACAAAAATTTACATGTAATTTCAGGCAGTTAGAAAAGATTTGTCTCTCTTTTGTATGCTGTTTTGGATGGTTTGAGCAGACATCTTACAAAGTCAATAATCCCCTATTTTAGAAAGATTATGTGTTCTGACTAAGGACTTTGTTGTCCAAATCCAATAGGTTCAGCACAGAACACTTCTATTGTTTAATTTGGCAAACAGTGTTTTGTGTAAAGTTTTAAGTTTTTTTTTTACTTCAGTCCTTCTTTTAACCTAATACTCTGTCTTGTGTCTTGACAAATTCAGTACTTAATTAAACTAGAGTTGTCACAATGGTTTTGAAATTTTGCCTGCAAGAGAAACAGGATTAAGCTATTCCTAACTTTCATCAACAGATCATGAAAGTGATGTGAAGGAATCAAACCGAGTCAAATTGAGCTGTCAGGATATTTCATCTACAAGTATTGACAATGCTGAGGTTTATGGAGTCACACATCTGACATTTTCCTGCATGGAGTAACGACCAAATTGTGGTGATGCCACTAACATTGAAAATAGAGGTGAAGTAAATGGCTTTGGAGAGAACGAAGATGCTTCTTCAGTGACAGAAGTGGGAGGCACTGTGAAAATGTACAGAAAAATGTCATTGACATGGATCCTACAAGGAATACAGATTTGTCTTTTAAAAAAGGCAGAAATCCAGTGACAAGCATGAGGATTTGAAAGAGTCAGTTCAAAGTTCTTCTTTCAATGCAAGCCAGAAATGCTTTCAGAGTTGCAAATTCACACTCTATGCCTCTCCCCTTTATTGAACACATTGATATATTCTCAGGATAGGCCTTCCACCTAGCCTCTTGAATCAAGACAGAAGTCAAAGGTCATGATGGCTTTAGCAGCACTCTCCTTCAATTGTCATTTGCACTTTGATTACAAAGGGAATGAACTGGGAGGTTTTTTTTTTCAAAGCCATATAGGTGACCGACGTATCTCAGCCTGTATTGATCGAAGGAACAAGCAGGTTTATTCCATACTGAAAAGAGAAGCGTTTCAGCTGTGGAGCCTTCTTCAGGTGTGAGGAAGAAGGCTCTTACCCCCGAAGAAGGCTCCACAGCTGTAACTTTGTGTTTTCTTTCTTCTCTTTTCAGCATGGAATAAACCTATTACTAGTTCCTTTGCAGCCTACACATGCTGATGCAGCTACCAACCTGAACTACTGTATATCAAAGACTTGTATCAGTAAAATAATTTCCGGGAACTCTTGTCTCTGCATCAGAAATAAGATTGCATGTGGAAGGATGTTTTGTCACTTTTGGATACCTGTTGTAAGATCACACATTTATATATACTTGGTATATGAATTTGTTAAAAAAATAATAGCAAGCTAAATTAAATGTACCCATCATTGTAATGACTAATGACTAAAGATCGAAAATACTAAGATGTAATTAAATTAACTTAACTTGAAGCGTATACATTTTTTATAAGCCTAACCATAACTAGAAACTATAAGTAGGCTTTTACCTGTATCCATTATTTTGCAAAGATGGAAAACATTGCATAAATTGGAGGCAAGCATCACAAATTACTTCAATCAAGAAAACAAATATTAAAAAAATTAAAACAAAGGTACTGAAATTCCCTATGCAACATTAAGAATATGGAATGTATTGAAGGTCCATTTTTAAAAGGTATTAAATTAAAGAGCAACACAGCAAATTAACAGCAAATTAAGATATATTGGTCATGATATTTTATCAACAAAAACTGACATTATGAATAAATAGGGTTAATGTAAATTCAAGTATTTTTCTGGCCAAAGTCTGTTATTTCTTTCTTTCATACATAGAGAGGGACTTTGGGAGTTCTGCACAGTAGACCACATTAATTTTCAAAAAGACTCCCAGGTGATAGTAAGACATGTACACAAAGCACTACAACCATTTCAAAATTAATTTGGCTGACACTTTTATCCAAAACATCTTACTGTATATTTGCACCAAGGTTTACAGCTGTATATATGCTGTAAATCCTGCAAAGTTTAATTTCAGGTTTCTCGTCAACTTTAGCTTTAGTTCTAACATAGACTTTTTGTGTCAAAATATTTCATGTTGGGATTACCTGAAACAACTTCACATATTTAGCAAAGGCAGACCGCTTTTTCAATAGGTATATTGTATGACAGCTCACATCTCCAGGTAGAAAATTATATTATTCAATGGTATCATCAGTCCACACAACATTTCTTTAGTCATGTCACAGTAACTTTTGAAATATGGTAACCCTATGCATGGACAAACATATTCACACTGTAACATAGTTTATATGCAGAAACCATTCTTGTATTATTAGTAGGTAATCTTTTACACTAACCACTAACTATCCAGCTCTTTTGTCAAATACATGTAGACAAACCAACACACATTATTTCCAGGCTGAAAGGATCCTCTGAATGACAAGCTACTTATTTTCCCAATGTACATGAGAAAAAAAAAGGCTGGCATTTTCTCCTCTGGTATACACCTTTCTGCTTATGGCTACTCATCTTAATACAAAAGTGCAGTTTTTTTCCCTCTGTTTGAGAAGATCCTTTAAAGGTGCTGTTATCTCTTCTTAAATCCCTCAAAAAAGGGATTTTTTCCCCATAGTCGCAAGAGCAAATGTGCTAAATTTATCCTCTAGTGGAAGTATTAGCCATCGGGTGATCGGCTCTGTTCGTCTCTCCCTCTCTCTCTCTCTCTCTGCCTCTCTCGCACTACAAACCATTCCCATGTACAGCACTATAATCCATTACAATATGTTCCAACATCTGCCTCCCCATATGATGCATGACCCATTCGATTGACCCTCTTTATACCTCTCCAGCATGGCTGTTCATTACTGATGGCGGATGAGCGCTCTACTCATCTCTTCCCCAGGTCAGCAAACCAGTAAATACAACTCCATTTCACACTGGGACTGCTGCAGGCAGCTGCCGCCAGCGGTACAGGTAGATAAAAAAGGCCTTTAATTTCAGATCATCAATGCACTAAATCCCATGAACAAATGTACCCATTACAAACAACGCCAGCTTATATTGCCAAAGAATGGGATGCACAAGCTGTCTAAAATGATATTTGTGCCTCATAAAATCTGCATTAACTGCTTATTACTGCTATCTTCAATTAACACAGACATTTATCCTCTAAACAGGTCATTGTGTTAACACCCCATCGCCAGATTTTCAACACAACATATATATCTCTCAATCCATCCATTCCCAGAAAGCTGCTTGCTCTGGAAACAGCCTTGGCAATCCAAAGCCCATCCTGGAAGTGGGACTCACGTCGCATGACCGCTGTTGCCTTGATCGGATATTCTGAAAGTCAGAATTCAGAATCTCCCATCAGGCCGCTCCAGAACGCTTTTGGGAGTTGGCAGGAATCTGGAGCGTACAAAGAAAACCTTCAGAGAACAATCGCCTAGGAGGGAACATGCGAACTCCACACAGAATGTACCCTAGATTGGAACTGAACCCAACACGCAAGAGCTGTAAAGCAGCGTCCCAAGCTGCCATGTCCCCATAGAGCTCATACATCTGTATCTGGATCTGTATATGCGGTACATAAGGGGAAACAGGGTTGCAAGAAAGAAATCTGAATCATATAATAATATGGTATTTAGTTTTGAATTAATACATTTTTCAGTAATTTCAAATAGCTTATTAATTTCCTACAATGGAAGCGATGTGATTCTCTAACAAGCAGTAGACACAATATGTATCCATTTTTTCTGTCTTCATTGATAAATATGACTTTTTTTATTTACCATTCCTTTTTACTCTCTTGTGACAGGTCAAGGCTCTGATTAATTTACCCCTCCCAGAAAAGTCAGACAGAAAATGATTATGATTGAAAGAAGGCAGAGTACTTGCCACTGTTTCAGACAAAGGGAGATTAAAATAGGCTCATGACATAAAACACTGCCTTTCTTGTAAGGTCTTGGCCCTCATGCATACAAATTACGCCTGCCGGTGTCTACCGAACCCCTCCAATGGGACCCATGAAATTGACACAGATAACTGCTATGTCTATTTTGATATTATGAAAAAATAGCTTATCCCATGCAGGCGATCTTGTGTGGGATGGCTGCTGAAGGAAAGTGTTATTTCCAAATTGTATTGATCCTTTGATCCTTGTGGAGATAAATCGTATAACCTAAAAGGGCACTGCAGTGACAAACCCGGATTCCAGAAAAAAAAAGAGGTCACAAGATCAAACTAAACCATTTCATAGTAATACCATTCATGCATTTTGTTTCAATTGAAAACCCTTGGTTCTGAGCCCTTTCTGTGTTACTTTTCTTTAAAACAATTCTTTTTAAGTGGTATATTGGGACCCTGCAGCACTTTGTTTTTCCCCCAGTGTCAAAGTGGAAGATTGTACTGGGTTTCCAGCACGTGGCTTGTTTATGACTGCCCTACACCCCTCCTCCTTTCTCATTCCCCTATTGTTTACTGGCCCAGCAGGGTGGTTGCTGTCAGTACCACCCCCCCTGCCCCCCGAAAAGAAGATGGATGGTACATGTGGCTCATAACCTGGATGACCCGATCTCTGGATGTGACAAGATCTTCAGGTCAGCCCCGCTAAATGGGGTCTGTGCAGCGCCAGACCTGCCTGGAGTGATCTCCATGAGGCAGTTCTGTTCTGAATATAGTGTGCCTTTCTACTCCACAAATTGTCCTGATGGTAAAAAAAAAAGAATACGATCTGGAAGAGAGATGTTCAGAGAATGAGTATGAGAGAAGGCGGAAATTTCCAAAACCTGCTGGGTCTAGCTTACCATCGGCATGGATTACAATTATAAAAAATGCCCCATGACAAGAACTTAAGTGGCTGGCTTAGCTGCTTTTGCAAAAAACAAGAAATCCTAAAAAAGCAGCTTCCACAATGCTGCATTTGCTTACTAAGAGCCATGGAAATGTCTGAAAAATTATGCCTGGAGTGCACCTTCAGCTTTGGAGGCAGTCTGCTTTGATTCTGGGTCAAAGTTAACTGAACCCATGGATCAGGCTGTTTGCCTGTCAATACGGGAGATTGATCCTGCATCTTGGGTATATTAACTAGCGTGAGCTGTTGCAATGGACTGACCCCAGGTGAGAATGCTGTTTTGATGTTTGCAAAGGAAGCCCATCCATGCAATGAAGAAAGGGGAAATGGCTGAATCAAGAAGACAATGTGATTCCACAGCATGACAGTTCTAATTTATCATGCTTTGCACCTTTCTGTAAGCTAAAGCGGTTTATAGCATTTGGTTGATAAAATTTCCATTATTTTATGTCATTAAGGTTGTCTGTTGTGGAATGTCATGAGCACATCCAAAAACACCTTTTGCCATATTTGTTTTCTTTATTTTTAAATGGCTCAAGATGATTGGGTGAAATCCCTGGATCGCTCAGCTACTAAAATCCAAGAGGGCTAGTGGACTGAATGGTGCCATCTTGTTTTTGTAGATCTTTTGATTCTACCCTCATATCTCCCAAACACAGGAAAATTGTGAATGAACAAACTATACAATATTTCAACAATTATTTCAGCAAATGCAAATGCTTATTGAATCCCATGTCATAAATATAACCAGTGGACAAACGCTTTACTTTGAGGTAATAATTAAACAGTAGGAGTGAGCTGTTACTGAGTGAATTTATATACCACTTACATGTACTGTACATACAATATTTGTTTCAGCCATAATGCTCTCAGTACATTATGGTATAGAGACCATAATACTTATTATAGAACATACAGTTAAACAGTTTTAAATTTGTTGGTATTATGGAATGTTTTTAATATCTTCTTTATGGCCTTGACATACTTCCTACTTCCTTCTCACCTGTGTTGTTGGGTAAGGGGTACTTGAACTGACCAGTCAAGGCTTCTAATTCTAAAGAAGAAACTCCTTTTAACTTAAAAAATGTACTGACTGTCATTCCCTTCTTGAAATCTCCATGCCCACCACAGAGTTCTGTACTATGTAGCCTCATTCATAGCTCTATAGTGTCAAAAAACACAATCTAACCAAAGCTACCTCATCAAATATCATTTTGCTATCACCACATTTTCTATACAGTTGAAGAGCAGCGCATGTGGTTAGTAAAATTATATCTTAGAAATGTTAGATGAACCACACCAAATATGAAGAGGCTGCTTCAGGAAAAGCAGTGTTTTATGCTTTACATTGTTTACATCTTTTTAATACTATGGGAAAGAACAAACCCCAAAATGCACAGATATTTAGTTAAAAGTGTAAAATTTAAACCAATGTAACCAGCCAAGCTATATGGACCAAATGGGCTCCAATTCTTTCTAATGCTTATATATCTATGCTGCACTGAGCTTGATGGATGGGCAATTTTTACTCATCAACTAGAAAAAATGTTCTGAAAACGGGCAACAAGATTATTAATATATTATTCATAAAATCGACCATGTACTCATGCTTTCGGAGAGAAAAGCTATTTTGACCAAACCCTATGACTCACAGCTTTTTAGTTTGCACCTTTAAACTAATAACAACTTATAAAATAAGGTCATCTGAACATTCTGTTGAGTGTGCATTAAAAATCAACATTGGATACATTTAAAAATGTGTTTAGCGCTCTTATAATATCTCTCATAAGAGACATATTTAAAACAACTCTAGGAAATAAAGGCAGCATGCACTTGTAAATTAAATTTTTCTTTTAGGATTTCAGGTATGCTTGTGACAGTAGTAATTTCTGCTGGGTTTTATCCCCTTCAACTTTGAAATGCACTTCACCATAAGCCTATGAACACATGCTTTGTGTTTAATGTGTCCGCACTACAATGCTCCTTTGTTCACGTTTTATCTTTCAGCTGAAGCATAATGGGCTAGTTAACTCATAAAAGAAGGAAGGTGGTGACCTGGACTAAATTAGATTTCCAGGCATGTGCCATCAGGTAACTCAAAGAGACAGACAAGGGGATGATCTACAATAAATGCTTCAAGCTGCATCAGAGTGCACATAGCTCATTTTGTGTGTGTTTAATTGCAATACAAGCTTTAACTAAGTGCAAGAATCTGCATAAGTTGCCTTTCCTCTGTACTATACTGTATGCAGTCCTGGAATCTTATTCAGCAAAACAGATATTGATGAAAAAACAATGCATGTCAAACAGCAGTGCCACCCAGGAGTTTTCTCATTGATTTCAAAGACATTACAGTTCACACAATATTCCAGAGCAGGCACACTAAACTTATCTTTCCTTTATTGCCATTTGCCTGTTAAGGCATTTCTGTACTAAAGCAGTAACAGTTATGTTTTCAAATGAAATGTCATATTTTGTCTGTATTTTATGTTTTTAAAATTCAAAATCTGGATTAATAGATATTGTTGTATCACAACTTTATGGGAGAAGGAAACAGGTACATTCAAAACCTCAGCCAACTTTAGTCAGATCATAAGCTTAAATGAGCCTGCGGACCAGCTGTCCATGGCTCCTAACTTTAATACTATATATGCAAAAAGAGTCTTAATAAGTTTTGGTTCAACACTGGGATTGGATGAAAGCTTATTAATATTTATATCCATGATGCATCATGAACACTTCAGATGTAAAAAAATAAATGTGCTTTTACTTATACAGTATATCTAACTTTTTAAGGACATTTAGCATGACTAATCTGCGTTTCTCTATGCAACATAACACAAGTATATGTGCCTTGCACGTCGAAGTTGACGATTTAATTTGCATGAATGTATTTAGGTTTTACATAATACATACAGATAGTAAAATGATAATTATTTTAAGAAAATAAAAATGACAACCCACATCAGAAAAATAATACACAATAAAGCAGAATAGTGGGAAAAAAATAGCTCTGCTTGAAATAAAGAAAGGTTTGAAATGTTTATTTTACATGTATAATTAAAAAGGGGGAAATTCAATAAAAGAGATGGTAATTCTTTAAAATTTCAGAATTTGTTTATTGCACAGAGCTGTGACATGTGATACTCAAATGTGTTTGTCACCCTCTCTAAAATGATTGGAACCTCCTTAGAGAGTGGACAATGACTATGTGGAGGCAGAGGAGCATTCTGTCATACAAACCACTAGGCTTTTGCTGGTGAACAGGGGTCCTGCCTAAATCACACGACAGAATTGTGCTCAGTTTTTAATGTGCACTGTTACAGCAGAACAATAAAAAATGATACTAAGCAAGCACCAGGCAACTGTATAAGAGGCTTAGTGGATGTCAATAAACAAATATTGCAAATACATATTTATAGAGACACAGCTCATTAAAAAAATATTAACCAGCATACTGCGGGCATCTAGACTGTACAACGTTCATTTTGACCACCAGTCAGCAGATCCTGACTTTAAATCCCGTCTCTAGCGCTGAATCTGTGTGTGACCTGGGGGCAAGTAATTGTTATGTGTGTCTCAGCGCACCCGGTTGTAAAATTGAGCACAAAGAAGATCCCAAAGGAAATACAATACACTGTGACATCTGTATTTGGGTTACCCTGAGTAAATAATTTCTTTGTAAAAAAAACATTTATCTGGTTGTAGAGATCTGAAGTATATTGCTGGCCTGTCTTTTCAATATTTTACACAGCTCTATTCCAACCCAACCAATAAGAGATTTTCAAATAAACCATGTTAGTACAGTAAAAATATAATATGAAACGCTCTAACAAAGACTGAGTATAATACAATCGTAGCCAGTTGGATGGCTCTATAAACTCAAGACTGTGCTTTGATCAGTGACTTTTATCAGCACCCAGTATTTTCAAGCAGTGATAAAAAAAGAGAAAAAAGATGCATGTATCTTTTTTGCTATACCAGAAGGCTCTCTATTTTGTACTTGAGATGTATGTATTAGTTAATTATACCGTATGTAGTGTCTGCTGCACAAGATGCACAGTTATCCTAGATGTCTTCCAAACAAGATGTTGCATCCCAATGGAAACAGAGCAGTAAAATACTGTATATTAAACAAATATGATGCCGAGAATCGGGCAGGATGAAGTGTACCAGTCTGCATTTACTCAGCACATTCAGAAGGGTTCTTATACTTTCAGTCCAAATGGATTTTTTTCCCTTCTTGTGGCTTGAGGCCTCCAGTCAAATGAGGATGTGTATAAAATATGACAGACCAGCTCTTTTCTGTGGTGTGATTACTTTGACTTCAAATGGCTTTTCTTATGAGGGACAAATCTGAATTAGCTGGGAATGAGCTGACGCTTGAACTGACAGAATAAATACCAAGAAGAATGGCCACATTTCCATTAATTTGGCACATTTTTTTCTTCAGTTACACAGAGGCTTTCAGTATGTAATCGAATTGTTGCCTTCTCCTCTATTAATACATATGCAAATCAGTTGTTCTTTGCAGCTGTGCTGTATTAATCATATGTGTGCCTCTGTCGGTTCACCCTTTAGGCTTATGTGTTTCCAATGGGTGGTGAAAGTGGGGGTGGGGTTAGAACTGAGAATATACAGGCGCTTAACCTACAAGAAAATTCACTCATGCAGACAGAGGTCTGCTAGCAAACAGCAGGCTGGGGTTAGGATTAACATCACGATAGGCCACTTATTCTAAATGCATGCTGATCAGGATGGAATTTTAAAGATGTTTTATCCAAGCAGAGTGTAGGACCAGATGTTTTTTTTTTTTTCCAGTAGGAATTATCTGATCCTCACCAGTTGAAATCAACCAAGCAACTGGATGACACTTTCTCTGGGAAACTGATGCTGAGAACGCTGGCGGTGAATGTGTGGTAGTCAAATCTACTGCCTCTCCGATAACATCTCGCACATGGGACAAGTTCTTCCTTTTCCTTGTTCTGTTTACAGTTTGAAAAGTGCCAACAAAATCCAGATAAATGATTCACGTCATGTTAGGTAACTAGCAAATTCATTCTCATTGGTTTTAGAACTCTGCTAAATACGATCTTACGACCAATAAGATTCTTTTACAGATTCTTTTGATGGAGAAATAGTTCCAGGAATAAGGTAAAGGTATCCTTTTATGGCTCCAAATTTATTTTTTTGTACAGCGTTATTTTCATAGAAGCTATTTGATCCAAACCAGGTTCAGTGTAACAAATTAAAAAAAAAACACACACACTGTAGGAGCACATTTGCCAATCTTTTATCAGTGATGAACAGAAGTAGTAACCATGGCCAAAATACACTCGTCCAGAGGAACTAGTCAAAGGGAAAGCTACTATAGTACTTTTTAGTAAACTTCAGATAGTAAAAATTTGCAAATTAGTGGAACCACTACAAAATTACATTATCATAGTTTATATAGAGTAAAAGATTTCACATTCTGGATTATGGAAAATATTTTTTTATTAATGACTTTTAACACCATGTAGAGACAAAAATTGCAGAATTTTTGAAATCTTTTTGATGATCACGTTCACAGCCTAATACACAGCGTCAGGGAAGAAAGACACTCAGTCAACACTATAGGTTGTGCTCAACAGAACATTAAAACCTCAAATTTGCAATTGCCTTGGACCTACAATCTGCCGCCTCCCAGCTTGACCCCTGTTCCAGTTCTTTGCGTTTTAGTTATCATCTCTGAGGTCCCATGTGACGGTCTTGGGAGGACATGACGAGCGCAAGGACTGGAATGCAGTCCACTCATGTGATTCTGAAACCATGAACTACAGTACAGCCCGTGGCTCAAAGCACATGTAGTCAACAGCTGCTTGATGTAAATGGCACACGGCACTCTGGGCTCATTTTAATGTGACTTATCTCCACAGGGAGCCAGGCAAGCACCAATGCAGGCTCTGTCAAGGCAGACCGGGGAGCACCCAGGACATGGCTACTTTTCTTCCCCAAACTTTTTAGACCACTTGGGGTGCGGTCTCAAATCCTTTCTCATTTTATGTTCCTAAAAGATCCCTTTTTTGGGAAAACGACATTCTACTGCTGTATGGGAAACGACAAAAAACAACAATAACAGCGGTACTGCAACAATACATCACCATTTCCCCCCTCCTGCTTGCTTTCACACTTTCCAAGTGCTCTGCTTCTTACCTGCAGCTGGAGTGGGCCTAGGCCTGGCGTTGCCGCGGCAGCAGCTGCCATAGTAGTTGGAATCAGCTGAAGAGGGTAAGGGTCACCTGAAACACAGAACAATAGAAGTGTCAGCACCTTTTATCCTCTCTCCACCTGCAAACCAAACTCTCCTATTCACTCCTTCCAAAGCCTTCTTTTGTGTGCCTTCCTGAGGCCTTAATGAAAGCGTCTATTGTGCAGCCCTTTTTACTAATACCCTCTTCACAAAGCTGACTGAAGGTGGATCGTGATAAAAAGGCACAGAGCAATTAAGGTGGAAACTTCATCTTATTTTACGTGCAGCACTGAGAGAAATTGTTACATGCTGATGAATCAGAGTATTATAAAAATTATCACTCCGGAGTTTCAGATAGGTTCCTCTTAATTAAAGCGTTTAAAGGAAATGTCAGAGTCTGCAATATGAGGAGACGTCTCATAAAAGTTTTTGTCTTTTTTTTTTTACAAGTTATCCAGACGTCCTATGTAGAAAGCATGAAAAAAGAGCTTTTATATATAAATTGTGGATGTCAGTTGTATAGAGGTTATTATTTTATGGACAAAAATGTTTGAAAACAAGGTGCACACCCTTAACATATTGTGACATTTGTGAAAAAAGCCATTCTTTTATGTGTGTTAATTCAATGGAATAATTGCACTTTTGGCTTGATGTGCATCTTTGCATTTGTTATGGACTCGGTACGGATGTATGCAGTACTTTACACCCCATTGTGTTAATGTGAGAAGATGAACAGGCTCCAATTCTGCTCTTTAAATGCAAAGTTTGCTATGCATATAGTATTTCAAAAACGGAATCGCATGTTATCAGCTGCCCTGGGTATGTGTTGACTACGCTTTAGATCAGGGGTAGCCATCCCTGGCACATCTTTTCCATTACAAGTCTAATCCTTAATTATCAAAATGATCTTCAGTATCTGAGTTAATTAAGCAGTTAAGGATCAATTCGGTAATCACTTTACTGGAAGGTTCAAAGTCCTGTAATGGCAAGGAATGGAACTGCCAGGGATGACCACCTCTAGACGTTCAGATGGCATTACAATCTGTATGTCTCCATCGCCGGTTTGATCGTTCCTAGCATAAGAACCCACTTAACTTTGCCTTGTGGTCAGGATAAAAGCAGCTCAAATAACTGAAACATAGTCCAGTAAATCGCAAATCTGTATGGGACTTGTTTTTGCAAGGGTATGTTGTACATGTGAATCAGGCACTAGGCAGGACATAACAGATGCTTTGTCTCAGTAAGTAATAAAACAGAAGGTCCTGTCAAGCTACTGTTGAACATGTTTTTCCCATATAACCCTCAACATAGGGCTTCTAGGTTGAAACGGGATTTGGAATATTTTCAAGGGTGCATGCTGGGAAGATTTTTTTGTCCTCAACAAACAAAATAAACAAATGTATTTATGATACTTAATGCCTCTCTTGTGGGTTGTTCTAACAAAAGAAGAAAAAAAGAAGCAGAATAGCTGAATTTGGCAAAAGTATTGAAGTCCGTATAAGGTGGTTTTCATGCAAGTTTAAAGTAAGTGACAGTGTTGTACTGGGACATCGAGTCAGGTAGCTGCAGATGCACAAGAAAACTCCATTAGATTAGAGAGTTAATGGATAAATATAGTGTAAATATAAGTAGATACTGTGTAAGTGGCTATAATTAAAGTATTTGTGAAACAATGTAGCTAATATGACAGAAAGTAAGAAAGTTTTTTTCTTCCTCATTTTATATTTAGGATTTTGGTTTTCTTTGGAATTGTGATGGCTAAAATTCTGAAAATGATTTATTTGAAGCAGAAATTCTGAAAACATCCGCCTTTTTTAATTGAAGTTCAACTTTGCTCTAACCCCCACCATCACATTTGTTTCTTATACTGGGCAGGAAGTTGAATCTGATTTGCTAACTTGGCCACCGGTCAGCAAGCAGATGGCTTCTATATGAGGCATTTAGTTATCAATCAATGGATAAAGGCTTGGAGAGAAAAATAATCACAGCACTGTGGAGGACACAGAGGAATCTGAGGTTAGTGAAGTAAAGGGCAATGTAGCGGCTGTTCTCTGTGTTTGCAATAGCTGTCACACTGCATGAGAGGCCAGAATGACTTTCAAAACTTCATTCTCCAGCTTTCGATCTTCCTTCCAGCAAGCTCCAGTGGGTTATGTGTAAGTGAAAGATGTAATCATTTCACTTCACTTTTGCAAGTCAGGGTTATCCCTTCCCAGATGTCATTTAAAAAAAAAAAACAACCCAAACATTGCATTTTAAAAAATCCCAAACTGAAAAATCTGATAACTCCAAAATGAACAGATAATATATATAATATAGTTGTTCTCTGATGTGTTACAAAGACTGTATGCTCGCACCTGGATTTCTATGCCCCCTATCAGTTTCAAAAGCAATTTTTGTAAAGAGTCAATAATACTCCAACTCGCCTACCACTTTCCAACAATCAAACGTGGTTATATCATATGCAAAGCAATTAGGAAGACTAAGACAGATTTCTAAAGTCCAAAGGAAATCCAGAATTTATATGAAAATTAACATTTTGTGCATTTCAATACCAAACAAAACCGCCAAATGCTACTGAGGTATGAACCCTTTTTTCTGACATTATTATAAATGAATCTGTCAATAACCAGATGGTTAAAACATGGAATAGGGCAATGTCTACTACAGAAAGTATCGAAGACAGAGTAGAACAGAATCTGATATGTAAACTAGTAATTGAATTTATCTCAGTGTACTTGTTTTGGAAACTGTGAAGTTCTGTGGGTAGAGCTGAGGCTGGGGACTTAGAGCATCTTGGATTTGGCTCTGGCCTCTGTTATACTGTTATACTGTGGAAACCTGGGGCAGGTCATTTTACCCCCCTGTGTCTTAACGTTATTTAGCTAAAACCTGGCAGCAGGCTTGTTCTCACTGTAAACAACACATTGCTTCACAGTTGGACAGTTATGGTCAGGCAACTTCCAAGGAAAGAAAAATCCAAAAGGTTTTTTTTTTAATTATCAAAAATAAATCTAAATAAAACAGAGGATTTATAAAACGGTTGGAAACAATTGCCTTACACGTTGTACAATTGCACAAAAGTGTACCTTTAAACAAAGATGACAATAAGAATTCTAAAAAATGTCCCTCTTCGATCTCAAACATATTAAATGTGCAGTAATTGAAGCTCTGCATTTCAGCCGTTCAAATAACACTTTAACTTTATGACACCCTTATCTTGAAGCAGATTTTTGAGAAGCTTTTGTTCTTACTTATCACCATGCTGGCCTGTTTAGCCTGCACCAGTTCTGTGCAGTTTGTTTAGATTTAATGCCCTTCACTCTCCGTTTGGGTTATCAGACAAAATCCTTCACCCAGCATGGCAGCTTTGAAGACTGATTCAAAGAGCGTGTTACGACAAACTGCAGTTTTCTGCTGTTCTAAAAGAAAAAGTGCATAGCTCGGGATACATATCTGTGACTTCAGGATCACCTTTTGACTGCTTTTGCCTGTGTCTAATGTGTGATGTCTTTGGTCCCCTTCCTCTGAGGAACACTCCAGAGTGCAGAGACCAATGCCCACCGGCAGGGGCTAGCCTCCGCTGCCGGATCACATGGACCGAGGAAGCCACAGGACCACAGCAAGCACTTTACAGTGATTTCTGCTGTTACGCGAGTTTCCAAAACAGGAATTGGCTCATATACAATTGGGAAATAGGGGAAAGACGTCTATATAACGGGAAACTCACGTTGGCTTATGCTCGATTTCATCCCTGACATGTTTACGTTTTGTACAACTAAACGCGGCGGAGGAATACTCATGATGCTCAGCTGTCCCACGTGCTTCGTTTTATTTGCTCCGTGCTATTTTCACTAAATCTTCTGCATAGCCGTAAATATGAGTGGACAAGGTGACAAGAATGTGTCTAAGAAGCGTGCTGGTGATAAACGTTCAGGTGGTGAACTTCACTTTTTTTCAAGGTAAAGCCGTACATTTACTATAGTATTTCTTTATTTATAATGGATTTAAAATGTATTTAAACTGTGCTAACATTTCTATCAGGGTAATTATTAATTAATAAATTTGGCACAGCTTTGGTTAGGCATTTGGTTAGCTATTGAGTGGTCTGCCCCTAACCCTATTTTTCCCATTAGCCCTGTTATTTTTTATTGTGAGATTTTGCATGAGGTTTTACACGAACGCATCTACCGCGTGATTGACGCCTATACTCACTGCATCCGGGTTTGTAGTTGAAGCCTGGAGGCAGCAGGAAGCCTTGCTGGGCAGCTGCTGCTGCCAGAGTCCTCTGGTCTGGAGGAAACACAGGAATCATCAATGGAGGCAGCTGACCCTGAACCTGCTGAAAACGAGAGGAAGGAATAAGCCATCAAAACGTGCCCTCTAGGTGCTTCTCCTGCCAATAAAGACCTTTACTACCCAAGCTACTGCAGCACTGAAAAATGCCTTATCTCATTATACCTCTGCGTCTCTCTTTCTACCCATTCTGACATGGACAATACGTTTTCAACACCAGGTATAAACATCTGCGCTTCCACAGTTTGGTCTGTGTCCTGTGTTTAAAGTGCGACGCCGTGGTCCTCCTTGCAGGAAGGAATGTCACCCCTGCCGTACCCAGTAATCTAGTGCTATTCAGAGGCTGAGAACAAAATGAATAAGCCTCCATCTTACAGGCACGTAACAAAGCATTTAAAAAATAATTTCCCTTGAAGCCCTTGAGGTATGCCTGCACCTGAGTGCACAATTGTATCAGCAGCAATGAAAACATTATTGGTATACCATGGAAGAATAGAGGCAATGACTAAACATTCACACACATTGAAATACAACGTTCAGATCAGCCAAAGGCATCATAATGACAACATGCAGTCATTTAACTGTAAGGGACTTGTCCAATTAAATGAATTCAAATTTAATGAGGAGGTCAATGGTACTTTGGCTAAATAGGATTGTCCTCTATATTAATGAGACAAAGACAGAATCACGTGGAATCCTCCAAATTCTCAGGAACAGCTGTGTGGTATTTTTATAGAGTGTTCAAGTCGGCAGGAAGCCATGCAACTTCTGAAGGTTTCCAAGATTTAAAAAAAAGTGACTTTGGCATGATAGGAGATTCAAAAACAGGCACAGAGAACCAAAAGACAGATGGTTCCACAGAGGACTTCTCTGCCAAAAAAAAGTCCAGAAGTGATGTTATTGAAAATGACTGTAAATTTCTAGGATGAATTCAGCATTCCCGTCTGCGTTGCAAGTGCTAAGACTGCCTTGAGGGCTAACAAAGCACAAAAACCCTAACCTGTCAATAATGAAGGAGATTACTGCATATCGCAAGTCCACGCTTGATCCCAGCTGCCTCCTCACCAGGGAGTGTGGCACGCTACTGAAACATCTCACTGAAGAATTTGCTAACAGACCCAAAAGGAAAATGCGCTGTCACACAAAATGACGGGCTGTCTCTGTTTTTTCTATGTCGCTTCCTTCCTTTTTATTTGCGACAACACAGTCTTGTCGCACTTCGCCACATCGGAATCTTAAACAGTTAAAGCAAAAGCAATGCAGGCGTGTGCCCTCTAGCTTGCATGAGAAGGGGAAGGAGTCAGAAAGGAGCACTGCATCTGTGCTGAGAAGCGCAGTAATGGCTGAACAAGTATATTTGTCAGGAAAGACATCAAGTGAAAGGACTACAACTGCTCACAATGTGGTTATGTCTAGTGACAGAGCGAATAAATGTCCTCTGACACTGACTCCAGCAAACCAAGTCTTTTCTTTCTTCAGCATTTGATACTTTCGCAGCACAACTGCTGATATGTATCCTGAAAAGTTTGACAAAGAAGTTACTTATGTGTAAAATAATGTTTGCACTACTTTGATTTGGATTGCCGATTACCTATATGGTAAGATAGGTCAGTTTTATCCTGATTTGTGTACCTACTCCATTGGTCTGTAAAGTTTCCGAACACTTAAATTGCTCTTATATGAGTAACTATGACAGAGAACGGAAATGAAGCATTGGGATATAATTCTAGTACCTTTAAGGGTATAAATTAAAACATAGTACAGTATATTAAATTGAATTCACTTTAAAAAGAATAAAAAGGTATGAATCCGTACTGTAAGCCACTATGTTCATAAAAAATGTTTTGATAAATATAACAGATCCAGGAGACTTATTACAAAACTATTTTTTTCAGGTATTTACTTTTAAACAGTATCGCTTTTATCTACTGGCAATGCATTTCTTAAGACATGTTTGTCATCTATGGTAATTACTCCTCTGTAAAACTTACTGTCTGCTCCTGTGCCCAGTAACCTAAACACTGTAATCACACAATCACTGCACAGGGAATAGTTTGATTCAACATTTTGTTTTCAACCGCAGAATAATTACTAAACAATTTTGGTTAACCATAAATACCACGTTCCCTACAAAGCGATCACAAGGTATGCCTGTTTTATTGTTTCGCTTAAAAAGGCACCCTGCGGTGACTTATCAGAGACAAGTCATTTTTTCGTCTTGCTTTCAGGCTTAATTGGACATATGCTGTACTGTAGGTAGCTGTATCTATTTATTGGTTGACATGTTTGTTGTAACCTCACTGTGTGCACATTCTTTGTACAATAAACAAGTATGCTGCTCAGGAATGGCTGAAAACAAGCTCAAGATACTACTTTTAGTCACAACCTGGATGTTTTGTTGCTTGAAAATCAATACTCTAAAAAATTCTATCCTTTTTCAAAAATTCAATTTTTAATTCAAGAAACATAACACGCAGAACAACATTTAAGCTATACAATTACTGCCTGAGTCATTCTTCAAGACACAACCTTCTGGTGCATAATTACCCACTATCAGGGATTGCAGCTAAGTCCTACACACTGCAAATGGGTATTTGATGAAAATTAGGGGCACCAGACCATAACACTGTCCCCGTTCACTATCTGTGTGTTTGCAGGGTGGGGAAATACCCACCTCCATTGCGGGGTACTCTTTGAGTCGGCGCCAACATGGAATGGTCTTTAGTCGAGGCGTTCAGATTCAGCAAAGGTATAGTAATATAATAAGAAAAAGCCACCAATTAGGGGTGGAGTGCATCGAGTCCCCGGGACCTATTTGCAAGGTGACACTTAAGCAGTTTGTTAAAAAAAAAGAGTTCTATCCTCACAGCACATAATTCAAACTTGCCCAGCTGGCTTATCCCGAGTCTCTAATTTAGATGTAATACAAAGGGGGTTTATACAATTGCAGCCGTCCACATCCAGCCAAGCCGCCTAAACTAAAATATAATGGGCCAGCTAAGCCTTTAATAGTTTAGTGAGAACCCTGGAACAGCTGCTCACCGCACATGACCTGTGCCATTGCCGACAATGCCTATTACCCACGAAAGGAAGCTTTAGGAGACATTTCCCCTGCCCTTCCATTGGACGGCACTAGTCCAGAAGCTTTTTCCGGAAACGGAGGGATTTTTTTTCCACCCCCCCTCCCTCCCTTCAATCATCCCATCACTGATCATCCTTCACATTTAGCCTTTGCCCCTGAATACTCTGGACAATAGCATTGGGTCCATCTGTGCTCTCCATTAAACCCCACTAATCCCACTAAGAACAGCTGGACACCCGGATTCCACACACTCAAACTATTTTCTGTGGAAGGATTTTTTCCCCCCCTGGTTACAATTACGCTGAGCCTGCCTTCTTGTACCACCTTGTGTGCAAAAGTCTTGACTCGCAGGTCCCCTCAGGATTAACCAGTTAAGGAGAGAATGCCATGACATCATGGTCTAAGACGTGGTATGGATTGCTCAACAGTGAGATTAAAAGGAACCCCAGGAAAGGTATGGACTTATTAGTATGACACTAATGTGCTCTTCATATCCATTGACAATGACTTCTTATAAATCAGCAAAGGGGATTTTTATAAAGGAGTCTGTGATGCCTTTAAAACCAATTGAGAAAAAAATGCTCTTCAAAGCAAAACTCAAATTTCTCAACAGAACTGAGGATTTGGGGCTTTAAGACAGTAGTACCAAATGTTTTCTGGACAGATTAGATTTTGGGGGAATACTTTAGGGAATGTAAACCACAGTTTATATATTCTTAACAAACAGGCTATTAGCAATGACCTATACGATAATAAATTATTATACAATACAAGAGGATAATCCACTGTTAATATGTAATAAATCATTTCTGATCTATTAAGAATTTTATGTTACAGATTATTATGAATTTTAAAAAATAAACTTTCGAACCTCAATCCAAAGTGTTACTGTTTTTTGAACAGTAACTATTCAATAAAGCAAAATCTTAGAACATTTGAGCTCGTCTGAGTTCACATTAATTACGTATGTCTCTGTGATGCAGACACCTGGCAAGTCGGACCTGCGCTGAGATCTGCAGAACTTGTTTCACAGACTTCCTCATTAACAACGAGACTGAAGCCACTTTCAAACACTTCCAGTTTGGATGCAAATCAAACGAGAGACTCGGGGACTCTGTTGTCATTGCCAAATGACTACGACACTCGGTTCTACCTTTAATGGAGGTGATATTACAAAATATCAATCGTTTTTCTTAAAGGTGAGACCAATAAAGTATCTAAATAAAATATTGTAATAGCATATTTTGATAAAAACTAGATGTTAATCAAAAGAGAATTGTAATACAGAGAGTGACGTATATTTTTGTACTAAGAACAAAGCAGCTGAACTCAAATACTTTGGTTTCAGATCTAACTTAAAGAAAACACAGCAAAAATAATCTATTCATCTCACGCACAAACCTGTGTGTAAAGACAGTTTTCATGTGTCTTAAAATCCGTTCCTTAGAAACAAGAAAAAGTAAACTTGAATTGAAGCAAAAACAAGCGGAATTAAACTTTTTTAATGACTTTCATTAGGCAAAAAAATGTTTTAAAAAATAAAAAAGTAAAAACTTGGCAGCCAACTGGCTCTGCACTGAAAGCCAGGCTGCACAGCTTGAACTTAAAGCTTTTTTAACATAATGAAGATGTGCTGATAATTAACATATGTAGTGTGAACAGGTTTGCTGGCACACGCAAGTGAAAAACTCCAAGGTAAAGTTATTATTAGGGAGTAATTAGCTCTGTGAAGTAAATGAGTGAAACAATAGCTGCCAGCATGGACAATATGGCTAACATCTGACTGCGTGGAAAATAACATTGTAAAGTATGGGTCTCAGAGCTAAAATCTGTTAATAACCATATGTTCAAGCAATTAATGCAGAGCCTCCGTGACCTATTGTTGAAGGGGGGACAATACAGTGATATAACTAATAATTAATTTTGAGGTAGTACGCACACAGAGCACTCCTTAACAAACATAATTCTCAAGTCAGAAATATTCCATTAACTTTAACAGAATGGCTCCTATTGTTGTGTGGCTGACAACCTAGATACCACAATGGACGGCACAAAACAGTCAGATAAAGCACTTGGCCTTGGAATAGCAGGCTAACCGATCTCCAGTTCGGGCGACACACTGGTTTTGGTGGGAATTTTTTAATTTACCCCTTGGAGGTTTTGTGAACAAAAGAGAACTCACAAATGTATTATGTGAAACCCCCCGCTATTCATTAAACTTCTTTCACTTCATTAAATCTCTGTTAAAAATTAAGCACAGTAAAATCACTTCGCTAACTGTAAACTCATTGACTTCACGAAAATGAACTGACAGCGTTTGAGAAAAAGCAAAACATTGTAGTGATGGAAAAAATCTTCTCTTTCATTCGATCACTTTCATTAGACAAAGATCTGATGTGCATGTTTTCATTCTGCGTCAAATTAAATAGCCAACAACAATGCCTCTATGATGGTTTGAAATCATATTGTTCCTGGAGTAGCCCTGCTTCCTTTTTAATATTTTTAAGTTATTGTTTCACACTATTGGCATGTACAGTATCATATTTGCCCTTGAGAAAAATGTCAGTTGTTTTTCATTGTCAACACCACTGTCATTGCTAAATGTGTGATGGAAATTCAATCCTCAAAACCAGGCTGGGAAGTCATCAGGCATACTGATGTTACGTTAATTATCCTGATGATTTTTTAGGCTCATCCTTACAGACGATCCTGTTTCTAACTAATAATACATTAACAGTGCAAGGTCAAAGGTTCCCACCATGTGCTGTGGCAGGTGTTATACCAGTGAAAGTATCCACATGGACCTCTGAAAGCCCACAATGAGTCAGGTTAACACTGTACCGTACTGAGCTCTGACAGCAGGGACATTAAATGAGAAGCTCAAAAGATTTAACATCTGTATACAATTTTTTTTTTTCATTTTCAAGTAGCAAAAGCACAATACATAACAAACAAATTACCTTTCCTAAAGGTACTAAACTTAAAAGACACTACATATGTTTTTTCGTTTCTGGTTTTAACATATATAAGAGATTATACAGATTTACACGTGCACTGAGCTAGCCATCATTAGTCTAATCTTCATTCCTGGAGTTACATTTCAGCTTGTGTTTGCCAGCTGAACTTAGAAGGCCCCCTCATTTCAATTTGATAATTAGACAATGTTTTAATCTGCACATTTCCAAAAAAACATTGAAGATCAATGTTATCTTTCTTGCTGGAACCAATGGACTGTAAACCTTCTATACCTTACAGTAAGCATTCTTTAAACCCCACAGCCATTCTGTCCTTCTGACCTGATGGTAATTAATCTTCACTAAGAAGCACTGCATGGTATTATTCAATGAAGTTTGTTTCATTATGATTGGAAAGACTGCAGTGGGAGCTGGGCTGCGTTGTGTGAAACCCACTTTCCAACACTCTCTTTTATCGTTTGCAAAAACAGGTGAAATGTCAACCAGAGTAGTCTGCAAGAAATATTTTGATTCAGAAAATAAAATGTAATTGCTTAGAAAATGGTAGAATAGTGAAACTGTGTGTTTTCCTGAAGGAAGATCTTAAAGTTATAAGCATAGTTATATGAAAAATATACAGGCAGCTGAAAACACTCCATAAATAAAAGATGTTGTACTATTTAAAATTGTTCTTTTCTGAACTCTCATTTCCACATTGGCAAAATGTTATATCTAGGTCTAAAGTGACAGTGGGATTAGACCGCTTTTAAGTTGCTTTTGCTAGCCAGAAACTGCACGCCCAACAACATTTCTGACATAGAATGAATGCATAAGCAAACAAAAAAGTGGGCAAAGCGAAATTCACACTGAAGACACGCAACTTCTGAGGCCAAAGAGCGAGTCTTGTGTATATTAAACATTAACTTCAGAGCTCACAAAGAAAAAAAAATGTTTAAATAAGCATATTTGGTCATACTCACTGAAGTACAGAAGCATGGTAGTTTGGTTTTGTCTCAGGGAACAAAGACATTTTCCCTTTTATTCACACAACAGGCTCCAATTTCCCCTACTTAATCATGTTAAGGCCTATAGGTAGTCCATAAAAACATCTGAAGGCAGAACAAAAGCTTGGGTGATATAACCTTTTCTTTCTTCTTTTTTTTAGCATTTTCCAATCTTTTACGTAAACAGCTTTTTCGTGCGGCAAAGGCACCTTTCACTGATTAGCTCATAATCAAATCAAGTGGCGAGTTAGCAACATGCTGACTCCTTTATATTAGCCATCAATTAGGTGGCAGCGCTGCTTGTGCGTCAGTAGCTACACTGTAGGTGGGCATAGCTTTGTGCCCATCTGCTATAGCCTGTGCTAGCTGTCCTTCCTCAAATAGCTTCCATTAAATGGAAACATAGGGTAGGCCTGAGCGAAGGCTTCCCTGTGTTGTTAAGCAAGAGGCCATTATGTAAGAGAGCTGTTGGTTCTTTCATCCTTCGGCAAGAAAAAAGGTATATCAAGAAGTTAAACCAAGAGTAACACATTTGACTAAGATGGATTGAGTTGTCACATCAGGAGGTGGGGTGCTATTTGTGTGGAATTTATATGTTCTTCTTGTATTCGTGTGGGTTTTTTCTGGGTTCTCGAGCTCTTTCTCCCACAGTGTGTGTGTGCCCTGAAATGGGCTGGCATTCCATCCAGGCTGTACTCCATCTTGTGCCTGTTGCTTGCTAGGATAGGTCTTGGCATGACTCTGTATTAGATACAGCAGTAAGAAGTTAGATGGATGCAGTAAGAATTCCACAGCTATTGTAGCTTTTTAAGGAATTCTACCACATGCTGGTACAATCTGGTCGCTTGATGTCTATACCTTTTAAAACTATTTTTATTTTAAAATATTTGGTACAGATATTACAAATCACCAGACATGGGCTGTACTGTAAACACATTGCAATTAAACAGTAACATAACAGATTATGACATGAATAAATAGCACTTCCTTACTAATGTATCAAATTTACATTTAAACACCTTATTTAGCTTGGGAGAGAAACGTTACAGAGATTACCCAGGCCACACAGGACTCGAGAACCATATATGGAATGAGACAAAAAATGATATAGAATTATAAAAACTAATCTGCTGTATGTGTCTGGTGTGCAATCCTGAAAAGTTGTAGCGTCTACTGGAAAATTAATTTGTAATCATGAAGCCTCCAAATGAAGTTACTACACAGGTCTACACATGTTAGTTTCCCCTAGGACCATATAACCCTACACACCATCAAGCTCCCACTTTAATTGAGATAATGTATCAGACTGGCCTGACCAATTTAAATATTTGTTTTGTTTGGGTTAATATTATGCTAATATTATTGGCTTAAATGTTTTTGCTTTATGAATCAAATGAACCCCTTACCCATCCAGCTCTTGTCATGTCTTTCACTCCTTTTATTAAAAGAAAAACAGTTTTATTCCTGATCAATTAACTGATATGACAGGATGGCTGCAGGAACAAACAGGCACAATGCAATGGATCCCGATTTCCGAAAAACCAAAAGAGACGTTTTTTTTTTCTGTTAAAAAAAGTATCCAGCGCTGTTTAAAACTTAACTCCTGCAAGATACGTTTATCTAGCTGGAATGTTAGAAAGCAGAAGCATCAAAGAGAAGATAGTAGTTCAGGTGGGTAGCTGTGTCAGCATGCGTAGACTGCAAAGGAACAAGTAATAGGTTTATTCCATGCTGAAAAAAAGAAGAAAGAGAACACAACGTTTCTTTGTGACACCTGAAGAAGGCTCCACGGCGGAAACGTTGTGTTCTCTTTCTTCTTTTTTTCAGCGTGGAATAAACCTATTACTTGTTCAAAGAGAAGATGACACATTATAAATATAAAGTCAAGTTAGGAACCACAGACAGCTGTTCTGACATTATTGGCTTTGACGTTATACAGTATATGCATATGAAATTGAATGTCGGTGTAGATGGATTTGCTTTTAGTGCTGTAAAACCTTCACAGGTACGTACATAACTAAGTAATATTCATATTCACATAATTCATAGTGTGTTAATTCTAAAACACCACAACCCTGAAAAGTGTATCTTTCATTACACATATTGCACCCATCCACAATACAATATATCTATGAATATCTTTTAATGGTAACACTACTGTATATAAGATAAAAATGGTATTTTAGGAGACAATTGTAAGCAATGAGAAGTTCTTTGTAAATTATATATTACCACTGGATAAATGAAGGACAACCCCTTTGTAAAGCCTAACCAGATATTAGCTATCTTTTGTCTCTCATAATTGGAAATGATTTCCAGTTACAATAATACATTTCCAACATATTTCACAAATACGACATGCATTTGCCATGTATTTATCAGCATTAATTAAGCTGTAAAAAAGCAGTAATACATGTCTTACGGGTGACACTGAAAATGAAGTTATCCCTCAAGTTTTATTGGTGTTCATAAAATGAAAATAAAAATGCGTGGCTTTAAAAAGTGTGTACAATGCTTACTTTCTGGCTGACAAAAGTTATTGTTCATGGTCTATTAAAAGGTTTACCTACATCTAACTAAAATGAAAGCAATTTCATATCTAGAATATGAAACAAGCAATGCCTACCCCTTATTACAGGGTGTCCTGTACAAAAATGATATTGGGGAAAGGAGCCGCATTCTCCCCAATGGGGACAGTGCATCATAGGAATAAGGGAGACTCATCTTCAGAATGATTATTTGACAAAGGAATTTAGTAGCTTTGTAAATAATAGCTCATTAGCTATGGAAATGCATAATGGATTAATTGTAGATGATGTAGTTCTTTTTTCCTGAATGCAAAAGAGCTCTGCAGTTGTTCTCTTTTATGAAGACATCAAAAAGGCAAAAAATCTTAATATAATACATGGCTATGGTGAACAAGTAATCCTGAGGGACATGTTCTTATGAACAGGTTTAATTATCATAAATGTAAGGTCAGTGTTAACTTGTCATTGAGGAGCATTTCAATAAATGCCCTTTTGACATTTCCCAGTGAGTACAGTAGGTGAAAGGAGCAGACCTCAGCACCAGTAAATGTTCAAAGTACAGTTGATAGCTCACAGAGTAAAAGAGCTCACTTGCAAATTTCCAGCTGAAAGGCACTCAGTAGAAAAAATAAGCAAATAGCAAAGACCCTTTCCCAAGAGGAAGGTTAACGAACAAGATAGATGCTGAATTTAATTGATAAATAGATGTTTTTTTCTCCATTAATTACTCCAATAACACCTATTTGAAAAAACTACCAAATCATTAATGCCACGCAGCACACGACCTACAATTGCAACCAGTGTAGTTCTTAAAAGCTTATGGTAAAACAAGCCAGAGATCCTGACTTTTTGAATGAATAAGGCATTCTAAGAAGTAGCAATACTACTGTCTGATTTATTAATTGGGAAGTCTTGCTTTTTACTATCCTACCTCATACGAAGTTGGAAAGTACAGCTATAAAACAAATAATGAAGACAGATAAAGCTATTTCATTAGCCAATACACTCAAAATCTGCTTCAGCAGCTGTGACCATTTATATACAAGCCTACAGAAAGCAAATTGCTGTTAAATGCGTGAGTTAATAGTTTTGATTTGAGCAGATGAACCACGGTATGTTAAGTTAAAAACAAAATGCTTACAGTACATATTTGCAACAAAAAAAAAAACCCTAGCAAATACTGCAGTTATTTGTAGTAGCATATGGAGTCAGACCTTGGAATGTAAATCTCAGCCACACTTTAAAAACACCTCAGTTAAATGGCTCCAAGTGATGTAAAAACCCCTCAAGCCAGAAGACCGTCCCCACTGACTCAGGGAATTTGAACATTGCCAAGACCCCATGGGAACAACATCAACAAAGCGAGCTCATTATATACCCTATCCCCCCCCCACAAACACCAGGGCAACCTCATTCACTGATACGCATTAATCTGCTTAATCTGAGCCAAGTCACCACTGCAACATGTGCAATCAAAACCTAGAGTCAAACCACTGTTTCAGACTAACCTCTAGACACGCAGGCCTAACAGCCAACCCATACGAGCTTGAAACCTGTTATGCCAACAGGACAGCTTTGTGGCACAAGTGCTTTTGGGGACTAAGGGGAGTGATGTCTCCTTAATATGGTCATTATATGCAGTGAGCCCCATTACAATGGGCACTTAATATTAATCATTTCACATACATCTGTTTAATCTTGGATTTCAGACATTGACTACATAGACTATAGACAATCCTGCTGTATGTTTAATAGAACAAAGAATGACACAGAATAGTTTCACTGAAATATCCACCAGTAAAATAACTGAAGTTTTCACTTCAGCAATTTAAGCACATGAAACAGGCCACACAAAAACGAGACATTACAGAGCACAGATTTGTTCATTCGTGAATATGCGGTTTCACTTTTTCCTCTTGACTTCAAGCCACTAGGAGATGCTGCATATAATGTTGATTAAAATATGACTTCATGGTTTAATTGTGGTTATAGTAATAAAAGTGAAAGTGTTTTCTACACGTATACAGCCTGCAGTAGCCTTTTCTAATTTTATACTAGATCTCTCAGGGCCAGATCACCACCTTTTATTTTTCTCACCTGTTCTTGGATACTTATACATAACTGGTGTTATTTTCACCCACATAAAGTACATGATCTCAGCTCTGTAAATCTTTACAGGTTTACAGGTTCTTTTAGATCCTTTTTGTTTATGAAACTGTGATGCCGGAAACTGGTCAGAAATTTGCAGTGAATTCCTTTTCCCTGATCACTAAAACACTCGTGCTATTTCATACAACGAATCCAGTTTAATGGCCGATGTGAACTGCAGTTTCTCACTAAATTCTTTCCTTAAAAGACAATTTCAGCAGTCTCTTTGTAGATGTTCAAATAATTTTTGTAAACATATTTTTGGCTCGCATAACCCGTCTGTTTCTGTTATGACAGAATAATGCCCTGGAGTTATTAGCAATTCTGAGAAAATGACTCAGCACAGACACATCTGGACTACCGAATGACTGATTTTTCTGCCAGTGATAAAGAAGAAAGAAAAACCAGAGTGATTTGCATTTCTAACTCTCAAGCTGGAATTTCCAATATTTTCTTCAGCGTATCAAAGGGAAGTAGAACAGTTTGCTTTGCCCATGTGTTAGGAAGGAACTCGGAAGTAGAGGAGAAAAAAAAAGCACTTGTGAAACAAAAAGTTACTTCTAGCAGCTGTTAGAACTGGTTGTAATGCCAAACAGAACAAGTTGCTTTTTTATGTTCATAAGGTTTTGATTTTACTGATGTTTTTTGGCAAATGTTATTTTTTTAACCAATTATCCAATTCTCAAATAGAAAAGCCACCCAGCAGCAGTTTTTTGAAAACATGAGAAACAGGCCACAAGCCTTGCTGAAGCAATTTTCTAAGCTTAATTTTCTTAATTAATGTTTAATTAAACCCCAAACGAACACCTGCACAAAATTCTTGAATACATTGGTTTAAACTGCCTGAAAGAATGCAACTATGCTGTGGTAAAAGGCAATTATTCCACTAGCCAGCATGTAGGTCACTGCATTTTTTTCACCGTGGATAATTCTTTTAAATAATGGGCGAGAAAGTGCCAGTTCTTTGGGGTAAATATGTGATTATAGTTTATAAACATTATCTGCATCCCTTGAAAGCAGTAGTGAGGTTCCTGCCTAGTTTATTAGAGGGCTAGCAATCCTACATCCTGATATCCAGTGACGGCCATGGGGACAGAGGCATAAACTAAAAGTATAAGACAGTGTTTTCCAACCTCATCCGAAAAGTTTAAGCTAGAAATGTTCAAATAAATGTTTGGAGGAATTATTTTTTCTCTGTAGAACCAAGTTCAATCTTCCTGTAACGCCAGTGGATTGTCTTATTTATTTATTTGGCTTTTCTGAATAATTCTGCTGGTCTTTTCAGCTCAACAAACGAAAGAGACATCAGCTGTGAACCCACTGTGAGAAACAATTGTTCTGCCTCGTCACTGGCAAACTCAGTTGTTTGGGAAAAGGTTGGAAAGTCATGGGAAAAGGGTGCTTTGTCTCAGTGGACCATGCTGGAGTGAATCAAGAAGGGCGGTATTTACAAGTTTACAAAAACAGCTGCTCCTGACATGTGATTATTTTTTGTTTTCCTTTTTTGTCTTATAAAAATGTTCTTCGGCCTACAGGGTATTGATCTGTAATTTCAATTAGGACTTTTATTTTAGTTTTTATTTTCCTCGGTGAGCTTTTCTATCTCATATTCACATACACATGTACTGTACTGTATACACAAGCACACACACACAAAAACATCAAGTCGCAGAGCCCCTCTCTGAGAAATTCTGTTCTCAGCTCAATTAGAATACATTTAGAGGAGAAAGGCTTCTATCAAACAGACAAAAAAGGTGGCAGCAATCCAGTATACTGAAACTATCTAAGTCAACTGAATAGTCTTAGTGATTAGAGTTTCCTGCAATATCTGGGGCTTTGGCCAATGTCTGGCACATACACTACCCAGAATAATAGAAGTACTTTTCAAGGCAACTAAGTTTCACTGACTCTATTAGCCAAATAGGTTTCATCCACCCTAAAGCCATTATTCTAACATCTGTGCCTACAATGTTCTGTGTGGCTTACTATAGCCATGTTATGCTTGTGACATTGTTATCGGGCTCTAGAGAACAAAATGAAAACATCTTTGTTGAATATCAGCTCATCCCCAGTACTTTCAAATTTGATCTGACAGGAAACATGCATGAAAATGTAACTAAATATTAACAGAATCTGTAATACAAAGTATGAGCTCCAGTGGGAAAGTGCATCAAAACAGAAAACAAGAGACACTTCTTTACACAAACAGCTATGCTGTCAAAGCTAATACCCTGGTTTCTTTCAGGAAGCAGCTAAATGAGAGTTTCAGATCTCTTGGCTACTAAAAGTCCAAAAGGCTAGGTGCGCCAAATGCCCTTGTCTCATCCGTACGACCTTACTGTTCATTTAATGCAAACAATCCTCTCTGACCTGGATCTGTTGCTGAAGGAGGTTGATTTTGTGCTGCTGCTGCAGGAGCTGCTGCTGTTGTCTTGCAATCTGTGGGACACAAATACAAGGAAAGAGAAAACAGGATTTCCCCAGTTTAGGTTTCATTAACAAGACACCATGCCCACAATGTGCTAGTTGAAATACATAGACACTATCTGTTGTTTTAAAGGACAGACACTTGTATATAATTTAATAGTGAATCAAGTTCTAGATCCCTAAGTACTTGCAAGGATGCCACCCACAGACTTATGTCTTCACTCACTTTGTTATATATTACCAGATGGGATTATGCTCAGGTTTAGGTTGTAGCCAGGAATGAGACCTATAACCTTCTCTTTCAGAGTCAAATATGTTACCTGCTGAGTCATCAACACAAGATGTTATTTATATCTTCCCTAATCAGATCTGATAGTTGAAACAACAAACAATTTGCTGCAATATACAAGGCAATTCATTTGTGTGGATAAAGGAATTCAGTTTGGAAGAAACAAATTGTACATTGTACAGCTTTCAAAGCAAACATCAAGTTGACCAAAATATAATTTTAAAGTTAGAACCCCTACTATTTTTAAAGAAGCACGAGCACGGATTTTTAATGAAGGAGCTTACAAACTCAGGAAAAGGCATTTATGTATAAAAAAATAAAAACCTGCTTATTTCAAAGAATGCAATGATGCATTTCCTGCAATGATGTGTTAGAAATGTTTGCATCTTTATAGATCCCCTGCTCTGTATCTTATGTTAAAAATGATTTTTTTTTACTAATCCTATGCAAACATCCTTACAAAAGATTGAGTTTAAGGATTAAGGTCGCTAAAGGAGACACAGATACCAGACCCAAACTATTACAGCATGAGTTTTTTTTTTCAGAAATATTACCTGAGGCATGCCATTTGAGCAGCATATTTTATAAATGAAAAAAAAAACATTCAACCATAGCTTAAGAATTATTTGATGGAACTGAGTCTTTTTCTGTACTTGTAGTGGCAGATCTTTTCCATTTTCAGGTGCTGCACACCTTAAATAACTGCAATGCCAGTTTCCTATAGGTGTTATTAGGCCTTTTAACAGTACAACTGGCGAATCCCTATGCACTCACTCCTCCCCTGCTCCCTTGCACTCTGGAAAATTTGGCAACCGAGGTATTCGACATCACAAGTGTGCACCTTTACAGTCCAGGGACTGTGATAGTGGCAGTTCTCTAGCAACAGTCTGAAGCTGAAATTCTCTCTCTCTCTTTTTTTTCTAGACTCACTTGATCCTGTTGCTGCTTCGCCAGCTCCATTTGCTGGCGTTGCTTCTCGATCTGTGACGCAGCGAGCTTCTTCTGCTCATCGTGGGCTGCCAGCAGCTGCTCCCTCAGGCTGGTCAGTTGGTTAATCATGCCCATGAGCTGCCTCTCCTTCTCCGCTAGGCTTTCTGGTGTCCCTGCAAGGAAGCGCACGTTTGAGGAGGCAAACTGCTCTGCGGGTGGATGGTAATAACCAGGGGGGGCTGGATTAACCCTTCTCTCCCTCCCACCTGTGCTGTGAGGTATGACCTTACAGAAGGTAATCCTGGAAATAAAATTAAGGATGAAAGCTACTGATAAGCATAAATACAACCGAATTAAGCTGTGCCACAATTACAAGGTAGCTGTTTCTTTGAAATGTTCCAACACGTACAGGTCAGAACTAGGTGTTAATCAGCAGTGCGAAGTTGAATAAAGTTGGGGCTCAACTTCTCTTCTGGCTGTGCTGCTGCTGTTGAGATGGGCTCATCTGGTTATATTAACAATTTCAATGGCAGAAAGAAATGCAAATAACAAGTTATCACACCAATAAGCCATTGTTACAGCTACCAACTACTACATGCTTTGGTATTATTCACCTATAAAAGAAAGAGAAAGGAATGTAATTAATGACAGAACCTAAATAACTTGTTGTTAATTGTTTTTAATCACATAATCGTATTTCGTAATGCCTATAAGTGCATCTCTGCTTCTGATGCTCTTTTTCACTTTCACTCATCTTCAAAATAGCTTATCCCAGACACTAGAAAAATCAAAGCCCAACCAAAGACAAAAAGCACACAGAAATGCTAGTACACAAACAACAGCACTGTTCCTTTAGAAAACAAAGATTCTAAAGCAGCTCCTTTAGATCCCTAGAACTTTCATTTTGAAAGATTTTTTATATCTCTGCTGTTAAGAATGGTGTAATGTGCTGTTCCAATGTTTGCTTGTTTGTTGGGCTTATACTGTATATCTAAAAGTGAAACCCTTTTTCTAAAGGTGTGAAAGCTCATTAGCACTGCCAATCCTTTGCAAATGATGAGAAATGTTATATGAATAGCAAATTATTGTTTCACAGAAAACAAAGTACTATATTACAAAAAGCAACTACAAGTTTTCAATAACCACACTTACAAAATCACAGTGTAGGATCCTATGTTTGATAAGTGAAAACAGTTTTGTACCGCTCATATCGTTACTGTTTCTGTATAATCTTTTGGTTTCCTCTAATTATATACATTTGGCTTCCTAAATCTTATCCTACTGTTGCCTCAAATTTGTAGAATTGCTCAGGAAGACTATCTCACTGGGTGGTTCTGACAAAATCTTAACTAAGATGCTCTTCCAGTTATATGCTTACCTTTTAGTGTGCCCTTGAGCATATGTTTAGCATGAACTGACCTATAACCCACAACAGCAAATAACACATGTTCACCTTTGAACTTTCTTAAACTACTGGCAGATCCAACGTTATCCTCAATATAATTTACATTTACCAAAAGAAAAAAAAGATATATTAAAGTGTGATTACCCTTAACATGTGCAGATATTTCTATAAAAAAAAAGCCTGTTAACACTGTTATTCTCAGATAACATACAGAAATATATGCCGTGTCTGTGTTAAATTTATTGGCCATCTTGAAATGTACACCTTCTCCTTTTTATTCCATCTTTCGACTGCAGTAATACAAACACCCATTGTTTCACAGAGAGCTTAAAAGCCAGTACCTTCAGCAAAGCTACATTCCTAGGCATTAAAAAAGAGTCAAGCAGGCTGCACAGCCCTAGTGACCCCACAGGAAGGTGCCAGTGAAATCCATTTGTCCCCAGAGGTCTCTCCCTCCCCACAACCCCACCACCAACAATGGACAATAAATGCAACTGTCATGGCAGACTGCAGGAAAAATAAACTAGCGGCTGTTTTAACAGCTTACTGACGAACCTTTCAGATGTGTGTGCATTTGATGATGACTGAAACAAGAAAGGACCTTATGTTAAAAATGTCAAGCAGTGGAAAAGAGGGGGGTGATGTGTGTGTGTGGGGGGGGGTGGGGTGGTGGAGGAGGGATAAAAGAAATCTTTCTTTCAGTGGCAGTCCCCCAGCCAGGCTGGGAGGAATGTGGATTGTCTTTGGAGTTAACTCGCAGGGAATCTGCTTTCATGCTTAACCTGAAGAGAAAAGGAGTGCTCTCCATGGCACTACAAGATCACAGGGACTTTGTGATTTATTGTCTGTTAAACACCCCCTGCTTCCCTTGCTCTGTTTCCCAGTACTTTCACTTGCTCTAATGTGATCTGGGCACATACTGTGCCTCTTATCATGGAGAACCAAAGCAACTTTACCTGCATGTGGAATGTGTACAGCTCATCCTACATGCATTCTTCTGCTCCCCACCTAATTTCATCTACAGTATCTACAATTACGGGTAACCAGCTCTGGGAGAAAAAAAAATCAATTAAATCATATGGCAGCTTCCCATTCTGCAGGTGCCGGAAAAGGAAAGGATAAATGTTTTTAAAATAATTTCGCTCGGCTGCACATTTTCGATTCAGAAAGTCCTTTTTTAACTCCCGAAGGAATTAGTGAGGACACACAACGTTAGTGCAAAACTCTTCTGCTGCAGTTGATGCTAAATCCCCTTCTCTTTCCTGTAAAAGCAGCCGTGGCTTAAATGATTGTCAACATCCAGCATAAGGAAATTCAATCAATTTCATAAATCTAACACAATATGTCTTGGTTGCCGCTGACTCAGTTTTCTGTCATTTGGAGCGTGCTGAAATGAATGGTCCCCAATTATGATCTGAAGTTAAAACCGAATGCCTCCACGCAATCTACTTTGCCATCAAACTTTGCGGTTCAAAAGTTCCTCATTAGACCATAAAGTTTCAGTGTTCAAGTGTTCAGTGTTTGTTTTTCTAGCACATATTTCAACTTTTATTAACCTCTGATAGGCATACTTGCACATTACAATACTGCACAATGATATGATTGTTATTTAATGTGGGCTAAAACACAAAATCACTTCCAGGTCCATTGATACCTTGTTTTTTTTATTTCACATAACTTACAACCTTCATACAAACCCCGAAAGAGAAACATTTTAAAGACATAACAGTGATAACACAATGAACCGGATAATGCTGCTTAGAAATTCAAGATCAGATTTAGTTCTAGGGTTTTGATCTCCACAACACCAAACAGTTCCAAACTAGAAGCTCGTTAAGTAAATGGTAATTTAATTTCCAAGCATATATGGAGAAATATATGTTTCCTGTTTCAATTAATGTTATAGACAACTATGACTCTCAAACTTAAAATATCAAAATTGTGTGCAAAATGTTTTCTTAAAGTGGTCAATTTACTGCAAGTAGAATTTGTTAAATAAAAAATAGTGTATGACAATGTTTCAAATGAAGCACTTTCAGCGAGGTCCAAATAGTATCTAAGTTATTTCAGCCTTACCACCTTTACAAAGTAGTTTATCAGACACTGAGGAATATCAGTTTAAGAGTGTTGCCACTTTAACTATCAGCGTGTTGTCACAGAGGCAACCAAGAGAGACATTACTCTGTCAACTGTAACATTAACAAGAGATTAAATAAAGACAGATCTGTTGAAACACAAAAAGTAGGCAACGTTTTCTCTGAAACTAACGTCTTGCCAGAGGAGTGGACTGAACAGGTGAGTACTTTAACTTCTTGAGAGACCCCCCAAAATTATTCTCAATCTTTTTTATAGAACAATAAAAAAACAGAATATAAATATAAATTTCCCCAGAACTTTTATAAATATTGCATTAATGCCTCGAAAAACTGTAATTTTAAGACCTTCTTCATCAATCATGTCACAGAATGTTCATAACCATTTTGCACTTGACTAGCCGATCAATAACTGGTTTCCTCAGACTAACAAATATCCTTAGGCAGGTTATATAACTAAGTGCTGCTTCCATTCCATAGTAATTAACCAATCTGTAACAATGTAATACTTGTCAAAAACCCCAAGAAACTAATTAATGTCTGTTCTTAAAAGATAACTCCTTATAGCAACAGTGCTATAAGATAGCTGTGGGCATTTTGCTTTCATTGTGGGTCTTATTTATTTCATTATTTCAGATTTGTCAGACTGATTGCTCTGTGACTATACCAGATGAACTCTAAGCCATACCATAACTCTCAAGCCTTCACTCCAAGAGGTACACAGCACACCTATGCTGGAAATGTAGTTTAACATGTGATACAGTACCAGCCTCTCATTGTAAGGTATTAAGTGTGGCTGTTTGCTTTTGTTTGTAACTGCCAAACAACTGTACAAGCGAGAGATATTTTTTTCCTAAACTATGTCCTTTGGCAAAGCTACATCTCCCTTGAACAATAGTACTGTTCATTACAATCATCATCGTCATCCTCATCATCATCTGTAGAGTTATGTAAAAAATCTCCAGTTCAATCTTTTTTGCAGGAAAAAAAATCAACAGATTTCATTCTCATGTCAAGTGCTTCACTCACAAACTGCCTACATGATTTGGATGCAGCTCCACGTTGTTGGTATGAATACAGCATATTTTTGGATCATTTCAAAATAATACATGGCTGTCTAAAAAATATTTATTTGAAAGATTTTTCTTTCTCTCTGACTTTCCATTCGTTTTTTTTTCTCCAGCTGGTATTTTTTTTCTAAACTGAGCAGGACACGTCTGCAAATAAAATGTCATCACAGTAGGAATACTGTGTGCAGTTTTTTAATCAATTAGTAAATCGTACAAATGGACAAAAAAAGGAAATGCTTCATTGATGAAAGCTTTTCAGTTTATTGGGACCAGATCTCCATTAATATGAACTTTCACTGTAGCCTTAAGACTTTGCTGTAGAATCAAATAGGCCTCAAGTGTTACTATTATATTTTAATTTACTGTTATATTTTCTCTTAATGTTATTGTAACATACACAATTTATTTTAATTCAGCATTTGTTGTGTTATTATGCGATTTTTCTATTGTTCCGCTCAGCTACACACAGTTTTCTTTTTATTTTTATTTTTTTTATTCTCTCCCATACAGCAGCCTGCACAAAGTAGGGAACCCCCACAGATATTAACAGTGGGACAGGTTTGTAAGTGAAATATAAATTACCTTTAATTTCGCCAAAGTTCCCTGATCCCATTGCAAGGAGCTTGTCCTTCCAGTCTTTTGATAGAAGCTTCTCAATGCTGGGTGTTTCTAAGGAACAAGAAATAAAGAAAAATTAAAATGGACTACATCACAATAAAGCTCATTTAAAGTCCATTTGCTGTAATAAACACTATTTCCCCCCCCAAGTTCCTCTTGCTAATGGCTTCATCAACAACCAGATAAGAGAAAAAAGAGAAGCATGTTTTATCACCTGCTGTTAGAAAATCATTAGCCCCTTCTTCCATGAAACAAAGCTCTTGTTAATGCAGGATGACAATGGATACATTATGAAGCCGCGCTTTGTTTTTCTAATAGATGCAAGGTCTTGCTTTTTTTCTAATTGCTAACCTGCCAAGGACAACTTATCAACAGAGCTAAAAGAAAATTAAAGAGAAAAAAGGCTGTGCTGATATTGCAATGCAAAGAATCAATTTTCTCTTTTATGGGGCGAATTTCATTAAAGTATCAAGGCTTTAAAAATTCTCCAGTGGTGACAGACATTAGTATCCCCAAGTACCAAGTACTGTCAGGAAAAATACTTTCTTCTTATCACCTGCACAAAATGTCTGAGAAAACTCTTTATCAGTTTCAACAAGTCTTTATACACCAATATACATAATAAAAAACACATGCAGACTTTATGTAAAAGTTTCAGGTTAGTGTTGGCAATGCCTTGTAGCTATTGTACCAGGTATTACCAGGCAAATATTCTTGTAAATAATCAATAGTCTTTACTGATCGCAATACGTCAATTCGATTTCTTAATAATAGCAAGGAGACTTTTACAAATATTATAAGGATTTTAGAAATGTTAAAGCTGGTGATGATCTATTTTAATCACTTATATACCCCCTGTTTAAGCCTTCAAAGGACATCTATTTTTAATATAACATATGTCATACAAAATTCAGTGTTCACCTACACAGTTTCTTAATGCACCAATCTGCTAGTCTCTCAAAATGAGGAATTTGTGTTTAAAATTTATCCATTTGCTTAATTATTCACTAAAAAAATCAATAATGTAGCCTTCTAACAGTATCATCTGGATTCGTTCCCTGCCACAATTTCAGTTATTTGCATATTTTTATTCTCCGGAATTTGCATATTCCCCTTCACTGTTACAGTATCTTTTTAATGACAGTTGCCTTTCACTTTATATAATGCAGCATAATTTATTGGTTTGTCTCCCTAATACATAGTGAGTATAGTGTACAGACCTATACATTTAGCTTTTTGTCAAAATAAAACAAAATCATTGTTTTAACAATTCTTGTTTTATAGCCTGCCTTAACAGTAGTCAAAATGAATGTATTATTCAGAAAACAAAACATTTTTTCCTTATTCATACTTGTTTTTTTTCAATCTTTCTTTTCATATTACAAGAGAACATTGAAAGAGTAAGCAATTCAAAATAAACACAATTAAGATTTAAAAGTAACAGCAAATGCAGAACAGTGCTGCCAAAGACAAAGCAGAATTCATATTTTTTTCTGGCACTTTTAGCAATTTTTTGTAAGTTTTACTCTTGGGATTTCCAAGACAGGAGCCCTTTTGTACTCTCAAAATAGCAAGTGTATGCTCTGATGCTTTTGATAAAGTCTCCAGCAAAATCTTGAACAAAAAGGAAAACTGTCAAAGAAAAAAATAAAATGTGGAACTGGACATGCCATTGGTGGAGGGCCACAGTCTTCTAAAAGACAGCGAAGAAATCTCTGCAAAGCGAGAAGGCGGTTCTTGAAAATCTATAGCAATTTAACAATGGGCTATCAAGCCTCCAGGCACTAGAGGCAGGCCATTCTACTTTTAAAACCATTGTCTTCAATGCCTGTGACAAAGCTTTTCCCTGTAGCCAGACAACATTTTCTTTCATAGAACAGAGAGAAAGAGATCTGGAATTTTTAGTCTGGTCTTTAGATGCACACAGATGAAAGCATGAAAAAGCTGCTCTTGAAAAAGATGCACACAACCATATACATGGCACATTATTCAGTCATCAGCAAGAATCAAAACTGCGCCGAGCTATCATTTATTGACAGTGCTATCGCCTTGCATTACTTAGGAGTGTCATGAATTAAAATTCTAATACTAATTCATCATTAATATTCAGAAATAAAGCTTCTAACATAAAAGACAAATAATAAATATACATGCATATACATGTTGTTACATAATGTTTAAATAACATTCTCGGGTTCACCATCAAATTATTGTGTGCGCTGTAAATGTAAAAAAGGTAAATGGTACAAATACAGCAATTTCTTGACTTTGTTTCTAAACACAGGTTCCGTTGTCCAGCAAATTAAGACAGATCCTATTCTTTTGGGCTATCATTAGCAGTAGGATTGCGGGGAGGTGCAGTAGTGAGTTAGGGAAAAGGTGTTTAAGGACATTCTTAAAAACATGCACATACACACACATAACTTAGCAACTTACAAGAAAGCTGTTTTAAAGCAAGGTTAGTCCCCTTTGGATCGAAGACCAAAACTCCTCCCGAGAAAGAGCAGGTTTTAACAACTACGCTTCTTTTTCTCTCTCCTAAATTGTCGCCTCAGAGACAGATAAACGATTGCCGCTGTTGCTGCTGCTCATGTCAGTGAGGATACAATAATAATAAAAGAAAAAAAAGTCATCCCTCTTGCCAGAAACCACAACTTCCGCCAAGGAGTGAAGTATTCGCTATATGGACACTCCCCTCCAATCTTCAGTCTTAAAGGAATCCCTGTGTAAGTTCTGGCCTTGTACAATCTTCTCCTGTCAGCAGTCTTACAGGGGGTGGAGTATGGGAGGCTGCTGTAGAATATTCTATTACTGGGACAGAAGATGGCCTAACCCTTTCAAGTTAAAAAAAACATGAATTTCTTGCAGCTGTATTAGAGTCCACATTATTTGACCAATAGTTAGCAGTGCTCCTGTTTTTTTTTCTCTTGACAGCTGTCTTGCTATCATCCCAACAGGTGCTATTAGCCACCCCTCCTCCTCTCAATATCCCCCCCTTGTCAAACAATGGCAAAGGCTTTTAAGCCAAAGAGCTTTGACAAGTGAGAGGGAACAACAAATGGCTATGCCCTGCTTTTCTCCTGGGGTCTCTCTGCAGCCCAGAGTAATAGTTATTATTTTTATTTATTAACATTGCTGCCATTGTCCCCAGTGACAGCCGGGGCATTTTAACTATTAATAAAAATGGAAGCAGTTTTTTTTATTTGGGGGGGGAGGCCTGCAAAGTGCAACGTTAATGAATGCTGTCCATTTCAAACTGGATAATTTATACTGTGGATAAAGGTGGCTGAAGATGTTGTAACCAGGAATGTGAGCAGATAAGACAGGGGCATTTCAAATGCCAAGGCAACATGTACCTGAGCAGTGGAGCTGGGGGGCTTTTGGCTGGTACAATCTATGTATGCTCTTTATTTGTGTAAAAGGGGCTCTGGGAAACATTAAAATTACAACTGTAATAATTCAAAATAATTCCTCGTGCTACATTAAATATTTTTATTAATGTCTACCTTTGAAAGTTACATTCTTCGTGGCAGCAATAACAGAGATTATAGACTTTAAACTAGCTGCAGTTACACTAGAAGAGACAGTAATGGTATTACACCAGTTTCAATAGTCTTAGTTGGATGGAAACTGAAGACAGATTGACAGGCCAAAGAAAGATGAAAAAGGCAACATAGCAGTCCAACACCCTAGTTTGCTGCGCAGTGCTAAGAATTACCACATGGGAAGGAACAGTTGTCTCGTGTAAAGAAAAAATTGAGCTTTCAAAAAATGAATCACATTTTACTGAAAAAAGAAACAGTTGAGTTGAGATATTTCTATGATGCGGATCTTACTGAGCTCAAGAATTCAACACTGTTCAGGAACAACTATTCAATTTTTTGCAATAGCAGTACACAAACTGCCGAAGTATAGAGAATTAGTTTTTTTTAGCAAAAGAACAAAACATTTGTTTCAGATGTGTGTTAAGACGTAGTCAGATGGATTACTATTGCTGTTGTAGAGTATTCACTGTGTACCAGAACCAGTTCTGTCCCACATAAAGCGTGACACAATAGAGCATTATTGAGTGTATTCACAAATATACTTTTGGAAGTGTTCTGTAGCACTGGTCTTGACTACAAATTCCTTAACATGGTTACAGAATCACTTATCAGATCCATCCATCCGTTTTCTAACTGCTTCCTCCAATATAGGGTCGCGGGGGATGCCAGAGCCTAGCCTGGCAATCAATGGGCACAAGGTGGGATACACCCTGGACAGGACAGCAGTCCATCGCAGGGCAGACACAGACACAGACACGCACACACTCACTCACACCAGGGCCAGTTTCCCCAGAATTCAATGAACCTACCAAGCTTGTCTTTGAACGGTAGGAGGAATCGGAGCACCCAGAGGATACCCACGCAAACACAAGGAGAACACACAAGCGCCATGCTAATATCACCCAAGGAATTGAACCCAGGACCCCAGCGCTGAGAGACAGCAATGCTACCTATTTGCACAATATGAGTGAAATATGTCAGATTTGATTCAGAGCTCCTGCCAGTTACTAAGGCAGTCCAACTAGATTCTGCCCTGGGTTCTGTTCTTTTCTCCTTCTGTAATAACAGTACTGTTGAGGCATCAGGGAACTCTCTTATCCAGATCTATGCCAACAACCACTTTATACCCACCTAGACCCAATTAATCTACAGACACAACAAACTTGTCTTTCTATGAACATTGTATTCTGCTGACCTCCAAATTCTCCTTTAGTAATGGTCATTACATTTTTTTATTATAGGTAAGATAAAGTAATATAAATATAAATAAAAATATTTTGGTATCATTTTGGATACAGCCTTAACATTTATGCCAATAATAATATGTATTAATATATCAATATATTTTTACAGAGCAAACTACAGTATACTGTCAGAATTCCTCAGTAGTTAAAGGATAACTCTCAGGCTGTTGATATCACTATTTGTTCTAGTCAGCACAAAGAGCAAAAACAACTTTGAAGCTTCGAATGTATAGTATGTGCACTAAAGTCTGTATTGGGCTGTATTTTCTTGATATTAACAATGTAACCGTTTTGTGATCGCTATCATTGACAGAAAATATCTTATCGGTGCTTCATCGTACATAGTGAAACACTCGGCAAAAAAAAGCGTTGCAACCAAGATGTTCTCTTTTAGAATTTGTGCTTGTTGAAAAATACTCACATACAGTATGTACACACAGCTTCACAAAACGGAAAAAAAAGTATCTTCCTACAGCAGCAAAGTTGTTAAACCTAAATACTGTCCTCTTGACTTGGAAAAAAAACTTCAAAGCTCAAAGTCATTTTACCTATCACTGGTTTAACCAGAAATAATTAAGCATTAACTAAATTACGCACATCTGTGTAAACAGTTGCATTGTTTAAAAAAAAGACTATAGCAAGGGTTCAACATTAGACAGTGCAATAATTTGGTTTTGAACTCAGCAAGGACTCGGGTGACTAGGGTTTCAATAAAAAAGCTTTTGTAGTGACACAGGCTTTTCCTTTCTTCCTTTTCTCTCTCTTTTTTTTACTTCAAGACCAAAGATGCCTGATGAGTGACAAGGGCAAACTCCAGGATCACCTAAGAATTGGGAATTGTGGACTAGTGTTACAAGGAATTTAATAGATCAGAAAGGCACTGATTGGGAAAACAAGGCCATTATTCAGAAAGCCCTTTTGTGAATAGACACATGGGATACCAGAACAACAAATGGCCTAATCCATGGAACATGTAAGGCTACCTTGTGAACTAAATTCTCTATGGTGTAAGATAAATATTGTGCCTGGAAAAAAGCACAGTCTTGTGCTAGAATGAATTTGCCCACTGTGGGGCAGTATGTTGACTTCATGAAGGTGCCCATCATGCTGATCTGATGGATCTGATGAATGCTCAGGCACATTAGTTAATATCTGCTGATCATGCTTTTCCTAAATTGAGTAATTGAGGACAGAAAAAAGTGCTGGCTGAAGGCTTTTGTCTTGGAGACGAAGAAAGACGAATTCACCTGGCCAGCAACTTGAATGGCCTGTGTAGGCATGAGGAGCAGAAAGAAAAGGAGAAAATCAATTAAATTCATGCAAACAAATACTCTTGATTAAATCAGTGGGAGAGAAAATACATCAACAAGAGGTTTAATAACATTATTTATACACCACGCTCCCAACAGTTTGGAATCACTGTAGCTCCCCAGCAGGCAAACATGTTCAGTTACAAACTCATTTATCTGCAAATAAGCTGTAGGAGCCATTTCAGTCTAGGTTGAGATCAATGAATAGTACAGAAACTGCTCTTGTTAGGATTACTAATGATCGGCTGATGACTGCTGACTCAGATTTTTTATCCATTCTTGTCTTGCTGAACAAGTGCTGATTTAATACTGTTGATCATACCTTTTGTCTGGATAGATTAGATGGGGCTCTCTGTGTTACTGGAACTGCTTTGTTGATATTTAAAGTTTATTTAACTCATATAAAACAGTTTGCTCAAATTGGGTATCATTCCTCCTACACAAAATTGGTCTCTTTCGGTGTCCATCAAGGCTCTATTCTTGGACCAATGCTTTTTAGTACCTATGTTGTAACACTGGATCAGATTCTTTGTAGGTTTGAAAATGGCTTTCATTTCTATGTTTATGACACAAAAATCTTTGTTTGCATGAAAACTGATCAAACACTTTGTCGTCTCACACTGTTTAGATGATGGTAAAAAATGCAACAACACCTTGTACATCCATAATCTAACAAGACCTTTGTTACAAAGGAACGGGAAAAGGTTTATTCCATGCTGAAAGGAAAAGAAAAGAGACACAACGTTGAAGCTGTGGAGCCTCCTTTAAACCTCTGTTATGCTGATTGGCTCTCCTTATCAGCTCCACAAATGTGTCATCCTTTTGGTACTTGTTTCACTGTCAATGGTCCTGGAATCAGTACAAATATTAAGGTTGAGAATCTTGGTGCCATCTTTAATCCAAGCCTTGTATTTGAATTACATGCTCATAATGTTCTGAAGGTGTCTTTTTATAATCTTTGTAACATTGCTCATATCTATGGTGTTGAAATCTGAAAAGCTAATACGTGCTTTTCCAGCATTGTAACACAGCACCTTCTGGCATGTTTCCAAACGTGTTCTGAACAAGTTGCAGTGCATTCAGAAGCAGCTGCTTGGATCTTAACGTAAAACGTGCGAGTATAAAGCTTACCTGTTTTGGCTTCTTTCAATTGCCTCTCTGTGAGATTAAGAACAAAAATCGAAACACTGCTACTCAAGTTTATGGATTTGAAAGGTTCAGCTCCTTACTATATCCTGAATACATCAGTGAACTGTTAACTCCCTATACATCTACACATCATTTGCACTGTTTGGACTCTGGCTTTCTGTCAGTTACCAAATCGAGGCTTGAAATACTGCTGCTCCAAGGTTGTGAAATGATCTTATCAGACCTTGCAAGTCAGTCAGCCCTACCGAATCCTTACTTAAAACTACTTTTATAATCTAGCCTTTTTAATTCAGTTTCATTTTCTGTATTAATTTGTGTATACCTCTCTCTTTCATTGACTGGTTTAATGTTAAGCACTTTGAGATATAACATCATGAACCCATTTAATATAATCAAATGATATGTACAGAAAAAAGCTTTTTATTGTTATTATGATCGCCAGCCACAACATTAAAAATGCAGGTCCTGCACATGTATTACACTATCATTTATTGCAGTTTTTAAACTGATAAACTGGGTAAGGGTTATTTGTTGGTGCTATTTATTCCATTGCATATAAACGTTCAATACTGCACACTTCCTAATACCTGATTAGACTTTTTGTTATATACCTATCCCTGTAATTTGTCTCAACAGCATATTTTCCATCAATGATGCTACCACTCCTCCATTTCAGAACTGATAGGAATGAGTAGTTAGGTCTAGAACCCTTGCCAAATGTTTTATAATTGAGCTAGATACCTAGACAGATGGTCAGCCTGCTTTGGAGAACAGATTTTTAGATTTTTAAATAATACATAAAGGAATGCCACAGCCCATTCAGTAACAGAAAGTGTAATGTTTAAACCCTTGGTACACTAAATACAATGTTATATTATTTGAATGGCTTCGTGGAGCTCTCTAAGATATTTTCATAATGTCCCACAAGCTTTCCGTGGGTATTTAAGTGTTTTACCCAAGACTGATGATATGAAGGACGTCTTTTCATATGACCAATTCAATGAATCTGTATTATGCTGGAGCTTACGTCGGGTAATAAACATGCTCCAGACCTTACAAGCTCTGTAGTAAAAATTAGAACCCGTTTAAACACGGCATGTTATGTTTGTAATAAAGACAAATTGGAAAAAAAAAATTGTTTATGCTAAATCAAAATGCTGACATACATGAAAAACATGAAAGAAAGTTAAAAATACTCCAAACATCACCAGAACCTTAACTTATACTGAAAGGAATCCGACACCAGTTTTGAAGTATGCGTATTCCATGTGTGGGCTTTGCTCTAGTGAATCATACAGAAGTTCAAGTTCTTTTTCCTGTTATTTTTACATTTTGAATGCACAGTTTTGCTTTCCACACGTGGTTTTATAGATCAACTGATGTCTGGGTAGCAGTATTACAACATAAAATAAAAAGAAAGCTTGTTCTGACCTTAACATATGCAAATGTGCGGGAAAAGCCACACCATTTTATATAACTGAAATGTGTTTGAAGTAAATTTTTACTCTACCATCCGTTCAAAGCACTAAAAATATATGATTATGGTGTGATGGTGGTATAAAAACAGCCCATTCATAAACTGCCAGCTTCTTTTCCCTCAAAACAAAACTTTTAACAGGGGGCGAGGAGCCCAGAAAATGAATTCTTTCAATTTGAAAATTGAGCACACTTTGCACACTGTATCCTGTACTTTTTGATATGAGGGTTGATGTGCTCTTACTGCGCTCAGACCATCCTTTTCCCTCAGACCTGTAGATCCTGTCTTTCAAAGAGATGTTTTTTTTAACTCAATTAGACGCAGCAGTAACTGATGGTTAGCAGTTTCATATCAAGCACAGACTTATAATACCACATTTAATAGCCACATTTGCTTGACAATTTTGAAGCAAATGTATTCCATTTAATTAATGTCTGTTTTGATTTATGCAGTAAAATGATTCACTGTACCGCTGAAATTAAAATTTATCTCTCGCCACACAGACAAAGATGTGACACTGAATGGCTCGTGCAAATAACCCAAGTTTCAAAATTTTCTCAGTTGAGAGTACAATCCAAGCATCACAACAGGACTTCATTTGAGGCCTCATTTATAATAAAGCAAGTAATGGGAGAAAAGCAAAGTGACTGCTTCTTTTTAGTACTTTTACAAAGGTCTAGAGAAAATTCTCACTTGATTATTCACGTAAACCAGTGTAACTCATAATTATTTTTACTTTCAATAAATTAAACAAAAGGTAGTTCAGGTGGCTGGTTACATTGAACAACAATGATGGCAGATCAGAATGTCAACTTAGCCTACTGTTTATTTCAAGAAATGTCATTATTTACAGACGCAAGGTAATTTATAGAAGAAGCCTGGCTATTGGCTTTAAAGAAAATACATATCTGATTCATATGTTTATCTTATATTATATAAATATGCATATCTTATATTATGTACTACATAATCATGGCCCAGGGGGAATGGGGGTGCAAGGGCCAACATTTTTCTTGACCATCCAACGCTGGAGGTGGAGGTGATGTGGTCAGCATCACGGTCCGGTCGACCTATTACCCCCAGAAGGATTAACTCCCATTTGGAAGTTTGGAAAGCAGGCTTCTCCTTGTTTCTGCTGTTTCTTCTGGAAGGAATTAGAGCAAGCTACATCGCTTGCCCCTACCTGGGATCAAACCCAGGACCTTCTGGTCAGGAGCGAGACGCCCTTGCCGTCTGAGCTACCACAGGTCCCCATAATATGTGAACACCATTAAAAACACCATTTAAGGGCAACTTTACTGAGGTAGGTCCTTCTTCATAAACAATTTACTTTCCTTCGCTGTTCTTTTTTTTGCTTAAACATTCACCCTGACTCATTGAAAACAGTTAAGTCCATTTTTCCTATTATCTCATATTTGTGAAGCCGGTAGACATTTCGGTTTTAAAAAAAAAAGACAGGGATTCAGCCAGCCCTTTATGTACAACAAAAGGGTCTCTGTCACTGCGCCAGTCCCAGACATAGTGGAAACCAGCCCACAGGAAAAGGCCTGGCTCCAGTATTAGGCCCGGACTGAGTACAGTTACTACATTGACTCGTCTTGGCAACAGGACCCAGTGTTCCTGGCTTTGAGCTGCGAACAGGGGTCAGGATTGAATAACCAATTATACAAGCACTGACTGAGTTTATCTAAGGTTTGCAAACTGCTATAATAGTACAGTATTCACAGTGACTTTTATCCCATTCCAGATATGGTGTCATATCCCCCCTTATGCTCCATTTACATGTCACAACATTATGAAGGAGAATTATATGGTAGTAATACTGTCACATTTAATACCTCAGCTTTGCTGTTAGGTATTCTTGGAGCTAAAGAGAAATTAACATGCTTTTTCCTTTTTCAGACAAGCTAAGTAGGCAAAGGGCTTCTTTTTTTGTTTTGAAATCCTAGATGAGCATTTTCCGTGTAGATGTGCATCTACTTAAGCATATTTTGTGTGTTTATTGTCCTTCAGTAAATGTATAAGATATTACTTTACATACAACACCTAAAAAAAAAACAAATACCGTGCTTGAATCAAAATCTATAAAAGGGATTTATCTTTACATTTCATTAACCATAAAAGAGAAGATTTAGACAGAGATGTTTTCCATCTCTGTTTTTAAATAATTTTACTTGATATGTACCTTTGTATACAAATAACCTTAGTTCTTTCAAAATATGATTAACTCTATAATGTTAAATTAACAAAAACTATTCAGGGATCTCTCCCCTCAAAGTATCTCTCATTAAACATACTTTCTGAAAATAAAAAGATTAACTCTTTGAAAACATTTCTTTGAATTGTATGTGTGAACCACAACATTATATAGAAGAATTAGAGAATAACAAAGCAAACTTTTCTTAGAAATGGGTGTTAGAATGTTTTCCTGTGACAATGTTCTTGCTGACAAAGAAAATTAATGAATACACAGAAATCCAAAGACGTGTTTATACTATTTTTATATTTTTAGTGAAAAACAAGGAAAAAAGGCATTCACATAATTCCCAGCACAATTCAATCACAAGGCTGAAACATTATTATTGGTTATAAACCAGAGCAGCAACTTGTTTTTTTAACTAAAAAGCCTATACTTGGCACCAATAAGAAAAATCCCTATCCTCTCAGTGTATGACAGCTAAGTCCCATCGAAGCAAGAGAAAAACAAGGAATCCCAAGTTCCTTTCTTAACATGAAAACACAGACAGCACGTTCTGTTCATGTTCTTTTTTCAGATGATCATCCAAATTTACTTATTTACAACCTCTGGACTTCAGGCCTCCCTCTTTGAACACAACTGGCATTTCTGAAAGAATTTCCTATTACAGCACAAGCACATGAACTTTCGTGTTTTTATTGTAAGTGTACACAAGCTCAATGGAATAGTTAACACAAGTTGGGGAGAAACGTCCCATCTTGCACACTTCTGCTCATCTGCATATGTAAGTCTCGCACCCAGGACTTTCCTTCGCTGATCCTCACAACTAGGCTGCCCAAACCTAGGCTAGGGTTACACCAAATATTCCAGACAAATATTGCATTGAACAGTATGTAGCCAGACTACTGAATTATTAGTAATACACTATGCGTACAATTAATATCTTTTAAAATACAAAATGGTTGAACGTTTAAAAGCAAATAAAAAATGTCCACAATATATATAACCCACAATTTATTATTTACAAGGCATTTACATTTAACATATAATTCATCATGCATATTTGATATTGTTTTAATATCCTGACATTATTAGCACCGTGGCCAGGATAACGTGTGTGTACAGTAAGAGCTATATGACAGCTATTAGCTATAAAAAGCCAACTGGCTTCTCCAAATTCCTTTTAATCAGGCACATTTTTGCTTCAGCAAATGCATAGTGCATATCAATGCTGTTTTTGATTTTGAGTTTCTAACACCAGTAGCAACAGGAAAAGATTTCCATGTCACCTGTTAATCTTACAATGCCTGACTGTATGTTTCAGACTCTTCAAATGAGCTTGGAGGTTGTAGTGACAAATTGCCATTTAAATTCACTGTCCAACCTCTTATCAGATTCCAGTATTGCAAATAATAAGTGTATTTATAAAATAAATCATGCATTTTGATGGATGATACTCTCATTATTTTATTGTATTCCAGGATTCAAAACTCAGATTTAATTGCAACAAGATACTAATACTGTATTTTTTTGTCAGAAATAAATTAGTGGACTTTATGTGTTGTTCTTCATGTTGAATACAAACCTGCAGGTGTTTGTGAGAATCGTACAATTACTATTTTGTATTTGTTATGACTATATAATATATAATATATATATATAACTGTTTAGGTTAAAAAATACAGAAAATGCAACATTTCCCTCTTGCCCACCTTTTAAAAAAATATTGCCAGGCTTTGCTGGTATTCATTTTGAAAAACCACAGCCTCAACCATAAGACATCCTTGCTTTTGACAAACCGGGATCTGAAAGATGGAGTTCAGCATCCGCCCAGAGAATACAAACTATGAGATGCCAGTTATCTGAATCTTTTAAAATATGCTTTTTCACTGTCAGTTCCATTGATCTTACCAGTTTCCTCAAAACACAACTGCCTATGGCTAGTGTGTGACACCTGCCAGTCAGTGTCTGATATAGACCTAGTCAATTAAGGATCCATCCCTTACCTTACCCAACTATTAAGGCTTCACATCCTGGCCTTTGTAGTATTCCTGCTATTACCTCCCAAGATTGACTTTTATCTCTAATCTCAATTCCAACCAACTGTCAGCAAACCTAAAAGCAGTCTGTTCTTCTAATCTGCCAGTAATGATACCACTGTTCCCAGCTGATAAACATAAAACAAAATGAAATGATAACCATATGAGAGTTGATTGTCAAGAGCCAGGGCAGAGAAAAATAAAAAAGGAGAAAATAATACAGTATTAACCTGTGCCTAATTTTAACCATGTTGAAAATAATATCTCTGTTTCTACCTGATAAATACTGAGACAGACAGGCAAATGCAATAAAAATACATAACTAGAACCTTTTTCTTTTATTGTCATAAATCATTTTACAAAGTACTGTGTCATACAGATTCAGTGGTACCAAAGAGACTCATTCACTTTTCCTGTGATCCTATTTCTTTCCTTGAAATGATTCAGTGTCATGAAAGATACCTTCATCCAGAACATTAAGCGGAGTGTGTAAAGAGATGAATAGCTTTTGGTATCATACTGTGCAGCTGTCACTATTTTAAAACAACTTTATGAAATTTAGTGCAAATTCAACCTGTTTTGAAAACAATGCATTGAAGAGCATCCTTAAGGCACATACAGTTACGTAGAGTAGATTTTATATAGCTTTATATTAACCTCTTGCCTGAAGGTGAAGTAATGTACTGTACAATAGACTTTTTTATCAATTATTGTATCATTCTTAAATTAAGTTCTACCAACAGCACAGTAGTTATTATATAAATAAAATACAGGTGTGAAAGTTGTCCATTTTAAAACATTTGGACACTCTGAACTCCTTTCATTGTGATTTTCTAAAGTTTTTATTGCATTTTGATTGCGACTATTTTGATTAGGCTCTGATATGTACATTAACACTATTTGAATTTAGAACAAACACAACTAGTCTAAACTATTCTGTACTACATTTGACTAGCTCTATGACAAATATAAACTCAGTAGACACTACCAGTTTAAACATAGTAAATATGAAAGAAATACCACATGGTAATTTAATAATATTTTATTTTACATAATTTAATAATTATGACACCTGAAGAAGGCTCCACGGCCGAAACGTTGTGTTCTCTTTCTTCTTTTTTTCAGCATGGAATAAACCTATTACTTGTTCCTTTGCAGCCTACGCATGCTGACGCAGCTACCCACCTGAACTATAATTTAATAATGTTGTCTTCCTTCTTTCAAAAATGTATGCTGCCATTAATCCAAAAATATAAACAAAACAACTAATTTGTTAAAAAAATATGTTCATTATTGTTGCTCTGTTGAATTCAATCAATGTTAATGTTTGCCTTTTTTCTATTTTCATTATTATTATTAGGGAATTAATAAATTGTGGTACACACAAGAACGCAGAAAGTATATGAAATTATATGAAATGACCTTGATGAGATGGTTCTTATAAAAAGCATCAGAACATACTGCTTGTTTTAGTTTCTTTCATAACCTAATGAATATCCTAGTTGAACGGAAGCTACTTGTAAAGCGCTTGGAACCAGAGGGGACTGACTGGGGCTAATTAGTCACAGCAGCCTAACTGTGTCTCCAGTTGTTAGACTAACAAGAGAGTGATAGTTTAGATACTTCAGTGGGTCCTCAAAGTGGAGTTTTAAACCATAATATGTGTTTTGCAGTAAATGGGAAAGAAACGCTTCTACCTTACAGGATAGAGACAAGGCAAACACAGAAACAAAAACAGCCTTTTCATACCTAGAAGCATACTACACTAAATATAGTACCAATAAAGGTTTGTATTTGCATAAGTGTATAAAAAAAGATTTGCTTTGGAAGTCAAGACACAGAAAGAATACTACTCAGTTGGCTGTAGCAGTGAAACACTTTCAGCAGCACTATAATGGAATCAGTTAGGTAGCAACTGTATGAAGAGTAGGAATGCAGAAAGCATTCTGATCCTCTGAAAACTTTTGTTTTCAAGAAACAGAGTGCCGATCTTCCAACATGGTGAGGGTTAAAAGCACTCCCTTTTATGTGCAAATTCCTGTTATCAAAAGCATCCAGTAAAGTAGGCAAAGACATATTTGTTGCTTCGAAACGTACAACCTTGTCTCCTCTATAATGGAAAATTATACTTTCAATCTGTCTAGTAGGCAATAATCCCCCTCTTCACTCTGTCCTTCAAATTGTGCAAATCTATCCAGCAGTTGTCATAGCCTGGGGCCCACAGTCAAAGGCCTACATTCACAATGTTTTATTACATCACTTAAAGGTGACAACAAATGAATAGAATCTGTTTGTCTTGATTCTTGATGTGTTTTCACACACAAAAAAGTGGACAGGATCCCTGTACAGCAAATTGCTTTCAGCTCATTTCCAAGTTTTTCTTCAGAATTCGCCTGTCAAAGTCCCTGACAACCAGTGATGGACCCTGCTTGCCTGACAAATTACTGTTAGCTTATAATTATGAAAAGATTCAAAATAGGAATAGAATATGTGCAACTGCATTTTAATGTTACTCTAGAGTTTGTGGTTGACAGATCAATATTAATATTGTTATTTTTTCATGCTCATTTATTAACTTGTTTACTTTCTTTTTCCTTGAGGTTTCTGTTTGAGGCATTCTATATTGCTTGTGCCCTGCTTGAAAGCAAACTCTCCCGAAATGAACTTTACACTGAACCACTATTCATTGGTCCACAGTTTCTGTATAAATGTTAAAAAAACTATTTTCTATCATGGGAGTATCTGTAACAAGGTTAAAAGGGTCTTTTATCCTGTGATCCAAAAATGATCAAAATTACTTAACAGCTTAAGAGCATGTAGACAAAAATAAATGAAGATTGTTTCATTGTGCAACCAAAATGCAACAATAATAGCTATCCTGAGGTTTTTAACTAGGTACACCAGATACACATATATAAATAAAATATGTACATATTTATATATAATACAGTATGTATATGGTCAGACATTGATAGCCCAAGTTGAAAAAATCTCCTCACAACACACATGCAATCAGACACAAGCACACATATTCCACCCACAAAGTCCTCAAAGACTCGTCACGTTGGAACTTAAAACATTTTCTTTAATAACTGAGCAGTCATAGGGAGTACATGTCTGACAGTGTTTCATCTATGTTCTGCTTGCCCTCAAAATCCATCCAATCGCTACAAGAATAGTCCTTATTGTCCCCCAACTAAAGCTCGGAAATATTGGCAGCCATGTGATAGTCATTATGCTATTGTTAGCGGCGTTTAAATTGTGCAGGAATGCTCTGGAACGCTGATGTTTCAGTGTTTGGTCCTGTGAGAAGCAGCCTTTTTTTGATGTATGCACAAAAGCGGTGTTCCCCAGTTATTCACGATTCAGGATCAAACCCTTATTGGCTTATAAGAATGCATTGCACTTTAAGGTAGACAAAGTATTGTATTTTATTAACGGCAATTTTGCTGTGTTCAAAAGTTTCAGAAGTAATGCACTAGCAATACTTAAGTGTCTGAGAGCAGACAGAAAAGACTGATATGTGTTTAGATGGCTAAGATGGAAAGAATATTTGTATTTGGATTTATTTTATGCATTAGCCTTTATTTAATTTAAGACTGTAAATTGCAAGTATAAAATATTAAAAAGAGGATTAATTTGGCATGTAAGATGAATTGAAAGCAAACCAAGTGTTTTCTCTTATGATTCTAAAGCAGACAAAAAATTAGCTAATTATTGGTGATGGACACTTGGTGTTCTATATTCAAAACACTTAGGTGTTTAAATCCCCATTGTTTATATGGCAATTTAAGCCCATAAGTGTATTAAGTACCTGATACATTAAGGTTATGTAGGCTGCTTAAGAACATAAGAAAGACAACAAGATGAGGCCATTTTTTTGCTAGGCAGTTCATTGTTTCTTGTATTCAACAGTAGGTGAATTTAATTAGCCTTTGCAAACTGAAGACCACTTTGTAAGGATTATAAATGGGTTTCTAAAATCTGTGGTATTCATCACATTTATATTCTTTTTGCATGTTGATTAATCTCCAATCTTATGGAAATGACTGTAACGCAAGAGGCTATATCAGAAATCTATCATTCTATTCTACACATCATATAGCAATACAAATTAGTTACCACCAGTTGTAAACTCCTGTAAATCGTTGCACATACTGTATATCCACATGATGACGATGTTAAAACCCCCATAAGAATGGTGAAATCACCACAAATATATCTTTTGCAAATAAAAATACTGACATTTCACCTTCAGATACAAAAAAAATAGTTCATATCTAGCCTAATATTGTGCAATTATAAACAAGCCGATAATATATAATTAGTGCATGCAAACCTGACATTTACTGGGAAAAGACCACCTGAAAAATCCAAGTGTTTTACTTGTCAAAGTCCTGTCAAGAGAGTTTAGACAGTGTCAGTGTATCTTGTCAAACGGGATTACAAGCAGACAAACACACCAGTAATCAGGTAGGTTGAATGTGCTGCACTTTTTGTCATGCCGCTTTATAAGAAAACAAATTCCCCCATCACGGCCCTCCTTGGAGACAGGAGCAGAGAGACAAATCCAAACACTCAGATTTACCCCTGAGTAAAATCAAAGTCACAGCACAAATGATTTTACACATTAGCTTCTTCATTGAGAAAGAGAGGAATGCCGGCTTCTGCAGAATGAATATGTGATTTACCCAGCACACTTATACTACCTCTTTAAAAATCATTTAAAATCCTATCAAAACGTGAAAATACTGGGATTTAAGTGCTGAACTATTTTGAATATTTGGCCCGCTGTGTTTACTAAAACCTCTTTTGAACCTATTAGTAAAACTATTAGTATTTGCTCAAAACAGTGCTCTTAGATGTACTCTGAAGAAAAAAGACGCAACTTATGTATTAAGATTTAAATATTATTATTCAAATATTCAAAAATGAAAATATTACATACTGTAGATGTAAGAGTGCTTCTTCTGTTCTCCTTGCCTCTTATATGCTATCTGAATGCTGTAGGTCCCAAATCCCCAGTCAAATTTGGGCATTTTGAAACCATTACCTTATTAGCCCATTTCATTATTGTGCTGAATTAACTGTGATTTGCAACTTATGGAAATGCACTGGATAATATTAGTTTAGAATAAGTTATTACAACAAGCACTTCAGACTTCCAGTGAGATTACACAATCAATTAGATGGCTGTTCTGCCCTGTCAAAGAGGATGTCACTCAGCTAAACAGAGACGATGGTGTGCTTCAGTCAACAGGGTTATTAAAAAACACTGAAAAATGATCCCATCAAAATAGACTGTGCAAGGGGAATTAGGTTTTGACTCCATTTCTACAGATAAAGTTATGGCATACTTAGCCAATACAATCTGTACTATATGTTAACATCGTCAGGTTAGGTCTAGCTCCAACAGTCTTTGTGTATTAACAACTCACAGGGTGTGTTTTATCATGGAACTTTATTCATCTGTAAAAAATAAACCAAAATTGCCTTTAACCATACACCCCCCATATCCTGCAAAGCAAGTGCACTATATCAAAGTTACTATTAGAAACACACCCCCTTGTTTGCAGTTGTCCTTCTGTGTATTTCATGTTCTCCATAAAAGTGAAAATTAGTGTGAAAGATTGAAATAATTGAAAAGAAAAATGCACGACGCTGCACAGGAAACTACACCTAACAATTTTTGCTACTGAAGGGTTGTCATTAGCTTTTCTCTCCTTTTTAGATATCCTGGTTCAGACAACCCACAGTAAAGAGGTTTTGAAAACCCCAAATAGTTATATACTTGTACCTAGTAGTTAAAACGAAATTCTTTCATATCCCATGTCCTTAATCAAGACCCTCTAAAAGACAGCAATATTCCAACTGGAATGCACAGCTCAAGACAACACTCGGCATATACTGTAAATTGGGCTTTCAGTTTCAAATAGCCTTTGTTTGTTTAAAATTTAAATACCTGAAATTATGTAACACAAGTTACATGTTGTATATTAGCCTGCCGAAGCTGACGGAGGCACCTATTTTTAAACGATGCATCTTAATCCCTTGTGCATGTACTGTATCAATACTGTTTCTTCCAATGTTTGTACCTAAATACGCAAATTGATAGTTCCACCATTCACCTCCCATTGTCTAAAGAAGTAGTTTCACTTGACGGGATGTATCTCTACTGAAGATTTATCAGTCTATTTTCTTTTTTATCTTTCAGTTGGTCTGTAGTTACTGGCAAGTGGGTTTTACAAAATAATCTTTTGACCATCTAATCAAATTCATACCCAAAATACTAGTAAGATATAGGGCTTTTTTAACATTTGTTAAGCTACGTTTTATGCCTGGTCGCTTCAACTCTCTTCATTTATCCAGTCCCCTAGTGCCACTAACACCCCAGACACACACTACCCTTTATTCCTAACAGATTCTAAAATATGATAAAAGAAACAGAAAAGAAAAACCCCCATCAACAATCACACACAATATCCACAGCCTGGTAAGGGAAAAGAAGCGAAGCCAAATAAAAAAAAAATCTCTGACTTACAGGGCTAATTGAGTTTCTTTGCATGAAAAATGGAATTTTGCTGTGGTATTGTGATGGAGAGATATTGTCGTTTTCTCACAGGAGCCGCAAGTTGGTGGGGGGTTGAGGGGAGGGGGGGGGTTCTATGTTCCACTTCACAGACTGTAATCAAGACGGTTTCAAAGTCTAATTGTTCCACAAACAATTGAGGGATCAAGGCTGCAGAAAAGCATGAAGCCTCCCTAGCAGAGAATGACGTTCGTTCAGTCGGTTCTAAAAGAGTTGTACAATGCAATCTGTACTCCAGGGACAGGGGCTCGGCTTTAGACCCAATTAGGGTCTAAACCCATATCTGGCAGATGGGACTTTTTCACTGTTGCTGCAAACAGGTATTCAGAGCAATGCAATATAATGCTATTGGATCGCTGGGTTGTCCACTACATGTTGCTGGGGAAAATAAACAACACAGCACGTAGCATTAAAAATGGCTTTTACTCATATCCAACCAAACTCTGTACAAAAAAATTACAAAAGTGACACACAGCCGTAGCAATACGAATAAGTAAAATATTACTTTAGAAGGTAAATAAGCAGAAATCAGTGTATTCCAAATGGCAGTATGACCTTAAAGAAATATGCTGCACTAAACAAGACAGATGAAACAAATATTGTATTCATTTAAATGAACCTATCATTCCTGGTGACAGAGGAGTAAAGATAAAAAACATTAAGATACACAAGGCTTAAAAATATAAAGTCAAAAGAAAAAGAACTTTAAAGCAATAAGATCCAAAACTAAATATTGCAGTTCACAAACAGAGCCTTAATTTTCCATTGGAAACAGAAAACAAATAACTCAGATTATACTTCACTGTTCTCAGTTATTATAATTTATGTTGCACATAACAAAATACATTTTTGAACATTTTCAAAGATATTAGAGGTTGTAGATGATTTTGTTGGTCCCAAAAATTTGAAAAAAAACTGCTGTGGTAAATTAAAAGCAGCAAGTGAAATTTAAATTAACAAGTTAGCAATTTAAGCCACAGTGTGTCTAAAATGACTTTCCAATTCCTCGTTATGTGAAATTGAACAAATACATTTACTCCTGCAATGGCAGAAAAGATAAAATGCTGGAAGATCATATTTTCTGCTATTCTTCGTCTCATAATCTTGCAATTTTAAATTAAAATACACCAAAAGAAAATGACAGTAAATGAATTATTGCAAGACTAAGAATTGCTTTGCCAACATTACAATGGGTGAAGAAAGTGTTACCATAAAGCTTTTAGCAGCAGACACAATGTAGACTCAGAAATTGGCAACCTGTAAAAGATCCAGTCGAAAATTACTAACAGCTGGAGATGACAGTTGTTTTAACAGCTGAGCTGACAGGATTAATTTAAATGCACTGAAATCAAAAGTAGATAACACCTGTTTAGTCTTCCTGGGCCATCCGTTGAGGTAGGCCGAAGCACACAACAGAGCCAGGATTTTTTTTTTTTTTTGCTGTTGTTTTTTGTTCCTGTCCTCTGTTGGTCTCCCTGGAATGAAGACAGGCCTTTTAAAGCTGAATGTTGTAACTGAGGAGAGGACTGAATGGGAGGGGGCACTGTGCAACCTTCCCCGTCTCCGAACATCTGGCTCAAATAAGAACTTCTTTTCTTCTTATCCAAGGGCCTTGACCCGAACCCAATAGCGGATAAAGATCACATCATTTCAAAGCCACAGTTTCTGACTCTGACATCCCAACAACTCTCTTGGGTTAATTAATATATTCTCTTTGTGTTTCCTAGCCACTCGCTTTAGCCCCTGAGTAATTCCTGTTCTATCAGGCTCTGCAAGTTTAGTGCTGATAAGTGTGGAAATCGTTCATTCAAAATGATTTGTTACTCTAGGCTGTGTTTATTTCTAAATGTATGTATTTCTTTCATGTTCTGAGTCCAGAAAGTCGAGGGGTTTGAATTTATTTGTGGACACTGATATCTGGCTAACACTGTTCTTCAGATTTTCCCCTTCATGTAGAAAAGGTTACAGAGGACATTTATAGTCCCATACCTATTTGCCATGCTTCTGTTAATAACCCTTCAGTTTTTTGAAAGCTTGTCCTGAGTCTCAGGGGATTTTGTTTAATAAAATCTGCATCATTTCCTAAAATCCATATTGAGGACTCAACAAATTCAGTATAATCTGCTTATCAACTTGCTTAAAACTTTTTTTACTACATTAACCTTTGCTTTCCCAAATCCTGAATAAACATCAATTCCCTACTTAAAGGAGGAATTACTGTGTGAAATGGATCCACAAATGGAATTCAGCATAGATTTAAACCTTATGGAAAATTTCAAACATCATGAAATAGAAGTCTATGAAGACGGTTTATTAAAATCTAGTTAAGTGACCCTAATTACAAATGCTGCTTTTCCCCATTTTTTCCCAGTACAACCCACAGAGATACTTCTGATGGGCTTCACCATTATCATACTGTGAACAGCTGTTCATCTTTGAGGTGGGGGAGGGTGAGGGGGCAATCTACTACTGGATTTTCAGAAGGGGAAGAATGCACACTCAATCATACAGTTCCTTTTTTACCAGAAATTTATACATTTCATAAAAATACAGGGGAACTAGAAAGCTTCGAGTCATGTACAACTTATCTCTTTGAAAAAAAGAAGCTATTTTATGGCAGCAAATGAATTAGACGTTTAATATTGACATTTCCTTTGAGGTAGGTTCATATTTAATTTCTTTCGGCACCAAATTAAAAGAAAAATTGCAAAGCAAATAATGATCTGTTTTGATGTTCTTCTTTTCGGCTTTCGATAGTCAGGAAACATATCATAAACAGGTGCTTTCACTTAACTGCCTCAGGACATGCAATGGATTTGCAAATCTGCAGGCCAACTCTTTGCATCCCTTGTAGAAAATTCCGCAAAGTCTTCCCTAGCATTATCTTCGGTATGCTTGGATGAAAGCCACTTTTGTCTCTTGCTCACTTAATTCTGAACACTTCATGATCATTTAAGTAATAAGCTGTGTTTGAAAGAAAACTGTGTCATGCACATGCCTGGGTGCTTTTACATGTGGACTTTGTGTGCGTTACAGACAAATCATTTTTATCAGCTGGTATTTACATAAGCCTGGTTTACATAAGCCACAGTTACATGGAAATGTGAGAGGCAATCTGCAATTTCATGTCTTAAGAGACATTAAAGAACCAAACAATGACTGTAGGATCATGACATAAGTTAAAAATAGTCCACATAGTGTAAACATGCTCTTCAATTCTTAATTAATGAGTCTGGCTGCAATTTAGCTACATGTTTATTAAGATGTATCCTGTCTTTTTATTATTACTTCTACAACTTTCTACTAATAACTTACTAGTAATAAATTAATAATTCACTGTTCTAAAGTTTTCCCATTTTTTTCAAAATATACTGTTTCTGCAAACATAATACAGGTTGATATTAATTTTACTAAAGGTTACGTAAGATACTGCTTTCTTTATTCAGCCTGTCAATCAACAAAATCTGTCGCTATACTTAAGATTGAACTGTAGCAGCTTGTAGAATAATATTTAAATTGAGCTCTTAAAAGAGCTTATTTTATTTAAGGCGAACATTACACAAGCACTATTAGTGAAACAGCATTTGAATGATGATGGAATTCTAATGTTGAGGCTATGTAAATGCTGCGCAATTCATGAACTTCATGCTTATGCAAAATTTCTAAATAACACACCAGGAGGTCAACAAATCTTTAAACACATGTAAGAAACAAAAGGAGCTGGACTGATTTACCCCATCGACGGAGTATTATTAGGTTCTTGCCATCTCTTATTTGTGAAAAGGTATTTATCTCTTCTCATTCCTGATAGCCTTTTCCTGAGAAACTTGTTTTGCTGAATAATTAGAAAACGCGACTACAGTTTAAACCGCTTAATAAACGTAATCCACCTTGTCTTATGGTACACTTCAAATCCAAACAGGAAAACATTCAAAGACATCTGGTAATGTTATGTATTAATCTTGTTTTTACTGTTTGCCTATATGATTCGAGCAAAGAGACCAACATTTTAGGAAAATAAAGTTGCTAAAGGAGACAATTGTCACACAGAAAGCACCTCTTATCCACAGAGAACACACCTTTTTATAGTTAACGTCTGAAACATGTCTAGTACACGCACTTCTGTGTTCAGTACAACAGGGTTTTGTGTGAGCAGTTGTACCAACAAGAAAGCAAAGCAATTTACATGTGTATTTTTTTCAGATTTCTCAGTTTAGCAACAAGCCTACAGCCAATTAGCCTTTGTGTCTATGTGTTCCATTCTGCTTAATGTAATACAAATATTTTATTTATTTTATACAATGTGGTGGCAAAGTGCTCTCTTTCAACATTTCAATATCTCTCTTTTTAGAAAGCATTTTTTGTCAAACTTCGGAGATAATCACAAACAATGCCTGAAAAAATGCAGTACTTAATGTTAATTTATACAACAGACTAATTACTAACAAATGGTAAAAATCACATATGGAAGTTTCCTTTCTCTCCCACGCTCACATTCTGAACCAACAGCTATCTGTCTCCTGTTTGAAATGCCTCAGTGACAATTGTTTCAGATACCAGGGCTGTTTGGGGGATTAGAGAAGGTTGGGGGAATTAACTAGTTAAGGCGTAACAGCTTTGCTGTTTAAAATTCTCAAGTTCCTTTCTTTTTCTCTTATTCTTACTCCATGGAATAATATATCCACCCTTTCCATTGTTTGTCATTCAAGTCTATGGAAGCGTGAGGGAGTCTGTAAGAGTGCATTTTTTGTGACACATTCATTCTCTAAATCACAGCAGTTAAGTGCTGTCCTATAAAACGCTCCACTTCCTTTCACTGTGGGCAAGATTTCAAAATGAATTTCAAGCTCTCGTTCTTTAAAAGGACTACATATATATGGACACTATCGTACAGTGACAGACTCTTCAAACTTTTGTCACGTACCTGTACTCACAGGTTTTCTTACACTGCACAGATGCAGAGAGAAAAAAAGCAAGGAAAACATACAGAGACACAGATACATCCAATTTACACCACACCTGCAAAACAAATTGGCTTTTTATACATTACATTGCCATACAGTAAAACATTTTGTCGGAAAAAGGCATGAATGAAATCTATTTATGCCTTCTTTTAACGTTAGAACTGAAACAAATATTATTGACATGTTTTATCAATCTACACAAGCAGCTCATGTTCAATCAGAAAAAAAGTCAATTGCTTTGTGCTTGCATTTCTCTAGTACAATGACACTGCTTTTATTTTCTTGTTGCACACACAACAGCATTTTAAAACATGCTTATCATTTTAAAAAAGATCTAATATGATACTTACAGGGACAGAGTGGTAGGGTTCAACATACAGAGTAGCAAAAGACACAGGATTTTGTCTTCAAGCGCACGGTAATTGAACATTTGCAGTTTTTCCCGGGGCTGGGGTGAGCTCACGTTTAATTTTTTCACCAAACAAGACACAAACAGAATTACCTCAGCTGGAATGATGCAAAACATTGAATGAAATACTGTTGCTGCTGGTGGTCAGCTGCGCTCTACCAGGCTAATTCAGAGGTGACCTATTCCACATGTGTGGACATTTAGAAGGGACCTCTTCAAAAGTTCTGTTTCCTTGTTTATAAAAGGGTCTCTGATTATCTGCACAGCGACTCAATTAACTGCCTACATCAAAGGTTACAAGCCCCCATACCACAGACTGCAAGGAGATTTGAAGTGGCAGATGCTAAGGGCCTTGAATGTGCCAGATAGCACTCAACCTGTACTTTTAGCGACTGTCAGATACTGGGAACATTTTTGTCACTTCCCACAGAGAAATTACACTGTGGTGCTGTTCCAAAATATGAGGCTATTCATTTCAATTCTAATGTGCTGAATCAGTTATTCACCAACACTGTAACAGTGCTCAATTTCATTTTTACACAGTGAAGTTTCCCCCTTCAGAGAGGCGAGTCAATTCAGATAAAATGTATGTTTTAGCTCTTTACACCTCTTCGTGTGTTGAGGTCAAGAGCACAAAGGACTTGGTCCCTGCAATAAAAATCCCATGCCTTCCTTAAACAGCTATTGAGAGAGAAAAAACCCATGAAAGAGTACTTAAGCTGTTGAATTGCCTGTAACTCATAAGTCTCTCTTTACTTTGGTTGCCCAGCTCTTTCTTATCTCAGCTAGGTTTGCATACCGGAAATAACAAAAACAAACCTCAAAAGGAGACTACAACATATATATTTACAGTTGGGTTTGTTAGGCTACTGAAAACTTCATGATTAGACTAGGTCAGACAGAATGCAATATAGCAGCTCAAAGTTGTTTGAAGGTCCCATAAATGTTGCCACAGGAAATAGGGTTAGAAAGCTGGTATGTCTTAAAATAAATGAAAAGTGAAAGTGAAAACTGGCACTGGAACAAAGACACTGGGTCAGTTCATTGGAAGATAAAGGTCTCAGGGCTCCCAGCTCTGAATGCTTCAGCACTCTTCTGACTAGCCAACACACTGAATATTTAAAAATGTTTTAAGAAACTCCAAAAGGCGAGCATGCACATACTGTACATGCATTTTATAAAACTGCTGTTGTTTCTTTAGATTAACCTGTTTCCTTGTTTGAAATGACTAATGCAACATTATAGTATGCAAACACAAAGAAAAAAAAATCAACCAGCCACCAAATTCATCTTAAAAGCAACAAATCAATTCTTACTTGTATATTTCTTAAATAACAGCACAGGAGCCCTGTCCTCCTGTAATGTATAACTGTGCCTACAATTACCGTCTGTTTTCCTCCAGTAGTCTCTGTAATTACAGCATGCAATGTATTTTACATTGACATTACGTTAATGCACCGGGCGTGCAGAACTTAAAAACAAATTAAACCCAGGCTAAACATCTTAAGAGATTTGTTGCCTTTGCGCGACAAAGCAAATCATTAACTTAATATGAAAGAAGTCATGTTCAAATGACAATAAAGCAGAGAAACATAGATGGGCACATGGAAAGAGATAAAAACCACAGCCAGCAGCACAAATACATAGCCCAGTTATCTTTGCTTGTAATAAGAACAAATTAATATTTACAGCAAAGAAGGAAATATCTCTTCTACCAAACCAGGCTTCATTGAATAATACTAACCTTGTTTGACAAAATTCTTTTTTTACAATAATGAATCTCAATTTAAAAAGATCAAATGCAACAGCAGAGAACAACATCTCAAACTGCCAGAGTACAATACCAATCAGCACTACCCAGTCATTAGATATGACTAACTGTATAAATAAAACCAACAGTCCTTGTTCATGCACTTATGATATGATCGAAAGGATATTCAGCATACACACACACACACATTTCCTTTCACCCCCCAAAAAAAAGATACCAGTGGAGGCTTTTCAAATCAAAATACACAAAAGACAGTTTGGTACACTTGACTGCCTCTGGTTTGGGTCCAAGACTGAAGGCGTTACTATGCAAAGTGATGAAAACGCCCACAAGCTCAGAATGGTCTGCAAATTCCAGTACAGAAGCTGGAGCTAATGCTGCTCGCTTAGGCTTCACACAAAGCAGTACAAATCCATATCGATGATGTCAAAGCATCAGAAGCACAAAACTGCTAGATTATTTTCAGTATGCTTCTATAGTATCTAAATATTTAGATTTGAGCTTTTTTCCACACAGAGCACGGAATATTTGCAATGATGTGTATATGACTACCTAACCAGACCTTAATGATTTCAATTGCACGTTTCTGTTCCTTACAAATATAAACAGAAAACTTTAATGCACATGTTTATTTATTTCAGTATCAAAAAAGAATAGTGTATTATTAACATAAAAATAAGAATGGTGATGAGAATAATTGTTAATTAAATTAACTCAGCAATTCATATGCCCCAGCACTACTGGTGGTGCACTACTTTTGTATTTCATTTTTATCTTCCGGCATTTTTAGTAAAGGTATTTGCCCATGTTAAGAATTCAGTCCTATAAAGGCCGGTAACATTTGTTTTTTGCATTTTGTTTGGTCTTCTCAAAGAAAGAAAAAAACAGATCTTTCGTTGGTTAAATTCTTTCAAAACGTGTCCATTCACTCATCTTAACATTTTTGAAAAGCATCAGATTAACTTCAGTGTGCATTTTGTTCCAGGTGCTTCACAAGTCAGCTTGTAGAACACGCTTACCTTGAAATACCACTACTCCAAGGACCATGTGAGGAAACAAATACTACCTCATAAAATTGGCTAGCGCCACTTACTTGAAGAGATAGTCCACTCTCATATCAGTCTTATAAATCTTCCTCTAGTGCATCTTAATCAGCATCCTCTTATTACCCTCAGAAAGAAAACAGAAGTCACAGAGAGTCTAAGGCCTTGAGCGCAGGTGGTTGAGAAGAGTTGGAGTAAGCTCTCCATGCACTCCAGCAGCAGACATGTCAACTGGGCTCACTCTCAATATTAAAAATAATAACAAACGCACACTACAACAAACACACACAAGGACCTCTTAGAGCCCAACCGGCATTTGATATCTGCCTCTTGAGGTCAGACACACAGCTGATGAGGCCGACGAGTCTTGATTAATTTAAACATGGCCGATCTTGACAAGTGCCCCTTTGCTTGCCACGGACAAGAGAGAAAAAAAAGGAGAAATTGGAAGCTAAGTTGTCAGATCTGATTGCAATAAACGTACAGCCTCGTCTATGAGGGCTGACTGTATTAGGGAGTACTGATTCAGCAGTGGACTCAGCCTTTGATGCCGAGCACAAGGAGGCTCAAAAACAGGTGGTCACCTCTTCAACCTGAATCAAATAAGGTCCCAGAAGCTGCAGAGGACAAACTCTTGGAGCAGATCAGTGGTGCTTATGTTTTCTCCTCAGCATCTGCTACAACATTGTGTGTTGCCTTTGGAACAGCAGCAAAATATATCTATACGCGATTCAAGATAGAGGTATAATGTTTACTGCACTCATTTGTTTTGCTTTGAGAAATTAAATGGAAATACTATCATTTCAAACCTGCTTTATCCTTTCTCCACATTGTCATTATTATTATTATAGTTATTATTATTATTGGCAAGGGAATCTGAATCTTATGGCCCAGTGTAGAAAAGGAGGGGTCTGGTTATACAAGTGGCCAACCAGTTGCCAATGAGTGTCAAATGACATTTTCTAAAGAACTGCACTTATTTTTGCAACGTTTTACAAAAATACTTGGTTGATGTCATTCAGCTGTGTGACGAAGCCCCCGATGAATAAAAACAGTAATTGTGGGCATTCTTGTAAGACATCACAGGACCGGAATGGAGTTTGTGCAAATGATGTCACCCAAATATTTAAGTGAAATTGTAAAGTTGCCAGAAATGGAGACACTTAAAACTAACACAGTTTTGTGAGAACGTTGGAAAGCATGTCCTCAAACATCATGACTGGCAAACGTTTACAAGGCAATGTGGAATACTACTTATACTTATATGGTGTAATAGTAGCAAGAGGGAGTCATCGACTTCAGAACTAATGAGTGAATCGTAGAACAGGAAAAGAGAGACTATTTAGTGTTCTCAACAATGTGAAGATCAAATCAGTAACAGGTGCTGGATGATCTAAAATTGACCTGGAACCACTCTCTCACAGAGGTCATGCCATCTTTGCAGTGGTAAAACTATTATCCTCCCCACATATCTTACCCCTGCCTCTTTTCAGGGGCCTGGAGTGGCAAGTGCTGGCTGCTTCTAGTCAGTATTTTCTCATGCCTTGCCAGTTGCACCTACTGTAAAGCTTTATTGAGACAAATGCACAGATTCCTATTTTCTCCATAAAGCAAGTTTGACTCACAAGAGCTAAAAAAGAAATTTCTTGAGCCATTTCTGGTTTCTCCAATGTATTGCAAATAACAGTCTGTAGTGTTGCGTTCCTAAAACCTCCAGCTCACTCCCAGAATGGATACAGAATCAGGAAACACCTATTCTATGAACGTGCAGGTAGTATGTAATTCAAACCTAATAATTAGAAACACCCTTGTCAAATACCTCTAGTGTCTCGTGACAATTTAATTCTTGAGAACAGCTGCATTTCCAGCACCTCGTCAGAAAAATTGAGTTTTCTTTTCCTGCCTTCCTCTTCCCTGTGGCTGCCAGGCTGTGGTCCTGGCAAGACAGACCGGGACATTGTTCCACAACACGTATTTGTTTCTGCTTGACAACAGTAAGCCTTACACGTCAGGCTAATCACAAGTCATCTACCGCTATTCATTTGGAAACTTGCCACAAAGCTCACGCAGTGCTTCTCTCCCTAAAGTAACAGATATTTAAAAGAATATACCACAGCTTATTTCATTAACATTTTTTTTCTCTCAGCATATACTGTAGGACTCAGTGTTTATTCTGTGAACTGTCACAACACAACCACAAATCTCAATATTTTTGCACTGCTTCTGGTTTTCCTGAGTACATCTGGCTCTTAATGTTTTACATCCTCTTGAAACGTTTATGGCTTTGTTGGAGCTACAGAAGACGGTATTGTAATTCATTAATTTGTCTAACTTCTTTATCGAAAGTAGCCTGATTACAAAGTCACACATAAGAAAGGACTGTGAATTTTTAGAAAATATACTGTGCAAGAGATTTAAAGTCAGTATTTCAAAACACTGTATTGGAACATGTTTTTAGAATTGTTCTTCCTGATAGTGAGTTGTTCTTGGCTTTAATGGCACAGTGAGTGTATAATATTTATTACCAAACCACATTTGTCTTAGCAATTTAGGTTTTATGTGTATCTGCTTTAGGTTATGGAGGAGCTCCAATAATTTTAAATGAATCAGAATGTTTTAGAATTACAAAACAGCAACAAAACACATTCAAATCTGTCTCGTTCACACCAGAACCTCGCTTTGAATGTTGGCTTTCTGGAATCCCCTTATTCACAATTAGAACACTTCATGAGACAGTACAATGAGACACCTCTCATAAAAGGAAAAAAAAAGTTGAAAGACAAAGGTCTCATCCAATAAAAGTTCTGAGGATCTCATCAATCCATTCCAGCAACTACTAATTGTCTGTGGTAGTCACAGTAAATATTAATCTGCCAATTCAAAAAAACAATTTTCCTTAAATACCTGAGTGCCACCTAAATACAGGACTCTAGAACTATTTATTTCCTACACAAGTTGCAAAAATTCTCAAGTATCCATTCTTATAAACACAAGCTGAATAGGAAGCCAAAAGAGTTGGAATGGAGTTTCAATGATAGCTTTTTTGTTATCTCCTTTGTCATCTCTGTTTGTGCTGTTGCTCTTTATGAGAACACCGCACACATGCCCATGTTGTATTTACCACAGACACATCGATAGATCTACTACATGCAGAAATCTCATGCTACAAATCCAGCAATAGATGCTAGATTGATAGTTAGATGTAGTCAATTAGGGACACAGGCAGTTATAATTTATTACCCTGTTGAAGTATTTGCAAAGCCTCGTCTGCTTTCTGTGCTGGCAATGTTGGCACTGCATCAGAAGAAGAGGCTGGGCTGATTGCACTGGGGAATAGGCATGCTGGGATGACCCAGTATCTTCAATGGCTGCAGGTTTAATAAACAACTCCTTATAAAACTGGAACCAAGGAGTAGTTACTAATTTATCTGGAAACTAAATAAAGAAACACTGGCTGGCATATGTTAATGAGAATACGGTGCCGTACAGCCTCAGGAACTCAACGCCAGGTTGACAACACCATAACTTCTTCTCTAACTTTCCTTGGGCTGAACTAACGTATGACTAGGGTTTACAGAAGCGGCCAGCCCCATCTCTCCTCTTCCCTTGCTCCGTCTTTCCTGTGAAATCACTCCATGTTGCACGAGCATTCATTTCTCCACATAATTTGCTATACGATTCATTGATAGATTAAATAATAAAAAAATGTTCTTCTGTAACCTTGATTATAGCTTTATTTAATTTAAAATGATTCACTGTAAAGGCTCATCAATTCATATAGCTGACAAAGAAAAAAAAACGATTCCTTTTCAAATCAACTCACATTTTGTCATTAGGTACTGACAGACATGACACGCTACCTTGACAGTCTACAAGTGTAGCAGTAGACATGAACCTATCAAAGAGTGTATTATACACCTACGCCCTTTTGTATTACCTCACCTAAGGATGTTTATCGTTTTGAATACCATTTTTGTGCTCTTGTTTTTCTCAAACCTCTTAACTATTTTTTTGTGTTATTGATCTTTCTTGAAACCGTGAAATCGGAGGATGTGTGAGAAAAAAAAAATTAATATAGTACTTTCATAATGATTAAACTAAGCCTTAATTAATTTTTCATCACAACCTGCCATTCACTGTTAATGGCCTTTGAGAAGTACAGAACAAAACAATGGCAAGCAGGGAAAAAAGGATTTTCTGCTGGGTACATCTGTAAAGCTCAATACATTCTCTCTCCCTTCCTCTCTCTCTTTCTCTTTCTCTCAGCCTCTTAAGAAGCTGCGGGTCCTTTGTTTGCACATTTCATTTTAACAGCGCAGAGGTAATGTGTGGACCCAGTAACCATTCTAATGTCTAACTGTAACCTTCACTAATGGAGTCTCTAGAGCTTGCACAGCCTCCCGCTCCGCACAATATCATTCAATATTGCTCATTGTTGGATACCCCCCCACCTCCTCCCCTTCCTCAAGCCTGGAGTGCTGAGCTGAAAAGCTCTACAGTTTATTCACAGAGCCCCCCTTGTCTAAACTCTTAGGTAGGGTCGTGAAATCGGACACAGGGGTTGTGTAAATTTCTCAAACCTAAATATAAGAAACCGAAGTAAAGGGGTTTTGTGAGTGACGTCCGGCAATTGGGAGTTTTTCTTTTTGGTTCAATCAAGCATTTCAAAGCTAATTCCAAAAGTCTTCCGCCCCATCCCCTCACCCAGCCCATTTTTCATGCCATTTTATGTGTTTTTGTACAGTGTAAGGGGCTCTGCAGAGCACCTGAGCACATTCAACATGTTTGCGATGACCAATTAATGGCTTTAAGAGCTAACAGCTAGGCCTTGATGAAAATCCTCGCAGTTGAGTCATGATATGTGGTTAAGATTTGGGTAGAGATACAGCCTCACAAGAACACAGCAGACATATCTTGTAAGAGGAATGTTGAGTTGCAGATATTTATGCTGATCATCATCTGCTCTTGGACAGATATTTTTGCTTCATTCAGCCCTGAACAACATTTACTTTTTCCCCTGCATATTTCATAGTATTAATACAAACAGTATGATGCATGGAAACACCACTCTTCCAGTCTAAAAAAACCCAGGAAGAAGTCTGCAAACTTCATTCCCGTTTCTCTTTTTGTGCGTCAGATACCCCTTGAAATCATTTCTTGTGTTTTACATGAAACAACTATTTTTGTAAAAGCTTTACAGCAGGCCTCACTTGTGTGTCTTCATTTACAGTATGATGAACGTGGCAGGTTTTGCACCAATATTGCAGGATGTTTTAATTTATCTCTTGTATAGACAACAACATATAGTTAAAAATCACAAATTTAGCTTATACAGTATCACATTTTGGGTGTGTGCAAAGGGAAAACCCAGTGATGACATACAGTATACACATATATGAGCAGAAGTTGATTACAATATTTATCTTTCAAAGATGATTAAATTCTATGCCTCATGCCTGTCTTAAACTCCGTTCCTCTATGGCAGGGATCATCCAACACATAGATTGCAAGCCAATGACTGCCTCTCAGTGACTTAAAAACAGCTTTCAACTACAATTAAACACTTGTTCTTGTTATATAGAATAAAAGATCTATAAGTTCTGAAGTTTGTAACATGTTTGTAACACAAATTCCTCTTCTCATTCATTGGAATAAGACATGCATTTGTTGTATTTTTAGTTAGAATGTGCATCCAGTGCGTGTTGTTTAAAGAAAAAGATCACTAATTCCTTCCATTTGAGATAGATCACCGTCTCAGAATCATATATGTCCGATAACAAGATATGTGAAAGACAGATGCAATTCCTTGATTTGCTGTGGAAGTGTAACAGGCAAGAAAATGGGCAGTGGAGTGCTTAAATAGGTGTACACAAAGTATTATAAAAATATCTTGCAGGAAGCAATTTATGCATCATAAAAGGTAAGAAAACTAAAAGCTTTTTTGTAGAAGCTGATCAGTATCTACTGTATGAATCCAGTAAAAAAGAAAGTAGGTAGAAAAGCATCCTTTCCAGTTGCTTTCTGCTAGACACAGGATGAATCATTCTTCATTTTAAAATACAAATCAGAAATCACATTCACTATAAATGGAGTTCAGTTGGGTATTGCTGCTTTATCAAAGAATTTATCTCCCAATGTCTGCCAATATTTAATATGGAAGCATCTTTCTATTAATGGTGTTATTTAACAGAAGTTCCGGAGGAAGTCTGTTTGTAATTTTTCTCTTCCACTTCCACTCAAATACTTGCCAGCTACCTACAGCTCTGAGCCCATCTTTTCCAGCACCCCTTCCTCCACCCCAACAGCACCCTTACAGCTGCCTCCCTGGTTCATTCCTCATAAGTGTGCTGTGACCTTTGGCCAGGCAAGTTAATGCCAAAGTATTAGGTATGTTATCCTATGACATTCGTCCTTTTGTTTGACAGAAATAAATAAAATGGTGGTTGTAGAACGCTACATTTTTGTTTAGTGCCAGCTAGTTTGCTACACTGTCTACTTGTATATGAATTCTATTAGAGGATAGTAGTGCAACAGATCAGGTTTCAATACTACTACAAAACAACAGACAGGAACATATGTTCAATGAAAAAAAAATGATGGTATTTTCCGATAAAAAATGCCAACAATATAATAGACAATGACAGACTCTCAAATCATATGATTTCTTTCATTTTCTTTACTAATTTGTATCTTACATCAACTGTAAAGTTGTGTGATGTACAACATATACAGCCAAAGCAAGAGCTCTAAAACATCGACAGTGTCCTCCCAGTATAGTGACAATTTGGTTCAGTATGAGCTGAGGTGGTTTAGTTGAGTGTGTTCATTACACTGTTGCTTAGTTTTTCTCTTGTGTCTAAAATTAGAACACTCTTGGAATCGAGACATGAAAGATGCCTCTGAGTTTTTTTTGACTCTACAAGGATTGCTCTTTCTAACTTCAAAACAAATTTTGTCTGTGTGACCTGCTGCACAAAATGCCATGCCTCACATCCCGGTAGCATTTTAGGTAAGAACATTAATTTTCTTTACTTTCGGTTTGATATTTGTGAAGAATGGGCTGCCTGTATTCTTGCCTGGTACTCAGATGAAGCCTGACTGAGTCCTTCAGTGTTCGAAAATAATGTACAATCTCTGGCATTCATGAGACAGTAATTAAAGTATAAGGAAGCCAGCATAATCGTTATATATACCACCGGTTTTAAGTGTTTTAGGCAATGATGATAAAAAACATTATTGAGAATTAGCGCAGAGTTTGCAGTAGAGAGCCATGCAGTTTATTTTTTTAATGTTAACTCTGCTGCACAACGGGCAGTAGTCTACTGAACAAGATAGCAATCTCTTTACACTTCGCATTAAAAAGGCAAATTGCTCCAGCACAATCAGACTTGTAATAAATATGCAAAGTGCTATAGACAATGGTTACAAACAGTTGATGCTCTCTCCTTTAAAACAAAGGAGGTGACTTTGCTGCAGCCTCATTACACACATTTGTTAGTCAGAAATGAAAAGCACTGATGATGTGATTAGGCAGGTTATTCAGCATTTCCAAATGATCTTTGTTGTTCTTGCTTTACCATTACATATTTCAGATACCAAGCAATAAATTGTGCTGCAGCTATTCACTGATTTTCAACAACCACAAGCTGTGGTTCCACACATTATATTGAGAAATATTTAGCACAAAATACAAAACCTGAGACATTCAGCAAAAGAGTAAAATCTTCCCCAACATCAAAAAGCTTCAGCTGCAAGGATAGATTCCTACAACAAACTGCCTAACAATACAGCATCACACAGCAACATAAAGAACAAGCTAGACTTCAAGGAGAAATACACAATTTAGCAGGTGTTACCGACTTGTGTTACTAGTCCTGGGATTCCAATACACAAGTGTGCACAAGGAATGGGCCCTTCTGGGCTTCATGCGTTGTGAGCTGTAGGTGAGTGTGCACCCCATGTCTGCCACCATGAGATGGATTACTTTAGTAATCCAGGGCTCACAATTAATGAATCCTATTTATACCACATGACTTCCAGCTGTATGGTAAAATCAAGCACTAATCACTTTCAGAGTGTCTTGGTAAAGAGCAGCACAGGTGGTTGTACAATTTCCCACCTGTCACCCACAACACAGAGGAGGGGACAAATGTGTGGGAAATGATAGCTGCTGGCAAATATGCCACAGGTAATTATCAACTCCTTATGTGGGAACAAAAAGCATTTCGATTGGTATTGAAATCTGCTTTATTTAATTCTTGCTTTCACCCTTACAGCAAATTACAGCAATGACATCCACCTCATAACCTTACGCCCCTACATAAAAGCTTCCCATGAGTAGTCTTGCACCCTTCCCAAAAAGCTCCACTAATTCACCAGCAGCCTCAAATGATTTTTTCTAACAGAATTTTAGATAAACATACGCATATTTCTAGAACAAAGATCTGTGGCAGACATACACAACTCCAAAGGGCCTGAGCTCTCAACTAGCTAATTAATCCAATTATTGGATCAACTGCACCACTTTATCACCTTCTCCCAGTTCTTTAGGTGGTGAAGATGGAAAGAGACGTTTTCTAAGACCAACATGTTGATGGACCTCCGGGACAGGAGCTTTGTATACAGCCATGATCTGAAAGAGCCATAAGTCCTTCTGTTCTGTACTGTGACAAATCTCTGGGTGAAAAATGATTTGCTAGACATATGATTTGCTTCCTCTTAGGTATATTCTTCACTCTATACTCTCCAGCCACTTCAAGCTACCTATAAACCCTGGAGGTCTGCTTCTTTCCAGGAGCAGGCCAGCAAACCCATGTTCCAGGAAGCGTGAGGGGGGAAATACAAGTTTTAGCCCTGAACTTACCCTCAGGCTCATTTTTGATAAGCTCCTCCATCTTCCTCTGCTTCAGCGTGTCTACCACATCGGCCAGGCTGCCTTTACGTCTCTCTGGGGTGCCCAGTGCTGTGCTGGAGCCCGAGTCGCTGCCCTGGCGCACGCCCTCGTCTATCTTGGTCGGTGAGGTAGATGAGCTGCGTTGAGCATATGGACTCAGAGACGCACCCTTATTGCCATCTAGGTCCTGACAAGACAACCAGCCGAGAGGGAAAGAGGGTGTAAGCGTTAAGTGTTGTACACACTGCTCTGCGCCTATCTTCATTTATTTTGTTCTAAGAAAAGATGACATAGGCTCTGCACTTTGAATCTTTTTGTTATATTTTATCTGCTAGTATTAAATATACACTGCAAATATATTACAGCTACTTAGATCATATTCTACAATTTTTTTTCTGTACATATACATTTAAAATCAATTATCATATTAATGTCCTCTAAGTAGCATAAATAGTTGTGTTTCTTACTTAGTTTACTAAGTTATTTAGTTGTTTAGTTTATTGGGTTAACCAACTGGATTACCAAATTTTTTAAAAAAATGTGAATATACAATTGCCAGCAAGGAAATTTTCAGATTTTTTATTTTTACCCATAAAAACCCATGGTTGTCTTATTTTCCAACAGCTGTTTTTTATTAAAGGAGTTGATTATGAATACTCTAAGCCCCCACCTAAGAATTTGACATTTTGACAACCAATTGTATAATGATCTGATTAGGCTGACTATTATATATTGACACCAGAGTGCAAACTTAACATTTCACCTCAAGGCATTACACTAATGTGTCCAAAGTACACTTTAAAATGGCTATCAAGAAGACTGTTCCGTAAAAAAATAAAAACTTGTATGCAGTGGACTGAATATTCTTTTAATTTTTCCACAGGAGTGGCAAAACATCATTGCATTTAAATCCAGAAATCAAAACTGTAAACAAATATATTAAAGCTTCTTCACATTTTCATCAAATTAAAAAAAAAACCTGTAAAATGTGGTATCACCTTTAAATTTTCAATTGCAGGCTAGAACAAAGCTTGGTATAAACAGAAGAACATCCATATGATGGTAACAGGTCTAGTGTGTTTATTGGTTTTAACTGTTAGAAATCCATGACTTTAAGTTGTCTTTGCAGTCTCACTGGATCTGTTCCAAAACCAGGGATATCTATCGAAAGGTTTAATTACAAAACAAGGCAGATATTTGCAAATGAGGTCAATAAGTCTTCCTTTGTTAATCTTGGTTAAGCTTCACCTAATCTAGTCTAATTATCTATTACAGCACCTTGGTGATTGACAGGAAAAGTCACATCATTAGACAATGGAATAATCCAGTTTGAGCTTGTGGCAGCTTCACTTGAGTGCAAAAAGAAGTTTTTATTTACTTGTTTTTTTTTGCTTTCATGGTAAACGAACCGTTTTCATACTGTTCTTCTCCATCACAAAACAGGGCCAATGGAAAATGAGCTGGTTGCTTTACTGTCGACTGCCATGTATTCAGTTACACTCAGTGATCAGAGTTTACAGATAAAGATTGCAAGGGTTAAGACTCACAGGGTGTTCCACAACATATGGAACTGGAACTGAATCAAAAACTTACATTTTTCCAGACATGTTTAATGAAACTTCCACTTATTAGCTCTCTTCACTATAATCCATACCTAATACAGAACTATTTTCAACAGGAGAGAGATGAAGAAAAGCATCATGCCGCACAGACAGCCGAGTAAGTCTGGAATGGTACCCGAGGCCTGGAGCTATGAAATAATCACCACGTCACGGATCTGTCCTGTGGTAATGTCAGTTCCTAATGTAAGTTTGTCAAATTGCCACTACAAATCTATTAAAAAAAACAAGCAATTATAATTCATATTAAGCTAAGGTAATTTTACAAGATCACAATGTACTGTATATCCATAAAAACAAAAGAACATAATGAACAGCAATGTACACACCAGAATCTTACTCCTGGCGTGATGGAAACAGAATTCAGAAGTGCCAAACTCACACCATTCGGAAGACCACGCAAACACGCAACTTTTGAACTGGCACAGCTACTTGGACCGTGTCCATGTGAAGAACGGAAATGAACCGATTTGTTTTCTTTTTTTCCATTTCGGTTGGGACTGTTCAACTTGTAGAAGCCCTGGCGTAAGCAAGGGGGCCCGTTGTGGGGGGTAGCACAACGGAGGACGGAGAAAAAGAAAAGCACGTTTCCAAAAAACGGCAAGAGTGGTCTGATGTAAGAGTGAATGCCGTCAGTGATGGTTCCAATACCCGTACATTTTTTTCTGCTTTCGTCTCTGGTATAACTACCCTGTCTCTGAACAGGATATATATGTACTCTAGTAGCAATGCTTACTCACAGAACTGGAATATTCACTTCATGGCACAAAAGAAAGTTGGATTAGCTGCAGAGTTAGGAGGAGAATCATTTTGTCCAGGGGACTCAAGGTCAGTGACCCCCCCTATCCGATTGTGAGGAATCAAATATTTGCATCACCTGCTACTCTGACATTGAAACAGCATTTCACCTAAATACCTGCCACATTTAAACCACTGTGTTGTAGCTGGGAGTTGTAGTTTGTATGCATGTATAAAAAAATGTAGGTTCTGTAAAAATAACAAAAACGTTAAGTTAAAATATTCACGTGCCGCCAAAGAGTTTTGTCTTGGTAATGAGAGATCATCAATTCAATTCCTATGTTTTTGTAGAACCCTGAATAATTAACAGCAATTATTACAATTACATTAAAAAAACACATTTAAAGCATTTTTTCCCCTATATTGTCCTTATTTTGGTTTGTAAGTGAATGTGAGGAATTTCAGGTGCAAAAGTGAAATGTACAGTCATAATAACACCATAATTACTGTGATCCTATATGTGTGGCTACAATATTAAAACAAATGTTTTTTATATATAAATTATCTCCACAAATCAAAGTTACCCAAAAAGGCTAATATCTGGTTTATTGAGGCAATCTGTTATTAACTATTAACTAATGTCCTAACTGGTGTATTTTAGTACACATTAAATGCTGCTAATTGGACTATATCTACAGTATATTATGGAATGTATATCTGCCTGCAAAAAAATTAATCACTGGAAAATGACAGTAGATTTCTCAATGCAGACAGAAATAAAAGAGCAATTCTCAGTTCACTTCAGAACATCTTAGAAAAGAAGATGTTTACTTTTATTTAGCAGACGTAACATTGTACTAGACTTCAGCTACACTAGTCATTTCTACAAAAAATATACCATTACAATGACAACATATCTATTTATATTATTTTGTATTAAGAGACTAATTAAATTTATTATATAGAACTTTACCCTTATAATGAACAAATTAAGAAAATGCATTGTATGTTATTGCTTCCGAATCACTTCAAAACGATTCATATTGAAATCACTAGAGACTCATTAAAAATAAATAAATAGACACATTTTCTTATAAATCACTGTCTTTGATGTGTTTAGAACCAACAGAAGAAAGAAATATCTCATAAAATTATGGGGATCATTTCTGCTCATCAAAATATTATGTATAGATGATGCCATATGATCTCACACTCTTAGATATGATTTTCATGATTTATCCTTTGATCATATAATCTCTCAGCCAAATGACAAATTATGTATTGTAACAAAACAGCCACTCATGATTACATTCTGGTACTCAGAAATTTAGTTTGGAAATAAAACTTTACAATGATTTAAATGTTAAAGACTGTGTCACAGGGAAGCTAGTTTTTAAACGAATATCAGTTGTAACTCTACTGATCAAGCCAGTAATACTTTTTATAGTACAGCTCTGACATACAGCACATTAGACCTAGCATGCATTTAAAAAATCATGTCACACCTGTCATATCAAATTTCTTTAATCCATAGCCTACTTATAAAGAAGAACTCTTTTTCAAAACTGTCTTGAAAACAAAACAAAATAAACAAAAAAAAAACACTAGACAAATTTCCAGGCTATATAACTAGTAGAGTTCCTAACAAAGATGCTTACTCAAACACAGTTAAAACAACATGAGTCTTTAAAGACAGCTAAATTGATTAATGAAGTGTTTTCACGGATTAAAATGCTAAGGTTCTCATTCCCTAAGCTAGCTTTTATGCACACATTCCTTTGGATTCAAGAGCACACAGAATTAAATTTGGGGTGTCAACACTAGAAAGATGGGGACTTTAATCAGAGTGTAAAACTTAAAACAGACAAATCCGATTCCACATCATGGGAAAATTAATTGTATTCATTAAAACCATAAAAACACAGTCTGATACCTGTCTATGAAGAACATTAAAGTGGCTAGGAACAGCCAGCAGTACCTACAATTGCTGAAATGTTGCCAGTCCAGGTGGAATGCTAGATTATACACTTACACCTCACACTGTTAACAAGAATTGCCTTTTTAAAGCAGTCTATTTCTCTGTCAAACATTCAATTGCTGTGAGCTAGTGTCATATATATATATGCATTTGATGTGCACTACTAAGAGTGTAGGTGGTTCTGCTTTTAGTTTGCAAATGTCAATTCTATTCTACATCACTTCTAACAAAGTAAATAAACTGTACTCTCAAGTATTTTACTTTATCCTTTTAGAGCTTAAGCATGGAAATAGAATTAAAGCAAGTTTTGTTTTTTTAAGCCCCTCTCTGAACAGTGAATATTTAAACAGACTTAACACTTGGCAATAAATCTACATACATTTGCTTTTTTTTTCTTCATACCAAAAACAGAAGCTATTATTTTTTCATCCCAGTATACAGCATAGAAGCAAAGCCAAATTTCTTGTATGGGCACTTGTAAAAAATAATTAATGAACACAGAGGAGATGCCTTAATAATTTAACACAACATAAAATCTAGACTGATTAGGATTTTAGCAAAAACATTATTCATTAAGAAGAGGCTATCATTCATCCAAATAACTACACATATTTTGTCAATTTAAGTCATTTCTGACCATTAGCAAACACATTTCAAATTCTCTAAGAAAGCACCAGGCTAAAAAAGGTTTTGTCAGTTCCGATTTTAAGCTGTTGAGGACTTTCAGCTGAGCATACAGATCTCAACACTGCAGGTCACAACCAAACCACAACCGAAAACCTTAAGAGCAAGGAAGCACACTTATTTTATAAAATGATCTGCACAAGGTATAACATACAGCGTGTCTTGAGAAAAACTGTGATTCAAGTTACAGCTAAAAATAATTAAACACACTTACTGTATACTGAGCACATTTCACACCAGATGTTTCCATATACAGTATACAGGAGGATACCTAGTTCATTTACCACTGAAATACAGCACCTGTATTAGACATGACACCCATTAGGTGCCTGTAGCCTCACACTGCCACTAACGCTACTGTTCTTCGGAACAGTGCCATGGGATCTTGACTGACCAATTAATTCAAGACGTGTTCATCTGAATGGAAGTTCAGCGTCCCCATTGCTATACTGGGGCATTGGTGTGGAAATTGCTCATTTGGAAAATTATATAAACACAATTATGTTTTTTGGAATATGAAAACTGTAAAAAAATAAATAAATAAAATTCTGAACAAAACTGTTCAGAAACGGTTGTATTTTTTAATTTCAATAAAACTGAATGATTAAATATTTATATTAATCTTCTTATTGCTATTACTACATATGTGTATATTTATGTGTAAATTAATATTTAGAAATGGGTTTATTTTGAACATATTTAAAGAACACCTTTTATGCAGTTTTGACAGACACATTTGATTAGATGTTTGTGGTGAATATTGACCACACTGTGCTGTTCCGCTGAAATAAAATTATTATTGAGCATAAAGTTGTTTTCACGTTTTCAAATAGGCTAGCTCATACAGTATGAATTCTGGCTGAATGGAGCTATTTAATGTAGTTCGCCGATAATGCTAAATTCAAGAGCAAAAGCTTAGCTTTGAAAAGATTGCAATTCAATGTATCACTTTTATTCGACTTGTACAATAAACCCTTATAGACAAGATCCGTCTAAATAAAAAAAGGTCGCATCAACGGTTAAAAGATACTGGTTAATTAAGACTCGTAAAATAAATGGTTATCTCGCAGGATGAGTTGTAATCTATCAAGGCTGCACTTCATCCTTGAAGCAAACAAAACTAACAAATTGGACATGAAATGGGCGGATAAGGTGCGATTAAAAAAAAAGTTCTCTCTGTGCTCTTCTCCTTGGCATGTACTACTCATTAAACAGACAACAAAGGCTTAATTAACACCTAGCTATTATCACCTGCGTGTAAAAGCCTTCCCCTTTTCTAAATGCTTCAGTTTTTACCCTAAAACGCTGGGGACCATGAAAGATGTACACACGCGTGCACTTTACACACACACACACGCACAGGCAGAAGAGAAAGATTTAAATACCGTTCCTTTTCACTCTTAGCAGCAATTTCCACAGATGAAGAGGTCACCACTGTTTAACTGTGCGCTGCCGTGTTAATTTAGTATGACAAGATAAAGCAGTAATCTCTGCTTGCGAGAGGCTGTAAGCCACCCGCTATCCAGGGACACGCTCGAGTCGATTTACACTGTATATCACTTTATACAATTGCCGTGACAAAGCCCCTCTGAGTTCTCTCATGTAAATCTCTCTCTCACTCAACTTTGCTGCCAGTCAGAGGGGATCGGATTGGCGCTAAAGCCTTAGCAAACTTAACATCTTACACATGCCAACCAGCTCTGCAATCCAACCCAAGAGAAGATGTTTAGAACTTAATAATCCATTGATCCCACTTCCACACAGGACGGCTTGCTTTTTTTTTGTGTGTGTGTGTGGCGACAATCTGTCCATTTTAGTTGTCATCCGGCCGATTTAAGTTGCATTTCGTGTTTTTGAGATTTGAGGATTTAAAAATTCTCATGAGTTAGTTGATCTTCCTTTTTCCTCTTAGAAAAAAAAAAAGATTCAATTTTATGATACGTCCTAATGGGAAAGTTTTGGTGCGCATTAGACTTGCTAATTGTGTCGTCGGAGTGACCGAAAATATGTAAATATCTAAAAAAAATGAGGGAAAATAGCTGAAAGGAAACTGATGGAAATATGGATTGTAGAATGCTAATAGCCACTCCGTATACTGCCAGTTTGGTAAAGAAATCCGCGCACAACGACTGGCATTATTTTACATTAATATCCCACAAACTAATGTGATTTACTTGACGTAACTTCATACATTGTGTTTTTTCTCAAAAATAAATATAAGGATTAAGATTTCACTCCGAGAAAGAAAAAGTCTTCAGGAACACTTTTTTTAAATTAACAACTGAACTGAATCAGTTCATGACATTTAAACACCCTGGAACACTACAACTTCTAATAAGTGAATTATAGATTGTTTTTTAAATTAAACAGAATACTGGTTTTAATGTAATGCAACTAGTTAACCGCAAATATATCATGCATACTATTTCAGATTTAAGTAATAGCTTACATTTTGATAAAAAAAAATTGCTGATGAATTAAAAGGAAAATATCAAACACAAAACAGCCAGCAGAAAAAGGTTTTTGACCAGCTAAATAATTTAAGAGGACAATAATTAAGAGGGAAGCAAACAAAACTTTTTCTATGAGAGGCAGTGACAGCAGTTTCTAAATCCCAGATCACCTCAGGTTGTTTCCAGACATTATGGGAAATTTAAAAGTTAATTCCCAAGACAGTCCTTAAATCCAGTTACAGCAATGGAACAATCAACATGTTAATATAAATTTTTACAATTATGTATACTGCTTTAGTACAACATTCCTTTCTGAGGTTTGTTCATCTGTTTACACTGGTTTATCAGAGAGATAGCAGGCTAGCAGACCTGGTGGAAAGTTCAGTTCTTCATTGCCTAATAGTAACTCAGGCATCCACCCACATGAAACCTGCTTGTCATTAGTTTAGGCAGTACAGCCAAGTAGCTATTTTTCTGCTAGGGCCCATTAAATTAACAGAGCTCTATTCTGACACAAAAACAGGGTATCTGTTTTTCCTTGTATAAATGAATGCATCTGATTTATTTGTGACGATGAGTTGGTGAACGTTTTTCTAAATAAAAAGTTAACAGCAGAATAACAATTGCTTTACTCAATGAAAACAGGAACAAATGCTGCAATAAGCCTTCTAGTTTTTTATTCTTTTATTATATACAATTCATTTATTGGATCTGAGAAAGCACAATTAGATTCTGCGTACTATGGAAATTTCCATAGTGGTCCTTACTGGGCAATTTCATCTATATTGAAATGGATTAAAAAAAAAAGATAATTTGTTCGTTTGTGAACATCGTTCGAAAATCAAGTGATATAACAAAAGAGGTAAAATTAACCCGCTATCCGTCCCCTAGAAATACTCCTACCATTGAGTTGTGGAGAGATGGAGGACTGTCAAGGCCTACACTCTCTCTGGCCAGAGAGTTGGGTGACTGAAACTCTTCTGAGTGAAGCTTGGTGGTGTAACTGGAGTTCAGGGGTAAGTGAATGACAGGGTGCCCATCACTTTCCTCATCTTCCAATTTCTGTCTGCTTGTCGCCATGACTACCTCTCCATCTGTTCCCCCATATGGAGAGGCTGGTCGCTTGGAAGACATCCTGGAAACAAAAAAAAAAGGGGGGGGGGGGAGTATGAAATATCGACATTCTCGTATTGTGACCAATGCATTATAGTGCCATTGTAGTAAGAGGGCCTTTGTGCATCGGCACAGCTGAGAAACCAATCCCAAACACACTGTAGATGAAACTGCATCCTGGATGAAAGCTAAGCAAGGGTGTGCAAAGCAAAAAAATAGACCACGATGGCCCACAGCAACACAACATCAAATATCTAACGTGATGCCTAACTATGAAAAAGGTATTTATCTGCTTCCCTGCCATTTTCATTTTTAATTCTCTTTGGGTTTTTCATGAAACAAAATCTTTTCATCCCTGTTGCACTTTTTTGTCTGTGTCCTTGCGCCCTCATTTGCACTATTTTATAGTGCAAAACAAGACAAAGTTTGAGCAGTCTTTTTATTTTAGTTTTCAGAGTTGGTAACATCTTACTTTCAGCTTCGTCTAGTATTTAAAAGGTACTTCCTTGCAGGAAAAAGAGGGCTGGAGTCACCAATTGTACTGCAGCTGGCCAGTGCAGGCTCAGAGTACTAGAATGAATCAACAGAAAAAGTGCATGGTGCACATACACTTATGTCTATCTGAAAATAAAAAAAAGTATTATTATCAGTAGTAGAATAAACAACATTATTTTTTCGGTTTTGGCAATCAAAACCCCCATATTTGCTCCAAAATTAGGAAAAGAAAGAACACACTTTTATCAAGAACTCTGAATGGAATCCAGCCCGAGTATAACTGACAAACAGAGGGCTATTTCAGAGGAGGAATGTTTACATAAATGTGCTGTGGATGACAAATGAAGATCATGAGCAAAACTCCATCTTTTGTACCAGGCATATCAAAGATATTCAGCGTAAAGGTCAATAATGCATTCACTTGCGGGTCTAACATATTAACATATAATGTAGTAACATATTACACGAACATATTTAATCTTGTCTTCCACTTCAAAGTGCCTGGGTAAGTGTCCCTCAGCCTTGAAGCTATTGCCACTATCACCCTTGGAACTATGTATCTTTCCCACTTATAAACAAACACAAAGAATTAAAACAGCCATGCTGTGCAGCTACTGTACCTCCCTGCACATTTCTCACAAAGAAACAGCTTTTGCCTGGCTGTGCTGCACAGATCTGGTAGCTTGCATAACAACTTATGGAATGCATAGAGGTAAAGTTCAAAGGTTTTGCTGGGGGAAAGGGAACATCTTGATTGGATATTACTTTATTATTCCAATAACCATAATAGGACTTTGGAGATAAGCCAATTGTGTCTATAAAAAAAACTTTGTATCATCTGTGCTATAAAAGGGTATATAAACAATCTTTTAATATGAGATTGTTTTATTTGTATTAAAATTAAATGCCACCGTACACGATGCACTTTAATTATAACAGCAAGAACTTCTCAGAGCTTGCCATGTCACTTCGCTACTAATGAGGACAGACTTTTTACAAGGAACTGAAACTCCCTGTTAAATGTGGCAACATTTTGACCCTGAAAGCCTTCTCTGATGTCTGATTTGAAATGCCTGTTTTCTTTCTTCAGTGCTTCAGTATTTCGATCTTTCTGCAGTGTTTATGAAGCCTTGTATAGTGACAAGCGAGAACTTTCCTATAAAAATTAGCCTGTATCTACTCCGGGTGCCTACAATGCCTGTCCTTGGCTCTTCCTTTTATTCAAAGCTAGTGTGATCTGATTGTCTTCCTCCAGAGGGTGATCTCTGGGAATGCCAGATCAATGCCAACATGATGATCTCCAAATTTATGTTGAAAAAACATACCTAAATGTTCACATGGGAGCGTCGCTGTCTTTTTGCTGTCGGCAAAAACAATATCTCATATTTTTACATTATTATTGAGCTGTAATGGGAGATCATTATTAATTTGTAAAAAGAGATGCTTTCAGGGTTTTTATTTGGTCTACTACACTGACATTCACATACGGAATATGATTTACTGTGGCCTGTTCTTATTAACATTAGATTTGTCGTTAAAGCAGCAAAGCCAATATTTAATAATTAAATAGAAAAGTTAGATATGCAAGGAAAGCGCAAAGACAAAAATTTTAAAAGCACTATTTAAGTATTGAAGAAAGAAATCACAGCTAAATCAGAGTGAAATACAGCTCATGATTCAACAGAAATGTTAAACACTGTACGCTGATCCTATCCTTCCTGAACACCTAATACCCCAACTTCCATGCCATGGTTTACTGCTTTTGTGCGATACTCTAAAGAAATTAAAAGCGACCCTTTTGCGGTGCTATTTAGGTGCCCAAACACAATAAGGACATTTTATTCAAAGATTCGTGTTTTTTTTCCACTCCGTGGAAACACTCCGTGGGGTCTGTCTGCTCGTTGGTCTGTTGCTTCACACTTACCAATAAAAGGGGAAAAAAAAAGCTCCAAAGAAAATCCAGCTGTATAAACTGTTGTCCTCAAAGAGTGCCAGCAGCGTGCTTACAAGCACACTGAGAGGGAAGGAGAGAAGCCTTCGTGCTACAAGGTAGGCCCCAGCTCTGTTTGTTTATTTTACCTCCATTCATTCTCACATACTGGAACCTTTTGTTACCACCCTCCCCCCCGAAAACACACACACACCCAACCTCCAGCCACACCTATCTGTCCGGATGTCAGTCACTGCAGTGACACAGGGGCTTTGTATCAACAAATCAGTGACTTTCCCAAGGGCGCGCGCTTATTTTCCAAACTAAATGGGATTTTTGAAAACCCGCTATGATCCGAGTCATTACTTCTTAACGGGAATAGGCACCCGTGTCTGTTTTTCTCTGCTGACCCGGGGGGGAAGCCGTTTTTGCGCAGGACCCGAATATACGCCCTATCATTCCAAATAAGTTCCATACAGGGTGAAATTGCCATTCTACCTCCTAAAATGTCCCTTTCTTTTCTCCTTAAAGAAACGTTAAAAAGAAAAACAGCCGAAATATTACCCTATTCCACAAACTGAAATGTGACTCAGTTCTGCCTTGTATTATTATTTTTTTTTGAACAAAGGCTGTTTTGTGCCTTGGGGGTCCCACTGCTCACTTCCCTGATACTTGTTTGACAATCTCACTTCAATCTGAGCTATCAAATATTAACACAGCTGAAAGATGTTTGGCACATTGGCTCAGCACATGGGTACCCCAGGGTGTTGCTGCTCAGCGGCATCAGGAGGTCAAGATTCAGCTTCGCACACTGCCCAGTAGCAGATGAGCGGGGTTGCAATACCCTGATTGCTTCTTTCAAGGTGCTGCATCCTTTTTAGGCAAGAATGTAGCGGAGATTGAGAGAGCAGAGAGGAAGAAAGATCATTTCTGATCCACTCATGTCATGTGAATTTCCTAACTGATCACGAATACTCCGCTGACAGCTTCTAACTTCAGGTACCAGCACTAGCCAGGCCAGTTTGCTTAGCGTGGCAGTGAGGGGGTGAGCAGAAAGGCCATTTCTTTTCCATGTTCATGCTGCCCTTTTAAAAAAGAGCTAGTGATTTAAAGCAGCCCCTCTCTTTCTTACTCCAGGTTTGCGTAGAACGTGAATCTGGATTTTTGGCAGAAAAAAAAAATGATGTGGGGTAAGATTGGATTTTATGACATAACGCTTGCACTTTATCAAAGTCCATTTCATGGGGAAGTTAAAACTGCAAACAAGAGGCACTGTCTTACACAAAGGATTGTGGGGGGCTGGAACAAAGTAACCAGCCTGATTGGAACCGATACCCTAACTTCTTTCAGGAAGAAAAAATAGTAACTGATCTTCATGCCAATTATCTACCAATATTAATTTTGAATCTTATATAAAGATAGAAGACCAAATAAGGATTTTTTTCCCATGCCTGCAGGGACTATAAATGCTGCACCTTAATAGGTTTATCTGTTAATAACAACACTGAACAGCCACGTATCGAATATTGCATCTACCATCTGAAAGAGTGAAACGTCTTTCTTAATGGCAATGAGGGTGGTGAATGAGGGCAGCGATCAGTTTTATAAACTATTAGATCTCAGCTCTGGTTTCTGTTCAGATCTGTTTTGATGTATTCTATTAAAAAAAAAACACAATTAAAAAATATAATGGATGTTAAGTGACTTAAAGCTTTAATCCTACCTTTGAGTGATGTAATTATCTGTTTTTACTGCAAGTAGTTTTCATTGCTTAATTTAAAGTCTTGATTGGTTAAATTAGATGGTAATCAACCTATTGATCACAATGCAGCACTATGATAGTGTACTAAGGATGGTCATTTCTGAATCAAGACAAAGCTATTTAATCAATCTTGTGGCAGTTCATTACTGAACACAAATCTAAAAGCTTCTATTTGACAACTCCCTCTCTCAGTTCTATTATTTCACATAGAATCCCTTTGTTTACACACAAATAAATAACTACCATCACAAGTGAAAAGCAGAAAATGTAGGCTCCTTAAGGGACATTTAAACAAACCTTGTTTATTGATTTATATACTATTGAGTTCCTCTAGTCTTGAATTGAACACATAGATAAATATCAACAAAATTGTACAAAACCTCATGAAGAATAACATAATTCAATTCTTACATATTGAACCCTGTCACACTCTACTCTTCTTTGTTTGTTATACACGTTTGGCTGAATGTAAATCCACAAATTCTTCCATTTTCTAACCACTTTATCTGGCACAGAGTCACGGGGGAGCCCGAACCTGTTCCAGCAATCAACAGGCACAAGGCAGGATACACCCTGGATGGGATGCCAGTCCATTGCAGAGCACACACAGACACAAACACACACACGGACTCACACAGGGCCAATTTTTCCAGAAGCCAATTCCACCAGTATGTCATTTGGACATGCAGATAGTTTTATTTTTGCCCCCATAAAAACCAATATCACCATTACAAGTAGTTAAAGCATCCCAAAACTTTGTATATCAGCATCCAGTGATAAGACAGCAAAAAGTAATAATGCCAGCAATTACAATAATGTAGAGAATGGGTTAATATTACCTTTATCAGAAAGAGAAATCCATTTCACTTCTGTTAAATGGTCCACTGTTTATACCAAAAAACAGCCAAAGCTTCTCACCATGTGAGTTGTCGGAAACATTTCACAGCTTTGCTTGAGCAATAAAATCTGTACTTTCTTCCACCCCTTTGAAGTATAATTACTATACAATTTTGAATCCCTGGGGTTAGGAGGGGTTATATCAGCAATTTATTTAAAGTTGGCAGACCTGTCTTGGTGGATAGCCTACATAAAACATTTAAGGCATGTAGTGATGTACAGATAAAAAAGAAGCTTTTTATTAAGTCAATAAATTGGCAGCAAGGATGGTCTCCAAGGTCATAATTAGCAGCCATTAGCATAATTTTACTCTGTCCTGCTATAGCTATAACAAACCTAGAAACGCCAAACAATCCACATACATAGCTGAACAGTAAATAAAATCTAGCGCTGCTTGCCGTGTAGTTGAACTCCAGAATAGTTTATTTTAATCTTAAAACTATCTACAAGGCCATTTTCGCTGTAGAGTTTTGTCTTATACTTAAATCTGATTATTTGTGCATGAATATCAAATAGGTACTGTACATTACTGTTAAGTGAGTAATCTGCCAGATATCTCGCTGTTTTACTTTATCCCAAATGTTTTATCTAATGTGCATTTTAAAGCCAGCTTCAGAGCGAGGGTATTACTGCACATTAAGGCACATTATAGAGTGCATGCCCTACGTATTTACTTCACATATTTCAAAAGAAACCCCCAGAACATATTATAGTATTACTCAAAATACTGACCAGAAGCAAAAAAAAAGTGCACAGAACTGTTAGAAAAAAATAAACAATTAACAAAACAGCATTAAAAAGGTCAAAATCAGATAAGAGAAACGAATTTGGTCTGAGAAAAGAAGTACTTTTCTCTCAAACAACTACATAACATAACTGTATCTTGATGTATTAAATAGTAATTATAATTGTCGGTTAGAACAGAAATTAAGAATTGTTCCTATGAAGGCAAACGTTTACATAAAATACATAATTTTCTCCCTCCTTAGCAATTTCAAGCATTTCCCTTTAATCAGGTAAAATCAAAGAAATCTAATATATACAGAATGTGATTCTGCAGACAAAAATAGTTTTAACACCAGAGGTTTTTTGTCTTATACAGAAGCAGTAAAGGGAACATTCTCAAAGTGACTGTTGTCTGTTCTATAGTTCTGCTCTGCTAACACCCTGGATAACGAAATTGTTATTAAATGTAAGAATAGTACTTGAAAAAAATGCAAAAATAGTGTTTTTTACTCATAATTGTACAGTATTTGATGTGAGGCTATAAGAACTCAATCATTGCCCTTACAGTACTTCGAATGAAACACGGTATGTTATTTAAGCCCCTGATGCACTAAGAACTGAGTTCAAAAATCTAAAACCTCACAACATTTACATTTACAAAGACATCTTGAGGAAACATAAAAGCAAACATTCTTACTACAATATCATTGTTCACCTTCGTCATCGCATCCTCTCACGGCAGAAATTATTTAAAGACAGTACAGATTAATTTACTGGAATAAAACGAGCATAATAGGTTTCAATTTCTGCAAAGCGACTAAAGTTGGTAACCTATTTCTGTAAGATCGTCCATATTAGTTCCATTCTGCGGGTAATTTCTTTAGAAGTGTTGGATTGTGGAAATATTGGTTTTGGGATGCCTGATTATATCAGAACGGATCCAAAAATAAAATGAAAATACTTCCAGTAGGTGGTACCAGAATGTATACATTAAAATATTTAATGTGTTTAAAATGGAAATAGTTTAACTGAGGTGATTAGTTTACTTAAGTGCCTTTCTTCCTCACTTTAATTCAGGAGAAATTCCACAAAATGACTAGCAAAAGAAAAAAGAACTGCATTTACTTCTTATTGTACAAGGCATAATTTTCTGACTTGCATTCCTTAACAGAAGACATGGCCGTAACAACAAAGAGTCTATTTGATTAATAGATTTTTCTGTTAACCTTTCAATAGCTATTTATTAATCAATGATAGATTTAATATTTTTGTGCGCAGATGACAATCCTTTGATTATATCATTAGGAGCACGTGGCTTTTGATAGAAGTGACTTTACTCAACCGAAATTACTTACTTGGGATTGTTTGTAGCTAGAATTTATAAAAAACCCCACTGCTGTTCGTTCTAGATCTGTAACATGCAGGTAAGTCCAGGTACACTGACCTTAAACCCTTTACAGCTCAACAGCCACTAGACAAGCAGGCTTTGCACATAAATTATCAGCCCCTTCCTTTACACTGAGCTTTGAACAGAAGTCATTCTGACACGCTAGAGGTGTTACCAGTCCACTCCCTTTTGTTTGTCACCACATTCTTTTACAAGATCTCTCTATGTTTCCAAGTTGTTAAAAGCAACACTTCTTGACATAATAGATCCGAAACCTGAGTTTTTTTTATTTAAAAAATGAACAAAAACTAATTAGAGGAGAGAAAAATCTGTCATGCACATCTACCCCCCTACTTTGCCACCCCCCTCCCAATCCCTCCCTGCCTCCTGACAAAATAACCCCAAACATCTAGAGCAAAAGACAAAAGAAAAAAGCCACCACAAGAGTTATATTACAGATGGCAGTCATGAGCAGCAAACCAATATATGGGCAATTAAAGTGAATTAAAGGAATGAAAATCCCACTAACCACCGGCACCTTTATTTTCTGCCTTGATAATAAAACCCCTAACCCCATCCAGCCCTGGATCTCCTTAAGACAGACCAAAGCAATCCTTGTGTTCCCCCCCTCAAAGCCTGAGGTTGCCAACAAAGCTTCCTGTCCAACTTCCCCACAAAAGGCAAGAACAAAGTGCCTAATGTCACGCTGGCATCAATTATCAATAGAACATGAAGGAGGTGCGCACACACAGGAAGATGAGGAATGTAATGCCTCTATTAGAGATGCAGTGTCTTCACTGATGGAAAACACAGAAGGTATCAACAAGTTCAGAATGTCCCCAGAAGCACAGCAGTCGGCAACTAACAACATTTTTCTTTTTTTTTCTACTTCAGAGCAGAATTTTACCAACTTGTGAAACAAAGTCAGTTTGGTATGGACAGCATTTTAGTCATCACTTGCTGCACAGTCTACATAGCTTCCTTTATTATTATTATTATTATTATTATTATTATTATGTTTTAGTGGTTGAGTCACTACACGCTATTATTTTCAGTGATATGCTCCATGTAAAGATTTAGAGTGAATAAGAAGAAATACTGCAATATGTTTTGGTTATCTTTAGGCAACTAGGCTGTTTCATTTCAAACACACTAGCCTCAGTATAATTAAAGGAATTTGATGGTTTTCAATTAAATTAAAAGGTTTTCATATGGTCATGTGAGAAAGATGCAGAACACCTTCACTCCAAACAAATTGACCATTCAGCCAATAAAAACAGATTTGTCAATATGTAAAGGCTAAATTGGTCTTTTATTTCATTCTGCATTGATGTATCTGTAATAATCTCATCTGAAGTAATTTGACATCCGGCTTCAAAGAACATTTTCAAATGTCATATGAACAAATATGACAATAATAATAACAATATATTGGATTTTCGTAAGCTCAATACAGCCCATAGTAAGGATAATACCCTTTAATTGACGGAGTAGACAGTAAAATAATAAATTATTACTATTTTAAATAGTGAAATAAATGGAATTTACCTGCAGGAAATATGTACTGAGAGGCATTAAAAATGCAAAACATGCTATTGTTTCCAATACTAATTGATTGCTTTTTTTCAGAAGAAGTAATTATCAGACAGAATGAACGATTTATTTATGGTAGTTTACTTTTATTTTTTTTCTTACATAACCCTCCTCTTTCTTCTTTAGCTCAGATGCTAAGAATTCAGCGGACGCAAGGTCATGAAATACCGGAGCCAACAGCTCATCAATAACTGGTTGTATTTGTAGCTCTGAAGCCTAGTCTTCACTGCATTTCAAACTGTGCTATAAAGGCAATCACAGATGATGCTGAGTTTTGCTCAATGCTCTGAAATAGCATGGCACATGCACATTCTATTGGGGATACTCCTCAGTGTTCTTTAACAGAGGGTCATTCAAAGCTGCCAGCAGCTCACTGTCCATCTAATGTACACAGCTGTCTTAGACCATATCTGCATCTGCACTGTTATAAATGATACCTGACTTGGATCAGGCTTTTCCTCTCCTTTGAAAAATGTACCCGTACCACCTACGACGTAGCACTGGAAAAGTCGACAGGAGAACAGTACTTTTGAATCTCATCTATTGATAACTGGTAAAACTTCAATTTTCAGTAGAATTTACCAAGGAATGAGACTCGCTACTGTATTTATCAAGTCCATTTATCAAGAAACAACTTCTACATTGTATGAATAAAATACTACATGCATCCAGAATATTGGTTTAAAATTAACTGCTCAACATATCTGTAAAGAAGGTAAAGTGATATTAAGGGACAACATTTTAGAACTGTTCTGTCAAGTGTAAAAAGTACTGTATGTTGTAACCACTCGACTAACCTATATATTCTCTCTCAAGTTAAGACACCATCACAGAGTTTTGAGAATTTTCTCTTTTTTTTTCAGATGAAGATTCAGAAGTGTTGCATATCGTGTTTAAAACTATTTCCCTTGGTGGAAGTTTAGAAACCACTTTTGTTTTAGGCAAAGAAAGCTTTAACCAAGCCAAATTCAAAAGGCGTAAACTCCAAAGCTTTTAGGAGTTTTTTCAAAGAAGATATTTGCAAATATTTGAAAGGCACACTGGAAGACTGGAATAAAACACTGGAATAAAAGCAGAATAGGAATTTACCCTCCAACTTTAGCCTTCAAGCATTCCAGCCTCAAAACAAATCTAAACAACTGTTGGTGCCTTATTGGTCAGTGGCCTGGTCAGGTGACAACACTAGGGAGGTCTAGATGGGGGGACAATTTAGCATTCTGCTCTGGTATTCTTCTTTCTTTTTTTTAACATGGAGACACGGTTATCAACTCGCTCTCAAGAGCTAACAATATGGGTGAGACAATGAGGCAGTTTGTTGCAAATAGGCACAGCAAATGACGCATTCAGAAATTCACTGGGAAAAAAGGAGATAACAGAGTTCACTCTCCATCAGTGCTCAGGCAACTGAGACCAAAAACAGTTTAATAACACAAGAGCCTGACGGATAGTTTACCATTTAAATGGGGAAGGACAAATGGCTAAGTGTTAAAGTGTCACAGAAGTTCCCCCTCCCTGTACTATCACCAACCCAAAGGAATCTGTCAATTTTTCACATTCAAAATCAATCCCTTTCTACTCTGTAAGACTCTGTAAGAGCATTTTTTTAAGTTGAATGAGTGTTCTTTTGAAAAAAATAAGCTCTACTGTAAAACAAGCTGAACACTCCATGTGACTGTCATAGCTTCAAGTCAGAAACATATGCGATCACTCAGAGCAAAAGTAATGAAAAGGGGATTGTTTCCTATTAATATATCAATAAATTCTTCAACAATTATCTTTAACTGCCAGGATAAAAGAGACTTTTATTTGCTTTTGTAACATATTACCTGTACCCTTTGATTTATTTTTGTTTAGACAAAGGTTCGGAAACCGTTAATGTAGCTAAAGTTCAACCGTCTTTCATCATCATATTTTCAATGCAAATGCAAACACTACACACACACAGTTAATTGTTAAGGAAAATTTAAATGGATGCAAATCACTGCAAACCTAAAGTTGACTTTTCATAAATGGGTATTTTTTCAATTCAATTTTGTTTTCTAGAGCATAAAAAAGCATGGTACAATTAAGTATGAATTAGCCAGATCCTATTATATATATGTGTGTCTACTTTGCACCACGATTGCTTAGGATAGTTTAAGACAATACTTCACATTACTAATTATACTCAGAGCTCTGTCACATTCACAACCCATAACATTCATAACCCATGAGAACCTTTTGAATTTCTGTTATCTCTCTCACAGTATTTTTTATACATTTATTGACAGTTACATGAGCAAACACAATTTAAATATGCCCAAATATGTAAATACATTTTTGTCAAACATTTTCACACAATGGAGCGAATAAGAGGTTAGCCCTCACTATCACTGGCATGCGTGCACCTGACATTTGTTCTACTGCAAGAAAAGTTACTGCTAACAGATTGTTTTCCAGATTTCCGTTTGATTTTACACGAGTATGCGGTGCTATCACTTTTTTTAGTATCTTTGCAACACAGCATACTATGTATCCAATAAGAATGAAACAAAAAATGCTTTCCTTCAATACTGATGTTAATTCAAACAAAAGATCGAGGTCTATGCTAACAAACATAAAAAAGCACAGCGGGGTAACAGGAACTTCTAAAACCAAATGTGAAATTCTTAATAAGCTGTTGCTTTAAAAAGAAATATTTTAAGCATTGTAAAAATTAAGTTACATAGCTAAAATAGCAGTTCATAAATCAATGAAAATATTTCCAGCAGAATCACTCTAAACGGTCATTCTAACTAAAAAGACAATCTTTCACTCAATGAAATTAAATCTGTATTCACTCATAAATTAAAAGCAGTTTGCTATAGATAACCTGAAGACTTACAATTCTGTCAAAGCTGTCAACATAAGGTCTGCTTTAGTCAGGATGGTACGAACTCTGGAACTCCACAGTACTACTGTCCGAGAAACTGCTTGAAAACTAATAGACCATATTACTAGAAAGCAGAGTTTTAACTATCCGCTTACTAATTCATTGTAATCCCTATATTTATCTCCATACATTCTGCCTATCTGAGTCTAATCCTTTAAATTTTTAATTCCAAATATCTGTTGTTATCTTTTTTTTCTCTTGCGGATAAATGCTTTATTAAGACACATTTAGTAAAATATAAATGTGTTCTTAATTCATGGATAAAACCATAATTCATCTCTGAACAAAAGATTTAGTCTCATCTGGTGAGATGTTAATTCAGAGGAAAGATAAAAGGTCATTTTTTTTTAGAAAAATGCTTGTGTAAAGTCAACACTTACAGCACATGGGCTTTCATATTTAATCTTTTTCACAGCACTAACACTGAAACATGCATCACAGTTTTCTGTCCCCAAGTCACACAGCAGTGTTGAAACACAGAAGTGAGAACACTAGTTATAATATGATGTAAAGTCACTCCAAAACATAAATAAATGGTTTAAAACATGTTGAGCAGTCTGACTTGCTTTTTATCCAAGTTTTCTCTTCAAACAATTTAAATATAATAACAAACACCTTTTATGTGCACATTTCAGAATACACACTTTTATTCATCATCTCAGTGGAAAAGCAGAATTGTTCAGCAAAAACACAAAAGTTGACAAGCCTTGCCGATTGAAGGGACACACTGAGCCTGGGGTTATGCTTTAGGTTTGCAGAGAAACTGTCAGCATATGTGCCTCCTGTCAAACCAGAAAATACTTCTCCTTAAGCATTTTTATCCAATGACTTGACATCAAAACACATCTGAATGCTGGGAGCCAAGGTAGTTGACATTTACAACTTTGCTTAAGCAGTACATGTGCTCTAAAGGCTCCACTGTAAGCAAAAAAAGGAGCTTACTTCTGAGTATTTACTATAAATACAGTTGGACCTTGACAAACAAGAATCAACCCACTACCAAGTTTTAACTTACCTCTTAAACTCCTGAGGTAAATCAGGATCAGTAAGCATGCTGGAATATACTGCTTTTTCTCTGGGTTCCTTTCCACAACATGCAGTTCCGATAGTCTCCAAAGAAACCTGTCTATTGATCCTCTAACCTCTGAAACAACTGATTGTCTCTCTCCCTCTCTCTCTCCCTCTCCCTCTCCCTCTGCCTCTCTCTCTAAGCTGCTACTTCTTTGCAAGCCTCTTAAAGGGCCAGTGTTTAGCAATAAAACAACAACAGCGAAGCACCCGAACTACTAACCTCCACATCTACAGCTCGCTGCTGTGAAAACCTTTGACTATATTGTGCTGGATGCCCATCCACTCTCATTTGAGGCAATGTAGCCTGTTCTGTACATAGATACAGCAGTACTGCCCCCTTTCTTAAGATGAAATTCTTTATCCTGCTGCATGTATTCCTCTTAGTTCTTTACAAACTCTCAACTTCATCAGGCAATTCTTTAAGCATCAGTGTACCCTTATTACATTTAAACTCTCAAATCAGATTAAACTCTTCTTCCCTTGGTCCGCTAATGAGAAGAATACATTTAGTTATAAACTCTGTTTCAGATAGCTCCACCTCCCTTCCTGTTGCATTCTGATATTGGTGGCACCCAAAAAACTATATAAGGCAAAACAGGTTATCTTTTATGTTTTGTTGTCGTCTTTTTCAACATGCACATATATACACACACTTGCATGCATGCCCACACTTCTGTCTATACACAGGCAGTGGAAAAGAAAAAAGTCAAACAATTTTTTTTGGCAGCAGAGACCCCTTAACAGTGCCATTCACCACTAAGAGCTTGGAACCTGTATAGTATTAGAAAAAGCAATCGGGCATTGTTCTGTGGAAAGAAAAGCAACTGTGACAGATTGAAATATAGCAGCAGGCCCTCTCAAGGAAACCTGTAAACAACTTGTCACTCACCCTGTCAGTCTCTCTGTTAGCTCTTGCTGTTAGTCAAAGTGGAGCAAACTCGCTGGCAAAGAGAACTCCAAGACCTTAGACCAAAGCTCCATACAAGTGAACCACAGCGGAGAGAGAAATTGAAGCCAACATATCACACACACACACAAAAAAAAACAGCAGTCTCTTGTCTGAGACAGAAAACAAAAACATGAGCAGGAGGTAACCCCCCCTCTCTCTCCTCTGCCCTCCCTCCCACCTCTCTGTCTTTCTCTTAACTTATGATTCAACTTTGACCACTGATAAGGCAGAAGAGGCACATACTCAAACTGTTAAGTTCCTTCTAGTTGTGAGCATGCTCAGAACATAAAAAACCCATCACAATAGTCCCCCCATCAGTCTATCTTGATGGAAATCTAGGCAGGCAAGGAAGGTAATCAGGTAATGGTCCTTTGACATGAGATGATGGAGGCGCACACAGGGGGAGTCCCTCACTGCCCAGTGCACTAAGCATCTGGTCAAGAGTATCCACACACACAGAGGACTCTCCACACACTGCGGTCACATACACACACACACACAAAGCCACACTCACACTGACTGGCTATCCACTCCTACTGGGAGGGTTCAGTTTGCACAAAAGGCTACAGTATAGAGCCCGCCCTGAATAAAAAAAAAAAGGCTCCCATTGTTGTAGGTCAGTTGATTAGATTTTGCTGCAGAGAATTCCATGAGGAAATTCCCTTTAAAGCCAAAGTGATTAACTAAGGGGTCTATTCTAGGGAAAAATAAAAAAGCAGACAATGGTTCGATAGTGCTAAGAAAAGCAGTGTCCACCCAGGGCTAACACTAAAAAAATAGGAAAAACAGTTAAATTTGATAAATATAATGCCTACTATAAACATTCCGAGGTTCATAAGGAAAGAAAAAGAGTAGATAAGGATTTGATTTACTAGGTTGATAGAACATTACATAAATATTGTATTAAATCCATGTGGCTGTGAGATTAATGACTATTCAAGTGACAAGGTAATTGGGGCCAGACACACCTCTTTTAGATTTACAGGAGTTGGATGAAGCTCCTGGGGTAAAGAGAGAGGGTGCTGGATTCTGCAACTAAAATGAGGAAAGAAGCATGCTAGATCATATTATTTGCTTGTTTTATTGACATAGGGCATGCTTGGCTTTAGATGTTTCCCCTGGAGGAAATATCATACTTAGACTAAAGGAACTGGATCTTTTTAGCCTGGAGCAGGGGAGATTACATGGGGACTTAATTCAGGTATTCAAAACCATGAAAGGAACTGATCATGTCAGTTCAGGAGAGTCCTTCAAGATCACCAGCAACACAAGCCCACTGGGACACACATAGATATTTACATTTAGAACCATTCAAGACCAAAAAAGAAACACTATGGATTGTGGAAGTCTGGAACCATCTTCCAGGACATGCGTTTGAAGTTGATTCTTACATCCTTCAAGAAAGGAATTGATATAATTCTTAGAACAAGAAGCTACCAATAGACAAGATGGGCAAAATGGCACATTCTCATTTGTCATTTTCCAATTTTAATATACCATTCTTTGTGCCAAAATTAAGATTAAATTATTGACCAAACTTAATCTAAAAGGGAGATTTATTTTTTTAAAGGCCAGTTTTTAGTAGCCCATTTTTAATGACTTACTTTGAGTTTAAACCAATGTACCGTCAAACCTTCCTTTTAAAATAAATTTTGGAAAATGCTTAATCTAAGATTTAAGCATAACAGCATTCATCCATCCATTTTTTAACCACTTCATCCAATACAGGGTTATTGGGGAGACAGAGCCTTACCCAGCATGCAACAGGCACAAGGAGGGATGCACTCTGGGTGGGATGCCAGTCTACTGCAGGGCACACAAAGATAGACATGCATGCTGGCCAGTTTTCCCAGACGTCTTCTAGCCTACCAGTATGACTTTGGAAAGCGAGAGGACTTGTGAACAGGGGCAGAACACACAACCTCTACACAGATAGCAGCCTAGGAATAAAACCCAGGGCCCCAGAATGGTGAGTCAGCAGTGCTAACCATTGCTCCACTGTGCTGCCCTTGAACAACATTGCATAATGGAATTTAACGTGAGAATTAACATTGAGTCCATTTCATTCAGTAAATCCAGGCAATGAAAACTTACTTAGTTGCAGAAAAGGCAAATGCACTTCATTTGTTCACTACATATACACACATTTATTAATGCTATCATTTTTAAGTACACTGAAACTAATTCATCGTAGTGTGCAGCCACAGAAATTCCAGGTAAATTAACTTAGTTAAGACAGACATGCCACAAAGTCTGCAAGTCCATACATTTTCTCTTTAGTTGTACTGACAAATCATCTGTGAAATAAAACAATTTTCTAAAACCAAAACTGATCAAAGGAAAAACAAATATTTATCTATTCCATGTGGTTAATCAGTTGAAAACAAATATTATGTTCTTATCATATAAGAGAAAGACCAACTTACTATCTTTCCATGAATGGTCTACAGTTGCTAAATGGGCTGGCTATACAGCAAGTAATGGCAGAAGTCTGATAACATTGCATTGCAGAGATGGTACAAGAGCTATCATTTAGAAAAATATTACTATGTTTGTTAACCAGCAGCCTACATACACAGAAGAATCTTTAATGAGTAAAACAAAAGTAGCTTTAATGAAAACCGTGTACCATCTCATACAACCTATGAATGGCAAAGTGGAAAGGGGGCTTTCAAGAAACTGTAAGTCTGAGATTTTGTACAGTACATACTGTATGACCAGGCATGTTTTGCCTTTAACTGTATTGATTCTTCTTTTACTGTACATTAGGATTCAATGGACACTTAAGCAAAAGTTCAAGATTCACACTTTAATTTCATTAGTACCATAATCTTTAATACAGTATGTCACGCTTTAACTTGGCTATTGACTGGATAAGTAATAGGAGCACTGTGGAGTACTGGGGATATATATCATATACAAGTTTTCAGACAAATGAGTTACTCCAATTATTGACTGCGTTATTACATAAAGTGAGCTTGCGCTGAAGATTGTTTGGGAACTGAGAGATTCCATTGGCATGTTAGTGGTCAAAAACAATATCCATATCAAACATCAGAGCCCGAGCAGCCTCTTCAGTTTCCTGCACTTAAATCACAGCATGTTTGTAATTGGTCTGATAAAACTCCAGCTAGAATGCTCAGGAGAACATTAGAAAACATCAGTTGACACAAAATACTTTGCAATAAAACAAGTCAAGGTTTATGTTCACAGGCTGATACTGCTGAAAAAGATTAAATTAGCTATGGCAGAGTACACATTGCAGCAGAGTAAAAATATTTATCAATGCCTAAAGAACTACTGCACATGTATTTTGTTCTTAAGGCAAACGAACGTTAGAAAACAGCTTTGTAAGAAAAACATAAAAATATTTTTTTTGCCTCCAATAAAAATGATGTACAATAACCTATTTGAAACAGAAATACTACATTAAGTGTTTTTATAAATATACATATATAGCATATAAGGCAAATAAACATATTCTGTGAAACAAAGTGGTTATCAAGCTGTCATTTTCTGTGCTAGATAAATGGTTTTGTTTTCTACAAATTATTTTTACAGATATGCAGTTTATTAAAAAAAAATAGAATAGACTGCCTATGTTTGCAAAATAAAATAGTTGATTACAAAGGTCCTAAATATTCTTGAGTTTTATATAATCTAATTACCTTTCATTGTACATTGGCACAACAGCACCTTTAACAGTAATTTAAGATTCACGCTTTCATTTTTCAAACACTGTGATTATAAATGCATCACAATATAACTCATAATTAGAATGATAAAATAAATAAGAACAGCTGCATCTTTATTATTTCTGAATTCTTGAGGATGCCACAAAAGCCAATTACGCCACAGTGCTTGACCTTGTTTGTTTTGAGCAGACAAATTGTTTCTTCTCTTTATTAGTATTATTTATTAATTTTTCCTTTGCCTTTTTTGTACGTTTGCATGCATGTTTGTAATGAAGTGTTGATATTATGATAAAACTGCATGTTCAAAAAATATTATGTAGTCTGGATTAATTAATCAACTCTACAGCTTTGTACTTACATAAAAGGGGAATATATCTAACCCTTTATAAGACAGATAATATATCCGCTACTCTGTTAAACATTAGGTCAAAAACTTGAACAGAAGTTCATTAAGCCTGAGATACAGATATCTCTAGATACCAAAGTATCTGCTATTAATTTTTCTGCTATTAATTTTATTTTCCATGGTTTATTTTTTATCTATTCTTCAGTTTTTAAGACAATACTGAAAAGTCCCCAATAATTAAGGAACTACAGTATGTCTACAGTACAAATCTGCCAAGTCTTTCAAATCGCTTTTCAAAAAAGGATGTAGAAAAAGAATGTCCTTATAAATATGTAAAGAATCCAGGCCTATTTTATCCATTTTTTTACAAGTTAATTAGCATTATTCTGATATAAATTGTGTGTAGTTAAATATAAAAACAACCCTTAAAGTCAAGGACAGTTGAGAGGGATAAGGAGTGTCGATTGTTGTATTAAAAAAGAAGCAAAACTGAAAAAAAAAACTTCAGCTAGAAGTCTAGAAACACCACTGAGGATGAAACAAAAGCAGCTAGTTAGTGAAAAGGGAAGGGCATTGTTCTCCAAAGAGGTGCACATTTAGCTTTGCTCTTGAGATCGGAAAATTAATGAATTTTAAAAGCTGCTATTGATGATACATTGCTTTAATAAAATTACAGATAGAAAAAGAGTGAAAGCAGACTCCAAATAATGAAACAGAGATGCTAGCAATTCAAGGTTACACTTATATTGCTGCTGGGGAACACATTGTGTTGTCAAGTTTTCTGTAGGTAAGTGTTGGCAATCAAATGAGACAAAATCATTGAGGTAGCACTGTATTTTACATAGGGCTTAATATAACATCAGCCAAGTTTTAGCACAGGTCAATGACAAAGAACAATGAGGGAAGCAGTAGCTTCTAAAGTCTGAAATTGTACCGAAAAAAAATGACATTCAGTTAGCCTGTAGTACTGTAGCATAGCACTGCACATTAAAAACTGGTCTGAAGTCTGTAAACGTTAGGTCAAACTCCCTACACCTTCCCCCATCATGCCCAGTACTACAATTAACCCATTTCATACACGTGTGTCAGAGTATCCCCTTGGATCTTCAGAGGAATTAAACCCAGACATCCATTATTTTGCCCTTCTGCAGCACAGCTGGGTAACATTAGAGGCCTAGAGACCACAAGCCTGACCCTGCAGTAGTTTGATTACAGTCCACTTTATTGGCGACAGGCAGACAACAATTGCACTTTCTTCCACACACGCCAAGTAGCTCCAAGTCATTTAAGCCCACTTCCCCCGATGCATTTGTCGCAAAAAACAATAATCATCTTTCAAACCACAGACTACCTCTTCCCAGCCCCTACGGTGTGGCTTTTAATCTCCGCCAGATAAAGCTATAAGATTTGTGGCCACAGAGTCCCACATGTGGCTTGCAGGGATAATGTCTGGCAACAAAAACCATAAAACTGGAAACCAAAATCAAAGTGGGGAACAGGGCTATGGGGTGAGGAGGAGTGCTAAAGGTATGACTCCACAAGCAGTGGGGTCTGTGAGGAAGAGGTGTTGACACTAATTTGATTCCTTTGCAGCAGTTTTAAATTCACAGTAGATGCATTGTTCAGCCCTTGCTACTTACATGATTTAACTAAACATTTGCCACTCCCAACATTATTTATTATAACTATACACATCCAAATGAAGAGCAAAAGACCCAATTACGTTGACTAAATTGTGATTTAATGCCACTGTTTGGAGATTCCTAGTTAACCGAAACAAAACAGTTTTGAAACAAACCGAAACAGAAAAAAGTTAAAAACACGGCTAGGTTAAAGATACTATACAGTAAGTCTCAAGATAATAGATTGTTGAAGTTTTTATAGTGTTAAAAACTGCTGTTTTCCTTCAGTTTTTTAACGTTATGCTTCCTAGAGGTTACTTTCACAAATGTTAGAAGTATTGAGCTCTACAGTAGTCTCATGGCTTTTAAGTCAGTGTAGCCTGCAAGCCGAATGACCATTTAGAGTTTTCTTAAAAATCTAATCTCTTGAAATATTTCAAAGAATCTTAAAATCAAAAAAAGATGTTGTGACTATTTTGGTTATCAGAAGAAATTGTGGATATGTATTGCAGTATTTCAGATATCCTGAATTGCTGTCCAAGCCTATTATTATTATTATGATTAAATGCACGTTTTTACAATACTTTTACAAAATCAGTCACAATTTTTTTATGGTATCTCAAAATAATTCCTTATCTCAAAATCTCAAAATGTTCCTTTTAGAATATGTTGAATTCATTATTGGATTTCATTTTTATATATCGTACTTTAATCATAATCATTTTAAATGAGTTATTTTATAGTTGACCCCTCTCCATTTTAAACTGCAAGTTTCTCTGGCTCCGGCCTCCGCTCTATTTTCCAGTTACTTCCTGTTCATATTCACTTTGAAATTATCTCAAAATTATTTCAAAGTAATTCTTCATTCTTTTTCAGAATAGCCTCTATTTTATGATATGACAAACTTGGTTTAAGATATTTAAAAACAGCTTTTTTTCTGATTCATCCTGTATCATTCCATAGAGATATGTGTATGTCATACATTACATTACAACCCATATATATATTCAAAATTCTTAATTCATTCTTAATTCTTTTAATTTTTAAAATAACAAATGTTGAAATTAATCTCAAGAATCTTGTTAAGTACATTTTAAATCATACACTGAAAAGTTGAATTAACTTGGAAGTGTAGAAATTATTTAGGAAATATCAAAATATCTAAAAATGGTAATACAGTTTGATCTAAACAATAATTTGGTTTGGCTGTTTTGAAAAACAAGAGATGCTTATAAGAAAGAACTTAAAATGGTGATAGTTGAGTGCTTTTAGTGGAAGCATTCATTCTTTTATTGGTTGCCTCATAAATAAAATCTTATAGCCATAATGGTAAATTGTTTTATTAGATGAAGAATAAAAGCACCTATAATAAATTCATTGGGAAAATACTACATAAAAGATGTCAGGTCCAAGTTCAATATTTATTTAAACCTATATTTTCCTTTAGAATTAAATATTCTATATTCATGTAAAACAGAAATAAAGTTTTAATAATTTTCATTTGCAGATTGAACATTAGGAAATGATGTAATGTGACTGAGGGAAACTACGAACACACAGGCAATAATACTGAAATAACACTTGGGAATTTGAGAAACATGAAAGATGCTTGATTTTTTTATACTTTGTCAAGTGAATTCAAAAAGGAAAACTGGGTTTTGATGGTTGAGTGCCAGTCAACAAAACTCATTAAGGTCTATAAGCACTGACTAAAAGAAATCCTATTCACAACACTGTCTTTAAGTCAGAACGCCTTCCTTGCTGTTTTTTTAAAAAAAGGTTTAACTATTTGTAGATAACCTATTTCAGTTTTAAGTAAATTAAATGCAGAGTTAAAACATGCAATAAAAACTATAATATGATTGTAAAGCTCCTTGACCTTTTGTCAAATTACAGTACAAAGCATTTAGGAAAAAAATCTGTGCATGTTTTCTGTAAAAAGTGTATTCTTCCTAAAGTTTATAAGCAGTGATTTTAGTTGCTAAACTAAATAAGGCCAAATCTGTTGCTTTGTACTGAGACTAGAATTTATTCTGTACAATAACATAATTAAAAGCTAAAAAAACATAATAGTACAGTACACGTTTAACATAAAGGGTCCATTTTATATACACCTTACATGTTTCTTTCATTTAATGTTTTAAAATGTTTTGATATTGTTTACTCAGCTTGCATAAAGATTTTGTATGGGTTTAATAATACACATAATATTAAAGTGTGTAATTCTACAGTGTAAAAGAAATGGTGCACAAAGTCTGTTTTTTATATTTTAAAATCTGATTTAATTGAATTAATCTTAATAATAACCTACTATTCCTAACTGAAAAAATCCAGAGCATTGAATTATACTGGATTGACTAATAATGCACTAATAAAGCTGTCATCTTAAAAAAAAAATCATAGTTTGAAACCATCCTAAAATTCCATGAGAATACTTCACTGACTATAAAATACTTCAGACAGATTACAAACCCAAATTATTAACAGAAATAGATACAGTGGTCAGAAAGAGCAAGGACTCAGAAATACATGTATTGCATTTGTTGTATTATTAATGCCTCGCAGTGTAATAACGTCCTCATGAATCAAAATAAAATAAAAAACTCTGTGATGCTTAAATGTTACCATTGAGGAATTAAGTCTGCTCACTGATGATAAGTACAGAATACCTTCACCAGCTCTGCATTGTTGACTTGAGATTTTTCACCAACAGACTGAAAGCACATGCAGAGAGCAATCAGAGAACTGTTTAACTATCCTCATTGCTCTTAGCTTTCATGTATCTTTGCCACTGGTGACGACTGGCCAGTGATCGAAACTGCAAGATTTAAACTTTAATTGAAGAGTGATCAACTTAAGGCAACAAATTCCTCACAGATATTTTGTGATGCTTGAAATTTCAGTAACAATTGTGCATTAAACAAAGTTTGATATGAGAGACTTTTTTTTTTGCTCACATTTAAGCACAGTTCTGTATTTAGGAAACAAAGCAATCTAAAGAACTGTTTGCAATACATTTAATTCTCCCTATATGTGTGTAACAATTTAAGGAATGGAAGGAACCATAATCATGGGTATTCTTTGCATAAGGACAACGTACAGGGGAAACGTAATGTAAAATTTGGCAAAAACAGCTTCTGTTGAATTAGTTCACAAGTGTTCATTTTTAAAGGTAGAAACCACAGGAGAGTAATGCACTCTTTACTTGTAATAAGTGTAATAAGATGAGTTCCAGCACAGTGCTGACAAACAAGTTTTCAGACACTACAAAAGACAAGTGTCATTTTGGCCAACAGATAAAATTCTAATCCACAGTGAAGCTGCAAAATGTATATCCATGCAAAGTAAAAATGGAAAAGAGCAATGAACATTGTAGTTCTCCTCTCATCATCTGTTTACAAGCTCATCCATAAATATAAATCTCAGTGGACAAGTTTAGTAGCAAGGGCATATATCTAAATATTCATAGAGGTGTGTCATTTTAAAATCACAGGAGTTCACACAGCTAAGACTGAATATCAAGCACAAAATGGAGCAGTCACAAGCTCACCCACATCTGGTAGCTACAGTAGGCCTTGTGTACAATGTAATAACTTGAATCAGGCGGTGTTGGAAATGTCTGTTATTTGTACCACAGGCTTGGACACTGCTATGAGGCATACTTATTTCAAAATTGCAGAATTTTCTGTTCTGTTTATTTGTATCATATGTCAGTGTGTATGTAACACTTCATTGTAGAATGTTAAAATAAACCTGGGCTTTGAAGTTGTGCCTAATAAGTGAAAAAAAGCTTCAAAATCCATTGGTAGTATTCCATGAGAACATTAAGTGACTGTATAAGCCAGCGGACTCTACAAAGAGCAAAAGTGGAATCTTTTCCAATTACTGTGAAAAGAATCAGTAAATATTGACTATATGTGGTGAGTGGTGCTACGGTTACGGTTGCCAGCTGAAAGAGAAGCCTCCATTGTCAGCTGACAACACGCTGCAATGCCACTGCAAACAGCGAAGAGTAAATACTCCACACGACTCTCCTGAGTCTTTACATTGCACATAACCTTTCCCCTCCGACTAAAGTACAATCATCTGAACAGAAATCGGCCAGACCCATCTATCCTAAGCAAACTTTATCATCCCGCACCACCGAAGATGAAAATTAAACTATTGTACTGTCATGTTCTGCATTATACAGCACTGCTGGATAGGTAAAGGGAACACCCATACATTAAACGACTTTATATGTTATCAGAACACGATATAACAAGGTTAAAAACCCCCACAAAATATGCATTCATTCAGGCATCTGGCGGTCAAAATAAATAATGAATAAAAGTTTCCATTCACTATCTCAACCTGCTTTGATTTTCAAATATTCTGCTAGAATATTGGTGGTAAAACAGCAGTTATCTGGATTGGAAGGCTACACGTCTTGATGAACACAGTCTGCCCAGTTCACACCAAGAGTTTGACCAAATCAGCTTAAATGCATCACTGTTCCTGTAACCTGACACAAACACTCTAAAATCAAACAGTGGATTCTTTTAAAATTAAGGGTCATCTGAATGCAATGAAGCTGTGTACAACTGTACTTTGTATGTTATGTAAATATTTTAAGCCACAAGACGGAGGAGGCTGTTAAAGAATATAACTGGCAGTGTGGAGAGCCATATTGCACGTCTTTCCAAGGCGTACAAAAACACATATATCTTAACTTGTACCCAGCCTCAGCCAAAGAAAAGGATAACATTTCACTGTGTGACCTCTGTTCTTTAACTGTTAATAACGTTAAATACTCCAATACCAGTTTCCAAGATAAATAAAAGAGGAGGCAAATTGCAATTTGCAGAGCTTTGCATAACTCCCCACATATGGAGAAAATCTTTAAATTCATTATCAGTTTTCACACAGTAAGATTTCTGGGCAAGCAAGTAAAACCGTCTACATGCGTTTGTCCTGGAGACCAATCCAGAAAAAGTATAACATTCTTCCAGTGATCCAACTATCAAAATCAGAGAGGAAAAAAACAAGACACAATGGTGAAAGCTTAAAGAGTAAAAAATGTCCGTATCACATTTATTTACAAAACGGTGTCCATGTTTTGTGCTTTTTCAATTGTAGACAAATAGCACAGAGTTCAGGTTCAAAATGAAGCATGTGGTCCAAATATTATACTTATCCTGGTTAAGGCTTTGGGAAGCTGTAGTCTATCCTCAAACAGAGAGCGCTCAACTGTTCCCTTCTTGGGCACCAGCCCAATTCAGGGCCAAGCAGAGAAAGGGACAATTTAGAAGAGCCAATCAAACTTAACAAACCCAACGTATTTGAACAGCAGAAGAAAACCAGGGCACCTAGTGAAAAACCATGCAAACACAATGAAAATATGAAAATGCCATACCACTGCAGTACCTGAAAGCATACCAATTGGCCACAAATATCAAAGACAGCAGAGAAAAATAAATTAATCACACGTAATAGGACCTAAATAATCACACATGACAATCATAATTTGCTGCAGCTTTCTGTAGAGCTACCAGGTAAGTTTTATGTAGAATTTATTATTTTTGATTAGGCATTCAAAATGTGTTAGTTTGCAGTGACCACCTGTCTTAAATTTCCTGGATTTTACGCACTCATTTCTTTACTTTAACATTTCTTTACTTTTCTGTTCAAATTTGTGTTAAAGCTCATGGAAGAAGACATTCAAAACATAGAAAGGTACATAGAAGAGCTACAGTACAGACAAGAATCCAGTCTGTCCTACCACATTCGCTCCTTTGGTTGTTAGTAGCTTAATGAATCTAGGTTGTTTGTTACCAGGTCTCTCAAAACACTTCATGAAAGGATTTGTCCCCTGTTTTCAGTATTAAACATGCTTTGCCTTAATTTCTTTTTATTTATGTGCTCTGTTGTGTTTTTCAAGGTTGATTTTGAAAATGTCCTTCTATTAAAAACAAAAGCAGAAAAAATGCTAATCCACAACAAAAAATATCTTATACAATAGGTACAGGTTTTAAACTTTTAATCATTTTTCTCCCAACCCAACAAAAATCCCACTCACCAATCACCCATCTCCTTCAGTGGTACTAGCTTCCAGGTTTGAACCTAAGGACCCCAAAAATTCAGTCAACAAGTTACAATCATTTTGAGATAACTCAACCCATCCATGTTGTTGAAGCCAATACCCTGGCTTTTTAAAAGAAACAGCTAGATGAGATCCTTGAATCAATTAACTACGAACTACCAATTGGGCTACATGTACCGAATGGCCTCCTCTTTCTGGTAACTTTTCTTATGTTCTTAAAATCACCATTCAAGCCAATCAAAAGGCTTTTGAGCATAAAATGATAATGGGATGCTTTCAGAGGCACTAGTATATCCTGACTGAGTGTGATGAATTAATTTGGGCAAAAACAGTATATTGCTTGGTGTCCAAGAGAATCAGTACAGTGTCACAGTAGTTTTTACAAAGTGAGGGATCTTGATCTTTTTTAAATAAGTATATTAATTAATTAGGGCCAAACATAAAAAAAAATCTAGGAAAAATGCTAGCTGTTCTAGGAGATTCACAAGTCTTGAACAGCCTCCTTGAGCCAGAGAAACAGACACCTCCCACATAGCTCTGCATTGACAACAACAGCTTCAAAAATGACAACAGAATTGAATCTACAGCAACGTGATCCAGTCTTGACAAAACCTTTCATCGTGAAAGCTGATATTTAACGTAGGGCTGCCATTCAGAACATGCTTGTTACCAAAACCAACCAAAGCCAGGATATACATTGGTAACAAATGCTTGTTACCAATGCATATCCTGGTGTATTGATCACAAAACCTGGACAAAATTAATATGGATTGATGAATCGTCTTTATTTAGCTCCTACATAAGGATGGGTTTGGGTTTGGAGAAGGCCAAATGGAGCCTTTAGCCCACACTATCTGTGTCCAACTTGTGGTTGGTCTGTTACGGTATGGTATGGGAGTCACTGGGTCTGACCATTCCTCTGTAAAGCAGAATTACAGCCAAAGAATACAAAGCCATTTTAGGTGAGAAGGTGCACTCTATGGTGGAAACATTGATTCCTCTAGATTTTTCACTATTCCAAGATGGTAACGCCACCCTACACACAGCTAAATGGATTCAAGAGATCAAGTAAAGGTTTATTCCATGCTGAAAAGAGAAGAACCTGAGCTCTTGAGAAGAACGTTTGCATTCTCAAAGTAGAATTTCTCAACTTCTATTGCTGAAAGACATCCAAAATTATCCTGAAACTAGGATCACACCTTCCCCCTTCTCTCAAAGTCAGACTCGTTTCCTTCTAATCCTCTCTCTTCATTTGCAGGTTTCGACTTCACACCTCTCTTCACCTCTCTTGACTTAGAACCTCCTGAGTGCCCACCTTGCCTCCCTCATGCTCCCATCTCCTACACTGCCGGCTTTTGTTCTCCCAGGCTATGTCAGCTGTTGACTTTCCTCTCTTTCTCATACCCAAAAAAGGCTCCGCAGCCAAAACATTGTGTTTCTTTTCTTCTCTTTTCATCATGGAATAAACCTTGACCTGTTCCCTTGCAGCCTATGCATGCTGACACAGATTCCTACTTGAAGTACTACTAAGTAGATTCCTACTTGGGATGAAGTCAAACACCTTCCATGGGTCTATTATCAGATCCCAACATCATGGGGAAGTTTGGTAATGTAAGGTGCAGAATAGACTTCAACTTTCTTCATCTCTGAAAGAAATGGAATCTTTCCTTCTTGATGAAAGGTTCAATATCCCACTAGAACAGTATTCCAAGAAGAACTCCTTATTAGTAAATACATTTTCATTTATTGTTAGGTGCTTCCATTATTTTGTCCACCCCCTACAGTGTATCTACTTAGTTGCCTCATTATTCACTGTACTTGTAAATTTCTTTTACTAAGCACTTTTAAAATACTGAAAATATAAATATTTCTCAATTTCCATTGTTCTTTATTGTTTTGTAGTATTCGTACAGTTCAATTGCAACAACATCACAGTTGCACTCAAAGAATGTCTTATCTCTTTCTCTCGCACATCTATGACATTGTGTTGTGATTCTAAAGTGCTTTAGTGGAGGTTTGCATATATTATTTATACTTTAATTTGGTAAAAAAAAACACAAATGAAGAACAAATACTACAGATAGACCTGGCTGACATGGAGTGATACATTCATTATAGTTTAACAGGAACATCGATTTAACCTGCTGCACTATGGAATTGTACTCACCTCCTTAGGAACCACAAACAAAGGTGGGTTTGTTTGGAATGAGCTCGGGTGGATTAAGAACTAGAAGAGCCAGGGTCCCTTAAAGACCAGACTTTTGGACTTTTGAATCACACAAAAATCACTTCATGGGGTTGCTAAAAAGCTTTCCTCAATGAACTGCTCAATCGGAATGAAAATCATAAAGTCTGAGTGCAAATATGCATGCATCATTAAAGCTCATATGATTTCCAATGAGGCTCCACAGGAGCTCTGATGGTGATGCAGTCACTTGTATCTGAAAACTTAGCTGTTTCTCTCTGAGCAAACACCTAATTCTCACGTCAAATTTCACTGAACCTCCAGCAACACGAATATCCTTTCAGCTATTGCCTCGATTTTCAATATTCTTTGTGAGAATGGCATCAAAAACATGTATTTAAAGTTCAGATGTTTTTTGTTCCTTAAATGGTTTATTTTAAGAAGCCTCTCAGGTGTTCACTTCTGAGCAAAGGCTATTTGATTCAGTGGGAGATTTATTATGAAGAGAAATGAGAGTGCATTATATCAGAATTCTTGCAGTATATACAAAGTGCACTTTATATATTCACCATCATAGGGAAAAACATAAAACTTTAAAAGTGTATCTTTACATGAACTGAAAAGAGAGATATTTTTCACTAGAGTTAAATGCCATTATTCAGACTTTTTTATTTGCTGCACTCCACCATTTTGTACAGGTTATTTTCAAAACCTGTTGAAAATACAGTTGGCTTCTTTCCACCAGTTTGGGTCATTAGATATTGTAACTTCATTTCTTCTTGGTGGAACACATAATCTACTAGCATTATATAACTGTTTTCCTCAAACAAAAGAGGTGAAAAATTGAATTGTTCGCTCCCGTAAACCAACTGCTTCAGAATTTACTCTTTTCAATAATTTATTTAGCAGTCTCTCAAGAAGTAAGGCAGAATTTCCAAGAACCAGCAAACGGTTCAGTTTTCTCTGCACATAACAAATTAATTCAATGCATTTCAGCCATAGCCTTAATCATGATTTGTCCCCGTGATCTCAAACTGTCATCAACCAGCTGGCTTGTGGACTGCTTCAGAGTGATCAATATGACAGCCCGCCAATATAACTAGAATGGCAGCATTTCAGATCAAGTCACCTTTATTTTGATCCTATGCTAGAAGCTGCTGCCAGTATGGATGAATCTGTTCCTGTATCACTGTATTGTTTCGCTTGTTTTCAAGTATCTCAGACACACTGGTACAGCTGACAAAACTTTGATGGGGCAAACAGAGAACGTCTGATGTCGAGTTTGAAAAATGTTGACAGATTGTGGTAGTTGCTGTGTATTGCAATGTCTGGTGTACTGAGTCACGTCTGCAAGTCCTGCGCTCCCCCTCTTCTTCCTCCATATTGTCATCCAGTGCCAAAGCCACACATACAGTAGATTTGAAAATGGATGACTGAAAAAGCATGATTGTTCTCAGACACTACAGACACTAAAGGCAGGTGGTGGTGGGTGATCTCTATTTGCAGTCTGGTTATTGTGTCCCTAGACTGTGACAGAACTGACTGGGTGAACGACTTTCTTGCTTTCCTCTGTTTTGCTTTTGATTGTCATCTTCGCAATTCTTGCTTCACGGGAATTGTTCTATATTTGAAATGTATTGTGATGACTATGAAGCCATCCATGGGACATCCCTTTTCACAAACGTTAGTGCTCAGAGTCAACAGCGAAACACAGACTGGAAGGCACAAGTGGAATTGAGGGGAATGCACGTTAAAAACTGAGACCAGGATGCAGTTTTTTGCACACAAGGTCTGGACCAAGCTACCTGGTCATGCTGTTGCAGCCGATATCCTGATTTCTTCCAAGGAATGGATGGATAATATGTTTGAATCAATTAGATATTAACAATGACCAAGCTACTGTAGACAGACTGAATGGCCTCCTCGTATACTCCTTATATACTACAGCAAGGCTCTTACATCAATAGTATCAGAAATATGAGTACTACAATACTATCAGTATATTTATTATATATAATCTAAAAATATTATAAATGTAATATTATATTTAATTCTGTCAATACTAAAATACATGGGATCTGAGCTTCTGAACAAACTCTGCAGCCTTTAAGTTGAAGATCTGTCTGCTGTAGACATGTATAATCACTACAGCAAACAGAACAATCTTAAGACTTCTCATGCTGTCCTTTTGTAAGCAGCTTTGTGATTGGATGAAGAGCTAATTAATATTTATGCCCATAATTTGCTTTACCTGCTGCACTGAACCCAGAGCTACCTTTGATTCAAATGGGGAAGATGTAATTAGTGGAGTACTATTAGAAATATATGCCGTAGCCCATGTTCGTCCTGCAGTAATTATTGTCTAGATTCTGCTGCACTTAGTAACATTTTGAAGTTTGTAGATGATACAACATACTGTAGAGACAGAAAGTGCAATTCTAAAAGAATTATACAAAATTCAGGACTGGACAAATACCTGACAGATTACATTCTACAGAGACAAGTGTAGGGATTTGCATTAAGGCAGTAAAAACATAAATGATAAAAACTGAGAAATATTCTACAAAAAGTGGCTACTTATGAAAAAGACATAGATGTTATACAATACAATATTTACATATTCAAGACAATGTGGGGAAGCAATAAAAAAGGCAAATAAATGTTAAGACCTAGAAGTGTAGAATTTATATAATTTGATGTTATGCTAAAATTCTGTCATGCACTAATAACCATTTAGAATAGTGAGCACAATTGTGGTCACTACATTATAGAGAAGATATTGGTGCTCTGAAAGCTGTCCAGAGAAGAACACCCAGATATCTTCCAAGGCTTAAGGGAATGTCCTACACTGACAGGCCAAAGGACACAAATCTCTTTATTCTTGAGCAGAGAAGATTATGTGCTTGGGGACCTGATACTAGTATTCAACATCATTCTTCAAGATGAACAGTGAGACACGAACCACAAGAAGACAAAAGTAGAAACTAAACGTGGAAGCACATTTAAAACAATCAACCCAGTCATAATGTTGAAACTGATACCCTGCTTCTTTCAAGAAACGTCTGGACATGATCCATGAATAAGTTAGTTACCTACTACGAAACAGGCTACATGAGCCAAGTGGCACTCTCTTCTTTGTAACTGTTCCTTTGTTCCTAATTCTAAAACTTGTAGTTTTGTTTTTGGATGAAGAGCTCATTATATATTGATTTTTCCTGAGCTCAGACATACCCATAAAACACTGCAAATGCTAATCTTAACTCTCACCCTTACCTGGAAAGGTGTTCTATACAATGTCAATCTAGTGTTTGTAGAGTAGGTTGGATTGAGGCATTAGCTATCTGTCAAGGTTGAGGAAGATTGTCTGAAAGTGACTTATAAAACCTGCAAATTCTCTGGCAAGTTATGTAGGTGTTGTCAAAGTAGGTTGCTGGACATAAAATCTGCAGTCGTGTCACAGTGAGCTTTCTTTGACACTCTTGCTATGTTTTCACAGACTGCCGCCTCTTGCATCTCAAAAATAGTAGACAACTTCCCAAATATTTTTACTCCTTGTGGTTTGATCAATAACCATAATATCCCAGGCATTGATAACAATGTTGCACTTCTTCATGTTTACTTTTATCATATCTTTGAAGAGCTTCTTCTGGTCTTTTCGGGTGTGACTGCCTCGGCTAAGCTGAGAGAAGACCACCTGACCAGCAGATGATCACAGCTTCAGTGCTTGTGTCACTTACTTGGAAGAAAATGCAAATGTTTCCCTTCTTCTGCAGACATCACTGGGACATTAGAGTCCTCTTAAGTCTCTGCATGGAAGCCATGATTCAACCTTGTAAAGGAAAGTAAGAATGAAGATTGCACGGTAGACCACCAATTTATGTTTCAGTTTTTATGATGATGTAATTTCCAAACACCTGCTTCCTCAGATGGACAAAGTCTACACTTGCAGATTTCAGGCCAAGCTGGATTGGGATTTTCTCCCCAAGGCAAGGGAGGTGTTTCAGTGTGCATTCTGTTTTGGGGAATCTGAATGGTGCATTTGGAGCCTGTTGGTGGTGTGTTTTCGTCTTCTGAATATGAAGTGTAAGTTTCATCTTCTCACATGCCTCAGTAAATATGTTGACAATTGTCTGGAGATCCATTTCTGTCAAGGCACATATGCCAGCATCATCAGTATATTGGAGCCAGGGTGGATTTCATTTTGGACTGGAGTTGTTGGAGATTAAATAGTTTACCATCCGTTTTGGCAAGTCAACTTCACTTCATCAGAGAGATTGTTATCAAATGAAGTATTGCACTCAGAAAATCTTGCAAACAGAATTGGGCTGATATCACATTTGAATCCTGTGTGGAATTCTATGAGCTCAGTTATAGATACATCAGTGGGGACTACTTCACACAGATCTTCACACAATCAGAGAATGCTGACATCTACATTTCAGGAGGATCTTCCCTAGTCCCTCATAATTTACATACAGAGTCATGTCTTTGTCTAAGAATGCTACGTAAAGAGTTTGGGATTGTTTCCAACATTTTTTATGCAATTAACAGACTGTAAAAATCATGTTAACCATGTCTCATGTGGCTTTGAACCCACATTTGGATTCTGGGAGATGTTCTTCAACAAGAGGAATGAGATGGTTCAGGAGAATTCTTATAATGACATTGCCTGCAGTGGACTGTCACATTTGTCCTCTCTCTTGAAGACTGTCACAATCACTGTATTTTTAAAATTATTCCAGAAACTTTATGTTGGTCTGCAGTTATAACCACCTTTTGGTACCACCGTCAAATTTAAGATTGATAATGATATCACTCCACGATTTCAAAACACAATGCAATTTCAATTCCTGACAATGTCATCCTTTAATCATCTCTTTCTAACATCGACATGTAAGCTAATTACTAAATTAGCTATTACTAGTTAGTAGTAGTAATTAGTAACTAATTACTAAAACTGTTTAGTTTCTTCTATTTGCATTTTAAACTCTGCAAACCCAGGAATCCAGGTTGCCCTGTTATACTTTATCAGCCTATTCCTGCCCAAACAAACTGACATCCAGTTTCTTAGAGTGTACTTAAAACTGAGACACGAGGAAGCATTTTTACACAAATGTTTCTGGGAGTCGGCAACAAGCTACACCATCCTACACTTGAAGTCTGTTTCTTTCAAGAAATATCCACATAAGGTCCTCAGGTAAAAAAATTACTAGTGACCAAATGATCTAAGCTAAATGTACCTCCCTCATTTAACCTTTCTTATGTTCTAGACTCAAAACCTTCTTCTTTAGAAGGGCCTTTACTTAACTGGTTCTGTTCTTTACCCCTCTGCCCCTACCTATTCAGTACCCCTATCTACTGTCTCCTCTCATTGAGTATTTTCATTGTGTACTGTATATCTTGTGTATTTTTTGTTGTTGTTCTGTAAAGAGCTTTAAGAAGCCACAGTTAAAGGAGCTATATAAAATAAAGTTTATTATTATTATATTTAATAGAAACTCTGTTTACTCTTAATATACATCAAAATCCTGAAAGATATTCTTGTCAAACATACTGTATATATACATATTAATAATCCTTCACACGAAAAAACAAATGGCCCAAATGCTGTGCATTGGATATTTCCAATTTTTATTCAAGTTCTATTTATTCCTTTATTTAACCAGTTCATTTAGAAAAAATCATGTTTTATTTCCGGACAACCTGGCCAAGAAACTCACGATTGTTGTACGGAAAACAAAGCGAGTGAAAGAGACTAAAGAACAATCATAGATACAGTAGATAACATAACAGGACGTGGCAGTCTTAACACATTAACAAGTGTTAGGTAGTAAAGATTTAACCATCCAACTGAAAACTCCCTCAGATACAAATGGTGAACAATTTTGGCTAACTAGATTCGTACAGTTATTATCTTAGCACACTGAAATTACTTGCACCCATAAAAGGTTGTTGCCCTTGCCCTCAAGTTAAATCTGACAAAAGATACAGGCAGGCAAGTGCCTTCATAATTAAAGATTTGTTAATTAAATTAATTAATGCCGTTTTATTTTAGATTCTCTTCAACAGAGTGATAGATAAAGAACATAGTCTAGAAGGACCAATGCATTTCACATTCTTCTGCACTGCTGGAGTCTATCAAGGACTGTGTAGGTGTAGGTGGGCGAAGCATGGAGAGAGACCACACTGACACTCAAAATAAATGCCCTAAATTCCAAGGCAGGCAGTATAGTAAGATGCTTTATTTGTGAAGTGCCAAGAAACAAATTCTGGGCAGGAGCAGCCAATCTGTCCCTAATCCCTTTTCCACCCAGCCTTTCTCCCTGTCAGTCCACTCTCCCAAGTCCCTCTCTCTGCACACATCTGCATCTCTCTCCTCGTCTCCAGTGCTCAGTGCAATGTCTAGGCCTCCTACTCAGTCCTCCAGTTTATGCCAACATTACTACGAGTTCCCAGGGCTAATCCTGAGCATTATAAATAAACCAAATGACACAAAGGCTTAGAATTAAAAAAAAAAACAAACAATGACAGAGTTGGTTACAAGCTGTGGATAAAAGAAGGCTTTACCTTTAAAAACGTCCCTTTGCTGACAAACTTGATTAAAAATTAAAAAGTTGTGCCACAATAGCACCAAATATGCAAAACAGGAAGACAGGTCCCCTGGGGTCCCCTGATTATATAATTAGAAAAACATTTTTACAATAATGCACAATTATGCTCTATTGCAAAAAAAGCTTAAGCTTTCCTGACCTCCCACTAGCCAGAAAACACTGGGTACTATGAGTGGCAACATAGGTAAAACCTGTTTTAGTACAATCCAGCTGCTGTGCAATCCTCTTAAGGGAATCACTTCTGTGTAAGCCCATTTGATTCCCTTAAACAGATGATTTCTTTCAGCTTGAAGATGCTAAACAGCCTATTATGGAACCAAGCATTGTTCTTCATCACACCCCTACATGTCATATTCCAGGAACAACATGAGACAGTCTGGACCATATTTATAAAGCATTAGCTTGCCAAAACCATGACATGAAACCCCTCTCCATATACTTGCATTGTCCTGCTTTATGAATGGAGCAGAGCAAAGGTTTTATTTTTCATCTGCTGGGCAAAGAAAACAGGAAATGTTCTTCGTCAACCAGACAGTTCAATAAAGGCAACAGCTAATGCGTCACGTGTTTTTAGTTAAAAATCTATTCATAATTTATCACAGGAACATATTATTTTAGACTTTCTGTGTGGTAACACTGATCAATGTTAGCAGCTGTTTTTTCAACTTTAGCCCAGTATATCTGAATGCGGCTATTAGCAGTGTTGAAAAGGCGCACTGCCCCACTGATGCTTATCCTAAAAATATTATTATTCATCTAGGAATGTGCATTACTGCATTCACTGATGTAATCCCATAAATACATCTTCTGCTGGTTTAATCATTTTGTTTTTTTCTTTTCTTATCTGCCTTTCTCATTCCCTGTCCCTCTTTCTGACTCTCAGCCTCCAAAAGCTCTCCTCACTTGTTTCTCTGTCTTTCTGATCAGTACTGCAGACCCCCACCCCACCCACTTCACAGGCCATTGGCCTTATTTCCATCCTCTGATCCCAAACTGGCACACAGATGGTTAAGCCCACCTATGGAGGCTGGTGGGAGGTGAGGGAGGGGTGCGAGCTTTCAGGGAGCTACAGATGGTTAAGAGGGCATGAGCACTAGGTTACGACACAGAAACAATATGGCAATGGCTACTGTATCTGAGGGAGCACCATTCCCACTGATTCCCATTGTAAGCAGAGAACCATGGTTCCTCCCATGGTTTAGTGAGTCAGAAAGGCTTTTTAAAAGTAAAATTGACATTTCTTTTACAGTATATTAATATTTTGATATAGTTATAACACTATGGTCTCTCCAAGTTGTTGCACATGTTATTTCAGATGAAACTGACCCTTGTTTGTCCTTTCACAGGGAATCCAGGACTCTTACTACAGACATACATCAGAGGCCAAGATAACCCTCAAACTAGGATCACACATTCCATTAGTTTACAGGGATTGACTGATTTCTCATAAAATCATCTCCATTCATTTCAGTTTTTTACACAGATTTCCATTCGTTTGGATCCTCTTTGTTACCTGCAGAGGCTATTCTCACCTGCTCTTTCTTTTGTTCTTTGTCATTTTCTTCACCCTTCCTCTCTTCCCCTCATGCCTAAAGAACGTTCAATAGCCTAAATCTTGTTTGTTTTTTCTTCTCCGACTAATCTCCGATTAATCTCTGCTTGTCCCACTGCTGGTACAGCACCCCACTCCAAACTCATCGAACTACCTCCCTGTATTATTTGTTTATCGCTGTGATGCTTAGAGGCAACAGGATCCTCGTTTCAAATAGGTGGCAGTGTGAGAAATGCACAATTTCGCCCGATCTGTAAGGACAAAGGTCAAATTTCAAAAGTACTTGTCTGCCTATGGGATTCAAATTCAGAAAACAAAATGCAGGGCTAAATTCAAAATGAATAGCCCGTGTACATATTCCAGTACACAGACTATTCTTTTTGAATTTATTCCTTATTTTTCCATTAAAATAAATATAAAAAATAAAAGAAAATCTGAATTATCTATTTCATATTTCAGTTTTTTTCCTTCTGTCCATCTGTACACCAAGACTGCTGCTGTAAACCAACTTGCTCCCCTGGGGATCATAAAGACTCTCTCTCTCTCAGTAGGCATGAGTTAGATGCTGAGAACAGGGCAACCTATTAAAGCAGGTTGAAGGACTTATGATTATTTGCCTTATTTAAAAGCTCAGTCAATACTGTATATCCACTGCAAACATGTGCTCTACTGCCTCTACCCCAAAGTGTAAAGTAGCATCCCCTCATTAGCAATAATCTACGTTTCGTGCATTTTATCTCTTTGATATTCAATGATGGCTTATTCCCATGTGCACTGGCATGTCCCTTGAGTCCTTCCTTGTTATTAACCCATGCTATTTATTTTTTGAATTTCACCAAAGTAGGCAACATATTTTTTAATTCCTTACCTACATTAATACATTTTTTGTTACAACCTTTTAGCCAAGAGATAAGCTTTTAGACCAATCAAGATTACTTCAGATGCTAACTTGTTTTTCTTGACCTGAAAAGGGCTCCACAGCCTGTTGTGTCTTTTTTCTTTTCCTTTCAGCATGGAATAAACCATTTCCTTTGTTTCTCCTAGATTACTTAAACTGCTACTTGTTTTTTCCATCTCATGCATACATGTTTTTTTTTTATTTGTTAATGGGTTACTTATGTTGTGTTAAATATATTACAGGTTGAATTATGTCTTTTACCTGCCTACAAAAGCGAATTTCCCCTCTGGGACAATAAAGGAAGTACAGTAGGTAATCACTCACACTGTGTCATTGCTAATTCTTGTTTCTTACTCTTATTCCCATGACAGCTATGAGTTCCACCATTCAGGGAAAAGAAGAGGAACCTCCGACAATTCAGTATCTTTGATTTATTCCATTTGCTTGAATTGTTTCTTTAAATTTTGCATAGCAATATATTTTTCACCCCTGTCACACTGCGCTGCTCACTGGTTGTCCTGATTTTGTGTTGCACATGTATGAGGTTAAATTTATTTAGTCTTTAAATGTAAATGCCGCTTTCCATAAAAAGGTTTTCCTTCCATACTTGTTTTTATTGAATGTTTTTCTTTATAAAAAAGGTGACTGTTGGAAAGAGTCTTCAAGAAGCCAAAGATCTTTGACCCTTCGACAATGGGAGGCGCTGTGGTGTGGGGAGTCAAACCAAACAACTGACTTCCCTGTATTCGGCCGAGATCAAAAACGCCACTGCTACACTCCCAGTAATAAACTGTTTAAATACTGGCAGTCGACCAGGGAGGATTTACTGATCTCGTACTGCCTGGGTCCACATAATCTGTCACTGGAAAGAAATGAAATGAAAGCTCTATAGTCAGTCAAATTAATATTAACTTAATTAAATTGTAGCCTGGGATCCTTCATGAGAAGAGAGTTATCCTACAGCAACAAGCTGCCATCAGGGGTCAAATGAGAGTGAGTGTTGGGGGCCGAAAAATAACCATCAGAAGCAGCAACAAAAAAACACCCCCATTTTCTCCACTTCGAGTGTCTGGGTAGACCAACTTTTCCTGAAGTGGAAACCTGCAGGCTTCCTCTTTGCGCCGCTACATTTTTGCAGATTATAAGGCTTAATATTTCTCTGTTCAAATGAATCCCTTTATTCTAGATTAGAGAATAAATCCCTATGCTTAATTATTTTATATGGTCAATTAATACATGTCCATGTTTTATCCATGACATTTAAGGTTATAATGTACTGTAGATTGCAATTGCAATTTTAAAATAGCATCATAACTAGAGTCTTACATCTTAACTTGACAATGACCTTTTCACTAAACTATTACCATGCCTTCAAATACTGTAAGTACTGGATTATGCACTACTGCATCACTCCAGAGAGTACGAAATAATTAGTCCGCTCATCTATCTAATGTCAGTATTTTGTCACGTCCAAATGACCTATTGCTACAGTGAGTCCTATAAGAAAAATAAATGGAAATGTTAAATATGGCAGGCCACAGTTTTAGGGGATACTATCTTGAACTCTTGACACTAGAACTGGAGGCTATCTTGGTAGGAGATGAGCAGACAGACACTCTGTTCACAAGCTCCATCATTAAAACTTTTACAGTACATTTGAGGTTAACAATTTAAATGAAGTTTGGCTGTTTATTAACATACCTGTGCTGGACAGCCCTCACTGAAGTAGTTCTTCTCTAAAGAACACAAAATAATGCAGAACTTTGGCAGTGGTCTTTCACAGTAGTATTAGTGAAATGTGTTTCTGTCATATCAACAGATAACAGAGTAATCACAGAAATTTAGCAAACATTTACCACTAAATGACAGAGCGGCGGACAGTTGTAGTTTTCTGTATCTTCATGGTATTTTTGAGAATTTAGCTATCTGGAAACCACATGGAAAAATCGGAGTGTAACTGTTTTTCTCTGTTTCATTCATCGGTATAATGAAAAATGCACCAGCATGAGGTTCTATTTCAATGTAAATATTTGAAAAGCATAATCTTTTTGTTAATATCATATCATTTTATTTCAGGCACAAGACACCTCAGAGTGTTCCAAAGCACTGCGTACTGGAAATTATAATTAATTTGCTAAATTTTCAGTTGTAATAACTTTTCTGGCTAGGAATATCCTCATCTGTAAAACATGATTATATTCACTAAATTATTCTTCAGATTTTGTTTTGTGACTCTCAGTGTCCTTACCATTATCTTCACTAGCAAAATCTAATAAGGTCAAAACAGAAAAAAATATGTATGTAGTAGTCCATCAATTAAATGGACTTACAGTATAAATGTTAGCAATTTTCACTTTAGATGAAAAAAAGCTTTTCCAGTTCCTCATAGGCACAGGGACACAGTCTTATTAATGCTACAGACTAGAAACAGGAGGAACTGTGTTTTAGAATATGAGATGTTAAATTAAGGTTCTGCTTATGGAATTGAGCTCAAATATCATTTTGGGGAAGCCTGGTGTTATTGCTAGATCTCATGAACTAAACATGGTTTAATATGTTTAATTTGCCCTCCTGCTCATTCTGTTCAAGGGTTAAACTTTTTAGCTACTCCATGATCATGTCTTTATGTGGCTTGCAAACAAGCTATGAAGCTAACTTTTAGTAGATGGATGTACTCCCCCATGTATTCATAAGCCTATTCATTTTGTTGAAAGGTATACAAATCAGTATATGCAATCATAAGAATAGACATTTAAAAAAATGTTGTTACTATAACAACAATCAGACATATTGAAAAATTTATAATGTAAATACATATATATTATATAAAATAAAAATATGAAATTATATATTTTAACAGAAAGAGAAAATTGCACAATTTCTTGTTGAAAAGGTCTCTAACTGTTGTTCTTTTTTATAAACGAAAGGTTCAGTAAATCCCCTGTACAGCTGCTTGTTTGTGCTCTTGTTTGAGACCCAGTTTTGCACTCCTCGGGTTTCTCCACCCAAGGATTTGTGAAAGGCAGCCAAGTTTTTCTTGTGTTTTTTGTAAGTGTGAAGTGGTGTGTACATTTGTCCCTTCCTATCCACACTTCCTTCTTCCTTCCCCAAGTGCTAGCAATGCATTCTGGGCAATACGCTCGTCACTTAATAGTATTTCAGTCAAGTCCCAACATGACAACATTGAGTGAAACACAGCTTGAGTGCTCCTCACTTTCAGTCAACAGGAAAACCCAGAACCTTTGCCAAAGACATGACTGATTGATTCTAATGCCCACCAAAGACATGGCTGAACTTGATTGTTTTTCAGATCAAACTTTGAACCATTTGGGTAAGATCCAAGTGAATGCATTTGTATTGCATGTCTCCCTATGAAAAATCACTAGCTTTCCTGAAGAGGACTATCAACAAAGGCAAGTTTGTTCCCTTCCTATCACGATGGGTGCATTGAACAGCTTCACGTTCTTAAGCTTCCGATTTTCTTAGGCTCTTTGAGGGAATTTTAAGGAGGCAGAGTCTCCCTGTTCCAATTTATGGTGACCGGTCTTTTTCTCACATTCTATTTTTATTTTCTATCCTTCACTGCACTGTCCTGAAACTCTGTGCATTGAGAAAGTAGATCTGAAACCAATATGTTTGGCGCTTTAAGATTTAAAAGAAGATGCCATTTGGTTTTGTCAGGAGTTACTGCCATTAACAGAACATTTTCTCAAAATCTGTCCCCACATTGACACTAACAAATGTCCACTCACAAATGAATTACTGCAGCAGATACTGAGGAGTAACCTCACACACGACGACAAAACAAATGCTAAAAACAATTCAAGAAAACGTTTTCAAACAATCGTTAGAAGAGAAGAGATTTCTGATTTCAAATAGGTGTTAGAAGGATGTTAAAATTCTACATATGCAGGGAAGCAAATCTGGCTTTTAGAAAACAAATTGTGAAAAAAACATTAATGAGTGTTTTTCTTATTTAAGTTCAAGCACTTTGGAGCTTGGAATTCGAACATAACAGATGTATTCGCATGCAGCAGATGTTTGTCATTGGAAGGCTGCAACTTTTTAAATTAAAATTGTATAGCCTTTATAAAATATTTTTTATTTAGAGGATGATGTCTGGCACCACTGAAGATCTTCTCTTTCTGGCACCAGTATTAACTTTGAAGTGATTTGGAAAGAGATGACATGTAAAATGAGAGTGTTGCCTTTTCATGTGTCATCAGTAATTCACTTTGACAAAACATTAAACATAATAGTAAATGTTCCACTCAGATATTTTTGTCGGTCCTTTAATAGAAGTCTTTTCCTTCTGAATTCCCATTCCTGAAATGTGCAGTATCTTAGCACTAAATAAAAGCCAGGGAATGTATACATGGCTGCACCACGGGGGTGAGAATCTCTGTGTTACAAACATCCATGGTTAAAGCAGGGAGAAGTCTTGAAAATGTCCCTATCAAGGAATACTGTTGGCCCTATAAGCTATTTCTGCTGATACAATGAAGTAATTTAGAGATGCTTACGGTATAAGCTATATCACCCTGCAACTCACAACTGGCAACCCACTGCAGCACAGTAACCCTGGCCAGCACCTGGATGGGAATTAGTGGAACCAGTAGGGAGCGCTCACCCAGTGGTCTGTGTGGGTCCTAATGCTAAAGTACAGTGATGGAGACAGTACCCTTCGGATGAGACAAAAAACCAAGGTCCTAACTCTCCGTGGTAAATAAAAACTCCCGGGGCCTTTCTCTCAAAGAGTAGGGGTGTTACCTCTCTGTCCTGGCCAAACTTCCCCCTGGCCTTTACCAATCATGGTCTTCTAATAATCCCCATCTATGAATTGACTTCATCACTCTGTTCCCCTTCCCCACTGAGAGCCGTTGTGTGGTGAGCATATGGATGCACTATGACTGCCTCATCCAGGTGAATGTAAAGTGCTCTTACCTGTAAATATATGAGTGTAAGGAATTTATTATTATTATTAGGTAGGAAGGTCATTTGGAAAGCAGGCTGAGTGGACCTGGGAGCCATCTGGAAAGAATTAGAGTAAGCTACATTGCTTGCCCCAGGGATTGAACCCAGGACCTTCCAGTCAGGAGCTAGACTCGCTTGCCGTCCGAGCTACCATGGCTCTATTATTATTATTATTATTATTATTATTATTATTATTATTATTATTATTATTATTATTATTATTATTAAGAATGATAACAATAATAATGCAAACAGCTTGACAGAAGCTTTGGGGAGCATTGGACTGAAAGGTTTCGTTTCAAATCCCAGATTAAGACACTGCTGTTGTACACTTCAGCAAGGCGCTTCTCCCTTACCATTCCAGTAAAATACCCGATTGTATAAATGGGTGAAACGTAAGTTGCTTTGGATAAAAGTGTCTGCCGAATAAATTAGTAAGAGCCTATGCTGACACAATTGGGACTGCACGTTGAGATCCTGCCATAAAGAGCAGACTAACAAGACCAGGCTTTGCTTCCTGCAGGTAGAACAAAAGACCTCTGTGCTGGAGGCTTCATGAACAGCAGTAAAAAGGGCTGCCTGGCCTTTACTTTAATAACATGGACACACTGGTTTCAAAAATTCAGAACAGAGACAAGATTTTTTTTCAGCAGTCTCTAAAGTCTTACTTTTTCAGATCACACACAAGCTGATCACCTACTGAGAATTCAATGAACTGCAACAGGTTTGCTCCCTTGCGTAAATAGTGTGCAAGTAAAATATACATTGATTTTATTATTTTACCCAGGGGAGCTGATGTTTCCAATGGGCTCTGCATTGTTTCCTTCTATAGCGGGATGGAATAGTAGCACAGGAAAAGTAGATCAAATGACCTGACTGAATCTTATAAACTCATACAACAATGGTTCAGATGTGATTTGGAACCCATTGTGTATTGCGAATAAATGAAAAGCTGTGGTGTATTTTTGAAAAATGTATCCCCTACTGTACAAGTCACAGTTCATTGACTGCTTCATTGTGTTTTCTTTCATAAATGAAGGCCTTAAAATCCACATCCCTGGCCTCCCTCGCTTCATAAAGACTAGAGAGGTGTTGAGAGAGCATGGTATATTATTTCATTAAGTGCTTTTCAGTAGATGGGGATTTAGGAATAAAACTGCTGGCTCTGTGTAGCAAGGTCGCAACCTTTGACAACCTTGGAGCTATTTCCTTTCATCTGACTATCCTTTGAGACCCCTAACTCACAGTAGAGCCGAAGCCGGTAAGCTTTTTAGGTTAGGGAGTGGGGTCGGAGTGGGGTGGGGGCTTTGGCTAGTTAGACAGAATTCAGCATTGTTACAGGAGGGAACCACGTTCTATTCCTCTAAACAAAACAGATCTGAACTGATCCAAGGAAACAAAAATGTATTGTTCCTCACAGATGGAAGCGAGTGTCGCCTAGGTAACCAGATTAATCTCCTTTTTCTCTCCCTTCCTCTCTTGTAGTGCGGTAATCGGTGGTCTCTTTTCAGAGAAAAGCCAGCCTCAAAGCCGGGGCTCTAACTAGGCTCCTAATTAGCCGCAATTACAATGAAGACAACATGATGAGATAATAGAAATTTGCAAAATAATGACATACCTCGGCAAAATATTCCTCCTCCTAAGAACCATTTTTTATACAAAAACAATGACTAGGGCCCTTCTAAAGCAGAGCTAGAAAAATGGTGGTGCATTATGTGGCACAGAACACTATTGTTTGCCTCTTGTTTCCCTCAATCAACAGCCTATTGTTTGGCATCTTAAATAAAAATGACTCAAATACAGGGCACATAATGATCTCCATTCCGCTAATGTATACAGAGTAGTCAAAAAAAAGTATCTGAGCAGAGACCACTGGCCTGATGGACTAGCAGGGGCCTAATATAGAAAAAGGTAATTTACAACACAATAAAAAGGAAAAAGAAGAGGGGGGGGTGGACATTATTTGTGCATCCAGCCACACATCTTCATGTCTCGAATCAGGATGCACACAGAAATAGAATAAAAGGCATAAAAGCTGAGGCCCGCTAATGAAATATGACGTACGACATTTGTTTTCATCTGGTTAGCTCAAATTAAGCAGCCTTCAGAGTGTTAGGCAACACTATTTGCTTTTATCACATCAAACAGGACCACAGGGAAATGGCAGAGGGAAAGCAGGGAGGGAGGAGAAAAAGACAGGCAGTGGACCTGCTCTTCTGCAGGTATACGAGCACCTTGGTGAACACTAGAGCAAGAACTTGCTTATCATAATTAAAGCCACACTGGGGCTGCAGATAAAAGAAATATTAATAGCTTTCCAAAGTATTCCAAGGGCAGGGAAATTGAAACCACTATGGTCCCCTATATAACTGCGTGCTACTAGCAAGACCAAACAACCATCCTAAATTCACATTGACTTTGACCCTTGAAGGTTACTATGATAAACACGGAGGCAAGACCTGTTTCTGACACACGTCTAAAGTTTTTCTCGATAACTCAGAAAACCAAGGGAAGTGCTGCATACCAGAAATATAGTACGGCCCTAGTTCTGAGGTAAAAAAAATGGACTTGGAATGATATCCAGCTGAAGTATTAATAAAGAGTGGATCCAGTTGCTCTGCCAATTCAGAGAGCAGGTTACTGAGTTTGGATAGCTTTTTCTGTCCCCTATTTTTATAAATAAAGCAGACTTCTTTTGTGTCAGCAGTCATTGATATAGACAGATGAAGTGATTGGGTCTGAAAACAAACTAATTCCTGAAACAATGCATGTAAACAGGTTGAAAATGAGCTCGATAAAATCCTGTATTTTCAGAAAGCTGTTATATAACATAACATTCATGGCTCATCTGCTACCTCGGCTCAGTCAATGTACAGCACATCTAGAGAAATTACATACAGTACTGTTCTGCGTTCATTTAACATGCTGTTTGAGTTTGGAGGAAGACTCATGCAGCGCAGAGCAACCAAAAACACAATATAGCAATTCCAAAGTATGACACTTGGCCTCTATTGCCTCTATTTAAATGGTCTGAAAACTCATCATACATTGCATGTGCATTAATCCTTTTGAAGTCTCTTTCTCCATCATTAAACCAGGTTTCATTCATTAAAATAAACACCCTTATTAAGTAAGCAGATGCCAACTTTGAAGAGTCTCTTTGTGATGCTTTTTTGCTAGTTCCCAATCAGTAATCTCCACATTTGCCTATTCCCACCAGTCAGATATTCAGTCAATTTCGAAATTTTCTCAAAAATAATTATTTCCACTAAAATAATATATGAAAACAATCAAACACAATAAGGTTAGCTGTGTACTGAAGGTCGACACAGTGTGTAAAAGTATCAGTTTACCCAATGAGTGCCAAGAGTAGAGTATTGAATTCCAATAGACGAAGATCAGATATTCTGCATAAAATTACAATTACAAATCGTGACAATACAGGGGTGGCCAAGTACAAGATTTCCACATTAGTTTAGCACCAGGATTCTCACTTTAAAATTTAAATTTGCCCTTCACTAATCAACTTATCTTTGCTGATCCTGTGTAATTAATGTTTTTCAATGTTTTCACACTGAACACATTTGTTGATGCTCAGTTTACTTGATTAAAGTTATATTTCAGTGCTGCTCTGTGGAAGAGCAGTGATCTGCCATTGTAATGGCATTAAGGTCATCCAGTGGAAACACTTTTGCAGTAAGTGTTGACTAGCTTTCAATGACAGAACTGGACTAAAAGCATTTCCAGCATTTAGCATCATACATACAGTACCTGCACTACAGAATTCAGCTTATCTGCTTAAATATTGATGTAAACAAATGCATTCTACATCACCTGAGGTCCCCAGCAATGTGAATGATATGATTACAGACTGCAATGTTACTCCCAGGCCTCTTAGAAGTGCTCTACAGGCAATGATTACTGGGATAGGTAATATGAATGGAGCATAACGGAGGATTCAAGAAGACAGAACCACTGTTAAGTTGCTGTACATTTCCCCCTGGCATATTCCTACTGCTTCTTCTTGAGCAAAATTCACGGAATCTGCCCTTTCCTTACCAGGTATTATACACAGCTTTCTAGTCTGGGTCCAGATACTCTCCAAACCCGCATAACGTACTGTAACTCTCTCTTGGGCAGCACACCTTACATCTATATCTGTCCACTCCAGCTTGTCCAGAACTGTGCTGATCACCTTGTCATCCATTGTCGCACCTCCATTACTCTAGTCCCCCTACTCGCTCCTGATTGCCACAGGCGAGTGATTCAAACTCTTGTGCTGCCTCTCAGACACACTGCTCTTTTTTATTTTCAGACTCTTATCAATCCTAACACTCCCTCTCACCTCCTCCCTTCCCCCTTTTCCACCAGACCCTGGTGTCCAGCTCCTAGAACCCATTCAATCCCCACCGTTGCTCTTTAGTAGCGGGGTGAATTATCGACAGGATTCAGAACTGCTCACTCCTCGACCTTCTCTCAGCTCCTCCTCAAGACGCATCTGTTTAGTCAGCGCATATAAACTTCAGCTCTCAACTACTTGCTTCATGTTATTAAAGTGAATGCATTTTAGTCTCAATTTGGTGATGTAATTCACTTTTAGCATTTATTTGCTGAAAACTCATAACACATACCTTAATGATTTTTAACCACAGTACCTGTCCTTATAGTTGTAATTTTAATATTACTTAATGTATGTCTTTTTAATTTTGTTTACTGTATGTGAAGTACTCTACATCCTGGATTTAATGTTTGCCTTAACTGTAATTTATTTTACTTTCACTTGTAATCGGACCTGTTGTTTCTGTTTTAACCTACATTGATTACAAGGCTTTCTAAATGTTGTTGGATCTCTGGATAATACTCATTTATGCTATCTGTACCAGTGCTTTCAATGATGTCAGTGAGAGCAATACCACTCCTCCAATCAGTTAAGTCTCCTGTTAAACAGTGTGGAGAATGCAGTGTGTATCTGCTTGTGGGTGTGGCAGAGAAGAATTTGTGCAAGTCTCGTTCAAAATAGGTGCAGAAGTCAGTGCCAGAGAGCTGCGGCTTAAAAAAGCTGAAGAAGCCAAATTAGGCAGGTTTATAAGACAAAATAATTGACAGTCCCAGATTTGAAACAGTAAATAAATATGGTTGTGATATTAAAATACTTTTGCTCATTGTGTTTTTCAAATAATTAATTTGCTTAGAGAAATCTGTTCCCTGCCATTTGTGTTGATCTTAGATATAATTTTTGTTTTTGCTTTGCTTTCCAAAGACACACCAGGAAAGACAAACTAAATTGCAAAGCAACCTAGAATAACATTTCATTCACAAAACAAATAGCTAGAGTGCCTTAACTTACACTTTTAACTTTTGATTGCTAAGAATGAATCAATGTTTCATCCTGTCCTGGAGTTGGGATGGTAGTCTTGAACCAAACACTCTCGGGGCCAATTCAGGAGGAAGTTGTAATAATTACAATAAAGAGACCTGCAAATATTTGTTTTTCTATTCATAATTCTCTGAAAGTGCTCTCCTACGTTCTTTTTATCTTTTGTGAGGTTATAAAAAATTATCAACTGAATAATGAAAAAAAATCTGGGTTAATACACTTTACGTTATTAATGCCATGTCATTAAAAAAACGCCAGGGATGTTTGGATAAAAGACATCATTATTGTAATAAGCAGCAATCTTGGGTTAGAATATGAACACTAATGAGAAACTGCAGGGATAATTAATACTGGTACTGTATTTTTCAAATTAAATTAATTATTAAGAACAATTTCCCCACAATCCTCATTGTATTATTCATAAGAATATTCATCAAAAATGATGGTGGCTGAGGTAAGATAATGCACTCAAGTTTGCAAGCCCTCTGTCCTGCTAGTGTATGAAATATGAATCTGTGATTGAGGTTATGCTTTGCAGTTTCAGATTTTGTCCCAGGTTGTGTTCCACACTTCTGGGATGGGTTTCTGGAATTCTGCAATGGTTGTCATTTAAGCCAGAAGTAAGTGGCTCTCTAATGGCAGATGAATGGATTTTCAGTTTCTATTGATACTGTATATTGTGTGACCCAACACAGTTCATCACAATTGCTAAAATGTTCTATTTACAATAGAAGACTTTTGTTACCTGACTGTAACATAAAGCGTGGTGCATCAAAACTATTTTTACACTTATTTAAAGGGTGGCATAGTGGTACAGTGGTTAGCACTGCTGCCTCACAGCACTGGTTTTCAATTCCAGGGGTGCTGTCTGTATGGCATTCATATGTTCTCCCTGTCTTTGCAACCAGGAAAAGAAGAGAGAAGAGAAGGAAAAGACAATCAGAGGCATAGTTCTTAGGACAAGCAGCAGCTCAGAGGAGGCTGGGCACTGCAAAAACCTCACTATGTAATAATTATGTCTCCATCATACAGTAACTAAATGGAAAATGCTGAGTGGTGCCTAAAGCCAATATCACAAATTAGGCAAATTAGGAACAATGACTTCTAAGATTTTTTTAAATAATGAACAACTGCAAAACCGACCAATTGGTTGACTTATTCTCCAGCAACCTGTTTTGTTGTTGTTCCTCAATCAAAGACTGACACGCGGTTATCTGCAAACACTTGGACATTAGAATTATCAGTATCAGCTCAAAGATAAAAAGGAATTTAAAAAACAAAAATTACAGCAGTATTACGACCACTACACAGCATCTTCGAAATAAATGACACCTGTGGTTAAACTCTGTAAGGATAATATAGAGGAAATAAAAACTGCATAGCTCAATTGTACAGTGTGTGCAGTGAATCATAATAAAATCAATTATAACTGCAGCATGCAAAGCTTTAACATGACACAAAGTGCATATGGAGTGTCATGATTTTATTGAAGGTAAATCGGACCTAACCCGTTCACACTTACTGTACATCCTACATTAGTTACCTTTCCTTTTTACTTTTCCTTTTTGCATACATGCCTCTCTCAAAGGTTGTATTTCAAATGAGCCTTATCTCAGGCCATAAGAGTAAAATCCAGTGGCCAAACAACCAAGTTGAATAAATGCATTTGACACCATGACTAAAAAATGATCAGGTAACAGTTTATTTAAAGGTATATATTTATATATGGTGATTATTATTAATTGTTCTGTATTTTATTTAAAGGGGGTACACTCCAGCCATAGGGCCGAGGGTTTTAGGTTTGTGTCATTCCAATCCAGTCATGATCATGCCTGCTAAGAAATAAAGGCTGCATTGCTCTCCAGCAACTCTGTCTAACATGGCATTATTTTACTGGGTGATTCTTGCAAGGTATTTACCATGAAAAAACATCACTTACCGCAATACTCGAATAATGGAACATTAGAGGCCCATTTGTTCATTACCATGTTATTTGTCTGACACATAAAGGTATAAGGTGCCATTAACTGACACCTTATCGGCATCATAATTATCACACTTCTCACTCAAAGCTGAGAGAAAGTCTAATTTACTAAATTAATGTGCCCACAACATGCACTAGTTGTCATCTAATAATAAACAAAGCTCAGGTTTAATTATATGACAACTTCAGCATTTAGCGACTTTGGCATTTCTAAGCCCAAAACAAACATATGCAAGACAGAGTTAATAGAATAATAATATGAATTAATCAATAGTTATTATAAACTTCAAAATGCTATGGCCACAAGCACAGGTTTGCATGTCAAAGACATCTCTGACCTGTCATATAACCAGGTGGTACTTTTTTAATCGAGCAGATGTTAAATACTAACAATTTTTAATTTTTGTATTTAAACAAATGCTCACCTATAGCCATATAGAAAAATGCGTGTTCCAAAAAGCAAAAAGAACCTAAATACTATTAGGTACATTTTTATTATTTTTATTATTATACATTTTACATATTTATTTATACAAATAAAAATACAATTTACTAACTTACAGTATATATGGTGATTATTATTAATTATTCTGTATTTTATGAACTGCCAGTGGCCATTTAAATCCACAATGCAACAATTAAAAGCCATGCCTCCTTTGTTTTTCATTGACCTTTGTTACATATTTGTGAGTTACAAAACAGTCAGACAGATTTTTGCATGGTATTATAGAATAATCATTACGTGGTCTTGTCATCACACATCTGTTTCTACGAGTGGCAAATTACAGCTTTCCAAAAAAAAATCCAACAATCCCCAGGTCTCATCTCCTGCCAGTTGGCCAGGAACATGACTTGTTCTATTGCTAGGACAGCCATCTGGGCCTCCTATATATATATATTAATATCACTTGTGCTCAGCACATCCTGTCTGCTGTACATCAGCTCTTGCGTTAGAGGTGTTACATTGTACTTGTGGCTTGTGCTGAGAAGTTGGTGTTCACAGCAGACATTATAGGATGAATGAATTTGAAAAAGGCGGGGGAGCAAGAAGGACTTATTGGAGAATGAACCTCATTGTGTGTCGCAAAGGAATGCTGGGAGGTATGGTTTAAATCAATAGCCAAGGCCTTCCTATTGTATGGCCCCTCTAGCCATTAGAGCATGCTACGTTCCCTGTCAAAGCTACCCCCTGCCTGAAATTAGCATGCTCAGTCAAGGCTCTTTACTTCAAGGAAGAAAACAATTAAATGGAACCTTGTGGTAATCCCATCCTGCACACTTACCCTCTCTTTCTCTAAGTGTGTGCTATGTGTGTAATCAAGACTAAGGCTGACGCTGGGGCCTGCTATCGTTCGGCCTTAATTAAAAAAGACACAAACAGTGGGGCTGTGAATTAGAAAATGTAACGACGCATTACCCTGATTAATTCGAAGCTCATGTTGGATTAATAACTCCAACGAAAGAACAAAAGGAAATTGTTATGCGAATTGCAGCCCTCCCGGGCCAGACAAAGGTCAAATCACAGGATTTCAATTTCATCCGGAGTCGCTTAATCAACTCCCCTTGGAAAGGACGACCATATGTAAGTCTGAAAGCAGTCCATTGTAGCATTGTCATCAGACCTGAGGGATTCCCGCGTGATGGTTCCCAACTATTATTTGACTTTATTTATGGTTTCAAAAACAAAAATAACTTTGAGAATTAAAAAGGATATTATTAGCACGGCTTTTGTTTTGTATTGGACTTTATAAGATTTGCAATATAAAATTTACTTTTGGAAGGTAGGGAAGTTTTCTCTTTCAACTTTTCTGTATTTTACAGTTAAGAGAATTACCACAGCTAAATAAGAAAGCCCACTTAAACAAAAGCAAGAACCTCTGAACATAAGAAAGCTTACGCATTTGATGTCATTAGGTGAATGTACTGTAGATCAATTGGTTGCTGACCAGAACAACTCAAGTTGTTTTTTGAAAGAATCCTGGGCATCATCTTTGACAACATGGCATCTTGTTCCTGATTCCGAAAACTCTATGTGTTAAAAAGTGCATCCTATTTCCATTTTAAAAGCATTTCCCCTTGTCATTTCACTTGTGTCACTCAGTTGGTATTTCATTGCTGATCCTAAACAAATCCGACACGTCGGCTTTGTCAATGCCTTGGTGACTTTGAGAAATTTGGATTTTGAAATACTTACGAATTTGGGATGATTTATAGAAAACCCTTATCAATTCTCAAGCTGGAAAAAAACACTCAGAGTTGTCTTATCTTTCAAAATGCTGCAAAATGGTAGAGAACTTATGTCTGTGTGTAATTAATTTCAGCTAACAGGTCTTAATTACACAACTCATTTGGAATATGCACTGCATCCCTGTACAAACCAGACCCTTTGGCATTCAGAAAGAGAGAGAGGAAAAACAGCACATCAGAAATGAGGGATTGAGGAAGAGAAATCAATAATGTGTGTAGTTACATTTTCAGACCCCGGCATTTATAAACGTAGCAAACTAATGTACAACACCCAGTTTCAGAACTATGAATTTATGAACGTGGCCAACTAATGTGCAACACCCACACTCCTGCAGCACTGGGCCTCTTCAATCACTCAGACAAAAGCAATCTGTCCTTTAATGGATAATTTTCATCCCTTCCCTCTAATTTGACATTCCTGTTCAGTCAAAACTGTAAACAGCCACTAACTTGGGACAGTGTGAGAGACGACCAAAAGATTGAATCAGTTTAATTAGCATCAGTTTAAGTGTCCCCCAGGAAAGTATAATTATGATTTAACGTGTACATTAATTACCTGTACACATCCCTTTTAGAGAGCAAAACATGTTTCATTTAGTGTTTACTTAACATTCTGAATGGCTTCTCCTTGAGGCAGGGCCAGAATCAGTGAGATGAGGAAACAGTGGAAAAGTCTAGGGAGTGTATTTTAAAGGTTGCCTTGCCTTTTATGGAATGTAACATCCCAGATATCATATATCATAGCTTAAACATATTTTAGTTATACATGGGGTACTTTGACACTGTCATAAGGCATTTACTGAGAGGACAGAATAGTATTCAGTACCGACCTGTTAAGAAGACAAGATAAAGTAAATATTACTGAATGTAGAACAGCTAAGAATCATCTTGACAGAAGTGTCATTTTGAATTTATGGACATTACTGCTGCCAAGGCTACTTATAAAGTTACTTTCAGTCTTGGAATAAATGAGAAAAAAAATTAGAAAGTATAAATGTATGCATCAAAAAAAGACTGAGATGCAAATGCAGAGCAATTAAAAATGATTTAATTAACACATCATAGATGAGTTTTTTTTTTACTTTCTGAAAACATTTTTTACTTGTTAAACATGAATAATATTGCACCCCCAAAAAACTCATAAAATATATTATTAGTTAAATTTCTGTATTTTAAAGGAAGGTAACTATCTTGCATCGAAACGCCTTGGAATTATTTCATGTTTATTTTGCTCATGCCCACAGAAATGTTTTATAATTTCTCCATTCTAACAAATTTGGGGAACTAAGAGGAAACTTTCCAAAAGGATGGCATAATATATTATAATTTCACGATTTTCCACAAGGTTTAGTATTCACAATATTCGCATTAAAAAAAAAAGGATATTTCACTTTATTCATTTATCCACTTAATATTATCCAATATTTATTTATTTCTTAATGAAGCACAGGACAAACTAGAAAATACTAACACTAGTAATTTGCTTGCATAAAACTTAGTTCATAAATTATCTGAGTGATCCAACTGAGTCACACCCTTTTGTGAATTATAAATAACACTAGAGAAGTTTGATGTTTTTAAATACTTTATTGTATCCCATAGTCTTTCATACATTTTTGTTGAGTGGTTTGTGTACATACTTTGCAGTGTTCATGATTTATATAACTTCTGTTTGTGCCCTATTCTTCAGCGCCTTGTCTTTCAGTACACTTTTTTTTTTGGTAGAAAGTGCATTAGCTTCTAAAGAAGATGACGTGGGCTTGATCCCCAATCAATACCACTTACTCAGCCGCAAGCGGCTCCACTTTGTGGTTGAAAAACCAAGGCAGAAATTTGTTTGTAAACATCACCATGGCAACAGAAGGCCCACGTATCAAGGTACTGTAGGAAGACTTTGTAGGGACTTTGTGAGGGAGCTCACAAAAGTGCTCATTCACAAAATCATTTTCTAGCAAGAAATTCAGCTTTTAGCAAGTTCTCCTGAAATGCCAAAAGATATGAGTCTGTTGACCGCAGCAACAGCTTAGCATCTTTTGCTAGTAAATGTAGTAGATCTACGGCAATTGATTATACCAAATAACTACAATGGCATACCTTATAAACACAAAGCGGACATTGGAAATGTAATTAAAAATGTTTTCATTATACAGTATGCATTGCTTTTAAAAAAAAGAAACCCGAGTCAGCAAACAGACTGCATATTTAAAAAAAAGCTTTCATAAAATGGAAGGTTTAAACTTACATACATATATACTGACAATTTAGAAACTAATTTCATTCCTTATTAGTAATATTTTTGGGGGCTACATCTTGCTCCTGTGCCCAATCATGCTAATTCAGCATTTCTATATGGGAGAAACCACAGGATTCACTGTGGTCTATGTAACAATATTTTGGTGTTGGTAATGCAATGGCTTTGGTGCTTTTTTAATCATTACATGTTCTTGTCATCACACATCTTCAAAAATAATATGAATGCCACCCCCTCATTTTGCAACATGATAAATCTCAATCCAGGAGACCAGCTCAGAACATTTTCTGACACCATGTCAGTTTGCACCTGTATTTCAGTTTGATCAATGCACACATCAACATTGACATCAATGTCTGACGTCATAAAAACAAGAAGTGGACATTCAGCCTAACTAGCCCAGGAATTGATCTGAGGAAATCATCCAGCTGTTTCTTGAAAATAGCCAGGGTATCAGCTTCAAAAATACAAGTACAATAATGGGTAACTTTTTCAATACTTCTTCAATCCTTACCATTGCTTTTCTGACTCAATGCAGGAACATTTCTATTGCCAATGTGCATGTGGATTCTACAAATCGATTGATGCAACATTACATCTGTTGGAAGCACAGGGGTGTTGGGGTGCCTATCCCATTCATAGCTTTTTAATTTGCAGAGACATGCTTATAGATTATGAAATCATGTCACAAACATAAGAAATCATCCTGATTATATGCAATCTAATGTGTGTTGAATCTGGTGTTGCATCTCCAAAATATTTCAGTATATTGAGATACATTATTACCTGACATATACAAACACACCATGTTGTGTATACTGTACAGTATATATACGGTATAGTATAATACAAAGAAGACAAAAGAGGACATTAAACATACTTTAAAGTGAAAGAATCATTTAAGGATATAAATGAGATTATAACTTAGCCTTTTTATTTTAAGATAAAAAGTGTGAGCACGGTGTTAATGAATGGTTATGTTAAGAATATTCAATACATTTTGCCTAGTTTGTCCAGACTTATCTGATATGTTATCTTATGGATCAAGTCCAAAACCAAAAGCATTGCAGCACAGTTGAAGCAGGTCTAAATCAGGGAAGTGAACTTGGATAAGAAATGCACAAGCTGGTTGAGAACATTCGTCATTGGTCCATAGACCCCTTTTGACCTGATGTAAACTAGGAAGTATAGTAAAAAATATTTTACTTCATAGTATAAATGGTCCAACATGCCTACAAAGATTCTCTGAGTTCATGTTGTGCACTTTATCTGACTGCATCAACTACATTTCAGTGTGAGAAATAATGTTGAATAATTGATCCACTATTCCATTATAATAAGACATTAAGTGATATTAGCAAGACATTTTTGTTCTCATGCGGGTTGTAGGAAAATAACAGCAAATCAGTAAAGGCCTGAAGGAAATGAAGCAAATTTTAAGGGTGGGGCAATTTATAAAACTTTGTGGAAAGGTGAACTTAATGCCAAAACAGCAAAGCCTGAAAGGAATCTGTGAACTGGAGTGACAAATCATTGCCTAGTGTACTGACAAACATTTACTGTAAGTCAATGACATTGTGAAAATCTACCAAAACAAGATCATCTGCACAGGATATGACACAACACTAACCTCTAAAAGTCCATTTTCTTTCAAGATCCCAGAGTCCAAGAACCCACATGTTTAAAGTTTGCATAACAACCGGTCTGGTCACCATCCCTCATAAGATAACAGAGGGTTATCTTACTTCATCAATCCTCTTTGTTCATTATCACAAACATGTATCTGTTAAAGTGTGTAACACAGCATAAATAGATGGTAATCTATACAACATGGCTTAAATGTTCTAAAGTGTGCTCATAAAGCTATACTCTTTTGCATATTTGACAGTCATCCACGTTTCTACAAATTTTGAACCTTTTTATTAAAAACACCAAGGCCGTTAAAAACCCATAAGAAGCAATTTAAGTATCAAAGTGTCCTAAATATGAGTTCCAAGATACCTCTTTTGGCTGGATGAAGAACTAATGATTTAACAGAGTACTCAATACTCTGATACTTTTAAGTATTTAAGATGTTCCTTATATTGTAATATTGTATAATAGTGTAATATTTTGCTGATCGTTTTAAGTTAGGAAATCGCCCAGTTTGGGCTTCCTGTTTTTCAGGAAAATAATATAATAACAAGGTGTAAAAATAAAACACTATATTGCTGGGAGGACTGGAGCAACTGGGGTAAAGTACCTCTGAAAAGAGGACAAAAGCAATGTCTACAACATGGCATTGAACCCACAACCCACCGGTCATGAGTCTCTAAGCTTACCCACAATGCTCATTAATTTTCTCAGTTAACTATTTCATTTACAGCAATAAGTTAATTTTCCTCTCTATTAATAAGAAGTAAAAAAGCTAACATGGCTTACAGTAGCTGAAACTTATTTCTCTAAAGTCGCGTGCTATTACTTTGTCATGTTTTTTTTGTTCCTATCATGTCTGCAGACAGTGTCCTGCTGCTTTTCTGATCACAATTGATAGCTACATTTCCACTACCTCATTTGTCATTGAGCTTTGCTGTTTTCCTTCTATTTTGGAGAAGACTGATATTGATACCGAGAATCTTAAAGAGCTTGTAAAGCTAAACAGCATATTGACATGACATTTTTTTTTACAAAGGGAAGACAGTATAATTAAGGACTAATCACACTACACTACTTATTTACAGTTTTTTTCCACTCTTGCTTGCTGTTAGAATGTTTCTGTTCAGACTACAACATCTTTTCCTTCTCATTAAACACCAAAGGTAGCTTTTACTTGTATCTGTAGTGAACGGAATCACTTCTCCAATCTGTTTTTATTTTAGTTCTCATTTTCTAATCAAAGGTTCGCACTATAGAATCCAGTACCGCATCCTACAGAAAAAAAAAATGCTGTCAGCCTTGACAAAGCTCGCAAACATTTGTTTTTGGAAATTATCCATTCTCTCTCTCTTCAAAAATACACATACAGTACAACTATGCAGCTGCTTTCACCACATTAACAGGTTTCTGGTCTTCCATAATGTGTTAAAACTAGACAAAAAGTGATCACAGTCATTTCGATTCACAATCACAACAAATACAGTTTTCGTTTCAACAAATGCTGCCACTTTTTTCAAAAGAGTTTAAGATCAAAACGGAAAGCTTATATTCAATCTTATAGTTTCATTTTCAGGAGATTATAATGCACAGTAAGCACATGCTGTAGTGTGCACACAGTTCTGTAAGTGCCAGAAAACTGTATAATTTTTGTTGTCAATGGCACTATGCTTTTGGGATCTTAACACTTATGTTTTATCACATTTTATGATGTTGAACCTCTGTTGCAGTCGTTATGTAAACTGTTTCATGCCTGTATTATATTAGTATTTAATGTCTCCTAGAATGGCTCCTATTTCTTCTAGTGTCTGTCGAAGGTATAATGATTCACACACACACATGCAGTATATGTTTCAGGGGCTGAATTTTAAATTGCAAATAAAAGCCATAAATATTTCAGATTAATGCACAAAAATCTCTCCCCCTCCCCTCTTTTTTTTTTCTTTGTTACAAAGAATTCCATTCAGCCAACAGAACTCAGTGCTGTTGCAAGGCAGTCTCAGACTTAATGCACAATAGCTCCCTGAAAACAAAAGGCAGATTATTAGGTTGAAAAAAAAACCCTGCAGTCCATTCTCAGCTCCAACACATCTGGTAACCATGTGTGGCAAGTGCTAATGAAGACTTTCCTGAGCGCGCTGCAATTAGTTCCGACTGCTGTTCAAGCTCTCACACAGGCTGCTCAAAAAAACAAACGCTCCCTTCATGTTGAAAACAGTCTTAACAATTCCCCCAATGCTGCGAAAACAACTTTCATAGCCTGTTTATTTATTTAACTAGCTGTGATAGCCCCTAATTGAAAAAGCCCACTGTTGGACAGCAAGGGCTACTCCTATGAGCAAGTGCTTATCACTTTAGAGGTGAGGTATGACAGTGCTTTGAATATTTCATTACAGTAACTGTGAATACACCGTGACTGATATAAACCAAGAGACTCTGTTGCTTGCCTGTGGTGACTAGCCTCTGGGTTTCAGCCCTTATAACAGCACATCAAACAGATATTATTATTACTTTTATTAACAATAGAATTTTCTTAATGTTAATTAACAGTGGAGGATACTCTTTTACATGTAAATATTAAATGGGTAACATAATTAACACACTAATACAGATGAAAACTAGCAAGCTTCTATCATGAGAAACTTCACCCCAACACGTCTGTATTTTAGAAGCGCATTTAAAACTGAGACCTTATAAAGAAAACCAAATACAATGATTAGCCACACAAAATAGCCTTTTTTTAGAGTCCTAGGATGATTCTTAACATTTAAGTTGTTTTCCCGATGGCAGCCAATAACTTATTTTGAACAAAAAAAAAGATATAATCTTTTATTTCTTAGAAACAAGTGCAAATCTGCGAGTTCTCATTACGGCACTATCCAAAAGAGCAGTTTTAAAAACGTACATTAAACTCAGCCCGCTGTGATATACTTGGTTTTGAAGTTACTGTACCTGAGAAAAACAAATGTTCCATTCAAAACGAGAGGACAGAACAAAGGATTGCCTTCATGCCTTCAAACAGCATAAGCTTTATGTTTTAAAGTGTTCCACCTCAACTTAAAGTACAACATATTACAGAGAACATATTACTGTACCTGTGCATACTGAATGAATAATCTAATTCTAACTGCTTTATCCAGTACCGTGGTGCTGGGAAGCCCTATCCCAGCAAGCAATCAGAACAAGGCATTATACAGCCTGGACAGGATGCCAGTCCATCACAGGGCACACATAGACACTGAAACGCACACAAGGGCCAATTTTCCCAGACGCGAATTAACCCACCAGTACAGTATGTCTTTGGACTGTGGGTGAAATCCAGAGCACCCAGAGGAAACCCACGCGAATATGGGAAGCACATCCTGTACAGTACAGACTCCAAGACGAGAGTACCTCAAGAATTTAAAAACGGGGTCCCAGTACTGCGGGGCAACAGTGCTAACCACTGCATAACAGTGCCAGCCCTGAACATATCACCTGAAATATATTAAATTCATCATGATAACTGATTTTCCCATTTAAATCATATTCTACATTTTCCTAAAGTAGAGCATAAATGCAGATTCGAAAGAATAAATATAAAGCATAATTTATATGAATGCATGTGAAGGAAAAATGGATGGAAAACATGGATGGATGGATCGCTGTCTCTCCCATTCTATTTTTTGTCTGGTGATTTATTTTTTTTTAATCTTATTTTCTAAAATGTCTTTAGCACCTTCAGAGCAGGTTGATCCAGCTTGGTGTTCCTGTCACAGTCCCCCACTGGCAATTGTAATACCTTCTTGTCTCTTTAGAGGGTGCTGTCCTTGAGCCTGCTGGTCTTATCTCAACAATCAGGAAAGCTGCACAGTTTTAGTACATGCTGATTTTACTAGACAATAGGAGGATTTAAGCACTATCTGAGGTCCCACTACTGCCCAATAATCTTATACTTTACAATATGATTATCCAAAGGAGAAAAAATAATCAAAATGATAAAAATACAAACTTTATATTTCAAAATGTGTAAAAAAACAACATAATAAACTTCATCTAGATCAGAGGATGTCTGGCAGAATTACCCAAAGTCCCATCTGCAGATTTCTGTTTCTAGCATGATCTGTGGCATGGAAACAGTTTTTCAATAAAGTTAACTAACTGTGCTGCTTGCCTGTGGTGCACTGCAAAAACAAGTGCAGTTGGTTCACGATTTTGCTTTAATTGACCCTCTTTACGTAATGGTTGACGAGTTAAATTAACAAAAAATGTGCAAAACAATGGCATCGGTCCCATGACATTTTATAGAATTAGTCTGCCGCTTTCTGTAAATATTAGCTGGATTGATTTGTTACATTATATATTATTTTTGTATGAATGTAAAATACGATGTATAAAAAAAAACATGTACAAATATTCAAACTCTCTTTCTGTCTTCTGTCACATCCCAAATGACTCCAGATTAAAATATCCACCAGAAAAGACATTAATAGAAACAGGACATTCAGGGTGTGAACATCTGACATGTCATTTTAATCTGTTCACTGCCGGATATCTCTGCAAATCTTTACAACTGGAATGTTCCACCAATTGAGGAAAATATTTCTTGAGTGTTTAAACATTTATTCAGGACAATTATAAGGACAATTATAATACTTCTAAGTGATCATTTTAGCTACATATACTGTAAGCATGTTGCAGTGAGATTTTTGCTCTTTGCTAAAGAATTATTTTATATAATCTGAATCTTTCATTTATCTCTTTTCGTGAGAACGTATTATATGTGATTTCTCTTGAGTCTGTTCATTTTCTTATTAATGCGCTGAATAATGGGTGTGTAAAGAATTTGAAGACCTGAACACATCAAATGACAAAAGGAAGCTCCACAATGTCTAGATAGTGCTGCTTTAATGATAATGAGAAGAAGAGGAAGGAGACAGCATTTCTATTGCTCTTTTCATCCGAAAGGACCTCAAAGTGCTTCACATATTACTGTATATAGGGTCTCTCCTATACACAGCAGACATTCTGCTCCAGCAGCTCCACTACACGGCAGATAAGATGAAGACTGTGAACTTGCTTCACTAATTAAATTAAGGGGGAAATTTCCAAACACCAAACTATGCATGCCACAAAGTGGGATTCAGCCAAGACACCAGGGTTAACACCTCCACTCTTACATAAATTGGTGCAGAGTCTTCACTGATTAACTGGAACATTAGTTTAGTGTCTCACATGGAGGAGGCCATCTCCTACAGCACATTGTTCCACATTGTCACCATACTGGGGAACGGGTTTGGAAATGCTGGACCAGAAAACTGACACCTACAGGTCCCATAAACCAGCCACCTGGTTTTCCTTAGAGGTCTCCCATCTCAGTACCGACTGTCCCAGCTATTGCAGAGGCACCAAGGGAACCCTTGTGGACCCTGTTCTTTACAATTACTAAACAACTAAAGATTGATCCCAGCATTTACTGTCTGATTTTTTAATCTGTGCTTTTAAAGACCAACTCTAAACCGGACTATTTAAAACATCATTAGTATTTCTCTCTTCAGCAAACAACTATTCTACTTTACAACCTAAATATAATCAAATTCCATCACAAAAAGATCGGGCTTGAGCAGTAAAACACATAGAGCTGAAACATATATGATTTTCACAAAAACTTGCTCCACACTTGCATTATCAAATAAAACAGAACCAACAATATAGAACATAATGATTAACATAATTACAGCTTGCACACCAACACCTCAAATTATCAGGTAGATTCATAGACTTGGCTTTATATAAGCAAAAACTATTTCTATCTAAAAGGTTAATTAATGCAAAAGCAAGGCCGAGTTGGAGCTCAAGTGTGGCCTACACATATCATGCTCCAGAAGACACGCGGCTCATCATTATTGACATGCTGTGTGATGCTTTTTTTGAGCAATCTGTTTTGCTCACCAGTGGTGACTGACTGATCAGACGAAGGTCTTCAAAGATAAAAAAGAAACAGGGAAGCTGCTTGACATTCATTGTTCAATAGTGCAAAAAATCAAAAATAAAAAAGCAGAGTTTACCGAGTGAGTTTTCTATGTGCTTTTGAATCATGTGTATCCAGCCCTCCTTACGTGCAGAACTTTATTAAACAAATACCAAAAAGAATGTTTCATAATTAAAACATGTCGGTTTATTAATTAGGACTTTATGAGGTTTTTCAATACCTCAGAATTTGTGGAATTCTTTAAGCCACCATTAAAGGATAATAAATCGTATTTATTATCTTATTATTCCCATTAAAAAGCGTTGTTCATTTAGGCATTCTAATATCAATCAATTCATTTACTGCAACTACAGAGCCCTAGTAACCCTAAAATGAACAGTCTTGACACAGATATAAAACAACAGTTGCAAAATATCAAGAGGTCAGTGGAGCAGTGTCAAACGCAAATGGATGCAGCCTCCTGGCCTTCTGCATTAAGCAAGGTCTCATATAGACGATTGGACAGAACACGGCTCTTTATACCATGGGCACAGAAGTACTACTAAAACACTAGACAGTTCTTGTATTTTGCTTCATTTTAATAAAGGCAGGGGAAATCCAGCACAGCAAATCTAATACATTTACCTTCTCCTTTCTATCAGTTATGAATAAAAGCCCATGTAAGTGTCTAATACGGAGTGGTTTCCTTGTAATTGCTAAGCCTTTAAATCAGACAAATGCAAAGTTGACTGCATCTGCGCTGGGAGAGTGGAGTTCGATCGCACAGCAGTCTGTCTCTGTGCTAATCAGGCCAAAGCTAGGAACTTTTGTTCACAATGTCTATGATTTGGGATTACATTTATATTTAAAATATTTGATCAAATCAATTAGACCTGGGTGTGAGAGCTGCATTTCTTCTGTGCATCCGTATACAGTATATAAAAGTTGAGTCGCCAGGAGCTGGAGTCAGACACGGAGTAAATAGGACTGTGATAAAAACATCTTTAACTAAAAAAAAAGCTACTGATAGCAGACTCAATTTACTCTCCTTCTAAGCTCACCGAGTCCACAAACACACACAAAAATCAATATTACTGAACCTGAGGCTTTGATTTTTTCGGTTTGTGTACATCCTCAGGAGAAGAAAAGTGAGAGTGTGGCTTGGAAACTGTTTTAGTAGCAACTGGAGCTCCTTCTGTCTTTATGTAATTGGTTACCGAACAGTGTTGTTGTGCTTTCTGTTGTATTTCTCCCTCCTTCTGTCCCTGCACTTGGCAGAGTCTCTCAACAGGAAAAAGGAGATTTATGTTATCTGGCTTGCTCTGCATTGTTCCTTCCTGACTACTGGTGTTACTTCATTTAAACTGACATGTCCGCTTAGTTAGACCTGGCATTGTAACACATTTAAGGTAATAACATAGTGAAACGGAGGAATCCAATTTCTCTATCAAACTGCAGTCATCACTGTTGAAACCCTAGGCACACCAGACAGGATCAGCTGAAAACAGCTTCTGGAGTAAGTTTTAACAAAAAAAAAGCGTATTTTTTGTTGTGAAGCAGCAAAACAACAGCAATTGTCGCGCTTTCTGTTTGTTCAGAATCGTCTGATCTTTTGCAGTTCAAGAGCTGAATACCCTGCGACGCATAAAACACATTTTCCTACAGAATTCGAATTACCGCTCATAATCTGTGCATTCTCAGAAAGACACTTCTTTCCCGTAAATTTCAGGGCAAGCTGGATCCTGTCCTGCAAACAAGAGACGCGATGCAATAGTATACTTACAATATTATAATATCAATAAAAAGTCACTATTGATAAAATTTTGGGGGTAAGAGTATTTACTACTGTGAAATTGTAGAGCACCTTTCCCAACACTGGATCCAGATTATAATAATGCCTGTGCCATTGTCATTTAGTCATTTTTGAAGTTTTTGATTGGCAATTAACATTAGTAAATTATTTTTTAGAGTTCAGTGAAACTATCTTTAGATCTCTGTGATATCTATATAGCTTAGTTAATTTATGTGTCTGAATAATATGATTAACCATCTGATATTATCAGTCGTGAAAGAAGCCAGATAATGATATCACGTACGGTTACCTTTACAAATGTACAGTTGGGTACCTTTTAAAAAATGCCTGCAACTTTCTGCAGAAATCTAGGAATGAAGATGGATGTGAAAATCATATTGAAGGTCAGTTATAACCTATAAAATTCCAAAACTTCCCCCCAAAAGAGAAAACTGCAAAACAACAACCTGGCACATTTACTGTTGTTTTTCTAGTTGTTTTTCTACTGTGATCTTGCAGTTGTAATAGTTACGACCACATTTTCAAAATTACTTCATTCAATAAGACAACATGTAGTACAAAATACCAAAAGCTACAGTGGCAAAAACTGAGTATTTTTGACTATGCTAGAAATTACATATACTGTACTGTAGAAGCTGGATGTGTCCTTGTGACAACTCACAGTAATTACGTGATTTTTAACTTCACAGTGCGTTCTGTAATTGCATCTTTCATGCTACAATGTGAGTGATTCTTCTGAAACATGTGAGTATATCTGTGACAACATATTACACGATCTCAAAGTAGCAATCCTATTATGCATGGCCCTACAGAAAAGCATGATTCCACCACAAACACTTTATCTCTGACAACAAAGTCTATGATCCCTGTACAGATCTGCATGTCTGACGTGCGTCTTTATACAAGCCATCATACTGAACGATTCTTCCGTATGTTTAATGTGCTATTAATTAGCATGTTATTAATGGTTTTGATGTAAGGGACACATCTCTTTTGTAATTTAATGACAAGAATGCATGACTCACCCCCACTGCTGATAATTCAAACGAATTGAAATGAAGAAAATCTTTTTTTTAAATGATAATGAGTGTTACAGTGTTACGTTTAGTCGTATTTCATACAGTTTCTGGTTCTGCCTTTACAAAATAAGTGTGGTAGCCACAATAATAAGGCTGTGTTTTTTGATGATGACAAAATAACAATAATCATCATCATAATCATCCTCAGCTGCAGCAGCAGCGTCACACCTCTGTATATTGTTAATTGGAATTATTTCATGTAACTTTACAGTTTCCGTTTACAAGGTATCCCTTTGGAAGAGCTAAAATCTTTTGCAGTCCTCTGTACCCAGAAATCATATAAAACCCCCGATACTGTCGATTAACTCAGATCGGCAGGTCCGGATTCAGGCATGTTAAAATGTGCTCCAGTACAGTCTTTTAATTAAGCTATTGATTCGAAACCCCCCGGGTGTTTCGCATGCCATCACCATACATCTTCCATTCACTGATAGTGCTTCAGCCACATGCTGCTTTATCCAGCTTCATTCTTTGACTCAGGGCCTCCATGTGACTTCTATTTTCACTTTAGACACCTGCAGCAAGGGGAACTGGAAACTCCCTTATACCCTTTTTTATTTTCTATGAAATATCCTGGGAAAGCTCTTTGCCTTCGAACATCTAGCAAATAAAGGAAGAGGCACAAAGCTGATATTCAAATTAGCCAACTGTAGGGCCAAATAAACTTTCCCCTACTATTCTGAAAAATAAAATCACCGGCTTTTCCTCCAGATATGCAAATGCTTCAGGACTTCACAGAATGTACACCCTATTCAGAGACTAGGCCATTGTTACAGTACTTGGAATACTAGAGGTCAGAAGTGCTTGAGACAATCTTCCAGTCTTACACATGAGATACAGTATTTTGCCAATGGCAAAGCTGTGTGCTTCTTGTCTTCTCAGGTGATCATCCTCGTCAGCACATACTGTCACAGCTAGATTTAAAATTTAAGTACAAAAGTCTACCTCATTTAAAAAAAAGTGATCAACTACAAATATAATATATATGCACTTCTCAGTTTCACACTGTTCGCTGTAGTAACCTAAAAACAGGTAAACTGTGAAAAATACCCGAACCATTTAATATTGTTAAAAATATTAGATATTGCTTACTTTTACAACAATAATGAAAATAATGATGAAGATGAATCACATAGCTTAATGTCTTCTAACATTACTGCAGCAATTGCACAATTCAGGTTCATCAGTGGGCTCCAGTATTTCTGTGCATTAAAAGCAAGATCCTATTACTTTGTTGACTGCATGTTGTTGCCTTGACAGCTGTGGATTCGACACTTCAAGTGAGCACAGCAGTTGTGAAGGAGACATGGTGGAAATGTGGTCAATGACAAATGCCATCCGGTTTGCCAAGGCCTTAGTGCAACACTCAAGACAAACACACATCTCTCACCATTGCCCCAGCTTTGACAGTGCCTCCGGCTTCTTGAACAGTATGTCTTGTGTCACATGTAGGAATGATGTGCCACCATTTGGGCATTCACGTATAATAAGAGCTTAATGTCCAGAAAAGCCCTATATAAATGTAAGGAATTCATTAATTTCAGGGCTCTGAAGGGAATATGTCTAGTTTCACATGGCAATTACCAGAAAAAAAAACCTCAAACTCCAAAAAAAGAAATCGTGCTAGCCTGACCTGTTCAGGAAAAAAAAAGTGTGTCTGCAAATTTCAGACAACAGTGGGAAACATTCATACAGCACATTTTGATAGTAATAAGGCGCTTCACAGTTTTGTTTTGTTTTCTTTAATTTTGGGAAATATAATACTTTGAAATACATTTTTCTTGGTTCTGTTTCCCTCAACATAAAATATACTTATTCATATATATTTAATGGAAGATGGTTTTGTAAGGAAAAGTTTATAGTGATATAATATCTAAACATATTATAGGTTAGTGGTTAGGGGCTCTAGAGTTGTAAATCGAAGGTTATGGGTTCAAATCCTTGATGAGACACTTACATTACACCCTTGAGGGAGGTCTTCAGATTGCTCCAGTAAAATTCCCTCCTATAAAATGGTTACTCTTCAGGTCAATGGTCAGGCTCTGTGATGCTCTGAGAGAGCCAGACATGTCTGTGTGATATGAGAAGCTGTGATATGTATAAGGCAGTGGTTCTCAAACTTTTTGGACCAAGTACCATCCCTGATCAAACCAAAGCATCCAAGTACCACCTACAAGTCATCTTCTCATAGGAACCCCAGAAATTCTCAATGACCAACATGAGCGCACGTGCGCACACACACTCACATACACATATAATAAATATTATAATAATAAAAACTGTATTTGATATAGTGCCTTTAAACATGGCTTCTCAAAGTGATTTACAGAATGACAACAGGAACAACAACAATTAAAAATAAACAATTAAAAAGCACCATTTCAGTGAGAGGGGTGAGCCTGTTCAGTCGAGCAAAGCAGATGTAAATTCATTTTTCGAGCCTTGATACGATTCACAACAGAGTCTAACAAATTTTAAATCGCCAAGCATTTTCTTGATGGCAAAGGTCTCGTGGTGGATGTTGCAATGCGTCCATTCATTTTTGGAGCAACCTCTCTAATTCATGCAACTACACCGCTGTGTCGGCTTGTCATCACTCTAGCACTGTCTATACAAACTCCGGCGCATTTTATCCAGCCGGTGCCATTCTCTTCAATAAATTAATTCATAAACTGAAATATGTGCTTTCCTGTAGTTCCTGATGGTAGCGGCTTACAAAACAGAAAGTCCTCCTGGGACATGCCCTCAAACTCATATCTAACGAGCAAACTGGCCGAATTGACGACATGTACAGACTCATCTAATTGCAGTGAAAAGCATCTGCTCATCTTAACGCGCTCTATCAGCGTACTTTTGATATAATCCGCCATATCAATAATTCTATGAGTGCCTGTGTCTTTCGGAGGGGGCAGCAGGTCAAGCTGCTTAGCAGCTTTTTCCCCACACATAATACATGTCAGCTCTTTTGCCAATGGTAAATAAGGTTCTTCAAAAATAGTGTTGGGCTTCCCTGCTTTAGCAATCTGCAAGCTTGCAATTTTCCCCGTTTCCATTTCAGGAGTCCGTCTCAGAAGTTAAAAGAAGTTATTTCATGCGCATGGGAGCGTAACACAGAGACGCTCAGTGTATTTTTCTCAAATTAACCTAGAACAGTTCTTAAATATTTCTCTGTTATCTATCACACTTTCCTGTGCTCACAAGATTGCCAGCGTTCGTAGTACGCATTTCTATGTTTACCTGTGCTTACAACATTGGCATTGTTCCAAAATCACGCATATTCTCTACCTCCCTATTTGCTGGAGATAACTTTTTTTAAATACAATTGGTCACTTACGTTGGTAGCACGCATTCCTATTGAATGGAATAGAATTGCATTGTAGCTCTTGTGTCCACTCAAGTATTAGCGCACGCTGTATTGTAGTACGTAGGCTGCGTATTCGACACATATTAAAATAGAAAATATGAAAACCCGTCTTGATCTTTCAGCACACACAACACAGTTCCAGGTCATATGGCGTACCAGCTGGCAGCGCTCCATGTACCACGAGTGGTTCATGTACCACAGTTTGAAAACCACTAGCATAAGGAAAATGTCTTCCTCTCTTATTGTCTTCTGGACATGGAATGAAAGGCACGAAGCAAAAAAAAATGAAACTATCATCAAGGGCAAAAAAGTGTAACAAGGTCTGTGACAAGAAATGTTTGCTTGAAAATTACTGTACACCCAGACCGCCCATATTTGCATTTGAAGCAACAGTTTAGTGAAAGTGAAAGGAAAGACACCGTGAGAATGATGCAGGGCTCTCCAGGTCACTCCATCTGCCAACAGCAGGCTTCAGCACACTGCCAATTGAAAGAAAGCAAGCACCTGTGATCAACTTCATGCAAATACCCAGGAGGAATCACTCGAAGGACTGCTATCTTACTGCAAAATCAACAGCAACAACTGGGTATTGTGTAAAGCCCATAGATCTGATTACAGTCACTGATGTTCCAGTGTTAAGCCGGCGTCACACTACATGACTCGACTTCTAGTCGGAGAGCAAGTCAAATTTAACAACTGCAGTGTTGAACCTCGCTGCCTTTTCAGTCCTAGAGGGTGTCAAATTATACGACTAGGAATCGCAGGGGGTGACTAATTACACGATTCCCTCACGACTTTTCATCACAGTTCCAAATCTCGCATTGTGTCATGAAACTACTGCGAGGCCGCCTCATGTTGGCAGCCCATCAACGTGGAGCACACCGGAATAAGAGGAGGAGCACCGCACGAAAGTAAACAAACAACAAACACGAAGCGTCGAACAGACGTCTGTGCTAGCTCTAATGTTCGATGAGCCTCTCCTCCATTTGCACAGACCAAAACACTCGCTTTCCTTCTTTCCTTGAAGCTGAATTGTATGCGCTGTACATATTCCGGCACATTCTGGCTGAGCGCTCATTGGATCCAGTTTGATTTTCTCGTAGCGAGTCGCAAAGAGTCATAGGGGCTGTTAAGAGCGCTATGACTGAGTTGCTGGGGGTGTCCAACTATACAGCTGATGGTAACGGGCGCATGCTGCAACTCTCTATAACTCGCTGTGATTTTCTTATGATTAGCTGTGATTTACTACATGAAAAGTTGTGTAGTGTGATGCCGGCATTAACTTTAGCACTCAGCATCACAGGGCTACATGATCTCCGCTAGAGCATTAACATGGTAGACAGCCCCCAGGATAATTGTGGGGTGGTGTTTTCAAGGTGACCCCAGTTTTCAAGGTTCTATGTCTCAGTTAGCATGGAAGAGCACTTGCCTCCAAGTTAAATCACAAAAGAATCGCTAACATCTGTGTGAGTGACTGTTGTCTTCCTGGTGGTCGTAGTGCAGTAAGGCAAATGTCTCATTGTTTCATTCAAACTGTTAATCAATAAATTAGTTTTACTCTTGTTTTTTTATCTCTGCATTTTTGTTTCTGGAGTGCAATATATGTGTGTTGTGTTAGAGAGGTTTGTTTAAAAGAGCAAATAAATAATATTGGATTATTTGGAACCTTGTGTGCACAATACTGTAAAGAAAGTACTTTTCTATGTGACTCATTGTCAGAACGTTTCCCATGTTGTCTGTGTCTGTAGCTAAAAACATTTAATCTCTAAATCTCTACACATTTTATCTCTAAAATGTAAAAGCCCTAACTTACATTACATTATGTTCAGAATGTAGCAGCTATTCTAGTACAAATGATCACATCATTACTGTCTTTAATTCTTTAGCCCTCCTTCCTTTTGTTTTGAATTAATTTTAAAATTCTGCTTCCACTCCACATGACTTGTCCACACAGCATCCAGTCTTAGCTGATATGTTATCCGTCTGCTCTCCTCCATGTGACCTTTGCTCACCTGATTCTGATTTAGTGTCTGGTGTTATGTCCCAAAGCTCTGGAACACCATCCCTAAAGAAATCAGAGACTCATCAGGTGCTTTAAGATCTAGTTTCAAAAAGTTCTTCTTTGGATAAGCCTTTTATGATTTTTTTTGTTCTGTATCTTCTGTTTCAGAGCTTTGTCTACTTGGCTCTGTAATTTTCCTTTGTCTCACTTTGTACAAAGTTTTTAAGTATTGTAAAACACTCTGAAATGATTGCTTTTAAAGGCACTATATAAAATTATTATTCTTAGTAGTAGTAGCAACTACAGAGTTGATTAGGTAGAGATGATGAGGAGATGTCAAACTTGCTGAAAGCCAAAGAAAGAATAACACAGAAAGGAACTGTCAGACCCTTCATATCAAGAGAACATCATCTTCATGCCATCTGTACGTGGGAGCATCTCAACAGCACTGGAACCAAGTTCTCTTGGTTTTGTGTAGACCACCCTGATAGGATTATGATCAGTGATTGTGGCACAGATTTGCAAAATGACACACTTATTGTTGTGTACAACAGACCGATTGGGGAGGTCCAAGATTGATGGGTTGGGCTGGAATGTCTGATCAGTACAGAATAAGTGCTTGATGGAGAGCTTGCTGCACAGCACTACATTGATCAGACCTGGAGCATAAACAGACCCCTCCTACTGTTCACCCTGTGGTCTTAAGATGATTTTACATTTTAGCGGGACAAGGCAAAACAACAACGGTTGTAACAACAGCTATCTTGTGAGATGAGAATGGATGAGTCACAGACCTCAGAGCCATGGTATATTTGTGGTATAAGCTGTGATGACATGTGGTTCTGTATCTAGGGCTCAGAGACCAGTGAACAAACATATTCTTGTCTGGCTCTATGAATGGGAATGGGACAGAATCCCACAATACAGTATCTCCAACCAGGTCTAATGCATTTATTGCATAGGAATGAATCACTTGCATTGCTTGCAGGGCCACACTCATTGCAACTTTTACAGCAGTCCCCTGTTCATCAGCCCTGCTGTTGATGTGTTAATCAGCTACAGTATAAATAGAATTTACCTGTCATGTCTGTTCAATAAAATGTCAGCGAACCTGTGACAAAAAAAAAGATTAATCATTTTCCTGACATTAACATAGTGAATTTGTTATACTTGTCATGTCATTCTTATGATGCTCAGTAGACATGTGCTTGTCAGCTCTGGTGGCTCCAAAATCAGTTCCGAACTATTCAAGGTGTTGCTGCTGCTTTGCACACCTTACGTTCAGTTCAAACTGAAACAAAAACTTATTTTTTGGTAATGAAAACGCAAGAGGATATGTTTTATTTTCAGTATATGTCAATACGTTATGAGAAGTGGCAGCTGTGTATGCAAAACTAAAAATATTAAAAATATTAATATTTAAAAATATTAAAGATTACAGTCAAATGTGCTCCATTCACCATGTGTTCATATAATGAGGCTAAAATGACAACTCATAGTCACTAGGACTGTCTCTGATTTGTAGGATAAGCATACAAGAAAATAAACAGACTTCTGTAAGAATCAATATTATCGCTAAGCAACTTACCAAAGAGGATGACTGTTATCAGTGAAACATCAGTTACAACAACATTAAAATGTGTCAAGAGCACATGATGTCTTTAAACTATTAAGTAACATTTTTTGTCACACAAGACAATTAATTACCAGCTCTTCCTCAAGTATGTCCCTGATGTTTTGTTCATATGTTCCAATCAAAGGGGCTATATAAAACATACTTATCTCTCACAGCTGAACAGAAACAGAAATGCTATTTTTATTTATTTTTTTCAGGGTCCTGCTTTCAATCACTTTTACATTTGGGTGGGACCAAATTGGAAGAAGGTTAAGTGTTTTTTCCCAGGTCACACAGTAAATCTTACATTGAACAAGGATTTAATATCACGAGAGTATGGTATGCATTGAAGGTTATTAAAAACGCAGAGGCAGGGGGTGAAGGTCTATAAAAGGCATGTTATTCCTGTAGCATTATACCACTGCAGGAGCACTGCCTCAACCCATTGTGACCTCTCTCCTTTACACTGGACTTTGGGTCTTCACAGGATTACCATTGAAAGGGTTTGTGTACACACTTTTACTGATAACCCTTCAAGCAAAAAGAGTGCAAAGTGCAAAACCAACTTGGACATTCAAAACATTTTTCAGCCCTCATATAGACTAACTCATATATCTAAATATATGCAATCATCCTCTTACGGGAACCCATGTCTTTTCTTCAGAATTAGAGATCTCTTCTCTTCCGTCCCCTGAATCTTACTGATTTTCTGTGGTATGCCCAAACACAGTCTATGGACACAAAAGGCAAAGCCCAGTGAATGAAAACAAAATGTACTCAGTATAAACCGTATGTCTCCTCAAACTTACTGTATCTCCGAATGAAGATCTTTTGTTCAGTTCTCAAAACACATAATGAACAAATGAAAGATTAGCTTTAGTCAAACAGGTTGGCGAGTAGCTCTTGGATGAATGATAGCCATCCTATGACTTTCATTGTAAACACAGTACAGAACACAAAGCTTTCCCTGAATATGTCAAGAGGCCATGCTGAGAGCAGATTGGAGCAGCTGGAAGCAAAAAAAAGTATTTCTCCCCAGGTATGTGTTAGTATCCAATCCTTCCACAAAAAGATGTATGTGGAACTACAAACAACACAAAAGAACCCTGTAAGCCCAAGGGGGAATAACCTGAATAAGCAAGCCCATTGCTCACACTAATGTACACATTTATATGAACTCTTGTCAGAATTAACTCCAGGTTCAGAGAGCAATAAAAACAAAAAATATAGCTTTGAGTAGGTTTACTTTATTTCAGTAGATAAAAACTATGATTCTGGTTATGGTATAACGCTAATCATATGTTTAAAAGGAAACCATCAATAATGTTCCCTGCTCCCAAGTGTCCCACTGTTCCAAAGTAAAATTAATACAAGCTTCTTCTAAAGAAGACATGCTGTATTAATATAGTATATGTTCTAAAACAGACAAAAAACAGTCCTTATACAGTAAGTGCTGCATGTTGAAGTTAAAATCAACTTCCTCATATTGCATATGGTACTGTACACAGTGATTGACCAGACAGCATGACCTCACAGTATGTGTTTTCAGATGCATTAAATAACAAGCATCCTTTAAAAATCATTTCAGAGTTGGGATACTTCTCTGCATTGCAGCTTTAATAAATAACCATTAGTGTATCCATCATAAACACCATAAAAAAACCCTTTTACATGAAGGAAATAATGAAAAAATAACAAGAAATAGCACGTTTCTTGTTTTCAGACACCACCAATACCAATTAGCTGTTACAATGCCACATGTTTATTTTTTGCTAAAAAACACAACACTCGATTGTCTTATTGTCACACAATACATCTGGAATTACTTCTGAAGACATCCAGGCAGAATGCCAGGAGAGATGTTCATGAAGAATAACATCATCCAAGACTCCGATGCCTTGTGAATGGTTATAATTTCTATATACTGTAATAAGTTTTGGCTGAATTCACTTGGTTGAGAGGTACCAAGAGAGGTTAACCCCCAGAAGAAACAGGTGAACCCCAAAACCACCAATGCAGAAAGAGAGATTTACAAAATGTACAGTTTCCCTATGGAAATGTGGACAATGCAATAAAAAGAGAAGGTAGACATCAAGAGCTGTAGGACGCCTGCTGACTGACCCAGAGGTAGGAAGCCAGACAGACTTGGGGCCAAGAAGACAACATCAAGAGCAGCAGGGGCCTTGAAGAAGAAAGTTGGACACTGGGGAACAGAGGCAGAAGACTATGCAGAAGAACAAGTCAGAATTAAATTAAAGAACATGAAGGATGTATGCATATAGACTAATTAGTTTACATATGTGTAGGCTGTATCTCTGTGCGATCAATGGAAAGGGTTTGGGGGATGGAATTGATGTACTGGAAATTGCTTAGTTATCTCCTGTTAAGGGGTACAGGCATGTTGTTCCCACTGATGTTCCAGTGGGTTCAGGGCAGTGAAAGAGCTGGCCTTAGCAAGATACCACAATGTGTGGTCTTCCATTGTCCTGCTGGATTGACTCACAGGAATAGAAAAAAAAACTGTTGGATCCAGTACATTGTCAGTGCATTGGCTGATTATTAAGGCAACCTTCAACTGAACTGAAGGTATTTCCACGGTGAAGGAGATTTCATCAGACTTTCACCTCCTTTATTGTCTGGCTAGAACAATGCCAGGGTCAGCATAATGTTCACTTTGGTACATGACACAGATTGTTTTCTATCATGTCTTTCAATGGCAAAACACCACTCTTTGATGAATAAAGAACTCCTTCACTCCGGCAATGCTGTGAAGGTGTCTTCTTTCATCTTCGTAACAACACTCAAATCCATTCACATCTCTCCCTGTCCGATGCAACAAGCTAACGCACGGACCAGAGGGCACAAGAGGAAACCATGTGGAAGTGCATTTACAACCGAGAGGTATGTCTTTGCCCACTTCTTGTCTTCAAGTGAGTAGTATAGAACAAGTTACCCTGCCATGTTGTGAAGATGATACCCTGGAGTCTTTCAATAAAAGGCTGAATACGATACTTGGTGTCACGAACTGCATTCCTACGAGCACCTCCCACCGCCAACACTCACACACTCAATTGTCATTCCTCACGCTCTTCCCTGTTTATACTCTCTCACTCCACTCAGTCCCCGCTCACTAGTGAGAATAACCCTCGGCTTTCTCTGGTGCAGGCTACAACTCTCGAACTGACATTCGGCTCCGCGACCTTGTTTTCTCCTGCTTCGACTTCGCCTCGAATACTGTCGACCTGACTCTTTTGGGTACCTGACCTAGTTCTCTCGTTCTGACTATGACTTTTGCCTTTTGCTTTTGGGATTTGGATGCCAATCGGTTGCAATCGCCTTCAGTCTCAGCACCGCATAGGGTCCAACCAGGTGCTCCTAACGCCATCTTTGACACTTGGAAGAATTACTTACTAACTTCCAAATGAGCTAGATTGGCTCAATGGTCTTTTCTCGTGTTTTTCTCATTTTTTCTTATGTTCCTATGCTTGTCTTTTCCGGGCTTGATTATTGCGATGCATTGCTTGAAGGTGTTCAGAGCTCAGCTGCTGGTATCTGAAATGCAGAGTATATCTCGCCTGTTTTAACTTCTTCACCCTGGCTCTCTTTGGATTTAGAATAAGTGAACTGTTATCTCCCTATACAGTATACCTACATGATGTTTGTGCTCTTTGGACTCTGGCCTGCTTCAATTCCCAATCTCAGCTCAGAGCCCTGAGAGACCATGCCTTCAGCTGCGTTGCTCTAAAGCACTGGAAAGTTTTCCCAACCCATATTAGATTTTCCAAGTCGGTCAACACTTTTAAATCTTGTCTTAAAACTTACTTTAAAGCATTATCTTTAAATTCTGTTTAATTTATTTATTACATTATGTTTCCATTTATAAATACGTCTAATATTCTTCTTATTAAGATGTTGCAGATTTTAGATGATCCTGTATGCAAACACAATACGCTGGTTTTAATAATTTAACTTCGTGTGTATGAAGGAAGTTAAAAGATCTAATATAATTGACATTAAATTGTACACAAACTGTTTAATATACAGATATGTTATACAGTAGTTCTCCTTGAGGCACTTGACTCAATCCAAATAAGACTGACTCTTTTTTCTCACATACTGTTTTTCTTGGAAAAAGCTCATAAATGAAGGGGAAACAGAGGGATCGCTGTTAAAATTAGCGATATATAGGACCAATTAGAAGTTATTCTGCTGTTTTTGGAAACAAACGCTGAAAGTATTCCACCTTTACAACACACAAGGCTATTCAAGAAAATCTCATCAAGCAGCCGCGTATCTGGTTACATTGTATTTGATTTCAGCGTTGTAGCTGGCATATTCTTAAAACAACACATCCAGATTTGTTTAGCAACTTGTCGTAACTGCTCATGCCTATTTTTTCTTTTTAAAAAACCTAATTGGTTGGGTTAAATGTCATTAGTTCTGAAACATATTTCAGGTAATTTATGTCCCGAGCAATAAACGTAATACAAACAAACAAAAACTCGTAATGTAAATAATAACTGTCCAGTCTTGCTACTTCTAACTGCCTGGAAGTAGAGATGTGGAATCTATTCAGAGGTGTGGAACAGCTTTAGCACCTTATACATATAATTCCAAGCCGTGGTGACGCCTGTTTCCCCTCAAACATGTCTGCCTCTCCGTAATGTCCGCTAAGCACCCCACCGAGAAGCGGAAAAGATTTTAAAGGTGAAAAAAAGTGGAAAAAGATGCAAGAGCATGACTTAAACTGTACCCCCTCCCTGACCCAGAAATTGATAAAGATGTAAGGAGGACATCCCCCAACAGGAACGAAAGACGCGATTGAGCACAGTGGCTGTCACGCCTTCACTTTGGAAGACAGAACCTTTGAACTTTCACTATCAATACCTCTGTAGATGGAAAACCAGAGCCCATGCATACTGTAGCTAACGTACAGGTTAGGAATGCATTACCCCTGCAGCTGATAACATACTGCAATCTGAAGACATATCATGAGATTAAAAGCAGTGCATATTTCTATGTGAAAATAGGAATGGATTTTTCATCTTACATACTGTATGTTTGAAGCTCATGTGTGTAGTAAATGAGAATGAACTTAATCCTTCTGTGTAGTCGTTTATTCAATCTATGGAAAGCATTTCCCTTCCCTAAATATAACTGCTCATGGAAATGTGCCCTAAAGAGCCATCTGAAAATCTTCATGTTTTTTATCATTAAAGGTAAAGAGTTAAAAATTCATTTTCAATTTTAAAAAGCACCTGGCCATTTTTCTTTTCAATGTATTAGAAGGAACGTTTAATTTCAGATATTTAAAGGTTATGCTTATAAATGCCATTGTACCGTTTCCCGGGCTGAATGGCCTAAATTTAAGTCACAATGACATCAAACATAACCTGTAACATAATGGAAGTGCTAAAGGAATCATTTTTGAATGTTTGTTTTCATATGGCCCACCATTACATTCTGTAGCATTTCAATCAGCCCTGTAAGAAGTTAAGATCAAAAGTAGTCAATGCAGTTTCGTGCATTTCACTCTTTCCAATGGATTTTATGAGGGCATGTTTCTGTGCAAAAGGCCTCCACTAGGTTTACTGGACATCTAACAATTTAGTGCACTTATTTTGCAAAAACGTAGAAGCAGCACAAGTTGATCGTTCATTGAAATGCCCTGTGCAATGCACAGCGAGGAGCTCTCAGGGGCAGTGTGCAATTAACCCTGTGCTGCCAGGACTGTTTTGAGGTGGGGTTGATTAAGGAATGCTTGGTGACCCCTGTCATTGGCTGAGCATCCACAGGACAGGGCTGTATCAGCAGAAGCCAAGTCCATCATTTGCCTAACAAAAACGTCCCGCTGTTTACATACCGGACCTGCAGTTTCAAAGCAAAATGAAGCACATTTATCTGGGGGTGCACACACACACACACACACACACACACACACACACACACACACACACACACACAACACACCACGCACAAAAGCACGTGGCATCTTCATCTCCCCGAGCCCAGTGGCAGGGCTGCAGCTGTAGGTAGCGTTGCACAATGGATGGATTGTGCAAAGGAAAGGATCAACGGAGAAGCATGAAAAGAAAAATGAAAATGATCACCGAAGTGCTCAGATAAGAATAGCAGTAAGATAAAAATATTTTCTGTTTGTCTACAACAATTACTGCAAAGCATCATAAGACTCATGTCTATAACAGCCCTGTAACAACCCATCTTATTCATGTCCTGCCATAAGGCATCAGGAAATAATGGGATCTTGTAGTTCCATTTATGGCTAGCAGTACAAACAGAAGGCCTAACTGTATGTCCTGAGAGACTAAAGGTTAACATAAATGAACCATTTTTCCCACAGACAAGAGACATCTGTGAACTAAATAATAAGGAATGAGTATGTACTTGAATCTGAGGAAAGTCGAAAAATGTTTAAAGCTTAATATAGTCAACAGTTCTCATCTCTTATGTGATGACATCTTAAAGGTTATAAATTACAGACTGGTGTGAAGCAGGCCAAACAGTTCACAGAATGATAGTTTAACATCCAGATTTTGAACCAAACTAAGTAGATAACCTATAACTATTGGTCTTAGGTTGTTTCAAAGACACTTACAAAAATTTGAAAGTATTCTACGTTTGTTAAAAGCCGATGAATAAGGTAGACTAATATTTTATTTTCACTAGAATGCAGCTGTGGATCCGGGCATTCTCAGAAGTGTTGGAAACTCCTAGCTAGAATGGTCATCTCTCTGAGGGTCTCCTTCCAAAGTCATCAGCTGGGCAACATGAGAAGCAGTTGCTGTCAGTTACTTCAAAGACTTCATTTTCTTGACCACTCACCGAGAATTTCTTTAATCACAACTTAATATACTGTACTTACACAGTGCACATAGAACTTTTTTTTGTTTTGAAAGGCATCATTTTTATACAGGCCTTTGCATACTGTGCAACATGACCCGAAAAAAATACATGTCTGTGTTTCAGTGTGCTGATTAATTTGAGTAATGTGGAACACTTCCATGAAGGGGATAGAAAAAACAGACTATATGTAAATGTAAAGTCATAGTTCAGGGACTACTAATTCGCAAAACACATACCACAGCTTATACAACTAGCCAATTTCCAAACCAAAACAATATACTGAACCAGAACACCAACAAGGTATTCTTAATCTTAATGTGCCTTGTTGATACAGTAGAGTTGAAACTGCGATAAAATATTACTTCATAATTCATAATTGGTGCATTACTGCCTCACCGCTCTTGGGTCCCAGGTTTGATTCTGGTCCGAGTCGCCTTCTGTGCTGGGTTTGCATGTTCTTCCCACGGCTGTATAAGTTTTCTGTAGGCACTCTACATTACTCCAAAGTCTCTAAATAGCCCAATCTTAATTTTGACCTTCTATGGGCTTAAGTGGTATGATTAAACAAGGATGGATAGATTCATTACTAGGGCAATTATTTTATACCACTGCATAAAATTCAATTGTTACAATAAAAACTCTTTCTATGGTTGATGCTACTGTTTTTAGACGTCCTCTAGAGATACAGACTTTAGCGGCACTGAGCTGTGAGTATAACAGCAAACCCTATAGTTATGACTAAGATAGACCTTGCAACATATATATTTACATTTGGGGGAAATATATCATGTTCTAGAAAACAATTCATTTTATTCAATTTAGTAGTAAAACCATCTCCTGAAAGGTGTTGCATATTTGGTCATCAATTTCTGTGTATAAAGAGAAATGCATACTTCTCCATTTTGAGTTTCAACTGTCAAAGGCTGTTTACTACTTGGTATTTTAAGTAAATTAGTCAAGTTCACAAATGATACCAAAATAGGAGGATTATGTTTAGAAGTTACAAAGGAAGTTCTACAAAAAGCTGGACAAAATTCTCAACTCTGCATAATACCTGGTAGATTACTGTGGACAAATACAGAGTGTTCCATGCAAGTCGTTACAACATAATCTAAAAATATTAATTGAGAAAGCCTGAGCTTGGAGAATATGCTTATGAAGAAGAGTTAGGTGTTGATGTTGACACATTATTTCCTTCTACACAAAGTGAATAAGAAATAGAAATACACTACATAATCATATAGAAAAGTACTGAACTTAATTTAGGGGTGTGATATTAATATTTACAATGTACAAATAAATTTTCATTTAGAATATTGTGTACAATGTTGATCAGCACATTGCAAGAAATGTGAGAGATAGTAATTCTCTGTGATTAATCCAGAGAAATATAGTCATAAACCTTTGTTGTTTTAAATATCTTATTCTGGCAGACTAAAAGAAGTAAATATTTCCGGTGTCAAACAGAGAAGACTACAAATGAACCTGACCAAATATTCAAAATCCTCTAAGGCACTGAGAATGTGAACTCATTGGGCTTCAGAATCAACAGTGAAGCACAAATCAGTGGAAACTTTAAGGAGTGCCTTTAACATTGAGAGCAGAAGCCACTCATTTACACAAAAGGTTGTGGGAGTCTGGAACAAGACACCCAGCCATCTTATTGAAGCTGATACTCTGGCTTCTGTCAAGAAATGGCTAAAAATATCAAGAAAGATGAGATCCTTGAATCAAATGGCTGCTAACTACTAGATAGGCTAGATGGGTGAAATGGGTCTCATTTCATTTGTAATCTTGTGGTCTTATGTTTTTAGTTTTCAGTCTTCTGCCACTACTTTTGGATTACTTTTCATTAAGCTTTAATTAGGATAATTATTTACTTCTTTCAATGATATCTTTCTAGTATATCAAATACAATTCCTGGAAACTTTAAGACCACATGTATGTTTTCAATACTTGATGTATCACCTGGCACTGCACCTGCACATTAGGCTGGTTATGTGGTTTCTTAGTGAAACAATCTTGGGTGCTTTTTAAGCTGTTATAGTTACAGCAAGTACTGTCATGCTTGCACACTGCCCTCAAGACATCAGTTATCACAATGTATCTTTAATTGCAGAGAGGGGATGCCAAAAGAGACAGGTGTGACAGCAAATAAATGTAATAATCGCCAGACAGAATGAAAAGACAATTAGAGAGGTTTTGGCAAGTCTTAAAGCTGTCAAAAGTTTCTCAAAGGATTGAAATTCTAACGGGGAATCCTGAAAGCTTCTCTATTTTTAAAAACGTATATAGCCAACAGATATATGGTCAACTGATTATTACTATTGTGTAGAGTATTTAAAAGTGATATCACATTTCATTTAAGACTTAATCTGTTACTAAATACCACCTATCTGCACTACCTCAGCTAGCATGCTATGTTGTTTAGAGCAATCGAACTACAAAATCACATACATGGCACTAAAAATGGAACTAAATGTTGAGAAATCGGAGTAAAATAATTATTCCTCTCAGCCCAGGAAATCTGGGGCAGATTTTTATATCATTTTGAGTCTTAAAATAAATGGCGTTTTTTTTTTAAAAATGCCTAAATTAGTTAAACTAAAATAACAACTACAACAAAAATCAAAACATCTCAGTGTTCTTTTGTTTATTTTCAGCTGCATCGTTGGAAATCTGTGCACGCAGTTCAACTGTTTTACTAATCCCTCTTTCTTAAGTAAGTTGAGTAGAATAGAAGTATTGTGGCACCAGACAGTGCTGTAAAAAGGGCTATACAGTACCAAATTGAGGTCGTTTGAAGACAATGGCCGCCGTTCAATGCCCATTCATACAGTCTCCACAACTCTATCAAATGTGTCTTTCTTTTTCGTTCTCTTTCTTCTCATGGAAAAAGTAGCAAACAATAGACAAGGGCACAATCTACAATCACCATATTAGTGGGAAAGGGCCTGTCTCTTTCTCTTTTGAAAAACAAATTCTAATAAGAAACAAGAAATGATAAATATTGGAATGACAAATGAAGTCAGAAGTAAGCTTTACCTACTGTAGCACTATTGGGTTCTTCTGAAGGAAATGGGCCAAGGCTTTTTTTCAACATGCACGGTCTTTCAATTGACCGAACTGATGATCTACAGTACAGTATAACACCTTTGAGCTCTAGAATGGAATGCTGGTATCAATATTGAACTACAGCACTGCACAGCATTTTTTATGCAGTGTACAGTAAGGAACATAGTGGTTGAAGGTCTCAAAATAATTCAGACACCGATAAGATCTAGAGCTTCATTGAAAGTCTGTGCTTATTGCAAGACAGTATTAGTATTACATACAGTAAATGTCTCTCCGATTTGCACTCAGCACTGTGTTCATCTCTTATTTACAAGTTCGCCAACAGTGAGCCTTTGCTCCAAGCCTCTGAACTGCAGTTGCACAATATTAGTTAACTTTCATTAGATTCCAGGGATATGGACTCTGGGAAAACACAAATCCCTCATGTAGCTTCAGGAATCCACAAGGAAGCAAGATACTCCAGCTTCTTCAAAGGGTTGTATGTCTCAGAATAAATAAATCATACACTATCTGTAAATGTATGGTGAGGAATCCTACATCTATAATTCACCATGTAATCATGTACCGTTTACATTAGTGCTTTCTTTTCTCCTATGTGTTACAAGTCTGTTAGCTTTGTGGCTTGTGTTCTGAAATCTTTGAACACTTTCAGGAATGGAGAAAATATGACCTAGGAGGTGTCAGCAGGTAAAACGGTGCTGATAAATAATGATGGATAATAATTATGTCAGATGAAGTCGCTCTCTCTTTAAAACTGCTGATTTTTCAATAAGAAAGAAGGAAGAAAGAAAATTAATAACAATCTGGGTTTAGCTTCTTTTAAATGTAAAATCTCTCAGAGAAGTTTGTGTACTTAAGATAATTCTCATAAACAGGGGAAGTATTTAGTAGCAATTGAAATCTATTTAAATGATCAAAAGTCCTTCCTTATCAGATTCTTAATAATAATAATAATTTTCAGTATGGAATAAACCTTTACTTGTTCCTTTGCAGGCAACCTAATAATCATCATCATCATCAACATCGACATCATCCGAATCACCATCCCTTCTATTTATACAGTGCTTTTCATCTCAGTGTCAAAGCACTTCACACATACAGTGGGAGGAAACCCGCTTCATTGGCCACCAAAAAGAGTGGAACAGCCAATCTGTGCCAGCAGTCCCACAAAACGGCAGATAGGACAGAGAAATGAGAAATTACTTCCCCAATCAAAATCAGAGAGAACTCTATGCAGGCTAGATTGTACAAGCTCAGAATTAACTTTCACTGGGGTACTAGGGGTCTTCAGAGTTAACACCCCTACTATAAAGGGGAGTGCCAAGTAGTCAGGTGAGATGACACTAAACATATTATCCAAAGGATGGCACCACCTAAAGCACAGCTCCTGCTTGTCATACTGTGACATTTGATTGGAAATTCTAGTCAAGGGGATGAGCGACACCTACTGATCCACACCACCGCAATATGGATTTCCTTGGAGGTCTCCCATCGGTGAGCAAAACAGCCTCAACTATGCTCATCTTCTGAGACTTAGAGTGCAGGCTACAAGATGGTGATACTGCTGCCAATACAGAAATTACAGTACACAAACGTACGTTTAAGTAGGGTGTTTCCTATTGAAGCCTTTTATGCATTTTTATAAGAGTGCGGGTCCAGCTGACCAGACCACCACATCTGCAAATTGAATTAAAAATCATCCAAAAATGAGTCAAACGGATAAAAAGAACACAGACTTCTTTAGTTGAAATTTTAGTGAATACCGTTAAATTTGAAGGAACATCCATTGTACGTCAAATCTCTGCAGATGCGGCAAAAAACCATCCATTTTCAGGAATCACTGCTGCATGTTCTTGGCATTCTGTCACACAGCTTTAGCAGTTTATCACATCTGCATGTCTTGGGTTCCTTCAAAATCACCTCCAAGGCTTCTTCTACCTTCAAATCACCCATGGGTTTGTTCCAGATCTCCATATGCTGTGTCCCGAAGGCTGACAGAAGCTTGAGAGAGTGGAAAGTACCTTCTTGTTACAAAAAGGGTAACAGTTCCAAAGGAATTAAAGTGAAGTGCTAGTTAAAGGCATCCACTATTTTATTGTTTCTTGAAATGGACATGAAACCTTTATGTGAGCCAATATATTGAGCTTAGATTTTCTCCACAGATAGGATTTCAGTAATTTCCCTATGATATTGATGCACTGTTTAAATAAATATAAATTTAACCTAAAATTGATTTTTTTTAAAGAATTGTGATGTATTTAATTTTATGCTACATAATTAGCATTATCCTCTCAATTCTTGTCAAGAAATTCAGAAGTACTAAGAACTGTATCAATGTGTCAGATGTGTAAGACTTTCATGCACAGAAAAATAAGAAGGATATTTTCAAGTGGGGTATCATAAAAGACTGCTTCACGTGGCTTTTCAGTGCAGCTTATATTGACCGACAGCCAAGGTTTATTCATGCCACCATGATAGTTCTCAGTTGAATTGATACAATGTGAATTGTAGAAGGTCCTGTGTAAGAAGTCTTGATTAAGAGCCGCCTTTCACTTGAAGCCAATTATATCCAACCTTCTGACATGACATGAAGGGGCCAGCTGTTATTCATTTTACCAACACAGAGCTCAATCAATAGCAGATGATACAGACAAAACATTGAAGTGAAATAAATTCATAAGTAAATAAAATGAAAAGAATGTTGTAGAACCACAAATGGAAAGATAAAAAAATGACATAATGCTCCAATAAAAGAAATACTGCATACTTAAAAATACCTGCAGGTCAATCTGACTGTACAAAAAGCATGTTCAAGCATACATCTTCTTTCTTTCATTAAGTGCTAGGTTCAGGGGCATTTGTTTGAATTAATTAACAAGCAGGATTGCTGCAACACATCTGTTGTAATTGTGTACCTGAATATTAGTTATATCAAATACATATATTTTTGCTTTAAATAATATCTGGGTTGTTTCTTTAATCAAGCATAATCACCATTCTCCTATATGTGTGTTTGACATTGACCATTATTTGTATGACTTTATGATCAGTCAAGTTTGAAGTAAAAGAACTATGTGGGAGAAGATGCACTGCCACGAAAACACAGCAGGTCGTGCTGTCCAGCCCTGAGGCCTGGGATGATGCAAGGTCCATAATCCATCTCAGCAATTGACTCACTGTTTGACCTTATGTCATTTCACTTCTTGTTATTGACTCAGGTGTACTCCAAAATAGCTGGACTGAGAAGCTACTGCACTGCACTAAAGCTGCCTGATGTGTTTTTTGTGCCTGCTAACACATACACGCACAGATGCAGAGAGTACAAACATGAGTCAACAGGCATCCTTGCCTGGAAAGAAAAGCTTTTTATTCTGAAACCATAAGCAGATGGGAAAGGATGTTTTCCTCAAGTGCCTCTGCTCACTTGTTTTATTTTGGGGGTGTCACTTTGACCTTTTTAGCTTGTTTTACTTAGAACATCAAACACCGCTGGTTCCTTAACAATTCTGAAGAAGAGTCTCCGTAGTCAATGAAAACATGGACAGACCCACCTGATTTTCCCATTTTGATGTCTATTTTGAATTCTGCTCTCTGTGGCATTAGCAAGCTTTGTGCCATGACATCAAGGGAATGAAGGGCATCGCCATTAGAAACAATGGTATACTAACTACTAATTTACATCGACATGTAGAAACAAAGCCTCTTCCATTAGGAGCTGCCTGTACATTTTGATAGAGCAGGTTTAATTTGTTTTGGGCTTACAGAAACAAAACATGGCTAAATGCATTAAGCTGTCATAATTAAACTTTTCACGAATGCATATTGTGTATTAATAACAATATTTGTCTGTTTTTTTAATTTGTTATGTAAGGGTGCTCTTTTTATGCAATCTTTATTTATTTTCTCACTAAAGGTATAAGAAAGGCTGTTGCTCACTCTTGGTAAGGAAGAAACCCTGCATTGTTTATAAAGCTATAAATAAGATATAGGAAGGCGGGGGGAGGGGCATACTGGCTTTTTATAAATCTATCCATGAAAATAATAACTCATGTATATTTCAAGAAGTATAATATTTTTTATTGAATGTTTTATTATTTTTTATTTAAGTTGTATTGCATTTATTATATTATTATATAAGAATATTGTTCATTGCAGTAAGTTGGTGACAAAGAATATAAGTGTGGTAGAGCATTTACCCGAAGTTTGCATTTTTACTGTGCTACTGTATATAGCCTTGGTTTTACATTTGTACTTCTTAAAAAGTAATTTTCAATTAATTATTACTGACCCTGATGTGAAAAGGTCTGTTTGTATGTGACGGGAAGGGTCTGAACAACAGGATTCCCATCATTCAGATTGTCCTCTGCTTCATTTCATTTAATCTCCTAGAGTTCTACCATTGCACCTCGCTATAGCAATTCCTTAGGCCAAATGAAAGTGGAGACATTTAATTTGGTGGCTCAAAAACCATCAAGAAGGTGCTATTTTCCCCTACACAATTGCACAGCGTCAGTTTGCTGGTTAATTAGAACTGGAAAGAGGGTCCCTTTCATGTGTAATCCAGGACCTGAACACCTGGTGTGTGGTACATCAAAGCACAGGAAAAACACCGAACAATGAAATGCGGTTCGCGGAAACAACGGGCCGCTAAAAGGACAAAAAAATCCCTTGTTTACATACGACCTCAAACAAACAGTCAAAACTGCAGGCCATGCTGCCTCAAAGGAACAAATCAGGAATCCTGCAGAGGAATCTGAAAAGCACAGTGTTAACTAATTGTTTCACAACTTAATTAAATATGAGAGCAGTAATAATCAAAGTGCTGCCTAACTATGTGTTACATTCTTAAGGTGTTTGAGCACCGTCTAATTGTTTAGCGATGAAGCAATCTCTTCATAATGGCTAATTACTTCTGGGGATAATATCTTGAAGTGCCAGACAAACACATGTCATTGATAAAATTAAAGAAAGGAAAGGCACAGAAATAATACATCTCCTGTGTAGTCTGTCTTTATAAAGTTAGTTGGCCTATTTACACAATATCTTCAAAACTGTGCACAACAGGATAATGAAATTTGGATAAATGTCAGGACATACATGGTTCCTTGGAAAACAAGTTTTTGTCCATGTCAGCTTGACTGTGTGCAAGGACAGTCTCCACTATCATTGTCCATGGGAAGATCTTGTTAATCATATACTGTATAGAGCAAATACCTGTTGACTTCTTCACATCTATGTTATCCCTGGCTGGATGTGCACCTTTGTAATTTTCCAATAAATCTTATCACCCCACCAAACCCTTCTGGAGCAATGAGTGTCATCCTCATGAACTACAGACGGCAATATCATGCCGATCTATGAGCCTGAACAGTTAGAAGGTGGGTGTGATTATGCTGTATAGGTGATTAACCACTGACAATTGTTAAGAACTCCATTGTCCTGCCATTTTAAAACTGAGGAAACCTCAACATACATTGTACATGGTAAAAGTACAGAATATTTAATTTCACAACACAATGTCAAAATAACACAAGAACAAAACTAGAGTAGGACTTTGGGGTGAACATATATTTATATTGAAGATATTTACCTAAGGATAAGCATATCACCTCTAGGGTGACCCTAGTAACCTCTAGAGTTTGCATGGTAACTATGGCCTTTCATGCTGTCAGAGTTTCATTGATCCCAGGGTTGCCTATCAACCATAAATGTAACAAAAGCCAGTGAACAATATTCAGAAACTGCCCATGAATTTGGATTAAAACAATTTAGGTATAGTTCTTAATACAGTGGCTGTTTGTGATGTGATCTGACCAAAAAGAGCACTCGCACTTGTGTGTGGACACCTAGTAGAAGCCTAGCCCTGGACGTCATTTCAATCCACATCCACACCCCCTACACCTCCCCCTCACCCAAGGGGAACACACCCCTTCCCATCCTCCTCGATTCAACTGGCACCAGACTTGCAGGAGGCTGAGAAGCATGTTTATTTGTTTCAGAAGCCCCTTAGAAACATTGTATAATAGGAGGCCTCAGACTAGTAGTACAAACAAAGTTACATTGTAGGCAACCATGGTCAACCTTTTCGTCCATACTAACACTTGTGAATGTTTCATTTTAGGATCGTAGCAGCGAGCCGAGACAATCAAGAGCTGGTGATTCCAAATTGGGGGATACAGAAAAACACAGTTCCAAATTTTAATTTTAAATAATACTTTTTTAAAAAACAGTATTTATTCAGTCATTCTGGCTATGGCAGACATCAAAGCAAAGACAAAAGGCGAAGTGCCACTGCTACAGTATGTTTCTGAGCACAAGAAGCCTGGAGACACACAGCACAGGAAGCATTGCTCACATTTAGGCCATAACAATGCAGCTTCCTTCTTAATACGAGCAGCCCCTTATGTAAAATCGGTATAGTGCATTGCAAAAGTATTCAAAGCCTGCCCATGTTACATCTTTTACTAACTACATGCTCAGGTCAACACGTCAGGGCTTTGACTGGGCCATTCAAGGACATTTCATCTCTTCTGTCATACTACTTCAGTGGACTTAAGGTCTTAACGTCATAGTGGTCAATGTGGTTTTTGACCCAGTTATCTTTTCTTGGTTGACTTAAACAGGTTTTCCTCTAGTAATCATTTTTGCTTTACGCCATGGATTTTCCATCAATCCTGACTAGTTTCCCAGTGCCTGCTGAGGAGAATCCTTACAATTATATGATGTTGCCACCACCAGTGATTGACTAGGTGATGTGCTGTGTCCAGTCCATGCCATTGCCTCTACCACACTTTAGACTCCTCTTAGAAGTACAAAGACAAGCCAGGAGAGGTTTGTCACAAAGTTTTATAAGCAGATGGGACTAACATACACCTTTACTAAGTGATGCTTCAAAGATCAGCACATCATGCGTGAAGCGTGGCCTGAGCCTGTCTGGTGATATATACCATGTTGTTGGCCACTTAATGAGTTCTGAATCTTCCTGAAACATTTTGTCTGCTTATGTAGAAGAAAAGGCTTTCATAATTACTGACAGTGCTTCACCAAGCAGTATGACAATGACCCAAATCATATGTCCAGTGAAGCCTAGGAGTTAATCAGAAGCAAATAAATCCAACTAAAACTGCACTTTAGATGTTAAAAAGACTGAAAGTCATTGAAGTCTGAACATCCTAAGGACACCCTGATAACAGGCAAGAAGAAGTGGCAGCTGCAAAGTTTCTCAAATGATAGAGTATAGAGTTTGTTGAACCTGGCCGATTGTAGACTTGTCTCAAAGGAACAGGCAAGCAAATACTCACTTTTACAATAAGAAATTTATTTTGAGTGAATGTGTTGACTCTAAGGGAAAAATAACAGTTTTGACTTTCCTGCCCCAATACTGTTGGAAGGCACTGTACGTATAGTCACCTCTGCAGGGGAAAGACTAGGTAATTCTCTTAATCTTATTGAGTTTCTGAAGTGTGTGTTTTAGAATACAAATGTGGAGTTTATCTGCACGGGTGATGATAATAACTCTCCCTGTGATGATCTAAAAGCAGGAATATCTTCAAAGTGTTCATTTCTGCAGAGTCTCAGAGCTAATAAGTGGCACGGTCGACCGCTATTGAAATAATAATTCTGCCTCAATCTACATATAATGAAATTCGGTAAATGTCTAATCAGATAACGTAGCTCTTTTCTAACAAGGAAGATTTGCAATTTAGTGACTCAGAAAAAGATAGTTGTTGAGCATGATCTAGAAAGACCAACCTGATTTCCAATTCAGTAAGACAAGGCTTAGGCACTTGTGACACAAATACAGAATTATTTGTATCATCTACAAATAGTAGAATTATCTTCAATGAAACCTTAGATTATATAATATTGAGGGGCTACCTACCAACCCATGCAAAATGCAAAATCAAAACACCAATACCCCTCTCACAATAGTTAAAATCATCAGGACAAAAAAATTCCCCACAGTAAAGGGAAAAATCTTAATATAAGAAACAAACTCTTCATAACCATTAAAACAATTATGAGCATATAATACACAACTAAGAACATGTGCTACACAGAATCCGAACATATTTTAAGGGCGTGTCACCACGGATGAAATATTAAAAGAAGAAAGCTGAAGTTGATAAGGCTTCAATTCCCAATGAGGAGTACCACCAAAAGAACTTGAGTTGATACCAACTCACACACTAATAAAGAAATGCAGCACACAAGCAAAAAGAAAAACAGAATAAAAGGTCTGATTTTATCTACATGCACAGCTACAATAAAGGAATGTCACACGGAATATTAATATCTTCAAAAATACATGCATTACTCCATCCAATTTCACACTGCAGTCCCTTCAGATACATCAAACTCTTCCTCCAGTGCTGAGGTAAACAGATACTATCCACCAGCCTGGAGGGTTTTCAGTAATGTAGGGTACAGCAAAAAGGACTGGACTGAAGAAAACGATTCTTGAAGACTCAGCCCGTGAGAGGGCAGTGGGATCATCCAAAATGGATATTATTGTCTAAATTACATTCCCCAGAATACTGTGGGTAGACCCATGGCCTATTGCCAGACGACAATTGGTCGGGTGATGCTTTAAAAAACAGAAAGCAGAGACTTTCTGGGTCAGTCTTCTATCAGCTATCTGGATACAGACTAGGGATCCTCTGGTATGCAAATGGGACCGGAGGGAGAGAGTGATGGAAGAGATTGACTGTCCAACTGGTGAAACTTTTTCTACGTGAAAGTTTTTCAACATGTGAGTTGTGCAAGTTCAACATGACACTCAACAGTTGAGTGTCGAAACAGAGACATCATAAAGGGGCGTAACAAAAGCACGCAAAATGGGGTGGCAGGCAACAGGAAATCATCAGGCTGGTATTCTGACATGCTGGTCATGTGACTGGTGGGCAGATTTGGTTTCTGGGGAAATACTGCCTGGGGTCGCTGTGAATGACAAGCTCCACAGCCAATTGTGAAAAAAAACAGAGCCTGTTAAATCTGTCACTTACTGAACATGCCTAGGAAACCCATCCCAGGGACAGCATCATTCACATCCTTAGAACCTAGAGGAAGTGGGATTTGGCTCTTCAGGAGGATAGCAGGATCTGCTACCATAGCCCTGGAGTGCAGCTGAGCCAGATTGCTTGAGGCTTGAGAGACCATTGCCAAGTCTGCCTTACTGTTGACAGTGGTCGACCCAATTACTGACATCATCTGAAAATGATATCAGTGTTGATTCCTACATCCAACATTCCTACATGGACTTGGTAGTTCCACTGATATCATTGCTAGAGGCTTTAATATTTTAAAATTAAAACTCTTCCAGATGGGTCAGGTCTATTAATTCATATGCGATCTTTTGGTTTTGTGGTTGTGCTTTTGCAAATGCAATTGGCAAGTTGACATAAATCTGGCAAGCTGTCAGGTGTCACCTGAAGAAGGCTCCACGGCCAAAATGTTATGTTTTCTTTCTTCTCTTTTCAGCATGGAATAAACCTATTACTTATTCCTTTGCAGCCTACGCATGCTGACGAAGCTATCCACCTGAACTACTGAAGTGAAGTATACCACACAAATGGACTAGGCCAGACCACCAGTGTCAAATTTCCCTTCCCCAAGAAACCTTTTCAGCAGTTCCTGCAATCTTCTGCTGGAATTGGTTTTAAAATTGCAAATAACTAAAGAGAAGCTACAACAGGAAATGAAACAAGTATGAAATGAAATAAGAGAAAAAAAACAGATGATACAAACTAATCCTTTAAGTCAAACCGTTGAAATACATGAGAATTAATAAAAACAAACTTAAGTGCAATTGCATACAAGTTTCTGCTGGGCCCTTCTGCACTTGAATTGGCTTTAGATCCATGATGAAAAAAGACACAGTGCTGTTGAAATATGTAAGAGGATAATCCCTAATTAATGAAAAACTGAGTGGAACACGTGCCTGTACTATAACCTTCATCAATTGTGTAGAATTACAATTGTGTAGAATTCAAACAACATTTATTTAAAAAAAGGTTTTTTTTTTTATTTTCCCTCGGCTATCTGAAATTAGATTTCCAGCAAACGGACTTAAATTGTTTATTACTTAACTGATTATATTTTAAAATAATATACTTTTTTTTTAGATGTAGGTTGACGTTTATGGGGAACAAATGCTTCTGAACAACTATTTAACAATAAATAGTCAATTAGCATTGACCACATGAGAGCAGACTTACCAGTAATACATTTCAAGGGCTTGAGAATGAAAAGCACAGGTGACTTCTCTTTTTCACTCCCTTACAATAACAACTGCACACTCTTGTCGCTGCTGATATCAATAATATGCTCCACTCTATTATCAGTGTTTTTAGCAAAAATGGAACATACACTTCTATATATAGGTCTCAGATGGCAGATTTAACCTCAAAGAATGCCTGCTGTTATCATTACCATATCAAATCAGTGTGACTTCACATTGTATGTAATTCAGAGGGCAGTGTTGCAGCTTGGACAAAAACCTTGATCAAAATATAAATTGCAGCTGGGAAAAATGCAAGATTTACTAGACTTAAGCAAATAATTCACAAATTTTTAACCTTATAGTTTATGCATGACTGTGTGACAGCATGTATGTGTGAGCATCAAAGTAATACATTATTCCTATACCTCAGCAATGATAAGCAACAAACTCGCAGGCCCAGACACCTCTCAGCTGAGTGCAGTGCCAGGCAACAGGCAGCCGTGCAAACTGCTCAGCTGCAACTGTTCCAAGTCCAATAATTACAACTTGTCAGAAAGAATTAATTTTCCCATTTCTCATAAAGATGTGTAAAAATTACCATGTTATTATACACTGACACTCTCCGGAGGCAGACACCAAATTTAATTTTGAATTCTTCCCGCACATTAAATTAAATCCATAAATAAGAGTTTAGGCATTCGTTTGGAAGCATATGTTCGTTAGGAGAGGAAGCCAACACGTGCCCACTGTAATGGCTGTTGTAATGTTTTAATAGCTCGCTCCTTCTAAGCACCAATAAATTTACATGATCATAACAGTCGTGGGCAACCAAGAAGCCTATTACTGACTAAGCGCAAGCTGATACATTAAGTGATGAGAAACAGGGAGGAAAAAAGGCTGAAAGTCTTGTATAAAATTAAAGAACTGCACTTCTCATCTGCGCTCTGTGACTGAAGTTTAACTAGCGTGGTCGCTTGGTCAAAACAAATAATGATCTGATGGGAAACAAAAGATTTAATCTCGGCGATTCTCTGTCTCCACCAGCAAGTTGTGCTTGTTAATTGCACCAGTTAGTCCCATTCGGGAGAAATAACGCATGGTTTTCAATCAGTTTCCCATAAACCAATGGAGCACAGAAGACCAAAAGCTACTCACAGCCTTTTGCTTTGGCAATTGTCTCCATTAAAGGACAGCAAGAACATTAAGCCACCTTCTGTTGGTTGTAATGTGTGCTTACCCACTGTTCTTGAGCTAATCTGTGCAATGTACAACACGGGAATACTGGTAGGGGCAAATGAAAACCTGAGTATGATGCAATACAATGTATGTCTTTACAGTTCCCGTTAAAACTAGGCTTCCAAGTGGGCTGAAGCACCTAATGGATAGTATTATTGTTATTTAAAATCTGTAAAATAGAGCTTAAAATGCTTTTAGGTGAGATCTAAATGCAGCGGCATCCTGTGATAATGACAGAGTTTGGCAGGAATTCCAGAAGCAGGAAACGGCTCTCTCCCTTGCTCACCATGTAAAGTGAAGGAGCTGCAGCTGCCTCACCTGCTGTAACTGGAAGCAGAGGCAGGAGAAAGGGATACCAGCTCCCTTGGAATATAACTGCTTCCGAGAAATGTCCTGAAAAGAACTCTGTTGTATCTTTTACAAAAAAGAAGACTTAGACGTACTACTCTATGGCTCATCTTCACATTAAATGAAGAAAATTGTAATACATTCTATAGTTTAATCTTAATTTTTGACTACTGACATGTCTATCTACTGTATATTCACACTTAAGATGCAGTGTACTGAAACCCCCTTACGAAAATTGCTTCACACAGGATTCCAATATTGATACAGCCTCCATGCTGTAGGTATGAAATTCCAGGGATTGAGCAGGAGAAAAAAAAAACAGGTTCTAAGGGGCATGCAGAAACAAAAATATCCTTAGTTTCTTTCCAATTGTAACATCTTGTTCCTAAAACTATGGTATCAACATAAATCATTAAACATAATGGTGCTATATACAACACCACCTAAATGTATTCATACTCGTAATATAAGAAGAACAAATAATTCAAAGAACATGTACAAATAGGACAGTGTTTCTTGATGAAAAATGTCTAAAAATCTCATATTAAGAATTAAGAATAATCTCAATAGCACTGCACAAAGCAGTTATATTTCTCATAACTTAATAAACTTAATAAAACTCAAAGGTCACATTTATTCACATCCCTGGAGTTCATACTTTGTAAATCCTCCTCTGGCAGAGATTACACTGACTAGACACCTCCTGTAGTGTATTATGAGGTGCTGGCACTACAGAGATGTAATTTATGAATACTTCTCCATAGAATTGCTCTGGTCTTTAGATCCTTTGGTTTCCATTAGTGAACTGCCATTCTGAGTTAGGATCACAAATATTCAATTGGATTAAAGTCTGGCAATTGGGATGGCAAGTCAAGAACATGTATTCTGTGTGCGGTTAACCATTCCTTTGATGATTTGGATGTAGCTGTGTATCACTGTCATGCTGGAATGTCCAGTCTTGGCCAAACATGAACTTACTGTCAGACAGAACCAGGTATCTGGCCACAATGTCCTGGTAAGGGTTGGAGTTCAGGTTTTTCCCTGTCTTGACAAGGCCTCTAGGACCTGTAAATGCAAAACAACCGCAAAAAACAATGGATCTCTTCATATGTCGCAGTGGGCACGAGTGTTCTCTGAACATGAGCTGCACTTATGTTGATGAGATGTCCAAAAAGCTAAATTTTTTACTTTATTTAACCATCAGACATTATTTCAATTGGCAATAGTGTTGGTATGTATGAGTTGCCTCTGTAGTTTACCTTCAGAAGAGGGTCCTTCCTCGCAACACAGCTATGGATGCTACATGTGTGCAGATGACATTGAATGGTAACTTTCACCACACTGCATCCTGAAGATGCCAGCGTTTACTGTAGATCTCCAACTGCTGCTTTGCTGTAACAGTTGCCTCCCAAACCACTCATTTCACAAACGGTGGTGGCAAGATACACCAGAGTCCTTTTCTTTCCAGGAAGGTTGTGAAGGTCAGTGATCATTTGCCTGCAGTCTTCAAAGAGCTCCCTGACCTTAACTATGATGATGCACGCTACTCCTAAATGTGTTTCATGCATTAACTCCTTTCATAACACATGGAAACAGGAAAAATGTAATGCCTATACAGAGGCTTCTAGTGCTCTTTCAAAGACCAAAATGTTAATGTAGATTTGCTCGTGTTGAATTGTATTTAAAAACTTTGTTGTGCAAATAAATATCACCCACTTGTTTTCTGACATTCAATTAATTATGATAAATATGACTTTGTGGAATGCTATTATGATCACAGCATCATATTATTAGATTTAAGTAAGGCCCATTATTCAATCTATAATTTATTGTGCTCTATAATACTTTTTGTTCCTTTTTCACTGGAGGTTTAATAAATCCGATCAGTTATATTATTGAAATGCAAACATCTATATTTTCTTTTCTATTTGAGGGGTCGTCCACATTGGCCCAACAATGGCCAGCTCACAAGCCTGGTGTAACACAGGTTACACTGCCTCAGGTGAGCAACTCTGCACCCAGGAAGAAGGATATGTTTTGCTAGCAGAGGATAACAGCTTGATAAAGAAATCAAGGTCTTTGAGGCGCTTTTATAAATGAGTATTCATTTTTTATCCATATTTAACCATATACCATCCATTTTCTAACCACTTTATCCAATACAGGGTTGTGGGAGAGCCAGAGCCTATCCAAGCAACAGGCACAAGGCAGTCTCTGAACAGCATGCTAGTCCATCAAAGGACACACACAGACACAGACAAATACACACATCTACTCATACAGTTTTTCCAAGAAGCCAATTAACCTACCAGTATGTTTTTTGACTGTGGGAGGAAACTAAAGCACCACGTGAACATGGGGACAAAATACAAATTCCACACCGTGAGCACCAAAGTCCCAAATGTAAACCCTGGGTCAAAGTGCTGTGAGGCAGCAATGCTAACCACTGCACTACTGTGTTGCCCCCATACAAAATATTTTAGAACATAAGAGCCCGTTTTTGTGTTCCCCAGTCAGTCTGACACTGATAATCTGCAGATGTGCACATTCTTGGTCTGGACAGCAAATCTTAGTATCACAGTGCTTTAAGAGCTTGAACTACAATGGCAAGAAATCTAACACTTCTGATATGTGATGCACACAATATATAAAACAGTAAAAATATGGATTACAACTCAAGTAAGTTGGAAAGGAGAATTAATTCTGACAAATTTTTATCTCTTAGATCCATTTAGGATGCCAAACATAATACAATAAATGGAACTATAATCCACAATACCTGATGGGATGAGACACACTGTGAGTTGGAGACATACAGTAGGAATGAGCAAACGACAGCATGGTCTGGCCAAAAAGATGTTATTTATACAGTAGATACTACATTGATGAGTTTAGAATGTTCATTGTAGATTTGGATCCAGAGTAAACAGCATGGTATAGGAGAGGTATGGTATAGCAAACTTAATTAAGCTATTAAAGGCAGAATCACAGATATCATACAAGCACATACTAAATGCCAAAAGGGTGATATGGAATTGTATATCATCTACTGTATGCAAGTGTAGCAGATCTAGGCCTAGAGACCCTTAATACTGTACATAAAAAACATACTTTCACTAGAATCAGGAAAGTAGTTTACTGGCTGAGGTCATACCAACCATGATGTTTCAAATCTTCTCCCCCAGGTTTGGTTCTGCTAACATCCGTGTCCTATTATTCCTGTTAGTGTAATAAATACAACCCCTACTAGAATTCTAGATCCAACCAGCTGGTGCTGTTTGGCTAGGGACAGAGTTTAAACCTGCAATGCTTCTGCCCTCGACACAACAGAAGATGATATCAAGAGATTTGGTTTCACTTTGGCAAAAATGTAAAGGGTTCGTCTCTGAACCTAAAGGTTCACTTTTGTCTTCAATGAGTTTCACCTCAAAACCTAAAGGGTACAGTGTACCGTTCAAGACTGCAACTTGCGACTTGACCAATCTAGCCCTGACTCTCATCAGTCATCCGTCTCCCTGATATAGTATCTTTTAATTGTGCAAAATCAGCTTGCTGACAGCTGAGGCCAATTTTACTAATACTTTTGTGAGGAATCTGAGTCCTGACTTATTCCTCTCTCTCTCTGCAGTGTTCCTACACTTCTAGTGTTCCTCTCCTGGAGCTACTGTACACTCCAGATCCCTTTATTCCACAACAGCAAGATACGGAAAACCTTACAGTTAATCGACAATGTTTAAAGTACTATCAGTTTTACACATACAAATCAGATGAAGCTTTGGATTCCCTGTTAGTGTATATGCTTTTGGTCTGCACATTAAAACTCTTTTTGCAGTTAAATGGTGGAGGGGAGTCCCCATTACCTGTAAAGCGCTTTGAGTGGTGTGTCCAGAAAAGCACTATATCAGTGTAAGCAATAATAATAATAATAATAATAATAATAATAATAATAATAATAATAATAATAATAATAATAATAATAATTATTATTATTATTATTATTATTATTATTATTATTATTATTAAATTCTATGCTACAGTATTTTGCACTGGACCAAGAGTTAAAGAGCTTTGGAAAACACTGATGGACTGACTGGACTGATGTTTTTCAAAATGTATTTCAACATTTTGTTTTATTATTACAAATTATGGAATATAACTGCAGTGGATCCCTGACTTAATATTCTAGTGAAAAAAAACAAATTGTCATTTTTGTGACATCGGTATCAGGTGTGGCACCAGTGGAATAAAAAAAATTATTTTTTACCCTCTAGTCAATGAGCAGCCCTTCCAGAACAGGTGTCAATCACAAGGTGAGCACTATTCCAGGGATCAGCTCTGCGTCCACCTGCACTGTACCTGTAAAAGAGAAATGAGCAGACTTGTTTTTTCTCTGTTGGCTCTTAACTTTAAAGGACGTGTTTTAATTGACAGTCCCTTCTCATGATGCCTTCCCAGTCCTGTAGCTGTGTTCTGGTCCTACTCCTGCTGTCGCATTTGGTAATTCAACATTTCAAAGTATGAAAGAAAGACAAAAAAAGAAAGGAGCATGGACGTGCGATGTGGGCGAGTATGAGTCAGGCCATTTTCTGAGGCCCACTGAGAAAGCCTTTTCCTAGCAAATCTTCATTAAAGGAGATAATTTACTTCTTCCGGTGAACGCGAAGAACGTCTTTTATTTAAAAACGTGTTTAAAAATTTAAGTCTATGCCATTCAGTTGGGAACTACAAGTTTCATCTCTCTGTGGACAATGGGGAGGTTCCTCTAAGCCATCAACTCACTAAGGCATTCAGCTTGTGATTTGCTATAAGCTCCCCAATGACAAAAATATGCTTAAAGCCCAGTGGAATGGCATGTCCCTCACTGATGTCACCACCACAAGTCTGCAGGCAACTGCAAAGCCATTTAGCTCCCAGTGTTTCACCTAGAGCTAAGACACCCCTGGCCAACTCATTCTCAATGCTCCCACTCGTTACATTGGTTTAATTCTGCACTGCTGCTTGAGGCAAACTGCTCCTAACCACAGCTGGTGAGTCAGTAAGAAGATAACGGGTGTATGAAAAGTTACAAACCTGAGGAGATTGTTTACCCCATCTTTCCTGTTTGGCAGTGAGATGTTAACTCATCTAAGCATCTCATTAGTTCCAACAACATGCCTGGGTAAAGTGGTCCTTACTCCCACAACCCTTTGGATCAAGAAATGTCTCCCTATTTTTTATTTGAAATTCTCGTCCACATAGTTTCCATATGTGTCCTCTGGTTTTCGTTTCACTATTCATTCTGAAGTAGTCCACTGGACTGACACTGTCAGTGCCTTTGAGGATTTTTAATATTTGTATCAGGTCCCCTCATAGTTATCGCTATTCCAGAGTAAAATATCTCGTTTCCTTCACACTGTCAGTGCAGAACTTTTCCTTAAGGTCTGGAATCTATGTGGTTGGTCTTTGGATGAATTCCAGAGCAGCAATATTTTTTCTATTATGCGGTGACCAGAATTGTACACAATTTTCTAAATTAGGCTTTGCCAGTGTGTTACACTATTTTAAAATAACATCCTTTCATTTAACTTTGCTTTTAACTATACATCCCATTTTTAATTGATTCCCCACATTGTCTTAAAGATGTCAATGATGTGTCAACATAAACACCTAAATCTTATTTGTACATAGCCTCTTCTAGCTCAGCGTTTCCCCTTTTGTACCTACATAGCTTACATTTTTACTACCTGCATGAACTCATAACATCTGGGTCATTGATCTCAGCCTGTGCTTCTAGCTTTTACCAGCTGAGCCACTCGAGAGACTCAAAGCAGACTTTTATAATGCTGTGCTCAGTGAACAATGCCAAAAAAAACTAATTCAATATTTAATAAAAACATACATCTATTAAGAAACAACAATAGAAAGACACTAACAGTGCTCACAATAGGAAAGCTATTTTTCTATTAATTAACTGCACTGAACAGAATTAGGAACCTTCACAGCAGGAAGAGGTTAGAAAGGGGGAGCTGCATCCGTGCTGGAGCTCTAAAGAAACTAGTAGAATGTAATTCAAACCTGACAAATGAAAAGTCAAAAGCAAGATCACAACATTTCATGACAGCCTTCAGACAAGAAGAATGGAATCAACCTTTAAAGATTATCCATTCCATCATATAGAAGGCTGTGGTGTATAAACTTCCATTTAAGTCATGCTATTTAAAATGCTTCTTCCTTTTTAGATTTAAGTTTTTTTTCTGCCGTTACAGATTGGAGCATGTATGCTAGGATAACAATTATGAAGACTAGAGGATATGCTTCAAAGTTTGATTGCTGTACTTGGAAAACTAGGAAGAAGATTTTCCCCATTAGTGACATTGACTTGACTAACAAATTAATCCGTATGTAGTCCTCTTATTGGTATGCACACTCAAAAGATTTTTATGATCGTCTTGGAACATAATGGTGATGCAAATGGGATTTTTGAATAACGATAATATGTTACTGGTGTGCCCTACTTCTGAATATTTGAACTTCAAAACCAGACTTTTTTTTCTGACAAGAGACTTAATGTTGTTCCAAATCAATCACAAAACCCGCTTGATGAAATTACCTTTTCATTTTACTGTTGACAAATATGCGTATTAGACAACATTACAGATAAAGAAAGGGATATCAAGCTGTTATCATTAATGTTAAGAAATTAATTCTCAATGAAGTGGTGGTATAAATCAACCAATGTATAAGAATATTTCTTCTTTCATCAAAATTCTATCACTGAAAGAGCAAAGACAAATACTAACTATAGTATAGTAACAACTGGTTGGAAGGGAAGAATAGCAGTTATATGGGGCTGCCACCATGATGATTTTAGAGCACTTACACCAGAAATAAAAAACATTTCTGGAAGTAAATGACACTAAAATGTATCTGTTCCAGTAAGAAGTTAGAAGTTTTTCCTGTCATAAGGTTTGATTAGGAGTTGAGCTTTTGTTTGGTCCTACCTTCCTCAACACCATATACTGTATACTTCTACTCCTTCTTATTATCTTAGTTGTGAGATTCATAGATGTAGCACACCCTCACAACAGCTAAATATATTAAACATGCAGTTATAGAGAAATATAACTATTGTTACAGCACAATAAAAGCTCAGTTGGGATCATGAAAAAAAATCTTATGATTCTTGATACTAAGACACATCAATATGCAGTTCTGATCAAGTGTTCTTGAAATCACAAGGAGAAATGGAGCTTTGCCAAGTTATCCTGAACAGCGTTTGCCTAAATCAAGCTGTGAACTTGAGTACATGTATATTTACTCTTATTTAGAAACAGACTTTGAAATTGATACAAAACTCCTCTTGTCGAAAATCCATTTGTGTCAAACTTGAATTTCCCTGGAACATTTTGTGACTCCAGAGACATGTAAACATATAACCAAACTGTGTGTGGTTATGCTGTCTTTTGTTTTTATCAAAAGGGCAAAATATTGGAAAAGGGTGTTTCACATCAGTTGAGTTTCTTCAGGTAGCAGAGTTTATAAGACTTCCTGCAGCTGTTAGACTAACATACAGTATTTTATAACATTGCTTGTGACACAAGCAGTGACTGGCCTTTAAAATAAAAGCAGCATAATGTTATTAGTTTGTGCAAAACTCTGTCTTTTGAACTTGAACTTGAATTTTAAGTTGACCGTGAACTTTTAATGAATGGGTGAAGAATGAACATTTCTAATGAAGTGCTGTATTTTTTAAAAATGTTGAAAGCACAGGAAAATGCAGTCTCTATTTCAGCAACCTTCCATCAATACTGTGAAATGCAAAGCAATACAGCTTTTTCTATCATGATGCATATCTGTATTGTATATTAGAAATAGATACAGCTGAAACAAGAAATTATCTTTTAACAGCTACATGTTCAGTGCTGTACTAAATCACTACATGTTTTGTGAAAGGATTTAAGGATAAAGTTTGCTGAGCTGCAGTGAGTTCATGGTCAAACCACAAAACAATGCAAATCCAGTGTAAGTCAGGATGAAATACTTATTGGTGTTTGGAAGGGATGGAGCCAGAGATATGTTCTTGATTTTTTCTTTCTTTCACTACCTTGATAATACAAAACCCCTTCACGGCTCAGCAATGCAAAGACAGAAAACATCTAAAAAAACTAAATCTCTCACTGAGAGCAAGATACGTCTTAGCAAGACGTTAACATACAAAATATGAAAAACATGTTGCATCATCATGTTATTTTTATATTCAGACTAACACAGACCCTTTCAAGATTTAACTCCTAAAATACGCAAAACCATAAGAAAGGTGACAAATGGGGAGAGGTCAATGGGTCCATTATGCTGGGTTGGTAGCTAATAGCTTAATGATTAAAGAATCACATCAGGCCACTTATTAAAGGATGTTAACGTTTGATTGGGAGAGACCTGATCAGAATATTCCACCCTTCTATCTAACCATCTCTTCCAATTCAGGGTCACTGGGGAGCTTGAGCCTGTCCTGGCTAGCAATGGGCGCAAGGCAGGCTACACCCTGGCTGGGATGCCAGTCTGCTGCTGGGCACACACAGACACAAGCACGCACACACTCACACCAGGACAAATTTTCCCTTGAGCCATTTAATCTACCAGGATGTCTTTGGTCTGTGGGATGAAGCCAGAGCATCTGGAGGAAATCTACAGAAACCCAGGGAGAACATACAAACCGCATGCAGAAAGTTGAACCCGGAGTCCCAGAGCTGTGAGGCACCAATGCTGACCACTGTGCCACTATGTCTCCCTAATCAGAAATTTCTTGCATAAAATTCTAAGATATTTCACACCTGTATTTAAACTTTAATACTCTACACTTTACACTGCTATTAAAGAATCTTTAACAAAAAAGGAGTTGCACTTTCTACAAATTATGCTAATTAACAGTTATCTCAAAGCCTCCACTGGTGTATTATGCTACGATAACTTTGGCTGTTATTTATAAGGGTTTATCTAGGTTAAAAACAATCAAGCTTGTCATTTGGCAATTTTTAATTCACGTCGATCAGAATCGTCACATGCTCATGACCTCTCCAATTGACTCTTTGTCATTGACATAATTTGTTGTTACTCTGTACACATCTATGATGTTCAAAATCTTTAAAAGTCTCAAGGTCTTTTTTTAACAAAATCCAGATCTGTGAAAGTTACCTCTTAACAAAATGACTATGATTTAAGCAGAGAACCACTGAGTGAAAAGGGTTGAATAGAATGGGCATAAGGTTTTTGTACAGTAGTGTATATCCCGATATGTGGCCATTGTTGAAAAGGATGCACTCATGCAAAAGACACCCTCTTGCATATCTTATTAATAAAAAAATGTAGACAAGGAAACATGTACTAGAGAGTGGTTACCACAATAATCTGTCCAGTACTGTAATTACTCCTTCATTTAGACACAGTTATTGTCACACATGATGATGCAAGAGGTTGGGCACTTTGAACGTAGGCGTTTATATACATGTATATATGTTTTAATCACATTAAGATTTTATATAACTATCAAAGCATTCACATTCAAGTCACAAAACAAAATATGATAATAAAAATAAACAGAAAGTTAGGGAATTTGTGCGTAGTAACATATTTGTGTAAAAAAATGTGAATAACTTTTTTTAGCCTTCCCTACAAAACAAATGTGTGATAGTCTTTTAATTGAATTAACTTAATTTCTTTTAATGATTGACCCAGGTTCGATACACCTTCGGCTGTAATGACTGGGAACAAAGGATTCCCTTGTCTCTCATGGTTAGTTCTGCAGCGAGACCTCGGCACGTATTTCTTGTCATTTCAATCATTATCAGAACCATATTGTTAGTGCCATTTTTCTTTAAAGCCCGGGCAATGTGATCACTAAATTTCATTTGTTAACACCCACATACACACATCCTCTAAAATGTTTTATAGCTTCACGGTTCAGGTCAAAGCTGTTAAGACAAAACCCAACAGCAGCAAGGTCATTTCATCTCTGCAGGCTAATCCAAGTTACCCCCCATGTGTTTTCAATTAAAAATAACGCCATTTCAAAACACTTGGTTCCCTGGCTATTTCTCTGTCCTGTTAGCACACAAAGCTTTAAGCCTTTTATTTTGAGACAAGTGTTGTATTTTTACATTGGCTGAAATACAGTTATACTGTATGTTTTACGTGATACAGTGATCTTCTCTATTTGCAGCTTATGCATGCAATACTATTTAATGTTCAGAGCATTGTATCACTGTGGTGATGTGCTGGTATTTTTGGGGACTTACGAGAAGACAAATTACTGTATTCACAGACTCTATATCTAAGTCATATTGATATACAGCAGTTGCACGCAACTCTAAGCTTCAAAACAACTGTTACTTTCAATCCTCTATTTTTTGGGGTAAGAAAAACAGTGTAAAGTACAGAGATACAATGGCAGAATGCTATTTTCATGTAACAGCAGCAAAATAAAGCAATGATTTAATAAATGAAAGACATAATAATCATGATACAGGAGTGTATTGAATTGGCTGTCCTGTCAGAAAACCTTTCTGGCGACAGAAGAGCACACATTGTTTCCTGCTGTCTTAAATAAAGCGGGATTGTGAAGGCTGATAAAGACAGTTCAGCTGCTATTTTTTTGCAATATGTTGACGGCAATTTAAATCATAAGACTATTATATTACATAACTGTGATTAAGACGTGTAAATAATCCTATCAAAGGATAGCAGCACATCAGTTTCTGATGATCCCTTTGTTCTGACAATTCCAGCCTACCATTGTAACATTTCGATGGAATAACACAGGTTATACGAATTAGTACAGTAGAAACCTAGGGATGAGAATCATTGACCTATCAGAGTCCACTGAACTCCATTGATGGACTTATGAAAAATAAGTGTATATTCTCATAAATGTGCATGTAATATTAGAACTTCTCTACAGTATATATACAGCAGCTGATGTATTTACAACTGCTATAATTGTTATAACTGTTATATTACTATTGTTAAATGATTTAAAAAGTACAAGATGAAGGAACATATCTTACAGGAAAGATATTTCAGGTTTATGGTATATTTTAAAAGAATGCAGTCTCTATGAATTATGTTTTATAGCTTCACGGTTCTGAATATAAGACTGAATATAAGGTAAATCTTCCTGTTCCTCAGTGCTAAGGGACTGGATCCTCAAAAGTATGTTTAATCAATTAATGTAGCACAAATACAAAATCTGATTCAGGAATTATAGAAAACTAAAATGAGAAAATTAGAAAAGTGTAAAAATGAAATCTGTCCAAGATGAGCAATTGATCATTTTTGCACTTTTAACCTGACCCAAGAAAAAAAATGTTCAGCTAATTTGTTTTTTTCCTTGGCCCACAAAGGTGAAAATACACCAGTTATCAGTATTGGTATGTTAACAGTAGAGAAACCAATTTGTATACAGAAGCTTGTTTAAATTCAATAGTTTTAAAACATTTAAACGTGAACCCCACAAGCAGTAAAAAAAAATTGCAAAGTTTAAGGAGCTCTCCCTAAGTGTGCCATGACCCAACCTAAGACAAGCCTAGTGAAAGTCCATGATAAAACCTCACATCAATATCCAAAAGGTGGTCACTTGGCCTTTCCAGTGGTCAGTTACAGCGTACAGTTTGCACTTTGTACTCTTTCACTGCCAAAATATATGCTTAGAGTGACATAAAGCTTTTGAAAGAGCCATTGTCTCTCATGGAAGAACACCAAAGCTCCCTGTAAGTGATGTGCATCTACTGTATGTTAAACTCAACTCAGAAGCAGGTGCCTTCTTTATAACGTTGTACAGCATATCCGACCATAGCCTGTCTATCGAGATGCTGTGTCAAGCAGGGCATCTCTGGAGCTGTTTTCAGAGCTGAAGTTTTTCCACTCCTCAGGGGGGACTGCACCACAAATTCCATTTAATTTTGCTGTCAATTTTGGGCTTAACTTCTCCGATGAAACATGAGTGAACCATCAAGAAACATTAAAGCAAATGGTGATGTATTCCCCTTAGGGAAGCAGATTTCATTTATGATACATACAGTTCTTGAAGCTTCACTGCACTCGGAACAATGCAGAACAATGTAATCTTAGAAACCTACCTCATAATTGCTCAGGCCAGGACACAAGGAGTTTGACATTCTAACTAGCTTTTAGTTTTCATGTAAAAATAATATTTACTTTCTCTTGCTACTGAAAATATCTCAATGAAATGGTTACATTTTGATTTTGATTCTTCATCTTGCCTCACCTAATATCCCCCATTGTCTTTTCCATCCTCTTTCAATGAAATATTTCATATCCTATTATAGCGACAGCAATCCAAAATGTAAGCTGTTTTTATAGAAGCTGATACCTATGGAATTCTCTATACCATAGCATCATTTAAAGCAACTGCACACATTGTGTCAAATTTTAAAAAAATGCACGGCATGGAGTTCAATACAGAATTTATTTTATTGGATTAATAAAGCACAACTCAGCATGCCTGAGTTAATAAACAGTAAGACACCAAATCATTCCATTTTAATCAAATTACGTATATGGGGATATTTAATTATATGCTGTAGCTTCCAGTACAAATTGGAGACCACAGCTATTGTTTCCTATTAAAATGACATTTATTACCGAACTCTTATGAATGCTGTAAACACCCTACAACTATGTGCTATAAATTTCTCTGTTTTACATTTCAGACACCTAGCATTGCATAGTGTATCATTCTGTAAAAGATAAAAAATAATATAATGTATGTGATAAAGGTATACTGTGGGAGTGTGAAGGTAATCATGAAATTTCCCTGTATGAAAATATTTCAAATTAAAAATATTATTTTAAATGTTGGGAGCTTTAGGTTATTCCATCAGTAACAAAAACGACAGCCAGATTAATCATAGGTGTACTGAAATATCAGCTTTGCCATGTCATCATATTGACATGTGACACTGTGTTTTCTTCATTTCTCACAGACTATTCCCACTTTCTCTCTTCCAGAACTGTAAGGATGAACAAAATTGTGTCTTTAAATGAACATTGTGAATTCACACAAAAATAAGGTCTGGATTTATTCTTTTTTTTACCGGTATGGTTCTTCTGTGTATCTGTGACCATATCTGAAGTATTTTTTTCTTACAATATTAAGAATATTTTACATCAGTGAGAATAAAGACTCCCTTTGGTGGGATTTAAAACATCATATTCACTGAACTATTCAAATTCAAAACCCTACAATGCGTATGTGGTTTTAAACAGTATTTACAATATTTATAAATGTGTCAACTGCATTTATAAAAGAGACCACTTTTACACTATTTAAACACTTCCCCTTTTGTTCTTCTCCTCATTGAAGCCCAAGTGTGATTATTGCCAAATAGAAATTAGCTCCTTCAGTAGTTTAAGAGAATTAAAATGCAGAAATTCATTTTCTTTTTGTAAAAATAATTGAAAGCATTACATTGTGTGCATTGAGGGTGCAGTTGTAAGACTGCTTGTATTGTTTGTGATCATCCTCTTCCAGGAATGCACAGCGTATGTCAGACTTCATTCTCCTTCTTAGCAGATCAAAAAAAAGGATGGGCTCAGGATATCAGTCCCAATAAGCAAAGTAAGCCATGCTACTGCCCCCAGATTGTTCAACCAAGTGATACATCTTCTAAAGTCTCCACTTAGAACAATACGTTGAAGAGCTATCTGTGACCAAGATAGTTTCAACCACCACTATTGACCCTGAAGACATTGGGAGGGCCTGTTTCTTTTACTACCAGTCACTTAACAGGCTGGAATGAACATGATGCCTCACTCTGAAGAATACCTCTGGAGTTCACAACAAGATTTATAGTTTTTAGACGAGGCCTCGGGAATAAACCAATATTTGGCTTTTGAGGTTTTTGACTTTTAAATTTCTATTGTTTCTTGTAGTGTACTCATTTGTTCATTCAGGTTTGCACACAAGGCACAGAATTTCATAGGCACCCAGTCAACAATGGGGCACACATTTCTGCTCGTTCGTGAGTGACTGCATTTCACTACAAATCCTTCCACTAAGAGCATATCAACAGATGATGATGGAACGACTTTGAAATCTAGAGCCCATAGTCGTGACATCATTGTTATTTTCTGTTACATCTTCAGGAACAATGGTAATCACAGAATAATAATAATTCCTTGTATTTCTATAGCCACTTTCACCCCAAAGGATCCTGAAACAATTTATACATAGGAGTGGACCCACTTCTAAGTGCAGCATCTAAGTGCAGTACCTAAGGGGAAACTTTAGGTAGGCAAGATTGTACAAGCCCAGAGACCAATTTAGCCAGACACCAGGATTAACACCGCTTTTGAAAAGTCCTGTGGGATCTTTCCTTCATTAGTCAAGACCTGTTTAATGTCTCATTCAAAGGATAGCACCTCCTAAACAGTGTCCCCCCTAACCAAACTGGATCATTGGAGAGACAATTCTGAAAAAAGAGTGCCACCTACTGGTCCCCCATTACCACTTATAGCAGCAACCTTATGAGTTCAGGCCTTGCTGAGCTTCTAAAATATGACAAGATCAAACTACAGGGTGGTAATGCTTCTGCCTAAATAGCTCCTATTCTGTTGCCAGTAATAAACCTTCTGCCCTAAGAGTGTTTTCTAGTACTTCCTTGTTCACAATTAAAGAAATCACTCATCTTCCCTGCCTTAAAAATGGGCTACATGTCAGTCAAACTGCTGAATTCATTATGATCTACAGATCCAATTAGTTAAAAAAAAAACAGATTAGAAAGGAATGGTTTTCTGTTGCAGCACTGTTCCTTTAGAGTGGATCGATAAGAGATGAGAATAAAAGTAAGGAAATCACAAGCATTCTGGAAGTATGCAGACTGAGTTAATTATGAATAGGTCACATCAATAGGTGCTCAATACACTCCTCAGTTGGTACATGGTTCTCTTGTGGTGAAATGCAGAAGCTCCCAATTTAGGTGATAAGTGAATTGAAAACACCAATTAGCTCCCTGTTTTACAAATGCAAATTGGTTATCATGTTCAACATGACTGCGCTGCTCATTGTCAGCACAGGCAAAGCACCAAGAGGCACCCAATTTGAGCATCATCAAAGAGGCACATTTCATCTGAACCTGGCAGGAACACACCAACGAGAGCCCCTCTGCCTCCTGAAAAGCATGTATCATCTGTTCTAGGACAGGGTTACTACTTTGAATTGAAATAAAATGGGCACCATGTCAATTGTTATGAAATCTGCTCTCTCACAGGGTTCTGATAAATTAATAGCATCAATATACTTGTAACGTCCTTACCTTGCCCAAGGGCTCAGCCTTAGAAGATTCATTATATGCATGCTTTTCTACTAACATATTACATAAGTGTACCATGCTTTTGCATAAATTCACATTCCTGTTGGCAGCTGCTGATTTAACCATCAGATTTGATCTTGATGATATTATCTAAAGCAGGGATTTCCCCGTTTCTCTGCCTGAAAAATGTATTTTCATCACATACAGTAGATTAAAGAAACAAATTCCCAGTAATTGGCAATTGATTTGAATGATTAGGCAGACAGTAGCCTTTGGGCCTGACGTCCATAACACATGCGGAAACAGCGTTAGATTTTGTTGCCTTGGTGGAAGTAACTGCTCTATCACCTCTTAAATCAAACATATTTATGATTTAGCTCTGCAACCTTCAATCGGACACTTGTAATAACGGGTGTGCCAGCATATTTATGAGATTTGTTGCAATGTTGACCCGCATTTTATACTGTGCAGCCTTTTTACTACAATGCTAAAGCTGGCCTTCTCCTATGTAAATAATGATTGTTTTCACATTTGTTTCTTGTCAAATTTATCCCATGCTTTTCTAGAACATTCCAACTAATATTCCAAAGATTACATAGTATTGTGTTTTTTTGTGAAGAAAATATTTTAACAATATAAATGTAGTCTGAAACACTCCAAAAAAATAGTTTTTACAAATTGGTAAAAATTTATGAAACAACAGTACTATTGAAAAGACTACAAAACACATACAGCTTTCATTCTGCACCATAACACTTTTCAGTACATGTTGCCTATACAGAAAAAAAATGGCAGAATTTGCTCGTGTCCCAGTATAAAGACATTGGTTGCAGGTGGTGAATATGCCTACTTTAAGCTCCTCTTTATAAAACTTACCTGGGCAGTAGAAGCAGTTTCATGAAAGTTCAAAGCATTTGCTACGTACAAGAGTGGCACAGCATAGCCCTGCAATGTTTGCTTAACACACGACAAAGGGTTTGCTAATTTTACAGAACAGAGAGGAAATACAAAAGCAAGGTGTGTGATCTCACCAGCAAACAGGATAACTTTACCAGAAGTTTTGCCTTTCACAGAAATAACCGTACCACACCCCCTACATAGAACTGAGAATAAAGAGGTACAATTGTTTTCAGACTCTTAAAACACAGGACAGGCTGTAGGTGATTTCAGCTCCCCATGACCAGTGCTGTCCTTCATCTTAGTGAGCAAGTCCATTAAGAATATTCTGTGGGACTAGCACAAATGAGAAACAGCAGACATTGCAGATTTGATTTACCTCCATGGCTATACAAAAAAATCACCTTTTGGGTTAATTTGCCTGCTTCACCTATTAAAGTTCTGTAAAATTTTAATCATTCTTTAAACAAGGAATGAGCTGTAATTTTATGTTCAATATTTTTTTTATGCAATTCATACAGCGAACAGGAATGAACGCCTTTTACAAAGTCTGTAATCACAACACAGCTTGTGACTTTAATTTACGCAGTAATAATAGACTCATTCACATTTAATTCCTCATGATACAACAAAAATAAAATTATCATTTTAGCCACATGCAGCGCAAAATAGAGTATAGATTCATACAGGCATAGCACCCACTGGCTGCAAGAATTAGACATTTCTGTTCTTTTCCGGGCCTCTGTTTTCATTATGAATGCCCTTGACTATGATATGACAAGCTATGAATAAGACAGGGCAACTGAGTTAAAGGAAATGGATCTTAACTACTGAACATGAACTGGAGGACAGATGTAGAACCCAAGTAAAAGTACATTTAAAACTAAGAACAGGAGCTAATGCACATACCTTGGTTTCTTTCAAGAAAAGGCTGAATAGAGATCCTTGGATCAAGTAACTGGTACCTTTTTCGAATAAATGTACTGTGTATACTACAAGAATGTAACCATTCTTCTGTCCTTAATTCTTACAATAATTAATAATATACAGCACACCTCAAGAGGATGAATCACCACAGCTTGCCCTAGGTGGATGTTTATCACGGTGACATATACAATATGTAGCAGGACAGAAGCACTGAGGTCTGAAAACTAAGCATCTATTGCTACTTTCCAGGTTACCTTTTTATGGCTGGCAACTACAAAAGTGAGAGAGGACAGGAAATGTGAGTAGCATTAGAGATGGAGTGATGGACGATTGTGACATTTAGATGGAGAATTAATGTGCTGCACTGGGACAGAGAAACACAACTTGTACTCCTGTAGTGGGTCAGGGCTCCAATGACAGAAAGCTTGGTCGCACCTTTTGGGAGATGTCTCATCAATTTAGAATCTTTAACTTATCCTAAGGTCAGCTGAGAAGTAGAGCCCAGTGCCCGAGTTTGCCCTTACAATCTGTTGTGCAGAACCCAGCTTTACAAAGAATGGCTAGCTTTAGAAATCTAATTCAATCTCCTATTACGGCCTTTTAAAAACTTCATTTTGCTTTGTATGATCCCCGGAATAACTCAAAACTCATCTGTTCATCACCTGCATTTGTCAAGTGATGATTAATCATTTTCAATAATAATGATTTTACAATTACATGTATGCATTTTCACACACAATTAGGCTTAACCATACTGCATCAATAAGAAGCGAACAATAAATTTAAGATTTTTTGTATCCTGTATCCCTCCTGAATGTACAGATGCACGTCAGCATGGTTTGAACTAATCTGGCCTCTAAAGCAGACCTGGAAGGGGTCTATTCTGAAGGGGGAGTTCAGGGAGGCCAGACCCTGGATGTCGGTGGGTTTCACATGGAATTCTGAAGAAATTCAGCTTGCCCGTTTACTGTTTTTTTTAAGCCCTTCACATTTGTGAAGATGCTTAGTCACCCACTTTGTTAGTGGGACTGAAGCTTAGCTTCTGTGACTCAGGCGTACTTACTACTAGTTTTCATGTGTCATTTCATTCTCACTCTACATCTGGACCATGCAGCCTGAGATCAGAAGTCACAAGCTTTAATAGTTAATAATTGCTTATATAGGACTTTTCTGGACACTCCACTCAAAGAGCTTTACAGGTAATGGGGATCCCCTCCACCACCACCAATGTGCAGCATCCACCTGCGACAGCAGCCAGAGTGTGCCAGTACCCTCAGTGGGGAGGAGAGCAGAGTGATGAAGCCAGTTCAGAGATAGGGGTTATTAGGAGGCCATGATTGGTAAGGGCCAATGGGAAATTTGGCTAGGCCTAGTCTTGGCCTAGTCTTTTTGAGAAATCCCCTGGGATTTTTAATGACAACAGAGAGTCAGGACCTCGGTTTTTACGTCTCATCCGAAGGACGGCGCCTGTTTACAGTATAGTGTCCCTGTCACTATACTGTGGCATTAGGACCCACATGGACCACAAGGTGAGTGCCCCCTGCTGGCCCCACTAACACCTCTTCCAGCAGCAACCTTAGTTTTTCCCAGGAGGTCTCCCATCCAGGTACTGACCAGGCTCATACCCGCTGAGCTTCAATGGGCTGCCAGTTCTGAGTTGCAGGGTGATATGGCTGCTGGCCACATTTTAATCCAAGTGCTGTGTGCCTTACGAGACAGGTTTCAAGAGGCACGTGAAAAACAGTGCTGTAAGTAAAGCATAAAGCACTCTAGTTACTTGTTTGGGGAGATAGCCATAGGGTCTTTGGAAATGGACAGTCTTTATGCCCTGGACACCCTGTAGATGTAATTATCTTCCAGTTTTCTTTCCAGTCAATTAATCACCTTTCATCTATGATCCACAGTGGCAGGAGATCAATTGTTGCAGGTCCAGGGAGAGCTTGAGGCCACCTCATGAGTTCCACATGAGTATATAATGTGTAACAATATAAACAGGTACAATATATTGAAATGTGAAACAAGAAGTAAATACTTACATCTAATGTTAGAATTGAACGAAAGTCTAGACTAATAGTCAAAGCAGCTGAGTTGTTTAATGTAGTTCAGGTGGGCAGCTGCATCAGCATGTGTAGGCTGCAAAGGAACAAGTAATAGGTTTATTCCATGCTGAAAAGAGAAGAAAGAAAACACTACGTTTCGGCCGTGGAGCCTTGACACCTGTGTGACACCCGAAGAAGGCTCCACGGCCAAAACGTTGTGTTTTCTTTCTTCTCTTTTCAGCAGGGAATAAACCTATTACTTGTTGAATTGTTTTATTGTTTTTTTTTATTCATTTTGAAAAATTTGAATTGCACAAGCTTTTGATCAGTCACTCCATATTTTGAGAGGAAGTTAAAATGATATACTATGAAAAGTAAAAAGAGTTCAATAAAAATACCGTAATAATAATAAATAAGGCTTAATAAGCTACACAATATCTCAGTATTAAATTGCAGAAGTATTATATTAAAGGTTTCAGCCCACTAGGTTAACACTTCTGTGCCACACTTCGTCAAGTTTAACTGTAAGCTGCCTATTTTTATCAGACACATTAGGTTTTCTACACTTGTGGTTTCAACTTGTTAATGTAGTAAAATGTGTCTTTCTTTTGTTGAAAAGCATGCTTCCTCTTGTTTACTGATGTTGTGTTAACATCCCCTTGTTTTCTCCTTGCCTGATTTTTTATGCTGTTCTGAAACTTTTTCCAAAATTGATGTATCTGAGCAAAATGATGTTTAGAAATCCACATTTGCTTAAGCAGAATATGCCTCAGTAAATTAACTGTGTTAGAGGCAAACAGTTCATAAGATTACCAGTGATAACAAGACATCTAAATTCAGAGCACTGCACCATGAACTCAAGAGCACACTCTCCCTATGCAAAACAATTATCTCTGTGTCCGATGATGAAAATGCTCTTTATCATGTGATGGCAGTAACAAAAAGCTAAAACACCCTTTTACAGAACAGTAGTTTTAGATTTCTGACATTCCACTTCAGCATAGCACGATGCACATTTTTTAAAGAACTCAACAATTGTCCTACGAATGCAAAATAAAAAGTGCTGGAAAAGTGTTTTGTCGAAGAAAACATACTTAAGAAATAAAATTGGTAAATAAAATACACATAAAAAATACAACTATTTATTTCCAATCACATCAACCCCACCACTTGCGTTCTTCACATACTGTAAATAGCATTTAATTAAAAAAGGAAGGAAAATTACTTTCATTTTTTTTCTAGATGTGCTCCAGCAGTGATGGCATAACTTCTTTAATACACTGCTGCTACATATCAACATTTACAGTAAAAGAGCATGTTAAAAAAACAATTGGTTCTAAATTATTCTCTTTAACGCCCTCCTTTTCCTGTTTTAAAAAGGCAAGACATGAAAACATATCGCTAATGCTTCCCACTACCAAGGAATTCTATTTGATTTTGCAACTTTTTCTTTTCAATCCTTAAATAAATTACTGTGAAAGACTATTACATTCCATTTAGTGAAGTATCCACAATTGTTAAGTGACAGTAATATTTTCCTGGGTTACAGCATTCTGCAATGAAAACAGCTGAATATCCAATATGCATACAGTGTGTACTGTTTCCTCTTTCTAACAAAGTTAAAATAAGACCTGTTTTCTGTTCACTTCAACCTTTGAAATTGACCACTAGGAAATAATTAAGATTCAGATCAACAAAATCCGAACAAAGAACCTTAAAACCAAGAAACACATAACTGAAATCATTGATTTAGTGTCATGTGCTGTTACATAGCTGAAAACAAAATAACCACATTACGCTGTTCACAAATGTATCTTTGTAAGACGTTTGAGCCAACACAATGAAGTCACATAGGCAAAGCCTTGACAATGTTTTGAACATTGTCCTTCTTTTCTCTTAAAACGATAATTTACTTTTTCGTGAAAGACAAAAAAAGTCCAGTAAAAATGGAGCCAACCAATAATGCAATGTGGAAAAATAATTATAAGAAATTCAATGGACTTCAAATGACTTCCATCTTGACTCATAATTCCATTTTGTACATACCCGACGTAAAACAGTTTCACAAAGGAAATATTAGCACTGACATCAAGTAAGTATGGTTTCATGCAGGGAATAATAATAGTTTAATCAAACAGGTGACATTTTACAAAAGCTGAAGCAGATCCAGAGACCAATAGTTTTTATAATGTAGCTCATCGGTGGAGATATCTAAACCTCTAGCAATGACAGCCTTGACTGCTTTAAGTTTTCCAGTAGCCAAAGCCAGTAAGGCCTTTCTGTAGGCTTTTTTTTCAGTCAGGCTTTGTCAGCATCTACGTAGCAGAGGTGACAAGTTAGCGCTTGTGGCAGTTCATAGATTTGTTCCATGCCAGTACCCAGCATGAACCGTATAACCAGAAACAAGCGTGTTGCAAGACAATTATGACACTGAAAAACAAATGGCAAGGAACCACTTCTCTTTTTCTATTTACAGTTGCTGGAGATTAATTTACTCCAGAGCTCTCCTTCTAATAAGCTGAATTATAGAATACAAATCACATATAACAGTTAAAATCCACGAACAATGGAAATGTAATCATGGTTATATAAATGCAGATAAATATTCAAGCTTATAGTAGTTACTGGTAAAGGTATATACTGTAGGTCTTATATTGTAATCTTACAATAGACCACTGAAGGTTAAGGAAGAATTCACCATTATACAGATTACTTTTATGAGACAGATTGATAGCTGTAAAACCAAAGAGGGGATGTTACTGTTTAAGGTGAAGGCCTTAATTATAAATGGCAGCTGCACCACACATCTGGTAAATTAGAACTATATGATATAGGCAAGGACAAGGTTTATATAAATCAATAGAAAGTGCACAGGAGCAACACCAAAAGGCTTTATTGTCTTACCTGAATAATATTAGGAAATCCTCCTCAGACGCTTGAGCCTGCCTCATCTGTCAGTCAAGCCACAAAAGTCTTAACATTAGTTAGCACAAATAGATGGAGGGCTAAAGGAGGGGGGAGTGGCACTAGTTAGATATTGTTATTTTACCAAAAGGACATGCTGTGTCAGAACGAATTACTGTTAATTTACATCGGCAGTACAGTAAGATTGAGAGCAGTGGCAAACAATGACAAACAGCATGGAAATATGGCATAATGAGAGCGGGCAGGCAGCCTCACTCAAGCCTCTCCACTCAATTACTGGACAAGGCTTTTAATGCTACTCTGCTCAACTAAAGCAATTTACTTAGGCTAAGTCTCCATTTAGAGACAATTCAAGATTTAAACTAGTTGCTTTGTGCATATAATAGATATAAGGGTACTGAAAGGGTAATAAGGTCATTTGGATGCCGGTACTATTAGGCTAATTCTGCTTTCTCCTAAGCTAAAAAATAAAAACAAGAGTTGATGCTTCTCTTATTTTCATATTAGGACTTATCGGATGGCATTAATCATGGATTGTTCAAAAATAAAAAGCAGACTAATGCACTGGAAGTATTAAAAACTCAAAAGCAACGTAAGAGCATAAGGAAAACTACAATAAGGCCTGAACAGCACTGAAGAGGCAATTGTGCTTTCTGAGTCTTACAGGAGATTTTAATCTGACTGGCTTTAGACTGAATTTGCATGGTGCTATTACTGTACCTGTAAAGCCTATTTAGTTTTTCATCATCAGCTTAAATACTGAAAAGAAAGACTACCAATTAAACAAGTTACAAAAAATTAAAAAAAACTGATTTTTCATCACTTCTATTGTTGGCTGTAGTCAATGCACAATGCATTATTAATACCAAATGTTAAAAAAGCATTTCCTAAGTACATAGTTTGGAAGAATTAGTAAACAGTCAGCTAGCCTATACACTGAAAGAGCCAACTTAAGTATTTTATATTAAAGCGCATCCCCATTTTCTGTTCACTTCCATGGTGGACAAAAGGGGGCACTCTGTATGTAAAAGTGTTTTCACAATGGTCATGCTGCTCATGAGATGGACCTTTCAAGAGTACAGATTGTTGATCAATTCTATTCTATTATCATATATATTAAATTCTATTATCTTAACAAAATATGAAAACAAAATGGTAGTAAATGACATTGATCATAAACATTTCTTCCCAAAACCACCTTCAGGCTTTCATCTTTCAAAAGTATGAAAAGTCTTAAAAGCCTAGCTTGACAAAGTGTGCTGCAAAAAGTTGTTGAACATGTTTAATAACCTAGATCTCACTAGTGGTTCAAATGGTACAGATCTCTTCTGCTCATGTGACTGTCGCGGTTCCGCACGGTGTCGTGCCCTCCGCCACCCGTTCCGTACTGCAGCACCCGGGCCGCGAACCCGGGTCTCCAGCGTAACGCAACAGGGAACCAGCCGCATGAGCTAAAGGAGACCTCCCCTCAGCCCAGGCAGCTGAGATCCCTGCTACGCCAGGGAGGGCGCTGACGTCACTGTATCCGAACTAGCTCTGCTACACTCAGAGTGCAAATCAGTGCCCACAAGCCAGCTGGTCCTGTCTTTAGCTGTACAGCACTGTACAACAGGGTCAGTCTTGGTTCCTTTCAGACACTTAGTCTGCATTAATATCAGTGAGAGCTGTGTCAGTCCTCCATCCACTTGCACTGTGCTGTTCTGTGGGCATGCATTATGAAAAAGAAAATTAGAATTAAGAACGCATGTGGTTCATATGACAATTACAGGGAAACTGCAGTCCCAATGTCTCAGACCAGTAATTAAACCTCAATAGCAACATAAGTTGAATGATGTCATCGCAAATATTTACGTATTCTGAATTAAGCACCACAAAATCGTGAATTATGTGAAAGTACCGTATGGTCGCCATGTTGTCGCAAACCACCAGTCTTGCCAGGGGTGGGAGTGAGAGTTTGCGACAACTGTGATGTAAAATCGGCCCTTCCTGCTCACTAGTCACTGTAAGCAAAAAGGGAACTTGTCTCCAAACAAGTTTGTGATGCCTCACTGTCGAGCATTTGGCAGTGCAGAACACAGTGGTTGCACACAAAACAGTGGATTGGATCAGCAGAAAATCAAACTGTTTTCTTTGCCAAGGGATATTTAACTAGCAAAGAGATGGGTAATAAACATGGGCACTGATGTTGGCCCCAACAACAACTTTCTCGAAGAGATTCAACCCAATGTGTTAGCGAATAAGCACAGGTTTGCACAATTTCAGAATTTGTACAATTCCAAGGCAAGGAAGTGGGCAGGAAAATTGCTGTCGACTCCTCCCACCCAGGTTACCACGTTTCTTAAACTTCCCTCAGGAAGATGCTCCCGGCCTATTAAAACTAGAACCTGGGTCTTTTCGCTTAAACAGAATTCCTACTTAGATGTGCACTTAATGATGTCTGTTACTTTTGTTTGTGAATGATTAATGTAGTAAGCTTTTTCAGCGCCAAGTACACCAGAGTAAATGCCATGCACGTGAATTTTACTTGGCAAATAAAGCTGATTCTGTTTCTGATTCCACGATTCCAAATGTGGGAGCAGGAACAGAAAATGGACTGGGATTCCAAAATGAAATCCATGAAGATAAATGTTCTGGAAGTCTGGGGTAAACTATTTTGGATATAGAATTAAATAAAACTCCCTGGGTGAATTGAGGCCATCATTCACCATTCTAAACTATGTAAGGCTAGTAATAAATAAAGCTTCCTTTACCAGGTTTAACCTTTGTCATTAAATGGTAGCCATCTCAGCATGTTTCAGAGATTCCTGTACATTTTCCTGTTTCACAGTACCATAAATATTGTCATGCTTCAAGGTAATTGGCCTCATTGCACAACTTTACAGTCAACAAATCAGCGAGCATTCACAACTTGTGTAGTTTCATGCTATGGACCTAGCCGTAATGACTTGCAAAGGTCTCTCACTATTACGGAATGTGAAACAGCTGTTGCTTGTATTCCAGAAGACCTCATTTAGGTTTTTGATTTTTAAGTTACATCAGAGAAACCACTTTAAAAAAGATCAAAACATTATTGTATGTCAGATATATATTATTTTATCAATAGAATCAATGTTTTTATAATTCATACATCTTAACACCTGGGACTATTTAAGGATCAGTTGCACTGCATAAAGGGAGTGAAGCCTTTATTACAAGCTTGCCTGATGCCCATTTACAATCGTCTAGGTATTTTCATCTTTAGCAATGACTGGAGGGGGCAGTTCAAAAGAATGACGAAACAGCAACAAGAGTACTGTCAAAGTACTGTATGGCTATGCTGCACTGATGAACCCAATTAAGGCAAAACCAGTCTGCAGCTGCTGAGAGTCTTGACTGTTTGTTGCAGGAGTGGAGTTCCTCCTTGATGGCAGTAATGCGGACAGAGCCCATTGAGTTGCTAGGGCTTGCTGCTATAGTTGTTAATCAATTAGACGAGCTGACTGTGCCCCCACCCTACCCAAGCCTGGCATGGAAGTGTGGACGTTACTGAAGGTACAACAGGTGTTATCGACTTCTGCATCTTACAAAAGAGCAAGTGCTATGAAGAAATCAAATGAATGAGGGTATGAAATTACACTTACGTCTACATCGAACTTAAGATTCATTAGCAGACAAAGATAGCCCATGATGCTTTGCAGGTACAATTTAAAAAAGTCATTCTTTGACTCCTACACTTCCAACAGGCAACACCTTGGCAGTGCTTTTACTACGCTGGACCATAGCTTTCTTAGACATGTTTACTAAAGCACACAATGGTCTTCCCATTATCCAGCATAGTAAAACACATAGAAGGGTTATTGCAGAGCGGACACCTGCAATATCTGATAAAAACATTTCAGGGTAAAAGTATGAATGGATGTACCCCAGTAAACCAAATCCTTCTATTCATCTTACACATTCAAGCCCTTCCTCCTACATTTCCTCCAAAATTTGTGATTACTGGGCCATTACTATCCCTGATCAATTGAAAACAGACAGCTTATTCATTAGGGCTTGATCAGCATAGGTTTGATACACCGTGATTGGGAATTTGTAAGTTCTGAAGTTCTCAAACATTAGCTTTCATCTTTTCTAATGTGTTCTGAAGGACTTGCTTTATTCTCATATTCCACCGCGTAAATATTTTCTTCCTTCTCCATATTTCTTTTTCATGCTTGTTTGTATTTTGTCCACCTTTGTTACTTTTCAATCCCACATTTCCATCAACTGACACACGAAAAGGCATTAATGAGAAACCGCTATGTCAGTGCCATTAACATAGTGGTTTCTCATTAACATAGCAAATAGTTTTTCAGCCACTATTTATTTAAATTTCACTCATTCAGCCTGTCATAAAGCAACAGAAATGAGATGTCAGTTTAAAACTGAAAAAAGATCAGATCTGGTTGCTGTTCTCTGGACTGATTCCACAGCAACAATACATTTTTTCTATTACACAGCGACCACAATTGTACAAAAATAAAGAAGATTACAAAGGGACTTTACACTTGAGATTCAGTGAATTTCATCCAAACAAACAAGTGTTTCACAAGTTGTGGAAGTGCATTTAAAACTGAGAACAGGAGACACTTCTTTACCCAAAGGGTTGCAGGAGTGTGAAACAGAATACATAACCATGTTGCTAAAGCTGAAACACTGGCTTTTTTTAAGAAACAACTGGATGAGATCCTTGGAACAATAATAATAATAATAATAATAATAATAATAATAATAATAATAATAATAATAATAATAATAATAATAATAATAATAATAATAATTGCTTATACTTATATAGCGCTTTTCTGGACACTCCACTCAAAGCGCTTTACAGGTAATGGGGATCCCCTCCACCACCACCAATGTGCAGCCCCAACTGGATGATGAGACAGCAGCCATAGTGCACCAGAACGCTCACCACACATCAGCTATCAGTGGGGAGGAGAGCAGAGTGATGAAGCCAATTCATAGAGGGGGATTATTAGGAGGCCATGATTGGTAAGGGCCAATGGGAAATTTGGCCAGGACACCGGGGTTACACCCCTACTCTTTTCGAGAAATGCCCTAGGATTTTTAATGACCACAGAGAGTCAGGACCTCGGTTTTATGTCTCATTCGAAGGACGGTGCCTGTTTACAGTATAGTGTCCCCGTCACTATACTGGGGCATTAGGACCCACATGGACCACAGGCTGAGCGCCCCCTGCTGGCCCCACTAACACCTCTTCTAGCAGCATCCTTAGTTTTTCCCAGGAGGTCTCCCATCCAGGTACAATTAATTACTACCAAATAGTTTAGATGGACAAAATGGCCTCTTCTCATTTCCAACTTTTCTTATGTTTTCATGAGGCCTACATAGAGCATTATAAAACTTAAACATAACAGCCCTTGATATAAATCCTTACATTTTGTTTTCCTTTCTGTTTTCTCAAATAATGTGGTGATTCGATCCCCAAAGGATCAAAGCTAATAAACAGAAAAATTCAAAGGGTAAACACAAATAAATGAAAAACTATTGGGCGCACGATTGTCTGCACAAAAAAAATCTTAGCAATTCCTAAGGCGTTTTAATGCTTAATTACTTACGCCTTTTTTTCCTTAAAGCTATTAAATCAGCAGCTATAAACATGACCCTGCTAACAGAACCAAGCCCTGTCATATAGAGTTATCTGACACACACGAAGCATGTGCCAGCTACTATCATTCTGCAAGATATTCCTCTGCTTCATACTCATGGCCTGTGCCTACTTTCTCCAAGATATGAGACAGAAAAACAAAAACCTACACAGGAGCAATTCTTCCAGTTCTGGAGACGCATTGGGCTGGCCTTGAATTATTCTGCTCAAACAGGCCTCCTCTGTGCTTGGAGATGAGTGTGCATAATAAGGGATCTGTTAATTAACTAGAAGCAATCCTTGCACGGTGGGGATCAAAAGCTGGCTATGGCCACTGGCTCCTGCCGAGAAGATGAAAAACGGTGCGAACTTTAAAGACTTCCTGTCATTAGCCGAGACCTTGGCCGCTCCAGGCCCAGACCCCCTCTGTTACAGAAAACAATGAGGACAATGACAGCAGAAATGAAATAACGCTGTGAGGAACAAAAGAATTAGCTATTTACCAGCACAAAGAAAGAAGGGAGAGATCTGCTTCTACTGCGGCTCACTTCAACTTTTAATTAATTTATGACTGACAGGGGACACATGGATACAGCATGCCCAAGCAAACTGTATTAAAAGAAGCCTGTTGTTTTGGACAGGGGAAAATGCTGCTGACTACAAATGTGTTTTAAATTGTAGTAATATCTAGTTTTATATCAGAAAACCACAAAAGAAGGGCATCAATGTCCTAAGGATATCATAAGATCAAGATCCAATATTGTGTTTTAAAATCAAATCAAAATCATGTCGTGTCCTCATAAATCGATGAATGATTGTCCTTATTCATTTTATTAGCATTTGTATTGTGTGTTTTTTTTAAGTTGTTTTCTACACTATGGTCTTTTAGTTTTAGTACAAAGCAAGTGGTCTCAACAATTAGATAAAAAAACACTCGCCTAATATGGAGAAAGCAGGGAGCATGACAATCTTAATCACATCAATCAGAGGATGAGAAACAAAATGATGCACAAATACACACAAATACAATAACATGGAACAATGAAACTGTACTGTTTAATATAACTCATTGATAATCATGCCGACAGATGCCTGGTGAGTCTCCAATATAAATACAAAGTGAAGCATAAAGGTGCACAGGTTATGCCTTAAACAGGAAGGGCTTAGGCTTTTAATTGCTGCAGGCTATTTAGAGACAGACGGGATTGGCCTATTCTTTCAAGCAGGCCTTTCTCTGTGGCACAAATGCTGTCCCACAGCTCTATCTATACTTGCTGCCCTTCCCTGCAATTATAACAGTCTATGGATATGCCATCTGTATTTATGCATGCCTCAACTACGGCTAACCTCTGCTATTGCCTGTGTGACACAAACACAACCCTACACACAAACACAAAGACAGGGACCTCATTTAGGAAAGAGACCACCCACAACTACATCAGCATGTCACCATGCCCGTCTGTGTGGCGATGCATGGCTACATGAGCTGACGTGCTTAAGACACTGGAATCCCAACTGAGCAGTCAAGGAAAGTTAAGGTAGCACTCTTTGAAACACATCGGCAGGCAACAGGGTAATCTAGCCAATTAGGTTTGCAACATTTCATCAAACTCCCAGTGCCTGCAATTGCATTATTTTCTCTGTAACTGTGGCTCCACACACAGATAATCCACACTCCTGGCTAAAAACAGTGTTAAAATGTATCAGAATTGTTCTTCACTCTTATGTACAGTACAGTTAAGCTTTAGCGTAACAGCTGTGATAATAGAAACAATGACAAACTTTTTAACCTTAAGATGAAACCAGAAGGAGGAAAATACTGTTTTCTCATGCCAAATATATGAATAGTGAATTATTTAAAAGTCTCCTATTCAGAATGAAGGTACTAGAAAAACACTTATTTTTATTTATGAAAACCAGTTCAGTTTAGTCCACAATATCGTATTTAAAAAAATACCTTTTGACAGCATTGTTCAAATCTATGTGCATCTAGCTGTTGAAGATCTGCCTAAGACTAAGAATTCTAAAAGGTAAAAAAATCCTTCAAAGAACTTGCTCAGTGTGCTGTTGCTTTTGTGAACCTGACAGATGTCAATACGGATGTGCATTGAGTTGTAAATGTCAAGGCTAAGGAAGATGTGGAATACAGCAGAGTATTTTATACACAAGATAATACCACAGATACCACAATAAAAGTGGTTCAGACAATTTTATATCTTAGTAGATGTTTAGCCTATATCTAAAAATTAGATTTTAATTAAACCTCAGACGCATATGAATGACATGTATCATAAAAGAATCCCAAATAAATTGCCAGCTGAATTTTCTGGCATTACATGCAACAGATTCGCTTAGAAACATTTCTATAAAAGATGTTCATGAATTGCTTCGGCATTTTCTATGCTGTTTTAGTGATACTAAATATTGTTTATTGTAGTTAAGCCTTTTTGTAAGGCGGGGTCAGGGAAATGCAGGGTCAGAGAAAATACAGGGTCCAGTGAGTGCTTCTCTTCAGGGGTGGATGCTGTAAGTCCCCTTCAGCCCATTGGGATGAAAACCATTACATAAATGTAAAAAAATTACTTAAGGAGCCCACATCACAGTGTTTTAGACTGCTTGATTCTACATTTATACTTTTGTTTTATGCAGGTGAACCTTACAATTAGTAAGAAAGAATCAGGATCCTTAGCATCTTTGGTGGTTGAATTGTTTGCTTACACAGCAGAGAAGGAGGACTAAAAGCAGATGTAACAGTGATTCCTCAGGTTCCTATCTTTTTCAAACAACCCTTCTGTTTGCAACTGTGACACAACAATTTTACATACTATCTTATGGGTACATAAAGAAAAAGCCTTACAAATTATGGGAGATATCTAAATAAAGTTGAGGAATAAATCTGTTTTTTGGCTTAACATTAACTCTAAATGTGTTTTCTCATAAACGCCGTAAGTTTATAACTCTACCTTAACTGGAGAAATATCACACTGAAACCTAATAACTGAGAAGACGTTGTGGGTGCTTGTCTTGACTAAATACACATGAGTTAGAAGGTTTCTAATTATGTAAAAGTATAAATTTGTAGATATCTCATTATTCTTACACACACATGCAAAGACAGCAGATTTCATAACAGTTCTCAACAGTTAAATTCCTAGTCAAGGGGAAAAACTGTTCAGGATTGAAAACAAGGAAATATTTCCTTCTTGTTAATATTAATATTAATAATTGATAATTTATTATTAATATTTTAATATAATAATTAATAACAGAGTGAAACTGCTAATGATCTAACAATAGTAAAAGCAAATAGAATCGAGACACAATTTGTTTTGTGGTTTCACAGGTATTAAGGCAATGTAAGCAATTCAGTATACAATGCTAAATCATTTACTATTTTTTATTATTTTTAATCTATGTATTATGTGATTTATTCTTTTGCACACCAGTCAAAGGCTAATTTCCATCACAGGACTTTGTGTAAACTTGGGCAACAATTCTAAATTGCTTGTAAATGCACAAAATGCTGAAAAATGCACAAATTTAAAAAAGGGGATAATTTTGGTCATGTGAGACGTGTTCTGTGAAGTAAGGTAAGTCAAATGAAATAAGGGGCAGCACAGTAAAGTGACAGTGAAATGCGGAAGCCGGCTTATCCAGTTGGAGGCAAACCCACCATATTTTTTCATCTCATTGTGTTACTCTCAATGTATTCTTTACATACTATCTTACTGGTATGCAGCAAATGAAACAGATAGCTCAAGCAGGGAGCTGTATCACCGTGCGTAGGCTGCAAAGGAACAAGTAAAAGTCAAAGTTAAGCTGTGGAGCCTTCTTTGGGTGGCCTTCAAACCCAAACAAGGCTCCACAGCTGAAACGTTATGTTTCCTTTCTCCTCTTTTCAGCAGGGAATAAACCTTTTACTTGTTCAAATGAAAAAGATTACTCATCTCTGTTTTTCCATAAAAAGCAGACCTTATGGCAGTCATTGTCTGACTGAACAATCTGATATTTGCCTTTGAGTAAGTTACTTTTTCACTGCCTCCATCTGAAAATACAGTATTTGACAGGAATGTGACCCCTGAGTGTAGGCCCAGACGAGTTTTCAAACAGCTATTCAGAACTAGCTGCTGAAGCACAACAAAAAAGGAGAAAAGCGTGTGTATGACATTGATTTTTTTTTGCAGTGTGACACCTCTGAAGGATGCAAAGTGCTCAGGTAAATCTTTCATGAAAGGCGTACATCCTCACCAACAAGGAATGTTGTTACAGCACACAATGTCATGGAAAAACTCAGTTCTTAATGTACGGCTAACGTTCTTCAATCATGGATGCATATGGTTAGGTTTTAAAGCTTCTTTGTGCAGGTTAGATCCAGCAAAAGCAATAAAGCAAGCCATCACAAAAATGCCATGCCAAAACTCTGTGATTATCTCTTAGAATCATATACTCAATCTTAGATGTCCATATGTCAAACACATTTTACATTAATTCATATGCTATTCTGTGACAGTAAAAAGGTTGACGCAAATATCAAAAACACTTAATACTACCAAGGAGCATGAACTGAAACTGTCCTCCAATGTAGACAATGAGCTCAGTGCATAGTGAGTACATCTTGAAGGGTGATTACAGTTTGATCTTCAATGAGTGAATTATGCAGGATATTAATGAAAAAAATAACCTGAAGGTAAAATCTACATCATTCACACTATAACAAATAAAATGAAATCAGAAACCAAGGTTTCTATTCTATTATACAGTTTTTCACAAAAAATAGTTGGATCCTTGCACAGTTTTCACATTTTTGTTACTATAAGGTTTATAGTCATAACCTGTAACCTACAGTACATGTATTCCACACACTCAAAGGGGGTACAATAATAGCGGTTCACATTATTTCAGAATAAATACATCTGCCTGTGTAAGGCCCCACAGTCAGGTAGAGAGTTTCAAGCAAAGATTCAATAATGTAGACTGAGGAACTTTGTAAACAGCTTAGGGATAATATTATAGAAAGACACAGATCTGGAGAATGATATAGGAATATTTCATAGCCCATTAATATCTTGATTATATGATAATTTCTTTAATAATTCCTTATACTTACATAGTGCTTTTCTGGACACTCCGCTCAAAGTACTTTACAGGTAATGGGGACTCTCCTCCACCACCACCAGTGTGCAGCCCCACCTGGATGATGCAACAGAAGCCATAATGCGCCAGTACACTCACCACACAACGGCTCTCAGTGGGGAGGAGAACAGAGTGATGATGCCAATTTATAGATGGGGATTATTAGGAGGCCATGATTGGTAGAGGCCAATGGGATATTTGGCCAGGATCCCCGGGTATTGAAGCTGATCACTTAAAAGTGGAAGACACCCAAGTACTAACTAGATCAGAATGTACAATAGCACTTTTGCAAGGAGGTAACTGGGTAGGAATACCACCTTGAGGCCAACCATGACTTTGAAAGAGTCATAGGGTTCAGCAGCTGTGATAATGTCTGTGAGTCAACAGTATCCCAGTCACGTAAGTAAGGGGAATTTGTAAGGAGCTGAAAAAAAAATCTAAAACAATGGTTTGCAACAAAACATCTAATTGCTATTGCAAATATGTGGCAAAGGTTTTTGTGGTCAATCAGAACAAAATTGAACTTTGTTGGTCTCTTGGCAACTGGATCTCTGTTGATCAGGTACCTTCTGTTGGGTAACAACAAGTACCACACAGAGCTTGTTCCACTGCCTCCTTTCCCTCATATGACATTTTACTAAATTTTGCTCCTGAGTGCCAATTATTAATTCATGCCAGCTGTGTCTTATTCAACAGGTTCAGCAAACTCTACAGGATCAAATACTATCATAAGACATACTTATTAGTCATTAATTATTTGGTTTTCTTTTTTGTCACTACTACCACATTACATAAATAAGTACTACACTAGTAATTTTCCAGTCAATGACACTACCCAAGTCTTGAGTGACTACTGGAGGGGTTTGGTTAACAAAAAAAATCCTTAAATGCAATTGCTAAAATGCCTTCAGGCCCTGGAGATTTGTTTATCTTGTGCTTCTCCTTGTATCATATTATGTAACACTTTTGCCTCTTCTATATTATTTAATACAGAACTTCGTCTTTGCTCAGCCTGATATATATTGCAGATTTTTCCTTAGTGAACCTGAGCAACATATTAATTTAATTCACCAGCTTTCATTGTCTAAAGGTTTCCCATTATAATCTCTGAAAGGACCCTTCATCCTTTACTATTCTTTTGCTGTAGTAATATTTATTTTAGCTTCCACTACACTATTCTTTTGTATCTATCTCTTGGCTTTTCTAATATCCTGTTTAAACTCTTCTTGCAACTCATTAAGCACCATTTCTTGGACTGGAACCTGCTATCTAGTGTTTTGTGTCAGGTTTAGCAGCACTGGACTGTCTCTGGATAAGACTCACTGAGGTCAAATGGTTGCATTGACTGAAATCCCACAGAGAGCAGAAATATATCATCTGTGCCCCAAGGGATAAGAAAAGGAATGATGAAACAACCCCTTGCTGACAAGGATCTTAGGATGACTTATGCATGTCACATTGGTTGAACAGTAGCTCACTTCAGCTCACCTATATCCTGTGGCTTTCATCCTTTGAGAACATTAAGTTGTTACAGAAGTTCGGAATGAGGTCAAATTGTAATCTTACACTTCTGTTCTCTTTTGTATAAATATTTGCTGGTCCTCCACAAATCTGCATGCATCTTTTCTGGAACCTTTCCATCTACCCCAACTACACCCTTGCAACTGCCTCCCTGGATCATTCCTCATAAGTGCTTACTTTGCAGAGCGAGCTAATGCAAAGCAAAGTGTTAAGAATGCTATTCCTTTATATTCATAGTCATTTTGTTGTAATTAGAATTTGGCCAAACTACTACTGAAGTAAAAGACATTAATCTTCTTTACTGTTTTGCTGATCTTTAATCCAAATTGGGGAAATTTTTCACACAGAAAAAAAACAGAAAACATGCCATTTTATTGGCATTATGTGTACTACATGTAATAATAATCAATTGGGAAGGGTATCTCCCATCTCTCCTTTATCCAGTTGTTCTGACTTGTAAGTATTCAGTGTCCTGGCACAGCTGATACAGCTGTGGTATGTGAGATGCAAGTTTTAGAAATACTGACAAGCTCATGCTGTATTGCCACAGTACCTGCTGAATAAGAGTGAGGCCAGACCTCTAGACATCATCCTTTCACTGGGCCTAAGCATGGCATCCTCATTGTGAGCTTTCTTGCTGACTGTTCTCCATGCAGCTAAGGGCCTTGATGATGTGTATAAATAGAAACAGCCATTGTGGGTTCATGTTCTGCTGTCTTTTCTGGCACAATCTAACTGTGGCTTTTTAAAATCCTGGTATAACATTTTTGAGTGCTCACTGGGTATTTATTTCCAGTTTGCAAAACCTACATACATTAAAAAGGACATACAGTAATGTGCATTTTCCTCCAAAGGTAACAATCTTGCAAAACATGTCAAGAAGGACCTCCCTCAAAGCTATGACTGATGTTTGACAGATGAGACCTCTCTTCATAAGAGTTCGCCTTTCCATACCAAAGGATTTTGTACATAGTGCTAAAAAAGAAAATGAGAAAATAAAAATGCTATAAAAGAAAAAAAATAAACAAGAACGTTGGACAAATCAGGCATTGGCCCTAGTAAAAAGGTGAGTTTTAAGTTTAGATTTAAAAATAGTTATAGGAAAGACATTCCATAACAAAGGAGCAGAGATAGAAAAAGCACAGACACCAAAACTATTAAGATTTAGTCTTGGGTACAGTGAGCAAAGGTCCAGCCTCAACTGAATGCAGCCTGAGGGAGGGAACTTGTAAATATGTAGAAGCATCATACTTTGCAAATACCTAAAAGCAAATTAAAAAAACACAATGTATAATAATTAATTAAGGAAAATATAATAAGTGTTCCCCAAGTCTCCAAAGACTCCATCTTTCAATGAGATATTAAGCCCACTGCCTGCAGAACACCGCAACCCAGATACTGAGCTAAGAGGCTGATGAAAGACTTGAATTGAAGTGTGACTGTTTAATGAAAGCAGTACGTTTTATTATTTGATATGATGGAACTGCAGAATAGTGGGTAAGTCTCTTGTTTTAAGTTTGGCTTCTGCTCCAGCTATTGTACCTCAAGTGAGGTGCCTAATCCCAGTTCTGTCCATACAGCTGTATAAATGGGGAGTCAAATACTCTCACATCCACTTAATGTCATAGAAATGTAATACTGTATGTACTACACAGATTGTATGTTGGAACACTGAATAAGCTTGCTAACTTTAGAATCATTCTGTGGAACCATTGATACTGGTAACACATTCTACTGTATATAAGAAACAGCAGAGAGCTTTGTTGCTTCCAGGACAGACTGAGTACAGTCATGCTCAGGTCATGAAATTCTGAGCTGCTTTTTGTGTGTGTTTGCATTTTGGAAGTAGATCACAAAAGATGGAGGACTTCAAAATTCAAACATCTTGACAAGAGGCATGCTAAGCCACAGGAAAATTTCTGAACCCTGATATGAAAGTTTTCTTTAAGTGTCAAAATTTGAAATACAAAATTAGGAATACAGTTCTTGATTGTTTCAATATTATTGCTAGCATCCAAGGGAAAAAAATGAATAAAGCAAAGTACAAATACAGTGGACGTTCACTGTTTGAAGAGGTGCAACAGTCATGTTTCCTTGTATACGAGGTTCAGAAATTGTGAAAAATGAATGTCTTAAAAAGTTTACACACAGTGTACAAAGTTGTCTGTTATACTTTAGTGAAAAACAGTGAAAACTGAAAAATAAAACATTATTGCAGGGCTCAGCCAAAATCCAATTCAAATTAAAATATAAATCACTATCCACAAAGCAGACACCACAACTGTGTTCTCTATGCCTTCTTAACAGTGACACAATAGTCCTATAGTGCCCATGAGGAAGAAAGAGTTTATTTTTTGTTTAATTTAGTAGAAAACCCTTAGCCTTTTGATACAGTCCTGTCTATGTAACCTAGACAGGTCACTGCTATAGTACATTGGCTATGGGGTCAGTAGATAATAATAATGTGTGTGTTTTATTATTGCACAAAATCAGACTTTTTTTTAACCAGGCACCTTTCTGGCTTTTACATTAACAAGGGAAGCTTGTAGTTATTTTTCCACCACTATGCTGTACAAATATTTCTACTGAAAAGGACCACTCATGATTCCTGAAACAGTGCCTTTGCAGTCTGTTATGAAAACAGAATTGCGCTCCCTAGCCTGAGTACCCTACAATAGTGTAATTGATACATGAAAAAGACCTGGCTCTTTCAATTCACTCCTTTTTTAAAAAAATGTATCAAAAACATTTTATCTCTTCAAAACTGTGTGCAGATTAATAAGTAGATAAAGATATGTACGTCCGTGGGCATATACAGTGTAAATGATGTAACATTCTACTTGTGTTAGAAAAAAAATAATTTGGAGAACGTTCAGTAAAAGTAAATTACATTTGTTTTAAACCTGCCTAATTTCACAGCTGTTTATAATTTATTGGCACCTAGACCACAGCCTTTATTCTCAAAAGAGAGGGAAATTGTTATCTCAACATATGCAGGTGTTCGGCAAAATGAATAAGAATGTTGAGTAGCCACCAAAAAAAAAAAACTCTGATTGAGACAACCACTAAGAAATCTGTGGATGTCTGAATATTACTACAAATAGCAAACACCTGTGAATTGTATGATAAGACTTCTTAACAATTTCAAGAGAAGCACTCTACTGTAGTTCTCAAAAAACTTGATGTTCCAACCAAAAGCTCAAAATATCTCTGTGCCAGGGGGAAAACACTTAGATGGCAGTGCCTATTTTTTTTAAAATATTACCCTTACGTATTTATCAATTTACTAACTGTAGAGACATAAAGACATTTTTTTTTCTTTTAAATATTAGATATTTCGAATATTGCCCAATACTCCACACCATCCACCTATCACCAAAGTAATGGAACTGCAGAGGAGAACAGAACACATAAGAATAAAAATGAAAGAAAGCATGAGCACTACATTTATCATGGACCTAATATTATTGTGCTTTTATGTGTATTCTAAATTATGAAAATGAAATGCTTTATATTCCATCCATTATCAGAAACCTGAGGATTTCTGGAAACAGTGGTGGCACACATTCAGAAACATGGGATACAGGATGCATGGTGAGACCACATCCTCAACACCTACAATATACACATAGGAAAAATTTAGAGACGACAATTTACTCAGACAGCAGGACTTTGGAAGGTGGGAGGAATCCAGAGTGCCCAGCACAAACCTATGCAAACACAGCCAGATGCTCAAGGCCAGAATTGAACCCAGGACCCAAAAGTTGTAAGGCCACGGTGCTAACTGCCATATTCCTATGCTGGATAACACATTATTACTATCGTTGCTGTCTGTATATTTCTTTAGGCTTTACCAAGGTAGTCTAGCAACTGCTGTGCTTTGCTGCATTGCCACTATTGTAATAAAGTTCAGTCATAAAGAAAATCATATTGGAGAAACACAAAGAAAAATGTTACACAATTACAGCAATCAGACTATTTACCATTTATCCTACTCTTATGTGTACAATACCAACAACATCATATCCAACACTTTTAGAATGGCTTTCATTGTGTAATTTGCTTTCCTTGAGTCATTTATCAACAAAGAAAGGAGAAAGAAATCAAATCACATTTAATAATTTCCGATGATTCTGTACCTCGAGGAATACATTGCACTTTCAAAACATCTATAACATGTTTTGCTGTATGGGGCAGACTACATTGCACTTTTGAAATGGGTATCATAAAGTCTGCTTTTACTGCAGCACTCCCAGAACAACACCATTACAAGCTACAAAATGCTAAAGCTGAATCTGTACTGCTTCCCATATGTGTGCCTTCTGCTTATGCAGTGTTTTATACAAAGCTGGTGATCAACACTCTTTGTATCTGCAGTTTTCTGTTCCACTGCCTGTTGCACAAATAACACAAGCACCTCATCTTCTACACCATTTCTTTCTGTGTGGTCAACAAAGCAGCACAAATATCTCCAAACCTGTATAAACAAACAACATATTACGTGCCAACACAACATATTATGCTATTTAATCAGTGAAATTCGTTTTTTTAAATCTCATTATGTTGCTGTCCCGTAGTTTATTAAATGCAACACTCACACCATGCACCGACAGTCGGTGAGATGGAACTGCAGACCATATGTTAGTTTGAAGGCCACCCAGGGTCACTGGGCTTTTTGCACTTCTTATCCTTGAACAATAATTGTGACGTCTTTGAAATGATTCTTGGAACTTGTCACTGAAAACAAATGGGATCAGAGACATGGCTGGACTTATCATTGTTTACTCGGTCACGACCTCCTCAACTGGTCATCCACTTCAGCCTTGGGAAAACTTGTGGCAATTGGACTGGCAAGCACCCCTGTGTCACGAAGCATTTTTCAGAACCGTATGCAGACAGTAGAATCCGGAAGGGCGTGAAACAGACACAGGGAGGAGACGACGAGGAACTGGGCTGGTAGATGAACGGGGGCGTGACGACGGTGCACTGGTGCTTGGGGGGGCATGGTCCAGGCGATAAAGTCCGAGGGAGTCCAGAGGGAAAACCGGGACGAAGTCCAATAGTCCCAAAACCAGGAAATCCAGAAGAGATGACAAAACGACAAAGGTTAAAAACAAGAGTGGGATCCAGTGAAGGGTCAGGGAGATAAAAAAGGGGTAACTGGGCCAGGAGCTCCAAGTCCCGGACTCGGCTGGGTCAGGACGCCGATAGGAGGCCTATGCCCTCAAGTCCCAGACGAAGGGCGACTTGGTGGTAGGCGGGCCACCGGGCGTCCGTCTTCCAATGCAGAGCCCAGAACAGAGTGAGCGTCTGGCTTTTAAGGAGGGGCTGGACAGGAGGCAGGTGCACAAAATCAACTAAAATGTGAAAGAGCCGGAGCACCCTTAAGGGGGAGGGATACCAATCGTGACACCCTTCAAGCATCCTAGAATTTTAGGGGGTTTTAGTGGACTGTTGGTAAACCATATTGGGATGGTATGATGAAAAGTAAAAAACTCTACATTGCATCATATACTGTACCTCATTTATGTGTATTTATGCTCAGTTTACCTTGAGTAGACTATAGCGCTGACACACCTCATACACTGCCAGTGTAGACTCCGGCACTGAGCAGACATTCCAAAATTATGATGCAGTTATCACAATACATCATATGAGTTTCTGAGAAACAATGGAAATAACAGAATGTTACTCGATTTGGTCTCCCTCACTCTCTTTAGTGTAGATAGCAAGGGACTCCTCCTCAAACTAAATCACAAGCAGGAGGCACAGTGAGAGCTCCCAGGGAGGTTTCTGATCTGTTCCAAGCCAAAAGGGTAACATGGAACAGAATCTTGTCATCATATTTGATGGATATGAGGAATGAGACCAGGCAGCAAAAAATGTGGCCAGCCAAGAAAAAACACGGATACAGTAAGTTTTAGACTGGAAAAGGTGGAAGCTGGTTATGATCACCAAACCAACACAGAACTGAGAATGACCAGGAGGGCTTCTCCGTTCTGCAACACACCCTCAGACCGAGGAAGACCAAAGCTGGCGATAATGTAACCTCCTTTCCCTAGCTGCATCAACACCAAGGGTATAAGAATTTAAATATCAAAATAATCAGAAACATGTTGGATGTGATTTTTAAGTAATGTAGCATAATGGATATCGATGTATTTTTCCCAGCAATATGGTGGATTCTTAAATTCTTTGAGAACCTAAAGTTCCCTTTTCCACATGCATGCATTTCCATGAAAGGCTTCCACTTGCAATCTGGGAATTGATCTTATAATAACATAAGAAAATGTGCAGATGAGCGGAGGCTATTCACCCTATCGTCAGATTTCAGATATGCAGCTTGTTTGGTTTGTCAGTACTCATTTGATCCAAGAATCTCAAACAGCTTTTATTCTTGAAAGAAGAGATGGCATCAGTTTCCTTTCCTGTCCTCTGGTTCATGTTCCATTATTGATTCTGAAGAAGTCCATAGGGTTTCTCCTCTCTGTCACTACTATGAATACTTGGATCAGATCCCCTCATAGTCATCTCTGTCAGAGACCAAAGGGTTTGTTTTTCTCAGACTGTCAGTATATGACATTCTTTTAAGAATGTATCTGCTTGCTCTTCTCATGAACATCAATATCTTTGTTATTACACAGTGATGAAAATTGCACATGGTATTCTAAATAAGGTCTTAGTAGTGCATCATATGATTTTAACCTAATGTTGGTAAGTCTTTTTCAAAAGTAGTCTCTTCAAGCTGAGCAATTCCTATATCATACATATACAGTAGTTCATGTTTTTACCACCTGCATGCAACACCCTGCACTTGTCTATTTTAAAAACAACATGAAACACTACAAGGTGTTTGTGCAGTCTTTAATTTATTCTCAATTTGATTCAATTTCCTTTGAGGCTTCATCCGTATGATCAGATCATGATATCATCTTCTAACTACAGTAGTTTACTAACAATGCCAGAGTCTAAAATTTATAAAGAGCAGTAGTCCTAATCTAGACCTCCTTCATACAATGTAGGATAGATGTTTCAATTCCTACTGTCATACAGTACTTTCTTAGTCTTCACCTCTGAATCTGTATAAGGGTAGTTAATTGTAGTTCAGATGAACCAAGTGAGAAAAAAGCTCTCCCACTGAGAAAATAAGAATTCATTTTGCTGGTCCTTCAACCTCTCAGCACTTCTGTGGATGGAGGTTCACTGCACACTCACACATTAATGCATGGACATATTTTACTTTTGAAATTTGACTTGTAAAATACATTTTCATTTTTTATATATATTTCAGTCAATATAGTTTCTTTTTTTTCCAAATTATTAGTAAAGACAGATCTTACTTCAGATTTGGAGGGGGATGGGGTCATATATCATTTCAAGTAAAAATGATTTGCAGCTTTCCTTCACTGGAAACATGACTATCACCCCCAGCAAGCTAACAAACCAGGGACCCTACTGAGTCTGGAGCTGACCAAAATCATACAAAGGTGGGTTCAATGAAGTGAACAGGTTTGTACATCTCATATACCCATGATTCAGTGCATCACTGAATTTCTGTATTCAGTGACACACTTAATCTATCACTGTTTGCATTATACCTTTTATTTACAGTGGAATGAGCTTGCTGAATTCTCGGCTGGCCTTGCCTTTTACCTTTGTAATAGTTCTGTTTGTTTCCTTTGTGTTGTTCAAATTTGACCTGAAACCAGATCTCTGCTGTGGTCAGGTGTCTGGTCTTAATATACCAGCTGCTGTTCTTCATTCTACAGCCTAGTTCTCACTGCTGTCCGACCACCAAGTTTCACATGGTGTTTTACCTGGCCTGTGATTGTGCTGGACAGCTTCTTTAACCCTGGAAGACTGTTGCGGACAAACACACAGAGAAGATGGAAGCCATGGAACTTTGGATGCCCAGTTCTGGAGTCCCTGGAGTGCTAGATCCAACAACAGAAACAAATACAACCCCATGCCAGCTCAAATGACACACAGATTCCGGTGGGGTGGGTGCTGCGAGTCATGGGCTGGGTGTAATGAGGAATGGCAGCTAGAACGCTAGCACACACTCACCCCTGTAGACAATGGAGGTCTGGCTATTGCCCTGCTGAAAGGTGAATCCTCATCCCAGTTTTAGCCGATTGTCCTCTAAGATTTGCCTATATTTTCCCACAAATCTCAAATAGCTTCCCACCCCCTCCCCATGATGAGAAGCAGGCCTATACCACGATGCTGCCACTTTGCTTGCTTGACTGCATAATGCACTGTTTTGGGTTTCATTAGACGCTTTGACACATTTAGACTTAAACATTTCAATTCCGTCTCGTGTGAATACAAAGCCTTTTTCCACACGATTGCTGTATCACTTAAATATTTTGTTGCTGTTGTTTTCAGTAATGGCTCCCTTCTTGTCATCCTGCTGTACCGGCAAGCTTTCTTAAATGTTCTAGACCGGGGGAACTTCTCACTTCCGTCTGATTCATTGATCTCTGTGTCTCAAAGTTGTCATTGGCCTCCCATTATGATCCCTTACCAGTGTACTTCTTGCCCAGCTGCTCAGTTTAGAGCAGTGGTTCTTCACCTAACTGTTATTCTTGCAGATTATCTATGTACCTTTTCGTTTTTTGCTTTCAATTTCTGTAGTGGGTTGTGTAATTGTTATTAATACTAATTTATATTTATAATATTAATATTAATTGTTGCTTCAACAATTAATTTTTTGACGTTTTCGTGTCAAAATAAGAAAACGGTGCAAAGGTGTGAATATTTCTGCAAGGCACTGTAAGTGTGTATGAGGGCTAAGAAGCTGAAGCTAATTTAAGGTGATTTCTGATTATCCTGCCTTTTAAACACATCTGAGCATAGCAGATAGCAATTAAAAAACACAGTAAGTGTGAAAATATCTTAATAAGGTATATTCTCTTCCCCTTCTCTTGATTTTCAATCTGTACATTGTTTCACTTTCACTGATGGGTGAGACAAGCTAAAATTAGACAGCTCGATTAACTATTAGGTGGTCTGTTTCTAACTTCCCTCTAACAGACAGGTCAATTTTACAGGTTAATTTCTCTGCTCAGTGTTTATGTGTGCTATTGCATTCAGCTTGCATTACAGTGAAATAAACAATTTATCTGTCTCCATATTTAAATGCAGCGATTCAGTTCTTACAATCACACCAATCAGTAAAGTTATCAATCTTGTTTAGCAGAAAGAAATGCTGACAGTTTTCCTAGTGATGAGTTAAATTTCTGTCAGAAGATGCCTTTCTCCTCACCATCAATGACACTGGAATAACCTGCAGACTGAAAACGAAAAGAACACGCAGAGAATGTAACTTTACAATTTACACAATTTAATTGTGTCTTCCACGTTATTTGCTATGTTAATATGTGTTTTAATAAGGGGAGAATGATTGGGAATCCCTAAAAGTACCTTCAGCTTTCCCTACGAGTCGCTGTGGGTTCCTCACCTGTTCTCTAGAAGCGAGTCATTTTTTCTTCTGTACTTTAAGCATTTAATTGCATTGTAACAGGCAGAGATCCTCCTCACTCCTTAGAGAGTCAGATTATGAGTGTTAAAATGGAGTTTATTACAATAATAGCATAAGACTTTTCCTAGTAATAGTGTGTTCTATGTCTCTGTGGTTCACATGTATAAACACATTTCTAACTGCTGTAGTATAATTATCTGCAACACTCATAACAGTATAGCCAACAACAACAAAAAAAACTAACAATGAATATGTGCATTGGCTTTTCTGTTGGTGTTACTACAGGCAATCCTTAATTAGCAACAGCCTGAATGGATTTTCAGTCCACCACAATATCAGCAACCTCTTAACCACACAAAACTGGTGCTGCTTACATTGAATCAGGGGGTGAGAGCGATATTTAAAACCATAATGCAAAACAAATGCTCTCTGAGACAACATCTGAAAAAAAAAACCCTGAATGCGCATTCAAGCAATTACCAATTACCACTAAATAAAAGTTTCCATTCGATTAACCACTGCCTTTGCAGAACATCATTGATAACAAACTCCAAATGCACAGAAGGTAACATGTGAAGAAGTAACAGAACCACACAGGGCATCACAAGAAAGCACTATCTAATGGAACAGACTCCTTCCATTTGTTCTTATGTTTTTCACACTTGATCATTTGTGTTGTATTAGAAACACAATTTGTTCCTTAAAAGGATTGTCTAAAGTGCAGTAAAAATATAACAAGACATATAGGGGGTGGGCACCACAGAAATGAATTGCATTCTGTTACTTGCATGGCCTATGTGATTTATAGAGTTTCTTTTTATTGTGTTCTGAAGTCTAAAGTTTACAAAAGGGCATTTTTGTATTTAATATTATCAGGCAATTCTCAACCGTGACTTAGAGTGAAAAATCAACCCACTAACCTCAAACTGCTCCCACCGATGTAAGGGCAAGGAGCTTGATATGATCTAATCAAAGCACTAAACCCCTTTACAAGACCGTTTACAGCTGAGGCATCAGAGCTCCAGAGGGTCCTGCTGGAGTGGCAGGTTATAGGAAAACATAAATGTCATCCTGACTGGCATCTACTCTCTTTGCAAGTAATTTCCTTCCATTGATAAATCAAGGATAACAAATGGGGAAAAAAAGGAATTACACAATTCAGTTTCACTGACCCTGGAGCCTTTCTTTAAAACAAGAAAACAATGTACTTTGAATTGTTAAAGGTGGAAAAAAAAGGGAAAAACCTAATTATTATTTATAGTAGCAGCACAAGTACTAATTTATCAGGCTGGTGCTTTTATCCAAAGTGACTTTGACATGTATACGGATTTTACTTTGCTGGAGCAATGTAAGTGAAATCGAACGGACAAGCATGACTACCTACTACCCCAACCTACGAGATCTCAGAAGCCAAGTAAGGATGGGTCTGGTCAGTTTGCAATCCAAAAGCCCGCTATGTATCCAATGTTAATATGACATAAACCATACTGTATAGATATTCGGTACGCATGCATTTATCTATATCATCATCTTCAGCCTGTGCTGACCCACTAATAGCTGTAGGCCTTCACTGAATGCTTCAACAAACTTTTATTTCAAGCTACCATCCAGTTTAGACATGGTATACATAAATTCTTGACCTAGTGCAGTAAAACCTAAATGTTAAATTATTATTGATATTAATGAATGTCCAAAAATGCATATTACAAATATCTCCAATTCAGAAGAGCTAGGATCAATTTTCTCTCCCCGCCGACAATACTTCCCCGTGATCTTTCTTCCACTGACGGCAGCACGCACAGCTGGTGAACAGCTCTGTGCTGTGCTGCTCCAGCCTGTGCTTCAGCTTTATCTTATTGTAAATCTTCTATTACAGGGCCTTTTGATGTTTCAATCTGTGGCAAGTCCTTCCAAACTGCACAAATGCGTCTTGCAGTTTCTTCCCAGTTTTCCATGATAAATGAAAGCCCAAGTGTCCGTTAGGTTTCACCAACTCAGGACTCAGGCCACACTCATTTCGTATTCACCCCAATCTGTTTTAGAAAGGGATACTGGGGGGAGTGCTGGGAAGGGGAGGGGGCGGTGAGGACCATCAAAGGTCCATCCACAACGGACCTCATTATAACACAAACCACCCGATTTTCATTTCATTTGTGGATTCTCTCTAACTGCCTTTCTTCCCCCTCCTTTCTAGAAAGGACGTCAGTTGTAAACAAAGACCCGCCAAAGCCCTAATTAAATAGATGAACTGTATTAACATAACCTGAAAGCCCTGTCCAATTTTTTTTTTTATGATCCAACCAGTGAGACCAAATATGGGCAGTTTAATTACCATTTGGACCCAAAGCCTTTGCCTTTGATATGGAAATCCCACTTCAACTCCAGCCCCCAGTCTCTTTTCACTCTTCCCTTGTCTTCCAGTCTCCGACATGAATTTTAAATAGTCTTGTCAACACCTGATAGTGAAAGCTATCAGGGTAATGTGACCAAGGAGGGGATGGGGCGGGGGTTGGGACTGAGGGGTACAACACACAGAATGAACTGTGTGTGTTGCGGGAGGGGGGGCACTACTGCATATAAGTGACCGGATTACAGGAGTCCCCTTTCTTCCTGCCCTCATTGTACACAAGGCCCCCTTAGATAAAAACGAATGAAAGCTGTCATGTACAGTTATCCTGCTATTGTCATCTGCTTATTGCATGACTCCCGGCTTTGCTTTAATTATTAATTGCACTTGTCAACTATCATTAATTCCTCTTTAGCATCCCTGTCTTGGAGTAATTAGACAGAATGGCCCTGCTGCTCTCATTGTTTCGAGAGCCACTAAAATAGTCTGACGGGCTTTTGTTTTGGATTTGAATTAGCACAATCCAGTTCATCGCTCTTAACACTTTTTTAGCAAAGGGCTTGCCTTGCTCTCACTCTAAGCGAATTGGCAAACACGAAAAAAAAATCCATATTTTTAAAGCCGTCAAGTAAGGTATAGATATAGATATGTTTAATTGCTGAGAACACACTAAAAACAAAATACGCTACATAAAAGCACCTGGGTTTAAAGATGTTTACATACAGAAAAATATACCATATGGACAAAAGACCACAAGACATTAAGTCTAAATTAATTCCTTTCACATGTAAAAATCTTGTACAATAATTGACAGTCTAGTAAAGATGATTTTTCAGCTTCATCTTGCTCGTGGTAGAACACAGAAACAAAAATGGCTTTATAAAACACAGCCCGTGGAAAAAAAAGGTGTTAAGCATACGAGTCTGTTAATGTCTACATGGATTGGTCCTACTCATGGGTTTATTTATCTTTGAATTACATAGCCAAACATGTTGAAAGAGAATTTAGTACATAAGAAATAGACAGCAGATCTTAAAACACTCCAGATGGATGAACTAACCCATTGTTTCCCCATACCCTCAAATGTCATATGCTATCCCATCTGCAAAAGCATCCAACTGCCTTTAACCCTTTCAAGGTATCTACAGGGGCTATACAAAGTGATACTTGCCCTCTGTATCAGTCTGACATTTGACAGCTAGTTATCAGATGTATTTTGCTTCTGATCCTACATTTTGAAGATATGAAAACAGAAAATATTTTTTTAAATGCCGGAGCCTCTATTTATTGCAGTCAATGCAACCTAATAAAATTAATTTTCTTTATCTGGATTTAATTCTAATTGCAAGCAAACTACAACAGACTTGCGTTTTCTGTGGTAGTTAGGTGCCTGACATTGCCTGTATTCCCAAACTCGTGTATAATCAGAACACCCCACCTTAGATCCTCCTGTTCTCCTCCCTTAAACAAGTATTCTTAAGTGTATTAGTATGAGTAATGGAGAGCAAGCTGGGGTTTGCGAAAAGTGAACTTATCTTAGTATGTATAATATCGTTTAAAGTATTATGAAAACAGGAATGGAGCAAATACACTATACAAAATAGATAAAATAAAATGCAATAATAATAAAATGGGAGGAACAAAGCAGATGCATAGCTCTCACGAATAGCCTTCTCTCTGTCTCTAATAGCATGAAGCGAAGATTCATTCTTGCCATGCATATATGCCAAACTGGTCACCATCATCCCACCCGGGGCCAGCTCTAAGCGAACTAAGATAAGATCACTTTATTAGCCATATACAATTTCTTGCATTAGGAATTCATCTTTTGCATACCCTAGCTTGCTCTCCATGAGACACACAGGCACCCAGGCACACAGATGGGGAGAGAGAAACTTGGGGTCAGAGCACAGGGTCAGCCATTTATATGGCACCCCTGGAGCAGTTGGGGTTTAAGGGCCTTGCTCAGGGGCCCAACGGAGTAGCATTCCTCTGCCGGCTGCGGGATTTGAGCCGACAACCTTCCTGCCACAGGCGCAGATCCTTAGCCACCACTCCACCCTAGGTGACTGTTCAAGTAGTAGTTCAAGTAGGTAGCTGCATCAGCGGGCGTAGGCTGCACAGGAACAAGTAAAGGTCACCCGAAGAAGGCTCCACGGCCGAAACGTTGTTTCTTTTCTTCTCTTCTCAGCATGGAATACACCTTCACTTGTTCCCGAACTAGATCACTGCCTAGGGCCCCGAGGTTGCCAGGGGGCCCCCTCAATGTGTACTGTCACATTCAAATGTGAGAGAACAAATTCACTATAATGCTGCTGCTGTGGATCATCCTACTGGAAGCCCAGTCAACACCTGACCAATCAGAATCGAGGACATAGTATGTTTCTCAAGCACAGAAAAAGCAGGATAAGCGATCTCAAAACAGAACGCCAAAGGAAGTCACCATAATAATGCATTTGTAGTTCATTTGGTTAGGAGTCTGTCAGATCCATGCACCTATCGATCGGTAGAAGTGTCACATTTTTAAGCTAGCAAACACATAATGTAGACTACTTGAACTGTTTAAGTAAAAGTTAACAAAGCGTGAAAGTGAATGTACAGTACAAAATAACGTTCAGCGATTATACGTAATCAGCATTAAAATGTATTGTTTTCCTTGCAGTGTCTACTGCAATTCATTACATAGGGGTTTGTAGCCCTTCGGATCGCAGTCAGTCTCCCAGTAACAGCGGTGGGAACAGAGAGCAGTTTTTCACAGCTCAAGTTGATTAAAACATACCTGAGGTCAGTCATGACCATGTCAGTGGGCAGGCCATCATAAGCATCAATCACATAGTGGCCGACTGCTATCTTATGAAGATATAATGATGATTGCCTCCCAAAAATCCAGTCGAATTGATTTACAGAATGTTCTTTTTATAAAACTTTCCCATCTGCTTAGCCTTACCGATCTTACCTCCCCTGCTATTGAGTGCATTGACTTCTTACTTGAATGTATATTTATTTCTACAATTCCTTTCTACAACGGTTTCAATGCAGTAATTTGCAAGTTCTGATTTGTTCTAATTTTGAAGTAAGATCCTGCTTATCACTATTGTTATTAACGTTCCTATTTATTACTTTCAGTGCTAAAGTACATGCTGTCCTTGTATCTGTGCTTCTTGTTCTTGTTTATTAAATTATTACGTGATCTTCAAAGCAGGTTAATAAAAGTTTTCTTGTTATATAGTTAATTTATTTAATGGTTCTAAGTAGTAAAATACGGTTGTGCTGGGAGCTGATAGTAACAGTGTCTGTGCAGTTGTGACCTGGAAGGGCCCCTTTCCAAGATCTTGCCTAGGGCCCCAAAAAGCTAGGGCTGGCCCTGAACCCACCCCTTAACTTACTCAAAATCTTGATTTCTAACTCCAAATCAGGCACTTTTCTTGACTTCTTTTCCCCTTCATACCTGTTTCTTTACCCTTTCATACCTGTTTACAGTTTACAAGCCATATTGAGGGTGATGTCGCAGGATAAAGAAAACACAGATAAAGAAACCACCAGCGTGCTGTAGGCTCTGTAACTAGCTCCCAAAGCATAGCTCAGTTGCGTGCCATCCCAGGAAATGTCCCACATTGTTTGTTTTTCATTTATTTTTTCTTCAATGACGGTGTACAAACGGATTTGCCCAAAAATATTTTGCGAAAAACACAAGCCTACTGTGATCTAATGGTAAGTAAACAAACGGTAACAAATACATATAATTTAAAAAGAAAAAAATATTTTATCTTTCTTACACTCTCCTTGTATTGGGTAATGCCGGGTGTATTTCAGCATGCATTGATAGAAACTGATAGAAAGATCACTCCACTCTCCTAACAGACTGACAAGGGTCTCTAAAGTCACTAATAATCACATTCAATTATAATGTAAAATAATGAAGATGAGCACAAGGGCATTAGAAAGAGGCATGCTTTCAAACATATACAAATGCATTACGCGTGATTGTTATATAAACAGAGAATCACATATTTGGCAAATTAATATCCCAAAATACAGCATAACATCCCAGTCAATAAGATGAGCACAAAAAGAAGTTCAAATAATTAACATCCCCCGTTTCAGTGTGCACCCATGAGTATTGTTTTAAAGTAGTTACTTTGTGTATACTATCTACTCTAATAATTTGTGAAGTTTTGTTGTGCTTAATTGGCTTAATTGATTAAAATATATGCAGGGTTTTAATGGATGGTCTTAGAGTAATACAATTACCTTAATTTCTTTGTTCAAAGTCTCCAAGGGTTATAAATTGAATTAATTCACATGAGAATTTCACCCATTTAGTTTGAACAATATTCTCAAAACTGCATTACAAAAGTGCATTAAACTCGCCTTCCACAAACAAAGTTTTCCTTGTTTACCCATGAGATCCCTAAACACCTAATTCCAACAAAAAGGATCTTGTATTCGAATAATATACATATATTTCCGATAACTCAGTACTAAACAAATCATGCATCCTGGTAATAAATGCAAACACTTTATTAAATTCATATTTCAATACTGTAGCTACTGTATATGGAAGAACAAAGCTTGAATTATTTTTGTCACCAAAAGGTTGATATGAACGCATTATATTATTGATATATTGGTTGATAGTGCGGTTGTTCTCACCTTCATTAATTCTATCAAGTGTTTTATTTTCATAAACCTTGTTAAATGGCACTAAGTAATTATACAAATATTACCTGTAACAGGATTATCATCAATATCCCTACTGGCTATTTGTGCAACAATGCAATGCCCACTTAAGAATTAAATGTGTTACACATAAATCCATGCCTTCTGTCTAACTATAAGTGAAGATATTTTTTTTCCCACATTTTGACATGTTCATTCTTTAACTGTTGGAAACAAATTTGGTTTTCCTTTTCTAATGCGGGTCAATATTAACTTTACAATCATAATCCCAAACTGATTTTACACAACAGTAATATGAAGAATGTCAAAATTGAATAGTGTTGATAGCTCTTCTTCTTTGCAAATTAAAAGCATGACTTCTGTAATGCTTCTGATTGGATATACTATGTCTACTCTCTTTAACAGATATCAATCAGTGTTTTAATACTGGTAAATATTTTTATTTCATTTTATTCAGATCACCCCATACATTAAAATGTAATGTACAAAAAAATGGACAGCATATTTCCAGCAAACCAAAATTGAGTCTCACAAGTATCCACCACTATATATATTGAATAACAGCTGTAATTTCAATGTGAATAATGCCCTTTGGTCAGTTTGATGAAAACTAATGAAATGTGTTTTTACATGTAGTGATTTTCTGTAAATATCTTCATAACTACTTCTGAAAGAAATATTTTAACAGTCCCTTAGAGAGATCTTTGGATTAAAGACATCTACAGCTGACACACAGCGTGATGACGTTAATCATATTTATCTATAATAATAACATGCATGATCATACATATCTACAGATATTTGCAAAGCATTAATTCCTCAGTAACTCCAAAGTAGAAAATGGACTATTAGACAAAGATACATTTACTTCATACTGAAATGATGAAGTCTGTCATTTGACTTACAGCACAACAAGGTATTTAGGATTCAGTTGTTGGGATTTACTGTCTGGAGAGAGTCTAACTTTGTTTTTACAAAGACATTAGCTATATAACAATATACATCCAAAACACATTTCACCATAAGTTTCATTTATGTGTAAAAATGCAAGTAGGATCAGGTTCAAACAGAAATGGTCTACTGAACGCAAACACAAAATTCTATTTTGAGTCTTCTGGTTCACTTTTAAGCGCAAGAATATCTATGAAAATCTAACAAAAATTTATGAAGGACAAAACTCAGTTTTGTTAATGGTATAATAGCAGTAGTGGGTTCCCAAACAATCCTGCAGGGTTATGGGCTCTTAATTATATAACTGAACTAATTATTGGCTTAATTGAAGCAGTTTAACAGATTTTCCCAGCTCCTTGGATGCTGAAGATTTAAAGAGACTATAAAACCTATAGGAATGCAGTCCTCCAGGACTGGAAATGGGAACCCCTGCTCTATAGGGGACTGTTTCTCACAGTTAACAGGATACAGCACAAGCAAATTTCATGTGTAATTATACACAATGATAGCTAATTATGTTGATTGCATCCCTCATTTTAATAATCCATTTTACTATTACAGTGGGCATCTGGGGGTCTTTGGATATCTCTATCTGATGGAGATCTGAAGGCAATAAAATGCACAATGTGAACTTGGACATTTCGTATGCAACGTCTTTGGATATTTCATGAATTTCTGTGTTGTTTTTAAAGAACTGCTGCTGTGGACTGATCCATATGATGGATTTCAGTGAGGTTTAAACCCCAGAGAGTACGGACTTGCTTAACTTAGCTATCAGGAAGGACCTGAGCTGAAGGTGTCCATGAAAACATTAATTTTAGAAAGGAACAAAATGGGAAGAATATCGACCACCTACCGCAAGACCGCAAGTCTGACAGGGATTTCTGCCACAGTACGGATTATGAGAAGTTATATCATGTTGCATTAATGCTTAAAACCCGACAAGTTGATTTTTTTTTCTGCTACAGTTGAAGATGTTGTTCATTCAGCTTTTAAGTTAAATTTTTTTTTGGGGGGGGGTTGAAATTAGATGAAACCGGGAATTCACTGATATTTTCTTGTGCCGCGCCGAAAACAATTTTCGACCTTTGCATTGATCAACACCAAGAAACGGTTTTGAATACTATGTAGGAAACAGAGTTATACAGGTTGTGTTGAAGTGGATGTGTTTGTTCTTGGTGAAGGAATGTGTTATGGTTTCAAATGAAAAAAAAAATTGGCCTTTGGCTGAAAAGCTCCTTCCTAGGCCTTGGTCCATTCATTGCTCTTTAGTGCCAATATTCCAGCACTCTAAATAAACACTTTAAACTGAATATATTCAAGTGAAGTGCCTTCTCTTGTCAATAGAACAATATGTAATGGGAAGCTGAAATAACAGGAGGAAGATTGTAGATTGCATGCAGTCTCAATCAAGGTTGTACATACTGTAGCAGGGAACAGATTAATATAATTCGTCTTGCAGATCTTTTTGCAATAGCTTAGGTTAGTTGCCTATGCAATTACTAGCACCAATATTTTCAGCACTAATATTTTCATTTTTTTAATTTAGCATTTTTACTGAAGGCTTCTTAATGTATTGGAATCATGAAAATCTCAATTGTAATTCTTCATTCTCAGTTAGCAGGTACCTCCTATCAGACGAGCAGTAGATACTATAGACTAGTATCCAATCCTGATCCTAGAAGGGTGGGGTGTCTGCAGGTTTTTATTGAAATTCAGCTCTTAACAAGATACAATAAGTCAACTTGTTACTGAGTGTTTCTCAGCTTGACAAAAAGCTAAAAATGCTTATTTTTCTACCTTGCTTTTAAAACTTCTATTTTAAAGAGGTTTGACTGGGAAGTATCAAAGCAATAAGCACAGATCAATTCCATGCTGAAAAGTAAACATGTGACAACATCCATAGCAGAAACATTATTCCACTTTCCTTTTCTTTATGGAATTTTAAAGGATAATAATAAAATGCACGATCATACATATCTACAGATATAAGCAAAGCATTTATTCCTCGGTAAGTGCACAGTAGAAAATGGACTATTAGACAAAGATACATTTACTGTACTTCATACTGAAATTATGAAGTCTGTCTTTTGACTTTACAGCACAACAAGGTATTTAGGATACAATTGCGTATTATGCTAAGGAAATGAACATGAAAACTAAAAATGCCTCATCCCAGCATGGATTAAGGCCTCAGTGCAGGTCCTTATCAAAGAGGCGCGCAGGGGCCAAAAATTGTATAAACTACTATTTGAATGCATGACTCTTCTGTATACTAATGTTGATTGTAATGCTACATAATTTACAACATATTTACATCATTACAAAAAGCGTAAACATGGTATTTGTTAATACATACTAACGAGCCGACATCTGTATACTCTCAGTGGGGAAAGAAGAAAGATATTTTGCTTTGCTTAAAACATCTGCAAATGCACCGTTGATCAATGTTTAAGAGTTTAGAATATCAGCACTTACAAATATTTTGTAAACATGTTAGAATAAAGTTAAATAGTGCAGACACATTGTAGATAATTGTGACGTTTGTGTACTATATGGTAGAAGTATTTTGCAAAGTCATCCAAATTGTCATAGAACAAATAGTGTTATTTAAGGAAGCTCCTTCTGGGGTAGCAGCTGTCTGGATGAGTCAATCGTTTGGAACTCTTCCCCACTATACTGTACCTTATTTTATCACAGCAGGCTTTTTATACTTTTGATAGCTAAAGCATACAGGAAATTTACAGTTAACAAAGGCTATAGAAGTCAAAAGGTCATTGTATCAAAAACAGACTCATAAGTACCATGGTATCAGACCACAGAATGGTTGCTATAGTTTCTCCATGTTAGAAAAAAGAGAAAAATCTACAGTAGCTCAGTCTGCAAAACTTGTAAACTTGTGAGATAAATGATTTAGTGAACTCATACAGTGCCCTCCAAAAGCATGGGGAGAGCAAAGTTAAAAATGTTATTTTTGCCTTATAGTCAAACTCCTTTGATCACAGAAGAAAATACAGTTTATTGGGGCGGGAGAATTGCATGCATACGTGATCATATTAGAGCAAAAATATAATTTATGTTAAACCAAAATCATCAGAATTTACAAAATTCTTTCAATGTGACATTAGTCATTTCAAACAACCATATACATTGGAACACATTCACAGCAAATATCAGTGGAAAAGTCACTATTTGTTTGAACATTCCCTTTAAGGCAATAACTGCCTGAAGTCTGCAACTCATTGAGGTCACCAAACTCTTTGTGTAATCATTTGAGATGCTCTGCAGCAGCCAAAACTGCAACACAGCCTGGCCACCCCTGGAACTGGCTCATTTGTCTCCATTCAAGACGTAACTAATGATGGCAGTATCAGAATGGATCTGTACGTTTACAGAAAGATTTTGTCTGCTTATGTCAAGGAAAGTAGTTTCATACTTGTAGGGTGGCATTTCACCAAAAAGCAGGACAATGGCCCAAAACATAAGGCCAACACAACCAAGGAGATCATCAGGAGAAAAAAAGTGAAATTTATTTTAAATCTAGTAGAGTGTGCATTATACAGTACAAGCAAAAAAACACGCTGTTGAAGTCATAACAACCTGATAATAGGCAAGAAATCAAAGCTACAGCAAATCATCATCAATGATTCCACAAATAAATGAGTTTGGTGAGCTCAATGGGTCACACGTTTCATGCAGTTATTGACTTCCATTCATATAAATCTAATGGCCCAAATTGCTTGAATGTTAAGAAAAAAAGACATCCTTACAGTTCTGTCCCAATACTTTAGGAAAGCACTGTTTATCAATACATGAGTCACTTCCCACTTAGAACGCATTCTATGACTTTAGACTCAGCTCTTCAAGGTAAACCCGTTGGTTAATAAACTCTGTGATGGCTAGCATGCAAAGGAAAGGGATGGAGATTTAAAAGGCATGTATAGGCTGGGAAGAAGAAGGAAAACTCAGAAGCACAGCAGGAGTGTGCTGATGTGAAAATGTAAACCTTTCCTTGCAGGTCACTAGATGCGGGTACCTGTCTGATTATCAGACAGGCTCACAGCTCATTACACTGCTTTCTTCTGGTTCTGCACATATTCAGGCAAACACATCTCATTTTTCTGTGCCTTGATGTTTCAGTGTTTTTCCTTCCAAGACTCTAAGGGTTATAGTAACTATATGGGTTATAGTTATTTTCTGCACTGAAAGTTACATTGTTCAGTTGTGTAAAATGAAAAGCATGACGCAGGAGTTACCAATGGCTTTAACATGCAGGTGCGCAATCTAGAGTCATGACCATGCGCACTTCTGATTACTTGAAAAAAATATTTTGAACTCTGTAACAAGTGGCTAGAAAAAGTTCTTTCGGGAAGGCAGAGGAGGGGCAAGAAAGTCCCACATTTGTACTTTGTCCTGAACACAGAAAGCCTTCTCAGCTGTCCTGCATTGTTGGTCTTCAGCACAAAAGGCACAACACATCATCCAGCTGGCCAACAGCCCAAGGAACAGGAGACGGGAGGTTAAGTCTCCAACTGGGATTGGCTCAGTGTGGATGTTGGGTTAAAACAATACTTTGGTGCTGGCTGGCTGGCTGCCTATCCAAAGGGTGGGAGAAATCGTATTTGGAGTCATGGAAACCAGATTTAGCTCCTCCTGTCGCACAGTTTTGCTGCGAGGGAGGGAGTGGAGCTCTGGTGGCATTTCTGTGAAATCAGTTTTGATATTCAGTCAAAAGCAGGGAACCCCCCCCCACCCCAGTCTTGAAGAAACAGAGGGAGAATATTCTTTGGAGCATGCTGCTTTTCAACCACTTTGTTATTTGTAGTAACTCAACTATTATAAACAAATCCAGTAAACTATAGTTTAGGAGTGTAAATAAATCCATTAGATAAGACCATCTTACTGGTTATTTTGAAATGTTCACAAAGAGTGAAAGTATCTAGCTTATAGATGTTTGCCTAAAAGGTTACAATATTTCACTTCATGCATACAGCAGTAATCCAAGTTTTTAATGTCTACTTGCACATTATTGTGAAAAAAGAATCCAATTAAAATATGTCCTTGAGTGCTCTCTTCACATTAACAGAATGTTACCACCACTTAAATGAGGAAACAATCTGAGTTTTATTGAAGTCAAGATACGGGAGCATTTTTAGCCTTGGTCAGAAGTTGACTGAATAACCTTTAATTTAGAATTTTGAAAAACCTTCTTTCTTGGGATTTTCTAAAAACCTTGAAATAGCAGAAGTCTTTTCAAATTTGTTGTTTATTGAAAACAAAACATCATAGCAGTTTCTTGGTTTCTTTAATAAAAACCTGTGCGGAAATGCCATTTAAATTTCTCTGTAAACTAGTGGAACATAGCAGTTTACTGGTTGCATTATTTCTGAAAACCAACTTCAATAAGCAAATGTGAACCCTTACATTTTATTTACACACATTGTAAATACTCAAATATAATGCAAATATGTTCAAGTGGAGAGTTGTGTCAACAGGCACTGGCTAGAACCTAGACACCTGAAGAAGGCTCTACAGTCAAAACATCGTGTTTCTCCTTTTTAATTTTCAGCATGAAATTAACATTTACGTATTACTTTTTGGTGCATACATCTATCTTTGAAAATAAAGATGTAAGTCATTAAATCTGAAGTTAGGTTGTAAAGAATTTTTGAAAGCGAATGTTTATTTTGAAAAGTGTTTTACTTAGCATTATAGCTATACTGTATGTGGTTCAACCATTAACTAATAAGGCTTAGGCAGATGCCTCAGTATACCGAGAGACATGAGAAACATACTGTATGAGTGTTGGAGTCAGCAGCACTTGGGAACATTTTTACAGTGAAGCTTAAAGCTCTATCACAGAAGTTTTAGACTTTAAAGGTACCTTTGTATTGATTGTACTATCCTATCAAGGAGAGTGCATTAGACAATTTGGCACAAAATCCTTCCATCATTAGGAACAAATATGTTCTAGAACCCAAAACAGTGGGTGCTATTCAAAACAGAATCATTAAGTATGAATAAAAAAAGTTCAAGTTGAAATCATCATAGGATTTAGAACGCTTCTGTGATTGTGCAAAGAAACTTACATACTGTAGCATGTTTGTGATGCACCTTTCTGCACCAAGCTTTTACTAGAGTTCTTTCAAGCCTGGCTTCCCGGGCTCAACAGCTCAGGAATGGCTTGGCCATGAATGTCACCTGATCTTCAACTTTCTGATTTTATCTGTGGAGATACAGTCCCTGAGATCTGAGATCTCATTGATTGTAACTTTTTTCTATGTCTATTATCTCATCCATGATGACACCCGACCACCTTGTATTTCTTCTGAAACTTTCTGATTTTATCTGTGGAGATACAGTCCCTGAGATCTGAGATCTCATTGATAGTAACTTTTTTCTATGTCTATTATCTCATCCATGATGACACCCGACCACCTTGTATTTCTTCTGAAACTTTAAATGTATATCTTTAGAAAACATTTCCATAGTTACGTTTGACGCATTCATTATATTTTTCTAATAGTTTGGAAGACTCAGATGATGGTCTTTTTCTCATGGATGTTGACTAAGGCAGTTTGCAGTTTATGTACAGTATATATCATACAGGTAATAATTGCTTAGACAATAGAGTTCACTGGAACTGATCAATGCACCAACATTTCAAGGAATAGCAAAGTTGCAGTACAACTGCAAAGAAGTAAGAGTCACCCAATGGAAGCATTAAATAAATATGGCAGATTGATGTTTTGTACAGCGTGCAATTGTCTTTGACACTGCAAATGAAAAGCAAGCTGCAAAAAAGAGAGTTGAATCATGCAAGGCCTTGAATTGGCTGTAATCGAGAAGGTGAAAAGAAGAAAAGAAGTGAGCGAGCTCTTCAATGCAAGGACTGAGGATGTTTCACACCACAGAGGTTTACTAACGTACATTTTGCCTGCACTAGCATTCTGCTACATTTCTTAAATAATTCTGCTATGAAACGTTATTTGGAAATAAAACCATCTCTAACTGTAACCACAAAAGAGTCTAAAATGACCATTTATGATCTGATCAGTAATCAAGGTTATATCCTATTGTTAAATTTGTTATTTATAAGCTTCTGTATTCACATATCAAAAAACTACATGACGCGGGGACATTTCTGTAATAATTATTTTGCTGTCACCTGTCCATGAAGTTTAATAAAAATATCTATGCCAGTATCCTAGCCACTGATGATAAACTAGGAAAAATGACAGATTGAAACTATTACTTCAGGTAAAATAAGAACTATATTTCAGTTTATGCCCCTTATTATATTCTAACCAGATATTTTTATCTGGTTCAGTCTCTGCTGGAACTCGCTGAAATTGGTGTGATTCTGGGTGCAGATATGAATCTTGTCATGAATCACATATTTGGCAGCAATAAACAGAAGTAGACAGATGTCCAGACACTGGGTATGGAAGATACTGAATACTGTATGTGTTTAACCTCTCAACCAAAGAATTTACTTCAGGTATGGTGGAAGTCATGGCTGGGGTGATATAACTAATACTGGCAGAAGCAGATGGCATTCTGCAATTTACAGAAACATTTTGGCTGCCTATGTAGAACACAATTATTGCACTTTTATTGGGCAGCGTATCTATCTACATACGTAAAAAAACAGAAAAAGGGGGAAAATCTTAGACAGGCCAAGTCAATCTTCAAATTTACATGCAGAAACAAAGTCTGAAGTCGCTGAAGTCATAACACCCACGAGACTTTTAAAATACTTAAAAGGAATGTATCCAAATATTTATGGTCATTTGAAATCACTGGGTTGAACACAAAAAATGTTTTTGTTCTAATATGACCAAATGTATTTACCCAAACAAACATGTATTACGTTTTCTGATAATTCATATTAATCTAATTTTCAGAAATACAAAATACTTACATTGTCAATAGCTATTTACTATTTCTACTATTATTTTCAAAAACAGTAATTACAGGCAATTTCCTTTGCTCTTCTCCACTTTGGAGATATGAACAAATTCACATTGTAGCAGTCAATAATTTAATAATGATGGTCTTATCTTGCTCATGGACATATAATAGCAATACAAGCTCCTGTGCTCTTCTTTCAGTTTTTACCTACAACTTTTTCTGTAATGCTTGGACCTCGAGCGGTGAGGCTGCTATACCCAATACGCAATCCAATGGATTTCAGAAATTAAATCAAGGGGATTGGTCTCTATTTATGTTTCTTGTATTATAGGCTTCTTACAGACCTTGAGAAGGTATTACTATTTGGAATAAAGATTTGAATGTTACATATTAAGACATTTCAGTGACATCGTAGTTTAAGAGTTACAAAACAGCACTTTATAAATGCATACACAACATTAGCAATTCAGAACCTGTATACAAAACAATCTAAGCTTTGTTATTACAAACTGCACAAAGTGCAGGAAAATACTTTTTGAAGCAGATGCACTGACATTTTATTGAACAGATATGACATAAGTAGGTAAATTCATTAGAGTGATTAACATTTGTACTCAACAGGGATGATTAATAGTGGGCGCTGCTGTGAAAGACACAAACTAGTAGTTTATACGCCCACTGGAGGAAACAAAGTTGTTCATCTGTGATAGGCGCTTTGTGTCAGGTTGCAGAAGGTGTCTCGTGGAATTCTCCCCATTTCTTTTTAAGAGCCTGAATCTCTGAGCCCTAGATGCCACACATCACCTCAGCTCATCCCATGCATGTTCAATGGGCAGCAATTTCACATTCTCATCTCGAGAGAAAGCCCCTGTTCCTCACATCGGGACAAGCCAGCAGAACTGGCATCAAGTGAAGTTTTTGGTCTTGATTATCATAGCACCTTACAGTCCTGTAGTGCCTAAGCACTCCTGCCCAGACCATGACACTTGGACCTCTCCATTGATTGGTCTGTTGTGCACAACAATTAGTGTATTGTTCTACTTGTCTGAACCACACTCACTCATATCCATCAGGGTGGTCTAGACAAAGCCTTCATTCTTCCCTAAAGAGGACTTGGCTCCACTGCTGTCCACAAGCAGTATTGCTCCAATATACAGATGGCACAAAGGCATTTTTCTGTTGATAACAGCAGCATATTGATGCCTGTTTTTTTTTTTGCTTTCTTGATTTACACTAGGTTTGATATTCATCAGGTTAAATCACCTGTACCCAATTAACTCTCTCACTAACTAGGCACTTTATTTCTTGTGCAACAAAGTCAACTGAGTGTATCTCGGTCAGTTATGAATAATTAATCAAAATAAAAACTTTTAATCTGCACCCAAAACCTTTCTACTTTATTGTTCTAAAAACACACATTCATAATTAATGATACACTTAATACTATTCATACATTTTATTACTCATCAGGTGCCAGCTGCTATTATGTTATTAAAACTAAAGTTCATGTTTTGTTAATCTGTTCTACAAAGAACTTCCGTGTAGAGTAGTATCTCCAACCCCTAATCTAAAAAATTACCAAAACATTTTTTGACAATATATACTGATGGAAAAAGAAACACAACATTTTCTGGAATTAGAATACTATAATTATAGCTCATGTACTTTCACAAAAAGTTGTCAATTTGTTTTAAGCCCTCTTGCTAGCAATACAGCTTGTGCAGTGAGGCACTGCAATTTGCCAATCACACAAAAGCTCGTTAAGTGCACTTTTACCCAACGAGGTCCAGGTGGAACTATGCCTGATCAGGTCACCTTTAAAAAGGCCTTAATTCAAAGCTTAGGTCACTGCAAGAAAAAGGCCACACTTAGTCAGTTTTCTGTGCATATGCCTTGAATGTCACCAGAAGCAAGGGAGAGGGCCATTGGCATGCCAGACACTATGGAGTAAGCTGCTCCACTGCGTCCCAACTGCAGAGAAGGTTTCAGCAGACCGGCAGGACAGTCGCCCTCGAGTGACCACAGCAGAGCAGGACCGACACATCAGACTGGTCCGTCTGAGAGGTCTTATCAGATCTGCCACCCGTACTGCTGCTGATACTGCCAGCAGACACAATGCCCACATCAGTGACAGGACAGTGAGGCTCAATGCTGCTGGCCTTAGAGCAAGGCGACCTGTCAGAGGCCCTCTGCTCACACCTCCTAGACGTCACACCTACTGGCTCGGGCCAGACAGAGGCTGCGATGGACTCATCAGCAGTGGCATCAGGTTCTCTTCACGGATGAGTCACTCTTCAGCCTGTTCCACGCAGACGGGAGGGCCAGAGTGTGGAGGAGGAGGTGTTGCGTTTCTTTTTTCCATCAGTATATATTCAGCTCCCAAAAATTCTAATCAATGACTGATTAACTTAAATTTCCTTTTGCTATTATGCTATAATATTAAACTTCTCTTTAGTTCTCTATGAATACTCTGTCCATAGGGTAATATGGACTCCCTTTTACACATTCAGGAATTATTGTTATATATTTATGTATTGTATGTTTTATCCTCTAGTCTTAAAATGATTATTCCTTGCTCTTCTAAACTTGTAAAACCTCACATAATTAATCTTAGGGAGAAAAAAAATGCTAGTGAGAAATGATTATCTTGGATGTTAAGACATGGACAGTTCCAGAACACAAGAATGAGGTCTGTAACATCACACTTCCTCTGACATCATTGGATCCTGTCATGTCTTGAGATTACACTGTATATAAGGAACTGCTCTTTTGCTTGGCTCAATGGTGTCAGGGTTAGGGATAGTGATGGGGCTTGCACTGCTGCTGCAAATCCTTACTGCATGACACTTGTCTACCAAATTAAATTATTAGGCATTGTTTCATTTCAAACTTGGTGCCCACCAATGATAGCGATAATGAAGAGGATTGAGGGAAGTGGGGGACAATCTTGAAGTTTCCAAAACAATTTTAATTGACCACCAGTTATTATTGTAAAGTTTCCATGAGTACTGATTAGATAAAAGAATGTATATGACCTGGAAGAGAGCAAAAACTACTTACCTACAATTGTACAGACTGATAATACTGGACTTTGGACTGAAAACCCATCTGCATGAATTTGAAAGCTGAAAAAAAATCAAATAAAAAAAAAGCTCAATTAAATAATAAATTAACAGTTTGAAGATACTTATATCACGGAGCTAATTCATTGTCCATTTATAAGTACATAGACTCTTCAATATGTAAATAACAAGAAAATGATGTTCCGTTTCAATCAGTGACTTGCGTGTAAGCAGAAGAAGAGAATCTGCAGAAAGCTTTGCCGGCTTTTTAATAGATACACTCTAGGAATCTGATTTTTACTACAAGGGTTATTGTGGTACTCAGGATCAAGAAGGTTAAACAACCATGCAACTTCAGGGGTAGACAAGTTACCTTCTGAGTTTTCAACAGAGGCATGGTATAAAACCAGCCCACTTCTGCTTCAAAAATATTTCATTGTTTAATAGAAAATAAATGTGCTTGCGGAGGGGGGAAGAGTCACTTGAAAAGCGAATAATTTATCCCTTATTCAGTGAAGTATCATAGAGCGTGCCCACTAGGTCAAGCACCTCCCATTTCAATGATATCACCTGCAAAATCTGGGTTTGCTGGCAGCCGCCCCGGTGCAGCAAAAAATCCACTCATCTCTCTGTAGCAACAGCCTATTGCTATTTATTACAATTTAAAAAGGTCACCATTTTCTCTGGCTAAGCGCCCCATGCTATTGATAATTTTATGCATAAACAAATGGCAAATTTGCGCCACATAAATATGTATTAGCAATTATTTTTTTTTCTCTCAGGCAATGCCAGCCGCATGCAAATCCCCCCACACACGCACACACACACCAACCCACTCGCTGAGGCTGGTGGCTTTTGTGTTGCTGCTCCTCTTGAGCGGCTCAACAAAAGCAGCACAATGAGCAGTTTAAAAGATTGGCTGTCAATAGGTGATGCAAATGCGCGGCAAATGACAAGAAACCTGCTCAAGGATGGCACAGCGGAAGGGAATAACCGGGCAAGGCATCGTCGTTAGCATTATTTATTTATTTTCTTAATTATCCAGCGCCTGAAGTACTCTTGACATGCTAACAGACGGGGCCGGTGCTAAATATTGGGCGACCAATGGGAACGTGGAAATGTACAAACAAACAGGGAATAAAAAGTGACCCCAAAAAGAAGGTGAAACACCAAAATGTTTCTAGAAATCGCTAACACAACTTTTTTCTCTGACCTGCACAATTTGTGCAGCTGCTTCTCCACAATGTGACCGCTTGTCAATGGTAGATATCCGAAACAGGTTTGCGTTGAGAAACTGACTTCATATGAGAATCAATAACCGTGTAAAAGCATTCAGAGGGCGATACTTCATGAAAGCCATTTGGACTTCTGATGTCACCCTTAATTTCATATAACAGGTCTCTCAAGAGAAGCAGGTCAACCTTTGTTGTGACAGAAAACCAGCAATGATAATGAACAAGCAGTAATGCAGAGCTGTTAAGCTCATTCAGCTTCCTTGTAACATACAAATATAGAATATTACTAAATAACCTCAGTAATGCCGCTGACGGGTTCACTTTTTAAGCTGGTATACATAATCTTAAAAATATTTTTGTTGTTATACTGTAAAGTTGATGTCTTTATCCAGGAAGATTTACTTTCAAAACAGTTACAGAGCTGTAAGGCAATCATGATGTTCATGCGGCAAAATGCTTAGCGTTTAACCTAAAGTGATCACGCACTGCAGGTCAAGATAGAGCACATGTGTTGTGGGATAATGACACTCAAGAGAAAACATACAAAGTAAAAATTCAATGAAAGGAGCATAAAAGATGATCTTCTATCTGAAATCATGAAAACTAAGAAAGATAATACCTTTACCTTAGTGCTGTGTATGAAGGTCTTTCATAAACCTCCCACAAACAAGAGTTCTATGTCTCACCATGTCAATCTCTAAGCCTTTAGAAGTTAAAGCTAAGATGAATTAAAAGCATTGACATGGTTCATGAATACTCCTCACAATCCTTCAGGTCTGTTCAAGCAACTGTTATTGCTACAACAGCTGAAAAACTGTAATGTCTTTCTCATACTGCATTTCATATCTAAACTGTCCATGCAGCTCTACAGCAGAGGTTACTGAAGATACTAGCACTTTCTTCTTCTCATCTCTTCCTTCTGATTCTGAAGGGGAGGGGCCTTATTAGACCAAATCTCATAACCAGTCAGTGATGACCACTGTTTTCAATTTCCTTGATCTAGGAGTCATTTTGAAAAGCAGTTCTGAATAAACCGTTTGAGCTTGATGTCGGATTTTATCAAAGTAAGAACACAGCTGTTTTTTATGTGTCATTATGTAAGTGAACAATATTGGCAGTATAAGGACACTGGTTAAAAATGTTGCATTACTTTATAGAGTACGATAGTTCAAGTAGGCTTGTTGCCATGTACAGTAAATAATGCCTAAATAAAGACTCTTATAAGGATTAATTATTGGAAAGCTGACTAATTGCTCTGGTCAAAATATTTCCGTACCCAAACCGTGCCGCCATCTGATATTATAAATTGACAACAAAGGCTTTTATGCTCAATAAATAAAAATGGAGCATTTCTTCTTTATAGTGGAAGAGGTATTTGTCTGTGTAAACAACCAAACTCCTTTTTTACCCTTTACCTGCAGTTTGGCTTCGAAAGACTGGCGCCTTTCTTCCTAATCCGAGATTTTGCTTTTCACCTTTCACTGGTTCATAACATTTTCTGTCCGGAGGAACAGTTCGTGCTCCACAGACATGTCTAGAATCACAGACGGCCTCGATGCACCAGCTCCAACTTTCACTGCCAAGGACATTCACATTGCAGCCAAGTCCAACCAAAAGTCCGGAAACTTAAAGCACTCCTGTCACTAGCTTAAGGCTTCCTGCTGAGACTCCAGCTCACAACCTTATGCAAATCCCAGCACTAAAGAAGGAAGTGAAGAGGATATTATCCCATAAAGCCACTGTCAGATTGCTCCTGATAAACCTGAGATAAATAACACTATTGTGATAATTGCCCCTCATCTCGTGTTAAAAACCTGACATGTGATGCAACAAAAAAGGAGACCATTGTGTAATGGTTTCCCAGAAATGTACAAATGGTGCTTGGATTTGCATTTATAGAAATTCCTGGGATTAGCACTGTGATCTGCTACTCATATCTGGGACACTTTTAATCAGTTTTTCAGCAATCAGCCTATTCATTTCCCTAATACAATAATCATAATTGCCACATTTGCTAATCACTTTCAAATGTAATTTGCTCGTATTCAGGGATCTGTGTCACTCCACTCTGCCAGGACTGAGGTGCTGCATCTGCTGCATTCTTGAAACCTTCAAGAGCAGACAAGCAAACCTTCAGTGGTTTTGTGTCACCATCATCTGCTGCTGAATGATTCCCCTCACTTTCAGACAGCCATCACACACACAAACAGCCCCCTCCTCACCTTAAAAGTTAACCACAGCATCCCGTCTGTAATCTAATAAGCATTTTCTATACACTCAGAATGTGACAGATTTTTTAATGAAAGGCGGATTGTTCATAGAGGTGGTCTGTGTAGGAGGTCATTACAACTTCTAATCACAATCTCAGTCAATGCACAATAATAAATATTTATCTGTAGCATGTATGTGTAGTGCTGTGCAATTTAAAAATGTGCTTTCCTTCTGGTATAATAATTAGGTTTAGTCTTTGTCAGACATCATGGAGTTAAGGCTGCTGTGTCCCTGTTCCTTGCCTTAACTTGATAGCCATGCAGAAATGTATACAGAAGGTATACTTCAAAGCAAAAGAGCGTGTTTTAAATGTAGCAGTACATTCAAAGTAATAATTTGGGAGAATCGTTTTAAATTAAGTCGTAAAATTTAATTAAACACACAAAACTTGCTTATATCTAAATAACATGTATAAGAGTTATGATGAGTATGAATTATTCTACACATGACAACGCACAAAGTACTTTCCACATTTAAATGAAGGTAATAAACATCCTCAGGCCACGTAAAAACGTATTGAAACATTAATAAAACTGTTGCTGGATGTATTCAAACAAATCACTGATACTATTTTCTTTTCATATTCACATTTCGTTCTTAGAAAACACAAACTTTGCAAAGTTTTTCATATTCAGACGGAACAATAAAATAACCCATTAATGTTATGGTTTAATGCCACATTATCTTCATTTTATGTAATTAAACCTGTTCTATAACCAAAACAGGATTTTCATAAGATATTTGAAGGGCAATAGTATCAAATCTGTAGAGAGCTTCCAAAATGTATTTTAGCCCTACCAGCAATATGGCACATCTTCAACAACAAAGCCATTTCACACAGAGATTTAATAATTACTTTTTCAAGAGGTTATAGTATTTAATCATTACTTTTTCAAAAGCTTATAGTATTTCTACTTCCATTAAAAAAGCACATCGATGGAGATGCACATTTCGAAATCTAAAAGCACCCAAAACAGTGAGAACAATCTTAGGAGCAGCAATTTTAATCTACTAAACAATTTATTTCCATTAATATAATAGCAATATTTAACTGTTTGGCTCTGTTTAAGTGTGGCTTTAAGATGGTATGGCTGAAGCAAGACAGTTTCGCAGGGAGGCTAAAATTAACTCTGAAACTTGTCACTGGAGCATTCATAAGGCCAGCAGAGACACAAAGCTATTGTTAGTGGTGTCATATTTAATGTGAATAACAGACTGTGTGATAATGGCACATTAACAGCTGTGAAACAGAACTTTTACTCGAATGTGACACATAAATATATTCAATATTGTTTTTGACATCCCTTGTATTAAAAAATATTAATAAAATATTACCCTAAAACAGCTGATTTCAGCCATAAAAATTAAATAACAATGTTCTGAAAAGAACTTTGTTCGGTATCTGTTGAAACATTCAGATTATCCTTAAGTACAAACCCCGGAACTTTGTATTTTCTTATTTGTATTCCTGAACTTCTTCTGACATATTTTCTTTATGCAGTATCACTATTAACGTGAACTTCTAAGCACTGTGTGAAATCTTTCAAACTGTCTAAGTTTCAGGAACACCGTGAGACCCTGTACCCCATTTGGACAGCCACTGTCCTCATTTACCAAAGCAAGTATATCACCTACACAGCTGGGCGAAAAGCACACACTATTACAGACTTCATATGTGGTTTGCGTCAGCCTCTTGTTGTTGTTCCTCTTTCCTCCAATACCAGACAATAACTAATTCAGCAGAGTGTGTAATTTCACATCCAATGGCAACCTGGTGAGTGTTTACAAGCCACAGAAACACTACTGACAGTGTCATGGTAAGACAGCGAAGCAAATGAGTTAATGAGACAGAGACCCTGCGTGATGACACACCCCGCCTTGATACCGGGAACATGTGACACATTAAGAATCGTCTTGGTGATCAAAGTGTAAAGTCGCATACTTGTCCTCACAAGAAATGTCTTCAAGTTCATGCACTTCATGTCAGTGTATACTACTGTACATGCTTTCTGAAGTGGGCTTGCCGTTAACTTAATTCACAGACTATCACTCTGAGCAATGCTTCTTTTGGAGCTTTGAAGCTTTGTTTTCTTGTTGTGTAATCCAGCCCCTAATATAGACACAGAAAAAGATGTCAACTCTGCTTCTGATACTAGAGCATGCACTGATCAGATGTCATAATATCCACACATTTAGTGTCATGAATAAACAAGTGTCAGGAACAAAGATGCATTGAAAATATTCACTTGATGTCTATATACTGTATGTACCCTGTGAATTGCTTTTGAAGTAATCCTGGCATGTTCAAAATGTTGAAGAGTGGTATTAGTACACAGAAGGACACATATGCACCAAACCATTGCAGTATGATTTCCGGCATGTCAGTGAATGTCACTCACTATTTTTGCACACTCATGTTACTTCTGTTCTGAACTCGATGGGAACCAGGTACTCATACTCTTGTTTGACCAGGCACTTTAATAGCCCGCTGGAAATTCATTTAATTATGAACTTCAACGTATGGTTTTGTCCAATACTGCAGATTGTATTATACATATCGTTTAAGAGTGCATATCATACTAAACAGACATGGTAAGAGCAATAAAAGTGAAACTTCATAAAACAGTGAAAAAATACATGACCCACGTGGTCAGGCTGTGGCAGATAAAGGGACAGACAGTCTGTACTTGTGCACTTTAAGACTTTTAGAAATACCGCTTAGCTTTTGATTTCTTAAATGCAATCACAAATAAAACTAATGTATACATACTGTACATGTACGAACAATATTGTCTTAGTACATATTGCAGCTCACAAGAGTATTGCATACCCTGAAGGAACTACTGCAAAAAGCACAGAAAATGCAGTGTCATATAAAACATTTTAAACATGAATTAAAATGTAATAAAATAGGAAATCTTAATTCCATTTTTATTTATTACGTAATTATAGCCAGCATAACAGTGAAATAGTCTAATCATGTGAATATGAAAGCATGATATCCACCTTCTGGAAGTCACCTAGATCATCACCAAGTATCAAAACATGTTGAAGACAGAAACATAATACAGCATAGAACATTGTGTTTGGGGAACGTCGGAGAACTGTCCAAAACGTTTTAGGTAATGTATTATAATATTAACCTCAATAATGGTTATAAATAAATATTTCAGACAAGTATCAGCTATGGTGTCTATCAACAAGTCTATTGCAATTCTGCTGCCATGGCAAGGGGACAATAGAAGAACATTTAACCCAAGTGCAATTAGAAAAGTAGTGTGGGATGCTAACTAACAACCTAGGCCAACAATTGGGAAAAGAGTTGGAAACAATTAAAAAAACTCCAGCAGTATCAGGATACAATGTTTCCAAGACAAGGATTTCTAATTAGCACATAATTTAGTCCCAGGTCAAAATGGGAACAAATGACATACTTGGCTATAACACAAATTTGAGTTTTAGACAGTCTCTATACAGTAAAAGTACAAATCTAGCAACAAGCTCAATAAACAGTTAAGCATAAAGTTCAAAGACGAGCAGCACGGGTCTTTCCAGTTGTATTAGAAATGTCATTCAGAAAAAGGCTAAAGGAACTAAACCTCTTCAGCTCTGAGCAGAACAGGTGATAAGGCCATTGAATCCAAGTACTGTATGTACAAAACTTGAAAGTCACGGATGAAGTAAACCAAGTGTGCGCATTCAATATTTTAAGTTTAGCATGGAAACAAGCAGATAAGAGCACACGTGGTGGCTATAAGGCACTGAATTTAGGACTTAGAAAAGGGCTCTGGGTGTCTGGAACAACTATCCAGCCATGTTGTTGAGGATGGTTCCTGGGATCTATCAAGAAACAGCTGAATATGATACTTGGATCAGTTAATCACTAGCAGCTAAGCAGGCGTAATGTTTTAAATAAAGCCTCCTCGCATCTGTACATTTTATTTCTGCTCTTATGAATTTCTCAGCATATTAATGTATAATGTGTTGTTATGTACACTAAAAATAGACTAGGGCACCATTTTGCATGATATTGGCTTTTTACAATACTAAAAGTACCCGATCATTTTAATTAAGAAACGTCTCACTTGACAGAACATGATTTTCATAAAGAATCTCACCTTCTGACCCCAGAATACTGGCTGAGGGACGATTTCCCTATCACACAACTAACACAGAATTAAATGCACCCCCCCCACCTCCCAGACAGGCAGGACCCTGCTCTGGTCTCTGTGCTCTGGTCTGGTCATTTCCAACTCGAAACAGATGTAAGGAGAGGAGGGTGATGGGTACTATATTCTATACTCATGTACTTAAGTTTTTAGAGTTGGTGAAGTACGAACTGAAGTAGTTTGACAGTTTCAGAGACACTGCATCTAGGAGCATCTTTGAAAATGTTTAAACAAGTTCTTTGGTTAGCATGCAGAAGGGGTTTTACTGTGTCAGCCTTGCTATGGCCAGCCTGAAGTATGAACTATGAACTAACAACTGCACACATCTTGGACTTTGACTAAACATCACATGCTATAGGTGTTCAGTACTTTCAGGCTCATCTAATACACTCATCCCTCACTATATCAGCACAAGTGGTTCGTCAACGTTTGCTTCTAGGTGAAAACATGTAAAAGCAACACTGCATTTTCATTAAAATTCATGTAAAACTCTCCATTTCATCCCAAGTGTTAATAAATGGACTTAAACCAGCTGAGTAAGGGTACTTTTTAATGCATTTGAAATGTTTGACACCATATGTTGTTAAGAATACAGCATGTTACTTAAAGTATAATTTACCAACACTTCTTTTTTATTCAAGCTATTATGTTTAAATGCATTGTAAAGCAGTAATGTGCAGAAATAAAATCTGCATGATCATCATAGTACGCATGAACCAGAAATATGACATGAACTACTCAAATCTCTTACTAAACAAAAACTGTTTAATCTGTTAGTTAATAAGTCTGTTCAGTCAAAGACAGAATAAAATCCATATCTGTAAAAGTAAGATAGAGCATCAAACTGTCTCTCACCAGTCATATCAAAACGTGCTTTCGTAGTGCACATAATTAAAAAAAACATTTCATGGTATAAATTGTTAAAATGTGTTAATCAGTTCATCATTATTATTTATTTTATGCATTTAAAATATTATTCTACACATAACTAGTATAATACCCTGGCGATATATGTTAAAATAGATAAGATCACAACCACCAACTGGTGTGAAAAATAACTGGGGAAGAACCAGCTACACTCATATTAGCTCATATTAGTGGGGGAAGTTCATTCTTCTAGCAAAAATAGGTCTCTGTATGTATTGCTTGATTTAGTGAGAACTCTGAAGTAAAGTGCTCGTTTAACAAGGGATGTGTGTGCAACTCCGGTCAGGCAACCTTACAGCCCTTTGTTAGGGGTATATCATGGACTGAGAGGGGGCTTCCTAGGCAAATGACCATCTTGGCTTAAACCCATAGTGTGGCCTTGAGCCAAGATGGCTACCGGACCAGTAATTGGAAGAGGCTACAGACTGGAATTCCATGTGAGTGAAAGGAGCTGAGGAGCTGGTCATTTCCCTGAGGATGAGGAAGAGGGATATAAGGCAGCAGCCTAAAGACAGCCATTGGGTCTGTGTTTAGACACAAGCAAAAACTAAACAACTTATCAAACCACTGCTGCAATGTAATGCAATGTTGCTTTATTAGCCCTATACAATTTCTTGCATTACGAATTCATCTTTTTGCAGACCCCAACTTTCTCTCCATGAGACACAGACACACAGACAGGGAGAGAAGCTTGGGGTCAGAGCGCAGGGTCAGCCACTGTACAGCACCCCTGGAGCAGCTGGGTTAAGGGCCTTGCTCAGGGGCCCAACGGAGTAGGATTCCTCTGCCAACTGCAGGATTTGAACTGGCAACCTTCCAGCCACAGGCACAGATCCTTAGCCACAGAGCCACTGCTCCACCTGTCTGGGGTGCCATTATGAAGAAAGTGACCAAAGCGGATCATCTGGAAGGGAGAGAGCTGGGTTGAGCCGACTAACACACCTGAGAGACTCACTAAACTGTGTGTCAGCTTGCGTAGATACATTCAAGGACGCTCTAAAGGAAAACAAAGGGGTGAAAGAGAGGAAAATCTTGCGAGTTATAATATTTGAGAGAATGAGTTGAAAGACTTGAAGTACTAGTGAAAAGAACGAGAGAAAGAAAGTGAGTTGGAAAATACACTACGCAGCAAAGACGATCAGTGAGAAGACATAGAATGTGTTAAGAGATCGCGAGAGATCTGAACTAGCAGGGGAGGGTCTGTACCTGAGAGAAGGAAAAGACCCTCTCTTACCCAGAAGGGGACCAACAGGAAAGTTAAGATCCCAGAGGAGACCAGTTGAGAGTTAATGAGAAATTCCCTCACGGACTAAGAGCACAGTCTCCTTATCATCAGGCTGCTCTCTCTCATCCTAGCGTTAATCCCGCATCAGCAGGGTCCGCTTGTCGGCATGCCCGTCTCCATTTGGTGGTTTGAACCAAATCTTTGAGCTGACATTAAATGTGACCAAGAATACTCCAACCGCCTGCCGTCAGGGTGGGGGGGGGGGGAGAACAAAGTAATGTAGCCAATTCATAGAGGGGGATTATTAGGAGACATGGGAAATTTGGCCAGGACGCCGAGATTATACCTCTTTTCGAGAAACACCCTGGGATTTTTAATGACCACAGAGAGTCAGGACCGTAGTTTTACGTCTCAGCCGTAAGACGGCGCTTGTTTACAGTATAGTGTCCCCGTCACTATACTGGGGCATTAGGACCCACATGGACCGCAGGGTAAGCGCCCCTTGCTGGCCTCACTAACACCTCTTCCAGCAGCAACCTTAGTTTTTCCCAGGAGGTCTCCCACCCAGGTACTGACTAGGCTCACACCTGCTGAGCTTCAGTGGGCTGCCAGTTGTAAGTTGTAGGGTGACATGGCTGCTGCCCCCCCTTATCATCAGGCTGCTAAACACATAAAAAGACATGAGGAAAGATTAGCATGAGTCAAGTGATGTGACAGGTGCTGATAACAATACTGCTAGATGTAGTTTTTATTTGTGAAACAAAAGTAAATTTGCTGTTTTATACTAAATGCATAAACAACCACCAGACGTTTCATTAAGCCATGTAACAAACATATTAAAGTCTGTTTCCATAGAGAAGAAGGAGAAATTAATCAACTGCATCGCTTGTAAAAATTAATGAATAGACTTTTGGTGCTGTTACTTTTTCAGTTACAAAGTGAAGTGTTGTGTGATTGTGGCTTTATTTTTTTAATTATTCCATTTTGTGAAGAACACATTCCAGGCAAACAGGTACAGTATAAGCAGAAAGCTACTGAGGGGGGTCATTAAAGACGCAACACATCAGCAAGGGAGGCTGTATTTTTTTCAATGAAAAGATGGCCATTAAAGGATTTTATAACATGTCACAGCAAGAGAGAAAAATCAAGTCCGCTTTTAAAATGGCCTAGGACAGATTACTGCTGTATCTAACCATAATCCTAACCCTGAGCCACATTACTTTTATAACATGGTGTAAGCTTGTTGTGAACAGATACACCCTTATCTCTAATCTGACTTGATTCTGATTGTCATCTGGTCCCGATCACTTTACAATTGAAGTGGATTAACGTTACTAGGTAAGCATGCTTACGCAATCTGTGTATGAATATACACACGTGTTGCCATATACTGTACTGTATATGTTTAGTGTTGTGGGAAAACAGGATTTTAGAATCACTAAACCTTGGCAAGTGTATTCCCTGTGATTTGACATTTATTCTATATGACGCATTCTTAAGATAATGGTGGATAATTCTGGATTTTCCAAATCACATTTAAACAAAGCCACTGATATACAGTAGGTCTGATTTCTGCCCTACATTTATGTGCCTCTTTTTACCTTTTAGTAACAAGCCTGTGGACGTCAAAGTCACAGCAGGAGTGTGTGTGCACTGCCTAACCGGACTTCAATTTTTAATGTGTTGTTTCATCTAAATACTGTACAGGACAGTTATCGTATTGTTTCTAACCCTTCACAATAATGTTAAGGTAAAGGAAACTGTTCAGGTAAACTAATATGTACAACCCTCATGCCTACCAAGATGAGTCACCACACAATACATACACCATCAACAATAACAAGAGTATGTGTTAGGCTGCCACTGCAGAGCTTTTTCTTCAGTACCTTTTGTACTGTATATTATAAAAGAGAAGACGGCTGCTTAAGGATGCCAGTATATTAGAAAATGTAGAGATAATAAGAAAGAAAGATCCTATCCTCATATATATTGATAGTTGTATTCCTATCAAGATAATCTTCTCCTTTTATATTAACTGGCTTTCACTTGAATGGTAAGTGATACAACTACATAACACCCCATTGATGGAGGAACTGAGAACCTAAATCAGGCATTGCATGCCAGTCCAAGTCACGCTGCACAGAAATCACAGTCGCCGTTTTGTTTTCTTTTAATTTTATTTTAAGGGCTTTATTTACACAGTAGCCTTGTCTGACCTCAGGATACAGAACTTCATTGTACTGCTTTTCATCATTGAGACATTGAACAAGTCTGGACTCCATTAAGTTAAAACACATTGTGCTTCTGTCCTCAGAAATGTTCAATTTATGCTACAAAATGGCAGCACGATGGAGTAACTATCTACACATTTTGGAGACATTGCAAATGTCAGATCATTATATGATTCATAATTCTAAATGGTATCTGAAAAGATGCAAACATATTCAAATTTGTTATTATATTCTCTGTGAAAAATCATAGCATTTTCCTTATCACTTACAAACACCTAATCCTCTTCCTCCATTTTTTCTTTCATTAATTTATTTCAGATCTCAACAGCCTTTTCTAACTTTCTTAGTAACTTGCTGTAGACAAAAGTCAATCTTCTAAACCAATTATCTTGTGATTTCACATGATTTTCTCACGTCACTGCCTGGGAATGACATTTTTCAATTTTCCAGGAGATGCCAGAACACATTCTCAGCTGTTTTTACTATTGAACATTATTCTTTTTTTAAATCTCTTTTCTTGTGAGATTTCTAAGCGTTCCTTGAAAAGTTGTGAAAATGTCAGTAGAAATGTACTCACAAAATGAAATCTCTTATACACACCATCTCAATTGGTTGATTAATCTGGATTGCCATATACATCTTATTTATTGAAAGGCACATCCACAGTGCCTACTAAAGGAAATGCTAAGTGAAGAGGAAAGATGAGAAACAGTGGGTTGTCCACAGTATACAGGACAAAAGTGGATGAATAAAACAAAAAGTGTTCATCAAACCACAGCTTCTGGGATCTTTAGACTTGACACCATATTATAGCAGCATACTGTACAGTGCTGCTTTTTTTTTACCAATTGCCCAAATGTGTCATGTCATGTTTTCCTGGGATTTGCCTGTTCATATTTAACCCTTTTTGTAAAGCTTTGCACTTGAAAAAGGGGGTAAACATGTTTCTTTAAAAAGGGCAACAGCTTCTCACTGAGAAAAATAGAAAACGCCAGCTCTTTTTCTCCCAACTGTTGCCCTTCGTGCTCTGCTGTCTCTCTCGTTCTCTTCATGCCCATTAGCTACTCTGACAGCTTGACAGGCGGGAATAAGGAAATAAAACACTTAAACATTGTTTCCTGATGTATACATTCATCTCGTCTGCCAAACACAGATATTGAGGAGATATTTCACTCCCACTGTCAGCTTGCTAAATTATACCCCCGCTCACACAGCAAGGCAACTCTCTTGTCTTCAAATAGCCTCAATCATTTCAACTTCCCTTTAACAGAATATCTTAGAACACAAGTGTGGTAACTGCTGCTCTCTTTCCACATTTAAAGAGCTGAGTTTGAATAAACTGGCCCTACATTTTTCTGAGCCAATATTTTCCATTTCAATTTAATTCAAGGTGCTTTATTGGCATGCACAATTAGTAAAATCAGTGTTGCCAAAGCAAAACAAATACAATTAACATAAAACAAAAATCTACACACGTTTACAATAAAGATACAATTATAAGATATTTCCATACTGTATAGACATATGGAGCATTATTGGGAGAGAGGCTCGCTGTTCCTCAGGCTGTGACAGGAGATCACACACTGGGCTGCCAGTTCAGCTGAGTTCCCTCCTCCCTCTCCCAGTAGGATTGGGACTTGTGATTCTGGCAGCTGTGGAAATTCTGGGATTAGATTTGTAAATTTAGGGAAGAATGTTTCTCTAATCCCAGAACATTTGTCACAGTGCGGTAGGAAGTGTACCTCTGTCTCTATTTCTCCCCGCTGGCAGTGGGAGCACAGCCTGTCCTCTCTGGTCAGCCAGGTCTGCCTGTGTCGCCCAGTTTCTATGGCCAGGCTGTGGTCACTGAGCCTGTATTTAGTTAGGGTCTGTTTTTTTTTGCTGTTTCTTATCTTTGTCAAAATATTCGGCTAGTGTGTATTGTCTTTTTAGGGTTCTGTAGCAGTTTATGTTGTGTGTGTGTGTGTCCCAGTGTGTGAGATATTGGTGTTTGAACTGTGCTGTGATGTGGCTGAGTCTGTGTTGTGGTGCTCTAGCAGTGCTGTCCTGAGGCTGGCTAGTGTCGGTGTTGCACGGGCCAGTGAGCCTCAAGATCAGCTGGCTCAGAGGGCTCTTTGTTGGGCTCAGCTCTCAGTAGGGCTTTGTGGTGGTAGGAGTTTTGGTCGCTGTTTTTTAGGTGTAGCCAATACTTTAATACTCTCTTTTGTATGTTTATTAATAGTGGGTATTGGCCTAGTTCGGCCCTGCACGCGTTGTTAGATGTTTTTCTCTGCACACAGAGGATCTCCATGTGCAGTTTCTATGGGGTGTTTGTCCCATTGAGTGTAATCCTGGTCTGTGAGTGGACCCCACACTTCACTGCCGTATAGGGCAATGGGTTGGATTACAGTTTCAAATATTTGGAGCCAGATTCTTGTCGGTGGGTTGGAAAGCCTCCTAATTGCGAAGAAAACCCTGAGTGCCACCTCTCTCTCAGTGCCTTCACTGCCAGGTCAAAACTCCCAGATGTGCTTATAGTCAGACTGAGGTACAGTATGTGTAGCTGGATGTGTGCTCCAATGTGTTGCTGTTGAGTGTGAATTGGTACTTGTTTTCCTGAGATCTGGCTTTTTTCTGGAAAACCATGACTCTGGTCTTGTCCAGATTGACTGTCAGCACCCAAGTCTGACAGTACTGCTCCAGCAGTGCCAGGCTCTGCTGCCGCCCCTGTTCTGTGGGTGACAGCAGAACCAGGTCATCTGCATAGAGCAGGAACTTGATCTGTGTGTCATGTAGTGTGAGACCAGGAGCTGCAGACTGTTCCAAAATTCCTGGTAACTCATTGATATACTGTAGATATTGAACAGTGTTGGGTTCAGGCTGCAGCTGTCTCACCCCATGACCTTGGGTAAAGAATTCTGTCCTCTTGTTTCCAATTTTCACTGCAATATCTGTCTTAATCTTCTGCTATATACTTGTTTTCGTCAGCATTTCCTAGGATTTCTTTTTACAGAAAAGGCATTTGTGAAAAAAAAGCTTCTTTAGCAATGATCTACAAACTAACATTGAGTTATGAGCCAGAGTCATTTGTTTTTCTTACAGTATGTTGGCTTTAAAATAAACTTGACGCAGCGACTTCTGTAGATTCCTAAATTCTTGCAGGTTTCTGATGCTGTCAGCAAGTGATGTGCCTCTGCTCCAGGTATTGATAAGCCACCTGCAAGGTGCTGTATGATTGTGATATATTAAAACATGGGTGGCAAAAATGTGGGCACGTCAGAGGACGATGCCAACATTTCCTCATTCTCCCCTTTGTGTGGTCACAGGGCTTGTAGCGATGAGCCAGACTGTGAAAAACACACAAATTCCAATTAAAAAAATAAATGTAACTGACATCAGGGTGGCACAGTGGTCAGCACTGCTGCCTCACAGCACTTTGGCCATGGGTTCAATTCTGGACTTGAGCTGCTATCTGCATGGAATTTGTAAGTTCTCCCTGTGTTTGTGTGAGTTTTTTCTGGGTGTTCCGGTTTCCTCCCACAGTCCAGAGACATGCTGGTAGGTGAACTGGCTTCTGGGAAGAATGTCCCTGGTATGAGTGTATCTGTGTTTGTGTGTGTGTGCCTTGTGACAGGGTGTCACATCCAGGGTGTACCCCACTTTGCCAATATTGCTTGCTGAGATAGGCTCTAGTTCCCCCGCAACCCTGAATAGGATGAAGCGGTTAGAAAATGATGGATGAATCAATGACATCAACCTTTCGTACTTAAAAGTCTATGCCTGTGGGTTTACGCCCACTTAAGATGTTTGTGGTGACTCCATGCTACCAGATAACTGGTTACAGCTGTTAGAGCCAGCTGCTTTTATAGAGCATATTGTGCAAAGAGTAATTCTGCGACAGGCAAAAAAGTCCAGAATATAATTAAAAATAAAACGTAATTTTCTTTCTCCATAGACCTGTAGTACAACATCAAACCTCCTTGTGTCCATCATTATGTGGTCAGTTGTTTGTCTGATAATAGTTTCTTGCATTTGCACAGTGGTTTTCATCTAACAGGTTACCATATAATAATAATAATAAAAACAAATAATAATAATAATAATACTTACACTTATATAGCACTTTTCTGGACACTCCACAAAAAGTGCTTTACAGGTAATGGGGATCCCCTCCACCACCACCAGTGTGCAGCCCCACCTGGATGATGTGACGGCAGCCAGAGTATGCCAGTACACTCACCACACATCAGCTATCAGTGGGGAGGAGAGCAGACTAATGAAGCCAATTCATAGATGGGGATACTGTATATTGGGAGGCCATGATTGGTAAGGGTCAATGGGAAATTTGGCCAGGATGCCGGGGTTACACCCCTACTCTTTTCGGGAAATGCCCTGGGATTTTTAATGACCACAGAGAGTCAGGACCTCGGTTTTACATATCATCCGAAAGATGGCGCCTGTCTACAGTATAGTGTCCTCATCACTATACTGGGGCATTAGGATCCACACAGACTACAGGGTGAGCGCCCCCTGCTGGCCCTACTAACACCTCTTATAGCAGTAACCTTAGTTTTTCCCAGGAGGTCTCGCATCCAGGTACTGACCAGGCTCACACCTGCTTAGCTTCAGTGGGCTGCCAGTTGTGAGTTGCAGGGTGATATGGCCAAGAAATCCTCTTGATGAAAAGAATGACTGAACTAAAAAAAAAGTCTATAGTATGATACTAATAGATTGCTTTGATAAGAATTTGCTTAAGAATTGACCATTTTAATGAGAGCATTAGTAAACCATTTTTTCACTGCATATCAAGACTGCTCCCCTATTCTACAAGTTGTCCTGAAAATGCCACGATAAATTAAAAATGCTTAAATAAATTTGTCTATGTATAATGTTTAAACTGAACGTTTGCAGCCATGGAAAGGTTTACAAAGTAAGCAGATCTCTCATCCTATGCCCACAATTCTGATAACAGATACCTTGGCTACTCATACAGTATGTCCAATTGAAAATGAAGCATTAAAGATTACAAGTACTTGCTACACAGTAGGAGGGTTTGTGAAGGTGACGAAATGTGTGAATGACTGCAGCTTCAGTTCGGTTGATAATGAGGTGATTATCCAAACTCCTGTTTCTTCCTGTGAAAACTAAAATAAATGTCGCTGTTCCAGCCAGGCACTGAGGATTTCTTTAACGTATATGTTTACCTTCACAGTCACGGCTGTAGGCTGTTAACCATTGAAATTAATTAAAATAAATTAAATTTAAAAATACCACAGGCTCTAAAAAGTAAGGCATTTCTAAGATAAGATAAGATAAGATAGATGGGATCATTCTAAGCCAGGTGTTTAAGAGTTTAACTCACAAATACTGTTAAAAGATTACTTCTTAAAAAATGACAGTTGAGAGTTTGTAAAGTAAACACACAATAGCATGATTCTCATTCATGTTGCTATTCTCATAAAAGCAATTAAAGAAACACATCTGTGCTGGAGTGCAAGTAGACTTGCAGAGATGGATGGAGCTGTCTGGCTTTTTTAGCATAACTTACTGTAGGTTCCAGCAAACCATACCTGTGGGCAGAAGCCGTGGGTCTTAATACATCACACATTGTTTGCAGGACACAAATTATACAGCAAGGGGGATCACATTCCTTTCTAAGAATGCACAGACTTCAAAGAAGATGCATTAGAAATGAGATGGAGAACGGCAACTCTCCAAAAACCCAGAAGTAATGAACTGTTCAATTGAGCTGAACTCCACTTAAAGACGAAGGTGCAGATTTGATTAATTACAACGTAATCGTATTTAGCACTTTGGTATTCTTTAAAGTGACTTTACCATCATAAATTTGCAACAAAACTTTTCAGTATTTCGAACCAGCACCCTGCGACAAAGGCAGACAACTGGTATTAAGATTATAGGAACATAATTCTCATGCTCCTGTATTTAGCCAATAGCACGCTTGAAATTTGGTTACCGATTGTTTGGAAGCTTAAATTAAAAGTAACTTTAAATGGTGGTTTTACAACAGCGTTTCTGGGGTGGAATTATTATTGGTCTTTCGACAAATGTTAATGTCTAACGTTAAGGATTACACTCCAATTGAGGCGCTGCATTTTATTCTAACTTTGGTCTTTCAACGCGTACAGTATCTGTGTGTTTCCTCGGGTACAGTAGTACTGTACAGATCTTGTGTAGCTTTTGATCCTAAAACACGTCTTTAAACATTCCTTGTGCTTTTAGCTAAACTAATTCCGTATCCGTAATTGGTTTAAAAAATGAATCGCCTTCCCGTTCGGCTTTCTAGAAACTGAAATCCAGGAGGTTTTAAAGACTTCTGTTTTTTCCGTTATTTACAGATAAAAGACAGTTATTTAAGAGCCAGCAACCTGGATCTGACTTGAAAACAACATAATGGTGTCTACAAATTTAGTGACAAAAAACGTCCCAAACCTTCCTTTATTTTTACGCACACCCTCCTCAACATGTCAGTGACACTTCCCCACATTTTGGAGAACAACTTTCAGTTTGCGGCGCCGGAGTGCTTTCGTCGCAAAAAGCTGCATATTAACGGATTGCTAAGCGAATCCACATGATATGCATACAGGAGTTCGTATTTTTAATACAGTGTATCACCCGCTAAACTGCAGGGCACCCTAGACAGACACCTATTAACGATAATACCAAGGGATAATACCTATTTCCCCCATAGGGACATATAGGTTGTATAACATTATACATGCTTAAGGGTAACACCAGAAATTACTCTTAGCAATAGAGCCAATGCGACCGAGGACAGGAATTCTGTCCTGGTAGTTGCATGAGAATAATGAACACCAGGCACTTTTCGCAATCCATTTTGCAAGAAATCTCATTAATCTGTTTTTCAAACGTTTACCTCAGTTATTCTTCATATTGCCTGCATAAGCCGAACGGACAAAAAACGGACATTACAGCTCCACTTCTGGTTTCCAGGAGTTTCCACTAAATGGTGCCACTTAAGATTTTCGTCATGCACCTTTACAGAGGCATGTGTGGTGTCACCCACTCTTCTTGTGCTGACAAACTTCATCATCCATTCATAGCCTTTATTTAACTAGAAAACGGGAGATGCATCAAATGGCAATAAACGAAGTCGAGACGCCAAGTTAATTGTCACTTAAACCATGAACAATACACTGACAGGCCCGTATGTTCTTCAGTAGTTGATTAATGATATTGTAACGCTTACGGCCGACCACGTTGCGTTACAATATACCAAATAGAAGTTGGTTGATTCTTCAACCATAGCATGTACCCCTTGTTTTCAGCTCGAACACTTCCTGCTCTCCATATCGTGTATGCGTTATGTTATATACAGTATAGCCCGTCTTCTCATCCTCAGTTCAGTTTTGCCCCGTCCCAGTATCTAGCGTTTCACATCTTCTCCCTCGGTGTGGTTCTCACAACATTAGGAACAGGAGGCTAAATGTTCTTTAATAGGCTAGCCGCCTGCTTGCATGTTTAATATCAGAAACAACCAGCTATTGTCTGATTATCGTTTCGTTGATTCGCTATTTTACTTCACTTGCCGCTCTTTATCACAGCTACTGCAACCTTTTCAGCAATCAAAAACCAATAGCGCAAATGGAGACCGATGAACCATGATACAACGAGTTACATGAGAAATACAGAAGACGGGTAAAACCAAATGAAACGAAAGTAAAGCACTGAAACAATAATGTAAAACGGCTTACATTACAGAACACATCAATTGTGCTTCTTACAGAACAGACCTACTGTAGCAAAGCAGAAGTGTCCTCTGTCATTGTTAACAAAATCAAGTGAAAATATCTGTGCAGTAATAAACCACTTGTCATATAAAGCCTTCTCAAACGTTTTTCCAAGCTTTTATTATAGTTTTCAGAGATTAGTCCCTAGTGCTCTTAGCCACCCTGAAATGTGGAGATTGAAAACTGTTTTTCAGATTGTTTTGTTTTCTTGACAGCTGTACCGAAGAATTTACATTTGAAGTTATCCCACTGACTTCCTTGTTACATTAACCCTGTGACATTTTAACTACCCTTGATTTAAACGTGTTTAAAATGTTAAGAAGTGGTAATAATAAAACAACAATTAGATCTGGTGAATGGAATCAAGGGCATCCATGTGAGATACCATCCTTCATGTAATTTAAAATTGCACCATAGGTGATAAGCAGTATTTTCACTAATGTAACATGTCATACAGTATGTACTAAAGGGTTAATGCGCTAGAGGTGAAGTACTGAAGGCTGCATAGTGTACTGAGATCTGCAGCACTAACATTTGTGTATCATTTTACTCTTTAAAACAACCTGATTTATAAAAGCCACTAGGTTTGTGTACATAGCAAGAGCTATAAATCTGTTATACTTTAAACAGTGTAACCATTTGGTAGTTAATTATGCTCCTTGTCTAAGAATTATGCCATAAAAATTCCTATACTCCTGGCACCATCACACAGGTTTCTGTTTTTTATTTCTTCTGCCTGGTCTTCTTAACAGACAGAGAAATCAAAGTGAAGACATAAGGCTTTTCACAGAGTTTTATCTGCAAATAACATGCCCTCTGGAGCAGGACAGGATGTGACTGGACACTGCACACTGTACATAAGTTAATGTTAAAAGGCTACAGCCAACAATTCCCAGGGCAGAATCTGAATTAACATTTTTCCCTTTGACCTCAGGGACTGGTAGACATAAAGGTCTTAAGTACAGGAGTGTTGAGACTAAATTCCTGAGGAGCAAGTATCATCTGTTTTACATTCTACCCAAATTCTCCAGACCACTGTTGATCTAATTAATTACTTCATTGTTCTAATACTTCTGATGGGCCTCTGAGGCATTTTATAGGTAACTGTGCATTTAATTAAATGAATTTTCAAGTAACTGTAAGAGACGTGAAGACACATATATATCCAAGTAACACAATTAAGTGTTTAATTGATTATTCAGGATGGAGCAACAACAGGCCCTCTACAGACTGGCTTTCTGACACCCCAACTCTAATAATATAAATGGGTACACATATAATAATAACTGGAAAATATTTTTTCTTGGAAAAATGACTAGCTGTGTCCTAAGTGCACCAGTAACGCTCACCACACACATCAGCTGTCAGTGGGGAGGAGAACAGAGTGATGAAGCCAGTTCTTAGGTGGGGATTATTAGGAGGCCACAATTGGTAAGGGCCAATGGGAAATTTGGCCAGGACGCCAGGGTAACACCCCTACTCTTTTCGAAAAACACCCTGCGATTTTAAATGAGCACAGAGAATCAGGACCTCGGTCTTATGTCTCATCTGAAGGATGGTGCCTTTTTACAGTATAGTGTCCCCCTCACTATACAGCGGCATTAGAACCCATGCAGACAACAGGGTGAGTGCCCCCTGCTGGCCCCACTAACACCTCTTCCAGCTTTCCCAGGAGGTCTCCCATTCAGGTACTGGCCAGGCTCACACCTGCTTGGCTTTAGTGGATTGCCAGTTTGATATAGCTGCTGGAGTGGCATACAGCAGCTAAGTGATCTAAGGATCTCATCTGTCTCTTGAGAGGAGCCCTGGTATTGTTTTTGATAACATATATCCACAAATCCCGAAACACACAAATACACAAATAAAGAAAACAGTATTTGCAATGGGATGATGCAGTAGGCTTTACTTTTAAGTCTAACTGTAATTGATTTATTGGGGAAATAACAGATTTAAAACGCAGCTGAAAAGAAAACTACTATAGCTTTAGCGTAATGATCCTGAATGTAGGAATGGCTGAATCATCTGGATTATTTTTAAATGATTGTAACTCTGAGTAAATGAAAGTGTATTAGCTGGCAATATAATTAGGGAAATACCGTTTATTATCTTCATACTGCTGAGTAATAAAGCAATACCAAAATCACTGAAATGTAAGGTCACATTCATTAAGGAAATACATGATGAAGTCATTCCTGTAACAAAAGCATGACTTATCCCAACGACTCCAAATGTTTTGTTTGTCTTCTTGTACAATTAAATGAAAATGTATTAGATATTAGATTCTTATGTGACACACAGGCTTTTCAGCCTCAGTTACTCAGCTGGTGAAAAAGCCTACCTACTCTGTCTGCCTTTCTATTTAAAGGCCAGAACTGTCTAAGTTTGCATACAAGTAAGCTCTATAATAAAGTTTAGAGGAAATGTATGAGTATTCTGGAGCTGTGTCATCTCACGATAGAAACCTTCCCTTATTGCACTTTTATACAAACAATGGACAGCTGTGCTACATGTACATCTGTGAGATTTGCTCACTTCTGCAAAAAAAAATCTGTAAAAACAAATTTGTAGAATAATTAGCATAGGAAAATACATTCAGTCAGCTGTTCCCACCTAACATACTGTACAACAACCAAATTCACTATTACTAAATATTATAGCATCAATGAGACTTTCTCTTTATCAAGGGTTTTTTCTATTGTTACTTCAAGCAATACACAGTATAACATCATCCAAAAACAGTTGGATCCAAGAAATCGAGTCACTGGCCCATTCATAAAAGTCGCTTTGTAAACCTTTTTATAGTCCTATTTACTGGTAAGTTATACTGTATTCTGACTCCTTACCTTGAAATCATGTTGAGTGAGAGAGGACTACGCTCACCTGGTGATTTCCAATCATCCATTATGACTTTATTCTTATTCTTTATTCTCAAGAAGGCACAGAGTGCAAGAAGAGACCACACCTTGGTCAGGATGCCAGTCCATCACAGGGCATGCAAACACAGGCTGCAATTTCAAGGTACCAATTAACCTAGACAATGCGTTTTTATAGGAGGTGGTGACATGCCTACAGTGTCCCCCCTCCAAGTTTTTACTGCCTTGTGCATGTAAAAATAATAACTTTCATTTAAAAAGATAAGATCACTTTATTGGCCATATACAATTTCTTGCATTAGGAATTTGTCTTTTCACATACCCCAACTTGCTCTCCATGAGACACACAAACAGGGAGAGAAGCTTGGGGTCAGAGCCCAGGGTCAGCCATTTATACGGCACCCTTGGAGCAGTTGGGGTTAAGGGCCTTGCTCAGGGGCCCAACAGAGTAGGATTCCTCTGCCGGCCACGGGATACGAACCCGGGATACTCAAGATTCCAAATCTGAGGAGGCCTCTCAGTCCATCTAGCCCATTTGGTAGTTGGTCTGAGGATCTTTAGCTGTTTCTTGAAAGTATTGGCTTCAACAGCATGGCTGGAAAGCCTGTTCCCTTTTGGGTAAACAAGTGCCCCCTGTTCATGCTTTTCAATGAGCTTTCCCGTAGTTCCCACTAGTGCCCTGTGGTTCGTGTTTCACTGTTCATTCCGTTCATAATCACAGAACTCAATTTCATGGATGTTCTTGGAGCACAGTCTGCATGTGTGGTTTTAAAAGGTCACACAATGGAAAGAGAAGACGAAGGCTGGGCCCGGTGAGACACTTGGTGTATGCCTGAGTGCAGAGGGGCAGCTCGGCAGTGAGCAGGCTCTTGCCAAGGTTTTCCAGACTTGACAGCTACAAGCTACAATATATTTCATATTGAAGGAAAAATAAATATCTTTGCCACACTAGGTCAACAAGATCTTTACAAATCTTTCATTTTCATCTGATCTGCGCTGTTTCTTCTACTACGGATATCTAAAATCATGCTGAGGGTTCCACTTTTTGACCTGAAAGAAGAGGGAACAAAACTGAAGCTTAAAAAAGGCAAATTATTGCAAGGCTTTCCAGCCTTGCTGGTTATGTGCCTGCTCTTGAAAGCGCCTACCCAAATCAGGGCCACTTCTTTTTCATGTTAATTTTGGTCCAGGAGATGGTACATTCTACTGCCTACCAAAATGGTCCCCTTTACTCCAGCCTCACTGAAGTCTCATGAAAGGAACAAAACCTCAGACTCGGTAAAAATAAGACATCCAGCAGAAAAAAGTCACATTTTTAAAAGAAACAAGTTGACAAAATAGTGACAATGCATGAAGAAAACACAGGCATTCTGTGGGTACTTCTGGCATGGATACACTATTCTAATCGTTTTAATTCTTTCACAGCATGGTAACAAATTCTAGTTAAACCACATTAATTCTGCAAGAGGATTAATCTTCGTATTTTGTGAAGAAAAGGAAATATAGTACAGATGAAAAAATGCCACAAAAGAGTTAATCCCTTAAATCTGATCTCAGAAATATCTTTTAGAATAAATCTAAGTTTGGTTTGAGGATTTATTTTATTTCTATTTTTATTATTTTTCCAGTTATCGGTTACTTTATATATATCCAGTCACCCTATTACCCCAGCAAATGCACAATTATGCATGCTGGGAGTCCTTTAGAACAATTTTACAGCGTATTTTCTTTCCCTTGACATCTAAAGTCTGAAATAATAATCTACTTAATGTGTAAAAAGACATACATATTCATTGTCAAGTCTGAAAATGTCTAAACTCTACGTGCTTTTTGCAAGGGTTCAATGAAAAGAACAATGAACTCTGCTTATGGAATATGTGATTTGGATAAAGGTGGCTTCTGAGATGAGGTCTGTTGGAACACTTAAGCAATTCCACATGACACACAGTATGAGTTACAAAAAGATCACTGAGTGCTTTGTTCATGTTCAGAGCTTCAGGAATCCTGAAGAGTGTCACTGCACTCATGAAAAGGCATTTTAATTTGTAATATACAAAACTGCTTTCCTAGAAAATATTTCCATTGAAGTTTTTATATGAGTGTATTCTTCACAGTGCTGCCGCAATTTACTACTGTACGTACTACATATTTGTGAGATAAACCTGATCACCTTGACTACCAGTAATAAGGGTACTTTTTCATTTTCCACCAATATTATAGGAGGGGTAATTCTGCTGCTATGACAACATAGGTTTTTGTGATGGTGGACTGCTAAGACTATTTCTTAACTGTTCTAAAGTTTCTTCACAGCGTAAAAGCCAACTGAAAAGAAGTCCTTTATGCAGATTGCTGCGTCCTGTAAGCTTAAAAGGACAATGCGTATCACAGGCCAGGGAAACTAAACCAGAGTCTGAACTAAGTATTGAAACGTTACATCCAGACACTCACTTCTGATGACTGTTTTATTACACTTATAATAGACAAGTAGCAGTAAATGATAACCAGGCGGCTAGATCAGAAAATCCTGGATTTTGAGCCTCACAGCCCTATCCTAACAGTACAACACATCGTTTACCATTAGATAATTTAACCATTTCCCCCCACTACATTAGTGATATACAGTGTTTGAATTAAACATTTGTGAGAAGAATAACTCATACTTACAATCAGGTTTAGACAAAATAAACTTCACACAAAAAAAGTGTTTTTGCCTCTAAAATCAGTATTGATATTTTCTTCTGAAGGATTAAAAAACTTGACAATATTGCTGGGAAAGAATACTGTAGGCAGACTGTAGAAGAGACTGGCAGTTCAACAATTACTGATTGGACATCATTATTGGGCTGCTGTATTTTGGGGGCTTGATTTGGGTACCCAACATGTTGGGATCCCTTAAAAGCCAATCTCAGTAACTCCAACACAGTGACTAGAAAAGCCTAGAAACTGCAAGTGCTGATCTCTTTTTTTGTTTGTGTGCATGTGTGCTGACCCAGTAAAAGAAAGCTCTGTGCTGTATGCCTTCATGAGGTCTGCCTGCTTAATAAAAGGCCTTTTTGGACTGCTCTTTCATTTCTTTCTTCTTTGTTGAACTCACCGTTCACCAAATTGTTTCGCGAGACAAAGGGAATAACCTCCTAGCCAGTGAAAATAAGGCTATGACCACAAAAAAAAAAAACACTTTGCTGGTGAAGCTAGCCTTTCACTTTGGAACACCTTGTTTGTGTAAGAGCTGTGAGCGCTCTTACAGAGTTCAGTCACTGTTCTGTGTCATCTCAAGACAGCCTCATCACCTGTCTCAGCGATCCACCACACGTGAGAGGAGGCACCTTCAGACATTCCTGAAGCCAACTAAAAAGAGTAATTAAGACACAAAACCAAAGCCGTCCTTTAGCACAGTCAAAAACAAAACCTTTTATGAAGGGATAAATGCAGTCCATGAACAGAGGTCTGTTAAAGCAGAAAACTAACTTTAACTAAAAATTATTTCTGACTCTTGTAAGGAGGAACTGACAATGTGCATGTGTCTACAGTTCTGAGGTTTGTTGGGATGAAAAAAAAACAGAAAATCATAGTTAATGTCCTTCCATGCGGTTGTTTCAGTAAAACATCCTGGGTTATACTTGAACAAAGTTTAAATCAAATTTAACAACTGAAATATTTTCATAGTCTTACAGATGTACCTAAGTTCTCTCTGAGACAGTTACATTCAGGAATAGCCTACATTTTTAATGATACACTTTTGTCCCTCAAATAGCTAGATAGCTTATTTTACAATACAGTATAGCCTTGGGAGCTCGTACATATCATAGATATCTCACAAACCCATTCTATGTGAGTCCCAAGGGCAGAGAAATGACCTGTTAATGACACTGTACAGTTTAATATCTATGAGCAGATCAGTCTTTTATAGGTTAAGTCATTTGTGAAGACAGGAGTATATTATTGAGAAACATTTGTAGCTTTAAAAAACAAATCTAATTGAATTATACATCATTACATTTGGACTTAAATAAGATCACAACTGATGTGACAATGCATGTGGCCACAGGTGCACTGTGTCTAGAGCCCAGAAATGTTGTTGTCCCAGTATGACACATACCCTAAGTGCAGTATTCTTATTGTACAATGGTTTGTTTGAGTACAAGCTTTTTGTGCGTTTTCAAATGTAATCTACTGAATACAATTGGAAATTTGTCTTGTTGTAGGTGTTGTAGTACTTGTAGTTGTTTTGTACAGTAGGTGTAGTGTATAACTATGTATTGTAAGCACTTTAGACCTATCATAACTTTATCTGTGATGTCATGACAGGACAACATCACAGCCCATACAGTATCTAGATCAACACTGCTTCTTGCCATTGTATAATCCATTTTAAAAATGAATGAAAACTCATGGCATGTCGCACTATTTATAACAGGATAGCTGAAAACTGAAAAATGTAAATCTTCTTGCCACTTGTCACTGGTCACCAGCTCAATCCATTCGTCCTTGGATGAATGAATACCACAGCTAAATGTGTTTGGCAAACAGGAAGAATAAAATAGAGTCAAGTTACACATTAATGGCCAGTTTCAAGTCACATGTTGTGTGCTTCTATCAGTAAACTTTCTCAATGCCAAAAACTTTCAGCATAAAGCTATTAATAGCCACAACAATACAGAAACAATAACATGTAGCACTTAAAAGTCAGTGAAATATAGTACAAATCTTTTATTCATACCTACAATTAAGTACATAGATTTTCCTCATACTTATATAGTGAGAGTGTATATACAATTAATTATAAAAAAATAGCATGTATTATTTTTCACTGATGTTAATGAAAACATTTAAAGTAAGAATCTGACTTTTTACGTTAGAATAATTAGGGTAGGCATATAGTAGTTTACCTATACACTGTAGTTTTCTCCTACTTACTTTAAAACAGCTCAGAAAAACCCCACTCGAGTGTTTTCAAAGTAAGTTGTGTTCAGACTCACTACACACTGTATGTCAAGAAGCAAGATGTCAGCACACTCAAACTGGATTATACAACTATTTTATCTTATTGAAATAAGATGAGGGAGGCAATTAGCAGAAAGCAGATGCTTCGTGGCTTTCAAGTCTTCTTTTAGCATTCTTTTCCATTTTTAACCCTTACTGCAAAAAGTGATCCCGGTACACTCTATACACACTTCATAAATACAGTATGTATCCAATACTTATTACACACAAAGGATAGGCAGCTGAAAATAGACCGACAAAGCATTCATGACGGAAAAAAACAATTTGTCAGTAACGAAATGTTTCTAATTTTTCTGTCATCTGCCAGCAGTTTTACAAGTGAAGAGCATTTTGCCCCCGCGAAACAGCAAAATAAAAGATTTTCCTCCCAGCGATTTGAGCTTATGCAAAAATCTGGTCTCCACAGATTTTTCAGCCAGGCGAGTCTGGGTCCCAAACTAAATATTTGAGTCTGTGTGCTGACCGCTGCACACCTGGCCTGTGTTCCTGCACTGAAATGAAAATACTGATTCACTTGTATATTAAGCCTGACCATATAAATGGTGTTTATGTTAAAGGAGTCGTGTTCAGTTTGACTGCAGCACATAAAACTGATGTTGCTGTCAGTTCGCATTACATCTCCTTTTTAGTAGGGAACGCAATTGGAACAGACAACTAAGCAGGCAAATGAAATATTTAACTCGTTGCATTTAAAGGCACACTGCTCTCTTTATTCATCTAACAAGCATTTTGAATACTGAAAACTTACACCAGAGCGACAAAGAGACCCAGGCAGACAGGGGAGAAAGAGGAGGAAGGAAGGGGGATAATGAACAGAAGAGAAGGGTGCCCCAGACCCTACCCTGGCATATAACTGCCAATAGTTAAGCCCCTTTGAAAGAGCAGTTTGTTCTCGTGTCACGTGGACATTTGCTTGTCCTTTCAAAATGGACACTATTTTCTGTGCTGCTGTGTCAAAGTCAGGTTTGTTTCTAAATAAATCCATCTAGAAGATATCCATCTGTCCAAATCAGATTATTATTATTATTATTGGTGATGCTAAGGCCCAGATTAAATCAAAACCTGGACCCCCTAATTGCAAAACTGAAATCTTGATAGTGGGTTTTTGGCTGCCACAGGTTTCCTTCAACTACAAAATGCAATCACGGGCTTGGTAAGTTGGTGGGAGGGGGCAAACTTTGATATAGCCTGCATTTTTTAGGTGATGCATGGAAAGTACTCACAGGCCCCAGCAGTAAGTTTGCCCTCCTCCTCACCACATGAAAGAAACACAGTACCTCAGTATCAAACTGAGATTGTAGAGTACTATTCAAGGCTCAATTTCTCTAGAGCAGACAGCACAATTTTATTTTACGCCAGAATCAGAACTGCTATCAAACACTCATGGCCAGGCATTACTGGAAAAAGGTAGATAACATTTTGGCAAAACAGTGGAAAAATAAGCTGTTGCTTTAACACAATATTAAATGCTTTGGTACACTTTTTTCTTGGTTTCTAATTAAGCTTTTGGATAACGCTTCTGTATAATTTTCAATCATCTCTTCAGTAACTAACCCTCCCAGTTTTAATTACTGCACGAAACGGAAAAAAAAATTTGCGTTTGCATTTTACTGAAAACTCATGCACAGAGTCCTTTTCTCTGTAGATAGCAGCAGCATCGTGAAGGCTATCCTTTCAAAAGGCCGCTGCTGTCTGTATTGATATCAAAGGGTTGTTACAGTGACAGCTACCATCCTGTCCCTTTAACCTTTTGAACAGGCTCCGTGGCAGCTATGAAGCTTAATCAATGGAATGGAAGTGACATTTCAGAGTAAATCAAATTATATGGAAATGAAGGCAAATCTAAGGTCTACACTAAGTGCTGCTCATATTAACACAGAGGTCATTGCCATGCCAACAGAAATACTACAAAGCGTCTTGGACTGTCCCTCAATAAATGCAGGTGGAAATCTTTCTTCTTTCTTGCAACTTGTTGGCTGCCAGAAAGATGATAGTTGTTTGCCAAAAAAAAAAATTGTTTTGTGGCAGCCAGAACGTGCTTATTGTTTATTGTGTTTTATTGAATGATCCTGGTGATATAACCCACTGTTATTTTGATACATGGAATCTTCTGGAATTTGATGCATTTAACAAAACATCTCTGCTATGGTTAGATGCCAGGTATAGACACACATAAGTTTGAAAAATTGTACTTACAGGGCACATCTCTTTGACTGCAAATGAGTTTATAAGGCTGTATTTGCACAGAGACCCATAAGTGGATCTACAGAAAATAGCACTTTTTGAATATTCCTGATTATTATTAATCACAAAATACACACTGTTAAGTATGGTATAGTGAGTCACCCCAGCAAGGTGAAAATACCAAAGGGAAAATGGCCACTGAAGTAGAAACAGTCACTTCTGAGAGGTTTCTCTCACAGAAAAACCCATTCAATACCCTCATAGGGTTTGCTTCACCTGATGTACAGGTACCATATTCTCCACTTCTTTTTCGGTGCCTGTTTCAGTTTAAAGGGACGTCTTTTATCATTGTTGTGGTTCTTAAAATATTTTGATTGAATGAAACTCATTGAGATAAAAAGGAAACCAAAGCACCCTGCACCCAGCTGCAACTTCTGATGGAGTGAACACGTGCAAGTGTAAAATTAAGAAATTCTGTGGAAACGATTGTCAAAGTTTAGACCACTGCTGCTCAAAAGAACATAAACATAGAAGCGCACGACTGTTGAGCACTATGTAGTATATGCCTGCTGGTTTTCATCCCTGCTGGGCTCTAACATTCCAGTGCTAATTGAGGACTGGATTGATCTGCTTGCTTGTTTAGACTTTTATCTAACATGCTTCTTCAGTCTGTCCAGAGTGTCAGTGCTACTCAACTTCAAGGGGACTGTTTGCAACAACTTTACAATGTCTCTCCTCACCTTGTTTCGCGTTATTTTCTGACATAACGACTATTATTACTCGATCAATTGATGACAAAAAAACAGGCACAGGTGGGAAGGACACTGTGTCAGACACACCCCCAACGAGCGGTTTTTTTTTTTTCTTCTGCAGAGGTCCAGTTGGTTACATTTCAGGCAACACTTCTGCAGGAGGTCAGATCTGAAACACAGGGTTGGTACCAATTACAAATCCTTCTCGATCGCTTAAGAGCTGACAAAATTTTTACAAACATGACCTTGAAACTGAGAACTGAAATCAACTATTCTATGATAGAGAATTTGGCTGGGGCAAAAAAAAACAACAGAATAAACAGCGTTCTTCCAGGACGTGGATTGGGAATCATTGTGCTAGAGTCACATACTTTTACACTTTCCACGTGTACCACTGATAATTAAAAGGAATATGGAAACATTTTTGAACCAGATCTTTATATTTCCTATTCTTTACTGTTTTAACAGTAAATTATTTATTCGCAGTAATACAGGTCATGGGTCATGGCTAATTTGTAAAACAAATTAAAAATGTCAGGAAAGGGCATTCGATAAGAGCATGACTTCAATTCACAGGGCAAGATGATTCTAATTAACACAGACTTCAAGGAAGAGAATTCTCATGTTACAGGAGATAACAGGAAGCACTTCTTCACTTAAAGAATTGTGAGGGAATGGAACAAGATACTCGGGCATATTGAAGTGACTCTGACTCCCTTTAAGAAAAAAAATTGATGGAACAAAACCTGGATCTTTGGGTCAATTATCTACTAACTACCAAATGGGCTAGATAGAGCAAATGGCTTCCTCTTGTTTGTAACCTTTCCTACTGTATGTCCTCAGCTCTCAGTTCTGTTAGAGATGACCATCAAATATCTATTATCTTTGTCTCTCTCAGGAACTCCTCGGGAAATTTGTCAGGTAAACAGTTTTATTAGTGCTGTACCTGGGAGAGAGGCAGATATTTAGCACAGAAAAATAACAGTCAAATCAAAACCGAACACTTTCTTTCTTTTATTTCCACCCTTTAATTTATTCTGCTTGTTCATTTGCTTATGATTACGATTACAAGATCACCAGCTGCTGATAGGGAATATTTTATGATTGACTATCGGCTGATAAGTCAGCAATTTCCTATTCTTTAGGTAGGTTTTATTGCAGCGCTGTGACTGACAATTTGGTTTTAAAATAGAAAACAGTGTCACTTAGTCATCTAAATGTGCCCCCTGAATTTCACAGGACTTTAGTTACAGCATGTCCGTGTATCCATTATCTGATCAAATCAGAGGAGTGAATCGCAGGGTGCATAGTTTTGGCTTCCACTATTTTAGCTCAAAGGTACTCCTTGATATATGCCACCTTTTGAATATGATATTCAATGTTTACTGCTTGCATGGCTTAAAAGGCTTTGCACATAGATGACATACCAGTGCAGTCTGCTTTCAAGGTTAATAGCAATCCAGACTCACACATCCAGCTTAGCTGAGCCTCTATGTTCTGCTCCAATGTCCGTGAGCCATGTCATTTAATGTCAGCCTTCCATTTCTTTTTTTATTTCTCTTTTCCCATGCCAATTAGTGTCTAACATGTCTAGATGGGTTATTTCTTTGGATTACTGACCAATAGCTTTTTGACTAAGACATTCACACTTAGTGTCTGTAAACATAATTCAATATGTTGAAATAAAAAGGATGTGAGCAACTACTAGAATAGTCCAGTGATCTTGATTAGCAAAAGAAAACCATGGGCATGAACGCCATGGTTTCTTTTTGAAGGCCATTTCCTGTTGGCACTCTGACCCGTCCACAGCGACCCAGGTTAACGTCTATACCACACTGAAACCATATACCTGGTTTGGTAGCAGGTTGCATGATTGGTGCATAAAGCAGTTCTGTTTAAAAAGGCACTTTTGTGATTTATAGCATGCTCTTAAGGATTTACTTAAATTTTTACTGTCGTTTTTTTTTCTGCTACTACTATTTTCTCTCTCTATCCAGAATCAAGCTGTTAGAAATGTGCATTTTCTGTCACGGAAGCTGTGGAGAGAGACCAGCGAGACCCTATGCAATGCGGCAGGAATGGCTCAAGGTATTGGGCAGAATTGGGGATGAGACATGAGCCCCCAGGCAGCAGACGTGGGGCGACCTGGTGAGGCGAGCGAGGAGGAGAGGACAGACCGGAAGTAAACAGCACACCTCCACCAGATACACCGGAAGCACATGAACAGGCACAGGGAAGCAAGGAACAGGACAGTAAGGTGGAGCGCCCTCTAGGGTAGGAAGAGGGTCGTGACCGTACCACTCCCTTCAAGGGCGACTCCGGACCCCCATAACGTAGTAAGCTGCACTGGGGGAAGGAAAAACCTAATTGAACTGAAAGGAAACCTCCAGGAGTCCACAGCTGAGAGCTACCCCCTCCACCGGGGTAAACCTTCATTAGTAGAGGAAGGGGGAACCGGGCGGGCCTCCCAAGGACAGAGACAAAAACCAGCCAAAACATGTAAAAAATAACGTAAACAAAAATAACCCGGGAATCCGAGGCAACAAACAACACATGAAAAAAAATTACCCACAACATAAATAAACCCTGACGGAACAGGGGAACAAACAACACATAAAAAAAATAATGCACAGCCGATAAAACCACGAAATCCATGGGGACAAATGACACATAAAAAGACCAGGGAGACGGAACCAGAAGCCGGGGTGGCCAGGAAACCAGAAAAAACGAGTCAGGGACGAGACATGAGCCCTCAGGCAGCGGGCGTGGGGGGGCCTGGTGAGGCAAGCGAGGAGGAGAGGACAGACTGGAAGTAAACAGCACACCTCCACCAGATACACTGGAAGCACAAGAACAGGCACGGGGAAGCAAGGAACAGGACAGAAAGGTGGAGCGCCCTCTAGGGGTGGGAAGAGAGTTGTGATATTTTCAAAGCATGTTTTGCACTTTCAGCCCGAGAACATGCATAACTGATCCCTACTTTACTAAATCTGTAAGATACTGCCAACCAGTAGCATTAAAATGACTGCACACAAGCACTTGACAGAAATCTAGTGATACATTTGTTAATCTAACTGATCTTGCTAGGCGTCCAGTTTGAAGATGTTTAATTACTATACTGTTTATTATCACCTACAGATTGCTAAGGCCCAGTAAAAAGTTCTGGCCATAATGTCACACTACTGACTGTGTGAAAATGCACTGATGGAATGGGTAATTTTAGAATTATTCTAACATCACTATCTCCCAAAATCATTTCATGGTTAACCCTAACTTCCCTAACTTAGAGAATTAGAGATTTTGGCTGCCTGCCAACAGCATTGCTAAGCTCTTGCAATAAAGGCCAGCATCTTACTCCTGGAATATTTGCCTCTTTCAAAATTATTTACAGGGGGACACAAAATATGTATCACCAATGCAGCTGCATCCTAACATTCAGCGGTGGGACAATATAACACTCTAATTTGAAAATCTGTGGAGCAAAAAAGAAAAGAAAAGGGATGACAGCAATGCAGGAAAAGTAAGTATATTCATTAAAACCTATCAGATTGTCTTCCTGTTCTATCAGTCGGCATCAAAACCATATGCAATCCAGGGAGAAACTACAAAGTGAAACCCCGGGCCTACAAAGGCGAGGTTTTTGATCACACTAATTAAAAGCCATTTTGTTTTAAACAAACAGACACAACTCTAATTGCCTTTTTTACATAAGAAAGGGAAGATCTTAAAAGTGAAAGCACGCAAAGGGAAGATCAGACAGACGCCTTTCAGGCAGATAAGCACGCTCAGTGTGAAATGGGCCAGATGAAGGCCTGGAACACTCCTGTAAATGGCAGGGAAAAAAAAACCTAGAGCTTCCCCTCAAAATACCAACCACAAACTTAAAGTTGCTGCAGCTCCCTTTATACAATTCACGAGGTTAAAAGGGATAACCTGGATATTTTTTTTTTTTGGGGGGGGGGTGTTCGGCAATAATGAGGCCGCAGAAGTTTATTAATCCCTTGTACTTCTAAATACCATGTCTTCATGTAACAATGTAAATAGGAAGGTTTAATGTAAGAGGTCATTTTTAATAATAAAGGACCAGAGAGCAGACTTTTGCATAAAAGCCAAAATAATCGACTGCTGTGACACATCCCAGTGTCTTTACTTCATGTGCCTGAAATGTCATAGCCATACGGTCGAATAAACACATCATCTAGCAAATGCTTAATACAACTCTACCAATGGGTCCTTTCCCATACAATCAGGACTCTTCAACATTATAACAGCTCTACCTCCTTTAACACACATTGGGCCCTTCCTCTCGAAACCAAAATATATTATTTATGCTTTAATTCAAATACCAGCTCAAAACCACCAAAGTGCTGTAACAGAAAAGATGGATGCTGCACTTCCAGTTAGCCTGACTAGACCAGTCACATTTTACAATTTACAGCTTTAAGTACTGTCTTCCTGTTTGACGCAAGTCCCTCAGGGCTATTCTGGGATCTGCTACCAGATGAAAATAATACTGTACATTACATGTTCGGGGATTTCCCCAGTATTCATATTTTTCTTATTTCTTGTTTTTTTGAGTCAATAAAACTGTAACTAAGCAGAATGAGTTCCCTTACTGGTAACAGAACTAAAATGAGTGGGTGATTTATTTAGTGACATATTTCTTTTTAAAAATTGACATTTTTCTCTCTTTTATTTAAATTATCATCATTGAAAAGAAAACAGTGACTTTCAGGCCATGTACGTCTGATTCAGCTTAGGGACGCATAACTGGGGTTTTACAAAAGATGTTCTGACATGAGGTTCTCTTTTCCTTTTTTGAGTTAAAGTTTGCTGTTGCCATAAGTGCTAAAAAATGAGGAAGTTAAGACAAACACAGTCTTCCAAATAAGTGGCGATTGGTTATGTGATAAAGACTCATTGTCTCCATCTTAACGTTCATGTCTGTACAACAGCTTACAAGATACAAATTCTCCACATCATTGCTTGCTTGAATATCTATTGGTTACACTATTAGATATCAGACAGATATTCAACCTCCATGTCAGTTTGTTATAACAATTTAAAAAACTGCAGCTTGCTACAACTATTATATTCAATAATGCAAAGTCCTCATTAGAGGTTTTCTATTAAATAAGAGAAACAATGTAATGGAAAAAAACATACAGAATGTATATTTCCTTTACATGCATAACGTATTCAGTGATGCAACTTTCTAAGACCTCAAAATGCTCATATCTGGTATCGCAATTCCAGTAAACCTGCTCATAGTATTTAAACTTACAGTTCCATTTTTAAAATTTCATAATTCTTCACTGTCCTGGACTTGAGCCTGCAAATTCCTGCTCGCTTTTCTCAATGATGACACTTCAGGACAAGAATAATGTAGGCATAGATATCACAGCATATAGGAAAATAATCTCCAACTTGCATCACTTCTAAAGAGATGTTGGAATACATCATTGTGGTATAGCTGTACTTTGTCCAGTGAAATTGGCTTATATAGATATTACAAAGAACATTTTTCAGAGTTATTAGAGCAGAGATTTGTATGAAGCGTGGAATAAATAAATACGAATTAATATATTAGATAGGACATCTGATTTACTATGAATTTTAACAGGAATTGAAAGAGATCTTTATTGCAATACGATCTTTGTGTATGAGGGTAAAACAATTCAGCAATGAATTGCTAAAAAAAAACATTGTTGAAGGCATAGCTGAAAAAATCTCATTTATTGCTCTTTTGTTATAAGTCTTAATTTGTGTGATTACATGTTATTTTTTTCTCTTTAAATTGTTTTATGTCATGCTAATGATTTCAGTAAAAGTACGTTATCATTGCAGAGCGCCCTAAAGCTCCCTAGTGAATCATTACTCTCCTCTGTCTATGTGAAGAGGAGACACCTTAATGCAAAAGGAGAAATATGATTTAGGTTGCCTATCAAAAAAGCAATCAAATCAAAACCAACAAAAGACAATGAGAGCTAATGATATTGAAACAATAGGGGTACATAATAAAGACTGGTTAAACATTTTAAACTGCAAACAAGAATATTGAACTTTCCATTAAATATATAGTAAACCAGCTTCATAATCTCATTTTTAGCTGCGATTCATAGCCAACAGGCACTAAAACCACTAACTTTGCTTCACTACTAGTACAGAGGTTGACAGCCTACTGCAAGTGTGCCATTGTCGTCACGCAAAGAGATTTTTAATGGCTGTAATTCTCTACTACATGCTACCCAATGAAAGCTCTTTGGCATAGAAAACACTTGGTTTCACTTGGTTTATTAAATGCGTTATTTTTACAGAGTCTAGCCTACCGTTTTCATAGGAAAGCTCCCATTTCTGCGCGGCTGATAAAAGTTTTCTCACCTAAGTGTAAAGTACAACATTTTGGACAAAATTGAGGTTGCCAAAAAAGCAAAGGCAGTTGTTCGTTCATTTCAGCCCCTTTTGAGAGATGGATGTGGATTTGCTCAGTATAAAGACAATGCTGTTTGCACTCTAGTGCGTGGATATAAACGACTTACCGCAATTCTTGTGTGATACTGTGACTCAGATGGAATTCTAGAAGAGTTGTGCTGCCTAAAACTCTTGCATGGCACACCTAGAGGGAAAAATATAGCTAAGATGTTTATTAAGCATTTTGGGCATTCTGTACCAAGATGGGCTAATAAACTACTTTACTTGCCACATCAACCCCTTTTCAGATTGTATGTCATTTACATTAAATTATTCATGCATATTTAATATTTAACAGCTCACACTAAGTTATTTTGCTGTTTCACAAAAGTGACTGCAATTAATAAATAATACTGACAGGAAAAAGGAAAGTGCCACTCTGAAACCAAAGGGCAGGTACTGGTACTTTAGTTCATCAACTGGGAAGCTTAGGCTAAAAACATGCAGATCAACTGATAACTGCCTATAACATCAGCAGGGAATCCTCAGCTGAGAGTTTAACAATACCTTCACTTGAAATATGATTAAGATGTTTTCTATAAGAAAATGGGAGACAGTGGACTTAACTGTGGATGGCAAAAAAAAAACTAAATTAGGCATTGAGAAGAAAATAATCAAAAATGACTTGGGACTAGCATTGCATGTCTCGGTACACTGATATTATATTACAAAGTACAGAAAGATTAATGCAGTCACACACTCAAAAACATAACTTGGTTACTATTTGGCAAAGAAATACTACTATGTATCAATTAACACATACTACTCTATATAATAAATTATATTAAACAATTATTCACTTAATTTCTTAGACATGACTTTAAATAGCATATAATAGAAAAGAATAGCTATAAGATGTTTTAAAGGTTTTGACCAGAAAGGACCGGAGTCTAACTATATTGTGGACTATTCCTTTATTTACTGTACATACTGTAGCTTGCTTTTCAATACTTATTGACACGGATCATAATTACAATTAAAACATGAACTAAATGATCTGAGTGAGATTTCATCTTAATAACATTAATATTAATAACATTAATAGCATAAGAAAGAAGGTTTCTCAGTCCGTCTAGTCAAGTTGGAAGTCAGTAGCTTTCAGTTCCTAGAGTCTTATGCAGCTGTTCAAGCCAAACTTGTGGGCTTCAGCCACATGGCTGGATAGGTTGTTCAAGGCTCCCACACCCCTTTGAACCTAAGTTCCATGTAGTTTCCCCTTGGTCCCACTTGCATTTCACTGTTTAATCGGAATAAATTTGCAGGGTTGCCCCAGTCAGGGCTTTTGAGGATTCTGAATGCTTGTATCAGGTCCCCTCTTACTCTTCTCTGTTCAAGGCTAAAACGATTCAGTTCTTTCAGCATGATCGTGTAGAAAATTATTTTAAGTCCCAGAATGGATGTGGTTGTTCTTCACAGGACTGATTCCAGAGGAGCAATACATTTTTTGTAACATGGTTACCAAAACTGTATGCAATATTCTAAATGAGGCCTAACTATTACATTGTACAATTTTCACATAACATCTCTTGATTTGAATTACATATATACAGAATATAAATCAAATAAGCAATCCATCACAAAAAAAGTGATTAAAACAGCTTCCTCTGTACCAATAGTACTGCGTGCTAAAACTAAAATATCCCTCCATCCACCACAAGGTCTATCACCCCTGATCTCTAGATCAATAGATCTCTAGATCTCTATATTAAGTGCAAACTCAGCTTGTAAGACACTTCTTTCTAAAATGAACTATAATGTTCATATACAGTCAACTCAATAATTATTGGCACCCTTCATGAAACTGAGCAAAAATGAATGTATAAATTAAACAACACATACTGTACAATAAATCATATTTTGAGCTCAAACATATGGGGAAGCTGTAAACGTTCATTTTAATACAATAATTTTTCAAAAACAAAACATTTTATTGAGTAGTATCATTTTTTTCTGCTAAACATTGGTTTCAAAATTATTGGCACCCCTACAATTAATATTTGTCGAAGCCTCCCCTGGAGAGGATAACAGCACTGAGGTTGCAGCACACTTTTGGAGGGATCTTGGACCTCTCCTCCATGCAGAACATTTCAAGATCCTTGAGAGTCTTAGGTTTGTGCTTGTGGACTGCCCTCTTCAATTCAGGCCACAGGTTTCCAATAGGATTCAAGGCCGGAGACTGAGATTGCCATTGCAAAACATTGATTTTGTGTTCCCGCAACCATTTCTGTGTTGATTTTGATGTATGTTTGGGGTCACTGTCTTGTTGAAAGGTCCACCTACAGACAAGTCTCAACCTCCTGGCTGAAGGCAACCAGGTTTTGGGCTTGGGCTGGTACTTAGTGGAATTCATTATGCCATCATTCTTAACAAGAGCCCCTGAAACAGCCCCAAAGCATGACTGACCCACCACCATATTTTACTGTGGGTATCAGGTGCTTCTCCTTGTATGCAGTCCTCTTTTGTCGCCAAACATGCCGATGATGTGCATGGCCAAAATGTTCAATTTTGGCCTCATCTGACCACAACACACAATTCCAATTGTAGTTACAATAGTGCTTGCCAAAGTACAGGAAGCTGCAATTTGTGGGTTGCGCTCAGTAAGGGCTTCTTTCGTGCAACCCTTCCAAAAAGCTTGTTGACATGGAGGTGGTGTCTAACAGTTGATTTTGAAACTTCATAACCCCAAGATCCCACTAAACTGTTCAGTTCTGAAACTGTGATCTTTGGATTCTTCTTTGCCTTCGCCATCTTCCTCACTGCGCTTGTGGGCAATATGCACATGCGTCCTCTTCCTGTTCCAGACTTTTGACATTTTTTTATTATTGACTTGATCAAAGAGTTGTATTTTCAACTGTTAATATATTTTTTATATCTTTTACCTGATCTGTGTAGATCAACAACCATCTGTCTCTTTTCAGCTGAAAGCTCCTTGGTTTTACCCATGGTGATGGATGACAAAGGGATTTTACATGCGTGCACCTTATATTTATACCCCAGGGAAACAGGAACTGGCAAAAAGGCAGCAATACAGTTCCTGGAGACTGAGAACAACTAAAAAGCATATAATTTCATAAAATATGCCACTTTGGTTTAATTTTTAATATTCTCTAGGGATGCAGATAATTTTGACTAATATGCATTTGAGAAAAATTAATATTACTAAAAACTTTTTTTAATGAGAATAACTTTTATTAAAGGTAAGTAGTTTCCCAAAATGTTTGAGCAGAACATTTGAATCATTATGTGTGTTGTTTATTTTATACAATAATTTTTGCTCAATTTCATGAAGGGTGCCAATAATTCTTGAGTTGACTGTTAGACCCCCTTAAGGAAAAGCTGCCATCTATGACTCCTCTGGTTTCGTTGCTGGTAAGACACATATTATAGTACACATTGCAAGAAGTATGTGCTGTTTACACTTTACACTAACCCAATTGATTGAAATCTTTTGTTTGCACATGGTGTTATTTTACCATTTTTAATTTAGAGCTGTGAAAGCAAACCACAAACTCAACTTTTTGATGAGAAAAAATATAACAGACATTGTCTTATGCATTCATCTGTGTGCAATTTGCAGAATATATGAAATGGCCCTGCAGCTACACTGACAGTTACAGGCATGGAAGTCTGGAGATCCAGCCTCCGCTGGGTTTGAAGAATCCAGAATGGGCACAATGGGACAGAGTGGCCATCTGTGCAGAGCAAAGGTGAATGCTATATTCCCAGCTAAATAAAAAAGTCAAAGGAAGAATCCAAGAGTGATCTAGCTGTCATGATTGTAGTCCCTCCCCCTTAAAGGCGCTCTGGCTCTTTCACTCTGTTCCGGGCTCTGCATTGGTTTCCGCACCAGGCGAGTCCGGGATCTGAGCCTCTGGTCCCATTCCCCCTTTTTCCCCCTGACCCTCCACCGGATCCCGCTCCGGGTTCTATTCCTATTTGTCCTTGTGTCGGATGGATCGCCCGGCTTTGGACTTTTTGCCTTCGTCTTGGATTTCCCATTGGACTCTGTTTTGGATTGTTTGCCCCGGACTCACCCCCCCAGAATACCTGCACACTATGGACACGCCCCCTGTTTTCATTCCCAACTCCCGCATGCTTTTTTCCCCGTGTTTTCCTCACTCATCCCCGGATGCATAGGGTCCCGAAAGAACGTTTCGTTACACTAGCGGGACATTACAAAAGAAGGAATGGTGCTGGCTGTATGGGAATTTACATATTTGGCAATAGGAGGCAAAACCCTATATACAGTACAGTATATGATGAATGCCTACAGAAAACATTGGAACAGCCCTTAACTACCATGGTGTGCAGCAGCAAGTGAAGAAACAGATCCATGTTTAGAGGGCCACTAATTGAAAGCATTTTCCCCTCTTCCTCTCCACATGTGAATTTACTAAGAAATCCAAATAAATAATACTGACACCAAGAATACTTCCGACATTATTGCGTTCAAAATATGTAATTAAATATACACCAAAACATGCTTCAGGTTCTCCATTTTGCACTGCACTGAGACCTGTTAAACAATTGTCCTTTGATTTCTGTGATATGCAATACAATTGACTCCAACTGCATTTGACAGGAGTGTGAAGTAATGATAAAGGAGCTCTGGACCAGAAGTCCAGAACTGTGTGGACTAAGAGTAACAAATCTGAACATATTTCTCCAATTACTCTTGCTTTCTTTATTTCAATTTTCAGTTGCAGTATATCTGGTTTTATTGTATATTCTGTATACAGAATGGTTTTTATAGTATAATAAAGTGCCTTAAGAATGATCTATATTGAAAGACAGTATATGAGAATGAAAATGATTGATTGATTGATGAAGATGGTTCAAATCCTGTGTTGTCCTCTTGAGCAAGGTACTTCACTCAAATTGCTGCTGTAAATGTATAAACGGGTACTATCCGGGTAGTTGTTGTAAATCAACATTTGTTTTGGATTTATTTATCTGGTTAAATAAGGGAGTAAAAATGAATAGACAAAATATGTCAAACACCAGTACAGTCCCTTCTAACAAAAGCCTGTAAGACGCAGGTCAGTACTGTTATTTCTGTGACACTTAAGACAGGGATTGAAACAGTACTTTAGTATTAATATACAGTACTGCTAACAAAAACATACACATCTGTTGCACTTCAACATGCTGTTCAAAGATTTGAAGTATTTTCTTTGCTGGTTCTTTGCATGGCAGAGGAATGTTTATTCCCTACAGTACATACACCAGTGATCTGCATAAGTTGATGATCTTGCATGTTACCTTGTATTACCCTACAGAGATTCGGTTCCTTGTCTTTTTGATGGTGGAGTACTGCATATCAAAGCCAAAGGAGAACAGTACACCCAATCCTCACAGACAATATCAGTCTATCCATGTGAATCCCAGTGCAGAGCTGTAAATCCTCCAACGATTTTTCAGAACTCAGACAGACAATACAAGAGGATTAGTAGCTAATGGGATCTAACTAAAGCAGGTAATTTAGGGCATTGGAGTACATGTAAAGACTAGCAAAAACCGCTGGTTTGGTAAGCTAACATCCTTTCAAAATCCTAGGCAACAAAGGTTTTAAAAAACAAGTCTTATCAATGTTGTGGAAACAAAGCTTGAGAGTGCCAGGAGTATCAAAATTATAAATGGCTTCCTGTTACCTGTTTAGCCTGACCAAAATCTAAGGAAAGTTAACTAGCTTTCTGGCTGTAGCACAAGGATCTGCACCTGTGGCTGGAAGGTTGCCGGTTTGTATCCCACGGCCGGCAGAGGAATCCTACTCTGTTGGGCCCCTGAGCAAGGCCCTTCACCCCAGCTGCTCCAGGGGCCCCATATAAATGGGTGACCCAGCGCTCTGACCCCAAGCTTCTCTCCCTGTCTGTGTGTCTCATGGAGAGAAGGTTGCGTATATGAAAACACAAACTCCTAACACAAGAAATTGTATATGGCCAATAAAGTGATCTTATCTTTCCTCAAGAATGTCAGTCCCAGCTGAGTGGCAGATTGTTGCTGTTGACTGAGGCCCAGGGAACAATCAGACTGATTTTATCATCACCTTTGCCAGATGTAAACTGTGGTCTTCAGTGCTCAAAACAAGCACATTTGGCTACCTAAGAAACATACCAACACTCTAATAACTATCATTTATGGCTCATAAGAAAACTCAAATGAAATTGACTACTTAAGGCAGTTTAATAATAAATGCATCCAGTTGTAAAAAAGTACTATAAGTTCGAGCTCAGCATTTAGTTATGTTTCACTACCAGCTAGAGCACAGCCTAATGTGCAGCTACTGTTCACACAAAAACAATAAAGGAAGAAAATAACACTGGTAACTGCATGATATTCAGTAGCGCCAGCAAATATTACAGGAAGTTTTAAAAAAACAACAAAGCTCCCCTTTTTGAAAAAAACACACACACCCTCCCCTGGTCTGACACAGGCAATGCTAAACTAAGACTGTCTGTGTTATTTTTGAGGCAGGCTTGCCACCCCAACTGAAGCCAGGAGTTCACAGAGCTCTATTGTGTGGCTTGAAATGTATGCTTCTGATGACCTCACACAGGGCCTGAAAAAACACAGGGCATGGCCAGCTGGCATTTTCAGGAAGTAACCGTCGACATACACTGCAGAACTCATTACTATATGTGAGGCTGATCATCATAAAATGACACCACTGGATGATTTCCTATTTTATTTCCAAACACTAGTCCAAGGTGTGGAAAACATACTTTCTTTTATAACTGACTCATTTTGGGATGTTTCTGTTCCAAACACAAAAACCACTTCACGACAAGTTTGTCGGGTAATGACAGATATTTACTGTTTAATACAATAACAATCCTTTACTATATAGGATTAGTCACTTGAGAACTTTTCTAATGACAACCTGGCAAAGACACAGTAACTTACAATTAAGACAAAGCCACGAAAAAAAGAAAAGCAGAATCAATAAAAAATGAGTAACATAGGAGAGCATACTGCATTTTGCTATACCAAATTATTCACTATTAGAACATAAAAGTAAATAATATTGTGAAGGATAAATATTAAAAAACTTAATTAGTTCTTGAAAAAGTTGGGTTTGAGTATTCAGCCAGCATTTCTGCTTTTCTTGACAACTTATAAACATTGTGAACTTCAAATACTGAAGATTAAAAATAGAAGGATGTGAATCACCTAAGGATATTTTTATTTTCACAGATAATGTGCACTAAAGTGCTTTGTTTGTTTTCTGTATGGATTCAGGTCAGTGTTGACATAAATTCAGAAAAGCCTTTAATCACATGATTTGGACACTTTGACGAGAAATACAATCAGGAATTGCATCGCCAAGTCTGGCATTAATGTGAGCTATATATAAAGGAAGAGAGGGAGAAAAATCACAAAGGAATTTTTTCCTGGCTCATATGATGTATTATTAATCCAATTTTATGTGAACCCTTAAATTTGGAGAAAATCCCATCGAGTAAATTAATGAGGTAAATGTAATGATCTGAGATGATCAAAGACAATTGGTGTTGAACCAGTATAGCCACCAATTAGCAAAAACCAGGGAAGGAACTAAAATATGCATCATGGAAAATAATGAAAAGAGGAGGTCAGATAGAATTTATTAATTTTCACATTCAGATTATTTAACAACACAGAGCACTTTTGCAGTTGGCTTCAAACTTTTCTTGTACAGTCTGTACACGTGGCAGGGGAAACATGACCTAGCCGATCAAAAGGTTTTTTAGAAAAACTTGAATGCTTTGGCAATTTAGATTAAATGCTGGACAGCAAAGTAATCACTCTTTTAAAGCCTGCCTGAATGCCATACAAATTTCTATGTCCATGATTCTCGCCTTTTTAAGAATCGCATTCTTCTGACTGTTATAACTTAAGCAATGTTGTTCAAGTCAGTTCTGATGAATAACATTGATATAGTTTAATTTATGTTTATCAATTATTTTGGATTTAGTGGTCATAAAAGGCAGGATGACTGTAGGTGCTTACCCTTTCTTCTGAGAGGTACCCAAGATGATTCAAAAAAGGAGTCACACTGCCAGCTAAAATAAAGCCACAAATGACTGATGTGTTGTGACAGTTCATTTCACAGCATTAGCATGTACTTTGTTCCTCTGAAACACTAAAAGAGATGTTTTAGGTTGTGTAATTCTTTCATTTTATTGATTGTTTAATGATCGCCAAGTGTGTTTTTTAGTGGTTGAATCTGCAATCCCTCTTATGATGTACAGTATAAACACCCCCAGGTTAAATATTTAAGCTGTAACAAAGGACAAAGGGTTGATAACCTGATTTATATTTTATTTCTGCCAGGTTCTGATAAAGGAAGCAGTTTTAGAATATAGACTACATTTAAATATATATATATAAATTTGCATATATAGTCTATACAAGCAATAACAAAGGGCTCATTTGGAACGTGTTAAAAATAAAATATGCTGTATATCATTACTTTAAATAAAGATCATACACTGTTTTCATGTAACAAAACAAAGGATCTAAATACTTATCACAAAATCAGGCTTCTCTGTATTTCTAATCCGTGGCCTTTGTGATAGTAATACAAAGTTTACAAGGAATCTGTATTCTCTCACAAAGTAAAAGAAAACAGATTCAGTAGGAGAAATGAAATTATATTCAAGCATCAGTTTTTCATTCATTAATTCCTGTGTGTATTTAGTCAATTGTGAGGTGCAGTGATATATACTGTAGATATATCATTCAAATCTATATTCTCTTAGGGAATCCCTGATAGTACAGGAGTATATCAATGACAGTATAAAGTCACTCCCACTTTCTTGAATAATAATAATAATAATAATAATAATAATTGCTTACACTTATATAGCGCTTTTCTGGACACTCCACTCAAAGCGCTTTACAGGTAATGGGGTCTCCCCTCCACCACCACCAATGTGCAGCATCCACCTGGATGATGCGACGGCAGCCATAGTGCGCCAGAACGCAATATCTCCCAATTTGTCATGCATAACAGCAGTGCATACCTGAAACCTGCATGACTGTATATTATATATTGATATATTGATTGTTCATATTATGGAATAGGAAAATATCTTCTTTTCTGACTTTTGACTGTGCCACAGTGCTGCCTTGTTACAGTTAATCTTAGATCTTAATAAGAAATAAAAAATATTATTAAGAAATGAAATTGCTTGCTTAATGTTTTACACCTATGAAAATGTAATTAAAAATATAATAAGGCAGCTCAAAGAATGCAACAGAGTAAAGCATTTATTATTATTTAACTGTTTTACATTGTAACTCTTTTGACCCGAAAAATTGCTGCTGTATGTTCATCTATACTTTTGATTTCTTCTAAATATAATTGTCATGATTTGCAGGCATTTTTTCTTCTTAAGATAGCAAAGTGAGCAAACTTTCTGCCGTGATGGTACATTTTTTTCCACTGTCCAGCTATGGCCAGCTAAAAACAGGTTCTGTACAATCACGGAGCATCTATGTCAACCTCGAGTGACCGATGGACCATGCCGAATCCCCAGAGCCATAAAACATTGAAACGTGTCACCTAAAGGTCCTCCACTGAAGTGGCAATCACAATGTCCATTTCATTCCAATTTATAGTATTATATAGTATAATATATACTATATAGTATATACTATATAGTATATAGTAAGATTGCTAACAACCCTGCAGATGTGCAGAGTAATGTCCTTGACTTTGCCTCAAATCTCTGCACATCCCTGCTGCTTCCTGTGACCTGCCTTGTTCTACTGCTCGGGGTTATTATTCCACCACAGAAGTCCAAGAATGACAAACTGGACAGCTTATCAATTATTAACAAAGTGAGCAACGGATCAATACTACCGCCTCACTTCTTTGGAGTTGTGAAGGGACAACCACCCGAAACACAGCAAAACACAATACAAGGCAAATACAATTAGTAAAACTGACTAATAAAGGCTGTAATGAAAGTTCAGAAGGAATGATGGCAAAATCCCCTTCAACTCTGCTGCTCTAACTTGTAATCCTTTATGATGTCACTTCCCGAAATGCTATAAAAATCGCAGTAAACCCCTCTCTTCCTCAGATTCATTTTGCATTGCATCTCTCCTCTCCCCCTTTGCCGCTCCCCAGAGTTAATTTCACTCTGAATGGGGGTCCTATCTTCCCTGACCAATGCCAAGCGACTGGCCCACAGCCAAGCAGGTTAAGTCTTTTTGCTTTGATCCCAACTTTGTGCAGGAACATTCATAACACCTTTCCTGATAGGATGTTGTTATACCTCCTGAACAAAAACATTTTAAAAAGATACAAATTATTCCAGGTATTTGTTTAGGAGAGGTCGACACTTTTCTCAGATTATAGGATACTTTAATTCAAGTGAAGGCTTATTTTTGTAGTCAAATGACTCACTGAACACACCTCATGAGGTTTTGTTCTATTCATATAGGACCAAATGAGGTTAAATCCCAATGGCCAATTACGTCATGTTCTTTATTTATGTTTTGTTGTAGTTGTGATACAGTAACACGCGAGCAACTCAAGAAGAGGTTTACACATTGTGGGTTACATATTGTGACAAACATGGCCACACCACATTGAGAACGTCAGGAATCTTTAAACTATTTTTGATATGACACACCAAGACAATATGTAGTAAATAACAGACACAAATCTATGCAACCAATCTATTTCAACCAAACTATGCACTAGAAAGCTTACCATGCTGAGCAAAGTCATTAGAACGCTGATAGTAAGAAGTTTAAACAGAGACAGTGTTTTGAAGCACCAGTGTGCTTATATTGATTTTTTAAATTTATATATACTCTTCGATTAAGCAGTGGTCACTTCCCCATAGTGCAGGTTCAATAGCTGAGTCAAATTCTAATTAATGTGACGAGGTGACAGGCTGTATAGGGACAGAGTGTTCAAATTTGGCATGACCTGCCTGGCAGAAGTAATGGTAGCCTGACTGTAAGGTCAAGGCTGACAGGACCCCTCTTGCTCGTGAGGATTGAGCCAATGAGCAAAGATGGGGTGGAAAAGGGAAGCCCAATTTTCTGTGTACTAATTCATTTTCAGTAATTCAAATTCTAATGAAGGTAACAAGATGATGGGAATTTATAGGGACGGGTTCATAAAATTTGGTGCAACATGCCTGGCAGAGGGAAATAGCAGTTTGACCAAGGCTGACAAGATCCCCAAAAGAGATCAAACGCTAATGCAGAGTTCTGCTATGGCGGAAATTGTGGTGCACAAGGTTTTGTTTGGTCGAGATTGGTTCAGATATCAAAGGTTTTGGAGGAACACAGCTTAGAGTTTGATTGGTAGAGACAAAGACTGCAGTTTCTGCACTTAGCCAGAACAAGTAACCCACAGCCAACAGCACTGTGGCTGTCTTTGGGCTGCCATATGCAGAAGTGGTCTAGGATCGAGTAGTGAGCAGACAGCTTGCTGATGTTCGGCAGTGAACGGTTGGAATGGCAGACTGAAAACAGCAAAGGGAGTAATAACAATAAAGTGACTTGTAGGGCTAATGGCACAATCAAGATTGTTGTACTGAATATAGCCATCTTGGTCTGTCTGTCTGTTTCCTATAATTGAAAGAATGAGGAGAGGTATCAGAGGGAACCCCCCAAAAAAGTGGTTAAAGAGATGATCCTTGAGGGCAAGCAGGAGTTGGGTAAGCTTGAGAGGCCCTCTGTCAGGGATGTGAGTGAAAGCTTTGGGAGCAGGGGGAGAAGTCAGGGGTCAACACCCCACCCAGGATGCCAGCTGGGGGGCTGGAAGAGAGAATCTGTTGCTGCCACTGCCTGGGTCATACACATGGGGAGTCCAGATGTAATGCACAATAATGTTGTGCATTTGCATCCACAGGACGGAGTGAGCATCGGGGCTGGGAAGTCTCCTTGTGGGGTAGCAGGAAATGACGATCGGGGAAGAGGAAGAGATGAACACTGGAGATAAGCTGGTCCCGAAGGTGTGGTGGGTTGGACGCCTGCAGTGGGTGGAACACCTGGGTTGGACGCCTGACAGTGAGATGAGAAAGACAAAGTGGGACATTTCCGAAAAGATGGAAAGAAGGGGAAAGAAAGTGGGGAAGTGACTAGCTGTTCTGGAGAAGCCAGCAAAGAAGGGTGGACGTCATGGTAAATGTGAAGAGCTGTGGAGAAGCAGAAGTCAAAGAACTGCTTGTTCGAGGTGGAAGAAGAAGGCAACTTGGATCCAACTGTGCAAGAAAAGCTGGAAGCATGAGAAAATAAGGGGTGGGAGATGAGCAATGGGGCCAAATGCTACGGAAACAATGGAGGAAGAAAAGTCAGAGATGGAGAACCGGGACTGTGTCAGGAAAGAGGACATGCCTTGTGCAAGAAAAGATGTGCGCAAAACTTGCTCAGGAGATATGATATTGATCGTAAGATAACACTTTGACCTCCATAAAAATACAAACTCCATAAAAAGATAATTACGGATTTGCATTCTTTGTATTTCTAAGAGGCCTAGCTGACTTCACACAGCTATTCCTTGTTGTGTTTCAGAAATTGTGATCGTGGTGTACACGTGCCCAATACATACAAATGTGATGAGAAATGCTGTCTCCTGGTTCTACATACTGAGTACTGACCTGATTTGTCCCTTACAGGAATAAAGCCATAAATATGATTATTTCCAGATTGTGGGATAAGAATTTAAAGGACAATGAGGAAGTGCAGAAATTCCTTAACGTAATGTGTCTTCAATGTTTTTTTAGTCATAGGGCTTTGTGACAAATAAAAATAATTTGAGAGAGAAAAGGTGCCTGCATATTTGCACATTTGAATTTTTTAAACCACCAATTTGGAGCTTTAATGTTAAAAGTGCCCATTCCTAGTCGTTTGCTTATCACTCAGGAATACCTAGTAACTGTCATCATGAAGCAGTGAAACATTGACAGTTTATTAATTGTTAACTCTCTGATGGGAAATAAATTTACCATGTTTCTTGTCTTCAAGAGAATTATTTATTATACAAAAGAGAAAAAACAAATAAGAGCACAGTACCATACTTCTCAAATGAGTTGTTACAGATGGGTCTCCTAGTAAATACTGTAACATTTGTGGACTCTTGAAATAATGAGATATTTGTGTGGGGAACAAATGGCATTGCTACCTAGTGATTAACTGACAAGACAAAAAATAAACAGTGAATGACACTACATGTCATAACAGTCTATATGTATCACAGCGAGACATACTATCTGCAAACTCCCACACAACTCCCTAAACCTGTCAGCCTTTTTATTCTGTCTTATTCCAAAATTCAGTCTCATCCTCAACAGAGGCAATAATTCTTGGTGTACATGTGAAGAAATGCTTGGAAACACTACAAATTCTAAATTATTTATGGAGATTACCTGGCCTGGTGTCCAAACGAGAGGTCTTGTTATATGAGGTTGCCAGTTCAAATCCACAGTCTGCCACCAATTTACTGTGAATTATCTCCACATGGCTTGACTCTTCAAGTGAGAAATTAAACCAAGGTCCAACAGCATCCACCACTGCAGAAGGAAATGGCGATTCACAGGTAACGCCCTAGTCTCTGTTGGTAGGCTGGCGTAAATACATGTGCTAAATCACGAATTATTGCTAGTATCCAACCATCCACCCGGCCATTTTCAGTAACCGCTTTATCCTTAGAGAGTTCAATTTATCTTAGAAGCTGAATTGCTCAATAGTGAATTGTGTGGCAGTCACATACTGTATGTACACATTCATAATTTAGCAATTCAGAGGTGGCAATTAGGAGATGCCAGCTAGCCTCTACAGCAGGTCTTTGGACTGTGAGTGGAAACTGGAGCATTCAAGAGAAAGCCCCCACAGACGTGGGCTGGAACGTGCAAACTCCACACTGGAGGTGATTCTGGTCAGAATCAAACCCAGGGCACAAGAACCACATGGCAGCAGTGCTAACCACCAGGCCACCATACCATCCCTGTTATTAAATATATACTGTGCATCAAAACAACCTTGAGCGCTCTATTTCTATATGTATGTTTTTAGAACAATAAAGTGTAAAGTCCGTGGATGCCGATTAACCATTTTTGTGTTATTTTGACTGATAAAAAATAATTCATAAGTAACAGTGATACGCTTGAGTGACTTGTTGCACAAGCACTAAATCACCTCATTAGTTAAAGAGTTGATTGGGCACAGAGGATAGGGCGATTTCAACCTGTTGAAAGTCAAACCTGGCGAAGACGAAGACAGAATGAAGTCAATATGCCACACTTGTCAACAGAATAATATCTTCATGCTGGCTCTACACCTCAGATGGGCTCATCAGCAGTCGAGCCAAGTCCCTTTTAGCAATGAATCAAGGATTTGCATAGACCATCCTGATGGACATCAATGCACGTAGGGTGCAGACTCGCAGATCAATACACTAACTCTTGTGCACTGCAGACGAATCGATGGGGAGCTCCAAGTGTGATGGCTTGGGCAGGAATGCCTAGTCACTCCAGAACTCCACTTGGAGTGATTGATGGCAGGCTGACAGCACGTTGCTACATTCATCAAATCCAGGGGCCTCACCTGCTGCCCTTCCTGTGGGCTGATTCTGAGCTGCCAGCATCACAGCAGGACAACACACCTACTCACGCTGCTTGTGTAAGAAGCAGGGCTTTCTTGTCACCAGCTGGGACAACGTGTGGCATCTAAGGCTCAGAGCCCAGTAACCAGACAAACATCGGTCCAGGCTTGATGAGAGGAATGGGGCAGAAACCCATTAGACAGCATCTATGCCCATTGTAGATTCCTTTGGAGACGCACTTCATGGCTGTGCGATCACAGTTAAATACCTGCATTCTACAAAGCGCAAAATTGTTTTTTCACTCTGCCCGTGTGGTTTGAGTTGACAAGAACAGCATAAAAACATTAAAATAAAACCAGAAGGAGGAACTATCTGAGGTCATTAGTCTGCTTGATATAACACCACAGTTCCTATTTTAAGTCTCAACAAAAACTTAAAATAAAAATAGAACTTTTTTTTTACATTTAGATTTTATTTCGCAACGGTAAATGTGTATATAGACATTCCCAATCTTATACTATTTCGTTTTAACTGGAATGTTTGTCGCCCAGTTATAGCAAATCCATCCATAAAGAGAACTCCAAAACATTGTGCTCTCATAATTACCGCTTTAAATTCTTTCTTGGTTATTAGAATTGGAATGACATCACCGTGTACTTCCCCTTTCCAGCTCAAACCATTTAAAATTAATCAGATAGAGAGGGAATTATGTGTTTTATCATGGTACGAAAAACTACATTGTGCACTGTTATAGAAACAAGGAAAAATATGATTCAAGTTTATGTACCAAAGGACTACTGATACAATCCAAAAACAGTTTCATTTGCTGATGGCCAAAAGGTGAGTCATGCTAATAATGCACAAGTCAGGTAAGCTGATGCAATCACTAAGAGAGTGGAAGTAACGCATCAGCCAAAATTGAACAGACTTTTTGCACCAAAAGAATAGGATAAAAAAAAATTCAAAACTTATTGCAAGTCACCAGAACATCGTAATATCTCCACAAGGGCTTGGATATTCAACAACAGGGACATAGAGCTTTGAATTAATAATATAGTTTACTCATATAATCATGGGCACTCAGCACCTCCAGTCTCATCAAGAAGGCACAACTACGGTTGTACTTCCTGTGGAGGCTGAAGAAAATACACCTGCATCCATGGATCGTCACCAACTTCTACAAATGTATGATGGAGAGCATACTGACCAGCTGCATCACAGTCTGGTACGGCAACTGCACCGCATCCGGCCGTAAGGCCCTGCAGAGCGTGGTCAAAACTGCCCAACACATCATCGGCAGTGCCTTACCATCCATCCATAAAATCTATAACACCAGAAGTCTGAAAAAAGCCACCAAAATTATGTCTGATCCCACTCACCCTAGTCATAACTTGTTTGTCCCCCTACCATCTGGTAGAAGGTTCCGGACGCTCCAGTCGCACACAACAAGACTCCAAAATAGCTTCTTCCCCAGAGCCGTCAAGCTGGTGACGCCCCCACTCCCTCCCATCATTCTATGATCTCTCCTCACTTCTTCCTGTACCCACAATGACTGTACTCCAACACCACTACATACACGACAACTGAGTGTAAGCCGAAATTGTACCTAAAACTGTACTAGTTGTACTATTTATTAATCACCATATTATTTTTGCACTGTTTGCTGAATTACTTTTGCACTGTTTTTGTCCTGTTTGTATGCTTTTCTCTGTTTGTGCATTTGCACAATTTCTGACAATTGTGCACTGGCACCATACTGTTGTTTATACTGTTATTGTTATTGTATTTCTGTCTATTGTCTTGTCAGCTCTTATATTTATATATTGCACCTGAGAGACTAATGAGAAACACTTTTCACTACACTATGCACCTGTGTAAGTATAATGACAAATAAAGATGAATTTTATTGAATTGAATTGAATATAAGTGTTCTGGACCAACAAGCCAAACAAAATGTATGAAACACAGGGCATCAGTGCATCATTCCACTGGAACAATGTAGTTCCCTAACACTTCACGTGCCTCTAGGTCACAATACAAGCTTGAAGAGTACCAATTCAGTGTGTTTTGTCCAATCTAGCTCAACATGTACTTACCTACAGTAAGCATGCCAAAACTCTCATTTCCGATAACCACTTTCCATGAAAATACAGTCAATGATCAATATGCCCAGCTTCATAAAGTAATCTGGACTTTCATGAAATCCTTCCTGGTACCCATTAAAGTACAGAAATGGTATTATATAAATGGTTTAGAATAAAAACTATAGATCTCTGTTTAAACACCAAATGTCCATACCCTTAACAGTGGCATCTACAGTTGGTTAAAAGTAGACTCTAGTAGGCGAATTGCTCTAGATTTGAACAGCCCTCTGACCAAAGCTATGTTTCTTTCGGGGGGGGGGGTTTGTAATCAAAAGTCGGAAAGAACAAATCAGTACAATCCACTCGCATTACAGTGGAGAATACGAATCACTCAGAATTCAGGCTGGAGAGCTTTTGTCACAGCTTTTATTTGTGCAGGGACAGTGAGTAAATGAAAACTGCTAAAGTCATTGTTCACATGCTATTAGACCCACCACTGTGTTATTTTTTCTCCCTGGGAGCGTGGTGAGAGAAACCTGGGCTCAGGCTGGGGAAACGTATTCCTAATTACAAAGCACTTTGTTACAATGCTTTTTCTAATATTAAGCTTCTTTACCCTGTCTCCCTGCTACATTAAATCCTATTAAAATCGCCGTTTTCTATAGCAAATATGATGCTTGACTCCTATGAAGCACAAATATCAAATGAATCTATTGTGTATTCACAAAGGGACAGCACTGAGTGCAGTGCAGCTACAGTACCCCACTCAGTCCTGAGCTTTCTTTAATACAGCATGTCTTTCAAACAACAGCTCAGAGAAAGTTGACATACAGTACAATGGTAATAAGGTATAGCTGCTGAAAAACTGCAATGCATATTCCAGTTCCAACATTTCAATTTTTTGCATTGTTCAGCACGTGTGAAAACTATAAATAAAAAAAAATGATTCAGAACAAACCCCATTATGATCTTCAGCTCAGTGTCAAATATTCCATCTTTAAGGTATAATCTGGATTATGTACGAGCATTACACATACAAGTAGAGTATACAATAAAACTAAAAATACGGTATTCTAAACTTGGCTACCCATTAAAGTCCATTTTTTGAGACTGTTAAATACTTGCAAAATAGATCTTGAGTTCCTATCTTGACCTCACATTTAGATATTAGTTTAAGCCTGCTTTAGTTTTCTAGAAAAAAAAAAGAGACAATGTTAAGACAAGCCTCTTAAGCCCATTAGCCTTATAATTCATACATCTTGGCAAATATTATTTAACACTGTCAGAAATCACAAAGCGGGTTTGGCTGCCAAGCAAATAGTGGGTGTTGCTTTAAGCTCCACTAAATGCTCACAGCAGGAAAACATTTTTAAAATGAAAGTATGACCCAGCAAGTGGCCACATGTACAGAATTTGTTTATTGGTTCCTGTCCTGTGATGAACACCCAGTTTAATTGCCTGAAGAAAATAAGCTGTAAACATATCCATCAAGACCAAACTCCACGAACTTTCTAATGGGCTTCTGTATTATCTTTTTTCTTTTCGACTGTTACTGGGAACAGCTTCTCTACAAATCTCTGTGCTTGACAGTGACATCCTCTAAGAAATGTATCACATGTTTCAGTGCACACTCAGTATAAAAGTATGTTTAGATTGCAAGAGAAAAATTACAGTACAAATGAACCTTTACCCAAGCATATCATTTAAGAGGAATTTCAGCATGGTACCTGGGATTGCTGGTTATCTCTTGTCATTCATTCTGAGCCAAATAAACCCATGTCTCTTGTAAAATTGCAAGGAAATTAAACAATGTAATCTGTAGTGTCTTGTTTGATGCATTTCCGTGCATGGTGCCGAGGACAATTTTTGATTTAATATATCAAAAAAATATTTTTACACTTATGAACTAGTTTCTAATGTAAGAATTGCTTAGAAAGTGGACTGTAACTGACAACACCCAAGCCATAGAAACTAATGTTATAATTAAAATAACAATTCTCTGCTATTTTAACTGATTAAGAAATCATGTACATGTGAACATTTCTTTGTTGTGTCAGTTCATAAAGGCCTTCTCAGAATAATCTAGCACCATACACACTTTTGAAACAAAAAACAAGTTTTTAAAGCGCAAAAAACAATCTAACAAGCTGGTCCTTCACAAAATGGATCTTAAAATACCAAGCCATGTTAGATTTTAGTTAGCAGCCAGTAATACAATAAATGCACATCCATAAAAAGGATAAATTCTCCCATTTTGCATTCATAAAACATTACCAGCTGCAAATTTAATTACTCTCTTATGAATTCTCCAGTTGTATTAATCATTTCTTTTTCCTACACCTTGTCTCTCTGTTGTTGTAAACACATCTTGGTTTCCAATAAACCAAATATATAATGTTAAACCACCCAGGATAAAACAGAAATGCAGTTAACATTAGACTAAGAAAATAACAAAAATGCTGAAGAAGTTAATTGAAAGGGTATTATTTTTGTTTATATTTTCATCTAAAATTCTGTATTAATATAAAATAGTTGCTTTCTAAAATAGAGATTCCCAATAGAGCTCTTTATATATATTGTATGTACTGTATACAGATAAGGGTTCAAACAGATATGAAAGAACACATAAAAAAATAGCATTCACATATACTGTGGCATTTAAATGACCACAAAACTCAGAGAATATATAGCAGTGAGTCTAACAGAACTCCATACTCACGCATTCAAGCATACATGTTGAATAAAAAATATTTGGTTCTATGAACATGTTTCTTCAGGTGAAAAAAAAAAGAAGTGACATACTCATATAAACATATTTTACGTGTTTAAACATGTAGGAAAATTCATCCCTCCAGTGTTTTTTTTTTTAATTTATAGTAGTACTCATGGTGTCACTACTTCTTTCCAGTGCATTGTTTTGTAAAATTAAGAAGAAACAGTAAGCAAATGAACCTGGACCTGTGGGTTTTCAGATAAACACCTGCCATGTGATGACTAAATGTGTGTTCATTAGCAAAGACAATTCACCATGTGCCTGACCCTTTCCTGTTTCCTATCTCTCTGTTCAGTTCTCACAGTACACACTGCATTCATCACCTAAGGTAAATTACTATAGGTACAGCTGACAGTTTACCCACACCAATTAATGATAGGAATTCTTACGTGCTTCATAGCCTTGCTGCTAGAATGACTTTGTTTTTTTTTTTGTAAAACAAAAGGGCTGAAGATCAGAGCTGCACAAATATACAAACTACACAAAGGCACAGTAACGCACAAGTTATAAACTAAGACATAAGCGAGGCCGTGTTAGCTACAAAAAAAAAACTTCTACAGCTTTAAAAAGAACAACATCTACTCCACGCCAATAAGGACTTGTTCAAGAACGTGCACACCTGCATTCTTCTAAATGTTATTGTTGGGTGTTGTTTCATGCTACTTCTTCTTTACTTTCCATCTGTTCACAAATGTGAAATAATCGCCCTAAATTAGCGGACGCATTGCAGGTAAAAATTATCTTCCACCTCCACAATTGACAATTAAATGCTTCAGCCCCGAAAAAAAAATATTTCTTTAAAAAGTGACTGCTTAAAAACAAGAACTGTGATGCTTAAATAACTACCCACCCTTCTAATTAAGAATGCCATATGCTAGTTTTGTGTGTGGGGGGGGAAAAGCCCGTGCAATATTATTTGAGAGTAGGCAACTTTCTTGTTCACATTGAGCGAACTCCCTATCCCTGTTTAACGAATTCTTGCCTTTGAAATTGATCTTCTCCTTTCGCCAGATCACACAGCCCTGCTTTTGAAGTTACTGATTTATTGGCAGGGTGCTTCTTAAAACCCCAGATGGGCACTGCGAGTTCAGAATCACGGAGCTCCGTTTGCAAAGGCAGACTATAGCGGATAGTGTGCGGAGCGAGTACCCGTTCATATTTGCAGTGCAGTGGCGGTGCGAGAAATAATACATGCTATCGCCTCTGTATGTTTATTTTTTTCCTCTGAAAATGTTAGTGCATATTAAGTTAAAATGTTTCGAGACACTTACCGAATCTTCTTGATGGCTTCTTCTACGTGGTGCATAGGACAAGAACCAATACGAAACGAGAGGGGGAAAATGATCGGGTGTTTTTTTTTTTCTGTTTATTTCTGTTGCTCTCAAGGACGAGGTGAAATCCCTTTGCTGGTCATCAGGCGGCTTCAGAGACAAACAATATGAGAGCAAATAACAAAAGGCAAAGAGACTGGAAACAATGGGGGAGGAGAAGGACAATAAAAATAAAAACCTTTCTCTGGAGACCAGTAACCCTAGCATCCAAAGAGTCCCGGACTTATTTAGTTCTTGTCAGAGACCCTTTTTAGGACAACCTACTGTATATTTCCTTCCTGGAACTTGGGTGTTTGTGAGTCCAAAAGAAGATTTTTTTTTCTATTATATAGCAGAGTGCGTGGTGCAACACGAGTCAAAGGCGATAGGTAACAGGACACAGTAAACAAGGCTCTAAAGATGTGAAACGAGAGGGGGGGAGGAGGTTTTCCTTGTCCTTTTCTGTTACACAGTTCGCAGATTACCTCGGAAGCGCTATACCAATACAGGAATCTCTGCGAGTCTCCCCTCCCGTACGGGAGGGCAACATCTCTTGAGACTTTGTCATGTATGTGCAGGTTTCAGTAGCTAACCTAAAAGGAGAAAGAGAAACGCGACCGCGGGTGGCACGTAGAAATAAACTGGCCACATATGTCAGTATTTGAAAGAACCGAGGACCCACTTTATTTTCCGCTCTTCATCGTCCTTAGATGCTCTTGTACGTCCCTCTCTTAAAATACACTCATTGCGATGTCCGGAGTGGATAGCCCTCATGTGTTAATACAGTGCCCATGAAATGCTGCGCCTCTTAAATGTCAAGACCAATTACTGGGATGTCACTCCAAATTCCCTTTCCCTTTTCGGCGTTGAAAACCCTCTGTTTAAAAATGCAGTTTGCGGTATGCTCATGATTTCGCATGGACTTTAGGTTTAAATAAGTGAGAAGCGAACTGTGTGAAAGTGCTGGCTGTACCTGGTCGTGGAGTACGAGACAGCCCCAGGTGTTAATGTGTACTCGCACGCTCCTGTCTCTATAATTGGATCGGGGCATTCATGAATGTTTTCCCGAATGCTTATGATGGCTTATTTGTTCTAATTTACTCGTCACATCTGTTGAGTTGCACAAGCTATCATTGCAGTGTAGCGCTAATTTCTCCGTATCTCATCTGGACTTCCTCGTAGACGCCTGTGAACGTGGCAGTGGGCTCGTTTCAACTCCACTGTTAAGTTCCTTTTTTTTTTTGTCTTCTTTTGCAGGTTGAGACGGTTTACCAACTGCAGAAATAGCAAATAGAATAAGCTGTTACAGTTAACGGCAAAGATGTGCGAAATTGGTTTATTTAGTTAAAGTTACAGCATACAATTAGTGAAACGTTAATTTGTACAAAAAAAATTAAAACGGTCCTGAGAAGCACGCAAAATACTTATTATATTAATCTGTACATACAGCTGGATGGATGGTTACACCCAGTAACCTGGTATGTGGGTTAGCCAATTCAAAAATACATTTTTTTTGTTTTAGTAGCACTGTACACAGTTATTTAAATGTTTTGTGGGAGTATATTGGAAGGAAAAGAAAAATGTCACCGCGTGAAATGTTTAACAGACCAAATGAAGTTAAAAATAAACTGACATTAAGCTTTAAAATAACTCTTCATACCAAGTTATTTTTTAAAATAAATGATCAAACTAAATATATATTCAGTATATAAACTGAGATCTCCCCCCTTCTGGATATTTCCTGCTGTAAAACTCGATTACACAATATAAATTTTGCTTTTTAATGTGATGTCTGTACAGTAAAAAAAGATGTTATCTCAAATAATTTTTTTGCGATGGCATATCACTTAACTTCAGGGACAACACCCTGCTCCCTGTTGTTAGTATATTTATAAAGTGCGCTAGAATGAATACTATTGTGCAGACCCTTAGTCACCTTACATGTCTATCCTGGGGCGGAATCTCTAATATTGTAGGAAAAGTCAGGTTCTTCACAAATTTTCCACAAAAGAAGAATTCAGCAGTTATGAGACTCGAGTGCATCTATCATTTTTTTAACTTTAGCAGTTTCAAAATTACTTTTATTATAATTGTGTTCTGTTCAGGCTTTGGAGAAATTTAAAACGCCTTTTCATTTTGTACCAATTGACTTGTTTGTTTGTAAGTGAGCAACAACAGTTGTATCACATTTAACACTTCAGTTTTTTTCCCCACTATGGTAAAATAATTGTTCTCACCTACAAAACCTAATTTCTGCTTCTTCCAAGGCCAATAATATAACATAGACATGAAGCGTCTTTATGCTCGTGTTGGCTTTTAAAACACATCTGTAAAATTTCTGAGTTGTATTAGTTACAATAGATTAATCTGACATGAAACCCAGCATCTGTACCCTGTCAGGGTATATTTATGTAAAGGATGTCACTTATGGTTGTCAAAACAACAGTGACTTGTTGGAGAAATCGAAAATCCCACTTGTTATCTTACAACAAAGACACAATTATCTTTAGGCCCACATCAAACTGTGAAATGTTGAAATCCTCCAGGGTTTTTTTCATTTTGTATCTGTTGTTTATGATCATTATTTCAAAATGTCCTTTGTTAAATTACCCAAAATAAAACTAAACCGTAATGCTGAAATCCTCAAGTAATCATCCTGGGATTCAGAAAAGCTTCATGATGGGTCTCGTTTTCGAGGGAAGTGTTAACTGCAAACTCGGTGGCTTTAATTTCCTCTGTTTCGTTTTTCACTGCAAAGCCCAACTTATAGACTGCTGCAGTGTGGAAAAACCCACAAGTGCATGAAGCCCTGCATGGAAAATCTGATGAAGGACCCCAAACGTCACTTCTCCTGCTCAGCCCAGTACGTGGATACTGAAGGCCAGGCAACATCAAACACCAGAGATCTCACTCCATTCCACATTTTACATTTGGCCCAGTCAGCTTGTTGATTGCTCAAGTAATTCATAGCTACTTCCATAATTACATCACTGGTTATACCAAAGAATGGACAGGAAGGTCTGTTATTTGACCACTCTTGTTGATGTCAGCAGATTGTGTTTCAGCTTGCCAGATATACTGGCTTTTTTACTGTGGCAGTTTAACACGACAAACTTCTCTGGTAATATTTCACCCCTAAACCAAGGAACCATAGTAGCCAGCAAACAGCCCATCTAAGTCCGCATTGAAAATATCGGGGTCAAACAGATGAGGATTTGACCCAGAAAAGGGCAAACTGTATACGTCTGCTCCGTACACTGCTCACAACAGGATGGACAACCAAATAAGACCAGAAGAGAGGAGTGGACATTCAAATTCATCAGCTTGGCTTGAACACATTCTTATTCTACTTTTTATCTTTTATTGGAAGTGCAAGATTTTCTCACCTTTCAGTTTGTAAAAATAGTATTCACTTACGTGCCCTACATCTGTTGCCTTTGGCTTTCTTTCATCCAGATACCTTTACTATTTCAGAAGTGACAATAGGTCTCTAAAATGAAACTTTTTTCTATCGACTTTACCTTGTTGTAGAAAAAGGTTAGTTTTTTTCCTATGATCAGCATTTTAGGGACTGAATCATTGGTTTATATTTACTATTTTTACACTTTCGCAAAAAAAAAATTATAATTCCGTCACATTTGTGTAGCACCTCTCATCCCAAAGTGCTTGACCCACTTCGTTCACCACTGAAGTCCAGTACTCAACCGGATCTGAAATGTGGCTGGTAACACACTCAAAATAAAAATTATCACGCAAGAAAAATTGAAAATGTGTTGTAAAAAATTAAAAAGTAAGGACCACCCCGAGGGACGACATTATCCAAGAATCAGAAGCTTTGTGACTATCAGAGAATTTTAGGTACGGCAGACTTGGCTCAAACTGCCTGGATAGGAGGGTAGCCACCTGGCTACAGGGCGAGGAGACATGATCCCTTTCAGAGAGAGGAGTTAACCAAGGAGTAGCAGCAAGGTGGCAATTTGGGGTAAGAGGGATACATGAGGCAAATTTAAAAAGAGGTGTTTGTGTTTGGTGTACGGTATACTGTAGCTCATTTCAGTAATGAAGTGAAATGATATGGCCAGCATCCATATCACCCTGCAACTCACAACTGGCAGCCCACTGAAGCTAGGCAGGTGTGACCCTGACCAGTACCTGGATGGGAGACCTCCTGGGAAAAACTAAGGTTGCTGCTGGAAGAGGTGTTAGTGGGGCCAGCAGGGGCGCTCACCCTGCAGTCCATGTGGGTCCTATGACGGGGACACTATACTGTAAACAGGTGCTGTCTTTCAGATGAGATGTAAAACCGAAGTCCTGACTCTCTGTGGTCATTAAAAATCCCAGGGTGTTTCTCGAAAAGATTAGGGGTGTAACCCCGGCGTCCTGGCTAAATTTCCCATTGGTCCTTACCAATTATAGTCCCTCTCTATGAATTGGCTTCATTACTCTGCTCTCCTCCCTACTGATAGCTGGTGTGTGATGAGCGTTCTGGCGCACTATGGCTGCTGTGGCATCATCCGGGTGGGACTGCACATTGGTGGTGGTGGTGGTGCTGGGGATCCCCCATTACCTGTAAAACACTTTGAGTGGAGTGTCCAGAAAAGCGCTATATAAGTGTAAGCAATTATTAATTATTATTAATGATCACTATTGGAATCACCTGGGCGAGATTGACTTGTTGTTGTTATCCCTCCTGAACATCAGTTAATAAGTCAGTGTGGTGTGGCCATGCAAAATTACAGCACATTCCTGACAGCATCCAGGCAAATTCCCATTGTAATGACAAAGACGTGCGATTTTCAACCATGCCCCTCTCAGCCGGAACAGGTGCAGGAGTAAAATGGTTCAGGGGTGTCGCTGAGTGCCTCACGTTTCCCGGTACCACCCCAGACCAATCTGTTGAAAACCGGGTGACATCACACGACTGTTCCTCCTGCTGCTTTCTGCAGCTCCAAGAAAGACAGTAGCCAGCATAGGTCATGGTCAGCATTATTCTCCATCACAAAAGATATGAAGAATGATAATCATGCTTCCCCTGCATGTTAGAGCTCTTATAGATTCAATATTGACAGGTTCTTCAAGTACAATTTTACAAATTACAAAAATTCGTGTGACAATGTCTTTTAGAGATCACAGTATTATGAATGGTCACATGATCTCCATACAATGATAATAAATCTGCACCTCACCTGTACAAAAGATTGATGTATGTATTATACTTCATATTGATATACAGTATGTATTCAACTTGCAGGCTTTTATGTAGAATATGTGCTGTACTGTCATTGAATCATGTTTTATGTGGCAATCATCTCATTATGTTTCTGCATTTGCTCTGCAGACTGCAGTCTATGACTCATCAGTGAAAAGAAGAAAACGTCATTGCTCCATGGTCCGAGTCCAAGATGCATGGAAAGTTCTTTATTGTCAACATCTCCTTAAATGTTCTGGCTGTAAGGGCACACAAACAACCATTTGCCTGGAGTAGATTCCATACCTGTGTAGCCAATTCTTGAGTGTCTGAATTGAACTGAATCACCCGTTCCATTAGTATTAATAAAAAACACCTAATGCAACTCTATAGTGTCCGCCTGGCAAAATTGTATTGCCACAAGGACCGCATACCACAGTGGGACGGTAGCCTATTTTGTCATCAATGTCTAAACTTACTTTGAGGCTTTTGAAAACATGCCCCAAACCTGTGGATCATAGTTTCAGCTAAGACAAAGTGCAGATTTGTCTAGAATCTCTTCACTGCTATTCATTGCAGATTTTTTTTTATTATTGAATCTAATTTCTTCCAACATGTCAAGCTTTTCCACTGCGTTTTAAAAGCTTTGTGTGTTATCAGACAAATGAATTCTATTACACACAGATGAATCCCTGATGTTGGTCATGCAGTACATGCTAAATATGGTATATTATTTACATCACAGAGTTTGCAAAAGCTTTTTCGGACTGTGGACAATAATGATTGTGAAAAGTATACTTTTTGAGAGAGGGCACACAGTAAAATGACATACTGTACATTTTTAATTTTAGGATTTTGGGTATTTTATAGTTATTTCCCTCCATCTATTTTCTAATCATTTTATGCAATACAGAGTCACAAGGGTGCTGGAGCCTTACCTGGCAAGCAACAGGCACATGGTAGGACACACCCTGAATGGGAAACAAGTCCATCACAATAATTCCACATTTATTTATTTTTGCATTAAAAAGGATCATGTTCACGGCTTAGTATAACATGTTTCTTATGACAGTGGAGTTTTCATCTGGCCTAATCTGAGTGAGATCTCAGCTGATCAGGTTTGGGCCCTATCACTACTGCATTGGAAAACTAGGTTGCTGCAGTAAATGCTGGTGGTTCGTTTCCACTGCACCAGAATTCCCCCCAAAACAGTCTGGAGACCAGGAACACCAGTCGTAAGAGTTACCTTTCTGAACATGAGATGTTAAAGGATGGCACTGCTAGTACTAGAGCTGTCAACTCCCATAGTTCACGTTACTCAAGTTAGGGTTTCAACAACATGGCCTGCCTGAAGTTTCCCTTTCATTCAAGTGGTGAAGCATTCTTCACTATTCTTTTGATTCTTCTTTCCATTGTGCCTTGCTTTACACTAGCTTTGAGGAAATCCGCTTCAATAATGTTCAGTCTTTTGCAATAATTTGTAACAAAGACATGACGCATACTTGCTTTTTAGTTTCTTTGTTTGAGTCTATGATCTGCTTTTAATATTCTGTGAAAATATCAGTGTTTGAGATCCTCAATCATTTCTCCCTTAAAAAATTGTTTTAATCTGCAACTGACTTATTTTTATCTAGTTCATTGATTGATACATTTATGACAAGAGGCTCTAAAGTTTGAAAGGGATTCAGATAATATGGCATAATATCATTTAAATAATTCCTAAGAAAGTATAATTAATACTATAATATAAAACATTGTGGTTAATGAATGTTGCTTTGGCAAATGGTTCGTTTTACCACAAAAAAGTACTGTATATAATAAATGATGTATGACATATACACTATATATATATTAATAATCTTATATACTGTATTTGGAACATAGGAACAAAAGGCCATATTTTACAGAGAATAAAGTAATTTGCCACAAATTATTAAAATACAAAAGTTAATACTGTGTATGAATTCTATTGCATATTAAAACTAATAGTATATAGGGTTAAACCCTAAGGATATTCTTAGTTATTAATTATTTTAATTTTTTATGTTTACACAAAGAAAAGAAAATATACATTTGAGTCACTGATCTTATTAGCATTAGCTAACACAAAATACATGATATGGTGCTAAACTGTAATCCTTTAGGCTGTAGTGTCCCCTGAGGCTGTAAGTAATTATCATTTCATAGCAATATGTATTTTCAATGAAATTGGTGTGTAAGAAAAATAATGTTACCAAAAAATGTTTAAATAAAAATAACTAAGAAAACTGAAATCAAAATGTAATTATCATATAGTGGTTAGCATAGTATTGCTGCCTTACACCTCAGAAGCCCTGGGTTTAATCCTGGACCCGAGGTGCTGTCTGTGTGGAGTCTGCATGTTCTCTGCATGTTCACAAGGGCTTTCTACAGGTGCTCCAGTTTCCTCTCACAGTCCAAAGACATAAGGTAGGTTAATTGGCTTCCAGGAAAACTGGCTGTGGGGTGTGGGGTGAGTGTGTGTGTCTGTGTGTGCCCTGCAGTAGACTGGCATCCTGTCCAGGGTGTAGCCTGCCTTTTTGTTGGTTGCTGGGATTGGCTCCAGCTCCTGCACAACCCTGTATTCGGCAAAGCGGTTCGGAAATAGATGGATAAATATAGGCAAGTACTGTAGTTAAAGTCTACATTAATAAATAGACAAGTGGTTAAATAAATACTCTGACTTTCACTTGAATTTAAATAGTGCTATTCACAACAAAAGATATAGAGCAGTGCCTGCCTGGGTGACACAAAACAGCCAGTATACACATTTTGCTTCAGCGGCCTCATTACATTCAATTTGAGATGGAAAAGTGAGAAATTGGTTTACTAGGGGAGCTTTGGGAAGATTAAATTGTTCCGGCCCAGAGAGGTATTTAGACAGGACACCTTGGTTAACACCCTGACTGAAACAAAGGGATGTTTAATGACCAGGTAGTCCAGAACCTTATTTTACCTCATTTTATGTCTCATCTGAAGGACAACATCTCCTACAGGACAGCGTCGTCACCACTGTGGAACTGGTCTGGAAATTCTAGTCCAGAGGGAGCAGAAAAGAACACCTACTGCTTGTCCAACAAGACTTACAGCAGCAAATGATTTTATTTAGATACTGTAGTCCCAGTGCTACAGTCACAGTCACAGTCTTCCTTTCAAACTACAGTATATGAGATAAAATCTACACCATATAAAATGAATTTTTCAGTGGGGAATTAACCTCCACTTGTTCCTTTCGCTGCTTGTACACTGTCACAGCTCCCCAATATATACAGTATATTATATATACTGTATATAATGTATAATATATCACTGCTCTGCATTTTTATTTCATTCTGTAGTGGCAAAACTGGCTCATCTGTTTTGGAACGACACAGCTCAGCAGCAACATATTTGGCTGCCATGAAGACCAGTTTAGACCCACAGTCTCTTTCCAGGACAGTCCTCAAAAATCTGTGATTCCATCTCTGTGATGTAATGTGGTTTAACCTAGAATGTGGGCAGCAGTAAGATTTCCAGTGTCATTTTAGCTGCAGTACAGCACTGCAAGATTCATAAGGCAAAGTCAGGAAACCTTTTACTTTTACTAAACAGAAGAGCACACAGTGTATATAGGCTACTTGCAGACAATTGTATTTGATTTATTAAAAAGCATGCCTGTTCCATTAACATCTTAACACATAATTAATCTTTGAAATATAGGTGATATGTGATTTTTGCACCTTACTGTCTGAAAGCATACCAATGAATGTAAAGATGAATGAATAGAAATTACTGTACTTCAAGGTGATACTCTATGCTTTAGAAGTCGAATATTTAGTTTGAAATATCATTGGACAATGGCCAAAAATATACTATTATAAGCAATAGTGAGGTGTAAGTAGGGTGAAGGTGGCACATGTAAAGATAAAAACTCAAGTTGTAAAGTGAAATTGTTCTTGATAAAAGAAAATTGCAGTCATATGTCAATTGACTAAAAAAGATATGACCCGTATACGGTTCTGGAAACACTGGTGTTCTGTTCTGGGTTTTGCCTCGTGCTGTTTAGTGAATAACCTCAGACTTTGTTATACTATAAGGACACACATAATTTTCATATTTCTGCTGTAGACACATTTTTTGTATCACTTTTAGTCCTGGGTAGGTAAAACAACAGCTATAAAATATCCTGACAGTGGAAGTTCAGTAATTCGGCTCTTAAATGAGAAATAACTGTATATTATTCAGGCCTGTTACAATTGCTTTTGATAACTATAATTTTACCACTCGCGAGAAGGAAGAACTTGTATGTTCTGAATGTGCATTCTGCAATCAAAATGGCATTTTCGAGCAATTGTTTTCTTGATTCTAGAGATATCCCTTACCTTGTACATAATGCAGTTTCCAGATTACTCCCTCACATCTACATCTCTGAACATATTAGTAATATTAAATATTACAAAGGGCTCTAAATTAGCTTGAAGGTTCCAATTTGTACATTTGTACATCTGACCAAGCTAAAGGCCTATGTGGGTCTGGGCCTTCCTGTATCCAAGATCTAATAACTGCATGCATTCCAGATTGTTCCCTGAGATAAAAAAATACAAACTTGTTGGATTTTTCCATTGTCTTCAAAATTCTGGGGCTAGAGTTGTTAATTGTTGTATTCCCCAGTTGTGTAGCTCCATTCCAGTTATTAGAAATGCTCTTTATTCTTTTTAAGGCTAAAATATACAGTAAATATATTTTTTGACTGTGCTTTTTATATGACTGGTTTCTAAACCAATTGTCTAGTTTTTTAAGTCTGTAAAGCAAATGTAATGTTTGGCATGATAGCTTCTTACATAGTTTCTATATAAAGATATATGAGGGGAGAGTTGTATTTGTATTGTAAATTAATGTGGACGTCTTCAAGGAACCAGTCATAACAGTTCAGGAGGAAAAGTTTAAGTTAAACCAACAAGCCTTTTTTTTCCACTTGCACAAGTACATCTGTAACAGGGGTGGTATTGTTTCACTCAGTTTATTTTAAGCTGCATCTCCTGAATTGGAAATATATTTAAGAAACAGGTTTAACTGATGTATTAGTAAGAATACAGTAAGGAATGATATTATGTGGAAATCCCGAGTAAATGTAAGCTAAGCATTGGTGTGATCAACTCAGGCTGAGCTCAGACAGAATCCAAAAAGACTTTGTTTTTTAAAATTACTCCAAAAAACAACAACAACAACATTATCAATAACATTAACAAACATATTTTTACATTATTTCTGAAAATGTTACATCTTCTAAAGCTTCACTCGGCCCGTGTTCAAATTACAACTATTCAAAAGAGCCTTTCACTATTGCACACTAAGGCGAGGGTAAAAGTCGCCCTCTAGTGTCCAGAAGATGCAAGCAGATCAGAAGCATGTTTTTCAATTGCAATGACAGTGCTGCATTAGCTCCTACTCTGCAATCACAACCCGTCTGATGAATTTTATTTTGGAAGCACTAAATCACCAGAAGTGGCTGGTGTCGGAAATGAGGATGTGTCACTCATACTTCTTGTTAGAGGATGGGGAAAAGCACTTGGAGTTAAACAAAGCGCAATGAAGGAAATGTAGTTCAGGCAGTGCATCCTGTTCAGCTTCTGCAATATTGTCGGCATGTTCCACCCTTCACAGCACTCAACACTTGAGAGACAAGAAACAAGGCACAAGAGAATTCTGATAGAAGTGGTTCTGTAGACCTCAACGCGGTTTTGCAGCAAAGAGGTAGACTTTGAGAATGAAATAGTACATCATAGCAATGAGCTTATGTCTTGCACTTTCATTATCAGCTGGCTAACAAAACCATAGACACGAATATTTATACTTTAAGGTTAATGTGTCGTCTAAGTAAGAAATTACATAAACTGAAGCAGTTATTGATATGTCCTAAACGCTTTAACAAAGCCACTGCTTAGGAAGCAAATGTGCTCTGGGGTTTAACTGTCTGCCTAATGTCTATTTGCATGCACAGCTCAGTTTCAAAATTTGCATTGATTTCTGATGTAACATAGTGTCATTCTTCCCGAAGAATTTCTGAAATACAGAGTTTTTCTTAACTGTTGAGTCTGCCTTACCAGATGAACTTTAGAATATGAAGGATGGTTTAATTGGACTTCAATGTGTTATGATTATAATTGGATTATTTTCCTTCATAATATTTAATACAGTTCATATATATTTCTGCTTACAAATAGAAACTAAACTTACAGTGACATTTGATCGGGCAACTGTACACTTCACAGTTTTGTAAACTATTTTTATTATAGTTTTTATTAGCTATGTATAGATAGCAATCATCATTACAGGATGATTAATCCATATGAAAAAAAATGATTCACAGTAAAGAGTGTGTTTGCAAAACAATAAGAAAGAATAGAAAACAGCAACAACCAGAAAACATATAAGAACAGAATAACAAATACATAGACAATTAAACTTGGGAAAGAGACTGATTGTTAGAGGTCCATCGAGAGCTGTAGATTTAAAAAGAAAAGAGATTTTAAAAAGCAATAACGGTGGATATGCTGAATAAAAAATATCTGTCCGCCTTCGAGTTGCAAACGATCTTTCCAAGTTGGAGGAATTGCATTCTGTCCCTAACCCATTCATTGGCGAAGACAGGACAGTGAAGTCCCAGTGGAACAAAATTAGACATCTGGCAAGGAAGGTTGCAAAAGACAGGGATTCCAACTTCTGTTTAATCAGAGAAATGTGACTGGGCACAACACCAGCGAGTACTGTAAGTGGAGGGGGTTTGAAGTTTTTGGACTGTTTTAAATCATTAGCAGTGTAAGTGTTAAACTCCAAGGACATCATCCTCGGCAGCACTCATTCCTCATTTTTGTGAAATGCAGTCGCTGACTGGGGCTGGGGACCGAGTTCCATGGGTCTTCAAAACTTTAAGATCTTCCCTTTCAGGCACTTTGGTGTAGTCACTTGCTTTGCCTGACGGTACCTTTTCCTGTGAATCCTGTTCTCCTGAAAGAATACGATAACATAATTATATGTTATCACATAATACGATAATTTCACAGAAAGCATCCAGAAAGACTGACATTAAAATAAAAACTAGACCAGGACTGAATGCAAAACTCTGCATGATTTGTTCAGATTAATAGAATATAACACAAGTCATTGCAAGTTAAGTTGTTAAGACTTCACAACATATTCTTTTCTTACATGCAAAACAGTGCTTTTTATCTGAGAAAACAGATCTGATTATATCCATTAAGTCACATGTGCTGGGAGAAGCAATATTCCTTTGACAGTAATATCAGTGTAAGGTTATCTGATTTCCAGAGCAGAAAGCATTTCAGATAGTGTTCAGCATTGCAAGGAGACCAATATTTGCTATGGAAATTCTTGGTGTGACAGACGTAGCTCTTTCTGATTATTGGTGTAATGAAGGGGAATGTAAAGGTTGCATGTGAACACCGAATAAAGCTCTTCTTCATGTTTTCTATATATATTATAATAATTAATTTATACTGTATATACATTTCAATCATATTTTTTGTATACAGCATTACCTTTCACCTGAATACAATGAACTGTAATTAAAATAAATTTAAATAAAATAAAATACGTAAATGAGCTGAGATAAGGTCATTTGGCTACAAAAATGATTTTAATTCACTTTTGAAATCAAGAGCAACCTAATTAATTTAAGGATTTTTGCCTTTTGGGGGCAGCTGGCATAGTGCAATGGGTAAGCCTTTGAACTTATAACTAACAACTGATGTACTGGGTTACCGCAGTCACTGCTGTCATACCCTTGAGCAAGGTATTTTACCCCTGTTGCTCCTGTCCACCTAACTAAAAACAAGTATGGACCAGCATTGCTGGGGGTATTCCAGCGATAGACCAGAGTCCAGTCTAGGGAGCCGTGTGCTCTCAATTCTGAATACTTATACAGACACCAGGATGGCCTCTGTTTTAATGAGCTGCTGTGGTTCTGGTATGGAGTTGTACCTTTCCTTGCATTTTGTTGCAACATGAGGTATAATCTCTGTTCCGTTTGCCACAGGCAAAGCTTTTAAGATGGTTTATCTAGACTGCTGACTTGAATGAGTGCAAATGAATTGAATTCAGCATATCGACTTTGAGATGGTTTTGCCTGCAATATTTTTATTGGATTAAGTATTCACAAGCCTGCTTGCTTATAGTGTCGTAGGGCCGTTTCACCTCACCAGAAGTTTGGTTGCCTCGTTCTCCATTGCACAATATGGCTCTGCACATACCTGGCAATTTAACCTCTTTTGTGATGATTTGGAGATTTTACACATTACTCTGTACATTTTACTTTCATTGTGGTTTGAAATGCACATTAATGCCAATTCCTTCTACAAATATAGCCTTGTAGTTCCCCTTTTAATACATCTCATAATGTAACAATTTCCACTCTATACTCTTCAGGGTTTTTTTTCTAGACAAACTAATGACATGGCAATAAAACCAGTCAGATTTCACCCAGATTGATATTCAGTATTCAGATCCACAAAAAAAGTCTAAAAAAACATTTTAAATTAATGGAACACATTTCATAAGTTTAATAAGATCAATGTGTTTTGGAAAACTACTTATTGTTTTAACTATATCGCTTTGCTGTATTGAATAATTGTATCAAGAGGCTCATCTTTGGAGTACGCAAAAAGGATTGCAGCAGGGGACAGAATATAAAAATTTAGTATTATAATATTGTCATTTTAATGCAGAGACGGTGTTTTGCCTGATTCATAAAAAATACTACTATAATAAATTTCACAATATGGTGCTATTGAACAGAAATTCCGCTGCATGTCAAATTCCGGTCTCCCCCTTCTGCTTCAATACAGATAAGATGCAGTGGTTGCAAATGCAAATGGATGCATGCAATGCTGCACACATCTTTTTAAGAACTTGACGTTTAGCTTCTTTGCACAAAGACGTTTCTCATTTGGTGTTGGTGTTTCTGGGACTTTATCTTCATCGTGTTCATCCAGGACTGGAGTTGCTTTCTCTTCAGGCCACAACCCTCCACTGAAAACAAATGGCGCTGCATCCACTTTCCATCTACATTTTTTAGGGGGTTGCGTCCAACTGGTGTGGTCTGGCCCTCGACTCTTCTCCCTCCAAAAGCTTCCAACTGCAAATTCTTTCTTCTTTTGGGGCCTCTTCTCATGTATGTTCTTATCCATTCTATCCAGCAAACTTCAAGCAATAGCTCTTTCCTATTTCCACATCAGGGCACTCTACCAGGTCACTGCCACGTCTTCCGCTGGCCACCACAGTCTAGTTTCAATCTCAAGGTAGACGGTGGCTAGCACCTCAGCAGTAGCTCTCTTTATGTTTTCATGTGAAGGTATTCTTCCAGGTCGCAACAGCTGCACACCACAAAGTCTCAGTTTAAGGTAGCCAGTCTGCTGCTAGATTCTAGTGCTGCCACCTGTTCGCTGGCCTCCATACTGTCACGTGCACCTTTCATGATTCTCATTCACTGCATATCTGAATCTATTCGATCAAACTAGATGAAGACTAAGTCATGCATGCTTTTCATTTGTTCATTTGTTCCATGCTAGGTGCACAATCTGCGTGGTTCTAGCAAAACCGCAACCAAACTGATGAGGTTTGGTGAAAAGATGAAAAGATTCACCATGAAAAGATGAGGACAAGACACCTGTATCAAATCCTTCCAAAGTCACATCTACAGAGCCTGTGAGAGTGAAAAATACAATATTAGTGAACACTGCAGTCTGGAAAAAAGGAATGATGGAAGAGGGGAAGAGGTAGCAAAATACATCGTACAGAGCTTTCAGGCACAGGAACTTAACCTACCGTACAGATGAATTGAGGATCTCAGAAATTATTCGTCTGGCCAACACAATATCATAGAAGTCAGAAATAAAACAGCTTTGGTTCGTGTAAATCCAAAGTTAACATTTTCCTGACAAGACGCTCAAGAAACTTACAGTATTGCTTAGCCTATACTGTGTTAAAAGACGGCTTGGCTAAGACAGTGCAGCCTCTGCCTTGGTTTAGTAGCTTGGCAGTATCTGCTGATGGGCTTCACTGGTTTTGAAAGGGGTGATGTCTTTTTGATGTGTTTTGAGGACTCTTTCCTTAAATCTAACTTCCCATCAGACGGATTATGGCAGCATTTTAAAATTAGAACAGTGTGTTTCTAATTCTAAGGGACAGAGGCGGGAGAGTGAAATACAATTCTGACTAAAATAAAGTACAGGAACTAGAAACAAATCAGATGTTATTTTTCACAGCTTCGGCCTTTGGATTTGACAACAAAACTTTCTTCCTGTCCCGTCTGAGGCAGTTATTGTGCCAACATCAGATATTTGTACAGTAGCACTTTTCATCACCACGATAACATACTGCTGCTTTCCCAGACTGCTTTGTTTATGTGAAATGACACTTTGGGGTTTCAGATTTGCCTGTTGTAGCTTGTAGAGTTCAGTAACATTCCACCAAAGAAGAAAAACTGCCTAATCAGATGTCCTGCATCCTGTAAAAATCTGTATTACATTTGTTTTGACCTTCAGGAAGATAAAATAAAGTGTTCCAATTCCTCAGAAGAAAAGCAGTGCTCTGAGAAAATCACTTTTTTTCCACCATGAAGGAATTCTTGCTGAGGAGAGACTGAATGAAGTGCAAGCCATTTCAGTGTTTCTCATTATTGGAACGCTAATTGAAAATGATGCGAAAGATAAGAGTGCTGGCAACTCTCAGCCACCAAATCTGTAAGTAACATAGTGCACTGGTGGGGTCCAAAGAGGTTTTAGGCCAATCAATCATACCTGAGCAACTAGGTTCCTAGCTAATGACAATAAGGCATTAAACCCAAAGATTTTTACTGCAGCAGAGCTCAACTGAAATGAATGTTTAATTTCATATGAAAAATAATCTTTAACTGAACTCACAAGTTGCCTGGTTGGAGTCTTGCAATTGTAATTGTAATCTTAATTTGCATTCAAAGATCAGAGATCTTAGGTTGCTTATAAAAATGGGGAATCTCCTACCCTAAGGTAAAAGGACAGCTACTGTAGTGTAGTGATACTGTATGCCCACCACAATAAATTTTAGGATATATATTCAGTAATAATATTCAGTTATTAGAAGAAAAAGACCTTTTCCTTTGGTCAAGAGTTCCCCGTCCAGGTCCTGGGAACCCGCACAGCTGCATTGACCCCTTATAATAAGTTGAACTCTTTAAATGTTTTGAATTACTATACTGTATTTTTCTTTTTACATTGTTTTTACATAAGAAACGTAAGATCTCCAAACTGCGAGCGGACAAAAAATACTTGCAATGGTTTAAACCCGGAATCTTGTTGGCTCAAGTAGAGATTCGTTTAAATAAAGAGCTCCAGCAGGTGTGCAGTCACCAGGATAATGATTAGTAGCCCCTGCCTTAGGTATCCCCTTTTAACTACTCGTAGATCAATCATCAGCTTTATCTCAGCCAGAGGAATATATTAATTATTTTACTTGCATTGATGGCACGCTGTGAACTTCATTTTATCTTCGTCAACAAATGGAAAAAATCCCATTGTCCCAGGAGATTATACATAGATTTTTTTTAAAAGCGTATGTCAGTATCATTGAAGGTTTATTACCTTTAAATGATTTAGTTACTTCACCAAAAAGTCACCTCTTCACAGAATAAATGACTAATCATTAAAGATGACATAAACATGGCTTTACAACCCAGCTTCTAGGAAGTCTGACAAAATGACCATGGGCGAAAGAAAAGTTGAGGCACTGAACAAAGTCATGTTGGCAGACAGATAAATCTCAGATTTTCCCCCATGGTAGTTTAAATCCCGTTCAAATACTGCGTGTGATCAGCTTACATCAAGTAAGAGAGCTGCAATGGAGTGAGTGTTACATTATTTCTCCCATATGCAAAGATCATGTCTGACTTCACTAATTTCTTACATCTGCCCAGTGTCACAGTCCTACAACAAGTACAATTTCTTCAATTTGCTTAGTGCCACAGTGTGAGAATCGAAGCTACTAAATGTCAGTGGCTATCAAAATCACACACCGATTGTCTGAAAAATCTTTAGCCCCCCTGTAAGCACGGTGACATCAGTTTAACATACAGTACATCACATTTGGAAAAATACCTATTTTGCAATACTTAAGACTGAAAAGCTTAAAAATTGTATTTTTCAATGCAAGAATGGATGAATACTTCCTTTATAGGAATTTCTCCTGCTCTGTGAAAAAAAAACAGAATTGGCTATATAATAATATTGAGAGCAAAATGTTTATTCATCTCTGATTTGTTACATTTGAAAGCACAAAACTGTTTGCTATTCACCCTCTCTTCATGTTTCTTGTGTACTGTATGAATGTATTCTCCTGCAGGATATGGCACAAAGTGGTAATAATGTAAGCTACTTTCTTTTGTTGGTGTGAAGGCAGGGGCACTCAGTCTTGGACCTGGAGTGTCATGGACATTTTAGGCACAAGGAAGAAATGGAAATGTAGACCATTAATTGAGTCATTAATTGAGTTCAGGTAGGGCAAAAATCAGGAAACCATTTGGCTATTCAGAATCAAAGAGTAAGTATTGCTAATTTAATGTTTTGATATTAATTTTGCAGCCAGGAAGACTTCTAACTTCCTGTTATTCCATTCCTATTACCCGTCCAATAATCAGGCTAGTACACCTCCACAAAGTCACTAGCACAGAATGAAAGAGCATCACAGGGTACTAAAACAGATCACTTTCTGATTATACCTGACATTAGGTTGTACGATTCATATTTATTTGACCTTGTAATTCTAGTATTTTTGAGTGAAAACTAGATCTTTCACGTATTATTCCTTATCATCTAAAGCCAAGCAACGTCAACAATCTTTTTTAAATATACCCAGCATGGCCAAAAATTAAAACGATTCTGAGGAGAATTACAAGGGCCTTGCATTCTATATCAGAATTTTCACCAAGAAAAGAAAAGCCCAGTACAAGGCCTATTTATATCTTTTTTGCTTTCAGCTCTAAAATCACAAATCTTTCATCACTATTGCAGCTTAAAGGTACAGACTTTATTGCTGTCCAAGTTCCCCCAACTGTATCCTGGATATGAGGTCACTCCATCCCAATGCTTAACAATGGTTATTGTTTGAAGTAGCTAAAATTCTGCTTCCTGCAGCTGATATGTAAACTAAAACACACAGAACGAGGTGTTTCATATTGTTTCAGGTAGAAAGTACCACTCAAGCAATCCCCTAAGGACATTTGCTTTCCCAGAGTCAGACAAATCTAGTAATAATCCCACAGCCTTAATTTAGAGTTTAGTAAAGAGCACAGGAACTACCAGTGCCATGCAGTCTGTGTGTACAGTTTCATTTAGGGGAATTATAAGAATCTAGCTAGAACTAAAGGAGATAGAGAATTACTGTCACAGACACACTCATACAGTAATTTTATATGGTGTGAAACAGAAAAGGATCAAAATTCAGTAAAGTTCAGTGGAGTTCAGTAATCTGACAGTTTTGTGGGAAGAAATCTCTGAATCAGGAAATCCATGCCTGTATACCCCTATAACACTTACCAGAGGGAATACAGGAACAAAGGTGAGAAACCAGGATGAATGGTATCCTTAGCAATACTTCCAGCTTTCCTGAGAGAGCACGTTTTAAAAAAGTCCACAGTAGAGGGGATCTGTACTCCAGTGATGGACTGGGCTGACCTGATCACACCCTGTAATGCCTCCAAGTCAGACAACGAGCTGCTGCCAAACTGCACTGTAATACCAGACGTGAGCACACTCTCAATAGCACACCTGTAAAATGTGGTAAAGACAGCTGAAGATAGACCTCATTTTTTCAGCTGCTATAACACTGGCAGCAGCACATTTTTCTGACCTTCTAACAGCTCAGCTCACCTGTTCAATAGGAGAAGGTGCCACCATTTCCAATCAACAAGTGAACACTAGCTATGACTCTTCCTATATCATGCCCAGAGATCAAGATCAGGAGAATAACTCTAAACAAGGGCCGTGCTGGAAGATAGATGTGTTGGTGTGTCCTGGGAACCTTACATTCTCACCTTCCTGTGTGCTCATACTGCTGTGACAACATTCCCACAGTACAAACAGGGCCTAGTGCTGCTCTTGTAACAGCAGCTGTCTTGTAAGATACAAATGTAGCAGTGATGCTATGGATGCCCTGTTGGATAATCTTGAGCTCTTTTGAACATTTGTAGGATAAGCTGGGATGACATATGGTATCTGAAGCTCAGATACCAGTGACCAACAACATGCATTTCCAGGCTGTACAAGAGGAGTAGGATAGAATTATGCTGCCTGCTACAAAATATACACATTGCAATGCTTCCTATTGTAGTTCACACTGTAGAGCTCATCACTGTAGCACTCATCAACTCTGTTGTGATCAATGTTAACATGCATTATGATCTTGTCTTTCTGTGATGTCTTTTTAATACAAAGTCTGTTTACCTGCTGCAAAAATACACCTGAAGATGAATATCAGCTGACACCTGAAGAAGGTTCCACAGCCGAAACGTTGTGTCACTTTTTTTTTCAGCATGGAATAAACCTTTACTTGTTCCTTTGCAGCCTACACATGCTGCAAAAATGTTTTGTTATTTCTGCTACTACCTTTGTTAATTCATTGCAGTTCCGACAAATTTCTGTTGAAACTTTCTTTTTCGTAGCATAGATTTTTTTTTACAATTTATTTAAACCTCGGCCACCACATGCATCCAAATATTTAACACTTGCTGACTACTCACTGACACAAAAACCCCATCAGATTAAGAGTAGTTTAACCAAATGGAAAATTAAAGCATTGCATAAAGAGGTGAGATTTCTACAGCTTTCCTATAATAACATCAATCTAGAGCTTTCATTCAAACTGTGTCGCATTCGCCAGTAAAATATAGTTTTCCTCAGAGATTATTGTCCTCCAACTAACATTTACGGTATCATACATCTCTTGAGAAAAATGGCTAAAAATTACCTAAAATAACCCCCTACTTTAGGTTCCTCTGAAGTCTTGGATTGAACATGAATCTGATTTCGCTAGTGTGTGTTTTGGCTATTATTTAGCTATTCTACAAAAGAGTATTATAAAGGCTATTTCAAGGTATGTTTATTTTTTTGGGGGCTTTACCAAATAATTCAGCATTCCTGTACAGCCTGATGGCATATGGCTCCTATATATGTTTTCTAAAACTTGTATAGACATTCAGATGATCAAGACATCAATCAGGATATTTACATATTATTCAAGATTACATTTGGAGGAAAATGTTTAAAAAATGTACTATATCATCTAAAATTCCACAAGAATAAACAGTTTAATCTTTTGTCTTCTGCAAGTCAAATTAATCATCTGCTCTGGTTCAGGATACCAACGGTCCTGTTTTCCCTGGACTGTCCTTCTGGTCTTGGTGTTCTCACAGTGGTTCTGAAAAACATTTTGCCCTTCCTTTTGAAATGCTGACTCAGTTTTGTCCCAGTTCCATAAAAACCTCCGGGGCGGGCAGAGCAAAACACCAACTCTACTGTCACATTTTCATACAAAGCCCTGTGTAGCCCTGAGTTACAGAAAGATCCAATAGCCTCCTGGACCTCACAGTACCAAATACTGTAAATGTCCTAGTTTTGGGTTAATACCAATAATTTAAGTCTAAGGGTCTGCTAAGAGCCTGGGTCATTCCAGGAAAGAATGATCTTTAACGTCACCCAGTGAATGTCACGGACATCCAAAGGGGCTAACCGTGGAGAGCAGGAGAGTGGAAAAAGACCCACATGCGTAGCGGCAGACCGGGAAAAAGGCCCGGGCTCAGCAGTTCAGGAGTCAGGTAGAAACCAATGCCCTCAGGCAGCGGACATGGGCGACCTGGGTGGTTAGGCGGGTTTCAGGACATCCGAACGTCAATGCTGAGTGAGGGCAGAGTGTAAGACCCGGAAATATATAGCCCAAGGGAAAGAGAGGGACCGGAAGGACAGCAGGCAGGAAACTAGGGACAGGACAGAGTAGGAGCACCCTCTGGCTGCAGAGGGCGAGACAGTGAAACCAAGAACCAGATTATTCCACGACAAATAACATCAGATATGCAGCCATACAGAACCTGAAAAACACAAAGCTTTTTTTATCCCAAAATGTATCTCCATCCCTGTTTAAAATAGGAACAAGGAATGTAATAATTCCAAAAACAATTCCGTTGCTTTGGAGCTGAGTTTCTCATTCCATATTGTCCAAATTGTCAGACCATCACAGACCTCAGTGGTGACACACACTCAGAAAAGTGCTTTGCATCTCTGCTGCAGTTTTCAGCTCTGTCCCATCTTTAAAAAGACTGCCAACTGATGAGTACATCTTTGTTTTGATGACCGCCATTTTTTGTTAGGATATACACTAGATGCCCAGTATAGCTGAGGCCAAGATATTTAGAATATATAATACATAACACAGAGCAAAGTGTGGCATAATCTCCTAATCTGTTCAACACAGCTTACTTTATTTCTAAGGGTTTTTTAATTCAAATACTAAAACTATTTACTTTCAGGAATACGAATAGCAAAATAAAAAACAATGTTGAAGCCAGGTGTCCTATCAGTGCAAGGACTGTAGTGAAATCAATTGATGGTTTCTAGGTCAAACTGTTTTATTGGCAGACTCATACCCAGCCACCTTGTCCAGGTGAAACTGCACTTCAGTAACTCCCACAGGATCTTAGACAACTTTTGCGTGATCCCAGTCCTGTTTCTTCTCGCGTCAGGCTAATCAACACTTCACATTCACAAGAGTCACAAGCAGCTTTCTCTTACCAGCTGTACTGAAATGTCAAAATTCATAGAAGAACCCATAGCAATGCCTATGCAATCCATGCAAGTGCAAAAATATTAAAAATGTTTGAAAAGATTTTTTCTCACAAATAATATCACATTTTCATTTCTGCTTCACCTTATTTTGTGTTTGGGTTACACTTATCTGTGCTAACTTTCTGACAAATTCTTATTTCTTAAAGCGAAACACAAAATTGGTCCTTTTTCGTAGAAATGAAAATTGTCTCAAAATCTTTAATTTAGCTTGCATCTTGTTCGTAATTGTCTTTTCTATCAAAAGGAAATGCAGTATTATTTTTTTACAGAAAAAAAATACCTCTTTTGGAATATTTCACTTGGAGTGCATCTGGTAACTAGCAAGTAGAAATGTCCTTATTATGTATAAATTAATACAGAATCATTTAGCGGTGTCCAGTCCCCCTGTAATGGAAAAAGGACCCTTATCAGCAAGTGTATGACTATGCTATCTTGCAAAATACAAAGCACGTTCTTGATCAACTTGTAAAACATTAGAGAATTTAAAGTGGATGTATTCATTTTCTCTAGTTCTCTAGTACAGTATGTTTTAGGTTCAGTAGTAAAGAATTGTGTAGTAAACTCAGGTCTCTTAACTTATTCTGCTCTTTAGCTGTACCTTCAGTTAGTAGCTCTGTTATACAACACAAAAGACCACTGAGAAATGTCCACAGCCCGTGAAAGGAGCCTTTGTTTCCAACACTGTTTTGTTAGGAAATAGTTGCTATTTAGGTCTCCAAGAGGGAATATAAAACTGTGCTCACCTAATCAAACAGACTGGTGAATGCAAAGGAGACCAGTTAATCCAACAGTCTGAAATTCCATGAGCCTGCTAAGAAAAACATATCTACATAAAGGTTAATTTACTGCCTTTCTAAATCATAAATCTTAAAATTACAACAGTCTGTTGTTTTCAATGACAGTGTGCACCAGTATGTGAACTAATTTTTATATCAGGAAATATTACGGAGAAGACTTTTGGTAAGAAACAAAACAAGCCACGTTTTTCAGCAAAGGTGACAGCGCTCAATTAACAGATGTACATCTGATGTCACCACCTACAGTATACTCATTTCATTACCTCTGATTTTGCAAACCATATGCAACACATCCCAGATTCCTGGTGCTTTTCAAGTACATAAGGGCACTATGGGAGCCAGACGCTGCACATATTAGCAGTACATTTTCCAAATATGATAGCAGGTCCTTCAGTACACCTTAAGCCTGAAATATTTTGATACAGAGGCCATAAATCCACTGTGGAATGTTTAGATTTGAATTAGCCTATAAGGCAGAGAAATATAAGAAAAAAACATTTTTTTTAAAATATTTTGTCATTGCTTAGTAGGGTTTGTCTTATGAAAAATCCTGATTTTTATTTAGTACTATTCACAGAGACCACACCTTGTCTTAGAGTACCTGATGAAAAAATCTGGAATATTTCATGTGAAATACAGGTAGACCCACAATGATGTGGTTTAGCTGTGGGGAACTTCATGTTGCTATGCAGCAGTAACTCACTGTGCAGTAGCAGATTAAGTTTTGATTGCATGCAATCCGTATAAATAGGCTTTTCTGTAATCCTTCACTACCAGTTTGGCTCCTTGAGTAAAACCCCTTTTATACCAGAAGTAGGCATAAGCTAAAGGATCTACAATTTTCCAGACAGGCATTTAGGAATGTTCTAACGTTGTTTAGCAAAGACAAATGTGAAAAAAGGTATTTGATAAATTAATTTTTTAGATTTCCATTTTTATACTCCCCATTCATTCTGGAATGAAGGCAGTACATTTGGTCATAACTAATATAGGTAATGTACAGTAAACTGTAAATACATCTTTTAACAAAAGGGTAGAGTGAAGATAAAAATATAAAACTTAAATAAATGTATGAACTTGCAATACTGGTATTTCTACCTTTTGGTACAGCACAAATACATATTTAAATTCATACTCGGTAACCTTTTTTAAAACTTTTCTATAGTAATATAGAAACAGTGAAAAATATTATTTGTGACACTTCAGTATTCTTCAGTGCCCTGTCTGAGAATTTTATTTGTGCCTTGCTTTTACTCACTTCTTCTCTTTCATGAGAAAAAAATATGAGGCTTCAAGGAAGGCAGCCTGACCTCTTCTGTGTTCAATTACAAAACATTGTGTACGCCGTGACTTCCAGGCCGTGGAGATTGGGAACATTCAATACAGACATTAAAATGTTTATGAAAAACTGGGTGAGGACATCTGCTTCTACTCAGCAGATAACTTTTAGGCCTTGGTGAATTTAAGCAAGAAATGTACATAGAGAATAGAAGGGCATAATATGGTTGAAAAAGAAAAAAAAGAGTTTTCCTTGTAATAAATCTGATTTGTGTTGTTTTTAACAACTAAGAATTTTTTTTTTCAGGCTCTGCTTTTACCGTATGTAAGAACTGTAAATTGTGGCTATACAATAGCAAAAAAAAAAACTTGTTTAAGGAGTCTGCAGCACTAATGCATTAAAAAACAATCATAAAAGAAAATGACAAGTCAAAGCTTTCAAATTTTCCTATATTGGTAATGTACAAATTATTAACAAAAATACAATTTTGACTGGGTTGGTATCTCTGCTTCATCTGGCATTAGGTTGTTTACACTTCTTGTCTAGACAGCTTTATTCTTAAGGTTTGGAACAATTGTATTATACTTATTGTATTTATGTACAGTAGTTCTTGTACTTATGAAGTTGTCCTTGGGCCAAGAGTCAAGTAAGAATGAAGGAATAAATTAAGACATAGATGATCAAAAGGTTTCTAAGAATCTTGGTAAAACAAATGATAGAAGAGAGCTTTCTGTCTTATTCGTTTGGAAAATTGGATTTCCCTTGTTGTAGAATCTGGAGAGTACGATTGTGTGTTCTATTTTAGTAATGTCTCTACGAATGTCTTCATTCGTAGTGTAACAACTGTATGTTGTGTAATAATTATATGTCATCCAACAAAGGTCCTTCCTATGTTTTTCACAAAACACCTTTGTGCCCTGAACCAGGATTCAATAGTCCTGTCAGATCATAAAATAGATACTGCATATAATAGAGACGAAATTTATGAGAGCTTTGTGTGGCACAACGATGCCTGTACCACCAACCGGAACCCCCAGAAGCACAAATGCAGAATTCTTTATAACACGGTTCAATGTGCACCATCTTAAACTGGCTGGATTGGTTTGCATATTAGGGGTATTAGAGGCTTCCGAAGACCTCCAACCCAGAGTTTGAAAGTGGAGATCAATATTTGGATATGGGCTGTAGAAGATGCTGCGCCAATGACAAGGACTTAAGCCACCTTTAGCTGGCACGACAAGTGCAATAGAGTGTATTCACCATTGATTGTCGAAGTGTAGAGGGTTGGAAGGGATGCCTGTCACGCCCTCTGCAGCCAGAGGGCGCTCCTTCTCTGTCCTGTCCCTAGTTTCTGGTCTGCTGTCCTTCCTGTCCCTCTCTTTCCCTTGGGCTATATATTTCCAGGTCTTGCACTCTGTCCTCGCTCAGCATTGACGTTCGGATGTCCTGAGACCCGCCTAGCACCAGGTCGCCCCACGTCCGCTCCCTGAGGGCATAGGTTTCTATACGGCATTCCTGAACTCTTTGCACTAACGAGCCCGGGCCTTTTTCCAATCTCGCCGCTACGCATATGGGTCTTTTTCCACTCTCCTACTCCCCACGGTTAGTCCCTTTGGACGTCCGTAACAATGCCTTTACGAGATGCATGTAACTGGTAGTGGAAATAGTGAGGTTTAAAAGACTGTTTACGTAAATGCGTTATACAAAGAATTCCCTGACCTAAGAAGGTCATGCAACATACAGAGGAAGAGATATTGGACTGTGGTATCAGAAATCCTATGTTTCTAAAGGGGGAAGCCTATGGTCTTGACTGAATTATAGAAAAATTGCAGTGTGCAGTAAGATTTGGTTGCAGATAGAGACCAAGTGAGACATCTGGGAAGGTTTGTAATACACAGAGATTTAAAGCACTCTTATTTAATGTGTTGTACACTGTATAGCTATGAAAGAGTGGATCAGAACACATTTTGGCTCCAAGGATAACCCCTTAATAAGGAACAATGGAGATTACTATAAAGTACAGATTTCAAAATGCTACAGAGGAAACTGAAGAGATTCATGAGGTCAGGGAGTCACAAACATTTTCTTTTCCAAGTAAACTTAGTAGTACAAAGATGTTACTGTATATTGGAGGCATGGTTGAGAGGATAGTTGGCAGACCTTAAGAGACATATAGCACAGTGTAGTTTAAAAGCTCACATTGAATAAGAAATTCATAGAAATTGACTTAAAGCACCCAAACTTGGATGATGGCTAAAGGTAGAACTGAGGATGAACCCTAGAGATGCAAAGAGGAAGACTGATTTTTTTCCATGCTGAAAAGGACTCTGACAAGACTGAAAGAGTTCTAGAAGGGAAAGCAACAATTAATAAAAAAATCAAGAAAGATCCAACTTATCAATGAAGGAATATGCAGCAGAGTGGTACTGTTTAGGTGAGGAGAAAGAGTCAAGGACTGACACCGCACCAGTTGGACATCAGCAGGTGGGTCAGGGGTAGGACGGAACCTGTTGTTGTCACACCAGGCTGTGAACAGGGACAGTGAGGGCTGTAAACAAGGTGAACTGGACCCAGAACAGACTGATGCCATGTGCTCACATGACTGAAGGAAGCAGAAGGGTGAATTGGGGAAGGGGAAAAAATTAAAAACAGGCAAGGACCGTAGGTGCAGTTAGTTGGACTCTCAAACAGAAAAGAAAGGAAAAGGAGAGAGTGAGCGGACTATAGGAAAGAGGAGGCAGGCGAGAGGAAAGCAAGCAGAGATTGTGTAAGGGGTGTTATGAGGGCAGAGATTGCAGAAGAGATAGAGGGTGGGGAAAGAAGGGGAGCCATGATTCTTTTGGAGCTCCAGGAGAGAGGTGACATCAAGAGAACTGGAAGAATGAGCAGACATTGTGGGAGGTGAAAGGGGAACTGTTTTCTTCCAAGTTGTCCAATATGGCAAGAACATTACTTCCATCCTACCATGGAAGAGGCGAAGAGTGGTTGGATCACTGTGTCAGGCTGTGCTAGGAACAGGAGCGAGATCAAGGAGATGATGAGGTGGGAGACAGGCAGGGAGTGTAGGAGAGGGGCAGGAGCAACAAAGATAAGTCTAGCAACAGCGAGTATGAGAGACGGCTTCTTGTTTCCTCAAAGCAATGTTCTACTCAAAAATGCATAGCTCGCAATATGCAGATCCAAACATGATATCTGATCATTCTGGAACAGGTATATTTCAAACATTTATTTTTATATTAGTGTGACATAATTCCAAAACACTTACTCAAATACTTGGGAAAGGTATAACAATTGCTGTATACCAGATGCCTATTCTTTTGTGTTACTGTAGCTTTGATAACCCTGAAACCACAGGCCTTTGTTTCACAACAGAGCTTTCTCTAACGGGAGAGAGGTGGTTTTGAAATATTTTCATTCCTTCTGCTCATTTTTGGTCTTTAGACTTCGTAAGCATCCTTTAATGCTACAACAGTTGTTTTGACATGCAGAACTCTTGATGTCTTATTCACTCTTTTTAAATCACCATTTATGTTGAAATAAAGTGTGTTACTTAGAGAAAGGATGTAGAAAATATTTAATGTAAAGATTTCCTGCATAAAGCTGCATCTCAGCAGGGGCACTGACTTTTTAAAATATATTCCCTTTACGAGGGGAGTCCCACACAAACACACCTATTGCCCCAGGGCCCTCTGAAATATTGATAGGTTTGTGGCAGCCTTCTGAATAAAATGCAAGTAGATCATTGGCAATGACAAAGAACTTTTGACCATAAAACTTTCCTTAAGGCCAGGTAGATTTTTTTTCTTTGGCATTAATATGCATCATATAGGCCCAGTGTTTGCCTTCTCAATCCTGTGTATTTTGTGGGATAAAACATGTAACATATATCTACTGGCTAAATTTAATTTAAAAATAACATAAGCAGAACAAGCCCCTCACTGTGACTAATGCACCATGAGACCCCTGTGTTTGATTAATTGTCTAAGAAAAGATAAACGCGATGGTGTTCCTTACTTTAAAATATCAAAATGCAGTGATAAAACTAAACCTTAAATCTATGCAACCTAAGCAATAGTCTTCTCATTTTATGCTTTTATAATAGAATGTAGTATGTACTATATGCTTTCACATGCAATTGCTGTAGCAGGGCATAGAAAGGATCTTTGAAAGAAAAAAAGATTTCTTGAGAAACTGCTTCTCTTATTACTTTATTTATGTGTTTCTTTTTAATACCTCATCTGGAACCTGTCATTTTCATGGGTGTCCTGGAAGTCTTCTATGTGGACTGTATACTGAGGATCACATCCAACATACAGATATACTAAAAGATAACTGATGGTGCTTTACAAATCATACAATATTAATCTGTATTCTAATCACAATTTAACATTTAAACTAGCATTCACGTAAAGCATGCCACAGTAAGTAGCAATACTGCTTACAGAAGTTAATAATGTAGACTAATAAAAGTAGATAAATAAACTGCAAGATGATTTTCAGGCTTCTTAGATTGTCCCTAACCCAAGCACTGAGGCAACGCAAGAACTAACATGAGCAAAAATAAATGTAAATGCTGAAACACCTTGCAGACCAACTTGTTTTGTAAGCCTTGTATCACCAAGCAGGTGACAGCATTGTATGGGCATAAAAACATTTTAACTGAAAGTCTGAAGCAGGTTTGAGTATTGATGAAACTGACAAGCATTCATGCTGATGTACCTGGGACAGGGATAGCTTTGAAAATTTCAAAATAAATGGTGGTCAAACTGTCTTGGTGTACACACAAGTCCAGCATCATGATATCGGAATTGTATCCTCACAAAAATGATACCTACTAACTTGGGCGTTAAGTGATCCAATGTTTTGTGAAAAAGAGTGATGAGGCTTGCACTTTGCCAAGCCTATAATGGCCCAGGGTAGGTATGAGCCATAATGTCTTCACTGGGCCATCACCTATTTGGCAAAACACTCCCAGATGCAGCTTGGAGATGGTACGGAGCTTCGTAGTTATAATGCAAACCATGAAGTGTATTTTTGCAACCTCTAAGGTACAAGTCTGAAACTGGTGTGTGGGTAATGAAAGTTTCTAGTTGGTGCAACGATTCCCAAGACAACAGTAGCTTGAATTTTGAAATCCAAATGCAGGTCAGGTGACCATCATGGTTTATACAGAAACTACATTTTGCCATATGTTAATCGTATCATCAGTAGGGTGAATGTATTTTGCCAAGTAATTGATAATACATACGGGAAAAATATGACAGCATATATTGACGTCTTTTAACTCTTTTGTCCTTCATAATGCTTCACTTTTGATGCACTTTGATATCCACATTGACTCTCCACACTGCTCATTTTCAGTAGAAGTCTGAACACTCCTACTGTAAATTGTTTTAACTTCAGTCAGCATGTTAATATGTCCGCTTGTGATAAAGGACATACAGTATAACATACCTTTTTATCACATGGAGTCCGCTCGTCAGTGTCCAGTATGTTCTTGAACTGGGAATTTTGAATCATCTAGCCATTGGTTTTGATCTGGAGGGCCTTCTGTCCATTCATAAACTTAAGACTGCTATTACGTTTCACAAAATCTATCTATTCAGTTTTGCTTTCTCAATCCATGTTAATTTCATCTATCAGTTTCATTCAACCAGTTAGACAGGAGCTCCATTATGTTTTACAATTTGAATGCAAAATCTAAAGTGAAATAATTTACACACTACAGGTACAACAATAATCTTTGCTCCACGAGATCGCGTGGGTGCCAATGTGAATGTACATTGAGGGACATAGGCCTATTTGTTAATTTACTTCTTTACAAGTAGCGCCAGCTATCTTACAATAATGTACTTACTTTCACAAGGTCATCATTTTTGGGAAGTTACTGTAATTGAAGAAAAGAGATGAGTAGTCCTAGATCATTATAGTTTTCATTATCTCTTAAATCCAGGACTCCAGAAGAGTTTCTAATCATTTGCAATTGTTCTTCTGAATTTGCAACATCTGGAGTCAGATTAAAAATTTGTGACTGTACAATTAAGAATGGATCCAATTCTCTGTGCAACTCTTCTTGTAGAGTTTCATGTTGTCCCTCTTCCTCATTTACTTAAATGAAATCACTAAAATGAAAACTACTACATGTTCATTGGATCCTGACCCCACTGGCCTGCTCTATTCAAATTTTGCAACTCTCTTTCTCACTGTTCCAACTGTCCTACATACTGTATGTTCTAAATTAATCATTAAAATCTGGAATTGCTCCCACAGGCCTTGCATTTGGCGTTAGTACCCTCTGTTAAAAAAGCAGAATTTAGACTGCAGCCTGCTAACTTTTAGCCAATACATAACTTAACATTTCTAGCAAAGAGCAGACAGTTGCTGTTAAATTACACACCCACTTAAGTCTACAAAGTTCTATGAGCCTCTTTGGTCTGCATTCAGAACAGCCCATAGTACAGAAACAGCTCTTGTTAAAAGTTCCAATGATCTGCTGATGACTACTGACTTATTGTTTCCATGCATTTTTGTCTTACCAACCTTAGGCCTGACTTTGACACTGTTGATTATACCATCTTGATGAATAGATAAGAAAAGATTGTTGGTATTCCTGCAACTGGAAAGAAAATTATTTGTTCAAGTCACTGCTCTTTTTCAACAATTAATCAGTTAGTCGCATCTGGTATTGTGAAGGCTCTGTTCTTGGTCAAGTTCTTCTTAGTATCTCTATGTGACTGTTGGGCCAGATTCTTCATAGGTGTGGTGTTGGCTTTCATTTCTATGACAATGAAATTTCTGTTCAAGAAAAACCATTAGCCAAGCACTGAATGCTTTGTCACACTGCTTAGATGATGTTATAAATGGATGTAACAAAACATTTTGCATCTGAACTGTGACAAGCTTGAAGTTATGTTAGTTGACTCTCCTTACCAAGACCACAAATGTGTCAGTGGACTAAGGTGATGAGTCTAGGGTTCAATTTTGACTTGAGTAATGCATTTGAAGCTCAGTGCCGTGTACAGTATATGTATTTTGTTGATTTTCATGACATTATTTATGTATATCTCATATCTGTCTAATGCAAAAAAGCTAATGCATGTGTAACCAGGTGAAGAAATGGCAGCACAGAAGTCAGTAGCATCCTCCCACAAGTGGGTAATTAGATCCACACTACAAGCTTGCAGTACTCTTGACTTGTGAATACCTCTGGAAACCCTCCTATTTTTTTAGAAAATAAACTTTTAAAAAATGCCAATGTAAACAAATGACCAACAGTGAAGCTGCCAGTACTGGGAGGTACACACTGGGCATCACCAAAGTCAGGCAACACAGGGACTCGTGACATATTCGTAGATGCCTTCAGGAAGTTCCCCAGTGGGTTTTGTGGGGACCTTAGTTCTTTAGCCAAAGCTGCATCTGTGATCAATCATTTTGTGTCCGTATCCCTTATGGTTGATGTTAACCCATAAGTCTTGGCAGGCAGCATTAAGTATTAACTATTGCTGGCATTAATACTTACTTAGACAGTTACACATGCTTTTGGTTTTCCCAGCCTTGATTATTGTATTGTATTATATAAATAGGATTCTAAATAAGTTGCAGCACTTTCAGAACTCAGATGCCTGAAGCTTAACTAAAACTAAAATGCATGAACAAACTGTATATCACCTGTTCAAGTTTCCTTTGCATCAACTCCCTGAGGATTTCTGAAGAGGATTTAAAATACTGCTGCCTACCTTTGAATGTCTTGAATGGTTTCACTCCTGACTGACTGACTCCCTCTGCAACATGCTGTTTGCACTCATCGGATTCTGACTTTCCTTCAGATCCCAAACTGAGGCTCTGAACACAAGAAGTTCCTAGGGAAACACTGGGAGTTCCTGTACTTTCTGTTCTGTTGCTCCAAGACTGTGGAATGATCTCCCATCCCACATCAGATCTTGCAAGTCAGTTAGCATTTCAAACCTCATCTTAAACCATTCTTTTGTCCTCAAGCTTTTAATTCTGTTTAATTTAATTTGCTATCTTTCACTTTTTTGTCTCTTTTACTGACTGTTTTATTGTACAGAGCCTTGAGATGATGTACCATGAAACATGCCATATAAAATAAGCATTATTATTATTGATAGAACATAATTGGCAGTTATATGGGGCAATGTGGTACATTCAGAAACAATAGTATGTCAATTAATGGTTTATTCAACAGAATAATACTTAACCAGCATGTAAAATACACTAGAAAATACATTCACTATGGGCTTCCACTTACAGTCTAAAAAAGCTTCAGAGAATGATAAAACTGACAGGTTGCTGAAGGTCTCAAAACTTGTGATTACAAGTTTGTATCTGTCACCATATACACTTTTATTTTCTTTTAAACTATACCCAAATAAGTATCCATTAACTCAATATGCCTATTTTATTAGTTATCAAAAGATCTCTGCATAATATGTCCTGACATACGGATTAGTTTATATATTCACATTGCCCATTCACAGGCAACATGTTTAAAAAATCCATAAACTATTCTTATACTATGATAAACTCAGAATATTAAAGGAAGAAAAAAATGTGTAGTATTTATGATATGATGTTTGTACTAAGATTTAAATAAAAGTATTAATATATTATTTTATATTATTAATAATAACAAGAAAATAATTTACTCTATTATTTGCAAAATAACTGACTTTGGATGATTTTGCAAAACAAGTTCTAGTTCCACCTACATGAAATACTTACCCTTTTGCTCCAACAAACTGTGGGAAATTCAGTATATACTGTATGAACTAGGATCTAAAACAAAAATTCAACACTCACCCAAGACATGGAATTGTAAAATTCCATGGGTATCTTTATCTTTGTGTGAAAAGAAATAAAACACAATGATCAAGCCCATTTTCTTATTGGTGTAGCAAAATTGGATCTGAACTTTTTCTTGTGTGTGCCATTCAGGGTTAGCGAACTAAAGACATTTCAATTAGACATCTTCGAGCTTTTCTTTAGACTTTATCAAGAGACAAGGAAGTTCAAATCGTGCACATCACAGATGCTGAAAAGCTACAGAGGTGGTCCAGACTTTGGAGACTAGACTGTATTCTGCCAAAGAGATTAAATAAAGTCCCCAAAAGCTGAACCTTGAACACAATGACTAAGGACAGAAACGACTGTCTGTATTCAAACAGAATAGAAACTTTTGTAGCAAAAAGCTCTGAAAATCACCCACTCAAAGTGGTTCTGAATGAATGAACTGTACCCTATGCAAAGAGTAAATGACAGTTATGTAACATTTTATAAGCTCTAATATTTCAAAACACAACAATTCTGAATGTAAAACTGTAATTTACTCACTTTTTCATCATAAACGTAAAACAAGAGAATTATGACACCAGCCCTTTCCAGAGGGGTTTTTATAGGCTGACTGCATATTAAAAATTAAATCACGTTTCAACTCAAGATGATAGCTCTAATGTCTGGAACATAAAAAGAAACACTGTTTATTAATAAAATGATGCTTTGTAACAACTTTGATCTGGACTTGTTATCTGGATTATGGGATGGCATAAATTGTAAGCCAGTAAGTGCTTTGGAAAAAAAACATAGTGCATTATATAGAAAATTAGATGCATCTTTAACAGTGAAATCGCAATCATTTTCACTTTTATGACCAACATCAGTTGTCAAGTTTTGAAAGAGTGTTCTGAGATCTACTTGGAGCACACTGTAGCAAAACAAGAAATCATTACTTTACATCTGCATGTTTTACTGAGCCTGTTAAGGAACAGTTGGGTATCATTCAGAGTGCTTTTATATTATGTGGAGACATGTTGTGTACAAACTTTAAATGCCTTCCAGTATTTCAAAAAAAAAAGCACTAGTTATTACAACAATGACAGCCCACCTGTTTTAATGATCTTGGAACTGCGTCTTTACAGCAATAGCAAGAAAGCTGTAGTGTGATCATTAGAGTTAATCAAACTTATACTGAATAAGCCTTGTGGTTCAGTCCTTGGTCCAGGTTGTGGAAATGTGGAACAAACTGCTCAGGCGTACAGTATTGTTTCAGCCAGTACTCAGCTTCTTCCAAGAAATGGTTGGATCAGATCCTTAGCTCAATTAGCCGCTAAGTACCAAACAGGTTTGATGGGGCAAATGGTCTTGTCTTGTTTGATATTGTTCATATGTTCTCATGAAGTAATTACATTTATGCAAATTTTAAGATGGCTTTGTTTGTAGAGTGAAGCAAATGCATATATGAATAAATTCATCAGCCCATCAATTAATCAATCATTCTTGATTGTATTTCTCATGGCACCTCATGGTCTTAACAGAAAATCATTTCCTTTGTAATGTCTTTGTGGAGCTAGCTTCAGCCTAGAGGCATCCATGTCTATTATTCATGCTGAGCTCAGGAGACCCTCAGTGAAGACAAGGAAAAAAGGAAACCGAGGTCAAGACCTTTTCCCTCAGAGAAATACAATGAATTCCACTTCTTTAAGTAACAATAACGTACTGAAGAAATGCAGTTATAGAAAAAAAAGTACCATTACTTCAGATTTGGATAAAATAATTCTAAAAGAAATAAGAGATAAAGAGACAAACTATGACTGGGGAAAAATAACCAAAAAACTTACTAAACAGCACTGTGGCTATTTTATTTCCTATTAAACTAAAGAACGACTTTTGTTTAAAATGTTCTGAAACACATGTTTTTCATCATTTAAACCTGATCTACAACATATAAACTTAATTTTCTTGTTCAGTCACCTATTTGTATGTTTCTTACACAAAAATCTACACAGAACACAAGACAAACAAGAGGGGGTATTCAACCACTCTTTGCTTGTTTTTATGTTAGTAGCTTTATGTTATTAAATTCTATCTCTTTTATAAAGAGTCCAGCTGAATCAGTCACTTCTCCTGGAAGAGGGTCTCCCATTTTTGGTCTTAAATTTGAATATCCTCTTGCGTCTTGTGTTAGGACTCCCCTAAATTGACTTGGTAAATGACTTTCAGGATTTTACTTATTGAAACCCAAAACCCAAGTACTCTTCTCGATAGATTGGCGTTCTGTCTCAGAATGCTCTCCAGACTCTTTCACCACAAGTTCAAATCTGCTGCTGAAATCTCCTCTTTCTCATTCTCATTCTCACTGCTGTTGGAAATCATTTTACAATTCCTGGCAATATGTCCCTCCCAGCCACAGTTAAAACATTATAGTTTTTCAGAAGAAGCAAAAACGACAGTCACAGCCCTCACTCTGAAACCCAGCAGTGATGTTCAGAGTTCAGTTAATGATCAGATTAGGATCATTGAGGAACAGGTACACTAGTCTCCGAAAGAAGACAACATGTTTCAACAGTGAAGATTTGCAGCTAGAGGAATCAGAGAGATATCCAACATTGTAGATGGCTGAGTTTCTGCACAAGAAGATATTTTTTTTCAGAAAAGGAGGAAATTGTGGAATGCTACCTTTTTTGCTGGGACAAAACTCACACTAATGTGCAATTAAGTACCATCCCTTTCAGCAAAATTTTAATCTTTTAATCTTTAATTTCATCTTTCCCTCTCTATTTAGAAAATGCACCATTACCTCATGTATAATAGGGGCAAATGTGATGGTTATTCAGCCCCTAATGCCATTATGAGTTGTTTTGCAGAAACCAGGGCATCAACTACAATTTTGCCACACACTACACCTGTGTGTTAGGCCTTCTAAAATGATGTGTAATCACAGAGTGGGTCTCCCATCTCTGACCATGCCATCCTAAAAAAGGAACCTGACCCAGCCTAACCTAAAGAAAACACTAATGTGTCAACACAGATAAAATCTTAGAGAGAGAGAGAAAAAGATGAGGGTAAAAATTAAGAGAAAAATGTTTACTTTCACACCTTCAAGCTCACACACTTCCAATACACACAGACAGGCAACACCAAAGGAAGGATGATTTAAAAAGAACATTTTTACAAATCTGAACAAACAGTTGCAATCACTGTCAATAAATACATTAAATGTAGCATAAAAATCTGAAAATGTTAGAATAATCCCAACCTATCCAGCCGTATAAACTAAATAGACTGATTAAAAAAAACTTTGAACTGTCATGAAACATAACAAAGTAAAAAGAAAGCGTAGAATTATGGGGTAGCAAAATCCAATTGAAAACCACATTACCAACTGTCTACACAAAAGTTAGCATTCACAAACAATTCAGAAAATGCAAAAAAGCCACATATTCCACAAAGCAAACAAAATGCATTTAGGAAAGTATATTCATTAAACAAAAAAAAAAACAGAGTGGAAGAGATTAGGCTCTGAATTAGGATGAAAAAAAAATCCTTTAGAAACACCAAAACCTTAAATGGAAGTTATTAATCCCATCATTATGAAAGCATCTACAGTGCCTTGCGAAAGTATTCGGCCCCCTTGAACTTTTCAACCTTTTGGCACATTTCAGGCTTCAAACATAAAGATATAAATTTTTTATTTTATGTGAAGAATCACCAACAAGTGGGACACAATTGTGAAGTGGAACGAAATCTATTGGATTTTTGAAACTTTTTTAAGTAATAAAAAAATGAAAAGTGGGGCGTGCAAAATTATTCGGCCCCTTTACTTTCAGTGCAGCAAACTCACTCCAGAAGTTCAGCGAGGATCTCTGAATGATCCAATGTTGTCCTAAATGACTGATGGTGATAAATAGAATCCACCTGTGTGTAATCAAGTCTCTGTATAAATGCACCTGCTCTGTGATAGTCTCAAGGTTCTGTTGAAAGCTCAGAGAGCATCATGAAGACCAAGGAACACACCAGGCAGGTCCGTAATACTGTTGTGGAGAAGTTTAAAGCCGGATTTGGATACAAAAAGATTTCCCAAGCTTCAAACATCCCAAGGAGCACTGTGCAAGCGATCATCTTGAAATGGAAGGAGTATCAGACCACTGCAAATCTACCAAGACCTGGCCATCCCTCTAAACTTTCAGCTCAGACAAGGAGAAGACTGATCAGAGATGCAGCCAAGAGGCCCATGATCACTCTGGATGAACTGCAGAGAACTACAGCTGAGGTGGGAGAGTCTGTCCATAGGACAACAATAAGTCTTACACTGCACAAATCTGGCCTTTATGGAAGAGTGGCAAGAAGAAAGCCATTTCTCAAAGATATCCATAAAAAGTCTCGTCTAAAGTTTCCACAAGCCACCTGGGAGACACCCCAAACATGTGGAAGAAGGTGCTCTGGTTAGATGAAACCAAAATCGAACTTTTTGGCCACAATGCAAAACGATATGTTTGGCGTAAAAGGAACACAGCTCATCACCCTCAACACACCATCCCCACTGTCAAACATGGTGGTGGCAGCATCATGGTTTGGGCCTGCTTTTCTTCAGCAGGGACAGGGAAGATGGTTAAAATTGAGGGGAAGATGGATGCAGCCAAATACAGGACCATTCTGGATGAAAACCTGTTGGAGTCTGCAAAAGACCTGAAACTGGGACGGAGATTTATCTTCCAACAAGACAATGATCCCAAACATACAGCAAAATCTACAAAGGAATGGTTCACAAATAAACGTATCCAGGTGTTTGAATGGCCAAGTCAAAGTCCAGACCTGAATCCAATCGAGAATCTGTGGAAAGAGCTGAAAACTGCTGTTCACAAACGCTCTCCATCCAACCTCACTGAGCTCGAGCTGTTTTGCAAGGAAGAATGGGCAAGAATTTCAGTCTCTCGATGTGCAAAACTGATAGAGACATACCCCAAGCGACTTGCAGCTGTAATCGCAGCAAAAGGTGGCTCTACAAAGTATTAACGCAAGGGGGCCGAATAATTTTGCACGCCCCACTTTTCATTTTTTTATTAGTTAAAAAAGTTTCAAAAATCCAATAGATTTCGTTCCACTTCACAATTGTGTCCCACTTGTTGGTGATTCTTCACATAAAATAAAAAAATTATATCTTTATGTTTGAAGCCTGAAATGTGGCAAAAGGTTGAAAAGTTCAAGGGGGCCGAATACTTTCGCAAGGCACTGTATATACAGTATATCAAATATAAATGCTTCCCCTTGCATGTGTCTTAAGCATCCCTCCTCCATCCCACCTCCAGCTTGCAGCTACTCCTTAGTTCATTCCTTTTGAATGAGGTTAGATACATCTTGTCCTATGGCCAAGATGCTGCACGTTATCTAGGCGGGTTAAACCAAGCCCGTCTCTTCCAGTATTCCCAAGAACAGGATAGAAAAGAAGGCCAGACGTGATGCAGGCTTGGACTTTAAGATGCAGCGAGAGATCCAGGGGGCCGACACCAAACGATCTTAGATGCCAGGATGGAATAAGATAAGAGAAGATCACTTTATTGGCCATATACAATTTCTTGCATCAGGAATTTCTCTTTTTGCACACCCCAGCTTGCTCTCCATGAATGAAATGGAGTGAACAGGGGGGTCATTGCCCCCAGAGGCACCAAGGGTGGACAAAGTAGGGCCCAGACCTGACACGTCCACTCGGAGACAGAGCACGTAGCAGGGGCCAGGTGGAGGAAAGAGGTGGATGGGGGAAGGGAAGCAGACAAGACAGTGCCTTGTGTGTGGATGGGTACGATACCCAGCAGTGAAAGAGAAGGTGAAAAGAGAAAGGAAAAGGGAAGCAGAGCAGGTGGGTAATGGAGGAGCGGCAAGGATGTGTATTTGATGCTAAATGTTAGAGGACTGGGAAAAGAATGCACTGGACTGGAGGTGGGTTAAGCTCCTGGGAGAGTTGCAAGCAGCTGGTGTGACTGGATAGGGAGACGGAGTGCAGAGTGAAGAAATCGACTGCCGGGAGATCTGCAGGAAGGCCAGAGGAGAAATTTGCTCCGATATCAGGCTGGAGTTCAGGATCTCGCTGAGGCGGAGGGGCCGCTGGGAGATGGGTTTCCTTTGAGCAGGTGGAAGATAAAGGGGGAACCACCGGGAGCTCCATGTTGTGTTTCGTCTCTTGCGAGATCAAGCAGCGAATGTGAAAATGTGTTAGTAAGTAAACAAGAAGCGTTCTATTTTTAGAACACTGATAGGTGGACGTGGGCAAGATTAGGGCTTGACCTCCCCCAGAACTTTTCTTGTAAACTCCATAACACGCAGAGTTCAACAGAAAATTGATACAAATAGTAAAGTATGTTCTTAAATGCTATATAATATACACAAGGCTGCTCAAAAGTCTTACTGTACGATATTTTGCATTGTTCTGCACTTCTTCAGTTTTTGCAGAACCACAATTCCATATCAATCCTTTTCTGTTAAAATTGCAATTTTGTTTTAAACTTTGAAGTTAATTCTCTTATATCTGTATTTTGTTGCAAAAAGATAGCCCTTCAGCTTCGTTGATGTGAATAGAGGAACATATATTTTATGTCTAGCAAAACCTGACTGTGAGTCAATTAGAAGAGTGAGTTTTAGGGATGAATTACTACAACATCTGACACTGGTTGCTCATGTATACTTTTTGTGGAGGTGTCATGATCAAGTTATTGAAGACTGTGATATGGTTTATGTGAATTAAAGACTGCCAAGCCTGCTTTTCTTTTCTCATCACATGCTAAGCTGTATTAATGAGAAAGTTGTTAAAATAGTAGAAAACATCAGCGGAGGCATTGTGTATCTTGTTGATACTTATAATGTACATATACTGTACTGCCCAACTGTGCCTAAGATTTCCTAGCTTTTTGAAAAACAGTGTATACAGTGTATTGTACTGCATATACAGTATTTCTGTAAAGCCATTGAATCATCCTCCTTCACTAACATTTCTTTAAGGAAGTGTCAATTCTAATGGTTTAAATTATATATTTTTTCTATTCATATAATTCATTAATTTTCTCTATGCTATTATGTCTGGGTTGTTTACTGAATGTATCAAATTAAGTTATTTTACTGTAAATAGCAATTAGTCACACATTGAACATATGTTTTAGATGTTGTATCTCTGTGGATGATACTTGCATTTCTCCATAGCAATATTGCCTTTGCAGTTTCAAAACAGATACAAAAGCAGTGAGAAATCTGTTACCAGTTAGAGGTTATTTAAATACTTAAATACTCCAAGCAGCAGTATGATCTTGCAATTCTTTTTTTTCAAAAGTTTTTGAATTCATTAATTATAAAGCCTTTAAAACAAATGCAGCCATCCTGATTGTATCCCTGTCTTATATCTTCCAGTGATCTCCACTGAGTTGTTAACTTACTTGTTAATTTTTGTATAAACGTCCAAAGAATACCATTTTCACACATTTCCTTTGGAGCCAGGAGGCGATCATATTAAGATTACTTGATTTCACAGTGAAAATTATAAATAATGAAACACTGTTATTCCAATATCAATTCAGACTTCACTCAGTTAAGTGGGCACTAGAGAGCCTGTAAAATCCACACACTAATCTGCCAAATACCATTTTATTGAGGCACACTCAGTTGGGGCCCAGTGCCAAGAATGTAAAAATGTCATGTAGACCAGGGGTGTCCAGTTCTGGTCAGGAGGGCAGGTGTGTTTCCAAGGTGTCTTCAAAACAGCAGCTCTGTACGTTGGTGTTAAGACAGTAACCAGCTGGTTTACAGGTAGGTCATTTAGAGCTGAGTTGGAATGAATCCCCACAGACACACCACCCCTGTAGGTCCTGATCTAGACAGTGGAAAACCAACCTCAGTATAAATCCAGTGGCATGATGTATAAATCTGAATTTGTGTCAAGGAAGTTGCAGAGTGTGAGTCAAAATTAGATTAATCAAAACCTTATATATTCATGTCTAGACACCTGTTAAGTTATTAATGGCTCAATAATATTTTACTTAAAAGAGGGGAAATTTTCACATAATGGTTAGGCTGTTACAGTTAAATTCTTTTTCCCTGTAATTATTCACATCTGAGGCAGTGTTGCATGGTTACACAAGCAAGCTTTTTTTCATGACTCATTCTCCACTTAAGGCAAGAGTTGAAAAGACCTTGGAGCTAATTGCTCTCTTTTAGGATGTGACTCTTGAAACTATGAGTAACTTTTGTTTTTCTGTGCAAATAAATTTGTAACATGAAGAGGTGGGGCAGAGAATGTGTTAGCCATTTTGATTTCTGTTCTTTAACACCTAATCAATGAGCCACAACTCCTCTTTCATGTAATCACAATCCCCTTCAGACATCTTTTGAATCGTTGTAGAAAACCTTGAACAATTTGCCATGTTTCTGTTTTTATTTCCTGCGCTTCTATTGGAGAACATTATTAAATCAGTTTTTAAGATGTTCTCTCCCTGATTGTGTTATATATTTTTAATGTACAGTAACACTGCTTATCAGCAAAGTTTTGTCATATTTTATGTAATTTTGTTTCATCAACATCAGATATACATAAGTGATTGATAAAGTGCAATTGGTTTGTACAAAACTGTGTTCTGAGATCACTTAAATTGCTGTGTCCAGCAATTACAGGTCACCAGAGGAATATACTTTTACATTTAAACTTTCTTAAATAAGGTATCATATGACTACAGACAATAATATGTAAATCTTTCAGTTACACGAAATGACTATATAAACTAAGCGTACAGTACCAATATGTTAAATAATGCAATTACACTGATGACAGGCTCTTATAAATTATATTGGCATTTCGCTATCTGCTTTTATTTAACTGAATGATATATTATAATATGATATAATAATTAAACGATTCAAACATGTACAGTAAATTTCTGATCCAGACACAATGAATCAAAAGGAGAAGTTAGAACCGTTCCTCCTCGTACAGCAGTTTGACCACTTTCTGCCATTACTGTATAGTTCTTTAACACTGGTGCCACCTTCTGGTTTAGAAAAAAGAATACATTCTCTGACCTCCTTTCAGCACATTCACTTCGATTCCGTTTCTTAACACAAGAGTAGAGAACGCCTGATAGCCCCAGTAAAGCCGTCCATCTGCAGTGTTTTCAGCTTAATCTGCATTTACAATCTAAAAACCAGATTACAATTATAATGCAATGCTACAAGACAGAAGCCATTAACAACTACTTAGGATTCCAAAATATTGTGACAGAACGGCACCAGAAGGTTGTGGTTTAACAAATATGCCAAAAATAACATTTAATTCCCAGCACCGTGGTCTTGTTTAAAGATGGTCACTTTAAATTTCTGTATAAATGGTTGCAAGAAAAGCTCAGGCTTGCAATTAGTTTAATGCAGTGAATTGTTAGCAATTTAAAACTGTATGAAACCTTTTGGAAAATGATTAACAACCTCTGCTTGCTACCCTACAATGTACACAATGATGCTGCTCCCTGCTCAAAGACTGGTTAAAACCACAAGATATACAATATCTCCACAGGACCAGTTCATAAACCAACAGTTTTTTTTTCACAAAAAATTCAACAATTCCAATTCACCGCACTGCCATGGAAATCTAGTGACTTTTTGTTATTCCAACAAAATGCCAGCAGCTACCTGCTGTAACTCACCCTGTAACTCACACCTGGCAGCCCACTGAAGCTCAGCAGTGTGAGCCTAGTCAGTATTTGGATAGAAGACCTCTTGGGAAAAACTAAGGTTGCTGCTGGAAGAGGTGTTAGTGGGGTCAGTAGGGGGGTGCTCACCCTGTGGTCTGTGGGGGTCTTAATGCCCCAGTATATTGACAGGGACATTATACTGTAAAAAGGCACTGTCCTTCAGATAAAACTGAGGTTATGACTCTGTAGTCATTAAAAATCCCAGGGCTTTTCTGGAAAAGAGCAGGGAAGTTAAGCTGGTGTCCTGGCCAAATTTCCCATTGGCATTTACCAATCATGGCCTCCTAATAATCCCCATCTCTGAACTGGCTTCATCACTCTGTTCTCCTCCCCACTGATACAGTAACTGGTGTGTGGGGAGCATACTGGTGCACCATGGCTGCCATTTCATTATCCAGGTGGGGGCTGCACACTGGTGGTGGAGGACGGGATCCCCATTACCCCGTTATAATTATAAGGAATTATTATTATTGTTATTATTATTATTTAAAAACTTTGCATACGTATGTTTCCAAGAGCAAATTGAAAATGCAATGACAGTTGTTACCCATTCAAAATTATTTCCTAAACTAATCCTTTCTCTGCATAAATACTTCACCAGTGATCTTCTTTTTAGTGCTAGCCCCCATAAATTATGTTTTAAAAGGCTGCAAGCAAATCACCTGGTGAACTGAAACACTTTAATTCCTTCGACAAATTCAATACTGGGCAGTTACACTGTTGTGGTTAATAAGGAAACCACTGGAAGAGTTTCTGGCTGTGATTACTATGTTTTGCAAACCACTAATGCTCCAGGCACATTAATTTGACAGGTGTGCTTCATGACCCAACACAGGACTGTTCTGAATTTAAACACAAAAGTGTTTTCTAATGCACAGTGAAAATCTACCTTCCTCTGTCTGACAGGACACCTTGACCATTGACCACATCTGTACCTTTTTGATATCGCCATCACGCAGTCATTGTCTTGCCAGGATGAGGTGAACACGAACAAAATAACTCCTAGGAGAATAATCTGAGCCATTTCCCTCATAATTCTCATTTGTATTGCCAAGCAATACAAATACTTGAATCTGGTTTCCCTTAAAATGGAATGTGCAATCGCATTAATTTAAATCTTTGATTGAACAAAGAATCGAACAGAAAAAGAATATTGGGAAAATAATTAAAACATCTGTCATCTATAGGTAATATCCTGTTGCAGCCGCATTGTGGTGACCACTTTTTGAAATGAAATACTATCATTGAGACAATGTTTGACTGTTTACTCTTATGTCTTTATTTGAAAAACTGTTGTCTTTGTGATTCAGGAGTATTCAGGTACAGTATATCCCAATGATAATGATGCCTGTTGTAAGCACTCATTCATATTTATTTACCTGTGTCATCTTTGTCATCCTGGGATATAAGAAACAGAGTACATCATGTCTTTGTATTTATATTTTGCTTGTTATTATAAATAGTTGTTGTTGTTAATTTCATATGTAAATTGGTTATTGTTTGTATTTGTCTTACCTGTTGTGGATCCACAGTGCTTTCCTTGTCTCCTGACTGTTCTATCACATTGTGTTGGGTTACAGGCTGGAATAGAGGCTTACCTGTCCATCAAGAAGAGCCAGAGGTGGAGCTTAGGGTATTTAATGTGGAACTTTTGATGTAGAAATGAATCGGGTCTACTCTTAGTGGTGGTTGTATACTCATTTCTCTGCTGTGACACAGCTTGGTCTATAGGAAGCGAATCAAGTTAAACTGTTAAAAGTTTGCAGAGAAACTGCAGATTATCTTTGTTTAAATTGATTGATTTGTCTTTGCTCTTTTGTAAATATTTTTTTTTCAGTGCACAAGAGCACCTCAGGAAATAGTCACTGTATTTGTGCACCCATCCTATTTTTCCTGACTTCTGTGACCACAGCTGGACTACCTGGTGGTTTAGTCATACCTACAGTATGTACTGTACACCTCTTCTCTTCCAGCCTGCCTTCTGTGGTACGACTTCCTGCTGCCCGGGGCTAGGAGGATCAGCCTTTAATTGTATATTTTAGGGTATGTTTCCAATGAAGGAAGGACCTGCCTTGGTTTGGTTTGACCAGTATGAATTGTTTTGAAACAAGGCCATCCAGCATTCTTATTGATCATCTTGCCTAGCACAGCTGATGCTCAGCTCAGCGGTATTTTCATCCTGTGTCATGTTTGCCCTATCCATCAATCAGATATCTGTTTTTGAAATTAAATATAATGACAGAAGATAATGTAACCTAGTATTTCCATATCAAGTGAAAATAAAACAATGGGCTTGCCTGCCTTAACTGAAACCACTAATCGCGAAGTCATAGGATATTGAGATTCTACACCCCAAGTTCAAAATGACTGCTGTCCACCAATCAGTTTAAATCTGGTGATACTGCCTTGCACGATTTCCTTTGAAAGGCAAAATTTGATCTCTCATTGATAAATAATGACTCAGGAAGCAGGTAACCGAAAAGTTTAGCTTTTGGGTACAATCTGTTCAGTTGAATAAAATAGCTTGAAAGGAGCATCTTGTGTCACACTGGAAAGGATTTACAAGAAACAAATGGTGAATGTGTAGACATTTTTTTAAAGCTGTGGAAAAGCAGACTGGTTTACATATATAATTTACATGATAGACATACATACAGTAAGCAGCAGCATCCAGGGGAGTATTAACCCTGATGGAGTTGATTAAATTACTGAGGTGTGGTAAAGAGTTTGAGCATTCTTAAAAGGATTAAGAATGGGAATTTTAATCTATTGTTTCTCATCACCCCTTGAATGACCTCCTTTGTCTTAAGTGTCCCCTAGGGGTTGATTTTACAATAAAATATGATATGATTTGATAATACCGTTACAAGCTACTGTAGGTAGGTAGTAGATGACGAAGGAGGTGTCTAAGAATCTAGATAAGTGTGTAACACCTGGCAGTGCAAACATTTTAAGAGTCAAACAGAGGGAATGTTTGCTGAGATGTACAGTAGGAGGTCCAAAGTCTTTGCCCATACCAAGCATTAAGTTTACCTTAGTTTACTTAAGCTCTGGGTAAATGATTAAGTGTCAGTCAACAGTCCTGACACACCATATGAGATCAGATCAGGAGGAGAAACAAAAAGGAAAAAGAAGGTCAGATCACACAAAAGAAAAGAGACAGAAACAGGTGGAACTTGCAGCTTATGAGTTCCTCTTCATGATCATCCGACACAAAAACAGATTGGAGCTAAGTGAGCTTGCTATTCTGTAGCTTTTAGGGAAATTGAAGTTCTGGAGTGAAGAACACTGCCTCTCCAGTTTAGTGTGTCATGATCGTAATCCCTCCTCCAGACTCCGGATCTTTAACTTTATAGTTGATTATGTGTACCTGCCTCCTATCCAGCCTCTCCTTATTTAAACCAGACGCTCACTCTGTTCTGGGCTCAGCATTGGAAGATGGACGCCCGGAATACCGCCTACCAGCGGGTCCTGGAGTGACCCGACGGCGTAGGCTTCACCACGGCGTCATGACCATCTGGATCCAGGGTTCAGAGCGCCTGGCCTCGTTAACCCGTTTTTATTCCCCGTCCCCGCACCGGATCCCGCTCCGGTTTTTAAACCTTGTCTCATTTTGTCTTGGATGGGTCACCTGGCTCTGGACTTTTGGACTTCTCTCTGGATTACCCCCTGGACTCCTCTGGACTGCTTCGCCCTGGCCACGCCCCCCCCGAGCACCAGTGCACAGTCGTCACGCCCCCCTGTTTGTCAACCAGTCCAGTTCCTCGTCGTCTCCTCCCCATGTCCGTTTCACTTACTTCCAGATTCTATCGTCTGCATAGGGTCCTGACCAACGCTTCATTACAAGTGGGTGCATTTTAGAATAAGGAGATAGGCTCCCATTTATTTTTAATGGAGACAGAGACAGAGATTTAATAGTTGTTTGTTTTCTCTATAGTTTTAGAAGGCAGCTTATCTCTTCTTTGGCCTCGGTAGGCATTATTTAAGAGTCAAGTACTGTACTTGGTAACAGCCTGGGGTTTTCTGGGTAGACTTGACTTAGGTCTCTGAAACATCTTGTCTGTCAACCTGTAAGTACAGAAACTTTATGTGTTGTATAGTGTGTTGTATAGTTTATGTTGTGTGTAGTGTGTGTCACTGTTGTTTGTTTAACCAAGTTTGTCTGGATTATTACTCTTTTCACCAAAGCTGTGCCAGAGAAAAAATGATTCATGTGGCTCCAACTACACCACCTGCTCAGGTATATTCTCGGAAAAAAATATCTACAACTAAGGGTTATATTTATTTTAGAATTGACTAGTCCATTCGGTCAGTTCCTGAGCTTCTCCATTTTCGTAGCCCTCCATTTGTAACAGTACTTTAATGTCTGATTTATCAGAAATTTGTTTTGCATCCAAGCAGCTATGTTTAACACACAGACACTTACAAAAATCATGCAATAAACAACACATTCAAAATAAGTATAACATTACATAAAAGACATCAACCCATACAGAGTCATTACATACCAATCCTACAGGCATCCACATAGAATTTTGGTTATTGACCTACATCATATTGATTTCTCATTGTCTAGTTGTACTCTGGATTACTGCACTGAAATCAGATGAGTTAAAGGGTATGAATTATAATAAAAGAAACTTTGAAAACCTGTGACATACTATACTTGACTGCAGCAAATTATCCCCTAAAGTGCAGGTTTTCAGTTTAGATATTTAGGAACATGGTGGTATTTTAATCCTAATGCGCTCACAGATACTCCTTCAGGTGCTTTATTAGACTTCTGTGTTCAGCAACTACAATTATCAATGCTACACGTCAGAAATCACACATCACACATTTTGTACTGTATGTAACCAATTGTTTCTTTCAAAGCTGGGGAAGACAAAACTCATAAATACATAATACATAGAAATTTATTAGAAATACACAGAAATCGAGGTACATAAAAGATTAAGAGGTGTCTTCTAAAAGTAAAACCTTTCTCTAATGCTGTATGGAAATGCTCCAGTGCCATATTTACATCTAAGAGCTAACAGAGGAATGTTAAAATGTGGTGGAGAATAGAATGATGCTTTTTAGGTTCAAAATTAGACACGTACTGTTGTTTACTTAGAAGTGACCTTTCTGTGGTAAATTAAACTCAATGGCTTGAGTGAAAAAAAAATTAATGAAGTTCTTATTTTTTCCCTGGCAGTTATGAGAACGAACTTAATACACTTGTTTTCGAGGATTAAATTAAGGCTCTATTGATTGAATTTTGCAACAGATGAGCCCAATTTAGCAAACACGATGGAAAAAAACATAGATCTTGAATTCGTAATGATACCATAATGATGCGTGGAAAGAAAGAAAGAAAATGTGAAGTGCCACGAGTTAATTAATTTTAATTTAAAATTGGACAAACTTAAGATGACAGCATAGCGCTTGTCAAATTAGATCAAGCTCTTTTCAACAGGAAATACCAAAATACAAAGGGCTTCCAGTAAAATGCTAGAATTGTAATATCTTCTTGATGACTTGATGTTCTCTTTTTCAGTGTTATCTCTATCTTTACAGTCTTTAAGAGCATTACTCACTTCCTAATGAAAAGTGACAATAAAATTATTATCTTTAGGGGTAACTTTGTGTGCAGATATGTTTCTAGGCAACTCATTTATGTGTGGACAGCAGTGCCCTTGGGCTGATATATTGAATTTAAGACAACATATTCTGGGCTGGATTAGCTTAAAGTTCCTGCCATAAGGAAGCCAACTAAAGCCCATAATGAACAAAACAAGTTTTTAAATTCTATCCAGAAAAAAGGTAATTTTTGTGTTGATTGATTGTCTAAGCCCTCCAGAAAGATACAGTCTGGTGTGACTGTGTCTACTGCCATCCCTTAATTGCATCAACTGAATTTCAAGTGACAGATTAAATGAACCACTGCTCAACTATTTCTAAAGTTAAAAACAAAAAAGACAGGCTGTAATGATGTTTGAACATAACGGATTATCGGTTCACCGTACTTCACTTTAATTTAATAGACAAAATCCGGTAATACCAAACTTTCCCTGCACTAACTATGAAATGTACAAATAATAAAACAAAGCAAAAATAAATACAGCATATCAATATAAATGGTGTAAGTCAAGTGCTTACAATGAGTGTTGCTTGTGTTTATGTTTCGGCAAATTTTATACAATATATGATATATTTTATACTGTACATTCATGACACGTACAAAGAGCTTTCGTGTTTATGACAAAAATTGAACATTTTTCATTGACTATGTTGATTGTAACTGTTGACAAAATAAGTCAGACGATTCATAAAGTATATATATACTATAGTTGATAGATTTCGTCTCATGTAATAGTGTGTTTTGGGGTTGAAAATACATCATTCGTGATTTAACGGACATTCAACAATAACAGACACTCTTTCCCCCTATTAGTCTGTTGATTGTTTACAGTAGTTTGATTAAGAACATGTGACAAAAATCATTCGAACCAAATGTCATGATTCAGAGCAAGATGTGCACATGAATGCATACATTCCAAAATCAAAATATAATTTTATATATTTTTTCAAGTTTAACATTAGTCTTCAGTTCAGAAATAAACCCTATTAAATGATCACCAATACCTTATTGTGTTAAATCTCTGAAAATAAAAAAAGTTTTGAAAAACTGGTAAACTAGCAAAGTCCTGAAACATATTTTGTATATGTAGTCATTAGAATGAAAACACTACATTTACACAGCACTTTCTAAACATAATCCCACATTGAGAAGTATTGTCAAAAATAAATTAAAGACTCTTCAAATTGTGGCCAAACCTTTGATTCATCTTTAAAGAATTAACCAGTTCAAAATACGAGTGGAAATTAAAGATATTATTGGTATGGGGATCAATCTAAAATATCCAATATCCAGTTTTCAGTGATTGTTCTTCTTCGGCATAATTAGAATATAGGTTATACAGTGCTCAAGTTTTATATTTGCATTTATAACACAAGCACTGGAATATTTATGTACTTTTCTAAAACTCTCAAGGTACCTTAAACTTTGTTTTAGAATCAAGGCAAATTAATTAATTATGTCTAATTAAAATAGGCCATGTTTTAATCATGGTTGTGGAAAGTCTATATTTACCCTGTGGCAGCAGATTCCTGTATTTTTAGACTGGGTATTTTTCCCTCTGGATTGAATGGATTTCTGTTTGTGGGAATTGTTTCATTTTCAATGGGCTGCTTTTTTTTCCAGCAGAGCATTAGGATTCCCATTAGCATCTGTCTGGTGGGCCCTACACTACATTTCAGTTCTTTTGTCTCCAACTTCTTAACCTTGATTTTAATTCTCCACTGGTTTTCATGCCTCTAGAAATCCTCAATCAGCTCAGTAAATTAGCATGCAGGCAGACCCGCTTTTAAGCAGTGGTCAGCAATGTCTATTTAAAACGGCTTCCAGGACAAACATTGAAATGTCCAAAAATGACTTACATTTATAAGTTGCAGGCAATAAAAAATAAAGTTCTGAAATGTATATGTATAGAATACTTCAGTACTGAAAGTAGTCTTCAAAACCTGTAATCCTTTGCTTGAATTCTATGCATGCAATAAGTCTACTTGGATGTAATTTTATTATCATATTAAAGCATTAACTGGACTGTAAACATTATCTGGATTGCCTGATCCTGTATACAGTGTATACAAATAGGCCGTCTCTTCACAAAGACAAAAAGACCCAAACATTAGTGCTTGTGAAAACTTGGTGGCAATGGCAGTATACTTTTTACATATCAATGTGAGAAGCATTATTATATAAACCCCACTGAGTAGGAAAATACTTCTGTGTTTGAAGTGTTTGAAGTGTTACACATTAGAGGAAACCTCTTTTTTTAGCTATTTTTGTCAAATATTACTTGTCAGCTGAGTAACAATGCTTGCTATCGTCATTTATATTGGTAGAGATGCACCTTATTGATTAAGGTGCAAAGTGCAGGATGACGATGTACCTTGTCACTACAGTAATACTGAGACCTTGCATCAAATGAATGAAAAACAACCCAGCCACATCATTCCATGTGTTGGCCCTTTCCTGTAAGGCTGGACAGCAGGGGTTACTTTATGCTCTTTCTGCCTCAGTGTTGTCAAGACAACTTTGCCCTTCAAATCCACGCTCCTTAAGTGGAAATTGCCATAATTTAACTTTAAGCCTTCTGAGAGGGGCTCCCTGTAGGCAAAACTGGGTTTATCTTAGGTTTTACAAACCTCTAATATAATACTTGTGTTTTAGTTCTTTTAGCGATCTTTGGTTTCGTGGCCCCTGTAAGGGTTCCAGATGCTAACCTCAAGAACTTCAACCCTGAAGATAAGCACGTTTCACTTTATTATTGTGTACAGTAGTTTCAACTTCAAGAACACTTGCTTGGTCTCCACCTTGAACCTCAAAGATATCTACCTTGGTCTTACTGCCCCTCCATCCTCGAACTTCACTGTGGTCCCAATGAATTTGCAAGGCCTCTTGAGGCTAGCCATCCCCGACACTGACAATAGCTCAGATGCCCTCAGACCCAGAGATCAACAGAGTTTATAACGAAAGATCGGGAGGGATGACAACAACCAGGTTCAATCAGACTTGGCTGTCAGTAATTCACAATCACTCTTGACATAATGTTCTCTCCTAAAACACTGTAAATACAGTGTTCATATGTGATCACCTTCTCTCCCTCACGTATGTCTTTTTGTATCCCACTTCCACCCCATCTCCACCTCTGCAGCTGCCCCTTGGTCACTCCTCACTCTGCAGGGGGGTCCCAGCCTCCTCGTCCTCTGACCAGGAGGTTAACTTCAGCCAAGTGGGTTAAGACAAATTTTGACTCCACACAGCACAATTTCTTTTTGCATACACCAGCATGCTCTCCATGAGACACACACAGACAGGGAGAGAGAAGCTTGGGGTCAGAGCACAGGGTCAGCCATTTATACAGCGCCCCTGGAGCAGTTGGGGTTACGGGCCTTGCTCAGGGGCCCAACAGAGTACGATTCCTCTGCCGGCCGCGGGATACAAACCGGCAACCTTCCAGCCACAGGCACAGATCCTTTGCCACAGACCCACTGCTCTGCTTAATACACTGCATAATCCTTTCAGTAGATTCAATTCTTTGGTGTTCTTATTCTTAGTGAATGGCTGTTGATGACATGAACATTAACCTTAAAACTGAGGATCTCATTCTCAATCCTGTGTATCTCCTCTCATATGGAAAATTGAGTATCCCTCCAGGCTTATTTCTCCAGGGCCCTGGCCTTCGCCTGGTCTCTCTTCCATGACACCGCCCTAGTGACCATCTGCATGGCAGGTACATGCTCTTCTCCATCCTCACTCAGCAAACACAATGTGCAAAATGCTACCCATCCTTCTTTTGGAGTCAGAGTCCTCAAAGCCTCCCTACATTAACCAAGCTGCCTGCGCATGGTTGCTTCGTTATGTCATCACTCACCATGTGGTGATGACAGCATTCATGTCATCATTCATTCCCTCTTTCATTCAACCACAGCCTTGGTTTCCTGCACAGGACTGCAGTCATCAACCTGGTCTCTCTCAGCAGCCAGCCTGCCTGCTCTTTGGCTAATATGGCACAGAGCAGACATCGCCATCCCATGGTCAGGAGAACAAGCAGACACCCAGAATTACATGGTTTGGTCCTTTCTGACTAATTTGGTATAAGGTTTCAGTTTTACAGTATTACATCAGTAACGGGGTTGTGCCTGCATCCTATTCCAGGGAACCAAGGTTGTGGAGACATCCCATGAAGTAAGGGAGATTTTAGTCCTATGAGGAGGCAACCCTGTTGATAGCTTTCAGTTTAAAACAGCAAAGACATGAGACTACTGTAAGAGAAGGCTTTCTTCATTTTAGAGAATTATATCAAGCCTGGAAGGTGGAAAAACACTCTCCATTTTATACTTCTGTAATGCACCAATGTCAACTGCAGCGTAGCGGGAAATGTATGAGAAGAACACCACTCATACAAATGCAAAGCAGACTCTAATTCAAACCTTTTTATTGTATCCATTGGTATTTAATAACAAACAACTCTACAAAGTCTCAGACTGCAGTGCAGAACAATGTTTAAAACAGTGTAAAACACACGGGGTCTTGAATGTTTTATTTATTAGATGAACATCACAAGCAAAACAGTATTGTTGGCTACTATTGTACTCACACAAAGGTACATAAATTCAAGGCTCTCCGAAAGCTCTACGTTAGCCTTGTGTTTTGGGAACATATGCAATACAAATGCATATCAAATGCATATGCAATACAAATGCATATCAAGGCATCCGGGATTTTGTAGGCAAACAATATACAGATTTCCATATTGTTCCTAGAAAATATCTTCAGAATTCCTGTATAGATTTGGAGAATTTCCATTTTCATTTTTCTAGGGTTTTATTGTAATTCACATACCAATCATATTTCATATTAAAAAGAATTTTGTTATTTAAATCAACATTGTAGGGTGCTTTATATCCATTTATTAATAGACATTTGTGTGTGCTGCCTGAAAACTCCCTCAAGCATTACTGCTAATGCAACAGCACACAAATCATATTGGAAACCTGCATATTCTTGGCCTCCAAAGACAATAATTTCCTATATAACAAAGAAATATGCTGGCTAAACAGCTTGCACAAAGAAGAGACACTGCTTGTGATTTAATTATGCTCATAAGTGCTTTTTACTGCGTTTAAGATTGGAATTGAATTTTTTGCATTCTTACCATAGCCCACTGGCAAGCTGTCTCCATCTGCCCTTGTGTTGGAATTCAGGCAAGCAAAAGTCTGTATCTAATATTACTAAACTGCAAAAAGGGAAATAATTTGATTTAAATCATCTGTTTGTGGCCAATAAAGGTAAAATAAACTGCTTTTCACATCAGTCCAGATGTGAAGTTATGCAAATAGCACCTAAGACGAAGACAAACGTGTCATCCCTGCTTCTAAATGTGTTTATTTCATGTCCCTTGTGCACTATGCAAAAAGAGAAATTCAAATGCGAAGTTCCAATATCTCCAAAAGCAAGAGAATAGAAAGTAGCACGGCCCGGTTGGACAGTTGCTGTGTGAACTGTGGGAATACACTCTATACCATTGATAGTGTGGTAAACCTATAGTCTGTCAGTCAGACACCACTACAACAAACACAGGAAGGTGCTTCTTGTTCTTGCCTTGTTTTGTACTGGGTCCCTACTAAAATCACATATAAAGACAATGACAGGAGGTGAAACCGTGTGATGAAAAAAGGTGTGATAGGTTTCAAATGCATTGAGCTTTCACGTGCTCAGAACCTTCATGAAGCACATAGTGAATCACATGTCTCAATGTATATAGAACCCATCATAGAAACAAATGTTATAATCATTCAGTAAGACAGTTTAAATTTTCAAAAAACCTTTAAACTGTTGCTTTTTAAGGAGAAATACAGCCATCCCTTGTTTCCACCTTAAATGGAAAGTGTGCTACAATTACTGTACATTACTTTATTCTCTCAGTTTGCATCAGAAAGTTTATGGTTTTATTATGGTCCTTATGTCAAAATGGTCCTGTTGAATCAGGGAAAACTCCACACACAAAGCAGCACTTTACTGTATATATTCCAAATGAAAGCTGGGGTATCTTTTAGATTAAAGCTGTGTGCTGCTGTCTGTAAATCCTCACTATTTAAAAAAATATATTTAAAGATAATTAAGTCTTCAGATGACTTCTATAATTATCTGTGGAATTTGTATGATTATCAGATAAAGGGTTGCTGTAGAATCATGCCCATAATTTGATAGTCATCAGAGATTTCCCTGTGTGTGTAGCTACTGTATGACTGAAAATTACAAAAATATTATTTATATTATTGTTGGGTACATCTCCAGGAAACTTGTTCAAACATCCAAATCTAAAAATAATAATAGGCCTTTGTTTAATCAAACAGAACAAATTACCACTGAAAATTATAATCACTTATAGCAGGACATTTACTTAATCATTCTGGGTGAAGTACCTTACTCAAGGGTACAATACTAGAGCCCCACTGACAATTCAAATCAACAGATTTGTATTTGTATGTATAAAAAGCCCAAACCACTATTCATTGCTAGTACCTTGATTTAATGTTTCTGTAAAACTAAACATTCCAAAAACATACTGTGAAATATTATATTATTGAAAATGAAAATCACTACAAATTATGCAGTGTGTATACTGTATATTGTGCTTCAATCTATTTGCTGTTGCTGTTTAATGGAAATCTGATTAAAAAAATTAATTGTTCATTCATGTTACAGTAGTTGCAAAAATGATATTTTAGATATTATATTAGGTATAGAACAAACTCTTAACCATCTTGCGTTTTGATCTTATAAAATCTGCATACATAATTAAACAGATTAAACAGTAAACCATCCCTTTAACTACTGTTAGTGGTTTAGTCTTACAAAGTGTTCAGTATACCATAAAACATGATACACAGCTAGCCAATGTAGATATCTGAAAGTACAGGCACAACAGGATGGAGAGGCATTATTAAGAAACTTCCAAAACTGTATTTACGTTTATTGCTTTCCACAACATTAAACAAACAATACTAAAAGGCCATATGCAATTTTCTCATTTTTTCCTTTCACTCCTTATGTACTATAATCTTAATGTTTAATTATGCAATTGCCTTTAACAAGGTGTAAAAAAACAACAACAATAATAATAATTAAAACTTACAAATAATTTAATTTGTGCTTAATAACACTTTGGAAATAATGGTAGGTAAGTACTTCTACATACATTTAAAAAATATTATTTTTTCATAATAGAAATGGCTTCTCAAAACTATTAAGAGCCAACATGTAAAACCTCTGAAATTAAGCAGAAATATGCTAAGAAATATTTTAAAAAAGCTTTATATTTCTTTCATTTCTAAAGCATACATATAGGTCACTAATTCATTTTTTTGCTTTTTTAAATGTTATGTTTCAGATTCTTTTCTTGACATTCATATTTCATAATATCAGATTTGAATGTTTTACCACAATACTTCTTGGGATAAATGTAAATTACAGGGGTTCGGCAATTTCTGTGTAAAGCCTGGCACTATCCATTATCCCTAACATAACATCACTTTATTAGCCCTCTACAATTTCTTGCATTAGGAATTCATTTTTTTGCCTACCCCAGGTTGCTTTCCATGAGACACAGACACACAGACAGGGAGAGAAGCTTGGGGTCAGAGCGCAGGGTCTGCCATTGTACAGCACCCCTGGAGCAGTTGGGGTTAAGGGCCTTGCTCAGGGACCCAACGAAGTAGGATTCCTCTGCCAGCTGCAGGATTTGAACCAGCAACCTTCCAGCCACAGGCGCAGATCCTTAGCCACAGAGCAACCACTCCACCCGATATTAATATATTAACTGATATTAATATCAGAATATGAATTCCAGCATTTGCGCTGTAAACATAAGTATATTTTTTCATGGCACGTTTCATCGACCTGGTGTGCAATAACACTACTCACTGATGCTAAAGCCAAACCAATGAATACGTGCTACTTTGGAAACACTGGACAAGGAGTGCAGGATTGCATTCTGTATCAGTATCCTGTGTGTTAGGAATCAAGAACAGATAGAACAACTAACAGCTGTAAGGGATAGGAAACTGAGAGTTGGACTAAAGAGCTTTCATTAAGTTTTTATAAACAACACAGAAGAGTCTGTGTGAGTATCTGGGAAGTTGGTAAAAGCTCTGCTGTTTGTGTCAAAATTAAATAGCAAGTAATAGTATGTAGTCCATCAACTGCCTTGCCCTGAACACATCCATCTCCTACTGTACACAAATATAAAATATACTGGATATATTTGTCATTACAGACACAAACCGAGTTTCTAGTGTTCATTCCAAGCTGTGACACTCCAAACCAGAGACCTGGACCTCAATGATGCCGGAACAGGACTGTATGAGTTGCAATTTTATTTAATTTGCTGCATTGTTTTACAAACCATATTGCATCTCATCAACTAATCAGAGCAGACAGAACAATTCAATTGAAGAGAAGAAAGATTATAGCCCAGAGTATTCTCCACGAGGGAAATAGGTCAGAGAGGACAAAACATCAAGGAGAAAACTCTTCAATGTACTGTACAGTACTTTCCAGATACATCAGTGTAATAAGCAATGGGAGTCCAGTAAATCATTATGTGGCACTGCAAAAATAATTTAATAAGTTCCACAACGTGTATTCAGACCTGTTATTTATGAAAATCAGCTATATGAATTTCAATTTTAAACTAACCGGATGGGGATGAACAAGAAGTAGCAAGAAGTTTTTTGTCCTCCAAATCTTGGAGGCAAAATACCTTAATGCAGCATTTATTTTTATCCGCTTCAGGTTGCAATTTACAAATGCAGTTTCCACTTGCATTGTGACTGCTGCTTCTACTGCCGACTACTCCCTGATGGAATGGTTCAACTGAGGACTTTTACCACTGCATTGATTCAGGATTTCCTTCCCGTCTTGTTGCATCATTGAGGATTCATCGAACATGCTTCTAAGGTACACCTCACTGCAACTGCTGCAACTGAAACTGAATTATTTCCTGGTAAAAGACATATTTGATTTTTGCCGTAAACGTTGGGATCTTACGACCGTTGCGTAACATCGATCGCGGCACAGGACACCGTTTCTTTCTTTCGTCTACCTGCGGAGTCTGTGTCCCTGCCTCTTGGCGCAAGACTGCAAGTCCATCCCGCACCGGCACCGACCTCCAAAATCTCCTCCCACTCCGCTGCCCCCCAGATCATCGAGACTAGCCAGTCCAGCGCTACTAAACACCCGCTCCGTGAACAATAAGGCTCTTTTTATATGTGACTTTATTACAGATAAAAAACTGGACTTTCTGTGCTTAACCGAAACCTGCCACAGACAAAAAGATGGTCTTCTGTTTAACCAAGTAGTCCCTCCTGGGTACAGGTTGTTTGACCTCTCAGGCAGAGGTGGGGACATCATTGTTATTTATAATCTCCTTTACAATCTAAGTCCCATTACTGTACCTCTTCCTTCTTCTTTTGAGTGTCTTGTTTTAAATGTCTCTATCCTCCAGTCTACTATCATTGCCACAGTGTATAGACCACCCAAACCTAAAGAAGCCATTTTACGTGAGTCTGCTGATTTACTTTCATTGTTATGCCTCAGATTGAAGAGAATCCTTATTCTTGGGGACTTTAATGTACACATTGACTCAAGGTCTTCCAATTTGGCTAAGGATTTTCTAGCTCTGTTGGGATGCTTTGATCTAACCCAGCTTGTTCGTAGCCCTACACATAACAAAAGACACACTCTAGACTTAATCATCGCAAATGACTCTTGTTTCCCACTGCTTTTCTCTTGAACTAGGCCTCTTTGGCCACTTAGCCATTCTTTTCAATCTGGAATTACCTGTTTCTAACACTATCCCTTCACACTCTGTAAATTTCTGCAACTGGCGATCAATTGATCACTCAAGGTTTGCAAATTCTGCTCTGTCCTCCTTATCTTGGTTCTCTTCCTCTGACCCTCTAGAGGACAAAATACATTTCCTTAATAGCGCTCTTTTATCTACCCTTGACACCTTTGCTCCTCTAAAAACTCGAACCATCTCCTTCTCTCGCCCTGCCCCCTGGTACACTGACCATCTGTGATCTATGAAGGCAGCCTCCCAGAAACTTGAGCGTAGGGGGCGTCTTTCTGGCCTAAATGTATATTATCAGGCTTGGAAAGATCGCTTGTCTGAATATAAGAATACAATAGATTTTGTTTAGCTCCAAGATCAAACATCCAGCATCACATTCTCTTCACAACACATACAGTATAATTCCCACACTTCCTCCCTGCTTATCGAACTTTTCTGGTTCCCTTCTCTCCAACTTCTCTCTTCTTGACTGCATCCCTTAGTAAACTAGTTTCACACATGAAAACCACTGATTCTAGTTTAGATCCCATTCCCACCACTTTATTTCAGTCCTGTTTCTCTTCTCTCTGCCCCATTGTCCTCAATATAATAAATGAATCCTTGAGCACTGGTACCAACCAACCCCTTGTACAGTACCAACAGTCCTCAAAACTGCTGCCATTACCCCCGTGCCAAAAAAGCCTAGCATGGCTCTGGACAATCTAAACAATTTTTACCCCATCTCCAACTGACCCTTTCTTGCAAAAATTGTAGAACATGCTGTCACATTTCAATTACACAACCACCTCACTGTAAATAATCTTTTCGAACCCCTTCAATCTGTCAACTTCAAGCAACAAAATTGCCCTGGTCATAGTCACTAAAGATCTTCTAATAGCTTCTGATTCTGGTTCTCTCTCTATCCTTATTCTTCTTGATCTCAGTCCTGGTTTTGACATTGTTAACATGACATCTTACTTTCTCGCCTTGAGACTGTGTTTTGGAGTTTCTGACAATGCTTTCAAATGGTTCAAGTCTTACCTCACTGATCGCTGTCACTTTGTCTCTCTTGGCGGACTTAGGTCAGAATTTGGTCTTAAGTCTGGTGTTCCTCAGGGCTCAATACTGGACCCCTTGCTCTTCAGCATTCACATGTTTCCACTTAGTCAGCTTTCAAGATCAGATGGCCTCAACTATCATTTCTATGCTGATGATACTAAAATATGCATCCATACCAAACCTGACACTGATGTGGCTGTGTCAATTCTATATAATTGCATCTCTGACATAAACACCTGGGTGACTCAAAATTTCCTTCATCTTAACTGTGACAAAAAGTTATGCTTATTTGCAACCCCAGCAACTTTGTAAAGCCAATCCTGTAACCCTGTCTGTGGATGGTTCTGTACTTGAGCTTTAGTCTAAATTGAAAAACCTTGGGGTGATACTTAATTCAGGATTAACATTTGACCCACATGTGCAGCATATTGTTAAAACAATCTTCTTTCACCTCAGAAATATCGCTATCACTAACTGTGGCTGAAAAGCTGATCAACACATTTGTCTTCTCCCGAATTGACTACTGTACTGCTCTACTCACTGAGGTGTCTAAATCCAAATTGAACAAACTCCAGCATGTCCAAAATGTGGCCGCCAGAATCCTGACCATTTCTAGTGCAAGTGATCACATTACTCCTATCCTGGAGTCCTTGCACTGGCTTCCTGTCAAGTTTCGTGTTGACTTCAAAATCCTCCTGCTCACCTTTAAGGCTCTGTGTCACGATAGCTAACCCCTCCTCTTAAGGGCGCTCCAGCCCTTCCTTGTTCCCTCCCATTGTCTGCACCTGTTCCCTATTCCCGCTCCCCCTTAAAAGCCAGACCCGGGGTCCTGCTACATCTGGCTCCGTTATGGTTTTAACTTTCTGTTCCTGATCCCCTGCCCCGCTGGTCCCGACCCGGCTCATGGTTTTAACCCCTGGATGGATCTCCTGGCTTTGGACTCTTCTCTCCCGTTTGGATTCCCCGTTTGGACTTCGGCTTTGTTTGTTCACCCGGACTCACTTCCCTAGGACACCAGCTCACCTTGAACACGCCCCTATGTATCCTGACCCTTTCCTGCATGACATTTTCCCTCGTGTATCTTCACTATTCTGGATCGCGTCGTCCACATAGGGCCCGGAAGGAACTGCTTTGTGACACTCTGCATGGCTTGGTACCTGTCTGAGCTTTTATCACCCTACTCTACACCTCGCAACCTTCGCTCTTCTAATTCTGGTATTCTCTAATTCTGGTAGTCCCCCAAGCCCATCTACTGTACATTGTATGGGTGACAAAACCTTCTCCTGTTATGCCCAAAAGCTCTGAAACTCTCTGCCCAAGGATATCAGAGAGTCACCTTCTCTAAACTCCTTCAAATCCATCTTTAGAAGAGCCTTTACTTAACTGGCTCCCCACTGCCTAAGACCAGGGATGAAACAAGTACACAGAATTCTGGCAGAATAAAATTATTACTTATTGTTATAAACTTTTATGATACACAAGATGTCTGATACTCTACAAAAAATGTAAACTGATTCTCAGCACTTATTCCTTTTACCCATGATACTTTTCAGATTTCGTTTTTGATTTTGTTTCATGTTAAATCTACTTTTAATCAGTTTCACCAGGTAATCTCATTCTACATGTGTCTTAAACAGGTAAAATTGGAGGAACTGCATATGGCCTTCATGTTACAACTATTATATACCAAACTACATCTACTGTAACATCACTTTGAGGAAATCCACTGTATTTTCAGGTTAAAGTTAACAAAACTACCCTACTGTGTGTAGTATGTAGCATTGTGCTTTTGGCTGAATGTTTCAGCACTGTGCTCAGCAGAAGTGCATACAGTACACGTGTGAGAGAACTCAGCCCAGCCTCCTCCATCTTCACTACACCATGTTTGTCCAGTCACTCGGAACTCTACCATACTAAAATAAAAGAAAACATATACTTTTATAAACAAAGTATGAACAAAAACATTCTCAGAGTTACATGTTAGAGGGCTTCATACACTTTATCCCAAGCAACAGAAGGGTGTACCTGGAAATAGAAGCATAATGCAGCCAAGGACCACAAAATACTATGAGTACATACTGGTTACAGAGCTGAATACTGTTAAACACAAAACTCAGACTCCAAATTCTATTGTTTTGAGTCATCTTGCCTCGATTTTAAATCTACAATTTAGTCACTGTAAATTCAATCTTGAGGTTTTCTATTTAGAGCGACTGTACAAGTGTGAGAACAGCTTTTCACTAAAAATATAAATAAATGAGATTATTAAGTCTCTGAAAAAAAACTATTTTTCTTACAGCATTTTTGCTGATACAAGGTAGGGATAGAGAAATATAAACATTGCAAATATTAAAGACTCTGTGGAAATTATTTCTGCTGGATATGGTAAATTAGTTCTACATAATGAAAGAAAAACTAAATAATTGTCTGCAAAAATCCAATTTTCCAATTAACATGAAAGCACCATAAGCAAAACAAAAAGCCGCATTTGGAAAACAATCCTTCATCAACCGTCTTTCCTGAGAAACAGAATTTATTTGCACAACGCTTTGTCTTCGGAAGGGATGAATTCTGTTTCCATCAAAAATTAAATGTCAACAGATTTAACATTATCCCACTCTTTTCTGTGATTTACTAATTTTATTGTTCATTAGCCTTTCATGCGGCTTTGTTCTCGATGCCTTCATTTGAAACATCTTTGCTTTGAAGTTCACAAAAGCTGAAACAATAATTACTTTTTGTAATTACATCTAGTGCTTAATATCGGCTTTCAAGAGCAATGTTTGCCGTTATCTCTTCTCTGATATCCCATGGCAACTATTAATACAACATTAACCTTTCAAAGTCAGCCTGATGAGGAGGTAAAAAGCTGGAGCATGAGGCTTAGAGATTGCATCAATAAATCCAGAGCCCAACAACAGAGTGATTTAGAAGAAAAGATATGATAATTACTAGGGCTCTTTGTTTGTCGTATGTTGTTTGGCATATCTGCCCTCACTTTCATTTATCATGAAAGCATGAAAGAACAAGCACAGATATCAGACTCTTAACTTGTCTTCAAGAAGATGTGCACTTATAGACCTGACAGTTTTTTGTTTAGATCCTGAAGCACATATGCCTCAACAGTTTTATTAATTTAGTTTAAAGCACATTTTCTGCATTAACACTTTGCATTACTATTGACAGCTCTATGGACTGTTTCTCCTTCAGATGTGGACAGCAAACTGGCAGCAACAGGCCAGCTGTCAATACATATGCAATTGTCAGGTAGTAAACGGCACCTTTGCAATGCCATCAATGTAATGAGTATACTGTCATGAATAATTATAAATCACAGAAGGAGTCCCTTTAAACGGAAAAAAAAAATTCTAGATTAAATAATTATTCAAACCTTGGAAAAGAATTTAAAAAATCTTGAACATGACTCTTACTTGGATGTCTGTGAGCTGCTTCAGTATTCTTGTTGCCAACTTTGGTCCATTATCCATAGTAGGGATATGCAAATTCTAGAAATAAGAATGGGGAGAATTACTTTCATCTTTATGGTGAGTATTTTACTCTAATGTGGCATGAGGAAGTCCAATGTACTTGTATGGTGTTTTTTTGTTTTTGCTGGCATTTCAACATGAACGAAATTCTAGTGACATACTTCAAGGAGTTTTTCTTGACAGTTCAAAATGGAGAGCAGCCCTAACCTTAAAAAATAGAAAGGAGAAACACAACATTTCAGCTGCTGAAACTCCTTCAGTTCACGCCGAAGAAGGTTAAATAGCGAAATGTTGCGTTTCTCCTTTCTATTTTGCAGCACGGAAATAAGCCTGACTTGTTTCTTTGCAGCCAAAGCTTTCTGAAGCAGATCCCCACTCGAACTGCCATAACCTTGCCCCTTCTCATCCATCAGGTCCCGATGTTCACTGCCTCACACCCCTCCATACCCTGGTAGAAGTACCTACCAGAGGGATTCTGGCAACCTGCTCCCCACGGCCAGCGTATTGATCCCTCAGTGAGGTAGGTGAGAAAAATCTAAATCTAATCAATTGCTTCTATGATAACATCTTACTTAGATCTGTCTGAACCACTGCAGTATGTTACGTGCTAATTGAGTCTGTAGCCTCTTCTGATGTGCTCTATGAGATTTGTAACAGGCTATCTTCAGGAATTCGGAACGTCTTTGATATTTCTATGACAAATAATCTGACTTTTGCCCTTTGCTCTGATCTTCAGTGCAGCGATAAATCCATGTCTTACTTCTTCCTGGTACAGTATGCGTCCCACTGGGCACACTACACAGGCCGTTCCAGAGCCGAACATCTCCTTCACTCGCTCCTCTCTCAAAGCAGTCAACAGGTCTGCCATGGTTAGGTAACGCTCTGACACTTTAAATTCACCCTGGGAAGGAGAGTGACAAAAGAGGTCACCGCGTTCTCAATATGCTGTGCAGCATTGATCACAACAGCATGGTGTTGCACATTTCCCAATTAGCATGGTCTCTGTTTCCAATGGGCGCATATGTGCATTTTGAAATATAAGAAAATTAAGAATTGCATCCACTGTAGGATATCCTGTAGGAAAACAGAATGATTACTATTTAGTAATGTACTTTTGTATTGAATGGTAGAATATATTTATGGTACTATCCATGGTGCTGATCTGTTCTGCACACTACACAAATAGTGTATAAGACTGAAATATCTCCAGAAATGTGATGTTACAGTTCATCTCACTAGACTTTATGTATCAGCCACATGGGCAGGAGTTTCATTCTGTCAGTGACGGCTGCTCCTTCCTCAGAAAAATACTTTTGGCATATCTGCCATCCCCAATCTTTCCATAAACTCCTTGTACGTTTTTTAAATACTCTCATGATAAGGCTTACGTATACTATAAGAAAAAAAAAGAAAAAACAGTTTCCTTCATATTTTAAATTTTAGTGCCTTCACAAAGAGCAACATTAAGCATTTAAGCAAACATATCTTGCAAGTAGTTGATCCAATTTTTCTATACACCCCCACTGTATCTCAACCTCTGCTATGAAGCATCAGATTGTAGTGTTAAAAGCACATATCTTTCCACCTACAGCTTATATGATACACCATTGTCCTAGACAAACACTTTTAACAGCTCTGCAATAATTTAAAGAAAAAAAGGTCCACCAACGGATTCAGTCATATTTAACCAGAACCATGGCGTTATTCTTATTCTAATACATGGGATATCTCTCGACAGTAGATGTTAGATATATTACATATTCACTATACCCTGAAAAGACCACATTTAAAAATCCAACAACACCTTATGTCCACCATAGAAGTTTTAACAGAAGAGCTCATCAGTGAAATACTAATGAAGTCAACCAATGACCTAGCCCTGAATATACTGTATAATCTCCAACAATAAAGAACTCCTCTAATTCTATGCTGATCATATCCAGGTAATTCATGGCTTAGCAGCAGAAAGCTTCTGCATCCCCACTGTCACACACTTCTCACAAAAAAGTCATATGTCTTTGTTCTTGAACAGTGAGGTGTACAAAATTTGCGTTCTTCCAAATTAATAAAGCTTTGCTTCAACAAAAGACAGGCATCTAGTATCTTCTGTGCTATATGTGTATCTGGCAGGGAAGGAAGTCAAGGAAGCGAGTCCATCTTCCACTCACCACTCATATGGACAAATGGGGAATCAATGCACCACTCCAGCCCACGATTCTATCAAATACATGTTATCGCTGAGTTTCCATGTCCTTAGCTGTCACCTTAACTACAGACGCAATGCTCAGAGTTCTACATTTTGTTTTAATGTGTCACAGCAAAAGGGGAAATTTCATTCTGTCAATGAATACAACTGTAACCGAGACTCACGTTTTTATAAAAACATTCCACAAGACTGTACGTGAAAGGCAAGGCTATGTTTATGATATTTCAGTCTAAAATGTGTTTTTTTTTAATTCCTGAAGGCAATGTGAATGCAGAAGTTGATTACATCACAGTGCATAACGCTAGTTCTCCAGTAGGAGACATTTTCTCCCCCAGGTCACGAAGTTCGGACTTGTTCAGTGAAGAAAACCATTCCTTACCCACTTTTGGCAGAGCTCGATAATACTCTGTCGAGTAACACCAGGTAAAATGACCCCGTCCAATGGTGGAGTCGCCAGCTCTTCCTCTAACGAAAAATAAAAAATTATTCTGAATGCCGGAAACTACACAGTACCTTGCGAACAGTGAAATTCTGAAGCGGCGTGACTGAAACATCTTTCCCTGCGGATGCCTTCTCTAAACAGGGCAGAGTTTAGGGAACCAGCATATACTTTAGACTCATAATTTAGCTGAGAGTCAGAGTAATGACAAAAATAATTTGAGCGTTTTTCATTTTCAACCAGGAATACGTTTTATTTCAAATGTTTATTTTTGGGTGGCACATTGGCGCAGTGGTTAGCGCTGTGAATGGATAGATGGATATTTTTCACTGGATTTCTCTGGCCTGGAATGACACGTCCGAGTCACTTGTAAGGACACGTTTGTGAGCCTTCAAATCTTTATTCAATCATTCAGCTAAACCTTAATTAAGCTGACATAATTTGAATTAAACTGATTTATTGGCTTAACCTGGCTGAGGGAACAGTACCCTGACTGTAAGGACAAGGCTTTTGGAGTGCCCCATCGATTTACAGGGGATGAGTCATGGAGGGCCAGCAGAAGACAGAGAGAGGGATGAAAAACGAACCAGCAGGTGCACTGGAGTCGTGATACTTTGGTGAATGGAAGTGAGAAATTTTAGTGGAGGATCTCCTCCCCATCATTCGTTTAAAACTCCATTACGTAGAGCTGTTCTGAGCATCTGACTGTTGTCAGTCTGACAGGATGCCCCTGGCTTCTCTAAGAGAAAGCTGAAGCCCTCAGCTGTGGATGCCCACTCCCCTGAAGCCACTGTGAGTGTGAATAAGAAGCAGATGGCTCCATGATGCAAGCTTTCTTGTATGAGAAAGCACGCAGGGGTTAGTCGTGAATTCAATTACTGGCTGCCAATTCCATACTGGAAGGAATATACAATGCACATGACCTTATACAAAGCCAAACTCGAATAGAACCAAAAAAAGAAGCTACAATTCACATTTGATTTAAAGATCTTTACATAAAAAGTGAATGAAGACCATTTTGTTATTTTAAAGATCTTTCCTTTTAATTGTAATCACTCTTGGAAGATTATATGAAAAGGCGTTCAGACTAATCTTCTTGTATGCCGATAGTATCGTCTGATGGGCCCTGTCTTTTTGACTGGCTTGTCCCACTCAACAGGTGGAGATGAAGCTGTGCCTTGGAATTCTGTACCCAAGCCTTTCTCATCACGTTTCAGTTTTGGCAGTACACTCTGTTGTATCAGCTTACAACTGCTTGCAAACTCTTCTCAACTACACTTTGAATCTGTAGGAGGCTTAGTGGGATTTATCCACAATATAGAGGCAAGAAATCAGCTAAATATATTTAGGCCAATGTTGTTGCTTATAATCTTACCATAGAAGAGTTAACAGATTAACAGCCATTGCAGCAAATAATTTTAATGGTTGATGTTAATTAGAAACTGTTAATGATTCAGTAGATATCACGGTTCACATTGTAGCATTGGTTCTTACATGTGAGCTACCCTTAAACTGGATCATGTAGCTCATGTTATATACATTATATAGCTTTTGATTTCTTTCATTTTCATTCTAACAAATACTCTTTGTAAAATGGGAAAGCGGGGGCTCTGCCTGTGGCAGGAAACTATAAAGAAATGTGAACTGTTTAATCAGAATGTGACAAGGTACTTTCATGACTACTGTACATGGCCGTCAATGTTTTTGAATGTCCAATATGCTTTCAGTTCTCTCTTGAGTTTAGGAAAACAAATATTATTACCTCCATTCTCATTTATCCAGTAAAGAAAGAGGTTCATGGTTCCCACTTCAGTTATCTGATGGTCCTCTCCATAAAGCCAGAGGACTTGCTGGCATCCACGTTCCATTGCTTCATACTGCGCGTACAGGGAAGCGCCATAATTCCTTTAAAAGTAAAATCAGAATCCGAAAAATAGAGCTCTGTGTCGCATGTGTATTGGATCATGTGATGAGCAAATTACTGGATAATAAACATACAATGACAGAACAATTTATTCTTGTGCTATTGTCCACAAATTCACTGGCTCTATTAGATGTCTTTAAACTGTTCTCACAGTTTCTTCAAATACATTCTAATTGACAGTAAGAACATAAGAACAATTACAAACAAGAGGTGCCATCTTTTAGCCCATTGAAGCTGGACCTTCATTAAACCTGGACATGGCTGTTCTTGCCTGGAGCTACATTATCGTTCTGTAACATGATGACCAAAAATTCACACCATATTCTAATTAAATGCAGTGTATATTTTTAATACAACATCCCATTTAAAGTTTAACCTACACTATATACAGTAGTAACTTTATATATTACTATATAAAATCCTGTCTTTTGTATTCCTTCCCCACATTGTCTAGATAGAAGATGTAAATGTCAAATGTAAACACCTATGTCTTTCTCATAAGTACCCTTGTCAAGCTCAGTGCATCTATGGTTTATTATATGCTACATGTACATAATACTCTGTACTAGTCTGTATTACGGGTCATTGGCCAGATGTTTGCCACTTTTTGCACACAACAATTATATAAATCTTTTTAAATTTAATTTGCTGCTCTTAAATTGCTTGGTAATCATTATTTTTGTATATGTATATGTATATGCGAACTGGAATAGTTTAATAATTACATCAGTATCTTGATCATTGATAAACTGTATATATTAGGTAGAACATTTGTCCTAGTACAGATCCCTGTGGTACTCCACTAATTACATATCCCCAAGTTAAGCATACATCCCTTGTCTGTCGTCTGTTTCCTATCCATTGACCAAATACACGTTACCAATGCTGATGCAGCTATATGGGATGTGCCCATATTCATAATATTATTGTCATCTTCAGACTTCATCAATTCACATCTGTATGAAGACCACCCCAAGCAAGGCTTGACTCCTGGTCCTGCAGAGACTGTGAGTTTACAGGTTTCCATTTAATTTTGCCTCTTAATCACCTAAATCAGCTCGTTATCAGGTTTATTTGTCAGGTTCTTCAGATTTAAAGAGACACAGCAGACCTGCAGCTGATTTAAAGAGACACAGTAGACCTACAGACACACCAGCTCTCTGGATCAGGATTGGATATCCACAGTCCCTCATCAAGATTTAGCCAGAAAGGGCACCAAGAGTCTCTTACCAAACCACTTCAGCTATCTTCATCCCATTTGCCCCTGCACAAATACTAATTATATCTAATTATCTTATAAAAGTTGTTCTTTACATACTGAGAGGCCTCACAAATGCAGATGAGTTTTAGTACAAATAACATTTGTTTTTAATGTCTCTCCATATATTACAGTATACAACGTGATTCAGGGAGGGAACAGAGGAATATATTTTAAAAAGTTTAAGAAAAACTCCAGTCTTACAAATGACCTGCTTATGAAATATTTCTGGGATATTGTTACACCCGGGCAATGCCAAGCTCACAGTTTCTGGTCTCCATAGCAACTGGCCTTGTTCATCGGTGGAGTCAAACAGCACCTGGTGTCGTGAGAATACGGTCAGGAAAGCTGTCCATGCCACCTGCCCTCGGGTAACAGGTGATTATTTTATCAGGGCTGGATATTTATCAGCCCTGTTCTTTCCTCCAGCGGACACTCACCCTTCACCCATAGGGAATTGAAGTGCTCCTGAAAGTTATCCTGCAATCTGTCTGAAAATGTCATAGCCTTTTGATCCCACATCTGAATCAAGACTTGATGTACAATCAGGTCAGGGAGCAATCTCCCTGATCTGCCTGACTGTGCAGCCTTTCCTGTGCTCTACCTGTCAGTCCAGCACATCCCCTACTGTGCCTGTCAGTCCAGTACATCCACTGCTCTGCCTTGCTGTGCAGCACATTCCCTGCTCTGTCGGTCTGTCCAACACCTCCTCCTCACCTCTGCTCATCTTCACCCACACCAATCAATCGGATTCCTCAGTCTGTCTCGCAGCCACAATGTTCCCCAGGGCAGAACAGTGTCATAACATGTTTATGTTGGATTTAGAAATACATACTGTACACTTCAATTTCACAGCTGGTTTACAAAACTGCCCGGTGAAATAAAACCACTCAGACCACTGAATTACAGTACTTGAGTTTTCAACAAGCAAGTATTATATTTCCGGGAAATGAGACCCCTGCTGAGGACTGACAGTGATATGAATTGTTTTAATTTCACTGAACACTTATGTTTTTTTAACAAAGAGAATTAAAATTATGTAATATATCACAGGATTAGAACTGCATAATTGCATTTACTTTAAAGTTCACATTCTGCTCCATAATACTTGGGCACAGCACTTTTACTACATTTATCAAGTGCTGACTCTTTTCAAGGCCATGGTTAAATAATCAGGTCATGTAGTATCAATGGCTGTGCTCCATACATACAAGAGTCTGCATGAATAAGCCTTGATGCTTTCACTACACCTGTCCCAGAAAAACGCCACATGTCAAAAGACTACGATTGTACGTCTACAGTTTATTAACTTTGTGTGCTTAATCAAAAAACAACTATTTGTTTTTTGCCATGGAAATACGATATCCCTACAGGCTTAGAACATGCTTATATTTTCCAGGGAACTTTTGAAAGAATATTATAGTAGAATGAAGGTCCAAAAAAACTTGCAATGATGATTTCTGGAGCTATTTACCACTGTTTTTTCCATTTAATAGCATTTGCAAAGTTAAAATTCAAAAGCTGTTTGTCTACCCAGTTTTGGATTTTAAAAGGCTGAACGTTCTGAAGAAATGCCAGACTCTCTAAAAGATACATGTTGTTGCGTAATAAATCATATTGCGCAGTTGTTGTGGTGAGAGGAACCAACTTCACACCAATTCATTACATAGCTCCTTGGCTCTCCCCCAGGAAGATGTGGGAAACCACAAAGATCTCCAAGTGAGAAAGCCTACCTGACACTTCCAGAACTTGACTGTGAATCAGAATCGGAATCACCTTTGTTCGCCAAGTACATTTAATGTACAGGAAATTTACTCTGGTGTGCTTGGTATTGCAAAACTGTTCTGTATACTGCACTGTATACCATGCACATTAGAGGCAATAGACATCATTAAGACAGTGCTCATACAACTAGGAATACAGGTGAAGCACAAACACAGCTCTAGAAAAGAAACTGTTCAAATACCAGGTGTTTCTGGTTTTAATAGGCCGGTAGCATCTTCCTGAGGGACATTTAAGAAACAGGTGGTAACCTGGGTGGGAGAGGTCATCAGCAATCTTTCCTATCTGCTTGCATGAATTGCCTATTAACATGAAAGTGAGCTATTTATGTATTATCAGTCTAATCAGTTGGTCTTTCAGGCTGTTACTCTTTTTTTTCTTTCTTACCCTCCCATTTTGCAGTCTCCAGTCCCTCCTTTCCAGGCTCGGATGTATGTTGGATCCGCCCACAAGGACACAGGGTTAAAACTCCCAGTTGAAAAGTAAGGTCCAACCGGACAGAGGATCACATACAGCAGGGCTTTAGAAGGTTTCTTTACACCCAGTGAAGGCTGAATGGCAAAGGGTTAAGAAAACAATGACATAAATATTCGCGTTATAATCATGATCTGAATTAAATATAGTTATTGGGCAGTGCGGTGGCTCTGTGGTTAAGGATCCGTGCCTGTGGCTGGAAGGATGCCGGTTCATATCCTGCAGCTAGCAGAGGAATCCTGCTCCGTTGGGCCCCTGAGCAAAGCCCTTAACCCCAACTGCTCCAGGGGTGCTGTATAAATGGCTGACCCTGTGCTCTGACCCCCAGCTTTTCTCCCTGTCTGTGTGTCTCATGGAGACCAAATTGGGGTATGTGAAAAAAGACAAATTCCTATTACAAGAAACTGTATATGGCTAATCTTATCTTAACATTTGTCTGGAGCACAGGCTATTCCAAAAGTGAACAGTAGCTCCTAAATAGTTACTTCTGAATTCTGAACTGCTAAGTTAAACATTTATCTTAAAACTCCACCTGCTATTATAAAAATGTGTTTTTACATGTACAGGGCTAAAAAAAATCATTGGATTAATGTAGTAGAGCTTTCTGATTTCAATGTTTCATGGGTATAGAGGTTTATTGTGACTTACAAGGATTCTATTTTGTTTTATTAATGAGCTCTATCAAGTTAACGATGGGATAACCCCGTATGAGGGCAGGCATAAGATGCAGTATCCGTTTCCTTACCTCAGTTCCAATGAAGGTCGGGCGGACGTAGAGGCTATCAGAATCAGAATAAGGCACCCACTCCTTATCGATTTCAACAAGCTTCCTGATGCACTCCAGCAGCTCCTCCTTCTCAAAGCTCTGAGGTGGAGCAAGAAACTGAGTTAGGCAAAATTCCTGCTCCTGCTTTCCAGAACTAATTGTGGTTATATTTCATTAGGATGTTCTGTCCTTATGAATGATACATAAATTATATAGGCACTCATTTATACACTAGCTAAAACAATAACCCGGAAACAAGAAATTGTTTGAGATCTATTGTGAAGCACAGTAAATAACTGCAGTAATTAGATTTTTGAAGCTCTGCCTTCGTCATTTCCATTCATTTCATGGAGAAATAAGAAGGGAATTTGACGTTGAATGAAAGGATGTGCCTTGCATTTTTGACTTGCTGGACGATGTCAGTGTCTTCTAAAGTATTATGGCTTTATGTGTAAACACAGAGATGTGCTGGGCTGTTCAAGATAAGAGTTCTAATTATTTAATAAATTTTAACATATTGCTACAGGTATGCAATTGCAACTTTAAAGCTTTTATAGAACTGATTAAAAAACACAAACATAAAATACTTATTAAATAGTTTCTTTTGCTTACAGGTAAGCATGCTCTTTGAGCAGATTTCAGCATTCTCTCCATGTTCAGCAGTGGCCTGAAGAGTCGAATATTATTATCAGGTCCCCTGTAGGCTTTCAAACCTTCAAATAACTGAACAGTAGGAAAAAATGGCTTGCAGTTAGAGCAGCATTAATGCAGATGTATAAACCTTTATGTTTCATTTATAACTTCACTGCTGTGGTGTTACAGAACACATCTGAAGTCCTGTGGCACTAGGCACGGCAGGACACATGGCCCTCCTGTGGCTGACCAGGGGATTGCAAGACTCAGCTCAAATACAGTATGTACTTCAGCTGAAACTCATAGGCGTTACAGTTACCAAAAAACGAATTACCACTGTTAACATTATGTGTCCTTTTTGTTCTGTAATTTGCTGCTAAGAAAGCTGCTTATCTTTTAAGTGATACCTAAATGTGCAAATATACCTGTTTCAGTACTGTCACTTCTGCTCTGGCCTGTATCGCCCATTTTGCCATTGTCTAGACCGAGTAATAATCAATCACACTGAACTGCCACCTACAGTATATGTGGAGGGAGGAGATAGGCAGTTCAGGAAACAGAAACAAATAACAACTCAACAGAAAAAGTTTAAAAAGACCCTTAAAAAGATTTTTTAGTCCAATATAAATATTACAATAACTTAAAAGCAACCTCATGCTTTTGATTTAAAATGACTTACAGCTAATTTGACTCACAGCTAATTTCTGTTCCTCCATTAAACTCCTTTAAAGTTAAAGATGTTTTAAAATGAATGACAAATAATAGAGTTGTATACAAATGCTTTCTTTTGTTTCTTCTATGTGCCTTTCAGCATTGAAAATCTGAAAAAGAAAGATGATTAAGCACTTATAAAATACATCTACTGTACAGTATTCGACATAAAACAGTATGAGTTCCCTAAAACAGACCTAAAAACAAACTCCAGGACACTCTTGAAAATATTACAGAATTATTTGTTGGAAAAATACGTTTAGAAAAGATATTTGTACTCCAGCAGCAGTAGAAGTAAGTCACTCTTTATGATTATGTAAGAAAAGAATGAATGGCTGATTCACTCGTATCACATTGGGATGGGTGCTGGAATTATCAAGGACATAATTATCACAGAAAACTATTTATTGATTGATTTGTTGAGATTAATATTCTAATTTCCAAAATTATACTGGACACAGATCAAACACGTATAATGTGGTGCAAGTTCATCTTCACTAGGCTGAGTTGATTAACTCTTCATGCTATTTACAGCTGCTACTGTATATAACTGATTTAAATACATTGTGAAGCTCCGTAAATATCTAATAATTACATTTGTAAAATGCTGCATTTGTCATTGTACTGTCTAAATGATGGGGTAAAACGGCATTGTATTTTTCTTATGCTTCCAAGTTCAGTTGGTCGTATAGTTTAACCATCTAACCAGTAAAACAAAGAATGTGTTCTAGCTCTCAAATGGAATACTGTTACAATATCATATATCAGTGACCTTTGAACAATAACACAATTATATTCATTACTCACTATAACATAGGACTGTTTTTAATAACCTGTGACTCTGACTGCCACAGCTGGACAGAAATAAATTCCCTTTGGAGCTCATACTCACTTCCACAGCGTAATGTAAACTGGAGGACGCTGGGTGCAGAGACAGGTTCTGGAACGGCCGGATGTGAGGTTTCTGCCACCCTCCAGAGCATGTCCATTCGATTGTGAGCATGTGGTCAGTAAAGACTGTTCCGAACACTAGATTTGATGGGTTGGGCTTTTCCTTCATCGTTGGTGCCAAGTCAATGACAGTGTCCGCTGCCTTGTGGGGAGAGAAAAATAACTGCTTTTTTGTAGGCAGTGATCCCTGTACATGCTTTCTAACAGAGGAGAAATACAATTGTGTGGGAACAAGTAATAGGTTTATTCCATGCTGAAAAAAAAGAAGAAAACACAACGTTTCGGCCGTGGAGCCTTCTGTAGGTGTGAGCTGTGTTTTTTTTCTTCTTTCTTTCTTCTTTTTTCAGCAGGGAATAAACCTATCACTTGTTCCTTTGCAGCCTACGCATGCTGACGCAGCGACGCACCTGAACTATAAAATTGTGTGACTGTGGATTCGTTTTGGGAACTGTCATGTTCAAGTCCAAAACTAACTAAAAATATATACTACAGTCACCTTACATATTAAAACAAATACAGTACATACCTAAACCTTTTTTACACTTTAGAATTTATGCATCCGTTGTGCATTAGACCCCAGAGACAATCCCAAAATCATTGGATTTTCAGCTGCTCTTGTTTCCTAACTAGTGCCCAATGGCTCTGAGACAGCCTCCAGCAAAATGTATGATACATAAAAATATAGAGCAAAATATAGCATTTGTCCAACTATGTTATTTTTTTGTATTTTATATCCATATTTGAAAGTTATATACAATTATTTTCCCCTGCTATAAAATGCATTTTAGACATGTACTGTACATTATGAAGCACATTTAAAGAAGACCCAATCCTTAAATACTACCTGTTATACATACACATGTAGGTGTCTGAGTGCTTGTCTGTGTGTAAAAGAGAAACATCTTTTTTCATCTCACAAAAAAAGATGTGTGGAGAAAATTGGCGCAGTGGATAGAAATTCCATGACTACCAAAATGAATTATCTTCAAGTTCTTTATCATTTTTAAAATGTAGATACTGTAAGTCAGATCGGGATGCTTATGCAGTGAATCTCTGATATATTCCCTCATTCAGACTTCTGCAGCTCAGATCATTGACTCTGGTCTGTTAATTGTCTTTAATGTCTATGAAAATACAAACTCTTGGTCTGTCTAGACTGATATGCTTTCCTCTGTACAGAGCCATGCCAGTTTCTATACACTTCAGCTGTTTGTACAGTATTAATGCATCTTTTCTTCAACTCTGTTCCTTCAGCCAGAACTAAATGACACTAATGCAGGGCGACTTGGCTGTAGCAGCTACATCAAACAACAACTCTGGCATGGGATTTGCTCTGTGTTTACACCCAGGCGAAATTATAAAGCACGTCTGTTCAAATAAAAGTGTTTTACCTTTAGCAAGAACATTTTGCATAACATTAAAGCGTGCTGCTCTTCACATCTCACGATAGATGTGTCTCGCTGAGTCAAGCACTTTGCTGCAGGTGGCCCACCATCCCTGTCTAAGCAGTGCTGAGAGCGCTCCAAATACTGAGGCAACTCCTGGGACGTTTTCAAAGTCACACATAGGAGGATGCAAGACTGAAACTTTTTCTGTGAAAACATTCAAGTGCACCAAATCCAACCAGTCGTCATGACTTAAACAATGGAATTCTCCAATTCTCCAATTCTCCAACTCTCCAACTCTCCAATTCTCCAATTCTCCAACTACCATTTCAGATTCGGCCCACATATTTCTCAAATGTCACTGCTAATTCAGCCAGTTACCCACTAGTTATTTTTCCTGTGCTTCTCTTAGTGAATTAATAATGTGGGAAATTCTTCATAATACAGATACAGCAAGTTCACAGCAAAAATAATGTATTTTACAATTAATTTAATATGCAATTAACAAACGTATTTACAACACAAGACAGGAACATGTAGGTTTTCTTCTTAAATAAGATTCTTGTTATTACATGTTTGGTTACAGTAATTTATGTATAACTTCATATTTTATGTTTGACTCCAATTTGCCTGTAACACACATGTATTATAGTTACAGGATAATTAATTTACCTGTATCCTCAAGTGCCTGCATACTGTTCTACCTTGTTTGTCCTTAATTTTAAAACAAAGGATTGAGGAATAGAGGAATGACTAGTGTTTTTACCTTAAGTAAGTAAGTTAACTAAGTTCATTCTCATTTACTATGACACACTGGAGATCCATTTGTACATCAGGACAGCTCTGCAATAACAATCTGACTGAAGTGTCTTGTTTGAGGGTACAACAGCAGAGAGACTTTGAACCCCCAGCTTTGTGGTCCAGAGCTCTAATCACTATTCCACTCTACTTCCTAAACAGACACAGCTACTACATGTTCACAAGCTACAGGAAAACACGGTTACATTTTGTATGCAGCAAGAATGTTTTACTTTAATATCACACATTCCTTCCAATAATGTTATAAAAAAAATGAATAAATCTGCCACTTCTAGTTTTCTTTGTAGTTTAACATCCACTTTACTGTTTTAGAAAAATAATTAAATAACAGCTACATAATAAGTACCAGGTGGGGATTCAATAAATGAACAATATTTCAGTTCAGTTTATTGGTCAAATGCACAAGTGCAATGAAATGTGAAATTCTTATTTGCATGTATGCTCCAATACAAAGTCCTACACAGGAAACACCAAAACCTAAACACAGTGCAGCAGCAACAACAACAAAGTTAAATAACAGACAACTTAAATACAATTCAGCGCAAGCGGTGTGCAAAGATATTTTTTTTATAGATATAGTATGTGGGTTTCCAATGAGGAATTCCATGCTAAATCATGTTGTCCTGTTTTATGATCAATTTGATTCGATGGAATTTAGCCATCTGCACAAAAAGTAGCTCTAGTCAAATATCTTTTCCTGTGGAGATTGCCGTTACTCTAGTAATAACGCTGTCTTGAATTACTTGATTGAATGTGGTGACCAGTTGATCCCCAAGACTCCACAGACCAGTTGTCTTTTGTCAGAGTGAACTTTGTCCACTCAGACTAACAGTACATTAGATGACACAAATCCTCTGTCAACACATTCTGGCCAAGACGATTTCAGTTAGCCGACAGATGGCTTCATTGCATCTCTAAGAAGAGCATATAAAGGCTACAGGAAACAAGAGATGTTTAATGATTTCCAGCCACCTTTGGGACAATGATTTCCAGCCACCTTCGTTGTCATCTACATTGAAGCGACAGCCACTAACAAAGTTATGGTGACACAATGTTTCAACATCATTAAAGATCAAGATTTCTTCATCCTCTCTAGCACACCCGCACAGTGGGTAACACCTGCTGCTTAAGATATAAATACATTACATCCAATTGTGCTGTGGGAGTAAGTCTTTTGTGACACAGGCAACCTTAGTAATTGACATCAATTTAGCACCATTATTATCAGACAGATGGTCATTTCACATCTATGCACACAGGTTATGTTTTCAGTGAACTGGCAATGAGTTACAGCAGTAGCTAAGTGACCTGCACCATACTTGTCAGATAGACATTTGATAGCTTGTTAGATTAGGACAAAGGTGTTCAAGATAATAAAAACTCAAAATGTGCTAACAGATGTTCTTTGTTTTGCTTAGTGTGTTGCTCCACACATTTTTTGTGGTTGCACATGTCTTACAATTACGAGAAAGCAGAGCTAGACACCACAGGCACCTCTGACTGGATTTAAACTATTCACCCTCAGGGGAAGCTTTGTCCTTTGAAGTGTCTATTACGGTATAGAATTTCCCCAAAGCCAACAGTGAGTGTGTAATACTGCTCTCTAGGCAAGACAGTTCAGCAGAATAAGCACTCTACAGCTCCTAGTAAGCTCCTATTCTGGTAAATATTAGAATTATACTAAGATGTGAAAGAATGTTGTTCAAGTCTACACTGCATGTGACTGAACACAGTCCATACACAAAATGCCTTGCAAAAATATTAAATTCATGTTCATTAATCAACAACTTGTTGCATGCCAGCAGCATTATCTTAATCTTAGCCCACAGTATAGTCAATGAGAAAAAAAGCAACAGGAACACTCCAATCCTGATTGGCACCGGCTTATGGAGATCAGAGAAGGTGGATTCCCCCTCAAGGAAGCCTGTTCAAATCCACTGTCAACTACAGGAGACGCAAGGACAACTGATAAGCACTGCTTCCATATCAATTTTACTTTCACATATCCCGTTTTGTGCAGATTTTCAGGGGGTGATTATGGATTACAATCCACGAGCAGTGCATCGGCGTTCCTGAAGAAGCAAATTGTCCAGCTTTGCAGTTTTTCACTTAGACGCTCTTATTTGACTTTTCCCAAGTTTCGTTTTCTGACTGTGCAGTTGGGAACACCCCAGTAAGCTACATCCTATGAGCCATCTAGATGAATTTGGATCCATTTTCGGGGAAGCTGTTGATTTCATACCAGGCAAGCCTCACCTGAGCACTTGCAAAATGCAACACCTGCATCTAAGACCAAAGGCAAGTACATCTTTGCTTTGCAGGTTGTAATGACCATTACTGATATATAATAATACCAAATCACAGATTTTATGAATAAATATCTAGATTGATTAATGTCATTAACACAAAACGTCAGAAATTATTAGTTTGTTTTCCTTATAGTGTGGAAATAGATTCTAATCATGCAAAAATTCATAATCATCTGTCATACAAAAGATAGAAAACAGCTGCCATTGAGAGAATTGGTTATGTAAGCCAAAGTGGGGAAGAGTGACCTTTCTACCATTACAGCTCATAACATAATCTGCACCCACTGCACTTTAATGAGAGCTGCGTTCCATGAAAATGAACGGGAGAAATTTCCATTGTTGTGAGTTCCTAATATTAAGTGTTTGGAAATGGAACATCAAATCAGACCGCATTCTGCTATTAGTAATACAACTTCAAGTAATAATAGGCTATAACTTTCAATTACACTATCTATTCAAGAAGACTTAATTAAATAGTCTACTCTCCATCCCACATTTGACCTGAAACATGTTTCCGCATTTACAGAGAATGATAATAGAGCTGAACTCTGTGGCACTGTGGCCTTCAACTGGTATACACATCTAGAAATTAAACTAGCTCACAAAGTGTGTACAGAATATAAACTTCTAGATGAAAAACTACCTCAATGAATGTCTACAAAGCACTGTTCGCTGAAAGTGACCTGTATATTACCTGTACTTCAAACCCTCTATATTCGAATTGTTGATCTGCAGGTGCTTACATTTTAAATAGTTTTTACGGAGCTCCTATGGCAGACATACACTAGATGGAAGTGAAACCAGACACAGAATTCCTGTGAAAGCATGTACAGCATGTTAGTGAACTCCATACAGCTTAGTTGATCACTAAGTGTACCTTGAAGCTGTTGGTCTCACTCATACTGCACCCTGGGGCATCATTAGCACAACAGTTTTTGGTGCACCCCTGGAAAAAGAGAAAATCAAGATTAAATATTCACAATGTATTCAAAACAAAATCAAAGAGTGATTTAACCCATATTGAGTTTTGTGCAAAAGGGCACTGGCAACCTTAATTCATATCGGTAATTGGAAAATCATAACTACAGTTTAAGAAGGAAGGGAGAAGGAGCTGCTGGATAAATACTAATGAAATCAAGTGTCCTAGCAGCATGGAGTCTCATCTGTCTAATTCAGAGCATCTGGAAGGACGTTCCCACTGTGATCCCATTCTGGGGTTGAGCACTTTATAACAGAAAAGAAACAGGCTTTTTTCAATACGTGACTGATATGGTTTTTCTCTCTTTAAAACCTTTAATCCCAAGGAATTTGTGCACCTCAGTGATATTGCTGTATGTTAGGTTTTCTAGAAGAAAGATTTACCATTGTCCAACAACAATCCAAGGCAGAGGAAAACCAATACTATTTTACAAAGATTTAAAATATATATATTATATATATCAAAACTTATATTAAAAGTGAGATTAATTATAATTGTAATAAGTATTTTGCATTTTCGGATAAAAGATTAGTTGAATATTAACATTGCAGCAAGGAACTTCAAAAGTACTATTGCAAATAAATACAGAACAGCAGGCTCATACACAGTGGATGCACTTATTATTAAATATATGTGTAATAATTGCTGGGTTACTGGTGTACCGCAGTACGAATATTGCAGTGGAAGATTGTTATTTCAATGTGCAAAAGCATTGCATGAGCTGAGAATTCAATGCAAAAATGAACATACAGACAGGACATCTGACCCAGCAGCTGCGATCTATTTTGGTATCTATGCATGCTCAGTGCGGCACAGTCACATTACATAATCACATATGAACCTATAAAATATGAAACCCTATACTTAATCGGTAAATCGCAAAAAATAAAATAAAATCAACATAGGCTGTGGTGCAGAACACTGTCACTAAATGGAAAGACAAATAACACCTTTAATTCGATGCTTGGTCTACAAACTGAGGTATTTTAGAGAACCGTTCTTTTTTTTTCTTACAAAATATAAAACGACAAAATCCTTCAGCGCAAAACTGTTACCTACTGCTCTAAACACAAATTCTATCCTTGCAGATACCAAGCTCATAAAACAGATTAAAATGCACTTAATCCCCACTGTGCACACATGACCTTGTAGATTTATGTATCGGCTACGATTTTACTTGACCTATGCCAAGAATTCAATAAATTCCATAGCGGAACAAGGCGTGACGGAATATAATTGCCGGTAAATGTACAGATCTTCTGTTAGATTAATTGCTTTACCTTGTGCGTCGCCGCGGAGGCTGCCGGTGCTGGAGCGGCTTCTGAACTCGCCATGATGAATATGGAATACAGGCTGCGCTCCCTGTCACAGAGGATTAAGGTGCTTAAAGATTAAACATTATCAACAACATTGCACATTGCTATCGGAGGAAATAAACTGAAGTTGCATTTCAACAGATATATCAATAAAATATGTATTTGGACGTTCACATTAGCAATATAAAGGAAGAGCTAGGTCTAGGAACGATTTCTAAAATGCGATTTGGGTCACCGAAACAATTTACGAATAAATGTGTGTGTAAAATGCGTTTTGTATCCTTTTCCCCCTGACATTTAACGTTTGGGAAGCCCGTGTGAAAATAAACGCCCAGTTTACTCAAACTGTATGTTTTCATCGAGTTTATCCAATGTCCTTTTTTCCCCACTTGATGTAGTGATTATGTAATCCATAAAGAATTACAGTTTGTACTTTTTCCATTTTAAATGAGTTAATTCATTCTTTGTAACCGATTATATTTTTTCAAAAGATTATTTCCACACAAAATAAGGTTGATGAGCATGAGACACCTAGCTCGATTCCTGCTACTGCGGACTCCACATCTTCTATTTGAACAGGTGGGGTCCATAAAGTTCATTCATATCTTCCACAAGGCAAAATCCATACTGGAGAGGGAAAGGCAAATAGGAATAAGTGTGTGAATATGAATTTATCACGTCAGTAAAGGTGTATGAACAAATTACATGAAGGAGGACAGGTTTAACACTAAAGGCAGAGCGACAGTGCTCCCACAGGCCTGACCTCATGGTCACCAAGGTGATGATGTTGAATCTGTCTTTGCAAGCTTTCAAACCAGAACCATCACATCACTTCACACTGGTGTCTTTGAGAGTTTGACAGGACACCTAATTTTGAAACCATGGTGGCAATAATCCCATTTAAATCAACTGCAGTAGTGGCATCATAGTACTAGACTAACCTGTTTACCACAGTACACTGCAGTGTGCAGAGGAGTCTATAGACTCCTGTTGATATAATCAAACATCTCTTCCAAAACCTGGCAGCTTCTATGGTACACCACCTCCAAAACACCATAGAGGAGATTCCCTGTGCCCTAATCTTGACTTTAATGTAAGTTATTAACATACTGTTAATGCAAATGCATTTACTCTTTGACTTCATTTAGACAGGAGAATTGTACTTTATCTAATGAGGTAGGGGACTTTAATTGTAATTTTATATGCTGATCGTTTTTTATAAAATAGGCCACCAAAAACCTTACTAGGCAACCAAATAAAAAATGGATGGGTGGGTAAAAATAAGCCCACTAGATCTTCATCAGATGGCAAATAATGCATTCACAACTATAGATACATTCGATGCTGTATCTTATTCCACATATCTTCAATGAAACACGAGCATCCCATCTTTGACAGCATGACTGGGTAGCTTGTTCCAGACTTTTTTAAAACATGCCTCCTGTTAAATGCACATCCCTCTAGTTTCTGCGTACTGTATGTCCTCTGGTTTGTGTTTTACTACTGGGTCTTGAAATGCTTTGAGGACCTTGAATACTTCAATCAGGTCTATAGTCTTCTCAGCTCAAGACTGCAAAGTTCTTTTGGTCTCTCATGAGTGCATTTGAGTGATCAATTACTTATCTCTTTGCTGATGTCAGAGCAGCAATATGTTTTTTGTAATACATTCTTAAAGAGGTCTTATGAGTGCATTGTATGGTAATGTTACATTTTACAAATTAAAATGTATCAATGCAAATAAATTATTAACGATATAAAATGATAATTCCATTGTTTTATACTAAAGGTTAGAAGTGTAGAAATACAGTTGTAAAAACTTCACTACATATACTGTTTTCATTGCATATCTTACAAAATCACTGCCAGCGATTTAAAAGAAGTGCAGCATTCATAAAGAAGCAATCACAAAGGATATCGTCATTTTCATCAGGCTACTAAGAATGCCTACTATTGTCATTTTCATCAGGCCCCTAAGAATGCTTGCTATTGTTATTTTCTGCAGGCTGCTTATTTCAATCTGGAATGAAAAGATAGACCTAAAACGTTTTACACGTTCCGTAGATGAAATCATCCTCTGAATGCGCTTCTAATGTTATAAAGGCGCACAAGTAATTAAGTCAGTGTTTATTTTATTTCCATTTTCAGGCAAACAAGGAATAAAGAGTGTCAAAAATGTCAAATATTAAATACAATAAACACAAGCACTGAGCAGTTAATGTCTACCTGTTACTTATTTTCAATTTTAAAATGTTCTGAATCTGTAGGGGGCTCCCAATAACTTAAGGAAAGATCTGTGTGGATGCTTTGGGCCTTCATCTTAGGTCAACACAGTACTTCTACATTAAGAGCTGGCAGCCCATTTTCCTCTTGCTTGATACGGATAGATTGGATATGGATCTGATTTGAAAAAACATACCCAAAATATAAACTGGAATGAGCTGGATGGAAAGACATGAATCTACCTCCACAAAAATGAATACCAATGAGTGGTGACTATTGCTCAGCATTGCTGATTTAAAAGCCAGGGAAGGTAGAACCGGGATGGAAGATCTATTGCCAAATGATAATGATAATTCTTTGCTCTGGTAAAGCCCTTTTCATCCTAAAGAGTCCCATAGTGCTTTCACATACTGTCTAGACGTAATGTCTTCTGCTTAAGATGGAATTAAGCACCAGTCTGTTGTGCGAGAGGTAAACCCAGGGGAAGATGAGTAATGAAGCAGGGCAGTCAGAACTAAGCAAGCAGGCATGAGCAGGCAGCGTAGTGTGGCCAGTAAGCAAAGGAATTGCTAAGCAAAGTACACAGGCAGGCAAACACAGTCAAAGGGCATAGAAATCAGAGTCCAAAACCAATAAGGAACTGGAAGCAAAGCACCAAGGAAATCCAAAGCCAGGGTCAAAACACAAGCCAAGTCCATAGCCAGAAATAGAGTGCTAGAGAAATCCAAAGGCATAGTAAATACCAAATGTGAGGTCAGGAATCCAAGAGAAGCACACGGTCGGGAAAACAGATTCTGGGGAACTGTCACGAAGCGTTCTTTCAGGACCCTATGCAGACAACACAATCCGGGGGGAGTGAAGAAAACGTGGGAAAAAAGACACGCAAGGTGCTGGAAGGAAAACAGGGGGCGTGTCCATCGTGCACTGGTGTTCGGGGGAGGTGTGGCCGAGGCAAACAGTCCAAGGGAGTCCAAGGCAAATCCAAGAGTGTAGCAAATGTCCAAGACCGGGTAATCCATCCTGACAGACAAACAGAGATAAAAGCCGGAGCGGGATCCGGCGGAGGGTCGGGGGAATTAAAAAGGGGGGGTAACAGGACCAGACACTCCCTAATCCCGGACTCAGTAGGTCAGGACATCGTGATGAAGCCTGTGCTGTCGAGACGCTCCGGGACTCGTGGATAGGCAGGCTTCCGGGCGTCCATCTTCCAAACTGAGCCCCGATAGGCAGGAACGTCTGGCTTATATAGCTCGGGGGGTTGGAACCGGAGGCAGGTGTGGGAGATGAGTATAAAACAAGGAAGGGCTGGAGCGTCCTTAAGAGGAGGGGTTTACGATCGTGACAGGAACCCAGTAATCCATGCAAACAATACACCAGAGAACTGATCTTAGTCCAAGCAGACTTTGAGCAACCTGAACCACCTGATGCCGGCGTGTTCATAAATTGCCCCAGGTTATACAGAGCTCCTGTCTGATTGTAATTCCATGGCAATGGGCAAAACAGACAGGGAAAAGAGACGGCGCCATGTGCCATGGCAATGCTAGCTCCCTCCGTGGCTCTCCAGCTAGGCAGAGGATGACAATAGAGCGCTGAAAAAATTTTAGGAACCCCTTAGGATTTGAATATTTACATAAAGACTGGTTTTGATTCAAGTACGCTATCATGTTAAAACTAAGAAATTTCCATATTTGTCGGCGCTATAGGAGAGGGTCATGGAAGTGTTCTATCCACCTAGATGAAACCTTGGCAGCCAGTAGACTCCAGCAGCCCTGGTATACAGCAAATCAGGTGGAGAAGAAAGAATCTGCTATTCCAAATTAATTCAATGGGAACTTTGGGGAGGACATATTGTGCAAGCTCACAGTGGAATTAAGCTAGAACACTGGGGTTAACACATTTACTCTTATCTTAAATCTCCAAGTTGGACTTTGCTTTAACATCTCATCTGCAGAACAGTGTCTCCTACAGCATAGCTTCCACTAATGATCATACTAAGGTATTGGGCCAGAAATTTAACTTGTATACCAACACTTACAGTAGAAATGTAGATTTCCTTGGAGGTCTCAAATCCCAGTACTGACCAAGTCTAGCTTGCCTTGCTTCTGAAATCTGACTAACTCAGGCTCAAAGGTGCTAACACTGCTGTCTCATAAAGCTATTTACTTAAATAAGGTATGACAGGCTTATTAACTAGACATCAGGGATGTACAGAGCACCTCCAGATTAAAATGAGCAAAACCCGACCACATGTTACAGTAAACTTTGACAAAACACCAAGCAGTCAATGGAGATCACACAAACACATGTATCTGGACCTTGCGCAGGCCCTGAAACAGACCAGACCAGAACACACATTGTACAGGATTTTCTGATTACTAAGAAGATAGTTACATTGTGAAGGAGGAAAGAGGAAATAATTGTTCCGGACACCATATATCAGTAATAATAACATAATAATGACACTTAGTTCTTTGTCATGCAATAATCAAAACAGGAAAAATATAAATGTATTCAATGTTGATTAAACAAACAATATTTCCCACATATTTATATTAATTTAGAGTTAACAATTTAGTTAATTGACTTGGCAGTAGGTGGTATATTCCGTGCATTCTAAGTTTAAATTTATAAGCTGTACAGTATTATATATAAAGCAGTTCAGGTGGGTAACTGCGTCAGTATTATACAGTATATGACTTAACAATGAGTTTATCATGCGTTCAAACAAGAGAAAACAGTAGTCTGCTGCTGTCGTGTAATAATTATTTTAAAGGAGAGTATCACTGCATTGTATGAATAGTCATTTTAATTGTATATGTGACGTCACTGGAAACACATTTAGAAATCGTATGCAGTATCTAATGTCTGTAGAAGAGGAAGTCATTTTTTTATTATTTCTTACGCAACATTTTCATTAGCCACGAGGGGGCGTTACTGGCTTGTATGATAATGAGGATGAGGACGTACTGCAGTAGTACTTAAGACTGCTGGGCTTTTAAATACGTACGTCAGGTTGGCGCGTTCTTTTGAAATCATATGGCTATTTGGGAAATACTCTGGATTTCTTGGTAGACCGGATAATATTCCAAGCCCGGGTGATATATAGAAGCGCGAAGAATAAGAAAAGTAAGATTGTTTGCAGCAGCTTTAAGTACGAATTCTGTAATGATACAGTGAAAAAGGTTAATGTCTGTGTACTGCTCAAGCCGCAAAAGTAAAGCAAACGCTTTGACTGCATAGGACTGAGTTGAACTAAAATTATTTTCCGTCAAAACGGATGGACACCCCAGACTTTTCTTTTTTTTTATTTAGAAACGCATCTTTTAGCAAATTGAACTCGTTTACTGATAAAAAAAAAACTTCAAATGTTTGGTTTGACTCCTTACACTGACTGCCACGCCGTGCTTAAATTGTTTTAATTCACAGGCACAATCAATGGATTATTGATGCTGTTAATAATACTGCTGGTTCTAAATAGTACTGTGGCAAATAGTTATGGCTCGCGTTTCAATGTCTTTTTTTTAGAAATAAGCTGTTTAACGTTTTTGCTTTCCTCGTAGACAAATACTCTTGTGTTCCATTCGTCTCTCTTCAAAGGAATTTCAGTCGCTTAGTTGTAAACCGTAGTTTTCCTTTACCGCAGCTAAATTGTATGATGTTTCACAAATAATAATACTCAAGGTAAAATGAAAATGTTGTGAATGATGGTGAAGAACTTGTTCCCTATTCATGAAGTCACAATGGAGAATTTCTGTACTATTTGGTTCACTGCTAGTTTGTTCTATCTCGATAGCATGTGTACTAACAAGGGCTGGGCTTTCCAAAATTCAAAGGTACACACTCATCTCAGTGGAAACAACGTGTGTCATTAATTTCTAAACAGGATGTCTGCTGAAAAATTGGCACTAGTCTGTTTTTGTCCACTCTTTAGGTTTAGCGCTCTAAATTGTGACATTTCTACAAATGTTTTTATTTTTGCATCAACTGTTTTCCAGAAAGGGGAAGACCGCAAAAGAGCATCTGACAATGACTTCGGATTTCACGGCCGGCCAGAGGCGCCACAATCCAGTGGACAGCATCTGCCGCAAGATCCAGACCATTCAGAGACGGGATCAAGAGGCTAACTCGCCTTTTCAGATCCCCAAATTCCAATCCCGGAACTACGACAGCCCCCAGACCAGCCTGAAGAGGAACCTGGAGGCTATCCTGAAAAAACGGACGGTCAGGAACAAGGAGGGCGACTCTCCGTGCTTCAGGAGCCCCGGAATGGAGGTCATGACCCCAAACGGCTCAGCGTTTCCACTCCACTCTGCCAATGGAGTGTCTCCAGCAAACGCCACCTATACCATCTTAAGCCTCACAGGGGAGAGGAGACCCTGGCAGATTAGGCCGTGGTCCCGGAGCTGCTCAACACCCACCTCCCAGACAGGGGAGAATTATTTCAGCTTTTCCAAGTGCCCCACCTATAGGAGAGCAGAGGACAGGAGCTCCAGTCTGGACAGAAACGAGGGGAATCTCGTGTCGCGCGGTGTCCACCTCTACAGCTCCCCCGAGAAGCAGGAGTGCGACAGGGCCTACCAAGCTCTGGTAGTGAAAAGACTCTCCATGGGGGAAGGCACCGGTAATTAAACCTGCCCTTCCCTTCGGCGTTTTTATTTTACAGCTCTGTTTGCATTTGAGCGTTCAGAGGGAAATGTAACAGTGTAATGCTTTTACTTATGAGGAACAAGTAATAGGTTTATTCCATGCTGAAAAAAAAGAAGAAAGAGAACACAACGTTTCGGCCGTGGAGCCTTCTTCACACCTGAAGAAGGCTCCACGGCCGAAACGTTGTGTTCTCTTTCTTCTTTTTTTTCAGCATGGAATAAACCTATTACTTGTTCCTTTGCAGCCTACGCATGCTGACGCAGCTACCCACCTGATGCTTTTACTTATGCTGTACAGTTTAAGGGGGGGAGATCAATTGCAAAATAGGATCATGAGGCACAGGTATGCATCCTTCACTGTTCAGAAGTGAATTCAATTATGATGTAGATGGTTCAGGGTCAGTCTGTCTGCCCACTCGGAAAAAGACATCCTGACCGCTTCTTGCATGTGGACTTGTTATCCTGAATCACTGATGTTATCAAAAGAATATTTATGGAATGCCTGTCTAAATCCTCCTGTGAATGTGTGGTAAAAAATAACTCAGCCTTTGCTCGTGCAGAGACTTCTAATGAATAAAGATCTTGTTGTGCGAGATCCTCCTGGTAGAAAATCAGATCGGCAAAAGACAGCACTGTTATCAAAGGTCTAAGTGCTTTACACATCTTAGTCCTGCGAGACACCAGCACAGATTTCCTTTCTTAATTGGATCAAACATGATTTTAATTGTCATAATATTGCTGTATATTTGCACTGCAGAGTCTCGCAGGGTTGCACTGAGATGATGTGATTCCAAAGCTAATTTACAAATTGCGCCTTTTTTTGTATTTAGGTAATCTACTTTCATCTCGGTGCAGAAAAGACAATGCTTCAGAAATAAGCCTGATTTGTGAAGAGGATCTCTTGGACACCATCTTTCATGCTTGTGACACACAGCGCAGAGGTAAGTGTATTTTCTTAGTCCAGGCTGATTTATAAACTAATAGGAACAACTTTAGCTGGTTGTCTTATTATGGCTTCTTAAAGGTTCAGGTTAATAGAAGGGTGACTTAAATCCCTATAAAACAAGGAAACAGAGCATAAGTCTGGTCTAAAAGAGTGCATTTACTGTATCTTCAATGAGAAGAGTAATTGTCTGGGACCAGCTTTGATCCTGCAGAGCTCCTGTCTGTGTGTTTTTGTTACAACTGTGCTGTAACAAATTCATACCTGGTGCTAATTCATACCTTTAACTGATTGGCTTACATGTTTAGCAATTTGTAATGTTCATGCACTCAGTTCTTGGTTTGCTAAACACCCTACTTTGGGCAAATTGTTTCAACAATTTGGAACTATGGCATTACAATCGGTCTATTTTGTTGCTCACTTACATATTTCTGTCTAAACAGTTCTTAACAGGTGATACAATTATGAAATATGGCCAGTTATGACTGACAATGTATCAGACACTCCCATAATGCATGTTTTGGCTGTACTGCAGAGGTGAAATAGTTTATATTTCAGCAAAGCCACTTCAGTGAAGGAGCTTTGAAACTCAGAAGTTACAGTGCCATTTGTAATTGGTATAGTGGCGAGACTAATTTCAAACCCCATTCAACATTTTAAGAGTGGAAAGAAAATCAAATAGAAAATCAAAGTCAATTATCCTGCACTGAAGAACTGGACAACCCCAGGATTAGAGCTGAGAACTACTGGTCTGGTTTATGGGACATAAATCTGCTGGTGTTGAATTATTAATAATTAAAACACTGTAGTTCAAATGGCAGCATCCTCCCACTGGTTTCTAACTGGTCAAACATGGCTTGCCAGCTCACACTCATATACACAAATCCCAGTTGGATACACAGATGGTTGGTCGCACTACAATACTTACTGTACTATCAGCATACTTGTGTCCAATTACTTTTCCCTAATATCTCTGCAGCTTTGGAGTAGCCAGCAACAATGATTAAAGCCTGGTCACAAGGCAGCACGTGTTCCCTAAAGTGTGAATCCTAAAGCCACCAGCTTTTAACCTACAGGAAAAGGATCTTTCTATCAGATGGAGAACTGGCCAGGCTCCCACTAATATTGATGCAGAATGGCAGAGATTAGAGACATTACAGAAATTACAGAGAATTACAGAAATTATCACCACCACCTTTTAACCAGAATAGAGATGAGTTATTAGTCGTGGGTGGCCCTGTCTTTTTGGATCTTGTGGAGTTCTTCGCTGTGTGGGAAGAAGCTCTGCTGCTTCAGAGCTTGTGAGCAACTGAGTTTGAATCCAGGTGTGGCTGAGCTGCGGTTGTCATACTGGTAGGTACATTGGCTCCTGTTAAATTGGCCCTGGTGTGAGTGTGTGTCTGTGTGTGCTCTGGGATGGACTGACACCCCGTCTAGGGTGCCTCCCACCTGATTGCTTGCTTGCTCGGTTAGATTCTGGCTCACCCACAACCATGTACAGTACTTGATGAAGAGAGAGAGAAAATTATGGATGGATTTCAGACTTAAGGTCACTTGAAATTCCCTTATAATAGTTCCTTGCATTTATATAGAGCGCTCTTGGACACTCCACTCAAAGAGCTTTACAGACTCCCCTCCACCATCACCAGTGTGCAGCCCCACCTGGATGATGCGACGGCAGCCATAGTGCGCCAGAATGCTCACCTCGCATCAACTATCAGTGGGGTGGAGAACAGAGTGATGAAGCCAGTTCAGAGATGGGGATTATTAGGAGGCCATTATTGGTAAAGGCTAGAGGGAAATTTGGACAGGACGCCAGGGTAACACCCCTACTCTTTTTGAGAAACACCCTGGGATTTTTAATGAAGGAGTCAGGACCCTGGATTTACAACTCATCTGAAGAACGGTGCTTTTTTACAGTAAGATGTCCCTGTCACTATGCTGGTGTATTAGGACCCACACAGACTTGTGTGATCGCCCCCTACTGGCCCCACTAACACCTCTTCCAGCAGCAACCTTAGTTTTTCCCAGGAGTCTCCCAACCAGGTACTGACCAGACTCACACTGCTGAGGTTCAGTGGGTTTGTCAGTTGCGAGTTGCGGGGTAATACAGCTGCTGGCCTTGTCACCTCACATAAAATGTCAAGTCATCTTTGTAGTGTCTATAGAAGTATGCCTGAAACTAAGAGCCGTTCCCTGCTGTTTTGCTCTTATTTTCCACTGTGAATGAGGTATATTGCTATGAAATTTCTTTAAACTTTCTGTAAACTTGCTGTGTCTTTTCTTTCAATGGCAGTGCTTTGTTATGATGCGTGATAAGAAAATGGTCATACCGTGCTTTGCACTATGATGTTCATTACTCAGGATACACAGAAAGGGAACAAAGTTTATGCAAGCATCATTTCCCCAACACAGGGCAGTGTAGAAATCATTATTATGTAATGAGTTTTTCTTTAAAAGCTCTGCTGACTGACTGTGTCACAACTTGTTCTTATTCATGTATTGAGGCCCTGGGCTATACTTTGTGCTTAATGGTGCATCACTGAGCAGTGAGACACCATAGGCCCCAGGCTGCCTTGCCTTTTGGTTATTTCTCAAATGGAAGTAGCCCGCTTCTCTAAGCTCTTTGTTGACTTTTACATGGTAAACTGGTTAAGATCAACAGAAAGCAATTTGAAACACTTTTTTTAGGAGGGAAAAGAGGACTGCAAATATTATTTCCATAGCAACACCTGCTTACCTGCTTCTCAGGAAGATCCATAACAGCGTCCAATGCCATAAAAAAACTGTGCTCCTGAAAAATGAACTTTTTTAGATATTTGAGAACTCGGGCAGCTTAAGTATATTTTACATTGTGTATTTCAGTATTATAGAAGGTCCAACCTGATGGCTTCAATAAATTAAAAGGCATCAATGTGCATTTTGTATCTTTTCTTTTTTGTATGTGTGCTAGTGTTTCTGGGGGGGGATAAGGCTTCTGTATACATAAGGTTTACGTAATGTTTGCTGTTTTGAATTCCTTGGTGGCTGGTGTGATTCACTGAGAAATGCGTATGGTTGTTCTTTTTCCACCGCACAAGTAGGCGGATTTAATTTTGGTTGATTTCTGAAGTGGTCAATCTGTCAGGCTCATCTGTTGTTGAAGATCCGTGTACGGGGCTCGTGGAAAATTCGCCGATGGCATCCAGTGATCTGAAGGCAGACTGTCGCCCGTCTGTTCCAGGCAAGGTGTCCGTCTCCAGGATCGTCGACTACCTCCGGCACACCACCAGCCGAGAATCCGAGGACAGCGGCCTGGAGGAGCTGTGCAACATGCTGGACCCGGAACACAGGGACATCTCCATCGACCTGGAGACCTACCACGCCATCATGAGAGAGTGGATCGATGACTGTCGCAATCACGGGTGAGAGCATTAACGAGACGTTAATCAACTGGTCCTCATCTAACGGAAACAGGCTTTTGGCCTCTTGAGCTGCAAGTTCAAGATCATTTTCCATAAGTAAAAATTAAGTTGGTTGTTTCCACAGCATCTGTTATATTTTAAATAAGTTACTTAAAAGAAAGGGTTCATTGTGTAATTTAAAGTGCTCGTGAATCAACGCCTTGCATGAGAATTTAAAGTTTACTACCTCCATTTATTCACAACCTCTTACATATCATATACAGGAATTGTGCTTTGAACTAAACCTTTATCTTGGTAGTAGTTCAGGTGGGTAGCTGCGTCAGCATGCGTAGGCTGCAAAGGAACAAGTAATAGGTTTATTCCATGCTGAAAAAAAGAAAAAAGAGAACACAACGTTTCGGCCGTGGAGCCTTCTTCAGGTGTGAGAGAGACAGGGCAGTAGGCAAAGGTAAAGTAGCGGGAGAACAAAGGTTGAGAGGGAGGAGGAGTGAGAGGCGGGAGCAGGGGGACAGAAAGAGAGGCCAATCAAGAGGTGTGAAGTCAGAATGGGTGCAGAGAAGTGTGAAATGAAACTTCCAATGAATGGAGAAAATTTAAAAGAACAGTAATCTGTCGTTAAGGGAAGGGAGAATGTGTGATCCTAGCTGCAGAATAATTTTAGTTTCGGTGGTCTTTCTGATGTATGAGTTCGGAAAACCGTCTTTGAGAACACAGACGGAGAGATTAGAGTGGTCGTGGCCGTCAGAGGTGAAATGAGAAACAATGGGCTTGGAGAGATCTTTAATCTTCACAGCCCTGACGTGTTCTCTGAAGCGGTCTCCGAGTCTCCTTCCTGTTTCCCCAATGTAGATGGCTGGGCATTTACTGCAAGAGATACAGTAAATAAGGTTGCTGGAGGTACAAGATGCTGTCTGGGTGATCCGGAATTGTCCTGAGGGGCCTTGAATGAGTGTGGTGGTGGCTGTGTACTTGCAGGTGATACAGCGAGCTCTTTTGCAAGGGAAAGTGCCTGGTGTGGATGGTTGCTGAGGGCGGTCAAGGGAGCTGTGGACAAGGAGGTTACGCAGATTAGGTGGTCGGCGATATGAGATGATAGGGCGATCAGAAAAGAGGGCCCCAATGGAGGGATCATCCTGTAGGATGGAAAAGTTCTGGTTAATGGTCCTGGGGATAGGAAGTGTGTTAGGGTGGTAAGGAAGCACCAAAGGAATGCGGTTGTTACGGCGGGAGTTCCTGATCGGGTTGATGGTCCGGGGGGTGTTTTTGGCTCGGGCAAGGGCCCTGTCAATCACACTGCTGGGGTATCCTCTGTTGATAAAAAATGAGTACATTTCGAGGGCTTGGTTTTCGAAGTCGATGTCGTCGCTGCATAATCGTCGTAACCTAAGGAACTGTGAAAAAGGAAGAGAGTTTTTAGTGTGGTTGGGGTGAAATGAGCTGTACAGGAGGTAGCTGTGTGAATCCGTGGGTTTGTAATAAACTGAAGTGGACAGTCGGGGGTAGTTGATAGACAAGTGGATGTCTAGAAACGGAAGAGTGGTGGAAGAAATGTTAACCGTATATTTGAGGGACGGGTGGAAGTTGGTGAAATGGTGCAGGAAGAATTCAAGCTGATCGTTGGAGCATGTGGCGGCACCGACGCAGTCATCGATATATCGTTTGTAGAGGTCAGGGACATAGCCAGTGTAGGAAGCGAAGAAGCGTTCTTCTACCCAGCCGACAAAAATGTTGGCATAGCTGGGTCCCATTCTGGTGCCCATGGCAACTCCACTGACCTGTTGGTAAAAAAGATTATTGAAAGAGAATGCGGAATGAACGAGAATGGGTGCAGAGAATCATTTCACACTTCTCTGCACCCATTCTGACTTCACACCTCTTGATTGGCCTCTCTTTCTGTCCCCCTGCTCCCGCCTCTCACTCCTCCTCCCTCTCAACCTTTGTTCTCCCGCTACTTTACCTTTGCCTACTGCCCTGTCTCTCTCACACCTGAAGAAGGCTCCATGGCCGAAACGTTGTGTTCTCTTTTTTCTTTTTTTCAGCATGGAATAAACCTATTACTTGTTCCTTTATCTTGGTAATTGTATTTGTTTTTGAGTAACTTTGAGTATATTAATTTATAACTCTCTAGGTATTCCTTGACCTGGGCATGTATGCTTATTCCTGTAGGTAGATTATTGGTTGAATTCTGATTGCTGGAAATGTCTGTATTTCTAATAGAACCGCATGCCATGTTATATTAATCCACTTGGGGGTATTGGTGCTTAAGATAAGCGGCTAAAATAAATGAGAAAATTTAGGAGGGTTTCAGTTATCTGTTCAGCTGATTGTTCTCTTTGCAACACACAGAAAAATGTGTTCTGGTGTAATGTTTGTTCCTCAGTGCATGATGGGTAAAGCATATGATCTGTGGGAGAGAAACTGGAGATTTTTTTTTCTATAGCAAACTGTAGGTGTAACAGATTTGTAAATCAATCTGGAGAGGATGGTGCAGGGGTTAACATTGCTGCTTTGCAGCTCTGGGGACCTGGGTTTAATTCCAGATCCTGAGTACTATCTGTATGTTTGTGTGGGTTTCCTCCTGCTGGTCCGGTTACCTCCCACTGTCATTTGGACCTACTGGTAGGTCAGTTGGCCTCTGGGATTGTTTGCCCTGGTGCGAGTGTGTGCATGTTTGCGTCTGTGTGTGCCCTGCGATGGTTTGGCATCCCGTTCAGGGTGGGCCCTGCTTGTACCTGTTGCATGCTGGGTCTCCTGCAGCCCGGTATTGGATAAAGCAGTCAGAAAATGGATGGATCAGCATCTGAAGAGGACATTTAACCTTTTCAGAAAAGGACCTTTTCTCCATTGCATCTTGTCTCCTCCTTCCTGTCTTGTTAAAAGAAGGAACAAGTAATAGGTTTATTCCATGCTGAAAAAAAGAAGAAAGAGAACATAACGTTTCGGCCGTGGAGCCTTCTTCAGGTGTCACCTGAAGAAGGCTCCACGGCCGAAACGTTATGTTCTCTTTCTTCTTTTTTTCAGCATGGAATAAACCTATTACTTGTTCCTTTGCAGCCTACGCATGCTGATGCAGCTACCCACCTGAACTACTTGTTAAAAGAAGTATGCTTTATATGATCATGGTAGTGCATACTGTATGTATCAGGCTTACACTTTGCGAGAAGCTCTTGAGGAATGTACATAAGGAAACTGTCACTAAAACCCATTACAGAATACCCTGGACAGAATGGCATTGATGTTGAACTGATGGCCTTGAATATGTTAATGCCCTATGAAATTGCAGAATCACTTAGCCATTAGTGCATTCCCCTTTTCACTAGTGCAAGGTATGCTTTCTACTGTAAATCTGAAGTTTTAAGACAAGAAATATAAGAAAGTGCCTTGGCGAGAGCTTTAATATGAATTCTTTGCCGTCACTATGGGAAGTAATATGCATGCAGGTTGAAGGAATTAAATCTCTTTAGTACTGAATATAGACCTTAAGGCATTTACATGTAATTGAAGTGTTGGAGCTCTGAAGTCACAAATATCCTGGGATCAAATGTCGTTCAGATTTGTAATTCTGAGATGTTAATAAACCTCAAAAACCTTTAGAACTGATAAAGACTTACTGTTCATTACTATGGCTTCAAAAGATCTGAATATTTCATAAGATAAATGCTGAATTTAAGTCTAAATACCATCCATGTGCACAGTACATGAAAACTGAGAACGGGAGTCATGTCTTTACCCAAAAGGGTTGTGGGAGTTTGAAATAAGCAACCCAGCCATTTTGTTTAAGTCAGTACCCTGGTTTCTTTCAAGAAATGGCTCCATGAAATCCTTGGGCCCGTTAATTTCTAAATACCAAATGGGCTGACTATTCTTATGACTTATAGTGTTATGTTATCCATTAAAAATAGTGCAGCTGATAAGACATTTTGTAACCGCTATGTTTGTGTTTTACTGTATTCAAAATCAGCCCAAGGATCCTCCAAATGCTCAGTGAAAAGGTAGTGTTTCTATAAGGGGCTGGTGGAATAAAGGATTAAAAGTTTAATTTCAAACACTGTTTTCTTCTGCAGGGATGAGACTACAGCTGAAGGTGAAACAGAAGACTCACAGAAGTTGTCAGACAGTCTTTCAGGTGAAAGCCTTGCAGGAAAGTCCTAGCTCTGTAGCAGTGAACACCTGACACAAATGTTTGGGAATAAGTATTACCTGTTAATACTAAGGTGTCATAGTATTGACTATGGGTTAAAATATTCTCCTGTGCTCCTGAGCTTAACGGCTTTCTTTTGCATTGCGTCCAGCATCTTTATTCGTTTTTGACATTGGAGGGTCTCTTTGGAGATGGAATATATACAGAAAGCATCCATTGCCAAGTTAGAAAGATGTGCATGTCTGACTGGCAAGTATTTGGATTCAGAGCTTTATCTTTTGTGTTTTATAGCCAGAAAATCTTTTGCAATGAACATGACGGTGGGCAGTTTAGAGGCATTTGGGGGAGAAGTGTCAAGAGGTGATCTGTAAGTGGAACAGTTGTGTTTTCTTCACTTATTAATCTGAGATATCTCTTTATAATATTATAAAGTTGATTAGGATAGTTTATGCTGTTGTAATGTTCTAAAAAATGTGTATTCCTTGTATAGGTATCTGAGCATTATTTGCATATACTATACCTAAGGACCAAAAATGGAACATCTGCACAATTCCCAAATAAAAGCATAGGATTAACTGTGAAGAGCAAGACGTTTCACAGACATCCATTTTGTTAGCTTTCCATGTATCCCCAATTCCTAACGGCATTAGATCTCACTTGCTTTAATGTTGGAGTTAAAGGAAATTGTGAAGCCATCCAGCATGACTTCTGAATGTTGACGAGCGATGGAGGGAATGAGGAAATGATCCTTTTATATTCCATTTCATAGAGAGACATCAGATCTCGTCTACTGCGTGGCAGACCTCCAGTTCAACAACCAAAAACTGCAGGATGAGGTGCGTAAGCTGAAACTGGCTGTGGACACCATGGAGGAAACAAACAACAAATTAATGGAAGAAAATGAGGAACTCAAGACACAGGCTAAAAGGTGATGGGTGACTGCAGGTCTTGTCTTATGTGCTGGTAGTTCCCTTGCATTGTCCTAGTGGTTTGCTGCCCCTGTTGGTCTTGGTTCCTGATATGTTGTGAATCACAGTCTGATTGGTTTGCTTTTTCTGTCTTGAAATTTGTATTCACTCTTACAAAGCTGAATGTTATCTGTCCTGTTTTTGAGCCGAGTTTGTGAAGAACCCTTAATTGGGTGTACTGGTTGAAATGTATCTAATGTGACCACTGCAGAAGGGAAAATAAAACTTGCATTAGGAGTGCTTGTTATAGCATCACATTTGCCTGACAAATACATGACAAATGAATCCATAAGATGTATAAGAACATACAGAGTTACAAACAAGCAGAGGCCATTCAGGAAATCTAGCTTGTTTGCTAGTTAGTGGCTAATTGATCATCTAGTTGACTATAACTGAGCCGTGTTATTGAAGTTGACACGTTAGCTGCTTTCAAGAATGACTGGATGAGATCAGGGATCTCATGATCTCAATGATCTTGACAGAAGCTAGGGTGTTAACCTCAATAGCATGCCTTGATAGTTTCATACTCCCACAATCATTTGCACAAAAAGGTGCCACCTGTTCTTGGTTTTAAATGCATAAGTGGAAACTATGTGAAAGTGCTCTCTGCATTGCATTTGACTTTTAATTGTGATTGCAAATCTCTTAATGTTCTGAAAGGAGGTAATTGAAATGTATTATTGCATATTGCAAGAGGACATGACTTTGATCATATTGAGTGTGAAAGATTGGGGTTATGACGTCCATTTGGGAGGTGCTGAGTTTAATAAATGGGTAAACTTTATAGTAACTTCATAAACTGATGAAGTTGCATTATATGTAAAAAAAAATGCTTGACGCTCAATAGTTGTATCCAACTGTCAAATCTCAATACACAGCACCAGCCTGTGATTCCTTCAGCTGTGGCTGGGTCAGTTACTTTGAGGTTTGCTTTGTTTCAGTGGCCAGCAGTCTGCCATGAAGGAGAAGCTGCTGAAGGGGGAACTGGAGGAAATGAAAGTAACTCTAAATAACATGGAGGAGAACAGAGCCAGGTCTGTGGCTCAGAACAAACAGATGGTGAGAGTCAGGCGGTCAGATATGCTAAAAATTTTAGAAATTTATAGACTCAGTAGCTTTATAAGTTACCTGCCTTCTTAATATGCAATGAAACCCCCCAAAAATGCAAGTTTTGAAAGGTGCTTACCGTTGCAATTGCTTATGCAATACCTTGGGCTTAAATATTTCATTAGGAACATTATACAAATTTGATCTTTGAAAGGTTTAAGCAAAAAAATCGTCGTAATTTCTCTGATGCTTTGGGGACACTGGTCACCAGACACAACCATGCTGAGGGTTACCACCCAACAGCAAGGTTTCGCCAAGCTAGCTGTTCATTTTCAGTGTTAAACGGTGCCGAACTGGAGACCAGAACATCCTACTGCTCTCCAATCGAGTGCCACCAACTGGATTTCCCAGCAGAGCGAGCAGTAGTCTCCAGCATGAGGCCGCCTCATGCTCTGGGTGCAAGCCCTTTAGCAGATGACAGAGGTTCCTCATTGAGACTTCATCTCCGACTCCCTAAATCCATCCATCCATCCATCCATCCATCCATCCATCCCTTATAAGAAAAATACCCTTATGTCCCAGAACCAGAAAACTCATGCAACTTTAAATCCATCAGTAGCCGTTCCTTCTAGAAAAAGTAGTTGCTCTTAACATTTAAACAGCAAGTATCATAGGATTCAGACATATAGGGGTATTATAGTACATCATGTGTTGCTTAATCTTTTGAATCTCCAGTATTAAACCTTTAAATCTGTAGTATAAAGCAAGTAGGTTCATCAGATTCACTTTCAAGCCATCGGTTTGACCTTTTACAGGGATACAACCTCAAGGCTGCTGTCTTTTTGCAGTCTCTCACGGGCTCAGAAACATGACACTTATCAGTGTCGCCTCAACTAGGATTCGAAAATCTAGTTTTATCCTTCTGTGTGTCTGGATTACATTTATTTTAAGCAGACAAAGCCAATTAGTATGGAAAAACCTTTTACATTCCTTTTGCAATGCCGGTCTGTAGAGTACGCATTTATACAATAGGCACCTTACTGGAACGGTTTGAATGAAGCACCTGGATCAAGGGTATAACAGTTCTTTTGTGGGGATACTGGTGCGTTCTAAATGTTTTCTCAACCTCATTAATATATGCAGATTACATTTCTGAGATAGGAACTACTCTACTTCAAGCTATCCCAGCAAGGCCAGTACCACCTGTGTGACTAAAACGCCTCTCAGCTGGAGTCAATCTTTCCAATATTCTCCAGAGCTCTCTAAATAGTCTCCTAACTTTCATGCAACAGGTGTAAATAGCAGCATTTCTGGTGTATCTGAGAGTGATGGAGAATGTACAGCGGGCTGGATGGTCTCTCATGCATGAGTAGAAGTAGTGAACTTCGATTTGTGAAAGTGGATGCAGCGAACATTTTTCTGGGCTCAAGAACTCATTGGAATGTGCCAGAAAAAAAGAATCTCTGATATGTTACTTGTCTGTAGTGATGTAATACTTTATAAAAATATCAGAATTTGCAAACTAGGCTGTTTGGTTGCTATTAAGATTGATCTGAGGATCTAGCCCAGTTTCTTGAAGGAAGTAGGTTTCATCAATGTAGCCAACGGCAACAACTTGTGATGCTTTTATTTTAAAAGCCTGCTTTTTAAAAAATTTGGAAATTCATGTTTGCCTTCAAATGCACAATGCAGTTTACGTTTTTTTCCATATTTGGAATTAGCCGCTCTTCCTGATTTTATTTCTTTTTGAGGCATTACTGACCATATTCAAACATTTCAATTTGCAGGAAAGAGAGAATCAATCTCTTATTTCAAAGATTGCTTCACTGCAGGAGGAGGTATGTTTTCCATTTAAAAAGGCAACACAGGACTGTTTGAGGTCCTGTTAGAGTAAGTCATTTCTGTTTTTGTCTCCTTTTCATCATTTTTTTTCAAATTGGGAATTAATATTTATCAATTTGAAAAACTGAAGTGTCTAGCTTTTGGAAAAAACTACATGAGCATATTGGGATTGCCACCTGCCAACACTTGAGCAGTTGCCTGTACGTAAATATGTTCTTGTCCATATTTACCTTTAATGAAGTGTGTGATTTGAAAATAAGGGGATCAATACATCTTCTGCTTTATATTTTGACATTTGCTCTTTAGAACAGATTCCCCGTTTTGTCTTTTGTTAGAACATTAAGAATATGGTGGACATTGACCACCTTCAGAAGAAGATGGCTGAGCTGTGCGCTGTTAATGCTGATCTCCAGGTAATTCAAACTCCTTGTCATTTGTCTTAGCATTGTCAGAAATCTTTTCAGGAGCATTCATATTTGCTACTGACTAATCTCTTGATTTTAAATTATATTAGGATTTTTCCTAAAGTAGTTTTTACAGAATAACAAGGAAATCCTTTAAACAAAAAAGCAACAAATATTAAACTTAATAAAAACTGTTTATTTGTGTAAAAATCTAAGCAATATATTAAGTTTGCTTTAGATACCTTTGCCAGGATCTTCAATCACTAATGTTTTTACGATTTTTGGGCCTTTTTTGGAAAGTTTTATTGTAAGTATATTTATTCCATTCTCACAGAATATTTTTCCCTTCCGTCTTCTTTAGATGCAGGTGCATTCTCTCGATAACATTGTTGGTGAAAAGGAAGCTCTCCTTTGTGAGGTGAATTGTTCTTTGTGATCTGTGCAGTACGATTATTGTTCAAACCCTGTATGGCCACCATCTGCCTTGATGAAAACTAATAAGTTTAAATTTCAACTTAAATACTGTTCAATGAAAAAGTAGATGAACCTCATCACCTGTTTTAGTTTTGCTATATCTCTGGTGTGTCCAGCCTTGGAACTGGTATCACTTGAATTGATAATTCCATTATAAACATTGTTTTTAATCTCCACAGAAAAATGCCCAGATTCAGGAGTTGAAGTCTACCATAGAGGAATATTCTTCAGTAACTGACGTGAGCCTTTTAAAACCTCACATAATCTAGAACTTTAAGCAATGAGTTTGATTTCTATCACTTTTATTGGGAGTTATTTTCTAAAAAGTCAGAAATTGGGGGGGGAAAGGCTTTAGATGTAATGTTACATTACATAGTAACTACGTAAGTACATATACACACCATATACTATAGATCAGTAGAAGTGATTATTTTTTAAAAGGCTTCCCCAGCTTGCTTACCATTTTAAAAGCTTACAGGTTACTTGTAACTGTAATACATTTGAAAGTTACCCATCTTTATTAGCTTATTGTCTTTTCTGGCTGTCATTCATGGCTGTTTAGATGGTTAAGCAACCGGTGCAAGCCTCTAGAATAGGGTGATGATCTTTCCATGAAAGAACAGGAGGAATTTAATTTGTGAAGGATTTTTGGCCTACATGAGCTGGTGTTTCCTTGCAACAGCTGCTGAGGGCTGAAAAGAATAAGCTGGAAAGCCACGTGGAGATGCTGCAGCCTGCCCTGGGCTTGTGAGTATCTGAGTGGTGGGGGGGAGAGAAAGGAGAGACGCTTCAACAGCTCGGAGAGACTGTGGCGCTGTTCCTTGACCGTCTTCTCGTTGGCCACCACAGGGACGGCATGAGTCTCTCGGGAGCCTACCGACTGAACCAGAGCACCACGGGCTCGCTGCAGACGGAGCTGGCCCTGGCTCAGCAGGCACCAGAGGTTGGCCATCTTCACGTGCGGTACATCCATCTGTACCGCGGGCATGAAAGACGGAGGTGGCATCCGTTAGCTTTATCAGTAACCGATAATTCCTCCTGCTGTTTAAAAGATATGGCTAGAAAGTAAGGAAGCAAAGATAGCAGGAGGATGTGGGCAGACCTAACTCGAGAGTGAGGGGGTAGCAGCAAGTCTGCCTGGAAATAAGTGGGCAGTGTGGCGCAGTCGTTTGATTTGGCCCGTGTCATCATTTCTCTTTGGCTTTCAGTCAGACTGTTCAAGCTCGGAGTGATATGCTTTAAGATGACAGCACTGTTGGCTTTATTTATTGCGAATAGCTGAATAAGAGAGTGAGGTACAGTACAGTGAATAGATGTACCGTCCTGGGGTCAACGTGGCAGGAGGGAACCTTTCTCCTCTGTTTTGTGTCCCCAGACTCCTGCGGCGGTGAGCATGTTGGCCGCGCCGTACCACGCTCCCCTGGACGAAACCCTTGACAGGGACGTGTTCCTGCTGCTGCAGGGCCCCGCGTCCGAGCAGAACTCCGCCGAGTTCAAGGCCGTTGTCCGGAAACTGGTACGAGCAGGGAAGCCAGCAGTGCGGCGCACTTCCAGAACTCTATGCTTAGTAATACGAGAGAGGTGTCCTGTGTGTTTTAGTTTTAGCGGTGTACTGTTCTTCTTACTCTGGTTCATGCTGGTGATGAAGCCGAGTCCATTGACAATGAAAATAGCCAACGCATATTGATACACATATGTATTGATAAAATATCTGATGCATGTCGATGAAATTACATGGCTTACATTGTGAAACTACATGTATATTAGGGTTTCAGTCTATTAAGCTAAGTTGCTAAAGGATGTTTCAGTATTTGGATGTTAAAATTCAGGCGTATCAGTGTGTTCCCCTAATTAACTATTTCATTGTCAGGCCTCAACAAAAAAACCCAAATGAGAACATATAGTACCGTATTTCCTATTTTAGTATATAGGATTGTCAAAACAGAATTGAGATGTATTAATTTTCCAATAAACAAGGGATAAACCATGACTTGCAAAAGCCATAAAGCCTCACACTGACTATAAAACACTTGTGCATGATCCTAATACTAAAGGAAAAAATGTTGACGATATAACTAATTTGAGCCTTTTTGGTAATATGCTCTGCTGTGCATCAAGTGAATACATTTCCTCTGGAAAAGTCCTCGGATCTAAATTCCACTGCAGAGTTTATAGCTGTCCATTTTGTGACTCACTGTACTGTTTATACTTGTTTGTTTTTTTACTTTTTCTTGAGAGACTCTGGAGAGAAATGCAAAACTGGTTCTCCAAGCTGTTGGTAGTTGGCCAACAGTACGTTTTCTGAAAGGGAGAGAATGCTTTTATTATAGAGAGAGTAATAGCGATAGTCTGCGGTCTGCTCTGAAATCAGGATGCTTCAGTGCTGGATTTCAGTTCCAAATTTCATTGGTTGGAATAAGCTGTGTGCACCTTTATAGTTTAAGAATAGTTCTCACTGAAACAATTGCATGTAACAGGTTTTCTTCAATATATTTTCTCACTTATGAATCCCTTTATATGTATTTTAGCATCAAGACTTTAGAGAGGATATTTGTGCAGTTATGTGTACACTAAAGAGATTCACAGAAAACCATATAGAAAGTGAAGATCTACGTGAAATCTGGCTTAAGGTAAGTTTGACCAAGATTATCTTTCTAGAATTTCACATTTCGAGAGAGAGAACACAAACTGTTTTGAAGTGGCTTTTAGTTGCATTGTAGCATACCCCTGTGGTTCACCAGAAGAGGTATTGTGGGGTTTTCAGTTATCCAATCTGCTGGATTTAAAACACGTGGCCTGCTTTGTGTTTTGTCATACAGTTTCTTATTGTTTTTTAACCTGAAGAATATATGCATTTAGTCCTTTAAGAAGGCCTTAACTATCAATCAATACTACACAAGTGTTTGCTTGCTGATGGGTAAACTCAGTTCTGTTTATAACCCTTGCTATTAAGTGTGTAACTATAAAAGAAGGTTGAATATTGTGTGAACTCTGCAGTTTCAAAATAATTCAGAATTGCACAGTGTGATTTTGACATACGTAACCCTTTTTTAATCTGCTCAAGTAAAAAACGTTTTCATAGCCCCCTTGATAGCATTTCAAAGTGATTTATAGTGCATGGCATGAAATGAAAATGACACAAAATAAAATCAAAGAATTAAAAAACCACAAACAAGAAATGCAGAAAATAAGTGCTAAAAAAGCCGTTGTGTAAAAGTGATGTTTTGAAACGGGCATTACATAAATCAAAATGGTTATTCTTAAAATAGATCTGTCCATCCACTTCCTTTCTGAATTATTGAGGTCACTCCACCTCCTTTTCCTTAAATTTATTGTCCCTCTTTTTAAGCCTTCCTGTTCACACTGTACAGCAGTTGAGATCTTTTTTTTTTAATTGAGGATGAGCTTTTTTTTTCCTGAACAGACTATGAACAGCGAGCTGGAAGAAAAAAGGAATGTTTGGCTTCAGAGGGTCCAGCTGCTCGATCAGTATAAGTGCTCCCTGGAAGAGGAGTTAATTAAAGTAGCAAGCAGGCTGCGGAGGTGTAGGACTGAGGTTGCTCATCTGAAGAAAGAGCTGTCTGCCAGGTGAGAGGGGGGCTTGGTCACAGGCAAATGTGCATAGGGAGAGCCCAGGTTCACAAGCCCAAACTCCCCATATTTCTCTCGCATAGTCAGAACAGTTATGCTCTAATTTGACTAGATCCCTTTTTAAGCCCCAGAATATTTTCACAGTTTTATTGCTCTTCTGGCCTACGATTTGCAGCGCAGATTACCAAGCGTCCAGCTGTTAAAGTGCGTGACTTTCAACTCTCGGCTGCCTTTCATGAACTGGGAGTTATTAAATGCAAAAACGAAGTGACTGCGTAGCCGGATCTGGTGCTTTGCATATGTTGGCCAAGTTCAGTGCTATGGTCGGCAGTCGGCTACCGGAGATGGTCTGATTCAGTCATAAACAGTGTTCCAGACTTACAGTTCAAGCAAGAGAAGTTCATGTTCTTATCGATTCAAATGTTGTCATTGATCTCTATTTAGAAATGTATGTCTTGCTAAGGGAACAGCTGGCCACTGAAGAACCAGGGGAATTTGTAATTTTCACCAACTGATGGGGCTGTGTAACTGTGCAATGTTTAAGTTTGTACAATTCCGTTTTTAGTTCTCGATGAGATAGACATTCCAGCCTGGATGTTTCAAAACAGCTGGTAGCAGTTAAAGAAGTTTTGTACAACTTGGTATTTTTGACTTACGCCAAATAGCAAAATCCTTTAATGCACTGCGCAACCATAAGGAAAAGACAATTGCAATACAAACGTGCTTAAGGTTTCAAGGAAGGGGTTTTTAAGGAAAGACGTCGGTTCACGAGGCAAGTAAAGTTTTAGTTTTTTAGAAGAAACGCGTGCATGAAAAATAAACTTGCTTGTGCTGAGAAGTGATGTGGTGTTTGCGGAACTGCGGTGACTGCGCTGGGGGGGGATATGTTCAGGTGTCAGCCGGGCCTTGCTGTCGGTGTCACTCGGGCTTGTGGTTTGCGTCTCACTTCACAGACTCCCGGAGCTGGAGGCCCAGAGGCAGATGCAAGGGGATGACAAACTGCGTGCGCGGCCCGAGCGTGGCCTCGCTGAGGCTGCCTCCCAGACCGAGAGCTCAGCGCCCCAGGTACGGCCACAGTGTGCGCGCCGAGGTGTACCTGTGCTCACGCTGGGAGGCTCAAGTACAGTGTCTCAGACGCAGAGAAGAACTCGGCAGGCAGAGTGATTTCAGAGGATGTGGAGAGCTTTTTGAGTAGGTGGCTAATGTGGGCGGTTCTGTCGCTGAATTTGGCAGCTTGTTTTTTTGAAAAAAAAACCCACTTCTAACCACAAATTTAACAAGATATTCTTCTATCATGCATGTAGTTAGACCAGTATGAGAGCAGCTGTTAAAGCACAGTTTTAAAAATAGCTTCGACGGCCTTTTCCTTTTCCAGGGAGGTTCAGTTTGGTCCATACATCACAACAGCCGATGTCTATTCTGATGTGGTTTGTGTTGAGGAATAATTAAGATCACTTTTAGGTTGCAGACAAGTCAACAGCAGCTTCTTTGCTCTGGGAAGATGAGTCCCTGCTGAGAAACGATCTGCAGGACACATTACGTGAGAGAGTGAGCCTGCAGGACAACAGCCAAGCTCTGGCTTTGAGCTGTGGACAGTTTGAGCAGAGACTAGAAGAGAAACGAGGTAAGTACCTCAGCATAGCTAAGTGGCAAATATCTACTGTGGAAGGATGTCATTTCAGTTAACATGGCCTGATTGTGATGACATTTAGGCATTACAATTAAGCAAAAATACAAGTAGTTTTGAACTATGATTGTATTCAGAAACATTTTCATAAACAGACTTTTTTCAATTCCTTTAGTTTTCTTAATTTTAAAAAGTGAGTTCTTCCATTAACTTCTAAAATTTCCTGTTTTTTCTAACATTTTTTGTCTTAAAAAATAATTTTAAAAGATTAGCTACGGTATATATTTCTGCTGAATCTGTAATTCCTTGAGCACTAGGCCTCGGACACATGCAACTATGGGGGGAAAATAGTCTGAAATTTTCTTCGATCCTTATTCTTTGCTTGCGAATATTTAGAAATATATGAATAGGCCAAAGCAGGCATTCAGTGCAGAAATCTTCCACCTTCCATTTTAAATGGTGGAATTACTTAAATCTTATAGCATAAGATTTGGTTTGTAGTGGGCTGGTATTTCATCTTGCATTCAGTGGCAGGGAGTTTGAGTCAGTCTCTTGTGATCAGTTTTGTCCAAGATGAATTGGCTTTAAACTAAAACTCCACCGTTTACTGGACAAATGTAAAAGCTTTAATTAATAAACCAAACTTTACATGACGAATGTGCAATGTCTTGTAATTGCTCATGCAAAAGCAGAAGAAAGTTATAGCTGAATGAATCCGAGTACTTGGAGTTTGATAGAATTTGGCTTTAATAAGGTTGAAATGGCAAGTTCAGAATTTTCTATTGGCTTTTTAAATTCTGTCTTGTATTTGTGCCTGATTTTCATCTTTAGTGTGGTTAAAGCATGAAAATCTAAATTTGCACTGCTGTAAAAAGCAAAGCAATCTATTTAAAAATGAAGTGTATTAATGAACTATTCCAATAAAAATGGCGTAGGATAAGTTTCTCTTCATTGTGTTAATATAAAAGATGTGTGCACACAGCTTATGGACCTGTACAGCAGTGCCTTATATTCTACACAGAAATAAGTAATTTTGTTAAAAAAAATCAATAAAAAAACATTTATGCATGCTATTATATTTGTCCTGGTTAAAGTTGTCTGAGGTTTGTCCTGTAGGTGAACAAGTGTTACAAGTGTAACTCTATAGACTGTCTGGTTAATATTTTCATTTTTTCTCTCTTGTAGTTAAATTAATTGTAGGGATTCTCTGATTTGAAGATTTGTAACAAACGTGAGCTGAAATGTGAATTTTACCCTTTTACCTTTCAGGCTGAAATAAGTCTCAGCTTGTTCCTTCCTAGATTCAAAGTGTAACAAGACATTAAATGAACTATGGAATTAAAACTGAAAAACACTTCTGAGAATATTTATTTAGGTATTTTCTTTTTATGCCCTTTGATATTTGTACTTGTTTGGGCTAGTAACTTTGGCAACTGAGTGCATTTGCCCCTTTTCCACAAGTTTGGAAATACAGGGAGGTAGTGGAAATACATGACCCTTGAAACCTAATGATGTGACCAGACAAAAGCAGAGGTAAACTCTCCTCTGGCATATAGTTATTACCTTCTATGGTAAAGTGTTAAACTCAGCAAAGCACAAAAGTATGAGTGAAAAGCTCACTGCACTAAGGTATTAACCTCAAGAAGACTTTCCATTCTGGACTGAACGCGAGTGTGTGGTTATTACAGCTAAGGAAAGGGGAAGTTTAAGAATTCTTTACCAGTTTTCCATTTTAAAAGAAAAGGTTCATTAGACTAATTTTCAAAATTGTGTTCAGTTAAAGGTGTTTTTTCTTGCATTGATTTTGCCCTTTTTTTATGAGGAAATACTTTTTCTTCCAGTTAATGAGCACACGGCAGTGGAACCGGTTCCAGATCTCTGGGAGTTGTCCTGCAAGGTAAGTCCTGGGTTCTCAGGAATAAAACTTGTGTAAGTGGAAGGTCTAAGCAGATTGGATACGTAAACATGCATCAGGTATTGATCTGAAGACGATTTGATTTTTATTCTTTTAAATTTTTCATTGCCTGGTTGAACTTTTTTGCTGTTGAGTTTTAGACTCTGAAGTTATACCAAAATGGAGTTTAATTTCCTTTAAGCATTGCCCTGGTGCTGACAGATTTAATGAGGGCTTCTCTTTCCTGAACAGTGGCAGCCTGAAATGGCAGTCAGCAGGAAAAAAAAGCTTTTTTTCTTCCTAAAAAATGGAGAATAACATCCCCACCCATGTGTGTCTAGGAGATAATAACTGAAGTGATTGAGCCACACGTTACAGCTGCCAAAATCAGAACTTGTTTTTCTTTTTTGTTCTGGAGTTTCTCCAAGAGACTTGAGCTTCGTCAAGTGTTAGAAACGTTCTGCAATTACAGGGATCTGGATAATTGTCCTGCAATGCTTTTTTTATACATTTCTCTACACGGTTAACATTTTTAGTTTTTTGCGATTAATCAATGGGTTCCTGTGTCAGACACTTAAGTTATTTATAAGGCATAATACATGCTATTAAATAAACTATTAATTTGTCTTTGAACAGGTTTATTAAACTCATTTATCCTGGCAAGTAGAATTGGAGATATTCTACTGTATTCATATAAGCTACAGGATTTCAGTGTTTGACACTGATTCTCTGTAGAACTGTATTGCACTATGATATGCTTCACAAATTGGGGAATAATCGGGTTCTCTCTCAGCAGAGAAAGGGAGCATATTAATACAATCCTTCAAATGTCATCGGAGCTGAAATTGCATCAGCAGATGAATTTACTTACCAAATTTAGTAAAATGCATGCACCTTATTCTCATCTTTTGTGTAGGATTTGCTGTATACTTCATATAAATATCCTTTTTCCATTAACCATCTTCTGGTGTCTTATTATCCCTCTTTCAGCCACTTTCTTGGCCTGCAGTGGCTCCTTGGCTCATCCATTGTAAAAAAAAAAATAGGGGATTCGATAGCCTTGTCCATATAGTCAGGTTATTGTTCTCTCTGCCAGGCGGACTAAGCCAATATATTAATTTAAGTCAAATTACATCTTTACTATGTCTTAATTGGGGTTAAGCTAACCTTACAATAAGGACAAGTTGTGAGCCTTCAAATCCTTACAAGTGACTCGGATGTGTCATTCCAGGCCAGAAAAATCCAGTGATGAACCGTGACCTATTCAAATACGTTCTCTAAAACATACTGTACTAATAAACATCCATTTCTCCATCCATCTTCTTTTTTTTCTCAATCTTGTAGGAACATGGCATTTTGCATTTTTGAGAGCATAACAATGAAATTGAGAGGGAAAAAATGAAAATTGAAGAAAAAAGTTACAGCTATATTAGAGTTTACCATAAAATTCATGGTCGCTTCGTCGCTTGTTCCCAGAACAATTCCCAGAGCGCTAGAGAGGGAGGCTCAACACCCACCTAATCATGATTGCCTTTCTCTCCAGTATCAGAGCAGGCTGGACTGCCTCTCTCCAATTCTGTAACCGAGAGGATAATCCTTCCATTTACTGACGCTTTATCCAGTACAGGGTGATGTGGGGGACCGGAGCCTATCCTGGCAAGCAAAGGGTGCAGGGCAGGGGTACACCCTGAACGTGCGCCAGTCCATCACGAGGTGCCAGTGATGCATTTGTGCACTGGCATAAAAAAATGATTAGCATTATTCAAGATAATGCAACCAAGCCTGAATTGTTGTACTATTTTGACTGATGAACATCCTATCTATCAATGAAGCTTCCAGTTTGCATATTGTGGTTTTTGCCTGAAGCATGCAACAATAATAGTGTTCTCTGGTTGGACAACAGAAAGACGAAAGCTGCAGACTTTCAGGGCCCGGAGAAGCAGTCCATGATGTCAGCCAAGCTCCGGAATGCATGTCTGAGGTCCTCTATCACTCATACACACCGCTGTTTGGTAAGTGCCTTAAAACATCGCTTTTGTTTAAGATCCTTTCCATATACCATTTACTGAATCTTCTTCCCTGAAAAGTATGCAAATCTGGATGATTTTCCTATCGTTACACTGTCCTCACACTCTGTAGTCTTCTATCAACTTCAGCTTTAACCAAAAGGTTCATCTACACCTTATACTATCAGCAGTATTAGTTTGATTAGTTTAATTTTTGCTCAATTGTATTGACATTTTTCTGTTACATTTCCCTTGATATTGATTCTACCACTGCCTAAATCTTCTCATTCTGCTTAAGTAAAGATATTAGGGGTCAAAATGTAAACTTCCTGAGTTCAAAAGACAACTGTGTGATTTTCTTTTATGATTTTCCTCCAGATGCACTGACCTTGGACCTCTTGTACCTTTATCCAAGAATCCACAACAAGAGTTCTAGGATCCCAAGATCTGCACCACAGTACATTGAGTCATTACCTGGACAGCATCCATCTGGAAAGCTGGCACTGCCGGATACCGGAAGGTTAGAAAATGCTGTCAATACCTAACTGTGAATTCCCTCCAGGACCAAAAGAGAGGATCAATTGGTCCAGCATCTGTCATTTATAATTGCCCTCAGATTTATCATTTAGCACTGGATATGTAAAACCTCTTTTTAGTTTTGTTTTAGTTTCAGAGGATCTGATTAGGGTAAAATAAGCTAGAACATCCTTCTGCTTATAGTGTTGAATGTTTTTTTCTTTTGATATTTATCTAAAAATTATTTTTTAAACTCGGATTCTATCTTGTTTCATGACTCACTCGTCCTACTAAGTTTTCCCTTGCAGCAGGAGAATCTTTGCCTTTGCAATGCAAAACAGTGTTTTCACTCCCAGGACAGGCTTGTGAAAGCTCTTTGTGAGGGGATTGCTGTGTGGTTTTTCCATTTCAGCCGAAGTAACTTTGCATAAGCTCGTCCACGTGTTTGAACTGCGGTGTGTCCACAGGGCACCTGAAGCCAGCAAACTAGCAGAGTTTACAAGTTTGTCAATTCACTCTGAGGAATGTTTTCAGGAAGTGTGGGTGCTTAAGAAAGAAACGAAACAGTCTGCTTCATTTTCAACGTGACCCTTCTCTTTTACTGCAGGTACAAGTTGTCTGTAGGTGTACAAGTGGAAGACGGGCTAACTGTGTCCATCATGACTGATGCCAAGGTTAGTTTTCAGGAAGTTCCATCATAGGGAAAACTTCCTTTATTTCATTCGTCAATGAGCTGCTGTGATGTGCGTTTCTTTACTTCCTCTATCTTTTTTTCTTCTTTTAACTTCTGTTTCATAAACATGTCCCCTGCACAGCTCAGTCAGGAACTCAAAAAAAGTTAGTTTTTTTCCCCCCTCATTTTGGAGGTTTTCTCACACCAACGCGGAGAAGGGCTGAGTGAAAGGATTTGTGAGGTAGGGCAGCCGTCGAAACATTTTCCGCTTGCAGTGTCATCGCAGATTGTACTGACCGTCAGTGTAATGGGGGATGGTACAGGGCTTGAGCCTGCTTTCACTGTGGACTGGAATTATGTTGCTACTGTCCTGCACCCACCTACATTAAGGTGCAGATATTATACTTTTGATTAGTTTTAGTAAGGATGTTTCAGTGCTTAAATTTTAAATTTAATTAGTGGGGAATTGGCATTTATGCATCAGTTTGCCCTGGACTGTTCAGTATCCATTCTTCGGTGGTCGGTGTGTTTTGTGGTGAATGCAAGAACAGCAAGCAGTGAAAATGAAAGATGCTTGTATCTCACTTCCAGGGTCGCTGAAGAGCATGAACAGCCCTGCACCTTGGACATATAGTACAAAATCAAAATTGAATAGTTAATGGAAAGTAAATGTTACTCATTTTCATATATCATTTTCAGATATGTTTTAGATATGTGAATTTTTTACTGTTCTGTATAGAAGAATAAGAAACTTTATTGTAGATCTAATTTTAAAATGGATCTAAAATGCCAGTATTTTCTCAACAAATGAACAAGCTTGACTTTTTTGGAAGCTGAAGATGAGAGGCTGTGATTAAAAAAAATAAATAAACTGAAGACATTTCACTTTGCAATTTGCAGTTAGTTAAATCCAGAGGAATACTGTATACAAATTAAACCATAACCCTTTTCTTCTGCTAGGCATCATTAATAAAGAACACTTGGACATTTTCATTTTCCAAAGGATTTTATGAAGTGTTAATGTCGTGATGTGATGGTTTCAATTTACTTTAACAGTTAGAAATTGGAACAGAAAATTGCAAGACTGCTTTTATGGCTACTAGGAATACCTACGAAAGAATAAAATGCAGTATCGGGATTCTTAGTGTACTACATATACTTTTATCAATTCAACATTGTGCAGAAACAACAGAAGAGTAAAAATACATTTGAAACAATCTGCTTCATACCTCATAAGATAAGTCAGTCTCATCTGATTAATCACATTCATACTATTTGCACACATTCGAGAATTACTGTCATGCAAACCTATTGTGCTTTTGCCTAATCTATATTAATACAGTTGGACTATTGTCAAGACATCTAACAATAATAGATCATGAACTAAACTTTCTTTCAAATAGTTTAATTATCGAGATGCCCGATATATGAACGTGAATCAATACTCCTCCAACAATATTTTCAATGAACACCTGGAAAGTACTGCTGGGAGAAGGACTTGAACCTGGATTCATTTTGGTGTCCAGTCTTCTGCTGGCTTGGTGGCGAAGGCTGTACTCCATTTTGGGAAAGAAAGAGAGGAGGGGAGTTCACTCAGTGTTTTGAGTATCCCTTTTAAACAGTCTATGACAAGGACTGTCTCGATTCTGGACAAGAGTGAGACAAAAGTGGAGACAAACTGAGTGAGGACAGGTGTTGTTGCTACCACTGCTGATACAACAATATTCAGATTTCTCTTATTGCAAAGGAGGTTTGGGGCAGAATTCCATTTGATGTACAGACTCTTTCTCCCTGCCTGGTTCATGGGGTCCCGGCCGTGGTTCGTTAGTTTGTCAGGTTGCCAGGGCTCCGTTAGGTTTCATAGTCACACAATGCCATTTAAGTGCAGTCATCTTGGCTGTGGGTTGGTTGAGATGTCACCAGGGGGCCTGTCCTTCCACACTCTGCAGGTTCCTAATTGGTTGGTCATCACTGGGTGATTGTCAGGTGACCTCCAAATGAGTCCTCACCTTGGAGATGCAGACAAAATTGCTGGAGTGCCCAACACTCAAATCACCAGAGGAGTCAAGATGGACCCATTTTACCATATACTGTTATGTTGTTACGTGTCAGGGCATGCTTCTAATTAGAGGACTTTATCCAAGGTGTGCCTAAAGACCCGAACTACTGGAGCTAGTCTGTGCCTGAGTTGTGGGCAACAGAAAGATTATTTAAAATCTTTATCACTTAATTCTTAGTGTAATTATTAGTTGGGTTGCTATAATAGCCACATAAAACATAGTTTTCAAGGCCCCAATGCTACGCTTCCTTTAAAACCCAAATTACAGTATGATATCCAGAATATAAGTAATAGGTGAAGTTTTTTTAGTTAGTGCTGTAAGGATTAAAATGGGATTGGTATGTTCCTCATTCAAACTATTTGTAACGTGGCTGGCTGGACCAGAACGACTATTGCTCATGGAATTTGAATTCTGACAGTATGAATACTTACCTAAAAATGTAGTTTACAAATAACAGAAAAGGTTCTCTTTGTTTCTCTAATCTATCTCAGGAAATCGTCACAGACCAGTTGCCTGTCGCCGCCACAGAAGCCGCAGACAGGTTGGCATATTTAATTTCAGACTGGATAACCGTGGAACAATCTTATTTTCCTTTGTCTTTCTGCTAAGTGACCTCATGCCGTTCACTTTCAGTGCCAGTCATGCCAGCCTGCCTTTAGAGAAGACGGCTCAGGTTTCTCCATCGCAGGCCGGTATGTCAGGTGAGGGGGAAGACTTTGAAAATTCATTGACTGTGACGACTGGCTCCCTGCCCAGGGAAAGACCCTTATAAAAGGAATTTCGCTTTTGGCTGAAGCAGACGGTGTGTCACGGGGAGAGGATGCTAAGCTCGCTGGCGGGATCCCTCCACAGATTCAGGACTGCGAAACGAGCTCCCCAGCAAAAAGTGAGAAACCTGAGGATGGAAATGGGAAAGCTGCCCTGAACACAGGACTCCCAGGTTGTTCACTTCATTTTGTTATAATACTGTCACACCTTTCCTGGCAGCTTGTGTTCACACTGACTTAAATTATATAGAGCTGGGGAAGGCAAACCAGGCTGTGACAAGCTTCAATCCAGGCGGTCTTCTCACTCTTGTATCAGTTCGTCAAGTCCTAGAATAATTGTGTTTTTGGTCTTTATTTAGCATTTTGGGAATCATTTTGAATGGGAATGCCGACACCCTGCATCTCTCAAAGACCATGGGTGGCCATTGCTGACTTCATTGAATCAGTTACCTTACTGAATTTATCGAAGCTTACCTGTTTTAAGACTTTACAAATGAATTAATCAGTGATTTGAGGGGGACCTGTAAGGCCGGGATTTTGGTTCTCCAGGATCATAGTTGTCCACCAAAGACAGTAGAATGATTCAGTGCAATAGAAATAGTTATCTAGTCTCTGTGTAGCCCAGTTTTGATCTCCATGCAATATTGATTACTATTTCTGTGATTTAATGATTTTTCAGCTTCTAAAAGATGCAGATGAAGTTATAATTGGGTCTTGCTTGACTACAATGTCTTTCTACTGCAAAATTACACAAATGCCAATGTTAATAACTCATCTTAGCTGCTATTAGAAGACATTCCCTTGATGCAAAGATAATCAGGTTGTGAATATGATCACATTCTTATTTGTAGTCTAGATCTTTAGTGTCAGAGTTTGATCTCCCAAAGATGCTCTATGGCCTAGATAAGTAGTGGGTATCTGTAATAGTAACATGAGTTGTTTTGACCCAGTTAGCTATCCCGTGCCTATAGAAAATGTATAATAGTATTTCTGCCGTAACTGTGCACCCAGTAGGTCCAATTTACTACCATTTCAGAAGCAAATGCCGAGATTCTGCAAGATCAGAATGAGATGTTACAGAGAATGAGAATGACCGATATCTCATAAGAAATATTTGGGTGTTAAGGAGCCCATATATTTAGATTTTTTCAAAGTTGCTGTGAGTTTTGAACAGAGGTAGGGAGTTATCAGCCTTTGCATCCTTTTTTTTAATTTCAAACTCACCGTGATGTAAAAATGGAAAGGACTTGGTAAGTGCTGGACGACCTCAATCTGTCAAATCTGACCGCAAGGTAATCCACAGGCCATGTGCTGTACGTTTCTGAACATCTGATCTTTAATCAAACTGTGCATGATAATTATGCCTTGAATAAATTGACCAAGAATTCTAATCCGTAAATTCCAACTTGAGACTTGTAGCATCGGAATTGTTTGAAATACAGTGATCTGCATAATTATTTTATTTACAGGTGTTTGCTTGTTCTTGTTACCATGGGGAACTATTGGAAATATCTAGTCAGTCTTTATCAAATACAATGGTGAAGTGCTGTCCAAGGCCTCCTTTTCCTCCTTGCGTGTAGCACATCAGCTTCCTTCACATTGTTGCCTAATATGCATTTTCTCTTAAAGGTCACTTTAACAATTAGAAAGCAGTTAGTTCCTTGTAAGCGGGTTGTTGTTCAGTGAGGCATTTTCATCTCGACGTTTGAATTGCTGGCATTGTTAAAAGTACCCGGACCTGTATTGTTCAGTGTGGAATTGCTCGCGGTTTTGTTTTGATGTTGCAGATGGAAGTCCGTCTACAGTGACTGAGAGCCGGGGCCCTTGTGGAATTGTGCCAAAGAAAGACACAGCGATGCAAAGAAGTAAATTTAGAAAGAACCTGGTAGGAACATTACACATTTTGTTTACTTGCTTTTTCTCAAGGGGCATTTGCATATTGTCAACAGGCATTGATATCGTGAACGTCTAGAGACCGGTGCACAGGAGCTGTTCTCCAATCTGCCTGCTTAACTGGCTTGTATGTTTTTTTCTAAATGCTGCATACTGAGTAAATATTGAGTATTAAGAGAGCTGAGAAACATTTGGATCTGCAAGACTCAGGTGTGCCAGTTTTCTATGTGTGAGGTATATCCTTCAGTCTGATTTCTCTTTTTCCTTCACACTTCGTTGTGAGCTGGGATTTCCGTATCTTTTTAGTTGTACTTGAGCATTCCTTGTAATGGGCTTTAGATGTTTGTGTTGAGGAGCATTCAGCACTGATAATAAAAATCACTTTGTTTTGTGTTCCAGCTGGTGGCTGTGGTCTTTTTCTTTGCATGAGCTCATTCATTTTCTTTTAGGAGCATACTCAAAGTATGGAAGCTATAGAGGAGCACACACCCCAAGAAGAGCAAAGTGACTCGACTCAAAACGAAGGTACTGTACCAGCACTTCTGACGTCTCGCATCTGGCCTGAAAAGCACTTACCAGTTCTGTAATCCATTCAAGTGATCATAAGAGTGCAGCGTGACCTGTTGGTTCCCACTAAATATCCAAATTGCCAAAAAACATAAGTGATTGTAGCTTTGCTTTGGAAAGGAAAGGGACTGTTTTTAAAACTCTTTCCTTTTCTTGCTGCAGTTCCCACGGAGAGTGCTGCAAACAGAAATAAGTCTCCAAATCAGGATAAAAACATGTAAGTTAATCCAAAATTCTAATAAACACTAAGGTCTAGATGTCTTCGCAATAAAAATGATATACCGTTTTTGTTTGGTAGTAATGTCTAGCCCTTGTTTGGAACATCAAGAGTAGAAAGTCTCCTTTTTCTCGGAAATAGATAGTAAAACACCCTGAAAACACCGCCTTCGTGCAAGAACAGCTTTAACTTGATATATATATATATATCAGTTTTGCAGTGTACTGTATAGTTGTATTAGCTTTGAATTGGCATGATTTGTCCAGTTTCTACACCATTATACTCCTTTTGTGACCCTGTTCTGTGATTAGGGTTATAAGGAAGTCTCAATTCCCCATGAGCAAATCGAAGCTATGTAAAATTCAAAGTCCTTTCCCACATTATCCCACACTTGTGACTACTGGATGAGTCTCGCGGTTTTTACACCAGCTCCCCTGGTTATTGAAGGCTCTGGTTCCTCAAGTCCGTACGTAATCTGAATTTTTACGTCACTCGGAAGTGACGCTTCCGCCGCCACTGCGTGAATACTTATAGAGAACTCCCGTCCGCGACGTTGCATTGTTCCTCCCTGATTCGCCCCCAGCTGCAAGTGAGAAAGGAGGGACAGGAGGGCGAAATTCCAGCCTCACCAGAGTTTGTCGTGCTCTAGTGGTGAACAGGCATGTGCGCTAGGTACGGGGAAGCAGTTCCTCATGGACTTTTACCGTGGCACCATAGAAAGTGTCCTCACTAGTGGCATCACTGTGTGGTACAGCGATTCTGCCAAGCATGACGGAGATGCACTACAAAGAGTTGTGGCAACGGCACAGAGGATCATAGGAGGAGATTTACTGTACCATCAATCGGTGAGATCCACTCCATCCGCTGTCGCAATAAAGCCCAGTCCATTAGTCAGGATCCCAACCATCCAGCCACAAACTCCCCCCTACCCTCTGGCAAGCAGTACCACACTGTTAAAGCACAGACCACCAGACTCAAGAACAGCTTCTATCCCATTGCAGTGCACATCCTCAACAGCTAACTGCAGCGCCTAAATACACATCTGCATTCTGCACTTTTTGCCTGGTCTACCATGTTTTTTTTTTGTCCCACTGCGACATATTTATTTTTCCACAACATATTTATTGTTCAGGTGTTGTCTGTTGTATTGTGTATGTCCCGAGATCAGCGTGATTAAGAATTCCAGCATACGTGCACGTATGGCAATACACTACTCTACTCTACTAATGACAGGAAAGTAGAACGCAAAAGAGAAGCAGCAACTAGCGGTCCTTGAGGCAGAGAGGAACGGTCCTCACATAACCCCCTCTTTATAAAGGATGAAGGAAAAATGTTTGAAAACCATTTTTCAACTTTGGTATGCACCAAATAGAGCATACACTTAAATATACAGTAAATTAGCAAATTACCTTCAACAAATCTATAAATACTGTACATTTCCATACCCTATCCTGGACTGTTTGGTAATTAAACGCAAAGCACACAGTAAATCACTCGGGTGCTTCTCTGACCCGATTTGTAATATGGATTACTCTCAATTTCCGCTGGATATGCAGGAGACGATACGCCTCATGCGTGAAAGTGTCAAACAGAGCCCTGGTGTTCATGACATTCTGTTTCCTCTGTGCTTTTTACCCACGAGGGAAGGTAGCCGCCCTCCTTGCTCCCTGCACATGTAGCATAAACTCTCCTCACCTCGACAACATTATTAAGGGACCTATGGCAGGTCTTTGTATGAGATTGAAACTTGGGGAGAGGGTGTAATGTGTTTTTTTTTTTTTTAAATGTACTGATCCTGGTCCAGTTTTGTACTTTATACTGAGCCTGGGCTTGCTTTTCCAATTGGAAAATTAACCTCGTGTTTAAGACTGATTTATTGCTTAATGACTCTCTGCATACAACAGCACAATGTAAAGTCAGAGATCTGTATACCACTTTTAAAAACATACTGGCTCAGGGATGAATTGAACGTCATGATTGACCTTGATACATTCAGTGAGTTGCATTAAATCGCCTTGTTAGTGAGAGCTGATGGGATGAAAAGGTTTAGATTTTTCCATACAGTTAAGATAAGGGGCTGTTCGAGGGTGTACCATCAGATCTTGTGGTCCAGAGTATGAACGAACCGGTAACTGAGCAGTGCTGAAATACAGTTTGCTTTAACATCAAGATAAATGCATCTATTCTTTTTCCCGTCTAGCTTCTCCCCTAGTGAAAAAGAGGTGGAGGTAAGTGCTTTTAATATATTTAATATCTTTGTAAGCACAACTATTCAGCAAGTCTAGAAATAGGAGTAAACTATCCCAAGTTCAAATGAACATTGATGCATCATGTTTTAGTTCTGTTTTAAAGCACATAATTTTGGCTTCTTTTAAGTTTTGTGGATTGTCTAATTAAACCTAATTTTAATCCTCTTGGTAATCCCCACACTCCATATCAGGGGTTCTAAGGAAGCAGCTCGTTTCAGCTCTTCCTGAAATCAAGAGCGTGCTGTGTAGATGTCATGGGTCTCTGCTTTCCAATGCGTTTCTTTAATTCAGTTTCTCTCTTGGCAGACTGAATTTCACCGTTTGTCTCTGGGCTTCAAGTGCGACGTGTTTACTCTGGAGAAGCGTCTGAGGCTGGAAGAGCGCTCCAGGGATCTGGCGGAAGAAAACTTGAAAAAGGAAGTCAAGAACTGTAAAGGCCTGTTAGAGGTGACGCGCTTCATTAGAGCACTTTAAGTGTCTTTGAATAGGAAAGTGTAAAAAAAAAAAAAGGCAGAAGTCTTTATCTGCAAGCTGATTTCACTACACAGATCATACTGCCAAAAACTGTTATCTCTACTCATCATGAGGAGCTGAGGTTGAGATTAATACGCTCTTTCAATGACAGCACACAGTCCTTTTTTACAGCAAATAATCCCAATCAGCAATGTCTTAGTAGGATGCTAGTTTCTTTGTACTGTGATTCCACTGTCAAATCTTTCATCAGTAACATTGAGCTTTTAGAATGACTTTTTCTCAATGCAAGGCTGTAGTGAAACTCCACTGAAGTTATGTTTTAACACCACAGAGAAGCCTGGACAGGGGAAACTATTCTTTATACACTGTTTTCCCTTCTGGGGTGGCATGCTGCTTCATTAGTGGCACTCGAGAACAGTGGGGATCCCCCTCGTGTCTGTCTCACTCTTCGAGGAGGGGACATCTAGCTCTGTTTCCAGGGAGGGGTTTAGAGGAACAGTGCTTAACCACTGTTAAAACTCCCTCTGATTTCAAGCGGGGGGCTGAACACTGGAAACTAGCTTTCAAACAGGTCTTTTAAATGCATAGTAATATGGGCTTTTTTAATGGTTACCAAGTTTACTTTACGAGCACGTCGGATTTTTAAAAATAATCGTATCGCTACCTCCTTTACAATACCGTCTTGTTTGTCCACTGCCCACCATATTGCATTGCTTTTCAAGTCTTTTCTGGCTTGAATACCAAGTGCGCCGAATAGCTAAATGTTTCCGGTCCTCATTAACCAGTTGTTTTATCTGAATTAAGAAATGTGTTTTTTTTTCTTTTATAAAAATAAAGATTAATTTTTATCTAGAATAACCACAAGAAATGTCAGATTTTCTTGCTGTAGTGACACAAGTGATGCCTCTGCTTCTTTCTCCAGAAACTCGCTCCCTTGTGTGAGGATGATAATCAGTCCCTAGAAATTATCCAGAGACTACAGAAGAACTTTGACGTTCTCGTCCAGTCCATGTCCAGAGTGTCGAACAGATCTGAAATGCTTGGTGCAATTCATCAGGTGGATTGTTAAACACTGCTCTTTCTGTTTTAGGACGCATTTATAAGTCTTAAAAAGAGATCTAGTTTAATTTTCATAGAATGTATTAATTTTAATGATCAATTTTATTATTATTTATAGATCATTATGAGTTCGTCCCATTTAACTTGTTTGTTTGTTTTTTAATCTGGCTGACACTTTGGGGAGAGTATGTAATGGTGTTGACCCTGTTCCTAGGAGAGCCGAGTCAGTAAGGCTGTGGAAGTGATGATTCAGCATGTGGAGAATCTAAAGCGCATGTACACAAAGGAGCACGCTGAGCTGCTGGAGCTGAAAGAGACGCTCGTGCAGAGCGAGAGATCTTTTGGGTCCTACTCGGAGAGAGGTACAAACTGGGATTGAGATGATTGTCGTACCTGCAGGATCGGATTCAGAATTGAGCAAACCGCAGCATTACCACCTTGAAACCTAATCCTAGTGGCTAAGCAGGGCTGGACCTGGCTGTGAATGACCTGCGAGACCTCCAAGCTGACTGTGTCACTCTGGCTATGTGGTGTTGGTGGACCAGTAGGTGGTGCTCATACCTCTAGTCCAGAATCTTCAAACTAATGCCCCAGTACTGTGAATGGGGAACACTGCACTGCAGTTGCCATGCTTTGGAGATGCTTGACTACTTGACCTTTAAAGATCCTATTACACTATTTGGAGGAGCTGAACCGTTAGCCCTGAAGTCGTGGCTCATTCCACCCTGTGCTTTGAACGGTCTAGCCTACCTAAATATCGCCTTAATTCAGCTGAAATGATTTCTCTGCCTGATCTGCTGTGTAAGTGTGGCTGCTGGTGCAGAATGGCTGTGGCGAACTACAGTAACTGGGTTTCTGTGGAGTAAATCTGTATATTTTAAGTCAAAGACGACCAGATTTTATATGGTTCAAAATTAAAAAAAAGTATTTTCTTCTCCTTTCTTCTGTCCCAAAATGGTTTTCTCAGATGATCTCCGGAACAAAAAGACTTCAGGATCTCAGTACAGCAAGGTCAGATTCATTTCACGTACAGTATAGTGCTTGACAGTTTTGTAGCAAAACTCTTGCAAAAATTGTTAATGTGTTCAAGCATTTAAATCTGCTTTTTCTGTTTCATGTTGCTTTTACTTAGCCTTCCTCAAGACGAGTGAGCGTTCCTGCCATATCCAGAAATATTGGAAATGCTTCCCATTTTGAAATGGTAAGATATGTTTCCGAAATGAGAGAATCAGCATAATTTGTGAAACGGTAAGGTAGAGAATGGAGTTTGTCGATACTCATGCAACAGTCGCTTGAGATACTTGTTGGTTTTGCTCTGTAAATTTGTAAGTTTAATTATGTTAATAATAATAAACTTTATTTTACATAGCACCTTTTAAAGGTGGCTTCTCAAAGCCCTTTACAGGATGACAACAACAATAAATAAGAAGAATACACAAGATAAGACACAATTACAATATACAGAGGAGACCATGGATGGTGGTACTAAGAAAAGCAGAGAGGTGAAGAATGGAACCAGTTCATATGTTCATATACACAAATTATTATTGCCAAGCTATACTGATGAAGCGCAGCAGTTTATTGACATCAGTAGCTCACTGGACACGGTTATTTATGTTTTAAATAGTGGGCAGATGTAGTACCCGCCACATGAATTGGGACAGCAAAGTCCAAAACTGCTGTGCTTTTCAATAAAGCTATTTGTATTTGTCACCATAAAATTAGAACGTATAATTAGCATATAACTTGCATTTAAGGTCATTCCAAAGACTACATTTCATCATATACGAACAACATATACTTCACGTTCAGCCCAATACATTCTGCTGTTGCCGTCATTAGTTACATGATCTGTAAAGATGAGTAACACACTAATTTGACAGGAGGTCACACCTGATATCCAAAGGGAACTGTAGTCCCAGTTTACGAGATGGTTATTTAATCTGGAAGACAAGATAAATTCATTGACATTGTAGAAAAAAATTAAAAATTGCGAATTGAGCACAAGATTGTGAAATCTGTGAAAGTACTGTTGTCAGAAACTCTCATCTGAGTTCCTAATAGTTTCCGTAATGACTTATGTAATGTGTTGTGCAGCAGACATTCAACTGCAGAAATGTACTAACATGATCTGTATGCACAGTTAACAAGTAGTATTTGTCTGCAAAACTGTCTCGAAATCCAAAGCAATATTTATTTTGGATTAAAAGAGATGTATTCGCAAGCCTTCTTGTTTGCAATGTAATAAGACCGCAACACATCACTGGAAGTTTTTTTTGCCTTGTTCTGAATCGCAGAACATGGTGCTATGCATAACATGGAAATTTCATTTATTTTGTGACGTACACAGCAACTTGTAAAACCTCCAATTTACTTTTTACTTTTATTGTGGTTTGAAATGCTGATTCTGTCTGATGCCAAAATATGAAAATAGCATTGAAGTTCTCATTTAAGTTTGTAAGGTTTTCATTTTGACAGTGAATCTCTTTTCATAATGAAAACATACTATTCTTTGATCCAGATTTTTGTTCTGCTCCTGTGATTTTTTTATATCTGTGTAAAATTTAATGGTCTTACCCTCCTTTCTCCTGAGTATCAGTATGTATTTAATTAAATTTAATGTCTTTGCAGCCGAAGCTTCATGAGATCTCGGAGACCGAAGCCGACAAGCTGTGTAGAACTGGGAATTGGCGAGTATCAGCTTGGGCACTTTTTATCAGTAGTTTCCTGTTGTTGCACTAGTAATGTTTCTGTCTTGGATTTCTTTTTCCTACAATATTCTTTCAAGATGTTGCCCACATTATTTAGGTGCACATGACATGTTTAGGTGCAGAATGCTTCTGTTTCTAGAGTTACCATTCATCCCTCAGTCTGCAGTATTGCATTCCCAAACTACTGGGGAATTTATTGTAGCATTCATCTAAAGTGGTACTCCCATGGTAAATTAAATTAAAACTCCACAGATGCAAATTAAAATAAAATATAATCTTTCTAGTACCATTTATGTTTTGATTAAGCTGTGCAGTTACCTATGTAACTGATTATCAAACTGTTACAGGAGGGTAATGGGAATGAAGCAAAACAGTACCCGTCCTACATTACAGCGGTTCGTGAGCTCATGTCCTTGGGCGGAATCTGATGAGCCCTCTTTAATGAAAGGGTAAGCATTACTCTCCTACTGTTCATTATCCTGCCCTTTTCTGTGTCTACTTTGGACTAGTCAGTAGTCCCCAACACGCACAGAGAAGTTCAAGTGGTAGATATCATTATGTAGACTCTATTGGCATTCCACTTGCAACAGCAGATGGACTAAAACATCAGTGCAAAGTTGAGAAATTATTTACTCAGTTCAGGTAACTGTGATGTATATTTTACTGTCCATATATGGTGCAAGATCATGCCATCTTTAGTTTCTCAACAGAAAAGTACTTTTAACAATGTATTCAGACAGTTTAGAAATCAATTCAGTTCAAAGGACTTTGTTCAGTTTTAATTTTGAAGAGGTCTGTGCAGTTGTGCCATAACAGGACAATTTATAGCGGAGATATGTTCTTGCATAACCACTGCTGTTTGTTGAATACTAATGTGTTTGCAGATATGAACAAGAATCGGAATCCCCTCCTGCAGAGGAAAAGAGAGAGGAAATTGTGGAAAGGAAGTCAAGCTTAACAGAAATGGGCATTAAAATTTCATCAGTCTTAATGACTTCCACAACGTTAGTTAAAAGTTTTTTCACATGCTGCAGCTCTGCTAAATGTGGTCAGCTTTGTGGTGCAGGGTTAACATGTAATTAAAATTGTTCCTGCTAGCTTTGCTCTTCTGGGTTATTGGAAGCTTTCTGCTTGGTGAACCTAAACCAAATTGGGATGCTATTGCTGCCCTACATGTGTGGCTGAAATGTAAGCTTGTTGTGCTGAATTAAAGTCAATAATCGGAACATTTAAATATCCTCCCTTCCATTCCTTTACTGTTTTTCTTTTTTGTTATCCTATTTTTTGGTCATATGTATTTAACACTTTTGTCTAACGTACTAATTGCTACATCTGTGGAAAACCTAACAATTCCATGCTTGACAAACAGTGCCTTGGGCTTGCTGCAGTATGCAATGTGGTGCTATTACACAATGACTGGGCTGGCACTAAAAACTTCTCTTCTTTCTTATTTTTTTGCAGCTGTGACCAGATCAGCTCACGGTTTGCAGATTTCCGACATTCGGTTTCCAAAAGCAACAGAGGAATGTGGATTTCCGTTGTCCTCACTGTGCTCTTTGCAGCTTTCATCGGCCTCATTGCCAGCTTTGCTTTTCAGCCTTCTGTGGATGCAGCACCTGTAGGGACTGGAGACTCTTGGGTGGCAATTCAGCAGTTCCTGTGGCCTTATACTGGACTGAGACACAATGGCCAGCCCCCTGTATAAGACACCGATTATCTGTGGAGGTGTTCAAAATTCTAGGCATTCTGCTGGAATTGACTGAAGACACGTCACTTCTATTATATGCAGTAGGTAGTTACGTGGATATACTGTAACACTTTCAGTGAACTGAGTATATTTTTTCATCTGTCCTTTTGGGCTCTTTTATGAACAGGGCACTGCAAACCCAAAACATTTTTAACAGCTAAACAGCTACAGATAACTACTGATCGTTGTTTAGACTTTTAATGGCTGTTGTTCTTACGGCATTTTTATTACAGAAATTGCACTTCATGCTGATAGTCCCTTGGTTTACTGAATAAGACTGCCTTTTTGAAGTCCACTTTTCACTTTAACATGATACACAATGAGAAATTACCATGCACATTTAGGGTAATAAGCACTGATAATCAGGTAATTGATTTTGTTTTAATTTTTGAAGTAAACTTTAACTTATTTTATGATTTTTAAAAATTAAAATGACATAATCAGAGAGAACAGTGTGGGAAAATGTGAACATTTTTACTTTGCAGGGCTGTTGTTTTTCTGTTTGGTTAATCAATGTCTATATTATAAAAGAAGTTGCGGTGTAATTCCTAAAGGTAAATGAAAACACTTTAATATCTTTCAAAAGAAGTGGAAATGTGCACAATAAAGTAATTGTTTAAGCATATACTTCATGAGTATGTTAATACCCTGGTTGCATACAGGAGTTTTTGTACACAGTCGATAAATAGATAATGAGAACGATTAATTCTGTCGAGTGCTGCATCACACATTCTTTCTTTTAGCATGTGTAGGAATGTAGAATGAAACTCGCTGCCTTCAGCCAGTTCTGTTGAGAAAGATTCGCAGTACTCTCTGTTCTTCAGGCGCATAGCTTTTTGAGTGCTGAGCAAATACAGACTCCACTCTTCTTCGGACACCGGATCAGTCTTGAGGTGCTCACTCACCTGAAAACAAAATGTTCCTATTACTGTTCAACTCGAGCCGCACAAATGTTATTCACAGAGGTACAGACCTGGGGATATGTAGGGAGAGAACTTAATATCTATAGCCAAAAACCTATGCAGAGCGAAAACATTGATATAGGATACATGTAAAACTCAATTGCTCTAAGAAGCAGGAACACTTAGAAATGTAATTGTGCAGTAGAATATGTCCTGTTTGAGAGGTTAAGAACTGGATGCTGCAGCAGTACTTCAAGCTGTGAAAAACCCATTTGCTCACTGCAGTCATTTATAATCAACTTCCTTGTTCCTGGTTTTTGCATCAAGTTTTTTAAGTTGTTACTTCACCCTTAAGACATGACCCTCTTATTTATTTCTAAAGTCGTTCGGACAGCAGTTCTATGAATACAACGTAATTTTGCAGTGGTTATGCCAAGTGTTCAGTTAATTCTCACATTTCATCACATTTTAGAAACATTTATGTAAATAAGGAAATGATTGTATATATTGTGTGGAAACGTTCCAATGGTATTGCAGATCTTTTACTGATGCGTCTAGGAATTAGAAAACAAGATTTCACTCCACTTTAAAACTTTTAAAAAAATGTGATGCACACATTTAAGAGGCTGCCGCCTTCCATTCAGATTAAAAGAAGAAAGCTGCTCTTCAGCTTAAGGAAAAGGTGATTCCTATCACACTAATCTCTGTGTACTTTTAAATGTCAATGTGAAGATAAAAACAGATTTGCAAAGGAATCAGGAATAGTTAATTCCATGCTGAGATGTAGAAAGAAGAAAGAACAAAAAGCACATGGGCTGAAGCACACACTGATGCAGCTACCTGCTAAAATGGATTGGGCTGGAACGCCTTTAAACTAACCCCAAAGCAGATTAATGCATTGTCCTCTAGTTTTAAAGTAAAGCCACATAGTCGTCGTTCTTAAAGAAAGTAGCTTTCAACTTCTTGAATATACCTGCATAACTAGGTGTTCTTTCCCTTGCTCTGCATTCCACTGGCTCCAGCAAAAGGCATACGCCGATGAAACCAAGGCCATCTGGTCATATGCAGCTTGCTCCAGCTGGGGGTCCTGATAGAAAAATAAGGGGCAAATATCCATTAATTTCTAAAGTGCAAATAGTTCTTTCTGTATGTGTAAGCATGTAACATTTATACTGAGGACCTGATGGTTGACTGTTTTACATACTGTATTGAATGGTGAGAGGGAGAAGACTGCTGTTACCACTACACAGGATAATGTCAAGATTCAAGGTATTCGTTCCTGCCTTTCCTTTCTGCTAATGTCATAGACCAGTTTGGTAGAAGAAAGATCTTGAGATCATGGCCACACAGCAGCTGATGCTATCTATGGGTGTGTAAAGGGATCTCTAACAGAACATTCAAGCAAACTTCCTTTTTTGAGTCAGGAAATGCTTTCAGTTTTCTATGTTGCCCATACCTTTTCATTAACGCTGACATATCTGTCTGAATATTCATCCACAAATATATTAACACCAGCACTTCTCATTGCTCGTATGAGAGCCGATGGGGTCATCCATTTTCCTCTGATCTGGGAAAGGCTGCTGTCGCTGGCTGTGATATTTAGCATGCATTTGTCATCCTAGTTGTGCAAGGAGAGGATCAGGTTACTTAACACAAATGCCTAGTACTAGAAATGGTGTAAACTGCACACTTAAGAGATACAGTAGCTTATGAATCAGAGGAATTGTGATGTTTACTGGACACGCTGGTATCTATATTTCAACTAAATTATTTGAGAGCCCTACACTACAAAGCTTATTCAACAGTCTTGTATATATGAGAGAGAGCACAGGTCTACAAAACCTTTGCCACCTTGTATAGAGGAAATACAACATCAATGTAACCATAGACAATTCAATGGGTTCTAAAGCAGCTAGTAAACAAAATATGGAAACACATGTTATTCATATTTTAGTAACCTGAAATTATCAGTTTAGATTTAATACTGTTTTTTAATTTGTTTTCTATGAAAGTTTAATTAATTTGTTTTCTATGTTCTCTATGAAAGGAGGCCCTCTAGCTATATTCTGTAGTTAGCAGATAATTGATCTGAGAATTTCCTCCAGCTGTTTGTTGAAACAGGCAAGGATCTCACCTATAAAAACATGGAAGAAGCTAGCCCGCCATACTGCCACAACCCACGGTTCTAAATGTATGAGAGATCAAGATAGCCAAATGAGGCTTTGTCTTTTACTTTCTGAATGTTTTTCATGGCTGGAACTGAAAACCTAACAGAAACATTTGTACTTATAGAGGTTGAATACTGCAATTACATGATCATGAAGGTTTTTTTAGTGCTTACATTTGTCATTAACAAACATGAATACTTTTATTTTCTGTTCATTGGCACCAATACCCATTAACTAAAAATATATATTCACTTCGAATCACTCCTTTATACTTTTAAGTTAAAAAATGAATGTTTTTTTTACACAAGCAGCTAAACTACAAATCTAAAGGGCACTTTACTCACATTAAGGTGACAGAGATATCATTTGTCTGACTGTACATAGTAGGATCATTGATTTGGTATAGATAGTGCTTGCCTTTATTGTTATTTCAACTTCAGAGATGGCAGCCGTGACAGTGAAAAGAGCTGTATTCAGTCCAAGGGGTCTGAGCTCCCAAAACTGAAATGGCATATTAACATAAGAATCCTGCATAAGTGTGAAGATATAGAATGTATCCATCTTGAAATAAATTTTCTTTGCCTCTTTATCATACTTCACATCGCTTATACGGTCTGTTTTCCACTGATGACCTGCAATGGACAAATTTAACACAAGTAGGAAAACATTAAATCATACAATATAGAGAAATATTTTCTATTTTTGTATTAGAAAATTATTTTTATTATGGCCTGTGTTTACAACCACAATTTGGTTTGTCATATGGGGTTCTGCGTCTACACCTGTTGGATTAAATGTTAAAATACACTAAATGCAAGCACAATTTCTATGTTTTTTTTTCCCCATTAACAGAAAAATAAATTGCACACAAGAACTTAAACAAGAATAGGTTTTAAATTTTGTATGTATGCTCACACTGGACATTCAAACTTGAATTAAGAGAATACAAAGAAGAATTTTAACTCAATTAATGGTTTCACCATTAAAGATCATCTTAGATTCACACTGTTTGTTTTTTCCTAATGCCAAACTGGCGAGCAGAAAACTCTTAAATAGCAAAACAGTCCAGCCGAGGAAACCTCAAACATTAAAGTTAAAAGTTTACCAGTGCCATCCCATCTAGCAACCTGAGGGTCCTCCAAAAACGTGACAGAATCAGGAAGACTAATGGTGACCCCTACTGGCGGAGAAGTCAAATTGTCACTCTCCCTCTCCCTCTCCTCCGACTTAGCAGACCCTGAGGTCTGTGGTAGGTTTTGTTCCAAGGGGTATGGAAATGGCTGGAGTCCTGTTTCTGAGAGCTGGTGGGAGGACAGAATAAATACCACTAAGATAGAGAAACACAAGATCGGGCTAACTATTAACTGTTATCAATTTCATATCTTTTCTAACATCCTGGACTTTTAACTGGGTCACAAACATAATTGTTAAAAGAGTCTTGAAAGAATTAAACTCAAGGAAAGACTTCCTTTGTGTTATATGTCTGACTTGAAAAGAAATCCATTAAAAGCACACTTTAAAGATGGTTGACTTCAACTGGTTAAGTTTTTAATAGAAATATGGATTTTCAATTAAAATGTTCATGCTCATCAAATTCATTAAAACACACAGAAGTAAGATCTTCAGTGTCTTCTCAGACAGTTCAAATGCTTTTTGAAAGGATAAAAAAATCCTCTATCATTTGCAATCCTTTTAATCAGTGGATTGTACTTAAAACACAATATTATTTTATTTTCTCATGGTAATAATTACTTCTGTGATTGTCCATCCTTTAATGTCTTTGGATTGTGGGGGCAACCTGAAGACATCATAGTAGTAGACTCCCCCTAATGGTGTGAACTGGTGCAGGTCAACAGCATCTTCTTCCAAAATATCTTCTTCATGCTCCTGTGGAGCAACAGTTGTTTCTTCCTGTGCTGTACAAAGTCAAAGAAAGATCATTCCAATATACAATAAAGTAAAATATGTAATGACAAAATGGCAACCGAATGGCATGACCTCTCCATCTTCTGGCCGTGGTTAAATTGCTTACCATCAATAACTGTTTCCTCTGAATGGCTTTCGGGCTTACTTTCTCCATCCTCATCTGTCTTTTTCTCCACAGAGCTTGATTCCTCTTTAGCTGATGTTGTGCTCAGGGCACTCTTTGAAGAAACAACAAACTACTTTATCAAATTAGTTACCGGCTTAGTTATGTCGATTGTCATAGTTTTTTAGCATATTCTTTAGAAACGTGAAAGTTTTCAATTTCAACTTACGAGCTTTGCCATTTAAAGACTAATACTCACTTGTAAGACCATTACATTCAGCAAAGCTGGGTTTTCACACTAATCTAAGAAGTAAAGTTAACTTATTACTGTAATTATTATTGCAAGGCAGCATTTAAATAATACACAATGTGAATGCTTATAGGTCTCTACATTTACCACATTGTGAAACAATATGGCTGTGAGCAAAAGTGACCATTGTTCACTTTTTATGCTCTTGAAAAACTAATGCACTAATGGAAATCAAGATGACAAATAGATGACAAATTTATGTTGCAAGACTGCCTCCTTTACATCACCAAATTAAACTTTTGGTCCAATCATGTCTAGATTTCATCTTCGTGTATTTTTGTTGCAAACTGTACAGAAACACAGCTGCCTCCTATCTCCCCTGACAGGTTAATCCCCCAAAAATGAGAAAAATCAAAATTCCATCCGAAGACTTGTTTTCTTCAGCCATTTTCGAGGAATGAGAGCTTGATGTTACGGATAAGCAAAAATACAAGTGAACCACTTAGCATATCATCGATTTACTCCAAATGTTACATTATAAAAAAAATATATGGGCTGACATGTATTTCCAAAAAAGGCAAGTTATTTCCATTGGCTGGAAACACTGGTGAGAAGAAAGGGCGGAATGCATAGGCATCAGTGTGGAGCAATGGTTAGGGATTCAGGACCCATGGGTTCAAATCCCAGGTGAAACACTGTCGTACCCTTGAAGAAGCTACTTCTCCCAAATTGCTTGAGTGAAAAGGGGGTAGACATACAGTAAGCAGCTTTGGATAAATGCATTAGCCAAATTAATGGCGTTTATAACAAAATTTTGGGAGGGATGACAACAACCAAGCTCCATCAGACTCAGCTGTCAGTAATTAGAAATCACTCCAGTCAATCCATTCCTCTTCCAAATGCTATAAATACCTACGAGATCCCTATCTCTCTCTCTTGCACGTCTCTTGCATCCCACCTCCACCTCTGCAGCTACCCCTTGGTCACCCAGCACGGGGGTCCTGGTCTCCTTGTCCTCTGGCCTCAGCCAAGTGGGTTCAGCCACAATTTCGCTCCATGACACTTTCATCTTGGGCGTTTGTCATTCCTCGTGAAATCCAGTTAAGAGAAAGCCACCTCACCTTCCTATCGTCAGACTTAACGGAGCGGGTCTCATCTTCAGGGATGTGAGCGGCCTCCGTTTGGCCTTGGTCCTGCTCCTCCACGCGGCCCCCCACTGGAGACGCCGCCCCGGTCCCCGCGAGAGCCCTTCTGGCCAAGGGCTGGAGGGAGCGGCTCAGATGGGACAGGTGGTCGTAGTGAGTGTGCAGGATCCTGATGGCGATGTCACTCACGGCCAGCTGCTTGGGCAGCTCAAACGCTACTCCGGCATCTTGAAACTCCAGTCCTCTGAACCTGTCGATTGCAGAAGGATGCTTTTGAAGAGTCCTACAGTATAGTTTCTACAAGATACTGTGACATAAGCTTTACACATCCTTGTTTCAAGTTACTTTGCCTAAATCTTGCTGAGACCGTTTTTAAACTGATCTACATTCAGTGGTACAGAATTTCAGTTTCAATTAACATTTAGGAAGACAACTCTGACCTCATGCTGCAGATGTGTCAACTTGTTTCAAACGCTCTGGTGGTTGATTAACAGTACTTCTTCATTTTAAAATGCTGAAATATAAACTCACACTGTTTTTGTAAGAAAAAAAACATACCTTGGATTTTTGCTGAGGTTTGCCCACAAGCACAGCGTCACATTCACAGTTGTCATCACAATGCGCATATTCCCCGTCTCTATGTCTGCAAGATCTCTTGAGTGCTAAAGAAAAATGCAGTACACTACGGCTTAATCATCACAGCGAACAAAAAACAAAAAATGAATTTGTGGCTGTTGTATGAGTAAAAAAAAACATCTCTGTGTATTGTTTTCAAGATGAATAGCAATATCCCCAAGTCAAGGCAGTGAACTGGAACACCTGTGTGTGTTCAATAATTCATAAAAACTACTCAAGATCCACAGCGAAACAAATTCCCTACGCACGTAATCTACCTTATGCTTATACTATATGCATGCTGCTTCCCCACCGGACATTTGTGGCAGGGAGACAGGGAGATACCCTGAGGCTGGAGTGGTTGACTCCAGTGCTGGTAGAGGAAGAGAGCTACAGGGGGTGGAACAGCCCACTTCCCCAGGAGCCCCAGGGCAAAGCGCCCCTGGGGAGTCTTAAGCTTTGAGCATAAAACATCCTCACCAGAATTCCTCTAGACTCTCAAGATCAACCTGAAACCCAGGTCTCAGTTCATTCGAGCTTAGTTCCCCCATGGAAATAGTTCACTGCATTAAAGCTGGTTCTCTAAATGGCAGTGTTCAGGGTTTTTAAAAAAAAATAACTTCACTCTACGATACATTTTCACATCTCTATGCATGTTCCTGTGTGTATACTGTATATACTGTAGGACTGGATATACAACCCAAGGTACAAGTGGGTTCCTCTTTCTTGTATATAATTTTTGTTGGGATAAGGCAAATATCAAAAATTATATTTCTATGAACCACAATATGTTAATATTTTAATTGCCATTTGACGAGCCCAAATGTTTGGTAATGGTAAAAAGCACTAATAAAAATGGTACTTTACCTTAAGTATTTCTTCAGTAGCTTCATTATATTTAGAATAAATGAGGTTTTGTAGGTTGAGAATACTCTCTTTATATTGAAGCACTTCCTTTTCATTCAACTCAGAGCTGGGGGTTTCATTTAAAAGGTAATCCAGCTCCTCGATAAGCTGAGAGTATAGCAAGAATTATAAGTGTTGCGCTTTATAAGTAAATCTTTTTAAATCCTACATTTTTTTATTAAAACATAGAACTCAGAAGAAATACAAAATCAATATAACAAAGACTGAGATAAAAATTGTGACTGTTTTGCCAGATGCATTTTAATTATTTTATTCCTTATAGTAATGATACCTATAGTGTAGGTCTAATTATTTTTAAAAAATTAAATTAAATATCTTGTAAGCTCAACACATTGACTACACTTAATTTCTTACATTATGTTTTCTTTAATAATCAGGAATTTTATGGTCTACTAAATCTCTAGATAAAACAAGATAAATCCATTAAAACAAATGACACAAACATCATTAACTCCAAAAATGCCTCAGTCTTTCTTCCCATACATATTATATAGTCGTAAGATCGTCTACTTATTTTGTGCACTTACATTAATTGCTAAAGCACACTGATTCAGAACACAATTGATCTCCACATCTGTATTTTCTCTCCATAGATTTATATATGTGTTAATCTCCTGTGGCACTGATGGATCCGGACTGCCATCACACTTCATGTAACGATCCCACTACAAAAACAAATATCATGTTACTCATATTTTTAGTTTTTCCATAATTCATAAATTCATTTTGTTTTTTAATGATTGATTTTTTAATGAAATTATTTATATGGACCTATAATTAATATTAATTTCTGTACATTATACAAATTACAAGTGACACAATGGTTAGCATTACTGCCTCAAGGTGCTGAGGCCCTGCGTTCAAATCCAAACCCGGGGTGCTGTCTGTGTGGAGTCTGCATGGTCTCCCTGTATTAGCTTGGGTTTCCTCCAGGTGCTCTGGATTCCTCTCACAGTCCAAAAACATACTGGTAGGTCAGCTGTCTTTTGGGAAAATTGGCCCTGGTATGAGTGTGCACGTGTTTGTGTGATAGACCGGTGTCCCATCCAGGATGTATCCCATCTTGCGCCTGTTGCTTGCCAGGACAGACTCCAGCTCCCCATGACCCTGAATCAGATGAAGTGTTATAAAACCGATGGACGGATGTACAAACTACAGCAACATTCTTTAACTGTGTCCATCTTAAGAGATGTAGTGGTAGTGAAAACACTTTAGGTTTCACTAACTCTTAGTGATTTACAGCATCTAATTTACCTTTTCCTTTGCTCGGAGGTCTGCACGCCATTTATTCACAGCACAGTGATTTTCCTCCAGCGTGCGCCGGAGCTCAGCAAGCTCATCCTCTCTGCGTTCCCTGTCCTGTTATTAAAGGACAGCAATAGGTCATTTGCTTTTGTGTGCGAATGTGAAAACTAAGTGAGCAGTAGTGCATAAACTGGCTAGATGAGATTATGTGATAAGTTATCTACTAGCAACCAAACAAATTCAAAAAGCAGAACTGCCTCTTCTCAGTTTTAACCATTTACTGTATATTGTGTCTCGAAACATTATTCATCCTCTCCCAATAATGCCTCATTTGAATTACAACTTTTTATAGGTGAAAGTAATTTCAGCAATAAATGTACAGGAAAATCAAAAGCAAAGCTATATAGAAAATAAACGTTATGACTTCAAAAATTGTAAATGGTTTGAGCAGAAACATTTATAGAGGGACTTTACATAATAATTCAGAAAAGCTGCTAACACAAGAAGCCCACCAGACTCTGTCAGGATGAGCAGTGGGTACTAGACCAGACAACGTCAACAACAGTGGAAATTCAGAAGTGTGCTTAAGGTTAAGTACAAGAGGCACTTCTTAACTCAAAAAGCTTCAAAACAAAACAACACTTTTCAATTTAATATACTGAGCTCATTCAAGCAACAGTTGGCTATATAGAAGCTAATAATTAAAACTAGCAAAGCAGGCCTAACAACCTCCTCTTGTTTTTTACTTTTCTAAATTCTTAAATTCCATCTGAGAAAACCTTTTCAATAATTTGCATTACATTGTCAGCACCATTTGTAACATAAAATGCAGATATTTATTATTATTTTATTGTTTTTTTACTTCTTTTCATTTGTTCATACGAATACAATTAGCTAGAATGAGTGATTCTTTGTGATCTCTTTTTTTAGTGAAGGGGCTGGTCTGAGAAGCAAGGCCTGGTGTGACTCCGCTGACCTTTGACTCAAGTCTCTCTTGCTCCTCCTGGACCTTCCTTTCCCTTTCTGATCTCTCTGCTTCCTCTTGCTCTGCAATGAGTCGTGCCTCTTCTGAAATTAGGAAAGAACACAATTAAACAGGATAGCATGGCCTTCTAACTTCAATAGAATATGGTCATAACACGCTAGAAAAAAACTTAGGTTGTTCAGTTTCTTATAAACTTACTTCTGATCTAAAGGAATTTAGAAAAAGAAAACAGAAGCCTCATTAAGTCTACACTGAGTTGAAAATGACAGTACAGAATTATAGAGAATACCTTCTTCTTTTTGTTTCCTCTCTTCCTCTTCCTTCTGCAACCTCTCTCGTTCAGCTTTGCTGAGCTTGCCTTTCTTCTTTGCAGACTTTAAGTAAATGAACATGCTAAGTAAATCAGCATTTGAGCTCCCACTACGTTTAATTGTAAATCGTTAGGATGAGGTGCAAGATTATAATCATAAACATCCTGTGGCCATTATAGTACATACAATACTGATGTTAAAAAGCTGGCTGGTGGAAATATTTCCTCAAACAGCTGGAGAATGTTGGTTGTTAGCATACTGAAAATGCTTCTGAGCTACCTTTGATGGAACATTATCCATTGCAAAACATCATCTTAGCATTTACAGACATTACAGACTCAACCCAATTAAAATATGAAGGTAAAACACACATTAGCAGGAGCGATGTAGCTACATTCAGTCATACCTTTTCATCCTTTGGCGGCTAAAGGGCAGGAAATGAAATGGAAAAGAAAAGCAGGTCAGAGAAAAAGCAAACCTGGCAGCTACTTGCACAGAGTTGAAACAAGAGTGTGGCTACTAAACTGGACAGTGTGGAATCAAGAATGCAGCTATTAAACTAGGCAGTTACTGGACAGAGAGGTATCAAGAGTGTAGTTATTAAACTAGGCAGCTACTGGAATCAAGAGCGCACTCATCCAACTAGGCAGCCAAAGGAACACAGTCGAATCAAGAGTGCAGGTATTGATTGCAGATACATCCAGGACTTAAAGGATGTTCTGAGCTGACTGGCTAAAAGAACTGAGCCGTTCTGGTTTTGATCACAGAAGATGAAGAAGTGACATGATCCACATATGTAACATTTTCAAAGGTATTCACAAAGTCTATCCAGCAGGCTTCCTCAGAATCAACTGGATGTCACAAGTGGAAACTGGAGGTCTGAAGGAGAAAGCTGCACAGCAGCGCACGTAATTATGACAGAGGTACATCTGTACACAGAGTTGGGGGAGTATGAAGTAGGCCCCGCAGTCAATGAAAGCCTGAAAGGGCTGGGAGAGGTCCTTCACTAAACCCTCTAGTCTCTGGAACCTGTTTATGTTCGCAAGAGTGCATTTATTCACCTGGTTCTGCAAGCAGATTTACAGTATTTACGGTATTTATTTACAACTCAAACTACATAGAAGTTTGTATGTTGTATACTGGGTTTTGATTAAAAAAATCGATTATTTTGTTTTAAACGTTTCAAACACAAGTCCCTATTCACATTATTCTAAAGACTATTTAGACGCCATTGACAGAATATTAAACAATTTAAGGAGAAATATACACTAGCTAACTTTGGCAAGCTCTTTATTTTACTTTAAAACACATTAGCCTAACTTTGTGTGAAAACGTAGAGATGCTTTTCTTTACTCTCTTTATTCATCTTACGATAAAAAAAAACATTCATTTAAAAAAATGCGTAATAAACTGAAACAGTCCACACACAGCTTAAGACAGTATTGTACATTACCATAATTACCTATTTACCTACATCTGCACAGTAGTTCAGTGAATGTCACAATCAAAAGTGTTAGAAACCGTAAGATGTTGGAAGTGTCAGAATAATATTTAAATAGTATGATAAAAACATATTTATGTCTGGTATAAAAACTTTCTCAGCTCCCGCACTCACCATCTTGCACTGTTTGGCGTCCAAGTTGCTACGGTAACACGAGAGCACGCGCACTGCACTTACTACACTGCCGTAAGGCGGTTTGCAGCACGGGTTTGCGATATTGTAAACCGATTTGCGTTGTTTGCATTGCGTTGTTTATTGGGTGGAGGAGAAGAAGGGCAAGTTGATTAGAAGGTGCAGTATGAATGCCAAATTATGTGGATTTACTTTCTTTTAAAGAAGGCAGTTGTTTATACACCACCTACTGCATTTCATTTCATTGACTGTAAAACCTTCCTTCGTTAACGGATTTCTTTTCCGTGCAAACCCATCCAGTTTTGTAAGGCATATTTCCAGAATTATGCACTAAAGTTGCGAAAACCCATACCCTAGTAATGGTCAAGGATCTGGGTGAAAAATAAATAGATAAATTAGTCTAAACGTCTAAATACGAACAGGCCTGAGTCGTCGATAAGGCAGAATTAGTCAAAGTAAATACCATGTCTCCTGTAACCTAATGTTTCTGCTTGGACTTTTGCTTATTCTGCAGGTTTTCCCAATTCTTAAAAACTGTGCCTTCGTCTGTCGAACGACTTTTTTTTTCTTACCAAAATTTCGAGGTATATCGCATCCATTACGTTTTGTTTGGTGACTTAGAAATATTCGATGGGTGTCATTATTCCACTTTGTTGAACCCGGGGTAGCGTTAACTGAGCGAAGTAAAAGTTACAGTGCCTATAGAAAGTCTGCACCCTCCTTGTACTTTTTCCACATTTTATTGTGTTACGGCATGGAACCTGATGGATTTAACTAAAAACAATTACAGACATTTTACGAAATTAAAAATAAACAGAAAATAATTGTTTTAGAAATAATTATATCTAAAAATAAAAGTTAATACTTGGTAAGATCACCTTTGGCAGCAATTACAGCTGCGAGTCTCTTTGGGTAAGTCTCTATCAACGTTGCACATCTTGACTGGAATGTTTGCCCAATCTTCTTGGCAAAATTGTTCAAGCTCCATCAAGCTGGATGGGGACCATTTGTGAACAGCACAAGAGAGTGGGTTACTTCAGAGGTAATTTAGATGTGTCAAAGCAAGGGGGTGAATACTTATGTATGCAGTTATTTGTTTTTTATTTTTAATTTAGTAAAATGTCTGGATTTTGTTTTCACTTTGACATTATAGAGTACTTTGTGTTGTTGAGAGGCAAAAATCTTAGTTAAATACATCATGGTTCCATGCTGTAACACAATTACAAAAAAAAAGTCCAATGGGGGTGTAGACTTTCTGTAGGCACTGTATAACTACACGTTATTAACAGGCTGCATTAGGTCTTATTTTGCCTAATAGACTATTTCTACCATTAAAATAATTACAGAAATCCAGGTGGGTAATACAGAGAGAGGAAATTTGTCACTGCAGTTCTCAGGTTAAGCAGCTGCACGGATTATTGGTTTCAATTTTTCATCGTTTCAGCTTCACCTTCTGTGAAGACCGCAAAGGTCTGGTTCGTGTGACAATGGCCAGTCCTCTCCGAGGTGAAGTAGTCAGACTGTACAAGAATGTGAGTTCCCCATTATCTGTCTGCACGTTTACAGCAATGACATTGTTACTTCCAGTGTCTTGTCCTGTCCTGATTACACATGGTAGACTAGAATTGGGGAGCTGTCACAGTGAGTGATTTGTAAAAGAGTGATTACAGATTAATTCATTTTTTAAATGTAAAAAGGACAAAATAGCAAGTTTCAGACGTCGAGCTAAAAACCACTCACTGATACAGCTCCCCACTCTAGACTACAGGATAAACTACATACAGAGTGTGTAGCCCAGGACTGTTTTGACACATGTTTCAGATGTGTGAGTGTTTCTGAGCTTTGGTCCCATCCTGGAAATAAACGTAGTCTTTACATGTTGTGACATTACAAATCTATTTTTATGTGATTCAGATAAACTATGAAAAGTACGTGTGAAATGAGGGAGTACCGTGTTTTACTGATTCATCAAATTCAGGTGTAACCAAATATGTGGTCAGAGCAAGTACCTGGACTGTGTATGTCCAACTGCTCCAGACTACTCTTACTGAAGAATATGAAAAGCTCCTACGACCATTACTTCGTCCGACAAGTTTGATGTAGAGAAACTGTCAGTAGCATTGTCTCTTAACGGGGACACTATACTGTAAACAGGCGCCGTCCTTTGGATGAGACGTAAAACCGAGGTCCTGACTCTCCGTGGTCATTAAAAAACCCAGGGCGTCTCTCGAAAAGAGTAGGGGTGTAACCCCAGCGTCCTGGCCAAATTTCCCATTGGCCCTTACCAATCATGGCCTCCTAATAATCCCCATCTATGAATTGGCTACATTACTCTGTTCTCTTCCCCATTAATAGCTGATGTGTGGTGAGCGTTCTGGCGCACTATGGCTGCCATCGCATCATCCGGGTGGGGCTGCACATTGGTGGTGGTGGAGGGGAGTCCCTATTACCTGTAAAGCTCTTTGAGTGGAGTGTCCAGAAAAGCGCTATATAAGTGTAAGCAATTAATTAATTGATGGCAAATGTGGCAGTGGTCACATGCAAACCAAATTTTATTATTTTTTCATGATTTAGCTTTGAGTTAGTTATGGTCTGTTACCATTTTTTGTTCTTGTCATTTTTCCTGTGTAAAATGTGTTGTAGCACAGTTCATCATAATTGCCATAGTGACCTAATTTCAGTACTTTTTCCCTCATGTTGCTAGTGAAAGGATACTAAATATATTTCGTAACAATTTGGTCCTAATCCACTGTTTAGCCTGGATTCCAAATTTTAAAATATCCTTAAGACTGCACTTATTCTAATGTACAACCTTTGTTTCTGGTTGCCAGCACCCAGTTTTTATCCCCGTGTTCGGGGAGTAGAGAAAATCATGTATGGCATAATTCCTTTATAAATTGAAATAGTTGTATGCAAAGGTTTGGGCACCTCTGGCCAAACTGCATGTTTTGTTGATTTTCTAAGTGAAAAGAAGTTAACAACCTCTGTAGCGGAAAAAAAAAACTTAAACATGACATATTTCTGCATATTTTAATGCACAGTTACTATTTATTTGCTGAATTTAACAGATTGAAAAAAATAAAATGTTTAAGTTTGTTCCCTGCAGAGGTTGTGTTGACTTCTTTTCACTTAGAAAATCAACAAAACATGTAATTTGGCCAGGGGTGCCCAAATTGTTGCATACGACTTGTAAATTCATAAAATGTTTTATTAACCATAATAAATACTAATAGTGTTTTATTTGTGTTTTGTTTTAATGTAATAGTTAGATCAATGTTAAAATGATAATACTGAAATCACTTAAAATAATTGAGAAATTAAAAGGACATTTCTTTCTCTTTTTATTTCAAGCTGCTTTATCTTGGACGGGAATACCCCAAAGGTGCAGATTACTTCCGAGATCGCCTCAAGACAGCCTTCTTAAAAAATAAAGATGTCACGGACCCGGAAAAGATCAAACAGTTGGTAGCTCGTGGTGAGCATGTTATCAAGGAGTTGGAGGCTTTGTACTACCTGAGAAAGTACAGAGCCATGAAGCAACGCTACTATGAGGAGACTAAGAATTAAGCCATCACAGTGGACTTAAAAAATGATATTGCTCTTGCCACAAAAGGATCACTGGACATCATTTCGTACGGCATTACTTTGAATTGTCTTGGAAATATGGGACTGAAATCACTTTCCTTTACCATCCAGAGTGCTTTAGTTTTTGGTGCTTTATATGAATGTGGCATTAGTTAAGGTGTGTGGCATGCACAAAATATGTATGATGACTGTAAGATCATGTTTGCAGGTTCACAAAGGGGGATTTGATTATATATATGGAATCTAAATGCCAGGAAGTACACTGTAATAGAAGTGCTGTTGAAATGCTACATTAGAGTATAAAATCTGCAAAACATTTAGAGATCCTATATACCTTTTCAACAAGGAAATCAGTGTGTCCAGATGCTGGTAATGGGCCATCTGTAACAAATACAGTGAATTTTAATTTATCACGTAGAGATGGATCACAAATCTTTAGTCATTCTCTACGCTTTTTGTACTGTACATGAACAGAGTAATGTAGTATTAAAAACAGACCTTTACCGACTGCAACCACATTGATTTATAGAAATTAATTTTTGGAAATCTTTGACATGACAAAGGCAGATGGGTTTTAATATGGAACAATAAAATGTTTTTATATCAATAAATTAAAGATTTACTCCAGTTTACACACCCCTGTTTAGCACTATTAATTAAACACTAAATTCAATACCGGAGATCTCTGCAAGCATTCTGGTACTGACACACAAGTAATACCAAAATATTCACACAGTATTGTAGGCACACATATACACTACACCACAAACTTAAAACTAAAAATTCAATGGCAGTGATGTTGTACCACGCATTTTGAAATCCTAATTCGGTTTATAATTTTGTGATAAAACAAATACATATTTGAGACCTTAAGGATTTTATGGATTAATAAAATTTAATTAAAGAAAATGTAAAATACTGGGGTATTTCCATTAATGTTTGGATAACTCATACATAAGCAAAGTAACAGCTTTGTTTGCAATGATCAAATGTGCCTGACTCCATCAATGAGGCTACCCAAAAAGCTAATGTTATTAAACTCTTGTGATTTCAGTTTTTTTAACTCTACACACCTCAACAAATACTCCTTTATTGGTTTACTATACTGACAGTAACCATATACCGTAATAGAAAAGCAATTCCTACGTGACACTATTCCTACACACTATGAAGAACACCCAAACTTTCTCAAGAACAGTACTTTAATCCATATTTGTTTTACCAAAAAATCAACCATGGTAATTTTACAATAGATTTTCTCACAAATGTTTAGGGTTTTAATTACACATTACAAGCATGCAGTTTTTAAATGTTTATTCTTGCATCACACTTTAAAACAGACCACATTATAAAGTATTTGGAACATTGCACATGAATGTACACTTGAGTAAAAATGTCAAAAACTAGAATACAAAAGTGTTGCAATAGCGAGGTATCAGTTATCTTTTTCAGAACTGTCCACCATCCACTGGTATAAATTGAGTTAAGGCTGGTGTCTTACACTGATGAGGTTAAAACCCAGAAATTCTTCCGTGTCACAAGTCACATAATTGTAACATCCACTCTGCAAACAGGACAACTTGCATTTTCCTGGAGAAGAGAAATTATTTTTTTAATGATAATGTTTATTGACCTGCTAGTAAATACCAATAAAGCGCTAAACAAATACTGAAGTGATCAGTAATTTATAGTAATTCATTACCAAACAATAATGTAGGAAAATCGACCAAAGTCCCTGAGAACTAGAGAATGTGGGTACTTTCAACTCAATGCTCAATGAAAAACAAGTTTTCAAGCCATGTCATAAAATCCACTTTGACTTCAGCTCTCCAGGTTTAAGTGACTGATAGCCTACTCTTCTTTTTAATTTAGCTTAATTAAGGTAGATAGATCCTTAAGTAATCAGTGTGTTTGTTGAAAAGACAATAGGTCTGTTCACATTTATTAATTAGCTGAATAATTTAGCAGAACGACACTGTTGTGCTGAAATAGTCAAGTTTTAATCTGGAAAAAACAGGTGATGTATAAGGCTACCAAACAACCACTTGTTAATTCCAACCACTTCCATGCCTTTAGTAGAACAGCATATGCCATGTGTACGCACCATGGTTTTTTTTAACAAAAAAAAATTCCAAAGGCCTGGGGGAATTCCCCATTATCAGTGGAAAGACGTCCATGTGACATCACTCACATGTGAGTCATGATGCCCTCTGAAGGTGTGATGACTCAAGATCGTCTTTGTTAATATTTCCGTATGCTGGAGTGCAGTGACCTGATGGCAGTCTTGCATGCACCCTTTGACAAAGCCGTAGAATGTGGCTTCTCTAGCATTCCAGCATTCTTCCCAATCATTAAAACAATACTCCAAAAGACCTGAGGAAGTTTCAATTGAGGTTACAAGATGTTTTCACAAAATAGTTACAAAACGCAGACCGCCAAGTCAAAAATGAACAGAGAAGATTCAAAGCCACATTCGAAAGAGTTCTGTAACTCCTCAGGTCTAAAGAAGCCTTTCAAAGAAGGAAAGCGCATACCTTCAACCAGCGATCAATACATTTTGCGTGGTAATCATGAAGACACGGAAGCACCCTGAGCTGTTCCCCCTCCCTGTAGTCAGAGAAGCAGATCTGACACCTGGAAAATGAAAAGGTGTTTTACACGCGTACAGTATATACCGCGATTCACATTTCCACAGGCTGCAAGGGCAACTAAAAAAGCATCGAAGTGTAGCAAATATCCAGGTGTTCACAAACTAGCGCAGAGGAGCAGAGGAAAAACTACCCAGGAATGAATGCACAGCAAACGGATATCGAAGTGCGATTACTTTCTCATTCACATCTGTACAAACGTGGGGCTCTCGAGCTTCAAGGGAGACATGAACAGAACAGGACGTTGATGTTATTTTCTTGAATGAAGCACCTTGTGAAAAATAAGATTTGGCTTTGAACACAACACTACACAGTTCTGCGTAACCTTCTGATTTCCCAATGACTCCGATTTGCCGTGGTGTAGGTGGAGCTTTTCCTTCTGAACCACAAACTCCAAATCAAATCCCCATTATGGTGGCAGGACACATGTTACTGTAGGAGGCTCTTTTTTTACACATGTAGCCCACTTCACATCATTGAAATATACCACACCACAACCCTTAAGACAAGGGCTGCTAACCTTGGTAGCGTGACTAAAATGCTAACCTCATGCTCGTTTAGTCTAACAATCTTAAATTTCCGTCTTATTCAGTGAAGTAACGTCTCACTTCTCCACCACACCTGTGAGGCTGTGGGGCTGCTGGAGCAGAATGTTTGCTCTACATCCCTGGTTGATACAGTGAGCTCCTTCCTACTGCTTTGTAAAATAAACTAGTCCAAGTTCCCCTTGACGCTCGCAGTGTATCTGTGACGGAGAGGGCTGGGGAGCAGTCTTCATCTGGAACTGCCAGGTGGATGCTGCACATTGGTGGTGGTGGAGGGGAGTCCCCATTACCTGTAAAGCGCTTTGAGTGGAGTGTCCAGAAAAAGAGCTATTATTATTATTATTATTATTATTATTATTATTATTACGCTGTGGTGCAAGATCAGAACCGGTTAGCTGCAGTGCTGATCGGGGAGGGTAGATAAAGCGCTGACAAATCACCAGCAAGACGAATTTACTCCACACCAGTGAAGGCTTATGAAATTCCAGGATGCTGCCAAGAAAGAAGGTCTGCAATGACTGGGGCCCAATCCAAGGGAAACATGCTTCCCACTCACGGCAGAAAATACACGATTCTGCACACTAATTGACTCGAGTAAAGACCCTTAATGAGGCTGACGCTCTAGAACCCAATCATGTTACCTGGCAACTGAAAGGAAAAGCCCCCTAGCCAAACTGCAAATTACTTACATCCAGGCCACTCAATACTTCAGAGCATTATTGGTCTCATCCCATCCAGATTTAGACCAGTTCTTGTTCAATTAATTTGTTGTAAGTACTGTGGTGAGAGTGAAAAGCCGGCAGCTATATCACCCTGCAGCTCACAACTGGCAGCCCGCTGGAGCTCAGCCGCGTGAGCCTGCTCAGTACCCGGATGGGAGATCTCCTGGGAAAAACTAAGGTTGCTGCTGGAAGTGGTGTTAGTGGGGCCAGTAGGGGGCGCTCACCCTGTGGTCTGTGTGGGTCCTAATACTACAGGGACGTTGGACTATAGTGACGGGGAAACTACTTTAAAAAGGTGCCATCCTTTGGATGAGACGCACAACTGAGGTCCTGACTCTCAGTGGTCATTAAAAATCCCAGGATATTATTATAATTATTGTTAATGTCATGAAAGGAAAGAAGTTAATGTGGGGATCATTCCTTTTCATAATAGAAGTCATACTTTACAGTATAATCAGTAAAGAAGGCCATTTATCAAATCTATGTCACATCTGTTGTAATATTATTCTCAAATGTATTCTCTTGCGAAAATGATGAACGTCAGTGTAGATATCAGTACCCAGATAAGTAGGCCTAGGTTTATCTGCCATTTCCAGAAGACACGATAAATCAGTAAAGACGTGTATGTTTCACTCTTCAGTCTCTCCACAAATGTCGCTCTCTTCAGTCCCTTTCTCATTATTTTCACCTGTCAAAGGGCCGATAGATTATTCAAGTTGTACCCATAGGCTCTTTGATACAAGGGCTTCTGCACACGAGACGACACACAAAAGATATCCTGGAAGTTATGGGCGTTTTTTGCAAATGCAGTTTAATGCTTATCATTAGAGATTCACAGACTTGTTAAAGCTGCTGACTGTAAGAGCAAGCTGTAGAAGCTGACTGTTTGCTGGTTCTGGGGGAGGGTGCCTAGCACCACCACCAGCCAGTTGTACTTCTCAGGACACTGCACAAGGGTTTGTAAACTGCCTGACAGCTATATTTCATTCTTAAGGGAATGTGGTTGTGGGGTGAGAGAGCCTCTTAACTAAGACACTGCCCCTGAAGGGAGCCACAGGGGGGCTCAGTCAGCAATGCCTTGCAGCAAACTACACAACACTAAAAATGATCTGTTAATTTCTTCAGTCTAATGCAAGAATCATATTCCGTCTCAAAGCCTTCCTGGAAATATGGGGCCATTTTGTCACTCAACATTTGACTCCTACGGCCAAAAGGACTTGCAAAACCACAGCGTAGTTTTATCACTGCCTGTAAATACGTCAAACAGCACAGGAAACCAGAAGTTACGGAGCGGTTTTAAATAAATGTGGATCTACTTACTCAGTCTTTCCAGCACTATAGGCAGGGTTGAAAGGTTTGGTTGGCAGGCGTTCAATCTCTCTCTTACTCAATTTGGGCTTGCTAACGACTGCGCCCTGATGATCCTCAAAAGCTAGAATTGCCTGTCGATAAAGAAATAAAGGGGAAAGGAAGGCAAAACATGAGCTGGCTGTTTTAAAATAGGCCAGCTCTTACTCGCGGGGCTCTTAAAAAAGTAACAAACAACAGCCACTGCTGACAAATTACACGATGAATCAGACAAGGATTTACATCCACAGAAAACTGTTCCATTGGTAGAATGGGAAATAAATCGTCGGGCTCTTACCTCATAATTGTTTCCCTGACTGTCGTCAAACAAGTTCTGGACTGCGTTCTGTGTTTGTCTGGGTCGTCCATGCCGCTGTCTGCTTGCCCTGTCTGAATAAAAAAAGTCTTTGCTTTGATCTGCAACAGGCAACTACTGCCAAAGGAAAATCAACATGCAAAATGTATTCATGCGCACAATTCATTTATACAGTTCTGGCACGGTAACGTTTCAGATTTAGGTAAGTACCATTTCCTACAAATTAAATACATTTAAAGCTTAAATAAGGTTTCCCAAGATATAAAATATATAATTAGGGTACATATGATTATATATTAAAGCTCATAAACAAAACGAGACTTGGACTTAAATCAGAATTAGACAGGTTGTTGTTATTATGAATCTGAGAACCTTTGATTTTCACATATTACAAATACCTCGTATACTAGTTAAGGAAATTAGTTTGCATTTAGCAACCTTTTAATGAGTTGAAGGGATAAATTTAGGTCTAGAAATGTCAAGCCAAACCGCCTTATACCATACGGTGTCACGGGAAGCAGGAGTCTACCCAGCAAGCAACGAGCACAAGGCAGGGTTCATCCTGGACAGGACGCCAGTCCATCACAGGGCAAGTGCAAGCCATTCATACATGGGGGCAATTTGGAGGCCACGGTAAAGGCCGAGGGGGGAAATTTGGCCTGGACACTGGGATAACTCCCTACTCTTATTGAGAAACACCCGGGTATCTTAAATGACCACTGAGAGTCAGGACCTCAGTTTAACGTCTCATCTGAAAGACGGCGCCCACTACAGTATAGTGTCCCCGTCACTATACTGGGGCATTAGGACACAGACCAAATGGTCCCACTGGCCCCACTAACACCACTTCCAGCAGCAACCATAGCTTCCCAGGAGGTCTCCCACCCAGGTACTGGCCAGGCTCAACCCTGCTGAGCTTCAGTGGGCTGCCAGTTGAGAGCTGCAGGGTGATAAGGCTGCTGGCTATAGGTCTAGAAATGTTTAAGGAAAATGATAAAAATGAAAATTCCAAAACAAGTACAGACAGAAAAACAGACTAAATCTGCTACAGGGGAATTCTGTCTGTAAAAGAAGAAATACCAAACATTTCCCGCAATAACAGACTAAGTATAGGGCAACAGATATAGAGGTAGGTTTATTTTGTTTTGTATGCTTTACTGAAATTTAAAAACAATCATTTAAAAAAAACTACACATAAACGCAAACACTATGTAAAAATAGCTGTGTACAATGCACAAATAATCAAAACAACATAAAAATAAATACTACATAGGGCTAAAATTCAGGAAAACCGATGATGCCCTCTAGGTGTAGGTCAATTGCCTATGATGGGTGATGTTAGTGTTTCTCAAACTTTATTGAATTTTATACAGTATATTTGTGACACATAAAAAGAGCTTTATTATATTTATTATATCAGAGTTACAGGAACAATAATCATCTACTGTGTTGGTTGCGATTGCTAAAAAAATAAGTTAACAGACCAAGAAAGTACACACACACCAGTGTGCTTTTGTACTGAAATATAATCATTTGTGCTTTAATGAACATTTGGTCATAACACACCTTCACTCCTATTTAGTCCATTAAAACTAGGGTTTGCTATAAATGTGTATGGTATTTACTGATTTTTTTTAAGCCAGCTTTGGAATAACACCAAGGTTCCAGTTTCCTTCAATGTTTTAACAAACATTTCTCGGCTGTTTCACCTTCTTGGCTGCATCACCTTATAATACTATAGATGAACGCTGGTTAGAAGCAACAAAATCTGAATTAAGCACATACTCTCACCCAATCCTGATAACTGAGGAAAGGTGGCAACAAAATGGTTGGCAGTTAGCATTGGATGAAAATGAAGATTGTAGTCAAGTCTTCCATTCTGTGCAGACTGCCAAAAGACACAAAACACACCTTAAAACTTCATTATTATGCCACATAGTCTGTTTTACGATAAAGTAAAAAGAGTAAAACAAGAGCACAGGTTTAAAAGTATACATTAAACATCAAATTGCTGATAAACATGGTTAGCTATAGCAATACAAAGAGCATCATGTTCATGATGGCAAAAAAAGCTCTGAAACACTGAAACAAGAAATGATTTCATCTGCTTAAGGCCCATTGTCACCAGATGGAGCAGAATGCAGCTAAAGCAGACCACACAATTGAAAAACAAAACCTCAAACTTTAAGAAAAACAGAGGCTTCGGAATTTACAATTAAGACTCAAAAGTGTGTTGTAACAGACCCTCAAACAACTATAATTATGCATGAAAATATAAAAAGCAAGTAAAAGAATTAGCCAGACAAAAGGATAAAAGTATTCCTTGAAGCTCCAAATGTTGCGAGATGCCTTCAAGTGAGTCTAGACTCTCTTCAGTGGATCCTTCACAGCTGTAAGCCCACCTGAATGAGTCTGGTTTCACTTGCAAATATATACCAAGCAGCACATATTGTATACTGTATGTATGGCCTCTCTTGCCATCTTAGATCACTCAGATCTTAGAAACTCATGGTTGCCCAGCAAACACAGTTTTTACGTCTCTTGCAGAAAGAGCTCTGTCATTTACACTGGGGAAACAAAGGAAGAAGACTGGCCGACACATCAGAGCAGAGACTGTCTAAGGCAGGAGTCCCCAACCAGCCGACTGCGATCAATTTGATTGCAAGAATGTTGGTCAAAAAACACATGGGCTATTTGACTGTTTACTTTTTTTCGATAGCCTAAAAATTCATTCAGATCTCTGCATGTAATGTCATACATTTTACTACCCTTGTGTGTTCAACTCGTGTGGAATGGGTTTTAAAAGTCTCTTACCTGAGTTCTGGCTGACACTGGGAAAAAAAGGCTAGAGGAGCTCCGTGTTGTGTGTGCTACCCAAGAACGGTCTCTTGGTTATTGCCGCACGAACCCCACATTTGCTACAGTGTATAGCGGAGCGAAAGACAAATTCGCCAACAGTTTGATAAGTTTGATTGCCTATTTGATAGTTGTAATGTCTGAGCGAAAATGATGAAGCCAAGAGACCGAAAACTTACTGTTACCACAAGGAATGGGAGCATGATTATTGTTTCGCATTCAAATCTGCAATGCTAGCGTCTACTCGAAGAAGGGATACATAGATCAACATTTCAAAACTGCACACAAAACGTATGATGTGGACTTTCCTGCTAAAAGTGACTTACGGAAAAGAAAAGTGGAAAAATTAAAACTAGCAGCAGTCGATTTTCACGAGGCCTAATACAAGAGGGAAAGTGGCAATCATCGCATTGTTCTGTGTGAGGAACATCCTGGCTCAACACAAAAAGTCATTCAGGGATCAAGTAATTAAAAAAAAGTGTTTGCTAAAGCTGCTGACTTGCCGTTTGGAGTTTAAAAAACAAACATTTCTTGCAAAGTTCAGACAGCTGTTGCCTGAAAACAGTTTCTCAAGTCGTCTAAACATGGTGAATATGCCCAATTAGAGGATGACCAGTGTTTTCTGGATTTAGCGTTCCTCACAGACTTGACTGAACTGCTGAATGTGCTGAATGTCGAGCTGCAGGGACAAAATAAAAATGTAATCGACATGATCAGCAGTGTCAACACATTCCAAAAAAAATTAAGTGTTCTCAAGTTAGCTTCTTAGTGCCAATGCTCACATTAAGGTAGGATATTCTTTTTTCTAAAATGGGGAACATTACTTGTTCACTGTAGCATGAGTCACTTGCTTTTATTTGCTGTCATTTTACTGATGGGTATGGTTATTGTACTGATGTGTCAACAGTCTGTTTTTCTACATCAGAGCTTCAAATTCTCACTGGTAGGTCGAGCTGGACTGGCAAATGAAAAAGGAGGTCTTACATTAAAAAAGGATGGGCACCCCCGGTCTGAGGTCTCTCCGCACCCACGGTTCCTCACTCTGCTTCTCCGGGCCATGACTACACTGTCCCTCCGGCCTGCATCCGTTCACACGGATCCCAGGACTCCCACTCCAGGAGGACGACAGAAGCCAAAACTACCCTTAAACCGGGATCGCGCCTGCCGCCAGCTTTCAAGGACTGACTAATATTCTTTTCAAACCTCCCCATTCATTTACAGATTTCTGCTTCTCGCACTGCTCCCCGAGACTGTCTCCCACATTCCCATGTGTTTGGACATGTCCTCGCCTGCTGTGTCCATTCTCACCTGCTCTCTTTTGTTCTCCTTATCCAGCTCTTTACCACTCCTTACCTCTTCCACACCTGAAGAAGGCTCCACTGCTCAACCCTTGTTGTAGTTTTTTTTTACCACTTTCTACTTTTCAGTACGGGAATTAACCTCTAAGAGGTCGCACCAAGTTTTGAATACATGTTGGTTGTGTTGGTGCCAGAGTATCACTGACATTTTTCCACACAGACGTGTAAGGGTTTAATTTGTGCCGTTTCGCACCCATCACAATGAACCTGATCTGTGCGATTGCTAAACCGTGATCCAAATTATACTCTCCAAATGAAATGGGGTTAAAAAATTCAAATACAGACAATGGATGATGAATATTTTTTTAACATAGTTGAAAACCAGCTAGATTGTCAAAAACAACAGACAGCTGAATCCATATGGGAACTTTGCTGGCATTTCCCTTTTAGAATACAACACTACCAGTCTTTTGTAGTTCAGGTGGGGAGCTGTGTCAGCATGCGTAGGCTGCAAAGGAACAAGTAATAGGTTTATTCCATTCTGATGGAATGGTTTATTCAGCATGGAATAAACCTATTACCAACCAGTCTTGCTGTAGAATCTGAAGGAGTGCAAATTAGTTTTCTTGGGAATGTCTCTACATACAAAACTAAGGCCTTTGTTTTTCTTAAAGACAACAATTTACCAGCGCAGGAAACCAAGCAGCAAAAATGCAACGACTTACGTTCAAATGCAAAGTGAAGCTGAGATAGCTGCTAATGCACTTACTGGATGGGACCTCTGTGTTGATCTCCTGGATAATGAGTCCTGATCCAGCTGTTCCTCTCTATCAAACTGAGCCTTGGAAAGACAAATCAAGAAACATCACAACACAATTAGTGGAACAGTAGATGGTGGGGGTCTGGACCTATAACCAGAATCACAAAAAAGCCTAAAGGAAAAAATCTGTGACATACCACATCCCAAAAAAATTATAAAAAGCTCGTCATAAGATCATCTCCTGACGCAAACTAATGTTTATATGTTACATTGATGAAACAACCAAACTGCTGCTATAGCACAGATCTACCAGTCTGTTAAGTATTGTTCAATTTCATCACATAGCTGTAAACCAGCCACACAAAATGCTTTAGGGCTATATCTAATTAAAGAGGTCAGGAGAAACCAGTCATTTACTCTAGTTTAAAAAAACAACATGCTTATCATTACTCCATGACAGATTAATCTGTTTCTGAATGATGAATGTGCAGTTTTTAAACAGTCTCTGAAGTATTTTGCAAAGGTGTTAGGACTCTTGAGAACCACAGATATATGAAGCACATTTGAGAACTGCTTTTATCTAGACCTTGAATAGAACCCATTCAGCGCACAGTTTAAACAATGCTAGATACTTTATTGATCCCATAAGGGAAGTTGCAGAAATAATGCACCTACACACAAGATTTAATAACCCAGCAATTCAACTCTCTCATTCAAACTCTACCAAAGATTGTCCCCATATTGAGTTCTTCTGAATATAAGATAAAAACAACTCAGGCACACAAAATCCACAGCACTACAGAGCTGCTAGAAGTCTATAGCAGGTAGAGTCAGCAGTGGGTTTAGTTTCAACTGTGCTTAAAATTAAATGAACTTATTTACCTAATGAGTCAAAAGAGCTGTTTGGAAAATTAAAGTCTTTGGTGATTTGTAAACTACCCCTACAGTATGCAAATGTGAAGTGTGTGAGGGGAGTTGGGCAAAGTTTTTAATTATATTAAAACCGATGTAATTAGCTAGGTTAGCACTTTGTACATGTAAAAACCCACGTTTGATTGTCTGTCTGGTAATCTCTAGGAAACAAGACCCGGGGTATCTAGTAGAGCACCTGTAGGCACAACACCTGCCAGAAATGCCCCTTACCTGGAGATGTCTTGCCAGCATTTCATCCTCCTCCATCTGAGCAGATCGAACGACGGCTTCAAAGAAGGCATCGTCTTCATCGTCGCTGATCACTATCTCTACCGGCTCCTCGTTTCCAACGAGGAGGAGCTCCCCACCCTGGTGATAGATGCGCCTGTCTGTTCCCGAAAGGAAAGGGGGAAAAAAGAGTGAGAAAAAGTGGTCTTTCCTGCGCCACATCCAGCCAAACTGGTGGCCTCTTCGCTCTCGTGCACGGAAAAGTTCAGACACAACCAGAAAAGACGATGACTAATTTATCCGATGTAATGCGAGACATTTTTACTGTTTCTGGTGTCTGGATAGCTGTTGATAACTGAAATAACATCAAGTAGTTTCTGATTTATGGAACAAGTAAAGGCTTATTCCATGCTGAAAAGAGAAGAAAAGAAACAACATTTCGGTTGTGGAACCTTCTTCATTATAGCGGAGCGGTGGCTCTATGGCTAAAGATCTGTGCCTGTGGCCGGAAGGTTGCCAGTTCAAATCCCGCAGCCAGCAGAGGAATCCTACACCGTTGGGCCCCTGAGCAAGGCCCTTAACCCCAACTGCTCCAGGGGCGCTGTATAAATGGCTGACCCTGCGCTCTGACCCCCAGCTTCTCTCTCCCATTTGTGTGTCTCATGGAGAGCAAGCTGGGGTATGCGAAAAGACAAATTCCTAATGCAAGAAATTGTATATGGCTAATAAAGTGATCTTATAACCAGGTATGTCATTTCTGATTTATAACCATCATATTTATGAAGCTTTTTCAGAGTTTCAGTGGAGACTTCTTAATTATGATATTACATATTTTATAAACTGCAATACCTGTATACAGTATAGTATGTGCAAACAATACAAAACAATGACAATCCATTGAAAATGCAATGTTAATGAAACCAAAATCCTGGCTCCCTTCAAGAAACAGCTGAAAGAGATTCCTGTATCATTAAGATACTAACTACCGAAGGCTAGACAGCCAAATGGCCTCCTGTCGCTTGTAACCATACTCGGCTTCATGAGAAATAGAAGGATTACATGGAGGGCAGCAGACGCTAAACACACACAGAAAAAATGGCTGCCTTATAAACTTTTAAAGGCTCAAAATATTTGCATTTAAACACACAGCACAGGTTCACACAATGAGTGGCAGCTCCCCTCTAATGAGGTTTATTAGCTCAAATCCGTCATGGCAACCTGAAATGCAAGCTGCCAAATAAATCTGGGCTACGCACAGCTCAAATGACAAGACTATGAACTGGGAGAGCCTTGTACGTAAACACAGTTGTTTAAACCTTACTTTCTCAGGAGGGAGCAGGGTCTCTGAAATCCAATGTTATCAAAGATCCGCACTGACTCGGCGATCCTTACCTAAACTCAGGTCTCCCCAGACAGGCTCGAGCAATTCAGGCTCCTGGTTATTGCTGGAGACACTGGGCGGAAGCTCAGCAGGAGAGTGGCTGCCTGTTTTTAATTTGGAGCCGACTGAACCAGACCTCTGTCTCTTTCTTTGATGGCTCCGAACTAAAGATCCCACTTGGCTCGTGTGCCCAGGGAAGACGGGCTGGACCTGAGATTCCTTCCCAAGCAGCTGTGACGGAGAGCAGCTCCCCGCATCAGCCCCTCCTGATGTTGAGGGCGCACAGTCCGAGGACGAGCAGACGACCCCCTTCCTGAGGGGAACTGGAGCAGAAGGCTCAGCAGCCATCAAAGACAAAGCCGAAATGAAGCCATTGTGTCTAGCTCCTTTACTTCGAGAACCTCGTTTACAGCTGGGATCTTTAGTGTCCCATTGGTGTGAGCCCAATGATCCATTGAAGACAGTTTGCTTTCTGCGTTTCTGCTTCTGATGAGATGGGGTTGTGCTCAGTCCTTCGCCTCTGTCCTTCACAGCAGAACAGTTCTCATGCAGGGCCTGGAATTTCTTTTTGGTTTTGTGGGGGGGGTTGGGAGGGATAGGAGAAGCAGACAAAAGCTAAATTAACTGATTTGGAGCTTTCTAACGAAGCAGACATTCGATGGTTGTAAACGACACCAGGTTTAAAGTCTCACTCTCAAAATCACCGCCCTTACCAAGTTCAGGCAAACTCCGTCTTATTTTATAAAACTCTAGTACAATCCACACGATTGTTGCCAAAAGATCACAATATGAATCGATGCAATATTATAACTGAAATGCACCAAGTGTAATCCAGTTACTGTCTGAAACGTTAATGATGCACAAGGACACTTCCCCATGGCCGTATCTGTAATAAACATGTATTTTTTTTTAAAATAATTGTAATTGCACTTTGCTGTATATTTTAGTTTCTTAATGTTATGAGGTTATGGTAAGCGTGCTCGAGGATTAAAAAAAGACTGCATGTGCATTTCAAGGAGAGCATGTCGTAATCTTTTAGTTGGTAGTTCTTATTCGAAAGGAGTTTGGTTGTAGCCACACATTTTGAACAATATACACCATAACTGTGATGCAGTTTGGCTTTTGGGCAGTATAATTTGAAAATCAAACTTCTCCACATTAACACGTTATGGTCCATCTGCGTATTGCAGTGGTGGCACTGTGGCTGGAAGGTTGCCGGTTCGAATTCTGTGGCCAACAGAGGTATCCTACTCCGTTGGGCCCCAGAGCAAGGCCCTGAACCCCAACTGCTCCAGGGGTGCCGTATAAATGGCTGACCCTGCGCTCTGACCCCCAGCTTCTCTCCCTGTCTGTGTGTCTCATGAAGAGCAAGCTGGGGTATGTGAAAAGAAACATTCCTAATGCAAGAAATTGTATATGGCCAATAAAGTGATCTTATCTTATCTTCCAACTTTGTAAAACCTACTTACACTCTCAATCTCCTCTTCTCTGCTTGCTGCTCTGAAACACCTCGTGTTCGCCTTCGAGAAAACGGGGCTACAAATTTGAAAAAAAAAAAAGGAAGTACATTCATGACAATGAAAGTTTCATAATGTTGCCCGTCATTTACAACTTAATAACTGAACTGGCATCAAACATGTTTGAACTATTCTGAATATGCTTTTTTTTTATATAATAGCTTTCGGCCTAAGGAAAGTGGAACAAAGGAAAGTCTGCAGTCAAAGAAAAACAAAGTGCCACCCATTCCAAGGAGATTCTTATTCATGTGTAGTTTTAAGTGAGTTTGTGAAGACCAGATCAACTCAACAGGCCACCGCAGGAGATTAATCAATCTTAGTGCCCACTGCACGTAAAGGGTACAGTACTTACACCCCTTTGTGCCTACCTGGGGGTTTTAGAAAGAAAACTTGGGGGCTCTGAACCCCTGCTGACATCTAACGAGTCAAACAGCTCCATGCTGTCGTCGAATAAGCAGGCTTTATTCATGGGGTCTGGACTGCTGGGCGCCAGCCCCCCAAAAGAGGAGTTACAGTCCGAGTCTTCCAGGGCTGCACTCATCTTCCTGCTCCGAGTTCAGAGTCCCTTCTCAAATAACTGTTAAAATCGGCACATGCTGTCCTCTGGAGACCTGTCGGGGGAACAAACAGCCTTACTCGCTTGTTTTGAAAACGTTTGTCTTCTTTATTCAGACTCTTCTTCTAAAACGTGTGCCAGTGCTGACATTTTGCTTTAGTGTAGCTGCCAAGAGACTATACTCTTCCACGTGCAAAATGCGGCACAAAAGCATAATTTCTAGGTCGTCCCTTTGGCAAAGAATATCTTTTCAACCGAGCTGGTTAAATAAAGGTCGCATTTTTTTTTTCAAATAATTAAGAACCAAACTTTAAATGTCGTGTATGATAAACAGGTTGATGCCGTATCAACAACTGACTGGCTCCCATACAAAACTGAACAGACCGTTGTTAAAAAAAAATAAGATCAGACAGACAGACCATTAGTGTAATTCTTCCTTGTGTAATTCAGATAACACCGCATCGTTACACCATTTGAATGGGTTCCTGGTTCACACTCTATATAGATCGGAGTGAGTCTTAACCTTTATATATATATGCATTCGTAAAAGTTACAAAAGAGGCAATCCAACGTATCTGGTCTATCGGCTAACGATGGCAACAGTAGATTAAAATATTTTCTTACGACGCACAAATGATCTTAAAATGTTCAACTCCATTAAGATTCTGACGAGTTTCAAACGCTCATGCTCCCTCGATGATTAACGATTACAACACTGCAGTATGTTACCTTAACCGCTCCATAGAAATGCAGATGAAGAGAATACACGACATGACTTGCAGCACAAAATAACCAAATCGAAAAGATCGTTAAGAGTTCACGTATCCACACTATTAAAACAGACGTAGTACTGTAAATTAACAACAGTAGTAAAGTTTATCAACTTAAACAACGATCTTATTTCATAAAGAACACTTACCAACGTTACCGCACTGACTACAATAATTACAAATCACTCGCCATCCCGCCGACTACCGCTTTCCGGGTCTAAATTGCGTCATATCCGGTAAAGTAAAACAGTAAAAAAAAGTGCTACGGCCTCTCTAAAAGTAGGTCCAGATAAATAAAAAAAACACCCCCAAAATATACAACCGCCTTGCTTTGACAGACGTAATATTTTTATTCACAATTAAGTTTGTCTGTCCAACCAGTGATGCAGTGGTTTTGAAAGACATGTCAAAATAACAACAACGCTCATTGGGTGATTGGTAATTTCAGGGATTTCCTTCGAGAATTCCCTGGAAATGGCGTGAACGATCCGATCCTGACCACTTTCACTTATCCCAGAAGTTATCGCCACTTTTCCCGTAAGTGTTATCGCTGGGAGTCCTTCTTGTCATGCTCGTTAAGTTGCCCTTGCGAGAGAAAGCACTAGGTTCAGGTACTGTGGTGCAGCCCGGTACCCCGCTGCAAGTTAGCTCACGTTGGCAGGACACCAGAAGCATAGGTACTAATAAGTGGCTGAAAAAACATCAGTTTAAGTGAGCAAGAATGACGACTGGTGGGAATGTTGTAGGTCTGTGATGTATATTTGTGTTAAACGAACTTGAGGCAGTAGCTTTGATGACTTTCTGAACAATAACACAGTGATCTCCGCATGCCTCAGTTTAAATCTGAGTTCTGGTGGGTACACACCGTCTTTATCACTGAACACAAAATAATAGCACCGAACCGACAATAACTGGCATGGCTATTCTCCGTCTTTGATACGTGTTTCAGTAAGTTCACATCCGTTTTAGGTGGGGGTTTCATCATTTTAATGGAGAAATCAGAAATAAAAATAAAGGGGAAAGTGGCGTCAAACTACTCTCCAAGAAGCAAATCGCTCTTTCCGAGCTCAGTGAAACGTCGAGTGCAAACCTCCAAAGTCTAAGCGATTACGTTAAAGCGGCCACTTTGTTCGCAATGATTAGTAAAGCTCCGAGTGGATGATTTTCTTCACTGAGCCAAATGACCTGGTTTGTGAGGGCTGCAACGACAGTGTGTTGAAAGCCAGCGTCTATTACCAACGTGCTGTGTTTATTTCACCTGGGGTTAAAACGCTTTAAGGGTTTATTAAGGAGAATTATTAAGAATGTGGTCCCAGCACCCGGAGTCATTTCACAATGAGCGCAGCAGTTCGAATGGACGTCGTCGTGTGCGGCGTTTTCCTGATGAGTCCACAGGGTCCACACTTCCTGCAGCTGTATTGTTGTGCTCTGCAGATTTACTGGGGGGAGATTCTACAGCAGGAATGGGTACTCCAACATGCTGTCCCCCACTACGGAGTTTAATTGCGACCAATTCCATTATCCATCCCTCCATTTTGTAACCTCATCTTCCGATGCAGGGTCCTGCGGAAACCAGCGGCTATTGCAGTTACCTGCGATAGAGGCTGCATACATCCCAGACGGGACACCGGTCCATTGCAGGGCAGACACAGACACAAACCAGGGCCGTTTTCCCCACAAGCCAGTTCGCCTACCGGTATATTTTTGGACTGTGGGAGGAAACCCAAGTGAACACAGGGAGAATATGCAAAGCCCACCATTCATTAACTGCTAATTAGTGGGATCGATTTAGCAATTAAGATGCTGGTTGTATCAGAGCACTGCAGCTGAGAGCTAAGATTGTGGAAAAGATTGGAGGGGGCACAGGTTAGTCATGTCCCAAAGACAACCTTGCAAGTGGCTGAAGACAATGGGTGCACAATTCGTCTCGCAGGAGGTCAGGAGGTCAGGTATATGCTGGGTTTTGTTCCCTTCGACCCCTGAAGCTCAGCAGGTGTGAGCCTGGTCAGTATCTGGATGGGAGTCCTCCTGGGAAAAACTAAGGTTGCTGCTGGAAGAGGTGTTAGTGGGGCCAGCAGGGGGCACTCACCCTGCGGTCCATGTGGGTTTTAATGCCCCAGTATAATGACGGGACACTATACTGTAAACAGGCACCGTCCTTCGGATGAGATGTAAAACCGAGGTCCTGACTCTCTGTGGTCATCAAAAATCCCAGGGCGTTTCTCAAAGAGTAGGTCCTGGCCAAATTTCCCATTGGCCCTTACCAATCATGGCCTCCTAATAATCCCACTCCATGAATTAGCTTGATTACTCTGCTCTCCTCCCCTCTGATAGCTGGTGTGTGGCGAGCGTTCTGGCGCACTATGGCTGCTGTCGCAGGTGGGGCTGCACATTGGTGGTGGTCGAGGGAAGTCCACATTACCTGTAAAGTGCTTTGAGTGGAGTGTCCAGAAAAGCGCTATATAATTATAATTATTATTAGTTAATTGGTCTTATTACCTGTAGAATTCTAATATATCCATCTAGGTGCCATGGAGATTTATAGCCAACTACATTTTCAGTAATACTAGAGAAAATAATATTGCTTGAATGCTCAGGTGCAATCAAAAAACTGAAAATGTTAGGCCCTCCAGGAATCGTTTGAGATTTTAGCTTCATACATGTACTGAACCTCTGTAATTAACAATACATTACAAAAATACAGTACATGGAGAATACAGAAAACATCTTTATGGAGAAATCATTAGCAATATATTATTGATCATACCAGAGTATTGTAGTACTAGAGAACTGTAGTATTTCAAGAACAGGGATGAAAATGAAATTACAACATTGTCTCCATTCCACTTTTTATTGTACATTAAATAGGAGTGGTGAAATTCATGACAAAAATAGTGACTAATTTGAGATCACCACACAGCACATACTCCTATAAAACATTACAAAGTACTTATTAAACAGTGGTCATTCGGTTCATTTGATCTGGTATGACCAACATTCCAGACCTGAACAAAGATAATGATTGAAACTGGATTAAACATCATTCATATAAACAAAAAGCACAATTTACAAAATATGCACCTTTCAGTATTACAACTATACAAAGGTTGTTAAAATACATTCCAGGTAAACATGATACATTTAAGAAATCTAGTTGAGAGGTTGGCACTCCAAGAAAAGGATTAAAGGAAACGTTTTTTAAAAATTGTTAAAACTTCATCCTATTTTATAGATTGTTTGTATCATTTAACAAGAACATGGGTTCCAGTTTATAGTTTCATTTTATACTTAGTCGTTTTTAAAATGTATTTCTTTCTAAAACAAAGTACAATATCTTCATACCACCTAAAAGAGGAGAGACTAATTCATTATAGTACATGGCTAAATATTACTAATCCTACTTTAGAAAAAAAAACTTGAACGGCATTGTAAAATTTGGTATGCATTTAAGATGGGCTCCAGGGTTCAGTAAACATCAGCCTGAGGTACTCTGGAACAATCTGTAATTTCTTCAAGCTGTGCTCAACTCGGAGGACGTAACTGCTCAGCTCAGTGAGCTGTGTAGATGTTCCTTATGACTCTACTGAAGAGCAAGAGAAACGCAACAACCCAAGTCTCATTTCTGCTCTTCTGCTTACTCGAAGCTTATTGATATGAGAAACCGAGCTACATTTTAAAATCCGAGTATGGTGTGAAGCCCCTAGTGTGAACCGTACAAGTACAGGATTCTTTTTTTTTTATTGTGGTATACTTTAATTAAAAATCTTTGAGTGTCTGAAAGAAATATTGTCAAGATCCACCACCCTCATCATGAAACGGCTTACTTTCCTATACCCTGGACAGTTGTAGACTCATTCTCCGTCATATTTTGTGTACCCCACCATCAGCATCTCAAGGATGCGCAGAGCAACCGTCACAGTTTAAAATAGTGTCCCACTTTAAAGTAAAACTTTTTATGGATACCTTTGCTTCTCTGCCATCTAAGGCCACTCCCAGCAACAACTTGAAGACCATAAGCAGCTATGCTAAGGATTGTAGAAAAACCAAATGCGTGCCTAAAAAAAATGGAACCAAGATAATCTGACAAAATGCATTCTGCGCAACAGACTGCAAGCACACCAGCAACACCGATTTTCTACATCAACAAAAAAGGAGAAAGCATGATGGATATAAAAATAGCTTCCATGTTTTCCAGCCTGTGATTTCCTTGGGCTAATTTCTAATATTGTACAGAAAAAAAATATTTTAAGACTGAGAAAATTAGCCTAAAATGCTGTGGTAGTTCAGTAAAGCCTGAAAAAACGAGGCTCAATGGTGCCCCGTTCAAGAGCCCTGCATTTAGAAAACAACTCAAGGTTCATTTTAGTCTGCTTGTGCCTAGAAATGAAATCAAAGAACAGTCTGAAGTCCCTCCGAAAGTAGGCTGTGCTTGTAGTAAGGGATTAAAAGGGGCTCCCCATGTACCTACATTCTTCCACATGTATTCTAAAGAAAGATCGTGATCACAATGGGAAAGGGGTCATTTCTTTTTATGAGTATTGCATGAATATACAACTGTATGAGTTAAATCCTTAATATAACCCAGAATAAATGGGAATTCTATTTTACATTTCGTAAAAGAAAAGGCTATATGGGATTACCAGTACTGTACTTAAGTACGAACTAAAGTCAACTTAAGTACAAACTTAGGTGAAAACAGAAGACGTCCGGTACTCTTCGTATCTGGTTTTAGGCAATTCATTTTGCAACACGCATTCCTGCGAAATGCATCAGATTGTTATTCCATTAACTAGGGACGTAGAACATCTAGCAGTTCAGATGAACTGGGATGATTTACCTAAGGATGCTGACCCTTTAGATTTGAGAGCTGCACAGAACTGTACGTGCTACCTTTCCTTCTCTCGTCTTTAACAACGCCCTACCAGTTTCAAAGTGTTTATTACTGGCATTGTCACTATCGTCTTTGGCATCTATCAGAGAACTGGTTTGTAAAATGTCCATAAAATAAAAGATCCTGCTACAAGTCACTTGCTCAAATGATTGCATAGTCTATTGTACATTAACAGTACTTACTATTGTAACAATTTAAAAAAAAATGCTAACTAGGTTCATTTAGGAGTTTAAATTCCTCACTATTGGTATTTATAACATTAATAACCAGTGTTGTGAAAAATGTTTAATTTTAGTCTTTGATTTTGCAGAAAATCCAAACATTTCTTTAAAAAGTTTATAAACTATTACATTTTGAAAACAAAATAAAACATCTACACTTGTAAATGAGAAATAGGCAAAGCCTTTGTAAGCTGCTGTATGTGTTCAAGTACCTTAAGAGAACACAGGTTTTTCAAGCTGGAGAAATTTGAAGGGCTCATAAACCATGAGCTAAATGCAAGGCAAAGAGACACAGAGAGCTGTACCACACACTTATCACAAGAAGTGTTTACAAAATTCCAATCATTTAAAATAAATGATGTGGATGAATACAGCAGTTCAGGAAAAGTACGTGCACCTGCAGACAAGGGCTTGTTCAGACTGGCAGCCACAGCAAACCAAAGGAGCAACACACTTCAGGAATACTGGCACTTAATAGAAAGTAAAGCTTATGCTGACTTTATTTCCATACAAGCAAACCATTGATAGCTACTGTACTGGGGTTCATTTCCACAACTTTAGTTGATGCTAAATAAAACTGAGGCTAATAATTTAGTGTAATGTACAAAATGCATTACTTTCAGTTAAGGACATTAAGAATTGTGTCTTCTGTAAAAGGGGAACACCTATTCACATAATTATACACTTTGTCTTTGATTTCTTTTTCTTCTTTTTCCCATCTTTACTCATCTTCTCTTTGTGCTTTCGGATTTCTCGGACTAATGTGTAAAAGGCGTCATCCACACCCTGCAAAAAGAAGAAAAATCCTTCTTTAATTGCTATATAAACATAAACATCAGTGTTCAGAAGCATGCAACAACGTGTAGTTCTCTTTGTAGCTGAATTATAAAGTACACTGCCTAAAACAGGGGTTCCCAGTCCTGATCCCGAGAACCCCCAGACCTGCTGGTTTTGGGTTCTTTGCAGTTTAGGTCCATTTCAAATGAATCCTTAACTGATCCAACCAGTCACTTTGCACATTTTCGACTCAAAGGTTGGATATTTTAAGATTAAGATAATCTCCCACGTTTAGTAACTGAAAACATTCGAAGAGTTTAAAGGGGAACTACAGTGCCAATTTCTCAGACCGGTTATTAAATCCCTGTAACAAAATAAATGAATTGACAGCTTTGCAAAATTTTACAAATTTAGAACTATGTGCGAAATCGTGAATTTCGTGAAATTACTGTATGGTCGTCACATTGTCACTGGCAGATGAGAAACTGCTGGTCTCACCACCAGGCGAGGGTTCACATGATTGTGACATGAAAGCTGCCCTTCCTGCTCACTAGTCACCCACTGTAGGTAAATAGGAAACGTGGTCTCCTAACAACGTTAATCCTTCTTTGTCTTTTTGAACTCAAGAATATATTTAAAATGGTGCCTCACTGCCGAGCACTCTGCTCTTCAGAACATAGTGGTTGTGCACAAAACAGACGATGGGATCAGGAGACAGTCAAACGTTCTTTTTCCCCAAAGAGATATTCTAGCCAAGAGATGGGTAATAAACATGAGCACTGACGTTGGTCCGATCGACAAGTTTCTTGATGAGATGTGTGACAAATAAGAGGTTGTACAGCAGACATTTCACCCCTGAAATGTTAACTCGGCATGCCACATCCTAACAAACAGTATTTGACGGCAAGATGTCTTCGAGTCAATGTTGAATTCAATTCAATTGCAGCTGTTCAGGTGACGGTATGGACTGTGGCACAGCAAGTCCTCTAGAATTTTTCTTTAGGTGTGACTTACCACAAAATATCCTCCAATGTAAATGACAGAGCCCTGTTGCAAATCTTGCAAATGAATGAGTGTGTTTTAGTTGGTTGGCAAGTTGCTCTTTTCCTGGAATACTCATCATAAAAACGTCACCTTGTACATGTCAGTTCCATGAAACTATTTAAAATACAGCCAAAAAATGTGCTTGCTTGGTTGGTTTAAAGCACATTTACAATGTCAGAGGGCCACTTTCATATCACCAGAGGTCTCGTTGCCTCATTCTGAAACGCAGACAGTGGCAAATATGGCACAACGCATGCACAGAAACTTTGTCTCTTGTTTACAACCTCCAAATTACATGTACTTGGCGGTTTTATTGTGGTTTGAAATGCACTCATCCTTTCTGATTCATGATAACCCTGAAATGAAAGAATGGCATTGCAGTTCCCCTTTAAATGAAGCCTAATATCGGGTCTGTTAAAGGTCTTGAATGTGCAGGTGTGAGGGTCTCCAGAACGGAATTGGAGACTCCCGACCTAAAAACATCTTCTGAACTTCTGAATCCATTTCAGCGTTGCATACAGCAGCAAAATACAACTAAGCGTACTCCACACATTATTCCATGACAAATGACAAAATTCTACTTAAACCTTTTAAAAAACAAATTCACAAGGGACAGATGCTTACTGGACGAAGTGATTGGAAATGGTACTTTATCCCCCAAAATATGTATAGAAATGTTAGGAAGATGTTTGGAAAATAAAAAGTGTGTCAATCACAAAGTTAAAACAAGGAGAAACATTCACTCAAACATGTCCAAGATAGAAAGAATATAACACAATATTCACACAATGTGTTGTAGTCCACCAAGATACTCTAGATGACTAATAATGACCAAAATGGGGGCCACATTTGTCCAACTTTTTCAATTCATGATGATTTGGAATATAATGTACCATTTTGTTGAGCTAGTACACTTAATTTTTTGGAAAAGAGCAGGAGGGGAAAGAAAAACTACCTAATTAAAAAGTCACCAATCACCTGTGCGCACGGACATCTTTAAACATTAGTGCAGTTCCATTCCCTATATGCCTGCAGATTCACAGATTGGAAAGATGATAAATTGGTAGAATTTTCTCCTCTTGGCGGGGAGGGGGGGGGGATCAAAATGAAACCACACTCAGTTCCAGGATGGCCCCAGATCCAGTGAGCCATACCCGTTTCCCAGTTTACAAAACTTACCACTTCACATCACAACACATTTTTTAAGCCTCACACAGCGAGGGGTCTTTTCTTCTTTGCTGAGTTTTTTCAGCCGGAACTGCCTGATCTCCCGTACCAGGGTATAAAAGGCATCCTCCACTCTCTGCAGTGCAAAACACAACTCCCAGAATTCTGCAAATTCGAGATGCACTTACAGGGGCACACAACTAGAACAGTCACACAGAAGGTCTAAAAGATCACTGCAGGCACCTCAAAGACTGAATGATTGTGCCCAGTAACCTATTTCATTGTTTGCCTCTGAATTACAGTGCCGCGTGTAGTCAAATCTAAATGAAATTGCTTTCTGATGTTCAAATGCATTTTACGGTGATTAGTACTGCATGCACTTGCTGGTGATGGGAACACCTCTTTGCAGTGTTTGTTAAATAAAGCGGTCAAGGACACGTAACTGTGGCTTCGGACTCTTTAATTCCAAATGATGAGATGGTCAAAATGACCTAAAACAATCATTAACAAACAAAATACAATTACTGTTTGAATCAGTGTAAGAGACTGAAGACAATTCAGGTCAATTCAGGACTTAAGAGCAACAGATAGATTGCTTGGGTTTAAAATCATAAAAATATAGAAAAAGATTCTGTATATTGTAAAAATTCCATTCCACTTTTTATAAAAAAGTTTGACAGCATGGTCTTAAAATCTGGTGATGAATCCAAAAATGTACAGAAAGTGAAATTGCTATTGATTGGACAACATTTTCTGGGAATCAGGGGAAGACTGCAGGGGTTTAAATCATTTCTGAAATCAGAGTGCAGGTACTCATACAAACAGCTGAAGTACGAATCACGAGTGTCAGCATCCCCAACACCATCCTCGGGAGTTGTGATTTTAGCAATGCAGAGAGGAGAAAGTGCCACTATCATAAATCACTTGCAATAAAAACCAAGCAGGGCTGGAAATAACTAGCAGCTACCCGCCTTGCTGTACCAAAGAGTTTGTGGCTATTCCACTACCCCATGTCAAGAGCAGCAATTCAGTGTGGACTACCTGCCACATGAAACTGGTTTCTTTAAAGCCGCTGAAATCATTAGCAAGGAACAGGGGGGGAAAAAAAATCGCTTTTTATAGAAAGAGAGGATTAAAAAGCCTGGCCCCCCTTTCAGTCAAAGATGGCTTTAATTAGATTTTTTTTAATCACAAATTAGTAAAGAACCTTTTTGTGCTTGATAAAACATTGAAATCTAAGAGTAAAATACAAGAGGTGATGAATGATCCTTTTTAAATTCGTGTCAAATCGTAAAAAATAGGGCTTATGGACTCTGCCCCTATTTCAGTGTAAATTACACCACATTAATAATGACTTGAACCACTTGCTGTATGAACAACCATTTAAACTAATTAATGCCAACACACATCCAGCGGATTTAAAAGAATTCTACCAGGATTAAAAATGGGTGATTTATGCAGCATGAGGCAATCTGTTGCATTCAACTGCCATGACTTGATTGACTCCCCTTGGTTTCCTTGTTAGAGAAGAATCATTTTCCAATCATTCTTAAGATGTTTCATCACCCAGACTGGATTTTTTCAATATGCAAAACTGCATTGTAAACACCTCAGTTCATTAGTGGTCATTGTGTTGCAATTCTCAAAGGTTAATCATTTCTCCGATTTAATTTAGTCATGAGGAGGGGGACTTCCTTATTCACACAATTATTTAGGCCCATGTTTTCAAGCTTCCCTGAACACCAGATCCCATTCCGTACTCTCATTTCCTAGCCCATGGCATCAACATTTAACCTTAAAGATACAGTATTTCCCAGATCACCAACCACGAGCTGCTGGTCATGAAAATGAAAAACAAAGACTCCAGAATAGTTTTGAAAGGATGAGAAGTAGAAATTTGGAATAGAGAAGAGGAAATACTATCTTTTAAAGATAAACACCACTGAGTCCACCTCCGCAAAGAGAGAAATCAATGTCAAAATGAATTAAGATAGCACATGCAAGAAAATATGAAATTCCGATCACCAGAAACCGATATATTTATGGACTTCCAAAGAAAAACCATCACCAGGAAACCAGGAACAGTCTGGGTCCCAAAATCATTTTTGAAATAGAAAGTTCGTAGATTCGGAAAGAAATCATTTCACTCCTCCGTAAAGGAAAAGAAGAGTAGATTTTACATCTGTGTGTTGCTACAATGTGTAACAGAGTAGAATTACACCAGCAGCACATTGTGCATTTCCCTACCTGTCTCGTCTTTGCCGACGTCTCTATGAAGGGAATTCCATAACTTCTGGCTAAATCCTGAGCTTGCTTGGAGTCTACTGTCCGGGAAGGAAGATCACATTTGTTTCCTACCAAGACCATTGGGACATCTTCCGAGTCTTTCACTCTCTTTATCTGTTCTCTGTTGGGATTTAAAAGACCAGTTTAGAATTCCAGTGACACTATAAGGGAAGAGTACCTTCCAGCTTGGAGGCTGCAACATGTTGTGGGTTTGCTGTCCTCTAAAGCTTATTTTCCTACAGGAAAGTCTACAGTCCTGACCTGAATCCAAATAAATGTTGATGGCAAGAACTGAAGACTGTAATCCAGCAAAGACAACTTGCAAACAACTTAACCTTGTCATGTGTGTTCAGCTAATTACTGCACATTTGAGTACAGAACAGAGAAAATGTGTATGCTTTATTATTTATGACTAATAAAAATGCGACTATTGATACAAGGTTAAAAATGTATCAATTCTTCCATTCAGGAGCAATTTCTCTGCTTTGCAGGCAGTCCTGGGTTTTGTTTTTGTAACAAATTAGAAAGGTTTTATTGTATTGAGCTTTGTCTTATTTTTTGATCGAATACACTGATTAAATTGTCAAACTGATTTCCAGTAGACTGGAAAGTCTACTATTCTAATGTAGACAACTGAAGAAAAATGAAGATCTTTGAGATGATCAAGTCCTCACCACGATACAAAATTACTGTCTACTAAAACAGCCAGACAAGATCCTTTAACAACATATGGGCTACAAGTAAAAGGAGATCAGCATATTCTGTACTTAATACTTTGATGTTACAATTCATTTCAACTTTCCTAACAAGCTTTATCAAGGAATTTCACATTTTCATCCCTATTTTCTATGTTCTTAAAATCGTCCCCTTGTAATCGTGACATTTTATGATACTGTTCTCAGATTTTATCATCTTTCAAGTCTAGATACTGAGAAGTATTCAATGAGGGTCTGGAAATGGTAAATTGATAAGTTACACATTGAGTCTACCCTGTAACAGGCTGTACTGCCCTGGTATCTGCAATAGGAGCACCTTTCAGGTTTATACTGTGATTTCATAAACCACATTTATGACAACTGAATCCTTTTTGCCAAATCAGTATCATGCTATACATGTGTCAAACTATTCATTTTGTACTTACCATTGTACAGTATCTCTTATTTCAATAGGTTAACCTTTATCTACATTTTAGCACTCTTCTTGTTGCATTCTGTAGCTGATAAAAGGGCCTGTGAATTTATTTCATCCTGTGATATCACAACTTGAAAAGGAACCTTTAATCTGAACACGTGACGAAGGCTCCACAACCAAAAATATTTTTCCACCCCTGCTTGTTCCTCTATAGCTTGCATTCTGGTACAGCTCCCCACTCTTACCTGTCCTAAAAAGAATTTTGCTTCCCTTAATGGAATTTGCATTTTTAGTGGTTTAACAACAATGTAACCTAAGTGCGATTCAGTCTTGGTTGGTGTTTGAAGCAATTTTGAAGTTAAAGAACATCTGCTCATCACCTGAACAGCCTCTCCCCTCTCCCTCTGTTCCACTTACCTATAGTGGTGAATATCTTCAAAGGATTTAGTATTATTAATGGCAAAGACACAGAGAAAGCCCTCCCCTGTTCTCATATACTGGTCCCTCATTGCACTGTACTCCTCTTGACCCGCAGTGTCGAGAATGTCCAACAGACACGTCTCCCCATCGATTACTACTTGTTTTCTGTATGAATCCTATGAGGGAGATGAAAGCATTGCAATGAAGTCTTAAAAAAAAGTATTGTTTCAAATCACAGGGGTGTGTCTTTTCAACTGGAAGAGCATAACAAATTGAATTACAAATAATTGGCATCCAGTACTGTTCTGTTTTCCCAATTCCAGAATATTTTCTAATCGAATTTTCTAATTCATAAGTGATCAAGATGTGTATATACCTACATCTGTAGTACAATCATTTAAATCTTTCACCTTTAAGATGCTCACTTCCAGCTTTTGAGTGGCCATGGAGAGTACTTTAACAGTTTTCCTTGGAGCAGACATCCATAAAAAAAAAGTCAGTTTTTTTCCCCCAAACAAGAAAAACTTGCTGTCAATGGGAGAGCCCTTCTTAGATGGACCAGTTTTAAGTCATGGTGTTTGAAACCATTACTTGGCAAAGTAAATTATCAGAACGTACATCTTTTCATTTAAAAAATGGGGAGGGGTTGGTCATAAGTATGGCTTCTAATTTTAAGAATTGTAGAGAAATTTAAAGTGGAATTCATGCTCTTAATCTCTGACATTGTGTTCTTTTGTTACAAGCATCCTTCAGTACCTGTAAATTGCTACAATACACTGAAGCAGCTTGACTGGATGTGTGTTCCTTCCAGCCTGCCAGTGAAAGGTCTCCATACAACGTCTACAAGATTACCTCGATTGTAGGGTCGTATTCATCCACGAAATGGTTCTGGATCAGCTGGATAGTCAAGGCGCTCTTCCCAACGCCACCAGCTCCCACCACCACGAGCTTGTACTCCGTCATCTTTCACCTGGGAGAGAGAGAGAGAGAGACGGGACGCGTCAGTGCCGTGTTTAAAAACGGGAGCAGCGTGTTGCAGATTCCGCACACACTGATCCACATGGACTCCGTTCTGAAGGAAAAGGGCATGCGACTGCCAGTTACTTTCTGCAGCACTTCACTGATCACAAACACGTTACAGCTTTTGGCTTTTGCCATGCCATTCAGTCTTCCAAAATTAAGCGTTTTATTGCTACGGCAAGATCCTGGGATTATAGCCAAGAAAAAAATCATTATTTGGCTTTATCTGCACAGGCTACCTCATTATTTCATCAGTATCTGGAATTCCCAGCTTCTTCGCGATACACACCTAGTTTTATTTCCTCATTCCTGGCTTTTGAGGAATGTTTTTTTTTTGTAAATGCAATCTGCAGTCTTCCAACAGGCACAACTGCATTCTGCATTATACTTAGCCAGAAGTTATCTTACCAGAACAAAATACATTTCTTAGAAGGCTTTTTAATGAACAGAACATAGCTTTAAGAGTGAGCTGAAGAGAATTTTATTGGTTCATTTTTTCCCTACTAAAATATATAAGTGACGAGGAACACGCCCTTTCACACATTGCTGTCTTAGCTCTCTGAACACCTCTGTGGTCCAGCCCTCAACAGGTGGGGGCTTTAGTTTTGTTTTCTTTTTTCAGAAAACCTTAATCATCACCGCGATGTGGTTAGCCTGAAAGAGTGCAGAAACAGTTTCAGGATGGTGATTTTTTTTTAAAAAAAACTCAGTTTCAGACAGATCCACTGCTCTTGGGGAATCTGTGAAGCAGCATTGTAATGAGCAGGTGTTCATTTCAAGTCACAACACAGAGAAGCTCTGTCTGCCCGTAAAATCTAAGCAAAGCAACAGATGCTGCTGATTCAAACTGTCAGCTTTCTTTCCCGATCACCTCCCTTCATAATGACAGCTTGTCTGATACAGCAAGAAGGTCATGCATTGTGCTCATACTGCCTTATGACAAAAAAATTCCCATTTGGATGAAGTTCAGTACATATTTTGTAACAGTACAGACTTATTACAATATCCTACTGTAAACCTTTACAATTATGTGCTTTCTGTTCAGAACTGATGTAGGTGAACTAAAGCACAAACAGCAATGCAGTTTAACATTTTTGCAACATTATCTCACTCGAGTCAATTCAATCTGAGCATGAAGTACAGGCCCCAAAGCCAGCCATGCTATTTAAACACATTCATATCCTTTGGCCTATAAATTACAACAAAGTACTGTTATCACTTGGAAACAATATTCCACTGCAGCATGTAACAGCCTGCATGGTTAAGAGTCATCTTTATATTGACGAAGCTTAAGACCTGTGAAGTCTTAAATTTAATAAGAAACAATAAGCTTTTGATGGAATGTACCTCCAGCCTGAATGATAAACCTATAACTGTATACTTAACCATGAACGCTCTGTGCTTCCGAAGAATGCTCCAAAGATTTGTGGGAGGCCACATGTAAATCAGATATGTAACTCCAAGTACAAATAAGATTCTAAGCACAATAGTGTATCTCAAAAAATGAGGAAAGTAAGAAAACTAGCTTATATTTTATTTGTGGTTGGGTGCCATATTAACTTGCGCTGTACAGCATGGAAGCAATTATAGCATTTTCCCCATTCTTTTCCCCCTCTGTTGTCAAGAATCATTTTGTCAAGGCTGATGAGAGGAATTAAAGCACCACACTCAGATCTTGAGTGAGAAACCATCATTCACAACTGTACTCCATTGATATTACCAACTAAGATCATAGTTATAAGAGAGTGTTGTGAGAGTCACACCAGGCTGTGAATACTGCCTTCTCCTATCCTCACCTACACAATGCATCTGCTTACCATAAAAACAGGAGCTGTATAAAGAAGATATCTGCTGAAGCTCTTTACCCCAGCAATGTGTTCTAGACTAGGTAAGTGTGTAGAGACATAAATCTGGTCTTATTTCATGGTGATTTAGAGGGTTGATTTTCTCATTCTCAAAGAGGCAGCTGATACAGGCTACTGCAACAAGTTGCCTACAGCATGAATGCTTAGGTATCGGGTTACAAAAAATGTACCCCGACAGCCAAAAAGTCTTCAAACTGGAAAGAACTCCATTCAAGCAAAGAGGAAAGCCTTTCAAAGGGTCATGTATAGAATGCATAAGCACGGTCCTCCCCAAAATATTGTCCATCTGCTATGTTTTCTTCTGTTACATAACAGAAAGCAAATGGCATGGATTGAATTCAAACATCACTAATACAAACACACCCAGAAGTATCATGTTTTTTTTCCCCACTAACTCATTTTGAACAGTTTTCTTTTCACTGTAAGCATCCTAATTCACAACTATGAATTAAAATACAAGTCTGGGTTTTTTAATGGCATTTTCACCCTGCTGACAGTAGTAGGATTTTTCACACTTTCCTGAGGAATACCCACAGGCATTTAGCACAGGCTAGTGTCCAGACTTACACCCTCCACACCAAGGATGCCATCTACACTTTCTGAATAAAATCACACCTATGACCACGAAAAAGCACCTAAATCCCAACTAGTCATGAAGAATGTTTTCTTTCACTTTGATCTTTGATGGGTGCATTTGCTTCCACACAATGGCAATAGCATGGATGAGGGAAGGACTGCTCATTCTCTTAGGGATTCCATTGTGAGCCTACTTACATCAAGTTCTTTAGATTGTTGGCATACTTTCCAAAGAAACAGAACTTTACATATTTGCCTTCACACAAAGTTAGCTCCTTAGGCTAATGCATTTGCCTGTTTTTTATTTAAAGCAAAGTTTGGCACTGGTACTAAAATTTTGCTGTGATATTTTAATATCGATACAGAGCAAGGATAATCACTAATACGTATTTTGATTGTGTGTTAAAAAAAGTGTGTGTGATGTAACAAAACGCCTGTCCTGAAAAGAAGCATATTAATAAGGAGGGCTGTACGGTGTTCAACTACAAGCAAATATAAAATTCAAATCCAGGCTGGTAGCTGTGGCTATGTTCTTGAAACTCCGAACAATAGCAATGAAACCTTAAACTCGAGAACAGATACATCCACAGAAAAGGATTCATTCTAATGATTTTTGGTTTCACACTTAATTATGAAATGACAAAGGTAATTGCTTATACCAGTCACTTCTGTACAGTAATCGGTTTAGTTTTCTCCTTACTTTAAATAAAACTGAATTTGGAATGAATTTTAACAATGTTTTTCTGCAGCAAACCAATAATAAAAGCCATTTAAAGAAAGATAAATGCTTGATTTGATGTGGAATACTACTGCTCTATAGCCAAAAAGCTTTATATTTAACAAGTCTACTATAACTAATCTCTAGCTCACAATGTTTATTTTTTTAAGGAAAGGGGACCAATCTGTTTGGTCCTACCAGACACCAGACTACAAAAAGGTCAATTCTTGTAAGATAAATCCATAACAAATATATTTTTTTAGATAAGTGATATTTAGAAGAACAGGAAAGCCCTGAACTTTTTCTACTTGAGTATTTTAAAAACTTACTAAGAAAAACTACAAACATGACTACTATTCAACATCAGACTTCTTGACCATAATTTTAATGTAAATGGCTATCCAGAACTCTGTATATAACCTTTATTTCTATTTCTGTCATTAAAAAGTTAATGCACTCAATATTTTGGCAATATGATTCAATATATTTACAGAAACCTCGAAGTATAGTATGAAAACAACAACCCATCTTATGTCCATGTATCAAAGACAAACATCTTCTGCATCTCTATAATATTTGCATTTATCAAAGATGTATAAATTAAGTAAACAGTTATTACAATCTTAGGAATTTGGTGGGTGAAGGTCACTGTATGACTTGGTATTTGTTATCATATAGCAAATGGCAGTTAATTTGCCATTACAACACAGAACATCAGGCAATTTAGGAAAACCCTAACACTTTTCTTTCAGTCACCCAGCAGAATGTTAATTTAATGTCACATCCCTCAGATCAGAATGAAAAGGTCATTTAGTCTCTTAAAGGATCTTACACAAACTTATTTGCCCGAGCCAGATCTATACCTTTAAACTCTTCATTTTGTAGGGGTGCTCACACAGGCCAACTTTTGAAATGAAGCAAAACTGACATTAACGCAGAAAGGTACTTGATCGCCAGGACGTGCAATTATTGGGCGAGATCAATCGATGTGTAGCCATCGGCTAAAGCTGATTAAACTGTAACAGAAATGGGACAAGCATCTACAAAAATGTGTATGTTACACAACCATTAACATTAGCGTTCAAGACTTTTTCAATTTGCATATTTTTCCAACTGCGAACAAATCCTATTCCATTTCCTTGTCCTAGATCAAACACCAAAGGGAAGGGTTTTGCAGTGCAGCTTGCTATATATCTGTGGCCATCTTCCTTTCAGAACAACAATGCAGAATGAAGATTAATCAAAATCACAAAAGCCCAGATGGGCAATGGTAAAGTGATGTGCTCTCTAAACACAATCACGACAGTAAACACAAAGGAATTATGCAAGAGTCTGCAGGCAACTTGGGACACAATTCTAATTAAAAAAATGATTCTTTTTGAAGATACTGCATCAAGGGGTGCATGGGACGAGGCAGCTAAACACAAATTGTGTAACTGTACAATGCTTAGCAGCACCCATGTGATTATCCATTGCTGTGTTAAAATAAAGCACTCAGTTTTAAGGGTTTCTATGGAAAACTTTACGAGTCTTCGTTCGCCTTACCCATAACAGCTTGGATGTAAACAAAAGTTTAAGATGAACAGGATTATTTAGTACAAAACAAGCTAAAATATGCAAAGCTATTTAAGAACCATATTATCACAACAAATTAAGAACACACAAAAGATGTGGAGGATCAGATATCATATCAACCTCCCCAGTTCATTCCATTCCCCCTACTCAGTGCAGTTACAACTGTTACTCTATTGCGAAGACATAGTTTCACCCACTTGTGATCTACAAAGGCAACATTTTCATGATGCAGAATTTGAACAAGCTGTTAAAAGCTCGAGAAATGTTAAGTACCAAACGTCTTTCCGACACCCAGTTAAGGAACAGAAAGTCCGTCTTCTGCCAAAATCTGCCTTGTGTCACTAACGGGGGAATTTTAAAGTATTTTCTACCAACTGGGTAGTTCATCGCGTTTGAGTCAACGGATAAATGTTAATTAAAAGAAACATGCAATAATAGATCTAACGGGTTTTTTTATATAACGTACAATATCCTTAACCAGTGTTAGTGCTTCAAGTTAACATGTGCAGACTACCAGTCTCAACAAAATTGAGATTCCAGCCCTGAAACTGGAATCAGCCCCCAAACTCCGTAACTGTTCACATATCCGTATACATTTACTGCGTATTTTGAAAACAAAAACGTTATGCATCTTAATATTAACACATTAATTTACACTCCAGAGTAGGCAGCTAACCGTCTGCTCCACTATCACAGCAAAGTAAAAAACAAATTACTGGGTTAGCCTAGTTTAAAAATCATTCTAAATATTTAGGAATTTCTAAAAAAAAAAACACCACCACCAACACTTAAAGCAGTGTATTCACCTTACGTTTCACACGCCTGTTCATCAGCTATTAACACAGACATAGCAAAGTGACCCGACCCTAAAGTGATATAAACTGTAGCAGTTGTGTTGGGTCTGCAAATTTCTCCCCCAAAGCAGCTGAATCCGCTCCCCACCTCTGAACACGCACGGCGCCAGCCCGTCCTCCTGTGAAATTAATGGCCTCTGGTCGCCGTCAATGAAATAAAACGGGGCAAGGTCCACACGGATCTAAGGCCAGTTTCGCCGTCCTCCCCTTGGCGTGAACACCGCGCAGCGCTGCTCGCCTGGCGGTTCCTAACGCGCGTCGGGGTGGGCGCACAACAGGCCCGTGGGTGTGGAATACGTTAACACCGCGGGTTTAAAAAGAAAAACAAAACTAACACACACACACACAAATCGCGTTTGGCCGAAGGAGCCTCGGGAGAGGGGCTGCGCCGCGCCGAGCTCCATCTGCATTGCAGGGCCACGGCCGGCGAGATGGGCGTTGTGGTGTTTCTTTCACCCTTTGCCACTTCCAGCTCGATTGTCCTCGGGTACGTGTGCGATACCCATGTTGCCCCCCCCACCACCACCAAAAAAAAAAAAAAAAGAAACGTGCACTTTTTTTTTTAAAGGAAACAGCCGTTCAACGTCAGCTGGTCCAATTCAGGGTTCATTAGCCACATATTTGATCTTTTCTTTTTTTTTTTTTACCTTTTGCCTCAGGAGTTCCGCGTCCGAAGTGTCAGAAAGAAGTATCTCGTTTAGTTGCTACAGCCCTTCCTTCTGTAACGATACAGGCATCTTTGGCTTCAGTCTTTTTTTAAAAACGTGACTCGGGTCTTCATCGCGCCGAATGTAAAAAAAAAACCAAAAACCCCCCTCAAACGATAGAAACTGCGGACGGCACACAAAAATCAATTAAACTTTTCTTTTTGGTTCCTTGTTCGGCCTGACGCCTGCCTGCCCTCAGACAAAACTGGGCGGATACTTCACATCCGAGAGCTCATTTCAAACACCACTCACTTACCCAGAAAGCAAATGGGGAGAGGCCAGGAAGGAGTCCGGCTTGCTCGCTCGGTTTCTCTCCTCGGGTTTCCTTCCTTCGCGGCGTTTTCGGAATTATTTCACCATTATTCTTTCAGACTGGACGGGGAGCTAAGACACCACAAGACGAGGAGTCCCGCATTAGCCCCAGCCCTCCCGGCGGTGCAGTTAAACCAGTCCCAGTTCACACAGACCGCTTCACTACTCCCAAGGACTGGCAGAGGGCGTTACAGGCGATTACAATTTGTGAAACGAGACCTAAAAATAGAAATCCAGTATCTGCAACGAGTCCCGACTTAAAACATCGCTTATCGAGAAAACAAGAGGCTTAAACGCACGTCTCTGAATTTGTGCGTTTATTATTATGATAATAATAGGATGTCAAGAATAATACATGCTTTTACTCTTGTGAAACGGCTGACTTGTTCAAGGGAGCTCCCCCCTCATTTGTACGGAGTACGGCTAAACCATACCTCATGGGAAAACAACGTGGCTTGAAACAACACTTTAAATGACAAAAGCAGGGCAAGGTACGTTTCAGAAAGTGAAAAGACGCGATTTTCTACCCCACTTACCAAAACGCACAACTGTATGTAACGATTTTACTAGGCTAGAGCACAAGCAATTCCCAGCCACCTCTAACCTCTGCCAAATCTGTGTAAACACTGAACAGACCAGCAGCAGCAGCACAGCTTAAATAGGCTCTATAAATACACTGCTTATGCGCTTTAACTACGTCACCGCCGAGAAGGTGTCTGATTTGGCGTTTCTCTGTCAGTTACGCAATGCCCGGATGACGTCAGTACACACCGTAGCAATGTATTATTGCAAATCTTTACAGTGTGTGAACTGCGGTGAACCTGTCTGTGAGATATTAACCCTGCCCTGGACGAATAATGGCAGGAGGCGTTAAATAGCACATGATGATCAACCGAGATACTCTTTTTCTAACCTCTTAACCATTAATCTTTCCTTTGCATGAATTTCGATACACAAACACCTGCATTTTTTAATCGCTAATTTAGTATATTGTATTATTTTTCGATTGCAAGGTGGAACTGGGAATTTTTTGCTACCATAGCACCGCAAGAATTCTTTAAAGGGTAAAATATGATTTCTCTCTATTAGAAGGTACAGTGAGAGAAAATACCCTGTTCAATGGCAGTCCTTACCGATATGCAGTGAGCCAGGTGAGTCTAGACCCTGGGCAGGTCACTGAAGAAAACCCATGTGGAAAAACTGTAGGGAGAACATGCAAACACCACACAGAAGGTCCCTCAGATCCTAATTGAAACCAGGACTAGTGACACAATACTGCTGACCACCACATCACCATGTCACCTGTGTTAGATAGAAATCCCTAATACCTATTGCATGCAATTTGACCCTGCATGTTGTAAAGCAGTGACTGAGCTTTTCAAAATAGTCAAGTTGTTGAACCTGTGAAATATCTGGTTAGAAGTGAATTTAGAGAAAACTGAATCAAAACCTTGCCTTTTCCTTTACATTTTCTATCTGGGCTCTCAACATCGCAGATTAGTGATTGTGGAGTAACTTTAAGTCTTGGAATTTGCGGGGTGCTATTCAGTTCCTACCTCTGCAAGAGATAAGTCCACTGAGCTCACAGGCACTCTTTCTGATATGGTCTGGTTTCTGTCTTTTCATCTCTATTCTTCATTGGAATGCAGTTATGTGCTAAGCTGCACTGTCTAATTATCCCCCCTTGTGGCAAAATTATTTGACTTTTTTTTTGCTGCTTTCCAGTGGATGACATTCACCCTTGCCCATGCTTTTCCTCAAGGAGTGTGCAAATTCCATTTCTGAAACACGCAAAGGGACAAAATGCCTTCATAGCCATGCTATACGTTTAATAGAAAACACATCACTTCATATTGGAATCAAAATGCTGATCTGCAGTGTCTTTATTCTGCTGGAAAGCATATGGCGTGGTTCCTATACATAAGTCAGCCTGCATTCGACATACTGCACTGCACTACTTGGACATAATGTATTGCATACAGCCTGGACACATCACAGCTCTATTTATATTGAGCTCTGTCTGAGTTTATTTTATTCCATTTCTATTGCACAAGTATGTATTATTATGTAGCCTTATTTTATAACGTTAATTTTGTGATTTTTACCCCCTCCCCTCCAGTGAGCGTGCAGAAAAGACATTTCATTGCCAGCAACTACTGCTGCACACTTTATTGTTGTGCATTTGATACATAAATGTTGATTGATTGACAGCACAGTATCCACATGTGGATTGTACAGAGTGTGCAATATCTACACTCGTCTTCAAACACATAAGCCACACTCACCCATTCTTGCAAGGTGTCAGGGTGAAAGAGTGTCACTTTCAATAATGTGAGTGTGTAGTCTGTTCAGGTCATTTTGTGTGATCCTAAGTTCCTCAAAAAGTATTCAATAAAGAGAAAATGTTCAACTCTAAATGCACTTCTTCCTACAAATTTTAATTTGTGCACTTGCTTCATTTTTGGGGTCAAATAATGCCATTAGAATTGCTTTGTAAACACCTTTCCGCTGCTGTTGTTGTGGTTCACAAAGTTTCAATAACAACAATACACTTAAATAATAATAAATACATTTTAAATCCCAGAAAGGGTAAGAACATCAGAAAAGTTGTAAACGACTGGAAGCCATGCAGACCATGTAGCCCACCTGGATGCTACTTAACTGATCTAAGGATCTCTTCGAGCTCTTTGTTGAAAAAGAATGTATCAGCTTCAACAACATGGCTGGGCACAGCAGCTTCTGAGTAAAAAAGAGCCCTCCTGTTCTCAGTTTTAGATGCACTTCCATGTAGTTTTCTCACATGTCCACTCGTTTGTTCTTCACTGTTTTGTGAAGAAGTCCTGAGTTGACTTTATCAGTGTCATTAAGGATTTTGACCAGGTCTGCTCTCATCAAGATATTAAAGGTGGTGGGGTTGTGGTGCAGTGTGGCGTGGTGGCTCTGTGGTTAAGGATCCGTGCCTGTGGCTGGATGGGTGCTGGTTCGTATCTTGTAGCTGGCAGAGGAATCCTACTCTGTTGGGGCCCTGAGCAAGGCCCTTTACCCCAACTGCTCCAGTGGTGCTATATAAATGGCTGACCCTGCAGTGTGACCCCGAGGTTCTCTCCCTGTCTGTGTGTCTCATGGAGAGCAAGTTGGGGTATGTGAAAAGACAAATTCCTAATGCAAGAAATTGTATATGGCCAATAAATTGATCTTATCTTCATCTGAAGGCTTTTTTCCTTCAGCCCATCAGCCCATCAGTGCAAGGCATTCATTTTAGCCCTGGAAGGGTTATGGACTAATTCCAGAGCAGCAAAATCTTTTTGTACCATGTTTAAGAATTCTATGACAACGTTTTAAAGAATATTTACTAGTGGACAAACGTCACATAACATCACCAGATTTCATTTCTAGGTTTTTCATGACATATCCTAATATTCTGTTTCTATTGCCTGTCTATATTTGTCTACAAGATGTTTCAGAACCAAATGTCTTTTCATTCATTTAAAGCTTGTGTACAATATCAATATAACATCGTACAACTTTAAAAACCTAGATGTTTAATGAGGTGTTTTGAATTCTTGACTCCCTTTGCTTATTATCAATGATTTGAAGTGATATTAAGTCATTTCACTTTGAAGTGAAATTAGGTGCATGAGAGGAGAAGCCCAGTTCATTAAAATAAATGAATACTGCTTCAACGTTGAAAACAGCATTTATTGTACTTACAGGCCTACTGGAATAGCAATGCCAGAAATTATTTTAAGCATTTTTTGTATGAGATAATGAGATTAATATGAATGATAAGTACAATATAAATGTGTTTGATCGTAATAAAACAGAAACATACTTTGTGCTCAACCCAGTGATTTCAAGTGACCATGCAGTTAGTACCGAGATATTAAAATGCTCCTTTGAGGCAATAATTGGTCTAAACTTTTAGGTTGTATTGGCCTTGTGTTCTGGTTCGATGTCTTTCTGCATCGTGAAGTGCTGCCCAATATGTATGGAATCATTTCTTCTACCTAAGCAGACAAAATGTTTCTGTAAACTTCAGAATTCGCTCTGTTGCTGTCATTAGGTACATAATCAAAAAAATGAGTGAGCCAGTTCTGCAGGTGGTATCCCCACTACCTCCACCATGCTTCACAGATGAGACCATAATCTTCAGAGAATCTACGGTTACTTTTTTCCACTTTTTATAACTTTCTATCATTATGTTAAAAAGTTCATCACAACTTTGTTACAAGACTCATGCCTCATCTTTTTACTTCTGAGTAAAATATAATCTGTCTTTTTTTGGTCTTGATACTGATGAGTGATTTACATGTGGCTTAGGCTTTGTAATTCTGCTTTCCTACAAACTGTAACTGTGATACCTTCTCCCCTGGACTCTGCAGACTGCCAGCAATTTCACTAAAGGCTGTTAAAGGGTTTTTCTTGAGAGCTCTGATGATTTTTCCATTAACAAATTGCACATATTTGTCTTGGCTGACTTCTTCTTTGCTAATTGGTAATTAAACCCATGGTCTGTTTCTTCAGTAGATTCTACAGTACATTGTGAATTTTGGTGTGCCCATTATTGTTTCAAATATTGACTTTAAAATGCTGATTCCAAACATTGACAGCCAAGCAAAATACAGTAGTATAATAAGATGTTCACAGTTCTGTTATGAGCCTAATTGCCCAACAGCTTACAGCTGACCAACAAGAGACACCAGCCTGCCAGTTGTTCCAATACTTTTTTCTCCTTCAAATTAAAGGGGTTCAACGAGGTTCTAATCAACAGCTATGTCATCCTACAACCCATAACTGATAGCCCACTGCTGCTAAGCAGGTGTGAGCTTGGTCAGTACTTGGATGGAGACCTCCTGGGAAAAACTAAGGTTGCTGCTGGAAGAGATGTTAGTGGGGCCAGCAGGGGGTGCTCACCCTGGGGTCTATGTGGGTCCTAATGGCCCTGTATTGTGATGGGGACACTTTATTGTAAAAAGTCACTGTCCTTCAGATAAGATGTAAATCCAAGTTCCTGACTCTCTATGGTCATTAAAATTCCAAGGTGTTTCTTGAAGAGAGTAGGGGTGTTAACCCTGGTGTCCTGGACACATTTCTTATTGGTCATCATCATCATCAGTCATGGCCCCCAAATAATCCCCATCTCTGAACTGGCTTCATCACTCTGCTCTCCTCCCCACTGATAGCTGATGTGTGGTGAGCATCTGGCGGACTATGGCTGCCATCGCATCATCCAGATGGGGCTGCACACTGGTGGTGGTGGAGGGGAGTCCCCATTACCTGTAAAGCGCTTTGAGTGGAGTGTCCAGAAAAGCGCTATATAAGTGTAAGAAATTATTATTAACAAAATAAACATATTTAACTAATGTTACCTATGTTTGATTCAAATGGGGTAGAGCTTAATTGACTTTGATAATAGATTATATTATTTTTTTAATAAACAAAATACTTTGGATCAATACTTATCAAGTGTTTTTATGAGAAGTGAATATTATTAGAATCACAGTTTTGTCTTCACTGTGTCAATACTTTCAAAGGGCGTTGTTTAAAAACTATAAGGAAATAAAATACAAATTATTTGTTTTATTGTGTTTTATTGCAAAGCAACATGTTTAAGAGTTGTGTAACATGTAGCTAAGAGAAAGTCTTGTGCTTTCAACATTTGGCATGACATTTCATCAAATGACAAATACTCTTCTAGAACAGCATGCAAACAACCTAATTTGTTTCATTTTTACCTGCTAAATATATCAGGTTTCATTAATGTACTCTACTTTTGCCAGATCACAACTTTGTTTTGGATGACCAACCTTAATTTGTCATGCAGTATGTTAATTAAATGCATTTTAGAAGATGTTTAAATTATTCTTTTAACTTTTTAAACTTTTTAAATAACCATTGATTGTTATGCTTCATATCACCACTTGAGGGAAGCAAATCTGCTTTTTTCACCCAAAGACCAGGCTAATTCAGTTACTATGGCTGTGGCCTGATTTACAGGTACCAATATATCACGATATTCCGACTTGTTAAAAGCATTTTCCTTTTCCCTTTTAGTATTTGTGTATTATCACTAATCATTTAACAAACTTTCAAGCAATTAAAGCGATTAAAACCACAAAAAACATGAACATACTTAAAAATAAGTATTGCAAAAGGGTTTCAAGTCAAATTTCTATATGACAAAATTCAAAACTATTTTGTTTTTAAATCTGACAGATAGCATAAGAAAGTGCCACTTTGACCATTATTATTTCCTAGGCAAATAAGGCACTTTACACAATTAAAGCCAAATACCAGTACATCTATCCATTTTCTAAGTGCTTTTTCCAGTACAGGGTCGCAGGGAAGCTGAAGCCTAACCCAGCACATTTACAGGTGCAAATCAGGGTACACCTTGGGCTGGACGCCATTCCATTACAGGGCAGACATCATCTACACATACATTCACACTCACTCACAGTCACTCACACACACTCAAACTCACAGACACTTACTCACACAAACACAGACACTCACTCACACACACTCACACTCACAGACACTGACACTCAAAGACACTCACACACACTGACAGATACTCACACTCACACACACTTTCACACACACTCACTCACACTCACAGTCTCTCCCCAGGGCCAGTTTTCCCAGAAGCCAGTTAACCTGCCCCTGTTTTGAGACTGTGGAAGGAAACCCATGTGAACACAGGGCAAAAATACAAACTGCACACAGACAGCACCCCAGGAATTAATCCCGGGATCCCAGAGCTGCTAGGTAGCAACACTCATCCCTGCACCACCCTGCTGTCTGATTCTGCATTAATGCAGAGCTTCTTTCACCGTTTGAACTTCATGATTTAACCTGTATAGCAAAGTTGACTACAAATCCACAGTATGACCCCTTCACAACACCAACAGGTGCTAGCAATTTAAATTCGGTAGCAGAAAAATAATGATTGGGAAAAAAGTCATTTCAGAAGAGAAAGCCATAATGCAGCTTCAGAAAGGACAGATTAGTCTGCACCTGTAAACCTGTTCTTGCAAATTCCCCTGTAGGTAACAATGAAGATGAATTGTAGTTTCAGTTGTAGCACAACTGGACAGAGTTTCCATGGTTTAACTAACATGAACAGTTTAATGTCATGGGTATTCATCATTTTTCAAAGTAATTGCTAAACCACATCAGTGTAGTGTCACAAAATGTTTTAGTCAGTTACAAATTAAGAAATATGGTTTCTGTATGTTTTTCTTATGAATTCAAGACCTGAAAGTCTGCAAAGGTGTCTCCTGTACCATGTTTTATGTCTGTCTGCAATCGTGCATTCTTACGTGTGGGGTCTGCTGAAAACATTTATTTGACCAAGATGGTATATTGCCCCGCTCTGTGCACAATGTGACTTGGAATAAACTGAATTTCTAAGATTTGTTTCTACCAGGATTGCAGTGTGCTTAACCTCCTGCCTCACAGCTATTGAGTCATGGCTGGGGAGTCCACTATGTGGAGTTTGCATGTTCTCTCTGTCTTAATATGGACTTTCTCTGGGTACTCAAGTCTCCTCCCACTTTCCAAAGTCATGCTGTCTGTGAAGTAGTGACCCTACATTGTGGATGCCCAACCCTGCTCCTTGAGATCCAGTAGGTGTTGTCGGAAAGCAGCTCCCAGTGGACCACACAGTTGCTGGAGTTTGTTCCACCTAAGTTCTCATTTACACCATAGAACACAATATGATTAATATGAACTGTTTTACAGCTATCAGTACTTAAACATTCATTGCAGAAGTAATGTAAAATCCCAAACATCTGAGGAGAAAAAGCTATCACAGTCTAGCAACATAAATTCAATTTAGGCTTCAATTAGGTAATTAAGCTCAGAATGGGATCAAAACCAGAAGGACCATTGAGAACCTCTGCTGTATGTTACCACTAAGTCACTAATTTGTAAGTTATGGAACAATTCATTTGTGATCAAACATGTGATTTTTTAGAATTCATTAGAGGTCATTGAGAACTATAATCTATGTGCTCTTGAAGGGTCCCAGAGTTCTCTCTGTTAAACAGATTAATTGTCTGATTTCTCAATTACTTGCAGGTGTTTCTAATCCTTACCAGTATGCGACTCATAAGTAATTGTATTGGGACTCTCAAGACTATCTCCCTGTACCTATGCCCATGCCCTTGACAGACAGGCAGGTCCTGTCAGGGTGCAGTCTTGTTTCTAGGATGTGCAGGTTGAATAGACTAGAGAAGCTGCTCCAACCCTTACTAGGAATAGGCAGCTCTCTGATAATGGATGAATGGATGAGTGGATGAATGGATGGACAGGTTCTTCTACATTTGGGATTAGCCAGCCATATTTTATTGAATAACAATGGTCCAAAGAAACTGACGCACTGTGGTAAGAACTTCTAATACAGAAATATAAAAAAAAAACAAATTGGCCTCATCAACAGATCCTAAAAGTATACACAGCCGAAAGCACATGTGCTCAAGTGTATTACTGAGGAAGTCAATGCAGTTAATTTTGTTTACACATTCTGCCAGTGACAAACACATTAAGGCTATTAGAGAAAACAGTCAAATACAGACCCAACAATAATATTATTTGTGGTACCTGAAAGTTTCAGGTTGTTGCACAAAGCTAAGGTATGCGTATACCTGATCTGACAACTGAAATCAATTTCCTGTCGTTAAACTCTGTTTATTTTTAATATTGATAATATATATATTGATAATAAACGGTTTTCACTACACTGTATGGATATTGCTGAAAACTTACAAAGAAGGTGGGAGCAATGACACTTCTGACCCAGCATAGTGTTGCCAAGCTGTTATCTGTTGCAGAAGGCGAAAGATTACATTCTTAAAGAGAGCAGATATATCTCGCAGGGATTACAGTGAATTTGCACTTCATCCATTTTCCTCTGCCATGTAAAACACGTGGGATCAAAAACCATTTCCTAAAATTGACAACCATTTACAGATGCTCTGTTCTTTAAGCGATTAATGTCAACAGTCCGTTGAGTGCATTTTACCTGGAAGGTGACAGTGGTGATCTCAGTATAGGTAGACTTATTTTTCAGCCCTCCAGAGTTGAGGCACTTAATCTGGGTCTGGAAGGAGCAATGGTAAAAGCTGACTTACCTCCATGGGTGATTACTCCAATCGCAGTGTTTAACATAAGCATGCAAGAATGCTAACATACGTCAGCTTATTCAAGACCAAGTGCTCAAAATCAGTTCACATGCCAGTTCCTTAAAAACAACCCTCAACAAGACGTTCTCTTGTAAACACTAAGCTATGCAGTTGATGCAGCTCCTCTCTCTCCTTCTCTGGATGGATCTTGTAGTCCAGCCTCTTATCACTGTCCTCTGATTTTGTTGTGGCTGCTGTGCGCTGCTCTGAGTGGTGGGATGTTGTACACTGGGTTGGCGGAATACCTCTGCAGGGCTGACCCAAAGGGGCTAGGCTGACCCACATACATTACTCCACCTAGAGACGGCTGTAAGAGCAAAGAGGAATTGTATTCTTCATCAGTATCGTCCTGGCAGACAACACGATTCTAATGAGCTTTTACCAGACTACTGCTGCAAGTGTAACAGACTGCATGCCCCACAGACATACTGTTTCATGCTAAGATACCTCCTTAAATCAAAACATATATGCATAAGGAAATTTGCAAACAAGAGGCCATTCAGCCTGTATAATAAATATTGCAAATGTTTAATTCACACCATTATTGTATTTCCAGCATTTTCCCCCAGGATATAAAATGCAGCATATAAACAATACAATAAACCTTCTTCACATGTATTTTTAGTTGAACATTTGCTGAGACCTCTGGTTCTGTGTAAAAACTATGATTAATGATGTTATTCTGTGCTGTACATCAAATTAACAACAGTATTCCAGCCAATCTGAGCTGGTTTCCAAAAGTGTTGGGGCAGTTGAAACAATGAAGTCTAAACTTGGATTTTCACTCTAAACTCTACCAGTACTCATTTCTCCTGAATATTAAATGTGATTTGTAAGTGCAAATTCTAAGAAACAGCAATTTTACATGCTGAAGGAACAACAGAATTCAGAACAACCCCAAAACAGGGAAGCGGCTCAGTGGGTTTTAGACTTCAAGCAGCTATTACCTTTAAAAGGATCTGCAAGCAAAAAGTAACTCTTGAACTAAATTTTACTTTTTACGGCAAAATCCGGATGGGAGTGAGACAAAAACAGGGAATAAAGGACTAGGATCGGGGCTGGAAGAACTGGGGGGCGTGTCCAAGGTGGGCTAGTGCTCGAGGGGGGAGCGTGATCCAAGACAAATAAGTCCGAAGGGTGTTTGTAAAGAAACACCCTTCGGACTTATTTGTTTGTAGGGGCAAATGTCCTGAGCCGGGTGGTCCTTCCTTGACAAAGACTAGACAGTCCATCTAGATGGTCCATCCTTGACAAAGACTAGACAGAGTTGAAAGCCAGAGCGGGATCCGGCGAAGGGTCAGGGGAATAAAAAAGGGTATCGGGGGCCAGGCGCTCCCAGACCCCGGACCCAGACGGCCGTTGCGAAGCCTGTGCCGTTGAGCCACTCCTGGACTTGCTGGTTGGCGGGCTTCTGGGTGCCCATCTTCCAAAGCTGAGCCTGGAATAATGGGAGCGCCTGGCTTTTAACAGGGAGACTGGAACAGGAGGCAGGTGCAGGAGATTAGGTAAACGAGGAAGGGCTGGAGCATCCTTAAGAGGAGGGGTTTACGATCGTGACATGACATTTAATATGATTCAATTATCAGATTACCCCAAAATGAAACATTTATCATTCATACTAATCCTATCATCACAAATACAAATTGCTTGTTTACATACAACAAAATTAAAGCTTTTGACTTTGGTGTCACATTACATTTGGATGACCCTGTGTATGTATACATCTCTGCTTGCAGAGCATATATATAGAGTATATCACATCACATTCTTTCTGCTTAGGCCCAATACTTATCCCAGGAAACATTAGGTTTAAGGAAGGATATGCCCTGGATGGCATCTATGTGCATCCCAGGACACACACACACACACACACACACACACACACACACACACACACACAGTGCAGAGCAAATTGCTAGAATCATGAATTGTAATGTCTACGGTAGTAATGGCAAGTTCAGTTTGTACAGCGAGTGAGAGTCTCAGTTGCGGGTAATAGGTGGTGAATGTGAGGAGCACGAGACAGATTTCGTCATGGTCTCCGGCCACAACAATCCCCAGAGCTTGGTCCTATAGAAAGCTGGAGAAGCATGCAGTTCAATTCCAGATACCAGCACGCCATCACCTGTAGGCAATGTTGCAAGAAGGTTAAGGAGAAACGTGGCTTCAGACAGTTCAGAACTTTGTAGAATATGTTCTTGGGAACTGCAGAGACCCAACACACTATTCCTAGTATACACTATATACAGTACATCTAAGCGTATATACGGCGTATATACAAGTGTATATACAGAATGCATCAGCCGCATGCATATGTTTCCACAAAAAGAACTGCAAAAGAAAATGCTGTTTGTTATTCACGCATTTTCAATGACTAAATCAATGTTTATGAACAATCTGATTATTCAGTTGTCTTTTTCTTTTTCGGTCTTTAATTATGTACACTTGTAGTTCAGACTCTTCTCAGACTCTTATACTTGAACATATCCTGTATATAACAGAAGACAAAGGAACATGTTAGTGACACTTGGCAGTGCAAGCAGACTGTGAGCTCAGTCTACACACAAGGAATGTGCAAGCTTCTGGGCAAGCCTGAATTACTGTGAAGGCGCACGGCAGATATCCAACCAGATTCTGGCTCGTGCAGACTTAATGTCGTGCCACCGAGCAAGATGCTGGAAATGCTTGTGTTGCTTCGTATGGAGGTGAATTTTTAGACACGGTGACGAAGTAAGGAAAATCAAGGCATTCAAGATGGAAGGGATCCTCCTACAGAGGTTGTCTTTGACCAGTTGTCAGAACAGATCTAGAGCGGATCCTGGGGATCAATCGGGAAGGGTCAGATGACACTCCTGGGACTTCCTACAGAAGGACGCGTCTTGTCTCTTTCGCCTTATTAAAGTTTTTTGGGGACATGTTCATCAGTAAACATAGGTTCTGGTACAAGACACCAAAAGATATGACTATGATTATCATTGTACCAAATGTAAATCCTGGATATTATTTTTAATATGTGACAAATGCTGTAATTTAAAAAGTAATTAATTTCGCAGAAGGTATTCATTAAAAGTTGTGCAACAGCATGTTTTTATGCATCCGCTGTTATTAACTTAACCTATCAGTGTATATCCCTTTGCATATGTAACACCAGAAAAAATACTTTTATTATTAAATTTACCTACAGGAAGTGTTTAAAGGAAATTACTTTTTTTATCTTCTGCAAAACACCTCACCCAATTAGTGCAAAAAATTCTAAATGGACCTGCTAGGAGTTTGAAATAATAGGACAAGAACACCTCCAGAACTGCTGCTGTGAAGTCAGGCTACTATTTCCCAAAACTGTAGTGTCTTTTAAAAAGTACAGTTATTTTTCTTTCCACATAAAAAATACAACATTTCAAAAACGATTTACCATTTTAACACCTGAATATCCGTCTGTGCTTTGACGGTGCCAATTGTTTCTTGTTAAAAAACCAAACTTAATATTTGTGCAAACTAAAATAAGAGCTACAGTCACCGACTGATTTTAAACTCTTGAGAATTAAAAAAACAGTTGTTATTTGGCTTCGACAGTCATGTCTTTTTTTTTGCCAGTTTTGACTGAACCAATGGAACGTGGAGTGGACATAGAAGCTCGTCATCCACCATTCGGTAGCAGTGGAGGGTTTGAAAAAGCCCGTCTGACCTGGTGCACTCACTCAGGAACGCTCCCGTCACCATGACGCCACAGGAGGGGGGCGCGGCAGTGGGGGCTGGAAGGACAAATTGTGAGCGGATTGGAGAAGCTGTAGCCCCGCGCTGTGCTGCCAGCCAGGGGAGCAGAAGGACCCAGGGAGATGGAATCTGAGGGTGTTCAGTCTACCCTGGGGTTGAACAACATGGTAAGTGTTAGAGATTCGCAGGCTGGGTCTTTACATGTCATACACCTGGACTAAAGCTTGGTTGCCAATTGGGCTAATGTCCTGATTTTGAGGGGAATTATCAATTATGCTGACACATGACTGCCTGATTGAGATCCCAGAAGGCAAATCAGGGAGCCTGACAAGAAGACCTCTAGAACTGTACTGTCTCAATGTGGTTAACCTCTTCCACCACCATGAGAAAGGAACGTGTTCGTTTTTTTTTTCTCAGTGACCTCAATGGCTTTCTCAAGAGTGGTCCACTGGACTGAGCTGAGCTGTCTAAAACAAAATAAATCAGTGGTATATCATCTATCAGCACTGGCACCTAGCAATCACTCAAAGGTCATTCTGACCTTTGTCCTCAATCCTGAGTGTTGACTTGGACCCTATAATAGCATTGCGATATCTAAGATATGCCCTGCAAACCAGACAAATCAGATTTCACTCAAAAATAACTACAGGTTGATAAGCGAAAAAAAGGATCATTAAATTCAGTGTTGTTCAAGTTCTCACAAAGACCAGCAACACTAGGCTTCACAAATGGACGCCCTGTTGACAATTTACTTGTGTGCTCCAACAAAACAAACTGCACCAAACATCAGACTAGAAAACTCACAATCGTCATCCCTCCTCCGACCCTTTCGTATTTTAGTTGATTACGTGCACCTGCCCCCTGTTTTGTCTCTCATTATTTAAGCCTGTCGCTCTCCCTCCTCCTGGCTGAGCACTGGGAGATGGGTGCCACAAGGCTGGCCTGTTCCCCGGGCTCGTGGGTAGCCCGAGGGCAGGCCTTATTCCCCTGCGTCCTGACCGTCTGAGTCCAGGGCTCGGAGCGCCTGGCCTCATTACTCTCTTTAACTCCTTGTTCATGTTCCAGGTTTTAACCCTGTCTGTCTCGGATGGATCCCCCGGTGTCCCGTTACAAAACCTTTCTTCTTTTGACAAGAGCTTTGACTGGTAACGGAATGGTTTGAGACAAATAAGCTTTATACATTCACTAGTCTGTCTAATTTCATATGATTATTTCACATTATTCTTGAGTGACTGCCAAGGACGTATTCTGTGGGGGGCAGACCTTTTTCATTTTAAAGGCCATGGTTTAGGAACGGGTTGCTCATGATATTAATGCTTACGAGACATCCACCTTCATCTACTTCAGAGAAATGCTAAGGTTTCATAACAATTGTGACACGACAACTTTCAGGTTTAAGAAAACAGCCCAACCCTTGCTGCCTCACCCCGAGATTCCCCTTGTCACTCCCTTTGCCACTGAGAACTAATTCCCATCATGGGAAAAGACTGGTTAGACAAGCTAAGAAACAAGGAGTGTGAGAAAGGTGGCAACAGTGGGACGCAATATAACAAGAGCTCACGCACTGTTCTTCTGGACAAGTGATATCGAACCAAATGGTCAATAAATAAAATGCATTATAAAAATATGACAGCTCCATATATGGTCAGTTGCCAATTACTGTAGTTCTTTAAAATGTATGCTAAAAAGTGTGTGTATTGGTGTACAATTCGATGACCAGAACTTGTGTTTTCAAGCAAAGTTCATTTATCTCTACAGGCTTCCAGGTTCCTTGAAGAGGAAAGAAAAAGAAATGCAGGAAATGAAAACCTTATTCCCAGGGGCAAAAAACACTATTCTGTTAGATCACTACCGCGGTCCTTCAAACTTGTGAAATCCCAAAACTCAAAACGATGATTTCCAGTTTCTAAATTAACCTGGATATTAATCACTCACATTCCTTTTATTCCTGTCAGAAGGTACCAAGTGGACTGTCGCACAACATGAACCAAATACTGTGTACTGATTGAGAAGCCTTGGAGTTCTTCCAGACTATCGTCTATTATGAACCTGTAGTGCAACTACTCAGTTCCCCCTAATTTGATTTCTGCCATTAAACACGCCTCCTGGCAAGTTACTGGATCTTGTACAATCTTACAGATTGCTGGGAGCTAGCACAGGGATGGAAATATGCAGATTTCAGCATTTTTGCAAATAGAGAATTTTAAGCTACATTTTGAAAAGCAGAATGCAACCACAACACATCCCTGTAAGTGAGGTAAATTAGGTTTGGAATTGTGGTGACATGCTTAATTTGCATCATGATTTCTCCAAGTCTCAATGAGTATACGATTTGTTCTATAACAGGCTACAAATTAAAGGAATGTATTTGAAAATTTTATGCATTTTAATAATGCATAATAGCTGAATTCACCTCTTGTGTCAGAGCATTTATTAAACATCGTGAATGGCAAAAATGTATTTCTGGTAGCATATGTTTCATGGTTTCACTATAAAATGGGCACCACAAAGCTGTATATCAGTTTCCTTTGTTATTTTTAAGCTTTAGTTCATGTATGTGTTGCATATAATGAAATACCAAGTGAATGTACTGATAGCAGAAAGGACCTTCATAGTGAGTTTTTTCATCAGATGTTTTCCAAGTTCTATAGGTGACCTACTGGTCACAGGTTGCTCGGACCAGTTCCTCCAAAAGATCGAACAAGACAAACACACTTCAAGCATTGTGCTCTCACAGTAGGTATCAGGGACCATTTCTACACCCTCCCAGTGTAGGACCACCCCAGAAATACAGATTTGTTTTCCTTTAGGTCTTTCTTAACAATTGGGTGACTTGCAGAATTGCTGAAAAGACATGCAACACAAGTTTGACACAATTTCTAGTTGCTATCATGTGTAAAACAGGGCACAGAGCTGAATGAAACTCCTACATACCCCTGCTGAGCGAGTAGGACCTCTGCTTCCCCTGTCCAACAGAACACTAGAGCCGGGTCCTCTTCTGGAGCTGGAGCTCCAGTCAGCCCAACTCCCTGCACACACAGCATCAGTGAGAGTTGGAACAAGCCTTTCACAGTCCTCTGCATGTGAATTCTCATTGTGGGTGGGTGGGTTGAGTGCAGTCGAGTTGGTGTTGACTTATGGCGACCCTATGGATGGTTCCCCCATCACTATCCATAGAGTTTTCATGGCAGCTACAGAAGTACAGTAGATTGACAGGCCTGTCTTCCGCGCAGGTAGTGCTAGTGTTGTTGCCGTTGTCGGGGAAACGTGATCCTCCGCTGCCAGCACCACCCCATACTGCTGTGGCCCAGTATGGGTTATTAGAGAACCTTGCACCCAACACGGGACATGAACCCACCACCCTGAGATTATGAGTCTCATGCTCTACCAACAGAGCTAGTTGGGGCTCAATTCTCACTGTAGCTTGACATAATACAATGAACAAGTAATAGGTTTATTCCATGCTGCAAAGAGTGTGGGGGTGTGAATGAGGAAGGCTCACACATGAAGAAGGCTCCACAGCCGAAACGTTGTGTTTCCTTTCTTCTCTTTTCAGCAGGGAATAAACCTTTACTTGTTCCTTTGTAGCCTACACATGCTGACACAGCTCCCCACCTGAACTACTTCATAATACAATGAACACTGCTAACCTTCGTTAACATCATTGGTATATGATATAATGTAGCCAAGAATGCAGATTATTCTCTTGTAATCTGTGGATGAGCCCGGCTCTCACCTGTAGCTGACTGAGACCAGGCTGGCCTGCAGAGGCGACGGTTCTGGCCCCTGCTGCCCGGCCGCACCACCTCGGTCCAGTCCGGGTGTGTGGAGGAACTGGGGCTCTGAGTCCAGGGGCTGCGAGTGGGAGGAAGGCTCATCGCAGCCTCCTTCGTCCTGTCAGCAAAACAAACAGCAGCCGAGCCCTTATCCTCTTCGTCTCTGCCTGCACGAGCTCCCCCCTGTGTTCTGACAACCTCCTGCCTTCACTCTGCACTGTACAAAATCAGGAATGTGCATTCGGTTGTAATGCAAGGCAGCGGTTTACTTTTCAACCTCATGAAAGGAAACCCCAGGTATTGCAACATTTCAATCTATTGCCCATTCCACAGAAGCAGCAAATGCGGAGAAATTGTTTTTTTTTTTATTTGTGCCGTATTTCTGGTCACTTTGATGTTAAAATAATGCGTGACACTTAAAAGCAGTTTTTGGATCGATAATTATCATATCATGCAATAATTGGAAAGCTGATCCTGTGGCTGTTCTATAGGCAAAAGTTCCCACCCTCTATTCTTTAATAACAGAAGCTACAGGAGCATAACAGTATTGTCTCGGTTCAATTTTTTAGAGCATCTTCTCAGACAGGTTGCTATGAAAATAAAGCCCTACAGAACTTTCATGATCACTGACCACTGTAGCAAAAGGCTCATTAAATGGCCGGCATTGGCCATTTCTAGTCATTCTGTGACAGAATGAAAGCTTACAGTTTTAACACGGCACAACCACGACGAACTCCATCATTATTGCGCCATTCTGCCTTGTTATCTGACAGCTTGCTGGAACAACTGACACCCATGTTTGTTTATATATACAGGCCTCTGCACTGTGTTGATGCATTGACTGGCATAACGATAAGCCAGTTTCACAATTTACTGCACCTTAAAGACATTGAAGGATATTGTCTGCAATCAGTCTGCCTCTGCTTCCACACTTAATGAACAAAGACTTGGCAGGGACTGATAACAAGCTGAATGTGCCTCCCATTCTAATGCTAAACCACCCAGAGTTTTAGTCAAGATAGAAGATGCATACCAAGGTGAGGAATTTAATTATTCATTCAACATATCCACAGTCAATGTAAATCTAAAATGACGCGGGTACTTTTTCCAGATTGTTTTTTAAAGATTACTGTACATTATACGTCAATATGGAGTTTCAACGAAATAAAGAACCATAAAAATTGTGCTACATGGTTACTCTTATGAAACTAAAACTAATAAACTAAGATTTTTAAAGCGGCTGTTACTGTACCTTTTCAGGAGAGAGTGGGGCTCTTCTTCTCTCTTGTTAGAGTAGGGCCCTTGGCTTTCAGCTCTCTCAGCTCTGAGGTCTTGTGATGGCCTCCCCTGTTCCTCCTTCTCCAGCCGGTCCTCGCTGGGGTTCTCCTGCTCACAGCGCACTGCCAAGGGGCTTCTGGACTGGCCTTCACTGTCAAATCCCCTGTCCTGCCACGCCTGTGGCGACTTGGCACTCCAGCGGACTGGCGTGTACCAGGCCACTGCCTAGCAGACCCCATAGAAACAGGGAAAGCCAGCAGGCAGGTCAGCGTTGCAGACAGAAAATAAGCCTCATTTTAACGACAATGATTTCCAAACATAAGGCTGCTGTTACAGGGGTCCCAAGACCAGTTCCGCATGAGCCATGTAAAAGCACAGCAGTCTCGAGTCTTGTTAGCCTGGAGCAGAGAAGTTAACGAGGAGACCTGACCCAGGCATTCAAAATCCTCAAAGGCGCTGACCAAATCAACTTAGTGGACCGCCCCAGAATCAAAAGTGAAGCAGAGGGCACAAGTGGAAGTGTGTGGAAGTGTATTGAAATGAGATAACATGTAGCGGAGCTAGTTCGGGCACGGTGACGTCACCGCCCTCCCTGCGCGTAGCAGGGACCTCAGCTGCCTCGTTTAGCTCACTCGGCTGGTTCCCTGTTGCGTTACACCGGAGACCCGGGTTCACGCCCCAGGTGCTGTGGGACGGAACGGGCGGGGTGGAGCGGCAGAGGGCACAAGCCCATGTGGAACCGCGACAGTCACAAACACAGGGAAGTGGGAGTGTGGAACATGCTATCCAGCAATAATGCTGAAGCCTTGGCTTCTTTCAAGAAACGACTGGGTGAGATCCTTAAACCTATTGAATACTACCTACCAAACAGACTACATGGACCAAATTGCCCCCTCTCATTTGTTATCTTTCGTACACTCTTACTTTAAGCCTAGTACAAAAGGTTTGAACTAGTATTATGCAATAATAACAACAATAATAATAATAAATATCCTCATCATAATTTGTGTAACAGCCTTCATTGACAAATCATTTCAGCAATGTGGATTAGGTGAGCTTGAGGCTTAACAGCAACAGCAAAAGACACAATGGGTGTCAGTCAATTAGGTGCACTGGTCAACAACATCCACATGTCATTTACAAAAATCATTAACTTTGAGAAACACAAAAGGAAAATAAGTCTATGCTAATGATGGGTATACGCAAGAAACCACAAATAAAATAAGGTATAAGTATAAAAAAACACAATATTTAGTTAAGTACACATTGACACACTCTCATCTAGGGGTGGAGTGGTGGCTCTGTGGCTAAGGATCTGCGAGTGCCTGTGATCAGAAGGTTTCTGGTTCAAAACAATCCCACAGCCAGCAGAGGAATCCTACTCTGTTGGGCCCCTGAGCAAGGCCCAAAACCCCAGTTGCTCCAGGGGTGCTGTACAATGGCTGACCCTGTGCTCTGACCCCAAGTTTCTCTCCCTGACTGTGTGTCTCATGGCGAGCAAGTTGGGGTATGTGAAAAAGACAAATTCCTAATGCAAGAAATTGTATGTGGCCAATAAAGTGATCTTATCATATATTATCTTATCTCCCCGCGCACTGAAACTTCGAGTGATTCAGCGGTTCAGTTTACCTGCCCATTCGGCTTACACAGGATAGTCGTACATTCAGGGCCAGTACCAAATCTGTGCTGTTCCTTCCATAGGAAGTCCTCTGGAGGTTTATGGGAGACTTTGGAGGCTGCTGCCCAGACCTTCAAGTCAAAATATCCAAACACAGCTCACATTCATTTCCAAAGCAGTCAGCTTAATAATAACCTAACGTTTGACTACTTCTCTCTTATCTAACGCAGTGAAATAACTCTCAACAACATTTAACCCTTTGCGTCAAACACATCTGACTGGAATCACCAAAAACGAACGAAGAGAAGGTGAAATATTCTATCTTGCACTTAAAAATAGCAAGTCCTGCTGTCAGGCACAACTCCAAATGAATGATTAACGAACGACGATGAGGAGGTGGACCGACTGGATCAGAGGTTATGGATATCTAGGGGAAAGTAATTTCCTGCCAGATAAAATAATCAAAAGGGCTTCGGGCGTTTCCGTGCTACACGAAGAACTGGTTCATCGGAATGCAATCAGTACCGTGACAGAAGCAGCTGCCTTCAACCTTGTCCGGTGTGGGAACCTAAACACTGTCACAGGGTGGCCACCAACATTCTGCTGCAGTAGGAATCCCCCTATATCTTCCTCCTGCTTTTGGGAGGAATTCACCAGTCGGACATACAGGCCATTCGGGTGGACCTCTGCTATTTGGATATACCCTGTAGCGCTGCAGGAGAGAGGGGACAATGCATTATTCATCAGATCACAAGGCGCTCTCTATCCCATCCAGAGCAGTGTCAACAGTCACCGACAAAGACTGGGTGGGAGACCAAATTCAGGGTTTTTTTCTATTGGGTGTGTCCCAGAAACAAAACAAACTGGTCGTCTTGAATAGGAATCTGGATCTGTTTTTTTAGAGAAGAGGAGAAATGCCACCGACAATTTCTTTTAAAATGCAAGGAGTAACATGGCAGGGCTAAATTTGTCATGCAACTTGTCCTAATCAGATGAAGAACAAACCTATTATTAAAGGCAAATACTGCCTTCAGGTATTGGTCACAAAAACATGACCTTTTCAACTGAATATACAAATGTAAATCAAATTAATCACTTTCTGAAATTAATATGACTTAATTGAACCACGTAGAAGGGAGGATATATGAAAATGTGCAACGATCAGACAGTTTCACTAGGTTTTTGAGGCCTTCTTAAAAAAATAGAATACATGAGGTATGAATGAAACTGAGAGCTCATTATTATTACAACAGCCATGTATTATACCACTAAAATGTAGGAAAACCATCAAAATGGCTCTGGTAGCCTCTAGACATGAAAAGTCCAGTTTTTATTAAAGAAATAGCAGCATATTGTTTGTGATGTTTCATCAATCTTTTGATAGCTTAGCCTTGCAAAACATATCAGAATAAAGTATTTCTCATTTGCGTCAAAGAAAATTTCAATAGAAAAACATGTACATTACTACACCTGACTTCTGCAAATCTGGCTTGAACCTATGTAAATTTGTGAGAACATTCAGATTTCCATGGTGTTTAAGTACAATTATGACCATGGTGGGCTTTATTAAATAATTTCAACTATTTACTCTATAGGGTTTTATTTGTTTATTTCTAGAGACTGTATTTAAATCATTAATGATTTTGTTTACTAATCAATGTACTATTCTACTAATCAATGTATTCATTTAAATTATAAAATGTGTTCAGTGAGCTGAAAAGGGCATAGATTAGAATAGGATAGGAGCCTTCTACTATCAAAAGTATTACACAGAAAACATGCATATGGCTCAAAAGTGAAAAGGAAGCCGAACTCTTTCTTGCACTGACCTGGAATTTCCAATACTGCTCTCCTGCGCTGAGGACCGTCTGTTTTCCTCAACAGATGCACCAGAGGGCGCTGCTTCCTTCTTAAACAGACAGCTAAAATAATCCCTGCCTTGCCCAAGCAGGGCACTGTGTCCATCTAGGAAAGGAGGAACTGACACAGGACGCCTGGGATTCAGGGACTCACTAAATTCGCCTACACGAGAGACAGGGAAATAAAATCAGTATTGTTTCAGATGCAAATGCAATCGAAACATAAAACTTCAAGAGAAATGCAGTTTCAATCACTGATGGTGCACTCAACAAAATCATTAAACCAGCTACTGCAATGGCAATCATGCTGAAGGATCTCAGCTCTTTCATACTGGTAATTACTGTGATTTTCAGGTATCATCTGAAAAGTCACAGCAGAATTCCCAGAAATCCGACTTTGTATGAAAAGCAATTTCCAGATTTTTTTTATCCATGGCTTTAACTACTGCGGACAGAAAACCATACCTGTTTGGGAATTCACTCCTTAAGAATGTCTGCCGCAGTCAAAATGCAGAATACTGTGCGGTTCTCTGTTGTTTTGCTGTGATTATGACTGTTTGCTTTGGCATGGTTCCTAGTTTCTGCACTTACCTCATTAGGCCAGAGCTCTCTTTGCTGTGCCAATAATTTCAGTGTCCTACACATTTCTCGGGTACTTTTACCAAGATGCAGAACGGTATGCGTCTGTAGGAAAAAGGCAGCTGTAGCACACACCTGTTTCTCTGCGCAGCCTGCTGCTGTGCGCTCCAGTAGCAGTGGCAGGTCTCCCAGGTGGGACAGAGGTGACAGACCTCAGGGCTTTAACCTTGCTTGAGGAGAGGCTGTGGCCTGCTGCAGGAGAGAGTCCGTCCAGGGGCTCTCCTCCCACTGTCCAGTTATGATCCTCTGCAGGGCTTTAGTTTTGGGGGGGGGAAACAAGAGCGATCCATTAAAAAGAGGAGAAAAAATACCTACTCTGAAAATTTGAAATCAAGCCCTTTTAATTGACCGATGAAGAAATGGGCGGCCCAAGAATATATGCCATGGGATTGTCCAGACGCCACTGCTTCAGACCTGGATAATTATCAGGGCTGGCTGTGATCAGGAATCCCCCCCAGGAGGTGAGGACACAGCAGACTTAGTGCAGCCAAGAATGGGTGCTTGAATAAAAAAATCACCAGCTTGCTGTGCAACAAATAAGATAAGATCACTTTATTGGCCACATATAGTTTCTTGCATTAGGAATTTGTCTTTTCGCATACCCCAGCTTGCTTTCCATGAGAGACACAGATGGGGAGAGAGAAGCATGGGGTCAGAGCGCAGGGTCAGCCATTTATACAGCACCCCTGGAGCATTTTGGGGTTCAGGGCCTTGCCTGGGGGCCCAACGGAGTAGGCTTTCTCTGCCAACTGCGGGATTTGAACCAGGAACCTTCCAGTCCTTCCTTAGCCACAGTGCCACCGCTCCGCCCAGATGCTTCACACTGGGATCAAAGCAGATGGCTATTTTGTTTTAAATAAAGCAGCCATGTCACCCTGCAACTCACAACTGGCAGCCCACTGAAGCTCAGCAGGTGTGAGCCTGGTCAGTACCTGGATGGGAGACCTCCTGGGAAAAACTAAGGTTGCTGCTGGAAGAGGTGTTAGTGGGGCCAGCAGGGGGCGCTCACCCTGCGGTCCATGTGGGTCCTAATGCCCCAGTATATGAAAGGGACACTATACTGTAAAACAGGCGCCGTCCTTCGGATAAGACGTAAAACCGAGGTCCTGACTCTCTGTTGTCATTAAAAATCCCAGGGCGCTTCTCAAAAAGAGTAGGGGTGTAACCCCGGTGTCCTGGCCAAATTTCCAATTGTCCCTTACCAATCATTGCCTCCTAATAATCCCCCTCTATGAATTGGCTACATTACTCTGCTCTCCTCCCCACTGATAGCTGGTGTGTGGTGAGCGTTCTGGCGCACTATGGCTGCTGTCGCAGGTGGGGCTGCACATTGGTGGTGGTGGAGGGGATCCCCATTACCTGTAAAGTGCTTTGAGTGGAGTGTCCAGAAAAGCACTATATAAGTGTAAGCAATTATTATTATTATTATTAAATAGCCTCAAAAAACTATCCACGATTTCGCACATTGGAAACTTGGGATTGACCGATGTCCCATGCCGGGTGTGGTCCTGTCTTGGACCCTGTGCCTGCTAAGCAAGGCCGCACTCACCAAGACCTTCGACAGATACAGTGGATATGGAAAATAGATAAATAAGGAAAACAAAGAATGTTTTGTGAGCCAAACACATAGTGATCTAAATCTTGGGGATACATAATTAGAGAGAGTCTGTTAATTTATTTCAGTAAAAACCTGTTTTTTAAGCTATTTTACAAGACCTGATGTTGTAAAGACAGAAGATGATAGAAATCATGGCTTGTGATATAACAAAAGGCACATTCCGCAAATCCCTGTTTATCAATTCATCAAATTCAGCCAAATGAATCTAGAACATGTAACACAGAAGAAGGAAAACTAAAGATAAGTTCAGAACAGCAAGGTCTGTATAAGGTCTGTTAATTGTATAAAAATTAACATCGGTGTTTTTTAATACCTGTATATACCTGTTACATGGTTCATTTTCTACAAATAAATATATATTTATTTGTATATTTATATCTTTGGTTAGAAAGATAGTGGTGTTCATCTGTTCAAGCATAGCTTTTCAGGTCTCCTGAAGGGCACTCAGATGCTTGCATGACACTGGATGTCTGACATAATGCATGAAGGGCTCTGTCTGTTGTTTAGAGGAACCAGGCAGCAGAAACACAATAACAATCCCTCAGCTGGAATTACGCATTAAAAATGCAACATTTGCAGGCATTCATAGATTCATATTTTGCTGTGTACAAAAGCCAAAAAGTGGAATTGAAATCTCAATCAGAAAAAAAAGACTCTGCATCTTATTTAATAATATAGACCAGGAGTAAATTACAAATCAGTGTTTTACAAAATCGCATTACAAATGCATATGAGGCACGTGGACTTGCAATAAACTCTCACGAGACCGCACAACGGGGGAACATGTGAACACCCTCCACAGTACCAACGTGCACAAAACCTTTGCTAGAAATACACTCTATAATAACCTTTGAAAGCCACCTGAGGGAAAAACAATTTAGATTGTGTCTTCAGCTGTGGTACATATCAATCTTTCTCCTCTGCACAAACTGAGTCATAACGAGCACATACTGCTGATAGTGCCTCTTTAGCTTACAGCTAAGCATGACCGCATCATTCTGATTCAACAGAGAATTAGAAAAGATTGCCCTTAGACTCCTTAATTTCTCTGAAATGTTTAAAACAAAGCAGCCTTGTATACTAAATAAGGAACAAGTAATAGGTTTATTCCATGCTGAAAAAAAGAAGAAGAAAGAGAACACAACGTTTCGGCCGTGGAGCCTTCTTCAGGTGTGAGCGTGTTTTTTGTATACTAAATGCCAACTCAGACTGTTTTAATCCCATGCTGCAACAGTATTTTCAATGGGAAAGATTTTGTTTCCAGAGCATTACATTAATAATAACAGCTGTCTTAATTCAGCTCAGGGCTGGTGTCTGGAGTAAACAGTACATTTTGTTGAAAATACTTTTGAACATCACAAAATACTGTACAGAAGAGCACTCAAAATATTAAGCAAATGTGCTTAAAAGCCTTTGCTGTCGACTAGGTCTCGGATTATTTACAAATTGTTGTAGATGGTCTTCTACTCAGGCTTTGTGCTCTAAAAACGTTGTTTAGCAACTAAACAACTAAGGGAACATTACTGATGTTGCAGGTAAACACCATAACTTTAAATGTATTTGTTTTTAACTACAGCAGTAAGCAAAAAATATATAGGGTGAAAGGTGGCAAAATGAAAGTGCACATCATGCAATACTTCATGCAACATCATGTATGAAAACACTACGCTGTTTCACCTTTACGCAGAAAAGTTGCCTGTTTACTAAGCTACTACAATTATACAATAACACATGATCCCAATACGGAACTCTCAGGCTTTCCTTTAATGACAGCTTCTCTCTTATATATTTCATATCGTGATGAGTAATTCTGAAATGACAGCAGCGAATGTCAATCAATTGTATCAAAAAGTAACAGTACTCACAAAAATCCCAAAAGATGTCGGAAAGAGCCTACAAAAAGTTAAGTCTTTTGCTGCAGGGCACTCTTCACAGTCCTGGGCAATGTGAAGGTCTAATCATACACTATGAGATCTGTTCCATGAAATAGTTTATCTCAGAGTGGTTAAGTGCCTTGAGGTCTCTAAGAAGAAAAGCCCTATATAAATCCATATTGCATGCATGACTTTTAGTATCTTATCTAACAGAATAGTGATTGAATAACCCAAATTAAGTTTTCACTTTTTTCTCTGACCCTATAGGCAAAAAAACAGCCCTGTACTGCAGTGTTTCTTGCTGTGAAATTGAATTTGTAGATATACCTCTGCAGTATCCTGCACAAGTTATTAGCATGACTTCCTGTTATTTAAACATCTTTCTTGTTTCTAGTTATGTTGTGTAGCCAACAACAAAAACAGTATTTTACAAAGCAACATTTCTTGCACAGCCCCCAGTACAGACAGTTATGAATGTCTTCAGACTCTAGTTTAAATTTATTTGCACTTAACTGCAGCAGTAAGCAAAAAATGTGTGGGTCTGAGATCTTGGGGACACTAGTTTCATTTACCTGTATTTTTTGTAGTGATTGACTATGAAATTATTTTTCTGCCAATACCTAATGTGATTTCTCGTCTGGCTCCCTGCGGTTGGGTAGGGGGTCACTCAATTCCTAGTTTAACAGCCACTAGTAATGGATAAGACTGAAGGACTTCACAGTGAGCTATTGGCTTGCGCACGGCGAAACTCCTGGCTCCAGGTTCAGATTTGTATTGCTGATGAATAAACTAGACGGTCATTTCTATTAAAAGGGAATTTTCTTACTTTAGGTCTTCACCCTCATCCTGCACAGTCTTCAGAGGGCTTTCCCCTTCCAGAGAATCACTGCGATGTTTCTCTTTTGCTAGGAGCAGGTCCTGCATTTCCTGCTGGTGAAAAGACAGTTCTATATCTAAACAACGAAGCAGACGCTTGTGCCGTTGACTCGCGCAATACTCCAAGCGTTCTGAGGGGTTCTCGCCCTTGTTAAGGATTACTCTGCCTCAGAATGCTTTACAACCATGATAAAAGCATAGCGTGCTTGTGAAAAAAATGTCATGCCGTGACTGTATTGATTTTACTGGATCACTTTAATATATTAAAGTTGATCTTTCTTTGGTTTTCATTTCGCTAAACACTGGATGAAATTCATTGTAGGCGGTTTCACTTAAGACTGTCATGAAATGGTGTATTCGAGTGACATGCTTGTAAAATTTTAATTATACATATTTATATAAATGTACATTCATATTCCTCTTCCTTGTATATTATATACCATATATATAACACTCTTCATATTTTTATATTTAAAAAATTAATTCTGCCTCATTGACAAAAAAAACTTTGAAATAAAGTTCAGATGTGGTATGTGTCTTTTTCCCTCAGAGAAGCCAGTTTACATTAAACTTGGTCTATCAAAGAGACAGTAAAGCTTCTCTGTCTCAGCTATGTCTCACCATAATAAATCTATTGTTTAGTCTCAGTTCAGACTGGAACAATGTATTTGCAACTGGAACATGTGCAAACCAGAAGTAGCAGAATGTGGACAGACAAATATTAAAACCAGAATGGAACTTTCTTGGCCCTGTAGCTGCCTCTACTCCATCTAAACTGGAATATAGTTGTCTTTCTCCCCTTCAGTATCTGCAGATTATAGACTGTCATAAAGTCAAGGGCATTTTGAATTTTGTACACCCTTAGTTCTCACTTAATTAATTTTAATAATTAGATTATTTCTACTTAATCAAGATAAACTAACAGGGGAATAACACTCAAGGACAGGTAAGTCATTTATTTTCGTAATATACTTTTGTTTACTAAACTGGAAGAATGAAAAATGTTTTCCACTCTTAACCAAGATTTGCAATAAATCGTCACATGAACCTGCAGGATTTATGCTGTCAGGGCTTGGATATGTACACAGTTATATTTTCTCAACACGAATTTCAACAGATAAATTTCATGCCAATAGAAGTGTTCTACTTCCAACAATAAAACCACAGATATAAAAAAAAATGTTCAGCCAAATTAATGTTAATATAGATATTTGTAGCATTTTTAAAAAGCTCACATATACAGTAAACCGTAGACAAAAGTTAATTGCCAACAACCTTTGTCTCTATATACATACAGCAACACAAAACAAAACTGCTGATCAAAAAACACTTAGGAGTAATACAATGTTATAACAGGCAATGTTTTGTCTGCAGGCAAAAGCTAATTTAGGACATATATCTGATTTCTTAATAACTTGGATTTCAGCCATTTGGGTATTTTTAAAATCACAATTAGGTGTTTAAGATCCTGAGAGAATCCCATTGCAGCAGTAACAGCCCTGTGCTGTCTGACAGACAAGCAAGGACACACATACTGTATCTGCTACTCCCAGTCTCAGCTGGGATACTCCTTACAGGCATGGGAAGGGGCAAAAAGAGAGTTGTGAAGACAGAACACAGAATCATTCCAGTCAAAACGTGTTCAGAGACTGTTCTACTTCTTATGTCTGAGTGGGTCAGGACTTGTTGTGACTCCCAGCGGAATGACTGCAGTTGGTGTTGGCCCTTTCTTTGAGGACAGCTTCATTTAAGGCCAGCCCTTGTTTGACTACAGATCTCCTGATCAGATGGCAGACTTTACTCAGTACATCACAAGGGTTCCTGTGAAAGAAGTTTACAAGTGGTATCCTAAAGAAATTTCATGTCCAATCGTGTTATTTCTCATGACTTTCCCTGTTCAGCCATTCTTGTTACGGTCCACTTTAAAACCAAAGCATTGGCTCTCAATCTGCAGACTCTCGTCTTGCATCTCAAAACTGTGATGGTGCTCAATAAATAGATATTGCTGTTTCAGGTTCTCTCCATTACCCAGTATTTCGATGTGCTTGGTTGTTGTTTTTTTCTATATCGGTTTAAAAATACAACAGCATATACACATTTTTCAAATGCCAAGTCCGAAACAACTACCTCTAAAGTAAGGTGCTCCAATTAAAGACCATACTGCCCTGTCACGCCTGGCTAGTTCTGTCTCAGTCTGAGGACTGTGTCCTGCCCGTGTGAAAATATCACCACTGTAGTCCCTGCCTGGATTCGTTCCTGACCACTCGCAGGATCAGACAGCGCTAACGCCATCGCTCCAAAAGACCAGTCCACTGCTTCGGCCGGCAGAATTGCACACTGCCCACACTGTCGCCGATTGCAGTGAGCGGTGAATATGATGGGGTATGAAACAAGAACACGCATGCTGAAAACTGCAAATGTGGGCTGCCTTCGCATCCCCTTGTCAGCAGCTTGTGAGGAAGCATGATTCTTATCTAAATGACACTTTGCCTGTAATACCTGTTTTGGAGCCATTACATAACATATAATTAAGCACTTTTTGCTTGGCCCAATCCCTCTTATGTGGGAATAGCGAGCTGTGGTGTGGAAGAGAACACCGAGATTCATTTTTTATATGATTATATGATTGCGTACTTATTCATTTTTGATCCCCGAATCCATTTTAAAAAAAGGAAACAAAGTAGTTCAATTTTCATTAATTAAACAAAAGCTGTATAGCACATATGCACGAAAGACCTAAGGTATCAAGAAATGTCTTAATTTCTCATTTTCATAAAAGAATGCAACAATAAAAGAATCAGACTTGGACATCATTTTACACTTAACCCAATGGCACTCTGGCACATCTGTTGCATTTAAACATTAATAATATACATTTCCAATTTGTTTTGTAAACAAAGTGACACTTTTTTAGAAAGGTTGAGAGTTCCTTTTCCCAAAACATTCCCTGGTTTGCAGAAATGTTATAAGGACAATGTGTAAATGATATACTGTAGTTACTGAAAGGATGTTGTTTGTTTTTTTTCCACCATTTTGTCACGCCATGGTTAGATGGTAAAGTAAGAGTCATTTATAGATTATTTTAAAAAATTCAGTCCAGTTTGTCAAGTTTTGCAAAACAAGCAGAGAAACAGAGAAGTGGTTAAGAAGATGTCTGTGGATGCCCATGGGATGATTTAAGATTATTTTGAAGGTAAACATTAGCCCTTACAAAAACATATCAGCATGCAATACATTGTACATTTCCAGATCTACAAGAAGTGGGGTGTGACACATTTCTTATAAGCAGCTTGGAATTGTGCCTGGGAATATAACCTCCAGCCTTGCACAGGCAGAGTCAGTTGTAACCCCATAAAAAAACCTCCTTTTTCCTTCTAAAAACAAGAACAGAAAAGTTACGGGACAGATTAAAGCTTGAACTAGATACTGTACATTCTGGAGTGCAATCTAAGTGTAATTACAACCAGATTTCCATTTTTCTACTATCTTCTACTCTCATTGTATGTGGTTTTAATTTTCTTTGAATTCTTGCCAAAGGAAATTTGTTCCTTAATGAGAACAATCCTTTGCACTCTGATACCTGGGGCTTGTGAGGCCCAGGGCAATGTGGAAACTTGCTGTCTTTGATAAAACCCAAATTTACACAATATTTTCTCTGTTCCAGCCCCTTCCCAAATAGTTTAGATACATGTGTCGCATGAACTAGACTAGCATTGTTAATTGCTTAAATAATAGATAACTACATTACAGACAAACACAGAGGTCGTTTTTAAGAGATAAGTTACATTGGAAAAAACAGGTAACACTACATGCAGGAAGCTGTTAAAATCAGAAACTGGATTACAGATGATATGAAGTTACAAGTAACATTATGTTTAAATAAAGTGTGTTTGTTCATGGTAAACTCTTTAGGTGTGTAATTTCTTCTATTTGAATTTAGGCAACCAAAGCAAATTTTCTAATTCCATTAATAAATAAATGAAGAGCACTACAGGAACCAGATGTGAAGATGAAACAAAACACCTGACTAATTGTTTGAAATGCTTGAATCTTATTTTACTCTGTGTAGGGGTTTAAATTATAAACTGCAATTAAATCCTTCTTCCAAGACACCAATGCAAACATGCACATCAACATCAGATGTTGGGATATTTACTTATAGTCTCTCTTCAATTATAAGTCCTTCACAAAGTAGAAGGACAGGACACTCGTGCTCTGTTCTGTCCTCTGGAAATTATCAATGCAAGAATACATGTTGTTTTCAAAAACATCAGAAACAAAAGTTTTATGTTCCTGCATTGTAAGATAGATGTTCCAATGTATCTGAACATGTGACAGTAAAATAATGACTTACACATGTGTAACAGTGCAAATGTTAATGTCATGTGTTCCATGAAACGGCTTAGTTTTGCCAAGTTATTTTTTAAAACTAGAACACTTATCCTTTTAATTGGTGTATCCTCTACTGTCCCCCTCCCACTGAATTTTTAAAATGAAGTACAATGTCTTAGTTCCACTTCTCATTTTTTGCCTCTCTAATGCCTCTCAATATATCATTACTAAAGCTAATAAAAACATAACTTCAATAATATTGGTTGTTTACAAACACAGGCCATTTGTTTTTAGAAGCCTAACTAGAAGTAACAGTCTATAAAAGAGTAATCTAAAATCATTCAAACTACAAACATTTGATTATGTTGCTCTGACTCACACAGAATTACTCATCCAACAGTCAGAAGGTAGTGATTGGTTAAAGTAAAAAAAAAAAACAAGCTCAATTACAGAGTTATCATTGTGCAAAATCTGGTTTAACACAAACAACCTGAAATGTGATGCAAGAGATTCGAAAAAAAATCTCGAAAGCTTGTGTTTCGAGAACTGTCAGCGACTGTTATCTCCATCTTTTCTCTCTCTCACCTCGACGTCTGTGAGTGACAGTTCAAGGATTACTAGAACAAACACGACACACATGTTACAAAGAAAGCTCAGAAGACACAGATTCACTGGAGCATTTCTCCTACTGATTCTGCATGCCCAGGGCTCATCAGTCAGGACACTGAACAGGCATTCACTGCACTACATCACACTGGAATGATAAAGCCTGCTGTCAGCTAGTGCTGTACTACAGACAGTGTAAAACGATGCAATGGCCATTTGCTATCTGGGTTATTGTCATGGCTGAGTTGTACTGCATGACTTAAGATATGGTTCAGAGTCCTGCTACATGGCTGCTCCAGTTCTTAACAGTCACTCTAATATTCGTACTGCATCTCACATGGGGGAATTGCTAGGCACAAATATTGAGTCATACGGAGAAAATGGTAAAAAATTACATTTAGGTTTGGTAGCCTTTTTGTAGTTAGAAGCCAAATGATCCAAGGATCTTGTCCAAAATGTTTCTTGAAAGATGTGAACGTTTCAGCTTCAACAACAAATAGCCTGTCCCATAATCTCATACTCTCGTAGCACTCAAAGACGATCTGACAAAAGCCAAAAGTCTGAGCACACCACATGTCTGAGCAATAATTATATACTAGAACTTTCCATCCAACCAACAAAACAACTCTTGCTGTGAATTCTCAGGTGTGGTTAAGTCATCCAGATCACAATTTAGGGCCCAGAATGTTTTCTGAGTGTGCTGAAGAGAATCATCATAGGACTGAGGGAACGTACTGAACTTGGAACTCTTCCTTCAGAAAAATGACATATCTTTGGAAAATATGGCAATGGGCCCCCAATGCTGGACATGAGTATATCGAAACAATCCACTTTTGTCTGATTCATTGCTGTTTTCATTTTTAACCTCTTAGGCTAAAGTAGAATTTACAATTTCCTGTTGTCTATGCATATTAGCTAATTTTCAACACTGCACCTAAAATGAACTGCTTTAGTTTCTTCCATATGCTTAGGATAATATTTCCATATATTTCTTCATTAGTGTATTTCTTCATGGCAATAAAGAATGCACGATTCTGACAACTTTTAGACATGACATGTTATTTTGAGCTAATGAGTTACAGTCAACAATGTCTTTAAACCTGTTTACCTGCATCAGAAGCATGACTGTGTAAATGGATAAAAACGGATTTATTAACATCATTCAAAAAAGATGATGGAAAAGTGGACTGGAAGAATGGATGTTATAAAAATCTGAATTATTTTACAATGATATTCCCTTTTCTAAGTGACTGAATAAGCACCAGGATACATTTCACAAAGATTTCAAAATATTTGTGCAAAACGAAACAGATTCAAATTGAGCTATGTACTGTAGGCTAACAGGACACAATGTCTTCCACGTGCTTTTCCAAATGAAACATCATTGGATGTTTTTTCTGCTTCTTGTCCTGTCAAATATGTATTTTAAAAGGGCAGTAGATAGAGAGAAGATGGTGGCTCTTCTCAGAACCACATTGTCCGAAAAGCAGTAGGGGGTTGCAAGTTAAAAACCAGGAAGCAGAGCCTTCCAGTGGCCATCAGCTTCTGCTGTCTAGGCCAAAAGGCCAGACCTCCCTCCATTAGAGAATTCCACTCAATCCAGGCTCCATGAGACTGATGACCTCTTCTACACCATTAACTACACTACACCGCTTGTTACAGTTCGGTGCAGAGATGCACTAGATCACATCTGATATTTGCATCCCCCATTATGAAGTGCAACTCTGGTCAGAACAGTGTAGCGCTCTGCTCTGGAATCCATGTTCCACTGTAGCATATGAGAAAAATTGATTCAAAGAACCACCATTATCAAGACATAAGTGTTGAGGAAGATACTGTAAGTTTGAGGAAGATATGGAAGATGAGGAAGATTATTTTTAAAAAGTAATCACTCGCAGTTGCAAGTTACTTGTGTACGGGATTACTTTTTAAAATAAATTCTAAAGTTGGGGAAAATTGTTTTTAAGATGAATGTATTACTTGACATTGTTACATTCCACAGTGACTTTAAAACTATTTTCCTCCAGCAGACTAGTGTAAGATTGGCTGGCACTCTTGCAACTAGAAGGATGTGGATTCCGGTCCAGGGAGGAACGCTGCTGGTGTACCCTTCTCTTCAGACTGTCAATGTAAAAGAATATTTTTTTTAAACAACTTACAAAGTTAAAAGTTTATTAAAAAGTTGTGCTTTATCTGAGGTTATCACTTGAGCACAGGTTCACGGGAGCACAGCCTTAACAAACCATACATTCTGCCCTGGAGACAGTCCTGCTTTATTGTCACACAATTATACACAAATATTTTGCAAAAAGTGAATTTATTTGTGTCATCCCAGTAATGTGATGTACAATAGAATAAGAAAATATCTGGGAAATGTACTTGAGTTTACAGTAAAATATTTATCCCATTAAGTGTCACTCATTACCTACAACTCAGAAGTCAAGTATTCTGTAAATTGCTCACTACTAGAGCATTGTTACTGTATATTACTTTAAAATATGATTACTACTGCTATAGCATATTACTTCTCCAGTGAAATAATGCTACAGTAGACCCACAGATGGTGATAAATGGTGTTCAGGTTAATGATGAGCCACTGACAGGACAGAACAACCAAAAGATTGTGTTACATCCCTGCATGACCATTCTGGAATGTTACCTTGCGTTCCATTCATACATCCAGCTATATCCATAATCCAAGGAATAACTTGGTTTTCCTTGCACACTTTTTGTCCCAGAGACTAGAATGTTTGTTCTCTTACCAGATTAATCCATAATTCTTACTCAACAAAAATTCCTTTTGAAGAGTTCAACATGAAAACCATAAAACAACCATAAAGACTGATTTTAAAGTGTACCAAACTTCAATTCTCCACAGCCTTTTTTCATGTATCTCCACTTGTGTCATCCCTATTAAACCAAAGAATCAGACCATGAACGGAATGTGGAAAACTTTGCAAAGCAGATATAATCTAACTGCAGACATCTATCACAGTACACCAATGCTTTGAAGAAAACTTCAATGTGTGAAGTAATCAATTCAGTAAAAAACTGTAGCAACCCCATTACTGCTCAGTATGACCTAATTAATTTGCATTCTTATTAACGTACGAAAAAGAATATGTATAACTCCCGTATTTCACAGGGCTCATAGTGTAGCTTTTCTTTAGAACAATTTTCTTTTCTTTTCTTTAACAATTTGAACACTCAATGATAGAAAGTGGCACCTCACCATATAAATACAGGCCAGCATTTATAAGGCAACGGAGACAGATCACAAGGAACAATAAGTAATTGCCTATGTCAGTAACCTGCTTTAAACTGCACTATTAAGGTGACAGAAGCTGCAAGCATTCTTGAAATTGCAAAATGAGTTGATTTTACCATATGTATGACCCTATCATTCTTGCACATAATATGCAATATTTATAGCATGAAGTAAATAATACAGTATGTGGTAGGTCATTCGTTGGGTCTGCTTAAATTGTTATAAGCTTATTTACAATTGCAAGAAAATATTGAAAATGTGCAAGGCTGCCCACAAAATGAAAGTTTTGTTCCTTTATACCACTCTCTCTGTCTTACTTTACTGAAGGAATCATTTTCAGCCCCAGTATTTTGCTGATTAGTAACATCACCTGCAAAGGTCACGCGCACCTCAGCAGGCTCACCTGTAGGCCCGCACACCTCCAAAAACATCACATCAGCCAATGTCCACTTTTCTATTCCTCCTGAGCAACCCTGTCTGCCTGATTATTTATGATGCTGGGTTACATCGCAGCCTATGTCTGATCGCCTTTTCGGAGACACAACAGGGGTTTTTCTTAGCATCCGGTTATGAAATCCCTCAGTGTGCAAGTCTGTCCCACCAGTCATAACATGTCCACCTCGCGGTCAACTTCCTAATTGCCATGGGTGTGGTGTACTGCTGGGTCTTCACCTGCTCCCTAATCGGGCAGTGGGCTCTTTCACTGGCTTTTTTCTGTGTCTATCTGTTCTCTTCGACACAATCGTTTTGCCATTGGTTCTTTCACTTTTAGACGCCGGAGTATCTCAGATACTGTATATTATACTTATGGAGCAGTGTTAAGGTATTCTCTCCATTGTCAATCATTCCTTTGGTTTTATCATACACTGTGCTCTTGCAGCCCTGAGTGCCATCTTGAAGCTATAGACAACGTCAGGGATGATTTCTGAAGTGTGGCCCCCAATTTGATTTCTTCACGCTCATATACTTGACAAGAGTCTAAGACAACACGTTATGTTGTTTATCACGTCAAATTGCATTGGATTATTGCAAGAAAGTATTTCTTAGTGCCCCCACCCTCCCCCGTAAGCCCCTTTTTTCAATTCATAAGGTTTTCATTCCTTCAGCATTCATCCTGCCTTTCCCCAGCTCCTGCTCTGAGCTCACCTCTGTGCCTGGAGGCCCTGTCGTGAATCACGGACTCTGATTTCAAAAATGAAATGTCTTTAATCTCTCCCCAAGTTGTGAGTCACCTCTCCCCAGGATTAAAGAGGACAGCAGCTCAGAAGAGTGGAAATCTCCAAGGGTAGCGTTTGCTCCATACATATGTTCTCGATCCTGTTTATTATTCACTTAATTACAGCACTCAATTCTCTTCGCAATTACAAGAGACGGCGCGTGCTTGAGGTAGTGACTTAATCAAAATGTGACTTTTCTCAGCACAAGACAGGCAGGGTTCCTGGCAGATGATTTAATGAAATGGCAATCAGCTCAGTCCTGAAAGCTGCATTCAGTATTGAGTTGGCCGATAACTGTGCTTATGCCCTTGGTCATCCTGTATCAGTCCTGTTGGGCTTTCATCCCTGCCTGGCTGTAGCTAACGTGATGCTGCTGAGGCAGGAGCAGTTCAAGCAGCTGCCTCATGTCCTGCAATGTCCGGACACTGCAGGGACAGTTCCAGTGGGAATAAGAGCGCGCACTGCCCCCGCTTTTCAATACAAACTGGTGCAGAAAGGATGCCCTGACACAGCCGTGAAGTTCACTTAGAATAACAGAACCTGCGTAATCGGAATTTATGGAAGATCACGGTGTGACAAGCAGTTTAAAGACTTCATATAACACGGCATATGATGAATTACTTCACCGTCTGAAAAGATGGCAATTCCTGTGAGAGGAGAGCCCACCGATTGTGTACTAATACGATTAAACACCGCATTAGAAAGCTCCCGGTTAGGCAGGTTTCACTCTATCGAGGTTACGGCACAAAAACACTGTTTCCTTGGAGAATCTCGGGTGCTTTGATGATAACGGCCAAGAGCGTTCCTGGGCACAGCTCTTCCCTTTCACGCCAATCTTGAGCCTTTTCATCACTCGTCTCGCAGTCACAAGTAGGCCTCGGCATGCTGTTAAAACCTCACCAAGGCCACTGTTCCGTCCGAGAGGCCCTCCCCCATTGACCGAATTCTTAGCACCACGCGCTACACTGCTGATAAACGCAGAATACCGACTATCACGGTATGACCTGCCATTCAGTGCATGGGGATAGCTTACATTCCCATCTCTGATAGCTTGATCCCCTCTCTTGTTTCTCAGTCATGGAAAAATATTCAAAGGAGACGGAACAGTCAGGGCCCCCACCTTCTCTGCTGTGGAATGATAGGCATTCAGTCGATCCACAGCACAGTCCTATTTGCCAGATGTATTAGTATTGGGAATTTGGGACAATACAGTAAATGCAATAATAACATTTTTTTAAATAAAGCCATGCCCGAACTATTTATATTTTAATAATTTCAACTAATACTTAGATAATGTGTACATAATTACATCTACTCTATACAACTATAAAAAACAATAAACTATAGTAAATTATAAAAAAAAAAACTACTCAGGTTACCAACATTTCGTTGTCAATCTTATTTGGGCTAAACTGGGATGATTCTCTTTGATTTTGCCCTACTATGAAATCTAGAAAATCACCTGTCTGCCTTGCTTGTGCAGGTTATGTGCCTCATCCATGTGACACAAGGTACAAACAGCACATGAAATCTCTCAGCGTGTCAGAGTTTGATGTGAACAGGGGTTTGATTTAGCCCCAGGGTTTGCTGTAATTCCGTGCGAAGAGTCTGTCGCTGTTGGAATGCTTCTGTTACGGGCCTGTTCTAGCATGCAGCAGTCTCTCGGATCCCACAGGCCCGGCTGACATGACAGTGCTGCTCTGCACTGTGTGATTAGAGAACTGAGCAATGAAAACTGTAAAAATGGGCAACAGCATCTCAATTTGGGGAAGACGGTGATTCTGAGAGGCATTCAGCCTTTTTTTTATCAAATCAGGTCACACAGCCTAGTTAGTGAAGCAGAGTGGGCTCACACTGAACAAACCATGTGAAAAAATACCATAGGATCTGTATTAGTATGGCTTTAAAGCATCGGTCTGCATAATGAGCCCATTTTATTTCAAATGTTTGTAGCTTGCAGAAAAATAGAGGGTTAGACATAGACTTTGGCTTCCCAACCCTGCAGGCATGTAATTTTCTGAACTCCCTGGCACGAAAGGACACTAGTGCTCAGGCATGGCAGAGACTGTGTGAAAATACCATGGGGAAATTCTCATTCACCCAAAGCCTCTCAATGCTTCCTTTGTCTGTGTCCCATGAACTAATTTGGAGGAGGACAATTGCACACATTATGATTCTTCTTTTCTCCACATTTCTGAAATAGAGATGGAAAGCTCCGTGTGCAGTTGGCTCCAGCTCTGTCGAAACCGGGCAGCTCTGTGGTGTAATTACCAGGGCAATGAAAGACACCGACCTGCAGTCTGGCCTCCAGAGCTCGGATTCTCCACTGGTCCCTCAGTCGCTGTTGCCCCAGGCTCTCAATGAGTTCTCTGTTGCTGGCCTCCTCGCTGGCCAGCTGCGCCACAAACGGGAAAAGGTCAAAAACATTTTCAGATGAAGCCTGGGGAGAACATTTTGGTTGCACATTCACAAACTTTACTGCTCTACTGAGACTGTTACACACCTCACATGTTTATTTGTACTTTAAAAGCCCTTCATGCTCAGAGGTTACAACACTCTGTGATGAGTCATACCAAAAACAGCTAAGCTGAACAGGACAGAAACATGCCTCTCTTGTGCTATATCATTAGACGTTGACTAAACAGGACAAAAATATGATTCTGTTTAGAGAAATTACTGTTTGTGCTCAGCTTTAATTAATGCATCTTATTAAGTTTCCTAAGAATCTTTTCTCAATTGTTGGCCAAGCCAAGGAAAAATAGTCACATATCTAAAATTTAAGTGAAACCAACTCAATGCAGTCACTCATAAGCACTGGATTATTCTATTGGTTTAATAAATATATTACCTACAAATTAAGTTCCCTTTGGAGAGTAAATTAAAAAAGAAATGTGCTCAACTAACATTCAGTCTAATTTGTGATTGAGCATTTCTGTATTAGATGCAACTTGACAGGCTATTAATCTACAAAATGCTATGATATATAGTTTAAAAAGCATTAAATTAAATAATTTAAGTCATGGGATATTATGTTGAATTATTGTATAACACACCAGTAAGGCTTCACTTAGAATACTGAGCTTTTGGTCACCACATTAAAGAAAAGATAATGTTGATGCGGATTTAATCATAAGAATACGTTTGGGGCTTAAAGGAATGTTTGCTCACATAGAGGTGGAACTGAACAGAGTGGAATCTTGAACAGAGAAGATTACAAGGGGACTTGTTACAAATGTTCAAAATCCTTAAAGGCATTAATAAAGTCAATGCTGTGGACTTCTGAATGAGTATTGAAACATAAACCAGGGGACACAGGTGGAAACCACATGGAAGTACATTTAAAACCAAAAACAGGAGGGACGTCTTTATATGGCCAGCAGCCATATCTATCTGCAACTGGCAGCCCACTAAAGCTAAGCAGGTGTGAGCCTGGTCAGTACCTGGATGTGAGACCTCCTGGGAAAAACTAAGGTTGCTGCTGGATGAAGTGTTAGTGGGGCCAGCAGGGGGTGCTCACCCTGTGGTGAGTGTGAGTCCTAGTACCCCAGTATAGTGATGGGGACACTATACTGTAAACTGGCCCTGTCCTTAGTAACCTTTCTCATAATGTTTCAAACTTCTCATGTCTAGTATTCTAATGACAGTTTGCATTGACTCCACTGTTCTTACTTACTTGTGAGGATGAACCAGGCTTTACTACTACTTGTAGTAAATGCAGGGTCCTCATGCTTGAGTGCATGTGAGTACAGGTTTCAGTCCCAAGAGCACATAATAACCTAAATCGACTCAATATTTTTCCTACTTTAAACAGTTTTCCTGCTCTTCAGGTGCTGGCGCGTTAAAGAGACCTAGACAACTTTCAACAGCCCCCCAAGACCATGACTGGAAACTCCTGGCTTAATGTCAGAACAGTATAACTTAGCAGTTATAATAATAATAATAATAATAATAATAATAAACTTTATTTTATATAGCGCCTTTAAAGGTGGCTTCTCAAAGCGCTTTACAGGATGACAATAACAATAAATAAGAAGACTACAACAATAAATAAGAAAATTTCACAAGAGGACACAATTATAATTACAACAATACAACAATAAAAATAGAGGAGACCGTGGAAGATGGTATTAAGAAGAGCAGAGGGGTGAAGAATGGAACCAGTTAAGTAAAGGCTTTTCTGAAGAAGAAGGTTTTGAGTCTGGATTTGAAGGAGTTTAGAGAAGGTGACTCTCTAATATCCTTGGGCAAAGAGTTCCAGAGCTTGGGGGCATAGCAGGAGAAGGCCCTGTCGCCCATACAATGTAGACGGGCTTGGGGGACAGTAAGGAGGGCAGAATTTGAAGAGCGGAGGTTGCGAGGTGGGGAGTAGGGCAATAAAAGTTCAGACAGGTATTGAGGTGCCAAGCCATGTAAAACCTTGTAGGTGAGCATGAGGATTTTAAAGTCTACGCGGAATTTGACCGGAAGCCAGTGCAAGGACTCCAGGATAGGAGTAATGTGAACACTTGTACCAGACCTGGTCAGGATTCTGGCTGCTGAATTTTGGACATACTGCAGCTTGTTCAGAGTAGATTTAGATACACCAGGGAGCAGAGCATTGCAGTAGTCAATTCGGGAGAATACAAATATGTTGATCAGCTTTTCAGCCACAGTTAATGATAGCATAGGGCGTAGTCTTGCGATATTTCTAAGGTGAAAAAAAGATGTTTTGGCAGTATGCTGTACATGTGGGTCGAATGTTAAGCCAGAATCGAATATAACCCCAAGGTTTTTCAATTTTGATTGAAGCTCTAGTACAGAGCCATCTACAGACAGGGTTACAGGACTGGCTTTACGAAGTTGATGGGGGGTACCAATAAGCATGACTTCAGTCTTGTCACAGTTAAGATGAAGGAAGTTTTGAGTCATCCAAATTTTTTATGTCAGAGATGCAATTAGATAGAATAGAGACAGCCACGTCAGTGTCGGGTTTGGTATGGATGTATATTTGAGTGTTATTTACAGTTAAATAACAATGTACAGCATTAACATCAGCAAGTTGTGTTTGTCACATGATTGTTCTTAGAAAAAAATAAAATGTATAAATAACTGTTCTACACTGTTTTTCAACATACTATTGCCAGCCATCTCTAAGTATTTCAAGGAAATAAGCTTTAAAGGAAAAACAGATGGGTTTTAGTTTATTGGTCCTGACATGTTTCAGAAAACCCCAAACCGTGGTTTAGCCTGGGATGATATACTGGAAAAAAATATTTGCAACACAGCTTGAATTTTAAGAAGCTTAATTACAATTTCATACTTACACCAATCCAAACTCTCCTCCATATATGTGGACACTGGTGCTAAAACACGTGACTGCTATGCAGCATCATACCAAAGCCTTTTGTTCCAAAAAGTACTGCAAGGTTTCCCGCACTGCCGGAAAACTTCAGGAAAATGCCTACTCAAATTTCTTTTCTTTAAAAGAAATAGCAGATTCAGTCTAGAAGAAATCTGATTGTTACTAATTTCACACTGGTCTGCATTAAAGCATGTAGTAATCTATTTCCCTTGCAAAACTGTAAATGAAATGTCCAACTTCTGACCTGACCTTCCTCTGTAATGGAAACAACAAGAGCAACTGGCCTTTCTGGGGCAGAGAAGGGATCAGAAGTCAGGCAAGAGCCACGTCAGCTAGAATATAACACATGTGTATAAAATCAGACTCCTACAATCTGAGGGTAGAAATCCTTATGGATTCTGGTAAATAGCAGGTGTCTATCAGGATGTCTTTACTTTTCCTGCGAAATGAGTTTTGCAGATCCCTTCCAGTGAGATATTTGCAGGAATATGAAAAGATCATGGCCCCTACCTCCCTTTTGTACAGGAATTGTGGTCAATGTTTCATGTGGATGTCATGGGACTGAAGTTAAGAAAGCAGCTAATGTTGCTACACAAGAATTGAACTTAGTATTCATACTCCTATTTACCATTACACACCCACACACAGCTGGGAAAGAGCATTCTGTCCACGTGGAAGAAGTAAATAGGCAGCTGTGACATTTCCCAAATTAATTTCTTACTGTGTTGTGTGCGATCACTGAAACACAAGACTCCACATTAACCTTAACAATAACAGTACAGAATTCGGATCCCACTGGCGCTAACCTTTCAGCATGGGTGGCAGCTAACTGCTTTACATCAACTAACCCCTTAGTAAATGGGCTGACCCGTCTCATCAATAACAATTTTATCATCTTCCTAGGCCTGTGTGTCAGTCCTCGTATATAACGAGCCCCCCTTGGATTCAAACCGCAAGCTCAAGAAAGAACAGAAACACAAAAAGGCAATCCAGCATTTCACCAAAAAAGTTAAATACCGTACATCTTCACCTCTTTTTTCTTTCATCGGGATCAGATCACTTTAACTTCTGATTTCTTCGTACGTGACAATACGTTTTGCTGATATTCTTAACTAACACCTTTTTGCAGGAATAATTAAGTGTAGGTTAATTAATTAAATAATTTCAGGCTTCTCTTACCCAAAATCTAGGGCCGTACAGTTGTGCAGTGGTTAGCATTGTTGCCTTGTAGCACTGGGGTCCTGGGTTCAAGTCTAGAGCTGGGGTGCTGTCTGTTTGGAGTTTGTATGCTCTCTCAGTGTTTGTGTGGGTTTCCACTGGGGGCTCTCACAGTCCAGTACTGGTAGGTTAATTGGCTTCTGTGAAAATTGGCCCTGATTTGAGTGTGTGTGTGTGTGTGTGCGTATGTGCCCTGCAATGGACTGATGGCCAGTCCAGGGTGAATTCTGCCTTGTGCCCACTATGTGCTGAGATAGGCTCTGGCTCTCCCACAACCCTGACTTGGAAGAAGCATTTAGAAAATGAATGGATGTTAAATAAAATCTTTAATCTTAAGTAAGGTAACTGAAAACAGTGAAAAACCTATCCTGAGATACTATGAGTCCATTGAAAACTGTCAAGCCTTGGTGTTAAATTATGATATTTCAGGAACAATACATTTTCTATAAATACTCTGGAAATACTTTTGATTAGCTGTGGAATATACACAAGAGAGTGCATCACAAATGCAGTGTTATATGAATGTGTCATATTAATGAGCCAGAGTGTTGCATTAATTGATTAGAGTTTAAAAATTAAAGATTGATCATTCCTTTTATTATTTAATTTGCAGTTTTGCAGTTCGTGTCCATGAAGTCTTTGAAATACATAGATAAAAACAGATATAGTAGGTCCGGTTGCGCATGGCCTGTAGTATATTTCTAGGTCAGACAGATGGATGCATAAGACTGTTACTGAAAGCATGGATCAAGAGTCACAGAGCTGCTTTAAGATGGCACTATCCACTGGGCCTGTGCAAAACAGACTAAACACCTTTGTTACCATTCACCTTCAGAAGGGAGCAGGGGACTTGCTGATCTTGTTATGCCCAATTCTATCACATTAATCCTATTTGCTGCTGGAGGAGGTCACTTTGACCTCTACACATTCTATGGAGCCACAACCTTTTCACGTCATTTGTATGTGAAAGCTATAATTGGCTATTGGTTATATAAAATATAACACAATGCAAATTAACAGTTCCTTTTGTGATAACTGGACATCACCCACTTATGTATTGCTTCTAATTTCTTATATTACATGTATAACTTGATTCTTGGAAATGATCTTGGAAAAGATCTCATTTCCCGGTGAGTACTTGGAAAAGAAGGGCATGAGCAGAGCCAGCTTGTCTTGCTTTTGTCATACTGGGCATCAAGGACAACCTGACTTTCACTTCCAGTTTTTACAAATGATCTTTACTTGGCCTTTCACACTAGAGCCAGATTCATCACTTCAGAACATTCAAATTAGAAAAATATTTTTTGTGCGCTTCTTGCTCAAAAGCAGCTGAGTCATCAATGAAATGAATGGCTTAGAAAGGCTTGTGCACTTTTATGATTTCCACTGTAAATACTGACAGCTTAAATGTCCAAACAAACAAAGGTTTCGTTGACGCGATTTTTTTGCAATTGCTTGCTTTTTTCGTTATTTAGAAAGAGTAATTTGTTCTGCATTTCTGCTAAGAAATGCAACACAATTGTAGTGCAGGCTTTCAAAGCTTTTGTGGACCACAACAATGAGCTGAAGATTTTAATCTCTTACTAAACAGCCTAATAGTGTACTCACACATACACAGCGAGAGATGGCCCTGTTGGAACTAATGGCAAACATCAATGCAGTGAATAGAAAGCAATGCTAATTATTGAGAACCTCTTAAGCTTTGGAAGGATTTTGCATGGATTTCCTGGAATTCTCTTCTTTATGATGTCAGAGGGTCTATGAGGTGATGCCATAGCAACAGCTGAGAGTACATATTTTCCTGGCAACACTTAAAAAAAAACCAGTGAACTCAGAGTGAAGTTTTAAGAACAGTTCTGTACTGAGGCCAAGGCCATTATTTCAGAATAACCCATTCTGTAAAAAAAAATTGTCATTCTGAGTTTTCATCCATACAATTTATTTCTTTGTTGTAATAAATCTTGACAAAAATGTCGTTCATAAAAACATGTACATTTGGTTAAGCATAATTTAGGTTTTACCACAAATGGTGAATAGCACGGAAACTTTTCCACAGTACTTTCTCTTTTTGCAACTAAATTAAATTCAATACATTGGTTGTGGGGCTATGGAAAGCTACCCAACCATGTGGTTGAAGCTGGTCCCCAAGAAACGGCTGAAGCACTCCAAGAAGCACTGCAATCAATCAGCTACCAACTACCAAACATCTCTTGATGAACGAAATGGCCTCCTCTTGTTTGTATCCTTGGCAGATCTACATCCAGTAGATATGAGGCTCCCTGTAAGCTGGACATCTCCCCCGGACCACAACCCCTAACAGGGCTTTGTCACTGGGAGGAGGCACAGGCAAGACAGCAATCCAGCAACAAAAACAAACAACGCAGGCCTGTGTTAGGTTGAGCTGTCACGAGTCTTGACAGGCAGTTGAAGAGGGCCAGGTGTTCAGATGTTGGGCCTTGCTGTTTTGGGGGAGCTTATGCGTTTACTGCCCTTATTATTAAATTATTAATAATAATAATAATAATTCCTTACACTTATATAGCGCTTTTCTGGACACTCCACTCAAAGGGCTTTACAGGTAAACGTGCAGCCCCACCTGGCTGATGCGAAGGCAGCCAGAGTGCGCCAGTACACTCCCCACACACCAGCTCTCAGTGGGGAGGAGAGCAGAGTGAACCAGTACACTCCCCACACACCAGCTCTCAGTGGGGAACAGAGCAGAGTGAGGAAGCCAGTTCAGAGATGGGGGTTATTACGAGGCCATGACTGGTAAAAGCCAATGGGAAATTCGGCCAGGATGCAAAGGTAATACGCTGGGATTTTTAAGGACCACAGTTTTATGTCTCATCCAAAGGACGGTGCCTATTTTACAGTATAGTGTTGCCATCACACAGACCACAGGGTGAGCACCCCCTGCTGGTCCCACTAACACCACTTCCAGCAGCAACCTTAGCTTTTCCCAGGAGATCTTCCATCCAGGTACTGACCAGGCTCACACTGCTGAGCTCCAGCAGGCTGCCAGTTGTGATCCACAGGGTGATATAGCTGATGGCTGTAGCATCTAAACTTTCCTGATCTCATGTCTCATCTTCCATCCAGCCCTTATCCAACCATTATCTAATCTCTTCTTCCAATTCAGGGTCACAGGGGAGCTGGAGCCTATTCCAGCAAGCAGCAGGCACCAGGTGGGGTCCAACCTGGAAGGGATGCCAGTCCATCACACACACGCACACACTCACACCAGTGCCAATTTTCCCAGAAGCCAATTAAGCTACCAGCATGCCTTTGGACTGTGGGAGGCGATGGGAGTTCCACAAGCACAGGGAGGAACATTAACTATTACACCACAGCGTCACCTTCAACCACTGTCTTCATCCTTAATCTCCTTTACAAGTGCTCTTACAGTACAGCTCATCCTAGACTGCCTCTATCTGTCCTGCTCCCGCGAAAAACAAAGCCAACATTCCTGTGTACATTATTTATCGAAAACTTACTGATGGGCTATAGATAAAGGAAAAGGTTTGTTTTACAGCCACAAAACTTGCAAGGAAAGCAGATATTGGTTTTGTAACACGTTTCAAAACCAAAACTTCCATGGACATGAAAAATTCATCTAGCACATCAGTATCACCTAAAACAACGTCTTCTGATGAAGAAATGCACAGGCTTATTGTATTAAAGCGATATCTTTGAACGCATGGACCAGATGACCTCATAAACATACACTTACACTGTATTCACCTTAACTGTTAGGGATTGACAAAGTGATTTTAGCCAAAAGCGTTACAAGTTTTCGAAGTCCAGAAGCATTCCCCTCCTCCCCAAGTAGGAAAAGATCTTTGTTTTGGGTTTTTTTTTATTGTTCAAACATACTGTAAGTGGGGGAAAAAATATTATCTTTATATATTTCAAGCATGACTCGGGACCAAGAAATCGCTGTTTCAAATCGAAGACCAGCAACTCATTTTATAACCTTGAGGGGAGATTTTTCTCTACGTGGCTCTGGGCCACTCAGCTGTAAAATTAGGTGTAAGGAGCTGCTGATGGAACAGAACAGTTTTTTTCTTCCCACTATTTTCATCAGCAAACAACGCGTTCGATTTTTTTTATTCTGATAACAGTAATCAACTGAGCACATACACAGATGGATGTAGATGGACTGTAGCTTAATTTATTTTTTTGCTTTCGCTTTCCTTCTGCTTTCCTCTGTGGGGGGGTCGTCCTTCTTACGCCGTTGCAAGCAAATGACCTTTGCAGCTTTTGTTAAGATGCCAAACCTTGTTCACGAAGGGAAGGAGTTTGGGAGAGGGGAGAGGGGAGGGGGGAGAATTAAAAGGTAATGGCTGAGGAACCCAGCCAAAGAACATGAATCAAGCAGTTCAGTTTACTGACCCCCCTCCCACTCGCTTGAACCAGCAGTCTGGGGCTCACCGTTGATTCCAGTGCGGCGGCCTCGCTCCTCAACTCTTCCGCCTTCTCGAGCGGTCTGTACTCCTCTCCCGCTGCCCGATTCCCGTGCATCTGTTCGTCCTTCGCCAGGTGCGAGGGCACAGAGGGCTAAAAGACAACACCGACACGAACAGCGTCACTCCACGGCTTTCATTCCTGAGCGACATTGCTTACACGGTTTAGACCTGCAGAAGTTGTTTTTTTTCCGATGCTACTGCTTTGCCGCTCCGTAGCTCTCATTGACTTGAAAACATATCAATATCAAGTCGTATCTATCACTCTTTAAGTAAAAGGGGTTTGTGAAAATTGGTCAGTGTCTGCTTTTCCCCCCTTCTATCCTGTGCAAACATTTTAAGGCTTTTGTCTGTTGCCTTGATTGTCTTAACATTTTAGATGATAAAAGATTGCAAGATTTTCCCTTCAGTTAAAAGGAGGTAAAAAGCGTCTCTATTAAATAATGATGTGGAAGTCTGCCCTCAGTGCAACTGAATTTGCGGATCGTTTTAGTAACATGTTTCAGCTTATTTTTCAAACCGTCCCCATGCCTTGTGCGCAGTAACCCGGCATCATACATCACGGTTCCTGAAAGTTCATGGACAGTCCTCAGAAAAGGTCTGTAAACACATTAAGTAAAAAGAATGTCCGAAACAAAACTGAGAAAGTCGCAATCAACAAATCTGTAAACTTATCATGTATTTTGCAATGATTGGAGGATTTCTTTAGTTACTAAAAATTGTAAGACTAACAATCCAGTCTTGCATTGTGTCATAATTGCACGTCCACGGTTCACAGCTTCTGGTGGTTCTACATGTGGGGCTGTACATTCAGTTCATGTACAGTACTTGAGACAGCGATCTCATCAGCTTTGAGCTGGTCATACTAAACAGGATATTTGAAATGCCACGTTATTTGGACGAATTCTGCAGCTCTTATCCGTTTCTGGTAAACCTCCAAACAGAAAATAATGCATTTAATGCTACAAAACTGGGCAAACACTCAGGAAAATAGGCTTGCTTCGAGACGACGTGAAGTCCCATTCTAACGCTGAGGAATGCAGTGGAATGATGGTTTTGCAACATCATCTAGAGGCATCTCGATAAAATCTGGTGTTTAAAGAAATTACTTGAGAGGGATTGGTAGAAACACTGAAGATTTCAGGCTTAAGGGATACTTTATTCAGCGAAGCACTGATTTTGAGTACTATAAAAAGAAATGGTGAGAGCTGAATTTGCCCACCACACATTGCTGTTAATGTCTCAGCGGTAACCTGGTGTAATTTTTCCCTTTCCAAGTTGTTCAGTATCTGTTTCAGAGGGAGAGGTATTACATTCCCAGAGTTTTCGTTTTCTTTCTCTAAAGGTTGCTCGGACCATAAAGATAGGTATTCCCCCTTCTTTCCACTGTTACAACATGGCTAGAACAGCTCTGCCTGCCCCTGTCTGGATTCGCCCCCCGTGGGTCACGGTACCGTTCGACACCGTCAGAGAGGGATGACGTCACTCTTTCAAGAAGATCGGCGTGCTGAGCCCCCTACACTAAATCCTTTCAAGTTCCGGGTTATTGAACAAACTGACCCGTTAAACTATTTTTAAGGTTGTTGGTGATCGGCTAAGAGCGTTCAGATGCACAGACAACTAATATAACATCCTCACCCCATGCAATGATTTTACAGTGATTATTAAATTAACATTCATTTAATAAACCTTACAGATTGACAGCCAAATAACCTGTGATGACATGACGTGAACATGAACATGTTTGGATGATGGTTTTGAGTTAATATATGCAAAACGGAACTGGAAGTCTTACGACATACCGCCTCCGAAAAGAGCTAATATTAGGCAAGTGCTAATTGATATTGTAACGCTTACGGCCGACAGGTACTGTGTAAGAGCCGGCGTACCAGAGCAGGTGACGTCACCGCCCTTCCCTTGATAGCAGGACTACAGCTACGACGGTGGGGGGCCGACCTGAGCCCCCGTTGCGTTACAATAATTCAATGCATCAGGATGCTCTTGAGGCTTGTTTGAAGATACATCATTTCTATTGATGGTGCTTATCTCATCCTGCTGAATAGGATGTTTTGAAAAAAGTCACTATATTCTGTCACATAAACCCTTCTCTTCAACAATAACTTATATTTTAATAATGAAATCGTATTAAATACCAAGTGATGTCTTTATAATATAATTTCCTTTAAAACGGTTGTCTTATTATATCTAATTTTAAGACAAAAATGAAACAGCTTCAAACAAAAACATTGAAGAAAAAATGTTCTCAAACTGTCACAAGCCAGCTACTCAAAGCACCGATGAGGTAAAATGTTATTGTATGTTTTATCCCGGATTTATTAATTCTAAAATAATCTCTGAATTTACAGCAGATTTGAGGAATAATATTGTACCAGCTCAGATATGTATTTGATCAAACCCTTTGAAAACAACATCGGACGGATTAGTTAATAAGAAATTGTAAAGATGTGAATGAAGTTCAAAAATAAATAAAATCCCCAGGAAATCTGTCAGTGTCTGGAAACCATTTGAGCGTCTTGTTTTTACAAGAAAACTTTAATTGTTTTCATGTGTGTCACAAAGCAGGTCTTTGAGAGTGCCGTTTTTGTAGAAAAAAAATCATGGTCTGTTAAGAACAATGTCGTGGTGAGCAATCCGTTTTTGTACGACTACTTTTTTATTGGCAACCTCTCGTTGCAGCTTTCATTTTACGTTGATAAAAAGACGTCTAAAACAATACCTTAACCATTAAAAATAATAAACTACATATACAATATACGTAAGATACACATAACTATACATATGAACAGAGGTCTAATTCCTCTCTAAATAGCGAAAATGAAAGCAACGTTTCTTCTGTGGACTCTGTCATGTAGCTGAATAGGCTCCACAGTTGAAACGTCTTTTAATAATATTATTTATAATAATTGCTTACACTTATACAGCGCTTTTCTGGACACTACGGGTAATGGGGACTCCCCTCCTCCACCACCAATGTGCAGCATCCACCTTTTTACTTTTCAAAGAGGTATTAAGTTCCACTTGTCCCTTTGAAATTCGCAGTTCTCGTAGCCCTCCAAGTTCGCACGCAGTAAATATCGGAGAAATTCTTCCTGTCTGTCTGTACTGGGCAGCTGAGATGCTTGAGCTAAAGAACGTCATTTCTTTGGCGTTATAATTGTTTTTATACATTTAGTAAAAGTAAGTGTAAGTCTTTTGTGTTTTTGTACTGTGTTAAAGTGACGGTTTTTAAATTGTCTGTAATCCAAATTAAAGCAAAGATGATTTGCAAAGATACAGAGATCTGAAGTGTTCTAACTGAAAAATATTGTACCTGTTAATTTTTGTAAAGACCTGTTAATCTTTTCCTTTGTTCTTTGTTAATCTTTGTACCTGTTAATCTTTTTAAAAGACAGGCGATAAGAATGGCTGGGTTGATACTCGTAATTGCTTTTAGCAATTCAGATACTGCTTCAAAATTAAAATAACAAGATTTATTAATCTTTGCGGTAAATAATGTAGGAAATATTTTAAAATGGTTCTAATCGAATTAAGTGAACGTCAATCATCCAACCACATCAATGCACATCACGTACCCACTCAGTCGAGGTCACAAACACAAAAAAAGCTGTATAAAGATATCTACCATTAGATTAAGGATATAAAAGTGTGAAAAAGTTTGTATTTGTGTAAGTTTGAAATATTAGCAAGGTGTGTCCTGCATTTTGGACATACCCCTAAGTGCTTTAAAAACTAATGTACTTGCCTGAAGCTCTCTCCATTCTGAGTGGCCAAAGCTAAAATATAGAGTCTGCTAGATCCACCTACTTCTCTCACATCATTGAAAATCACCAAAACAATCCCAGACATCTTTTCTCCACCATCAACAGACTGCTCAAGCCAAACTGCCCCACCACATTACCTGCCTCATCACAACTTTGCAACACATTCTTAGATTTCTTTAGTTCTAAGATTGACAACATCCGGCATCACATTCTCTCCACTACGGATATAATTTCCACACCTCCTCCCTCCTCATCCAACTTCTCTGGTTCCCGTCTCTCCAGCTTCTCTCTTCTTGACTCAGCATCCCTAAACAAACTAGTTACGCGCATGAAACCCACCACATCTGTTTTAGATCCCATTCCCACCACTTTATTCCAGTCCTGTTTCTCTTCTCTCTGTCCCATTGTCCTCAATATAATACATGAATCCTTGAGCACCGGCATTGTACCAACGGTCCTCAAAACTGCTGCTATTACCCCAGTGCCAAAGAAGCCTAACATGGCTCTCGACAATCTTAACAACTTTCGCCCCATCTCCAACTTACCCTTTCTCTCTAAAATTCTAGAACGTGCTGTCACACTTCAGTTACATAACCACCTCATGACAAACAACCTTTTCGAACCCCTCCAATCTGGCTTCCGTCAACTTCACAGCACAGAAACCGCCCTAGTCAAAGTCACCAACGATCTCCTAATAGCTTCTGATTCTGGTTCTCTTTCCATACTCATTCTTCTTGATCTCAGTGCTGCCTTTGACACTGTTGACCATAACATCTTGCTTTCTCGTCTCGAGACTGTGTTTGGAGTCTCTGACACTGCCCTCAAATGGTTTAAGTCTTACCTCACTGATCGCTGTCACTTTGTCTCTCTCAATGGGTACAGGTCTGAAATTGGTCTTGTCAAGTCTGGTGTCCCTCAGGGCTCAATACTGGGCCCCTTGCTCTTCAGCATTTACATGTTCCCACTTGGTCAGCTTTTAAGATCACATGGCCTCAGCTTTCATTTTTACGCTGACGATACTCAAATATACATCCATACCAAACCCGACACTAATGTGGCTGTCTCTATTCTATCTAATTGCATCTCTGACATAAAAATTTGGATGACTCAAAACTTCCTTCATCTTAACTGTGACAAGACTGAAGTCATGCTTATTGGTACCCCCCATCAACTTCGTAAAGCCAGTCCTGTAACCCTGTCTGTAGATGGCTCTGTACTTGAGCTCCAATCAAAATTGAAAAACCTTGGGGTTATATTCGATTCTGGCTTAACATTCGACCCACATGTACAGCATACTGTCAAAACATCTTTTTTTCACCTTAGAAATATCGCAAGACTACGCCCTATGCTATCATTAACTGTGGCTGAAAAGCTGATCAACATATTTGTATTCTCTCGAATTGACTACTGCAATGCTCTGCTCCCTGGGGTATCTAAATCTACTCTGAACAAGCTGCGGTATGTCCAAAATTCAGCAGCCAGAATCCTGACCAGATCTAGTGCAAGTGTTCACATTACTCCTATCCTGGAGTCCTTGCACTGGCTTCCGGTCAAATTCCGCGTAGACTTTAAAATCCTCATGCTCACCTACAAGGCTTTACATGGCTTGGCACCTCAATACCTGTCTGAACTTTTATCGCCCTACTCCCCACCTCGCAACCTCCGCTCTTCAAATTCTGCCCTCCTTACTGTCCCCCAAGCCCGTCTACATTGTATGGGCGACAGGGCCTTCTCCTGCTATGCCCCCAAGCTCTGGAACTCCTTGCCCAAGGATATTAGAGAGTCACCTTCTCTAAACTCCTTCAAATCCAGACTCAAAACCCTCCTTTTCAGAAAAGCCTTTACTTAACTGCTTCCATTCTTCACCCCTCTGCTCTTCTTAATACCATCTTCCACGGTCTCCTCTATTGTTATTGTTGTATTGTTGTAATTATAATTGTGTCCTGTCTTGTGAAATTTTCTTATTTATTGTTGTAGTCTTCTTATTTATTGTTATTGTCATCCTGTAAAGCGCTTTGAGAAGCCACCTTTAAAGGCGCTATATAAAATAAAGTTTATTATTATTATTATTATAAAATGCATGCTAACAGGATTAATATAGCTGCAAGTGAAGTAATAGCACTCTTAAATCTGAGGCACTGTGGTAACTGATAGTATTTCTAATGAGAATGAACATATAAGACTCCAGAGAAATTTATGACCACTGACTCAAGTGTCTAAATTTAACCTTCAGAAGTCAATGGTTTGTATCTTATGCCTTCCACTGTAAATTTGATTGCAGAGTGGCCGTAATTTTCTTCCAGACTCTTAAACACAAAGCAAACGTGTCTTAATAAAGCAAACCGCCCTCCAGTGACACACTGTAAGTGTATTCATGCAAAATAAAATTCTAAAATAGAGGAGATACACCCAGTTTTCTGAATGTGCCAGGGCCTTTTTCGTAGTTTGTTGTTAATCCCAGAAAAAAACATCTTAACACAGTTTTGATTCATGTTGATGTCTCTGCAGGTTCCAGCTATACTGGAGAGACATGGCAAACGAGTTTTGTAAGTCTTAACATGCACTCGCTTTTCCAATAGCTGTGCCACTGGGCTGCATGTGAATCAGTTAAACCATTGTTCACTGAAAACTTGCCATTCAACCAGGTTTCCTTTAGACTGCGTTCCATTGTTGGGGCGTTTTTGAAGCTAGTGTAATAGCATTTTACTATGCAAGTGCACAGATTTTCAGCAATAATAAAAATATATTTTTATACCAAAGTAAACAAGCAAAAAATTGTTTTTTTTTAACACAAAGAGCAAATATTTACTATCTACAGTCAACACTCCCTAGGTGACAGACTCATAGCTCTGAAGTGGACAGGATATAGTAAGAACAATGGCCATTGTCCCTACAGAATAAGACATTCCTGCAAGGTAGAAATCATAAAGGAGCTGAGAAAAACAACAAACAACTTCAAAGTGCCTGCTAATATACAGAGTCAAGCTTCTAATGGCAGATTATACTGAGTAATGCGGACTTTTCACATAATATAAAGGCATAACCTTGTCACCACAGACAGTATTTTAAAAATGAGCACACCTTTTACCTTAAGCAAAGGCCTTCAGTATGCTGTGCCTTAATATACCACAGCAAACAGCCTAAAAAAGCACCTGACTAGTGCTCTGTCTATCACCTCCTTAATTTTTAACACGTTCTTTTAAGAAACTAACATTTTTTTTAATTCTTGCAAAAAATTATTTTCCTTTCTGATGTTTAATCTTCTAAAATAATTTTTAAAATGGATTTCGAATGACATATTATGAGTAATGCTAACCTACTGAGTAATGCTCACTCACTAAAATACTGTACTAAAACACTGAGTAATACTAATCATCAAACCACTTCTTCCCAGCCAGAGTTGCAAGGGAAGGCAGAGACTATCCCAGAAAGCTACAGGTGTGAGGCAGGGTACACCCTGGACAGGACACCAGTCCATCGCTGGGCAGTCCCAGACATGTACACGCTCACAGCAGGGCCAGTTTTCCCGGGAGCGTGTCTTCTGACTTTGGGAGGAAACCACCCATGTGAACATGGGGAGCATACAGACTCCACGCAGGAATTAAAGCCGGTGCCCCAACACTGCGAGGCAGCAATGCTGTGCCACAGTGCCACCCAGTAATACTAATATTTTTGATTAAACTGTCACTCCCAGATTAGTTAACCCACTGGTCAATTTTAGAGTGTTTAAATATACACAGGCTATAATAAAACACAAAAAAACTTTAAAAATAAAATACTGTAAAGTTAGTTTCCTGTGTTTTGTCCTGGAAAATTGTGTTCTGTGTTTTAAGGGGAATGTTATGAAGACTTTCTAAGTTTAAATGAAGCCATCCTTTCAGATAAATACACGACATACTGTACAATCTGTTCCGAAGCGTCTTTCAGGACCCTATGCAGACCACACAGTCCGGAAGGGAGTGAACACACACAGGGAAGAGACGAGGAACTGGGCTGGTGGATGAACAGGGAGGGGGCGTGGTCCAGGGCGAACAGTCCTAAAGGGAGTCCAAAGGGAAGTCCAGTGCAGGCAAATGTCCAGAGGCGGGTGATCAATCCAAGATGAACAAGACAAAGTCCGGGATCCGGCGAGGGGTCTGGGGGAATAAGGGGGAATGGAACCATGTGCTCCAGGTCCCGAACTCAGCTGGTTCAGGAAACCAATGCAGAGCCCAGAACAGAGTGAGCGTCTGGCTTCTGTAGGGAGGCTGGAACAGGGAGCAGGTGCACAAAATCAACTCAAAAGTGAACGAGCCAGAGCACCCTTAAGGGGGAGGGACTACAATCGTGACACTATCCAAGTAAAATTCACACTGTTTAAAGTCCACTCTAGAGATATTTAAGAGAATGTGGTCCTGGATGAGGAAGGAAGACAAATTAGTGGATCAACATTAGTGATAATACCAGGTGGAGGAAAGAGGAAATGTGATCCTCAGACTAACACTTTCCAGAAAAAATAAAGATTTAAGAGTTTTCTGAATCAGCAAGTTAGTTAAATACAAACAAAATTTTAAACATAGTTGAAGATTGCATGGAACTAGAATCTCCTGATTTTCATTTAAATATCTATGTGCAGTTGTTGACTGGATGAAATCTTATCTTTTGTAAACAGCTGTCCATAATGATGTGTTTCCTCCTATACACCAAGCCACTACAACCTGTCTCGCCATCAGGTGGATTTAGTCGCACAATGGGTTATCTTTTGGAAGTCTGAAGATCTGATCTTTAAAGTAAAGATAAACCCCTGCCTTCTTTACAATCTCCCAGACTTGTGTGTGGTCTCACAAATGGCTCAAAGGGGTGGGCATGTTGGATGACTGCTTCCTCATTTTCCCAGTGTGTGTTCATGGCTTGTTGCTGTAGGGCTGAGATGTAAAGATACAAACTTTTGGATTTCCACATTTGAGTGGGTATATAATAAATATCATGTCATGTCACTGGCCAAACCGCTTTATACCATACGATGTCGGGGGAAGCCAGAGCCGGTCTCCCCTTTAAAAGCCAGACGCTCCCACCAGTCCAGGCTCAGCCTTGAAAGATGGACGCCTGGAAGCCTGCCTAGGAGGAGTCCAGGAGGGGCTCGACAGCATAGGCTTCGCAACGGCGCCCTGACCATCTGGGTCCAGAGCTGGGAGCGCCTGGCCCTGTTACCCCTTTTTATTCCCCTGACCCTTTGCCGGATCCCGCTCCGGCTTTTAATTTCGTTTGTCTTCGTCACGGATGGGCCACCCGGTTCTGGACATTTGCCTTCACATGGTTTTCTGCCAGGCAGTGAGGAAACACTGGGGAAAAAGGCATGCGCTATACGGGAATAAAAACAGGGGGGCGTGTCCAAGGTGTGCTGGTGGTTGGGGGAGGTGTGAGCGAGGCAAGCAATCCAGGGTTGAGTCCAAAGAGAAATCCAAAAACAGGGCATAAGTCCAAGGCCAGGCGATCCATCCGAGACAGAAGATTAAAAACCAGAACCGGGTAGGGACCGGCAGGGAGAACGGGAACGGGAACACGAACAGAAACTTAAAAGCATAACGGAGCCGGATTTAAATATCTATGTGCAGTTGTTGACTGGATGAAATCTTATCTTTTGTAAACAGCTGTCCATAATGATGTGTTTCCTCCTATACACCAAGCCACTACAACCTGTCTCGCCATCAGGTGGATTTAGTCGCACAATGGGTTATCTTTTGGAAGTCTGAAGATCTGATCTTTAAAGTAAAGATAAACCCCTGCCTTCTTTACAATCTCCCAGACTTGTGTGTGGTCTCACAAATGGCTCAAAGGGGTGGGCATGTTGGATGACTGCTTCCTCATTTTCCCAGTGTGTGTTCATGGCTTGTTGCTGTAGGGCTGAGATGTAAAGATACAAACTTTTGGATTTCCACATTTGAGTGGGTATATAATAAATATCATGTCATGTCACTGGCCAAACCGCTTTATACCATACGATGTCGGGGGAAGCCAGAGCCGGTCTCCCCTTTAAAAGCCAGACGCTCCCACCAGTCCAGGCTCAGCCTTGAAAGATGGACGCCTGGAAGCCTGCCTAGGAGGAGTCCAGGAGGGGCTCGACAGCATAGGCTTCGCAACGGCGCCCTGACCATCTGGGTCCAGAGCTGGGAGCGCCTGGCCCTGTTACCCCTTTTTATTCCCCTGACCCTTTGCCGGATCCCGCTCCGGCTTTTAATTTCGTTTGTCTTCGTCACGGATGGGCCACCCGGTTCTGGACATTTGCCTTCACATGGTTTTCTGCCAGGCAGTGAGGAAACACTGGGGAAAAAGGCATGCGCTATACGGGAATAAAAACAGGGGGGCGTGTCCAAGGTGTGCTGGTGGTTGGGGGAGGTGTGAGCGAGGCAAGCAATCCAGGGTTGAGTCCAAAGAGAAATCCAAAAACAGGGCATAAGTCCAAGGCCAGGCGATCCATCCGAGACAGAAGATTAAAAACCAGAACCGGGTAGGGACCGGCAGGGAGAACGGGAACGGGAACACGAACAGAAACTTAAAAGCATAACGGAGCCAGGCGCATCCAGGTCCCGGGCTCGCATGATGCGGAAACCAATGCAGAGTCCAGATTACCATCAGCGTCTGGCTTTTAAGGGGGAACTGAAAAGGGGCTGGAACAAGGAACAGGTGCGGGGAATGAGGCAAACAAGGAAGGGCTGGAGCGCCCTTAAGAGGAGGGGTTTGCGATCGTGACAATTTCCTTACAAACACCCTTCAGACTTGTCTGACTGGACATCTCCCCCCCGAGCACCAGCGCACCTTGGACATGCCCCCCTGTTCTTCCCCTAGTCCTTTTTTCCCTGTGTTTGTCTCACTCCCCTCTGGATTTTGCCGTCTGCATAGGGTCCTGAAAAACGCTTCGCAACAATGCAGGCTGGCAATGTTTCTTGGAGAGAAAAATGTAGTGTTTACAATATTCTGCACATGAGGTTGAATAGTCAACCTAGGATCAAAGATCCTACTCATTGAGAGCTCTACCTGGCGTTTTTCCCCTACCTCGTATATTCTGGATTCTGGACTCCCCTTCTGCCTTTTCCACTTTGGACCTCACCTCTCGTCTCGGACTGTTTGCCTCCTGTGTTCTCCCGGATTCTGACCTACCTTACCCCTTTTGACCACAACCTTGCCTCTTGCTTCGGATTGTTCGCTTCTATCGTACTTCCTGGTTTCTGAAACACCCCTTTCCTTTGGACCACGAACTCGCCTAATGTATTAGATTGTTTGCCTGCCTTGTCAACTACCAACTCCTGCGTCTGTACAAGATCCACATACAGTACCTCTCCGGCAGGGATTCCTTACAGTACACCCGTGTCTTCTAGTTTGAATTTCAACTGCGATCTCTATCAATAAAAGTTATTGAAGCCTTAATCAAACCAGTTGACTGCTTTTAACTGTTTTATGAATTCAGGTTGTTGAGACTCTGATTCGATTTAGTTTGAAATACTTGCTCCACCAGAGCTTTCTAAACACCTCTTTTTGTTGTCAGCCACTCTCATAATAAACGTTCTAAGTGTTGTTGGTAAAATATGAGCAAGTCTCTGAAACATAAATCTAACTGAGAAGAGAGCTGAAACCCAGCATTGGCACAGTTTCTGTACTAATTTCAACTATTTCTACTATTTAATTATTACTAAGAAATGCTGATAGTTGGAGAACATGAACTAGGGTTATTTAGAATTTTCTCAGTACATTATGTATTTTAACCACGGGGAAAGGTTCATTGCTCTAATAAAAGTAGCGACATCATAAGTGAATCATAAACTGTTTTTTTTTCATTTATCTCACATTGCAGGTGACATTTTTTAGTCATAAATATTGTCCAATTATACGATGTTTATGACAGAACAGTAAAATTACAAAAATAAATGTCAGGTATAACCAAAACATTGTAAATCTGAAACATTCATTGTGAAACATCCAGTTTACAAAAAGACGTCAGTTGTTAAAGGGGTAGATATCCGAGATGGATGCCACGTTATTAGAATCACTTGTTAGCAGCTAGGCACACTTCTAAAGGCAAAGCAAGATACAGTAAGTCTTTCTCCAATTGTTTCTTGGGGTCGGCATCTGCTCTTTGGCCATTTTTGCATACTCACCGTGTTGATGTAAAAGTCACATCTTCAGTGCCAGACTTACAACAAATATGTTTTAATCTAATACATGTTTTAGCATTCTTAAAATGTTTCACAGACAGAAATGACCTACAGTAGCAGTCAGGTCAGAAGGATTACCAGCGTGGGGACACACAGTACCATTTGGGCTACTGGAATAAAGCCTTCATTGCAAACATTACATTTCTATTCTGCTGATGCCACTTGATGTGTGAATGCATTTTAGTGTTACATGGTGAAATAATTCAGAGCATTTAAAAAGATATTGTAAGCAGAATAATGTGAGAAAGAAACGACCTTCAGGCTAACCTGAGAAAGACTTTTCTGCTCTTCTAGTATGAGTCTGAGGTGCTGCAGGTCTTCTTCCAGCTGTAGTCGTCGATAATGTTCTTCTTCATACCTAGAAAACACAGAAGCAAATACTTAAATTTATAAACAGTGAATGTTTTCTAATCCACTAATACCACCACCTGCAAATCTGTTCTCCAGAATTGGATCTGTCTTGCTGCTCACCTGATAATAGACGATAAGAAGGATTTATCAATTTCTTTCAATAGCTCATTTTTTAATAAGATGGTATAAACCGCCAACATTAAAGTGCACACATGGTTTCATCACATGCGATTGTCCGCAGTTGTTGTTTTGGGGGTGAGAAAATAAGTTTAGGTCTTGCCTGCTTCTGCTATGAGGAGAGCTTCTTTCTGTCTATTGTATTGTCTGGTGAGATGCTCATAAGGCTAATTCCAGAATCCAAAGGTCAGTAAAATCAATCAATCACTCAATCAATCATTCAATCAATCACTTAGGTATAACAGTGTAGACTTTCAAGTGCCTTCAAGAAGCTCTAACCTAATAGCCACTGATTACTGAGACACATTGTTTAGGCATCAATCGTGGTAAATGCTCATATGATGACAAATCAGAATACCAGCAAAGATTCTCTCACAACAACAAATATCCTCTGCAGATTACAATAGCAGCATTGTCCCTTTATGGATAATGGCCATGGATAGTGGGCTCATCCAGGGCTCCGGTGCTGTGAGACAGCACTGCCAAACACTGTATCACCTTGCCACCCACAGGAGCAACATTATTTCTTTTCAATTCATAGAGCAGTTTGTGCACCCCATTCAGTACATGTACTGGTATAAAATGCTGTGGTCAGCTACAAGACAGTGCATTGCCAATAGAGTAGGCGGCCTTTTTAGACTGAATAACACCACTGGTCAAGAAATCAGGAAAAACTAGGGGGGTTATACCTAATCAAAAACAAAAAAAACGTACAAAATCCAATCAATTTGAAATTAAACTGAACTTTTGTGGCTAAAAACTACCACAGTTTTATAATACAAATTAATTAATCAGATCTGAATCAGATCTAGCGTTACCAATTAGGTATTTTAAAGAATATCAATTGGTTATGCTTGTCGGGCAAGATTATTTCTCTTCAGCAGCAAAATCTATGCAGATAAGAGCACATTTATTATGCACAATTGAGTGCCCTGAGTCAACACTTGAGAAATGTAGGCTGTCGCATACAGCTCATTAGATAGCCCATTAGACAGAATCATCATGTTGTGATGTCACCAAGTTGTCAGGAGAAACAGAGAAGCATTCAAAACATTTCATGCTAATCACTGAGATCCATTTGAATTCTGGACAATGCTTTTAACAAGAGAAATAAGAAAAAATTTAAATTCAATCTGCATTTCCAGCACCTAGGATTTGAAGGTGTGTAGTCATGGTGTGAATGAGAAAGAACTATTAAGGCTTTAAAATTAAGACATGGCACTCTGCTGAACCAACGCTACACAAGAATATTTCGCTCCTTTGTAAAATTAAAAAATGCATAAATAATGCTACTTGTTAAGAGTCTATGGTGGACTGACAAACCTCTTTTTTGTAATTTTGTAAAAATTACACTTTTCCAATTTACTGTAGAATAAAAATTTGTTAGAAATATTTCTTATCATACAGGGTTAAGTTCGTTCAAAAGAGCTGTGCTATAAATTTGTTTAAAAACAACATATACTGTACCAAAAAGGCTTACAGTCTCTCTATGTTGTTTATTTGCCTCAGAGGACCGTGAAACGAACCGTTCATGTTATATAAATAAACACTTCATTGCTTTCTTGTTCAGTGTTAATGAGTTCACCGCTTGGTCTATTCTGTCTACATAATACGCAATCATCACATTTTGAACACTCCATTGTGAAAGGACTGAATGGCAGTAGAAGAGTTTCAATGCACATTGTCAAGGTGGGTTTGAATAGAGCATTCTAGATGCAAGCATGTTGTTTGGGAAGTGGATTTTGCTTTGCCCGTGCAAACATTAACTTCTCCAAATAGGTTTACTGTGTAAAGAAATAAATCAAATTCACATACTAATGAGATTTTTTTCCCTGGGCCTCTGACTATATACAGCTCTGAGGTGAGGGAAGCAACAGCATAAGAGTATATTTACTGTTTCCCCCGAAGAAGAAGAAGCCAAATTATTAAAAAGAATAAACAACTAACTTACCAAATGATAACTGTAGGGTCTTGGGCTAATGCCTGCCAGCAATTTTAAACTTTTAAAAGCTTTTTTTGTTTTCTTTTGCACTTTAATTTCTTCATTAATTTAGTTGTATTTATTTTATTTTAGTAATATTGCCACCGTTCACCAGAATTACATTATTTTGCTATGATTTACAATGCAGATGCCAACTCGAATCCACAACTGTAGGAACTCTAGAGAGTGCGGAAAACACAAAAGATTCATTAATTCATCTAACTCAGATTTCATATTTTTCCAGACGACATAACAGAGCTTCTGAACTGTAAATTTAGGTTGGAATTACTTGGAAATACTTCCACCCATCCATTTTCTGAAAGCTATATTCAATCCAGGATTCTGGGGGAGCCGGAGCCTATCCGAGGAAGAATTCAGACATAATTTATTAACAGTAAATGTCTTCACCGCTTGAATGTAATGGAAATGTTGTACAATTATTCTGTTGACCCTTCATGTCTCAGTAGGGAAGGACCTTACTTCATTGTTAGACTGTCTTTCTAATAGAAATGCGATATGAAGGGTATTGTAAGAGTTTTGGAGCAAAAGAGGCAGAATGTTTGTGATTGCAAATTTCTTTGTTTTATGTGTTTTGTAAAAGCCTGGACTGATACATTATAGTTACAGGCCATTAAAAATACATTTGTGCTATAAATTAGGTGGGCACAACTCCAGTTGTGAGGAATTCTGTCCTTTTTGTACCCCGCGGTCTTAATTACTTAATTGAACCCAATATGTGCTCAATTGAAGAAGATGAAGCATTTCCTGGTTCTTAAGAAGCTTGAGACGTGAGCTCTAGGAAGGGGGCTAGGTGGCATGGTGTAGGGGTTAGCCTCTGGACTCATGTCCTGTAAATCCGTGCTGCAGACAGTGTTGTTTTACCTTGATCAAGGTACTCTACCCCAGAAGCTCCAGTCCACAAAGCTGTGTAAATGAGGTAGCCCCATCCGGGGGGGGGGGGGGTCATCTGCTCTCTAGTCCACTTAATGCTACAGAAATCAGGATGAACTCTGGCCAGATTAGCCTCTGTGCTATAATATAGACTTTACTATTACTTTAGAAAACCTGCTGGACAGCGGCCCAGGGGCCCCAAAGGAGCCCCACCCTGCTGTAAATCAATATGCTTTCAGAAAATGTTCTGAGAGGTGTAACATGTTAACACTGTTTAAACATGAAGAGTGAGTAGAAAGTATTGGAGCTTGTATGTGTTGTTGCACTGTAGTGAATAGTTAATGGGCTAAATACTGCCAACGTTCGAGGTTACTTTAAGGTTTGACCCAGTGTTGGGTTTGATGGTGCTGGACACAGACACATAAATCACTGGAAATCATGTAGATCTCTGAAATGACTGGTGTAACAGCTGTATTTGTAGTGGGTGTCTATACAGCACCAAAGACCTGCATTTGGTTTACAACACAATAGGCCATTGTTTACAACACAACATTTAGGAAAATTATTATACAGCAGAGGTGTCAAAATGTTTGCATTTCACATCACAGTGCCCCATTCTTTAACTAAGACAATAGGTGCCATTGGGAATGTTTGTATAGCTGTCACTGCTCTTAACTTGTCCTTGAAAGAGACAAACATAGCTGAACAACTGTAAAAATCTTTCACTAAGACTAAACCAATTACAGTTAAACCATTAAGCCTTAAAAGATCAATAGAGAAGACTGGATAAAAAGATCAAATACAAACAAGGACAGAATACAGGAGAGCAGACAGGAAGAGGGGAAGAGACAGCACCATGAGAGGGCACCTGCAGTACTTTATAGACCAGGTAACAGACCTGCCAGGTAATATGAGCTTTGAAGGAACTGACTCTGGGATTCCTGCACGGATCAGTGTATTTATTTGGAAATACTGATTTCCTATTTCTAATATCCACCAGGGAAAAAAAAAATTGGGGGAAAAAAGAGGTTCTCAATCACTTAGCATCTGTTTTACCCTGAGTAGACTCTGTAATTCATAAGAATCATGTTCTTTGACGTTTCGGTAGTCCCATGGGCTTTCAATACATCATAGAGCTTATTATAAGCTTATTAGTCTGCCCTGCGATAGACTAGCATCCTGTCCACAGTGCTCACTGCCTTGCACCCACTGCCTGCTGAGACAGCCCCCAGCTCCCCAGCGACCCTGAATTGGAAGAAAATGGATGGCTGTTCCCTATTTCCCTAAAAGGTATTTGCGCCTCACTTTGCAGGACAGAGTTTTGTTTTCCTATGTCTGTAATACACAGGACCCTGGTACTCCCAGATTTGCAAATGTCAGGGCACAACAGTCATAGACATTGTGTGTTTCAGTTTGGAAATTGATTGAAATAAATAGTTGTCCTTTTCAAGCTTGCTACCTGATGGTTACTGGTTATTACTTTGTAACCACTCTGTATTGGAGAACAGAGTGACATGTGACCTGTGATGTTCAGTGCTCTCTGACAATAAAGCCAGAGCAATCATTCTTTATTAATTGCAGAATTAATTGTTTCTGTTTTAGCAACAGTGATTATCATCCTTCCATTCTGGTAAATACTTAAAAAAATAAACAGCCATAGCATCTGTAACTATTCAAAGCAGGAGTTTTGATATGTTTTATATCCTAATACCAACACTCAGCTTTCACAGGCCATGGGCAGTTATGCAATCTGGTCACGTATGAGGCAGCTCCAGTGCAGTAACATTTCTTATCACGCACATAGTTTATTTTCAATTACTTATTAGAACACACATAAACACATTCGGTATGCTATTTTATAGTCCCAAACTGGATGAAAGATTTTCCTTTGTGTGTGTGACAAATTATCTCCATTAAACATCTGGATCATAAAGCACAAATGAGTTTGAATGGCTAGAAAGTCAATTTGCTTTAAAACGCGGGCTGCTCTGAATGATTGGAATAAATAAACTATATAAATATAATAACCCATTGAATTAAATGTGAGGGATCGAAAGTTTATCCGCAACTTTTTCATAACACAATGCCATTTTGATGAGGCTTTCATATTATGCCATCTCTGCCTTCGATTTCAAATTTCCGAAGAGCAAAATGCTTTAGAACACAAAATGATATTGCTGAAGGAGAGGGTAACTGCTATTGATTAGTCTATGAATCACCAGACCCATCTCCCCATCCAAGTAAATGTGCCACAGAAGTGCTGATTTACACCCCCAGTCTTCCTACCCACAGCTACAAAAGCGCAAATATTTAATTTGTTCTTCAAGCCTTTGCAGATTTCTTTTACTAAAAAAGATCAGACATTCTGTATTTAGGGTTCTGCAGTAATGCATATGGGCACATGTAAAATGCAAAGGATTATAAATTAAGACGTAAATGATAAATGAGTTCAGAAAATCTGATGAGTATAGTCCTCAGATTTTTTTAATGTAGCCCGTTAATCCGGTTTGCCATCAGAGCCATGAAAACTTTTTTTTAAAATCTTGATTAAGTCGTAGAAACAAAAGTGGTGTATGTAATCACTCTTCACCTCTCTTGTGCCTCTTGCAGAAGCAAGAGACATTCCTCTCTGTCCACCTCTGTCCTTGAAGGGTGAGTCAAAGCATTCCTGATCTCAATCTCCTTGTCCTTCTGAGCCAGCAGCAGCTGCAGAGTCCTCATGTCTAATTCCTTCGCGAAGAGGAGGCTGTTCAGCTCTTTCACTCTGTGTGCAGACAAGGGAGGAAGAGGCGGACAGTGATGAGGGCGAAGCAGGAAAAACACGAGCGCGCAAAATCAAACACAATGCTGTCTTCACATAATTCACGCCTGAGAAGATTTCCAATACACACTCTTACAATTTCTTTAGTTCTAGGTTCTGTTTGTGTCAATATGATATAAGGTCGAAGTGTTTATTTTATTTTAAATGTCCATTGTGGAAATTGGACATTGTGCCAAGAACGATGTACAGCAGGTGAAAATACAAATAAGCACCACAATGTTATCACATTATTGAAGCTAGTAAACATAGGCAACTCAAACTACAAATATGTCTTGAAATTGGGTTATTGTCTTCTTTTTAATTGTGTTGATCTACAGTGCAGCATGAGGCGTGATTAAAGTATTCAGAATCCTCAAGATCACTGACAAAGTCAACCCAATGGTCTTCTTGACGATCATCACAGAAACAAAATCCAGTGGAATCCATGGGGAAATGCATTTAGACCTGAAAACAAAGGTACTTCTTCACACAAAGGATTGTGGGAATCTGGAAAAAGTCAGCCAACCATATTATCATAGATGACACCCTGTTTCCTTTCATTAAATGGTTATATAAGATCCCCTGATTTATTAGCTAAATCAAACAGACTCCTTTCATCTCTGACTTTTCTTATGCTTTCACAGTCTGCTTGCAAGACACAAAGCATAAGGAAGGACCACAAGTGCCATATTCAATACATCAAGATGTTTTGCGCAACTAGGCCGAGAATGACCACGTTGTGAACAATGTTCCCTCTAATTTTTAATGCCCTGTGTGCGCAAGAATTTCAAATTGTGCGAATTTTTTCCCGTCAGAAAAACTTGCGCACAGTAAATTGAGTGCATGTAAAATTGTCAGCCTGAAATTATTTTTTGTTAATATAGTCATTCTCATAGAAGCATAGAGATAAAAAAAGACGTGGACAGTGATTCCAGAAACCCAGTCACAGAAACTGAGTATCGAGTGAGCATAAGCAGTGAGGTACGGGACTACGATAGCATAGATATTGATTATCAAGTATCAGTAATAATGCACACAGCCAAGTTGGGCCTCTCACAGCCAGTCTCATGTGGTCAATTTAGCATTTTTCAATTGACGACCGTGTTTATTTTATTATTAACATATTTTTTTGGAATTTTTTTTTTTGTGCGCAGTTCAATTTCCTATGTGTGCTGATTTCCTAACCTGTGGGCGTGCGCACACGTGCAAAGCTTAGAGGGAACAGTGCTGGAGAACTGAGTATGCGTCACGTTATTTTTACTATCACATTTTTGTATTAAAATCGAAATGCACATAAAAAACATGCATCACATCATTAATACAAAAAAAAACTCCTAAACAAAATAGATCTACTGTAAATCATTCTGTGGATAGTTGCCCCAGACCTCATCTTTTCAGATCAAGGATTTCAGCTGAAACTTAAGTGGAAACAGTGCATAGGAGAGGCAGTAAGACATTGAATTGATTGTCAAAGGGTACTAATTCAAAGCATGTCTGCCCAATGATTTTTATATCTTGCAGTGCTGCTGCTTCCATTAGCACTAGATCAAAGTTGTCAATTCAGTTTAATGGCTGATTAGCCCATAGTTAGAGGAGTCGAATTCAAATGTGAGCAACACTTCTACTCCAAGCCAAAAGGTAGAGAACTGAAGTGAATTCTATCTCTGTAATGAAGGATCACATACAACATATCATATCACTTATAAGATAAGATAAGATCACTTTATTAGCCATATACAACTTCTTGCATTAGGAATTTGTCTTTTCACATACCCCAGCTTGCTCTCCATGAGACACACAGGCACACAGAAGGGGAGAGAGAAGCTTGGGGTCAGAGTGCAGTGTCAGCCATTTATACGGCACCCCTGGAGGAGCTGGGGTTCAGGGCCTTGCTCAGCAGCCCAACTGATTCCTCTGCCGGCCGCGGGATTTGAACCGGCAACCTTCCAGCCACAGGCGCAGATGCTAAGATTACCTTCTAATTCAAAGTCAAGTAATTTTGAAAGCTGCTTAAAAGATATTTTCTTGAGCGCTGGTGGACATGTTACAGCACAAACTGAGCCAGGGCTAGGGAGCTGGAACTTGAGCGCTGGGTTTTCATACCTCTGCTTGAAGTCAAGAGCCACTTCATCACTCTTCTCCTCTGCTCCCACGTCTTGCACCTGCAGCTTCCCAAGGAGAGACTGGATCTGTGCAACGGACATGTTCTGGGTGGCGAGAATCTTCTCCTCTAATCTCCGGATTTGAGTTAGCAAAAGACAGGGGCCAAACTAACAACAGAAAAGAATCATTTCATTTACATTTTCAATATCCAGGTGTTAGGGAAGCCCTAATATTTTATAAAGAATGCAGCCAAAAGATAAATGAGATAGCACAAGATAATGCATAAGCTGCATTCCACAATGAACAGATGGCACTATTTACCTTGAGGTACAGTATAGTCTAAATTTGATTTTTTTTTCTTTTTGTGCTTTATTTCTCTACCATTTTACCACTGAGAGTCTCTTCCAGCTGCCTCCAAGGTAAAGAGATGCCTTTAATTTCCTGTTTTCCCCAATGCGTTTTTGTGCTGAAACAGCTATGATAGAGATTGGCAGATACTGCATAATCAAAGCGGAAATGGGAAACTTACAGAGAAAAGGTACATTACATGCGTCAGTCTTTGCTGTGAGGTGCTACCTCCAGCAGCCTGAGATTTTTCACAACTGAACTGCTGTAGTACCTTGCCCCTCTACTAACTCTGTGGAACGGCTCCTCCTTAAAACCCGAGGTTTGCTGACTACCGGAGCTCACTAACACCTCACAAGTGGGAATCTCAGAATATGGTCCTAAAACAGGATATTTCTCAAGAATTAGGTACAGTATCTGGGCCCTAGATAACATTGTAATATATTATATTATGACATAAGAATATAACAAATGCTGCAAAAAGCCCATAGAGCTCTTTTGGTTTGCTAGTAGTTAATTGAGCTGATGATCTTGAGAGATGCCAAAGTACTGGTGTCAGGATTTCTGAAAGAGGTGAGTTGTTGGACCCCTGTGCGAAGCCATGAGGGAGTTCGAGCAAAAGTAAATTCAATACTCCGAATCGTTAGGCAAGAGCGAAGTCGAAAGTAGGAGAACCAGGTGGAGTAATCAAGGAGTCAGGTCGAGAGTATTAGAGCACACAAGAGAAAGGAGAAGAGTGTTTAAGTATTGAAGAGAGAGAGACGTGGTAATTAGTTCCTGGATGAGCATGTGTGGAGTTTAGTACTGTACGCGTGGGAATGCCAGTTTGCTTAGGGGAGAAGGGACGAGTCGTGACAACTGGCCTGGCACTTTTTCCAGACTCCCACAACCCCTTGTGTAAAGCAGCACCCCCTGTTTTCATTTTTATTTGAACTATTTTAACTTTTGTTTCATTTTCTATCCTCAGTTTTGTGTTTTACTGTTGGTTCTGAGGAGGTCCAGCGGCTCGACGTCCTCGGGGCCTTTGAGGATTTTGTCAACTCAGATCAGCTCTTGCAGAACGTAAGACCGTAGGGAAAGTTACAAACAGCAGGAGGCCATTGGGACTGTCTTGCTGACTTGCTGGCTAATGGCTTATCGATCCAAGGATTTATTCCAGTCTACTTTTTGAACAATTTCCAGGTAATTTCCACCTCAATGGCTTGGCTGGGCAATTTGCAAGATGGACATATTATCAGATGATATTGGCAAAGATCATTATATTATGTTAAGGTGGACGAGAAGGCCTCCGATTGCCTTTTCCTCAGTCCGTAGGTTCTTCTCAATAGGCAATAAAATGCTCTTACTGAATACTGACAATGAGACTCAAATCAACACAGTGGAGCAGTGGCCTTGCAGCTCTGCGACCCCTGTGTTCAATGCTGGAGCTGGGATGCTGTCTGTGTGGAGTTTGTATGTTTTCACCATGTCCACGTGGGTTTTTGCTGGATTCTCTGGTTTCCCCCCATAGTCAAAAAACATACTGGTAGGTTAATTAGCTTCCGGGCAAAATGTGTTAGGCCAGTGGGCGTGTGTCTGTGTATGCCCTGTGATTGGCTGGCTTGTACCCTGTACCCACTGCTTGCAGAGATAGGCTCCAGCTCCCTCCCAACCTTGAAGGAGAGAAACTGCACTTGTGTGCCTTATTATATACCGATATACTGTACATAAATACATCAAATGTAATAGAAAAACATATGTGATTTCCTTTTCCTCGGAAAACAACAAATAATACATTTGTAATGTGACTAAAAGATGCCAAATATGGTAAGATAAGGCTGTGTGTTTTTGAATTTTGTAAAATATTATTATGTTAATAGAAAGAAATACACAGTTGCAACTCATGATCAAGCTCCCTTCTTCCATCACAGAACAGATGGTAACCAATATTTCACAGTATGGGTTCAGAACGGCAAGTTTCTTGGATAACTAGCGGTGACCAAGACCTTAGTTTTGCCACTTTACTGAGACAAGACACAATCAGATGTTATAATGTATGTTTTTAGCACCAACAGTTTACTAAGAACATCCACTAGTATTTTCTACTTGTAGAACAATGTGGACTTCGATTCATCCAGATTAATCTGGGCGAGAAGAAACCAAGCTTATCAGCAACCTTTAATTCACATTGATCAGCATCTTCAAAAACTCTGTCGCAGCAGCTTCAGTTACACTGTACATGAACAGGCCATTTGAAGTGTTGTATACAACATTTAATATCAGATCTAATTAGCTTATTATCAGGAGTTCCTTGCCATTAACATCACGTTTCCTCTCTGCACGACCATAAAACTGATTTTTATGCTGCTACATATAGATCTACTTCAGGGAAAGATCGCAATTGAATTATTCTATGCTGTTGCCATGGAATATACAGCATCTAGACAAAGAAAGAAAAACACTGAAAAGAGTAGTGGACATGCAAAAAGTCCGAGATGTTTGAACAGCAGTGTGAATAGGATTCTCTCCACTAAATTATAAAATTCTAATCTAAAGCTTTTTGGTTTTACTGTAGTTTAAACTAAAGATTACTTATAACAAATGTCCCAATAACACTTGTGCAAAAACAAATTCAAACTGCATTATCATTGATTTAAAAAAATGAAATTCATAATTGTTGCCATTGTCTTTCTTATTTAACCTTAATGACAAAGTAATTTAATAATAATTAGGTTAGTATATTAATTAGAAAGCAATAGATAATTTTACCTTTAATTAGAAAAACAAAAGTTTCAATCACAGACTGTAATCATTAACATATAAACATATTATGAATTATTATTTAACAACAAATGTACTGAATATTTTATAGAATAAGTTGGGCGTGGATATTTAAGAAATGTCCAGTTAATAGTGCCAAGGAGGTAATTTGCAATATGTAAGAATGTGGTAATATTACTTAGGGATAGAGGATACACAGTAGGAAGCCCTATTTATCCCCACATTTGTGGGAATTGAAATTCTCCAAAATCAAATTATAGGACGTGAAACAGTAATTAAAGAGTTTGCTGAATACCATTCGTTCCATGTCATCCTAGATTCCGCCTTCACATCAGACGTGTATTTAGAAACATTCTGCAGTTTGTATATTCTTTTATAAGAGTATGTAATACATGACAAGATGAATGAAAATGCATACTTAAAATTCAAAAGCTAATCCTATTGGCTGGAAGACTTAATTAAAGCTTAAGCATTTGATCATGGACAGCCTAATTAATTGTCACAGTTTATACTGTATAATAATGTTATTACAAACTCTTTCTCCAATCCTGCACCAAATAAAATACTGGTATCTTGTAAATTATAGTTCAATGCCCTTGCAATGGGTGGACATGAGGGGAAACTTTTTTCGCATAATTATTGGAAAGGATGGTTTTCTATTCAATTTGACGTCAGCGTGTATTATTCTGGAAAAGAACTCTCTCAAGTGTACCACAGGGAACAGATTATTATTGAATTGCATAAATGATCCGCACGATACTATCCCAGCTTGCTGTTGTCTTAAAGAGGACTATGAATTCCGAGCAGGTTTTCAATTTGTCTCAGAATAAATGTCTGTCAAGCAGACATCTGCTGTCCAGCCTTGGGGATTTTAAGTACTCTTACATGTTGCTACCTCTGTGGGCAGTCAGCGAATACATGCATCTGAGTGACATAAATGAGTATGAAAGTTTATTTTTGAGAACAAAGCAGATTCGCAAAGACAAACCTATCTGTCGATAAAGCTCTTGTCCAGATGTACCACATGTGCGGTACTGAGTCTGAAGGCAGACCAGGTTACAGTTCAACACCCCTGCTCACTCACTCTTTCCTGGACTCCAGCCCTGGTTTCATCAGATACCAGCCACTTTAATAAATCTGGTCTGTGGATTAAGTACGAATCATTCTGCCCTGGGTGCAGAATGGTAAACTATTGTTTTAAACCACATACAAATCTGGTCGCCCTGGACTTATGATTACTTTAGCATTTTGAATTGCTTCGTTGTTTATAAGGATTAGACATGAACATAATCACACAGTTGAGAATCTTATCCATTATCCATAATCTGGACAGCAATCTTCGAGTGAATGCACTATTGTTATTGTGTAGTCAGTATGTCATTGCATAATACCTGAAAGAAATACAATGTTGGGCTGTTCTGAATTTCATCCTTCATTGGTTCTTTTACTTGGGGAATATTAAGAGAAACTGGCCATCTACAAGGCAAACTACATACATGAAATCAGCATCATCTCCCTTCAGCCTGATCTTCTCAGCTCTTGGATAGTGGTGAAGTATTACTGCTATAGTACAATGAAGATAGATAAGAGCACTTTATTAGGCATATACAATTCCCTGCATTAGGAATTTGTCTTTTCACCGACCCCAGCTTGCTCTCCATGAGACACACAGACAGGGAGAGAAGCGTGGGGTTCAGAGCACAGGGTCAGCCATTTATATAGCACCCCTGGAGCAGTTGGGGTTAAGGGCCTTGCTCAGGGGCCCAACGGAGTAGGATTCTTCTGCTGGCCGCAGGATTTGAACCGGCAACCTTCCAGCCACAGGCGCAGATCCTTAGCCACAGAGCCACTGCACCGCCCACAGATGGACAGAGAAGAGCTTGGATGAAGCAACACGATCAGAACTCATCAGTCCTCAAGGCACATCAAGACTGTGCCTGGGTTGCTGGTAGACCAGTAGGTGGCACTCTTCCCTCTTGACCAAGAATTTCCAAACTTATGCCCCATTATGATGTCAGTGGACACCCCTGCTGCTGTCTTTCGAATAAGGCATTGAGGTCGTTTTTATCTGAAAAGCTCCCAGGGAACAGTTCAGAAAACCAGGGTTGTTAACCTGGTTTCCTGGCTAAACACCACTCCTGGCCCAGATAAAGGTTCCCCTTAACTAAGTCAACAAACTAATTTTTCACTTCTTTATCTTCATACACTCTTCAGTGGAGTGAGGCCACTAGTGCAGAAAGCAACAGTGTGTCACTCACCCACCCTCCTGGGTGCTCTCGTTCACTGGTGGGTGATGTAGGTAAAGCAAACTGGGATCTGACATTCTCTCTATATGTTCACTGAATTATTATTTAATGCTACCAGCCATTAAACGTTTACATCAAGTATCTCAAATTTTTATTTACATTATTGAGCCAGATATCAAGAAGTGGCACAAATCCATGATAATTTTGTTATGAACAAGAATGATTATACTGTAACCGTAGATAGAAAACCTCGGCTAGGACCTGAAAAGTCAGATTTTTTATAAAATCAGGAAGGAAAGTTTCTTTGGGAAAAAAACATTTCTGCAGGTAGATTAGTTTTTCTTTGCTGTGGTTGTTATTTTTGTTATTTCTAAGGATAGATGACCTTTCTGTCTGGTATAAAAAAACAGTCTCCCGAGCACACGCGGCTTGCAAATTTGACATTTTCTGAAGTGAATACAGGATGTTTGAAAGCTGGCTATTGAATTGCATTAGTGGAAAATAAATAATTCTGTGGAAGTGCTCTAATTTTGATTTTGCCTTCATCTGCAAAAGCTTTCTAGGCATGTACCTCTGCCAGCTGATCTCTCAGAGACTGCACATCTCTCATCAGGTCACTAAAGTGGTGACTGAGCTCCTGCAGCTGGGTCTCCTCACACTGGGGGCCGGTCTCTTGTGCCACAGCCACTCCTTCCGCACCAGACTTTGCACGAGGCATTCTCCTGCCAAACAAACAAAACACAGTCCTCCATTGCCTCCTCTTTGTACGTTAGGAGAAGATGAACTCATCTTTTTTTTTTAATTTTACTTATAAAGCACCACTGGAGATTCCATGAATAAACGTCGCTCCCAACAGCTCATGACTAACAGAAGCCCATCTGCCTGAGTCATCAGAGATTGCACATCACCATTACCAAGACGTATTGAAACAATGCTCTGTTTGAAACACTTTTTTTGCTGCAGTTAGTTCCCTCAATGCAGGGGAGTCAATAGACATAGTATCCTTGTCAGATGAATAAAAGAAAGCGATTCTTAATCTCTTTTGAGTGATTCTTCATCTCTGCTGAGTCTCTAATAGAAGTCATTCTGAAATCTGACATGCACGTATGTAATAACCATTAACATGGCAATATAGGATGTTGTAAATTCACAAGTATCCCTCAACTGCTGCTCTGCTCAACACTGAAGACATGTCCACACTAACACATAATATCAAATAACATGTATAAACTGCATTGCATTGCAATCATTGCATCTTTAAGTATTGCCTATTAGAGATGGAGAAGCTCTATCTCAAATGACGCACAGCCTCATTTCAGTGATGTATTTAACATGACAAGCCAAGTTCCTGTATTATTAAGGTGCAGGTTAAATCACGTCTTTGACTGAATACTTCAGCACATGCTTAGTAGAGTTTGTGACAAGCTATATGGTTTTTACAGAAAAGTAAAAAGATAAGCAAAATTAAATAAAACACACAAAAGTGAAATAATTTCATAGTTGAGTGTATGAGGTGATGCAAAGTGAAAGCAGGTTCTGACATGTCGGTATTGATCGTGGAAAGTTACTGTAACCTTTGTTTAATTATACTTTTTATATGAATATTCCAGGCGAATACCCACCGAAAACAAGGCCCTGATGCTGTGCTGTTGTAACCATACCACTGAAAGATTAAGTCTTTAGCTTTTTTCCTCTTTTTTGACAATCGGAATGCTTAATTAACTTCTAACTTACCCAGCCGTATTTTGACTGGCGTTTGCCACCTCTGAGAGATGTTCTTCTCTTTTTTGCTCCCCTTTTGAAATAATTTTGCCAATCTAATCACGTCTTTATTCAGCTCTTGTATTGCTGCCACTTGTCACTTTGCCTGGGTTTGTTTGTGGTTGCCAGGGATGGCTGCACAGCCAGTCCTAATGAACACTTAACACAGAGAGGCGGGGACTTCACTCACTGAAGCCTCCCACCCCACACCTCACTTCTCAGACAAAACGGCAGACACAGATTTAACATTCTCGGACACTGACAGTTGAAGAACAGAAGACAATTCAGACTTCCTTCCCCTGTTTTATGATAAGGTGTTCTGGGTTGTTCCTGCCTGTTTTTTATGGTGCACAAAATGCTTTATTTTAAGGAAAAGGAAAGCAGCAGAAGATAAGCACAGCAAGGAAAAAGCCAAACGCTCTGAGCACTTCTGTGCTCTGTTCTTAACACAACTGGCAGCAGTGCAGGTTACCTGCTAATATTCTTCTGGTACTTTCTATGGAGAAATCTGAATGTTCTAATTGGCAAACATACTGTTACAACCTTCACTTTCCCCGTACACAGCAACGTAGCCTTAACACTCCACAAAAAGCAACGGGAAAAAAAACTAAGAATAATTGGAAGATATTAGAAATTATTCATCTGTGAATCGTGTAGTACTCCTAAAATGAACATTCAAAATGCGAAATTCAAAATTCAAAAATAATAATAGTCCAAGGCGACCAGATTTGATGTATCCTTCAAAGAAACAAGTTGTACTGCACATGGTTCTGAGCATTTTCATTTTTTCCATCTATGCTCTTATATGGTGCAGAGTTGCGTCCAGATGTCATGTTGTCATGGATTTCCCTTTCTTATTCCCTTATTTTGATTTGAATTTGCTCTGGTGTTTCCATTTATTCCTAAATACAGTTATTGAATTTGTTCGTTTTGCTGCGTTCTAATGAATGAAAGCCCATTCATATTTTGTCAGGAATGCTTATCAGTGATCATAAATACCTAGTCCACAAATAGTTTAGGTCTACTTACTGATGCACTCTGATAAAAGGTGTCATTCCTAGACATGACTATGCAATGGTAGTATTCCTATGAGTGGAGGTGTTACCCTCTGTGTTCCTGCTCATTTCTGCAACGGGCTTGAGCAAACTGGCCTGCCTAAACAACTTCCCCTATATCAACTGGTGGAGTAGTTTTTCACTTCTACGTCTGCTTTGTTGTGCAGTGCAGTTCTGATGCACTGAACAGTGGATGAAGTGGGTCCACTCCTAAATGAGCCTTGATACCCCCTATAGAAACGCAATGCATAGTATAATGTGAAAATCAATACCTCGATTTACTACATCCAGTGGATAAGCAACGCGATTCTGGTCAGAACCGATATTCCTCCACCACTCTTGGCCAAAAGATCAAGAGTTATATATAGTACAGTATAGTTATTTACCGTTTTGATTTCAACGATCAAAAGAACAAATTCCCTTTGCGATCACCACAGCCCCCCGACAGAAAGATTGGGAGCACCGCGAGTTCCACCTCTGCTGTTTCCAGGATAGTTTGGGCAGTCACGAGTCATCAACAAACAGCCTTTCTGCAACCACGCTCAAGAACGATATATATATATATTTCCTGCACGCCATCATATTAAACAGAGTCTATCAACAATAGCATATCAGACTTCTAAGAAAGCATCTCCAAGAAACAAGATTTCGTCCCAACGAAGTACGATCGCAATACCGGGGGGGAACATTTCAACGCCCCTACACTTGCATAATTGTATATAAGGCGTTAATGCACATCATTCGGGGGGATTTTGACGGACAGCCACACGGGGATACTTTCTTCGCCCGGAGAAGAAAGTCTTGAAAGCGGCGTGGATTGGGAGACTGGTGCGGCTTTAAAATGTCCCACCATGCACCGCGCTGTCCCAGTTCCGTTACAATGTATTTACAGCAGGAGCGGAGCCCGGGCGAGTCGCGGCGTCCGCAGCAGCGCACGGGCAGGGCTGTTCGCCTACTGGGAGCGACTTCGCCAGACAGCATCTCAAGAGCCGGACTTCGTCGACTGGGTTCAGTTTATTTTCCTTGGCTTTAGCGTACTCCTGGCTTTGTTGCACTGGGGTTGTCATCCCCCCACCCCCCCCCTGCTCCCCTGCTCTTGGGGTGGTGCGGTGAAGAAGTATGTAAGACTTGCAGATTTCATGCCAAAAGCGAAATCTCTTGCACTTCACTCCAGCCCAGCCAGAAAGCAAGTTTAACTACACCGAGTGAAAGATTTATTCTTCTTCAGAACGACCGGAGGAAGGTAAGAGGGGTTGTTTTCCGTTGTTTGTTTGGTTGTTCCATTACGATTGTTTTATTAAATCCATGTTGAAGTAGTTCCACGGAAACTATTTGTTAAAATAGTTAAGGGTATAACGTGTTGTCTGCGCTACTTGTATTTCCCCGGTATTTGCTATGTTGGATCAACGAGAAAGGTACATTCACTCAAGTTTTAGTAAGATGAAGTGTTTTCATAGTCCTGTAAATTATTAGATTTTTTTCTCCCCTCTCTGGTTTACTTTCCTGATCGGACTGAACTCGGAGTTGTGTTGCAATTAGACTTCCAACTTTGTTTACGCTGTCGCCAGTGCTGTGTAATGATTTTTTTCATCGTGTTTAATTCCACTCTGTAGTTCATTGCTCGTTTCAGGGCTCTTTATTGTGTCTGCACAAGTATGACTTAATAACATTTGTTTTAATTGATTTCTCGATATTTTACATGAGCCCGAAACAAACCTTATTAACCCCTTAACGATATTCTTTGGGCTGGTTGGCATAACTGGTTTTCTAACTGACCGTTCGGAGTGCTTGTGAAATCCAGTTAACACCGCCTGATTTAGAGGTAGTTTTTGCAATTCTGGGTGAATTACCTGTCGCTGCGCCGTGTGTTGTCAACAGGAGCAATCCGTATCTCATAATACACTGCATACTGCCAGCAAGCGATCAACCGAAGACGATAGCAGTAGGGTTTTGTGTGAAATTTAATAGGTAGCAAAATAAAACTAGCGAGTAGTAATAAAAATGATTTTCCCCCTTATGACTCCTTTTCTATTTGAAGTAAAGGAATATACCACCGCACCCCTGCAGTAATTTCACGGCGCGTTTTATTGCTTTTAAGTAAAAACTATCCCGCACTAGGGTACTTGAAGTTGGCGGGTCTAGTCTTTTTAATACTTCAACGTGCTGGTGCTGTTTCAGATAAATCGAGTTGTTGTTTTTTTTTAGCTCCGGTGGCCTTGGTTCAAATCTAGTTCAGCAGACTCGCTGTGTTGAGATCTTTTCCACCTTGTACTCATTTGCGAACATTAAGCCTTTGTGGTTTGGCAAAAACAAAGAAATCTCAGCATATAAAACGGCTGAGCAGAAGGAATTGTTCTCCCAAGCCTTGATAGAAGAGCATTAGCACAGCCACACCGAGGACACTGTGTGACTGGGTGTAATCAGTGCCATTTGTCTTGTCACCTTTCATTAGTATTTCACAAAGGTAAGCAAGCTGAGAAACGAGCACAAAACGTGAACGCCGTGAAGTGGAATAGTATTGGATATGACGATTGACACACCTTTTTTTAGTCCTCATGCGTGTAGCTCATTCAAGAGTACAGATGAGAAGGGAACACTTGCTATAGAAGAACCCTAGGCTTATCGTGTTAAACGTTTAAAGTGATTAAATCTGCTCTTTGGTTTCCTTTTCAGTTTGTAATCCAGTGTTTGGAAATACATTATAAACCCTTCATATGTGGTTTTGGAGTAAAGGTTGTAGTTTAATGACAAAAGGTGTCATTTAAACTGAACTGTTTAAGAAAACATGGTCGTTTTGCTACTAGTGTTGAGCCTGCAGAAGAATACTAAGTAACAATTGTGTCATTCTCTTTGTGTTTGATAGGATACAGAAAAACAAGACGGGGGGGATATTAGTGTAGCACACCACTGGAAGAGCATCTATTTAGCAAATAATTTATCAACAATGTTTTTTTTTTGTCCCCTGCTCCTTTTTGTACGTGCGAACAGTGCAGATGTGAATTTTTGGCTGGTGCTCTAAATGGGTTCATTGTGAGGTGCAGCACGAGCTGATTGACATCTTAACAAAAAAAAATCTTACTTCTGTAATAGCATTGGGGTTGGCACCAGCTGTACCGCTTTATTTCTGTTTAAGTAATGTGAAGTAAAAACAGTCCAACCCATCTGCATTAATAACTCCGCTAATCTCTGTGGATATTACTGTGGCAGGAGGGGGCATCAATAAAGAGAGAGTTATAATACCTACTCATGTTCAAGATTAGCGAAGCACCCCCCCACTCCCCCTAGCTGTGTGATAGTGTTGTGCTCTGACACATGTTCCTCAGCTGTTGTTGACTCCCTGGTGGCGAGACTTCAAAGGCGGACTGTAAATGAAAATCATGGCCAGAGAACAAAGGATGTAATATTCTGGTGTGTGGTGCCATCCAGATGTGAAAGTGTGCTTGGCCCTGGCGCTGGCGAGGAAGGGCCTGATGAGCGGTCTCGAGTGGCAACTCGAGGTGCTCCTCGGGGGGCCTTCACTGCGGCCCACTGGGACTCCGGGCGGGACAGGGCCGACGAATACACGCCGCGCGGCCGGGTCTCCGTGTTCCTGGCGCGTTTCGTTTTCCAGGTGCCGTTTGCGACAGCTGCAGCTCTGAAATGGAAAGATTTCGAGTGTGCGAGCAGTGCTAGTCAGACTGAATAACCTCACCTGTTGCGTTTTGATAGATGCAGCAGTTTCTCACTCCTCTGCCATGGACTGGGGCTGCTGGGGTACTGAGCGACGCCAGTGAGCGCAGTACCTCACTGGTGGTTGACGTGGGTCCCCTCTTCTCCTGTATACAAGGAGTTTGGGCATCCTTCGAGATGAAAAACACCATGTAAATTGAAGTATTTATTATTCTCTCTTCCCTAATTTATCCTGCAATTTCCACAACTCTGTGTAAAAGGGACAAAATCTTAATCCGACCAGTAGCTCTTTCATAAGTATAGTTGTGAACTCTTCCCATTAGTTTCACACATTCCGGTTGTGAAAAGTCTAGAGCTATTAATCAGAATCTGCAAGTCTACTTTTTTCGGTCTCCAACATGCAGATACTGTCTTGACGAGCTGCATCTCGTAGAATAGTATACACGAATATATAAAAAATAAAAGATCAGTTGTTAGACTGTGTCCTTATCAACTGGAATAACCAGTTTAATACTGCGGTCCTCTACTGGGTGTTTCTAAATGGAGTGCTTTATGTTTTTGCTGGGATGTTTGCTTTATGTTCCTAGGATTTGAATCGGCCCACATCAGAAAGGGCCCATGTTGCATTTAAACAAACAAATGTATATTTCTTGTTCACATAGAAAAGAAGCAATGTGTGGTTCTAGTACATCCTGAATTTGAGTTATTGAAACCTCTGTTTTTCTTTTTACTTTCAGAGGCTATGACATGACTAGTTTTAGTTTTACACCCATCCGAATATGTTTATGAAGGCAGGAATTGGACTGTATGCAAAAGGCTGTGTTTGGCTAAGTGAGGAGACCTGTCACAGCTAATGGAAATTTACGTGTCTCTCGCTGAGTAGTAACCTGTACAGATTTGAAATCAAAGGAAGGAATCAGCTGCAGGAAAGCAGTTGGTTCCACTATCAATAAGTTTGTGGAATGTGGTTCTTTCTTCTAGCGCGTTATTCTCATGGACGGTCATTATTAATCAAATCAAATCAAAGTTTTTTTATCAAATGCATAACAATACAGTGTGCAGCGGTAGTTGCTGGCAATGAAATGTCTTTTTCTGCGAACTCACAAAAAACAAGAATCGCAAGAATCACAAAAATCACAAAATTAAGGTTATGAAAATAAGGTTACCTAATAACTGATAATAATGTAATAGAAATTGAATAAAACTCAATATGAGTAGAGCTGCTATGTGTCCATGGTATATGCAATATATACAAGTAGTGCTGTTATGCTGAATACAGTGAAAACTGTGTGTCCATGTAGCCATTATGGGTGATTTGCTAAGGAGCTGCAGGTTGGCTATTTAGCAGTCTTATTGCCTGGAGGTAGAAGCTGTTCTGTAGTCTGCTGGACTTGGACCGAATGCTTCAGTACTGTTTACCAGACGGTAGGAGGGAAAACAGTTTGTGACTGGGGTTCTTGAGAATGGACCTGGCCTTTTTAAGACATCTAGCTGAGTAGATATCCTGGATGTTTGGTAGTTTAGGACATTATACATTAGTAAAATGTCACAGACAAAAGTTCTGAATCTGGGGCTTTAATACTGACATAAAATATAATCCTGCCCAAGTTAAATGTTAAAATTCTAAATATCCAATATCAGGCTACCTATAGTCAACTTCAAATCTAAACGTTTCGAACGCTGAGTCACACAAAACAGTGTTATGTGTAAAACTCTGTTGGTGAAGTGGAATGAAGTCCTTAATGTTGTAGTTTTCAGTGATCAAGAATTTTCTTCTTCCATAAAACCTATAGAAAATGCGAGCGATGTATCATCTTAACTTTTATGTCTAGATTAGAAGAAAGTTATTAAAAGTACACTAAAAAGAATTAATTGTGAAGTGCCACCGGTAGCTATACTTCATTTATTCTGTCTGATTACTGCTCATCCGTGAAATGAGTTATTTTGCATTAAATGAAGTTTAAGCTAGTTAAATTACCCATATGGGTTGCTCTTCTACAATCTTACATTCAGGGATTCTCCTTCACATAAACATAGGGTCACATAAAGTCGTTTTTGTTTTTGATTTGTTTTTCCCCCAGAAACTGCATCTCTATGGTTTGAGCTTGGATTTAGTTTCTATGACATCATTTAATTCAAGGAAATGCACTTTAACCAGCAAAATATTTTTTGTGGAAGATGAGATGATGTAATAAGCTCAAGGTACTCGTTACATGTTAAGCATTTTAAAGCACCGTTCTTTAGCTATTCATAGCTTTCATCTTTCCTGATTAAGTAATCTGTAATCCAGCAGAAAATAAACTTGACGACATGCGGGGGGGTTAAGAATTGCAGAGTGTTTCCATTGTTTAATCTTTTAAAAATGAATGCTCCATTAGAGATCCAGGACAGAGACACTGACATCTGTTGGCAAAAGTGCCACCGTTTCCTGTGGAATCGTGTGGTTGTCAGTTTTGATGTGTCAATCGGTTAGTTCCTGACTTCCAGGACAAAATAGTGGGAAATGTTTTGTTGTTTTGGGGATTGATCTGGGGCATCCTAAAGAGATTATCTAATTTAGGATTAAACTGGGATTTGAAGATGGGCATCCTGGATTGAAAGATGAGTAAATTAGGAGAGCCTCCCCACCCGGCTCTGTAATTTAAGGATGTGCAGTATGTCTTGACCCTGTGGCCTGTAGCGACAAACAGTAGGGTGTCTGAGGTTACAAACCTTTTTAATTCCGGCTCCTGTCTTCTAAATATATATCTGGGATTAACATATTTAAAGATCTAGGCCTTTCCATATCCTTACAGATTTCCGAAGTGTGCTATTTATTTGCATATCCTGGTGATCCAGAGGTGCAGCAGACAGAAACGGGGATGAAAAACCCTTCTGATTTTTCATCTGTGCTGAGTGAGTTAATGCTGCCGTTAGCAGTCTGCAGTGAATGATGGTGACATCGTGTCATGAAGAACAATGTTGCATCAAACTCTTATTTCTCTCTTATTTCCTTCAGCTGGATCTGAAGAGCTATTTTCAAATGTTATTCTCTTTAGGAAATGGAACTTTAAAAAGCAGCAGCAGCAGCAGCACAGATTCTTGTTTTTAAACTGGTACTTTTACCCATTACTCTCAAATAAGCAGCGATTTAAGCTTTAAAGGAATAAAAATGGTAAATGGGTCAGTCTTAAAACATTCTTGAGTTTAACTCCAGATTGTTAGAGAGTTTGAAGTAACTTTAGGTAGTCCAAAATCATGCTGAAGATGCTAATCAGTCTCAGTGAATCAAGCCCAACTTTGAAATGGCTTTATCTTTTCATAGATAACCTCCCAAATGGATCCAAAGACACAGGCTTGACTAGGTTGGAATGCACATCTCTGATGCTATCAGTACCTATAGAAACATGCATGAAGGGAGTTCCTTTGATATTTAGGGCTGTGGAATGTCTAAACGTGACAATGGACATTTTAACACCATTATTTGAGCAGTTTATCATCTTTTATTTCCCTGAGAAGCAGTTATGCCATCACCTCCTACAGCATTCCAGAGAGTCCTGCACCTTTACTACACCAGCTCCCTGGTAACTTGCTTCCATAGGAATTCAGGAGCTGCAGACTTGGAATGCTGATGCATCATTGAATTGGACTATTCTGTGTCACTTGTGCATAGTGTTGTGTGGAATGCTTTGGTTTTAGTTCAGTAGAACACAACTGTTTAAGGTTTGCATTTTTTAACATATTTTAGATTCAAGAGTCTGTTTGGGTTGGACTCTAGTACTGTCACCAATGTGAGGGATCATCAATTGTAAGAGCTTCCTAATGAGACCAGATTTATTTGGTTGAACTCCTAGAAATTCCATTTCACACTGTAGGTAAAGAACTTTTCAGTAGAACTACTGTGCTTTAAAAACAGTAATGATAGCAAAAGATAATATTGATGGTTTTGATTCCTGGTCGGTTAATTAAAAAAAGATGAGCTCTTTATAGTTTTGTTTTGAAAGAAATGTATTCTCCGGGACAGTGATGAATTATTCCAGCTCGCACTCTTACGCTGAGTTCAGAAACATTTTTCAATATTAATACACTCCTGACAGTAAAGGAGAAATGATTGTTTTATACCAGCACATCATCAGTATGCAGGCCAGCGAAGCAGACGGCATTATGTAATCTTTCACTTTTTTAACAGACCCTATTGTTTTATCTTGAAAAGAACAATAGCCGGTGTTAATCTTGGGGGACTGGATAAGTGATAAAGTTGGGGGCAATGCAGTGCCAGGTCTTTGTTGATTTCCTGTTAGATTCTTGTCTCAGGGAGACTTGAGTTGGCACAAGATAGTGCAAAAACAAATAAACATTCACTTTGTAAAACAGGATTGGTGTATTGAATCAAAGCACTTGCTTCAATACATCGTAATTGCATACAATGTTGGTGTTCTGTTTTTAAATTCATCGTATGAAATGTAGCACATAGAAAATGGTGAGTTATTCCAAGTAACATGTTTTCACATCCAGTAGGGATGAGGTCCACAGGCAAATAAGTATAGCCGTATACTTCTGTTTGTACTGATGATGCAGCTTATTTTGTGGTTAGTTTACAGTGAATTTGAATATATTGGTGAATGGGTTTGTTGTCAGTGGGTAGGATATGCATTATTTGTATGAGCTTTATCTGCGATGAGTATAAGTGAAATTAGAGTTGCCAGATGAACATGCTGACCATTTGTCTTAGTTTTACACAAAGCCACTTGAAGAAATGGATCGTAAAGACCTGGCGATCACCCTTGTATCAGGATCTCCCCTGCCTGGTGGCATGTTTGCAAGCTCGAAGTTCACTGTCTTAATGTAAGGGATTACGGAATGGTCCTAAACAGTGCTGAAGGTACCTGCAGATAGCAGGGCTAATTACTGCCTTCTCTTAGTATTTCATTGCAATATTCCCTTCTCCTTGCATTGTAACCTACTTGATCAACTGTGAATCAATAAGCACTTACTTCGTATAGTGTCAGGAAAATGCAAAGGTTTCACCCTGAAAAATCTCCCACAGTCCCCAGGAGGTTAATTCGGGAGATTCCTACTCTGACAAAAGCAGGTTCTTGGTGGGTTGCCTAAAAATCTGCATTTTGTTGTAATATGAAAAAAAAAACTGTCCAAGCTGAAGTGAGTACTACATGGTTTATGAATGAATCGGTTAATACAGAGTGTGATTTTTGTGTTTAAACTTGAGTTACTGAATGACTTGTCATTGTAGGCTTAACCTTCCCTTTTAATATCTTCCTTGACATTTAGGCATTGGAAATGTACTGTGTAATTCAGGTATATTACATGTTGCTTGCTGTGTTTTGTTTATTGTGTAGCTGAATATATTGAGAACATAAGAAGGAAAACGGTGCCTGTCCTGTAATTCAAGGGTACACCAGCAGTGCTCCAGTTTTGGAACACACAACGTTCTAGTTACTAAGTACAGAACTGTATCCACTACTCCATAATGCAGATCTTTCATTTATTTTATGCAGTGAATTATGAAGAAAGAATCATGCAAAAGCTGGAAGTACATTACTAAGTTCTCATTTTCTGATTTTATTTTTTCATTTCTAAAACCTTAAATGATTATCTATGAAAAGAGAGAAGTGCTCTAGATTCCAGTATACTGCACAGGTGATTTATAATCTGCTTGAAGGCCTTTCTCGCGATATGAGAAACTTTATACATCTGTTAGTAATTTTTGGAATGTTTTTTTTTCTCAGAAGTCACGTGTTTGACAGCTGTTGTTTGTAGATGTTGTATATCTTGGACCCTTTGTCACTTTTCTTGCTAAATGTTATTTTCCCCTAATGCACACTAAATATAATGGATTCCCTAATATCTGTCCAGCACTCTTGTTGATTACATTTGTTATGTTGCTTTTTTGTATGTTTTGTATAAAGTGGTTTTAGTTTTAATTTAGTTGTATTTTTCCTATTTTGCAGTAATCCTTAAAATATATTCTTTCATATAAGTCTGTGAGCCCCCATATTGTAGATTCTGCTAATTTGTTTAAACTCTTTTAATGTGTAAATGATCTTCATTGCATGTTTAATACATCAGTCATGGAAAATTGTTTTTCTTCTAATGCAGCTAATCAGGGGGGGAACACACATGTGCAGGTGTAAAGCAAGTCAGTTGGAGGTCAATATTTTATAATATGTCGTTGTTGTAAATGTCTGTAGATTTTATTTTACTTCTGTTTTTTGTTTGGTTTAATGTAAATATCATTACTTTCATTTGCTTTGGCAACACTGATTGTACCCATCGGTCATGCTAATAAAGCACCTTGAATTGAATTGATCAGTGTGATATTCTTAGCTGTAATATTTGTCAAGTACCCACATACCACGGTGTATACCTATCATTGTGGGGGGGATGTGGACTGGAGCAAATGTGGATTAAGAGCACACAGTTGCAGGAGTGAGCCACGCGGCACCCTGCCTGCTGCAGCTGAAGCTTGTCTTCTTCAATATGGTTGAGATGGAGACCGCACACAACACGCCCACAAACAGCGGTCACGACAGAGCTCAGCTACATCAGTCTCTGGTTAGGACTCTGGCTGGCCATCAGTTCCCAGAGGCCAGACAGGTTTCGTCTCTGTATGGTTAGTAAAGGGAAGACCAGGAAGGGGGGCAGCGGTTAAGAGAAGATCACTTTATTAGACCTGTACAATTTCTTGTATTAGGAATCTGTCTTTTCACAGACCCCAGCTTGCTCTCCATGAGACACAGATAGGGAAAGAGCTTGGGGTCAGAGCGCAGGGTCTGCCATTTATACGGTGCCCCAATTTATAACTGGGGTTAAGGGCCTTACTCAGGGGCCAAACAGAGTAGGATTTCTCTTCCCGGGGATTCGAACCTGCAACCTTCCAGCCACAGAGCCACCACATCACCCCCTTTTTTTTAGGTTTGCTCTCCTCACTGGGTTAGCTCTGATGGTAAGGAGCTCCGGTCTTGCCCCCTGGTTAGTATGGAGTAGTAGCTCTCAGATGGCAGCTGTACCAGTTACCACTAGGCTGGACAAAAGGTTTTCCGTTGGTGAACTGGAAGACTTGGGGAAAATGTAATGGCACACCTGCTGCTGTGTCAGGTGTGTGGGTAAGAGTTACATTTAACTTCCCTGGCCTAACAGGATCAGTTGTCTTAAAGGGGAATTGCAATGCTATGTTCATATTTTGGGGTCAGAAATATGATGAGTGCATTTCAAACTGCGGTAAAAGAAAAATGTACACAATAACCTGTAAAGATTCCAATTTACATCACAAAATAGAGAACATTTCCAGGTATGCGCAGTGCTACGTTCTGCGATTCAGAATAAGGCAACGAAGAGTCCAGTGATGAGTGCAACCCTATGACATTGTAAACAAGCAGGCCTGTAAATGCATCTCTTTTAATCCAAGGGCAATATTGTTTTCTGTTTTGAGACGGTTCAGCTGACATATTCTACTTATTTGTTAACTCTGCATGCAGATCACGTTCGAACATTTCTGCGGTGAAAATTCTGATATACAACCTGTATTTATTCGTGTTACATTAGTCATTACGGGGACTTGATCAGGAAGGGCTGTATCACATCGCATTTTGTGGGATCTCCAATGCGATGCGTTGCAAAACATGGCGACTTGCAGTGCTCTCACAAAGTTGGCGATTGTGTGCTTAATTTAAAATTTGTAAATTCTATCCGTAATGTCAATTAATTTATTTTGTAACAGGGATTGAATAACTGGTCTGAGAAATTGAGACTGCAGTTAGTTCCCCTTTTAAGGTTTTGACTGTCACTACTAGTCTACTGGCGATTCTGAAGGTTAAATCGGTTGAAAATCCTAGAGGTAAAGCTGTTGATAATCCCAAAAGATGAATGAAGGTGAGGGAGGCAGTGTCCTGCAAAAAAGGTCATATATTTGGTTATTTAAAGATTGGGCTATTACCGATTCTACAGATAGTTCACCAAACTAACCTTGTCTCTCTATATGGTGAACAGTTATCTGGTTACAAACCCCAGAAGGGGCTTGAGTTGTCAGGGCATCCGGTCCCTATGGAGACGGAGGAAGGCAGAATGTTCCTTTGTTATGTAATTCTATTATATACAGTATGGCAGCTGTGAGGGTTCCCATGACTTGGAGGTCTGTGGGCAAGGGTTTGTGATCCAGCACTGGCCAAGCCCTTGGGTTTCACGGAAGTGGTGGCAAGGCAATGCTCCCTCGATCTCTTGCCTGGATAATGGATTCCTGGCCTGTCCTGGGAAGGCAAACACGGTTAACAATAATCCCACAGGGGCTAATAAGTGAACATCTGGTTGTGTAAGTGAAAGCGTCAGGTGGTTAACGGTTATAGACTGATGGTGCTGTATACAGGTCAAGTAATAGGATACAGGGTGACAGGTGACAGTTATAGTTAATGGTGGTGGGTGTGGTCTCTGGTTGGTTGTGATCTGATCATGTTGTAGTCTCCAGTTTGTGGTTCGATGGTTTACAGTTGTTGGGTTTGTAGTTATAACTCGCCGTAGGACCCTGTGAAGCTCAGGGTGTCTCCAAGGGCTGTGCGGTCCTGGAGTGAGCGTGGCTCTGGGTCGTGCTGACAAGGCTTCATGCTGCAGTCTCCTAGAGCAGCGAAACGGCGGGACCGAAGAAGGGAAACCCATCCGCTGGGCAGCTGAAACGCTCCAAGTTAAATTTGCATAGCTGGGAAACTGCGAGTCGCTGCTTGTGAGAGGCCACGGAAAGGGCAGCCATGGCACTCCCACTGGTAACGAGTGGGCAGGCAGTCACACACGCGTATGTGTTTAAATTGGCCAACTTTTTTTTCCTAAATGCGCATTTCTGAGTGTGTTCCAAGGTCTCTCAAGGTGAAGTCTTTGTTGAAAGTTCTTAAGTATTATTAAGCGGGTGGTAAAGTAGTTATTATTTCTCGGTTTACGTGATCGTTTTCTGAACCCTTGTCATTTGTCAGCATTTTCCTATTATGGAACAGGTATAGGTTAATTCCATGCTGAAATTAAGAGTCTCAACGTTTTGGCCTTGGAACCTTCTTAAGGTACACCGCAGCAAATGTTGTCTCTTTTCTTTTCGGCATGGAATAAACCTTTACCTGTTCCTTTGCAGCCTACACATGATGGTTATGCAGCTACAGTACCTACTTGAAGAATGTGCTGACGGAGGCCAGAGGTGATGTTTAATAACTCTGGCTCTCCCTAGTTCTGAAGACATTCTGGAGAGAAAAAGGAGTCATCCCTCACATTCTTAATGCAGGTCCTGAGCCGTGTCGAAGTACCAGTAAGTGAACAAGCACAGCATGTGAAAGGAAATGAGGAAACTGAGATATTGTGTAATGACATTGTGTTATTTTCCCTTTTTTTATTGTTTTTAGGGGGTAGCTGTTAGATTCGTAACACCCGAGCCATACACAGCTTGTATTTGATGCTAGGGAAAGGGCCTGTCGTGTTGATACGAGGAGGACATTGCTGCAGCTCCAGTGAATGTAAACTTACTGAAACATGAAACGAGAGCTTTTCAATGGAAACGTGTTCAAAGGTGGCCTCTGCTTTCTGTAGAAGTGCTGGAGGAGCAATAACAGGTGCTTGGGACTCTTGGCACTACATTGCATCCTTTCCTGTGAACAAAGGCATCAAAAAAACATTGTGCTTTAATACTCAAAAAATATTAATACTGAAAAGGGGGGATAGTCAGCCAGCGGACCAGCCTGATGTGTTTACTGCCCAAAATATTTTCTTTCAGTTCAAAATGTATATGCTTATATGCTCGTTACTTAAAGTACTATTTCGTTGATGTAATTATTAACATTTTAGGCAATGAACGAAATGGAACATTTAACCTTTGTTTAGGCTAGCAGGACGGCACCGAGCTGGGGGTTGTTGACTACAACTTCCAAACGAGCGGCGCACCAGACCGCGGTCATGATGAGATGAATCTAGTTAGTGAGCGAGCCTCCCCTGCCCCCTGCCTCAGTGTCTGTATGTCAGCATGCTCTCGTTTAGATACTGTAACAGCGCTCCCGGTTAGCAGCGTGCAGACTGACAGGCGGGAGACGACTCCACAGGCTCTCTTGACAGTTTTGTTGTCGGTTTCTATACAGTGGGGCGTGCTTATCATACAGGAAAATGCAGAGGAAGGTTTTCTGATTATTTTAGCTGATATACCATATGTTTTTGATTACGTTAGTTTCTTTCAGTTCATCAGTATTATTTGAATTAACTTAAAACCAATGCATCAGGACTTTAATGATCATATAAGGGAGGGTTACTCAATGTCTTTGAACCATAATGCAATATATTGTAGTAAATTAAGTGGCAGTTTAGGGGTGTTCTTTGTTATATGCAAATTTGGGTGTTTATGATGGTTCTCTGGACTGAACCCATGTACATGTCAGCCCTTCGGAACATACGGATGAAAGCTCAGATTGGAGTTATGTGATTAGGAGAGTAGCTCATTGGTCATGATGGGACCAGTGCACTTTTATATCAATAATTTAGTTTGTGGCATAGGTAGTAAAGTAGGGAAGTTTGCAAGTGGCACCAAAATAGGGCTAGCAAACAATAGAAGCTGCAAAGGGAAATTCAGAAAGATTTAGACGATAGTCAAGATTGCGTATTGCAAACGGACAATACAAAAGCAACTTCAAATATAAGATAGGGACCTTGGACCCTCAAGAACCTTTACAATGAAAAAGACTTTTGTGTTTATGTTGACAGATTAGTTACATCTCGTAAACAATGTAGGAAAGCAATTAAAAAGGCAAACAGAAATGAAGGATATATAATGAAAAGTGTAGAATTTAAACTGATGGATGTTAAGATTGCACAATTCACTAGATGGACTGCGATAGACTTTGATCACCATATTGCAATAAGCATATTACTTCTCTGGAATCAGTCCAAAGATGAAAAAACCAGATCGATTCCCAGTCTTAAAGGAATCTCATACACTGGCAGGATAAGGGAGCTGAGCCCTTTTCATCTTGGCCTGAGATGGCTACAGGGAGGCCTGATTCAGGTGTTCAAAATCCTCAGAGGTACGGACAAAGTGAACTGAGTGGACTTCTCCAGGATCAGTACTCTGCAGTAGAGCACACAAGTGGGAACTATAGGGAAGTCAGTTTAAAACTGAGAACTGATCACATGTTTTTTTTCCTCGGAGGATTGAGGGAGTGTGGAACGAGTTACCGAATCCAATACCCTCCTCCTCCCTCTTTCAGGAAGATATTTTCAGTGTAAATAGCTACTAAGAAACAAACTGGTGGGTTGTGCCAAATGGCCTTCTTGTTTGTAACCTTTCTTAGATTATTATAGTTGGAGTGTTTTCAAATATAATATTGAAGATCTGACAGCATCTCCCAATAAGTTCCATTGGTACCGCAAGATTGTAATGTTCATTTCTGTTAAGGGTTGATTAAGTCCATACTTAAGAAGCTAAAATAAGATTTAAGCATATTGGCAGCATGCCTGGATGTTAGATGAAGTCTGTTTTTTCTTGATACTGAGTAAACAGTGCTGGGTTTTGTAGGCTCTTATGAGAGTAGAAGGACATTGACAGGAGTTTTGACCCCTGCAAGCTTATTGCTTATGTTTCTGTTTCATGAGGACTGAATTTATGATCCTCAGACTTTTAAAATATGTTTTATTATGATTAAGTCATTTTAAAATGCTCTCCACCTTCCTTGTTACATGCAGGAGATTCACTTATTCCATGTTAATATAGTTACACTGCAGTGTGGCAGGTGGCCTCAAAGTATGTTGTGATTCTCTGTGGAGCAAGACAATCCTTTTCTAGTGCGTTCAACACTGTGTCCTTGAGAGTGTCCTTCAACTGTATGCAGTCCACATGAGTGCACTATACCTTGAGCACAGAAATCGAAATGGGGAAAAATATAGATTTTGCAAAAAGTGCAAATATTATATATTTATGTTTACAAAATGATGTGTAGTATATCCACAGACTGACGGCAAGTTGGCACAGTAATTAGCATTGCTACCTTACAGCATTGGGTACCGTGACCCAATTCCTCAGACAGTATGTGTGTGGATTTCCCATGTCCTCTCAGTGTTCATGTGAGTTTCCTCCAGGTGCTCCAGTTTCCTCCCACAGCCCCAAAACATTCTGGTGTGGTAGCTGGCTTCTGTAAAATTCGCCTCAGTGTGTGTGTGTGTGTCTTCAAAGGTGATGAACTGGCGTCCTGTCCAGGATGTGTCCTGCCTTGCACCTAGTGCTTTCCAGGATAGGCTCTGGGCCATCATGACTCTGAAATGGATTATCGCTTCTTGAACGTGATATTCATGATAAAATCTACAGATTGATTGTCTTGCTCTTTATATCACTCCTGTGACTGTTTAATAAAACTGTTAGTGATAAAACAAAGTATAATACCTATGCTTTCTGGTATAATCTCTGGTTCTGCTACCATTGCTGTCTCCTCCTATTACAAAGTGTTACAAAAATGTAAAAATACTGTATAAAGATATCGGCGAGTAAAAGTCATGATGAATTCTCATGTTGCTGTGTGCCACTAGCGAACTCCCCTTCAGTCAGAGAGGAATGTGTGTATTTCAGAGTAATGCTGTACCTTGAACCACACAGCCTATGAGCTCATTAGTTTCTCACAGTTAATGCAAGGGACTTCTGTGTAGATCCCCACCCCCCTGTGGGTTTTACTTGAGAAGTCTGCAAAACATTAACTGTAGGAGTGTAAAGGACTTCCACCATAAATCAGCTACCTTCTACAGCAAGTGTGTCTCTGACTCTCGGCCTCACCCGGTCTCCTGATATGCTGTGCTTAAGGGCACATCAGCTGGAACCTTTTAATGCAGTTGTTCATTTCCTGGAAGTGTTGTGATTTTTCCTTCATGACTCACAGATCAAGGGAGTACAGCAGAGTGTCGGGAATCCTCCTGATTCAGATTTGGGAAGGCCGTGTTTTGGGTTTTTTTTGCCACCAGAAAGTGAGCAAGAAAAAAAGGTTTTCATAGTTGGATTTCCCTTTCCTGAAGTGTGCTTGGGACAGAAAGCATTTGAAGTCGAATTTTAAGCACAGTGTGTTGCTGCTGTCACTTATTTTCAGGCTCACTGGGGTTAAAGGTTTCAAAACATATTGTTGCCTCTGAAACCTTTCTGGCAGAAGGGAATTTGATGCAAATACCCGCCAGATGGTACTTAAAGGCAGCAGAACCACCTGTAGGTCAGAAGGCTATTTATTTTAATCCCCATCCTGGGCTGATTATCTCTCTTGTGTAGTGTGCAGCTCTAAGGCAGGAGAATACAGAGCGCAATTCACTTTTCCAAACAGTATTTATTTCATCCAAGAGGAGTCCCCCTGAGATCATGTTTCAGTTTTGTAATGCTATTTAATGATGGCAGATTCAGTTTTAATGAGATATGGTTATTTGTTTTCGTGAATGGGCTAAACATGCAGACATGCCTGCAGCTTGGATTAAATTAAAATCTCAGCAGCTGCTAATTGTAAACCTGACTCTGCACTGTGCTAACACAAGATCTTCTGTCAAATACAGAGCCGCCACTCCAGACAAGTGAAGTTCTGATTTAATAAATATTTAAATGGGTTGTAGTCAGTAAAACACTCACAATATGGCTGTTGCACATTTTCAAAAGATTAGCGATTTGTCATTCTAAATCATAAAGGATATTGAATGGAAAAGGAAGTTAATTTGACTATAGGAGATCTTGTATCATGTACATTTGAAAGTGTCTAGTTAAGAACAACTGATGTTGATCAACTGAAATTTTAATTAAGAGTTCCTACTTGTAACTAGCTCCAGCAATTAAATTACATACCTGAAGTACATTAAGTACAGTATTCGCTAAAATATCTTAATTTGACAAGTAATTCGCGGTTGTCAGATCAGATCTGTTTCCTAAAACCTGTAGCACTAGTGCGCTTGAGAACTGCGTTGAATTTGACTTTGTGAAGCACGCTGTGATATTGGCGTACTGTAAAGGGGAACGTGGTCATGCTGCTTGTAGAGATGGTTGGACAGGGCTGGTGTTTAAAGTTGGCATGATTGAGGTGACTTGTCCTTCTTGTTTTTCCCATGTTGGTACCCCACAATACTGTTTTCCTGTTCAAGTTTGAAAGACAAATCTTGTGTTCCAATAACCAGCACATTGTCCACAATTGATTCTGGAAAATGTTATAAAAAATATACACTTTTTAATTAATGCAAAATAAAGTATTTTGAGTTAGTGTTTAGATTAACTTTTCTAAATAAATTGGTCTTGTGTCAAAATGTGTATCTGTAGATCATTCTTCTTATTCTGGTGTTGCTGAGCTCTCTTAAAAGTATTTTTAAAAAAAAGTCTGTTGAATTTGTGTGGTTATTTTTTATGTCGTTTATTAAGCTGAAGATAGAGCTTTTCCTGAGTGATCTCAGTTTCGGCCATGACTCATATTTTCCAGGGTTTACACAGACCTCTTAGGCGTTTTGAATTATTTTAAGTGAAAACATTCTAACAGTAACGGAGAAATTGCATTAGGCTTATGTTCTTTTTAAAAAAACAACACATTTTAGAAAATAATTGTCCTCTAAATGAATGGTCCAAGAAGTCAGATTTTTCCCTCCATATGATTTTTATTTCTGCATTTATCTTAATAATCAATTTTAATTCAAGAGGCCGGGGACTTTTTCCTTTGAAAAGAAAAGATTCGATTAGATTGAGATTTAGCCGTTACTGTCCTCTAAAAGTCCATCCGTCCATCCATGTTCTAACTGCTTTATACAACACGGGGTTGTGGAGACGCTGGGGCCCATCCTGGCAGGCAGTCGGTTTAAGGCAGGACAGAACCTGGAGAGGCCACTAGCCTACTGCAGGGCAGACAGACACGCACTCACTCGCCAGAACCAGTTTTCCCAGAAGCCAGTTAATCTACCGCTATATCTTTGGACTATGAGAGGAAACGAGAACACCTGTGGAAAATCCATGCAACTGTTGAGAACATACAAGCTCCCCACAGACAGCAGCCCAGGTCCGACCCAGCACTAAACCCAGGACCCCAGCACTGTGAGGCAGAACTACTAACCCCGGCCCCACGGTGCCACAGTCCTCTGAAAGTCTATCTTACTTTTGGCCAAGTGAAAGACCTTTTTAAGCAGAATCAGGATTTTTAAGCAAGCGCTTAATAACGTCTGTTTGGTTAAGCAGAAAAAATTGGCATCGTTTTAACGGTTTATGATGCGACATGAATTTCTGCACAATATTTTCTGTGGCGAGGTTTGGATGCGAACCTGAAAATGCTGAATGGACGACTGGTTTAAATTACTGCTTTTAAGAACCCCTTATGGTTGCTTTTTGAAAGTTATAATTAAATAGTGGAAACAGCACACTTTGTATTTTGTATTTTTTTAGTTAAACATTTTATGAAGCTCAAAATTTGTCTGTCAGGAACAGTCGCCCTCCGTCTCCATGAACATTATTTAGTCATTTTTTATGATAACTATTGTTAAATTATGGTGAATTGGCAACGATATTTGTGTATTGGTTAATATTCATTCTTTTTCTAACCTCTTATATTCCTTTACATGTCACAGGTAGGTGGGAGGGTCCTACACTGGTAGGCTGAAAATATTGAACATTTTAGTCTTGAAGAGGAGATGGAGGTGACAAAGTACACCGACATCAGAATCTTCAGAATCAATAGTGAAACCTGGGCTCGAGAACTCAGGCCAAATGCATTTAAAACTGAGAACAGAAGGTCTGTCTTTACACAGAAAGGTGGTGGAGGTCTGGAACAGGGTACCCAGCCCTGCTGGTGAAGCCAGCATCTTGATCACAGTCCTCTCCAGGATGTGGAAAATGGCAGGAAAAATAACTGGGAGATAATCTCAGAATAGCAAGCACCATCACAGCCGGCTCCACCCATCTGCTCCATCCTCAATGTGTAATGTTCCATTAGGGAGGTGGTATAGGGCACTATATTCAAATAAACACATTTGTAAGGATGTCCCTTGTGCAAGAAAGCTTCTCAGCGAATTTATGTAAATATAGTGCCCCCCACTGCCTATTTATGTATTATTTACTGTTATGATTTAATGTACTTTGTGATTTTATTTGTCTTTTATGTTTTGCTTGTGTCTTTGGGGGAAGCCAAAGACAGATTTCCACAGAAGCAGACGATAAGAAACAAATCAATTCTTAGAATCGGTTATCTAGTGAAAAGGCAAAGGAGCTAGACGGCCAGCTTCTGTTTTGTAACTGTTCATGTGATCTTACAAGTCATCTGTGATTGGGACTCCCCAAGTAGCCATTTCATCTGCAGTGAAGGACAAGCGTAATCAACACACAAGCTGCGTGTTTGTAGTCTTCCAGCATTGAGCAACAATTACATTGAATCTGCCTGCCGTCAGTGGATTTTCAGGATAAAGAGAACGATCATTCCTGTGTGAAAAATCAGCTTTTATCTTAATCGTTATCTGGTTCTGGACTGATATCTCCCACATAAATGACCTCCTAAATGCAGAGGTTAGAAAGCCAGTTCATCAGTTTACTGTACGCGAGACCTTGAACGTGCTTAGCAGACCTCCTGATGGGATGGAAAGGCAGAGTGCTTGATTCTCGGGTTTTTCTTGCCTCGTCCACTTCCCCTCAGCATCGCTGTGCCAGAAGCTGCTATCCTCCTGCGTCCAGTTCTGAAAAGGGGTTGGCAGCCAAGTGTGAGGAGCTCTGGGACTGAGAGGGTCTATGGCCACATTAAACTGATTTCCATGGAAGTCGCTGGGGAGCCATGACTAACCCAGCTGGCAAAAGCACAGCGTGTGCAGGGGGAAGGAGATGCAGCCAGGACAAGCGTTCAGCATGTGGGGTGACAGCTTGCTGATTCCAGCTGTTTTTGCCTTCCAGGGTGCAACCTTAGCCAAGTCTCTGGGCAGATTGCTCTTAAATGATACTGTCCATGAAGGTAATTAAGCCGTTTCATTTTGCTCTGGGTTCTTTGTCAGGGATACCGATCTGTGTTTGCTTTGAATCCGTTTTTCTAAGCCAACGTTGATGTCGGCATATGTCGGTTCTAAGTAAGGGCTTTGAAGAAGTAAGGATGTTGTTTTTTCTGATCTTATCACACACAGTGGAATTCATCCGCAGGTTGACTAGATCTATGACCTGATGAAATTTTCTTTTTGATGAACTGCACGGGCAAATCCTGTTTGAATAGGTGAAGTGCCTGTGACTCAACATCTGGAAGGTCAAAGGTTTTAGACAGACAGCCTAAACAGAAGGCTTCTTCTCTGCTCCACACAGTGATCACTTTGTGCTAATGAAGAACGATTTCTCCGTCGCCCATGATGGTAGTCTGCTCTGGATCACACCCTTCATGTTCAACGCTCACTCAGTCTGACTGGGCATGGCTGGAGCCCCTGATCTTACCTTTACAAAGTGCTTTCCCCAGTCATTGACCATTGCTGTGCAATTCTTTCATGTTCTTTGAGCCTCACTGTTTCTTTTCAGTTGAGTTTTATTTCTTTATCTTTGGGCCTGCAGAGATTAACTGCTACCTGTACTGTATCTTAAAGTATGACAAAAGGTCACTTTCATTTGTCTACTGTGGAATATTCTTCACGTCACAAAGTACTCAGATATTAACATGTTCCTAAATACTCGTATTTCGTGTTTGGAGGTTGCCATTAAATAATTCATATAATATTCTGTATGTATGATAGGCACACTCTTTTTTCCATTCTAGATATTTGGTGAACGAACCTGAAATGTGTGATACTGGCATTTACAAAAATAATAAATAAACGATATTACCTCTGTATTTTCTGTGATTAAGGATTAACTGATTGGTTTAGTTTGTGAGTAGTACACGTTCTTCGGGTTTACACACTGCATTTTTCTGCTGCTTAGGGAACATAAGACACTGACCAGAAAAGAGTAGTCAGCTGACCTTTATGTTGAAACTGATAATTAAAGTAGTATTTAATTTTGAATCGTGTCATTTAACTGCTAGATATAGTGCTCTCAGAGAGACAGAGCTCCTGATTGTCCAATAGAAATCTTGAGTTATTCAGGAGATGTTTAGTGAAATGACAACCCAATCTAGGGTATAGTTGAATGCAACTTTCCTCAAACAAATGTTCATATGCGATCAAAGCATTTCAGAATGACAAAGTTTAGAGTCCTCCTGAAGTGTCATGAACATTTTTTCTACCTTTCTAGGAGAGAAGGAATACGAGCTGCTGGTCCAGATATACTAGTACTTTTTTTTACTTCATTGTGCATAAATGACCATGAATGGTTCTGATTAAAGGATCTAAACCACGTTTAGTGCCGAAGAGGGGGGTCACTATGTAAAAAAGTAGCACTAGTTTAAGTTTGAGGAGTTAACTAAAAGGCTCCACAGCTGAAACGGTCTCTTATTTTCCTTATAGCATGGAATAAACCTTAATTTATTCAGTTGTTGCTTGGTAGCCTCCTGAGTAGTCCAACTACACAAATGTGAGATTGGATGTCATTCCCTGCTAGAAGGGTTTTTCATTGTTATTTTGTGGCAACGTTTTGCACCTGGTCTTCATGAGGAAGATGAAAATGTTATGCTGCAATGACTTACTCCATTACCTTTATGAGGCAGTATCCCCTGCGTGACACGATCTGTGAGGGATTTGCGGTTCTTGTACTGTATTAAGTATAATGCTTCTAATAGCTAAGTAGTTGCGATTACACTTCTTTGATGCAGTATATCAGTTTAAAGTGTAAGCTAATAATGCATACAATTCAGGCGACCTAATCTATGATGATGAATGTTTGTTTTACGTTTTCTACTGCGTTCTGCATTTTGGAACAGGTTTTTCCTTGTGTTATAACCTAGGTCTTGAAGAAATGCCTTTTAAAAGAGGGGCTGGGAAATAGAGAAATGTGTTACTGTTATTGTTGTGCGTTAGCTTGTCTGTGCTGTACTAATACATTTCTTCAGACTGGATGAATGAGGTGTCCAGATTCACACTACATGCCTCTTTTCAATTTTCTGCTTAGAAAACCTAGGAAGGGGAGCAAGGAGAAGGACAGTGATCGTTTTCAAGAATCGGCTGACCTTCCCAGGAATATTGCATCACTACGCTTTGTTTTTTTTCCTGCTGGTCACTATTTCTTGAAGTACAGTGCTTTAAACAATAAAAGAAATCGTTACTACTTATTAGTTTTAGTTTTAATTAGCATTAGTTACTACTAAGTTCCCTGGAAAGTTTCTGTGACTGTATGTATATGCAAATCAAACTGGGTGTTATTTTTTTACTTTTTTCTTTTTCTTGGCTGTTATCTATGACAAGGGAGAAAATAATTTAAAAACGGTATAGAGATTTCAGTAGAAATTTGTGAGAAAGTGGTCAGTTTAGTCAGTCATTATAACCCATTTACCTACGTCTGGGAACATGAAAGTCAAATTAAGTGTGCTTTTTCTCTCTTCTTGCCAAAGCCTGTAATTTGCTGAAATCCTTGATTTCATGCTAGTAATCTGTTTGTGTCTCATCATGCCAGCATTTTCCACACTGAACTGCTTCCTAATTATAACGGTGTCTGTTACACGCTGCCTGGGTTTGGATTTTGCCTGCAGAAGCTAAAAGTTAACGGCAAACCTCACACTGCTATAGGTGCTCCTGCATTGTAGTCTTGGCTTCAGAATTAACAGTCAGCTTCTTTCCCTGTTTCAAATTACTGGGGGAGCTCGCTAAATGCAGGAACTGCGCTATTTTTATACTGAACATCAAATCCCTTTTTCTACAAACTCAGTTCCAGCAGTCAAGCGCTGAGGGCTGGGGCGCATTTTGATGAACCTCCGGGAAGAACATTTAGTGTAATGGACTAATTCTCCTAGGAGGGATCATCACAGTGATTAAAATACAGCTAGTTCTAAACCTTAACACCCAAATCATGGTTTTATCATGTATTTTCTTGAGTAATATTTTGTTGGCTAAAGTATTTGTTTTTTGAAGTGAGTGAATTAGTGTCTTAGATCAGATTAAATCATATTTAATGATATGCAAAAGATAATTAAAGGTTAGTTCAGTGATTTTTGTTTTTGAGTGGTTTATATAAACTTTTAGCTTTTTTGTTTTTATTGCATTAAGCTTTCTATATCCAATTTAACAACACCCATCATCAGTGAGAGTGCTGTCACTGTAATAAGTCACCAGGTGTTTTTGTCTCTCCGAATAGGCCAACTTTACAGATATCTAAAGAGCATATTTGTCAAATATTAGATAATTTATTTTCTCTTTAATTGCACATATTGATTGCAATGTTTGTAAACTCAAAATGAATACTATTTTGCTCTTTGTTTTTTAGAAAACACCTCTGTTGTGCATGGTTGCACTGTTGCAGTATTTGATGTGTGCATGATGTCTTCCCCTTGAGTTGATAAACACGGTTATGCATTATTACTTCAAGTCAACATCAGGTTAGTGCTGGAAGACGGCATCTGGGCCCGCTCTAGTTACAGGTTAACACTTACTGATTTTCTACACGTTAAGCTACCATGGCTTAAGGCTTAGTGCTAATGTTAATTGTGAGATAGAAGTTCTGAGAACTACAGTCCAAGCTGTTTGGGAGGCTATGCCTATCCTCTCTTATCCTCTGTGATCCAATGGACAGGGTTCCAATGGCTGAGGGAAATGAAAGTATCGCTAAATTTAGCCCTGACAGAGGAGATTTGACTATGGAATGACACATCCGATTTGTGTTCTAAGCGACGGTGTAGGATGCCTTGGGTCAGAGTTACTGTGTAAACAAGGCATTCCTGCCTGTTTGAAGTTGTTTCCAGGCCTGGGCAACAGGGAATGGGATCTTGCTGTTGCCTGTTGCCTGTCTTTTTTTCCCCCTCGATGTCCGAGATAATCCAGTGGGCTCATGGTGAGAGGTGTGAGCTGTGATGTGGTCGTTGGACAAGCATATTTGATTTTCTGTGAAGGGCTGATTCGGGGACCAGAGCTTCATGTGGAAAGGAGAGTGGAGGTTTCAGGAAGAACAGCAAAAATGCCCGGGATGGTTGCATACAGCAGGAAATAGTACATCTCCTTGGTTGGAATTCAGTAGGATGGCTGCTCTTAATCTCTGAAAAGACTAAGTTTGTAATGCAAGGAAATTCCATGTTTGCAATGGGTAGCCTTCTTTTCTGATGGGCTCTAAATGTAAATGTAAATTTTAATTTGGCATTGTGGGTGGTAAATGCCTTTGAAGTGAATTTCCATTAATGGATGGCAGAAATAAAAAACATCAATCTGAACTAGCCCTTTTTCAGCATGCTTTTTATACGTCCACATAGTAGTAAGTTGTTGCCGATGACACACCATTTTTATTTTTATTTTTAAAAGTCAAAGGTTCTCGGTTTTCAGTTAACTTAAAAGGAATGACATTTCTAAATGTGTGGACTAAACCCAGTACTAATACCACGCTGCTGATGTGTGCTTTAAGCTCTGAACCATTGCCGTATGAAATCAGCAGGTTTGCTGCAGCCGTATACAGTACCAACCACTCTCTGTGTTCTTGATTAATAACTGAGAATGTCACTCAGAAAGTGCCTGGAAGGTTACATTAATTTTCTTCCAGTGTCTCTCTGAGGGGGTAGTTGTATACTGTGTACTGCGCTGCTTTGCTGATGAGACACTCTGTGACGTGAGGCTGCGATGTAGGCAGTTGTTTTTCAATATTGTTCCCGACGTCCTGCTCAAAGAGCGGGCCCCAGCAGCCCGAGGGGCTGTGTGACTCCCGACCCGGAGAGCTGGTCTCGCGTCGGTGCCGCGTGCCTGGGTGCTCACCTCGTGGCAGCAGCGATGCCCGATGGAGACTGGTGGAGCGTTGCGGCTGAAGGCTCCTCCCCGTCATCCTCACCTTCACCGAGTTATGTAACCAGGAAAGACCTGAGGTGATGCTTCCCGAGTTACAGTGGGTGTTTGTTGCTTTTTATTCCAGTGCTTGCAGCAGCAAGTGTGGCATTGAATTTCCAGGACAGTGCTGGGGGGGGCTACACCTACCACCCCCCACCCTTGCACGCACATAGCACGGTTCGGACGGTTTTAGTATTTTTGTTACGTGCATGACGAGGGGTGCAGGTTGCGGACGTGTTGATTTGTAAATGTTATTTTTTTACGACCCGTGCGTCGTCATTTGTGCCACAGCTTAGTACGAGGCTGTCCGCACTCCAGGACCTCTGAGCACGACTCTGGCATCTCCTGACGTCGGCGTCTAACCAGTGGAAAAAATCTTTTTTTTTTTGCTCCCTACTGTATGTGTGATTACAGTTAAAGCAGACTTTTGAAGCGTGTATATAAAAAAATTTACAGAACAGGACACTTACACAGTCTTACACTTGACTGTTACACGCTACCAGTTTCTAGACTTTAATAGCAATGATATGGGAAGGATTGAGCACTCCAGTGTTGAACATGCTCAAACATTTGACTGCACATTTCCTCAGAAATGAGAAGAAAATTAATTGGGAAGACCGTGCAGGGTGCTTCTAAAATCTAACTAATGACAAATGATCCTGTTGGTTTGAACAAAATAAGTGCCTTAAGCTTGTAACAGCCAAAAGGTGTTTGCATTGCCTTATGAAAACAATGGAAAAAGATTACAGTTTTATCCCCAAAATCTATTTTTCCTTGTAAGTGTTCCCTGTGTAATTCTGCTTTAGATTGTCGCTTAGTAGACGGCTTTGATATGTTTATACTTCTCAAGAGCTGCCATTGTTCGAATTTAATTGAAATTGCGTTCCCTAGGTGAATGAGTTATCCGCATCCTCGATTCAGACTGTGTGAAAGTGACAACAGAAATTATCACAAGGCTGTGTTTGTAGTAGAGACTAGAAACACTTTCAGTATTTAAAGGTCAGTATGCTGTGTGTCCTTAGTGTCACCAGACATAACTAAACTGTAGTGCTATGACTTCAAGTATCAGTCCAGTTCTTTGGGGGGGAAAAGAACATCTCAGTGAGTCCGAGTTTTTCTGATGTGAAGCCTAAACAGATTTTGTAGGAATTCTCTAGATTGCTGCCTTCTAAGAAGTTTGAGCAGAGACATTTCTATCAGCTCAGTAGACAGTAGTTTATTTAACACTGGTGATTAGGCAATACCGATACAAAAAGAAGCTTGTTTCACCCATAGCCTGAAGGTTGTAATCCTGGGAACACTCAGAATCTGGTTTTGGCGAGAAAGGAAAACCGGGAACGACAGAAGTTGAGTTTAGGGTGCTGTGGCTTCACTCAACGAGCTGCAAAGGTTTTTGCAGAGCTAAACCTATTAACCTTTTGGTATTGAGTGAGAATTTTCAAGAGACATAATGTTGGGAACCTGTTACTGACATCTGAAGTGTGAATGTTTGGCAGGAAACAAACAAAGACTTAAGTAGCCTCTGGCCCTTTTTAATCCAGGATTTAATTGTAACCTTCTGTAATTTAAAGTTCATGCACAGTAGCTCAAGGGTTGTGAGAAAACTTGAAAACTGCACTTTGTCGACAGGAAGGGCATGCTTGTGGCTGTCAATAGAACAATTTGTTTTTTGTTTTAATGTCAACATATACATCATTGCTCTGTTTATAGCCATTGAATAAAAACAGTCCTACCTACTCCTTTCAGAGGAATGGATACTGTGCATATTTCACCATAGATAAACTGCTCTGCAGGGCTTACTGTACTGGTGTACCACATTAATGAAGTGATAAAGTTGCAGAGTGCCATAAACGGATTACTTGCCTGCTTGTAATAGACCTTCAGTTTTAAATGTATTCTTGGAAGAAAAGCTTGGATGCGTGGTATAAACTTTATCTGGCATAGGTTTTTGATTGACACACTCCTAGTTAAGATATGAGTTAGTTCTGAAAACAGTTGTCTTTGTGACAAGTTGAATGAAACTGTTACAATGTGCTTGGTCTCAGCCCTGAAACTGTTGTCTTATATTTGAAATGGCAGTTGATGGCTCTATCATGATGTGAACCTTGTTTTAATTTCATCACAGCTCACCAGAGCAGTCTGGCAGTGAAGCCTTATTTCTATTTACTCCCGGGGATAAAACGAGTCCTGTTCTCACTGGGCACTGCACTTTGGAAATATTTTTAAAAGATCAGGTTCTTCACATGGTGTAGTAGATATCGGAGGGATCAGTCTACAGATTCATGTCTGTATATTTGCAGCAGGGGAACTACAAAGGAAGGTAAAGAACGCTCATGCTTTCCTACAGCAGCTGAAGAACAATAGATCAATTTAAAGATTAAAGGCTTTCTTGTTGAAGGAGTATCGACTAGATAAAGTCAAATCAATGTTCACTGAAAAGTTTTTACAGTGAGCATTTAAGGGCAAAAACAAAGGGCAGTAGTGTTGACTTTGATAAATAAGCAACACCTTTGTTATAGCCTGTGTCTAAATGTTATTCAGACACAGAAGCTTGTTCTTAACATTCTCACACAAAGCTTCATTTCTGCTTCATATCATGCCCCAGCACCACCTCTTTTCCTTTGCTGTAGCCTGCCCTGTCAGATGATTTGTGTGACGACGGCGGTAAAGCCTTATGCACTGTGTAATAGACAAATAACCAAAGGTGTTAATGCCCAAACCTGTTGATCTTGACTAAATAAAGATGGTTTCTTTTCGACAGATTTTTAATCATGATGAAAATGCATGAAAAGACTGCCTCTTTGATTCCTTACTGTAGAATTTTCTATCATGCAGCGCTTAATGAAACCATCATTCCATTACTTGGTTTGAATTTACTGAAAGGAGAGAAGGCAGCTATCTGATAAGGGAATATATTGCTGTTCCTGTGAATTAGCTGTCAGTCTGTCCCAGTTATGTAATTCAGTGATATTTGAAGAGAAACATTTTTGCTGGACAGATTAGGAACAACATATATAACCCGAATACATAAATTGTCTGGCAAAGCAGATTCTTATATATTTTTCTCCCACTGTGAGATGGTGATAATCAATAGAAAGTCTCACAGCTGTTCTTCAGTTTTAAGCATTAATTCCCTAAATGAATTTTTGTGAAGTTCTACAGGCAGCTTTGAGCTGATCAGCACTAATGTACTGGCAGTGTTAGGTCATGCTGTATATGAAACTACAACCCCAAAGTTTATTAAATAATTGTTTTCTATCAGTCTTTTTTTGATTATTGAATTGCTGGTATTTTATTAAATTAATCTGTGCATCTGAAACCTAAATTAATACATTACACTAAATCAAATTAGTCTCGCAGAGCTACTATATGCAGTGTCTTGCTAAAGGATTCAAACCCTTCCTATGGTTAAATTACAAGGTGTTGTGTGCACATTTGTTTATATGTAATATTTCATTCAAAACCTGAATTCTTAAACTGAATGTTTCTAAGGCTAAGAAACATTTGCTGTAAATGTAGGTTGGGAGCAAAAGCCAAAGAGAAACAAAAAGGAAATGTTGTGAAAGTGTCCAACCCACGTGTGAATTATTTGGTGGAAGCACCTTTGTACTGTAGCAATTATAGCTGCATGTCATTTTGGTTAAGTCTCTTCCACCTTCAGCTTAGTGCAGCTTTTGCCCTTTCTTCTTAACAGATCTGCTTGGAGATCACTTATGGGCAGCAGGTTACAAGTCTTTTCACAGATTCTCCATAGGACTGGGACACTGGACTTATTCTTAACCCACTCCAGTGTAGCTTTGGCAATGTGCTTTGGATATTTGTCCTGCTAAAAGTACATTTTTGTCCCAGTTTCAGTTCTGAAGCAAGTTTTCCTCTGAGATTTGCCTGTACATCTGCTCCATCTGTGTTCCCGTTGCTCTTGAATGTGTGGAACAGGTAGTGTACAATTAAAAAAAGATAATTGCAATCGTTAAAGCAACAAAATGTGAAAAGTGTGCAAGGGTCTGATCGCTTTTGCAAGGCACTGAGTGGAAAATATTACTCTCCTCGCTGAACGAAACGACTTGGCTTCCACACCTGGAGGGAGAGATGAAGGGCAGCAGCAGTGGGCAGGGGCAGCGTGTGGCACAGAAGCATGCTGGTAAACGCCAAGGTTAACATGCTGTCCTCGGCTGCTGCAGAGGAAGGCGACACTAACCGATGCTGTGCGCAGTCCACGAGTAGTGTGCGCTAGGAGGCTGGCAGGGAGGAGACGCGCAGAGAATTCAAGTGCGAACGAGCCGTGAAACGGACAAGTTAAAAAAAACTCTGAGGAATAAAGCCGGCCTGTTGTGCTGTAAAGTGATGAGACATGAGCTGGCATGTCATTTCTGTCAGCCTTCTTCCAGCAGCTTAAGGGAAGCTATCCCCTCTATGTACTCTGTGCATGCATTTCTCGCTATGCATTAGTCAACAGACACAGCAGGAAGATAAGGCTTTGCCAATATGGAGTTTAATCAAACCTACTTTCTGTGTTGCCATTTGTCTTTCTGACGGTTAGTGTAGCCGTATATAAAGTACTCTACATCGGCCTTGAATCATGATATACAATAGAATTTGCAGTGTTTTTAGGGTCACTCAGTGTGTAGTGCATATGATACCCAGGCTGACCACATTTATTCTGGAACCATACACATCCCAGACAAATATAAAAACCACTATTGTTTTGTCCCCTGAGTCCTTAGGCATTGAATGACAATGAGAATGGAGTTTAACCCAAGATTAAGGAAGATCAGAATCTCTGATTTCACATTAAATCTATCCACCATGCCTTTTTTTTAAAGGCTATTACAACATTACTTCCTTGGATTTTATTTCTTATAAAAACTGTGGTTTCTCAAGAATTTCTGAAGTAGTGAGTAATTTCTGTGTATAGAAATTGCAGATGCTCCAGTTCTGTTAGTGGTACCAGTCCTTCCTGGCCTGATGGAGAACAGCAGATGGGGTGAGGACTGTGGGGGTGGAGATTCATCCTGGTGTAGAATCTGTCTGAGACATTACAGGGGAAGTGGGTTTATAGAGACAGGCTTTTGACCATGTCCTCCGAGAACAGTCCATGGCCTTTTCACTGCAGTTCGAGTCTGGATGTTGACCAAACCGTGGCAAGGGATGTGCTGGTTAATTCAACTACTGTAAATATAAACCTGTTCAGCATCCTTCAGCAATCTAATGACGCGCTCTAGACTTTAGGATGATGGGTGTTTGCCTGTTATGCCTTCCGGCACTTAGGGGCAGCTACACCCTGTTGCTGTTACCGTAACAGTTTTTTACAGGACAGGGTTGTTAGCCTTGTGCCCAACCTCCAACATGGAGGACCTGGTGCCCGACGTGGGACATGAACCCACTGCCCCGAGACTGAGTCTCATGCTCTACCAGCAGAGCGAGCCGGGTCAAATTTTAAAAATGAAGCACTAGTAAGAATAATAGAAGTACTGTAGTGTTAAGAAGTGTTCTAGAGCATTCTAGATACAGGCTGGATATTCCTTCAGCCTTGCATTAAAACCATATACTGTGTTTGTACATACTTTTTTCTTATTAAAGTGATTCCATTTTTTATAGGTGTCTGTTTAGAAAGTCACAGATGAGGCTGACCGTTCACAATCTCGCTAATATTTTGGTTTTGAAGTTTTATCCAAACGTCTCTGCAGAGTAAGATATCGGACAATTCAACACCCTTAGACTTACAGTATGTATAAATCCTCCAGCTGCGCAATGTTTTTTTTTTAAATTAAATAATGCCTCCTAGCGTTTCAGAGAAAAATTGACCTTTCTTGTGACCTTCTGTGGTAGTCTATACTATAATAAGGTACTAAACTAATTAAACTCTGTAATACTATATTACTTAAGCTCTTTTCGGACTATTAACTATTGAACCTTTAGGCTGTGGAGTTATTTGTGCTGAGTCAAGTCAGCTGCCTGTATTGATCGGCGTTCACGGTGCTCCGATGACTTTGCCTCCCTCATTAAGCGGTAATGTCAAGATTTGGAATTGATTTTCAGTAAACACATCTGTGCTGCAGGCAGTTGTTCTTTTACTTCTGTTATCTCAGCTAGAGCAGCTGTATGCGTCTTGATACGGCCACAGCAGAAGTGCTTCACTGATATTCCTATTTGAATGTACGAGTTAAATGTTTGCTAATTTCCAGTTTGTACAGTGTGAAAGGGTATATGTACTGACTTGAAGAGTATCTTTGCTCCAATAATCCAACTTAATGTCAAAAGGGAAAAGCAAATCCAGTTGGGCGTCTTGTTTTTACAGCAAGGTTATTAAATGCCCCATTGTTTGGCTACGCTGTTAAATATTCTTACAAAGGAAGAAGTGACTAGGCGATTAAGTTAAGTCTTTGAAGAATTTTCATCTCGACGTGGGGAATGTGGAGGTTGACTCGAGCGTGCCGAAGAGCAGTATCTGTGTTTTCATACATTCAAACATTTGTGAAAATCACAAGAGTGGACAGTAGTGCCATCATGTTTATTTTGATATGAAGGTACTGAGCTAACTATATTTTGTAACAGTGTATTTCTTAAGCGGTTTTAGAAGCTCAGTCCCCTAGGCAATATGTTCAACATTCAATTTAAAAATGAAAATGTTTAATTTCGAAAAAAATCTTGACCTTGGCTTTTTTGTTGTGTGGTTTCATTGTATAAAAAGGTTTTCAAAGAGGCTTCAGTTTGCTCTAAAATGTGTTTAGCTAAGTCTTGGTGTGGGAAAGCTGACAGGAGACCCAAACTCCTTCCACACCCGTGTTAATTAAATGAGTCTGAAACTCTGCTTTCAGTTTATTTACTGTGTAGCATTCATATTGTTAACGTACGAGGTATACGATGATGGGAAGGTTGAGATTGGTCATTTCATTGATTTCCCAATGACAAAACACAGTGAGACCTGTGGTTTTTTCCTTGTTCCTAAGCTGCATTGTTTGATTTAATGAGCCGATTCCATTTTAAAGTATTGCGTTTTACTTTTTCTTTGACACTCCATGGTTAGTTTAAAACTGATGGGAGTGTACATAAAATGGTTTTTAAAATCCATAAAATGAAAGTGTTAGTTTCTAGATTTTCCTTCTGCATTCTCCAAACTGGGGTTAGGTCTGTTTTCTTCATGGGTCTTATGGTAATTGTGCTCCAGTGGAAAGGGAGCCCCACACAGACTAGAGTAATGAGCTTTTTTCTTAGACATCTTATACAATTAAAAGAGTGAGCTTCCTTGTTTCTTATTTCATTTAATTTTATTGCATGATTCATCTCCTCGCAGTGGTGAGTTTTTCTATGTCCTTTGTACATGTGAACAAGCCAAGATTAATGAACAGCTTATCAAGATAAGGAAAAAATTCATTCATTAGTCTTGAAAAATACAGATGGCCTCAGCATATACCGTTCTTTGACTTGGCAGTTACAAATAACTTTACATGCCTTAAAATAAAATGCGTATCTGAAAGGAACACAAAAAATCCGTTTTTCGATGTGTGATGGTTGTTTTGGGTTACAGATATGATATTAATTAGTTCTTTGTCAAATCACAGCACTACAGGTGACAGGGTATTCATATCCATGTTCTAAAATATGATATTTATCTATAATCAAGTTTAATGCCTTTATTGGTGTATTTTGGGATGAAGCTTCAGCCTCAACAGTCTAAAAGTAGTATTTAAGTCCTAGTTAAATGAAACTTATAAACCAATGGTAGTTTCAATATTTTTTAAGTGTCTTATGAAATTATAGATCACTGTTATTTATTTGTGATGGCAAAACAGCTCTTGATGTAGTAATTGCAGATATTTTTTTTGTGTGAAACATCATTTTTTCAACTCACAACTGGCAGCCCACTGAAGCTAAGCAGGTGTGAGCCTGGTCAGTACCTGTATGGAAGACCTCCTGGGAAAAACTAAGGTTGCTGCTGGGAGAGGTGTTAATGGGGCCAGCAGGGGGCACTCACCCTGTGGTCCATGTGGGTCCTAATGCCCCAGTATAGTGACGGGGGACACTGTAAAAAGGTGCTGTCATTCAGGTGAGATGTAAAACCGGGGTCCTGACTCTATGTGGTCATTAAAAATCCCAGGGCGTTTCTTGTAAAGAGTAGGGGTGTAACCCCGGCGTCCTGGCCAAATTTCCCATTAGCCCTTACCAATCATGGCCTCCTTATAATCCCCCTCTATGAACTGGCTTCATCACTCTGCTCTCCTCCCCACTGAGAGCTGGTGTGTGGTGTGCGTTCTGGCGCACTGCGGCTGCCGTCACATCATCGAGGTGGGGGCTGCACATTGGTGGTGGTGGAGGGGATCCCCATTACCTGTAAAGCGCTTTGAGTGGAGTGTCCAGAAAAGCGCTATATAAGTGGTAAGCAATTATTATTATAATTATAAGTGTGTGTGTGTTTCTGTCTGCCACGCAATGGACTTCCCATCCAGAGTGTATCCTTGCTCCCATTGTTTGCCGGGATGGTCTCCTGCTCCCCCGTGGCCTGAATTGGATAAAGCAGTTAGAAAATGGATGGAAATTATGAGAATTAAGTGACATATTTGTCATATGCGCAGAAGAATAAGCACTTTTTATGGTATGGCTGCAACTCCCCAGCAATCCTGAAAACAGAATTGGATGAAGTGGTTAAAAAATTGATGTATGTTCATTATGTCATTAGCTATTGAAGTCTTATAGGAAGGAATTCAACATTTCCTGGTAGGAGGCCCATTTTGAAGTTCACATAGTGCTTGAAGTTCATAGTGCTTAATCACATGAGAAGGAATTGCCATGGAGTCCTATGACTTGATAGACAAACTCAGCCAGATTTGAGTCATGAGTGCCTGCTGTAGTATTTAGGATTTTCTGTAGGGTGAGTCTGAGGGACACCTCGTTATCCAGAATCACCCAGGATCACTGTATTTATAGGCTGAAGCAGTGGGTTGACCTCTACAAGCTCCAGAGTCCAGCATCAGAAAACAAAACTTCACACTCCTTTATTACTCCTGTTCAGGTACACACCTGCCTAGTACGTTTTGGGGGAAAAAAACTGTTGAACTGTCTGCTTAAACAAAAGGGAAAGAGACTTACTACAAAGTCCCCATATTTTAAAACATGGCACGTAAATGTTATGCTACCATGTTCGAAGAACCCCCATGTCGTGCACCTCACAAAGGTGTTACGCATTTATCAGAGAACAGCTGGTTTCTCAAGAAGTCTTGTATAGATAAATCCCACTCGTAAAACTGACTGGCAATTCCTTGTTTTCGGAATATTCAGTTTACTAGGAGGCAGAGCGTAATATTGGACTGTCTGGTGAAAATGAACTATGGTCTCCTGTTACCAGTTTAATACTTACAGTACATGATGTAGGAAGACTTGCTGCTGTGTTTGACAAATGTATTCTTAATTAATCAACACGCAAGTTTTAAAGACTGTCATACAGAATGTTAATTTAGTAGTTTGCATCTGTTTAACTTAAAGGTTTAATATTTGGGGGAATAACCTTAAATCAAATATAGTTAGTTCTCAGTTTTACCTTGGTGATCTTGTGACTTTTGTATATCAAAAAAGCAAGTTTTCTTACATGTAAAAAAATTCAGTATTAAATATTGCAAATTTACATTTCCTTTAGTGCTTCCAGTTGTTTTATTTTTTGTTTTTACTTAAATATTTTACATTAACTTGATCTCCGGAAAACCTTCTGTGGCATTGCAACATTTAATATTCCACTCCTGTGTTTGAATTTTGTTGCACTTTTACAGTAAAGCACAGGCGAGCACCAGCAAGCTTTCCTAGCTCAGGAGTCACCCCATGCACATGCAGGAGTCACTCAGAGGAAGCTTAAAGGGCTACCCAACCTACCCTTTGGCTCTGTCCTTCCTGTATTTACTAGCTAATGAAACAGGTCATTTGTTATGTTTTTCAGCATCTGTCCTTAAAAAAGCCACTTTTTTTTGTCAGTGCCCTGGACGCACAGAGCACAGTTCTTATATAAACTGTGTTCAAAGATTTGGCTCCAGGATACCATTTTGTGCATATTCCCTCATTGTGTAATGTGGACATGTATTATGAGCATCAGAAGACATTTATCACTTATAGCTGCAAGAAATTCACAAAGATATCATCAGGAAATTGCTGTCTCTTTTGTAGAATGTGCACTGACATTTTCTTGTAAAGACATGACATGGCTAAATTCATTATGCTGATTAACATCTGTGATGAACGGGGTCTCCTGTGAATGTCACGAGATTCATGTAGCTATAGTTGTAAGCAGTGCAAGCTGCACATCTGTAACGCGTCTTAAGCCCATTCCTCTTGTAGAATGTCAATTAGGCAGTTCTTGTACAAAGAATATGTATGCTAACATGCATCTTTTTTCAATTAATTTTCGTTTCTGCATCAACGTGGAAGGAACAATTAAAAGCTTAAAAATAACTTTTTGTAAATATGAGAGGTGAAATAGCGACTTGGTAAAATCCAAATACCAGAAACAGTCATGATTTATGTTAAACTGTGCAGGTGGAGAAACTGCATTCTTACTTTGGGTGCGCCTTTTTCAGCTAATACAATCTAGAGTTGAAGAACTGCTGATCTTCAAATGAAACCATTGTGGTTTGTATGCTCTTTCATTCTGAAAGCAAATAACTGGAAAACCTGCTTGTCTTCAAGATACACTCAGGCACATCGCCGTTAGGTGGATTTCAAGATACAAAAAAAAATTCTTCTCCTGCTTTTTTGAAAGGTTAAGATTTGGTTTTAGTAGTCCCACTGGAATCTTTCAGTAAATCACAGCATGTGACATTCCATGGAGCCTGCCCTGTGACGGACTGGCGTCCCCTCTGGAGTGTACCTATTCCGGCATGTACTGTACCTCACTAAGCCTGTTGCTTGCCGAGGTTGTCTCTGGCTCCCCTGAAACACTGAATTGGGAAGAAACAGTTGGAAAATGGATGCGGATTTAATAGAACACTTGTGCAAGGTGGTTAGCCGCCTGAGAAGTGTTTGAAAAGGCATATTCGGACTCTACAAAACCAACAGTGGCAGGAGAGGCCGTTATTATTGGGCTGCAATCCAGTACTGTAAGCTTTTAATTCAAACCAGAATACTTTATTTTCTTTAGGTCGGCCAGTCTCCTCCGCGGTGTTATACCTCCTCATTGTACAAAAGAAAGAGATTATGCGAACAGTGGCAGGTATGATTGCCCCCCTCGCTCGCTTGTGCACACACACACACACACCACTTTCTCAAAACGGGTTGAGTCTGTCGGCGCTGGCCCCATGTGTTCAGCGCAGCATGAAGGAGAGATCACGGTGAGGCATGACGGGCTCCGAGGGGTGGGAGAAGCTGCGGCTCGATTTCAGCAGCCGCTCAGGGGCAGGGAAGGGGCAGGGCTGACTCCAAATCCCGCTTGATGGAGAACATTTAAGAAAAACACGGGTGGCGTCCATCAGCGCGGCTGAACCCGCCAGCTGCCGAGTGAGGGAGGAGAAGGGGAACGCGCCGCAGCAGGAGTCCCCTTGCCAGAACTCCCACGAGCGCCTGCGCTGGATCAGACACGCGCCGCGGTAAGAGCCGAGACCCCGGTCTCGCGTCGCTGTGCTCAGTACAAGATTTCTAAACCCCCCCCCGGCTGAAGCAAAACAGGATTTCACAGCGCATCTTGTTGGCTCAGATTCTCTTGTGTAATTGATGAAAATAACACGAGTCACGTACTGTTATCAGCAGCATATTTGGGGAAAAGTTGAGAAGAAGTTTAGAAGTAGGGCGGGCAACATGCAGGATCATTCAGATGAAAGTTTTTCTACTGTGGAATTTGAAAGGGAAGTTCTACAACATTCTTCTTCAGCATGAAACCGATACACCCATCTGAGCTGAAAAATAAGGCGGTGTGTTTGGTTACTAACCAACAGCACTGTGTTTTAATGTTTCGTCTTTTATAGAAGTCCTAGAAAATTAATCGCCATTAATGAGGATTTTCCTCAGAACTTTAGAGAAGTTGTTAGATGTTGATATGACAACTATTTTTAAGAACAAACTACAGTCATCTTTTCTTTCTCCAGGATATATGCGGTATTTCTACAGTGATGAGAAAAAGAACCACACATTTTTAATGATTGCAGTTTTATAGCATTAAAACCTTCTGCTTTGACAGCAGCTGATAGCATAACTCAGCAGTGCAGCTGAGTTAACAGCAGTCTGACTCCAGCCTGTCTGAGCTGTGCGTTTGGGTGCCTTGTGCTGTGTGACGACTGGAGAACTTGTGATGCTTGTTCTAAGTGTCTTTAAATTCACCTCTTCAAGCTTTTTTTGATCAGCTCCAGACACAAAACCGCATTTCAGAGGGATGCCTTTCCCTTTGTCCTTAAAGGTTGTATGGCAAGAGAAACATGTTGCCCGAGGTGGTGGTGATAGGTGCGATTTTTGTAACTTTTGAGCACAAGGAAAGCCAAGGTTGATTTGAATGTACTGTTTTTTTTTGTAGCGTTTTAATGTCACAGCGGTGAAAAGGGTGTAAGAAAACTATTTTAATCCTCATGGCTTTACTCGGCAGGAACTTGGACAGAGAAGCTCATTTGCACATATGGAAGGTGGCGAAGCTGAGCCTTGTCTGATTTACTTTGTCAGGACATAGGCTGGAGTCCTGTCACTTAATACCTTTAGATAACTTGCAGTCAAGATAACAGAACCTCGGGAAGGCTGATTAGATAAGGTAACCTTAGGAAGGCCTTTATCGGCCCCTTCAATGTACGACTAATCTCGTTCTCCCATTTGTATTATGTGATCAGCCAGTCTTCCCTCCATTGACACTGGAGTTCATTTGTTTGTTTCATAACATGACTGATGGGGGGGGTGTGTTCTGGATATGCCATGGAAATTCAACAAATACTTTTCACTTTTCATGTTAACAGAAAAACCTAAGTGTAAGAAAAGCTTTTAGGTATTCTTTTACTAAATGCTTCTTTACAGTCTCCGTTTTAAAAATTATACCTCATGACGCTATGCACTATCTGGGTAGTCATTGTACACTCATATTTACTAGGAAACCACAAAAGCCATTGTAGCATGCAATCATGTGAATTACACTACGTAGAAAAGTCGTCATGTCTGCGATATAGCTCGTCTTTCTTAAGAGGGGTTATGGCAAACATTAGATACATGTGACAATTATCAGACCCAGAGGATTGATCTGTATGACTCGGAACCAGGAAATCCATTTATTCTTTATTATATTTATTGAATTATAAAATACTTATTAAACTAAAATGTGACATGGGGGTGTTGAGATATGAAAGGGGGCCATTTTAAAAGATCATAGGTTTGAGAGCTTAAAGTTCAGAAAATGAAAACCACAGTGCTCACGCTGGGTTTGAGATTGTTTTTGAAGTCCCCCTGTGCACAGCTGCGATTTTTTCTCTTCTGATATTGAGGCAACGTGGTTTGTGTCTGGGCTGGGATATGGAATAAATGGACTGGAAGCTCGAGGTATGTATACTGTAGAGTTTGAGCCGGAGAAAAGCCAGAATCTGATCTTTTTCCTGCAGGTTTCCTCTGTCTGTTTTTCGCTGTGTTTTTACAGTGTACAGCTGCTATTGTATGTTTGACAGGTGATCAATTGCCTGTTTGTTTAGGATTCTACTACACAGTATTGTATTGCCAGCTATCAGAGCCCACATAGTGAACTTCACATATGGATACGGTGTACAGTAATTCTCAGAAACACTACAGGGACTGAGGTATACTGAAATATCAGCCTGACCTCTTCACCTTCAATTAACTAAAATGACAATATATCTCTTGAGTCATTACAAATCCCGGTCTTGTTAAGATTCTTAACTTCTTCAAGTTACGTTACTCTTTGCTATTCCTGTTTCTATTTTTTAAGTTGTGAATTGATCTATTTTTCCCAATTTTAACTGGAAGAAAATTTGCACTGGCGATATGTTTTCATGCAACATGATCGAAAAGGGGGTGGCGTGGGGGCACGTGAGTCAGCATTGCTGCCTGGCAGCGCAGGAGGCCTGGGGTCAATTCATGGGGGGCTGTCTGTGTGGAGTTTGCATGTTTGCTCCGCGTTTGCGTGGGTTTCCACCGGGTGCTCCACATTCCTCCCACAATCCAAAAGCCGTACCGGTAGGTGAAGTGCCTTCTGGGGAAACGGGCCCAGTTGTGAGTTTGAGCGGCTGTGTCTGTGTGAGCCCTGCGTTGGACTGGTACCCCATCCAGGGTGGACCCTGCCTCGCGCCCATTGCTTGCCAGGATGGTTCCGCTGCTTCTGCTGTGACTCTGAATTGGATGACGTGGTTAGGAAGTGAATGGATGGCTGATTGGAAAAGATAATTCGCTGGAATGGCCAAGACGTCACCCTCATGCAGGAACTCTTATACTGTATATTTAAACATCTGCTTATAAATGTGAAGGAAAGGTTTTTTTATCATCAATATATTATACATAGTTTAACTGTAAACTTTGCAAAAAGGACAGTATAATTTGGTGAACACTTTACAGGCAGTTTTATGAGTATTTTTCTTAAATTTGCATCAAAGTTCTAATGTGGTTGGCTGTCTGATAAAAAGTATTTCTTCTCTCCATTCACATTATATATGTTTACAAGTTAAATGCAACATTACATTTGTCTAGTGTTGTAAAATACTGTTCTGTACATTGGAATCCGTAATGAGTTTGATCTTGAAATAGTGCCATTTTTGGCCATTGAAAAACACAGGGTGAATTTGGGTGCAACTAGTTATGGGCAGGCAGGCCTGAGGATATTTTCCAGATGTCTTAAACTATGAAATACATTTTTAAGTAGGTAAATGACAGTTATTCCCCCAAGCAAATAGTTTTTATCAATGTGAATTGCAGCTGTGAATGTGCAAATAAATCTGTATTCTGCAGAGACTTGTATGTATTTGTTAGGTCTCAACTAGTTTTTCCTTGGGTTATTCCTTACCTCCCTCAAGCTGAGGGAGTTAAGCTGTTGTCAAGTTAAGCTGTTGACATGAGTTCTCCCGTCTTTTCTTCATCAGTGTAGAAAACCTGTATTGGTTCCATCAGTTGTTATACACTGCATAGTAGTCACTAATGTTGAAGACAATGTGTGCTTTTGGGAACAGTAAAGGATTATTCCATGCTGGAAAAAGGAAGCACAACGTTTTAACTATGGAGCCTTCTTCGGGGGGTGTTGACACCGAAACGTTTCCTTTCTTCTCTTTTCACCATGGAATAAACCTTTACTTGTTCCTTTACAGCCTACACATGCTGACGCAGCTACCTACTTGTTGAACAGTAAGTAATGGTTGCCCAGATACTGTGAAAGCAATGTTGTGTTTTGAGCCTAAAGGGAAGGGAGATAAGCAGAGAGCAATTCCTTTTCAGTTGTAACAATAGCCATTACAGTGAAGTTTGTTCTTCTTGAAGTGGGTTAAGTACTCTATCACAGGACTGGTGAAGTCAGATAGTACTCTTAAGAAGGTCAACTGAAAGGTCGATCTCCAAGTATTTTTAATGTTTTCCTTCTTGTATCTTTGTCCTTGGTCATGAAATATAGGGACAGAAAATATTTCCTTCCATGTACTATATTGTTATTCACACAAATCAGTGATAATGGTTGCATAGCAAGAAAGTGTTCTAGTTTTGTTATACATTGTTAAAACCAATGAAAACATCTGCTGGCTGATTAATAATCTTTGCAAAACTGTTCTGCTTGAAAACAAAATTCCATTAGAAATTTAAAGTTTTGATAGAAGTTTTCCCAGATAAGCTTCTTTCTTGTTTCCAAATGCTTTGTCCCGATCAATATTACATACAGTAGCCTGCCTGTATTTCAGGCTCAGAATGTTTTTCTTTTGTTCTTTTCAAGACTGTAACATTAATTGTAAAACAATAGCTAGAAAAGCAGACCCCTCCACTGATGGAATAATTCTATACAAGGCTACGTGTTGCAGAATGTCTCAAATGACCATATATGTGTTACTGGAAAGAACAGACCTCTGCTGCAAGTTTAGAGAAATCCCAGAAAACTGGTTCATATAATGCGGCTCAAAGTGTATTGAATTTTCTGCAGAACCACCTAAGGCATCTTTCTTGTTTTACCTTCTTGACCTGTGATTGCAGTTTGCATGTAAAACTTAAGGTGACTGGATCTGTCTCAAATTATTCACTCATGCGGTTGGCCATTTGCTCATTGGTCTCGATTTCCCAGTTGTTGTTGTTTTTTTTTGCTCGTGTCGGCAAGTTTGACGCTTTGGATAAAGTTACAGATCACCAAGGATGAGGATGCATGCCACACAGCATCTCCTACTCTTGCTGAGTGGCCATAAAAGCGTTTGCCTTCTGTTATCTGCTTGGGCTTGGGAAAGATCGAGCCATGAGATGCAAAACATGGTTTTCGAGGTGCTTACTCCTGCAACCGAAAGCATCCTATTTAAATGCTATTGATGCAGCGTCCCCTGGCAACAGAGGATAATAAAAGAACCGGGAACAGATTTAGTGCCGTGAGAGATGGGGGCTGAGTACGAGAAGGAGAGCACCCTCACACAGGCAGCTGGAACCATCTCGGTGTTTTATGTGTGATTGTTCATTTCCATTTCCGTGTGAAGACTTATTACCTGACAGACCCTTTTGCTTTCCCACGTTTCTTTATCCAATTTGAGCAGCAACAGTCGTGTTTTGCATCGAAATGGGTGCCATTCGATGGAGACTTGTTTTGTACCAAGATGCCCCCCATCTTCGAGACTTGGCATGGCTGAAGCAAAGAAAAGAAGTTTGCTTTTAAACAGTTTGGAATTGGAGCAGGATTTAATGAAGGCAGAAGCCCTCGAAAGTATGTAAATATCCTGATAATTTGAATGTAGTAATATATGTGCATCCAGGAAACAGATATGACTGGCTGCAATGACAGAAAGAATAATGCTTGACGAGTGTCGGGTCACCCAGAGTGACACGCTATTGTAGACAGCTCTAATAAAGATACCAGGGTTTAACTAATGAAACTGCTGTCACAGTGTTAACTTTTCCTGTGACAGGAAGGCTGAGATGTGCTGAGTATTATGTTAAGATGGATTGCTGCTTGCATATCTAGATTTTATTTTTATTCCTCTTTTTCAAAGTCAGTTGACGGGGCAAATTCTCATTTGTAGAGAGGCGGGGCAAAATGAGTGCAGTGACTTGCTGAAGAGCGCAGCAGCAGAGCCGCACCCGGGATTTAAACTTGTGATTCTCCTGTTGGGGTCGGTGCAGCACCCATCAGGGTGACCTGTGGCAGCCCTTCTGCCAGTGGCCGCACTACACAGCCAGTCACTGGGAGAAGGGAGAAACCAGTTGACCTGTTGAATTCAGGGGGAAATGTAATTAGGCCAAGTTGCCTAATTGCAGAGAGGAAATTAGCCAACACAGCATGGTTAATAACCCTGCTCTTTTGAAAAGTACTCTAACATGGCAGGGTGGCTCGGTGCCGCACTGGTTAGCATTGCTGACTCACAGTGCTATTATTTGTAATAGCAGTTTAATATTGTTTCAGACAACTGCTTTCAAGCAAGTCTCCCTGCTGCATCGAGGCAGCTTTTTTCTCAGCTTAGTATTTTTTCGGGCGGCTGTATTCAAGCCAGTCTCTCTGCTGCATATAGGCAGCCTTTTTACGGCTGGCATTTCATACATCTCCATTTTTCAGTCAACCTGAATTATTGCTTCCTTGTCTCTCATTAAGCCTCACACCCACCCAGCGATCCCGAAGACTCCTGAGGCTCCTCCGTCAACCTGCACTTAAAGCACAGCTTGTCATTTGTCAAGGCTCCGAGATCTCGGGGAGCACTGCGAAACGTCTGGTTCAGAGGGAAGACGGCCACCTGTGTGCCCAACAAAACCCCTTTTTTTTCTGGATTTCACATCCCAGTACACTTAATTGACATACTGTAAATTGTGCTTCATTTCTTGTGCACATCACGAACACTGCATTTCTATCCATCCATTTTCCAACTGCTTCACCCAATACAGGTTTGCAGGGGAGCCAGAGCCTATCCCTGCAAGCAGCAGGCACAAGGCAGGATACACCCTGGATGGGACACCAGTCTATCACAGGAGAGACACAGACACAAACACACGGGTCCAATTATCTAGATGCCAGTTAGCCTACCAGTATATCTTTAGACTGTCGTAGGGAACCAGAGTATCTGGAGGAATTCTGAAATTCTCTTATTATTATTTATACTTGCATATTTAGACCTGTTGCTGGACGGATCTCAAAGAAAGAAGGTAGCTCAGGAAGAAGGGAACATTTGCTAAACGTCAGAGGATTGCTGACTCAGAAATGATGGGGATTGTATTGTGGTGCTGCATAACCTTTGGTAAATTCTGTTTGAATAGTACAGAGCCAGGGATGCATGAGAAACTGTGTCATAGTCTTTCATTGCACACAAAGGATCTGATTAGCTGGGTCCTGGTTTGCGAATGTGACCTGGCCGGGTCAAAACTGTACTGTTGGGACATGAGTGCGAGTGCTTGCATGTGATGGTGAAAGCTCCTGCAGCTGTTGTAAAATGAACAAATTAGGGTTCCTTTCAGCTCATGGTCCTTCTTCAGGTGTTGTTGCCGGTGTCAATTGTGAAGTGTCTCCCTTTCTGGAGCTTCAGTGGGTTGCCGATGTGCAGCAGTCTTGTCAAGTCGCCCAACAAGCAGCAGAGGGAAGTGGATGGATCTTGCTGATTCCATTCCCTTCACTCCACGTGAATACCAGACATCAATAGAGCTGTTTCAGAGTGTATATGCTAGATATGAGGTTATTTGTAGTTTTTTCTGTATTGTAATGTTGCTGTAAACGTATATTACTGTCTCAGTTGAGACACAATACTGTCATACTATACATTAGATGTGGGAAATTCTGGTAATCAGCCAAAAACATTCATGACGAAAAAGGCAAGTCACCTTATTGTATAATAAATATTCTCACACCAGAACACAAAGCATGGGAATCAATAGCTTTTTTTTTCTTGACAGCCTTATCTGGAGTAACCAGCTAAATGCACTGTGAAATACCCATTCAATTAATTATACTCATTCCAGATAAAACCGGGTTATAAATATATATAACTCTGTTCATCCTCTGTGAACAGTGAGATTGGAATTCTGCGGGAATGGCAGCAGACCTGTGCCTGATGTTAATTGCCAGAGCGCTGAAGCCGTGATGGATGCCCAGATGTGCTGTCAGACCCTCTCATATTCTTTGCCTGCTCTTTACTCTGCTGTTAGAATTGAGATCAATCAAAGACCGTGAAGGTGTGCCCCCTTGACTCTGCAGCAGCTCAGTGTTTATATACTGTATGTGTCTATAGGCATGTAGGCCGGGGGGTTTGGGAAGTGGATTTGGATGCTGGGGTGCGGTGTCAGTGGGATAAGGTCTCCCCTCTCTGGTGGAATACTCCCAACATGCCCAACTCCTCACACCTCCCCCTGGCTGTTTGTTTCTTCTTAACTAAAAATAGCAGCCCACATTTTAGCACGTAGAGTAATCGCGTAAATCACTGTCTAGGTTCTTTGGCACTGTAATTGAAACGATGTGGGCACTGTTATTTCAGTTCGCTGAGCCGAACACCTCTCTTTATTTTGTGTGTTGCATTTAAAAAAGCTATTTTGGTTCAGTTCTGCTGGAATAATACTCAGTTGAACACTTTCCTGTCATTAGCTCTGGGGGTATGGTTGTGATTCAGGGCCTTTGGCATCTTACTTGTATGGGTTCGCACCAGGTGCTCCAATTTCTTCACACCCCCCAGAAAAGACTTGCCTGGGTGTGACTGGCTACTGTAAAGAGCTTCTTTCTCTGTGGGCACCAGTCATTGATGTTATTATGCAACAAGCTGTTTTTTAACCTGAAACCAAATCAGGTGGTGAGTTCGTCAGGCATTGATTATGCAAACGTAGACTGTTAGAATGTGAAAGAAGAATGTGAAAAATGTGGCACCTATTGGTATATTGCAGAGTTGGGCAACCCTGGCTGTGGAAAACTGCAGTCTAGCTGGGCTTATCAAGACAGGGAATCTGAGTTTTGTTAAGGTAATTGGTTCTGTTTAGTCAGGAATAGCCAACTGTTGTGGAGAGCTAGAGTGAGTTGGCATTTTCTTTTCAAATGATCTCTGAACTGATTCATTTAAGGATGTGGTCAACATTAACTTGTTCCAAGTGCTCAGAAATGTATTATTTGTCATGCTGTGGCTCTCTTAACACCAGGGCTGGATACCCCCAACACATTTCTCCAAACTTTGGTTTGAATGGAGTGAGCAGTTGTTTTCTCTGGCCAAAACACTTGAAAGGGTTAAAGACGTGACTCTGTAATGAAATAAGTTAAATGCAGACCAGGGATTAAGATTTTAGATGCACAGACCACAGGAAGAGTAACAGTTATATGCAGTATACTGTACATCTTGCCTTTCATTTGGCGATAGTGGTTTTCATAATAAAAGCAGAAGTGAGAACAGCAGTAGCTCTCTCATTTGAATCTAACCTTACAAGTATAGTATGAAAGTGCTTAGTGGTGTTTGTTGACATTTGAAAGATGGTGGGGACTTGTTTTGTTGATGGAGCAGAACTGCGCCCCAGTCAGCAAGATCTGTGCTAATGAAATTCCTTATGGATGTGCTTGGCATTTGGCACAGACTGGTTACTTCAGAATGTTCAGTAAACAAGGCAAGGCCCTCGATTGAGAGTGGGGTTAATTATTTTGTTAGCTCATGGCTCCTTTTAATCGGTTTCCACAGTCCCGCCAATAGTGAATGATTTACCTCATTCTGAAAGGTTAATAGATTTTGGTCTGCATTGCACTCTTTTAAAAATGATAAATACACCTTGTTACAGGCTAGGGTGAGGGTTTTTTAGCCTTTTTTACTGTGTTCTTTGCCATCTAAGTACAAAAGTATCACCATGAGGGCCTTATGTGGGATTGGAAGTTATTTTATTTTTCTGTTGTGTTGTCTGTTGTGTTCCAAAAATTATTATATCACATTAGTTATTGTCACTGTAGTCTTAAATCATTAAGCTGACTTAATTTTTATGCACAAGAAATTATCCTGTTATATACTGTTATAAACATATACCTTACAATTGGCTTTTCTCCTAACTGGCATGTGTGTGGTAGTGTGCAAATTACATTAAGTCAAATTTAGAAATTACTTGAATTTGATTTCAATTTGTATTGAATTTGTATTTTCAGTCTGTTAAGAACCATTGCTCATGTTGTTACTATATGTTTAATGTTTTGCAAAAACAAAGTATACGCCAGACATTACATGATTTATTTGTTTTCCAGTTTAGAGCAATTACAGTCATCTCTTGGCTCTGTAAGCACACTGGTGCTGGACAAGGTACTCTGTGTATCATGGGGGTTATCGCAGCTTGATTGAATCTGAAAAATATTGTACCTTGAACTTCAAACCTTTCTCAGTAAATAATTTAAACATTGGATAGAATGCTATCCAGATGTATCTTAGAAAACCTCTTTCTATGCTTCAAATTGGTTCATATGTATTACTTTATACAACATTTTATTACAAAACCTTTTGAGAAGAAGTAGTCAGGAAAATCTTTTTTTGCTCATGATATCCAATTCCTCTTCTCTGTGTCTTGACTTTAAAATGACGTGACGTTAGAATTGTGTCAGTGGAGTTACAAACGACTGCTTCTTCAGCCTTGTTGCTGTTGTTAATAATAATAAATGCTTGCTGGAGCTTCTTTAGCTTCATATTACGGATATCTCTCTGCTTGCAGCAGCAGCCTTTTTAATGAATTTTGCCTGTATTTGCGAGAGGTTATCTGTGTTTTTGGTAATGTACTGTGACACATACTGAAAAATTAATCTCGGTAAATGAAAAGCCCACATTGTATATTTGAAGGTGGGATCATTACGGTGTCAAGTAGGACAGAGCAGACTTCCGTATAACTGGAAGTCCTACCGGTTTCATAGGATAGGGCCCTCAGCAACATCCTCAGCCTCGTCTTGTGATTTTGAAATTGAATTTGTTGGTTTTTTTAAAAAGTGGATTTGTATTGGACATATTGAACTGATCCTTGCTCCCGCTTGTCTTTGAATTCAGGGTGGTGTTGAAACAACTGCTCCCACCTGCCCCTGGCATGGAGGAATGACACGAGCTCCTGGAAGGCAGCAGTTTTCGGCCCCTCGCTCGTCTGATGGTGCATCATGGAGCTGAAGGTCTGGGTGGACGGGGTCCAGAGAATTGTTTGCGGCGTCACAGAAGCCACGACCTGCCAGGAGGTGGTGATCGCACTCGCCCAAGCGATAGGTGAGAATGAATGAAGTCGGATGTACTGTATACAGCCGGGAAGAGTGGTCCAACCTTCCACACTGTTCTGCACGTTAAAGAGGACTCTCCTCCGAAAGACAAGCCATTTTACTATACCCAGCTGAAGTCCCGGATATTCGTTAGTTTAGTTTCTGGAAGACGTGGTCTTACTGTCGTCGGAACAAAATTCAAACCTGTTTTATCGGTAACTGACATTCTCTGCTTTGGTTTTCCTTTGAAACAGCAGAAGGTATTATTTTTTTTTCTCCACCAACCTGTGTAGATATTATGTTAGATATACAAAGAAAGACTCAAAGCTTTGAAAGAGCAGAATTTTGATCTGTTTATTTAGAGCTGCAGCTGAAGTATAAGAAACTTGTGGGTTTCCTTGGCTCTCTTAAATAAAAATAAGAACCTAACAGTGTGTAACTCATCTTCTTTTTAAATGCTGCAGACAATTTATCAATGGTACTGGAGGGATCGTTTCCATTTCTTGTTTGCAGGCTTTGGGTCTGTTTCCTGTTATTTGAAGCCATTCCTAATTGGGCTAAATCACAGTGTCTGTGTGTGCATGGAGCCAGTGTCCTCCTAACCCCAGGGAGTGGGCTTTGCTTCCATAACCTCAAGCTCTTTACTGGTCACATTTCAGGCCCAGTTTGTAAGGGAGAATAATTAAAAGCAAGAGATGAAATAGTTTCAGATGTGACTTTTAATTTTCTGGAGGAAATCTGGGGCTTTGGTGCTTCATGACTCAGCTGCTGTTATTTCCCATCCCAGAGTGGTAGTTTTGGTTTAATCACGTCGTTCCACCTCTCTCTCACCCACCCATCCCTAGCCAGCTGTTCGTGCCAGCTCTGTTGCTCTCTAACCCAGTTTTTACACAAGTTAAACAACACAAGTCACGTCACAGAATCCGGTCTTCATTTTTGGAGAATTAAAATTAATTTGTCGATATATTGCTCGATCCACTTCAACACTTTTCACCTAGGAAAGACGTAATTTTGTAACTGTATAGATTTATAAACAGAGCAAAATGCGGTTCAGATGATATTTAGAACAAAAGCACAAAACAATAAGGAAATAGTGTCCAATACCAGTGCAGGTTCTTCACACTCAAAAACTTGCGTTTGCTATCAACACTGAGTCACTTCTATCATATTAGTGTTTCCAAGGACCTGTCATAAAACTGTTTTGCTATTAAGCCTGTTTTATTACGCTTTGTATAACTTTGTATAATCTGAGATTTCTGTCTTAAAGAATAGTTTGCAGTTAGTCAAAGAATAGAATGAATATTTTGGAAATTTGTTAATGCTGATAGTATTCTCTCTTAAAATGAGTGTTTTTTTTAAAGGATCCATTTTTGTCAAATGAATGTTCTTTATTTTTCATGTATTTATTTCCTGATTTGCACTGTAAGTGTTAATACCTCTGATGCAAAGGTTTACATTGTGCTTTCTATGTTAAGAATGTAGCAAAGTATGCATTTTACCCAGAAGTACAGACAACAGTCTTGTTTTTCTGACTGTGTTATGTGGTATCTGTTGATGAGCACTGTCTCTTTCACTGAATGTTAAGGCAATGGTAGTGGCCATTAGTGCTCACTTAGAAGGTCTTCAGTTTTCCTCGGCCATTCAGTGGGCTGTGTGTATGAGGCAGTCCAGTGGAACATCGTAAGTGCACCTGGCTCGTTGTTTTGTCCTAAGAACCACGCTTCCTGAATAAATGGATGCAAAGTACAAAAAGACAATGACAAAATGTGAAAGCACCACTTGACAGCATGCATGTTTCTGTCGGGTAAGCTTATCAACCCTGAATGAGGTGGGGACTTGCTCATTGTCACACGGTCTTTAAAGGTCTTCCAGAGACAGTGTGTTTTCTGCTGCTTATATGCATTGCAATCATAAAGTTTCGAACAGCTGTGTTTTATATAAATTATGTAGTAGGCTGTTCTCTGCAGTCTAGGTTATTTTCCTGCATGTATTTATTTTTTCCATTTCTTCAGCATCATCCACTAATACCACTAACTGTGAGTGCAGTAATAAGAAACAGCTTAGAAAAAAGCTAGGCAATGCAGAATACTGTTGGGGCATATTGCATTTATATAAAGTTATGAGCTTATTTAAAGTTACAAGTGAATTGTGTACACTGTTAAACTTCATCCGCATAGAATAGCTATTTTTAAAACACTTCTGATTATGATCCTTTGTTTCTAAACAAGATGATTAGGACTACATCATCCCATCTGATTCAAGAGCAGAGCTTGTATATGTTCAGTAATAACTGGATTTTTGTCCTACTGCATATTTGCAAATTTCCCTTCTTTGAAGTAATGGATATATATGCTGTAGGTTTACATTGCAGTTTCTCAAAAGCTGGACTCTAGTCCTTGTCTGCATCTTGACATTTTTCTTGTGAATTCTCTATAGTTTATCATCTGTAAGGAAAGGCAGGCAGTGACTTATTCATGCTGTTAACACAGAATGCAATATGCTTTTTTACCATTTTGTCCTGCTTTATTTCATCTTGTTGTGCATAACTTAATAGATTTTGGATCAAATGTGTCTGACATAAAGTAAGACGGCCAAACACCAGTGAACCAGTAGTAATTAATCTTTTCAAGTGAATAAGGAGTGAAGGATCCAAGCAGACAGTCTGAAAATCAGCTGGAGGTAGAACAAATCATATTCTCCCCAAATCCCTCTGAGAATGGGCAATAATCACAACCCCTACCAAAGCAGCACTGTGAGTCTGCTGCCGTTACTTAAAGCAATTCGTATTAGTTGAAAACATTTTACTGACATAGCGTTCTATCTCATGTGCACAATAAAAAATGAAGCAGATTCACAGGTTCTGTGAAACTGTAGTGAAGATGATCAGATTATTCCTTTCCATGCTGTCTTGTGACGTCATTGAGTTTTCCTGTGGCAATTGTCTTATAACACTGTTCCGTCTTGTCAGGCATTCATTATTTCCACTGAGCTCATCCACATTCCTCAAAGTTGTCTTTGTTAATCAACTGATGGATATCCCTCTAAAATAGAATGAAAAAGAAATTTGGCCAGTCACATCTTCTCAGACTGCATTTCTACAGCATCTTACTGTCTTGTCTTTTCAGGTCTGGATTTTTTATTTTTAGCACATCATTGGACGTGCCGTTGAATTAATTTTTGTCTGACATGGCAAAGGGGTTGTACCGTGTGAGAGATGGGTTTTGCAGCTCCGTTAAGCTCTATCGTCCAATTAACTTTTTTCTTTGTTTTCATAGAATTTTCTTCGGGTTTAGTACTATTTCCTGCACTGTATTCTCAAAGGAATTTGTTGCCAGGGCAGTTGAATCATTTTCTCATCATGTACCGTACGTTGCCACAGCTGTGGGCATTAGATCAGCATTTGTCACGATCAACCGTATTCTTGATTTTACTTGTCTCGTCCTGGCAGTCAGAATACCACAATGCTACTGGACGGGAATTATTAGGCTATTAAAAATGTAAGTTAAGAGTCATACCTGTGGCTTTTAATTCAAATTTCTTCCCTGGGCTTGCTCTGGAGAAATAAAATTCCCATAGTCCTGCCCCTTTTGTGTGAGAAGTAAGATAATAGATTCTTTAAAATATCAGTTTTATTATAGAATCTTCCATTTATATTCATTAATATGTGAGCCTATGTAGTGATTCAGTTCCAAAGACACAGAAACAGAATCCTTCACTCTTACACACTGTGTAGGTCTTCAGCTACTAAGGATTTGCCGTAGTTTTCCATTTGTGACTGTTCAGTAGGTGAGGCTGGTTTCATTGTTGATTGCTACTAATGCAGTTTAATAAGCCATATTCATGAACTGCTTTATGAAAAAGTGGTAAATCGCAGTGCAAAACTGATCCTATTAATTTACTGCCTCAATGCACTGCACCCTTTTGGAGTGAATCCCATAAATCTTTAACAAAACCAAACAAAAATGGAGGAAGTCAAATGTTGAAACTTACTTAGTTTTTTTTTACATATTTATGTTTCATTTTCTGAATGTTAGACTGGCATCAACAGAGTTCTGACTACAGAGTGAGAAGGTTGAGTAATTAGCTGAAAACTAAATTATATGCACTGGAAAATGACAAAGCTTTATTCAGGACAGGCATGAATTGCCTCTTCCCTCCTCTTGCTGGTAATGGTCTGATTAGCTTGAGGTTGATTGACAGGTAGTTATTAAGGGAGGGGAAGCAGCTGGCCAAAGCTACAACTTCAGTATGAGCGCTGATTAAACCGGCTCCACCATTCAAGCCACTTTATCTCATGTTTCTTCTACATTCGCGGGGATACTTCACAAAACCACAGCATGAATTGTACATTAGTAATGGAAAATAGGATCTTAGGCTGTTGAAACATTTGAAGCCCCCTTGGGTATAATTCGAGTGTGCACATCTTAAAATGTAAAAAAGAGGATTGCATGTGGTTCCTAAAGGCTTTTCTACATGCAATTATTTTTTTTATGCTGGAAAATTCCACAAAGTCTTTCAAAACAAAGCTGGCTTGTTTTACACCTCGTGCTTAAACGCGTTTATAGCAAGATGTCCTGTACAATCTGGCACTTCCCTGAGGCGCTGACGGCCCCGCTTCTCTGCTTGTAGGTCGGACTGGAAGGTACACGCTGATCGAGAAGTGGAGGGAGACCGAGAGACACCTAGCTCCGCACGAGAACCCCATCATCTCCCTGAATAAATGGGGCCAGTACGCCAGCGACGTTCAGCTCATCCTGAAGAGGACCGGGCCCTCGCTGAGCGAGAGGCCCACCTCGGACAGCATGGCTCGCATCCCGGAGAGGACTTTGTACCGGCAGAGCCTACCCCCTCTGGCCAAGCTCCGGCCCCAGAGCGACAAGTCGCTGAAGCGCAAGGAGCCCAAACGGAAGTCGTTGACCTTCACGGGCGGCGCCAAGGGCCTGTTGGACATCTTCGGGAAGGGCAAGGAGGCCGAGGGGAAGCACAAGGCGCTGAACGGTAACTCCCCGCGGGCCGGCACGGAGGAGCTGTGCAGGCTGGTCAAGCTGCAGAAGGAGAAGCTGCAGGCCCTGGAACAGCGGCTGGAGAGCCACGAGGCCGAGCTGCGGCTCTGGGCCGAGAGGAACGGCGGGGGCGCCGGCGGCCTGGAGGAGGAGGTCCTGCGGCTGGAGCAGCGGGTGAAGAAGAACGAGGTGGAGATCGAGGAGGAGGAGTTCTGGGAGAACGAGCTGCAGATCGAGCAGGAGAACGAGAAGCAGCTGAGGGAGCAGCTGCAGGACATGAGGCGCCGGATCCAGGAGTGCGAGGGCAAGCTGGCGGAGTACCTGGCCAAGATCCAGGGCATGGACGCGGGCATCGAGGCCGAGAAGCTCCAGCAGGAGATGCAGGAGACGCAGCAGGTCGACGAGGAGGAGGTGAAGGCGAAGATCCTGAAGGCGAAGAGGGAGCTGGAGAGCCAGGCGCAGCACACGGCCAGGCTAGAGAGCAGCTGCCGAGCAGTTGAGAGGTCTCTCGGACAGGCCACCAGGAGGTTGCAGGTAAGATGGACAAAAGTGATGCGTGGTGTGATTGGTAAGTGGTCCAAAAGGAACTGTTTTAGAGAATGAAAATATATATTAAGTGCCTGAAGTCAGAAAATCCTCCCTGAAAACAAAAAAATATTTTGTTTACTGTTGTGGTCACATACAGTGTGTGTGTGGTGACTGCAGTGACTATAATCTATAATCTATTCAAATTTAGTAAATTGTTCTTTTTTTCCCTTTTCCCTCATCACTTTCTTTAGATGGGTAGAGTACAAGACTTTCCTTCTTTGTCCTCCCATATTTGAGTGAGATTGCATTGTTTGCCATTGAGAATTGGAGAAAACATAAATTTAAAATGATCTGCTCTCGAGTTTAAGCTGCTCTTCAGTAATTTGAATTGTACTTTAACCATTTGTTTATTTAGATCTGCCACACTACATTGGGCTTTGTTTGTTGATGACACAACTTGATGGTTGAAACTTTTAGTACAATTCTAACAGTATGTTTATTTTATTAAAAAAGGAACTTTTTTCTTTTACCAGGACACAGCCAAACTATAGATTGGAATTTTTTTTTTTAAATCACCCCAAGGAGTCTCCATCTTACTTAATCATATGTCACTCCCCTTCTCTGGCCTTTTCACTAATTTCTTCTTGTGCTATTGCTGAGAGAGCATCCAGGGTGATGTGATAGGACTTCTCACTTGGAGGTTTGAATGGACTTTACAGATCACAGCCCTTGTCTTCACCCCCAAGTTATTCTTACTACGTGTCAGATGGAAGCAGCAGGCACACAGGACGTTTGCCTACATATGGACCTTTTGTCCAGTTTTGAAGTCCTTTGGGCATGGGCTTGTCTGTGCCAACACAGCTTTCACGATCCAGAAAAGCACTTAACACAAGGAAAGGACTATCTTGCATGAGGCCTACAGGCGGTGAGCAGTGTCAGTATATCCTAGCGTCACAAAAAGGCCCCCCTACTCTATATGTGTAACTGATTTTTTTTCCAACCAGTAAACTCACGTGAGTGGTGATTGAATTCGATTTCAACCTGGATTATACCACCACCTAACTGTGACCTGTATTCCCCAGTTGCTAGTGCACAATTGACTGACAGCAAAGGCCAGGTGGGATAAGTCAGGAGCTCTTTCTTGCTCTCAGCGGCCTCCCTGGAGCTGGCAGGCTTATAGGACTGTCTGTGAGGGAGGCACATGTCTCTTCTTCAGTTCGGCACTGAATCTCCCGCTCCGGGCTATGGTGCCTGTGGTGTTTCATGAAATGAGTGGCTTGAAGGTATTATTATGTTGTCGCAAGCGAATCAGAAATCCCTAGTCTTGCCACGTGTGAGAGTTTGTGCGAATTTTTGATGAGAAAGCAGCCCTTCCTGCTCACTAGTTCTTGTGGGCATATGAGAAACATGTTCTCCTAACAACATTTATTATGAGTGTATTTTAGTTGGTTAGAAGGTTGCTCTTTTTTTCCAATACTTAATTGTATCCAAGAACTGAAAATATTTATTAATCCTTCACTTGGTCTAAAACACGTCTACAGTGCATTCAGAATCGCAGTCAATGACGAATATGGAGCTATGCATACATTGAAACGATCTCTTTTGTGTTGTAAATTGGAGGTTGTACATGTTACTATGTACTTGGTAGTTTCAATGTGGTTTGAGAATCACTCATCATTGCCAATTCATTATAACCCAAAATACAAACATAGCACTGCAGTGCCCCTTTAAAAAATTGTTTAAACAATCATGAGGATGTGTTGTCTTTCTTTTACTCTAGCTGCTTGTGATCAGCGTATAGCACGCGGCTTTTGGAGCAGTGTGAAACCGGAAAACCCGCTCCGGTCCCATTGCTCTCTGTGCGCGTGAGTAGCCGATGTGCTAGATGCTCACTTCTGTGTGCGCTGAATTGTCCCCCCAGGAGAAGGAGCAGGAGCTCGAGCAGCTCACCAAGGAGCTGAGGCAAGTGAACCTGCAGCAGTTCATTCAGCAGACCGGAGCCAAGGTCACCGTGCTGCCAGCGGAGCCCAGCCTGGAAGAGTCGGCCCTGTCAGAGCTGGGGAAAGGTGACTACCAGGAGCTCCCCAAACGGGCTACACGGGCTGTATGGCCCCCTCTCCTTCGTAACCTTTCTTATGTTCTAAACGAAGCAGATTTCCAACCACGGACTCGTTACTTTTTTTTGATCCATGCGCTGAACAGCACGTTTCTATGAATCAGGGAATATATGAATCTTAACAAGCTCTGACTACAGTGATAGAACATGGACCTTTCTAAAAAGACAGCTAATCCTGCTTTGTTTATAATTACCCAATGGCAAGGGCTAATGTTTATTTCTTCATCCATGTTGTTCCTTGGTTTATTAACAGTGATCTTGTATATATATGGCTGACTGCCATTTTGAATTATCAGTCTTCTTTTTGTCTTTTTTAAGAGATACAACATTAATGCAAGTGAGATAATGTTTCCTGTCGAATATATTCACTCCCATATAATAATAATAATAATGTTTCTTTATTAGCCCTATACAATTTCTTGCATTAGGAATTCGTCTTTTCGCATACCCCATCTTTTTCTCCACAGAGACACAGACACACATACAGGGAGAAGCTTGGGGTCAGAGCGCAGGGTCTGCCATTGTACGGCGCCCCTGGAGCAGTTGGGGTTAAGGGTCTTGCTCAGGGGCCCAACAGAGTAGGATTCCTCTGCCGGCCGCGGGATTTGAACCGGTAACCTTCCAGTCACAGGCGCAGATCCTGAGCCCCAGAGCCACCGCTCCGCCCATTAGAAATGTGAAGTGTTTAAGCATTGCTTCTTATGAGCATTGATGAACACTAAGGTGATAGAGACAAGGCTCCTTTTAGAATACTGCTTTGCTTATAACTAATTCATTTCGTGGACAGATGAGAAGCAGTACTTCTGATTGCAACAATTTCTACTTAATCCCTTTTCTCAGGAGCAACAGCTGACTGTCAGTGCAAAGTCTTATGAAAAGTCCTGTGGTTCCATTAGTCACTCTGAGTTTATTACTCATAGTGCACTTTGTTTGATTCTTTCATTGGCTTTCAAGAATGATCAAGAGGAGTCAGAAGAGGGATTTGGATTTGTACACATGAATACACCAGCATATGGGTAGCTGGACTGGATGGAGCTGAGAGAAATGTCTCTGAGCTAAGCTCAGACATCGTCTGTGGTGTCTTATCCTGCATATTATTGCTCTGTTGCTTCGGGAAGAAATTTCCTCAGAATGTTAACGGTAGAGTGGGCTGAAATAAATGTATTGTCTTATTTAGTGTGTCCAGTGAGCTAAACAAAAAGTCTGATGTGCCATTATCATCTCCTGACATGTCATTACAGCCACCTGCTGGTGACTTGGGGTACAGCAGCTCTGGTTTTCTTCACTGGTTTTAAATCCACAAGTTGCAGTGAATTGACAGACCTTAATAGAATTAGTAGTCTTCATCTGTTTGTGTTTCATGATTCTCAGTGATATATCATATACTTCTACATGTAGTAAATACAAACAAATGTTTGGTGGTGTTTTTGTGAAGGGTTTCTTGCCTTTTGCTGTGACCTTTAAACACTCGTCTTCTCATGATTCATCCTGAGAGCTCCTTAAGGGAAATCAAGGAAGACATTTCTAATGCCCAATGCTGATTTGGTCCTGATCCCTCCTTTAATTGCAGGGTGATGTGCAAGAGGCAAAGCCCTCCAGCGTTTTTTTTAGTTACTTTAATGAGATGCACACATGGTCTTGCTTTCAGTAAGTGGAGTCTCACTCGTGCACATGCATCTCGTTAAGAAATCAAGGATTAATCTGTAACCTTCTCAGATGTGCTCACGCCCCTCTCTCTGTTGTGTGCAGAATCAGACTCCCCGTCGAGCTCGCTGAAGCGGCCCTCCTCCTCTCGCCAGCTGCCCAGCAACCTGCGCATTCTGCAAAACCCGCTCACCTCTGGGTTCAACCCTGAGGGCATCTATGTTTGAGTTCTTGAACATCCTTCCATGGGTGAAAAAGAGTCCCGGGTGCCCCATCACGTTCTTCCAGCGCCACAGGACTGTGCTCTGATGGAGAGGCCAGTGTGAGTCTTCCTGTCCTGCCGGGCCCCAACTCTCTGCTCAGACGTTGGATCACTAGGCCACAGCCCTCACTGATATATAGAGGTGGAGTTTGCTGAGGCATGAAATATATATGTGTGTGTGTATGGACTGACAAAGCCTATTGAAATATTAAAGAGTTAAATGCTACAGGCTTGTTCCAAGTCTCGGGTTTTCCAGCTGAGCAGTGTGTCATCTGCCGAGAGTCATTTACAGCTGTATATAATTAACGCAGGCAAATCTGGAGCGAAATTGGCATCTGATTTGGCCATTTTTAATCTACACGCTGTTATTCCAGCTAAACCTGTGTTTGTACATCTCGCTGCACACTAGCAGCAAGTATTAGAGCTTAAGAACGACTATTATCACTGTTCCTTTTGTTGTTTACATTCTTTTTCAGCAAGTACCTAAGTCTGTGAAAACAAAAATAAAGAAGCCTTATGTGCTTGTTGTTCTGAATCTCGACAGAAATGTCCTGATTTGCCCGGTAGACACTTAGCCCGTCTTAGCCTTAGAAAGTGTTTAGCTGTAACTTAATGGGTTCTTCAACTAAACACAGTATTATCGCTGTAGTTGCAGAAGTACATCATTTCTAGGATTTTGCTAAACATTGTTCACTTGGAATGGGTTTCCCAGAATCCAGTAGGATGTTACGTTGTGTCCTAGTAAAGAATAGTTGTTCGTTAATCTTTTTCTAAAAGTTTGGATGTTCCAGCTCTCCTATGAAAATATTGTCTACATCAAACCACATTTCCAGAAACCACACCGTTCATGCTGATGCCTGAACTACCCCACCACCATCATCACCTGCCACATTGGGTTAAAAAACTGGAGTGGGCTACGTCTGTATATTGCACAAGCCAAGGAGAATCTGCCAGGCAAATATAAGCTTTATAGGAGGAGGGTCTTCCCAGTACAGGCAGTATTGGTTAAGGGACTATAGAGGAGGAGAGCCAGATGAGACTGGTTTCCCCTTATTGATTTTTCTGATACTCTGTCTCTTGTCTGGTGCATTCAGAATATGAACCTGCTTTTATCACAGGTCTTTCTGGCCTGGTGATCAAAGCAGGGTTGCTGTCGCTCAGTTTCATCCTTCATTTTTGAAATTTCAGGCTCCATGCGTACTTGCAGAACTGATTATAACTCCAGCACCAGAAAACAAATAATTGTTTCAGCTATAATTTCCAGACATTTCTCTTGATTCATGCCTGCAAAACAAAAGGTTTTATCATGTTCCTCTTCAGAGAGTTTTGAATGTTTCTGAAGCTGTATGTACAATAAAATAAACTGGGGTACACTGTTGAAACAGGAATAAAATTGGTAGGAACAGTACTTTATAGTATGAGAAGTGGGTAAAGGCAGTGTTGTCTGAACTAAAAGCGGGTCGAAGTTGTTTTCCCATGTTTACTTCTCCGATACCTGCAACCTGACAGTACTAGCAAAGTTCACCTAAAATCAGGTATTACTCTGGGAGTTGGCGAAAGGCTAGATTTTTCTCCACTACTTGTTTCACGACAGCTCGAGCTCTGAAGAATGGGAGGCCGGCTCAAGTGGCACTCCACTCAAACCCCTGTGACTTGGCCGACCATAGAAATGAGGATCTGGGGCAACCTTGTCTGTGTGATTCAGAAGCAGTCAGCCATCACCTCTGTAATGAGAACTGAAACTGCACTGTGCTCTCATTCTAATTGGGAAGCTCGTGGGAAAACCAAGTTTAAAAGCAGCTAGAAGTGTAGAGGCCTGACCTGTCGTTGAAATTCAGACTGAGGTTTGATATATGGTATATCCTCATCATCAGCTACACACTTCCCTGTTAATAGTACTATACTCTTCATTCACATTTTATATATAAAATATAGCTGTTTAGGCTAGAACGGTCACAAGACTTATTAATGATTCTGAGGTGTATTTTGGCGTTTGGGCTAGATCTAGAGAGACTTGATATCATAGCATTTAATTTTTATTAATTTGAAGATGTAAAAAATGAAAATAAAAAAATCCCAGAAAACAGAAAACTGTCCTCTGATATTCACACTCCAGCTTCCCTGTAGGATTGTAATTGATGATTGAGGTTTATGAGGGGTGAACTAGTTTAGTTTGTAGGATGGCTTGAGCATGCAAACTGCAGCGCAGAGACCGATTGAATGTAGCAATAAGTGGGGGGAAAGAAAAGAACTTATCTGTATGGATTGTCCCTGACGGACTCATCTACTGTGGTATCAGTATCTTAAAATGCAGCAATAAACCTTGTAGCTGATAACTGACTAACTACAGCTCTTTCATGTAGAAATTGGCAAGACATTTAAATCGAATAGTCCTGAAGAAGCACATACTGATTCATCACACCTTGCACTTTATCAGATCCTTTGCTGATGTTCGAAAAGCAATCGAGATGGATTTTTTGACTCTATAATGAAGGAACAAAAATACAGGAAGCAGTGTATTCTTTCGGTTTATGAAATTTTAGATATTTTAATTTTGTTTGACTTACTATATCTGTGGTTGATTTTTATTCTTAAACTCTACACTGAAATGTGGCTTATACCTGGATATGGCAGTTTTTTTTTGAGCAGATGTATCTCTTAAAGGAGCTATAACTAATTTTTATTTTTTTAATATCGAGCCATGGCTAGGTTTGATGCATCCCCTTGTGTTTCCTTGGGCATTCATAGTGTAGTCTTTTGACCATGGCTGTAATTATCTCTGTGCCACATCTTCTCTGTCTGGGTGTCTGAGACATGCTCCATGCCTTCTGTCCTCTTCGTGTTGTACAGAGCTCCGTTTGTGATCTCTTTCCAAATGCAGGGTGAGGCACCTGGGACAAATCTTTGCTGCCAGTATTGATAGATCTTGAAAATGAAGTAAATCTGATTTTGAAGGTCAGATTCATGATTATCCTTTTCTAAACTGTAAACATTAATCAATTGAAAAAGTGAGTGGCAGTGATGGTCTACAGTCATATGTATGAAATGTCAAGAGAGAGAACGGAAAATGCTGTCACAGCTGACTCTGTATTAAAACATGAAATCTGTACTTTATTTCTGTGGGAAATATGTTTTATTTTTCTGTATCTGAATTCTTTTTTTCCCTATCAATCCAATTAGTCAAATTATGGGTGCCTGAGGTAATACTGTCACAAGGCAGTCCAAAAGTTTCAAGGTGAATTTTGGTCATTTGCCATACAGGGTGAAAAGGCAAGTTAGTCCAAACTCAGTGCTAATCCTGGTCTGTAAAGTAATTTTAAGACTTTTTCAGTATTACTGCTCATTTTGTATTTTTTTTTTTAATCGGAACATGAAGGAAATGGATTTGTGTAAAGGTAGCATAATGGAAATGAGTTGTTTGGGGCCAAGAACAGAAACATGCCTTATTCAATGCAGAGTGTAAATACCGAGAGGCGTTCAATAAATATTTTTTTGAAAGTGTGTAAAATAAAACATAGCACTGTACAGCTAATCTAAACTATAACTTTTTTTTTATTATGCGGTCTTGAAAATCAGTGTGTAGAACAGTGATGGCAGAATTCCTGTTGGCGGGAAAGGCCAAGGATGTTAGAGTCATGTCATGTTCTTTTTAGTGCTGCTGTAACTCGGAAGACATGTTTCTTATCTGTTAGGATATCACCAGTTATTTTTTTTGCATCCTGTGGCTTGTAATGCTGGGGGGAATACGGTAATTGTTTTTTTTAGAACGGTGTGCTGTAAATATATTTTCCGATGGCAGATAACTGCAGAGGTTTAAGCCTTTGAGTTTTATATCCTTGTAAAGTTACAGTACATATGTAAGGGGGACCTATGTCACTTGTACAACTTTAAATAACCAAAAATGATTAACTGAGGCCCAAAGATGTATACTGTTTTAAAAACAAAACAAAGAAGCAGTGTATGTATTCAGCATTGATTAAAGTGGATTTCTGTACTACAGATAACTTTTTCTATACAAACATTGCACACAGGTCTGTACAATTTGTAGTTTTGTGTTTAGAATCTTCATTTTCTCCATCTTACAGTATTCTTACAGAGAGAAAGAAAAGATGTATTTTGGATGAAGTGCGGACATTTGCAGTATTAATTCTGTATAAAAGTTACATATATATTTTTATTATTTTCTTTCACTCATTCACAGCTATGGAATTTTGAAATGTTATGCCTTTCTTGATGTGTAACACACTGCTGAGATGATGACAAGCGTAATAAAAATAAACCTTTATTCAGTGTAACCTTTTCTCTAGCTTTATTATGGTTTATTTATGTTAATTATTTACAACTTGCGAGAAATAAATCGGGGAAAACCTGCTTCTTTACAAGTTGTACATGGGTAATCTTGTCTGCAAGTTACCGAAAGTTAAAGTGCTGCTTTGATGACAGATGACACCCTGGACATTGTAACATGAAGGTCGAGCAGGCTGCAAAGGAACAGGTAAAGGTTTGCTCCATGCTGAAAAGAAAAGACACAACATTTCCGCTGTGGGGCCTTCTTTGGTTATGTCACACACCTGAAGAAGGCTCCACAGCCGAAATGTTCTCTTTTCGGCTTAGAATAAACCTTTACCTGTTCGTTTTAACAGGAATGCATATTGTCGTGGGATTATTCATCAGGTGGATCAATTAAACCCACCACATGTCTTATGGTGTTACATGGAATGTAATTTAAGTATTTTGAAAAATGGCTTTAGAAATGCTTAAAATAAACTTTTTGTCCAGCACGCATTGAAATACTTCAGAAATTTAAACCGCAGTTGTCTTTAGGAATACTGAAGTAACAGTTTTAGGACACTAGAGGGCACTGTTAACTCTTCCGTCTTCTGTAACAGCCTTCTTTTCAGGGTAGCTTAGGTTATTATGATGTGTCTTGTTAAAAGGTTTAGCATGTATTGTGGTTAATAATACTAAATGGAAAAACACTTGGAACTTCTAATGACTGTTCTTGGAGTTCACTAAGTAACCTCGAATGCTTCTCTTCTTTTTGATGATTTCAAAGATAGAACTGCACATGACGTACGCACATTGCATAGGCCGCAAAGGAGCAAGTAAAGGTAGATTCCATGCTGAAAAGATAAGAAGGAAACAACGTTTCGGCTGTGGAGCCTTCTTCATGTGTCACCCAAAGAAGGCTCCACAGCTGGAATGTTTCCTTTATTCTCTTTTCATCATGGAATCTACCTTTACTTGTGACTTCTAAGCATTATCTTCTACTATCAACACATGCCAAGTGGAATGTTATGCTAGTTGGTGCAATGCTGCCTACTAAACATTTAAACAGGATTAATTTACAAACGGTACTGATACGAGATCACCGCCAAATACCTTTTAAATGAGAGCATGTTAGTTTTGCATTCTTCGGGTGTGTCCTTACCCCCACGATACACAGATTTAATAGTAAGTGAGTGCTAAAGGGAAACAAACCCATAGATGCTGAGTTGGGTCTTTTAACTGGCTTAGGACAGTGGGGAAAGACTTCCTTGCTTTCCACTGTTCTGAAGGGAAAAGACTGGAGCCTCTGGCAACACTTCATACTGCCTTGAACACAATCCCATTTCCTTAGAATGAGCTTCAATTGAGCTGCCTACTTATGTACAACTGCAGAATAACTCCTTTAACGCCCTTTTTTCCCCACCCATGAAATATTTCTTCATTACAATCACAGCACTTTTAAGGATTTTAGTTTTTACATTGCAAATGAACTTTGTTTTCATCTTGTTTTTGCTAAATAGCCAATTTATGACACCTGCAGAAAGCTCCACAACCTTTCAGTGTGGAATGAACCTCTACTTGTTCCAAGACGGCCAGTTTAGCTTCTACTGTATGTCAAAGGTAGAAAGAAGCACTGCCATCACTCCCAGTGCTTTGCAGTTTTCAGGCAAGCAGCAGGGGACCAAGAAGCAATAAAAATGAAACTCTGGTGACTAGGAATACAAATAAATAAAACCTGGATGTCCTACCAACTTTTCCCTGCAGGGGTCATTCTGATCAAGTTTTCCCCCTTCTCTTCCATCACTATTTGTTGGCTCTATCAAGGTTTGTGACAATATTTAAGTGAATATCATTTTGTTACATTCTTAATTAAATATCAGAGCACCTTCTGGTGTTTGTAATTTCTATTAGCTATGCATTATTCAGGTCTTAACCCCCCTTACCCACACACACAGAAGAAATGCACAAAGGAGATACCGGTTTCGTCTTTCGAAAAACTGGAACGCCAAACGATCTACAGCTCCATCACCCTTCACTCTTCCATGAAAAGTCCAACTTTATGATATTGACCCTTGGTCTGAGCTTCTCTTACTTCACTTGGCTTGTACTGTACAAATCACTATGCTGTGTTGTTACAGCCAGCTGTGTGAAATATTTAAAGTGGAACTGCAACACTATTTTCAGATTTTGGGGTTAGAAAGCGTCAGCATGGATAAGTGCATTTCAAACTGCATGAAATGCAAAATCTACACAGTAACTTGAAAAACCTCTAATTTATATCACAAAACAGACAACATTTTCAAGTCTGTTCAGCACCATGTTCTGCAATGCAGAAAGAGGCAACAAAACTTCCAGTGACATGTTGTGAACAACCTGGCTTGTGGATATATCTCTTTTAATCCAATAGAAATATTGCTTTAGATTTCTAGACAGTTTTGCCGGCAAATACTTATTGCTTGCTAACTGCATGCAGATCCCATTGGAACATTTCTGTAGTGAAATGTACAGTGGTGTGAAAAAGTAAGTACACCCCATGAAAAGGGTTTGTCTTTTTTTTTACATTTTTGGACAAAAGGATATTTGATCGTCATTTCAATAATACAATAGATAAGGGTGATCTAATTTTTAAAAATATTTTGCACTCATTTGTACTATTTAAATCAACAGAAATGCAATTTCTTTGTGTGGAAAAAGTTAGTACACCCCTACCTTTATCATTGCATCGAATGTCTAAATTTAGAATCAGGTGCACCAAAACAGGTACAAATGATCGCGACATCATTAAAGAGTAACATGGAGGGTACTGCCTTATATAAACATCAGAAACCTGTGGTCTGGTTTGGTCTTAGCAATTGTGGTGTGTGGCTACGTCATCCCAAGATCAAAAGAGCTCTCTGAGGCCCTCAGAAGAAAGATTGTTGATGACCATTTTTAATGTTTCCAAGCCATTTTCCGTTTCCAAAATTTCAAACCACTGGCAACCTTTCCAGGCCAGGCCGTCCCACCAAATTCAGCCCAAGAGCTCACCGAAATATTCTGCAGGAAGTCTCCAAGAACCCCAGAATAACATTGAGGGATTTACAGGCAAGTCAACCATCCGAAAGCGAATGCACAACTTTTGCCCTACATGTGAGGTCAGGAAGAAGCCCCTGCTCTCAAAAAAGAATACGTAGGTGAAGATCAGGACTATTGGAACAATATTATCTGGATGGATCCCACAAAGGTAGAGCTGTTTGCCCACAATGCCAGACATCTTGTTTGGCATAAACCAAAAAGTGCCTTTGACCAAAAGAACCTCATACCAACTGTAAAACAGGGTGATGGAAGCATTATGGTTTGGGGCTGCTTTTCTGCCTCGGGGCCTGGCCAGCTTGCCATCATAGAGTTAACCATGAATCCCACATTGTACCAGAGAGTACTTGAGGAGAATGTGAGGCCATATGTCAAAGAGCTGAAGATGAACCGTAAGTGGACCTTGCAACAAGACAATGACCCAGAACACCCAAGCAAATCCACAAAAGAATGGCTCAAAGAGAAGAAATGGAGGGTTCTTGAATGGCCAAGTCAAAGCCCAGATCTTATCCCCATAGATATGCTGTGCGGGGGACTTGAAGCGGGCAGTACATGCAGGAAAGCCCTCAAACGTCACACAGTCGAAGGAGTTCTGTAAGGAGGAGTGGGCAAACATCTCTCCAAGTCAATGTAGACAATTACAAGAAACGCCTACAAGAAGTGTTTTCATCCAAAGGGGGCAACACCAGCTATTGAAACTCGGGGGTGTTCTTGTTTTTTCCACAGCAGGCAATTGCATTTCTGACTTTTTTTTGCTGAATAACTGATTGCAAAGAATATTTTTCATGGTTATTCGTTAAATTAGATCACCTTTATCTATCAATATTATTGAAATTAAGATCAAATATCCATACACGCAAATATGTTGAAAAATACACACCTTTTCATGCGGTGACCTTACTTTTTCACAGCACTGTATGCTGCCCAACCTTTATTTATACATCCCATTACTGTATCAGTCATTACTGTGACTAGTGAACAGGAAGGGCTGCTTCACGTCACAGTTTTGGTGGGAACTCGCATGTGAGTTTGTGACAACACGGTGACTTACAGTAGTTTCACAGAGTTTAATATTTTGTGCTTAATTCGAAATTTGGATTTTTTTTCTATAACATCAATGAATGTATTTTGTTACTGAGATTTAATAATTGGTCTGAGAAATTGGGAATGCTGTTCCCTAAGTTGAAATCCCTGGTGGGGTACTTGTTGGAATTGGAAAATTATTTCAGTAAAATGTCCAAATAGGTATACATTAAAGTTGCTTTGGATAAAAGTGTCAGCAAAATTAAGAATTAAATCTTCTCTGATTTAAATGACTAATACGTATTGTGCTGAAAATCATTTTTGAAGGTACTGCTGTAGCACTGCAGACGTTCAGAAGTGATGCTGATTATCCAGCTGTGTTGCACCCAGTTTGTGGTTCTTTGCGGCTCAAAAGAAAGAACGCAAAGCAGACTGAACTGGAGTCAAATTGTTTGGTTGCATGCCATGACACCACATAGCATGCTATACAAACCAGAAAAATATATCAAACCTTTGTTTCTCTGTGCTGTACTCTCGGGACCATAAAACTAAACAATAGTTGAAGTTGCTTTTTGTCTATGAATGGCAATTTAAACATTAAATCACCACCACAAATATTGAATGCACCCTGTTTATTGCTTGTTTATACCAGCTTCAGTATGTGTACGCATTCCAGCACAACTCTGAAATCCTAGCAATGTCATGCATCATTTTCATTCTCAGCACAGCTCTGGAACAAAAGATCTTGCCCTATTTGTTACTAAAGCTGCTTGCTGCAGAAAACAAGGTGGACTCAGGTGCACAATAAAGAATGTGGAGGAGCCTGTGGTGAGACACGGTTTAGGAATTCATTCATAATGTGAACAATGCAATTACAATCTTTTCTTGTATAAATTTAAAGATAACTTCTTAGTATTTTCTAAAGCACATATGATTATTTTGCTCTGTATTGTATTGTGTAATGTCATACATGTTTTAGAACTTTATACTGCAGGCTATGGACTTAATGTGTCGAGGGAAAAATAAAAACTACATTGTAAACTAATACAAGATATCGGATTTAAAAATACTGAAATATATAACTTCACATTGGGATTTTTCTTTATCAACCACTATAAACATCCAGTTTTTTGCTGGTTTTGACCCCTCTCTTCACCACTGAGTGTCAGTACTGCTTCTCTCCTGCTCCCGCCTGCTCCACTAACGGATTTTCTTCTCCCATGTTTTATCAGCTGCTCTCTTTCTCACACCCGAAAAAGGCTCCACAGCCGAAATTCGTGTTTCTTTTCATCTCTTTTCAGCGTGGAATAAACCTTTACTTGTTCCTTTGCACTATAAACATCTACATGTTTTCTTATCTATCTTTTACATATTTTCACTCACCCAAATCTGCTAAAGTATAAAAAAGGACTACTAGCTGATATAATATGAAATAATCATCTAGTTCAGCAGCAGAGCCAATTTTCCCAGAAGACAATTAACCCACCACTTTAGATTGTAGGAGGAAACCGCAGCACCAAGATTTATCCACACAAACACAGGGAGAGCATACAAACTCCACACAGATACACTACTGTAGGTCCGGAATTTAACCCTGGGTCCCAGCGCAGCGTGGCAATGATACTAACCACTGCTTCACCGTGTCACCCAGGTTAGAATCTTGGGCTATATCTAACGTAACATTATAACATCATACCCACACAGAGCTCTTCGGAGCTCCTCAGCCCCTGAAAGCAGGCGAGCTTGGTTGGCATGGGAAAGTGCCACCCACAGTAGCAGAGGGGATGTGACTGGCGGCTGACGCCACCAGGACTCGCTCTCGCCCGCCTACCGAAACTCCACCTTGCTGAATGAGCTTCTCACCTGCAGAGTCCCGCTGAGGCAGCAGGGCATCGAGACTCGGGTCACCTGCATCGAGGACTAGGAAGGAGAGTGGCCAAGCATGATGGCAGAGATAAAGGTCAGCACCTGCATGGAGTGCTTTCTGGTTTCCCCCTGTCTAACTGTGGGACACACCTTCACGACTGCATTACCCACTTCTGACCACCTTCTTGGCCTGATCTGGCCAGAAATCAGAGGGTGATGTAAGCAAGATGTCAAATGAGAGGAGGTCATTCAGCCACACCAGCTCGTTTGGTAGTTAGTAGTCAGCAGTCATATCACCCTGCAACACACAGCTGGCAGCCCACTGAAGCTAAGCAGGTGTGAGCCTGGTCAGTACCTGGATGGGAGACCTACTGGGAAAAACTAAGGTTGCTACTGGAAGAGGTGTTAGTGGGGCCAGCAGGGGGCGCCCACCCCATGGTCTGTGTGGGTCCTAATGCCCCAGTGTAGTGACGGGGACACTATACTGTAAACAGGCACCGTCCTTCGGATGAGACGTAAAACTGAGGTCCTGACTCTCTGTGGTCATTAAAAATCCCAGGGTGTTTCTTGAAAAGAGTAGGGTCCCTATTACCTGTAAAGCGCTTTGAGTGGAGTGTCCAGAAAAGCGCTATATAAGGAGGCACTGTCTGGGAGATGAGTAATACCCACATGTTGACTTGGTTATTGATGACCTGTCCCATTTAAATTCCACTTCGAGTTTGCACAGTCTGGCTCAGGCAAATGTTTTCCTTCGTTTCACCTGCTGAAGCTCTTTCTCACCCTGATCTGCTGTCTAGAGGGGGCTGCAGGTCCATAATGGCTGTCATTTGTCACACAGGTGGGTAAATGCACTTCAGTGGAGAAGAAGCAGGCTCCCTTCCTGCATGTGAGGCGTTTTTAAAAGCAGGCAGGTGTTTAGCTCTACAGTTGTGCAATTGTTTTTGTTTGTTCTGTTTTTCTTTACTGAATATTTTATTTTAATGGCCAGCAGACACATCTCCCTGCAACACACAGCTGGCAGCCTACTGAAGCTCAGCAGGTGGGAGCCTGGCCAGTACCTGGATGGGAGACCTCCTGGGAAAAACTGAGGTTGCTGCTGGAAGAGGTGTTAGTGGGGCCAGCAGGGGGCGCTCACCCTGTGGTCTGTGTGGGTCCTAATGCCCAAGTATAGTAACAGTGACACTATACTGTAAACAGGCGCCATCCTTCGGATAAGATGTAAAACCGAGGTCCTGACTCTCTGTGGTCATTAAAAATCCCAGGGTGTTTCTCAAAAAGAGTAGGAGTGTTACCCTGGTGTCCTGGCCAAATTTCCCATTGGGCCTTACCAATCATGGCCTCCTAATAATCCCCATCTATGAACTGGCTTCATTACTCTGCTGTCCTCCCCACTGATAGCTGATGTGTGGTGAGCTTTTCCATCAGAGGCACCAGTGATTTTAAGGTCCACTTCCACTGTAATAGCTTTCCCTTGCAAGTACCAAATCTCTCACAAGTGTACAAAAAGCTAATAGCTCGTTTTCAATCAAGGAATACATCATTTGTGTTCACCAAAGCTCTGTACGCAGTCTGCCAGATATCTTCATACTCTTGAAGACATACTGATCAAACACCTTAAAAGTTTTAAACACTCTTGTCAAACTCTGCCAGCTCTGCTCTTACATGGGGATAAACAGGGCCAACTGCTCCCACCACAGCTTTTTGCAAACACATCTCATAGATAGATAGATACTTTATTGATCCCGTGAGGGAAATTGTAGTGCAACAGCAGCTTTACACAGACAACACAGCCACAGTGTAACGAATGATACAATAATAATAATACAATACGTACAATACAGTCAGTACAGTGAGGGGTGCACTAAAAGAGTTACTCACAGTCCAGACACACAAAGAACAAACTAGAACAGAAAGCAGAAAAATCGTATCACACATATGAATATAAATATAGATGTAAATATAGATATAGGTATAAATATAAATGTATTGCACGGGTCCCTGGCATACAGTATATTGCACAAAAAATGGTTGTAAATGGGTAAAAAAAAGAAAGAGAACAGATGTAGCAGTAGATGTGTAGATGCGTTCAGTCCAGAAACAGGTCATTGTCAATGTTGCCTCTTCCCAGATGCAAGGTGGATGCGTTGTACAGTCTTATGGCAGAAGGCAAGAATGACCTCCTGTAGCGCTCCCTGTCGCACCGTGGATGAATCAGTCTATTGCTGAACGTGCTCTTCATTTCTGCAAGCCTGTCATAGAGGGGATGGGAGATGTTGTCCATGATGGCCTCTAGTTTGGACACCATTCTCCTCTCAGCCACTACCTCCAAGGGGTCCAGGTCAGACCCAATGACAGAGCTTGCTCTCCTGATGAGCTTGTTCAGCCTTTTAGAACCCACTGCTCTAATCCCAGGGCCCCAGTATACCACTGCGTAGAAAATGGCGCTCGCTACCACCGACTGATAGAAGATATGTAGCATCTTACTACACACATTGAAGGACCTGAGCCTCCTCAGGAAGTAAAGTCAGCTGTCCCTTCTTATAGATGGCCTCGATGTTCTTAGACCATTCCAGTCTATCGTCGATGTGCACTCCCAGGTACTTGTACAAGTCCACCATCTCCACGCCACTCCCATGGATGTAGACAGGAGTAGGTTTGACCTTTTTCCTCCTAAAATCTACCACCAGTTCCTTTGTCTTTGTTACATTCAGTTCCAAGTGGTTCACCCCACACCACTCCACAAAGCTGCTGACCAGTCCTCTGTACTCCTCCTCCTGCTCACCCTTGATACTGTACATCCCACAATTGCAGAGTCATCTGAGAACTCATAATGCAGTTAACAAATAACAGCACATACAGTGCCTTCAAAACATATTCGGCCCCCCCTCCAAGAAATTGCAAATATTGTTGTAAGGACCAGAAAATTGAATGCATCATATAGATTTTTTTCCTTGATTCACACACCACATGCAATATTTTATAGGGGCGAAATATTCTATGGTGAAAAAACAAATTCTGAAAAATTAAAAATGTGAATATTTTGTTTACTGATGTATTCACCAGCCAAGTCAATACTTTCTGAGAGCACCTTTTGCAGCGAATACAGCTTTGAGTCTCCTTGGTTATGTTTGTATCAGAGGATTTTCCCCCATTCTTCCATGCAGATTCTCTCAAGACTTGTCAAGATAAAGATAAGATCACTTTATTGGCCATACACTATTTCTTGTATTAGGAATTTGTCTTTTCGCATACCCCAGCTTGCTCTCCATGAGACACACAGACAGGGAGAGAAGCTTGGGGTCAGAGCACAGGGTCAGCCATTTATACAGCACCCCTGGCGCAGTTGGGGTTAAGGGCTTTGCTCAGGGGCCCAACGGAGTAGGACTCCTCTGCCAGCTGCAGGATTTGAACCAGCAACCTCCCAACCACAGGCGCAGAGCCACCGCACCACCTGTCAATCGTCAAGGGGAGTGTTAGTGAAAAGCTCTGCCCCTGTCTCATCCAAAAGACTTTCTGTAATGGCTTCAGAATTAGATGGAGCTCAGACCAAAACAAAAAGTTCCAGAGGCCACATTGTGACGCTCACAAAATTAATCTTGTTCTTTCTCAATTAGCAAAATTAATCCTCGTTTCATGTTTCTTCAATACAGTTGAGGGATTTGTGGTATTTTTCAAGAAATTTCCCTGCATCACCTGGGTTCCTGGCACAATTGTACAGTGACAAATCCTGAGAGCAGTACCACTGAGGAGGAAGTTAGATTCCAGGCTGGTACAGACACTATCCATAAGTATTATTATTCCTATTTACACATTATGTTTCAAGAAATGAGAGACAGTCCTGATGGCTGGGATAGTGACATCTTTTTGATGGTCTCTGAATTTGACACCAGGCTGGCAAAAACATTCAGACCCTTTTGCCTTTCAGATGTATGAGGATGTATAAAAGAAAATGTAAAAAGGAATGGAGAGCAGTGCTGGCTATTTCAGTTAAAAATGCTTGAAATGAAAGAAAGGACCGACTTTTTTCTTCTCAGGTTTGGACAGCCAGTGTTGTCTCTTTTCAACAATACCCAGGAACCGAGTGTCGTATAAGAGGAGCTTTTTTTTGCCTTTGTCATGTGAAAAACAATACGTGACAAGACTACGGACTAATCACCAGAGAATTCAATTTGAATTCTGTCAGCTTTTCGACTCTCCTCATTATGCTCATTGCTTCTGTGCGTTTCAGTTCTTCAGTTTGCCTCTAGAGCAGGTTCTTTTCTGCAAGGGTCAATAATGGGGCTGACCTGGTTGTCTGCATTAATTTGATGCTTCCCCCAGGTGAACAACCAAGACCCCCTAAGACATTAGTGTGATCTGAGAATGAGTCACCACAAAACCTCCTCTGACAGCTTTTCACAGGTATTTATGCCCAGGGCAGGCTGCACATCCTTCTCTATAAACCACAAGAAAACATACCGCTGTACTGTACTGCTCACCATATTACTCACTTTGACAGGAATGTTTTCTTCAACGTTTCCTTCCACTTTTATCTTCTCTGGGGACATTTTAGATTTCACTTGTTGGGGATTTCAGTCTGCAAATGAAATTAGGCTCACCTCAGCTCCTACTGTATGTCAAGCTTGAATGAAATTGCTGTTTCATTTACAGACAACTGCTCTCTTAATCTTGTGCTTTATGAACTTTGTTTTGCTGAGTTGACGTTCTGCAGCATTTAGCTGAAGAGTTATTTTGCCCACACTTGCAGCGCAATTTCCAATAATCAGGACAAACTCAGGGTCTGTGCTTATTTATCTTCCACACAATGTTTGGACTGTGGCTCCCCCTGCTGGCTTGTTTTTTTCTGAAACGCACTTACTACAGAGATCTTGGAGTTTCTGCTGTCCTCAGCATGGTCCCAACTCCATCAAAACCTAAATCCTAAATACCTATTAAATATGGATCAAAGTTATCCCCTGCTTTCTCATTGTACATAAAAAACTTGTACCTCTTATTAAGTCACATCTAGTTTTAGCACAAAATACATTGTTCTGGAGAGCCAGGAAATAGAAGAGAGAGGAGGTGTGGTGTACAGTTTCCCAAAATAAAACTAGAAGAATTGAGATTCTCTAAATCTAAATCGGTCAGACTGATTTACAAACATTCTGAAGATGTCTTGTTTAGATTGTAGGTAGGTGTAAGGCACCAAATGACGATGGTGATAATATTTCAAAACTGTATAACCAAATTGTGAATTTTGGAAGTTTCATGTGAGACTTCAGGTTTCCCAACAGATACCTGGGAAAACCCATAAGAAACCAGCAGCAGGATCCAAAATGGTAAACATGGTAAATTACTGTTTTTGTCGAGTGGCATTTAAAGGGAAAAGCTTGTATAGATCTCATCTTTTCAAACACAGTGAAGCAAACACAGGTGAGAAATACATTAAGGAACTGTAATCATAATATGGTGTGCATTAAGCTATATTTTGAAACTGCACACGTCAAGTCCCACATAAAAATATTTACGATTTCCAAAAGGCAGGCAGAAGGAACGAGACAGATGTGAATTAGTTGGAACATTATGGCAACAGTTGAAAGAGATTCTCCTTGAAGCACAGAACAAATTTAGTCCAAAATAGAGTAAATCAAAACGCATAAAATGGTAAATAAAAAAAAAACTTGAAAACAAATCAGTTAGGAAAAATATAAGGGAAATGATAATGCTTTATAAAGTGGTTAACAAACATGAGTTTAATGAATTGCAAGCATTGGTTAGAAAGAATACAAGAAATGTCAAGAGAAAAATTGAAATGAATATTGCAAAGGTGACTAAAATAATAAACAGACTCGATCACTATTACGACAGCAAAATAATTGTCAGGGGTGAAATTAAATCTATCCAGGACATTAATGGAAAACTTCTAGACAGTGCAAGGAAAATTGTTAATGTGCTAAACAACTATTTCATTAGGTGTTCACTACTGAAAAAGTCAACAACCTGCCTCAGGCAACAGAGGAAACAAGTTCTTTATAAAATAGCATTAAAACAGAAGAGGCAGAAGTGTTCTGGATACGTGAAGCACTCAAGATGAATAAATCCCAAAGGCCAGATGGTATCTTACCAGTTGTACTCAAGGAAACAAGATGATTCTCAGAAGCACAACTGTTTCAACAGCCAGGTAGTACCCAGGGATAGGAGAATTGCTAATGTAGTGCCCATCAATAAAAAGAATGAGAAAACTGAACCAAGTCATTTTAGATCGGGAAGTCTGGCTTCTATTCCATGTAAGCGTAGGGAAGCAATCATTAGACTTAAACCAGATTTAGAAATTGGATACTAGTGAAAAGTGAACAAGGATTTAGAAAAGATAAGTTGCCTGCCTAACCAGCTTGTTAGAGTTCAATTATCAAGCAGCAATTGTAATGGACACACACAGTGCATATTACTGTATTTGATGTATTTTTATTTTCATTAGATTTTGATAAAGCTCTACATAAAAGATTCTTGACCAAATTGCAGGAGATATGTATTCAGAAAAAAATAGAATTATATTGGGAAGTGGTTAATAAAAAGAAAGCAGGGGATACAAAGAAGGGATAATTGCAATTTATGGAGTACCTCATGGATTTGTGTTGGGGCCACTGGTCTTCCTAATTTACCTAATTAATCTACCAAACTAGATTATCAGGTAGGCTGTCAAACACTGTGGAAGCTAAAATAGAAATACAAAAAGATTTTTAACAGTTTCAGCACTGGGCAAACATCTGGTAGATGTAATTTGATTTAGAAAAATGTAGCGTGTTTACATGCATGTAGGGAAAACATTTAACTACAAAAATAATGCATACAGACATATCGTTTTTATTTTCTTGAAACTGTCAAAAAATGTCATGAATAAAAAGACAAACAGAATTCGGGGATTTTTTTTTAATTGATAAGTAAAGATTTAAATCAAGGGTTGTCATGTATAAATTATACAATACACTAAGAGATCATTCTGAGCATATTCTACAATTTTGGTCACCTTGGATACATAAAAAGCTCCTCTTCGGTCAGTCCTGGGTAGAGTGGTCAGACACATTCCTTGCTCATACAAATGTCAAACAATGACAGGCTACAAGAAGTGAACCTTCACTTCAAATACCCTAAAGCCCCAGAGGCATTGACAAAGCCACCAGAATGGGTTCTTCCAAAACAACAATAAAAGAGAGATAGAGGACACAAGTGGAGTATGGGAAGTATTAGAACAGGTGGCTGTTCTTCAGACAAAGGGTCTTGTGGGGTGGAACAAGCTACATAGCCAAGAGGTTTGACAAAATGACTCTATGAGACCTTCTGATCAATAAGCGTCTAACACCAAACGGTAAAGACAAGCATTAGGGTCTTCTCGTTTACAAACATTTATGCAGGGCTGGGCCGCAGTGACAAACCGAGTGACACACAGCAGCTGAAATGAACGAACGTGGAAGCTTCAAAGTCACTTCATTTCATGAGCCAAAAGAAACACCAGGTCCCGTCTTTCAGTCGCACTAAGACTAAGGGATGGGAGGAGCTCAGTAACGTCTTTGGCAGCAGCGTTTCACCAGTAGTTCACATTTTGAAAACTCTTATCCCCTTTTCAAGGGAAACTGGCAGCCACAAAACTCAAGGGTCCGCGTGTGAGATCATTCCCACTGTCTCAATTGTACTCTGCAATAGGAAATATTCCAAATTCACTCCAAACAACTGTGGTTGCAAAGTCAACAAAGTTCTTTCCCGTCTGCTCTGAATTTATATGTAAACAGACTCCAGTGTTGGTAGGAGTGGAAGTCTTCACCTGTGCTGCAGATGAACTGAGAGTTACTAGAAGGGGTGTATTTTTACTGAGCAGAATGAAGGTTATGATGAATAACCTGTGGAGAATGCAGCTCATTAAGATCACTTTATAAGCCCTATACAATTTCTTGCATTAGCAATTCACCTTTTTTGCATACCCCAGCTTGCTCTCCATGAGACACACAGACACACAGACACGGAGAGAAGCTTGGGGTCTGACCACAGGGTCAGCTATTGTACAGCGCCCCTGGAGCAGTTGGGGTTAAGGGCCTTGCTCAGGGGCCCAACGGAGTAGGATTCCTCTGCCGGGCGCAGCCTTCCAGCAACCTTCCAGCCACAGGCGCAGATCCTTAGCCACAGAGCCACCGCTCCGATTGTGTTTTCATATTTTTGGGAAGATTAAACGTCAAGATCATCTAGAAAGTGTTGATTTCACAATCACTATACACAATTCACAATTCCAATCTGCACTGCAATATTAGCTTAGACTGCACTGTAATTATAGCCTGCACTGCAATATTAGCACATACTGCACTGGAATTATAGCCTGCACTGCAATTACAAAATGTCTACACTGCAATTATAGAGTAACCGGCAATGTAATTAAAAAATGTCCCACGCTGTATACAGTATTCTGCAGTGTAATTAGAAAATGTCTTAGGCTGTAATTATAGAGAAGTTTGCATTGTAATTATAGAATAGCCTGCAGTGTAATTTCAGGGTATCCTTCACTGTAATTAAAAAATGTCCTATACTGTAATAATAGTATTGCCTATATTGTAATTATAAAAGTACACTGCAGTGTAATTATAGAGTAGCCTGCACTGTAAATACAACATGTCCTACTGTAAATATATAGCAGTCTGCGGTGTAATTATAGAGTAGCTTTCACTGTAATTACAAAATGTCCTACACTGTACACTGCAAGGTGTTATGTGCTTCATCTGCAGTGTAATTATAGTTACCTGTAGTACACCAAACAAGAGCTGATAGTAGTTCAATAATGTTTAACTCATACATGAAATTTCAAAGCCATCTTCATTCCTGAACGAGAGTCTGAGTAGTCTATTTTTTAGAACATTACCTGTACAATAAATGTATATTGTCATTTTTCTCTTTACATTTTCTGTATTTTATAGGGTTTTTTTTAAGTGGGGTGTTAACAGACATCACTGACATCCAGATGACTTTGACCATGTCTTCCCTTTTCTAGAACACATTTCCGATATTACATAACTTCTTTTCACATGTATGTGTGCATCACAAAAATGTAAATAAAGTCATGCCCATGTGTTTATCTACGCGTTATGTAACTGGCGCATTATATGTGTTCTTCACTGTTTTCAGTCCCAGAGTATGTTTTTATCAGCACTTAAATAACTCTATAGATTTTTCAACATTAAAGGCCCTTTGAAACGTGTTGACCCTTACAATGTTGCTATTTAGGCAGTGAGGCATTAGACAAAAAATCTCTCACTTGCTAAAGCCGAGTTCCAGTGGACACGTTTTCGAGTCGGCGTTAGGTGCTTCATGTGCTTTAGGTGGACAGAAATAACACCTTATGTAAGCATGCTTTTCTACCACAATCCTCCACCCCCCACTAATCAATAAATGTGTTTTTTTTCCCACCATAATCTCGCTTCAAGAGCACAGGCAAACTGGTTTCACAGACAACAACAGAAAAGCGTGTTACGGCTTTTCTTCCAATGTGGCTTTATTTCAGCCCAGACTAGACTAGAATGCTCCGAGGTGTTACCCAAAGGTTGACCCCTTCCTCAACCCCCCCCATCCCGTCTGCCTCCCACTCGCTCTCTCTCTCTAGCCTTCCTTCTCTTTGCATCCCTCTCCAGCTCTTTCTTCTCTCCCACCCTCTCTCTCTCTCTCTCTCCCCCCCGTCTCCAGCCGGCTGGCTGCGCCTCGCCTTCACATGGAGAGCTGCGTGCCGGCCTGCCTGTGTAGGCGCACGTGATTATCCCGCGGTGACCCTCAATCACACTGCAGGGAAATGAGATTTGTGGCGTCATCGTCTGGGACTACAGTACGGTGAACTGCTGAACCAGAGAGAGAGAGAGAGGAGAGGCGAGCTGGAGTTCCTATTTGTATTCTGCGCGTATTATTCTCAAGTCTTAACATAAACGTTTCCTAAAGCATATTGAAACGATGGTTTAAAGATTAACGCCGCGCAGTAAATCTTGAAACGCAGGTCGCGTACGAGTATGTTGCGGGTCAAAGTCCTAATATCGAGACAGTTGTTTTATAAATGCGCTTTTGGCTACGGTGAATGAAATTAAATTAAGCCATAAAACCTCAGCAGTAACGTTGCTCAAATTTTCCATTATGAAATCGTTTCATTAAACCGGAGGAAAAAAGTTGTTCTATATTTAATAACGTTTTACTCAATTGACTGGACTCACATGAAATGTCGCTTTAGGTCTTACATTTCTAGGTATGTTCCTTGTTTACACAATGTCATTTATTAACATTGGTTATGCAAACAGGGCACAACCTTTTTCTGCCACTACAAATTCATTTAAAACGACGTTCGTATCAATTTACAAACATTATTTTGCCGTGCACACGTTTGCACTTCAATAATGTTAAAACTGCTTGACAGGATACATACGGTACTATGGTCTTCTACATTTTTATACAATCCATTTAATTATTTTCCAACAAAGCAAAAAATGAACAGCAAACACAATAGCTTGTTTCACTGCTTGTGCCACTGCTCAAATTAACGTCAATTTAAATAATGGCAGCAGGGAAATGTATAAACAAGGCTGCTCAGCAGAGAGCTCTGTGCTCTGTGCAGTTTGGTTTCAGGATAATACCCATAGAAAAGGCTCCCAATGAGATGACAGTAAGAAATAGTCATTTGATTCTTTTTATTTTCAAGAATCACCAATCCTTTTTCCCACATTCCATTTTAGGGCTGTGGGAGTCTGGAACAAGCTACACAGCCATGTTCTTTAAGCTAAAACTCTTCTTTCAAGAAACAGCTGGATGGATCCAGCTTGGACCACTTAGCTAGATGAGCTGAATGGACTGTTCTCATTTGAACGCTTATTGAGTTATTTTGTTTTTACACTCTGGCCTTAACACCATGTTTTTTTGGGAGGAGAGCCAACTTCCTCCCACAGCACAAAGACATGCTGTCCAGGTAAATTGGTGTCTCTAAATTGCCCCCAGTACCCAGCAATGGGCTAGTGTCCAGTCCAGTCTGCCCTGTACATGCTGCTGGGTGATTTGGGCTCACTGAGACATTGTGAGAGCAAAATAATATAATGAAAATGGATGGAAAACAGGATATGCTAATTTCACACATTAAAAACGTGACATTCAACCCAGGACCTTAGAGCTGTGAAGCAACAGCACTACCCACCCAACTGCCCCATTTAAAAAATCTAATTTATTTTTATTATTATTTGTTTCCCATGATTCAAACTAGATGATATCCCTCTTTCACAACGTACGGCAGACATTTCAAAATTAATGTTTTTGAAAAAAGGCTGAAGTTGATGGGACACAACACATGCCACAACTCACAGAAGGCATACATCTGGAAGCTGGGATTCATGGGATAAGCAGCGTGTGCTCATGAAGGATACAGGAATTCAGTTATGACATAGGGAAAGAGCACAGTTCCACTATATTCTTGGGGTGCTTATTTTATATAGCAGGGTTTTGTAGTAAAATGTAAAAAAAATGTTATACACATCGAAAACTGTATTTGTTAAAAACGGTACCAGGTTATGGATATGCTGAGTCACTGGAACAAAGCAAGTTGTCATTTGTGTCACAGAAGTGGAGTTGGTCCGTTCAAAGTCTCTCCGGATTGTTCTAACTGTGCTATGCCAGTACAGTAACCCAATGAAACTCATTCTGATGGATTCGTCTTCTGTCTTCTTCCAGGGACACAGTGTGGAGTTGTGGTTCGACCTTTGTACCTTGAAGTGTGGGATCATGCTGTTGAACACCTGAGCAAAAGCCACTTCACTCAGATTGGTACTGTAAAATTCCCAGCTGCGTAAGACAGTTTCAAAAAGAGAAGAGGCCTTTCGGCCGATCTAGCCCATGTGGTTTTTAGTAGTTTGGTAATTATTGATGGCTACAGATGTCAACATTGTTATTAATTGTGTCTCAATCCAACCTTTCTTTTGGCCCCTTTGAACCTTCATCGGCCATGTAATCAAAAAACACCAGGCTGTGTAATTCTCACTTCCCTGCTCTCACAAATACTGATGGTGATCAGGTCTGGGTCTTTGGTCTTCAGTTTTGAGAAAAGACTTCTTGCAATCCCATGTGCTGGATTCGGGTCATGAAAGCTCAGAGACCGGCTACAAAACAGGTTACTTTCTGTTTTTGATGGAAATGTATTTCCATACATTTATTTATAGCAACATGCATATAACGTATGGTCAAATAAACTGAGCACCGTTTAGCTTAGAGTCAAAGTTTAAACCTCAAGAGAATACCATTATGAAGTTATGACAACAGGAGTGCAATGCCCTGGTAGAAGCATAGGAAGAAAGTGGTACAGCACGGACTCACTGTAGCCCCAGGCACTGCCACCTCTGTGTAGAATGAAGTCCGTAACGCATCACTATAATGAAGAAAAACAACCGAATGATTAAATAACCTACTATAGCCTACTAACATACAAAAAAAGGATTTACCATCACAAGACAAAATTCACTTTGAAACACCAAGTTGTAAGAACTAAATTAAGTATAAATTCTGTAGCTGAAGTACTGCATCTCTTCTGTTGCAGTTACAGTTGACCATGCTGGTCACTCACCAAGGCAGTTGTAAAGGCCTTGGCTAATCCATGCCACAGTGGTGATCACTGAAATAGCGCACAATTGGTGTGACAGCCTCGATAACCATTTTATCAATGGCTGCACCTATTGAGACCTGTCAAAAATCATGCCTTCCAAAATAATACCTTGCAGCAGAGAGCATTAATGTCTGCAGATGTACAGTAAGTCACTTTGGATAAGAGGGAGGATACAAGCCAAGTATTTAATAGGAATTTCCAGATTGCAAATTTAATGTGTGTGCCATGTGCTGAAATGATTTGGTATATTATGTGTGGGTTAAAAAAGAAGGGTAGCATTTTTAAAAGGCTAGCAGAGTATATGTAAATTGTAAGTTTGCATCTACAGCACCTCATATGCATCTGATCTGAATACATTTCCTGTATATTACCATTTGGCATGCTTTCCAACCACATTGTGTAAAAGTGTCTTACTGTTCTGTTAACACTTGATGTGCAAAAAAGTCAAGTAATGTTATCCAAAATTATTTTGACACAAGTAGCATTAGAAATAACTTTCCAATCCCATATTTTTAAATTACATCTGGCACGAAGAACAAATCTATGAACATATGTGCTCTAGAATCTTAGAAATTGGGATCCAATTTAAGTATAAAAAATGTTTTTAAAGAGGCAATTGCATTTAATTACATATTAGTATGTATATTTCATTAATATGTGTAGTTCGTAGCACTGTTTCTGTGCCCTTTGGAGGTTTAGAGTACGTGGCCTGGGTATACTGATTGTGGAAATTCAATTTAAATAGTTCCAATAATATTTCACAGTCTTTCCATCAGTTGGGGTCTAAGATTCAATAAAAATAACTTTATTCAGTTGTTGAAATTCTTAAATCTGCCATAAAGGATATTGTTTGAGAATATTATTAGAATCGGATATATTTGTATTGTATTGGACATATTTCTTTTTTGATCCATTGCAGCATCATTTTATTATTTTACTGAATAGAATTTAAGAATGCACAAGTGCTCTTACAGTGTTTGTAATGATATGGGTAGAGAAACTAGTTTCCTTGCAAAAGCAGAAACTAAGATCTTTATAACTGTGATTATCTTTGACAGTTTGTATTTTTCAATGTTAGTCTTTAACTAGAGTATTTATGATGCAATGCAGGAAAGTTTCATACACTTTATAATCAGCTCAGTCACATTTCTGTACTCGGCCACATCATTAGTGGTTAGATGGCAGAGTGAAGCTCTGGGCTGGCAGAGCTCCAAACAGGAAAAAGTCATTCAGGTTGGAAACATCATAAAAGACTAATGGCCATATTTACAAAGCATTTACTTCTGCACCATTAATCCAGGCTTTTATAAAATGAACGGGACACACATTCTACTGTCCACCTTCCACAAACTCCCTTGGGGGGTAAAAAAAGTGTCCAACACTCCTTCTGCTTGGTGATTGAAGGGCGATTCAAAAAGAAGCGTCTACGAAGACAAATCAAAGCGACTACTAAGTGCTCCGTGGACCCAAGTCGAAAAATATAAATTACCCATAAATAAACAAAATATATATTACTTAATCAATAATGCAGCAGTTCTTAAACGGATCCTTAATCATAGCCAAGCATGCCCAATAATTTCACAGCCCCTCAACCGAACCAATGATTAAACTTGCAGACATGCAGCTACTACGCAACGTGCAGAGGTGGCTGGATATACTGTAGCCTTTAAACACACCAAGCATGAGATCAGAGGTAATAAATGCTGCAGCTCATTCAGACAGCCCAGATGTTACTGTTCTGCAACAGGATTTTACAACTCGATCTTCCGGAGGACTTCCATCTGCCCGAAGCCCCCACTAGGATCTCATGTTAACAACACTTCCTAGGCTCACTAAACATTAGGCCACTTGGACATTTTTTCCTTTTACTGCAACACAGCGATGCGTTAAGGCTTTAAAGCAGATGAAAACCTCCTCAGCCCATCCCTCAGATGGACGATTAATGCCGATGTCCCGTATCTTTTTATTCCACACTTAATGAAACTTCTCATAAAGTGAGCACCAAAAGGGCAGGGGCATCACAAGTAAATATTGTAAAGGTCATACAGTAGCTCAGCTCTCAAACTCCTTGACCCCATTCATCCTCTACAAGGCTGATTCATATGGTGAGGCACCTTTACAGTAGGGTAATTACAACCAAGTTTCCATGAAGCACAAAATGAAATTGGAGCACGGGAGCCTGTTCCAGCTGTGTGGGTCTGTTTGAGAGGGGAGATGGTGGGGGCAGTATTGCTAATTAGCGATCCCCCTGTCAATCACAGAAATCAGCTCTCTTTGGAGTACCATGAAGTGGATCTAGGTTTTCATATTGGTTGATATGGTGTTGAAAAGTAGTATAGGCCCTCTCCCCACCTTTATACTTTGAAACCCCCCCGTGAACCTCACTATATTCACTCCCCCCTTGAAAATACCCTCGTGGCACAGAAAAGTAAACCAAACTGGCAGTTTATTTTTTTCCTAGAAAGGAAATACAAATCTTTGAAGGCATGAAAAAAAAAAAAACATCTGCACAACGGTGAATTAAAAGGAGAATAATGCTTTAATATCGGTTCTTTGGATTTTGTGGCCGTTATGATATATGCAATCCAATGTCAAGAAACACAGAAAATATATCGAAGCAGCTGGAAGGTTAAAGAGCTTATGAACAAGTTAAAAGTAGAAGCCAGGAGGTGGGTAACTTCTGTGAATAAGAGAAGCACGTGATTTATTAACGTTTATCTTGTATAATACAACTGTACGTTTCAACACCCAATTTCACTGCATCAATTCCAACAGAAGCAGCTGTAATTCAGACTGCAATATACTTGGCAACAAAAGAAACCAATTGGACTGTGTCCAATGGAAATTTTCCTCAAAGCTGTTGTCAAGTTAACCTGGTAACTTCTTCCTCATGAAAACATGTCATATACTAGTCACTACTTCAACCCCCATCCTGAGATGCATCCTCTGAAATCAGGTTTTAAATAAGGAGACTTCAGTGTTTGGTTTCTTGCTGATATTTATTACAATTTTTAAAATAATTTAGGACAGCATATGCCTAAGCACTAACAAAAAAAAGTGCAACAATCGCTTAGTTAAATTCTTTAAAAATCCAGATGTCTTCTACAACAATAACAGGTCCAACATCTATTTCATTATATATTCACAAACTATTTACACAAATGAGCCACTTTTGAAGCGGACGTGACATTGTTTAAAATGCGGCATTTGAGGCAAACAGGAAAAAGAGCAGCATTGTATATAAAAAATATCAAGAGCAAGTATATATAGTTTATACCTATTCACTGCGAGATTGTCTCCTATCTTACATAACATTCTAGTGCAACCACTCACACTGTACTAGTGTACCTTAGTAACAACCTATAAATACCTCACTGAGGAGATCTGCTTTCTCAGTTCACATACACATTTTGGATCGCAGTCCAAAATAATAAAAACATCTCGGAAGGCATCAAGAAAGATAACTCTTGCTTACCTGTTACATTTTTTTTTTCCAGGTGGAGATGTCCATTTATTAACTTTATCTATTTATATAAGAAAATAGATTCAGATTTAAGGTTCAGTGCATGAGTACTATATACACACACACACAACAGGAGAGGGTGGAAGGCGACATTAATGTAAAAAGGAAACTTTAGAAGGTGCCAGCAAGAGCATTGCACCTTGCCAAGAACAAACCCCCGTTTTTTTTGACAGAATTTTCTAAAAAAAAAAAGCTAATTACATTCAGTAGCAAAAATTCCAATAAGGTGCTGATACTAGGAGTTAAACTTTGTGTGAAATACAGTGACTGACATCCATTCCCGCCTTCTCCAACAGAAGTGCATGTTCACTACTGCGGCCATCAAACATACCGGTACATTCTCACTGCTGATGAGGGGGGAACAAAAATACCGGGCCGAACAGCAATGAGATCTGACGATAATATAACTCTACAGTTACACTCTCCAGCGTGAGCGATGCGGCAACTGTAACCTTTGTGGAGCTACAAATAAAACCGGCTTCGTTTTTAATACGATGGTTATAATGAATAAACGGTATTCGAAATGCGTCACACGTCTTCTGCACACACACACACAAAAAAAAGAGAAAAATTCCCAACTCAAGATATTTCCTCGTTGGCGAAAGGTTTTATAAACCCCCCTACACACACACAGGATGTACAGCAGTACAGTAGCGGGAATTAAGCGGCGTCGTTTTCAGACTTGAGGGACCCGGGGGACGGGCTCTGGCCGTCCAGGTGCAGTTCGTCCTCCGCGGGCGAAGGCGGGTCCGTCTCGGCCGCCGTGTCAAAGCCGGGGGACGGCACGGCGGGCGCACAGCCCTTGTCGAGCGACAGGGCCGCCGGCAGGCCGGGGAAAGCGCCGGCCGCCTGCGCGGGCACGCCCGGGTAGAGGAACGGGAAGGGCCCCGTGAGCGCCGCCGCCGCCGGATAAAAATACTTCTCCAGGTTGGATTTGTCCAGAAGGGGCACGTAGGACGCCGCCGCGGCCGCCGCGGCCGAGGGCGAAATGAAATAGAAAGGCATGCAGAAGGGCGCTTGCTGTCCGAAGGGAACGCCGCCGAGTCCCATCAGCGAGTTGAGCAGGGCCACGTCGGGTCTGCTGACGGGGTCGGGGTTAACCCCTGCGCCGCCGGCCGCGTCCAGCTTCACTTTTTTGGCCGCGGGATCGTCCCTGAACTCCTGCTTCACCCTGACGCTGCAGAGCCCCCGCGGCGTGCCGCCGTGAGGTTTCCCGTCGCATTTCTCGGCCTCCCCCCCGTACCCGCTGTCCGTGTCCGTGTCGTTTTCGTTTAACTCCCCATTGTGAGTCCTCTGGATCACCGGGACACAGTTCGCCTGGGCTTCCAGCCGGGGGCTGCCGGGGTCCCGGGAGGAGGTAGCACCCTTGCTGGCCGAGATCTGCTGGGACAGGAGCTGAGCGCCGGGCAGGAGCTGAGCAGAAACTTTGTTCAGGTGGATGATAAGCTGGGTGCATCTCTGCTCTCTGGGAGTCCAGTTCTCGAACCGGTTAAGGTACTGCAGGACCTCCTTGGCACAAGTTTGAAAGCCTGAATGGAAAGCGTCCAGATCCGTCTGAATGGAGGATTTCATAGATCGGTCCCCTATGGAAGAGAACACGGGGAACAGTCACAATTGAGAGCTATTCATTGCACTCTCCAGATTGGGAGATTCGTCGCCTCTTGCACAGTAGTTTGGATTTTTTACAGCCCAAGAAAAAATCTCTACATCGAGTTTTTCCCCCTCACCATGCAATCACGATTGTACAGTTCAAGAATACAATCCGTAGCGTTTAGAGCAACTGGTCCAGGTATAAACAACATGAGGCACGAAAACCCGTTCGCTTTTTATTTTCGCAGTTTGATCCCCCAGCTCGCCGGTCGTTAGGCATGGTGAAACTTACCGCTCTGCAAGGCGACGATCTTCTGGTGCTGCTGCTCCGTGACGGCGGTTAACGCTTTTAAATGCTTCAAAGTCAATTCCAGGACGACAGCTTTCTCCAAGTGCCCGAGGGTCTTTTAAATGGACAGAAGAGAATAGTTCACGTCAGGGGACACGAGGGAAAACAAAAAGAGCGACAAAGCCATCCTTTTTTTTTAAATAAAAGATATCATTTAAGAAGTGTTGGCCAGTTAAAATACTTGTCAATGTCAAGTAACTGGGGATGAAAATCGCAAAGCTAGGGCGAAGACGGTATGGGAGCTGCACCAACCTTACCGTCAGTTTAAGATGTTCGGGTAACAGATCTTTCAGCTGGGCGATACATTCGTTAATCCGATCACGCCTCTTCTTCTCTATCAATCTGTGCGGTAACTTGTAGGCTTCCTATTAGTCGAAAAGACATTTCACATTTCAAACCGGGGTGCATTGAATACTCCTGAAAGTACTGCTGTCAGATACGCAGCGCTCGTCTACAGAACAGATATAAAAGGCATTTACGGTACATTACAAATCACTGCATATAGTTAAGAAAATCCCCCCATGTATCGCATGCTTCAATGTCACTGAGAAGACGTACGTGTTGGACAAAACTTGCTTACCTTACTTTCCTCCCTTTTCATGCCTCTCTTGGATTTACACATGTAGAGGGACGAATATTCTACCCTGTGGGGGATCAGAAACAATTTTCACCGGTAAGATTACGCATGCATTTACGGTCTTTAATTCGTTTGGGCAGATAGTCACGATATTCATAAAAAAAAACCACACACACGCACCCAAAAAAATAAAATAAAATAAATAACAACAGTCCCAGCTAGCCAAGAAAGGAGAAAAAAAAACACACGAAACGTACCCAAGGAAATCTGCGTGATCCAGCAACTGTCGGTCTTGCAAACGAGCTATTCCGTCATCCATAACTTTTTTTTTCCCCCTCAACTGTCTGCTATTCCTAGACCTTAGAGTGCTGAGGGAGATCTCGCACAGAAGCTGTACATCCGGTAGCCCCACACTTTATGATGATCACCCGCTCGCGGAGCTGCCACTTTGCAAACACTTTTCTGCGCGAGCAGAGCGCACGCGCGTCGCCGCACGGACCCGCTCCCCGCTCACGTGCGGAATGCACCAGCCGGCGGCGCGCTCCTCTAACGAGAGGGCTAATTAGGTCTCTCGCTGCCCCGGACGGGTTTTGTGACACACACACACACAGATATAGGTAGCTCTCAGGAGGCCAGAAGGGCAATGTTGTCGAGAAGCAAAAGGAAAACAAACAAACAAGCGAGCGAGCGCGAGCACCACCACCAAATTATCCCCCAAAACGTTAAAAGTTGCTGAGAGCCGGTAAATGCCGAAGCGAAGTCCTCCCCCCCTCCTGTTCCATACGCGAACAGTCAAGTGATTGTGCACTCCAGACGAAGAGGACTGCGTTTTTCCCCCCGCGACGTTCGGCTTTTCTTTTGACATCGTAAGGACAAGCTACTCCTCCTTAACCCTTCGCTGACCGCTCGAGCCGGAGACGGCCGCCCGCGGGGAGCCCGGCGTGCCGCCGGTAGCCATGGCAACCCCCCGACGCAGGGAGGCCGGCCCGAGCGCCACACATGGCGAAGACGGGGAGGGCTGGTTTCCACAGGGGCCTCCGGGGGGTTCCTCTGGCCAATCAACGGAGGCGCTGGTTTTAGTTTTACTTTCGCGGTTAAGAACAGGCGATGGAGCCGAGATGTCATCAGAATGCACGGGACGGTGCCGTGCAAGCGGCTCTCGCAAAATGCACATTTTAAAAAAACAACAACAACAGCATTTGAGAAGCACGGCTACGAGGAGAATCCATCTTTAAAGACGGGGGGTGGAAGAGGTGGTGAGGGAAACGAGATGATCAAGATAACTTGTTCACGGATAGCTCCGATCCAGTTGAGCCCCCTCACTCGAATAATTAATAATAATAATAATTGCTTACACTTATATAGCGCTTTTCTGGACACTCCACTCAAAGCGCTTTACAGGCAATGGGGATCCCGTCCACCACCACCAATAGCGCTTTAACTACTGACAGCTGCTAGTGCGTCGTTATGGTGAGGGGTTCTGAACCGAAAGTATTTCTGGCCACCTCATTTTGCGAGTTTAGCGTGGTTTTGCATTTGCAGGATCCTCACATCTTCGTGTCTCTCCGTGGTGTGGAAGGTGCGCAGCTGTCCTAATTGCGAAAGCGAATGGAAGGACCGTACACCCCCCCAACACACACACACACACACGTGTCACGCGCTGACGGTCCCGCTGGGGGTCAGGTGCTTAGAGGGGACCTCAAGGCGCGCGCCCCCCTCGCCCCGGTCTGCGGAAGTGACGTCCCAGGCTGTCCGCGGGACTGGGTGTTGCGCCTCAGACAGCTGTAGATTTCAGAGGCAGGATGATGTATGCAAATAGAAATTGGAAAAGCCGAACGGAGCTCCCCCCTCAAAGTATACATACCCCGCTGCCCAGAACGAGCGAGGCAGGATTCCCACCGAACCATTTTTAAAAATGTTATTCTGTTCATGTGTAAACGAAAACGATTAGCCTTGGAAAGCTCACGGGTCTGGTATTTAAAGTTACATTTAAGGTATGTCGAAGGTGAAGCTTAGTACACCATATTTAAGTGCTACTATGTGATTGCAATTTTATGAATGCCTTTATTCTGCTGTAAGTGATGCAAACTATATGTTTTCTCTGCTGTTTCAAAGAGGATTATCAGCGTTCAGTTTCAGCCTTTGATTTTTCAACTTCATTTGCAGCATGGGAAACATGAGTGTTCAGTATGAAGATAAAGTGCACCAAGTCTCCGCAGTGCGATTAGGAGAGTCGATGGGTAATTCAGGCCAAGAAGGTTGAGCTGGGTAGAGCGTGTTTTTCTCCTGGCAATATTCTGGGAAAGCACTCGTCCGTGATTGGACAGTTAGTGATGTCGTCATAATAGTTGTGTTTATGACATCACATGTCAGTAATTTCAATATATACAGTATAAAACGAATTCAGTGTGTTTAAGTCTAACGTATCTTTGATCACTGACGATCGCGAAAACAACATTATTAGTATTGAGGGACCAGTTCAGTAGAATTTAGTATTGGGGGGGGAAAAAACACCCAACTACACAATTCATATTATAATGCATATGGCATCTTTTAAAATTAGAAACATCTTTTGATTTGTTTTCATATTTCAGTGGTTTTGGTTTAAAGATTGAAATTTACTAAATCATATGCATTTGTTTTAAGGAATATTTGAGTTAAAGTATCCAATTTGATCTATTAATAAAAGAACAAGTACCTACGGTAGCTCATCAGTGCATGCTTGCTGTCTTTTATAATAATAATAATAAAAAACTTTATTTTATATAGCACCTTTAAAGGTGGCTTCTCAAAGCACCTTACAGAACAGAATGACAACAACAATGAATAAGAATACACAAGATAAAACACAATTATAATATACAGAGGAGACTGTGGATGGTGGTACTAAGAAAAGCAGAGGGGTGAAGAATGGAACCAGTTCAGTAAAGGCTCTTCTAGAGAAGAAGGTTTTGAGTCTGGATTTGAAGGAGTTTAGAGAAGGTGACTCTCTGATATCCTTGGGCAGAGAGTTCCAGAGCTTGGGGGCATAACAGGAGAAGGCCCTGTCACCCATACAATGTAGATGGGCTTGGGGGACAGTAAGGAGAGCAGAATTAGAAGAGTGTAGGTTGTGAGGTGGGGAGTAGGGCGATATTAGTTCAAACAGGTACTGAGGTGCCAAGCCATGCAGAGCCTTATAGGTGAACATGAGGATGTTAAAGTCCACACGGAATTTGACAGGAAGCCAGTGCAAGGACTCCAGGATAGGAGTAATGTGATCATTTGCACTAGACCTGGTCAGGATTCTGGCTGCTGAATTTTGGACAAACTGCAGTTTGATCAAAGTAGATTTAGATACCCCAGCGAGTAGAGCATTACAGTAGTCAATTCGAGAGAACACAAATGTGTCGATCAGCTTTTCAGCCACAGTTAGTGATAGCAAAGGGTGTAGTCTAGCGATATTTCTGAGGTGAAAAAAATATGTTTTGACAATATGCTGCACACGTGGGTCGAATGTTCAGCCAGAATCGAATATAACCCCAAGGTTTTAGTGTTAATATTTATTTTAAGCACTTGTCCTGTTTTTCTTAAGTTGTAAATAACCATGGATATGTTCTCTGAAATAAACCATAGCTACACTAGATTTGCACATTGACTATCCAGTGTCAAAATACTCATATTATTGCATTGCAAATGAATGTAATTTATGTTACTCGTACTCTAGACAACAGTTGTAATGGATAACGACAGTAACTTGTTCATTTGCAACTTAATTTGTTCAATTGTTCAATACGATGATTTAAAATTGTGTTTACTAGTGGTACTGGATCATGCTGGAAGGATTTCCTGATGTCTGCAATTTCTTGAAACTCTCGATGTACAAGTATTTCTAAATAGGAGAGCAAATGTTTCACATGCCAGTTTGTACCTTGCTGTAGATTAATCAGGAACTTCAGCCATCTGAAGAGTAAATGTAAGAGCAATAGTTCTTTTAGTTAAGTAGAATGTCTCCTCATTGCTATTGGATTTTTGGGCAAGCATCCTAAAGTCTCTTCCAAATAATTTTCAAGTAGTTCTTCACCATGAGACTTGCAGGTTTCAGAATTTTTTTTTTTACTGCTCTCTCTTTGCTTGGTAGGAGATGAATCCCAAATACCTTGTTAAATTACCTGAGATCTGGCAGAATGCCTAGCAACATAAAAGAAAGAGCCGTGAGCCCCGAGGTGTGTTTCTTGGCCAGACAGTAAATTGCATTTTCAGGGCTGGTGGTGTCAGCAGGCGCGTCGAGTGCGTGTTAGAGCAGTTTTTTTTTCCCTCTTCCCGATTTCAGACTCGCAGCCTTGTGAGCCTCTGCTGACAAGCACACCAGTTCAGCGGCGGGGGCGAACGTGCTGTGGCCACGTTTGCTGCAGCTGGCACCTCCGATATTACTGTAATCCTGTTTTTCGAGCCGGCAAAGCCACCGGGCTTTCAACGTGATCTGCTCTCTCACGCCGGAGAAACGAAAGCCCTGTCACTCTAGTGAGTAAATATTAACAACGCTTATCTGATCACGTCGTGAACTTTCATTAATCCTGCCAGTTACTCCATGGAAGTTAGATCAGATAGAAAGCTAAAAGCTACCCGGAAATGACTTTTCTCATTTTAGGCCAACAAGCCTGTCAAAATAATATCCCCTCCTAGTGTTGTACTGTTGCCAGCTAAACTCTGTGGCCGTATTTGTTGATTTTGGCATCGCTAACACACATGCCTTCTATTTAAGGCTATGTTATTAATTCATTGAGCACCTATCCTAGTTAGAAGTGTACTGGATCCCGCTGAGTTTTAGATCTGTTTTTTGTTCTACAATCAATGGGCACATTATATTATGAAGGATGAAGAAAGGGGTTTTTAAAGATTCATTTTTGCAGAAGCCTTCGACAATCATTCCATTACCAATCTTTTTGCAGCTTCCAAACATTCCTGTAAAGCTTTCTTTAATCTTTAAAAAAACCCAAGAGTTTAATAGATCAGTGGAATTCAGTGTTTTGTTTTGCTACAAAGTGTGAAGTTACATATGCTGTAGGAAGCAAGGCTAAATATTTTAAGCATCACTGATCTGTTTTTTTTTGTTCCCCTTTCATTCATTCTACTGTATTCACATTTTCTAACCACAAAGCCGATTCTGAAATGAATGGATGAGTACTCAATTCTACTCAATTTCTTATGTTGGAGATTCTAATTTGAAGATGCCGTTTGTAATGCAGACAGTAATTAATCATTCTAGTCAAATAGTATGGCTTCCGCTTCTAACCAGGGTGCTGGAAATTAATCAGGTACTTCATAGGATGCTGCCTTTCAAAAGCCATTTTTTTTCGAGTGACTAACTTTAAGGCTATTGTTAAATAATATAGATATACATTTTAAAGACGCTTGAGGTTTTGTAAATATTTCTGTATGCAATTTTAGATTCAAAATAAGAACCACATAAAACTGACAATACAGTATGCTTCATCTCACTGCAGGCTGAATTAAGTTTTTGTGATGTAAGAAAATAGAGAAATTCCTTGTTTTTCACTGAACTGTTAAACTGTAGTATCAAAGGCTTCCAGGGTCATCACAGTTTAACATTTTGCACTTTACTGTTATTGACAATTGTTTTATGAACTGTTAAGGCATCCTTTGTTGATGTTGCTGAAGCGATTGTTTAATGTCGTTAGACAAGACCTCATGGTTGTTTTATAGCTGGACTAATGTGTTGTAGTTCAAGTAGTGTATAAAAGTGAATGTAAACTGTCGCCAGGAATATATTTATAGTGACTTGATGTGTCTGTGTTTTGTGAACACTAACATTCATTGTCACTTTTGTCCACGGGCCATTTTTAGCGTTCTGTCTTCTCAGAAGGCAGTGTAATATAGTCTCAAAACATGTGAGGAATCTTTTATTTCATTATCGTGTATAAAACACCACATGACTATCTTTTTAAAGTGACTTACATGGCTTTTGAATTGATTGCTTTTCTTTTTTAGCTTAAGCGATCGTCTATGAAGTAAACCTTGTGAAAGTGTCAAAACCCATGATTTCAGAACCCTTATAGAAGAGGGAGTGTAATTTACAGGCTTTGCTTCACTAATGCACAACCACTACTCCACGCAAAGATGGCAAACGACAGGAGTCACAGCTGTTTGGTGACTTGCCCAGCCACCCATCATGAGCTGCACTCGGTCTGCACCTGATGTGCCAGGATACTTCAGCAGGTAGCAGGTATCATCCTGGGACTATTTATCTGAAGTTGCCTAATCAGCAAAATGTAATGTATTCTCTCTCATGTGTAACTTTTCTAATGCTTTCGAAACAAATGCTACTGTATAAATGTAATATTTTATATACATATATTTAGCCATAGTGGTTCCGCAAAGCCTCAGTTTTTAGAGCGTGTTGGAAATTTCTTTGACTGCCTCCATGTATTCAAGAAGGCTGAACACTGAGGGAAAACACTCAAGACAAAACAGCTGAGACCGCCTGAGTATCTGAGAAACAAGTCTGAGAATTGTTAAATATCTAAAGCCAGACATCTGTGGGACATGTAGTTCAGGTGGGGAGCTGCGTCAGCAGGCGTAGGCTGCAAAGGAACAAGTAAAGGTTTATCCCCTGCTGAAAATAGAAGAAAGGAAACAACGTTTCGCCGTGGAGCCTTCTTCAGCATGGAATAAGCCTATTACTTGTTCATCTGTGAGACATGCCTCTCATCAACTGCAATGTCCTACTTTTTGATGTTCAAGGCTAATAGGGTAGTTGGTACCATACCTGGAAGAGGATGTAAGAAAAAGTTGAGAGGAGCTATCAGAAAAGGGGGCTGCAATTGCTAATCTTCAGAAAGCTCTGGAATTAGGACATCCTTCCTTGGGGGGGGGGTTATGCCAATAGAAAAAGAAAATATAGACATTTTCCAAGTAGCAACAAATCGAATCCCAAGGCAAATGTGGTACTGTACGTGCCGTAGTTGGATGCAATGCAAATCACGTTTGTCGACAGTGTCCGCAACTACATGGTTTGTATGCAGAGGATAAAGGTCATATTTGAAAAGAGTGACATGTCTTCTGTGAAGAACAGAACTAGGCCTGTTCAGTTTTAGGGCTGTTTTGCATCATCTTGTTGCAGTGTAGTAGTTTGTGTTTAACAGCTTTTCATTTAGACAATGGATGCCTTCACTAAAGGACTTCAAGATTAGTTAGCGAAATTAATTTTACATCAGTGTAGCTTGCTTCCCACTCAGTGACCAAATCGTTAAGACTGCATGTATTCTTGACTGGACACGCTGAAGTGGAGACTTGAAGAAAGCAGATCAGATCAGTACAGGCTGCTCATCCTGTGGCCCAGGGAGTTCAGCATGGAAAATCCCTCCAAACCAAATATAAGGCTACATCCATTGTTAATACCGAATACAGTCAATAGATAAATGGATACTAATGCTGAAGGGTGGATAAAATGCAAGGTGTGGGTAGTTTTATGATCAGTGAACTCTTCCCCTCATCCAGTTTTGTTTGAAGATTTTGTCTTTCAGAACTGTAAGATCCAAGATCGAAACCCTGTATTTTGAAATATGCTATTTGTATCCGTCTGCAGTATGTGCATGTACTCACTCTATTCTGCCAGTATGCAGTTTTTAAGAGGGGACTGTGGCCATAAAGAGTAGCAGAAAAAAAGTGTTTCTTATGCAGGACTCCATTAATTATCATTCTACTCTGTTGCTGAGTTACTTTTGATGCTGAGTCTCACTTTCTCAATTTAACCAAATAATTTAAGGACAAAAAATATATCTTGTTCCATCACTGAAGTGGAAAATATAAAATGGTAATCAGTCACCTTTTTAAAATTACATTTAATCTGGAGATGTAAATGACCAGGTAGAAAAGTCATGAGCTCCCCACACCATTTTACTTAATTACTAATCAGTCACTAGAAGTTATCAGATAATACCTAGAAAATACATGAGCTCACCCACAGTAAATAAGTTACTCTTGTTTTAACACGTGGATAAATGCAAAAGGAAGTATGTTGTACAAAGCCATACCTGTAGAACCACACTATTTTCCCTCAACGTGATTTCTTTATTTGATTCCAACTAGGAATGAGTGGAGGAATTTGAACTTCAGCTTTAAGCTGTAACGTGGGCACTGAGATGGCAGAATATGAAATATAATGGGGGTATTGTACATTTTGATACTGAACCCTATAAAATGAGAATATTCAGCTGCTATTGTGAAGCTCCATAAGCAAAAATAAATTCAGTTCTCTTAATTAGAACATTGTAGATTTCTTTTTTAAACGGATGAAAATGATGACATGGGTTCAAAAGCATGTTTTTCAAATACTCTCTTTAATAGGTGGATTCAATTCGACTAGCAAACTCGAGTGCTCGCCAGACTAGAAAGATACAGCGCTGTACCAAGAGCCAAGTTCTCTGGGTTATTTTAATATTGGACAGGTCTGTTAGGAATTTTTCAATTCCTCTCATGGTGACTGATCTAAGGAAAAGGGTATTTGGCCCTACTTTAGACAAGGTCGTTACTGATGTGTATGTTGATGGACTTTGCCATCTTTGCTAATTAATTTGTGGCAAATGAATTGAGCAAACCGTGCCTCCTGTTCTTGTTGTAAATTTACTTCAGTGTAGTTTAAACCTGTGTTCTGTTGTTCATTTTATACTGTTTATTTTTAAGAAGGGTTTAATTTGATTGCTTGAACCAGAGTTCGTTGTGGAGTTCTCTCTACAGCAATAAAAAGATTCAGTTTTTCTAGACTGTTAGAATAGGACGTTCCTTGAAGCCTAGGAATATACAGTATACTAACTGATACAAACTAATAAATAACTTAGCAAGGTGCACTGACAATTGATTGAAAATACATGATCTAAATTCTTTATGCTGATTAACATTTGTCATTAAGAGCGATCAACTAGTGTTTTACTGTGAAAGACACAAACTTTAAGGTGTTTGATCCCCGTTCTAGGTCATAGAAGCTGCACATGTGTGACCCATGTTTTGCACCAGGCTGCTGATGTTGTCTTGTAGGATTCTGTTCCAACCTCTTGTAGATCCTGGGCAGGCCTGTACCTCTGAATCCTAGATGCCTCATGTCATCTCACAAATATTCAGTAAGGGTCAAGTCTGACAAGGAGGGCATCCTTGGAATAACACTCATTCGAAATTTTACAAGAAAGCTGTTGCTTCCACAGACAGTATCAGGATGCATGCTGTCCTCCTAGCATGTGGCCACATCAGGCTGAGCCTGCAGCAAAGGGCAGAAAGTGAGATTCCAGACCTTGATCAATGTAATGCCAACATGCAGGATGCCATCGACCACTACAAGTAGTTTTTTTTTTTTTGTAGTTTTGTAGCAACACTCCTGGCCAGACCATCATACGTCTTGGTGTCCATGATCTTGGAGTCATGACTCGTGGTCTCCCCCATTTTGGCCCATCACTGATGGACGATGTTTGACTCGCCAGGTTAGATATTCACGGCCATGAGTGACAGTGCACTGACCTAGTTCAGACTCCAAAATATGTATGGCACAACGGTATTCTCTTTGATGGTTCCTTTCTGCATTTTTCTTTCTCAATTGGACCAGGCTTGACACTCAGCAGATCAATTGCCTTATCACTTCTACTCAATTACTCCTCTCACTAGTGACCGGTTAATCAAGGTGACAGAAAAAACATTTTATCAGTATCTGAAGTACAAATATAAAAGCAGAATTCCATGGAGGCTGGTGGGAGACATCGAAGGGTTCTTGTGACAGACCATTCCCTTTCTAGGGTTACCAAGAAGTCAAGAATGCAACATGCAACATACAACAACTACTCCCACAAGCCCCAAACATGTCCATTATATATCAAAAAAGCTTAGTAACACCCATGTCAAAATGTGAAATTCTAAATCCTTTATCAATTAACCAATAATTACAAAATTAATCCCCACTGTGGCCATTTACAAAGATTAGACTCCATGAAGTGGTCTTTAGTGGCAGATCAACCATAATTACCACCCTTTCTGCTTAGCTGGCTTGTCCTTAGCTTTTTCCATTTTTGGCAGATTTCTGGCAGATCGTTTGAGCTCTGAGATGGGAGAGAATTATTGAGAAAGAGGCAGTAGGGCCACCAGGGCCTTAAGAAAGTAAAACTGCTCTTTGGAGACTTGGGACTTACTTACTCACCAGGGCATTGCAAGTTCTGTCATTTTAATTTTCACTCCATTGTATGTTTTCCCAGATCAAACGTATTAGATGCTTACCTTGAGGCTTTTTATATACCCTTTCCTGCGTTTTCTGGTGTTCTTTCCATGCTTTATAACTGCAAAATCTGCTACATGAAAATCTGCCTGCTAAAGTGATAAAATCAGCACTTGGATGTTTTGTTGCTAGGCACGCAAAGTAAACACTATTACACGATCACCGCACTCTGTGTTTGTTTCCGTCTCCAAATTGTCCCAGTTCCCTTCACGTGTTTTTTTGAAATGATGAAACCCGATATCCCTTATGTTTCCTTAATGTTATAGACTGTACTTAATATGTAGTGGTGTGCAGAATAAATCCAGTGCTCAGGTCTGATTGATTTCGTCTATAGATCTATCTTTAAACATGAACGTCAAGCCAATTGGAGGGCATGGTGGTGGGCTGGTTAGCATCAGTGCAGAGCTGGGGCCCTGGACTCAGCTCCAGTGCTATCTGTGTGGGGTTTGTATGTTCTCCCCATGTTAATTGACTTCTGGGAAAATTGGTCCTGGTGTGTGTGCCCTGTGTTGGACTGGCATTCTCCTCAGGCTGTATCTTGCCTTGCGCCTATTGCCTGCTAGATAGACTCTGGCTCCCATGCGACCCTATATTGGATAAAGCAGTTAGAAAATGGATGGATGGACTAGCTCGTATTTGGATGACTGTGTGAATGCTTTTCTGATCAAATTTATGTAGACATTGTGGAGTCACTGTTGGGATTTAGTAGAACAAAAAGAGATCATCACCGTTCAGATGAATGCTTGACCAATAATGGACAACAACTGAAAAAATGCTGTGTCCAGGCATGGAGACTTTTCTGGACTGCTGTTATTCCATATATTTAACATATTATTATTCAATTTTGTTAACCTGGTGTTGAGTGGGTTTGTTCCATTTTGATAAAAGAATGCATGTGTGGGAATGTTTGTGTATGATCACATCTGACATTGGCAACTTGTCAATCACACGAAAACTCGTTAGGTGCACTTTTACCCAGTGAGGTCCAGGTGGAACAGTGCCTGATCAGGTCACCTTTAAAAAGGCCTGAATTCAAAGCTTAGGTCAATGCAAGAAAAAGGACACATTTAGTCAGTTTTCTGTGCATTCCATAATGCCTCGAATGTCACCAGAAGCAAGGGAGAGGGCCACTGGCATGCTGCAGGCAGGCATGTCATGTGCAAGCATTGCCAGACGCTATGGAGTAAGCCGCTCCACTGTGTCCTGACTGCTAAGAAGGTTTCAGAAGATCGGCAGGACAGATGACCGTCCAAGATCCGGTCGAGTGACCACACCAGAGCAGGACCGACACATCAGACTGGTCCTTCTGAGAGATTGTTTCTGATCTGCCACCCGTACTGCTGCTGAAACGGCCAGCAGGCACAATGCCTGCATCAGTGACAGGACAGTGATGCTCCATGCTGCTGGCCTTAGAGCAAGGCAACCTGTCATTGGCTCTCTGCTCACATCTCCTAGACGTCACACCTGACTGGCTTAGGCCAGACAGAGGCTGCGATGGACTCGTCAGCAGTGGCATCAGGTCCTCTTAACAGATGAGTCACTCTTCAGCCTTTTCCACCCAGACAGGAGGGCCAGAGTGTGGAGGAGGAGGTGTTGCGTTTCTTTTTTCCATCAATATATATTATATTACTGTTATTATCCTAACCCAAGACCAAATATGTTCGTATTAAGTAGATTGATGTTTCTGATTATGTGTAACACTAAATAAATGTGGAGATTGCAAGAAAAAAATTACAGAATATTTAAGGTGTGTAATTGGAAAACCAAGGAAACTTTAAGGAAAACAAAGAGAAGAAAAAAAGCATGAATTTATACAACCAAAAAAGATTTCATTTTAATATAGCCTGTACTTTTATTCAGATCTTTTAGCATATCCATACAAGTTGGTGTACTTGTTTTGTGATAGCAAGAGCTGGAGTACCTATTTGTGTTAGACAAACTTTGTGAAAGGTAATGGAAAAAGAACACGTACTATACAGCCCCGCTACTACATATTAACCAATTACATTTATAGAGCACCTTCCTTCAGAAATGAAAGTTTACGTCTGGCAGACTACCCGGATCACATTAATATTGTTGCCCTTATGAAGGCAAAAAAATGACTGTGGAAATAAAACACTTACAACTTTGGCCCCCTGTGTGCAACCAGAGACCAAGAACAAAGCTGATTTTTTTTTTCAGCCTAAAAACAAGAAATTTGCAAAAGAATTGACAGAATGACTGACAGAATGACTGACGAGTCTAATCCTCCTTCGACCAGATGCTACCCGGGTCTCGCTAGAAAACATCAAAAGTGGTGTTCATCAATGATGTCATTCCGAAGCTGGTTGAACCTCTTAGATTCTGTGTGGATTTCATGAGTATTAAACAAAGAAGAAAAAGATGGTGGACACAAGATCTTCTCCTGTCGTCTCCTGTTGGTCTTGTCAGGTTGGTCCCATAGATGTTTTACAGGACTTAGGAAAGAAGAAAGGCTGGTCCAGCAGAGACCTTAATATTGTTTTCTTGAAGTTGTAATCCGAGCACCATGTGGTAGGAGGGATTTTGTGCAGTCGTAATCCCCACAGATGGGAGCTTCACACTATTGGCTTCTCAGCCAAGCACAGACACTAAACTTTTAGTAAGCAGGATAACTAGTGCACATCATCAATAGGGAGGAGTTCACCTGTGTCGTGATCATGTTCCCTATTAATGGGTGAACAATCAAGCTCCTGGTTGCATTAGTCTGTTGTGCAACCAACGCTTCCTGACTGGTTTGCAGGATTTGAAGAACTGTAGGCTCAAGGCTTTAGTAGACTGCAGTGCAATAAGGTTGCGCTTGATCTGCATCATAAGCCATTGTAGTGTTAAAGGATGTTCTTCCCCACATCTCACCTCTGCCATGCAGTCTGTGGTCATGAGCAAAGCAGCAGTCTCCACTTCTCCACGCACGTTGTCCTCTGGCAGGTCTGGGCCAAACGGCGTTCATCAGTGAGTAAAGTACTCTACCCCTGAACGGCTCTCGTGCATGCCGATAAATTCTATTGCATGGGGCCATTTCCCCAAAGAAATATCTCCCAACCAACAATTACACAGATGGATCAGAGAGATCAGACAGATTTGACAGTGCCCAGATGACATAGTGACCCCTGGCCCTCACAGTGACCTATCCCTCTGGGGATACTGTGGCCAGACCTCTAACTGGACATGATAGGCTGGTCTTAAAAAAACCTGCTGATCCACTGATTTTTCAAGCAGAAGCGCTCATCCTCTGATCCTCTTCTTTCACACACAGGCTTCATTACTTCATATGGGCATAGTCATATCTTACACCGTAGTCTTACACCATGAAGTCTTTTCTATGTATATTTGTCATTTTGTCATTTTGTCATTTTTTTCATTTTAGAGCAAATACCAAACAGTGAGCAACTGATCATTTTATTTGATTTTAGCTCAGTATTGCGATGTCCTGCAGAGCAACACTAGTCAAGCAATAAAAAAAAACATACCTACATTTTACATTTAAATAATAATGACTAACATTAAGTATGTCTTTTAGACTTTTTCAAATAAGTGTTATGTATTAACTGTAGTCTATCATGAATTTGATGTATATCTGCATTTCAGATTAACTTCGGACATGCAGTACATTCCTCATTAGTAAAGCATTTGACCAGACCCAAAAGAAAACTCTTGACTTGGTGTCATTAAAATATTCCACAGTAATTTATCCTTGCTTTGAGCACAAGGGATTGAACCAAAAACATTCACATGACAAGGGGTCTCATTTGTGCTTTGACAAAACTCATGTGACTTAGCTTTGATTGTTAGGCCAGCTGTGCTCAGTAATCCAGTAAAACTAATCTGTCTTGTTTGAGGTTTGATTGATTTTTTGTGCAATTCCTGGTTGAAACGGCTCATGATTGCCTTTTTTGTTGTGTGCTGAAGTCCCCCTTGTAGCCCCCCCATTCACTGTTCTATATGTGGCATTTAGACAGCTTGGAAATCCACTGCAGATGCTTTCCATATTTGTTCAGAGCCTCTGTGATTCCAAATAGCAGCAAAGCAAAGCCTCACTAGAACAGGAGAAACCTTCAGGGCGGCCGAAAAGCAAAAAAAAAAAAAAAACAATCCAGAAAACATCAGAATGGGAACAGATGAAAAAAGCAAGCTGAGCCCAGCCCCTAACACTATGAGCCAGACAGGCCAGCCTGGAGCAGAGAAGAGAGCAGATCACGCTCAAGAAAGCAAGGGAAACATGGAGAGAGGAAAGGGAAAGCTCAAGGCAGGCCAGAAGGAGGATTCCCATACTTGTTGTGGCTGTCGTTTTCCTTTACTGATTGCTTTTCTGCAGTTGATTTTAGGGATCTCCATAGCAGTGGTGGCCTTCATAATGACAGGCATCAGCTCCTCTTTGCTGACCAGAGAGACTCCACATTGGGCTGGGATAATTGTAAGCACAAATCCGATTCTTCTCTCTTTTTTTTTTCCCTCCTAGTTTCATTTCAAGGCGTCCCATGCTGAAATGGGGGGTAAAGTTGCATGATTTTGTAAGACTAATAAAGTTACATGCATGATAGTGCTTGCTTGTCGAAACATTCCTTGCAAGAGGACGCATCAGACGGGTTTTTTATATACCCAAGAGAAAGTTTTGTGAAATCAACAAGTTCCCCCTTCTTTGCCGTCCTTGCTTCTCCCTGAATTTGAAATACCTCAGAAACCAAAATAAAAACTTTCCAGCAGCTTTAGGCTTGTTGAAGGACTGGAGAGGTTTTATATTTTTTTAAGACTTACAGTTTCATATTCTGAACGTTTTATTGTTGACTTGAGGGGTAAGCTGATTGGATAAAGATATATGTTTTATTGGAATAAGTGGTTTGGATTTTAACTCCAGGCAGCACTACTTGAGTTTGAAGCATAATCCGATCGTTTGTTTTATTGGTAGTGCAATCTTGATATATGAAGACTTTGAGGCCTGTGATATTCTATTATACAGTAGTTTTCAGATACTCAACAACTTTACTATTCCCGATACTGTATGTTTTTCTATAGTTTAATTCTATATGAAATAATATTTTAGCAATAATAATAATGTCACCCAGTATATTTGTCACTGGTACTTGTATGTTATTATGATACCTAGAGGAAATGTTATTTTACTGTGTAAGGCATTGTTTAACTTTGTTTAACATTGTTTAACAGTACATTAGGCCTTAGATTGATTAAAGGTAGTTATTATATTTAAGTATGAAAGTAGGAGTAATTGTCCATTTGTGAGGAAATGTGGTGAAAATAAGTTTATTTTTCATAGTAGAGATTGAATTAGCTGGCATTGTTTAATTCTAGAGGTTAAGTAATGTGGGAAAAGTTAAGTCAGAAAGGAAGACTCGCACAAACTTTTTGGGTCACAAAAATGTTTCGGCAAGTGTATCAATGGATTTTACAGGATCGTTTTCATTGCCCTGATGGGAAAAAAAAACAGATGCTCCATTACAAGAACCAGCACTCTTAGTCTGTTTAACATTATTTTCCATAGTATTGCATTAAAGCATAATGACATACTTCTGCTTCAGATGTCACATAGGCTTAGATGACTCATAGCTAAATTGGTCCTCCCTGTGCAGTCACTCCCATCCTAAAATACTACACAGTGGAGTGTCCAGATCCAGTTCTGGAAGGTTACAGGATCTTGGATTCCTGTTTGTTTTCCATCTTCGCTGCCAGTTTTGCATTTGTTTGAGCAATTGCACCAATTGATCATTTGGGGTCAAGATCGCGTAGCTACTAATTGGCATACATGCTAGGTGGGGTGAATGGCTTACTCATGTGCCTAGCCATTCTTATGTTTATTTAAAATTTAAAATGGACCCAGTAGCTGCTGGATGAAAACCCCGTTCATGTCTGCAGTGAAGTGTTTAAAAACGTAGAAAGGAGTCTCGACACTGAATTACTCTTTCGGGTTTTTTGTCCCAATGGCGCGCTCTTGCGAGATCTTCTCTTGTGAGAAGGGCCAAATGCAATCGCAAAATATGAACGTTCATTTTAACCCCTATGCAATAAAATAGGTTCATGTTTTTGTTCTTCAAAAATGAAATCCAGTGCCAGGGCAGCAGCTGATTTATTTTGAGTATATGTGGCTTAAACCTTGGTGTTTTGCTAGAAGAGGAACGGATGACCTTGAGCAATGATAATGAGTCTTATTTTTCCCTATAGTCTTTATCAGATCATCATCATTTTATATGCTGTTCACGACCCCTAAGTGCTTTGCAATAAAACCAGAAAGCAAAAGCATAAGAAGCACACGAATGCATAATTTAACACAATAAATTACACTGAATTAAAAGCTAGTGTATAAAGTTTTAAGAAGGGATTTGAAAATGCTGACTGACATGCAAGATCCGATAGGGCTGGGAGATTAATCCACTGTCTTGAAGCAACAGAGCAAAAAGCATAATCTCCCAATGTCTCCCGGCGTTGAGGGCCTCATTTTCAGAATTGAAAAAAGGCCCGAGTCCGGAGAGTGCGAGTGATGTTCAGGTGTGCAGGGAATTAACCGTTCACAAATGTAGTCAAGAGCCAAACCATTCAAGCCTTAAAACATGTGCAGCAGTATTTAGATTTTTTAAATCCAAAGGGAGCCAGTGCAAGGAACCTAAAACACTAGAGATACTTCGTCGCATAATTTAATTTTGAGCAGCTGAGTTCTGAACTTGCTGGAATGTGTTCAAAATCTGTTTTGATACTCCAGAAAGTAATGAATTGCAATAATCAAGTCTGCAAATGACAAAAAAGTGCACTTGAGCTTTTCTGCAGGAAATTGGGAGAGACAGATACAAGCAATGTTACAAAAGTGGAAGAGAAAGACTCCTTCACAGGACATGAGGGAACACGAGTTCACATTTTTAAGGCTCAGATCACATTTTTAAGACCAGGATTTCTGAGTAGAATAGTAGGACTGATTCCAACAATATCAGGAGTCAAAATTAAATTGGCACTGTTATGGAGTTTAGTAGAAATTAAAGCTGATGAAAAGGATTAGGACCAGGGACAGAGCCATGTGGGATGCCAGATGTGGCCAGAGGACAAACAGTGATCAATTTGCACAAATGGTTTAATTGCAATTTAAACTACAACAAAGCAGTTTCAGTACTAACAACTGGCCCTTTATACTCTGTACAACAAGATGGTGTCATTGAGGTCAGTAGGTTCATTAATCACATCTGAAGAATAATGTAAATCAGGTTGGATTTGTTGATATCCTGGAAAAGTCATGTTCATGGGATTGCTGCAATCAATCTCTGCATATTAGCCAGTGAGTCGGTTTTAGAGCTGTCTTGTTTTAAGAGGCGCCAACGTCGTACTCTTTAAGCACAGGATTTGAGGCCTGTGGATCTCAGACCTGGAGACAGTGTTGCAAACCTATATAGGCAGCCATATTGCTATGATGATGGCATTCATGGAATTAAAAGTTTCATTTCTCGGGTTTCTCAATCCTAGACTACTATCTGATGCTTCATACTGAATCCAAAAACATAGGTTAACATGGGTTTGACAGACGACAATTGAGATCACAAATTGTACATCAGTTTAACACCACCTCAGTTGATTTGCTTTGTTTGTATTCCCTTCCTGTTTGTTGCCTCAGAAGTCTATTGTCAGGTAAATGTATCATTTGATCATGCAGTGCACAGCCTATTCTTGTAGTTCTTACCAAATGTCCGGTGGTTTTCTGAGGAGAATTTCACAAATAAATGACACATAAGGCTTGTCAGCTGCATGAGATCTGGCCAGGTTTACCTGTTACTGTACATATCCAAACCAACAATTTGAAAATAAAACATTTTCAGATAATATGGGGAAATTAATATTTAAAAACAATTAACACTTATATAATATAAACAATTGTGCAGCACTTGTATTTAATCTTGACTGCAAATTTACAACAATCTTAACACTTTAGAAATGTTTAAGTAAATGTATTTGCTTCAAGCAGCAGATATTTATTTTCAATATGTGCAGAAGAGCGAACAATCATTTATAATTATTTTAAGCTATTTATTTTACCAGCTTTAATTATATTGCATAGCATTTATCCATTATGTAGAGTGCCACAATATAATGTCAAGTAAAATGTAGTTAATATTAGTCACTTAATGTTATTTTTTTCTATAAACCATTATGACCTCCTTTGGCTGCAGTTTAAAACAAAAGAAGACCTAGCCTATTGCTTTATTTGATTCACCACATGAAAAACACTAAAGATCACAAAGTGTGGCACAAAAACAATGACCCACAGAGTCGAGAAAGAAAACCTTTCCTAAAAAAGGTATAGATCTTTGTGGTTTGAGCCTGGATTAAAGTTATCCAATTGCCGTGGCCACAGACATTTTTTTAATCTGCAATGGAATCCAGGCTGACTGGCATTTGTTTGTTTTTGCTATGCTTGTCTTTCCCCAGTTTAAAAAGCAGAAAGACTTTACTTTATAGAGGTTTGCCAGCAAGTTGATCTAAAGTGTAGATCACAATCGTCAGTGGTACTAATGGAAGCTGAGTATGGGTTCAAATGTTTCAGCAGCTCCTTTTAATATTCATGCAATGTATCAGATAGTATATAAGAATGCTTGAAGAAAAGAGTGATATTTGTTAAAATACTTCACTTTTTGTAAGTATAGCAGAGAAGAAATTTAGTGAAATCAATAAACTCTATCATGACTTTACAAAGACTGATAGGGTGAATTTTATAGGCCTGTAGAAACAATGTTTTTTGTAATCTTAGATTGTTTTCTGCTATTATACAGTGAGCCAGTTCCAGAGATAGCCAGGAATACTCAAGTAATGACTTTATTTCCAACATTCTTAATTTTCTCAGAAGTATTGAGGGTAAGATTGTTTTGGAGCAAAGTGTTACAGACAGATGAAACTAAAGTAAACCTTTGTCAGAGTGATGGAGAGGTGAAAGAAAGGAGCTGCAGGTGCTCCAAAGATCACCTCATCTGTGAAACACGAACACCTGTGGAACTGCCTCTCTTGTCCTAATTGATGATGTAATGATGGCAGCAGCAGAATGAATTCTGACACATACAGAAGCATTCAGCTTACCAGAAGAAAATGGTAGTGCTTCACTACAGAGCAACTCTATCGTATAGAGTATAGAATAAAGAGTAAAGAGAGTATAGAGTACCTTTTTGGCTCTTTGGTGTTGATGTGTAAAGTTGTGAGCTGATTAATGTGGGGGAAAAAAGCAACTTGTTGTTAGCAAAGCATTGTTGCACTATTAATAAGATTTGTCGAAGGAATTTGATTGTCTTTTTTAAGAACATTCTGGGAAGTAAGCAGACAGAAACTGCAGCAAAAACCTCATAATAAATAACTCATTAAATATGATTTAGCAATGACTGTGCAGAAATGTGGATCAACGCAAGGTTTAACTTTCACACATTCCAGTTCTCAAAGTGCAATTATTTTCAAATTTCCGTTACAGCGAGAACCCTATCTTTGAATAAGCTAGGCTCTCTTCATTTCTCCTCCTCTTGGGGCAATGCTTGGGGAAAAAAAGAATCGTTAAAGTAATAATGAATACATGCATGTAATTAAAGTCAAGCATCCCCATGCAGTGCAAATCAAAAACTGCGGAATGGCTTGTCTTTCCGTACAAAACATTTGTGGCAAGTTTCATCTTTTAATTGATGCTATTTATAAGTAAAGGCTCCTGGATGAGAGAGGAAAGTCAGAACTATATTTATATGCCGTTTGATTAAGGGGGATGGTAGATCAACACAATTTGCAGTGTCTGCACATATTTGACTAAAACTTTAATGCTGCATCCATGCTGTGTGCTCAAGTGTGGGCTGAGGTAGGAGTGAGAAGAATGCATGAGCTTAAGAGTCCAAGACATGGTAAGTTTCCATATTCAATGACACTACGCTTTTCAGTTATTTCCTTTTTGACATGTAACCCATTTTGTCACATGTTCACACTTTTACTCACTATTTTCTGCAATGCTATAGTTTGAAGAGCGATTCCAAATCTTTGTGCAGCTTCCAGTAACTAGAAAGCTAGCAAAACAAGGCAGCCTCCCTCTGGCATTCGAGCAGCCTGGTGATGCACAAAGTCCCATTCAGACGAGAGTGTCATCTTGGGTTGAGATGTTGTGAATTATGACATCACAATACCAGGGCAAGCCTTTAAATGGCTGGAGCAATTGCAGTACAGAGAATTATGGGTGAAGGGGGCAGCAGTGCTCAGATGTTCACCTGGGTATTTAAAATGAGGCATGAGCAAGGCTGTGGGATTCAAATGTTTTAGGGTACACTAAAGGGACCCACTGGTCCCTTTCACTATTAACATTGTAAATCCAGAATCCAGATCACGAATCATGATTGTCAGAGGTGGTGTGACTTAACCCTGTTCATGTAAAATCTGTATACTGCATGCATGTGAAAATAAGTGCTAAAAGATTAGACTAATCAGTGAAAGCAATACCTGTTGCTGGACTATTGCTTTTTATGGTTTACATTTCAGCTAATGTTTTGCTGATCATTTTTTAAATCATGTTGCAAGCATAGCTGTGTTATCCATTGTGTTGATAAGAGACGTTAGAAAGTGGCATCCTACTGCCTTCTGATACCTTTCTGCAGTGCTTTAGATTTGTATTTCAGCCTTGAAATATTTGTGTTTTGTGACTCCACATTTAATAGTATGGGCATGCATATTATTTAAATTGAAGTACTACTTTTTACATTTGGAATATGTCAGCAGTAGTGATTTGTTCTGTTTAAAAAGATTGTCTTCTTTTGCAGGTTTGCTTGGTGTCCTTACTGGGGTTTTACTTGTATTGCATAACTTACCTACCAGATGAGAAGACATTTATGCAATTCATAGCCAAGGTGAGACGGAGCATTAAATCACAAGCTCTGCAGATTTATAGCTAAAAAGCCACACTGAGTTTCCAGTTATCCAGTCCTAAAATAAATGTGAATGTTTTCAACATTTTGTATGAAGTAGTTTCCCTCTGGTGCAGGATCCTATATGCTTTGTTTTAAATGTTTTCAAATGAGTAGATAAACTGAGTATTTTAAATACGCCTGTGACATTTGGCTTGAGCACCTGTGTAATCTACTGCATATATGAACAAATGCTGTTTGCATAGAGCTGTAAAGAAATAATCACCACAAAAAAGAATGTTGGAATATTCAGAAACATTCGAAATTGCACTTAAAGCAAAAGGCAATTACAGTGTGATATGGAAGAAGCATAACTAATGACATTTTGGACGGAGCAATGTTTTAGGAAATGCAGGGTGACCCACACATTTCAAACTTATCATCATATCTACCTTCCTGAGTACAATTAAAACGCTTACTTGTGCGTTTCCTCACCTGACAAATGACACAACAGATGACATAAAAGATGACGTTAACGACGACAGCGAAAATGACGTAACAAAATGAACACTAAGTATTGGAGGCAGGAACCTGGCAGGAGCTATAATAAAAATAAAGCAGCATTCAGACAGCAGCAAAATTCAATTAGAGTCAAATACAATTCTTTCAACATTTAAGTCAGGGGTTACATCTATCTTCATCATGCTCACTGGGAAAAAACGTTTCAGTAAAATGACATTGAGAGAAAGCGTTCAAGAGTAACATTTCTCGTTGGCGTTTGGCTCCCCTGCAGCTGGTTTACTTCTTGCTCTGTGCCGTCGGCCTGGTGCTTTCGGTGCTGGCTGTGGCCTTTGCTGGGTACCACTACTCGCTGATTAACGCCTTCGCCTGCTCAGAGGAGGAGGGTGCCTGCATCTGCAAACTGGACCCTGAAGACCCCATCGCCAGGACCTTCATCTACAGTGACGTGAGCACCTGCTTCTCCATCACCAACACTCACAAGCTCTACCTCCTGCTGCAGATGGCTCTGAACCTCACCCAGGCTGCGGTGTGCCTGGTTGGCTGTTTCGTGATGTGGAAGCACAGGTACCAGGTGTTTTTTGTCGGCCTCCAGCTTGGCTCTGGCAGTGAACAGCAGTGGCAGAAGGTGTAGTCCTACACCGACCCTTTGAACCTTCCTCCACTGATCTCTCGCCCTTGCAGCAGGTACACATGGTCGCTGAGAGACTATGGGCAGCCTTCTTTTCAACAGGGGGGGAAGACATCTGACTTCTCTCCCGATAAATCCCACCCCCCAATGTTTGAATGCAAGCAGGTGTTTTAATTTCTCATGAGGGAAGGGTCTTTATTGTTGCACGTTCACTTGTGAGAAGAAGGGTTTTCAAAATGCTAACAGGTGCCAATGTTATTGCAGACAGTGGTGCAGATCTTATACCAAAAACTCTTTCCTACAATTCTTTATTTAACCTTCATTTTGAAGGTTAGAGTGTTCTTATAAACAGTTCGTTCCTTTAAAATAAACCGGCTGCAGAAAATGTCAAGTATTGGCAACATTTGCAAAGCAGACCCATAAACTTCTTTATCCTCCAGATATATAGTATGTCCTCACCAGAAGAAATAATTCATTCATTTTCAGGTCTAGAAATTCGCTCATTTTTTTTTCTAATCAGCCCCTCATTTAAGATGATGATTAATAATTGGTAGCCAAATTGTTGTTTTCTGAATTATTCCTGAGAGATGGGAGAAGCACCTTTTCTCATTCAGAGGTAGGAATGACCTCTCACTTTACATGTTTAAAGTTTGATTTGCACTCTGATCATGTTGGTTCTATTTGACTCTTGTCAGTTGTCTCCGTCCGTCCACTTTCTAACCACCTTATCCAATTCAGGGTGGCATGGGAGCCAGAGTGTCTCCCAGCAAGCATTGGGCACAAGGCACGATACACTCTGGATGGGATGGTAGTCAATTGCAGGGTACACACATACTCAAACATCACGCACTCGCACCATGGCCAAATAACCTACCAGTCAGTCTTTGGACTGTGGGAGGACACCAGAACACCAGAGGAAACCAATTTCTGCATCACTGTACCTCCCATCAGTTGTATCCTCACTACCAAATTTATATTGATTGCAAAAAAATCTTAAAAATTCCAATTCATCAAAAAATGACTACGATCTGGTCAGCTGTAGCACATGGACTCTCACGGTTCTCCGTGTCTTGATTACATGGTTAATTAGTTTTCACCATACAGTATGTTTTATATAATATTGTTCTTATATACTGTATAAGGCTGCAAGATGTGTCTCAACACATTATTTTCCAAGATCATTCCAGTTTCCACTGGTTAATGGCTTCTTAAAAAAAATTCAAAGATTTCCAGATCTTGGTTACAAATGTAATTCTGTTTGGGAAAATATTTAAAAATAAAAAACAAAATATTAGCCACTCCAGTGCGTGCTGACGATTTGCTGACCTTTGCATATACTGTAGTCAGCTGTCTGGGCAAGGTGGGGTTTATCTTAGGTCATTGATCCTTTTAACTCATTTTAACTTCATTTTTGGAAAAACAACAATGGTCTGCTGACACATACGGTAGGTTTATGCATACAGCCTTGTCTTCCACATCAGTGAATAAAAGCCTACACTGTGTAAAACGTATAGACGCAAATGAGACAGCTGGAAAACTGTTTAAAAGTTAGTTATGCAACAGAACTACAGTATGCTTTGCATAGTTGAAGAGCATTTGAAGAACATTGGAAAGTATTATGTTTTACCTGTGAATGTTTTGTATTCAACGTACAGTATTCCTTCTGCTTTAGCTGACCCTAGAGACAGGGGGTGTTGTTCAATGTGGTGCCGAGTCAGAGGAGAGAAGGTGGAGGGGCTGTTCTGCCAAACATGAAAAATATTTAAGCCATAATTAATATTGTACATTGCTTTTGTGAAACAATTAATTTAACTAAGTACTTATATTTGGTAACATAGGGGTTCATCCCAGCAAGCAGTCCTTCAAATTGCCTGGTGAAAGCTATACAGTACATTTTCTTATCAGGGCATATGCAATAATTTTATATGATCACACAGCCTCAATTAATATTTGAATAACGAACTTGAACCTTTTTCACGGGTGATGTGACTGCCCGATCCATGAGGGAGATTAATCTGTTTAGCCGTGCTCTCCAGTAATAAAATAAAAATCTGCCCCACACACCGCCCTTTGAATTACTAAACCTGCACGGTTACTTTGTGAAACCCAGAAAAGGTCGATGAAGTTGCTACCAAATGTGTAAATTGATAAGAACTCCTACAGTGAGCTTAACTGGAATTGCTCTACATTGAAGAGTCTGTTCTCTAACAGGCAGTAAAGTGTTTTTTTGCACTGTTACCCTTAAGTCACCAAGACCTATAGATTTTTATAAACATTTACCATAAACATGTTCATTTTTTAAAATTGTGGGTTTTTTCCCTGACAAAATTGTTAAACTTTGATAACAAAACAAAAAATTCAAAGTTATGCAGGTGTTGGAAATCAAATACAGTATAAAGCTACAAGCCCTTATGCTGGCTTTATCTATCACAACTGTTTAAAAGAGTTAGTGATGAAGACTATATCTTTTTACTTTTTATGTGTACAGTTAATAGCAAAATTATTATAAAAAAACCTTTAAAATTAACATTGAAGTAACTCTTTTAGTGAGACATTTAGAACCTTTTTTATTCCTCCTAATAATTGTTTGGTTTGTTTCTGTGATCTTAATCATGTTTTGAATATGTTTTTTTTTCTTTGTTGCACCTTGCTGGCTCTTTAGAGTATTGACAGTAGTAGACCCAAAGACTTAGAATTATTAAAGGAAAAAAGGAAATCTGTGTTCTTAGAAACTCTGTTTGCAATCTGCTTCCATCTCTTCACAATGTGCCTTCACATGATCACCAGTTGCGCCTTGGTAGGCCTCAGCTCAGGCTGTATGCAGAAAACTGGGCCCCAGCCCAAAACTTCACATCACGAGGGCATGATGGAAACAGTAAGTAACTGCACAGCAGAAGAGGTTACCAGCACAACTGCCTGAGTAAATTCTTGTTCTGTAAGACGTACTCAAATGTAACAACAAATTATGTTGTTACGGGTTGCGCACATCACGAGAGAGTAATCACACTGTAGTGAGCCTTAATTCATTTGTTTTTGTATTTTGTTTGTCATTTAAGAGGGCAAAAAGTTAATTAAAGAAAACACAGTCAGGTTTTGAAAGAAAGGGGGACTCCGACATGCAATTTTTGCGTCACATAATGAGCACCAGTTAAATGTTGTACCAGTGAACAACGCTTCTGTGGTCTGTGTCACTTAGGTTGGACTCCACCATGACTGAGACATCCCAGCTCTTTTAGAGATTTGTTTTGCAAAAACAACAAAAGAAAATAACAGGGAACTGGTTAAACAAGTACCAGTCTGCCAGGCTGAAACTGACATACTGTAAATGATGTAGTACAGTCGGTATTTCAACAGAGCCTGCAATCTCACATTCCACTCCTAAAAATATCTAGATTAGCTTTAATTTTTCCAGCTTTCCAGGACATATTTGAATATTGAATGCTGGGTCATGACTCATCACAGGATTCTGCTGAGCTGTTTTTGTCAAGGGTAACCATTGGGGTCTCAGTAGCTCATCAAAATGTCTACATAATTTGGCTATACACTATTCCTCAGAGGTCAGAGGGCAAACACCTGATGAACACTGTAAAACTGAGCTGTAAAATTATCCTACGTTTCCTGTTCAGCTCAGTATTTTAGTACATAAAGCCTTATATTTGCTACTCGTGGCAGAATTTTTATATAAAACATTGTGTTCAAACTTAAAATATACTATAAATGTTTTTCAATATCAATTTTTTGTTTGTGTACTCTTTTTTGAAGAGTTTTTTTCCCTCTTCATGTTTTTAAATAAACGTTGTCTATCTTGAAGTTCAGAATCTGGTTTTGTAGTTTTTTTTTGTTTGGGACTGACAGGGAGATGGCCAGGCGTCTTCAGTCTTCAGTGATGTAGGAATGTACAGGTGGAAACCTGCTCTGGGCTTCACCGTATTGTTAGGTCCTGTACAACAATAAAATGGAACCTTGTCATAAAAACATCTGAATGGTTACAAACAGATGGAGACCATTCGGCTAGCGTTTTCAGAACAAATGACCAATAAATGGCGTGTGTTTCTGAGAAAAGAAAATACAGTGATGTTGGAGGTGAAAAAACAAAGTACTTGACTCGGGGCTATTGTTTAAATAGATACACTGTATACAGAAGCTATACATATATTACTTAATAACAATATTATAATACGGGGAATGGGACAAGAGCAGTTGCATTTATTGCAAAGGATTGCATTTTTTTTTCATTCTCGTGAGATCTCGTGATTTGTGCGCGAGCAGCTTCTTACGGTTTCAGCCAGATGTGAAAAAAGCAAGTGCACAGAATGCAGGGAGGTCGGGAACTGAAGGAGCAAGACGTGCGCCCATTCTGCACATGCTTCAAGCGCACTGGCAATGAGGTGCAGCAAGATTACATCAGACAGCAGTGTGAGCACATGTCAGGAGCGCAGCCAGCGGATGTGTGCTGTGTGCGTGGTCTGCAGGGAGGTTACACAACAATGGACCAAAATCATAGGAGCTAAAAAGATCTTGAGTGAAAGCAGAAAAGTGAGGGAAGTGTCATTCGATTACCGAATCTCTCCTCTGGACCTTCGATCAGCATCACTTTAAGAATATCCTCTACTTTTGTGGCACTCAAAAAATGTAACAATAGCCGAGGTCCATTTTCTCCCAACGTATTGCATTTTTGTCATTTCCTAGTTCTTTAAATTGTGCTGGATCCCCAGCAGTCTGGAGCTAGGGATGGATCCAGTCTGTGCTGGATCCCTAATGGTTTCTCTCAGAACATGTGTCAGACATGACTCTGAAACCTATACCTGGGACTGACCAAGTGGTATTAACAAGGTACTACAAGGAGGGCTCATCTAATTGGATGTGTGCCTGGCCTCCTCTATCTCTTATTTCAGGACAATTATAATGTGCTGGTTTCCCTGTTACTTTGGAACAGCTGCGCACTCCAGTAGTTTTGCACGGTTCGGACTCGAATGCCTTTAGGACTGGCTGTAAAGCAGTGAGCGCTGTCATGGCACACAGACACCACAGTTTCGTGACGTGCTGCAGCCTCCCACAGTTCTACCAGGCTTTCTTACGCAGACCGGGCCTGTCCAATAACGCTTCTGTCAACTGTCACAGACTGAGTCATTGGGAAATCCCAGTGGTCAGTGGATCCTGTTTTGAAACCAGAGAACCTTAATGGTTTCTAAGCGAAGGAACATACAATACAATCAAGATTTTTTTTTTGTTTTCTGATTGCTTATTTTAAAGATGCTAAAACAAATGTCCTACAGTTTTGATCTTCTAGGATATGTGTTGACACCGCTAGGGTGCAGAGCTTAAGTCGACTTTTATTTGTGCTGTGTGTGAAGGTGGTTCGTTTTTGGTGTGTGTGTATTTGATCCCTTTTTCGATTAAATCCTGGGTTACTGTGCATGATTATGCAACACGTGCAGCCATCTCCCCCAAACTGCATTACACAAGTTTCCCTTTGTTAATTAACGGTTTCCAGCATCTGGAGGAAGGAAGGTTATGTGCTTGAGCCACCAATTTTTCTACAAACTTGTAGAAACAAGTATAATGATTGATTCTTATCAAACATGAGACCTTTTCTGTCGCACTATTTGTGTTCTATCAACTAGCATAGAAACACACATTTCCTGGAAAGTAAATGTTCCTGAATGGTAAAAAGCAAGCCACATCAATGAATATTTGAATACTTCTGATTAACACTTAGCCTGTAGGTCATGTAACAGCTACAAAATGTTTCAAACTGTGCATTTCTAAAATTGCTGTATCAAAACTTTACTAACAGCAAATCTTAGCTCTGAGCACATTTATTGTACATTTTACCAAAATCTCTAGTAACTGGTTTAGAAGATTCAAGCAAGGCACACTCACAAATAAGTACCTCTGCCAGGCTAATTATACATATCTTTCATTGAGTCCAGTAGGTCCAATAAATGTCTATATGTATGGATTTTCCCTGCAGTTAAGGCAAACAAATTATATAATCTTTCCACCATTTATAAACAAAGGGTTTAACAAGTAAAAACATTTGTTAAAAAACTAGGAAAACATGACTTAACTCACGACACTGTTCAAATGATGGACAGCTCTTTCAGCTGCTTTTTGGACCCACCCACACACCCACACCCACACACACCCTACTGTGCATGAGGAACAAAGAAAAGCAAGGCCAAGGACCTTGGGGTGAATCAGAATTTGTTTTCTTTCCAATTATAATTCTACCCTGAAAAGGGACACCTCCATGCACTTTACATAAATGCTATCACTTTCAGTAGTTCATGCATGTTGATTAACATATAACTCAATGGTATACATGCAGTGATGTTAAGGTTAGCATGCTCTTAATATTAGCTAGCAGATGGATGGCAGTCTATTGTAGTTCACACTCCTCACTGCCTTGATGCAAACTGCTACTGAAGAGATTCCTCAAGCCTGCATGTCAGTTCTTTCTGTTGTCAATATGCAATGGGTCAACGGTAGGTTTCAGAACACTCTCTTACCTCTCTTATTCCTCTTTCTTGCCATATGCTTTTAACAACTCTCAGAGGAGGGTTTTTTTTTTCCTGGCAGGGACAGCTTGCCTGAAAAAGGACAATCCAAGCAGAAACAATAGAGGAAAAGCATGGTGCTCACTCGTAAGGGAGGATTTGTTATAACCCTTCATCAACTATCATGACACTAACTGTGGGGAACCATCCCCAATTCAAATTTACTGGAAGCCAGAAGGATTAAGCAGTCAGTACAAACTCTTTAGAGGCATGAGTGAAACTTTTTTTAAAAAATATCATTTAATTCATACAACAAGAAATGATTCTCTAGGTGTAACCCAGTATTATTGTAACTAGATTGAAAGAAAACAGTCCAAGTAGTCTAAAAGTCTTACTTAACTCACAAAAAAAAAGAATCATTCTGGAACTTTCTAATCCAAGTCTAAAATAACGACAGGACTACTTTATAGCAAGATAAAGAACCTTACAAAACTATTCCCACTCTGCTAATAATCACATTTTGATGAATGCATGCAACAAACATTTTTTTTTATTAAGTTTATTCAAAACTGTGTTCAATTGAACAATTATATGTAGCAGTGGTTTAATGTCAGTAAGAGCTGTGAAGGAGATATGCAAAGAGAAATTTACTTGGTTACAGAAATGTTTGGCTCCCTAATTCAGTACTTGGTAGAAAGACCTTAGGCATCACGTACTGCTGACAGTTTTTCTGAGTGGATGTTTACCAATTTTGCACAGTGGGATGATGTAATCTTTGCCCATTCATTATGGCACAATTCTTTCAGTTCCAACAGGCTTGCTGGGGATCATAATATGCTACAAATATTCAAGTCTTACCATCAAATATTCTATTAGGTTCAACTCAGGACTTTGTCTTAGCCACTCAAGAACATGACTTATGCTTTTGTCAAAGCAGCGCAATGTGGTTTCGGCTTTGTGCTTCAGATTATCTGCCGCCTTGCTAAAATGTAAATTTGACCCAGTTTTAGATTCTTAGGTAACTCTAACAGGTTTTCCTCTGGAATTCACCTGTAGGTTGCTCAGTCATCAGTCAGTCCCCACTGGTGACATGCTCTATGTCCCTAGCCCGTTCGCAGCTGACCCAATAATGTGCCTTTTTAGGATTACTGTACAGCTTTCTGCATTTAGATAAAAAATCGATTTACTGTATGTCTCTTCTATCCATGTCTGCAGTATATTTTTGATAAGTAGTCATATTTTGACACTTCTGCTTAAAACTTACTAAAAAAGTCCTAACAATTAAGCAATCTCTGAAAGACCAATATTGTTTTTTAACAAAGTGCAGCTGAACGGGTGTCAGCCAGCTTCCTGCTACAAAACAATTGCAACCCATGCAAATGGCTTAGCTAGAAGGGGTTTTGAACAATTCAATAAGGAAACTTTAAATTTATGAAAATGTTCAAAGGCTGTTATGATTTTGTTAAAAAAAGCACAAGTGTACCTTATGTTTTTGATTCATGGAGTCCTAATTAGGATGAGAATTAATCTTTTTTTTAGTTTTGATAATGCATTGTGAAGGTTGTCATCTTTCAATTTGTTTCAATGACTTTTTGCCTATGATTTCAAAAATGATTAATTGTATTCTGCTTTCCATGAAAAGCTTCATTTTGTAGCCTTTAAAAGAAGCAGCTTAATATTTTTAGAGATGCTGTTGACCAAGCTTCAGGACTGCGATATTAAGATACAAAAATGAGTTCATACAGTAAGTCATTGGCCTGGCTGATATGCCCAAGAAACATTTCCTCTTTCTCTTGCAGTTCTGGAAAAGGCAGCATAACACTTTCAATCTTTCTCCGACTCCAACACAATTACCTAAAGTTTAAAGAGGAGAACCCTGAAAACATTTAGAATTATATTATTGCTTGAATGAGCCATCCTAATGAAAATCCATAAGCTAAGCCAGTTTGATTTCAAGGTATTTCATAACAAAAGTCACAAACAAAAGGCCGTTAGGCCCATCTAATACAGTAGATGGCGGCCAGTTGGTCTGAGAACATTGTCCTTTTTTTGAAAGATGCAAGAGGTCAGACTTCAATGGGTTGCTTGTTCCATACTGTCAGTGTCTTTGAGGAGTCTGAATACTTGGATCAGGTTCTCCATTGTATTTAGTCTTCTCTTTTCTAAACTACAAAGTTTCAAGATCGTTACACGATTTCTAGGAGTTACATCTACATCTACAGCTTTCTTGTGCGCCTGGCCATTAAGCCTCACTGGTCCTGCAAGTTGTTTTTAGTCCTTTTCACAACTCATTCCGCTCCACGGACAGCAGATGTTTTCAAAAGTCAAAGTCAAAGTGGCGACTTGAGGTTTTTTTATGACCAAGCACACCGACACAAACACAAATACAAATAAACACCACCATGTTTACATGCCACACAGAACACACAAGGTAAGCAATCTAAAATAAAAACAATACTTTATTAAGACAAAGATTCTGTATTCAGCAGCAGAAAAAAAAATTTTAAACATAAATGTGGCAATATAATTATTTAACAGATACAAACGCCAAAGTCCAGTAGTTCTGTTAGGTATAAGAAGTACTGATTTGCCTATACAATTCAACCAAAGGTAGATTGCACAGATTAAGTGTTATTTCAAAAACATGGATTTGAATTTTCTCAAATAACAACATAAAAAAAGTTTTCTCCCTTTTTTAATCCAAGTCCAGGATGAAGCTGTCACACAGATAACAACCATTATCATTAGATTTACATTACTGTTCTGTACCATCTTTGAATTTATTAACTGTTTTTTTTCCTCATTGTTGCCAAACAAAGAAGACTCACAGCAAGAGCAGTATACCTTTACTGTGTCAGACGAATGCCAACTTCTGTGACCACTGACAGCCCCTGTTGCAAATGAACCTCCAGCACAGTTATTCATTTCATTTAAATATTAGACAGGGGACATTCCTTTCCTCTGAAGCACAAACATATCAGCAAGTAAGAAGGATGTTAAGTATGTTGTAAACTATTTTAACACTGTTTGCTTTGAGATGAAGACAAATGATAGAATTTGCATAAAAGATTATATTTTGCACTAAAGAGAAATCCACTAGAAAACCAACAATTCAACTCTGAAAACAAAATTACATATTTCGCATATAAAAATATCAACCTGGTGTTCAATAAAAAAAAAACAGTAGGTGTGTCGATTTTCACAATGATATTCGTTCCGTTTTCAACAGATTTAATGTTTATACCTGCAATCAATTGTTTTTCAAGTAAAATCCACAAAACATCCAACATTACCTTTTCCGATCATCGTAAAATCATTTTTGCTTTATTTTTAAACTATTTACAGTATCTTTATACAAAAGGCACAGGATTCAGAAAAACTATTATTTCCACCTTGTGATGCTAAAATCCACTGGAACTACAACAGGCAACTGCATTTCAGTGTTTTTTTGGATTGAAGAAGGCAGAGGTTGTGAAATCAATGTACAAACGCTTGTCAATGATCCAAATGAAACATTTTTATGATCTGAATTAAAGGATAAAGGTATATGGTGTTGGTCTCTTTTTTTCAAAGCAGCAGCACAGAGTGATGCTTAGAATTCAGGGTTTCAGATTGGAAGGTTGTCGGTTCAAAACCTTATTTTATTCAGAATACTCCAAATACTGTGCTGTATAAATTGATCTCTGGGTTTTCACAGTAAATGAAAAGTTGTCCTCAATTTACCTATCAGTCTAAATAAAGAATTAAAGGCCTGTTACATCTGTTACATTTCCCTGCGAGGAACAAATACAGTTTTATCTAGTACAGCGGGAGAATGGGTGTAGGGTAAAGACTGTGACTTACGAGAAGACAAGTCAAAAGGGATATCTTCGTTTTGGCCCAGGATTGATTCCACAGAACACACTCCCCTAAGTAAACAGTTTAAGTAACTTGATAAACTTAACGTGAAAGATGCTTGCATATACAGTAGCGTTTCCTGTAGAGAATCTTCAAAACATACCAATCTGCTCTGTAAATTTAAACTGAGGATCTCACAGAAAAGATTCAAAGTGTTTCTCTCTTTCTGAAACATCCACCATACAGAGCTGATGCTTGGTGCCCAGTATTCTGAAAAAATATCAAGACAAATTTATGGTTCCAAAGGAGGAAACACCTGGTTATTCTGTCAGGCAGTTAGTTAGAAGCGTGGTGATATCCAATACATCAGTACGTGTGCACAGTCCAGTCATTCGAGGATTTAAAATCTGAATCTTGTTTCCAATATCCTTAAATATAATTTAATTGTACATACAAGCAAAAAGCATTTAACAAGTGTTTTCAAGGCTTTAAAAGAATGTTCTAAGCCTTCCAGCACAGAGAAATAAAGCCCACCAGTAACAATACTCCCTGCCAAACCTTTTAAAACTATCAGGAGTGCAGGAGAGGTTTTCACTACAAACGCAGTCTTTGTCTGCAGGTGAAAATCTAACAGGCTGTGCAATTCCATAGCATCTTATTAATAAGACCCGACATGTAAAAGAAATCTTTAGGTACCACTGCAATGGTACTGTAATCCCTGCAGCACGTTCCAGCGAGGATCCAGGACTTGAAGGGCTCGTATCCACTGCCCGAGATACAGCAGCAGCATGTAACAGAACGAGCTCAACATCGGCACCCAGTTACTCATCATGGTGTGAGGGGAAAACCAGGTTTGGTGCGTGTTGCTTGAGGGGGGTGGGGGCAGGGGAGGGTGGTCTCGCACTCCGGGGGGTTAATGCGCTGGCATCTGATGGTTCGCCTGGGGGGAACTGGAGCCCAGAAAGCCCAGCCTCTGCTTGTTCTTCCTCTGCTCTGTCATCTGCAAAGAGAGCCGGGAGAGGACACTGGATGAGATCCTGTACACTGAACAATGCTCAAGGCCTTCATGTACTGTACCTCTTCCTTTCCTGCTTACCGGTACACTGAGCTGTTTTTCAGGCACTTGCATGAGTTTATGGCCCATCCACATTAAAAGTATTTAAATGAAATGGTAGCTAACAGGCACTTAATTACATCCATGCTGAAAAGAGATGAAAGGAAACGTAAAGTTTTGGCTATGGGGCCTTCTTTGTGTGTGAGCCTTCCTCGTTCACACCTGAAGAAGGCCGAAACGTTGCGTTTACTTTCTTCTCTTTTCAGCACGGAATAAACCCATTGTTCCTTTGCAGTCTATGCATGGAGACGCAGCTCCCCACCTGAACTACTTAATTACACCTACACTTTGTTTCCCTCCTTCCTCATACTTTCCAGATACAGATTCAGCCAGTAAGGGGTGAAATAGAAAAGCTTTTATGCTTTTACAACCCGCACTGAGGAGGGTGAAATCCAAGGCTACTGTATTAACTTTGTATTTACTTCTCTCAAAATCTAGAATTAATGCAAAATGTTTGCTATGATTATACTGCAGTGTTTGTATTACTTTTCTTCAAACCTGCTTTTCAATGGTTCATTGAGACAGACACCTTTCTATGGCACTGGTGCTCCACTGCCTATCTCAGTGACTACTGTGACCGACTGTGGCTGCGCTGGTGTCTGCTTTAGGAATAGGGGAAACTGCTAAATGACCAGTGCAAATATCAGCCTGTGCTGCACTGTGCATTCAGCTCCAGTTTGTTTTATCACTTCAACAAACCGCTATTTAAAATGTAATTTAACTGAAGCATCAAACATTTACAGGTGGACCAGCAACACTACATGATCAAAATGGTACAGAAACAGTAAGGATTTCTAGCCATCTAGTTAAGACAGTGACACTCTAGCTGCAAAGAAAAAGACGATTACGTTTTCTCATAGGCAGAATGCTGAAAATCAACAGAGCACTAAAAACTTCTGTATTCTTTACAACTATCATTGATGTTTTCTGTCAGTTTTGCTCTTAAAATGAAAAGGGATCAATTAGGTTAATTAGTCAATCAATGAATTAACCTCGGGTCTTTCTCGGTGTTGCTTAAAATACCATCCAGCTTTGGGTTATGTATAGTGCTTTTATTGACACGAACGAGCCTGTGCTTAGTTGAAAAAACATGGGAATGACATACAACCACAGCTGTCTGAGCAGCTTAAAAACCTTTGAAATGCCAGCTGTTTAAAAAAAGTATTTCATGTTTACAAATAACACCTACTTTAGAGAGCTAGAAGCATGGACCATTTCAAGGAATTTAGAGAGAGGAATACTGAAAAAATCCATACAACCAATATTTCCACCCGACAGATTTCACCCAGGTTTAGATGAAATAAACCTTTCCTTGTTTTGCTGGCTTTGTGAAATTAGCAGTAAAGGAAATGCTTCTGCTGTCTTGCTGTTCACTTGACTGCATCCTGGTTGTGTATCATTATATTTTTAAACTGACTAGCACTGTATTTTGATCATAACTGTGCTGTGAGCTAACACACAAAACACTGACTGCACAGTGTTTCCTCTTACACAGAGCAAAGGAGCAAAATATCCAATAAATATTTACCAAATGATACAGCATTATTATTACCTTTGTATGTTTTTCCTAACACTGACATAACACTGTAAGAACTTTGCACATATTTAAAAGGGGATAAATCCCATAAAAGCACCAGTATAAGGTGAGGAATTAAGGGACAGAATTAATATTTTGAAGCTGCTATGTGCATGGATTTCAAGAGAAGCATGAATTTTTAAATTCACTTTTCTGTGCCTTAATAATAGCAAAAGCATATTGTGTGCACAGAGAAAGAAGAGGCTGCTGCAGCAGAGGTGAACTGTACCTGTTCTTTGAGCTCCGAGAGCTGGCTAGACAGTTGTGTCACAAGTGTCACCGTGTTGTCCAGCTTCTCCTGCAGGATTCGAATCTCATTCTGCTCGCTGTCACCTTCATTGCTAACCAGGGACATGGCACGCATCCGAGGGAACCAGTCCAAGTTCTTCTCCTGGAGGGGAAAAAAAGAAGAGGGCATTAAATATTTAAGATATCCTGGCACAAGCAAAGTCCTGCTGCTGTAAGGGGATGAGTCACAGATCATTATATGAACAATGCTTTTCACCTGGTGTACACTAAACTCGCCATTTTTTTTTAGTTTTCATTTTTTTATTGCTTTTATAAAATAAAGATTGGTTTGGCCAGTTTTTTCTATTCATTCCGGCACTTAATGACCCCAGCAGCAGAAGGGGTCTGTCTGTGTGTGCTTTCCTCTCCAGAGGTCCGCCTATCTTCCCCACAGCACTGCAGAGGACAGCCCGAAGTGGAGGGCAGGCACAGTTCTTACCCACAACGTTGCAAGCTCACAGCAGCACAGAACACCAAGGTTACGCTGGCTGCCTTCCCCAGCTGTGATGGTGCACAACCCCCCCAGTTGGTGCACTGACACAAAGGAAATGCCAGGAAAAGTGAATTGATCATATAAATGAAGGGGAGGCCAAACTCGGTCACGTCGTCCAGCAAACAATTTCTCTCAGTAGCTGTATTTTCAATGAAGTTGTTTACAATAACAATTCCTTACATTTACAGCATAAGGCACACTTCTTCCCAAAAGCATTTTACTCACAAAGGGGCTCCCCTTCATTCACCTCTAAACCTTTGTGTCATCAGCCCCGCCACACAGCAGAGCAGGCAGGGGAATTCGCTTTCATCAGTCAAATGAAATTTTGGAGATCACTAGAAATAAAAATCTTAACCCTCTGGAGCTCCCATGGGGCACAGTGGGCAATTACTTAACTGAACCAATTAACTTCTTAAATTAATCAAAACTCGCATTTTCCAAGTCTTTACCAGCTGATAACTTAAACACAGTCCGCAAGTCATCCTTTACTGTAGCTCTCCAGGATGAGAACTGGCCCACTCCTGGCACAGACCTCAATGAGTGATGTCTGAATTACTGGCATACTGACTGAGTCACTAGTGTGGACAGACGTGCTGTTGTGGAAGGTGACACAATACAGAACCCGGTTTTCAGATTCATTTGCAGAAGCTTTAGATACTGTACATGCTGTGACAAACATACCGATACCAAAGAAAAATGCGGCTTCACAGGTTTCAGGCCTAATAATTTGTGGGTGACAGAGGCAGACAAAGTGGAAAAAAACCCAACTTTGTCTGCTTGTGCACAAAAAAGTCGGAGGAGAGGACTTGACAAGGTGTTTGGATTCCACATGGGCTGTCGCGGAAAAAAAAAAACCTTCCGAAAACAATATGAAAAATCTCGGTATCGCTGACGCTGTGCAAACCTTTAAAGATCAGAAATGGCAAACCTGAGTGAAACATCACAGCTTTCTTTCGAACAGTTAAACAGCAGTTATTCCAATTTTCTTGTATAAGACATCCTAATTTGATCATGCTCACTGTGTCTTGTTTATTACAGTTCTTTGAAGCACACAAATAATGAACATAAATTAAAGATGGCAAATATTGTGATATGGCTGTGTTGTTTTACAACATAATACCACACATTTGTTTTAACTGCAAACTCCTTTATTAAATGTAGATAATTAAGTGTGATAGAATAAGTCTGAACTGGAACTGAACTGCAGGTACTCCAGGTGCTCTTTGAGGCATCATAACATACGCTTTCAAAAGTAAAATTTTTTAAAAGGTAATTTCAACAAAACAGAATATTCAGAATTGCTGTGTATTTCCACTTTCTCAGGCTTATTGGCAAAATCTCACTTTCCAGATGTCAGAGAAATATCCAATATTTGCAATTAAAATAACTATAAAGATGCTCTTCACATACACAAAACTAGATGGACTATTATCACAGCATGTTTTTGCACATATTATAAACAGGTGCTTGGTTTAAAGGATAAGTTATCTTATTGTAAAACATGTTGATTATTTTCTAAGAAACATTTGCTCAAGTATACCCCTATGAAGCATCATTATCCCTTGTGTACTCGACACTACACAATGAGAGCAATTTTCTCCCTGCAGAAGACAGAGACAGCCTCATGGATCTCAGTTATGTAAGCCTTCAGCAAGCACTACTGATATAAATGGTTTAAATGTGACTAAAACACTGTGATAAACTCCATATGGTACTAGATATTTCTTTCTGGTTACATAATGGATTACTACAGGGTACTTGTCTTTATTTAATATGGGATCTTGCATAAGTTTAACATTTCTTAGCTAAACTGTAAAAGAGGCATTTGAGTCAAATCTTAGGCAGCTTGATACAAGTGTTGCCAATTGCCCCCAATGTTTGATTTTAACGCTTTCTCATTCAAAGAGCACTGAGCTCTAAGATCTAAAATATCAGAGAAATGCTCTCACTTTGACCACACACAACCCCTGGCACAGAACAAAATATCCCTATTTGCACGTGTAATCACAGCAGATCACCCTGAAGGTGGATTCACCGGCGTGTCCACCCAGGCTACACCTGCATTAGCTGTAAGGGTGTTAGTAAAGTCACGGCTGCCGAGTAAATATACCTAGCTTGTGGAATCCAAGACGTATACGGAGACTTGACACATTTGTGTACGTTAAAACCTCGATGCGCTCAGGTCCTGCATTGCCAATTTTGTCCACTCTCGCGAAATCCGCTTTTTCCGCACACGTGGACCAAATGCACTTATTTGGGAACTGCGCAGTAGGAGAGTAAACGGAGGGCACCTACAGGTACAGGACGTGCGCGCCTTCATCCTGCAGATCCACTGCCCTAGAACCGCAGTCGGGCTCAGCTCGGTTAAGACGACCCGTTAGCAGAGTAATGTATGTATGTGTATGTGTCTCAATGTTATGCTCCGCAATAAAATAAACATTAAATTAAACAACAACAACAACAACAACAACAGCCGTGGTCCCCTAAGTTGTCACAGTCTCAGTTCTCGCGTGTTTTGCGGAAAAGGGTAAGAAAAATTATAGGAAAGAAACATCGCAGGAGCAATACATGAAATACGTGAAACACCTCTCAGGAGCAGGAGTGCGTACGCTTATCTGTGATAACTGTGCTGCTACAAACTTTCTTACGGTACACCAGTTCATAATAATGACAAAAAAAAAGGAAAAAGTAAAGAAAAGCAACAACAAACAACTAACACAGGGGAATCTGTAATATCATTACAGTGATTTGGTGATCTGATTTGTGTGCACATGCAATACGTTTTTTTTTACGTTTCCAGTACTCATTTTAATTAAAAATACTACCAATTATCAAGAACACTATTGATAGTCAAGTTATGACTAAAATATTACCCTGGAAATGCTTGTTTCAGGAGCTGTGGAACCATACCCTATTTCCCCACAAGGTATTCAATTTCACATTTACGGGAAATTCGAGTCACCCAACCCTCGTGAATACCGAGGTTTCACTGTACTGTACATCTCAATCTTTTGATGATTAAATATCGGTATTTATTGATAACTATCTTTCAGTCTGGCCTTGAAAGATGCATTAAAGAAGATTTTAGATATTTCATCTCGTATCACGAGTTCATCACTGCAACAGAATTTACTTGCACACTTGTAATTTATGTTGAAAGATGAATTCGTAAGCAAAGTATAAATCAATTCACTGAAACGTTAACTCCTCATTAATGAACAGGTAGTCTTCTATGCCGGTCTATTAGCCACAGATCCAGTGATATTAACTTTTAATTGTCCTCTTTCTATGCACATTATGCAGAATAAAATGGCGGAGTACTGCTGCAAAGCAGATGCTGATAGACCCGGAGAGAGAAAGATGACTCCCCAAAGCCCCATGACTGTGCAGCATGCAAATGTCCCAATCTAGAAACAAGCCGATATAAAGCAATATATATGCACATCAGACCTTGCGCATTGCAGCGTACTGTAGATAGTTCAAATTCATCGCTTCTCATAAGAAGCAGTATGAAACCAAGAGATGTGGGAGGCCTGACATTCACTGATGTCAGAGATCAAACAGTGTTTACGATGTGATAGTCCCAGTAAATGGAGCCACATGGGAAACAAAGAGATGAGCCTTGAGTATCAAAACGCACCGGAGCTCTGGGTTTTAAAACCCAACTATGATATGTGCTGCATTCACACCTGTTTTCTATCCTCTCTTATTGAGCATCTCTTTCAGGTGTCGCCATGGTGCCAGCTTAATGCATACAAAATCTCTCGTGATCATTTCCATTTCTTCCAAGAATGCAAAATTCACTGCGCCCGTACAAATCAAAATTTCATCCTCAGAAGTTGCTGGGGGAGGCTCACGAATACTGGGGGAATATATTAAACTGGCAGTAATCCCCTAAGCCTTCAGGGGTCCGAAGAACTCCCAGGTAGAGGGTGGAATTTCTTTTTAATCGAAAATCTTTATTACTTTTCAATGCACTCAGCTGCTGCCAAAAAAAGTCCATTCTAACGATTGTCTACAGTGTTCCGCCATCAATCTGTGCTGCTCCTGGCTAAAAGAGCATGTACAGAGGTAAACGCAATCTCAGGATGATCTGGCTAAAAGATACTGTATCTGATTAAAGGATTTGTCATGAATTTGCACTTAAAAAGGATCACTAGTCACCTGTACATCTCGGAAATACAAAGCTTTCACACATTTATTCTTGCAGCAGTTTCCAGCACAACCCAATCTACGCCTGCTACTGTGTAAAAAAAACTCACCTTACAAAACAATATGGCATTTTCCCATGTTAAAAAGACCTCTAAATAAGCTGTGCATTTGAGAAAAATACAGTTTTGAGGTTAGAGCATACTATATCTATTGTACACCGGTGTAGGATAAAAAGGCTGTAAGCAGTTTGCTTGGGTAAGGGCAAAAGGAAGCCATAGGTGGAGTGTTTATTGACCACTCAGCTCCTTCAGATTAAACAAAACAAAGACCTTATGTTTGTACGCAATGCTCTGCTTTCAGCTCATTGATTATAAATGCTGATTAAAAGGCAGCTAATGAAACACCCTGCTGCTTGACAAAAGGAGACAAAATAACTGCATACGCACAAGGCGTCCATTGGCGAACGATCGGTTTTAGATTTACTAAAGGGAATCTAGAGGAATGGACGGCCTAACTGTGAAATGACTTAAACAGCACACGGACTTTTCTCATTTAGTCGGGCCACATGGCTGTGTTAAATGCCCCACTGTACCGAACCTCTCTTTCCTCTTCATCACGGCTGTGAGCGAATCCCAACAGATAGCTTCCCCTCCCCACCCCTCCAGCGCCTCTGCCACTATATCTCATTTTAAAACAGCAGGTAGGATAAGCCGGGCGGAGGGGGGGTTGGATTGCTATGGAAACAAACCTCTCTCCATCCACCTGAGGTGCAGCACAGTTTTGTAAAGGTGGCACAGTGTTTGCGCGAAGGGGTGGGACAGTAAAAGGCAGAGTTGTTATACAGCAGCAGAAACCAGCCACTTGAGATGGGTTATGTAATCCTCCTTTAGCGGCTCCTCCTCAGCTATTTCACCTCGACGGTGTTCGTGATAATTAAGCATATATAATGAGTTTTAGTGGGCTCCTGAGCGCACTGAGGCTACGAGCTGTAATGACTCAGCAGATAAGAGTCAGGAAACCAGACCCTTATGGAAAACCGCTCCTGGCATGCAGACAGCCTCCCACACTGGGTGGGCAGGAGTGACCTGCTATCAAACCTACACAGCCCTCTTTCTTTGAATGTGAAGAGATCTGCAGGAAAAGGTGGTTTTCCTTTTAACTATCCGCGTTATGTAAGCACTTGGCGTCTCCTGCTGGGACAGAGGGGCACTCAGCTGTGGACCCTCGCATGGGCTGCTGTCGTCACTATAGTAAGAGTGCACATGGTAAAAAAAACACCAGATACAAGCATGGTTGTCGACCCCTTTGTCCAACAATGACAATGAAAATGACACTGCTTGGTGGATTACAAATCGCTGGCACTTTGGAAGGCATGGTACTGTTTTATCCAACAAATTCCCGAACGTTCTGCTGCTCCTATTCAGCTACATCCAGGGGCTCACACAAATGATCGATTGAGGCAGCCTGCTGGAAAGGAAACAAAACCAGGAGAGAGAGAGGCTGCAATCCTTCACCTCAGGCTGAGGAATGGTATACTTTGAGAGAGCTTCCAAAGGTCTTGCATCTCAGACTCATGCAATGATGATATCTATGAGCTTTTCTATTCCTTTCTGGGCTGGCTGAAGTTCATTTTACTAGAAAAATCAATGTACTGTAATATTGTTTTCTACTGATCACAGCTGTGCTGGTACTGACTGGCATAGTGGCAGTGGCTAGCACTGCTGTCTTGCAGCGCTGAGGCCCTGGGTTCAAATGTGGACCTCTGTGGAGTTGGTATGCTGTTTCCATGCATGGGTTTCCTCCAGGTGCTCTGGTTTCCTGCCACAGTCCAAGACCTACTGGTAGATAACTGGCATCTGGGAAAAGCTGGCCCTCATCTATGTCTGTGTTGGTGTCTGTGTGCCCTGCAGTGGACTGGTGTCCCATCCAGTGTATATCCTGTCCTGTCAGGACAGACCCCTGCTCCCCAGTGGCCCTGTGTTGGATAATGTGGTTAGAAAATGCCTGGATAGATGAATGTATTTATATTAATGACTTGGCTAAATCATTTTTTGGCACACATTATGGACCTCATTACCATCTCATAACTGGCCATCCCATAATTCTGCTCTGAATCTGAACCTCAGGAGGTTTTGATTTCTCATGACAATTTCTGTACTTCCTGATCTCCACGGAACTGCACCTACAGCATCCATCTGGAAAGGATTAAGACTAATTGGGAAACATACAGTGCTGTGAATCTGAATTAAGATGTACAAAAGCGTGATACAGATAGGACTCCAGTTTATTCTTAATTACCTCGTTTAAAAGCAGACTGATCAAAAATGTGTTGGTCTGTGCTGAATTCTGGGCAGTTCATCAAACCGTTACGTCACTCGATGTTTAAATATAAATTCTTCTTTACGATAGCCTGCAGTCAGTTTCACAAATGCTGTTTTAGAAATCACGTGGCTTTTCAAACTAGTTTTCAACATATTGTGCACAGGAAGGGTGCTTCTTTTTAAAACGATGTCTGAAGATAGACTGACCATGCAGCATTTTAAAAAAGACTTTTAATCAATGTGGCTAATAGAGGCATCGTGCATGTTAGTCCTATAACTATTTTGACTATTTAAAAAAAAAGATCAGGACATTTTGAAATGTTTGTTTTAGTATTTCACTACCAATAACATTAAAGGAATAAACGTAAGACCACTACTGCAGGAATTCTGCACACAAATGTCCATCCAGTTCACACCAAAATCAGGACTGACTGATTTTGCTGACTATAGGAAATAATAAAAAATAATTCCTTAAGTGACCTAATTAACCAAACAATAACAATAAAAAGAAAAATTAAAAATTAAAACATAACATATTCTTGCTACAAGTAATGCTCGTACAATGAGTGAGGAATATGATCAATGGGCCTAGCCTCTATACTGTATGTTTTCACAGATGCACCATGTCTAATTTGCTTAAATAAGAAGCAACTGTAAAAACTAGTTAGTTGAAATGAACTGTTTTCAGGTGTTCAATAAGCAAAAAAATACATATAGTTTAGGTTTCTCAAATCTATTGCAACATAAGGAAGATATGAGCTTTACTTGCTTATTCTCACCAATTGTTTGTCACTGATTTAACGGCAACTTCAAGTACTAGGTCCATCTCTGTCTGTATGTGGTTTGAAAAAAGGACACAGAATTTATGTAAGAGTGAACCCTCCAACACTAAATCAAAAGCACCTAACATACTGAAGTTGAATTCATAGTTCTTGTTTAGAATTTGCTGCTGAAGGACAATGTAACTCTCTCGGCATATGGTCTGTTTTACTAGTTGAAAGTTTTAAGAACTAGTCATCATTTTTCAGAATTTCAGAGGGAACAACCACTGCATGTTACCACTCACGTTAAAATTCAGCAGTAAGCTTACTAATTAATTTCACAAACATTTCCCAGCGGCATAACCATTTTAATTAGGATGCTTCAGAGTTTTTATCTAATACTGTACATCTCTACGAGTCTAAACCCCATAGACCATTTGTTATATCGAAGATCTTACCAATTATCACTTTAAAAGCTCCTTTTAAGTTTCATAGTTTGGTTTGTTATCACAGTGTTGTCTACATAGGAGAATAATTATATGAAATGCAATTGAGAGGGCTATTTATATTATGCAAGGTGTCCTGTTACAATGAATAACATTAGAATCACAGAAGTAAGAAACTGAAACAGTATTGAAAGATATATTTCTAAATATAACTTTTAAAAAGCATCAGGCTTTATAACAAGCTGAAGAGAAGAGACATAATATCAATACCCCTGCAGTGAAGACCCTGAGTCTCTAAAGATACACTTTAAAAACCAAAAGTACTGCACACTTGAAGAAAATGCAGGATAAATATAATCCTAAAGAATCCCACTGCTGAAACATGTAATCCACTGAAATACAATGAAAGTTTAGCAATGGACATCCAAGTGTAAAACACAAACTCCTGTTTCAATCGTTTCCAAAGTCCCTATTCATCACGTACTGTGGAAACAAGCTGTTCTAACTGACAAATTGATTTTTTTTTCTCCTTCTCTCAATATTAATAAGGGTAAAGCGAGGTGGGAATCAGATTAATTTCATTATCCTCCTACACGGGACCTCAGGTCTCTCATGTGTACACAGCTTCTGTTTCCAACAGAGACACCAGGCAAACAGATCAAGCTCATTAAACACCCACTTTCCAAAAATCCCCTGCCCTCACTAAAAAGAACTAACCTTCACCCGCATAAAGTGAAGCTTGTGTCTGCACTCTGGCAGCAGTCGATAAATGGTGGTGCAAATGAATCACAGGTTATCTGTGGACAAAGCATCCTTTGTCAGGAACTCGAGGTGAGCCGAGTGAAGTCAGCAAGCAGGAACCTCAGTGAGCATGTGGTTTAAAGCATTTCCATTCTGTATAGGAATGATAATTGATTTTTAAAACTATCTTACAGTACGAGAAGGAAGGTATTCGCAACAGATTCAAGACATGATGAAAAATGTCTGCTTCTTATATCTGTCTCATGTTCCAACCAAGAGAGTGTCTGATTCACCGTTTCACTATTGGAACTGTAATCAACTGCAATCCAATCAAGGCGTCAAATTGCACTCACAGAGGAAAAAAAATCCACAGTAAACAGTGTAATATGCCCGTTTGCACCCATTCTCTTTGAATATTTCACGGAGGATTCAGTTCCTTTATCAGGCAGAGGTAGAGAACTTGGAAGCATGGATTAGCTCAAGGTGTTTAGAATACTGTATCTCAGAACTAAATGCAGCATCGATCAAAATGATTCTTTTGATAATTATTTGGATTGATTATCAGATCTCTGTAGGAAGCCATAGACAAGCCGAATCCATTGTCATTGTAGTCGTTTAAAGTCCATGTCTTTAACAGCTATGAGTTTTAGAAAATAATAATTTATCCCAGGAGCCCAGAGCCATCAGAGTTTTAGAAAGAAAAATATGGTTTTAATATACTCAGTTGCCTTCACAAATCCCCTCAGCAATTATCTGCAATCCAAGGGTGACTGACAAATGCTTGGGGACTCTAAATAAGAACTAGAACCACCACTTCAGCTCCTATTCACAGAACAACCTTCATCTAATGCTACCACACTAACACAGTTACAGTATGTATGTATGTTTTAACAGGTTACCAGTAGTAACCTGTCAATTGCCCAAAAAGCAATCTATTGTAATTGCAAAATCAATAAGCTTTCATTTTTCACTTGCATGTTACCAACAGCAGGTTACTGCCATCTGGAAAGAGACCAGCAGCTAATGCGTGCCTTGTGATTTAAACATCACTTTAAATATCCCAGAGCAAAGACAGCAGGTGGCCCAACGCCAAAACCAAACAAACACCTTCATACATTAATGCAAGCTGCCCTTTCAGGTCCTTCTAATACACCTTGCAGTTAAATCCAGCCAACTCAGCCATTCCCACATCACAGTTTCAGCTCCCAGCGACCTGAATTCACAGCTGCTGCGCTGCACCTGCGTCATGAGCAGCTCTCCCTGCCCCTGCCAGAATCCAATCCCGGTCTCCTGTGAGCCCCGCGCGGGCCCGCGGCCACTGGCTAGGCAGTAGTTACCGCCGCCATACCAAACACCGGGTCCCTGGCCGCAGGAGAAATTGACACAGCAGCAGTGACAAGTGCAGGCCTACTCTGCCCCTGCAGGGATTCACTCATGGTTACTACTGGGCCCAGAGTCGCACAGCACTGGTCTCTAGCTAGAGGAGAATTCAGCTGTGCCACAGTAACGGGGCTTCTGCCGCAGCAGGGTTTCAGAGGGGAGTGACGTAACTCACCCAGCGGGTGGTGCTCCGTTACACGACCTCCCACCTTTACTGCACGCCACCTTTCTCTGGCACAGCACACCAGATCCCGTGAGAGCTGTTGAGGCTGCAGTCTCCGCTAATGCTGTGCCTGCTCTCAGCTTCTCAAACAAGAGATCACTGCACTTGTTTTCATTGCAAGCATTATCAAGGGAGGAGGATAAAGATGACAGCCATGACTTTCCCAAGGAACCACACACATTGCTCTGGAAATCCATGAAAGACTATATAGGATGGCACATGGTTCTGTGGCTGGGATTGGGGACCTGTGTTCTATACCTGGCATGCAATCTGCGTGGCGTTTGTATGTTCTCCCTGTGTTTCCTCCCACAGTCTCCCACAGAGACATACTGGTACTGCAGGTTAACTGGCCCCTGGTGTGAGTGTGTGCGTGTCGTGTTTGTGTCTGTGCGTGGCCTGTGATGGACTGCTGTCCTGTCCAGGGTGTATGCTGCCTAGCGCCCATTGCTTGCCAAGATAGTCTCTGGATCCAATGCCACACTATACTGGATAAAGTGGTTAGAAGGTGGATTTAATGGATATCCTGCTTTCAGATCGTTGCAACAGCCAAGAGGAATCACTTCATACTTCTTAAAACTTGCCTCTGACTGTATAGGGAGCTATTCACAAAAGCACTTGCCGATTGATAGTTGGATTTCGTAAAAAATAAGTCACACATAGCGATATTCTTGAACTTAACTATGAAGATGACTTTAGCCATTTCATGAAAGAGCCTGTACAGTAGTAGTTCAAGGGCAGAATTCCATCTGCTTTTGATGACATCATCAGCATTGTTATCCGAGTGCCACTGGTCAATGTTTCACACAGAAAAATGGAATCTACAGACAGCACTGTAGCAAGGGACTTGGAAATGCACTATTAATTCTAGAACTCTTAAACTATCCGAAATTTGCGTTTGAAACTAAATGGCATATTGCTCAAAATACAATTCTAAACAAATACTGTAGTCGTTTTCACAGAATGTTAATGAGACAATGAAAAGATTTTGTCATATGGAAGCAATATATATATTACTGTGGTATTTTCTAAATATAAATATCACAGGAACATCTAGCTAGATAACAGAGCACAATACTGTAATAAATTTGTTGACTTTTTTTGTATAGTTTATAACATTTGGCTAATGAGATAGTCTTTAACCCTCATCAATTAATTTAAAACTCTTCTTGTCTTTGAGTTCTTCAAATGTCTTAGGGGCTTAATGAAACCTTTTAGTTGTCTTAATGGATTGTAGTCACAGTTTAACAAGTGTCTATGCCCGTAATCATGTACAGTACACAAGTTTGGTTTGCCCTATTAACAGCCATTGATCCTGTATGAACAGAGACCACAGCTCTTGGAATAATATTCGTAAGTTTTTTTCCCTATCAGAATTCCAATGACAGAACTTCCAGCTGTTTCCGTCCGTGAAGGTCATAAAGGGTAAAGCTCCCCAGAAGAGCTTTCAGGGCTTACTGTAAAAAAATAACAAGCTCCTTTTCAGAAGGTGAATTAACAATACTCAATGGGCTTCATCCCATTCTGCAGTATCAGACCTTCTTCTGTAATAGCTCCCCGTACAGCACGAGGCACGTTTTAAGAAATATGAAGTGATTCTTCTTGGCTGTTGCCCTAATTTTCTCCCGATTGTGAAGCGGCCTCAAAAAGGAAACACACAAACAAATTAAAGAAATGTGCGACACCTTTTTCTGCATTATTGAAATGATTTTTTTTACATTGATCATAAGAATAACATCAACACTATCCAGGTACTTTTCCCAGAATTAACAAAGGTTTTTCTCTCAAAATGCAACATAGCCTGGTTCATAAGAATCCCTTTCAACGGCTTCAGCTTTCAATCTCACATTTTTAAAGTAAAAAACCTTGCTGGTCTCGGATACAAAGAAGACACAGACATTTCTGTACTCTTCAGAATGTATTTCAGATAGCTGAATCGAGTATTGAAGACTCACGTTCATCAACATCAATGGGATCTTTCTAGGTCACATACCGTATAAAAGCAAGGGTCAGAGTTGCTATGTCATGTATGTTAAAATAACTTTAAAAATAAAAGGATAGAAACATTTTTTTTTTTCCTTTGGATGCACAAGTTCTAGGAAACAATCTGCTCTTGATAAATACGCACGCAATTTAAACCCCTTAAAATACAAAACAGTTTCCATTGGTCTAGTTAAGTAACAGAAAGGGAACTTGCGAAGATTTTGTTCTTAATGCTCACATGCAATCCCTGCCAAACCGTACTGTGGTACTTTTGAAAGATGTCGTGATGTGTCTTTTCGAAAAAAAAAAATAGTTTGATCAGTTGTACCACAATCTTTCGCAAGCTCTGTATTCATGTGGGGTGTTTGCCTGACAGGAAATCCCCTTATTGTCAGGTGTTGAACATACTTTTGAAAAGAGGAAAAAATACAATAATAACAAAACAGATAATCGTTTTTTTATATTAAATAATTCTGTTCAACAAATCTCAAATTGAATTAGTATCGCACACGTTAAAACCTAAGCATCTTTTTAGCTAAACAGGGATTTCTAACCCTTAACTTTGACTGTTTGTGTCAGGCTTTCAAGCACGTACTACAATACAACAAGCTCTCTCAAAAGAGGTACCCTTCTTGTTTTCTGGAACTTGGTGTTAATGGAAAATCGTGTATGTGCCTGTTCATGCTAATATCTCATCTACTTGGCTGTTTTAATACCAGGGGATATGCAAATAAATGCTTTGAAAAAAAAGCCCAGGGTAAATGTATAACTCTTAAAAGCTACTTAAGCTATAAGAAGATGGATTTACCTACTGTAATTGTAGGTACAGGTCATGAAATCTAATCAAATACTAAATGTCAGATTGTTAGGTCTGAACTTTCCAAGCTACCTCTTGAGGCTGACACATCAGGGAACCTTCCTGATTACTAGTGCAATTGTAAATATTTCAGATTAGTGACATGCAGACCTGTCCTCTGTTTTGAGTTCAATTCTTAAAACATATTCACACAATCATTAAAAGAAAATACAATTTCACATGAATATATTGAATATATTCTCATATGCATTAGATCATGTTTTGCTTTGAAGAATAATACCCTGAGCATTATTATTTAGTGGAAGACTTGTTATTGTCCTTATTTTTGCTATGTCTAAAACTTACAGTATGTGTGATGGACTAGGTGGAATTTTCCTATGCCAGCCACCATCTTGGCTCAAACCCATGCTATGGTGTGACCTTGAGCCAAGATGGCTGCCAGGTAACTGGGAACAGGTGTTGAAATAGACACACCTGTGCTGATCTATGTGTATGTGGGGCACTCTGAATGGATTGAATTCTGTGTTTCAGTTGACACGTACTGTATAAGAAAGCACCCCGTGGAGAGAGTCCTTCAGTAGAGAAACAGTATAAACAACAGTTCAAACTGCCCATTGCCATATTCGAGATGCCAGTGTTATGAAATGTGACCCTGTTCAAATGAACTCAGCCAGAAGGGAGAGAGAGTTATGGCTCTGGAGGCAGGAGTTCTTCTTAGAACAGGATTGGGTTGGCTGACATGCTAGTGAGACTCAATGAACTGTCAGGCAGGTTGAAAATACTGTATATAGTAAATGCAGGTTGTGGACCAGCAAGTCATGTGGTGGTTTGTTAGCCAGGCCCAGTGGCCTGCTGTTAATAAATCATAAAAGACAGTAAATAAATAAAGAATGCTCTGCACAGTAACAGCTACAGACCAGCTATAGACCAAGGAGAGGCTTGGGGTAAGAGAAAGAGGAAAGTGTTCTGATAAAGATAAATGTCTAGGAAAAGGAATGAAAGAACAAAAGACAGCTAAATATGGAGGAATTTTTGTGCAATAAAAATTCCTGAGCTTAGCCAAAAGCAAATGGGCTAGAGAAAGAGTTGGGTAACAGAGTCATTTGGAATTAAACCCTAAAGCTTAATGTAAAAAAGTGCGATGACTTGGCAGAGGGAGACCTGTGTGTGACGGGGAACACCCTGCAGGAAACAGCGAGAGCAGTAAGAGAGAAGAACAAGAACATAAGAAAGGATTCCCCTTATTTGTAACCTTGCGACTATCTGTCTTCAATCCTGAAGATTCAGTAGAAATCTGATGGGAATTCAGAGGGAAACATCAGGAGCCAGGGTGGTGGACTGATGCTACTAAAAAAATAACTACTGGCACTGGTACAGCATGGGAATTACTGCTTGTTGTAAAGAGAAACTAAAATTATATAAAATCTAGAGTTTTATGTTACAGCAAGTCTGAATTTCAAATGCAAAAATACTTTTGCAAGATATAGGACATATACAAACATATCAAGCTTTTAGAGTTACAAAGTATGTGCATATTAAATGTTCATTATTTTTTAGGACTAGAAAAGGAATCTTCATTCAACTCTGTTTCTTACGTGTGCTGGTAAATGTTTTCACTGAATAGCTACAGTACTTTCTAGATGGAGTATCTAAGGTATTTTAAGTTTCAGTTTCCACAATCAAAATAACACACAATTATGCAAAATATCATCCGCCCAGCATTTTTTCAGACCACTTTTCCTTGAGAAGATCATGGCACCAAAAGATGAGTCTATCACTAATTCCATTATAAAAGTCTGAAGAGCCCTTTACAATTACAACAGAACACTTGAAAAAGAACAATTCATCAGGTCAAATCAATAGCACACATAAGCAGCCCAACTGTGTCATAGATCAACACTCACAAAACTGTGCAGCTGAGATCCCTGTCAGCAGAGCACTCCATTACTGCCTTCAGCCATAACTGGCTAATAAATGCATTTATGTAGAAACTAGTTAAGCAAGTCACTCAGTTTATCCAAATCTGCTTACACAATCAGGTATTAATATTTTTTTCTTAAAATGTACTTGTGGCAGACCTTCATGTTGAACTGTATTGCTTGGGATTTTTCTGCACAAAAAAAATGCATTCCCATATACAGACCATCAGTATCCCTTCTGTTTTCCCTCTGGTGCATCTAAGCTTACTGATTGATGTTTATAAGAAAGACCCGTTTATTCGATTGCAGGCAAACTGTGGAGAACCCACTGAATCCCTTGAGAATGAAGCCAGTAATGTAAGTGTCAGATGTAAAATATGATACTTAAATATGCACTAAAATCATCTCTTCTCTGTGTTTTTGAATGGATGTAACACTTTATGGGCTACTATACTACAGCCATTCCATGAAGGGTTACAAACTCACACCATGCTTGCCAAGATGTGATATACTTCTATTAGCTAGGAATAACCTGCAGGCCATCCTGAGGCTTGGCTGCTACTTTGAAACTATCCACTATCACAGGAAAGCTGGGATTTGTGTCTGGCTCTGGCATTTTGTTAAACCAGGCTTTTATTCAGTGAAACCATCTGATTTCAGGCATAAAATTAAATCTTGTTTTTTTTTCCCCTTCACAGCATTTTTCCATAAAAGATTTAAGATTTCACTGCATTTCCTATGGTCTGCAGACAAAACAAATTGTAGAAATCTGAATGACTTTTCAGCTGAGACATGAAGGACGGTGTGTTATATTTTAGCATTAACTCTTTAAGGCAGCTTTAAGACCAGGCATTCTTACCTGGGAAATGGCACAGTGACCAAACTCCAGTCAAATCTATAACAAATGTATGACTGCGCCGAATCTTGCTCTTTAGGTGTTAAGTCATATGACTTGAAATCCCTCAACTTAAACTAAATTCGATGTACCACAAAAACCTAATTTCTTGTGTGAGCTCCATTAGCACTACACGTATGGCTCGGTGGTGTTTCTTAAGGATATTTATATTTTGTAGATGCTTACATTTTCATAGCCTTACATAATGGTTTATATACTGTAGATACATTTCAACAGTCTCCAATCACAATGTCTTGCTGAGGGTTTCCAGGAACTAGAATAGTTTAATGTTAAACTGTAAACATCCCATTGTAAGATTAGAAATAAGAGGCCAAATGGATCCTCTGGTCCATTTGGTAGCAAAACAGCTAACTGAATCTCATCCATTAGTGTGCTGAAAAAAAAACAAGCTATCATCTTCAGAAACATGGCTGGGTAGCTTGTTCCAGACTCCCACAAACCTTTGGGGAAAAAAGTGCCTCCTGGTCTCAGTTTAAATTTCACTTGGCACCTCTGGTTAACATGTCAGTGGTTATTCTGAAAAAGTCCACTGGGTTGCCTCAAGCCAGCTTCAAAGGATTTTGAATGCTTGGATCACAGCCCCTCTTAGTCTTCTCTGTTCAAGACTAAAAGGGATCAGTTCCTTCAGCCTGCCTGTATCGCGTTTCTCTGGGCTGATTCCAAAGCAGCAACATTTCATCTGGGTACGGGACCTCCTAACTAGATGTGAGTGTATGACACTGAATTGTGTGGTGAACTATACTTTAAATGATGAATCAACCCGAAATGAAACAGCTAGCGCAGAACATGAACATGTGAAACTCTATGTGGTTTCCTTTGAAATGTGCGTTCACTGTGTACGTCATCTTTAATGTCGATCACATTTCTGCTACCACAGGTCTAAGGTCACACCCAAACTCAAATTATAATGACTACAAACGCATAAATGCATTCATTTATTAACTGCTACTGTATATCCAATACAAGATTGTAGGGGAGCCAAAGCCTAGTGTTTATATGTACAGTCTGGCATTTATAAATATTTTTCAAGAAAATGCTTTTGTTTCTGCTTTGCAGTACTGTATAAAACAAAAGTTACTAGCATGCATTAGGTGATGAGACAGTTAAAGTTAAATCATGAGTCGATTAGAAAAGGAGATTTTGTTTCTGGCTTACATAAAGTTCTTGCACTTATCTTTTCAGAAAATCAAATTAGTTCAGATAGCCTTTTAATCCTTACCGATCTGATTTTACAATGGGTCTTTGACTTGTGGAAGCACAATCGTTCATCACATTTTCAACAAGCACAGTATGATCAGATTTTGAGTTCACACTAGACAAGATACATAATGTCTTGTCAAAGACATTAGACAAAAGTGTTCTTAATTTCATACAACTGAAATCATTGTTTATCCTGAAGAATATATGTCCTTCCTTTGTTGAGGGATAAAGAAGGGTATATTTCTAAATACTTTCCCTAAAAAAAAAACATATAGATGAAAATAGACTTACCATGATCATCTGAGCAACGTAACTTTCAGGTCCAGTATATTCAGTCGGATCTTTCACTTTAACCAGAACTATGAAGTACAGGTAATGCCACATGTTATGTTCTGACTTTATATGCTCCTCAAAAGAAACTGTCTTGTTGTCAAATTTATCTCTCTCAAGCCCTGCAACAAAAAAAGGAAAAAAAAAGCTTTTTAGACTAAACAGTGTCAGATCTTCATATTCATTAACTACAGTATCTACTGCATCATAAATTAACAAAAAAACATAAAAATGTAATAATTTTACATAAATACAGTTTAGTTACTCAGTGAAGGCCATTGCTTGAATCTACAATAATGAAAGAAGTCATATTTTAAAAGACTACAAGGACCGATTGGTTTAACTGATGTTAGTTGAAAGTAGCTGCCTGACTCTTTATAATGTATGTTAAATCCCTCTGCTTAACAGAGCACTTACCACAGATGAAACAGGTGGTTTTCAGAATTTCTTCTTTCCTCTGCTTTTCACTTCTCAAGTCTGCAAATGTGTCAATGATGACTCCAAAAATGAGATTGAGGACAATGATGATGACAATGAAGAAGAACAGCAGGTCATACACAACACGTGCAGCAAATAGGGGCTCCTGAAAATAGAATCACAAGTTAAACTCAGCTGAGATCTCCCCGTCAAAGTAAAATGCCCTGTAAATTAAACTAATATCTAAATTTACCCACTGTAATACTGTCATACTGGCAAACAACAATTATTCCTACACCCTAGAACTGTGAAAAATGTGAAAACTCTGCAGGGGGAGAAAACATCTCCAAAACACTGTAAGTAGTTTATATTTTATAAGAAGGTAAGGTAAATGAGAAGAGCAATGGTCCTAATACAGATCAGCCAAATTGAACATTTATCTCTTATCTTTACTCTGTTTTCTATTCATGTTCTCATTCTAAACACAGGCATTAGATTGAATTGCTACTGAATGTTATTTAAGAATTCATATTTTATGAGAAACCTTAAAGTTAGTGAAAACAAATATACCATATTGCATTCCCTGTATGTCCATTACTATTGTTGCCTGTCCGGGAGATCTCTAAGGTTAGTTGAAAAAGAAAATCATGCTGCTATCCCTAAGGATCGTATTTCCAGTTATATACAGTACATACTGTATATATGATCCTCTGTTTTAGTTTTAATGATTGTTTCAATAATCTTAGAAGTAATATAAGACTGGTCAATTAATTGGTACAGTTTTGTCACACTTTTTATTGATAGGTCATCAATCATCAGAAATTTTTCCATGAATATTACTCCCATCTTGAGCAACTGTTGGAAGGGTTTTGCTAATATATTGAGAATCACAACATTTGCTTCCTTATATACAAGTTCTACGATATCACCAAGCCCGAGAGGTTTGCTTAGCTCAAGTGATTCAAACACCTGCAGAAAGCCTGCCTCCTCTATGCTAATATTATTTAGGACATAAATCTGTCCTTCCTGAGCCTAAGGCATGTTGATGAATTCTTTCTTGAGAGAAATATTCATTTACTACATGAGCCAGTTTTCTTCCATTGTCTAGAAATGTCCACATTGTCATCCTGGATACATTTTACTTCATCCTTTACTCTTCCTTTGCTGTTAGAATATGTAAAAGATGTTTTTCTATTTTCGTCAGTTTTTTAAATAATTTCACAAGGCGAAATCTCTCTACTTATATTTTTCTTAAATGACTGACTAAATCACTTGGGCCAAGGCTTGCTAGCTTTTGATTTTCTTACCGAGTGGAATATCTTGAAACCGCTGAAATCTATTCTCTGCAAATTCTGTATCCCTACTATCACATTTTACTTCTTGTATGCTCTGTCTCATTCCTTCAAAACTTTTAGTGTATTCCAGTGGTTTAACACCTTCACATAACAGCATCTTGGCTGGCTCTGAATAAAACTGTCACATTCTTAAAGCTTTCATCCAGAACTAAACTAGAAACATGCAAAATCAGAAAAACAGCAATGTGCCAAAACAGCCACAGCTGAAAGAAAGAAAGAAAGGCAAAGCGACACTTTTCAACCAGAATTGTAAAAATATGTCCCATGCTTGCAAATGTCCTGTTCTTACACGTGATCCTCTGGATTCAGAGAGAAGACAGGTTCTGAGAATAAAAGCCTGGTAACTTTCTCATGTACTTAGCTCTCCAGTTTCACACCCTGTCAAACTGTTCTTAGTACTGGTAGTACAAGGCATTCTTTTATTCTAGTAGCAGTCAGGCAGGCAGGCTAAGCAGCTTATATCAGCAGGGGTTTTGCCACCAAACCTTCCCATGGCATTTATACTTATCGTTGCACATCTACAGAGCTGCAGATCGCAGACTCAAATAAAAATGAGAGGACTTGGCCAGTACTTTGGCCACAATTAGTTATTTGCCCTCTGTAAGGGAAAGCAATATTTTCTGCTTAAATACACGTATTGAACTCCAGCACCACGGAGGAGTGTCGCACATTCGTTTTGTTTCTGAGAATCATCCTCACACATGGCCACAGCAGGCCTAACTGCTCCTTCTCACCTTGCAAGCCCACTGTAACAGCAGAGTTAAAAGTGTCTCAAGGACAATGTCACGCTACTGTGACTGATGAAACTGCCGAATAAGGGGCACCTGGCCCGCCACACTTGTTGCATTTCAAGCTGAGAGCAAATGCTCAGTCACCTTTGAGCCCAAGCCACCCTGACGGCGATTGGTGAATCGTCAGATGCACCTCAGTAGCTCCTAGTCACAGCTCACTTTTTGCAACAGAGCAAAGAATTAAACTAGAGACCGTCCTGCACTCTTACCTCCTTCTAAACATTTAGCATTATTTTCCCTCATTATGAAGCATTGCCCACCAAAGCTCTGCAGATTTCATACTGTCAAATTATTTTTTCATTGTGTGCCCTATCAGAGCCTGTTTCACAAGCCACCAGTGGGGCTTGCACGGTCTCAGTAAGAGGCCTGTTCAGAGCTGGGGGTCAAAATCCCGCCTAGCAACACCATCAACCACTACAGAAAACTTCAAACTTCAAAACCAAGGGAGGCCAAGCCCAACTATGATCAAAACCAGTGTCAGCAATTCCAAGGTGATTACAGCTCAATCTGGAAAGTGAACTCTGCAAGATAATCTTTGCATAAATTAGTGGATTCAGTGTATGATGCTGTGCCAAAGAAGCTGTAAGCATTCAATGCCCTTCACAGCACACTGACTACAAGATGCAAAACAGCTGTGGCCCCCTCCGGTCTTATGTAATATAAGTTAAACTGGATCTATACAATAAAGCTTTTTAATTTTAAGACATGCTTATGCTTATTTGAAGTCATGATACAATAAAAGGAACTTTGCTCACTTTGGTGTACTTGTATTTGGGTTTGTAGCTAGTAAATGTCTTAAAATGACTACCACATAGGTAAGATGGGTCCAGTGGTCTCCTAGTGTTTGCACCCCTTCTTATGTTCTTAAACTTGCTTAGTCAGATGAACACACTACAATTTGTCATTTAGAATACACAATGTCATTTGGGAATACACAATGCTGAGAAAGCCCTGACTACTGGATAAGATCACCCACATACTCCAGAAAGCAGCTGGCATAAAACATGGCATTTGTAAAGATACTTCTTTTTCAGAAATGAATAGTCACCCACATCTCTGCTACGGGGTAAACTGAGTACCTCATTGATCTATATTTTGCTTTATACAAGACAGCAACTCATTCACATACTCGTAATGCTATCTGTAACACTTGTGTGGGACTACTCTCTTTCCTGGTAAGGAAACAGTAGGAGGAAGACCCTGCAAGGGTATTTCTTTCAACTACAGCCTTTCAACTTTGAAGCTTATATGCAGTCATTTGCAAGAATTTTGATGTGTTACAATGGGTAGACTAATACAATGTGATCTATAAGAAAAAATAAATGAAATGCTGACCAACTCATTATATCACGGAACCAAAAACTTGCCCAAGTAGTCTTTGTGTTTGTTTAAGCTTGTAAAAGCTCAAACTACTGTCAAATATCCAGGAGGAGAGAAGGCAGGAATAAAGTTGTCACTTACGTCTTTGGAGGGCTTCCTGAGCACATCTCCCACTCCTCCTCCGTTCCTGAGACCCTGGTTCAAGACTGTGACGATACACATCAGCAACGTGTCACAGACTTGCTCTGTCCCATCATTCTCTTGTGCTAGAGCTTCAGAAACAACAAAAAGATCCTTATCAGACAGATTTCAAAAGCTGGAACTAACCACTCGCCTTTAGAATCAGACTCTCTCACAAATAAGCAAATTACAAAGGAACGTTGTGAGATGAAAGTCAATGCACATATATGTTTTGTTTTTTTCATTCCACTGCATCTAATTACCAATAATTCCATAAAATGATTGATGTTCACCCCAAAGAATCAAAACTATACTGTATCTGGAATACAACCAACTGGTATAAGCACCCTTCTATTGAATAGACACTTAATTCTAAATGATTCTATTTTGAAAAACAAACAGAAGGCTACTGTATGTGCCCAAGAAACAAAGAAGAAAAGCCCTTTTAGTATGCAAATCAAAGTATCAGTATTACTTTGCCAAAAAGCAAAATGTTATGTGTCCATTTGTACGTACTTAACTTCATGGATTTTATTTTAGTCTTTCTTTCTCACAAACATAAATAAAATAAAAGTGTCTAAGAAAAGCTGTTCAGAAGAGGGGAAGGTCTTGTCTATTCAGCTCGCTTAGTTCTAGTAGCCAATTGATCTGAGGATGACCAGGCCAAAGTATCAGCTGGCATCAACAACCTGACTGGGCATCTAATACCAGGCTCCCACAATTCCCTGCACAAAGGAGTGTTTCCTGTTGGGTCTTAAATGCACTATAGTTTTTACTTGTGTCCTCTGGATCCTGTTTCATGGTTGATCGTGTAGAAGCCCATTACTACTCTGTCTATACTCTGAGGATTCTGAAAACCTGAATTTAGTCCCCTTTTAGACTTTTCTAAGACTGAATAGATTAAGTTCTTTTAACATGTCAATCCTTTTGGAATTTACCTAATGACTGTTATTTGGACTAAGGCTCTACACAATATTCTAAAATAAATACATATATTTCTAATTTAAGTGCACTTGAATGTGTTTACATTTTTCAATTTTTACAGAGTTTCTTGGCAGCTCTAATAATATACATGAATTGCTCTATATAATTAAAAAATCTAAAAAGCAGGATATTAATTACCTCAAACTTCTCTTCCTAATGATACGTCAGCTCTGCTGTTTGCGGGCTATAACGTATTGCTCATATTCAGAAGTTTTCATTTTTCCCACAGTTTAAACCCCCCCCAAGAGACACATTTAATCCAAAACACGTGTTAAACAACACATCACAGGTGATCAATTAAGCAGCACGGGGTTCTGAAGAAAGTGCATGACTTACTGTAAGCACACCAGAACAGTCAGCTCTTCATAAACATGGAAAGATATTCTTAGCGCTTAACCTTTTCAAGTGTGAAAAGGAAAGCACATCTCCCAGTTACCTAACAGCTTAAACACATTATTCAGCTAAAAAAGATTATGTTACAGACGAGAAAAAAAAATCCAGTTGCAGATGATTTGGTTAATTATTTTTCCACATCCTCCCCTATCGTGCGAACTAAAAGGCAAATATGCTGGTCCTTTCTTTTTCAGTATTAAAATATGAATGATGAAATATGCATGATGGATAAAAATAATGTTTCATCAGAAAACACATACTTTAGCTCTGGTGCTGAACCAGCCGTTCAAAGCCTGTGTGAGTCTGTAAACCAATCAGATTTTCATACTAATAGGTGTCCTAATTCAGTAATTTATCAGATTTTTTGCTTTATTGAGCCGGATCTGAAACTGGTATGGTTAAATGGGTTGGATCAAGGCTCTTGACAAGTTTAATTCAGCACCTGCACTCGACCATCACCTTCTTAATAATGGAATAATGGAAAACCTACAACAAACGTTTTTATCGTATGTATGATATCATTTTAGTATCTTTGGGAGGAATATCTTATGGTTTTAGACCCATACATACCCAGTCTTATGATGACCTAATCTTGTGAAGTAATACTCACAGGCCTATTTTGTAACAAAGCTTTTAATGCTTCTATATTACGCACAACCCATGTTCAAATTCTAAGTTTCCGAAAAAAAAAGTTCAAATTGTAAATTACAGTTTAAATTCAGGTTACTGTAGGATGCATTCACCATACATACTGTATGTGACTTTGACTTTATTTGGTCTGCAAGTCTACAGAGTATCAGATTGATCAAGGCAGCTACACACAGAGTGGTCCGCCACGATAATGTGGCACTGGCTTATTTCTTCCTGCAATAACTGAAATAAAGGCCAGTGGTAGATCACAGTTACAAAACTGCAAACAATGGAATGCATGAAGAAGAAATTATTATCACAGCAACAAAATGCGCTGATTTTTAAAGTATGCTAAAAACGGGACATCACAACTTAGTCAGAATGACCTACCTGTAGCAGAAGCTGGTAAGGAACCACTACAGTTTTCTTTTGAGCATGTTTCTGTCATTGCAGATGGTTTCAACATCTCCGCTTTGCCTGAGAAAAGCAGTTGTAATGGATCAAGCCTTCTCCACGCATACAACATCTCATCCAATCTATTATAATACTTGTTTTGAGAACTACAAAAACTAGTTAATTGTAGTTAAACAAAACAATCTGCTTTTGACATGTTCCATTTGCAAAACTGTGTTCACACTATCACTCTGAAGAAAGAAAATGGAATCCTCTTGTCAAACTAATCCCAGTTTTCTGGGAACCACAGGCATAAGGAAAGGGGGAGAAAGGGCACATTAAAGCCCATTAACCGCTAAAGAATATAACTAAAATAATAGTCATTTGCATCTGTTACCATTTACCAAGCCTAATTGTGCTTTCGTATTCAATGATCATTAAACTGTTGTCAAAGCTTGCAGTAAGGCAGATTATGGAACCCCTTCATTTTCTCACAGTAATGCCCACTTGTGTTTTCAACCAGTTTATTTTGATTGTGAATAATTGAATTCCAGGGAACACTTAGAATATTCTCATACACCACATCCCATTAATTCATAATAGCTTTACCGTGTTCTGTATTAAGAGCTAGCTCTTGCAATAAAGCCGACCTTGGTGTTTATTTATGGTCCTAGCAACAGTCGTACTCAATTATCTGGGGAGTAATGCATGTTACATTGCAAATTAAAAATCCTGCACAGAATATGCTACTTGACGAGCTTACCTTATGCTACTTAGAGCTTTTGCATATCTTTTGTTTGACTTCCTGATGTTTCTTTCTCTTCTCTATGGTAGCATTCTTGATGGCCTTTCAATTATGTTTATTATTAAAAAACGAATTCATCACAGTGCAATTTTAATACACAGTGATGTGCAGTATATTTGTTTTGCTAATACAATGAAAGACATTCAAAAAACGTGTCAGCCCATAAGCCTCACATAAATGAAAGATACTAATGGTCTCGCAGTTCTATATTAGCTGCTGTCAAGTAGCTATCTGGGCACTCTCATCAAGACTAGCCATCCACACAGGTATCCTTTGTTCAGACTCAGATTTGGTTGTTCATCACTGTCTTAATGCATAAAGTAACTCCCAGTTAAGCAGCTGTAAAATCATAAAACCTGGATGCTATTTTCACCTTTTTTCACTACCTTTTCAAATTCCCAGATAAGCATAATTTTCCTAATTTTATACTTTAATTGTGCAACAATGACTCAGTCAGGAGTGGGCACGGTGGTACAGTCCTTAGTATTGCTGCCTTGAAGCACTGGGACACAGGTTTAGTTCCTGTGGTGTTACCTGTGTGATGTTTGCATGTTCTAACCCAAGTTCATATCCATACTGATAGTTCAAGTACAGTAGGTAGCTGTGTCAGCACACATAGGCTGCAAAGGAACAAGTTAAAGGCTTATTCCATGCTGAAAAGAGAAGAAAGGAAACACAACGTTTCAGCTGTGGAAACACACCCTCACACACCCGAAGAAGGCTCCACAACCGAAACGTTGCGTTTCCTTTTTTCTCTTTTCAGCAGGGAATAAACCTTTAACTTGTTCCATGCTGGTAGGTTAGCTGGCTTCTAGGAAAACCGGCCCTTGTGTGAGTGTGTGTCCGTGTCTGAGTGTGTCCTATGATGGACTGGCGTCTCATGCAGGGTGTATCCCGTTTTGCTTGCCGGGTAGACTGGCTCCTCGGCAATCTTGTACTAGATAAAGGGTATAGAAAATGGGTGGCTGGACTCAATCAGGAGTCAGTTGGAAAAGTGATTACAGCACCTTCCATATATATCTGGACATGAAGAATTACAACATATTCCTTAAGCAGAGCAGCTGCAGCATTGCACCAACTTCAAGATTAACTGTGATATGGGAACTTGGCAAGGATTAAAAGGTTAAATGTCTGCTCCGAATTCTAATAATGCATTCACTTCAATGGTCATGGTTTGTGCTCTCTGAGTGTGAGAATACAGAGAATTATGATTAGGCTGGTAATTGATCTCTACAACTGAATACAGTGCCCACACAACGCAATGTTAATCCTTACCCAACAATTTCACATTGCAATAACAGATCTGGAGAAAATAATTTTCGAGGAACTTTCGCTTCATAAATTTATAAAGCTTTTGTATCTGGTATTGGAGCTCGAAATGTTGCACTACATCTACATCACCTATGTAGATATAATGTAGTTTGCATGACCTAAGTTTTTCCATAGTAACATGAGAAGAACTTAAGAAAATGTGACACATGGATGGAAGCCATTAACTAAGTTATTAGTTAATTGATCCAACGATCTCACCCAGTCAGTACTTAAAAAGAAGCCAGAGTATCATCCTAAAAAACTCCCACAACCCTCTGGGTAAAGAAGTGTCTTGTTGCATGTCCTCGATTTTAAATTAAATAAGTATTTTCCATTTGTGTCCTCTGAGTCATGTTTCAGTGTCCATTCTGAAGAAACCCACTGAGTTGACTTTGTTTTATGAAACGTCATATTATGTGAAAAAAGTTTTCTAATTGTACAGAAAGTCCTCTCAGCTGTCCTGCATTTAAAAGCTGTTGTCAGTCACCCTAACAAAGCAGATCTCTTGCAAAAAGTCAATAGCACTCATGACTTCTTAAGGAGCACCTCCCTGATCATGAGTTCAAGCCTGTGTCAGGTCAGTAGACGAGTGCTTCTGAGGACATGGCAGGTTAGTTATCCAGGATTCTCTCAGCTCTGAGCAATAATAATGACCCCTGTGGTCCCCCTGGTCATTACACCTACTATGTTTTGAGCAGTCCGTATACATGCTGCGTTGCTACTTCAAACATCTACTTTAAAAATCCTTTCATCTTCTGACACCAAAAAAATCCAACACCATAATAGTTTACAACGTTTTTTCCAACGTTCTTAAAAGTATGACTCCACTTATGAGCGTCTGACAGGCCTCACACTGCGGTCACTTGGTCATGCTGGTAACTCCTGACCATCATAATCAGACTGTTTACAGAGTTGGCTCTTCGTGTCTCAAGGACTGTTATCCCAAGAAACTAATGAAGTTAAGAAAAAATGTGTTATTGCAACTTAGTTACATTAGGTTTTGCCATTGCTGTGAACTTTATCTGCGTCAGCGTCATTTGTAGTTATTCTCTGTGAGCAAACAAAAGCTTCACAGCTGACTCTGGGCCTGGGCCTGGTTCTGGGCCACGCATAGCAGATGGGGTTGGCCACGGTATAAGCTCACAACCTCCTTTCGAGGCTGCCGCACAATCTCCAAAAAAAGAGCATTTACCCATGCTGGGAAGCCTGTCCACCTCCATGCGGAAATCGTCTTTGAGGAAGAGGAAACCCACGATGGAGAAGAGGTAGACCAGTATAAGGGCCAGCACGGCGGTGAGGATGATGGAGCGCCCGTTCCGCGTCACACTCTTGATCACGTTCAGCAGAGTCTCCTCTCTGTACACCAGATCAAAGAGCTGGGGGGACAGATACGTCACAAGGCCATGAGACAGGCTGCCTGTCCAGAATCACATGCCACAAAAACTCCCTTTTATTTCCACTCACCTAACCCACTTCCTTCTCAAGGAAGAGACAATCTGCTGGAATGGCAGTGTCTTTATTCCAAGACTGTTCTAAACAGTATATACTGTATTTACGGCTTTGGGCTTCTAGTGGGTTCATAGTCTTTCTGGAAGAGGGGTGGAGGGAAAAACTTCACCTGACTAGAAGCAAATGTCAGTCTTAAGGCCACATTAAAATGATTAATGTGTTTTTTTTTAAAGAATCTTATTCATGCAGCTTAACTGTATATTCCACTTCTGCAAACTAACCCGCACCAAAATTTCAGAATGAAAATGAAGACAGAGCATCTCTAACTGTGGCACTCGCCACTGTGAATACTAACTGCTTAGAGCATAATCTTCACTAGTACATTCATTTTACATGCAAGAAATAAATTATATTGGAATAAAATAACAAAAACAGAAGATTGCCTCTTACCAAAAAGCTGTAGAAGAACTCGTGGACAAACAGGCCCAACATACAGACGATGACATAGGTCACGTGATACAAGAAGGCCATGTCCATGATAACTGCTTTATAGCCGCGCGTGAATGTTCCTCGGTTGCCAACAAAACTCACCAAAAACACAATTTTATTGAGAAGCTGAAAGAAAACCGTAAATAGTCATCAAAAGGGCATGAAGAGAACTTTAATTATGGATGTAGTATAGAAATATGTGGATAGCAGAAGAAACAACTCTGAAGTACAGTACATCTTACCACAAGTATCTGCACATGATACAGCACCTAAGGGCTTATTCAATATTTACAGCGCTGTTTCATCAAACAGCTTGCATAGGCAAGTAAAAGTGACAGTGCAGGGCTGTTAATATATACAAGGCTCAGTTATCACACATTGGTGACAGTCTCTAAGAAGACCTTTTATTTTCTTGCCATTTGGCAAAGTGATCTACAGTAGGAGAGAGATACTCCTAATTTAATTGTAATTCAAAAACATGCTCTCTCCAGCCAAACCCATTGTGTATTGGGTTTCTAAACTTCCAATGTACTGCCAAGGAAAAGTAGTTAAGCGGTTCTTTCGGAGGACAGCCTCTAACCCAGAGTGTGATATTGTGTGCTTCCTCCTCTTAAAAACTCTAGCTCACCAAGTCTCTGAAGCTGCAAAATATGTCATTTATTTATTTCAACATGTTATGTTAACATAATACAGGGTGCTACACTTATTTTGACATGTTTGTTAAAATATTATAAGGTATAATATGTAACATTTTAATTGGCAAATATTCCAAGAGGAAATTCTAAAAACAACAGTGTACAAGAGTCCCCTGACACTTGTCAGCAAAATTTTCCAGTGTGTAGGGCAGCCAGGTTAGTACGAGGCTGTCGTGGTTGGCGAACAGTGGTGAAATGTGCACTTTTGCACAAATGTTTCCCTTTCAAGAAAACACGGGGCAAAAGCTCCACGAAAAACAACTTTTAATACATCAAATCACGTGGAAGGGCAATCAAGTCTGAAACGTGTAATCAGAATTAATGCTTGAAGGCAGAATCCAAAATGAGAACACAATGTCCTCTTTACTCTTTGCTCAACTCGGTGGTGCGTTTCACGAGTAAATGAAGCATTAAAATAGGAAAACGCTTAGTGTTTCTTTGAATAGCCTGTTTTATTTTGGACTTGCCGTTTCAGACTCTTAGCACGCAGAGGGTTACACAATGTTAGGCAGGTCTTCATGCGTAGAACATAACTTCTCTGGAAGAAAACATCGGAAGCAACTCATACTGTACCTCATGCCTGATAACTTACATTAGCTGCGCCAAGCAGTAACAGGGTAGGGCCCAGTCCCAATGTGTATATTGACCTGAGTATAACCGACACCAGGAAGGGCCTAATCCCTGCAGGTTTCGGTAAAATAATGAGCATAGCTGTGCACACCGCCACTGCCACCCATAAGAGAATGGACACAAAATTGGGGAGTATGCCTGTGAGAGAAAAACAAAAGCAAAATTCAGGTCCCAGAACAGTAAACACTTGCTCACTCCCTTCTTTACTGAATGTGAACTGAAAAATAAAAAGACACCAAGAACTCATATTACACTCATACACTTTCACACACCTGTGAGTATCTAAGGATATTTTTCAATAAATGTTATTTGGAAACCAGGAATAATTTCTAGCAAAAAGGACTGACGCGATGGGACCAGCGTAGGGTATGTCTCTTTAACAGGTGGTTCACAGCACCAAAATGCAAGTCAACATTGAAAGTGACACAGGAAAAAAGGGATTTGATCTAATAACCCAGTTCTTGTTTGGATTCTGCAAACAAGTGCAAAAAAAGGAAGAAGTCTGAAAAATTCAAAAATCCGAGACACAACAACCTGTCTAGTCGCAGCAAGGCTGGAAAGGGAGCTCACTGTTTCCGAAGGGATATTTATAGCAACTCGCTGCAATAACATCAGCTTCTGTAGATAGTAAATACTATATGTTCAGCTACTAAACGTATAAATATATTTAAAGGTAGGTTCTGCCAAAATGGATTTTGCTGTAGGCTAAAGGGCGATATAAAAAGCAATTATGCCAAACTCTGTTTTTAAAAATGTTTAACAAGATCAAATTCAAAGTGATCAAATTCAAAGTCCTTTCTTTATGCTCTAGAATTTGAACTTTTTCAATTATGATTTCAGAAAAGCTTCAGAAAAGCTATTGTATACATTTGTGTTTTCCTAAACACAAATGTATACAATACCAGAGATTATAAACATTGCAAAACAGACTTCTAACTCCTAACTGAGACTCCTAATGAAAGGCCACCTGATACTCACTGCAAAATGCAGTCACACCTTTTCTTAGAAATCAGCTATTGTGTCTAAGTATTAAAAGTCTGCATTGTACTTTATCAAATTTCAAAAATCCTACCAAAAGTGCCTCTGAATTCCAAAGAACAAAACAAAACTCTCAAGTTTAAGGGTGGAAACGGGGGATTTCAAAAAGACACCTGATTAGAAACATAAAGCAATATCTTTAATACTGAAAATGGTTACCGTTACCAGCATTCCTGAATAAACCAAACTTGATCATAATTCTACATGAAGAGTCAAAGACACTAGTTGACGACCTCAGAAGAACAACTTCTAAGCTACAGAAAACTCATATTCTGAGGTCTGCTTGGCCCTGTTCCAAAGTGAAACTAGTGAGCAGGTGTGCCTGTGGTCACAGCGCGTGTCAGACTTCAGGACGAGAAAGGGCACCTGCGAGCTGGAAGGATGGCCTCTAACCCAGAGCATGATCTCGTATGCCTCATACTTCCGCTTCTAAAATCCCTAACCCAGAGGGCCTTCAAAGCTGTAAAAGACGCAACTGTATGAGTACGTCATTTATTTTCTAGCTAATTTAAGTTAACTATTCACTAGAAGCAATGCAAAAAAGATATACCTTATAATCAATAATGAATCTATCAATCAGTCAGTCAGTCAATCAATCAATGAATGATAAACCAAGAGGTACAAGGGAGCATTTCATATTTTCTTATGGGAAATGAAATAAAACCGAATACCCTTTTGCTGTTGTTTTCTAGTGCACGTTAAAGCATTGCCAAAACGGATTTTGGCTGTGGCCTACAAAGGTGTTTGCTGCTAATGCAGTTTTTTTGTTTTTTTGAATGCCTCTCCTGCTCCATATTCACTGACTAGTAAGCCTTATCTTCAGTTTGGCTCAATTAAACCGATCTATTAAATACAACACATTGGTACAAAAAGACAACCGGAACAAAAGAACTGCCATAAAAATTCACTGGGGGCTGGTCAGTAGAAATTGTACCGCAGGAGTGTATTAAAGATCTAGTATATTTGGCTAGCCTTGAGAAAGCACAAGGACATCTGCTTGATGACAACACAGGACATGCTATATACATCTACAGGATACTTGAGTGCAATGTCTAATAAAACAGTAAGACACATGAAATCAATTTTTATTATGGTTCATACGTCCATCCATTTTCCAACCACTTCATCCAATTCAGGGTTACAGGGGAGCCAGAGCCTACTCTGGTAAGCATTGGACCGGAAGCCAGACCATCGCAAGATGCACACACTCACACCAGGACCTGTTTTCCCAGAAGTCTGCTAACCTACAAGTATGTCTTTTGAAAAGTGGGAGGAAACTGGAGTACCTGGAGGAAACCCAAGCGAATACAGGGAGAATGTCCAAACTCCATGCAGACAGCACCTCAGGACATGAATTGAACCTAGGGTCCCATCACTGCGGGGCTGCAATGCTAACCCACTATTGTTCATTATTGTGTTATTCAAAGCCAGTGACTTCACTGAAACAACTTTACCCTTCTCCATTTTAGAAAAAAGTTATATGGGGTGATTGTTTTGTTTAAAACAAAACTATCCTCAAAGTCGAGAAGTAAATCTCAATAGTGCAGACTGTAGCAGTGAACATATGAGCACGTAGATCTTGATTTCTCAGAACTGGAGCAAAGAAAAGAACACACCTTCGTCTTCATCATCCCCAAAAGGATAAAACAGGGCAACAGCCAAGTTTACGAGCACAGCCAAGTTGAACGAAATACTACCCCACAGTGAAATGTGCCGAGAAAACCAAAACAGAGCAGGATTATCTGAAAGAAATAAAAAGAAGAAATACCAGTGATGTACTGTACTCAAAGTTATTGAGCTCCATTTTACTTAAACACTTAAGGTTAAAAAAAGAAAGATGTTAAGAAACATCTCTAGTACATGAGAACAATGACTGGTGTTTGGGTTAAGAAATCATCTAGATATTAGGGAAAAAGTCTTTTAAATCATATTCACTGCTTACATATGCTGTTATTTCACCCTCTCATCTTATTTTTTTTGCCCAAGCCATCTCCATGATCAACACTGAGTATTCATGAACTGATTTTGAAGGAAGCAAAAACCTTCTTTGTACCTTCTTTTTATGGTAAGTACATACTGAAACTTACAGTATTCATACTGAAACATATATTCACAAGCACATTGTTCTTTTAAACTTCAGCAAGAATAAGGTATTGATTTCACATATATATGGAAATATTTCTAAAAAGTCATACTTCTGATTTTTTTCTGCCATTTCATTTCATTGTAGAGATCTTCTGTCTGTTGGAAGAAGTCATTGACCTTGCTGCCTTGATCATCCCTCTCTGTAGTGTTGAAGACACGGATTTTGGATTCCTCTGTCAGATATTCACAAATATTTGGCACAGGAAACACTATCTGCTCCATCGTTCGGTCATGTCGAATAATCTGAAAGGAAACAAAAGTACCAAACGCAACAAATGAGTAAACTGAAATTCCAGAAAAGAAAAGGCAAGAAAAGAAAAAAAAACACTTGCGTAAATGTACAGCCAGGAAAGCTATGGATTGCCAAATTTAACCATGAAAGGTTAAGTTTAAATGTGCAGATGAATGGAATTGCCAGTCAGACTTGATAAAGAAAGAGGTGAAACTAGGAATCAGGAGGAGAGGTATGGACAATGAAAAGGATGCGTCCTGCTTACAAACAGAACATTCATACAATATAATTATTTTAAGTCATGAGAAAATCACCATCGCCTATTACATCAGCAGGTTAAGAAAATAAACGAATTCCAAGTTCGCATTTTAACTATAAAGCATTGTGATCCCTCCACATGGCAAATCTTAGTTTAGCTTGTTTAAAAACCCAAATTTTAAGTCTCAAGAATACTTCTTTGTTCTACAATTAAAAATATTCAATTCTATTTGTGCTCCATTTCTGGTAAATGAAAATCAAGGTGTAATACATGTTGTGTCCAGCAAAAGGGACACAATCCGGGTGTGTATGAAGCAGACATTACCTTTATTACATATGCATGAGGGAGTCAAAGCCGATGAAGCACTGACTCAACTCATTGATACAAAAGGATGCTTTTTATGCAAAATCACAAACAGAAAACCCACCCAGAACAGTTTCAGTACAATTCCATGCCTTATATGGTGTAAAACCAAAGGTTTCCATTATTCTAGCTTAGTAAATTATTTACACAGTAAAACTAAACAATTGTAATAAGGGAAATAAATGGTTGATCCCTCAGTTCCCCCTTAGAACACATTGACACATTTTCCAATCACGTTCTACACAAACAAATTTAACGTGCGTTCTGATGGTTTTATTGTCTTCAGAATGGACTATCATCATAGATGTGGTAACCTTGGTGCACAAAGTTTTAATATGTGATATGACTAGGACAAAAATAACAAATATTACCAATCGCACCAATAAATATGGAGCCAGGGTACCACCCCATGAGCCAAACACTGACTTTAACCGTGAGCTGACGCCCCAGTCATCAAGATTATAATTGTGATACTTCTGTCCTTCACCATAGTTGTGCCGTGCTAAATATCCATGACTTATTCCGAGTTGTCAGGAACGTGAGTACAACACTCAGCTCCAATTACTGCACACGTCCCCCATTGAGAGGCAATAAGTAGTCTAAAGCCAATCGATTTTGCATTGCGAAGGTCCTCATGATCACCAACTCGTCATTGATGGTCCTTAACCCTTCGGACGTTTCATTAGCGAGCTTTTCTAAAGACGCAGCCATATTAATGGATTCTCTAGCAAGTTTCCCAGTCCCATACCAAGGGAAAGCTATAGCAAAGAATCGTTCTACTTCAGTAATTGCTCGGGGGTGTATTTTGGAGTGATCTGGGGAGAATGGACTATGTGCCATTATCCGAGTGTGTGGTACAACGTATCTTAGATAGCAGGTCCCTGACCACTCTGCAGGAAGCCAGGGGTAGGCATTCTTCCCACATACTAGGTAGGTGCCTATACACACGGGAGTCAAAGCCGATGAAGCACTGACTCAACTCATTGATACAAAAGGATGCTTTTTATACAAAATCACAAACGGAAAACCCACCCAGAACAGTTCCAGTACAATTCCATGCCATACACTGTATGGTGTAAAGCCAAGGCTGCTAGCCTGATAAACTGCAAGAATTGGAAGAACATTTTGGGGTTCCTTTAATCATTGTTTAAGCAGATATTCTGTACTTGTATATTTTGTTAATCATTGCTCAAGCAGATATCGGTCACTCTCAGTTCTGGTCAGGCTGCCCGAGGCTGGCTTCGCCCTCACGTTCCGGGCGCGCAGCCAGCTCACGCTTAGGTTCCAGTTAGTAATTTGCCATTATTCCAGCAGGATAGTTAGTAAATTATTTACACAGTAAAAGCAAACTAGGGTAATAAGAGGAAATAAATGTTTGATCCTTCATACACAATACACAACAGCCTCTCAGCCAAACGGGTTAAAGCCAAATATCGGTATCTCAATTCTTCTCACACAAAAGCCCTCCATATGAGCGTGATGTCAAATCTGCTTTGTTATTCTGGATGTCCAGGCCACATTAACTCATATTAAGCCAAACCATTTCCCATCATTTCATGTTAAAAGATTTCCAGGGGTTAAACTAATTCAATAGGTACTAAAGAGAATAACCCTCGTCGTCATCAGGACTGAAAGACCTGCTCTCGTCTGTAACATTTTCTACATGATCAATGAAATAGATCAACAACGCCGTTTTAATATGACTGCCTCCATTAGTAGAAATGTTGTCCTTTCAGTTTCATTCACCCCCTTCCAATAACATCAGATTTTGCTGAATTACAAATGATGTACACACATTTTTAAAGTGAATATTTTAAATCCAAAACTTGAATACTCAAAGTGAACCTTTAAAGTGTAAGAGTCTTCTATAGAGATTTTGAGGTGCATTTAATCTGAAACCATATTAACCACTATTAAAGCAAACAGGTCATTAAACCGACCATGTGAATTATAGCGAATTCAGTGCACCTGGACTAATTTATGTTTGTCCTAGCAAATATATATATAATAAATATGCCATACGTAAAGTGTAGTTCTTGATTTTTCTTCAATTTGAACTTTTGCTGACATTTAACTTTTCACCCAAAAAAGTGAAAGTTCCTTGTGCAGTCTGAGCATTTAAGTTCTCCTCAATGCCAGGCACTAAAATGCACAGTATCTGGTTGCTCTTTTCTGGACTGATTTTTGTTTTTTGTAGCATGAAAACAATTCTAGACAAATGTGCGAAAACAGACTGAAACTAACGTTTTATTTAGTTAAGATGAATACTTAAGTGACGTTTTTCATAATGTATAGCACTGTAGTTATCAGCAGCACAGGGAGCTTCATTTAATTTGCAAGGTGGCTGCTGTTGCTGAACAGGAATAGTGAATCACAGTACATTCTGCATGTCAAAATATATTGAGGGAAAAAAAGTAGAATATGTGTTTCTAAATAAGTCTGTATCTACAACCTCCGTACATGGAGAGATGATGTGTCTACCGTCACACTTCCTCTACAGCAGGTGTCCAATAACTCTTAGATGTCTGATGTAGAGACTTGTGACTAAGCGAAACGGGACTATTGACAACCTAATTTTACCCCTGGCATTCTGGTGCCCTCTGACCAGATCAAAACTGCTTGGAGAAACACAAATCTGCTTAAGGTCCTGTAACGTAAGTGAACTAAAAGTTAAAGGCAAAGTTCCCGCTGACAGCTCATGACAGTGAGTCGGAAGAACAGGTTACACGCATGGAAGGAATGATCTCTAGAAGGTGCTACGACACTGAATATTGTGACATTTGGATTTGTCAAGACATTTCAGATAAATATCACTGACACGTGGGATAAAGTGAGTCATCATCCTGTAAAGAGTAAAGAGCTTTGGGACCCTAAATCCCAATATTAATTAATGTTAGTCCCCTAATAATTATTAGTAGTCTATGTACAGTAAAAGGATTATAATTTTATAAATTGAATTATTTACACCCTAAATCAGCCAAAATTTAGCCATAATAAATAAAGAAATCCCTAGACGATGAATATGCTCTTCTATGGTTGTGCTTTTATAGAAAGGTTGTGCCTTTCTGAAGATGTTGCATACTATTCGTGTGCTGAATTGTCTATATTTCAAAGAGACAAAAACACCACACACTCAATTCCATTACACAACAAAATCACACGTAGAGCATTAAAACAGTGTTGAGATAGTTCAGAGACATTTTACCTTTTTAACCAAACAAATCTGCTGTTATACTGTCACTTGCTGCTGCACTTATGCTCACTACCTAATAGTACGTAGAAGAAAGTTATTGATTCCTAGAACTAGACATACAACGGGCAGGGGAGGAGGCTGAGGGTAGGGCTGTACTGACGAGGCTGGAGGGGAGAACTGCCTACCTCAATCTGTGCAGTGTGCTTTGCGTAGTATTTCAAGGGTTCGTCTCCAATGTTATCTGGATCCAATCCCGGTTTCAGACTCTGCTGTAGTATTTTATTGTGACGAGCCAGCTGTAAAAAAGTGTATTTCAAAGGTTAGTGATTGCGATCACGAAGACATCACAAACCTGTAGCCGGCTTCTCTCTGCCCACATGGGCAACCTTATTACACTGCTAACAGCTATAGGAGTCTGTAAAGTACTTAGTGGAGAAGTGTTGCAAAGGGAGTCACACCAAATAAAACTACTCATCGACTGATTGATGGCGATGCAACAAACAGATCCCAGGCCGATCTTTTTAGGGAAATATTTTGTTCCCCACCATTAGTCTTAGCATGGCAGAAACCTCTCAGCAAGAATGACACACTGTCCCTATTTCAGGCTTCAAGGGTCTTTGTGTACAAAAGGAAAATCAGAATTTAAAGACACTTTGCTCTTCAGCTTTGTATAATGCCACGGAATAATCTTTCATAAACAAAATGGTTATGAGCATAAATGATTGTAATGTTTTTAACAAAATAGTAAGTTCTATAGTGGCACCTCTGTCAGAGAGAAGTCTGAAATGTTTCTAGTAGTGTAATATTAAAATCAAACAAGATAAAAGATGAAAATAAATGGAACTAAAATATTAAGAGAGGATATAATTGTACTGCGACAATTTGTCACAACCAACTGCCACTCTCCTGACATGTGCCTGTGCCATATTTTGAAGAAAACTAGAGCATTTAGTCAACCCCAAAACCCAGTCACAGATGATGACTTCATGTCCATCTGACCAGGGAACTTTAGGATAAGGTACTGTCACAAGACATCACTTGGCATTAGAACTCCATCTGCCAGTACGGGTGCCTACAAGGGACTGGAACCCTGAGGGGTTAAGGGAAATACGGCAGGGAGTTTGTAAGGCAGCCAGGTAATAATCCGAAGCCTATTAAGTGGTGCAGAAATGTGCAATAGTCATTAGGTGAGCCGATGCATTTTGCCACTTGCTGACAGGACTAAAAGCACAGTTACTCCTGACCTACTGTCTCAGAGCTGCACAAAAAACAACCTCTTCTCTGTAATCTTCATCTTCAGATATTTGCGTTTGATCTCTGATGAACAAATCTCTATTAATCTTGACATTGCCAGCACAGTTTAGAAACACATCCGGGCTGTGTGCATCTTCATGCTTATGTCAGTTCTGAAAAAATTCACCACCATCAGAGATGCATAAGATGAGGTTGTTTTATTTGTTTTACAAGCAGGGGTTAAGGTAATCTTCTTTTAAATCCCAAGATTTTCAAAGTCTCCAGAGAAGGAGAGAATCGGCTCTTCTCCCTGTGGCCAGTTGGACAAAACCGACATCATTGTTTCTTTCCCTGAAACCTCAGCAGTTTTTCAGGGCAAGAATGAGAACAGGCAACAGCTGCGAATCTGAAGCTAAAATGTGGTTAGGATCGTGTCTTCCAGTTAAATAATGTGGTTATCTAAAGTGCAGTTAGTCCTTTATATTTCTTCTTTAATTTGTTTTAATAGACAAATAGGCAGAAATTTGCAAGTTACTATTGTCCTTTGTCTCATTCGACAGCTATCCTGCGCCAACTGCTGAGACAAAATGGCTGTTGGTAAAACTCATGTTAGACCTATAACGATTTTAATAATAATCAAGAGCTAGAAGGACATAGTCATGGAAGATCATTACCCTATTGAAATGAGTTATTTGAAAAAACACAATTTAATGTAATATTGTGTCTGTAAGTCTTATTCTGAATGAGTTCAAGTAGGTGGCTGCGTCAGCATGCGCAGGCCGCGAAGGAACAAGTAAAAGGTTTATTCCATGCTGAAAAAGAAGACAGGAAACACAATGTCTAAGCCTTCCCCGGGTGTCGAAGGCTCCACAGCTGAAACATTGTGTTTCCTTTCTTCTCTTTTCAGCATGGAATAAACCTTTTACTTGTAATTCTGAATGAGGTACATATATACACAAACCCAACAAAGAAGTCATTGAATATTACTCAATGTACTTATCTAAATTATTTCAGCACTGATGTTCTGAAGAGGTCCAGTAGCACTACTTATGTCTCAGCCACACAGACCATTAGGAAACTAGGCACGGGTTTGAGATCAGAACAAGAGAGAAAACATTCTGCTTCACAACAGATGTAAGTAAATTCAGACCATAACGTATGTGCAAAGTGATCACCACAAAGAGTGTGCAAAGACCTATGTCATAAGATAAACATCTTGTGGGTGTGTAAGCCGATAATACCAACATGATCTTGTTTAGCATCTACATGGCTGAATCATTTTAAGAACACCCTCTGAGAATCAGAAAGTCTCATGCTTCCTAACTCTCCAGTGCTACCCCCCGACATTCCCTCAGGAACTGTGTCCAAATTAAAAACATGGCTTCACACTTCACTGACTCCTGCTGTGGTGCTCCAGATCCTGTCATCTCTTTCTACAACAGACAGATGGGTTTCTAAACCATAATAGTGTGAGGTGTAACTTCTGTCATTGGTTCAATCCATGAAACACATTTAAGAGAACTGCTTACAGAAACTGAAAGCAAATTGAAGTTTTTGATGTCTCCAAATGCATTTCCTGTAAGCCTATTAATAACCAGAGCACCTGTCTGCAGCTAGTTAAAGTAAACCAGCTTTGCTCAGTTTGGGAAGAGTGAAAGACTCCCTGGACAATGTTAAATTTATCTAAACCTACTTCTACTAACGTCTGCCCTTCTAAACAAAATTGCATTATTTGAAAATGCATATGGTGTACCATTTCTTTTCCGTTTTACTTTAGCACAGAACGAGATAAAACCTATTAGCCAACTCAGAAAATCCAACCTGTATCCAACAGCAGAAAATCTGTCTGCTCAGCAAAATCACTATCTTCAGTGATAGTGGGTTATTATCATGCCTGGCTTTTTTCTTGATTTCCCACATGGAATATGGATGGATCATTGACTACTTGGATAGCGCATTTCAGGAGAAATCTATCAACCCAACCCCAGCTATGGCTGCATTAGAACATAAGAACCCAAGAAAAGTTACAAATGAGAGGAGACTGTTCAATCCATCTAACTTGGTCTGGTCTATAGTACAGTAGCTAGCCGATTTACGGATCTCATTCGGCTATTTGTAAAACCATGTGATCACGGTTGACCCATTGTGAAGATCTAAACGTTCTTGATGCACAATGACTTTGGCCAAACAAACACACAATCAACAATGTATCGTAACACAAAAGGGGGCTGTTCCTTCACATGGCCCAAGCATTGAAAAAGCCCTTTTTTTAGTTGTTGTTCTGTATTTGACCTTTCTCACCACAAACACTTCTTTCTATGCACGACAGAGCAGATGCTTACGAGAATGTCGAGCTCTGCTGGTAAACCAAACCACAAAAAGGGGGAGAAACAGAACTGGCAACAAAAAAAAACTTAAACAAAACCACAGCAGCCCGGCAGTGGCCGCTTATAAAAACTTTCATGTCTGAGCAGATTAAAATAACTGTCTGACACCAGGGTTTAAATTAAAAAAAGAAGAACCTGAAACTTGCAAGACCTGGCATCTCTGTAGAATAAAGGTTACATTTCACTTTAACACTATGTACATGCTCTGAAATACATTTTCTAATTAATGCTAAAAATTAAATACATCTATATCTGCAATAAAAATGACCGAAGGCTTAAAAGTGCTATTATATAGACAAAAATAGTCATCTTCAAAGATTAACTTTTAATTTCTAGTTCATGCAAGACTTTTTTTCAAATAAGAACTTGCGCTTACGTTTTGACAGAATTTTCTCTTTACAAAGTCTGGCATAGAAACCGCTTGTAGTGGAACAACCACAATAAAGTAGTTTTTGCTTTTGTAGAACAATCCTTTGTAAATGTTAATAAACGCATCTTATCGAATGCAGCTGCGAGCAACGCGTCTGGTGAAGGTTCATATTTCAGATCAAACAGGACAAAAAGACAAATCCAAACTCAGCCATCCAGCAGAAAAAACAAAACAATTAATAAATATTTCTGGATCTAGTTATATGTGACTGAGACCCATGTATGAGCCATGATGTAAAGACACAACTGACAACTGCATACTGGGTGGATAATAAATAATAGGTGATTCTTTCTGGGGTCCAGGCTTAATAATCCTCAAAAAAAACAAAAGAACAACTGAACTTCAAGTGTATCCTGTTGCGTAACAGTAATCAAATTAATGCTTCTCACATACCGGTGTTTATTATTATACAGTATGTAGTCTGGCTTTTAGCTACCCAAGTGTCACTTTCCTATTGAGTTACTAAAGTTCAAATCAGCAGCTTTGACTTTTAAAATGAGGAACAGGGGTGGACAGAATGGAAGAAAAATGGTCATATTATGGATTATCCGATCAGAACAGGTGAGCAGGTCAAGTTTAACACAAAGTTTAACATGAGATTACCTGATGGGCCAGGATGTATATATTATGACCAACATCTTTTGGGTGGATTTTATCTCCTCCATCTTCCTTATCACCCTCAGTGTCCAGATCTTGGCTATATGCCACTTTCATCACATCCACCTAAACACACAAACAAGGTGGAAAAATAGCCGTGAACACGGTTAATACACTGACCTCACGATAGTAAGAATGATGACAACAAAGCACTACATCAGTAAAGTACGTGCATGGCTTGATTGTGGCTACTCAGCCAAACAAACTTACAAAAGAAACATACTACTCAGGTCTAATGGAATGAGTCTTGGAATAAACATAACCCCGGACATTAAAATCACAGAATACGTGAAGGCAAATATCATGATAATTTTCAGCATAAAACCAAAAAATTGCCAAAATCAAAAACCCTTTGAAAGGTTACATGACGATCCTGGCAGCACTGGCGCATAGATCTGATAAGCATCTGGCTCTGCAATGGTCCACCACTCTTCCTGTAGAGCTGCAGGCAGTTGGCAAAGGCTGGCCATTTGTGGTTGTTCATTGTGGTTGTTCATTGGTGGTGAACTGGTCCCACAGATATTTCAGTCACAGAGAAGAAGAAAAAACTGGCCACAGCAAGACCTTGTCATTGTTTGCTGTCCATGTCACTGAAGTTGTGTCACTGTAATGCCAGCACTGTGTGGTCTTGCATTGTCCTGCTGGAAAATCAACAGTTCCAGTCTGGCTCATGGGAATGGAAGAGACGTTGACTCAAGGACAGGGAACATCAATGCTGCGTCGAGAAAGATGGTTGCTCTCAGTCTGCGCTAAAGACATTCCTACATTACAGGACATTCCTCTCTATAATATCAAACTTCTACCACCACTTCGGTTGACTTAAACAGTGTAACAGGTGGCAAAAGTCTCAATGTCTTCACATATTCTCTTCCATCGGTTCTGTCAAGGGCAAAACAGCATTCATAAAACTTTCACACATCACTTTCGTCACCTGCTCAGATGTTCTGTGCTCTGCAGAAGATAAAAATCTCCTCCTTCACTTTTCAGCATTACCCCTCAATGGCATTTGAGCGTGCAGATACATTTCTTGCAGACGGAGGAGCTACTGTCCTTCTGAGCATGGATGAGTGATTTCTTCCTGGAATTACTGTGCTGTAGATACTGTAGTCTGAAGTTTTTCAAGCCAACAGTGGCCTGTGTAACTCATTTGGTTGCTACTATCTAATTGTTTTGAGGATCTGATCCATATGTTCGTAAAAGAAGACATAGTAGCGACATTAGCAACTGGGTAGCTTGTTACACACTCTGACAGCCCTTTGTGTAAATAAATGCCTCCTGTTTCTTGGAGAACTGCGTCCTGGTCTTCTTCCGTTTCCAGTCGTGTCCTCTGGTTACTGATTGTCACTGATATTTGCGTAGTCTTGAATTTTGTCTGAATCCCTTGGAATTTTCTTTGCATCTTTTAAAGTGTTAGATACTCCTTCTTATTTAGTGTTGTGTGCAAATGTGATCAGTTTATGTACTATACCAGAATCAACTGTAGATCAATGATATAAAATAGTAAAAGCAAATCCTAATATAGATTGCCGTGGTACACCACAGTAACATCACACTACATATCTGTACTTTCTGCTTTTTGTCCATTAATTAAACAATTCTTAATCCAAATCCAAGCAGTTACTATACTTAAATCAGCCCAAGTATATTATAATGTATTTCCTAAAATTCTATTCCCACACACATGATCCTCTAGTTTTGTTCTGATTATTATTGCCATAACCTTAACTAACGTAATATGATTATTTATTATTACTAGTTTCTATAGAATGTTTGTCACTTAACATTCAGTTTCATGGATGGATGCTACTTTACCAATTATCCTGTCAATGTGTACAACCCCTGAAGAACTGAACCCTACAAAATTAAGACTTACATTTGTTACTTGTTACAATTATATTCTGAGTAGACCAAGGCTTGCATTTTCACATAGTGAAGTTCCCCCTTTTAACAAAACACACACATGGTCACAAATACACACCTCCAGGAATGTTGAAACCTAATGACTCTTGGTGAACTGTGTTTTCTCTTACCAGCTCATTTGGTCTCATTTTGAACAGGATCTTTTCTGCATTTTCACTGTCATGTCTGCTTTCCATTATTGCAAGCAAAAGTTTTGAGGCATTGTTCTGAAGAGAAAGAGCAAACAGCACATAAATTCATCACCACTACAGGGCTTTCATAAAGGCTGAATGCTGAAACACACAGAAAAAAATGTCTTTCTGCCTCCAGAAACTTGTTTCCAGATGCAAAATCCCTGAAATCTTCAGTATGCTGACAAAAATTTACTCAGAGCTATTCTGAAGTGTTTTCAATAAAAACCACAAGAATTCCACTGTAATTACTTAGAGCAATAAAGTTCAATGTAGTTTTACAGCAGGAAGGTTTAATGTAGTTTTTCAAAACACAAAACACTCCACTGGTGTTTTAATATGCGGTAGGTGTGTTAATACAAGGGATTGACAGAGTACCTTCAGCTCCAGGACCAGGTCCATACGATTTGTCTCGAGCGGATTGATTTGATTCACAATGAGGGCTATTATAATGTCAATTCCATTGGATTCATGTTTTGCAATACAGGTCTAAAGAAAAAAAAAAAGAATATGCAGATTACCGCCGAGTGGAATTTCATTTGTCAAGGTGTAACGTAGACTGAAATGAACTCAAACCCAGACAAAAGATTGCAAGAGCCAAAGTGTCAAAAGTGAAAATACTTTTTTCTGGGTTTTTCGATTTCCTTGAATATTTCAAAGACTATAAAAATCATGCTTATCAGTAAGATTGAGGGACAGACAGAAAGACTCATTTCCTGAATAAAAACAGTTTCATGTAAATCTACTTTTTCTCTCATATATACCAACCAACCTTCATATCACAAATTCCAAAGTAATAATCTACCAAACTAACACAAGAAAAATGTCCACATTTGCCTTCTCACTCATTCTCTAGTGTGTGTGTGAAAGGTAGACTGCACTTATAATCACATTAAAATAACTTTCCTCACCAACATTAAAACTGCCTATAAATACAACTACTGTATATAAAAAAGCCTTTAACTTTGTATTTACATTTCCAAAATCAGAACATCAAAAATATCAAAATTGAGCTCCTGCAGTCGATTCACCAGAAGTAATTGTAGATAATTTGAATTTAAAAACAAGTAATTTTTTAAAAGGGAAAATATGCCAACAGTACTTTTCAAATCTTAAAATTCATATAAGCAGTTATTAAAAGGAATAAGGATTAATACTGTAAAAAACAGATTTTAACAAACTTCCATTTTCCATCCATAAAAAACTGCCTGTTGTGGATAGGAACCCAGAGTCTGTTCTGGAAGGAACACTATAAATCCAGTTTCTGAATTTAAAATTAACATGAATTTATGCTTCCTATACTGGTAAAGTAAATGTTTGTGACCACTAATTTACAGTGTCTTCCAATGGCATGATACATTCCTTTAATGTTAAACTGTAATGTAAAGTTAACAAATGTGATATGATATAATATAAAGATCACTTTATTAGCTATATACTATTTCTTGTATTAGCAATTTGTCTTTTCGGATACCCCATCTTGCTCTCCATGAGACACACAGACAGGGAGAGAAGCTTGGGGTCAGAGCGCAGGGTCAGCCATTTATACAGCACCCCTGGAGCAGTTGGGGTTAAGGGCCTTGCACAGAGTAGGATTCCCATGCCGGCCACGGGATTTGAACCAGCAACCGTCCGGCCACAGGCGCAGATCCTTAGCCACAGTGCCACTGTTACTGCATCTTATTGCAGTTCTGGGCTAAAGGGTTCAATTCTGGATTGGAGAACCTTCTGCGAATTGATATGTTCTTTGCAATGGTCACATGACTTTTCTCCAGCTGCTCTGGTTTCCTGCCAGACATGCTGTCTGGGTTTATGTGGGAGTACCCTGTGGGCTGGTGTTCCCTCCAGGGTGCCTCCTTCATCGATCCCACTGTCTACCATGTTAGTGTCTGGCTCACTGCCACCCTGCACTGAACTGAGCTGCCACTGGAAACGAATGCATGACTGAATGAATGATAGACAGAGAGCAGACCTCCAAAGTTGAAAGATCAAAAAGCATCAAGGTAAAAAAAATCCCGCCAAGTTCAACATTTAACAAGACACTATAGTATCTTATGAAATGTATTTTTGAATACTAAATGAGCATCCGAGAAGGAAAAAAGTATTTTTTGAGTCTTCACTGTAGCACTTTAAACTCACTTTGGGAGTCTTTGGGAAAAGGTCACGGCTCTTGTGCTCAGTCATCTGGCTGGGTGCCTCTATCCCTAGAGATCCATGAGACTTGGAAGCGAACGATGCTGCAGAATCACCTCTAGTGATTCCCTGGTTTTAGGTCACTCACATGACAGAGCACAAGGATGCTTCTCAACTCCCGATAACAAGCCCTTTGGCTTAACCAATGTACCACCCAGCCTTGACACATCCCACCAGCTGCCACGTAAATAAATGTCCAGCAGGGTCCTCCTCTATTAGGATGCAACAGCAGAACCCGATCTGGGGGCTTGATCTGCCCCCAATTAAAACGTCCCCAATTATTGTGGCAAGTAAAACATTTGTGCCTTCAAAATCTGGAAGAAACCTGGAGGTTAAACGACAATTGGCCACCAGTGAGGAGGGATAAATTAGGCGTGAAGAGTCTGACAGAGTGGAAGTGAAACAAGGCAGAGCGGGGCGGTACCTGGTTCTCATGGCAGGGCCCCTGGCAGTACTCCGTGATGGTCTCCAGAGTCTGCTTGACCAGGTCCACGTTCCTCTCGTTGATGTACAGGCCCAGCAGGCCCAGGCCGCCTGTGGTGCCCCCGCAAATACAGTCCAGGAACTGCAGGGTCTCACACACCAGATTATAGTTGGTTTTGTTGTTCTGATTTCTGAGGAAATTCTGGGTAATAAAGAGGGAAAACAAAATGTCAGATCGGCCTCGGCCCTCTCACAGAAAGAGCAAGGCCATCTGGGGCAGTAGGAGCGCGCTCAAATGATTCTGGTCCCCGAGCTTTGATATATAAACGGCGATACTCTTTCTTCCAGGGTAAGAGAAATCAGCATCGGGTGGATACGTTTAAGGTAATCTGGAAATCAAAGAACTGTTTTTGAAGTTGAAACATACGTTTTTATTTGTAACCAACTGGTTGCTCATATAGAACTAGAATTAGAGGACCTACCGTAGAAACCATGACAACCAACCGTAAGACATAAAAGCCACAGGAAGGGATACAACCAAATACACAATGTTTTGTTTGTTGTTGGGGTTTGTTACGACCGTTAGTGCTGAAGAAACACGTCTTTTTGGCAAAGTGCGGCCCCACCTGCAGCTCCCTGTTGTGGTTCTCGCACAGCAGCTGGAGGAAGCGCAGGATGGGCTCCATGGTCACAATGGCGGGACTCGTCTGCGTTTCGTCCTGCGCGGCCTCCTCAGCCGCCGGCCCGTCGCTCCCCGAGCCGAGCAGATCGATGTCTGGGTCGATCTCCTTCCGGAACATGCTGTAGGCCTTGGATGTGGCAGAGGAGGCCTCCTTTAACTGCCCTTTCATTTCATCCTTGAGGTGCAGAGGGGATTCCTTCCCTGTGAAAGTTATAAAGTGTGTGGGACATATTATACTCTTCCTGCCACGTAGACATAAGGCATGGACAAGCTTGAAAATATCAATGCAGCTAGAAGGATACTAGTAGTATTTTTTTCCCCCTGAAAAAACAGATTTTGATATCTATCTTTTGATTCTCATTATTTTTTTTAACCCATCAATAATCTGTACTATTGATAGGATGTTCATTCTGCTGAAAAATTAAGTTAGCATTATTAAGCATTCCCTGCACAAATTAGTTAAGCACTACTACTAGTGCTTAATTTAAAATCCTCAAACTTTCTAAATGTATTTAATCTTACTTAATATAATCACAAAAGAAAAATATCGTTTTTCAGCAAAAACAGCCTTCACATTTTCAGCCTCTATTACTGGGGCTAGTTTTATTTTTTCTGAACATTGTCCATCATTGGTTACCTTAAAACATACCAGAACACTATCCCATAATCCCCCTGCACCATATCCCATAAGTCCTCTGTGCCATGTTTCCAGTGGGCATGAACTATGGAAAAGCTAAGGAAGGCATATTTTTAATTAGTTTTTAGGGGGAAAGGGAGATTAGAACCTGTTTGCCCCCAGAGTTTACATTTCCAGAAAACCAAAACCCAATAAAATAGCAAGCATATAAACAAAATATTTGACTTTTTTTCTACTGTGTTTAGTAAAACAGTCAAAAAGATGTTGACCTTCAGAGGTAACGGAATCCAGTTGCTAGGCAGTTCAGACACTGATAAGTTGGACTGACCTGTTTGCTTCTGCCTGGTTGCTGTTACATCTCCTTCATCATCCCTCTTCTTGCAGGTTAGATCATAGGTGTTCACCGAAACTGTGGATCGGATCTCTTGCTGTGCCAGTTTCATGCGATCATAAAAGACTTTGAAGAACTTCTCTGACTTTTTCTGCTCACGAAGCTGATGGTAAAATGAATTCTAGAAAAAAAACAAATGTTGCTTCATGAGCACAGCCTCAGAAAGTAGCTTGCATGTACAGAAATATTTTTTCAATTACTGTTTATTTGCCAATCTTATGCAGACAGTACTAAGGGAAACTAGGAATACAAAGACACATTGTGCAAAAACCAATCATACATCATACCTGTATTTGAGTATTTCCGCCTTTCAATAAAGCAATCCCCAGTAAAATACTCTCCTGGAAGATTCTATCATTTTTGGTATTAACAATCAGGTCTATCACCATCTCAGTAGCTCCAACATTGTCTAACAGGCACTGAATATCAGTCATGCAGGTTCCAGATTTGTCTGAATCTTGTGTAGATGATCCACCTCCAGAAAAAAGGCAAAGAAACAACAATAAGAAAATACATGAAACGGATTAAGTGTTCTGTGGTGAAAAGGGGAACCCTGTGAGCAATTTTACCGCCTCTAAAGTTATACTGGATTCATTTTACACAGGCTCAACTCCCTTAGGAAGTGTCCTTAGAACATGAAGAGCAGCAGGCTGATTCTTCAGGAATAGTATTGCCAGTGCTGGCTTTCACCAACTTTAAGAAAGGTTACAAACAGGAGGCAAATCAGCCCCACCGAACCCAATATTGGTAGTTAGTTTAATTGATCCCAGATCTCATCCAGCCATTTCTTGAGCTTGTTCCAGACTCCCACAAATCCTTGGTGTACAGATGGGCCTCCTTCGGCCCATGCTGTTCTGTTGCCAGAGGTCTTCTCAATTTTGATAGAACACATTTCTGCTATAAAATTATGTTTATGTTAAAATACAAATAAATTGCGTCATGTTTCCAATGTTGGCATCCCCAAAGCATGATGCTGCCACCACCATGCTTCACTGTGGAGATGGTGCTCTCAGTGTGATGTGCTGTGTTAGGTTTGCGCCAAAGTTCAATTTTGGTTTCATCAGACCATAGAATCTTCCTCCAAATTGTTGAGTCTCTCACATGCCTTTGGGCAAACTCCAGCTGAGATGTGATATGAGTTTTTTTCAACAGGTTTTCTTCTTGCCACTCTTCCATACAAGCCAGATTTATGAAGTGTGCGTGCTATTGTTGTCTCACACAGTTTCTCCCATCTCTGTCATGGAGGACTGTAACTCCTTCAGAGTTGCCGTAGGCTTCCTGGTGGACTCCCTTACTACGGCTCTTCTTGGCCGGACACTCGGTTTTGGAGGACGGACAGTTCTGGGCAGATTCACAGTTTTTTCCATATTTTCTCACCTTTTTAATGATGGACTTCACTGTGCTTCGAGGTATATTCAATGCCTTCTTATATCTTTGTCCTAACTGATATTTTTCAAGAACCTTGTCTCGGATCTGCTTGGAATGTTCCTTGGTCTTCATGGTGTAGTGTTTCCTTGTAAATGCACTAAGTGAGGAAGCTCCCAGACACAGATGTATTTATTCTGAAATCATGTGAAACACCTCAGCTGCACACAGGTGGACTCCAGTCAAGTAATTCTGTGACTTGGAGAAGAGAGTTGGTTACTTCAGAGGTAATTTAGGCGTGTCAAAGCAAGGGGATGAATACTTATGTATTCAATTATATTCTGTTTTTTATTTTTAATTAATTTAGTAAAATGTCTGGATTTTGTTTTCACTTTGACATTATAGAGTACTTTGTGTTGATGAAAATTCTCAGTTAAATCCATCATGGTTCCATGCTGTAACACAATAAAATGTGAAAAAGTCCAAGGGCGGTGAATAATTTTTGTAGGCACTGAATCCTCCAGTCCTAACCCTTAAAGCCAGACCCTCTGAGCTCTATCTACATCAGACCACTTCACTTGCAGTTTATGTCACTAAACAATTCACATGAATATTAACCAAAAACATTTACATTTTGGTCAAGGTTCACCAATTTCTTCCAGATACCTTGGTTTCCATACTTAGGTTAGGTTAGAGACTTGAGACCAGACTCCAGCTGCCTTTCTCAGCGCTTCATCTTGCAGTCCAAAAACAGGCTCTATAATTTCACATCAAGTATTTCAAGAAGCCATTTTTTAATTGGCTTGGCATGGCACCGGACACAGAGACATTACAGAAGCAGTGAGGGAAGAGGGGAGAGGGTACAGGCTGGTAGTTCCCAGAACTCACATTCCAGAAATCCCAAACCCAACAGAATAAGAAGCAATTCAACAAAATAGTGTTTATTTAACTATTCATCAAACACTTACAGAGGTGACCGCTTGTTGCTGGTAAGTTTGCACATTTTTTGGAGTTTGATCTGTTTTCTTTTGGTTTCAGCCAGGTGGGAATAGGTGATAAAGAAGATAAAGAGACAGGTTATATTGGTGTTTAATGTACAGGACACTGTCAGAGGGTAATTTTAGTGGAGTCAGAGGGAGTGCCTTTGGCAACCAATATAAATACATTTTAATTTGGATTAGAAAAATCATTTGAGTGTTCTTTTTATTTCTGCTTTAAATCATTTAATACCTACCTCCAGAAGACGTTTTAGAGTAATTTGCTGATGAACTGCTGATATCACTTGATTTTGACAGAATTCTTGTATTGCGAAAGTAACGAGTTAGAAGAATTTTCCTCAATATATTGCCCTTAAAAATAAGAAGAACAGCATTAATCATACACTTACATTTTTGTGTATATTTTCCCCTTTTCATGGTAAGAACAACTCTTTCATGGCAACCTAGAAATTACATGAAGCAAATAACGGATAATATAAATCATTCTTAAATGTTGGTTGCTCGTGATCTTAAAATGAGAACTTCTTAAAGCTGTAAATATTAGATAACTTCATAGCTACATATTACTCGCAGTTTTTCCAGCTAAACCAAAATCATGCAAAATTACAGCACATCAATTCACATCTTGGAACAAATTTCAACGACTTGAATAGAAAAAAGAATAGCTCATGCACATATTACACAGATTCTATTTTGTGGAAATTGCAGTCTTTTTATTCTGACTTTTGAACCCCAGGGACTGTAGATAGTCTAGTTAGTTGCCAGTGGGATATTATGGGGCTTCCCATTCTGAAGAGTTTCTGTTCTTATATCTCAGCAAATATACAACAGAAAATCCCGTCTCTTACAAAATGCATTTGTCTGGTTTTAATTCTGGTTTTAAGAAGGTGTTCAATTTTTCAAACCTTTGTTCACAGAAAAAACAAAATGTTTCTCAACTTGTCCATGAAAATTGCTCCCTCATTTGCTGTTAAAGGGCTACAAGAAAAGATAATTGCCCCACAATACAGTATATTTAATTACCTTTGCCTGCCTAAGACCTGTAAGTGTTCTGTTCCTTGTGCCATTAATAATGCATCAGCTTCTAAACTATGCCATCAGAATGTTATTTGCAGGTGTTTTGCAATTTCTCTGCAATCTGATCCCCTTCTACACTCCCACTGCCACTCCTCATGTTTTCCTGTGGCAAAGCAATGTTGTCTCGGGAGACAAGATGCTAAATACGGTATGCATTTCCTCAAAGGCAAGGTGTGTTGCCTGTTCCTGTGCTACGGTACGTGGTTTTTTCAATCTGTGATCCGGGGAGACGAACAGCAGACTGTATGTGGCCACTGAAGAATGGAAACAGCTGCAGTCGCGGTCCAGAACCTCCAGGGGTCCACTGCCCTTGTCTACCAAGCCATGTCAACATAGACACTGGAAGCTCCTGGCCAGCAGGCTGCGGTCAGCGAATCTAAGTGTGACGGGGTTCCAGAGTGAGGGCCTGCCTAAGAGGTGCCAGCTATCAGTTATTATGCTCCCAGATCCCTGACAGCTGAGCTGCCCCCTTATTCAATGCACTGAGTCTCCTCGGAAGACGTGGGAGGTAGGCGGTGAGAGGGTGCATCCAGCCCGCCTGGGAGCTCAGTGCAAAGCTCTGTTTCACAGAGAGCATGGGTTCCCAAGGAAGCCCCAGATCCAGGCCAAGAGCTGCAGACGTGCGAGCAGGGGACCAGCTATTCCAGTGGCCAGACGGTAAGCCAAAAGGACCTCTGAGAAACCGCCGGTGAAGCTTTGTTCACACCGCATGCCCATTTTTATCTCTGATCTTATGACCTGGTTTCTGTTTACTAAATAAAGGGCATTAAGGCACAGGGACAGTTAAACTTCTTGACTGCTGTTGGGTGTTCGGCCCGTAACAGAGAGCTTGAATTCAAACAAGCAACATCCAGAGTTACTTCACAAATCATGGTGCTGCTCACATGCTGGATTGCCTAACACGAAGTCCTGAAGTCCATGGAATAAACTGCACTTCTTCTTAACGCATAAATATTCTAATTTTGGTCTATTTTAAGATGGAACACAGTTAATCTGACTTTGGCTTCTATTCACTACCTCAATATCCAGTGAAGTCATTTCTGCACTGCCTCAAAGCTGATCGCTCCTGAAACTTTGAGCTCTGAAAACAACAGGTGTCTAGAAGCAAAAAAGGCAAGTTAAGCTAAACCCCCAAAAAATATGCAAAGCTGAGCAAATACGGAGCAGCAGAAAAATAACCTGTCCTTTATGTCATAAGCAAAATCAACAAGTTCTTACGAGGAGAATGAGTTATTTTTCATAGCAGGTGCACTAATATTTTATTGAAGAGACAGGACAGGTAATTTTATTATGCTAATTCACATTATCTATCCACAGGATTATCAACACAGGGTTTAGACAGGCTCCATGCGCCGTGCACATCTGCAACACGTGCTGTGCACCAGGTAAACAACGCTGGCTTGGGAGATTTCGCCTCATTCCTCTTTTGTCATCTGGACGAGGATGTGTCTTTTCGATATTCTCTGAGCCCCAGATTTCAAACATTTCCCCAATGGGGAACAGTTCTGGAAAGTACAGAATTTATGGCATAACCGTCGCATGAAAGAAAGCCGCCATAACATGAGCAGAATATGGATGACCCTCGTCTTGCTGGAATAATAATAATAAAAATGATAATAATAATTGCTTACACTTATATAGCGCTTTTCTGGACCCTCCATTCAAAGCACTTTTACAGGTAATGGGGATCCCTTCCACCGCCACCAGTGTGCAGCCATAGTGTGCCAGAACACTCACCTCAGTGGGGAGGAGAGCAGAGTAATGAAGCCATTTCATAGATGGAGATTATTAGGAAGCCATGATTGGTAAGGGCCAATGGGAAATTTTGGCCAGGACACCTGGGTTACACCCCTACTCTTCTTGAGATACACCCTGGGATTTCGAATGACCACAGAGAGTCAGGACCTCGGTTTTTACGTCTCACCTGAAGGACGGCGCCTTCCCCGCCACTATACTGAGGCATTAGGACCCACACGGACCACAGGGTGAGCGCCCCCTGCTGGCCCCACTAACACCTCTTCCAGCAGCAACCTTAGTTTTTCCCAGGAGGTCTCCCATCCAGGTACTGACCAGGCTCACACCTGCTGAGCTCCAGTGGGCTGCCAGGGGTGAGTTGGCAGGTGATATGGCTGCTGGTGAATGTTCTGCCATGATCAATGCCAGCGAGTGAGGTGAGCAAGTCAGTGTAGCACTGTGCAGCCAGGCTGCCATCAATCACTACAAGCCAGGATCTCTAATGCCACGTCTGTAGACCATCGTGCTTTGGGCCTCTCCATTGGCCTTAGCAAGGTGAAGCGTTGCTAAATAATGGCTTCTGAAAACTCAAGTGAAAACTGTCAAGTACAGTGATAGCAGTTTTCTAAACTGAAAAGTGTAAATGGCAGTATTTCGTGTAAGAATAAAAAATGTATCCAGCCACTGACCAAATGGACTGAGCTGCAACGCCTTGCCTGGCTAGACTTTTGTAACTGAAACCCTCAGATGGCGAAAGGTGAAATGCTGACATATTCCAGTTTTGAACATAGCAACGGCACAAAAGCCTTATCCCCTTGATAAGCGGGGTGTATTAGCTCCATTCTGTGTTTTTTTTTCTGACAGGCTTTGACATTCACCGGGTTTACACAACCTGTGCGCATTCAGCTCCCTGACTGATGAAGTGATTTAATGCTCATGCACGTTTCCCTGAGTGCATCACAGCCAGTCTGCAATGATCAATTCAAGTTTCTTTTCACGCTCAGTATATTTCAGTAGCAACTGATGAACTCCAATTTCGAAGTGAAAGTGCAAAAGAGTGTTTATTGAGGAGATGATAGTGATGGGTGACAGGGCAACCCAGCCGAGGGAATGATGAAGCTTCACTGGCGCTTAGTTCAGAAAAAAAATGATTAAAGTCACAACATATCCCAGTAACACACACGGCAATGGATTCACTATAGAAAAGCATAGTAAGCAAGAGAAGAGAACACTCATATTGTAAAATGAATCTATTAATACCAATAGACTGTGAGGCAGACAGATTTCAGATACGTCAGCAGTTCAGTTAGAGGGCTGCGGGCCTGGCTAGGAGGACAAGGAAAACTGAACTTGTCTCAGCTCGTCTGAGCTTATCTGCAAAACCCTTATCTGTGGTTGCATTAGTGAACTAATTGGGGTGGACAAGGACAATTTGAATAGAACTAAAATTGTGGGGAGTCTCCCAAACCAATACATTGCAACTATTGTACATAAAAGATGGGAATAAAATGATGGTGGTTTTTCCCATCATGATATCTCAAAATACTTTAGAAGACAAAATGGCAGTGACAAAAAGAGATGAACAATATTCCTAATGTAGCTATTCCTTCATTCAAATCACAGCTTTATAATTTTGGCATTCATGCACTTCCTCCTTTCCTCATACCTCATTTTTGGTACAAAGGAGAAACAGTGAACAAAGAATTTAATTCTGCAGAAGGCTCTCTTCTTGTTTATAACATTTCTTATGTTCTACAGCAAGTGCTACTTTGTTTGTGCTTTGTGAACCACAATCCAGCATGTTTTCTACAACACTGCCTGCCAAGGAGCTATTCATTTGTATTGCTATTTTTTCCCCTTGCGGCATCTCTAATGCTATACCTTCTTGGCAAAACGCTACAGCTTCTGAATAGCTATGAGGCTGCCTAGCTGGAGGCACAGCTATATTAAATAAACCAAAACCGAAAAGTAGTGCTGCGAAATGTTTAGTGTCTTAGTATCGCAAAATTATTTCAGTGGCATAATCTTTGAAAATTTTAACATTTCAAGGAATAAGATGACAAATATAGAGATAAAGCAAAGCCAAAAATGACCACATTCCTTTTCCCTCTGACGTTTTGAAACATCCTCATCTTAACTCGATTTTTGCAAGATAATAATTCCTTGCATCTTTATAGAACCCCCTTCATCCACCACTGTCACCCACTTGGGTGTCGCATGGCTGACAGAGCACCACATCAGACAGAGAAGTGAGAAACTGCTTCAGCGTTGGGGGGGGGGGGCGTTTGAGAGGGCCAGATTAAAGGAGCCCAAAATGGTCATTGAAAAAATTAATCAATAAAAAAATGAACCAGGACACCATGGTTCACACCCTACTCCTACTGTACAAGCAGTGCCATTGTGTCTTTAATGACCGAGGACCCTGGATTTGTTTACAGACAGTTTGCCGTTCTATTCAAAGTACAGAGTCACCTGCAACACAGTGCCCCTTGTTACCATACTTGGGCACCAGTTTGGAAATAATGATGCAAACAGAAAAAAGTCTTTCATGCTTGTCCACCAGCACTACTTGCTCCAGCAAGCTGGTTTTCCTTGGAGGATCCCTCTACCTACAGTCTATGGGCAAGGCCCTACCTTGCTTATCTTCTGAGAACAGACAAGACCACTAATTTTACAAAGACTATCAGACTAAATAAATCTGTGATCCATATAATGATAAAGAAGTACTCAACTATCTAAAATGAAAGGCTTTGAACATACTTCAAAGCACCTTCTATTTACTTTGACTTCTTGGAAGGTTGTTCTTCAAGGATCGTAGTGATCACAGCTGCCATTTTCCAAGCTGTCTATCCTAAACAGAAACATCTGTACAACACCGAGAAGTAAGGAATTTCTCAAAACACCACCCTCAGCCTGCCAATGACATCATTTTCACGCATAAAACAGCACTTTAAAATAGCACACAGCACAAACAGGGGTACCATGGAGCTCAGTTCTACCATGACATGAGTTTTGCTTAACCCAAGGTCAAAAGAGCCAGAATCACATATTTGAGTTATATAAGAGTTGAGGGGAAAACCATTTCAGATGCCACTTATACTAGACCACCAAACCTGAACTCTCGTCGCTGGCATACTGAAGAAAAAGACAACCATTGGCAATCTGCTACAGACAGCGCGTTGCAATTCTGCCACCACAAACACCATGCTGAAAAAGTAAGGCAAGAGGAATCAGGAAACGTCCAGCATTCATATTCTAGACCCTTGTGGGAACAGCATGCATCATGTTACGTGGACAAACAGCAGAGTAGAGACTGTGTTTGCAATAAAATTCTCTCTTCCCCCTGGTGGTCATGAGAGTTTTAGGCCAAAGAGGACTCTCTTTTTTTCCCACCAATCCCCATTTATTTTCTAACACACATTCGTCGCATTTGAAGACGCAAAACTGCTCTCTACATGACATGCCACATATCCTATTACACTCTATAGAACATACATTCCAAATGAATGAAAGAAAACGGAGGCTTAATTTATTTTTAGGCTTAATTGAACTGGAGGCGCCAGTTCAGCAACCAGAAGTAGCCGGACAGTCTCAACCCTCCTTCCTGATCTAAGCCTTCGCTGAGTGATGTCAACTCACATGATAACATCATCACTTGATCCTCATCTGGCAGAGCACCACGGATTGTGACTAACTGTTAGCACCTGCATGACAGCCAAATGCGCAGTTACAGATTGACTAAACGTGGTGCAATTAAGAGTGTGACAGGTTAGGGGTGAGGCTGAGATGTAAAGAAAAAGCATTCGCTCAAAAGCCATAAAACACCGTTCTCTGAGGAAATCTGCCACCTCGATGAAAGGTCCATCCAGCACCCGACAGTCAAAGTTTAAGTACCTACACTTGCATATAAATAATACGGTGCCTTACACAGTTTTCATATTTTGTCACTTTAAAGCTTGCAGTCATGACACCAGCAATTAAGATTTGTTACATCATACTCCACACAAAGAGGCAAGCAAATACGATTATAATGTAGAAATAAAAATACGTAATAAAATATTAAACCATATTCAAAACCTTTGCAGTGGCAGCCTATATTATTTTACAAAATTACCTTAACGAATCAGATAATTTGCGGGGTGTCCTCTAGCAAGTGTGCAATAAATAGTGGTTCTTGTGATTTCAGGATAAACATGTGTCTTTCTAAGCCTTTCTTGGTCAGGTAGTGATTTTCCAATTTCAAACAGACTCAACCATGAAGAATAAGGAACTATCAAGGCATGTTAGGGATAAGCTGGAATGGTTTAATAAAAGTTAATTCTCCTGAGTGGCTGAAGAATCTGAGGATATACTAGAAATCTTTAGTCCACGAGTGACCCCAAGCAACTTGAGAGAGCTCGAGCTAACCTACCAAAAAGAATGGGCAAACGCTGCACCAATTTGGTGTGCAAAACTGGCAGAAACTTTCTCTAAATAGAGCTGTAGCTGTACTGTAATTGCCACTAAAGTTGCTTTCATTAAATATTGAGTTCACGGGTTTGAACACCCTTGATAACATTAGCATTTTTTCTTTAGTTTTCACTGACATTTACTGCAATATATCTATCAATAAATTAAATTCCTGAGATGTGACAAAGCCTTTTGAATTTTTGACACATTCTCCTGATATAAATGTTATCAACAATTAACAGCTACAGCATGTAGCTCCAGAGCAGTAAAAATCTCAAGATGAATCTAAAGAGTTACTTCTGTGAGCAAAACAAAAAAAACACATTAAATGTTCTGTGGTTACAGTATGTCAGAAAAGAGCTGAGCATTCAAAAAGCCTTGGATGCTCCTGCGTCTCTACACGAGTCATAACAGCTGCCATATCACCCTGCAACTCACCACTGAAGCTCAGCAGGTGGGAGCCTGGTCAGTACCTGGATGGGAGACCTCCTGGGAAAAACTAAGGTTGCTGCTGGAAGAGGTGTTAGTGGGGCCAGCAGGGGGCGCTCACCCTGCGGTCCATGTGGGTCCTAATGCCCCAGTATAGTGAAGGGGATACTATACTGTAAAAAGGCGCCATCCTTCGGATGAGATGTAAAACCGAGGTCCTGCATCTCTGTGGTCATTAAAATTCCCAGGATGTCTCTTGAAAAGAGTAGGGGTGCAACCCCGGCGTCCTGGCCAAATTTCCCGTTGGCCCTTACCAATCATGGCCTCCTAATAATCCCCATCGATTAATTTGCTTCATTACACTGTTCTCCTCCCCACTGATAGCTGATGTGTGGTGAGCATTCTGGCGCACTATGGCTGCACACTGGTGGTGGTGGAGGGGATCCCCATTACCTGTAAAGCGCTTTGAGTGTCCAGAAAAGTACTATATACAGTAAGTGTAAGCAATTATTATAATAATTACTAGTATTCAAGGGCATTCTGGACATTAAAGATGTCCTATTAATCCAAAACTTTCTGGAAGGAAGCCCTACTTTTCTCAGCGATTTATTGTGTGATTTACAAGCAAAATCACTACCTCCTTGGATCTTAAATCTACACCTTCAAAACTAGGTGTGAGCTCAACTTTAAAGGTGTGCAGATCAAGACATTTCATGACATTGTGGGGCTAGATGGGGTTCTTATCAGAAATGCACTGTAATAGATAAGAAAGTAATACAAAGATTAGAATCTTCCTTTGAAGGGACATAATTTTTCTCTGCTGCACCTGCAGCTTCAAATTTGATCTTGTGATTATACTTCGTAAACACTAGAGTGAGGATGATGTTTCTTCCATCCATCTTCTCTAATTCCCTATACACAGCTCTCTTCTCATGTGTAGGCAACGAATACAACATGCATATAATACCTCTTTAAAAAATACATATCCACTCTAAACGCAGCTGAATCTAGTAAGGCAAATCATTTTATTAACAAAATAACCATGAAGCTGTGACCCTTACCAGGAAACCAAACTGGAACAGGTTGGGTGGATGAAATAAGCATGAACTGCGTGAAAAACACACGTTTCTTCAATGCAGTGTCAGGTGATTTAATTTCTAAAGCATTTTTTTTTTTACACACCCACTGCAAGCTTACATTTATAAGTGCAACCGCTGATGTACCAGACCCAAGCCTGAACATCACCCACATGATCATGTGCCAGGCTCAAAAGCAGTATGTTTCCGTTTTGTTTTTCTGTTTGGTTGCGTTTTTTTTTTTCACGGTAACTTATGTTTTAGTCTTATGACCTTCATGAGAGCATGAATATTCTGGTGAGGACTAGAAATCTGAAACGCTAGGTAGCTTGCTAATAAAGTGAGATTGAAAAAACAGTCATGAGTTTCCGTATTCATTTTAAAGGTATTCATCCTTCAACTGTGCAGAATGAAACCGTGCTGTAAAATCCGTTCTTCAAACAATCCTGCCCATGATTTTGTGATGTCAGAATAGTACATTCATTCCAAGATGTTTGAAAGTCCTTAGACAATTTCTTGTTGCTTTTGTTTGCAGGAGGTACTTGATTTACTTTACAAATGGTGGTATCTTCAGCAGTATGATTCACACTGCTGAAGTGGCAGGCCACTGGAATCAGTGGTAAACGTTCCACAAAGTGGTCATATCTTGTAAGTTCCTCTCATATATAACCGATTGCATTTTTTGCAGCTGATACAATAAGCTACTGCTTTAGATGTACTTGTGTTAAGAGGTTGGTGGATTGCTAGTGACGATTTTAGGCCTCTAATCATTATGCATGGGTTATTACTTTTGCTGGTGGTACATCTTGGTCTATTACAAAGAAAAGTGCATTTTAATAGCTTCCCAGAAGAAGCATCTCACTTTGAGACAATTGTGTATTGTTAAAAGTTCTCTTCTATTGGAAGTCAGTGGTAGCATTTTAAAAACGGGCATTGCTGAATTTCAAAAATATCTCTACAAAATTGGCAAGGTGACAGTTGTGAATTAGATTGATTCTGTTGCCCGTGTGTTTTTTTTTCTACTATTGTGGCGTAACGCGGGGTCCCGCCTTTGCGGTCCCGGCTTCTAGAGGATGAGCCCCAGCTGGGCGGGTCCTATAAAGGCACACTGGACACGCCCGGGAGGGGAGAGTCCGAGAGAGGATTGAACCCGCCTCAGGTTTTGTTTTCTTTTTCCGCCTGTTCCGCTGTGCGGTACCATCCGATTTGATTAGTCATCGGATAAAGGTGATCATTTTCTCACTTTAATTAAGAGTTTCATTTACAAATTCCTGACCACTGCTGCAAAACTGGGAAGAAAGAGTTCTGTCTCTGTGCATGAAGAGTGGTCTTGTGGCTCATGAGGGGCAGTGGGTTCGGAGTGAGAGGTGGTGTCAACAGTGGAACGCGAAGCTGGGTGGAGAATGGAAAGCTACTCCGGCAATGATCCATGTGCATTCCACAGCTGGGTGGAAATTTCCTGCTTCAGGTCATCACACGAGTTTTTATACTGTATATAGTCTTTTTTGCATTGCTTTCTGCACAGCTGAAGGAGAATGTAATAAATTACATCTTGAGTACATCTTTTACTTTCTTAGTCTTTTGTTTTGCACACTGCAGTTGAATCATAAAGTATAAAATGGATTTCAAACTTAAAAAGTGATTATGATTTTTTTCTTTTTTTTTTCCCCAAGGCAACCTCTAGAAGTCTGTGTTGTGCTCACCAAGAATAACAATTCAACAGACTCCTAAGGACGGCTCTTTCACAACCTTCTAAGTATTTCTTCAAATAATCTAGTGACCCAAACTTAAACTTCCAAGCTTCAAAACAACTTAAGTAGAAGTTCAAAATTAAACTAAAATACAAAAAGTAGCCAACACCACCATCCTTTCTATTTCAAAACAAAAAAATTGCAAAAGACGTTGCACAATACTTGTATCAACACAGGGAAAGTCACAGAAAGTTGGCGAAAGCTATGATATACTGTATGCTTTTTTTCCATCATAAACAACAATAAGATGGATTAAAATCTCTTAATTGGCCATAAACTATTTCTTGTATTAGGCATTTGATTTTCCACATAGCCCAACTTGCTCTCCATGAGACACACAGACAGGGAGAGAAGCTGGGGGTCAGACCACAGGGTCTGCCATTTATACGGCACCCCTGGAGCAGCTGGGGTTAAGGGCCTTGCTCAGGGGCCCCGCGGTGTAGGATTCCCCTGCCGGCTGTGGGATACAAACCGGCAACCTTCCAGCCACAGGTGCAGATCCTTAGCCAATTCATGACAAAAATCTGTATTCATAGTCCCTTTCACTCATCTCAAATCTCAGATATATATCTATTTTGAGCAACTCATCACAGGAATCTGTAAATACTGTGGAAGGCACATTCAACAAGCTTTACATCTCCAGTACACCGAGCAATGGCAGCTCCCCTTTGTTTTAAGAAGGTAAAGACTTTCAATTCAGAATAACAGACATCATATTTAGCAGGCTGCTCCAAGCTCTTTGGGTCTTGAGTGATGTACAATGGTTTTACTTCATTGACTTCTATGCAGGTGACCAGGTCAAGACGTTTCCATAGAAACCCCAGGGAACACAAGTTGAAACAATAAAAAAATGCAAGATTCTCTATAGCTCAGTCTTGAAAAGGTTTTTAAAAATAAGAAGCCAAGTTGCTAAATACTAAGTTATAATTAAAAATGAAGTGTTCACTTAGGAAAAAAAAAGCAAGAAAAATGCTCAGGTTTGCATGTACTCATTGAAAAAAAAAATTAAGTGGGTATTTAATGTTGTATATTATTTTGATCTGAATGCATTTTGTGCAATGCAAACTAATAACTCAAAAAACTGATTCGGTTACTTTCAAAGGGTGAAACCAGCTTAGTCTGTTCATTACCTCCTTACTAAAACTTCAAATTAATATTCATTGCGCTCAATATTATTTTTTTAATTACCTGGATACACACATTTAACCACACTTAATTGCTGGTGATGAATAAAAATGAAAACAATCTCCTGAATTGGAATTTCAACCCATTTGAACAACAATATAAAATACATACCTGTACGTATTTAACAACCTGAGGTATAGAAGCATAGCTAACGTTCACTGACACAGATTATGAGGCAGTACACTACCACATAAGACAGAAGATGTTTAGATTCGACTGCAACAGTTTTTATACAGGCAATTATTAATACTTGGGGAAAAAAAAAGACTATCAACATACATCATGAAGAAACTGTTATAAGAACATGACAAATGCTCATTAGTTGCATGGACTGTTCTCTTCATAATATTTTATGTGTTCTTAACATTATGATGATTATAAGGCAATGAGAATTTTAATGCTCGCATTAACTACAAATGCAAACGACATCTGCAAGTGTGTCTTTGCTGCTTTAAGAAAATTAACTGATATGGAGAGATAGAAGGTGAAGAGATTCCGTATCAAAGTTGCCAACAGGAAGGCTGCTGTGTAGCAGTTTCCCTGAAGGGATCAGAGGCAGCAAAGGCATGTGACTGAACTGCCTTGAATTCTCAGCACAAGGCTCCGTGGGTCCCTTACAATAGCAGCAGGGGACTGTCTGTCAATTAAAGCTTGGCTGAAATCTCTTTATCTTCACAGACTGTAGCGGCTTTACGTTGAATGGAGAGGCAGAGCAAGGCTTTAAATGAGAGACTACACAGACAGAATGTGGCTGGCTGCCCTCACTTGTCTTATTGCACATCTTTGGATGCCCATTGTGGGTGATTTAAGGACACTGTGAAGAAAACCAGACATTCACAACCCTAGCATTTAAAACGTGCACAGACACGCTGTGCCACAGTCCCTGCAGTTCCTAACTGGGATTAAACGTGATTTAGTCCGTCTGGGTGTGCTTCTGATGTTTTAAGAACACCAATTAAAACAGAACTCCTGTAATTGAATGAAGCTTAATGTCCCCTTGGTTTCCCAAAATGAAGTACAGACAGAAACCTCATAACATTCACAAGATGTTAACATTCATGTCTTGTGTTAAAATCTTATATTTGGGAATATGCAGTAACAAGCAACTACCAGGATTGTTTTTTCTGAGACTCTTTAAAGGGTAATTAACTCAATACAATGAGGCTGACATTTATTTAGATAAGAAAAGTTTGTTAATTCCGAAAATTATTATTTTTTTTACTACATACTCAAAAAACGATGTCCTAGCAATTCGGGATTTCTCATCTTGAAGTTAATGATCAAAACAGAGCTGTGTTCTCCTCAGTGGAATTTTATGTCTTTGAACACTCAGGTAGGCATATCCCTACAGTATGAGGAAAATGAAAGAAAGGCTTCATATTAGAAAAGGGCAAAGCCAAAGTTGTAAGATTAATAACTCTTCAGCACTCGCATAATATTAGACAAACGCACAGCAGGTCATTATAATAAAAAGAAAATTTATCATTATAGCAATCCCTTGAAATTGCAATTTTTTTCATCTGAACGATCACAATGTTTTTAACATTTAAGAGGGGACTCATTTCATCCATTATTGAACTGCAGCTCTCACTCAAGAACGTAACAGAATCCATTCTGTGGCAGAAGCTACCTGCACAGAGATTGAGTAGACAAGCACAAATTACAACATCAATTAAGCTGAGGGTGCAGGAAAGGTTCTGCCAGCCGGAAGTGAAATTTAGCTAGAACACCAGGATTAAAACCTCTGTTCTTATGAGCAGAGCAATGGAACCTTTAATGAAACTTGTTCAAAGGAAAGCACCTCCTGCAACATATTGTCTTTTATCACTTTACTAGGGAATGGGAAACAGGAGGCACCACTTTACGCAAAGGGTGGTGGGAGTATGGAACAAGCTGATGAAGCCAACGTTCTGGATGAGATCCTTGGCTCAATTGACCAATAATCCCTGAACAGGCTAGATGGGCTGAATGCTCCCCTCTTGTTTATAAGAAGCTCAGAGAAGACCAGCTCGAACATTGCTGATCTCAGGGGTTTTTCATACATGGGCAGGTTAGAACACAGGGGAAGATCTAAGCATAGGAAATCCTGAAAAGTACAGATAGGATTAAAACCAATGACAGTATTTCATGCTCAATATTTCAGTATTAAAAGGTAAGAAAAAAGGAATCCATTTGGGTCAGAAAATATGAAATGCTTTTAAAAAAATAGTTTACTTTTTTTTTTGGAACAGGTTGCCCTGTCAAGTAGTCCACAGGTGAGAGCACCACCTACTGGTCCACCAGCATTGCTGCAACTAAAAAGCTGCCACACGATTCTGCTTACTTTTTATGTTTCCAACACAAGTACTGATCAGACTGTGTCTTGCTTTGTTTCTCATATATCAATGAGGCCAGGTCTCAGGTGGGCATTGCTGTTGATGTAGGTCAGTCTTTCAGACTAATTTAGACCCCAAGAAAAATCAGTTCATTAAGTACTGTACCTTAAACTACCAATGCACTAATAGGAGTAAAAGGGACTTTTATGCCAAACAGGAATTAGACTTTTTTTATTTATACATTATATTTACACAGGTTATAAAGCTTTACTCTATTTTAAAAAACAAATATAGAATTTTGTTTAGTGCATTGTTAATTGAAAAAAATATTTCAGTAATGTTGTACTGTACATATGATAGTGGTCTCCCACCATTAAAAAAATAATCTTGTTGCTTTAATCTTCTGCTATTAAAGTACAAGACAGAAAAAAGCTTGTTCAGAAATAAACCAACAAACTCAATTCCTAAATTCTTAAGTCACAGACACAACTGCAAAGAGTTCATATAAAGCACATCGGAAATTAACTGGTTCCTCAATCTGTACACGTCCCAGTCATGGCAAAACTACACCTCCACACATGCAAGAGGGTTTTTTATTTTATTAAATTAAATTACCAAATAGTTTTCTTTCCTTTCCTTTGCTGCTGTCTGCTGCTACTATTATTGAGTGCTGTAAAGCTACTGTATCTTATCCTGTAAGGTTTTGCAGCTTTTTGGCATCTCATTGCATCATGTTGGGATGCAATTGTTTTTGTTACACTTTGCAGCTGGTAATTTGCAACATCCATACAAAACAGTCACCAGTAGTTACACCAGTACTGTATGTACGAATAACTTTAGATTCTGTTTAGCATGATATTTGAGCTATATGACTATGAAAATTATTACTATACATTATGCCACAATGTTAAATAAAAAAGCCAAAGGTAAAGGGAATGTATTAATTAATGGATTGTGATGCAATGCTTTGTTTGCACATTCATGTAATGTCTTGTTTTTAAATGTTTATTAAAATGTCAGCTTAAAACTCACCAGATCCTTTGTTCACATAATAGCAATGTTTGAAAGTCACATAGTGCTTATTTAATTCCTTAAGACTTTCATGGCACTGGCTGAAACGTCCCAACAAAGCACAATCCAGCGTCTCAAATACACCTTATTAATCAGTAAAATTGCAAATGCTGGCAGATCATTTGCAAAGCCCCTTTAAACAAAATGCCATCACTAAACTTTGGGTCATTAGTGCACATACTGTATAATACAAACCATTGCTGCCTGCTACCCATGTGAGTACAGTACAGTATGTCTGGATTTGTAGTCTAGGAGATGGCAATCTGTAAGTGAACTACAGTATAATGAAGGCTTGCTGTCGATAGTGGTTGTGTGTGTCAAAATGTAAACTCTGCGTCTCCGGCAGGCAGTGGCTAAAACAAGATGAATGAGGCCTGACAGGTCCAGCTGATGGCAGTGGGAAGTGTGGCCGCTGGCGGGCTGTGCCGTCCAGTGTTTCTTCCGACATGCTGCCCTTCACTGACAAGGGTCCACCTTGCCTTTCAGTGCTGCTGTATTACCAGTCTTCACATGGCCCGACAGCCCCTCTCTACCACCTGGGACATGCTTGACAACTGAAAGCTGTTTATGCCTCCAAACTACTTATGGAAACAAGTTTATGGAAGATTCGCTCTGTGAAAGGTCTTTTTATTTAATCCAGTCCAAACACTTTTATTTCATTTTACAATTAGCATAAAACACAAACATTACTGGACTTACATTACAAGCAAAACACTTTGGCACCTAAATCTCTGTTGCCTCCTAAGTGTGTTGAATATGTTTTTATGTGACTAATGCTTTTTCAAATATGAAAAGCAGTGGAATGAGAGGGTCACAGGGTTCAGGCGAATTCTAGGGCTTTAATATGGTCAAATAAATCACGTTGCAGGATCGCTGGGGAAACTGTTGCATGTCTGGTTAACTAAATTCACTTCCCCCTCGTCTCCCACACAGGCTCCCTACGGGCTCTGCATCACAAGCGCTGAATGACTGCGACTCCAACTGGGAGCCGGGCTATTCACAGCACAGGTAAGTGAATGACTCATGTTTTCTTGTACTTCAGCGCTTACAGCAGGAGCACAGGAAGAATGTGCATTTCTTAATTACTAATTCATTTGGCTGAGGCTTTGATCCAAAGCAACCTCCATTTGTACCCCTTTATACAGCTGTGGCACTTCACTGGAGCAATCTGAGTGAAATACCTTGCTCAAGAGTACAACAGCAGTGCTCCATCCTGCATTTGACTCACTTACATGTCCGGAGCCTACAGTAACTACCACTTCACACTGCTGCCACAACACGCCAGGCTGTGAGCTGACCACTGCACGTATTAAAAGACACGTGTGACTTGCAGCATTTTGAAAGGTAAATGTTCCATGAAAGTGGAGGCATTTGATTTTTATGGTGAAAAAGGCTGATGCAATTTCTTTTACATATGTAACAGAATGAAATCCATTCCAGCTTGCATTTCAATATCAGACTTCAAACAATATGCCCCAAGTGATGCATCTCGCATCAAGTCTTCTTGATGGAAGACTAATTTTACAGTTAACTGCATAATAAACATGGCTATCTATTTTCAGGGTTATGTCTTCATGCTATTATTATTGTATGCAGTACCAACAACTGGGGCCAGCCACCTCTTGGATAAAAGGCAGAAGAGGCAAACATCCCACCACATGATTTTGCATTGACATGCAGTAGCATAAAGAGTCTGGAGTTAATCCTGCTTTTGCAATAGGAGTAAAACTATCCAATAATTTGGCATTTATTTCATAAGTTAAAGGTTATATGGAAATAGTAGTAATTTAACTAAGAAGCCTAGGCTGACTACCACCCGGTTAAAATTGCAAATGTCTGTCCATTATATTCCATGTATGCAAATATGCACGTGACTAATCGCCTTTCTCGTGCACGGCCGTATTTTCTCTAACAAAAAAAACATTCTAGTTTTCAAAACCGAGAACATATTTCCTACGTGCATCATCATTTGTCTCTTGGTTGGTCTGACGCAGCACCTGCCTGCTCAGTCCGAGTCCTAGGGAGACGTTGCATGACATGAGACAGGACTGAGTACCTTATATAACAGCACTCCAGCGCCAGGAGAGTAGCCAGCGCCCAGCCGTTCAATGCATTTGTCCCTGAACACAATTTAGATTCTCGATTTGGTTTTCGACGGGGGGGCAGCAGAGGAAAGGCGCGTTAACGCGAGAGCCCCGCCAGAACTCACGCCTTTCATTCCCAGGCCAGTAGCGCCGGCTCACGTGGCGGAGATGAAGCTCTGAAGCCCCCCGCTCGTCCCGCTGCCCCCCCGCCCCCCACAGCTCCCACCGCAGCCGGCTGAACCCTGTGGATGCTTCCCTGGAGCAGCCACTTTCGTTTCTTTCTCTCCCAGGGCGGGAGGCGCTACAGGCCTTCTGTTCTTCCCCTTTTCATTTTAAAAGCTGGGAACATTGTCAATGTTCAAATGTTGTCAAATATGCAAACCCCCCTTAAACTGACATAAGAGAAGTTAAAACATAAGATCATAAGGAAGGTTACAAATGAGAGAATAATAATAATTGCTTATACTTATATAGCACTTTTCTGGACACTCCACTCAAAGCGCTTTACAGGTAATGGGGATCCAATCCACCACCACCACCAGTGTTCATCCCCACCTGGATGATGCGACGGCAGCCATAGTGCGCCAGTACACTCCCCACACACCAGCTCTCATTGGGGAGGAGAACAGAGTGATGAAGCCAATTTATAGATGGGGTTATGAAGAGGCCATGAATGGTAAAGGCCAGGGGGGAAATTTAGCCATGACCACAGGGTTAATACCCCTACCCTTTTCAAGAAATGCCCTGGGATTTTTAATGACCATGGACAGTCAGGAACTTGGTTTTAATGATTGATCCAAAGATCTCATCCTTCTGTTTCTTGAAAGAAACCAGAGTAGCAGCTTCCACAACATGGCAGGCGAGTTTGTTCCAGACCTCCACAACCCTTTGTGTACAGAGGCACCTTGTGTTCTTGGTTTGCAAAAGAGAGGAGGACAATCAGCATTTAGCTACTGTGTGACTAAGATCCATCAACAAGTTGTTAGACTCCATTGCCACTAAAATGTCTTGATTATCACAATTATAAGTTCTAGGAAAACAAAATATCACTGCATGTGAAAGCAATTGATACATTAACCCAATTAAAGAAGCTTATCTAAATAACATACATAAGCACTTCACATAACATTTTACATTCATTTAGGAAAGGAGGCATATGACTAGCAAATCTCATTATGGTTGGGCACAGAAGTTGCTTGTGCAAAATCACTTGTATAGTACGTGTCAGTAAACTGCTCTGATTTGGATAGGATCTGGTATTACTCATAGATTACTTCTATATTCACAGGGAGCTGAAAGTGTATGCATGCCAACCAACACCTTTGTCTTAAAACAATTTGAAAAGCAGTAAATTGAGTCATGCTGTACTGTGCATGAAATCAAATGATGCACATTCCCTTCACGGAGTGGAGCAGAGGTGTAAATATTTTGCATTCAATCAACAACTTAGCTGTTCCAAAACACACACATGCACTGCTGTGCAAAAATACTTATATGCAAAACAGCAGTAACACGATGTTATGAGCGTCGCAAATTTATTCATTGACTCCACTAGTGTTTTCTATAGTTCTATAAAAACCCCAACTGTTACTAAAACAGCTTTGTTTGGGTGAAAAGAAATAAAGCTTGTCATTTTGCAATCTTGGTTGATTGCAACAACTCCAGGTAAACTACTGTATACAAGAGCAGCATTGTACAGTACATATACTGTATATGGCTACATGAACTACGCAAGAGCAGTGTTATAATAGTTAATGCATCGCATTCGCCTCAAAGCTAATTCACTCCATATCAGGTGTCTTTAACATTATTTACTGCACCCTACACTTCTACAATCCTAAAGGGCTGTACTTTTATAATACAAAATACAATTCTAACAGGATTAATTGTTTTAAAAAATGTTTCTAACTTTTACACAGCACTGTATAGATTTGTGTCAGTATTTTACAAATGATTACCTATAGAATGCAATATAGAATGCAAACTGTACCTTCAAAAGTATTGTTCTATGAAACTGGTCTCAATTCGTTTTTGAAACAATTCTGAACTGGAAGGTACTGGTCACCAGTACTTTTCTACTAGAATTTTCACTAAAGAAATGTTAATACACTAAACTCCCTATTTAATGGGCTTTTCTTTCTTATTTTGGATTCGATGAACCAAATCTACTAAAGGGAATTTTGTCCATGAAATCCGAAAATACCAGCCTTGTATTGTAAACGGCAGGTATTCTTCATGGCTTGGTTTCTTCTTAAAAATGGGACAAAATAGAAGAAATAAAAGTAAAAATGGGTTATAAAATACATTTAGTATAAAATATTGTTGAAGCACATGTACTGAACAGGGATTGCATCACAGTTTGACATTACTTGACCCAACACTATGTGATTACCAAAAATACAGTATGTCTAATTTTAGTGTATGCACAAAATCTCAATAAAACAAATATCATCTTTAAACATCTTTAATTAGGTCTTAAGGCAGGAATATCAATGGTCCCCTACAGGGGAAGGTCAATTGCTTGAACGATGGGTGCTGTTTATGATTTGTATGCTTAAGCTAATTTTATACAGTAAGTTTATGACACATGAAAAAAGAGCTCATATATTTATGAGAAAAAAGGCACAGTGAAAACTTTCATTACTTGCAATATATATTTTCATTGATTGCAAATAAATATATTAAAAAAAGATCCAGAAGATCCAGAAAGCATTTATACCATATAGTATAAAAATATTTTTTCACAGATAATAGCACGTTTTGGAACAGAAACAATGTAATTTACTGTATGATCTAACATTTGGCAATAACTGACACCACTTATCCCCATTAGTCTGTTAAACGGAGTATTTACGGTAAAACACTTAAATATTAGCAGAACACTGCATTCATACAAGTGCATGATATTATTTAACAATATTGCTCATTCTTCACTGTAGATTCATCCCTGCAATAAATCCACCTCCTTCACACTGTACTGTAGATATACAATATAGTGATGTGCTCATACCTGTATGTACATTATATATTGTATGTGTGTGTTGCTGATCTCTGATCACTATTTATTCTAATTGCTGCTACGGCAAAATTTCAGTGTCAACACGCCTATTTCACAACTTCCTCAAAAAAATTTCTATAATATATTTTAAACGATATTAGTAATCTAGGAATCATAGTGAAAAGAGAAGCATCAGCCCCCAGTCTCTCCGTAGGTGTTATTTCTTAATTTGAGAACATTTAGAAGAAAGCTACTTTGTTCCGGGAAATATTTAATATGCTGGTCCTCTATGATAAGCAAGCATCACATGCATTTTCCATAAGTACAGCTTTCGTAGTAAAAGGACGATACACTGGATCACCATTCTACCTAGATAACTGCCTCATCACCACTGTAGTGCATTCTGAAAGATCCTAGTGAACACGTGATGGCAGTGCGGAATAATGACCAACACCCCCCTCCCCCCGTATAATAAATGGATGTGCTGTAGTATAAGAAAAAAACCTAAATAAAAGTTTTTTTCAATGTTTCTGAAATAGGAGGTTAAACTGCACTATAAAACAAGCTGACTTCATCCTGCCTTGGTTCATGGTCAGAACACAGCCTTCAGAAACAATATGGAGGTATTACTGGTGGGGTTGATCTTAGACCATCCCATTAGCCAGACTGGGATTGCCCAAGCAATTGTTTGCTCAAGATTGCCAAACCAATCCGACCCCCGGGACATATAGTACGAGCTTGCTGTGATGCCAATGAGAGATGTACCACTCCTTCATTCAGTGCAAAGTCTCCTGTCGGGCACCACAGAGCCCAGAGGATGTCAAATAAGCAAGTTACAAATGGCTCTGGCAGCTGGATGTCCATTTTCGCACTGTGTGGTCCAGTGATTATAGCAGTAGCCAGGTAGTTGACAAACAGTTGCAGATTCCTAATTGGGATGGGTAAAAATGCAAATTGCAGATTATTTTAAAAAGCATTTTGAGCCTCTGTTTCTTTATATTTGATATAGTCATTGGAGGTGATGAATTCCTTAAAATTAACAACAAGAGCCTATGCAAAAATGCAGCCGGTTACCCTACATGCCACAAGCTTATAAAGATTTGTTATTAAGTCCACGCACTTTTGCTAAATGGCACATGAATACTCTCCTCAGATAATGCTAGACTTCCAAAATAAGGTGATCTTGGTACTTTTGGATGCCCAGGACACATCCAAATATAAACTTGAAACAGAACTTGCTTCATGTGGGATCCGATACCCTTACCTCAAGAAAAAAAATACAGAAAAGCCAAGACAAATAAATAATGCATCAACCTGAGGAGGAGTAATTAGATACCCAAAGTTCAACCCTGATAATTCTGAACTGTATTATTTTCTCAATTCGTTGGTATGTCAACCAGAAAAGAATACAGACACTGGTGAGCACAAGAGCCCTGGAGCTTATTGCTTTGGAACCAGGTTTCATGATAACTTTTTAAAAATGCATATTTGTCACATGTGAAAGATGTAGAAACTGTCAGGGGCTGACACTGTCTGGACCACAGACAATGAATATTCAACCTCCTTGGTCGTTTCTGCTCTGTGCACACAAATCAAAAGTACCTTCAACTCCCAACTTTACAACAACTCCTATCATCCCACCACATTTGAAGAACCTTATAACTAACTCGGTCACTATTTCTTCCTGCTCAATGAAGAAACTTGTTTTGTGAGCTGATCCCTGTTTCAACGCAGAACAGCAGATAAAACCATGTCACGTGAGTGCGCAGCACTCCGTTTGATATCGGAAAACAGGCAGGATATAATATCAGTCTGCAGCAATTACACAACTGCATTTTCTCAGCATCCCGTGAGAGTCCCTGAACTGAGCCAAAGTTATCATCAGAAGTTGCCACAGTGAGTGTGAATGTCAATGTTGGTAGTCAGGCACTGGAGGATAAAAGAAATAATTTTAATGCAGAATATCCTGACAGACATTTCCTCTCACAGGCTCCATGTTGGCACTCCACAGCCAGTCTCACTTAGAACAACAGTCCCCGTTTGATTCTCTCCTGAATCTCTACAACTGATCAGACATTTTTCTGAGCAGATGTTCCTGCCGGTATCCTAGTCACTACTTTGTGAATTGTTGTCCATTGCTTGGATAATCACAGAGGCGTTGAAGAGTACATGCTGAGATGTTCTTTCCCTTAGGCTGTTACTTATTCTACTGCTGACAAGACACTGCTGCCTAACTTTCCTACCTCGGATTCCCTCCACTTCCATTTCCGAGAAACCTCAGATCTTCCATGTTTTGAAACCTCGCTTCACATTTTTACCCTCTAACAGTAGGAACTTCACCATAGTGTTTAAAATTAAAACAAAAAAACTTTGGCCCTCAGATGTGGGTGAATTAAATGGAAATTACAGACCTTTTTGGGGTGGCTGCAGAGTGAGTATACAGTAGTGGACAAGTCTCTGGGCTCATGACTGGTGGGTTGCGGGTTTGAGTCCCTGCTGCAGACACTTCTGTTGTACCTGGACTTAGGTAGTTACGTCATTTGCTCTAGTTCACCTGGCTGTGTAAGTATTGCTGGGAGGAAGGCCCTGTGTTGGACTGGTGTCTAGTTCACTTAACACTGCGAATAACCAGGATAGGCTCAGGCTCGACAAGACACTGGCTCTCCGATATGGACTTTACTTGCACCTATACTGTAGATACTTATGGCTATTTGATCAAATACCAGATAAGTTCTTGTCCTCTCCTCTTGATCTGTATACTGTGTGTATGACGTTCCTTTTTGTGATTTGAATATAATCATATGGCAACAAATTCCTTTGTGATGCGGTTTGCCCTGAAAATGATATGTAAAAATTGAAACTTATTGATTACCTGTGGAATGATGATGATCACAAATAGAATTTCTATTAAGACCAAAGAAATGTCACAAATACATAATGTATTTTCCAAAATGTAACAGAAACACTATATGTGACAAATAAAGTATTCATTAACAGTGTATGAGTATATACTTTAAGTTTTACACCGTTAAAGTGGTTCAGATATGCCCTGTTTTGGCAATAGCACTTGATTGATACAATTTCTAGCTCATTTTTGTTCATTATTTTTACATTCAAAACAAGAATGCTGATAAAAGTTCTGTTTAATGAAGACTATTCAAGCTGAATGAAGGACAAGCAAGCCCAGGCCTGACGCCACACCATCGCTGCCAGCCTTTCACAGTGAGAAACCTTGAAAGTCCAAAGCTAAATTCCTAATGGCCAGTTTCGCTTGAGATAACCTGAGTGGGAGGGCAGACACACAGGAACAGGACACGTGCCCCGCCGTTTCCACGGATACCACACACCTCAGGTGGCGGACATCATGAGGCAAGCACCTGCCTCCTGCCAAACAGCAGAGACAACGTGCCGGGTGTCTGCTTGCTGCACATTAGCATTAATAAGGAAAAAAGGTAACATTGCTCAAACTGCCAAAAGGCCAGTTCTACAATAGCTTCAACAACAATCCTGTTAGAAGCACTGCTGAAGAGGTGTCTATTTCATTAGTTGCAACAGAGGTATACTCAAGACATGTGTTGTGATAATTGCATGCATGCCATGCCTTAGAGAGTCTTGTTGCATGGGCTGGTGTAAAGAGGTTACTCAGCACCTACTGTATATGAGCATGCTGAAAGAATGAGGCTCAGCACCTCTGCCCACTCACAGAAAGAGCAAAGAATGCTCCCATCAAAAACTTGAAAGTCTTTACTTGCAAAACTCAGCTAGCCTAGGTCAAAGTAATTATTGCCACGCCCAATCTATTCCTGTTATGTGAAATACGCTATGCATTTAAATTGCAGTCAAAGGAGTCAGGCACCATCTGAATTTCTTACAAAAGTTTTTAAGGGACACGACTTAAACGTGCTGTTCTGGATATGAGGCTGTTAAATTGCACTTCAAGTCTGAATGCCTTTCCAGTTTTACACACTTCCCTGCAATACTGGAATTCTTCTGTTGAACTCTATTAGCTTTCAGTGGAAACAGATAACTTATTTAAAGAAGTATTTTGTGCACAGAGTATTTTAAGCAAACTACTGATACTTCTGCCCTAACCTTTATTATGACAGATGACTCGTCCAGCTACGCAATATATCATAATAAAGGAAACAAAACAAAGGGTGGCACGGTGACGCAGTGTTTAGCATTGCTGCCTCACAGCGCGGGGGCCCTGGGTTCCTTTCCTTGGGTGCTCTCAGAGTGGAGTTTGTGTGTCGCCCACACAAAACCCAGGGTTTCCTCTGGGTGCTGGTAGGTTAATTGCCTGCCGTTCTGGGAAAAAAACGGCCCTGCTGTGAGTTTGTGGGATATTGTCTGTGTGTGTCCCGCAAATGGACTGGCGTCCTGTTCAGCATGGAGCCTTGCTGGGATAGGCTCCGGCTCCCCCACGACCCTGTATTAGATATTTCAGATAGAAAACGGTAGAGATGGAAACAAGACTGTGGTCTAATGTATTGAATCAAATACGTGCTAACCATAGATGTTAAAGCAATCCACAGAAATAAAACTTTTTGAACAAAAATACGGATCATGTTACAAAGCGAGAATTGGGTTTAACCACCTACAGCACAATGCAAGTAGCACTTTTGCATAGGCTTTACAGTACATGACTGTCCTGGGCCAGTATGGTGTCCATCTGCCTTTCTGGACAAAGACTGTCCCTCACAGAGCTTGTTTCACGGTTTCTCTAGACTCATCTGATGACCACTGGAGCAGAATATCTCACTTGCTGACCAACAGTGTGGTTGTTCCTCTCGCTCTTAATGAAAATTCAGGTTTTAAAAGCTAATTACACGGATTATTAATCAATTAATTAAGGACATTTACAGTCAGCTAAGACATACAAAACAATGAGCACCCAGTGTTTTTATGAAATCCGCTGACTTGAGCTCACTATTTTGTCATCCCAAGGTACAACTCAAACAACAAACTTACCTTTTCACTATTTAAAAATGTAAACAGCACTCTGCATACATTGTATGCAAAGAGCTATTAACGTAAAACACACTGCCACGTTTTCATTGTGCATCAGTATATATTAAAAAACAGAAAAGATTAAAAGACAAAATACAAGCTGCTCCCTCATGTGGTTCCCTGCATAACTGCAACTTATTTTAAGTTATTTTAAAGCCGAAAGCTTCACATTCATTAGAAATAATAAGAGAAGGTCAAAATGGAAACTCATCTGTGATGCTTAGCAAAAAATTAAAATATTAACCTCTAAAACACACACACATAGCCTTTTAATTTGACAAACATAAGCTTTAAATTCTGTTTTCCAAAGACTGTACAGCCAATAAAAACATAAAAATACTGCAGTTCTGCAGCTTGAACAGGGATTTAAAAATTTCCAAATTTCAAGGGATAAATTTGGAAAACAATACAAATGTTACCCAAGCACAGGTGAAAGCAGAGAGTACACAGAGTCAGACTGGTAACTCTCATTAGTGTTAAAAATGTATGAGAACAAATGGCAAAAAACTCAAAGACAAACAGCAATAACTGATACTGCATTATTAGTGAGCCACAATACATCTTCTTCAGAAATATCTCCAGCTATGCAGCTCATACCATTAAACACATATCTCATTGCATACATTAATCTAAGATTTAATAAAAGCATAAAAATAATAAAATATTCTGTAAAACACTGAAATCTCTTTTAACATCCAACTTGAACCTTTATTTCAACACTATGTTTTAGTCCTCGCTACCAACATGTCTACAGCGAAACTGTCACTTAAATTGTGTAATTTAGAACAAAAATATAATGTAACATTTCTCTTGTTACACTTTACAGTATCTACAGATTCTGTGGAATCTTTTGAATAATGCTGCAGACTGACATTTTCTGGATCTGACTTGTGCCACATATCTAACTACAGCTGCCAGGAACAGTTTTATCAGACACTGCAAAAAAAAAAAGCCCTGGAGTTGTTTGGTAACAGGCACAAGACTGTAAAACTTTATAAGTTACGCAGTGGGTGTTGGCGACTCATGTGAAACTCTCGTGGTAGTTTTAATGGCATGGCTATCAGTAGTAGTCACTAAAGCGGCTTTTGTTTGTGGGACTCCATGTGGAACTTGGCTGAAGACAAATTGTGCTATGTAACCTTGGGTCCATTTCGTTTATCAACACCTGGCAATGCCCAATCTACACAGAGCAATGCTGAAAAGCAAAGGTGCTAGAAGCTGATTCTGCTTTTCCCATCAATCCATAAACCCGGTCAAAAGGGGACGGCGTGCACTTTTATCCTGAGAAAGGCGGTTTAGAAAGGACGGCAATAAGGATGTGTTCCTCTGACGTGAACAAAGCCTGACCTAGGCACTATTTCTTTATTGCCCTGTGAGTAAACTGGGGGGAAAAAAAAAACCCCAATAACTTCACCTACTCTTGCGACAGTTCTCCACTGCATTGCATAATGTCAGGTTTTCATGTGTTTCACAGATGCACACAAAGAACCAAACCAGCATCCTTGCTGGAATTCTAGCAACAATTATCTCTTCATGTGTGGTTAATCAGGCTATTTTCTCCGTCAGCAGCGGCCACTGGAAAGCCAGCCTCATGTGAGCTCCCGATCATTCAAAGCAATCTAATTGAATTTTCAGAGCCAGGAACACTGACGGACACGTGACGCCACCCCGGCGGAGCAGAGTGCCAGACACTGCAGGCGTTACATAATCACATGCTGTTGTTGGCTGAGAGGAACTGCGCTCTCAGTCACCTCATGGGTTTGGCAGACGCCGTTTCCTCCAATCACACCCCACAGCTCCTGGCTGCACACGGTCTTCACATGTACAGTCACATGCTCCTGGGCCTTGAAACAAGGCAACAAGAGGGAGCTCTTTTACAGTGACCTGGCAAACACTTGATTAAATCACAAAGCAGACACCCAGCTGCTTGAGAAGTGACTCAGACAGCATTTTTAAGCACACAGAGCAAGGATAAAAGGAATCTGCTCTAAACTCTGTGGTTTGCAGCAAAGAATGAACACACTGCAGATCTCTCTATAGAATTTGTGCATTTATATAAGCCTTTAAGGGAAATGCCAACAATGAGGATGTCTTGAAGTCCCAAGTGCATAACAAATAGGATCACAAGACATCCTAGGTTTTAAACGATATTTATGCATCCCCATCATGACATTGTCCCCTATTTTGAATGTGTCAGCTGGAGATTGAGTTGCAGAAGGAAATGCAGTTGGAAAGCTGTTCAACCCTTTGCCAGAAACATGAGCAGTCAGGAGATCCCTCAGCACAATACAGACATTAATGTCAGGCTAGCCTGTCCCCTGGACCTGTTTTCTGACTCCTGAAAAGTGATGATGAAAAAAACAATGGTTAAAATTTAATTTTTGGGGTGTTAAACAAAATGATGCAACTAGGACTAGGAGACAGGAGTTTAAAACAGATTGTCGCAGGGTCAGGAAAGCAAAGGTCAATTCCAAGAACAAGCTTAAAGAAATACCATATCCATTCTTAAATGTTCATTCCACCACACTACTGCGTTAAGAGGGTACAGCATTAACAGGGAATAGTGACGTTATAGGAATAACTAAAGCAAGAGGGCTGTAAAACATTAATTCTGTAGAATGGCTCAACAATTAGTATATGGATTTCAAGTTTATACAGTATGAACACTCAGAGGAGCTTTTCAACACATGCTACCTATGAAATCTGTAAATCCAGGGTAAAGAGCAGTTATTTACCTAGGTTTTGGAAATGCCCCAATATTAATGCATTTTGGAAATATTTGGGATCTGTGTTGGGCTATACAGTGAGTAGCATTGCGCATAATAAGACTACCAATGTATAAAGAAATGCTAATGATCATGGTTAAAGCTACTAAAATGCATAGCAAATAAATCCAGGTCTAGTTAATCATGGCCTAAAACAGTATAATGAGAAAATCAGAAAACAAGGATGAAAACAGACAGCAAAAATGCGGGATTCATGATTCAAAGATGGAAAAAGAGTATCAACAAAGCTATACTGTAAGTGCGGTTGAAAGACAGATACTAGAGTTGGCAAGAGAGAGGCATAAAAAAAAAAATGTATGGCTTCCAAATTTTCAGACTACCTTCTTTGACGCAGGTTTTTGACGTACAACTTAGCAGGTCTATATAATACAAAAGTATGTTTAAATCCAGTATAAAAAAACTGTCTACAGAAGTGTGGTAAAGCCACATTCGAGGAAAAAAATCTTACTTTTCTTTAACTGGCTGACAAAGATGTGAAGTGAACCTCATGTATTAAGTGTGTAATGAAACACAGAAAAAAAAAGACAGGACAGGATGCTCATTGTTTGAGACCTATCACTTTCCACACCATCACAGAATTCAACCAACAGTGGACCCAGGTTTTCAAAAATCTTGTTGATTCCTCCAACTAAGAACATCGACTAGCTACCCCCTTGTTCTAATTAGTTTCCAGAGTGAATTGCTTCCTTTATTGATTCCCTTCCAAGTGCTCAGGTAATAGAAAATAACATTGGCTGATATTGCTGTACTAAGAGCACAGTAACTCTACTCTTCAACAAAGTGACTAGACAAAGACGTATTTGCTTATTAACCAAAAAACTAATAATGCCTTCAGAAATATTGATCCATTACAACAAGCTCATACATTTCTGATCATGACAACAGCACAGCAAATACAATTAAAAGCACAAAAACAACAGGGTTCTTATACAACACAAAACCATTTATGGTAGACGGCTGCACAATATTCTTTGACCTAAAGCGACATCTGCAATGGGTTGACAAAGAACTTGGATTTTTGCTTGTTAGTATTCTTTAAACCTGCCAGTATCAACCTACAGAGAGATGCTAATCAAAAGATTAGTGTGCTACACAATTAGTAGTGTTGCTTTCATAGGCAACAGCTTCGAGTTCAAGGTGTTAAATACAGCTTGAAGCATCCTAATAAGTGAAAGCTAATAGTTTGTTTTATGCCCTGGAAAAAAGCAAACCCTTTTATAGGTACTTCTGCTAAAAATGTCATTTAAAATTGCTTCTCAGACCACTGAGAAAAGCAAATTTAGAAAAACAGAACTTTCAATTAACACATACAAGCCATATGACTTGGAGTTAAATTTACACTCAGATTTAGTGTATTATTGATTTATTTGAATCCATGTTTCTATGTGTTAACCTATGTCTGAATAACACAAATGTTTCTAACTGGTGATCTAACTGATAATCACTGCTAATAGTTCTACTGATCATAATTCACAAACAGGCCACATAATTGTTGAAATATCAGTCTTTCAGCTCCTAAGCACTGTGCCTCATGCTTGACACTGTAGTCAAACTGAAGCTGGAGAGGTATTTTCGTGAATTTTGGGGAATACAGTAAATAGTTTGTTCAATTACGAAACACACACTACTCTGCAGTGAAAGGGAAAAAAAGTCATTTGCAGTGACTCGTCAAGTCTTATCCTACTGAATACTTCATTTAACTTCTTTCAAAACTGTATTTTCCCTTTGCAGATGAGCAAGTTTCTTGACCTGGCTTAAAGAAGGAACCTCCTGCAATATTAATGCAGTGTTACATTTTGGAACCAGTCCCACCCAAGATTTTCCAATGCGTGAGGATAAATTAAATACAACGCTTTCAGAGAACTGGGTGCTCATGGGATGCAGAGCAAACGCAACACACGCACCTATTGATTGGCAACCTCTTGCAGAATATCACATGAGGTGTTGCTGTACCAGACCATCCCTTCAGAACCATAAGCTGTGATGGGTCTCTGCTGTGTCACCATGCAAGCCCTGATAAAATATGACTCCTCTAGATCAGATCACTTTATTGGCCATATACAATTTCTTGTATTAGGAATTTGTCTTTTTGCATGCTCTCAATGAGACACACAGGTACACAGACAGGGAGAGAGAAGCTCGGGGTCAGAACGCAGGGTCAGCCATTTATACGGTGACCCGGGAGCAGTTGGGCTTAAGGGCCTTGCTCAGGGACCCAACGGAGTAGGATTCCTCTGCTGCCTGCTGGACTCGAACCGGCAACCTTCCAGCCACAGGCGCAGATTCTTAGCCACAGGGCTACCGCTCCGTGCTAAGAATCTGTGCTGGTAAGGACAATTCACACAGCAGGGTAGTACCAGGGTTGGTAGTGCCAATCAGGTCAATAAACACACAGTGCTCAGAATCTGCCAATGTCATTATTACTGTATCTGGTTGAAGCTTTTATCCAAAGCAACTCATTTTTCTACTTTTACTTAAGAGTAGATTTGGGTATTAAACTGGAGAGATCTGAGTGAAGTGCCCAAGAGCAGTGCCCCAGTGGAATTTGAGAGCACTTGACGGTTGTCTGTCATGTCTGATGTTGGCGGTGCTCCAAAAACAGATGAGCTGCACGAAGAAACCTGTGCGGAAGAGCTTCTTGAAGTGGGAAAGCCGTTGCACTGGGGCAGTCCCACTCTCTCGCCCTCAGAAGCCTGGGTCCAGCGGTACGAGTAGTCGTCACGACTGGAGACTTCCTTGGTTGCAGTGGATGGCCATGACGCCTTTCTGTGCCTTGTCATGCCCTTTGCTTTCCACGGAGCGTTGCACCAATATAGTGTCCTTTCACTATACTGGGACATTAGGACCCACACAGGGTGAGCGCCCCCTGCTGGCCCCACTAACACCTCTTCCAGCAGCAACCTTAGTTTTCCCCAGGAGGTCTCTCAACCAGGTACTGACCAGGCTCACACTTGCTTAGCTGCAGCGTGTTGCCAGTTGTGAGCTGGAGGCCTTGAGAGCACCACCAATGGCACTAACCAATGAGCCACACCGCTACCCATTTGCAACCACCACTTGCAGGCTGCAGCTACTGACAGTGCCAGTCTGTTGTGGCTGTACTTGCACCAGACAAATAAAAGGAATGGGCTAACAGAGTATGCCTTATAAATGCAGGATCTGAAAGTTCAGCACTGCTCATGGGCACATGATTGTTTCGAAAAAACCCTTTATGTAGTACAAAAATGTAAATTGTTGCGGATAACAAGCACAAAAGTGCCTGGTGTCCACAGGAAAGCATGATGGAAAACCGACTGAGCTTTTGACCTTTTTATGAGATCATGTGCTGTCACACATTCCCAGTAGTTGACTTAATACCCATGAGGCAGACATGGATAAAGCCTTTGTATGACTGACAATGGCTAGAGACTCCCATTTCTGATCAGTGGTGAAAAAATAAATTAACATGCTACTTGCAATTAGCATTGCACTTCCAAAACATCTTAATTCCTCATAATAATTCCTATTAATTTCTTAATGAAATAGGTATGCAAAGTAATTTTTTGGGCTTTGTGAGAAGAGCTGTGTTAGCATGCATTAGCTGCTAAGGAAGAAAGGTTAATTCCACATTGGAAAGGAGACAGAAGAAGCACGTTTCAGCTGCTGAGCCTTATTCTTTAGGTGTGATTTTTTTTTAATACACATTCACATTAACATACTACTCTATATGCATTTTACCCTTTACACATAAAAAATGCATAAAATGGTCAATTCTCAATTGCAAACTTTCTTGTGTTCATGTACTGTATATGTACAATGTCACCTCTTTTTTGTCTACATACCCTTAACTGGCAGAGGCTACTCCACACTGCAGTGCTTTAACATTTGTTGAGGTTTCTCTTAATGACATGAAGGCATTTCACAGACAGAAAACACAGCCTTTAACACAAAACATATTTTACCATCAAGAAGGCACTCTGCAGCCACTGTACACGCAATACAGAGGGGCAAAACTAAATTTACTGTCACCTAGCTTCCACAATTATACACTTAAATCTTCAGAGAACAGAACTACAGTATGTTCATTATGTCTTTAACAAATGACTGTGGTAGAATAAAGGCTTTAAAGTCCTTTCAGAACAGTCTTAAAAAGACAGTAACTTTCCTTGGAGAAAGAAATGACTTGCTTTTCACTTCTTTGAAACACTGCTGCACACTCTTACAGCCTCTAATGAAAGTGTTTTTCTCAGTATTCTAGTATGCCAGCAGACGGTTTATCCTTTTGCTCAACAACCCAATATAGAGTACTTCAGCAGAATTATTTCCAGTACACAGTCAAGCAAGGACATACGGTACAAATCTACTGTACACCCAAGCAAGGTAGACTAATATGCATACTGTTAAATCTACAATCTCTGATAAATTAAACTAAATTAAATTTTAGTGCCACAACTGTTGAAATGAAATTCATCACTTGTTGTGAAAAGGGGGGAGGCTTTTGTGTGTGTTGCTTTCTCCCCCACATTGTTAACATGGCACTGACCTCTCTCTAGCTCATAGCCAATCTTAAAGAAATAAACCAGATTGATGAGGTCAAATAAAGCAGAGAAATAAAATAATTTTAACGAGGAGCTGCCAATTAAGAAAAGTCATTGCATACCATATTGTATAAGTGTCTTCATGCATAGAGCATATACTTCTCTTTCCTAAGGTGCTGGATTTTCTCCTAAAAAATAGGCTAAAAGGACTAGCAAGCCTGAATGCAAACAGCAGATTCCAGACTCCTCATGTTTAAAACAGCCCTTCTGCAGCTTGCTGTTTTGCAGAGTTATTGATTTGTTCGCTCAGCAGACAGCCACATTGGGCTTAACAGCAACCCTGCACTCTCAAGTGCTGCTGGCTTGTCCTCATGTGCCTTCTGCTATAGTGTAAATGCTGAAATATAGAATGTAGATACAAGAACTTTCCACCTGAAACTGAATGCATCTGGTGAAGGGGACGTATTTGCAGCTCAGCCAGTATACAGCATGTAGAATTCAGATCGATTAGTCACACAAAATAAAGGTGGAATCCAGCAGTACCAGATTTAATAAACAGCTCAATGAGGGTGCACTATGTTTGGGCGGGAGACTCTGTGGAAGCAAATTATGACAATTTTCTTGGTACAGAACACATTTGCACTCTGTGTTAGCACACATTTCTCTCATTCAGGCGAGACCTATTTCTGTTTGATCTTTAAAACAAAACAATCTGAATCTTCAGGTCTTGAGAATCTCCTCGCACCAGGATCTCTAACCTTTGTCAATTATGTAGAAACAGCGACCACTGGTGGTTGCCACTTGGAATTGCAAAGACAGACATGGGCAAACAGAAAACTGAGCCAGAAGAATGTGCTCATGCTGTGTATGACCTTAGTTTAAAATAAAGTTTTAAGACACAAAATAGCACTGTAAATACAATTAACATTGAGCTTTAGGTCTGACTTTGATTACTAGTAATGAAATGGAATGATAAATTAGAACTAGAAGACTGTCTATAGCAATCAGATTTAAAAAAGGTCTTGTTTAACTTTTTAGTTCTGTATGATACAAACAGCAAATAAACTGTATATTTTTTTAGATTTTCACAAGATGTTTGATAAAGTTCCTAATAAAACATTAATCCTGAAATTGCAGGTGCTAAGCATTCAAGGAAATGTTTTGACATGTTTGGATGGAGCACTGACTACTGCTACAGAAAAAAGAGAAGTGGTAAACACTGTAATTGGGGTGATGAAACCAGCTGAGTACCACAGGGATCTGTGCTAGTCACGTTCACAAATTATACCATAATGGGAAGATTTGTGAACACTGTAAAAACACCAAAGGAAATTCTTGAATGTTCAAGATAAAGACTTCAGAGGTCTTGGCTACTGATTGACAGATAAGACAGGTGCAGTGTGTTACTTGCAGGTAGAAGAAAAACTACAAATATAAAAATTGAAAATATTAAGCAAATACTGTATATAGAAACTGAATCACAAAGTGGCTGCAAATACTGTACTCCCTCTACCAATCTAAAGCACATTAGTACACAAACTAAGCTACTGTATGTTTGCACTTACAGAATGGCTACAAGACAGTTCATTCTGAGTCCCTCTTGTCTGAGGTCATTCTTGTCCCTTTTTAAAAGTCGATAATTTTCTTAGACCTGTTACTCTGCTGAGGGGTGTTTTCCTAACACCTGCCCTGACATGTCCCAAGAGCCAGTCGGTTTAGATTTTTTTCAGCACAGAAATGTCTCCGAATCCCCCCCCCAATAGCAACCCATAAAGCAAAGGGAAAGTTTTCCTCATGGGCTTGTCATAGATTTAGTCACACAATAGACCACAGATTCATCCCCCAGGGGTGAATAAAGTATTCTGAACTGAACTGAAATTGAACTACAGACAGAATGAAACCAAACTATACTTACTATATAGGAAGAGAGGTATACAGACATACTGGTGTATACATTATAGATATACTGTATAAACAAAAACATTTGTGGAGATCTTTATGCATCGCTAAAGTCAACCACTTAATATGATATTGTTCTCTTTTTCAAAATCTCAAGCATCCAAAAGCATTCCCCCTGTATTCACCACAGTACATCAAGCACTGTTTCAGAGCTTACCGGCTCTTCCAGGGTTTCCTTCTTGTCTAGCATTTCCTGCAGGGTTTGCAGAATCTTGATGCAGAGTTTTTCCTCTTTGTCCATCAGTTTCTTGGTGTGGTTGATCAGCCTTCCAAAGGAAAAAAAACCATCAAGTCCAGCCAATGACACCTTCCACCGTGCAATTATCAGGACTGCAATAAACATCTGTTTACTGCACTGACCATGCAGTCCATGGCTTCAACTTGCTGTTTTGCACACAAAACAAGACATGTGTACTGTACATCCACGTATTACACCTTCTGCTCTATAAATGGACAAGGAGAAAGAGAGCAGCTCTACATATTTAGCATGTGTATCACTTTTAGTAACCTGTTGGACACAAATAGAACAACAAATATTGTTATTGTTGTTAATCAATGCCACTCCAAACTACATTTGAAATCAGAAACAGTATAAATCAGTACAATTCATTGCTGGCGACCAAAGAAATAATGATAGAACTTGCATTTGGTTCAGAAGGTGTATGGATGAAGTAGCAAACACTAAGACTGTAGCAGAATGAAACATCTTTGGTTAATGACAAATCTGTATTTATATGTACTCAATTTAATGTCTTTACAAAGCAATACTACATTAAACATCCCCACAGCTTTCTAAAATGTTACACAAGCTTTTGAAATGCATGACTAATGTACTTCTACTGAAAGTCGGTAGACCAGCTGAGGAGGCTACATGCTGTGTAATATTTCTGTATGCAAGACGTACTGTACTGTACAGCTGTTTTAACTTACTTAGACATGAAGGCCCCACTTTCACAGCGTATTCTCGCTTCTTCTGGAAACAAGCGCTCTGGGCTGTGCAGGACATCAACTAGCACAGAGAATTCAGCCTGCACCATTGGCTGGAACTGTTTCTCGAGAAATGCTACCACACCCTGGAAATCGGAAGACCAAGGCACCGCATTCAATACAGAACTTTCACTGAAGGGCTACAGTCTTTACCCGCCTTCAAATGACACAAAAACATTCAACTTGCTTAACCTACAGGCGACACTGAAAACAATAAAAGTCATTAACAATAAAAGTCTAAATCTGAGAGGCTAGCAGAACAAGCTTTCCTGAAAATCTTTAATAATAAAAATAATAAAATATTAGTAGCTGATGAGAGGAGGCCATTTGACCCATCTAGCCTGTTTGGTACCTGAAACGCCACAGAAAGTACACGAGACATGGAGCTTCCACCAACACAAGCCATAATATAAAGAAATACTTTCATTTCACAGCGTAAATACTTCAAGCAAGCTAGTGCCAGTAACTTCAAATATGTAGGAAAGCCGATACATTTCAGAGCATACATTTGACACCAGCTGCTCAACCCAGACGTGCCTGTCCACTGAAGCTGGCTGTGGACACCTGAGAACACCTCCAGCACGTGGTGGTGAAGTTCCTTTGCTGCACGGACACAAACACAAGTCTGCCTTGCTGAGATACTTGTATACTGTATCAAAGGGCACTGCGGCCACCTCTCTCCCAGCAGATCAATCCCAGCTCTGGCTGGGGATATCCTCTCGTCCTGTCCTGCTGTTGCGCCTCTACCCCTGCCTCCTGGGTTCGGCGGCTCACCTGCAGTTTTTCGATGATGTTCTTGTAGTCGGGGCCCCCGAGAGGCTCCCTGCGGGGCCCACTGCGAGCAGACATCCTCCAGCCCTTGGCCGCGCGCTGCACCATGTTTGAGTGGGTTTTCATGAAAAGGGTGTTCACCTGACTGTCCAGGTCGACCGGGATAGCGATCGCCCGATTCTTGGCTAGAGCGGACAGCCAAAATAAAAACAAACAATAAGACTCTAAACAAACTAGACAAAATGATTTGATACATAAATACATAAATCTCAGCTTCACCGTTTTGTACACTGGAGGCAGATGGATACAGTGTATGGGCAAGAGATCTACTACTTTATTAAATGCAATGAATTTCAGGTTATATACAACTTTCCTGTCAGTCTGATCAAACCTTTTTTGTTTAATAAAAGAAATGCAATACTTGGGTCTAATGGTTTTAATCAAATATGTTAAACATGGAGATCAATCAAAACCATAGACATGGTGAGCAATAATACAGTACAAGGAATCAGGATGAGGTTTCAGTATGAAATGTGACACACTGACTCATGAAGATTGCATTAAAAGCTGGCATCCGGTACAGTATGACCTCGATAACTTGAGCTTTAACAATTGTGGCAGCTGTAGACTGGCTGGTAATAGTTATCTTCTGCTCATGACATTGGCAGCTGGTCCCACTGATGGTCTCTTGCACTCAGGTGGAAAGAAAATGCTGATTATAATAAGATCATGATGCGGGTTTCCTGAAGCTGTGCCACTGTAGTCCTGGCACTACATGGTCTCACTCAAGGGCTTCATCAAAGCATCATTGAGCAGCAAGGTTACAAGAAAGTCTTCAGTGAGTGCATTAAAGACTATGCCTTGTCACAACACAAATCTACAGTACTACCCCGGCAGCTGGCTTGAATTAAGCAACAGGCATCAAAAAGCTAACTCCACCATATCCACATGGTGTAATCTCCCAACAGAGTTGTCAAGTGAAAAACAGCATTTAACACTCTTCCACTCTCTCTACCACTACCTCAGATGCTCTCTGGTCCACGGAAGTTTTTTAAATCATCACTCAGCTGTCAAAACTACTCTTGAGCAAAATGTTAATTTCATTATCTGAAATGATTCCTTTTTAGAACCTCTATTAAACAGGCACTTCAAATCAACTCATTTTGGCAATTTTAATAACTCAATACCAAAGGCTGAGCACCTGTTGCATCTTTTAAATAACGTCACAAACTCAGTAGTAGGTTATTTCAAGGAACAAACCTATCATCTCAGTTCTAAAAGTGCAAATACCTGTATACAGTATGTGTGCAATGAGCTACTGACACAAAGATCCACACAATGGAGACCCCTGCTTTTTCATTGTGATCTGCAGATTGTTTTCAATGCACTCACAAGGTATAATTTGCAGGAACGTTTTGGGTTATTCTCCCCTTTCATAGATATTAGATGCTAAAATTGATTTATAAGAATTCTGCAGTAAAACCATTTTTATAACTTTTTTCCCCATCTCGCTACACTGTAGCCCCAGTCCTGTGAAGCATCATGAATGAACTCATGGGTCCTCACTGCTCCTCTTCTCATCTCTGCAGAACATGCAAGTCATTTGCTTTATTTGAAACTGAAAGAAAGGCGAAAATTGCAACATAGCAAGAAACTATACTAGCTTACATATGGATTTTTCTTTCAAATTTTAACTACAGTTAACATTAAGAAATGGATAAAGGGAAGCAAATTGTGAGATTGTGCAAATATAGAAGACTGGCTTTAGTATTTGCAAAAATATGAAATGCCTGCACCCTGCTGTATTTGACCGTTTATGCTTCGTTCCTTTTCAGTGTGAAGGCAAAGATTTAAAACAATTCTCCTATGTTATCCTGTTACCTACCTACGTCAGCCAAGGTTTTAATGCACGCTTCTATATTGGATTTCTGAGAGGAATTTATCCACGAGCAGTTGTAAATCCTAAAAGCAGACTGCAGCAGCTTATTGAATACAGGCTGGTGACTCTGCAACGACAGGAGCAACAAGGCACGTTACTAACTGCAGTGATGTGAGCAGCCTGAGGAACTGAGCTGCTTGATGAATTCTTCCGACCTGCTGTTTCTCCAAATCAGGCATTAACATGGTCTTCTAAAAAGAGAAAAAACAAGCTCGTCTAGGGAGGTTGTTTTCAAGGTGCCTCAGAGATTCAACTCCGATCAGCATTTCAGTTGCAGAACTAGTTTTGATTTGTTTTCTGTGTTTCTGTTGCTATGATATCAATCCCCACTAGAGCAGCATAGAAAAAACATGTGTTCTAAAGCTAAATTACAGAGACATGAAAATTTCGATAATTTGTACAAGTGTTTTCCCTAAAACTGAAATAAACAAGCATGAACCGTCTCTTTGATGTTATCCATCCACGTATCTTAGGGATAGTTGTTTAATATAGACAAGGTGAGATTGTAAATTCCCATAATACCTGCTGGCCTAGAAAAAGATAGGGCCATATAGGTGGCTGGCCTGTATTTCGTTACTGTCAGTGCCCCATTAATTCTGCACTATGATTCCCACAATGCACTCATCCCACTACAGTGGAAAATGAGGTATAACACTAGCAAGACAAGAGAATCAGACACTTCTATGCGGAGGCCGAACAGTTACAGTACCTGCAGGTTCGAGTTGTTGACAGAAAACTGAGAGCTGAAGAAACCTTTGACAATTGCCATCACTGTTTCAGTCACATACTTCTCCAGCGCCATGTCTGCATGCTTCCTATCAGTAGGGCTGTTACAGACCTGAAAAAGTCATTAAATGCAATCAAGAACTGCATACTCCACTTTAAGACCCAAGGAATTGTTAATATAAGGTTAATACTTCAAGGTCACTTCTAAATTAAAGCGTTCTTGAAATGGAGAAAATGAAACACTTTTTCATCAAAAAGTTTCTATTTTCATGACACTGTATACTGATGAACAGTAACTGAAGTGTTCATCTGACCAATCAGTATATACTACAATTAAAAACATGCCTTTTACACTATACTATAACTGTGTTCCAAAAATCTCAGAATAAATTAGAACACCTAGACTTGAGCCTTCTTTATGTAACCAAAGTGGGGTTGAAATCGCCACCATTGTTTCTGCATCTTTGAAGTACGTATGCTTTTTCTTTGCCTTTTCTATTTAAATCTGCCCTTTATTTAAACTATTCTATTTAAGTTTAAAACCTTCTACAGTGTAATTTTCGTCAGTCTGGTTTACCTCGACTACAGCACCCTAACTCCACTGCCAAGCAAAGCCAAGCCTACCCACTCGTCCAGGGATCACTATCATCTATTTCATGAGGAGCCAGAGGCAGGTTGCTATGGGCTCTCATTCTGCCTGCACCAGTGTCAGCAATCAGTCTTCCTATGACACAATACCTTGCTGGCAGTTCTCTTTAACAATGACTTTAAGCACTTACACAAAGTTGCATCAGTCCATTTTCTAAATGTCCATCAGAATATTTCCATGCCAGCACTTTAATTCTTCCTCTTGTCTGATGTCTTACAGACCTGTTCCTTTCACGATTATGCTAGGACATCTGTCTGGATTGTTTTATTTCTATGTGAGGGGAGAATATCACTATGCCCTCAACATACTATAGATACACTGCATGTTGATCCTCAAGGCCTTAAACATTGAAGAAAATTAATAATGAATGAAAGATAAAATGACAAGGGCCTGACAAGAACTTACCCTGGACATATCAATGAGAAAATTCTCAAAAAGATTCCAGATGTGGTTACTGGTATATATCTCCTTCATTTCTACTTCTGTGTCCACATAACAGTGGTTCACAAAATTGACATAGGCAGCCTTTACCTGAAAAAAAACAACAACATAAGAGAGGTTCTTACTGGTCATGAAGCAGTATTAAACGGATTTAGTATTACATGGGAACATAGTCATATTAAAGACAAGAACTTCATTATTAAAGCACTCAGAGAAAAGAAGCAAGACACAGCTTAACAGAAACTCAAACTTTCTTTTTCTTTACTGTCCTAATTTCTGAACATTAATAAAAGTATTCTTATGATAATTAGTCAGAAAGAAATCCCATTGCCCCGGGAATGTAGACTAAAAATCAAACTAATTTGCATCTCAGTCAAGCATCCACAATTTTAAGCAGAGCATCCTTTTGTTTTAGGTGAGCACAGAGCACATTCTGCACAGTACACCTAACTCACGGGGGGGGGGGGGGGGGGAGAGACAGACCTGCAGACTCAGAAACACGGATATGTGAAGAGTCACATTCCGAGACTCATGCCGCACGCTGTTACCTCAGGAATGCAGTCATCGTGGGTCACTACTTTAACGATGTCGTCGAGGGGAAGCAGGGAGTTGCATTTGAGCTCCGTGTAGACATTCTTGCCCTCGGTACAGAGGGCCAGCAGCTCCACCAGCGTGTTGTGATAAGCGAGAGGCCCGTTCTCGTCGCTGCGGTCCCGCTCCGAGCACATCATCTGCAGCAGCGTCGGGAAGGAGGTGCGGTCATTGTAGAACACCAGCACGTCTTCCCCTCCGTTGACGAGCTGGAAAGAGACAGGGAGCGCAGTGCGGGTGAATTTGACACAGCTTTTCTTGAAGAGCTTTAGAGGGGAAAAATCAGCCTATAGGGAAAGGAGAAAGTGTAAAATTCGGACTCTGGCCGGGGGTCATGACTCCTGACCTGGGATGAGTGCATTTAAAACAGACACTTGCTGTGTGCGTATCAAGTCAGAAGTAACTGTTGTATGTGACTTCAGATATTGAAAGGTGGGGATAATATTATCAGGAATACCCACTGTGCCATAAGTGGAAATAGTTCTATGATGCCAGTATGCACATGGTAATGGTCACTCATAAATCCCTCTTCAGGGTAATAACCTAGGGTGACCATGGCTGTACATAAAACTCTCTGTAACTATGCTGGAATTCAGGACACTGTGGGAAATACACCTTGTGTGCGTCTCCTTCAGTGTTCTCCAGAAATGGCAATTTTTGTCACAAACTAAAACTCATCTCAGACCTTCACTGAACTGTACTTTGACCCCTTGCATTGCTACATATTGCCACTATGAGCAGGATACATCTGCCTTATGCTGGTTTCTTGTCTTGATTCCTCTCTCCCATGGAGGCTAAGTCAACATTTTTGTTACACATAACATACTACCCACTCATAGGCTGGAGTTAATGCTGGGAGGGAACTGCTGAGGTGTATCTTATGTATAAGAACCACAGAGATCATGTCACCACGTAATTTCATTGAGGAGAAACAAGGCTTTAAGACCATCCTTGAAAAAAAAAAATAACAGGCTGTAAAGACCATCTCTTGGAATAGAGGAAGCACTACAGTTTACAAAACATTAAAGCATCTGACTTCAGTACTTCGGTTAAAACACTTATCTTACCTCAGTCATGACCTTGTCCTGGCATTTCTTTACATACTTCCCATCAGCTTTTACAATGGTCTGCAGGAAGCGCAGGTACTTCACCTGGCGGCCATGGGTCTCTATGCAGTGCACAAAGTGATGGACCACCCTGTCACTGATTTCATTGCACAGGTGATAATTGTTCATGAAGATGTGCCGCATGGTTTCAGCCTCCAGCAGCTGTGAAGCGAGAAAGGGATCCACAATATTGTGACATAAAGACAAAGCTGGGAATCTGTTTTATTTTTAGCAATTCCACGTAGTGGTGACCTTTTCAGCACCTGCTGCACCATTTGAACCAGATATTTTTAAGATGTGATGCACATGCCTTGTCATGATGGCTAAATCCTTTCAATTCTCAACCTCAAACTTTAAATAGAAATGCGCCAGAGACACTACAATGTCCATTTGTTCTGAAAGATGTGAAAATGATGCACGTACCCCAGGGGTGAGGAAGAGATTGAGGTGTTTATGTAGCAGGACTTGGTTCTGGGGATTACCGCGGCAGAAGTTTTGGAGAAACACATGGGCCAAATTCATTATTTCATTCATCTTTTCGTCAGTCTGGAACAAAAAAAGGTTCAGGAACATGTTCTTAAAAAGAGTTCACATTGCACATGTTTACATTTACCCAACATCCTTTTGATTTCAATAAGTGCAGAGAAATCTTCCATCATCTTTGTGACGACAAGAGAATTCAAGTACAGGCTTTCCCAGATACTCATATAACAAACTACAAGAAATAAATAACCTCTTTACAGTCATACACATGTCACACTTAACCAAAACGAACACACAGTACACCCTAGTTCACTGCTAGTAATATTCACTCCTGGTCCTGGAAGACAGTCTATCAGGTAATTATTATATGTAAGTTCTAAACCTCAATGGACAAATAACTTTTTAGGTACTTTTTAAGTGAACAACAGATTAAAATTAAGTCAAAGTCCCAGGTGAAATAAAAATCAGGAGACACGAAGGTTCCCCAGGACCAGTTGTGAATATCAGTGCCCTAGTTACAGTATAAGCATGGACTTGAAAAAACACAATGTATTTCTCTACAATGAAATGCGCTTGTGAAAAAATGACAACTGAGCACAAGAATGAAGCCTTCAGTAACACAGCATTAGCAGGCAAAAGAGTAAAAAGGCATTTGTGTTTTTCCAGCTGTAACATTTTTGCAGTCTGTGGCAGCCTTGGAATCCCACAGTCATATGTGGGTAACATGGCCAGAGAGCTGGCTATCTCGCGCCACTTGATTGGCTGTTGAGAATTTACGGTACGCATGCCTCACTCTCATTGGTTAGGCAAGCAGTTCATTAGCTGCTCAGTGGGTAGGCTCCAGCCTTAACAGGGTCTGCGGTACAACCCCAGTGAGTTAATTATCAGGAGTCAGATTTTGTGAGGAAATATATTTTTTTATTTTTTACAACAGTTCGAGGAATATCTTTTCAAAGGTATTTTCTCTCTTTGTCCTACACAGTTTATACTCTGCTTATAAAGCTACAGTCCCCATTAGTGCAAATTCAAGAAATTGTCACCTTTTCATATGGTATCTGTAGGAGGTCCAGGACTACTGTGTGGGCACTCATATTCTTCAGCAGTCTTTGTTGCTGAACCCGACTCTTTTTACTTGGATAACACAACTTGCTCAATCGGTCCAAAATCTATGATTAAATAATTCAAAATGTTAATGATCGCTGACAAGGTACTCTTCATTACTGACAGTGATATTGGTACATTTCCAGTAAACATTGTAGAATGCTGAATATTTCAGAAGTATCAGAAAGTGAATAAAGTTGATTCCCATTATAAATCTAGCAATTCTACAGTGCTTTGCAAAAGTATTCACCCCCCTTGGACTTTTTCCCACATTTCATTGTTACAGCAAGGAACTTAATTTAGTAAAATGTCTGGATTTTTTTTTAAGAGTGGCAAAAATTCTCAGTTACAGTGCCTTGCGAAAGTATTCGGCCCCCTTGAACTTTTCAACCTTTTGCCACATTTCAGGCTTCAAACATAAAGATATAATTTTTATTTTATGTGAAGAATCACCAACAAGTGGGACACAATTGTGAAGTGGAACGAAATCTATTGGATTTTTGAAACTTTTTTAACTAATAAAAAAATGAAAAGTGGGGCGTGCAAAATTATTCGGCCCCCTTGCGTTAATACTTTGTAGAGCCACCTTTTGCTGCTATTACAGCTGCAAGTCGCTTGGGGTATGTCTCTATCAGTTTTGCACATCGAGAGACTGAAATTCTTGCCCATTCTTCCTTGCAAAACAGCTCGAGCTCAGTGAAGTTGGATGGAGAGCGTTTGTTCAAGTTCAAGGGGGCCGAATACTTTCGCAAGGCACTGTAAATACATCATGTTTCCATGCTGTAACACAATAAAATGTGAAAAAGTCCAAGAGGGGGTGAATACTTTTGCAAGGCACAATGTTTTTTCTTAAATAATAACCTGGTTACTATAAACTGTAATTAAACCGGAATGCCATTTAAAACTAATGCTGATTTTAATCAACATCAAGCATCACACAGGGATTGTTTTTGTACTTTGTGTAGATGAATTGTACAGTTATAAAAATATAGGCCACACAGTCTATTTTGCACATTTGGTATTTTAGCAGCTAATCGAATGTGTGAAAGCTGTAACGGCGCTTGAGATGGATTGTTTCAAAATCAAAAGTGTTTTCTGTGTTTTTCTTTCACACTACTACATGATACAGTTTTGACGCTGAGGGAAATATACTTGAGACGCTGACCTCTTTGACGATTTTGTAATTATTGGCTTTATTGCTGTCAATCTGTGGCGACTTCTTCCCATCCTCAACTGGATTTAGGATGTTGGCCTCCTGTAAACAATCACAAAAACCAAGGAGAGAACACGTCAGAGATTTCTAAACCCTTGAGGCGATCCAAAAGTTCTATCCTTCCCAATCCTGTTCAAAGAAAGGCAGCCGATACATGCTCTAAGGAATACAAAAAAATCAATGAATCACGATTTTTGCTAATGGTCACTGGTGTGAACATGAATTAAAGTAAAAACTAAGGCTCAGCAGTAAAGCTGTTTTAAATGGGTTTCTTTTCCCACTGAGTTTGGTTGCAAAGTGACCAGAAACACTGATGAATAACACTACAGTATATGCACTGTGGCATTTTAGCACATCTAGTAATAGTCTTATTTGAAAGGTAAGAACTGGTATTTGATCCGTGCATTCAACTCTACAGAATGGACCTGATCTGCCTTTCCAGGCCCACCTCGTGCATCTGGTCTTTATTCTGGTTTTCCCCCATGTCTTCACTCCCATACACTCCACTCTTCTCCACCCAGAGCTCCGACTTCTCCACAGTCAGTCTCAGCTGGTCCAGGTCTGCTTTGATCTGTTTGTAGTTCTCCACGTCTTGTTCGGACACCAGCAGCTGGACCTTAAATCAGAATTCAGATGCTGATTACTGGATGGGGGTCCTAAAAATTGACCAGCCGGTGCAATTTGTCTGTGCAACACCACCTCTACCCTCAGCTGGAGAGTACTGAATGGCTGTGAAGTGGGTTGGGACATCCCTGGTGACCTGTTTGCTAAGAAAGAGGACACAGACCACTGGGGAGTTATTAGTTTTTGCAAATCCTAACCTAAAGATAAACCGGAACATTCTGTGCCAGAAATGTGATTTATGCATCAATAAATCACCAACAAGACTCAACAAGCATGGGTGAAACCATAGTAAAATCCAGCATTTAAACAATTTACACTTTAAATCGGCGTCCGACTTTTCAAGACTTTGTTCCTGCTTTTTGAGAACATAAGGAAAGAAACCCAGCTGCCAGAATATCACGAAGAAACATTAAAAATTTAAGGAATTATAAAAGCCTGTTCACCACCTATTTGCGAGAACACTGGAAAAATGCATCAGTTTGTTTGACATCTTAAGGGAGACTTCAGCATATCAGCTTTCATCTGTCTTCACCACCTGTTCAATTACAGGTCTTAACCCCACAGTGAAAGCTCAGTCCTTTAATCATTCAATATGTATTGGGTATCTACAAAATCCATGAACTGAAAAATTAGAAAAGTTTTTTTTTTTTTGAGTGATTTCAATTATGTATTCATCTGCTTTTGTACAGTACATCTGGATATATAATTTTGAAAAATCAATAAAAAGATACTATAGATAAAGGATTAAACAAATTAAGTTTTGAGATTTTTAGTTTTTACAGTTCATTAGTAAAAGAAAAAATCTCACATTTAAAAACATGATGCTTCATTTATTTTTAATCATCATCAGTTTACTTTCCCTTCTGCATTGGAAACGCATTGGCAGTTACTGCACAATGCCAATGCCAGCTGGAAGTTTTTCATATTCAATTCCTCCTTGTGGCTCAAATAAAACCATGACGACACCAGAGAAATTTCCTAATGTGATAAAATAGGCATTACGCCTTCAATTACACTAACCCCCCCCCTTTTTCGTCCTTAATTGGCTATCATTTCTGTGGTTGTGCCTCCTGAGAAATGTTGGCAGATACGAATCTCAGCAGAGTAAACTGAAATGTATTTGAACATTTTTAACATTTGCATGACCTTAAGCATCTTACTTCAGTATTTCGAAAACATCCCATCTTTAAAGAAACAAGCGGGTTCCGAATTCAGATCAGGTTTTATTTCCTAGTTTATCCAAATAATAAGGAAACAAAAAAATAACTGGGAAAAAATAACTTCGAAAGGTGTTGATTATACAATGAAATGAACAACTAAGAAACCAGCACTGAGTCACACTTTAAAATTCAATATCACAATAGAAATATTATTAGAAATATGTTTGTCACTTTTTATACATTATGGTGGTATTACACATGTTCTGGCCCCGCGGCAGTCTGCTAACAGCAGGCATTTGAGTATATTATGTACAAGGTTTCTTACTCGCGTTAAATCTTTTTCGTATCTTAGCTGCACCAAGATTAACACCTGGGTGCATTTAATTCCAGCCATGATCGGTTAGCAGTCAAAACAATGAACATTACTGTAACTACAGGCTTTTCTGGGGAATAGCCTACAGCCACAAAAAGGGCTAAGAACTGCAAATTATACATCAATCATATTGCGACAGGAATGGTAATAGTATGAATATAGCCTAAGAGCTGCACTAAAAATACTGAACGCTGCTGCCTAGTAGCTCTGGGATGCTGAGGAACAGCCACTGAGGCTAAAGGGAGATAAGCTGCTGCCAAAATGATGGAACGCAGAGCAGGAGGTCCTGATGAGGCTGGCGAGATCTACCTGTTTAAAGGCCTGCAGGACCTCTGATCGCTGGCTGAAATGTTTGAAGAGCAGCTGGAGAGCGCCCGACACTAGAGGGGGGTAGTCGTGCATGATCAGGTGGATCAGCACCCGCAGAAACGTCTGTCCTCCCTCGTCATCCAGCTCCACCGCGCTCTTTTCCTTGCTGAAACAGCGGCGAGAGAGCACAGGATGAGCCATTTTTCTGCCCCCGGCTACTACACGCCTCCGGCTAACCTCTCTTTGCTCATTTGCTTCTGCACACATGCAATGGAACTTCTGGAAATGAAGTTGTGCACACAGTCTAAGGCTATGAACAGAACCAGGAATCATTGTGGAATCTTTAATCCATAATTAAAATGCTAGCAAGGGTGAGATAAACATAAAAGCCTGACCCTCCATTTAGACAATAAAATGATAACCAACGCTAATTACCAATTTATTAACATCAAGAGTGAACTTTCAAAATCTATTTCTTCCCATGAATTAAGTTCTCTAGAAGAGTGTTCCTCACGCTTTTAGATCCCTGCCACACTGCCCTCCTCCCCCTGAACACATCTCCAGTGTACCCTTCACTGTATAGTGATCCAGGCACATCATCATTAACATTAGAAATAAAATTCCATCATTGTTTAATCTATCTTTGCTTCAAAGTGCGGAGTCAGCTTATCCTGTTAACCTGTCTCGGATATTCCCTCTATTATAAACAATAGTTTTTCATTTTTTCTCATATGCGGCTTTTCCAAAATTCTGTGGCATGCCAGTTCATGGCTGAAAGCACACCAACTGACAGTGGCGGCTTATATGAAACAAAAGTTGTGCATTTGTAATCAAATTGTCATTTACAAGACTTCCTTTTCATCATACTATAAATAGTATGAGTTTCACTAACTCTCAACATTAAAGCGTGTGAAAATTCTCAGTTACAGACACATTTGGAGAATTCCAAGAAAAATGTATTTTTTTTTACAGGGTGCAGAAAAAATTACCTCTTAATTACTAGTCAACTAGTCATCAAGGAGAGAGCTCAAAAAGCGCTCAGTATTGTTGTGCTACTGCACATTCTGACAGGACTATTGTAGCTCAGATCTAAATCAATACCTTAGTGCATGTGTCAATCACAAATTACAAACCTGTCCTTTTCTTTGCCAATTGTTTTATTCTTCTCTCTCTGAACAAACTGAAACTCACCTTCAAGCACTAGGGATGCAACTTGTTGGATCAGTCTTTTGGCCTTATGGAAAATACTCTATAGTAGGTATACATTTATTTCTAAATCACTGGGCACTGGTTTTCTTAAGCACAACATTTATTGTATGCAGTATTTAACATGCTTCTAAGACTGTGAACTTTCAGAAACTCCCACTGAAATTTGTACATTGGAATCACGGATATGTTTCTGGAGACAAACATGTCCAAGGAAGCTTTGTTAAATACAGTATGCAAGTGCACTGCATTCCAAAGTTAAGAATGGTAACACATACATTACGGAATATAATCTGAATATTTGCACAGAATGATAAAATTACAGGAGAAAAACTGAAAAACAAAATGTTTGGTTAACCAACCTTCCAGCAAACATGGTTTCTGCTTGAGCTGCAATTTCATTTATATCAGGATCTGGAACTAAAGAGAAGACAATTATTTTCATGCACTGTGGTAACAGACTGACAAGAACTGTGGTTAGTGAACAGTCTGGGGACTCATGGATCTACTCAGAGCCCAAGGCATCCTCAGAAAAGCATTTCCGCCAAGATCACCATTTAAATGCAATGACCCCATTTATACTCATTAACCAATGATATGACTACATCACTATCCCCCATCAATGTTTCAAATTTACTTTTTTAATTTGAAAATCATAATTAAAAAGTGGTGGCAGCGTGGCACAGTGGTTAGCATTGCTGCAACACAGTACTGGGATCCTGGGATCCATTACTGGGGCACTAACTGGATGGATATTCTCCCTGTGTTCGAGTGGGTTTCCTCCATGTGCCCTAGTTTCAACCCAGTCCAAAGACTTGCAGTTTTGTAAACTGGTTTCTGTGAAAAACTGTCCCTGGTGTAAATGTTGCTTGTGTTTGCGTGTGCCCCCTCCATTGTGTATCTTGGTTTGTGCCCGTTGCTTGCTGGAATCTGCTCTGGATTCCCGTGACCCTGAATTGGATAAAGATGTTCGAAAAGGGATGGATGGAACAATGAAACTGCAAATTTGACTCCACTAGAGCAAGATGTTGAGGTTCCCACCAAGAGAGTCTAAAATGCTTTGATGTAATTATTAAGGCAGAGGCTGAAACTGAGGTGCACAATTTCAGGAAAGCGGGATGTGAAGGAATGAAGAACTAAAGAAGCAGAATACGACAGGATAAATATCTAATCAGCAGAGAATAAAAAAGCACTGGCAAAATTATTTAATAAGTCAATTATGAAAAATATAAGGAGAAAGAAAGCACTGCATAAAATGATATAAAAAGATAATAAGACAGATAAAGAAATTAAGTAGAATAAATACCAAGCACATGTCAGAAAGGTCAAAAGAGACAGAAAAGAATATTGCAGTAGAGGCTAAAGTAAACAATGCTTTTTTCCAAATTAACAGTAGAGGATGATGTAAGGTTTGTCCGATATAAAAAGGAAAACGTTTAGAAGGTGAATTGGCCAATACAGTAAACAATCATTTCACTAAGGTGTTTATCAAGGCAGAAATCAACAACAAGCCTCAGGCCGAGCCCAGATTCCATTCTAAAAACCTCTACAGTAAATAATATCAGCACAGAAGAGATAGAAGTGTTGAAGTAATTAGATGTGCTTAAGATATATCACCAGAGTCTCAGAGAGTACCAACCCTACTTGAGGAAATTAGGTTTTCTAAAAAGTGCTCATGCATATAAAAATATTTTGTCTTATTCATAGGCCATTAAAACTCTTCCAGCTGTCACTCAGAGCATAGTTAATACCAACTGAATGCAAAACTGCTAATGTAGTACCCATCCATAAAAGGGGTGCGAAAAATGAACCAAGTAATTAAAGACTATTAAGCACATTACATGTAATGTTATGGAAACTTAAATTAGAATTCAAACAGAGGATCACCTATATGCACAGTTAAACCCTAGGGAATGCTCTTCCTGATTTATAATAATAGTTTCTGGTAGAGTTAACAAATTGATGCCAAATTGTGAGGAGTGGCAAACATGAATTTCGTGCAAATGAAAATGCCAAAAGATTTAAATAAAATTCAAGACTGGGGAAGCAACAGCAGATGACTGTTCATATAAAAACTAACTGTGGGGAAGCAAAAAAATGTTAAAAGTGCAAACTTAAGTCAATGGCTATTACGCTTGAATTATACAGTGGACTGTCCACCGAATATTCTGGTGGGCCACCACATGTTTACAAGAAGGTTACAAGAAAGAATCGGCTGCTCTGGAGACAGTCCAGTGAAGAGCAACCAGATATGTTCCCAGACTTAGAGGAGCACCATGTTCAAGACCAGGCTGGATGGGATCCATGGAATCGATTACCTGCAAACTATAAAACGAGCTAGACAGGCCAAATGGTCTCTTCTTGTCTATAACCTTTCGTCTGTTCTCACATTCTAATTGAGAGTCATTATGATACATTTTTCAGGCATGAAATCTCACCAGTTTGGATAGGGACATCTGCAACTGAGAGAGAACTGTCTGGTATGTTACTGTCTCCGAACTCTTTCTTGTATATTGAGAGCAAGTAGGTGATCCTGTAGTCCAGGCGCACGCTGAGAATAAACTGTAAAAGGAACAAAATGTATTAAATGAGGATTAAACCAGTAAAAAGTATTGCATATAGGTGCTCTCGGCTTTACAGAACAAAATAGTCAATTTACACAAATTCAACATGACAAATCACCACCATAATTTCTACAAATTCTATTTAATCCAATAATGATTTTTCAGTACACTGCTTCTTGCATTATAAAAGTATACAGAAGAACAGGAGGGAAACTTATACCATCAAACCTGTAAATGTGTATATGGCTCAAACGTGAAATTGGTCCAAAAAAATAAATGGTCTTCAGAACTGAATTCTAACATGAGTCAGGTAAGAATATGTCTGCCACAGCATGTATAAAAAAAACAAACATATCTAGTTTCTAAGATCTGAGGTGTTTGGATAATAAATTAAAGCAGAGTCATTAGATAAACCTTCAGGGCAAGATGTTTAATTTAAACGCAATGAGGTATAAAGCACATAATTGTAGCCATTAGCAGACAAGTTTTTAATAAAGTGTACCTTATACTGTTACTGAGATATTCTGCATATAAAACAGGGTTGTTATTGCAAATTGCTGCCTCACTAAAAAAGATAGATATTAAACATAAGTGAACCTGGTAAGAAACATCCCCAGTGGCTCTTGGCTTATAGCGTTCCTGCACAACAGCAGTAGCTCTGAAATGCACTGGGGACATGTTCTAAAAAACCCTTACTTCATCTCGCTGTGCAGCAGGCTGGCACTTACCTGCAGGATCTCAATGATCTTCAGCTTGGTGTCCATGACCATGACGTCTTCGCTGTCGGCGGGGCTGAACGACCTGCCCTGGAGAGCTTGGGGCTGGGGGTCAGGCAGACTGATGGGCAGGAGGGCGCTCCGACTCAGCACCATCTGAGTCATCATCTCGCCCACGCCATGGATTGTCCGCATCACGTTGTTGCCTTCAAGAAAAGCACAGACAGCAAGGACATGAGGGAAAGCGTTCTAACGCTGCTCTAATCTGGGGTGTGGCGGCTGACAGCTGGGCGATGGAAACCAACAGCTGGGCTCAGAGCGATCGGCAGCTGTGCAGGCTGACGCACGGTTCGTAGTCAAGTGGAAGATCCTGAAATCAGGGTCGATGAGGAAGCAAGGGTCTTACCCAGGAACACAAGACACAAGAGGCAGACAAGCTGAAGGGAACCCAAGACCTCGGTCAAGGGTCTGAGTGAAAGTTGGTACTCAAGTGGTCGAAGCAGGGAATTAAGCTTAGGTCAAGGGAACGGTAGAGACTCAAGAATAACCCAGATGAGCACTGAGCAGGGATGAGGCAAGGTTTAATCACTGGAGGGATCATGCTGCAAGTACCTATGAATTAATTAGAGGGATGGGGTGCTATCAATCATCCCTACATACAGATACCTCCAGTTGAGGTCTCAGCCCATGTGGAGACACTGTTAGTTGCCGTAGTGGCATGGGAGTGCCAGCTGGAATTTGCTCAGGCATTTGAATTTGAAAGATGAAATCCAGAATTTATTTTTTCCAGTCAGCCCTAACTTCAATGGAATGTTTTCTTTTTAAAGCAAATTCAACCATAATAAGATGATGATGATTGTTATTATGATGATGATTGTTATTATTATTATTATTATTAACTGCTTACATCTAGCTGCAGTAGGTTGCCAGTTGTGAGCTGCAGGGTAATACGACAGCTAGCTATGCTGGCATACTTTAACACCAATACAAACCACACCCCATTTAGATGAAAACAGGGATCTGACTGTGTAAATTATTTTCACTGCTTCTAATACATACACTAACTAGATTAAAACAAAGAAACATTACAGATGCTTTAACTGAAATGTGAACAGGGTTCAGAAAAAATTAAGTGAACTCCCAATAATTAAAATACCTATAATTATAGGAATTTAATTACTTACTATGATACCCTTGTTTGATCGAAACTGGTCTTTTCTTAATCTATCAAAACGGGTTAAGTAATTGAGTAACGAGTAAACAAGGACTGAGTCTGGGCAGCCATTTCCTACTGTATATAATGGTCAGACACTTGGAGTTTGTTCTTCATTATACAAGTAAGCGGAAACTCATCATGTCACATTAAAAAAAAAACTCAGAGGACCTCATAAAAAGAATAGTAGTGGAAACCCATCAGTCTGGAGAAGGTTAAAACAACAACACAACAACTGCAAATATTCAAGGCCAAGGTAACTGTACTTGCAGTCATCCTCAAAAGATCTCCCCAAGAATATCCCAGAAAACTATACAGGTATCACAGGGACAGCTCCCTCAAGACAGGGGAAGTACCCATGGATTAGATTAGGCTAGAAAATAGAACAACTAAGATCATAAAACAGGTTACAGCTGAGATTAATGCTCTAAGCTCTATGCCATGCAGGGCTGGATTTTTGGTGTCCGTAGGCCCTAGGCACTATCACTCCGAAATGTGCAAAAACGTGCAAAAAGAGGGGTAAACGCCAACTGAATGACATCGATTGACATGATGCACTTTAAACTATTCTAATGCTAAGCCACCTGATTGATGGAGCAAGTCGATACTTCTAGTTTCTAGAACAGCTACTAGATAGCGTGTGATCATTGATCTGGAGGAGCACCTAGAGTCGATGTTGTTTCAGCTCATTTTTCATTACGCACGAGTGTTTCCTTCCTTTGTAGGCCCTAAAAATTTAGTAGGCCCTAGACACTGTGCCTGCAGTGCCTCATGGGAAATCCGGCACTGGTGCTGTGGGAAGATCTCTATGATATTTCGCACAGACTAATTATTCTAAGTTGAAGAGTATACAGTACATGCTCAGTACACTGTAAGACTGGAAAAAATCTCCATTTATAATCAATGTAATGTTTTTATAATCAATGTAACACTTCTACTGTTTTTAACAGGAAGGCAGCCACATCTTTCTTTTTGACCATGTTTGTTCTTCAGAATGCAAGAGTAACATCTAAGGGTCTGCAGGCCTTCCTCACTGCAGCTAATGGCAGTGCTATTGCTGCAGCCATCAGGAATAGGATGGGAAGACATTATAGAAGAAAGTATTCAGAGGATGTTTAAAGGGTTTATTAATTCTGTCTGCTGCATTCGTCACCTATTTGGTAGAATGGCGCACAGCAGGTAATGTCAACACACCTGCAGTTTTATTACAAGCCTTTTGGCTACTTGTGTGAAGTTCTCCAGAGGAGCAATTTTTAAGTATAAATACCTGCTTACAATAACTGAGGCCCTGTAACTGGCAGACTGCGGAGATCATTAACAAACATTGTGGACCTGTTTCACCTAATTCATTATCTTGTGCTACATTGAGTTTATTTTTTGCTTCACGGGCTGGTAATTTAAAGCATTCAGACAACTTGTTCATTATCCTGTTCTGTTGATGAAGAACTATTTAATACAGAACTGTTCTGTGCAACTTGAAATCCCATTTAAACTTTTTGAGTGCTCAAAACTGAACAAGTTCAGACAATAAAGCTCAGAAAACAGCAAATAGAGGAAGGATTAATCACAGCATTTGTTTAACCTGTGCTGTTAAGAACATTAATGAGACATCTGAAAATATTTTTTCACATACGATTTAACACACTCACTTTAATTACTGGACAAAACAGCCTGCATCATTTTCAGTGAAATGTACAGTAAATAATGAACAAAACTGATGGTTCAGTATTGCTTACCTCCCTCTGGGCCTTTACTTAGTTTCACCATATATGGCACAGGCTGCTGTATGATATCCAGAATTGCAAGTAATGTCCGAGTCAACTGCAAAAGCTTACTGAAACTATAGAATCCGAAGTAGACCAAGTACCGAGCCAAGTGCACCACCTGGAAGGGAAAAACAATATTCCTGTGAAGAGAAACTCTTCGTGCATGAAGTGGGAGAGCATTCACAACCTCAATCTGTGAAGACAAATGCATGTTTTAAAAGAAAAACTGTGAATACAGTATAGAATAACTTTGCCTGTGAACTGTTCCACATTTCCTGTCGACTCCCCCCCCCACAACAGTTTTTACAGTTGAAAACCAATTTAGATTACTGCCTTACTTACTGAATAAAATCCATCCATCTATTTTCTATCTGCTTTAGCCAGTGAAGGGTCGCAGGGGAGCTGGAGCCTGTCCCGGCAAACAACGGGTACAAGGCAGGGTACACCCTGGATGGGACACCAGTCCATCACAGGGCAGACGCAGACATGCACACACTCGCACCAGGGCCAATTCTCCCAGAAGCCTGCTAACGTAACAGTATATTTTTGGACTATGGGAGGAAACCCGAGCACTTGGTGAGAAACCCTTGCGAATATGGGGAGAACATACAAAGTCCACGCAGACAGCACCCCAGGAATTGAACCCGGAGAGAGATCTAGTGCTGTGAGGCTGCAATGCTTACCACTGCGCCCAACGAATCAAATAATAATTATGAATCTGGGTGTTAAAGACCTGTTGCTAAACTTGCAGCATCAAAACTCATTAAATGTGTAAGGCGAGCCAAGGACAAGTCAATCCCCGCTAGATATTGTGATAAATATCACGTCCCAGAACCTGTTAAGACAGCTGCCCTGTCTTTAGATATTCCACAGTCGAGGATGCACCCCAGAATGGGTTCCTGGGTTTTAGGGAAAACAAATGACTCTGATGGGTGTTCAAAATGGGCAGATCTAATCATAAATATAAATGCATCTGTTAAAAAAACAATTTTAAGATGCTTTGTAACTTAAATCCACGCCTTCTGAACCACCTCGGTAAGCTCAGTGAACTGCTGCCAAGAACTCCATTCACATTAACTCACAAACTCACTCACTTAACCCCGAGTTTTATCAAAGTCTACACAATTACCTCAAACGTTAGCTCGTTTTTCTCCTTGTCTCCAAATGGAAAGGGCTGACTGACAACATCTTTCAGGTACTCTTCCACAAACAACATGGTTGGGGCAAAGTTTTCCTTCATGTCTGCTCGAGAGGCATCTGTGAATGACTCATATCTAGAGAACAAATCAATAGTACAGCAGTGTAAGTCTAATGCACAATGTTCAGTCAACAGGCAAACTGTGATTTATCAGTATCTCATTCCACTCTGAAGCAAGCACTCCGGTGCTTCAGCATACCAATTAAAAGGAGTAAGGATATCAGCTGCAAAGGTTCTTAATTTATCAAGAGGAGGCATTAAAGCATGTCAGGAGGATTGCACACGGCTGGAAAGAGCTCTTGCTTGCTTTGCATTCCAAACGTGGTTCATAATAAACATTTTACACTGTAGTAGTGACAAAAACTACAGAACAAGCACATCTCCAGTATCTCCAAAGCCTTGTGCAAAATTATGTCTAAAGAACATTTTTTTTTTAGAGTTAACGGTTTGACATCTAATAAAACTACTTTTAATACAACGACACCAATGCTTTCTGCTAATGTGTATTTTAGCGGAACGTAACTACTGCAGGTAATTTCATATTATGGTACCAAGTCTGTCTGATTCGCTGGATACCCACAATTATTGTGCTGGGTCACTAATTTTAGGTGAAATAATGTAATTTACAACTTACATTGTAATCAGGGTGCATACTATTATGTCAGATGCTCACTTTAATTGTATGAATAACAATGGTATGTGTATGGCATTGCACTCAGGAAATTCTGTCTCGCTGACATGGCTCCACGTAATATAGTGTTATGTTTTTTTTCCCCACTCAGTAGAAAAAAAGATTCGCTTCGGAAAACCGGGATTCCCTGCGAAATCAGAGTTGACGGTCTTGACCTCGCTCCGTAATGACGTGGTTCCCTTGAACAGCAGGGAAGGCACTCACTCGTGGATGGTGATCTTGGTGGGGATCTCGGTCCAGAGCCGTGCATAGCGCACAGGAACCACAGACTCCTGGGGGTCCCGGTCGGCATGCATGTGGAGCATGAGGCGGCAGAAAGAGGCGCGCAGGTCGTAGGGCAGACAGTCGTCGCACATGCAGCGCAGGATCAGATCCACAGGCAGCTGGCTGGAGATCTGGTCGATGGCAAGGTACTGCCTGTCCAAACACATCTTTGCAAACAGGTTCAGCTGGTATCTGAAAAGCCGGGGATGGGAGTGAAATACTGTAGGTACAGCAAAAACAAACCCATCTGGGCACCCAATGCAAGACACTGACCGTGACCCTGTATATAACACACGGTCGCCAACTTCCGACATCCTACAACCCGCCAGCTCTTTTTCTGCTCTCCACCAGCTGAGGCAACCCTGATCAGCCTCTTCAAAAGGACAGAGACTGTCCTCTGAGCTGCTAATCACCCAACCACTCACCCAGGGAAAATAACCCACATCTTGGTAATCAAAGCACCTTGAAGGAGCCAGCAATCCATCCGCAATAATTAACACAGATCGCTCACACAAGATCTTCTGTAAAGAAACATAAAGGGCACATATACTGTACCTATAATACTGGATGTTATCTTTGTCTGTTTTACTGTTTTCCTTAGCATCCTGGGCCATATGCCTGATGGACTTCCCATGTGGCTCCTTATGACTGTCTATCCAGTACAGCCAAACCTCCTCATCATCGACATCATCCTGCATCACTGACTGCTCCAGGATATTATCCGTAGTAGGCATGAGCCTTAATGAAAGAAACAACAAGAACTACAATCAACAGCTCACAATCGCTGACAGTTTTAATACATTGTTCATGTTACACATTTCCTGAGGCAATCTAATGTCTCTAGTAATCAGGGTCTGTGAAAACAGAAGCCCAAGTGTAGTAATCTAATGACACTAGCTGAAAAAAAAATTGTATTCATAGGAAGTTGAGTGCATATAACTACACAAGGTGTTACACTAGAAAAGAGTAAAGGACTAGCTGTTTTATAAGCCCATCACCCTTATGAGCTCTAGAAAGAGAAAAAAATCAGTGTATAAAATGATCCATGCATGCATAAACAATGCACAATACATATTAGGTATGATTCACAGTTCTAAAAATCAAGGTTTCTGACAACTGGCCAAAAACAGAGCAGGTTCTGTAACCTTATAGATGTGGACTAGGCTAAAATAAACATTTCAAGTAAGGTCAAGTAAAACTACAGTAAGTTGTAAATTTGAAATTAAAAGGAATGTTGCAGTCAAGAGGTGGTGCTGCTGTGCATGATTAGTAGTGACTCAGATGTAATTTTTGTTTCTGTATATGTACTGTAAAATACCCAATAAATAAATAAAAATCATTTAAAAAGAATCTGGAAATTAAAAGTACAGTGGTACTGTAAATGCACCAGTGGACCACTTAGGCTTAGGTCAACTTTTGCATTCATTTTTAATGCTCTGTACTATCACCCTTTTCTGGATAATAGCTGAAATTCTACTACAAACTACTTCCGAAAAACTATCTAGCCCTGACAGATTCAAGGAGACTGGTGTTCTTGTAAAAAAGCCAAAGACTTAAGAGAATATGATATGGGGGTAAAAAAGAAATGGATTTGCACAGGACTAAGTTACACCACAGTGAAAATTCCCAAACCACCTGTTAATGTGACGATCTTAGTCCTGTGCCAATCAGGCTTTAGTAAACGTTAAGACGGGTTGCTCCAAGTCAATTTTCATGCATATTGTAGTTTTGCTGCTATCCTTCACAAATAATATCCATCTTCAATTTTAAGCTTGTTTTGTAACTGGTTGAATGAGAGAAGTTGTGTTGATGGTAGCGAAGGTGACAGCTGATCATAGCACACTTTTTTATATGCAAAAGTTTTTAGTTAATACAGCTTAACTTGTACATTTAGGTCTTCATAAATTACATCCATCCATTTTCTAAGCAATTAATTCAATACAGGGTTGAAAGGGAGCCCCCACACACATGGGAACATACAAACTCCACACAGACAGCACCTAAGAAACTGAACCCAGGGCCCCAGCACTGCAAGACTGCAATGCTTATCGCTGCACTACCATGCTGTCACCTTTGGTTAGTGTTTCACAAATAACTCAAAGAGACACAAGCGATATTTCTGGTATTTCATTTCACTTTTGGGGGAAACTGTTTCATGGATCACCTTTGCTTTTCTACATAGTATTTCATTGTCTGGGACAGGCAAATTGGCAGCACCAGTCCAAAGTCTGAAACAGTTGATAAGATGAGATAAAAATACATTTTTACCTGGCTTGTCACAGCAAGTGACAAAGGAAAGAGCTGTCACTGATCCAAACGCTATGTATACAGTAAGGCTAGAAGCACTGGGAGATTATGACCACATGATTGTGTTTGAGGTAGGTTTGAGAACTGGACAGTCAGAGCCCACAGGATTGGTTTGTAATCACAGAAAGGCAGATTTCGTTAGAATGAGACAAAGCAGGATAGAAACAGACTGGAGAAAATTTGACAGGAAATCAGTGGGAAACATACAGTATGGTTACATTCCAGAAATGTGGCAGCAGACAGATATGTACAGTATACCTAGGTTTAGCAAATCTTGGTCTAGAAAATGTCGACTTAAGTTGTTTAACAAAAAACCTAAGAGGAACATGACACCCAAATGCGAGATGGATGGTATTCATCTGAAGAAGTTGCAAAACATGTGTAAACTAGGCATTTATGTAGACTCATCACATCAAAACATCAAAAAGTAATAGTGCTAATTGAAGAAACTCTGAATGCAGTTCACATGAGGAGACCTCCAGCTTTTTTATATACATTTGGTACAAACCCCTTAATTTGCCCATGTCGATATTGCTGTGAAGAATGGAACAGGTATGCTGGTTTCAGGCCTGCGATTCCATTAATGGAGGGACTAGTGTGTTCTAGGATTTGTTCCAACTTTATTTTGTTAGACATATGTAAGACTTTTCTTCAGGTCTTTTATAGTTGAATACTCACAGCATTCATTTAATTAAAGGTACATTTATATGTAGAACATCTCAGAGTCAGGTCAGAGGTATAGCAATTATAACTTTAATTAAACAGACCAATTATATAACAGAGTTTGGGCACGAGAAAAAACAGAAGACACCAGACTAGAGCCCTGGTGTATAGACACACGAGCAAGTGACTACGTATTAGTTTAAAAAAACGGTTTAAAGATGTATACTCACTTTGTCTGAATCAGGATGTCCGCATTTGATGAACTAAGCATAAATTTACAGATGAGCTCTTGGGTAACTGGGATAGCAGTTTTATTGGACACACAGAGGTCTGACAAGTAGTCCAAAAACCTATTATAAAGCAACAGAGAAAGAGAATTCTTTGATTCTGGCCACTGGTGAAATACAAAGAATGTTTATCAAAGCCTAGTGATAGCCCACATCTGACATCTGACATTTTCTCAGATCTAAGTATTATAATCCATCCATCCATTGCATAGCTGCTTCTGCCAATTTAGAGTTGTGGAAAAGAGGAGCCTATCTTGGCAAGCGATGGGCCCAAGGTAGAGTACATCCTGGATGGCATGCCAGACCAGGGTCTTTTGCCCATAAGCCTATTAACCTACCAGTATGCCTTTGGATTGTGAGAGGAAACCAGAGCACCCAGAGGAACCCCACACAAGCATGGAGAGAACATAGAAACTCCACACAGATAGCAGCCCAGGTCCAGACCTGAATCCAGGACCCCAGGGCTACAAGGCACCAATGCTGACCACTGTGCCACCGCGCCATTGTGAGTGATATCAAATAAAAAATCTGACTAGCACGAGCTTTCAAAATGAATATAATTCACCAATTATAGATTTGATTAGACTTCCCATCTTTATATTTCAGATGGACCAAAAAAATTCAGATCACAGCTGCTAACCTGGGCTCTCTGTTTCTGCGTAATAAATTGACAAAGGTCTCGATCTCATTGGCCGTGATGTGTTTCTCCAGGAGCTTCCTGTTGTTGTGAAGCAGGGCGGTAATGGTGTCCTCTGCCAAAATTTCATACCCAATCTGGGACTGCATAATGGAGAACTTCTTTGCGATATACTCCTGTCAAATTTAGAGGAAAACATTCATGTGTTTGTTTGGAGATACAGTATTTAACATTTGTTAAACTGAGACATTCACGACTTACACTTTCTTCAGGTGTGAAGGCTCCGCAGCCGAAACGTTGTGTTTTTCTTCTCTTTTCAGCATGGAATAAACCTTATTTGTAATAAACCATGCATAGCCTACACATGCTGATGCAGTGTGAGAAAAAGTTTGCGAACCCTGTGGAACTATCCGGATTTCTGCATAAATGGCTTTTCAGCAGAATTGCATTGTGAAGAGCAGGTAACCAAAACTATGTGATTTTTTATACAGCAGGGCAGGTCTAACCCACTTAATTGACTCGAACCCCTGACTCATTGATTGGAATACTTGACTCCAATTACCCTCTTTTCAAGATGTCATTATCCTAGTGGTTCACATACTTTTTCCATCAATTACTTTGATTGTCTAAACCATTCCTTCAATAAAGATATGGCAATGTAAAATGTTGTGTGTGGTTTGTGAAATTATTTATTATTATGCCTTAGATGAAGATCAGATCACATTTTAGGAGCCATTCATGCAGAAATCCAGATAATTCCTAAGGGTTCACAAACGTTTTCTCACAACTGTGCATGTACAGTGCCTTGCGAAAGTATTCGGCCCCCTTGAACTTTTCAACCTTTTGCCACATTTCAGGCTTCAAACATAAAATAAAAAATTTATATCTTTATGTGAAGAATCACCAACAAGTGGGACACAATTGTGAAGTGGAACGAAATCTATTGGATTTTTGAAACTTTAACTAATAAAAAAATGAAAAGTGGGGCGTGCAAAATTATTCGGCCCCTTTACTTTCAGTGCAGCAAACTCACTCCAGAAGTTCAGCGAGGATCTCTGAATGATCCAATGTTGTCCTAAATGACTGATGGTGATAAATAGAATCCACCTGTGTGTAATCAAGTCTCTGTATAAATGCACCTGCTCTGTGATAGTCTCAAGGTTCTGTTGAAAGCGCAGAGAGCATCATGAAGACCAAGGAACACACCAGGCAGGTCCGTAATACTGTTGTGGAGAAGTTTAAAGCCGGATTTGGATACAAAAAGATTTCCCAAGCTTCAAACATCCCAAGGAGCACTGTGCAAGCGATCATCTTGAAATGGAAGGAGTATCAGACCACTGCAAATCTACCAAGACCTGGCCGTCCCTCTAAACTTTCAGCTCAGACAAGGAGAAGACTGATCAGAGATGCAGCCAAGAGGCCCATGATCACTCTGGATGAACTGCAGAGAACTACAGCTGAGGTGGGAGAGTCTGTCCATAGGACAACAATCAGTCTTACACTGCACAAATCTGGCCTTTATGGAAGAGTGGCAAGAAGAAAGCCATTTCTCAAAGATATCCATAAAAAGTCTCGTCTAAAGTTTGCCACAAGCCACCTGGGAGACACCCCAAACATGTGGAAGAAGGTGCTCTGGTCAGATGAAACCAAAATCGAACTTTTTGGCCACAATGCAAAACGATATGTTTGGCGTAAAAGCAACACAGCTCATCACCCTCAACACACCATCCCCACTGTCAAACATGGTGGTGGCAGCATCATGGTTTGGGCCTGCTTTTCTTCAGCAGGGACAGGGAAGATGGTTAAAATTGAGGGGAAGATGGATGCAGCCAAATACAGGACCATTCTGGATGAAAACCTGTTGGAGTCTGCAAAAGAACTGAAACTGGGACGGAGATTTATCTTCCAACAAGACAATGATCCCAAACATACAGCAAAATCTACAAAGGAATGGTTCACAAATAAACGTATCCAGGTGTTTGAATGGCCAAGTCAAAGTCCAGACCTGAATCCAATCGAGAATCTGTGGAAAGAGCTGAAAACTGCTGTTCACAAACGCTCTCCATCCAACCTCACTGAGCTCGAGCTGTTTTGCAAGGAAGAATGGGCAAGAATTTCAGTCTCTCGATGTGCAAAACTGATAGAGACATACCCCAAGCGACTTGCAGCTGTAATCGCAGCAAAAGGTGGCTCTACAAAGTATTAACGCAAGGGGGCCGAATAATTTTGCACGCCCCACTTTTCATTTTTTTATTAGTTAAAAAAGTTTCAAAAATCCAATAGATTTCGTTCCACTTCACAATTGTGTCCCACTTGTTGGTGATTCTTCACATAAAATAAAAAATTTATATCTTTATGTTTGAAGCCTGAAATGTGGCAAAAGGTTGAAAAGTTCAAGGGGGCCGAATACTTTCGCAAGGCACTGTATGTAGAATAGATACTGGGATTTACAAAAATAGCTTTTTTCACCTTCCTACAGGGTCACACACCACATGAAAATGTATACATGCACAATGATAACATACAGAACTGGAAAGGACTTGTACTTACCTGGTTCTTTCGGTAGTCCTGCTGAGAATGCCGTAAGAGTCTGTAGCACAGACAAAGCATATACTTAAATGGAGCATATCGCTGATCTCCTAACTCTTCCAATTTTAGCATCGGTCCTTCACCTTTATCTGTAAAAGGGGCCTTTAGAATGCCAAAAATCTGCAAAGTGAAATAATAACGTTTTATTAGGAATGGCTTATTATGTACAGCCGATTCCAGAATTTTGTTGGCATCATTAGAAATGTCCAGATCCCCGACCTCTGACAAAGCGACAGTAACCGTGGCAAATAAAATCAAAAGACAAGGTAATGATCCTAACAGGAACTGAGCAACATTTATCGTGCCGTCTAGCTCCATCTAGCTAGGACTTCGACCATCTAGAACATCTATCTATTCTCATGCAGGTTTTGACTTCACACCTTTCTTCACCCTTCTGCACTTTGCACTTCCTGAGCGGCCTCTCTGCCTCTCCTGCCTCCTGCCCTCTCCCAGCTTTTGTTCTTCTGTGCTATTTAATCTTTGCTGTCTGCCCTGTCTTTCTCACACCTGAAGAAGGCTTCACGGAAGAAATGTTCTGTTTTTTTCTCTTCTCTTTTCACCATGGAACAAACCTATTGCTTGTTCCTGTGTAGAACATTCCTTTCTTTATGGATTCAAAGTTAGTTTCAATCACATGACTCCCACAAGCCTAAATAAGCATCTCCCATCTTCTGTGCCAGAAAATGGTGTAATTCGCCTTGCTTGTGAAACTGAACAGGACCTTGACTGACCTGTGCCAAAATATTTTGTTCCCTCGTGAGCTTCTGTCTCTCCCGGTTCGGCTTGGTAACGACCACGCTCAGCACTTCCTGCCCATTGTTGGGCACATCGGCCACAAAGAATATCAGATCTTCCAAAAGCTTGGTGACAAACCTAAATAAAAACAAAGAGTTAAGGTGATTTACGTTTTGCTAAAAGAAATATGAATAAAACTAAAGGAAACATATTACAGTACATGATGTCTGGCTTCTATGTAATGAATTTGTCCATATTTACTGGATGCATGGACACCCTTATCAGTCATGTCCAAACCCGATATGAGGCTCGTTCTGACATTGCTGGAGAATTTATTTGAGAATCCTTTATTCCTTTTTGGGCATTGAGCTTTAAATTAAAAGTTGGATCTTTTAAAAACTCTTGTAATGGTTTCTATTTTCTGTTTTCAGGTGTATTTGAATTTAAACGATTCAATTAAATATTCGTATGAAGAACTGAAATATTTTTCTTCCACTGAAATAGTCATTTCAGGCACTGTTTTACCTCCGCTCATTCTGCGTGATGGTTCCAAACTGCAGCTGCTTTACGGTCGATTCCAGGACTTTGTTGGCATCATTGGCAAAGTCCAGATCCCTGACCTCGGACAAGGGGACAGAAACGATGGCAAAAGCTTCCTTGTCTTCTTTTGCTGGACAGGTCCCAATCTGTGCATAAAACATGACCTCGTTACAATGATAACACACAGAGGGATGACGCTCAAAACTCACAGTTGTTCTGGTTCCACAATGAAAGCAGCTCCTCCGGTTCCCTGATTAGCACTGTTGTGTGTGCATGTTTTAGGAAAGATACTAAAAACTGGATTGTTAAAACAAATATTTGAATCAATGATCATTGAGTTGGGGTGGCCTGGGGGCACAGTGGATAGAATTGGTTTGAAGCGTGGTGTCAGTTCCTGGGGTGATATCTGTGGGGTGTCCACAGATGGATAATTGGCTTCTGAAAAAATTGACCCTGATGTGAGTGTCACTTGTCTGTGCTTGTGTGTGTCCCGCAATCTACTAGGGTCCTGTCCAGGGTGTACCCTGCCTTGCATCGGTTGTTTGCCAGGATAGCTCCTTCGCGTATTGGATAACGGATGGATGGGTGGATGGATGAAATGTTTAGTTCACAAATTAAGGAAGTATTAAAGCTGACCCAGAAGAAACCACATACGTTATTGTTAATATTACAGTAAACTGCAATTATAAATACAAAGAAAATAATGGTTTGCGTGCACATTGTAGTTCCCTATTCAGCCTATATCCAACTGTTTTTTCAAGGGAAATTATGTGAGCAGAAGTGAGGATGTGGTAAAACATAGCTTTTAAATTTAATTCAGACAAGTCTTCGCTTACATTGAGAAAAACACAGCGAATTCTTTTGATATCAACAATTGTTGAACGAGTAATATTGCTGGGCAAACCGAAAACTGCAGACAGCAAAGTTCACCTTCAGCATCACTGGCCTCTCTTCTTCCACATCTATGGGGATGTTGGTGCTGGTCACCCAAGTGTTTGTGCAAAGATGCCGCAGTCTTACGTAAGAGTTCCTGAAAGAGGAGAAGGAAGAAGTGTGCACAGGAGATAAGCTGGCGTCAGCTGTTAAATGGACAACATGGAACAGTGCAAAGGAAGTGAACTACACAGACCCTTTCAATTCAACCTTTTCTGCAATTTCCCTCACGGGATCAATAAAGTATCTATCCCATGCTAATGTGTTCCCGCAAATTGGTGCTACAAAAAGGGAAAGACAGGGAAGGAGGGTGTTTTCACTTGGAATTTCAGTTTACTTGACCACAATATTTTTCACACAGTAACTGCCAGTTACTTGAAGCCACCCGACTCCAATCGAAACGTCTCTGTGTGTACCTCGGAACGAGACAGTCGGCCCTTTGAAGAGTCGTGGCATCGAGTTCAAACAGAGAGGCGATGTCGTTGCCATGGGGCACGGAGACCAGGGTATAAGCAATTTTTTCGGCCGCCTGGCGCTTCTTCTTAGAGGACAGCGCGTCGCCGTCGCCCTGGAAAGGTAACGGGAGTGAGGCTGGCACTCGGCGGCAGCAGCCTGAGAAGAGAGAGCCTCAGCACGGGCGATCGCTCTGTCAGATCTCCCCAGGGGAGAGCGTCGGGTCTGCCTACGGCAAGCGGACCCGTGAGCATGTCTGTGACGGGAGGCGGCGGTAGGCTCTCAGCCGCAGAGGACAACAGAGGCAGCCAGGGCAAGCAGCGAGAGCCTCCATTCAGTACTCAATCCAGGCCCCCGCTGTGTTTGAACGTCATCCCTTCCCTCAAGACGAACTGCGGACAACCTCAGTTTTACGAAAGATAGCCGCTGCAGATGCGGTTTGCAAAGTTTAGAGGGTGCCTGAAATTTAAATGCATTTGAAGTCTTTTCAGATACTGTATGTCCCTATACATACTGTACAAAGAATGAAATGGGCATTCATAAAGCACGTTTAGAGATGTCTCGGTTTATCATTTTCACCTACACCCAAAGTTACCAAAACTTTTTCCCCCACTACCACAGGCTGCCCCAGGCAGCTAACATGCATTTGAACTCCAGTCCAGCTCCTGCACAGATAGCAGCTGGCAGCTGGAACCTTGAGAATCTGCCCAATTAGCCCTCGCAAGAGGCAGTGACGAGCAGCAGAGAGACACCATTAGAGATTACAAGGGAAGGACAAGAGCAGTGGTGAATGGCAGTTTCTCAGCTTCTGGCCTTGTGATTACAGCACCAAGCCCTCTCAGCTCCAGCACCGGCGTGCCTTGACACAAGAGCAGAGCCTGGTCTGTTACACTATTTTCCTACAGCCGTGCTATGATGAGGGGCTGTAGATAATCAGCTTGTGATCTGGAAGATATGTTGCCTTTGTTTCACATGCTAACACTTCCCAGAGGACAATCACGTTCGACAAAATTAAGGGAGAAATGATGTCACCGTAGAGCTGGATGACCTAGTTCCGCAGAAATACAAAAGTTTTGTCAAAATGACTTCAGCTTTCCATAAAGTAAAAGAAAGATGCTTCTGAAAGAAAAAGACAGAGACTTTCCTGAGCATCACAAGCCTAGGTTTCTGATTGACTGCAGCAGGCAAATAACTGTCATCACTTAGTGGGAGCCGGAAACGTGCGAGAATGGGTTAAACAATCATTGTGCAACTGCAGTAAGTCATGATCAGCAGCGCACACTCTCCTTTCTTGCTTTTTTTTTCTAACACCTTCCCTGCCACTTGTGAGTCATCCAAATCGCAGTGCAGACATCACGTCCCACTTCTGTTTGGAGATGTAGACGTTATGTAAGGAAGAGTGTCTGTGTTTTAAAAGTAGTTGCAGACCTGTGTGCTGCAGCGGAATTTTAATTTGTGGGCTTATTTATATATTTATCTCGGATTTTGCAGACAAAGCTTTCTCACGTCGCTGTGTGACTGCACTTACATAACCCTCATTATTATGTGTGAGGCTACCCTGTTAGCAAGGAAACAGTCTCTGTGAATGAAAACTCCAGATGAACTGCTGCAGCAGTGAGACGGTTTTCCAGCTCCCACACTTCATTAGTGTAAAGGAGGGCAAGAACTGGAAACAGCAAATGTATAAATATGCCCGCCTGCACACACCTGCTGATTAAGCAACTGCTAAAATTAATGCAACGTAATTTTACTCGGAAATCTCAACGTTCACTCTTTTCAAGGTCTTGGCTTCCTTTAGATGCAAAGCTTCACTCAGACACAACAGACAGCGATAACAGTCCTGCAACATCTCCGCACAGCAATTCACTTCACTTTGATTGGCAAATTCCAGCTCACGATGTTACTAGAGTTTGATTATGTTATACAATATCATCCAATGCCCAAGTACAAAGCAAATGACTAATCTTGAACCCATTAAAAACAATACTTGGCGTGACTGTTAATGTAAATATATACAGTATGACATCCAAAATTATTATGGAACTAATCAAGAACAATTAGCATAATGAGATGTACAGTAAGTAAGGAGTCAATGTTCCTGCAATATATCACAATCATCCTGTGGGATCTCAAAGAACAGATATTTTCCACAGAAATATCCCAATTTGTAAGACAACTGTTCTACAAAGATAAAAAGTCTGATTCAGACACCAAAGAGATACAGTACATAGTAACCATGCCATGCAACTGCACATATCATTTTAAATCTCAAGGATGGAAACAGATCTTGCACAGACATGTGACTCTCTTAATAATTTTTAACTCAACCTGTCGCCAACAGTAGCAGCAGGTTTGAGGTACAGTAGCAGCAGTGCCTTTCAGGACTGGAAATGCATAAAATGGCAATGAAAAGTTTGATACCTTTCTACTATGTGATGAAGACCAAGGTTTCTAGGTTCTCGAGAGACCCAATCTAGCAGGTTTTATACTGTAGGTAACCAGCAAGCTGTCATTTTCTACATTTCAGGGTGATTTATGAAATTACGTAATTTATGGAACATTTGGACCAAAAATCCGAGTACCAATCAGTCCTAAAAGTCCTGAACAAATGACTTAATATAGCAATTTATCTTTAGAAACAAATGGTGTTTATTTAATTCTATTATAGTATATAAATCATTTAACAATAACATTAATATATTTCTATAAATATATAATGAATATTAACAGGTCTGGAGCTCTCTAGGACAAGGTCTGGAGACCCCTGAGGTCTCTGGTTCACAATGCTGCATTATGAATGTCCTCTTATGCACTATCCTCAAATCAATTTATCCTTTGTAGGTGTGGCTGTATTATACTTGTTTCTTAAAATCATGACCAATACTCGAATATTTTAACTCAGTTCTGTTTATTTGTAACCTTGTCTGTCCTGAATCTGTAAAAATGTGAATAGTAATAAAAACATCTGAATAAGCTCCATCCAGAGTTATCATAGCCAATTTGACATGATTAGGGTTGAGTTTGTTTTTTGCTCTTTCTAGCTCTGGATTGCAGCTGGTAATTATACAGTATTTTGGGATACCTACACCTCTTCCTTACTGTGTCTTACCAGCTAATGTTTCTTACTGTATTTGTCACAATAGGACTGAATGCTCCAGCCCTTACACAGAAAAGCACATTTGAGTTCATAAGGGGAAAAAAAGAACCATATTTTATCCAGTCAGTGTAGACCAACGCAAGTTAGAAACAGGAAGACATGGGAAAATTAAAAGGACAGTGCTGTAGACTGGACTCATATTTCAAGTCACGCTTCCACAAATGCAACAAGCTACCCAGAGGAAATGTGCTACACGTCTGAAAGAGTGCTTGGGGCAGCTTAAGGGAAACCCGGAGAAGAGTAAGTGGGAATACATACTTACCGCAGCTTTGGAATCTGCATTGTCATCACGATAATCAGGATTCACCTAGGTCATCAAGCAGAGAAGAGATGAAAACTCAGATGTCTTCTGAAACTCCAGATTTCTTGCTTTACGCTTCTAAGCCGAGCAATTTCCCTTTCTCTGAAACCATCTGCATTTCTGTACCACCTTTCCGAACCTGCAGTCTAAACAGTTCTTTGTGCCTTGGGGGGTCACTGGGCGTGACTGTACACAATGCAGCCTTGCAGTACAGCAGCAGACTTTCAGAACGGCCACAATCACTCTGTGGCATAAGACAAACCGATAGTACAACCAGCCTCCTAGAACAGTGCTTCCCAAAAAATTAAGTGGCACACCAAATGATCTTAAAATAATCAGCACTAACATTGCAAGAAAAACCATTTATCCACACATATTGCAACTGTTTTTTTTAGTGCAGGGGCTCAGGGGACGCCAGAGCTTAACCCAAGGCAGGAGACACCCTGGGCAGGACCAGAGTACATGACAGGGCACACACGGATAGAAACATGCTCACTCACACTAAGGCCAATTTTTCTAAGCTGTCAACCTACCAGTATGTTTTTGATGTTATGGGAAGAAACCAGAGAACCTGGAAGAACACGGGGAAAACATACACGTACGGGGTGCAGAAAGCACCTCTTGAATTGAACCCAGGACCCCAGCTTTCCATGGCAGCCACGCTAACGACTGTGCCACTATACTGCCCGAAATAATACTTATTTCAAACTAAAACCTGCCTTTAAATGAGAAATATCCCAGCTTCATTTTGACCATAATTTCAACCTGCAACATGAGCTTGTTTTTCAATGAACAAAACCATGGGCCAGCTACAGTACAAAAACTACACAAAGTTCCTTGATTCACAACTTCTGAAAAGTGACCTCTTCTGATTCCTCTACAACATATTCTGGGAAGCACTGTCCTAGATTACTACGGAGGTCTGCATTCCGATTTTATTTTTACTCATGTTGATAAATTTCTTTTGAATGCAGCTGCAGTCTCAAATGTAGACTAATGACAGGTGACCTAGTAAATGGTTTGTGCATCAAATTTCTTCTTATTATATCAAACATTTTCTGGGGTGTCTTGGTGCATCCGAGTGGGTTTTCTCAACATTTAGATCAATTTTGGCACAAAAAATAAACGTAACAATAATGATTTAAAAAGCATGTTTGTTGCTAGACCACAGGAAAAACAATAAAGAGATCTAATTAGCTTTAGTCTCATTTGACGTTTCTTTGATTCTTCTTTGTTCTGAATTTTATTTCCCCAGTGGTTTGCATTCATGTCTTTATGTCCTGGCTCATGATTTAAGACCCAACTACAAGCCTGATAAGACATGTAAAAAAACAGTACTTTCAATATGAAAGAATAAAGAAAATAAACATTTTATTAGTCTGCATCACCATCATAATACTGTATGTATTTGAATAATACTACTTAGTACTGTCAATTGTCGTGGTTTTTTTTGTCACTTACAAAGACACATTTCTTAAGAAGATAAATGAGAAGAGAAAACTGAGAAGATGATTTTGTCAGACTCCCAACTGTACAGTATAATTTTGTGGTTCACCAAAATGATACTTAAGACAGACACCGAAGGAACATCAAAATGTGAATGCTGCCATCTACTGAACATCTATGAGAGGCAGCAAATTTAACACTAACACACACATTTAAAACATAACAGCAGTATTAAAAGAACACTGGTGTTTTTTTATTTTTCACATTGATGGGATACTTTCAGATGTCTGATTGAAAGCAGCCTTATTTCTCTAAGTCTCAATGATGTTTCATTAAAAGCAAGAAAGTAATCATTTAATCTGCAGTAAGATAAATCATAGAAGCACTTAGTCATGAGCTTAAAAGCACTACTATGCCGCAGTGTCTGGAAAGAAAATTGGGAAAATATTTACTGGAGATGAAGGCTTCTGAAAACCAATGCATTCAGGAAACAAAGGTTTGATGAGACTTCAAACAGATAGTCCAAGTCTAACTTTACGTAAAGGAATGAAAAAAAAAATGAATGAAATATGAAGTGCATTTGCAAAACATATAACATGTACGTTTTTGAAAAACTTCAATTTGCCAAGGTGACTTCTATTTTCTGCAGGGATTTTCGAAAACTGTTTATGTAACATGTAATGTCAGACCTAATTTTTTACAGAATGTCTTTGAAAACATATTATCCAATTCTCAGGACATTGGAAAAAGCAGTGGCTAGTATGAACTAAGCTCATATCTTTTCACTTTTGTTAAATCAACAAAAAGTTAATCAAATGCATCAGTTGTATATGCAGCTCTGAACAAAAGGAAAATATGTGAATAAACCAAACAGAGTTTTGTACTTGAAAAAATATAAGATATTCTACATTCATATGTCAATATCAAATTAAAAAAGTATTCAGCAACAATCAGTGACACACAGAAATGTATTACACTATGTGCGCATGTTTCGAGGCAGCATTCTACTGAAAATATTAACAGTTTTCCTGCAAAAGCAATGATATCACTTGTGGCAAAACAGACAATTTCTGAATAGATTTTTAATTAGAAATCCTAAAGCAGGAGGAATTCTTGACCTTGGCAGATACATTAATCAGCCCACCTTAAAAGAAGGCCACTATGTCGTTATGTGAATCACACTGACTCTTATCCCATGTGAGTTTAAAAGCAGTTCTGTAACTGCGCCTGTTAAACTCCTTTGTTCCTTGTCTCGTCAGGCAGACAGTTCAATTCAAATGTGCTTAATTAGGACACATGCAGTGCCTCGGAAGATTATTCAGACTCTTGCACAGTTTTCACATGTTGTTGCTTTAAAGCAGTCTTGACAATTCGAAGCAGCACTTAATATTTGTTATAGACATAACCTACTCCACACATCAAGGCATACAAAAAACAATTAAAACAAAAATATTAAAGAAATTTAAAAGTGATGATTGCATAAGTATTTAAACCCCTCGCTGTGGCAAACCTATCATAATTTAGGTTCACACGATTCGCTTAAATGAACCACACAGTTAGTTGAGTAGCCTCTGTCTTTGTAATGTCCCTCAGTCTGGTAATGAGTTTGAAGCACAGATTTAACCTTCAAGACCAAGGAGCTTTCAAAACAGCACAGGGATGGATCAGGAGAAGGATATAAAAACATTTCAAAAGACCTTTAATATTTCTGGTGCAGTTGCTCATTAAGACATGTTAGGTACCCAGGTACTGCCTGCTGCAGATCAGTTTGCTCTTCAGCCAGGCAGGAAACTGGTTAAGGATGCCACTGAGGCCAACGTTACAGAGTTCAGTTCATATCCCAAGCTAGGAGAAAATCTGCATCAGGCAACAATATTAAAGTCAGTTCACACAAGGTGCTTTCATGTAACTGAAAAAAAATATCTGGGATACATAAAGCATGAAAATGGTACTGCAAACATGTGACAAAGGTTTTGTGGTCAGACAAGAGCAAATTGCAATTTTCTGGGTCTAAATGTAAAGTACTACATCTGACGCAAACCCAATATAGTGCATCAGCCAGTGAACACCATCCCTACGGTCATGTATGGAGGTGGCAGCATTGCGCTTATTTTTCCGCTTCTCATCAGCAGGGACTTTGAAGCTTGTCAAGACCAAACCCAAGCTAAAAGAGCTAAAATATAAAAATAAATATAAAATATATAAAACCCTATATATAAAAAGTAGTTGCGTACAAAGTAGTTTACATTTGAAGGTGTTGTATTTGAGCTATTGCACAACAGTCTACACATGGACTGATAGGAACGTACAGTAGGTGGAGATGACATCTTAGATGAAACCCCTAAAACTCGGATAACAATTCCCCTTTCAGTGGGACGGTGATCCAAAGCACAAGGTCAAAGTTATACTTAAGAGAGCTAGAGCAAATCGGCCAAGAAGAACAAACAACAAATGCACCAAGCTCATGTGCAAACTTGGCAGAGAATTGTGGTCATAATTGCAGCCAAAGGTGCTTCGTCCTGTTCTGTTATTATTCTGGGCTCGACTCATTAACAAACTAAAAGATTTGAAAGGCAATAAAAACTTTACTGGAAAAGATTTTCAAGGCTTACATACACGTCCTTATTTCTGTGTGCAAGCACCAACTACAGTAATATCCTTACGTATACATTCATTATACATATCACTACACCTCCAAATATTGATTTCATAGGGAGGAATACTTCTGCAATCAACATATTTCAGTTTTTCCTCTTTAGTTTTTGCTGACAGTACAGTAATACAATAGACAGAGTCAAGATTCTGAATGAAGACCAAAGTATACACCTGGATGCTAACACAAAAGTCAAGTCTGTGTAAGTAATAAGGTTAAACATTCTGCTCCTTGTACTAGAAAGTCTAAGATGGTCATCCAACAATAGGGACACCATTTGGGAGAGTGATACAAAGTCAAATATTCATAATGATACAAAATAAAACGTTCTTTCAAGAAACAGAGCTATGGTGTTTTATAAATGATTCTGCACAAAAATGTGTGCATTTGCACAGCTCAGAAATCTACCCAGATTTGGCAAAACTCCCACCAAAGAAGACCAATTGAGCGATGGCATCCAGGAGAAATATGACAAGTTTACACAGCCAGAAGCTTCAATGGCTGCACAGCAGCACAGCTACTCAGACACTGGGACAGCTGGGGCTGCAGAACAATACATTATTTGACAGAGGGGGCATGCAGGCCACCAGACACAAGCCTCATTTCACAAGGTACTGCCTACTGGGTGAACTACTGGGTGAAGAAGGCTCCACGGCTGAAACGTTGCGTTTTCTTTCTTTTTTCAGTATGGAAAGAACCTATTACTTGTTCCATATATACAGTATGCTGCATATACTGTACCCAGGATGAAGAGCATTGTCTGGGTGATCTCTCAGTGCTTTTCCAGTCACTGTTCATCTCCAAACTCCCGCTTACTAAATACATCTCTAGAAAACGTCTTTTGTTTCAGCTTGTGCCTTTCTGTACAGTTATACCGTGCAAAATTTTAAATTTAGTCAATAAAACTCCAAAGCACAGTAAGCTTCTGTGTGGGGAAAAAAAACTTTGCAAAGAACTTGTAAATAAAACACCCATAAAGACAATTAAAAAAACAACGACAAACAAAGTCAAATAAACAGAATGATCTAAAACAGCTTAGAATAATTTACCAGCTTCACATGACACATTAGAAGATAAATAAGTAAAATTTCTTTAGAGCACTGAGTATCTCTAATGTACATCTGCTATAGTTAAAGTAAATCATGCAGCAAGTGGAACACAAAAGGAACTTTGATTGCATGTACTGCTTCTGCGCTTATAATTTCTGTCGTTCAAAACTGCTCTGCAGTTCCTCCAGCAAAGTTATCTGTGCTCCATCGGCACAATGAAGTCGGCCATAGACTCAAGCCTGCAAACAAGAGTAGTGAATCTGCCTCCGCATCTGGCTAGCTGAAGGAATACAATGACTTCTGTACCTCCACAGAATTCTCCCTTCATTACTCACTTGTGTGAAATGTGTGATACACCTACACCTAGACTCTGCTTAAGCATCACCTACTGCTGCTGGCGTCTCTACTACTAAATAAATCATTTTAAATACACATAAATGCAGTGAAGATATATTGGTTATGTCTTAGCTTTTCCTTTTAAATTAACTCAAGTTGTGGATTTCCTGCCAACTGCAGAGATTGTGCTTAAGTGTAGTTGAATGTTCCTTTATTTGACCAACATTAAAATTGTGCCTGCTCCTTGTTTGCAGGTTTGTATTACACAGGAAAGAGGGGGCTGAGGAGGCACATAGAGTGATTCATAAAGTTGTTATATTTGCATTGAGCACAGCAGAACACAACAAGGTGTGATTTAACAACCACAAGAAGGAGGAAAAACAGCAAAACGCCGTGTAATGAAAGCTACAGCAAAAAACTGGTGCAAATCCTTTGTGTGGTCTACTGTTCAGTCTTCAGAAAAAAGTATGAAAACCTGCATGTGTAAGAGATTACATTAAGGTCCACCTGGGGAGACGTCAGCATTAAGCGCTAGGATGTTGAAATCATTATTGCTTTTAAAACATGCAATGCAAAAGCAATGTCCTAGTGATTAATTAATCAGACTGAGTGAACAAAGTACCACTCCAACACCCACATTTATGAAGTAAAATTGTGTCATTCCATAAAGATCTATATTTTAAAACAGTACTAAAGAAACTGAATATAGCAAATAAAAAGCCTTTCTTTTGTCCTCAATGTCTAGTTTCATTTCATCCAGCCTAGTTGGGTGTTTACAGATCTAGATTATGTTCAGAATGCCCCCATGGACTGGTTTACCTAAAAATAAGAAAAGACAGGCTAGCCAACCACCAAACAATACATATGAAAAGATGAGTCTCACCTCTGCAGCCAAGTAATTTCCTGTTGCCAGATGTTTGAATCGAAATAAGCTGTTCCACTGGCCAGCACCTCCTCGACAAGGATCATAGTGCACAACCTGCAAGACGGGACAGCTGTGTCAATTCAGCACAACTTCTGTTTTTCCCCCAACGAGGTCAAACAGCTGCACCCTGCAGAGATCATTACACTACGTACTGGTAAAATAGCTACTTACAGTACATATCTGAATGCTGGTGATCACCAGCAACTTCAATTTTTTTCTAAAGACGCAACTTAAACAAGCCTTCTAAAAGTGTTAGAAAAGCCATAATAATAAAATAAATTTGAAGGCCCAGTGACTACCACATACTGTACTGTACAAGTACAGCCACATATCATCCTTCCATTTCCCAACTGTTTTATCCAATTCAGGATCATGGAAGTGTTTATCCCCGTCCATCATGGGCAGACACTGACACGCGCACACACCCACAACAGGGACAATTTTCCCAGAAGCCAATTAACCTCTCAGTATGTCTTTGAATTGTGGGAGGAGACCAGAGTACGTGAAGGAAACCCACAAAAAAATACACAAACTCCACGCAGACAGCAGCCAGGTAGGGGATTGAACCCAGGGGCCCAGCTGAGAGGCAGTAATGCTAACCACTGCTCTACAATCACATATAAAATATAAAGAAAATCAGAGCCATGCCTTGAGGAATTAATGTACAGTACAGTTTCTTCTCTTTATTTCTTTCACAGTTACGGATAGATTCAGCTCTTTACACAAGGCAAAAGGAACCCATACCTCAATTTCCCAGAGTGCTTTGGAGCTGGTGGCAGACGTTGCCGACTGCCGCAGAGTGGTCCTAAGAAAGACATGCTGCTGCTTCTCGTAATCATCACAAGTCAAAAACTTTTCTTGCTCGGCATGGAATAACCTCACGACGTCTCCCTAGAGGAAGTAAAAGTCATTCGAAACTCAAGGCCCTGCCTCAGAGCCATGTAAACAGCAAAGGACAAAAGCATTAAGACTCTTTTTAGAAAGAAGTATGGCAAAACAGGATTGGAGAATAAAAAAACAAGAAGCACTTTTTGAACTGGCACAGAACTAAGAATACTGTATTTAGGTAACTAGAGCAACCAAAAACTGTCAGCACACATGCCATATTTAGTTCTAAAACCAAGTGTTAATAATGATTCTTTTTAGAAATCACACATTATTGACACACACACACATATTTGAAGACTTTATATAATTACATAGTCAATAATATTTTCGATTCCCTTTTAAATACAAACTAATTATTAATTAATTATACTTTCATTTAATAAATAGAGGCCCTGCAGATTTACTGGCACTCATGACAGCGAGAAATCACAGAATAAAAACCAAGAAAGTGTACCTACTCCTTTTAAGACATCTTCTCTGTAGTCGCTGAATTTCATAAAAAGTGTTACTTTCCAACTTGTGTTGCAGTTCACTGCATTTACCTGGTAATAAACAGGAAAAAAATGTTGATTGTCTCAGAGTGCAGTTATTTCAGTTTTGTGTAACTAGAGAGATAAAATAAAATGATATTTCCAGCTGTAAAGTGAGATTAGTTTTCTGCTTGGCTGTCTGTGCTGCAGTATGTAGATAGTCTAAAACTCTCATATCTCAGAATTTGACACAATCTATTAGGCAGAAAACTGCTAAATTAATTTAGCACGTGCAGAGCACTCTTCCAGAAAACTGGTTTCATCCTCTGCCGTGTGAAAGCCATATGAAACTTAAAGGTGGAGATTTCTCTTCAGATCACTAATATTCTCCTTGTGGAAGCTTTCCTTTCCTGCACAACCCCCCTTGTAAGGACTCTACATGGTGGGGTGACTACCCTCTACTGTAGCTGAAGGGGAATTAATAACAGACATTAATGAGCAGTTTACCTCTTTGCAACCAGGGTTGTCCAACAGCTCGATATTACTGGCATGCAGAGGCTGACCGGCATTCACAGGCATCAGCACCACCTTATCTCCGACCACAACCTGAAGAACAAACCAAAATTATACGTTCAGATCGCAGACGCAGCCACACAAACATTTTAACAATAACTGCTTCCTCTCCCCGGCTCTCAAAATGCTTCTCCTGGCTGCCTCCCACCTGAGCCCAAATCATGCACGTGAAATACATAGGAACACATCCGTGACACGGGCAGGCTTCGCTTTTTCTATCTGTTGATAGAATTATTCCCGACTTCTGAATTTGATATAAAATGAACGCACACTTTCACTAGCGTGGAATGACACCAAAACCAAGGCATTTTCCAGTGTGAATGTTCTGTGAAGGGCAATCACGATTCAGGTGGAACCAGCACACACAGCAGTGCAAGACACAAGGACACGAGTGTAAAAAAGGTTACAAATGTGAGGAGGTCATTCAGTCCATCTTGCTCAAAGGTAGCATTTCCACGTGCTACTAAATATACAGTAAAGGCAATACATAAAAATTCACATTTTCTGGAGCTGTGCTAGCGTCTTTCGGATTTAGAAAATGACCAGCAATGACCTGGTGGACAAACTGTTTCATAAAGACCAGATGACTTTCCCTCATTCATCCGAGAGCTCTCCTTCCTCACCAAAAAGGGGGTCATGGCTGAAAAACGCCCCCACCCACACTTTATCACGTCAGTTGAAAACTTCCAGAAATTAATTCTATGAGAAAAAAAACAGCAGCATGCTCATTCACAACACTGCATCCTGAAGAAAAAGGGTTTGTTAATAAACGCAGCCTGCTTTGCTTTACATTTTTACAAAGGGAAGCAAATGTTCAGTAGAGCACATCAACCTTCACATTTCTGGCCACATTCAGAGGAGGGTTTTTGGCTTTCATCCCTTTTTGGCCGAATTAGCACAAGCAAGAATGTGCACACGACTGCTTTTCCGTATCATTCTTAACCTTGAAACCAAACAACCTGGAAATCTGACACACAGTGACAGCACAGGCCTAAAAAAAACTAAACTACCATTTAAAAACACTTGCTTGATTATTCTGATCAAAGCTCTACAATATATAAAAAGTGCTTGTCAAGTTCAGATTTTATTGTTCTGAAGGTGGACTGCAAGAGACAGGTCGAAATGCAAACCATTTTGCTCCAATATCAAAGTCTGCTCCCAGTTTCAGAAGACTGCATGGCCAATATATCGAAAGTGGGAAAATGAGCAAGACTCAACAGGGCACAGAAAAGAGACATTTATCAATATTTATTTTCTGTGCAACAGGGAAGCCAATTTACCACTGAAGCAAATACATGTAGCTTTGAGAGTTGTCCTGTTTTTATTCCCTCCACATGCAACAGAAAAGCCTGGTGAGAACATGCAGCCAACAGTATGCTTTAGACACTCAAGAAGTGTAACACACACCATGCATGACAATGACGCGGATGTTGTACCTCTTCCTACAGACTTTTACTGCCAAGGAAAAAAAGAGGAGCATCCAGTAAATAAGGGAAGGAACTGAATTAACACAGAAAAACAGTTTAATCATTTTCTCTTCCCTATGCTAGCAATATTCCTTTATTTAACTTCTTAGATGTAGTCAACTGAGAATGACAGCTCCCATGTGTACAGAAGTGCATTTACTGCAGCAGGTTATGCGTGTCGCCTTGCCCAACACCCATGTCCCACCCTGGATTTTAACTCCTTCAGGCTGGGAGTCCGTAGCCCCCAGCATTAGTCTACTTTACCACCCCAAACAATAACTCAATTGCTTAATTGTCGTGCCATATCAAACAGATTGGTATGTTATTAAATTTTATTCTGAGAAAAAGAAGGCTATTTTTCCCCGTAAAGCACCAATCGGTGGAGAAATCAGATTCCAAATAGTATGAAGATAAGGAAATTAAAACGGACTGCTTAAATTAAAAGGCAAGCCTTTTTGGTTACTCCTAAAAACCACAAGGAAATGAGAGGAGGACAATCAACCCATCTAGCTTGTTTGGTAGTTAGCAGCTCAATGATCCAATGATCTCAGCCGGCTGTTTCTTAAAAGAACTTTCTTGGAATCAGCTCAACCTCTTAAGGTATGAGAAGGAATTACATCAACCTTTTGGGAGGATTCTGACTTAGAGACATTTAGTTATAATCCCACAGATGGAAGTTGTGCACCACTGGCTCCTTAGCCAAGCACACCAAATGTCTGAACACATGGTTCCTCTCTTACTGTCCAGGCACAGGCTGATCTATGATCTCCTCAACAGAGATTCAAGTCCAGGTCATGTCACCTGCGGAGTCTGACTTACTCAAGCAGCAGCGCACAACAATGAACTGGCTAAACAGTGAGCCTCTGGCACAGGGCTGTGTCATCTGAGATGCATAAAAAGCCCTGTAACTCGAAGGTGGGCTCGTCAGAGGGGTCTGTCCGCCTGCACTCCCTCATTCTCAGTGTGAATCACGCAGTTTATAACTACGAGCCAAGCAATTTATTCCAAATCGGGGGAGGAGGGAGACAGGAAAATAAATTGGAGCTTCTAAATTTAAAATACATTAAAAATTCTGTCAATTCCACTTTTCTTTACTCCAGACATTTTTTTAAGTTGAATTTTAAAACGTTTACTCTCTCATCTAATAGATTGGGAGTGTGGTCTACAAGTATACCAGAACTTCCAGTAAGAAAAAAATATTTAGTAGAATTCCAATCCAAAAAAATATGTCAGCAAAAGTATCTCAGTCCTAAATTTCACATACTGTATCGTCACAAAACATACCTGCGACTCTGCTTTGAGTTCACAGCTGCTGGCCAGTCACAGTAGGTTCGCTAGTCCATCTCTGACTATTCTTAACCCTTAACTACTGCCGAAATCCATGCAAAGATCCCTTCAATCTTCCCTCCAGAAATAAAAGCTGCGCCAATAGCTCCTGACACTGTACACTAACGAATGCTGTGCAATCACAGCAGCTTCCAGATTCAGCTGTTCTGTACCCAGACTATGGGCAATGAAGACAAACTTATCCTTCTGCCCGGAGAACCTGCGGGCTTCTCTCAGACGTACATTGTCACCTTCACTGCGCAGCTTCCAGAAGGGTTGGATGTAGAACCAGGAGCCCTCGTTCCCTGCTGGGTCCAGCGACACCCTCATAGCATTCTTCTCCAGCAGCGCAGGCAGCCTCTTGTTCACCGTCAGGTACTTGTTGCTCTTGATGTGTAGGAGCTGCAAAAAAAACCCAACATGCAATGTTCTATAATCGGTAGTTTAGATCAATATTTTTTTTAACACTGAGAGGAAAGTGTTAAGTTAATACTCAGGAAATTTGTATTTACAAAACACAAATGTTCCTCAATGATTCCTGTGCACCTCAGTGAATCTGAATTGTAAAAGCTCTCTACTTACAGAACACAAAAAGCCAGCAATGCACACCTGTTATTTAACAGTCTGAGATGTCAAAACAAGGAAGGTATTCAGCATTTCTTTTCTAGAATTACACTACAGCGCTATTCAGCTCAGTGCCGGTTATTGAGTTACTGTATAGAGTTTGCTAAAGTAGCCATTAGGTGATAAACATGAATAAATACATATTTACATGTTTATATATAACTTTATTGTTCATCCAAGATATTAATAATTTGTCTTTGGCATAACTATCAAAAAGCTACAAAAAACAAAGTGCATTCAACAAAAAATAAATACACATTAATAGCAGGTATTTCTTCTAACAATAGTTCTACCCATTCGACAGTGCATATACTGTACACATGCAGTATCTCGCTCTGTCCATACTACACTATCATTACAGTAATCTGACAGGAAACGGACACTTAGCTGCAGCTAATATACCAATTACACAGGGAGCAAAAGATTTATTTGGCCACAGGCATTCTAAAACAGTATATATCTCTCTGAATGTAATGGGAACAAAGAGGGTGGGAGGGGTCATCAACGATAAGCCGAGCTTTCCTTTGAACTGCAATGTGATGCAGCTCTTTAAGCCATTTCTGCAGTCAGCCAATTACTTTACTAGCAATATTAACAGTTCCGGCCAATTTCCCCTTACTCCTAATGCTCAGGCCACTATACCACACTGTGATACCAAAAGTAAGGATGCTGTCTTTTGACCCACTTCAAACCCTTTCAACTTGCTGATCAAAACATACGTTGACTAGCCTCCTTAAGAATGCAGCGGTATTCTCTGCAAAGCTTAAATGTTCATCTATTACTGATCATAGGAATTTGAAACGCTGAACAACCTCTGCAGGTTGATAAGGGAGATAGGTTGAAAATCTAATGCTATCATAAGTAGCCCGTTCTTTGGTTTTATCAACACTAACATGAAGCATGCTAGACTGACACCACTGTTCCAGTTTACTTACCTGTTTAAAGTAATTCGCCAGCCCTTCTCTATCAATCCTACTAGGGCCATATCATCCAGCTATGTTAACAAATTAACAGACGTTTCCTGCATTTTCATACTACTCCTATAGATAGAAAAAAGTAAAGCTGACAAAACACAGCCCTGCGGAACACCAGTATTTAAAACAATTTCATTTGAAATCGTATTGTTCATTAAGAATCCACTTTGGGCGATCCATTAGCAAATCCTTAGCCCATTTTACAAGGATCCTATCAATATCTAAACCCAACAGCCGTTCCAACTGTATGTGGGTATGAATCGTATTAAAATGATAAAATCAATAAATAAAATACGTGAGTTTATCGTCTGCAATCTTGCCTTTTGGAGATGACTAGGACCAAAATTCACTGCATTGGCTGCATCTTCAGTTCTTATGTGTTCCTTATAAGCACACTTCTATTAAATTAAATTCTAAGCAAGGGATCCAGATCTGCAATCAAGAGGCTAAGATGTTTACAAAAAACCCTCTCCATGCAATTGCTGAAGCTAACAGGGGGGAGTGCCACCCGTCAAAAGCCACTTAGTGCTTTGGCCTTAGGTAGAGGTATTATAGTACAGGTACCACATATTTGGCACTATACAAGATTCAAGTAGTGCCTGAAGTAACCGAGTTAAAACTCCCCTAAGTAATTTATAAAACAACTTTAGCACCTTGCCCTGCAATCTGGCTGGGCCAGGTGCCTTGTGTGGCTTAATCTGTCTCCTTCAGCTATATAGATGAACTGATGGGAATCCCCTTAATTATCTCATTACATTGATCTCTAAAATCCAGTGTCAGAGCATCCACAAAAATAATTAAGATCAGTCACAAAGGATGAGTTAACAGCACAATTCCCATTCTAAATTTTCCCACCTCAACCCATCATTACGTTAAGCCCTTTCCAAGCCTGCTTAGGATTGCCATCCTAACACAGAACCGATCCTCACTTCTGTCTCTAGAATCCTTTTTCACCTTGTTCATTTTTGACTTAAACTCCTTGTCTTTCTCCGTAACGACAGTGGTTTTTCCTTTAAAAATAGTGACTTTTCACTCATTTAAACACATTATAAATGCTTAGACACCCCAGGTTTGTTATATTGTTACATATACAAATGTTCATGTGCAGACAATGAATGGACAGGATGGATTAGAACATCAAGTTCTAATGTGTTTTTCAGAACAAACTTTGTGGTTTATTTAGTATGCTATCATTTCAGGCAGAACTATACAGGCCACTGCAATTTAAAGAAAAATTAATCCTGGATTCTGGAAAGCTGCCAGAATAGATATGATTAATGAGATATTTGAAAGGAAATACTCATTGTGAGACACACCCCCTCTTCCTAATATTGTTACTGCATACTGTATGGAACAGCTTTGAAGATCAGGATTAACACTGTGGCGAAGAAGGACTTGAGGACTTTTGTACATAAGCCGTGAAGTGTTCCTACTGTGTATCAACTGCCTGATCGCTGAATAAACAGCAAACAGTGACCTTTTAAAGGCCTGAGCTGTAGATGTCACCAAGATTACCATCTGTGAGATTCTACTGAGAAAAACCCTAATCTTAAAATCTTTAGATTATATTATGCAAGGTTTTACAATTTACAGAATTACTGTACATGTAGAACTTACTGTATACATACTGTACACCAAAACATGTATACAATAAACACTTTCTGTAATAGCAATACTTGGAAAAAGTAGCTTGAAATACTTGAAACTCAAACACTTTTATTCATATTTTGATACTGTAAACTCAAACATTGACCTAACCTTCACTTTGTCAGACTACTCCACACAGAAAACAAACACGTATCCACTCCAAAGCAGGATAATTGTTCTCAAAACAGGTGGTTGAGGACAAGAGTAAAAAGCTTTACATACCTGTATAACATTACTGTACTTAACTATGTCTCCAAGTAGTTTTTTATTCTCAGATTCATTTTGCTTCCGTTCAAGTTCTGCTGCGTGCTGTCAAAACAAAGAGAATTTTTAATGCATTTTACAGAAAGGATATCAATAGCCTATCATCCATCCATCCAACCATTTTCTTCCTGTTTCACCCAATACAGGGTCACAGGGGAGCTGTAGCCTATCCCAGCAAGCAACGGGTGCAAAGTGGGATAGGACTCAGACCAGGGCCAAAATTCCCAAAAGCCAATTAACCTGCTCGGGTGTCTTTTGGACTGTGGGGGGAAACACAGGGAGAACATACACTCTATGTAGATACACCTCCAGGTCTTGAATTGAAACCAGGCTTCAGCACTGTGGGGCAACAATGCTAACCTCTGTGCCACTGTGACATCTTATCAATGGCTTACTTGGTGTAGCCATTCACTGCCTTACCACCACACTGTTCCTTCCTTGTTTCAGAGGGGACAGTGAGTACTTCACTACACACAGTTAAACTGCTTGCCAGCTGTTGTCTGTGACACGTTACTCTCTAGTAACGTGTAAGGTTCAGTATTGCTTGTATTACTCCAATTTATTCAGCAAAATCAAAGAAATTATGTTTTCTGACAAATTACTAACTACAAAAAAATATTTTTTTTGTGGCTGACATTTAACCCATTAATGGCACACATGTGGACTCCATTCAACAAGTTAAGTCACCACTAAACAACTGGTGGCACCAGAGCTTATAAGGTGCGTCACAGCAAAGTGTGAATACTTGCGCTACCAGTTATTTTCTGTTTTGTATTTATAATTAAGGAGGATCAGTAGAACTTTGTTTTCACTTTTTACCTGGGAATTTTCCCTGTGCCCCCAGCGCAATTCTGTACTAAAATCCTATACAGTATACTGTGTCAAGGAAACAAGCAATATCTCATTACATCACTGTAGTTCAGGCTTGGCAAGCTGTACTACTGAAGCAGAAATGCAGTGCATTAAATAATATTCTAGAGGTGTGAGTGGGAGGCTGTGTTAGCCTGACTTGGGTGCAAAAGGAAAAAGTAAAGGTTAGTTCCATGCTGAGAAGTAGAAAGAAGAAACACAACACTTCAAGGGCTGAGCCTTGAGACCAAGTTCATAAGCATGACACATCTAGTGCCTACTGCTGGCTTTATACTAAAGCCTGCAGGACATAGCAACTGAAATGCATCAAAGTGCTACTTCTTGTAGCAAATTACTAGGTACATCTATCTTATTTGGTAGGTAGTAGATGTATACATAATAAAGTGTAACAGGGGTTAGTGCACTGAGCAAGTGACAGAAGTGATATTACCTCCCTCTGAATACATATCAGGGCTATTTTGATTAAGATAATATTGTTATTATTCAGTTATTGTTTTCAAAACACCATTTTTTAATCCATCTCTGAATATGACAAGGTTAAGGTCAACAGCAGCCAACATGTGAGAAACTGCATCCTGTTTTCACAAAGAAGATCATGCAAAATATTTGGATAGTAACAGGCCTTTGAACGGAAATCTCAGCAGAAGCTTTGGGTTTAAATTAGACAGCAGTAAAAGAAGCTGAAAAGATGTCGGGTGGCAGGTGAAAAAGACCATGGAAAAGGATGCCATGTCTTGCAGGTAAAACTGCAGTAATATCAACTGACAGTACACAAAACATTACTTTGTGCAAAAATTAAACCAAATTCTTGCTGTTCTCTGTACTGTACACACTCTTCAAACTACTAACAACCTTCTTACACGATGCAGTAACAGTAACATGGCTCAGGCAACAAACAGGCAGAATACAAGTACTGTAGGTGTGACTGCTTAGTTTTACAATAATATAGTTCTGACAGATGGGGCAGTTGAGTAAAGCCAAGATGACAAAGTATTTAGTTGCCAGCAAAGCTACCTCATTCAGAAGGTTTAAGTCAATGCCTATTATTGTGTTTGATTTACATATCTATCCATGAGTCATAGATATTCAAAGGGTGTTCCTAATTACTAAGTCAAATTAAACAAAGTCAATGTTGGATCATTACATTAGCCACGTTAAAACATACTGTACATATTCAAGAGTGACTGGGTCATTCATAGGGAGCTTATCAAGCCAGTCTCCATAGTTACCATTGTATAAAAGAGAGTTAAGAACAGGACAGAATGTAAGAAGGTCCATCATCCTTATCTTCAACAAAAACATGCTGTGAGAGAGCCTCCTTGAAATCAGACTGGAGACCTGAATGCTATAGGAGTACCTACTCTGAGTTTTATTATAGAAGAGAGCTTGCTGTCTTATTTATTTGGAAAATCTGATTCTGTGATGATGATATCCTGATTATAATGCTATTATTACAATGTGCTGGAGAACGAATGACACACGTGCTGTGTAATGCTCAGTAATCCGGCGATAGGGGATAAAATTATTATTTGTTTACATAGCAAGCTGGTGTCAGATGATGAATTTTATATTGATTTAACAACTTCCCTATTCCATCATTTAACCATCCCCGCAAATGGTAACAATATCATGCAATACCTGCTTAGTACTTTTAAAAAAGTATGTTTTTATTAATCGTATGAAGACGTTTTTATGAATAACTTCACAGTAAACATCTTGTGGTCAACATCTAACTAATGTCAACTAGTGCAGTTCTCAGGAGCTTCAAAGCAAGAAAGGAACTGTGGTGTTTACCGAGTTGTAGGGGGGCTGAGACACATGATCGAAGAAATCCGAAGGTTTACCTTAGTTTGCTTTAAATTAAGTTCTTGGTAAATCATTAAGAGTCATCAACAGTCCGGGAAAACAGGATAAAAAGACAGAGAGAGAAGACTGGTGAAGGAACACAGAAGAGAGAGTAAAGGAAGACACCGGAGACAAGAGATCCTGAATTTGATCGACTGTAAAATCAGATTGTAGTTAAGTATTTGATAGTTGTTGAAAGACCTTGCCTTTCTGTTGTTGTTAGGAAACTCTGATTTCCTGTATAAAGAATCCCTAGTTTAAAAATGGTTTCTCCTCGTTAGCATTTTTTTGGAATAGGGAGAAAAGGATTTTCAAATACTTGGCAGCAGTGTGGGGTTGGTTAGTCGGGATGTGGGCCTCTTGCTTGGAAATAGAATAACTTTCTGTTCTGTTCAGTTTGTGTTATTATCATTATTAATAAATGTTAATTCCTTTGCCAAAGCTGTGCCAGAGAACAAAGATCTCAGTTGTCTCTAACTATACCAACCATTCGGGTATATTCTTGGTAAATATTTGGGAGTGTGACAGTGTCGGTCGAGTCAGGAGGCTGCCTTAGCACCGACAGAGTGCGTGTGGTCTTCCCTGCGGTGTGCCGGTGTGTAGTCGTCTGCAGAAGTTTCTGCTCTCTGGTATAGGAGAGAAATCTTTCTCTAGGCGGAGAAATGAGTTTGTGTCGCCGGTGAGGGGAACACATTCGGTTCTGCCGTGAACGCCGTCCGCGGGCGCGTGGGGATCTTAAATCACAGCGCTGACTGGCGTCAGGTTTGGAGGCTGCACATTCCCACGTGCCACGGAGTGGGGAGCGCAGTGGGAGGTGTGTTCCACTGTCACAGGAGGTTATGATTATTTTAATTATTATTTTTCTTTTAAACCCCAATTTGTAACAGTACTAAATGTGTTGTTTGTACTTTATTATGCTACTGTAAAATTCTCTTTTACACTGTTACCATCATTTAAAAATGCAGATTAATCACACGATTAACTTACGCTCACAAATCATACAAGCTAATTTTAGTCAAACAACAACTCTAACTTTCCTACTTTCCTAAATGTAAGAGCTTTCTAGTGATAAAGACCCACTGTGCTCACTCAATGACAGCACTGAGCAGTGGCGGAAGGTTCCCGGTTCGTATCCCGCGGCCGGCAGAGGAATCCTACTCTGTTGGGCCCCTGACCAGGGCCCTGAACCCCAGCTGCTCTTGGGGCGCCATATAAATGGCTGACCCTGCGCTCTGACCCAAAGCTTCTCTCCCTGTCTGTGTCTCATGGGGAGCAAGTTGGGGTGTGCAAAAACGCAAATTCCTAATGCAAGAAATTATCTTATATCTTATAACACACCCTTAATCTGTACATCCAGCAGTCCTCAGATCAAATTAGTGACTAGAATAGTGAGGAAACATTCCATCCAATTTTCATGGTCTGCAGCATATAGAGAACACCAGTGCCAAGTTCTGCCACAGAGCTTTTACCTGCAACTTCTTCAGCAGTTCTTCCTCTGTATTCCCTTTTCCTTGCTTTGCTTTCCAAAACTGCTTCTGGGCGGAGTATCTGTTCATGGGGGATACCTTGAAAAGACAGTCTGTTGAGAAAAATTGGAAATTAAACATTCATATTACTGCATTTAAAGTCACAGTTTTGGAGTTATGTCAACACTCAAGCCAGTGTTTGAAAGGACAACAGATAAACTTAGTGGGGCTACCACAGTATTTTTTAAGCACTATACCTATTTTAACCAACGGGAGACAAAACACATCTTCCTGTTTTTCCGCCACTAAACTCCCAGAAAAATATTTTATAACAAATCTAAAATCTGTATATCAAACATGTTAAGCTCATAACTAGCCTGGCTCCAATACCAATACCAAAAGCATTTACCAGGTGACTGTAATTTTGCACTGATAATTGTATTAGTATTTTTATGATCACAAGCATTCAGAACTTACACAAGGAGTTAAAATCTCAGATTTGTGCATGCAGTTAAAAAATGAACGCAATGTAACGGATCACATTTTAAGAAGCTGAAATTTCTGAACCCAGCCAAACAACTACCATGCTGGAGAAAGCAAATGATGTTCATCATGATAAATTATTAGTAATGAGATAATTCAGTGGTGACTGTGCAAGAAACTCAGAGAGTCTCGAGTTTATAATGAGACACCGAAGTCTGTTTTATGAATTAATTTCCTCAAGAAGTTAACTCAGTTTCACCTGACAGTTCAGTGTGGTACAGAACTGGACTGTACACTTGTGTCATATGTTTAAATAAAGATTAGTATACACTCAATCTATTTTGAAATAAGGTTTGGATTTCCACTGCTGGGGGATAATTTATAGGATAATCACTATAGTATTTTAAACATGCAATTGTGGGTACACATATGGATCTGAGGTATAAGAAAATCACCCTATAGGTGGTTGTCATTAACTAGACATTGCAATACTTTCTTGTTTGTTTATTGATAGATTTGGCTAATGACATACAGTACTGTATGTGTTTAGTTAATGGGTTCTTTCACCTTGAAAGGAGTTAAATGACGCAGGGAAGGTAGTGACCTTGGAGTAGTGCAGTGGGTGATTGCTGCTTCCAGGCATACAGCAGTTTAAAACAGATTAACAACACTGAGTACTGGAAATAAAAGTATATTTAGGTCACTTATGGACAAAACAGATTCCATTACAGAACTTCCTCCCACTAATTGGTACAACCATTTGGCATGGAATAATTTGTTCAGCTGGACTAAAATAACTACAGTATGTGCACCAGCAAGAAATCAGTACTTTGAACCTTTTTGTAATATAGAAATGGTATCTTCGACGCGTATAATAAGGAACAATTTTGTAATTGTGAAATACAGTGATGTAGAAATCTGACTCTGGCCCAGGGTCATTACTCCTGACCTGAATTTTAAACAGACACCTGTTGAGTGACATGTGTTAGAAAAAACTGCGGGGATAACATTATCAGGAATAGTCACTGTGCTGTAGGTGGAAATAAAGTCCATTTCCGTCACAAATGAAAACACTCATCTCAAACCTACACAGCTCAGTGCTGTGACTCCTTGAATCCCTACAGTGGTTTTAGATAACCTTTAAAGTTCCACCGACTAAATGTTTCAATGGCATTTGAATTTGTATCAACCTAATATTAGACTGGCAAATACTCTGTTATATCTGTAGATATAGAAACTCCATGCATCAACTATCCAAACTACTCACAATGTCATTACTAGAAATTACTGTACATTTCTCCACAGCTTTTACTTTTTACTTCACAATAGTGAAGTAACTAGACATCCCATATCGGGGAACTCCAAAGGAATAAAATAATCAATTTTATAACTTGATATTGATATGTTATCTTTAAAACCTAAATAAGCAAGTGTGTAACTTTCAGATAAGCTACAGCATTCTGTTTTTACCAGAAATGTTTACTCATCATGGTTTCAAATATCACCCTTGATAACAAAATAAAAAGCTGCTTTACAAGGAATTTGTAATGCAACGATGTATTTTTTCACAAAATGTTAACGATTGCCTTGCTTCAAATTGCATACTGTATAGAAGGACTGTAAACTTACTCCACTAAAATGTATTAAACTTTTTCTTAGTTCAGTATCACTTGCAAGCAAAGTGTCTACAAAATACAGTACGAAAAATATGGCATTTTTCTTTCTTTCGAAATAAAACACCTTTCACAGTTAGCATAACAATTGGCTGAATTCTACTGCCTCCTCAAACAAATGTATGATCTTCCTGTGGAATCCTGAGACATAAGACATTGTGCACATTTAATCTCTCTGCCAAGGGGTCAGCTTCTTACAGTATATAAAGAATACAGCAGATTCTCTAAAGGCAGCTCTGGTGAGGAACATCTCCTGTTTCCTTGCCACGCTTGATTTTCAATCCCTAACCTGGATTAAAGCTGTGGGCTCAAAACAGGTCATTATTTCACAGCTTTCAGTTTGAAAGAGGTCCAAAGTGGTCAAATCCTAGAGGTATGTGCATCCCTTTTATTGTGTATGGAGAGCCTGGGGTATTAATATTTTAACTATGACCATCTTGTCCATCAGTACAAATATATGTACTGTAAGAGTACAGTTGGAGGCAGTACATTTATTACAATTCTCACATTTGTAACAGGGACCCATTCACACGTACAGCACACGTACAGCAAATACCGCTTTTGTACGAACCTCTGAACTTCTTTGGGGGGTTGGCAAGATCGCCGGCATCTGGCTGCACCACACATCTGTCATCCACAAGCCTGAAAGGAAGAGACAGCCCTTCAGTTAGATGGTTCCCTTCCTACAGTACCTACACAAACAGACAACTTATCCATGGGGGACACAAGAGAGGAGCTTCTTAAAACCTAGCAGCTTGATGTGTAGTGTCAGTGAAAAAAAAAAGAGGAAGAAATAAGTGTAATATTTATACTGGTAAGGGGAAATCAAAGATGTTTTTTTTGTTGTTGTTATGCAGCCAAGTTCATATCTGGGAGTTACTTCTCCCTAAAAAAAGTGCTTACTTAACACATTACAGGACTCGTGCAGGAGAGAAAAAGTCATGGTTTTACAAAAGGAAGCAACCTTGAGTAAACGGTTTAATACCACAGTGTGACTTCAGGACACCAACAGGAAACATACGCAAAGCCTGAAATCTACTGTAGATCTACACAGAAAGAAGGGCTGACAGGCCTGAGCCAAGAAATATCAAACCATAAAGTAAGTGGCTTCTTTATTCAGCTGTGAAGTTGGCTTTAATGGCAGGCTAAAACTTTGAACAAAACCTAACTAACAAGATAAAAACTAAAAACAGTTTTCACACCATGAGCAATTTTTGTCTTCTTTCAAATGTTTTTATCTTAACTGTGAACCGAACACACCCAAAAGTGTTTATGATTACAAATACAGTAAATTATAGAGTAATTAAACTTGACAAATTTAGTTATTTGCAAACCTCCATATCAGCATATAGGAAACAACTCCTAACACACAAAGCCTACAAATATTGAATATAAATAATATCAACTCAGTAATTCCGGAGAAATGAACCTCTCGAGTCTACTATAACTCAGCTTAATTCGTTCATACACAACACACCCAAAATTATACACAAAAGAATTACAGAATATAATGTTAGAGCTACTGTACATCATCATGTTGTGTCCTCCATATCCATGCATAACCAGGCATTCTACCAAATATTATTCATCCTGCCCAAGAATTAAAACTCTTGGATGGGATCAAGCACACAATGTTGATTCATCTGTGCTGAAATCTCATTTTTTACACCTGCTAGAATTCTTAAACTTTGCAGCTAATGTTGCTATCCGGAGAAGAACCTTTTTCAAAACCTCATAACCCATCTAGTCAACTTTCACTTATTTCTGATTATGAAAAACTGGCTTTTTCCGTCTCTGGAACTTCAGGAACTGTAATAAATTAAAATGAAATCTGTGTGTCAGAGATATTTGTTTTACCTCTGCTTAACGGTGTTAACTGCTTCTGTTTTTAAGAGTGTTAACTTCCTAAAAAAAATTCTTTATAACGTGTAACAAACTGCATTTTGATATACCAAGTGTTTTATTTACAATGTGTCACATAGTTTAGCCGCAACCTTTTAAAGTAAAAACAGAGGCACTTGCTTTAGATAAATTGTTGTTTTGTGATTCAAAGACAAAGAAAAAAAACATGCATACGGTTTAAATGATGGCTGCTATGACATTTATGAGGAGGCCAAGCCTGATTTTGTATTACCAGAGATCTAATACGCAGTTCTTACTGTTCCACTAACTATCAAAGTGGACCACTATCAGGTGGCCCATTCAGGATGCTGAGTGCTTTATTTTTAGTTCAGGCTATTTTCCATGACCTCGCTGTTTTGAGACAAAGCCTGTAACATGGTTGAAAGCTTTTTTATCATGTTAAATAGGTCGTATCAGCAAGACATGGCGGGAGCAATCATACACACAGCTACTTTTATGCCTGTCGACTATAAAGAACAAACAGACAGCACAGAGTTAAGACCATTCTGGCACGATGCTGTTGATGAGGTTAAATGAGACCTTCACGTGCAAACGAAAGTATGTATTTTACCATTAAGTGACACAAAAACACCTGTAGTAAAACTTGTTAAGGACCTGATGTATCGTATGTGTCTGCTCATTTAAAAATGTATTGGCAGGAGCACCACTGGGCAGTTCAACTCTTCAGTAGGAGTGGAGGTTGTGACCACTCCACAAATTGCCATTTATGGCCTGAGCTGTACCCCTAGCAGACTACAGCTGGGAACCCCCTTAAGTGATGGTGGCCAACTGGCAGAGACACTCTGGGGGGAAGGCGAGCTTGAGTCGGCCAGCATCTACCCACATCGCCCTGCAGGTGACCGGGATGCCAAGGGTGCCCAGCTGGCAGCGACAGAACAGACATTTCAGAGGAACGTTCCTCATCCTGCCCAGAGCCGACAGAAACTGGGAAAAGACTCCTGCCAGTTCTAATTAAAAAAAACAAACATTTGTATGCCAACTGAGAGATCCACTAATAACCTAGAACCCACTGTCATATATGGGTTTGGCAAAGTCAACAAATTTGTTGTACAACTGGTTGGGTAACTGGCAGAGGAGAGAAAAAAAAAGTCTTGACTATGTCCCAAGCTAAATACCTACCATTTGCCTATGCAAAATTTTAATTTAAGAGCCATGACAAGACTTGATCGTGCCTACACAGGCAATTTCAGGCAGCCAGCGGTAGTAAATCTTCATCCAGCTGCACACTGAAGAGTTGCCAGACAGGTGGTACAGATGCTCTGAATTCAACCAAACTAACAAAAAGTGGCAATACCAGCACAGAACTGTGAAGCAGCCTTGGATATTTTTTTTTTATTTTGCCAGAAGTGATTTACAAAATATTAGGGTTTTGGAAGCACATGCCCTCCAAGAAATGACTGGAAATGTTGTTCAAACATGTTGGATGAGTGACTCAGCCATGCCGGCTGTATTCTTAAAGGCTCAGTGGTGCCAGCCTGCTGAGAGAGCAACAAAGAAACATTTCCTTTCCTACAAAAAAAAAACATGATAAGAACAGCCCATTTAAACGTCTTGATACCAGCTTCCTTTACTTAATAGATTAAAAACTTTTTTAAAGAACAGCCAACTGTATTAAATTATCTCTACCACCACATACACAAAATAAAACTTCCTTTCTGTTGAATATTGTGAATTCTGGTTTACTAAGGTTCCTTGCTTTCCTGTTAAAAAGAATAGAAATTTCAGTCTATGCTGTATATGAAAGCTGTTCTCAGAAGCAACTGCATGCAGAACTACAGGGATATTGACACACCTTACTTTACCATCTAAATTTATTTTAGATTTGCATCATTATCAGAAAATAAAATGATCCCCATTGAACAATGTATAATCAAGAGCAAAAATTAATAAATTAATTTGAATGAAAAAAGTATTTTGCAGGACTTTTGCTAGAAAAACTATTTCATTCACAAATCTCAATTCAAGTTAAAAAGAAAAAACAAATCTGACATCCACAGGAACGCACAGTGCACATGATATACTGTAGGTCGTGCAAAAACCCAATTTTACTTAACGCAGTGTTGATTTGACATTGCACAACATAACTGCTAAACATACTAATGAGGCCGCAGAATAAACTTTGAGGCCTGTATTAGTACAGGCAGTGGTACAGTTCTGGAGTTTGAAACTCCAGGTGAACTCAATGTAAATCATACATGACGAGCACATTGGCACATCACAGCCCAGCTCTGCCTTTTACCCAGTGTCACATGCACTTTATGGACTTCTTCTCTCTTGTGTAGCAGTGGAAGTCACACTTATTGTCACATTTCATTTCCTCTTCTCAGATGGAGTCCAGCACATACAGTACTCCCTCACACACCCTACTGACATACTCTCTTGTATCACCTTCCTGTCAGTGCAGCCTCACTCGCTTATCACATTAACTCTACAATGTCTGTCAACAGTGTGCCACAGCGTCCAAAACAGTGTCTCTGCACGTCACTGCCAGAATTCCTCCTGACCAAATCTTCCACAGACCTCCCGATTCCCTTGCTCCTTTAATTACAGTCTAGTTTATATAGCAACCATCTCAAAGCAAGTCCAACAAGACAAAGGCAAAACCAACAGAGAAAGGTAAACACAAATTAAAACAGTAAATTAAACAGGATCAAAAGCTATTGAATAAAGGTAAGTTTTAATACATGATTTGAAAGTCCCAGCTGACCTGCAAGATCTGATAAGTGCTGGCAGGTCATTCCCCAGCCTTGGATCAATAGCAGAGGTACAGTATAAGTGCCCAGTTGGTATAGAATTAATGATACTGTAGTAATATGACAGGAGGAATATTCCTTTTTTAGGATTTAGTCTATAGCAAAACATTCTGGGCTATAGGATACAATGGGAAAGCAAACGAATAGCAGGTCTCACTGAAAACACTTCATACCTCTGCAGCGTGAAAGAACTGGACTGTGATGGAGTGATGGAAAAACAAAGGCTAGTTATCACCTTAAAACACAAACAGGCATCTTTGAATAGAGCAAAGCTCCCTTTTGTGAAAGAACTAGGAGCTTACAACTCCTAGTTTACAACAGCTTCTGTTCAACAGACCACATCTGCACACAGTCTAACCAGTTTTCTAGAGTTTGGCTCTAGAAAAAAAAAACCCTGCAAAGTGGCTGCGGTACAATTCAAAAGGGATCAGCTCCTAAATAAGGGTGCAGCCCCAAAAAGTGAGGTAAAGTATCTGTGCAGTGATCGTCAAAACTTACTACATAAGTTCCCTTTTCCTGCAAGTACGCAGCAACAACTGTGACATGATGCAACAATGAACAAAGTGAAACGTAAACCTGAAATGAAGGGCGTTTTAAAAAAACTGCTGGCTCAGGTAAAAAGGTCCAGGAAGCAGCTGTGCACGAGGAGGAGTCCATCCGTAACCCGTCGAGAACATATACTGTAGGCAGCTGCACCTTTTTAAAAAAATCTCTCCTTTAAAAGATGCAAATTACAATAAAATATTGTACAAACTTCAACCATACAGCATGGGCAAACTATTGCAATAGAATCTGACAGAACATTAATTGCCCTCTAATCGGGTGCAAATTAAAGGAGACTAAAAATACCAAAAAGCATAAAACATATTTCCTTACCCACCAATTACTCAACACTTCTGACATAACTCCAGGCAGTTTGGCAAATGCTCACATGAGGTCATTCTCATTGTGTCACACCTCTGATGAAAGCATACAGAATTTTCCAAGACTCTAGCACTGCCCTTCCTGATTGCTTCTGAAGGTCCCCTTGCTGCTCCCAGCCATGTGGATGTGACTAGAGGTTTTACCTGTGTTGCAATCTTTTGATTAATGGTATTGTGTGCATTCTGGGGGGTTTTCAAGGGTGTTAGTGAAACAGAGCTCACTCAGTGTAACCCTGTGACCCCGCGGAGTCTGCACGGCTGACCAAGCCTGCTGGGGCACGTGGCCAGCCCCTCGTCAGAGTGTTTTAAGGGGGTTGGGAGAGGCTTGGGAAGACAGGCCAAACCACACATATCACATTGCTGCGGTGAAGGGCTGTTGCGAAATTCGGTGGAGGGATTTAGAGGACGAGAATGTACAAGGACTAATTCAGTGAGCACGATTCAGTAACATAGGTTGCAACACGTCTTGAAAAACGTGTTCCATACCCACTGGATCACACGACTGGGCTTTTGACTTGTCTGCTGTGGACATCAGGGGCCAGGAGATATCCAAGAGACCGCAACCTCAACCTTGCCTGGGATTCGCCACAAATGACACTGCTCCCAACATAGCCTGTGATACTGGAGATCTACTGTATTCCAGTCAAATATATCCATCGGTAACTCGTATCTCATGCACTCGTTCTCAACAGTCTGTAATGCACCCCATTACAACTGAGACACGAAGATTTTATTTGTTCTGAGTGGCTACATTCATACGGAAGCATGTTAGCCCTAGGGAGAAAAATAACATCACTGTGTTACTACAAGACTGCATTTATTTATTTGCAAATAAAAATAATGTATTTATTATTTTGCAATAATTGTGCTCTTCTGCAATAAATATTGCATCTTAAAAGATATATCAATGCATTATTTCGCAATAGTTATTGCGTTTTGACAAGATAACATTTTTTGTCTCTGAGGCACCAGTAGGTCTCCGTAAAACCATCTTATCTCTGTACTTTTTAACAGCTGCAATGCTAAAGATGATTAATCTTCCTTGGATATACTGTACAAACTATCATTTTCCATCCCAAATTCTAAAACATTCCACATACAATAGGGAACCAACAACCCATTCGGCAGCAGCCATTCTCCAACAGATCAGGGAAATCTGTGAGAAACTGCTTCACCAACTGAATTGAGAGCGAATTTTAAGGAGGCCAGATTATACCAGCCCATAGTGGAATATATCTAAGACACTAGGCTGAATCCCCCTCTTAAGATTAGTGCCATGACCAGGTAATCAAGACTACCATTTAATGTCTCATTCAACTATCTGGATTACCACCATTACTTTATAATATAAGACAGCAAACCAAGACACAGAAACACAAATAAAAAGCCATTTTAACTCAACAAAGCATATCTGATACCATCATTCAAATGAAGATTGCATTTAAGAGAAGTAGTAATACATTTTGAAAACTATGCTTTTGATTTTTGGTAATTCTTTTTACTTGAGTGCACATCGTTCTCAAGTAAAATCCACTTTCAGAAGGTCTGCAGTCCTCTTCCAAGCAAGCACATTCAATACAGGCAAGGTAAATGTAAATGCAAAACTGTTTTTATTTTTTATATTTCAAGAGCTGCATCTATTGCTGCTCTTTTAAAACTGAGAACAGGAGCCATTGTCACACACCAAGGGCTTAGCGTAGGGGGAACAGGTTATCTTGAAACATCTTTCAAGAAACAACTGAATGGGATCTTCAGATCAATTAGTTACAGAAAACCAACAAACTGGGCAAACCAAACTGATCCCTCTCATTTGTAGCCCTTTCTTATGTTTTTAATTTTCTAACCTGTGTGAATGTGTATACTGTAGTTTAGAAGAATATGAAATTTCCTGAATGTTTGAGTAAGACACTAGAATTTTATAAAGATATTAATTGAATCAAAAACACAGTAATTGAGACCAGAACTTGTTTTTTCACGGTGATTTAGGTTTCCAATCAAAGCATCCATAAAACTCTGATCTTTAAAAACATGTTAACTGTAAGAAAGAACAGCTTACCCTGCCCCTCGTTCATCCCATTTTTATAGCTTTTCATTTTGGAACTACTGTTCATTTGTAATTACTTTCAGAAGTTCTGAGTGACTGGTTTTCACCTGGAGGTTGTGCGTTACACACATAATGCGTAAATAAAGGTAAAATATGGAGCAATACTACTTCCAGCATGGCTTGATTCAGAATCCAAATGATTGGATTCTGTTGATTGTTCCTTCTTGGTTTTTATCTTAGACATTATAATTAAAACTAGAGTGATAATACAGTATATAGCATTGTTATTACAAACAGGACAAAATAACTACCCTGTTTTTTGTTTTGTTTTTTTTTCAAATACCAGTTATCTCCAAATTCCAACCTTAACTTAAAAGCCCAAGACGACTGGGTTCACATCTTGTGTGATGCTGTTCTGAAGAAGCGACTCTAACCCTAGCCTCTGGCTTACTTTCCATTGATGAAGTGGATTATCCTGAACTCAAACACTGAGGAAAGCTGATTGGAGAACAGCTCTTCAGAGACTGTATACAAAGTCAGGACAAAGTTCTGATTATCGCCACAAGCTGGACAATGTTGTGATAATCAAGAAATTCACTGGCGACTCCAGCTTATAAAAGGTAAGGTGTGTTTTCAGAAAAGAATTTGTTACGTCCCGTGTAATTATTCCTGAAAACTGTGTGTGAGGGGAAGTCTTCAAAGCCTGAACTCATTTTTAAAGAGGGCCAACAAAAAAGGTTTGAGAACCTGTGAGGAAGAGGAAGGACATCCTTCAGTTTTTCAGCAAACCAGCACGGACTGCACCAGGGAGCCGGAAAAGGGTGGGAAAAGGGTGATGTTTCAGCGGAGGCAAAGTGATGGGAGATAAGAGCACTGAGGTTTCATGGCACCTGCTTTACAGAGACTTTGGACGTACTCAAACACAAAACTCACGGGTGACTTCCCAAAGGCCTATAGATTATCAATATCTGCTGCTCCTTCATCTATCTAGATGTGACAATCCAACGTTATTAAGGACTCACGGGGTGACCAAGTCATCCTTATTAACATTAGCATGCCATGAAGCCCTTGGGTTGTCTTAAACCTATGAGTAAACTCAGTAAACCAACATTACTCAACCACAAGGCTTCCCAGTTCAGACTTTAGTGTTCTGAGTCCAACAGATTTTCCACATTTCTTTACTATGGAAACAGCTTCAACTTTAACAGGATCTATTTAACTTTTCTCCTGAGTGCAGAGCCGATTTTAACTTAAAAAGACACAGACAACCCGCTGGATTCTACAGTGTAGAGGCGGAAACCCAGTGTTAGTAATTGCCCATTAGACAAGAGGTGAAAATCAAATGTTCTGAAAGATAAGGCTTTAAAATGAGCCATGAACCAAAATACAATGATTAAATTAAATACCGTGCTTCAGCTCCATAAAGTTGAGGAATTCAGAAAATCATGAATTTGTTTTTAATATACCAAATCTAAGAGTTTAATACATTAAAATATTTGTTAAAATGCTTCTGAAAATACAGCTGCATGGTTAAAAATATAAAAGCACCATATCTGACTGTCTTAAAACTTGTTTTCCCTACAGCTTTTTACTGACTGAGAAAGCCTAAACTGGCAAAGCACACCTGATACAGTACATTAGACAAGCAGTGGCCTCTTCTCTTAAGAAACAAGTGAGTGGGCACTCAAAAGGTTAACTTTGAGCCTTGCAGAACGGATTGGTTAGTTTTACTGAAAGAGCTCATCAGTAACCTCTTTGATGAGAAGAAAGGCAATAATGCATGCATTTAATGGACTCCCAGGACCATTATCTCACAATTAACCAAATGCTTTCTCAGCCTATAATAGCCTGTAAAAGACTGGCAAAAAAGCGAGGCGTGTACTGCATGCTCAACATCATTCAGACAGTGCAAACATTATAAATGGTCTATCCACCTATGCTGCAATCCCAACCCCCTTCTCTGATAATTACAGTGAGTGGCATACAAGCTCACCCATCAGGTCTGAAAGCTGACATGATAAGGTACACAAAGCCTTAAGTTTCAAACCAGCAGAGTAACACACAAAGTTAATTAGTTACAGACAAGCATGCTTTACACCATTCCCTTAAAACACATAGGAACCAGATCATAAGTATTTTGCATTTTTCAAAAGATAAAGATGGCCTTATTTGCATTGATATGCACAACAACTAGACAATTTACAAGTATACAGAAATATATTTCTGAATAAACTGGCAAACACTACAAGACCCGTGGCTGCTTTTAAACGCAGTGAAGAATCACAAACTCATTTGGATCTTACTGCCCAAATAAGGCCTGAAATGATAACTTAAATGTGTCCACATTGCTCCTAGCACAAGTGTGAGGAGGATTAGAAATCCATTACACGAGAAAGCAGCAGCCATGGCGGAAAATTATGATGTTACCGGAACCACAGTAAAAAGGCTAACCAAAAACACTGGGGAGGAATGCAACATTAGTGGAAAAAACCTGGTCCGGAAGGACAGGAAAGATAGTCGAGTGGGAGATCTTGAGCTAAATATCACACAGAGTATCCAGGAACTAATGCTGGAGAAATCAAGTGTCTCAGAATCTATATGGATCAGATTTACCAAAAACATTCTAAAGGTATGGTATTCAGAGTATACAGTAGGGTCTTGACATCAGTGAATTTAACATTCACAAATTCGCTTATTCACGATTCAGCCTGGCCAACAATTTCTTGGATGGAAGAAGAGCACAGCAGGATGAGACTGTGCTGAAGGCTGTTAAGTGTTACTTTCCAGTTAGCCGCACAACAGACTTGGATCACGAATGAATCTAGCTAGTGAGTGAGCCTCTCCCTACCCCCTGTTCAAGTACCCACTTTCCAGCATACATATCTCAGCATGGTCATGTTTTTGTATGGTAATGAACTCTCCCAGTTGTGCGCCACTTTTTAATTGCATTACAGTGGGGGGTGCTGATCACAGAGACAGAGACAGAGACAGAGACAGAGACAGAGACAGAGACAGAGACAGAGACAGAGACAGAGACAGAGACAGAGACAGAGACAGAGACAGAGACAGAGACAGAGACAGAGACAGAGACAGAGACAGAGACAGACAGTCTGTGCACAAGACTGGATTGTCAGTGCACAAGATGAATAAGGGCAAGCACACCAAATGCCGAGCAGTGATTCATGCTATCTTAACTGATTACTATAAGCTCCTGATTACTTTTGTTTCTTTTAGCTGATCAATGTTATTGAAATGATCATAAACCCAACATATTAGAACTTTAGTTATCACACAAGGGAGCATTACTTATGTATTTTAATCATACAAACCATATACTACAGTACATCATGCAACGGTTTATTTGTGAATCTGGCTATTGGCAACAATTCTCTTGCGTACCTACTGTACTGTACACCACCAACAAATAAGAATGGGAAACTGTAACTTTACCTGCACAGAATGGAAAAGACCTGTAGGAATGTTAGCAAAAGAAACCAAAATGGTTATGGACTATTTTCTTTCCCAGTTTGTTGGGGCACCAAGAAGGAATGCTTGTATACTGTACAGTATATCTTGTTTATCTTTCAAACAATGGAGATTCAGGAAGACAAAAGGAGGTGAGAGAATCATTAGGGAACTCTGATCATAATGTGAATTTAGGCTGTGAAAGACTGCAGTTCTGACTACAGTGTCTAGAAAATAGCAATAATAATACATTTTATTTTATAAAGCGCCTTTAAAAGTGGCTTTGAAATTTAGTTTGAAACTGTATTGCTTCAAATCAGGAGTTAAGGCAAACAGACTTTTAGGAATAAGAGGATTTAGGAGAAGTAAAATTGGATAAGGTTTGCTCAACATCCCAAATTTATCCCAATAGTAACCAGATCAAAAGGTTAAAAAAAAAAACAGAATTTCTATTAGAAAAATATAAGGCAAAAAAGCTTTAGAAAGCTCTTTAGCTCTTTAGAAAATGAATAAAATAAGACGAGGTCCAGTTAAGGACGAGCAGTACAATGAAATCCAAACTGAGGTATAAAATGATTTTGGAGAAGCCCAGACAGAGGTGGAAGGGAATATTGCAGTGGAGGTTAAGATATTTTCTTTTAGTACTTTAGTACTTTTAGTACTAGTAGGAAGCTGCATCAGCATGCGTAGTCTGCAAAGGAACAAGAAATGGTTTATTCCGTGCTGAAAATAGAAGAAAAGAAACACAGCGTTTCGATTGTGAAGCCATCTTCAGGTGTGAGAAAGAGGAAAATCAGGGAAAAAAAGAGACTTTCCTCTCTTTCTCAACCCCGAAGAAGGCTCCACAGCTGAAGTGCTGTGTTTCTTTTCTTCTGTTTTCAGCATGGAATAAACCTTAACCCATTCCCTAGGTTCTTTTAGTACTACAACAGCAAAAGACACTTTAAGGATGGAATACAATATATCCAGGACAATAGTGGGAAATATCCAGACAATGAAAGAGAAACAAGAATATAGTAAACAAGAATATCACTCAGGTGTTCACCAAAGAAGAAGCCAACATGCCTCTGGTAGAGGAAGGACAAAGTTCTGTATTAAGCAGTATAAGCATAGGAGTGGTAGAAGTGTTTCTGATATTAGAAGCAGGCCTCATTAATACAACTCCAGGGTTCAATGGTGTCCTACCAATGGTCCAGAGGAGGGGCTCATAGGAATACCCTCCTCTGACAGGCTGAAGGAACCAAACCATTTTAATCTTGGACAGAAAACATTACCTGGCGCTTTAATCCCCAAAAGCATTGACAAAGTCAACTCAGAAGTGGTGGACATCACCCAGGTGTCCCTGGTTTCTTCCACAAAACAACTGGGCTTCTATTACCAAACAAGCTTGACATACAGAATGGCATCCCCTCATTTGTAACTACTTTTATGTCATACAGTGCTACCACATCACTGAGATCAATTCCTATCCACTAATACACAAACGTCTGGGAGGAAGTGTGTAGAAGGGGGACAGTTAAGGTGAGGTCACTCGTTCACATTTCACAAGATTATCGAAGCATTCAGTTTGTGCTGTGCTGACTGAGCACTGGGAGGTGTGCCTGAGATAGTGATTTAAATCCAAGGTCCAGACATATAAACTGCATGAGCAAATCAAGGCCTCATTTCACATAGCACCACTTAAAAGCCTTCTACTGTAGGTAGAGCGTTTCTTACTCACAGTGATTCCCCACACAATGTGAACATGGGAACAGAAGACTTCAAAGCAAGATTCACAACAGGATAAAATGATGAATCGGACATGATCTGGTCTTTGCTTGGTTTTACATGTTGCGTAACAGAACAAACTTTTTCCTTGGATTGTAATGGTAAAGAGCAAGCCACTGTATCCATTAAACTGTGCACTGATATTGGCTTATTTTCAGTGCGCACAATGAACTAGGACAAGAAAATCAAATGCCTACCATCTCTGGGGCTTTAAGCAATCCCTACTATTTCAACTTAAAGGAACACCTTGTGGGTGGTGTTGTTTTGCTTTCTCAATCAGCCATATTGCTCCACAAAACTCAAAATCCTTGATCCTTCATTCTAAACAAAAGAGACCAATTTATCCTTATGTTGTTTTTATTGACGGTATGTGAAATATGGACACCGAAGAAAGCAGCCATAGCGGGCAGAGAACAATGGAAAGCATTCTTCAAAAAGTCGCTGGAGCAGCGTTGCTCTTATCCAGAAAAGCCATGGGCCTGACATTCGTTGGAAGGCCGAGCCTGTTCAAACAGCTCACACTAGACAAGCCACACTACTGGAATCACAGTAGGTGGGGCTGGCAGTGATCTCTCGGGCCCTCCCTGCATATCTGTGCCCTTTCAGAAGGGGGAGAGAGCTCGGGGGAATCTTATCACTAGGGAAGACATCCAAACACAAAACCACGAAAACGCGAGGATTCTCACAGGGCTGGTAGTCATGCTGATTAAGAGATAAAAACACTGTTTAAGGTAGGAAGGCTCAGATTTTACACTAAACTGATTTTACTTGTGTCAGCACCCAGTCCCAGAGTAATCTAGTATGCATAACCACTATAATAAATATAACACATATTGCTTTCCTTAGATCTCTTAAGCAAAAGAATAAAAGAGGGATTTCCAGTGGCTCAGCCAGACCAGTTCCTGGCTCAGAGGGCCATGTGGATTCAATGGTACAGACGGTGTCATGTCAGGAGCCAACTGGGATTGGGATTCCCCGACCGGCAGTGCAGACCAGGGGCAGATTCTGGATTTGTCAGCTAGGTCTCTCTGCTCCACCAACAACATCCCAGGCTGAGCAAGTGTGCAGTGAATGTCCTGCCCGTCCCCGAGACGCTTGTGGCATGGGGAGAGAACGAAGGCTTCATGGTCATAGGTTCGGGGGAGAGACAGGGGGGACCCTCCTGCACCCTCTCAATCTCGCAGTGTGGGTACAGGAGTTGTTACTGTACACTGAGTCAAAGACAACTGGCTACTCCAGACTGGGCGAGTCATAAACCATAATTGGTTTAAATGGGCTCATTTTTAAAAACAAATTAAAAACAACTCAGAAAACACCTCCTCTGTGATGCTAGAGTAAAACCCCTAACACTGTCTACTTGCAAAATCAGACATGCATCATTTATTGCCAAATAACGATGGACTCAAATTTGGTTTTGTTCTGTTAAGCGCTTTGAGAAGCCACTTTTAAAGGTGCTATATAAAATAAAGTAATATTATTTTAGCATTATAATAATTTCTAGACACTGCGGTCTTCCACAACCTAAATTCAGTTGTCAATTCTGAAAACACAACTACTGAGCTCAAGAGTTCAAACGCTGTATTGTAATTATCTTCTTCCTTATCTTACTCCAACACTGTTTCAGTGACTTATTATCTGGTTAAAGTGTCTGTCATTATGTTGGAGTGTGCTTTAAAACAAATGTCCCCATTGCTGGAAAGCTGGAATTGAATTAAGAATCAGATGAGGAGTTCATTTCCCAAACGCTGACTACCACATTTTCTGCTGTGAAATCAAAATGTAAGAAATGTTAAAGTTTAAGATGTGTGTTAAAGTTTGAAAAGGTAGACCATGCAATGACAGTCACAAGGAATTGAGTGTAGACACACGTAAGTCATTCATAATTCCTAAAATGACATCTTGTGAAACAATATATTGGTGAATACAGAAACTGAAATCTAGTACAAACATCTTATTGCGAACTATAGAAATACGCAAATCGTCTCGAACTCTAGAAAGTCCGAAGGCCCACTGAAGAGTTAATATCGCGCATTGGTTTATGCAAAAATCGTCGTTTACATGGAGAGCAGTTACATTAACAACCAGTTTTGCATTACAATTTAAAGTAATCTGATATAATGGAATACTAATAATCTATAGCCGTTTTACCCCCCAAAACACTTAAGCAATTCCTTCTTTCATTGCATGAGCTCCAGGCCTTTTCGACAACTTTTAAATTACTTCCTACTTTTCGGCCCAATGACATGAGAAAGTGTTCCGAGTGCACTACAATGTTAAATGATAGTCTTCTCAACATTAACATCATATCTATCATAACCTTACAGAATATGTGACAAACGCTACACCCTGCGATTCATAATTTAACTTCATAGTTCATTAAATTCCTTGAAATGCATATAATAGTTCTGCACAGCAAATACGTACCCCAAAGTGCTAATAAAGCCATTGACTGTGCCTTCCGCGTAGAGGGAGACAATATCCCCAATGTGAAGAAAACTGGATCTGTGCTCAGACATTTTAGTTCATTTTTTTTTATCCTTTCTGAAGTCGAGATCAATACGGTTTTTGAAATTCCCTGCTCGTGCTCTCGCGGATAATCGTGCAACGCTAAGCAACCATTAGGTGTCCACAGAGGAACGGTGCAAACTGCCTTCGGAAAAGTGCCGCAGTTCTTTTTCTTTTTTTACTTCATCCGATGCAGAAGCGACACAGCTCCACAACCAGAAACCCTCTCCATTGCATGCCAGCACTCCGACAATGTCTGACTTTGAGAAGTTGTTTCAGCCTGTATCGGCGCAGACCATACCCCTGCTTCTTCCTGTGGCAGCCGAGTTTGGTCTCTTTCACATTCACGGCGGGGAGGAGACTTGACTGATGCCAGCGGTAAAGACCCTATCAATGCAATGAAGGAAGTGATAGCATACTGCTGTGGAATGTTGCTTAGGTGAGTAGGCTGTCACCTGCCAGTGCTACTGAACTGTAGCACAGGCACAAATGTCTGAACTGAAGAAACCCAAAAGGACACCGGAAAAATTAAACAAGATCGATACAAAGTTTCAAAACTCAGGACACGTGATCTGCCTTTCTTACCCACTGAATATGCACGTACTCTCTTATTAGTCACACCTGGAAAGAAGCACTATTAATAAGAATAAGAATTGCATACACTTATATAGCGCTTTTCTCCACTCAAAGCGCTACACAGGTAATGGGGACCCCCCTCCACCATCACGAGTGCGCAGCCCCACCTATTAGCACTTAACTGTGGATGTTAAGTTGTTATTATAACGAATTTGTCAAGAACAGGCGTGTTTGTACTGTAGCTGTCGTGAATCTGGTAGCATCAGCTGTCCCCTTACCTTTTACAGTAGGTGAGCTTGGATCGATTGTAAGTTGAACTAGTGCATTTCCTTTTTTGTGGGTCAATTTTTATTCACTGTTTTGGTATGATAAATAAACCAAAAAGTTCCTAAAACAAATGACAAAAACATAAAAAAGAGAAGTAACAAAAAAGCTTCCAAATTTCCATTAAGTGCAGATTGACTTGAATAAAAAAAAACACACATCCAGGTCCCGATCTTCTTTTTTTTCCAGATTGTTTTTTAACATTTTAGAACACAAAGATTGAAAAACACAACAAAATGAAAGGTGGAAAACAGATCAGAGAATAGGGGACTAGTGAGGCAGTAAATGAATCATTGCATCCGTCCAGTCTGACACAGTGGACGTACTGTAGTTTAGCTGTACTTGTATCTCATAGGCCAAGACTTACAGTAAAAGGATGTAACAGGATAAATCGGAGGTATTTCAGGCACCACTGCTCCCCGCAGTTAGACCCAGAAATAAAAGACATCATACTTGAAGATTGAGAATTGTCAAAGTGTAGGAATTGTCTGGGGTCAGATTGGTGAACAAAGGTCAAGCAGAGAAAAGATGTAACAGCAGATTAGTCAATTAAGTAATTTGTCCAGAGAACAGCAACCAGAGGCATTCTTGGGCTTGTCCATACACTGACAGGCAGAACAAACTAGGAACCTTTTAAGTCTTAAACAGAACAAACTACGAGTGGAACTGATATAAATATTCAAAATCCTCAGAGGCGTGGACACAGGTGTGCTTTTCTGGACACTCCACTCAAAGCGCTTTACAGGTAATGGGGACTCCCCTCCACCACCACCAATGTGGAACCCCACCTGGACAACGCGACAGCAGCCATAGTGCGCCAGAACGCTCACCACACACCAGCTATCACTTGGGAGCAGAACAGAGTGATAAAGCCAATTCACAGATGAGGGTTATTAGGAGGTCATGATTGGTAAAAGCCCTGGGGAAATTTGGCCAGGACACCTGGGTGACACCCCTACTCTTTTCGAGAAACGCCCTGGAATTTCTAATGACCGCAGAGAGTCAGGACCTCGGTTTTGTCTTATCCAAAGAATGGCACCTACTGTAGATAGGTTTCAGAAGGTTTTTGGCCCGAAAGTGGGTTGGTTCTGAGTAGGGGAGGTAAGTCAGATCATTGGGTGGAGAGGGAGGTTGGGGAATTCAACTGAGGTTAAGAGCTCAGGTCTCGTTGGGCTAATGTGAGATAGTAGCCCACAGTAGAAATCCGTCCTAGTGCCGTAATGTTAGCTGCTAGAATAAATAGAAGACTGAGACATGAAGGTGTAAAATAGTAATAGACGCAGTCAGGTCTGCTATTAAGGTAACTACAGTAAGATGGTAGAGCAGACCTGCCCAAATGGGATCAACCGAGAATGGTTACTGTAACTATGGAGGCTACTGGGAACAGACTAGGATTCCTTTTCTCTCTTATCCCTCGAGGGGTCAGTTAACAACATCAGGTAATGAGTCCTGGAGGGGATTCATTATCCCTGAAAGGGGCAAGACAACTCAATTCAGTTATCAGTGTGAAAATCACCCAGTTCTAAATCCCAAAGGGGATTTTATTGATTCCCCGGTAGGGGAATAGTTAGATTGTAGTTATCCGTCGGGGGAATGTGAAGCTCAAAGGTTATAAACTCCAGTGAGAGTTTGAGTTGAGAGAAGGTTAGGTTTTTTCGGTATTGCACTCGAGAGGATTGTGGCTGCAATATCTTGGGGACAGGCAGGCTGGATAGAAGATATTGTCCAGAAGTGAGAGGTAAACACCAAACTTATCTCAGAGGAGGTTAAAACAGTGGGCGAGGAACACTAGAGACAGACAGGAAGATTGTCTTAGTATACCGAGAGGCTGCGAAACAACATTAGATACTGATTGAGGAAGTCCACGAGCAAAGGGATCACAGATCTTAAATTGTATTTTAAATCTTTTTAAAATTTCTAACATAATTCAATATGATTGAATGAAAGAGATTACTTAGAGGACATGCTATTTTTATTTTCTGATTTCACCAAAATGGCCTCCTCTCATCTGCAACCAACAGTATCTGGCCTGAAAAGAACTCTTTACGGTTGAAGTTGACCTCTGATCATGCATGAAGCTGGACAACTGGTTGTGTCAACTGCTTGTGATTCACCATAAAGTTAAAGTATGCAAAGGGTTACATTGAGTCATACGCTTAATTGTGGAGGTGTCATTCAAAGTAAAAGAATGGACATACAGTATAACTGGTTATGCTTGCTTTGTTGTTGTTTTAGATGAATAATGAGCTGAGGTCAAGAGATTTAATGCACAGTGATGGAATGATAACAGGAGTGATTTTTACATTAGAAGCATTATCTAGGTTCCCCTTTAAACATTCTTTACATTCTTTGTCTTTTTCGACATTCTTTTATCAGAGCCATCTTTCATTTTTGCTTCTGTGTACCAGTTCCACTTCAAAATCTTACAATTTTTTCTTCTTGTATTGCATGTATGATCTACTGTAAATATAAACACTTACTCTACTGATTGTTGAAGAAGACAGAAGAAGATGATTCCCTGACCCACTAAATTGACAGGCTACTAACACAAACAGAAATACAATAATTTTACAAAATGATATCAATTTATTTTCTTTTGGTTTATTTTTTGGTTATAAACAAGGATTGCACCTGTCGCAAATGGACCTAATCAGTTAGTCCAATAATTTAGTGTTGTAAAAAGTTTTCCTAGTTCAAACTTAGGAAAAATCCTGATTGTGGATAAAATATATGACATCACTACCACTGGGAAAAAAGAAGATACTGTATTACTAACTGACCAGGCTGTTCACTGTGTGGGTGTATCTGTGTGAGTATCTTGGTGTATAAGTGAGTGTATCAGTATAACAAGCTTGCTCACCAGGTGGGTGTATCAGTATAACCAGCTTTTTCACCAGGTGAGTGCATCAGTGTAACCAAATTGTTCACCAGGTGGGTTTATCTGTGTAACCAGCTTGTTCTCTGGGTGTGTGTAGTGATGTGACTGGCTTGTTCACCAGGTGGGTGTATCAGTATAACCAGTTTGTTCACCAGGTGAGTGTATTTGTGTGACAGGCTTGTTCACCAGATGGGTGTATCATAACGTGTGAGAAGAGGTGACTGAGTTATCCAATTGTTCTGCAGAATTTATCGCTAGGAAATATCCTAAATTATTAATGGATAATTTAAGTCAATGGATGCCACAGCTTCTAGTAAGAATCCATGTGTACTTATGCACCAAAGTCCAAAGTTTCTTAATATAACATTTATCTGTTTCGTGTTCTGACACTAGCTGTTGCTGTAGATTTTGCACATCATTTATTGCCTGTGTTCATAAAGTAGCCTTCTTTAGCCACACATCAAATAAATATTACGGGGGTGCATGAAAAGCAGACAAAAAATGCTGTCCAGTTGCTAAAGATTCTGATTTTTGCAATTTTATATTATTGTGAGGCAGATGCCAAACAATCACAGTCAACAAGATATTTAGAGGGAGGGAGATGATTAAAATAAAAATGTAACTTACACTTGCAGTATGTTTCATTTCACTGGTACTCAAAAGGCTAGACCAGCTTGTATGTTTAGCTGTGAACACTGGACAGGACAAAGATCACAATCCCTCTTCCTTTCAACGGTGTACAGTATTTCACAGTGTTATTGTGTTTCTGTGATTAGATTTTTATTTTTATTTTTAGCAGAACACCTGTCAGGTCTACTCCCTTGTTGATTGCCAATTGTTTCAACATTTAACACTATGGGAAACTGTGTTAAGTGACTCAGAAATCTAAAAGCTGTTTTTAAAGGACCAAGGCCATGCAGAGGAACAAAGTGACATCACAAGGTCTCAGTATAAATAGCATGGATCCATTGTATATTCTACACTTAACTTTCATTTCCTTTGCAGATGTTTTGCATATTACTGTATTATTACTATATAATAGAATATTATCACTAATTAAATATCCACCCTTCTCCTGTACACATCCAACCTAATAGTGTCTATTGATAAATGTACAAGTCACAGTGCCTTATGCTTCACTTTACCAGAAGAATCCATTGCCTAACTGTGTGTTTCACATCATGAGAAACCTTTGCCTGTCATTTCTGCAGATTACACGTCCTGCCTTTACCATTATCATTCAACTGTCATGAGTGTCTTCAGCAGAATGTATTTAAAATAAGATGTATTTAGGGGTTCTAAAGCAAATATATAACTATAATTACTTTCACAAGAATTTAGATTATGTGGTATTCATTTAAAGTTGTGTATTCCTTTACTCCAAAAGGCTGCTTTTGAGATTCAAGCAAAAAGAAACAGTTTGAATATGAAATATGAAATTTCCAGATAATGTATTTACATCAATATTATTCTCCTTATAGACCAATAATAATTGTACACTTCTGTATTTCTTTGAGGTTTGCCATTAAAACATAGGTCTTAATTAAAAAGAAGCATCAATTTAAATGTGTTTTACTGTGTTGTACTGATCTTGTGATTATGTGTTAAATAAGAATCATTTCTAGAACCAAAATATTCTAGAACCTTAAAATATGCAGAACAGTTATAGTTTAAAAATTAAATATCAGTTTTTGTGTTTTGCAAATATTTAATGAATTACTTACAGAAATTACATGAATTAATTACTTTCTCTTGCTGAGAATATGCTTGTGAACTCCCTGCATTATTTGCATGTTTTAGACCTAAAACATACTTACATCTTACATCTGTGAAATAAAAAAAAGATAACCTGATTAAATTTATCACACAGTAACATAAGAAACATCTGGAGTATTTAATTAACAGTATTATCCAATAGTACTGAATATGCACTGTTAAGGTGACTGGTGGCACCTCCATGAGCAGCAATGACTTCAACTATATGTTTCCTGCCACTGTTTCCTGCATCAGTTTCTTACATAGGCCTTTAGGAAATGTAGCCCATTTCTCCTTACATGACTGCTTGAAGTCTGTGATATTTGTGGGCTGCTGTGCATGAACAGCTCACTTTAGGTCCTGCCGTAACATTTCAGTGGGGCTTAGGTCTGGACTTTGACTTGGTCAATCCAAAATGCAGGATTTATTTTTCTTCAGATGTTCTTTAGTAGATCTGCTTGCATGTTTAGAATGTGTTCTTGCTGCAGGACCCACTTTCAGCACATCTACCGCTACATACTGTATACAGTAGATGGGTTGAGATTACCCTCTGAAATCTGCTACAACTCCCACAACTATACTTCTCAGTTCGGATGGGATTCCTCTGTTGGAAGGCAGTGTTTGCTTTTCTCCCCCAAAACATGTTTATAATTGTGGACAAAAAGTACAAACTTTGACTTGTCTGTCCAGAGAACATTCTTACAATACACGTGTAGATTGTCCAGGTGTTCTTTTGTAAAATTTAGAGGTTCTTTTTAGAGAGCAAGGATTTCTTCCTGGCTCTGGCTGTCCTCCCATGAAAACCATTCCTGTTCAGTGTTTTCCTGATGGTTGAGGAATGAACACTGACATTAAATCATTAGGCCACTGCAGATCCTTAAATTACTCTGGGGTTCTTGACTTCTGCATGATTTTCTTGGTTGGTCTTGGTAAAGTCGTCATGGTATTGCATATTTTTCAGTTGTAGACTACAGTACCTGTCTAGCTATGTCTGGAGCCCCAGATGTTTAGAAATGGTTGGGTAACCCTCTCCAGACGTTCAAGCATCAACTAGTCCTTTACTGAAGTCTCCTAAAATCTTCTTTTGACCATGGCATGATTTATTTCCACTACCCTCTGTGGTAAGGACCATCCTTAAGAAGTTTCTGACTGTTATTTAGGACAGGGCTGTCAAAACTCAGTCCTTAAATGTTTTAAATCATTTTTACTACTTCAATCAACAATTGCATCTCAATAAACACATAAGTTGGTGGATAAAAAACTTTTGGTTATTTAAGAAGTCTGATATTAACAAGGATAATCATGGTAAGAAACTGTAATTCTCATAATTATTTTGACGACTCTGAAACGTTTCCTTAGCACTGTAAATGTATTTGGCTTTCATTGTCAAAATATTCCTTACAAGCCAGTTTATTGATAAGAGTAATGTATCTTTGGATAGTGGTAACAATGCCAACAGTTGTGTCATTTCCTGCTTTCTGATGCTGGTAAGACAACATCACTGAAGTCTTATCATTAGGACCTCAAATTGTGAATTTTAAAAGTAATCTCTCATTCACAGACTTTTCCATGCCATGCACTATTATTCCCTCAGTTTTTTTTACTCACTTTTTTTGAAAGTTCTCACTTCTGAAAATGTGTCTCCAGATTCTAAGGCACCCTAAATACATTTCACTGTTTCTTAATTTAATTACTTAAAAAGTATATTGTCTGTTAATTTGTCAACAGAGTATTGATCTGAATCTCAGGTTTTTCAGTTTCAAAGTAAATCCAACAAACAGAATGCAGTGATAAATGGAAACGTGTTCAGATGAAATTCTGCGCTGACACTAGATACCTACATTATTACATATAATTGGTATACATTTGGGTTGTAATACTCCAGTATATTCAGTATTCACCTTGACATAGTGACGGTATCATGTGGGGTAAAGGATTACTTAGTGTTCATACTTAGTGAAAACAGCAAGCTCTGACATCTTCTTGACATTAACATTTATGGTCTTAATAGATGCTTAACACCCAATTACAAGACCACACAAAGCATATTTTTTTAATATAGAGAAGTACTTTAGTCATTATGCAGAACAGAGTCATTATACAGAGATGGACTAAGATAAAACAGATTTTAATGTATGCCTTAATGGCACCACCTAATGGGCAAAGGAAGAGAACAAATGTTTTTAAACTTTTAAATGACAAATTACTAGTTCCACAATTCTACTCAATTACTGAGTTCCCAAATAGCATGTCAAATAATCATTAAGAGTAATAAAAATCTCTTATAGGTATAAAAATAGGTAATTTATACTCAAATTCCACATTCAAATAAATATTAAACATACACTTTATCCTCTAAATTAACGTTTAAGTGGACTTCATCTTTCATCTGTAAAATTTCAATCTGTTTCTTTGTGTAATGAGGCAGTACAGAGAGACGTTCTCTGATTCTGATAAAAGGAGGCTGCAATGATGTATTTCCTTTTGACATTTCTCCACTACAGAGATTTCGTGGTAATAAAGTACAGTGACACCTTAATATAATATAAACTAACATTTTCCCATCGGTTTTGTGATCATTCACAGCGTGGTATAGATGTTCTACCACCTTTTATGTATTTAGTCCCACCAAAAGAACATCTAGATTCTAAATACATTAGTAAAGAATTAGGAAGAACTGGACCCTAGAAAAATTACCGGCAGCAGAGAGCTATAGCCTCCTCTGTTTACACTGCACATCAGTCAGATACTGAGGTGGTCTGTTACAGGAGCCCTCAGAAGGCCCCAAAGCATTCTCGGTTTCCTAGCAACACAGCAAACCTGGTGACGGGAGACACAAAGACAGAGACCTGTCCATAAAGAACAAAGGCGCAGAGATGCAGAAAGGAGCATGTTTTATATATTTCTACTATAGCAGTAAATGACTACTGTAGTTGCAGTTTAAATATCGATTTGTGGAGTTTTTTTCCCTAGCAACAGGAAGAGATTAAATTCTGCCGACAGCTGCCCCGTGTGTCATTGGTTTAACACATTCTGGGATACCATCAGCTCTAGATCCGTTTATGGTTTTTAATTCATTCAAGCCGCAGTGGTGAGAACATTTTTTTTGGTCAATTTTTCTTTCTCCTTTTAAACATGCGCAAGATTGACGGTTATGTCAACTGCACAGCGGAAATGATACTTTAGATGTGTATGAGGTCAGTTTGCGGGAGGCTGTTGCATCACCTCTGTCTTTGTGGATGCAGTTCGAGCAGATTCCTCCATATGCGAGGTGGTGGGTTAATGGCTAGTCTACGTCCTTTCAGGGCTCCTCTGTCTTCACTCAGGCCACTACTTTTGGAGACTTTCTTCTGGTCTTGTCTGATGTGCAGCCACATCACAGTAGGACCACACAGCTGCAACTCAGTCAGGGTGTTCAGAGGGATTCCCGACAAAGAGGTCAACGCAGGGACTGTGTTCTTTCACCCTATCCCCCCTGTTGCTTTCCACGGGCCCGTTAAAGACTATGAGGTAAGTAAGTGTCTATTTTGTGTTTGTGTTCTGTAGTTATCGTTCACCCAGCCAGTGGTCTCTCGCCTGAGTTGATGCTAATCAGCCACATTCGTTTACATTACGGGGTCAGACAGCAGGGTGGTTAAGCTTACAGGATCAGTTGTGAAGAACATAAGACATATTCCAGACAAGAGGAGGCCGTGTGGGCCAGCCTAGCCTGTTTGGTAGTTAGTAGTTAAGTGATAAAAGCATCATCCAATTGTTTCTTGAAAACAGCCAGGGCATCAGCTTCAACAACGTGACAGGGTAGCTTGTTCCACACTCTCACTGCCCTTTGGGTAAAACAGTGCTTCATGTTCTCAGTTCTACACAGTATCCACTTTTGTCCTTTGGCTTGTCTTTCACTGTTCGTTCTCAACAAAACCCAGGACTTTTCTCAAAAAGAGTGGTGGTGTTACCCCGGCGTCCTGGCCAAATCTCCCCCCGGCTTTTACCAATCATGGCCTCCTAATAATCCCCATCTATGAATGGGCCTCATCACTTTGAGCTCCTCCCAACTGATAGCTGGTGTGTGGTGAGCGTTCTGTCGCACTCTGGCTGCCATCTATGGATGCTGCACATTGGTGGTGGTGGAGGGGAGTCCCCATTACCTGTAAAGCGCTTTGAGTGGAGTGTCCAGAAAAAGCGCTACATAAGTGTAAGCAATTATTATTTTTATAATTATAATTATTATTATTATCTGATCATCCAGGTGGGGCTGCACATTGGGGGTGGTGGAGGGGAGTCCCCATTACCTGTAAAGCTCTTTCAGTGGATTATCCAGAAATGTGCTATGTAAGTGTGAGGAATCATTATTAATAATTAAATCTGCTGGGCTGATTTTGCCAAAGCCTCTTAAGATTTGGAATTCTGTATCTGTTCTGCTCAGCCTTCGCTGTTCAAGATCTTAAAGATTCTGTTTTTCAGCCTGTGAGTGTAGGACATTCCAAGGCAATAATAATTTACAAAATATTTACACCATATTCTAAACAAAGCCTTACCAATGCATTATACAACTTTTAAACATCCAAACAACATGTGTTTAAGGCTAGACAAAGTTAATCTGGTGAATATCTCTTATGTACCATAGTGTACTTTACAAAGGTGTGTAAACTTCTGTATATTGGTATTTAGTGAAAAAGTAAGTGTAAAGGTATAAACCACAAACACACAAGACCAGTGCCTCTAGGTGGAGGAGATGAGATGTGTCTATACTAACTTCCTCTCTCTTTGATATACAGTAGTCTATTTATAGTCCCAATTCTACCAAAGAAATGTGATGTCTTTATAAATAATTTATACTGTAGGCAGAATTATAGATGGCAGACCTTTTAATGTTTTTTAACATGCAGGACTATGTAAACTATGCAGTTGCTATGTAAACTTGTTTGCAGTTGCACTTCCAAATTCCTCCAAAGAAAAAGAAACTGAGATTTCTGCAGTGTTTCAGCTGAGAATTGAGAAGGCTTAACTCTTCAATTCAATTTTCAATGTATTTTTATAAAGCACCTTTCACGACAAGGTTGCCCCAACTACAACATAAAAAGTGCTTTGCTTTTCACCAGCCCCAGAATAGTGGACTGTCCTCCATGTGAACCGATCTGCCTCTGTTTGTTTGATATACTGTAGTTCTCAAATCATTCGGGTGTGTTTTACTATGCTTGTTATTGGTTAGTGAGTCATGTCTTAAAAGTCTCATCGAAGCAGCAGCAACATAGTAGAGAGGCCTTTTTTAAAAGGGAATTTTTAACAGGTTGCTTGGATGAACCTCTTTGCTTGCCAGGATAGGCTCCAGCTCCCCCACGACCCTGAACTGGATGAAGATGTTACAAGACGGATGAATGAATGGACGGATGGAGGGGGTTGCTCAGAGTGTAAATGTGGCCTGAGAGACCTGTACTGTCAATGACTCTTCACTCACAGGTCTCCCTAGCTGGCACCATCGATAAATTGCCAAGGTGGCTGGACTACAACCCCCAGACTCAGAGCCTGCAGGGCCTGGCGGTCAGCGAGGAGAGAGGGGACTACACCATCGCTGTGACTGCAGTGGGCCACTGCCGACAGGAGCCCTCTCCTTCAACACATTTTCACCTGCACGTTCTCAACGGCACTCACAGTCTCAAAGCCCGCTCCCTCAGGAGGCTTGACTGGCGAAATAAACATACGTAAGAGCGTTTCTTTGCAGTGTTCACGCGTTAGCACATGGGTGGTAGCTCTGGCTGTTGAAGCTGCGTTCCTTTGAAGCAGAGCTAAACCTGGGGGGGATTTACAATCCTTTGATTTACAATTCTACAATACAAAATTATTCTCTTGCCAAGCTATGATATTTCCTCTTTAATAAGAACTCTGCATACCATGAGAAAAACAGTTTTTGCTGACAAAAACACACAGGAAATTATGTCCGGTACAATAACTGAATCCCCCACATTCGCCCCCTGCGTTTAAAAAAACGGGCAGCATACAGATGCATTGTTATGAACTGAATTTACAAATGTGCACTGAATTCTAACACTGTAATAAACCTTACACGTTAATAAAAATCTTCTATCCATTATCAGAAAGACAACGGATCTTGTTATGGGGACACAGACACTATCCCAAGAGAGTAGGGCAAAAGTGATACTGCACACAGGACAGGACACCATTCTATCACAGGGCTCTTTCATTCTAGTATACATATACTGTAATATAGAGGCACCAATTAAAATAGCCAGCATGTCTTTGAAAGCTGGGTGGAAACTAAAGCACCTGGCAAAAACACAGACAAAGAAAGACAAATTAGGCTAACAACAACTACTGTGTTTTTCATGTACTATGTTTAAGACAGACTTTTAAAACATTGCAGTCTGAACACTGCACATATGCTGAGCATCAAAAGAAACATTGTTTATACTGTACCTGCAACAAATTCAAAAACCTCTTATCAGGAAAGTGACAAACTCTTTTTTGCAGAAGCTACCCTGACATTTGATTGGACAGACAAGTCATAGGTCCATTCATTATACTGTTTCATATCTCCAAACAGGTGGTCTACTGTTGAAATTCACAAGGTTCTAGTGTGTGTTAAACCACTGGAAGCAGTACAAGCTGTACATGTGTGACACCTGCTTTACACCACGTTGCAGATGCAGTCTTGTGGGATTCTGTGCCATTGCTCTTGTAGACCCTGGACAAGCATGTCACAGACTCCCAGGTGTCTCATGTCATCCAGCTCAGCCAGCTGTTCCCACAGTTGTTCAGTGGGAAATAAGTCTGGTGATTAGAGTGTCCCCAGCATGGCTGTCCTCCTCTCAGCTTTGCAAGAAAGTTGGTGTGGCACAAACAGGCTGAGGGTGTCCTGCTGGAAAGTTTTTGCCTCCGGATGAGTCCTCTGGAAGGGCATCAGGTGATTATCCTGATTATCCAGTCAGGCTGCCATGAACAACTACAAGTGGGGCTCTGTATTGACCAGAAACTCCTGCTTCGGTCATCAGATCTGACCCGTCCCCGCCCACTGACTGGTCTTTTGTATGTCATCAGTGTATTGGGCTGCTCATCTACGCCATACACTCACTGTGGTGATTGATCACCAAAGAGGACTTTGCTTCACTGCTTGTCAGTCCACTCGCTTTCTTTCTGTGATTTCTTCCTTGATTTTCACACAGCTTGACATTTAAAAAGTTAAAACACCTCATTATCTGGGCATAGCTTGCTCTCTCACTAATGAGGTAACTTCATGCTTAGGCATAGTCACTCGAGTGTCTCACTGTCATCAGGTCATTAAACAATTAACTAATATCCAATGGCCTTATACTTCCACTTTAAAAAACATACAGATATGCAAATAACACTAGGTTTCTTTTAATGCTCAGTATTGGATCTAGCCTTCTTATATTTAAGATTGAATACATTTAGAACAGTAAAAGGGCTTTAAGATTTTTTATTCAGAGCTCCTACAGCTGCTTGTTTCCATAGTTGCTGTATGTCCTTGCTTGACTCCCGAGTCCTGACTCTTTGGCTTTTTCTGCTCCGTATCTTCACTGAACTGCGGTATCTAGCTATCGGTGTTGTTTTGGTAATAAGCAAGCTCAATTAAAAACTGCTTGCAACAGAAATTAACTGAGAGAGTTGAACAACTCCAGTGAACAGGCTCCTTGTATAGCCTGAGCAGTTTCTGTGAAGAAATAGCAAAGAGTTTGGCACATGCATTGCTAAGGTCTTAATGTTTCCTGAAGATTGAAAGATTCACAACTGTTTCTGGAAAAAATGAACCTATAAAATGCAAAAAGAAAAAAACAGCTCTCCTATCATGTACTAAATGATATCGTAATAAATGATAATAAACACAAAAGATAAGTCTATTGCTACAAAATGCTGGCAAAAGAAAAAAAGTACAAAAATTAAAATATTCAACTCACTATTTTAAGAAGTGGTTGAGTATTAAACGTGCTACTACAATACATTTTGAAGCGTATGTGAATATATAGCATATGTATTTGTTTTAAACAGGAAAAGCTCTCAGGGATGCCCTGCAGGTGAAACAGTCACATACTCAGCTATCATCCTGCAGGCTGATGTCTTCTCCCTGAGTGCTGGCAGGCGTTTGCTCCTCGTCTCCACAATGGGGGAGTACCTGCGCCTTGACCCCTTCTCTCTCAAGCTACGCTCCTTCAGGAGCCCCTCAGAGCTCCAGCTGGAGAACAGCACCCTCCTGACAGAGGACACTGGTATCGGGGACTCCCCTGACACACATGCCGCCGTGGAAGTTTACTGGCCAGTGGGCTGTGGAGATTTTCAAATGGTTTCTGAACTAGTTCGGGTGCTGAGGTACAGCAAGGACTCAGGACACCTTTCCCATCTGCTGGGCCTCCACCTGACAGGCTGGAGGGTTTTCACCTGGGGAGGAGGCGGGTCTCAACACAGGAGGAGGGAGCGTCGACAACTCATTAATACCCCTACCCCAGTGATGACACCAGTCGCACCTACCTATGTTTCAGCAACCCTTCCCATTAAACTCAGTTATTCCTACATGGGTATGACCACAATATCCACATATGTGCGAGACACAGAAATTATTAATAATGAGGGTTATCCCACAGGGATTTCAACCTCCATGGGTTCAACTACAAGGTCATCTGAAGACAAGAAAAAGGACGTTTCTTCTGCACTGAAATCAGAGCTCACTAGGCCCAATGAAGAGTTCTCTACAATGTATCTCAGGCTCTGTCCTTCAGGTCTCTTTACTCCAGACTATTTGGCAGAAGACCTAAAGATATCAACTACAGACACGGGGCACATGACTATCGCAACACGTATAATGGTAGGCCAGAGCCAAGAAACCTCATTGCTTTCCCAGATGTCACCACTACAGACCTCTTCTCAAACTATCCAGAGTTATTATTCACCAGCTGTGCTTTGTTCAGTCTTTCTAGCATACAGCAGTGATTTAAACCTCATGGGCCTTGAATCCCAGCATGTGAAGAGCATCTCTCTTCAGACAGTACTGTCACGTTCCGAAACGTCTGAATTAGTGATTGAGCCAGAGTTTAGCTCAACAGGGACACACATTAAACTAACTTCAAAACCCTTTATAGATCTTCTGACGCCACCGGCTGAGGACTCCTGGCCAATGCTCCACTCTGAAGATGTAGCAACAACATCATATCAAGTGATGTTGGGAAAGTCAACCATGTCAACCAGTAGCGTGCAGCAAAGCTGGCATACAGCAGCTTTCCAAATGCAGAGGACGTCAGTTTTGTCCAGCACTTCTTCCACAGTGTCAGTGGTTTTAGTCGCTGCCCCTGGCACACCAATGACTCAGGTTTATTACACGGACACTGATAGTATAAGCCTATTCCCTACACTTACTCGGAAGGATGCTCCTGAAAGCATTCTAATGGCTCCTGACAGTGAAAACCTTTTTAAGAGGACCTCTACGATACCTACAAAATCAGCTCAGTCACATCAGGACACGGAGACAATTGGTATGTACAGAAGGTTTTAACCTCTTGTTTTAAAATATTCTGTTGTCGTTCTGCATTGTGCATTGCACTGAAATTCATTTGTTTTCATGTTTGGTAGGGAGCGTTTGTCGTTTCAGTCAAAACTCAGAGCTAGAGAGTCGTCTGTTTCCTTTGCAGAACTGACTAACAGAGAAAGGTATACCAAAAGGTATTTGTATAAGAAAACTATTTTAAAGAGAACTATACAAAAATGTATTTGGTCAATACATCACATCCCTGAGAAGTTCATAAAGAACATGACATGTAACTGTTTTCCATCCCCTGGTATTCTGCTGTGTTCATTGAATTCTATATTATTTATGCAATCCAGGGCAAGATGCTTTCAGCCAAGGCAGCTCCAGGGAGAATCAGAGTGCACACAGTGAAAGACCCCTGCAATCACCTCTCGTGTCTCGACACAGCAGTCTAGAGGCTTTGCTTACAGATGCGTTGACTGTCCGAACACCAAGCATGATGCATTCGGCAATAGGTCCTGCAGAGTTTGAGGAAGATGGGATAACTGAAACTCACGATCACTCCATGCTGCTTCTCAGCCCAGCAACAAGCTTTCCTATAATAACCGAAAGCCCTTTTCCTTTCTTCGGAGAGGTCAGCCAAGATATAGGATTACTAAAAGATTATTCAGTGGATACTATTGCATTACCCTCACAAGACGCACCTCATCTCAGATTATCCTCAGTTTTGGAGCCATCCTTACTTTTAATCGCCGTAAGTTACAACGACTTTGTTCTCTCCAGACTCTCAGATTCTGTGACAATTCAGACAAAGGCCATGCCTCCTCCCAGCACTTCAGAGAACCCAGAATCTTGGCTGGATCTGACTCCAATACCATATCCCTCAACCCCTTCTCTTTCACCTGAAGTGGATCCACCTCAACTTGTTCAGCCAGTGTCTGAAGTAACGCGGCTGTGTGAGAGGTTAGACGCAACTCCATCATTGCCGTTTATTGAAATGACTTCGAGCAAACTGGTGAGATACTCCTTTCATAGCATATTAGATGATTCCAAACAGCCAGCAACCCCACAGGGAACAATTTCTTTAACAAGGACTCATATAGAGGAACTAGAAAAGTCAGTGTCAGAAGATTTTGTTACAAAGTCCTTTTGGCTACAGATGCAGAGTCGAACCCCCTCATGCTGTGTCTCTATCACTCCATCTTTACCATCAGGACATATTCTGCTGACACCCAGGACTGCAGCCACCACACCAATGGACATGTTCAGGCCCCTAAAAACTTTAGATCACTTGACGTCATTTTACATCTACCACTTCCCCAGTGTATCAACTCGGTTGAAGGAAGATGAAACAACGAACCCGGACTTGGAGTCAAGCCTGACAAAACCTGCAACCGGTGCAGAATCTTTCATTCCAGTTTTAACACCAGCTGTTGAGGTCGCTGCTCCAAGCCCTACAGAAGGAGTTTCCATCTTAACCTCTCCAACAGAAGTCCCAACATTTTATACTGCAACAAGAGTCCCTGCTGTGCCAGAAACTCCAAGAACACTCCCCAGAACCTTGTCCATTTTAAATCTGGTACCCACTTCCCTGAACCAGCAACAAATTAGCTTCGGCTTCACAAGCACATATTTCTGGCAGATCACTTCAGAAAGCAGTGTTACTCCCCCCATTAGAATACCTGTATCCAGTCAATCCAATACTCACTTCACAAGGTTTTCTCTGCCACTCTCTGCTGTGCCTGCTAACTATACACTGCTAAATCCAGGGGTGTCCAGCACTTCAATGCTCCAAATAGAAGATATCAGGCTTTCGAGCCTCCATGGATCATTTTCCTTCCTGACACTTGGTCCTGTTACTTACACCTCTGGCCAGCTTCCCTCCTTGGTTTCAGCGATTTTAGGAGAGACGACAAAAAGTTATAGCTCTGTCAAGGACATTCTCTTCACAACTCAGTTGCCCTCCCTGTTACCAGGCAATGCAGGTAAAATAATTAAAACAATGTTAACCATCTGCAGTGTTTTTAAACACCGTGCATTTGTACTTCAATATAAATGTTTTACAATAAGTGCTGCCTAATTTAACTTTGTGAGTAGAATTGCTTGATTATCTCTTTATGAAAAACGGTTACCAACAACAAAAGCTTCCTTGATATTAAGACACTGTCACTTCTTTACAAAGCATTTTCTCTTTGTAGCTGGGTTATAAGTTTTATCAGAGAGTGTACACTATTTATCAGAAGAGCAATTTAAATGACCCAATACCAAGAGTATGAATCAGGCTTGTGAAATCTACAGCTTTAAGGCTTTAGCAAGGAATAAAAAGCGATTGCATTAAAAATAAGCGTGCAGTTTTATTGTTTTTCAGATATTCCAAACATCTCGCCCTTCGTTCTAAGGCCTATCAAGCCCCTGATTGCCACAATCGGGCTCCTGTTTGAGTTCAGCATACCGGCAGACACGTTCTCAGATCCAGAAGATGGGACTGCAGACAACTTAACGATGAAGATCAGGCCTTCAGACGGGTCTCCCTCTGGCCCAGAGTCCTGGTTGACACTGGACCACAAACAGCGACTCCTGTCTGGTTACCCACTAGACAGTGACATGCTGTTCTCACCCCAGGAACTCCTTCTTATAGCGAGGGACTCAGGTGGTCTTTCAGCTGAGCTGCCTTTTACCATAGAGCTTCGTCATCCTCTCTCCGAGCCCTGCCACACCTACACCATCAGGACTATGAACAGCTTCCACTCTTTCGTCAAAGACAGGCGGAAGATTGAACTGTTTCTCGATAAAATGGCCAAATATTTCAATGACACAGGCAGCAGTCACATCTCCGTGTCCACCCTCCAGCCGGGTTCAACTGTAGTATCGTGGCACAATGTCACCTTGTGTCAGGAGGACAAGAAAGCTCAGAGCCTGTGCCCGAAACATAAGATCCAGGGACTGCTGTCTGCAATGCAGACTCTAGAGGGCGACGTGGAGCCATCCTTCGCTCAGGCCATGCTCCCAGAATTCAGGATCAGGTCAGTAGGGAACGTGACCTATGGGGGGATGTGCCTGCGTGGATCTGACCTGGAGTATCCAAGCCCTACTGGTGCCATTGCCCATTCCGACAGGTATCGTTGGATACCAACCCTCGTGATCGCTTTGCTCACTGTGCTTGGCTTGTTTCTATCGCTGGTCCTGATGGCAGCCATATTCCGCTCTTGCAAAGCATGTGAGTGTATCATACGTTCTGAATCTATTTCTCTGTGGCCTTCGGACAGACCGTCCTGCTCAAGCTGCCATCTTGAACTGGACACATTAAAGCCGAGGAAGCCACCTCTGTTCCTCCAGAACATTCCTCCTCCGCCTCAGCAGCTGTGGGTGAACCTGTCTCATCCACCTCAGGAACGGCTGCACAGAAGGCCCTTAACCCACACACAGAGGCCGTACCAGAGGAGCACGGTGCCTTCCCAGTCTCCTCCTAGGTACCAGCTTCCACCTCCCTATGTTCTCAAAGACCAGCCACCACAGAGGAATTCCAGTCAATAAAACATGACCCTCAGAACTAACTGTGTAACATGTTATTTTGCTACACTATTACTATGCCAGCCATAGAAAGGATTTTACTAATTTCATATCGTCTTCACAGAGTGTGGACCTAAAACATTCCGTGTCTTACAGGTTATTTTTTTATCTTCCATACATTGTTTTGCGAGCATAAGATCATTTTGTCCTCAGCTACTAGAGAACACCATTTTATAAGATACATTTTGCTTTTAATTAAAAATATCAAATCAACCACATTCTTACCGTTAGGTTAAATAAAAAAGCCCACTCCCAGGGAGATGATGTGCTGCATTTTGGGCCTTGAAACAAGAGCTACACAGTAAAAAGACCAATTGAGGAGACTATGAGCCACTGACTTTATTTTTTGTCACAAAATCTGCAAGCAACCTTATAAACACACTTCTGTAAAATGAAAGACATGAAAATGGTCTTTCAGGACATAAACAAAAGGCTGTTTCATGTAATTGGTACACTTGATTTGTACACAGTATGTCAACAATAAAAAGCTGGAGCTGGGCAGGATGCAGTCAATCTGTGTTAACCAGCTTGTTATCCACCCATCTCCAGACAGCTGCTTCCTCCTGGTAAAAGTAATGGCAACCCCGAGCCTGTCCTCAAAGCACAGGTCTACTCTCCAGAGGGGACAGCACTCACAGTGACAATTTAGAGTCACCAATTAACTTAACCAGTATGTCTTTGGGAGGTGGGAAGTAACCAAATTTAAATGTTGGAGAAAACCCCCAGTGAACACAGGGAAACCATGCAAACTCCACACAGAAGGGTCTCGGCGGGGAAGCCAAGCCAGGACCCGAGAGCTGTCAGGCTACTAACCCCCACTCCACCGCACCCCTTTCTTATAGTTTCATACTAAAATAATGTCCTGTACAAGTACAACAAGGCTGCACCAAGTATGCAGGTCATTACTGAAAGTTCGTTCTTTGTTCTTTTATGTAACGGTCTTCATTATCTGGTAGCTTTTCCATTTTCATGAGTGTCCACCCTGCAAGCAGAGCAATAGAATATACAATATTTCATGTATTTTTATCATATTCATTCATTGATAAAAATAATATTCATTATAAAATATAAATAGAAAAAATAAAATAGTTATATTACTTAGTTATATTACTTTTCATAGCCAATATACTAAAGCCTGATTTGGGAAAGCAGGTAAATTCACACATTTCTTCTGAGCAATTGGTCAAGTGGCTGAGAAAGGCAGGTCATTCCCTATTGCCCTATGGGTAATACAGTATGCTATAAATATTAGATTAAATTAAAATTATGTCATAAACATTTAATTGATATCACAAATCTGTAAGGGTTATTTTTCTGAAAACATGAAAGAGTGACGTGTTTCAGTAATCCGGACAAAAATACAAACCCATTTTCCTCTTTGAGATGTTGGTATAATTCCACTTTGTTGTTCACAGAGCTTAATCGTCCTGCAAATTCCTGATGCTTCCTCGAATTGGCTGCATTTATCCTGTTGGTCCACAGTGTAAATAACGAGACAGGACCTACAATTACAACACTCAGTTTTCATTAACTGAACATTTTTTGGTGCCGAGATCATTTACTGACAGCAAATATACATTTCAACTCTGAATCAAAAGGCAGTAGTTTTGTACTCATCTACTGCTCATGATACAACAAAATAAACTGATACTGACAGAGGCAACTTTGAGAATTTTTAAAAAATCTCTTGATCTCCCTATTAAATGTAATTTGTATTGCTCTACGGCAGTAGTTCACTATCCTTGGCCTGGAGTATCTATGTCTGCTGGTTTTTGTTCCAACTGGTGGCTGTAACAGATCTGCGCTCAGTCCTTTATTTAAAAAAAAGTGTATTAAAAAAGTGTATTATTTTTAACAGTATCAGGAAACAATTTTATGCTGTCTCCCCTTAACCAGCCAATTAAGATTTTTTCCATGCTTTCTTACTGAACAACTCTTAACGGGTAATCAACTGATGATGTTCAGACACAAGTGGAAAGAACACTGTATCAGACGCCCCCACAGTGTGTGACTTCTTCCTTCTGCTGAAGTCCATCAGAGTTATATTTCAGCTAACTCACATGAATGAGAGAAGTCCTGAAATTTAGCACAAGGCAATTCACACCAATTAACGATCTCATGCAGAGTCGGTAGTTTACCTGATGAAAAGGAAGTGCGGTATTAAAACTCAGGTGCGTCAGCAGTGAGGAGCAGTGGTTAGGTTTCTGGACTTGTAAGTGGATGGTTATGGATTTAAATCCCAGGTGAGATGCTGGGACTATACCCTTGAACAAGGCACTTCACCTGAATTGCTCCAGTAAAACATTTAGTTGCATACATGGATATTATTGGATACAAATATTAGCCAAATGAATGAGCCAAACAGTACCTTTAGCTTTTTCCACTGGCTGTATTTCCTCCATTGCCAGACGGGGCTTTTTGTTCAATGGCTCAGGTGAGTCTGGGGAGTCTTTGATGACTTCTGCTTCGATCGACTCCTCCTTCTCCCGGTCCAATGCCCCCTTCAGCCTGAAACAGAAAGAACAGTAAAATGCTTCACTTCTACCCCTACGGTCCAATATCATCTTCCTGGCAACAGAACAGACACACAAGTTACACCATTTCAGTCGCTTCTTAAGACCTATAATGTGGGATGTTCTCAAAAGGGACTGTATGTATTGCTTTGTAAGACCATGATTTGTGATGGGTGTCCAGATATCCCACAAACACCTCATTCCTAGCTGCCTGCAAGGAACTCTGTTAACTCTGTTAAGACAAAAACAGCACAATGATGTTACGTGGCCAACAACTTCAAAACATAGGAATTCAGGAGCACTACCTGAGAAATATTTTCACTTGTGACATAATGTAAATTTGTCTATTTTATTATATTCAAATACAGTCCTTTGTCCCACACATATGCTCACAAATATATTATTATTATTATTATTATTATCACTGCTGCTGTGTTTTAGAAATAAATGGATAAATAAATGGGATGGGGGGACCATGCAAATCTTCTGCAAACAGGTAAGTGCAGTGGTTTTCTTTTATTTTCACGAAACCAGTTTGCGTAGGCCCACTAGAAGAATGTCTACCTGCTGTGAGATCACACCCACCAATCTGGAATCGGTAACTGTGTCCAGACACGTATGGAAAAATTGAGAAGCTGCAGACATGCTCCTTGGCCACTCCTGCTGCTAATTATCTTCTGTCGCACTGTGAGCTGTGTGCCCGACAGAAGAGTTACCGCTGACTAGAGGAGAGGCGTGTCACACTGACATCCCTGCAAGCCTTCAGGCACCCAGAAAGTCGCAGGAGTTGAGGTAAATCTGAGGTGGAAATCTGAGAACATCCTGACAGATACTGACCACCCAACCCCAGTGGTGCTCTCCGCATTTTTAATGTCTGCAGGCTGTGTCATAAAAGCTGTTATGCAGTGAAAATATACCACCCAAGACGTGTGCGGTGGTAAGTTTGGATCTACATGAGTACATGGAAGAGGTGTTAGTGGGCCCAGCAGGGGGCGCTCACCCTGCAGTCCATGTGGGTCCTAATGCCCAGTATAGTGACAGGGACACTATACTGTAAACAGGCACCATCTTTCGGATGAGACGTAAAACTGAGGTCCTGACTCCCTGTGTTCATTAAAAATCCCAGGGTGTTTCTCGAAAAGATTAGGGGTGTAACCCCGGCGTCCTGGCCAAATTTCCCATTGGCCCTTACCAATCATGGCCTCCTAATAATCCCCATCTTGAATTGGCTTCATTACTCTGCTCTCCTCCCCACTGATAGCTGATGTGTGGGGAGCGTTCTGGCGCACTATGGCTGCCGTCACATCATCCAGGTGGATGCTGCACATTGGTGGTGGTGGAGGGGAGTCCCCATTACCTGTAAAGCGCTTTGATTGGAGTGTCCAGAAAGTGTAAGCAATTATTAAGATTATTATTACATGCCACTGTGTAATGAAACCAGTGTGAATCGAGAATGCGTGACAAGACACCCAGCCTTGCTAGGCAGCCTGGCACATGAGGGGCACGGCGCCTCGGACCTCTCCGATTCTTGCCACGTCTTCTCCGCCTCCGCGTCTTTGCCGTTCTTCTCGGCTTTGTCCTCTTTGTCCTCCCTCTTCCTGCCTCTCTTCTTGCGCTCCTCCTCCTCGGGGGGTTTGCTGCGGCAGGCCAGGATGCAGTCCAGGACTCGCTGGTGTCGGTCCGTGCTGCCGATGTGGGCCCTCACCAGCGTCTCCACCTCGTTCCACATGATGCGGTACTGCTCGTCCCTGAGAGACACAAACGGGCAGGACACGGCGTTCAGGACACACATCCAAACAGCTGTTCCTCTCTTCAACTTGGCAGAAGCCGGTCAGACAGGGAGACGGCCGAGGCTCTTACCTTTTGGGGCCTTTTCCTCTTGTCCCCACGGTCGAGATGGGAAGGGGGTCGTTCTTCCTCTCCATGTCGACCAAATTGTAAATGGTCTTCTGACAGGTCAGCACGTCATCCTCTGTCAGACTTTCCTTCACTATTAAACTGGCCAAAGGCACCACCTGGGCACAGAGAGATCGGCACTGAAGTCCAGTTACAGACTCCCTAGGGGCAGCAACAGGCAGGGAGCGAACGTACAAAAGCAAAACCAATGAATGGCTTTAAAGGCAACCATGCAGCCTACAAAGAGAGCAGGTAAGATACTTACAGCCTGCATGTTGAAGATAGTGGTCTGAGAGATGATCATTGGCCAGTACCGTGTGTGCCGTTCTAACTGATCCTTAGCTCTCTCCAAGGGCACTTTATCCGGTGCTTCCAGATGTTTGGAATCCGTGAATGGAGTCAACCGGTTCTCCCTCATAAACTCGCCAAAGTCCTGCACAAAAGGGGAAAACGATCCTACGATTAGCCTCCTGCGTGACCGTCCACATCAAGCACTGCGTTTTAAAAAGGTCAAGCGTAAAGACGTGCACGCGTTTATTTAGGGGCCTTTTTCAGATGTGCTGATAGCCCACATGCAGTCAATTCATTACACTGACACTGTCATTTCTGTCAAGCTAGCTGCTAGAGAGCTACAGCATATGACACAAAAAAGGATCTACAACAATCTCTTCTGAAGTCACTGGGCAGTAATGTCCACACAGTTCAAAAGACACGAAGACTTCTCGCTCATCCATGGGAAGATGATTACTGAGGCATGGATTACATGAATGTAATAGCTCAGGTAGGCCCCCCGCACTTACAGTGATCCTGTAATCGGTGACTCTGCCTCCACAGCCCTCACTGATGGAGGGGGGGTCCTCCAGGGTGGAGCGTGTGCTGCTCAGCACATGCAGGAAGATCTCCCCGCCGTGGCTGCTGAGCATGTGGCTGATCACTTTGGATCCCGACTTGCGTGGCTGTTCCAGCAACACTGACCGACCTGCGGAGCAAGCGAAAAGCTTTCACGATGGATGAGACAGGGCAACCAGCTGAGCCTGCCTTACAGGCTTTCCTTTGTGGGTAAACATTCAGTTCCTTTGAGGGTAAGAGGAGGAAACTGAGATATCTTGCAATTGCACTCAAAAGATATATTACAATAAAGCCTACACTTATTCACAGGACTTTGCTCTGCTAGAAGTCTCCCATTGTGAGAACCTACATGTTTCTGTTAAGTCAAGCGTAGTCCACACATCAAGTGGATCTTCCACCAGATCACAACATACACATGCAGGGACATATTCCTGCATGTACGCCATTGTACAGACATTGTGGGCTAAGAGAAAGCTAAAAGTTTGCTTTAAATTAAGGTCGGTAAGCAGTCTGGCTGCCTGACCTTATCAATGCTGTTTTTATGTGCGTATTTCAGTTATCCAAAGCCCCCCTATTTAAGATCCTGCTACCACCTCGCCAACCCAGCCATGTCACAGCACGAAGAAAAACAATTTGATTCTCTAAAGGTACTTAAATTGGAACTCTCTCCCCTTACCGTTCAAAAGAAAGTTTGTCAAGCAAGAAGATGGCCTGCTGTTGACATCCACAGGTGAAATGCGATAGGCACCAGTGCAAAAATGCAACTCTGAAATGTAAATAAAAAAAGATGGAAGGTAAAAAGGGTTACAGGCAAGCATATGCCCTTATTAAAACAGCAGAAAGCAGGCCTCTGTTCCTGATCTTCAGGGGAGCTTGAACGCTACAGCAACCCCTGGGCAATGTGGAAGAGCTTGGCCTGTGGTAGTCGAGCTCAGGGGACCTTCACACGTGAACTCCACTACACCACAGAGGGAACAGCAAGGCCCAATGGAATCCTGGTTTTGTTTGAAAGACTTCACTCAACAAAGACCTAAAACAAAAGCCTTTCCGAAAACAAAACAAAGCCGAAAGACTTTGTCAAAACAACATGCACAGCTAAGGCCAGGGATTCCCACAGGTGCATACAGGCCAGACAGGCCGCCTGGCCAAAGGCTGGCAATGTCTCAGGCAGCATGACTCACTCTGCTAGAGCAAGCAGAATGAAACCATTCTGACACTGACACTTACCAACACTATTAGTGCGTGGGGTGCACCACTTCAACGTCACCGTTTCTTTCAGGCTGCTGTCTCTGCTGTTACTGCCAGGAGGGTGCAGATCTCCTGTTCAACCAATCGAAAAACAGGTTGTTAAATCTAGAAAATGAAAGCGCGTTCTTTTTGATGATTCAGAAAACACTATGGTAAGTGACTGTTATGGCAGTAATTACCTGATGCAATTTGTGATTGGAAGTGTTTTATTTCTTTGGCTCAGGTAATTTAAACCCATTAGCTGTAATTCTAAATCAGTCACCTGAGAAAGGAAATCCAGGAAGCAATCCAATCATGCTCTTTGAAATTCTATACACAAGAAAGGCAGACATACAGCCATCTTTGCTATCCTACGATTGCACTTTTTTTGTTTTCCATTTGAAATTTGTGAAACATTCCCTACCAGGACGAATCAAACTTTATGTACTTAAAACGTACTGAGCAGACTTTACAATGTAACTAGTGCACATATGTGCATACTTACTTTATTCTAAATGATGCCAAAGAGGGAAGTGCTGTTAAGCCTTTAAAACTAAATTGAAAGTGACTGCAATTCACTGTTCTCATAGACCATTAAATGCTCTCTAGGATGAAGTCAGTTTGATCAGTTTATAATCTGGTATAAAAAGTCTGAATAAAAGACTTCCATTTATCATCAGTCAACTTACACAAAAGTAAAGAAAGCACAGAACAATCAGTATCTCACATTTGGCTTCAGTGTGCCTGTAATTGCTGCTTTTCAGTGTGGAATTAACCTCTACCCATACACCGTATGACATAAAAGGAAAGAATGAAACAGATTCAGGACTTTTTTTGTCTGTATTAAAGAAGGGCAATTAATATAAAACAATCAACACTGGTTGTTTTGATCGTTTTCTTACGTACCACTCTTTATGAATTCCATGTGTGCATCTTTGTGGTGAAGTAACTCAACGTCATAATTAGCAGAAGTGTTTGCGTGCTGTTCTTCCTTCATGTCAAAAAAAGGCAAAATGGAGTCTGTTAAATCAGGAAATGGCTACTCTTAATAGTTTGTTAGATCACATGAAATGCTACCGAAGAGATTGGGCTGACTTATATTTCTCAGATCATTCAAACCGAAGTAATATTACCAGACAGGAAGGTTACATACTGTATGCACTGAGGTTGGCCATTTTTCCTAAATAAATTCACACACAGCTTAAGACACATTTACCCAGATAAAAGGCATCTTAATGTTTTGCTTATAATTTATTTTCATGCATGTCCAATTCCATTTTCCAGATCTATCCTTGCCACTGCAGGTCACTGCTGTAAACCACAAAAGGCAGCTGACCAGTCCAGTCTGTCACCTCAGGGGAAGTGGCTGACTTTGATTTTCCAGCCACTGATTTGAACATTGTACAGTGCTGTGTTATAAATCTTAACAGATTGTTATGTTCATACTCTGCTTTGGAAAAAAAACTCTCCTCACCCAGATACAGTAGCAACATTACTGTCCTAAGCTCAATCCACTGAAGGTCTTCTCCAGATGTGAAATATAAAAAAGAACTCAATAAATATAGCATTAATGCTGGTTGTCTGCTTGATAAGTCGACAATAACAGTATCAGCTACTTTTGATGTGGCTGACTTCCAGAGCTGATTCAGTTTTATGATCCAGCATGACTTTCTAAAATCAACAAAAATCAGTCCACTGGTCAGCAAAGGATCAGTCCATTCTTCTGAAAACACGGCACAGTACTGATAATGACATAAACATCCTTGCAAGAGTTCAGAATTACTTACAAAACTGTATCCTGTGCATAAAATCCGACACAAGTGTTTGACAGCCTCTGCCTGTTGCTTAGGGAGTCCCACAAGGTTCCATCCTGGGTCCTGCTCTTTTCTCCATCTGTATTAACAGCTGAAGATTTGGGCAACCCTCTTATCCACATCTACCCTGAAGATATCTCAACAGCATCTGATTTGTCATGGGTGATAACCAATTAACTGTTTAGTTTTAAGTGTGTTTTGTTTGTGATAAAATTAAATGCATGCTATTTGATAGAAAATAACTAGAACTGCCCCCTTTGTAACATTACCAAAATTTTTACTTCATGATAAACTCATGAATAAAAATCCACAGTTCAAATGTCCACTGTCTCAATCTTTATGACTGAATGGATTATAAAGCTGTTCTTGAGAACCTGTTGCCTCAGACTGGATGGGTGCCCCTCTATTAACCTCATGCGATTTTTATCGATTTTTTTGATCGAGAAGTCTTCTCTGCATACCAGACAAATGCCTCACTGGCTTAAGCATTCACAGATCTTTGTTCATGAAACGACCTCGCCATCTTCATAATGTATTTCCAATCACGATTTAACAAACTAATCCACCCAAGAGCAACAAACAACTCTGGGCTCAAGTCATTTCAATTTGCCTCTGCCAATGAGCACAAGAATTAGCAGAGTGAACAGAAGCTGAACAACTTTGTACCTGAAGGATTTTTCAGCAAGTTGATGAAACCTTTTCTGCCTGACACTTACACTTGTTAATGCTGCCACTCCCTGTTGTGTTACATTTTATTGACGGTTCTTTCTTTCACTGCTTTGTTTTCTATGTAATTATAGCATAATGCTCTTGGCTATATAGGCCATTAATATAAATTTGGGTGGGTAGCTGTGTCAGCATGCGTAGGCTGCAAAGGAACAAGTGACAGGTTTATTCCATGCTGAAAAAAAGAAGAAAGAAAGAAAAAAGAAAACACAGCTCACACCTGAAGAAGCCTCCACGGCTGAAACGTTGTGTTTTCTTTCTCTTTTTTTCAGCATGGAATAAACCTATTACTTGTTCCTTTGCATCAATATAAATGGCAATTTATTCTCAACTGATTTGTCAAGTTAAATAAAAGGTCATTATTATTATTTGCAACAACTGCATCATGGCTGTCTCAAGTGACTGGAAGACATATGTCTTCAAATGCTTTGTTTTCACACAAAAGATGAGTTACTTAATGTAATAAGTATTAAATACTATACATCCTGAAACCTTTTAATATTTCATTACTCCTCATTGTTGATAATGTAACATTAGTCACCATGAGATTTGCCTGAATCACACTGGTGGACTAAATGCATTACAGTTGGTCTAAAGACCTCAAATTCCAGTAGAATAAAGATGAGTCATTATTAAAACATTTCAACAAACCAGTCCAGAACTTTGGCAAGTCTGTGCTTGTACTTAAGGGATTTCATAAAGCAAAGTCCATAGGGTGAGCATTCTCAAAAAGCACTGCTATCATTTCGTAAAAAGACCTGAAAAACAGGTACAGTAGATAGGTATTTTCTTAGGAAAAATATTAGCTGACGATTAATTCCACGACAAACCTGATTTCTAAGAAGGCTTACATTCCGAGTAGGTGGTGAGTTGCTAAGTCTTAAAGCAGTGTGAATTCAGAGTTTCATTCACATCAGGGCATACTGAGAACCTGTGCATACAGTATTGAGTTTGAAGTGCAAAACGTTCTCGAGGGTAAAGGCGGGGTGAACAGATTGCAGTGGCATGCCCTTTGATCATTGCAAAAATAAAAGAGGTCCAAAAGAAAACCAAACACACAACACTCTTAACTACCAAGGAAAGGTAAAACATCAACACAGAAGTGCAACGAGTACAAACACATCTCATTTGCCACTGAAGACACATATTTCTTTCATTTAAGTGACCAACGACAGGAACATCTCAAACATCGTAAGAAAATGTTGAGTTTCAACATGATGCCAAAAGCAAAAAAATCTAAAAACACTGCTTCAGAATGAAGCAGTACTTTTAAATATATGAAGGTATATAATGCTTCAGTACATACAAAACCAATATAAAGTGAGTTTAATGAAATACTGGAAGAGTCTACATTTTCTATGCTGTGCAAAATTCCCTGCACAAAGTGAGCTCGACTAACAAACCCTGAGAAACACAGTACACCACTTCCGAAAAAAGCTCTTCCATTTACAGGGTGTGATTTTGAAAAGAGATTATAACTTTCCAAGTTAGATGGAGATGGTTTCTGCATGAAATATAAATACAATACACATTCTTTCATAATGAACATAATCTACTAAAACGCAATAACTCACCCAGATAATATCCTGATATCCTGAATCAACTTTCTTTTCCACAAAAAAATATTTATGGGCATGGAGTTTTTTTCTTTATTCAAAGACAGACACTAGATAAAAACGTATTTTGTTGCACAGCAGAATTAATATAAGAATCTAGATGATGGCATGTTTTGTATGGTTAACAAACTGAAAATTATTTCAAGAAGGAGCTATAAGACGCACTCCAAAACTGGCGCGTGCTACACCACTGGGCTGCTAACCAGCTGTATTCTGTGTAAAACAATAATCTGGATTAGACAGATTAAATCATAAATCAGTGAGGAAGAGATAAAAATATTAATTGAGATGCACAAAACTAAATATTACTACAGCATTTTACAAGAAAGATCTGGGGCAATAATAATATTTTTTCATATATTAACAGCACCGTCAAGAAACAATATCTCTGTATGGGGTCTCTAGTTAACCCCAAACCAGCTACTGAGAAGTATAGGAAACGCAAAAAAAGGACACGGTTAGGGACAAAACTGGCAGGCCAGACTAGGAGAATAAGGAGAAATATACAAAAAGGACAAATAATGAGTGTTCTGGCACTTAATCCAGAAGAGTCATCAATCACTAATGAACACAATACGAAGGATCACAGACAGAGTAACAAGCTACTAGAGCAGGTGAAGAGACACAGATCAACCACATGTGAAAAGCTATATTATTGGTCAACAGGGGAGGTTGGAGCAGCTTACAACAATATAGCCTTTAGTTTTGTGATCCTTCTTGTACGGAAAATGTACTAACCTGGTCACAGACATTGAATGTGGGCTAGCGAAACAGAAAATATGATATGAAAAGAAAAGCAATATAAAGATCATTTCGATAGGATGTTATGTTTACAAAAAAAATACATAACAAGGCTAAAAGAAGCAAGGCGGAGAGCATCGCTGCAGGACTGGGCCACACGCCTTACCTTCATGGGGATGTTGGTGATGGTGGTGGAGGCCAGGTCAAAGTGCTGCTGAACGAGAATGTTCAGCTTGGACGCAAGATGCCTTCCTGCACGCACACTATGGACCTCGCTGGTCAAGAAAGGGGAGATCTAGAACAAAAGCAATCAGCATCTGGGCAGGAGAGACATACGTGCGTCCTACCGGATCAGCGCTTGCGTCTTGCCTCATGGTGAGAGGACAACCGCTATCTTAAATCAAGAAAAGGTGGGGCGTTGCGGTACAAGTTCGAACCCGAGTTATAACACCAGCTGATTCCGAGCAGGATTCTCTAAGAGACAGCGCAGAATTGGCTGAGCACCACTGAGAGCAGGGTGAGTCAGCCAGGCCTCTCTTGGCTCTCACTGACTGACCCCTTAGGCCTCCTGGGCAGACAGGGCTGTGAGTGAGTGCACCTCTCCTCCATTCAGCGCTGCACCTCCACTACAGGGCTCCGGTACCCGGGAGAAGTGGAAAGGAGACAGGAGGGAGTCTGCCTGTACTTCCTCATTCTCTCCCCTGAGAGGTCACGGGGTTCACAGCCAGCAGCCGAGACGTGGGAAAACACACAACACAATGGGGCAGGAATAACAACAAATAACTGCTGACTCCAAATTCTGAGTGGGTCATCTAACATGTTCCTTAGTGAGAGAAATACGTCTCAATTGCTTTTTTAATTTCTGCCACAGGCCAGTATATTGGGAAAGAAGAAAACCGACATTGCCAGGGGTGCAAAACATTAACGTACAAAACAATTTAAGACACCGTACGGCAAAAGGCAGAGGAAATAATATTTTAAAATATTTTCAATTAAAAAAACATTACTAGCTCTACAAAACCTGGAACAACACTGTCTCTTTTTCTCTTTTTCAGCAGAGATGGTGCTCTTTTTGGGGCAAAGTGACGCCTCTCTGGCTTAAAATCCCAGGAGGTTCGCTCACGACAGATACCTCTTTCCTGGGCCGGTCTGAAACCAGTGTGTCATCTCCCGAGGGGTAGGTGTGAATCAGGACCAGCTCACACTGCTGAATCTGCATCAGCCTGGAAGGGAAAATGCGGAATGGAAAACGGAAGTCTGCATCTCCTTAAAATTACTTCCAAAATGTTCGTGCTGCCCTGACCACATCTGTTACACACATGGCAGAAAAAAAAGTATTTCTTAATTACAGGTAGGACATCACTAAAGGTAATTTATATTCTTATAGATAACCAAGGACAGTTTGATGTTATGTGTTTAGACAATGATACTGAAAGATTTTTTTTTACATTTTTATAGGTTCTTATCCACATGTCTCTGATTGCAGGCTAACACTCTCTGCCTCCTCAGGGAGATGTGAAGTAAAATAAATAAATTCCACACACTTCTATAGAGCACTTATTTGGAATTTCCAATCAAAACTCTTTACAGGTAATGGGGACTCCCCTCCACCACCACCAATGTGGAGTCCCCATGGCAGCCATAGTGCACCAGTATGCTCACCACACACCAGTTCCATGACTGGTAAGTCACACCCCTACTCTATTCCAGAAACGCCCTGAGATTTTTAATGACCTCGAATTACCCGGTACACGAAGACGCACTATGTGCTCACCGATCTGAGCCCGCTGCCAGTTTGTTTTGCTCTAGTATGGTCTCCTGGACACAGTCCTCCAGCATTCGGACATGGGTGTCACTAGAGGCAGAAGAGTGGGAGAGAATATATGAACGAGTACAGTCGAGAGGAGGCCATTCTGCCCCCCGGGCATGTTCGGTACTTGCTAGCTGATTGACCTGAGAACAGCTGAACAGGGAGTATTGACGGCGCATAAAAAACAAGTATTAAAGCCAAACTTTTTTAACAAGCAGGGAAGGGGAGGCGTTCTGCAGCTGCTCCTGTATCCTCCCACCTCCAAAGCCTGGTTGGGCTTGACTAGATATTATAAATCATTCCTTCCTGCATGGCCCTGTACTGGATTGGCATCCTTTCCAGGTCGAGGGCAGTGCAGTGCCCTCGGTCCCATCTTGCGCCCTTCGATGAACGCACAGAAGAGCAAAAACTGAATTCTATTCTGGAGGGAGAGGAGACTGGTTTTCTGTGCAGCCCAGTGTCCCCAACTATTTCTCAGATGAGTACTGTGACCAGGATTACATCACAACTTCTTACCCACATGTCTCTGATGAGGCTGACACTCTGACACACCTGTCATCACAAAGTAAAATCCCAGCAATTAAAGATGGGTTCCCACTTGGGTAGAAGCAGAGCATTCCTGACAAAAAGCCACCTTCAATAACCGAGCAGGTCTATAACCTTTGACACGATCCGGGTCCGAGTCGGAGATGCTCCTGGCCCAGTCAATACCTCTTTGCGTTGGTAATGCAGATAATCCGGCCCCTGTTGCTAACTCTGTCGGCCATGTCCATCATGGCTGTGCGGGCTTCATGCTGGTACTCGGTGATCTTACACAGGGCTTCCACTGCAGACACTAATCCATGGAGGATGCTACAGCACTCTGGGTCCTCGCGAGGGTTAGGTGGCCCCACAGCTGCCAGTGCAGACATCAGCTTCATCCACAGACATCAACAAGAGAGAGAAGAAGGATCTTTGAGGATAAGCAGACTAAAAGGGACTTTTATTTCTTAATGAGGATAAAAACAGAGTGTAGTAGGATCTTGACATTGGAAAATATAACATATGTGAATTCTCTTATTCGTGATTCGGTAAACTTGGACATTAGGAGTAACACCCCTACTCTTTTCGAGAAAGACCCTGGGATTTTAAATGACCATAGAGAGGCAAGACCTCAGTTTTAAGTCTTATCTGAAGGATGCCGCCATGTTAAGTAGCTGCTGGCAGTTCCTGATGAATGTCAGACCGTAACCCACTTTAAGATTGGCCTATTCTTGAGCCTTGCCAATTCATATTGCACTACTAAAGGCCTTATTTGGACAATGGGTTTTCCTCTGAGGAACTTGCCTAACTGTAGGTGGGCTGACAAATGCAGGTAAACACAGATCAACAAAATAATCAATGGATCCTAGAACTCAGTGTAGAAATGCAGCAGACAAAAAGTGGAAAATAAGAGAGAGAGACAGAGAAGAAGGAACACCATCAACCTTCTCTTCCTCTAAGCTTGTGCCATGCAAGAGGAGCTTGCCCTAACCTTTCTTGGAGACTGTGTTCTGGTAAAGTAATTTGTAACTTGTTTTAGAGAGCATGCTGTTATATTTAGTTTGGGAAATTCAGATTTGCTTTATTATTTCCTCAAGTTAAAAACGTTCTCTCTTGATATGGTGATACATTTTTAGAACAGGGAGACAGATTCCCTTTCACTTTTGGGCATCCATTTTGCAAAGTGGGAGATTTAGTCTTGGGACATGTTCTTTCATTTAGGATACAGGGTATTTCTCTTGCTGGCAAGGTGATGCACAGTGTTCAGATAACAGGGGTAGAATTCTGTGTTTATAGGTCTGTAGGACGTAGGCTCCTGAAATTCAGTTTTGTTGTGCAATGTTTTGTGTTTAGTTGTGTTATCATATTGTTAATCAATGTTTGTCCATCCAAGGTTTGACTCAGATTCTATTACTCTTTTAACAGAGCTGTACCGGATAATACAAAGAACTCACGTGCCTCAAACTGTTACCTACTTCTCCGTTACGTTTTTAATATTTTCAATCAGATTTTTATATTCTGCTCTCACCAATTGGAAACAACATAATATCCATATCATTTATTTTGTTTCTCAATGTACGAGCTGATGTCTTCTTCCTCTCTTATGGCACACTATATTGGATATAAACATCTGAATTCACACTTCTGTTACCTCTTGTATGTTCTGGTCTTCCTGCTTCCAGCTGTTCAGAATATGGAACTCGGAATCACTTACGATGTAATTAACCTTAAACGACACAGCACAGTACACAGATGTAACAGAATGAAAGTACATTCTCACTGACAGGCTTCATGAACACAGAGACTTTCAATAGCCAGTATCTGTTTTTGTGCATTTTCATCCGACTCTGTTGGATTCTAATAACTACACACTTCTGCCGCTGCTTCTTTCAGATATAAAGAAAAAACGTGTTTTAACTGCTTCATGTCTCACTGGAAAAGGGCTCAACAACCAAAACGTTGTGTTTCTCCTTTAAGTTCTTTGAAAATGTAGGCCCATTGTATGCAACAACCTTGAAGTTGTCAGCATGATGAAACATATTATAAACTAGGGGAGAATTTGGGGTTTCCGTGCAATTTAATTAAATTCTAACTTATACAGGAGAGTACACATGATGTGTTAATGACAGTAAAATTAAGGAAGAAGCCAATCCGAATTTTACATTGATCTTGGCATTCAGAGCAAAAGGACATGGTTTAGTGATATGAACAGGGTAGTCCAATCTTGGTCCTGGAGGACCAGCTGTATCTGCGGCTGTTCAAGGTTTCAAGGTCTTTTTAGAGCACCTGACATGCTGGGATAGGCTGCTAAACTGGTTCAGTTCAACAAGTAACCAGCTGGTCTGGCTTGGTAACAGCAAAGTCGGAGTGAAAACCCGCCAGGAGCAGAATTGGATAGCCCCGGATATGACCCTTCCAAATCTTTACCCGTACCAGCTTCTTAGTAGGGTAGATGTCATAGAGTATTCTGCAGTATTCTAGGGAGCACTCCACCGCGCAGGTCCACAGGGACTTCGAGACAGGGGCCAAGGGGATGATGCCCTGGGTGCGGTTCTTCATCAGCATGTCAAACTCCACCTGCTGTCTGCACGACTCTGCCATGTACGGGCAATGATCCACCACAAACACGGTTTTGTGAGATGCCGAGAAGGTCTTCATCTTTAGCTCAACTAGCAGGTACACCGGAAAAACAAATAAAAAAAGAATGTAAACAGGGAGGGAAATGCAACAAAACCCCAAAAACGCTCAACAGAACACCTCGAGATTAATTTGAAACCTTCTGTACAAAATGTGCTCCTATCTACAAATAAAAACCTGCTAGATTCTAAGCAATACATGCAAGCAATACTTTGTGATTTTCTACAGAAAATCAGATATCTTAATATCCAACCTCTGGCTGTTTTTCTGCCTTTAGTTTCATGATTTGTGCTTTCATGTGTAAGCAGTGGTATTTCATATCTCACCAGGACTGACCCACTGCCTTCTAGTTTGTCCCTTACGACTAATTTCACGACTTCAACGGTCTCCTGAACCCAATATAGTTGCTTTGGTGCAGCACAAAATAGGAAAGATTGGGCTACTTTCTACTTAAGCAATTTTCTTTATGTTTATGTGAATACAATTAAATACAGTCTTGTGCTTAAAAGTAATTATTACGATGACACGAACTGGTATGTGACTTTTTACTTTTGGGGTGAAATCATATTATTTCTATCTTAATATTGTTCTTAATATTTAAATTTTATATATTATTGGTAATGCGTATATTACCAAACTAGGGGGGCAAACTGCGACCCATACCAAAAATATCTTATGCAATAGTAACTACGATTACTCATAATATTAATAATAATCAGGCCAAAATCACTCAGCTCCGAAAGGCATGTGCTAACTGTGGCCACAATAATGACACTAACAATGTACTGTATATCATCGCGCCTGCCTGTTTGAAACTTTAAAAGAATATATTATATTTGAAAGTCAAGATATTTAGCTGAAATAACTGCAACCCTTCGGCACCTTCTAATAAAAAAAAAACTTTGCCTGGAGTCATATTTATTTTTTAATGGCATTTTCCGAATAAACTGTTAGGGAGTCTAATTTAACTAACCTTATATGTAGTATTTGCCATATTTACCATTTTGAAAGTGAAGATTACATGCATCTATCGTTGCATAAAACGTGCAGTTGACAAATAAAAATATCTAAAATGTGGCACGGTCGATTTACCAATTAATTTTATGACTACTCCCGGAATAAATATAAATGCATATCTAGGACTACCGCAAAAGATCTCTGTACTTTATGGTGAGTGAAGTAAGGAGGAAATGCAAAACAGCACACCCGCGCTCATTAGAAACGCTGTATCTCTAAAATAACCCAGTATTACACCATGTATACCTGCTCTTCAGAAGCTTATGAGACGTAAAAAACGCGGAAAGCTCACTTTACCTCGTACTGATCAGCTAAATCCAAAGATGACCACGGTTTTAACGATCGACGTGGGGCGAGCAGAAATTATGCCTTTTCATAATCAAGAGAAAAACAAACCACTCAAGAGTGTCATCTGTGGTGTTTCTAATCCCTTTTACACTGAGTCTTCCCGTGTTTTCATTTCATTGTTGCTGTAGCACAATTAGGATATAAAAAAACTCAGAAAGTTCACAGAATTGCGTTTATTGCATTACAACAGAGGAAATACATCCATACAGCTATGTGTCTTTGGTCCGTTACTGATTACAGGTCGGGAGGAAAACGTGTCTGTGTACAATGGTTCCCGCACCTTCAGCGAGGACATCATCGCCAGAAGGAGGCCAAGCGTGCCTGTACTTGGTACTTGTGTTCTCGGTACAGATATCCGTACACAAAACGAGAAATTGATTATTTCGATCCGATAAAATAATAATAAATTAATGAGCAATATACAAATATGCATCATACATATTTGTAGATCGGCATTTTTGTCAATAAATCTTCATTTATCTGCCTCTCAACTGCAAAACATTGCTAGAGGTTTAAAGAAATAATGGGGTTTTGCATATTGCATCTTGCACATTGAACTGGTCACAGTGGGGAGGGGGGGTGTCACTGCTTATCGTCTCCGTGCTTTTACGACATTGACTTCTTATGACCGTGAACGTAAAAATTCCCCGACTCACGTGGAAAAAAACATCGACTCCGCAATAAAAGCGGGGGCCCTACCGTAACAAGTGGCAAATATCCAGTGAAACCATTGCAAAACTGCGTTGTGCTATATAAAATCATTGTAGATATACATTAGTACTGTATTATTTTGTAACAGTTGATCTTTGAAATGTTTGTCATTTTCTATGAACGGACTTTACATACTCTGAACGCAAGGGCCCTAACAAAGTTTAATGAAACATCGAGAAGCGCAAGTAGCTTAAGTTACTAGATACGTTTTTAAAAAAAGTAATTTTACTTTATAAAGTATTAGAGTAATATATTGTAACGCTTACGGCCGACAGGTACTGTGTAAGAGCCGGCGTACCAGAGCAGATGACGTCACCGCCCTTCCCTGTGATAGCAGGACCACAGCTACTGGGCTGTAGAGAGATCTCTCTTTGGCTCACGGGGCTAGGTCGCTGCAGAGAGACGCGGAAGTCCCGGGTTCGAGCCCCGGACGGTGCAGGGGCCGACCTAATGCGGCAAGGGCGCCCGCCTGAGCCCCCGTTGCGTTACATTATATTATATATAATATATGTATTTTTTATTTGTAATATATACAGTACTCAATGTAACGTTATGTACAACATTTTAACACTGTCCAATAAACGTATTTTGCTATGTGTTGCTTTCATTTTCTCTTATAGAAAAGGGTTACACTATGTTTTTATTACAATTTTATATTTAATTTAATTTATATTAAACGAGTACAATGTTTAAAAATGATCATCACTCACACACATTCTGTTCAAGCTTGCTTTCTCTCACACAAAATATGTATTATTAATTTTCAATTTTTAAGTGTTTCTACAATGTTTCAAGCGAAGGTACATTACATTGAATGTCCTTGGGAAATATGTACGTCCTTCCAGTCTCCTCTTACCCTTTAAACGTTATTCCCAGTTCAACGTACCCTTTTTTCGGTCCTCGTTAAGGAAATAAATCGGGGACTCCTTGTGAATACTGTACAGTACTCGCTCCCTCTCATCTTGCTTTCTGGCGATTGAATACTACACTCCTGTAACCAAAAGGGCAGTAAACCCCCTGCCTTGTGAACTCTTTCAAACTGTTTGGGGCTGATTCAGCACAATACTAAATATATGTCTCATGTGCACAGATTTGCAATTTGGTAGGGATTGTATCCATTCTGACATTTGTTTTTGATGATACAACAAGTCATTTTCTCATGTGCCTGCAGATGGGCATAATCACAAGTTCACGCTTATTTGTCATTCCAGCCATATACAAGTATACAGTGGAACAAAGTATCGTTCCTCCTGGTCCACGGTGCAAATACATACAGGACACTGACATAGACATTGTAGACAGGATTCACAAAGTGCAAATAGTGCAAATTAAAAGGTAAATACAGAATACAATATACACAACACACTGGGGGGATTGAAACCCTCTTTCTGGAACTGGAGTGGGTGCAAGTAGATTCCAGGGTGTTGAGGAGCCTGACACTTTCTTGGCTAGGGAGGTGGTACTGAGAAACCAAGTGAGGTCATCTGTAATGTGTACACCAAGAAACGTGGTTCTTCTAACTGTCTCCACAAGGGAACCGTTGATGTGCAGTGGGGAGTGATACTCTCTCGGTCACATACCGTACACCTGAGACTCAATGACACAAATCTGCTGTTACAGGAGCCTTACTTACGCCTGAGGAAGAGGTTTCTGGAACTCTGAAGTTATTTTCACAAACCATTTCCATTTGTCAGGAAGCGAAGTATGATTTTGATAGTACTCAAGAAAAAAAAAACCCCAAGAAAAAACATCACCTCTTAAAACATGACAGAATGTTTCGAACTGTTGTTTTGTGAAAGGGAAATAAGTGGCAGAGGTGCTTTGTAAGACTGATTTGTGGAATTACCATAAACATGCTGGTCAGATTGATTGGCTATTGCCCTTTGTAACATGTCTCAGGGATTCAGATCAGGAGATCTCTTTGAAAAACCTTATTATGATCAGTGATGAGCCTTTAGAATTGTAGACTAAAATGAAACTTGTGCAACTGCTTCATTACAAGGTCTGATAACTAGACTCCACTTCTATTCTTAATAGTGGTGAAGGTATTGGGATTATATAAAGGTCTGTTCTTTCAGTGCAAGGTTGTAATTATTTCTTAAACATTGCAATTATTTTAAACAGGTATTCAAATTCAGAAATACAATTTTTATTTTGAAAATCAAATAGATATAGAATAACTTACTTGAATTTCATATCAATATACAGTGTAGAGTGTTGCCATATTAAACACTATATATTATGTGTATGATAAACTTTGTGAGTCTTACTGTATGTTGCATTTCTAAAGGCATTGAGTTATATCATTCATTTTATTCTTTTATAGAATGCATTTGTTCCTAAACTGTTCTAGTCAAAATTCTGAATGCCTAATCATGGGTTTCACTCATGTGTAGCAAATAAATGTCTTTTTGATAAATAATGAAAATATCCCCCAAGAATTGCTGTCTGGGTAAGAATATGTTCATTTGAAAACACAGTATTTGGATACCCATTTGTTCAGAAGGTACTGTACAAGCAGGAATCCTTACAATAACTTAATGTGAACAGGATTTATTCCTCATTCTGGAAAAAAAAATCCCCCTTCTGTATTTCCCCTTATTTATCTTGTTTTTTAATTCTTTATTATAATTCTGAGCATGAGCACTGATCCCATAAATCAGTTATCGTTTCTCAATCTTGGTGGAAAGCAACTTAAATAGTACCTACAGTAACTTCAGATGGATGTTGTGATGTTTTGATATATCCATGTTGTGCATTGAACTATATTATTGAAATACTTTCAAGAGTTTCAGTTCCAAATTAGAAAGTGATAAATGGGGTGAGATCAAAGTCAACAACACTATGGTAGACAGACATGGCTTTAGTTGAAAAAAGCATGTTAAGAGAGAGTATTTTAATACTTTTGATTTTAATAATTGTTCCTGGACAAATGTACAAGATGTGACCTTAAAGCCTCTGAAAATTATCTGATTTTTTTATTTTGTGTTCATTTTGTCTTATTATTCACAGCCATATATCTAAGAACTAAAACCTTAAAAGGAAGGTACTGTGATTTTAATTTATTGTTCACACACAGAACTGCTACATATATCAAGGATAAGATTTACCATATAATAAAAGCTCCACGTACTGTACCAGTAAAATGAATAGAATTTGAATTTTCGGTGAATTGTTTTTGGTGTTTTGTTAAACAAGCATGCTAAAATGAGTATTGCATTAGAAATTACACCAGCCAGAGGGTATGGTGTGGGGTATACGCCTAACGATAAGACACAGGTGCTTGCTTTCTTAAGGGACAGCGAGCTGACAGTCTGTAAATCAACCATTAGGAACGGGGAAGCTAACAGACTGCTCAGACAACAGCACCAGCTGTCTCGAGTTACAGAGCGCCTGACAACTCCCCTTTTGAAGATCTCCTCCATGCACCATGTTCTTTGCTGTTGTAGTTATTTTCTTATTCTAAGATACATAGTGTTCTTACAGTGTAGCCTGCCTTGTCTCTTTTAGCATTCCCTTAACTCACTTTGGTTTGTTTGTCAGCTAAAGCTGAGTCTTTGCTACAGTACTGTATGTTGCTGTAAGTGCAACATGGGTAAATTTGATTGCTGGCAAAATCCAGGTGCAGTGTAATGTATCTGCTTTGAGATGGGTACATCGTAGGAGCAGAGCTGTCACTTATCCGGAGCAAGAGGCAGTCAAGACAAACAAGAACATTTCTTGCGCTCCTCACCACTGTGATAAGGGAAATGGCACAAAGACAGAAATTCACGAGTCAACTCGTTCGCTGACAGTGTGCTTCTCACAAGTGCATGAAGGATTTGCGCTTTGAAAAATGTCAGGCATGAGATTCTTTTCTATTGAAATAATTTGTGTTGCAAAGCCCAGTATCCACACAGTAACAAAGCATAAACTATTTTATTGCCTTTATTCAATGGCAGTTTTAAACCACCACCTAAAAGTGCAAAATAAATTGTTTTTTTTTTATTTTTATTATAAGGCTGCGGCATTGCTGTTTCTCTTGCGGCAGGTAAGATATTTTATATAGCGTGTATAAAAGAACTATCGATTTAGCTGAATTTGTAGTAATCCTTTCCATACCTACTATTGCAGCAGGTTTTATTTTTTAAACGCCTCGCCTCCTGTCAGAAAATCCTAAGAACGTAAAATTATTCCGATCCAATAGTTTTAGAAATAACTGATTAAAAGGACAACTTTTAAAGCAGACTATGCAGTCTGTAATTTTGTGCCATGCTGTTTTAGAAACAAGATGGAATTTCTACAGCGGAATTACACTTAGTTTTATAGCACTTTTTTTTAGTTGTGTAATCGCTCCCAAGTCCTACAATTTAAAGTATTTTTCTAAGGATGTTTTCTGACACAACATATTTCCTCTCCACGCTTTCAGAGAAGTTGATAGATGACAAAACGTCCAGCAAAGTCTCCCTTGGACTGCTCGCCCTTTTCTTCAAACAGAAAAAGTGCAGCGAATATAAAAATATGGATCCGTTATGCCCCACCTTATCCTTCCCCTTAACCGAATGACGTCAACATATCTTAGTACTTTAATGGAACAATAAAGGGACACTGGTTAGTCCTGTTGTTGTCCAGATAGGCAAGTTACAGAGGTGTCCTTTTCAGCAGTGGCTACCACATGCATGAATCATCCACACTATCTACTGTAGTTATTAATTATGCAGAGATCGTTTAACCTACTAAGCATAATTCCACAGCGACTCCGCATCCCCGACCTTTGGCTTGTGAGGGAAGTAAATGCCCCAACACTGAGAGATTCGACAGACTCTCGGCGACTTCGCTGCGCTCTGGAGCCGCCGTGTGGGGTTCGCTTCAAACAGAGACGCTGCGGTCCACAGAACGATTCTTCTTTAACGCTGGAATTGTAAAATACCGTAAGTTTCTCTTTACGTGTCATGTTTTTGTGGTTGTGTATTGTGGTTTTGAGGAAAAATATGAGTTAACAAGATCAGACATGGCTAAAACGTTTTTTATTTTCAATTGAACACACATGCGCGCACATTCAGTTCAGTACATACACTACATGGCATTAACACACAGCAATGAAATGCCATTAGCTGTATTTTCATCATTAATATTTGATGGCTTCGTTTCCTGAAATATATCCCATTCCTTGATATAAAAGATCTGCCACCACAACTTTCAGCATTCAACATACTGTACACGCATCTGTGTCTTACATAGGTTTGCGCATTAGTTCAGTTACTGAGTTGCGTTCAGTTTAGTAAGTTATTGAGTATGCTGACATTTAAGGGAGCCCTCGCTTCAGGAAGAATATAAACGCAAGGTGTCGGAGATCCCAACGCATTAGTGACATCTTGTGGTCCCCAAATGTTAAAATCTCACAACGTGCCCGAGTATCCATGGGGACAGATCTGATGGTAGAAATATTTGCAGGGGGTTGCGGATTAAAACAAAGTTTTTTCTAATGAATGCACAACGTTTAATTAATTGGGCCACCGTATCTACAATAAACGGTGCGGTGGTTAATCTTTTAGACAGGCCGGCGTGTCAAAACAAATTCAACTGCCTTGACAAAGTTGAATTGCTGAAGGCGAGCCCAGCGTGACTATCCCCACATTAAGAACACAGGTGGATGCTGTCATTATGATCGTTTCACTAAGGCTTTTTCAATTGTTCTCAGGAATGTGCCTGGATTACCCACGGTTGCGCTAAAAAAAACCAACGCATGACAGCATCTGGAGAGATGAAAAGGTGGAACTGAAGTCTCACGGAAATAAAAGCCTCGCCACTCCTTACTCTTTCAAAACGGCATCATGCCTTCTGGCGCGGAGTGTCTAAGGTGAAACAAGATGCAGCAGCCGGCGGGGGAGATCGAAAACGCACAGGACTTTGACGAAGAGCCGGGCTGGACTCTCTGTTTATGGCAGGATCCGAACGAGGGGTCGGCGGGGCGCTCCAGTGCCCAAACCCAAACCAGCCCCGTTCTCACCGAGGACAAGGAGACCCAGACCTGCAATCCCGTGGTGATGAGACTGGCATCTTCCAAACTGAAGAGCACCATCCCGGTGGAAGAGGACAACAGAGCCCTCACGCCACTCTTCCAATTCGACAGACAAGCCCCTGCCAGGATTTCCACCTCCCCCACCCTCAGGAGAATGAGAAGAAGCATCAGACGCCCCCCGCTGGATTTCAGTGACCCTGGGAAGACAAACAGCACAAAGGCAGAGACTCCACTGGGTCTCGTTCCTCACTCAAAGAGCTCGGACAGCATAACACATCTTATTATTCCCCGATCACCTGCATACAGACAGAAATCTCCGTTGGCACATAGTCTGCCCTCCTCTTTAGGCTTCGCTGCAGGTTTCACCGAAGACCATGAGTCTGGTCTATCCCCATCCAGTGACAGCAGCGATGGACTCAGTACAGGCGGGCTGGGCAATGGGCTGGTTTGCAGGAACCCGGAGTCTCAGGCTGTAAGAGAAAGTTCCAGTAGAAAGGGTGACATTGCGGATGACTCTAATGAGGTAATTCCTTTTAGGTAGGCCCGAAAAAAAAAATCATTTCTGTTGGAATTATAATAGGTTGTCCGTTTATTCCATTAAGTCATTAAAGATTCTGACACTTTAAACTATCTGCTTAATTCAAGGTCTTGAAGAGAGTTGGGGGCATGGTGGAACAGAATGTGTGTGTTCTGATTGTAAACCATGGACTTGGCCATGATAAAGTGGGTTAGTCAACAGGATCTGTTGGAGAACAGAACTGGAGATTACCCCATTATCAGGGAAATAGAGGTTCACCTTGCCATTACGTCTTGGAGACAGTTTGCAATATGGTAGAACTTGGGAACAAGAACGTACAGCACATATCGCAGAGAGCCACCATATCCTGGAACCTTTTCCACTGCTCATAACGGACCTGTCAGGGTAGCCAGCCCATGAAGAGTGTTATGACTCAGCAGTTTCAACACTACTCACATGACCCAGCAGTTCTAAACAAACACTGAGCTTCAACATGACACAGGTCCATGATTGTTGTGGAGGGTTTTCAGCTGTGCTCGTAACAAGGTTCCTTCACTGGAGAAATCCTGCAGGAAAGGGGCTGTTTGTTTGAGGCAGGCTGATGAAATGTGACTGTATAAATCTGTGTGTGTGTGCAGAAAACTTATAAGGTCAAATTTCCAGGTTTTAAAGATGGGCTCAGTTCCAAACACATTTTATTTTAAATTATCTATGTGAGAAAGAGAAGGCAGTGGTCTAGCCTGGAGACCTCAGGCTTCTGAAATGATTCTGCTAGCACACATAGCAGTTGGTATTGGAGTACAAAAAGTAAATCTCTCTATGTGCAGTATCTGTATATGCTTTAATATACACGTTCAATATAATCAAGACAAATACATGGCTTGTTATTACTAATGCCTGTTTTTAAATGAAGATTAGTAAACATGGAGATTTATTTCCACCTGAAAATCATAATTCCTTTTTTAGTTTAAACATTCACTGGAATTCCTGTTGTATAGTTGTCCCACAAAACACTCCATTGTTTAAAATGATTGTGTCACTTCTGACCTGAGAAAAGTGTTCAGACATCAGTACTTAAATCAATTTATCTTCCTTTTCATAGGTGAATGAACCCATCCAGAAAAGGTAAGTGAGCAGAATTTAGTAAAATTTAGATGCTTTGAACATTCTGTTTCTGTCAATTTAAAAATATTTTTTGAAGAACTTTCACTCAATATGAAGAATGCAAAAGGAGGAGGAGTTGGAGGAACTCCACAGTACCAGATCCACTAGACCTGTTTGATAGCCATCTGGCCAACACATATGAAACATAAAAAAATGCTCAGACAGTAATATCTGATTTCTGACATTCACTGATCTATCAACTCTGTTAATCACAACCAAAAGCTGGTCAGAATGAACTGAATGCTCTTGTGTACCAGTTGTTTGTACCATGCCCTTTATTTTGAAATCAAATGGATTCCCAAAATCAACAAAACATTTTACCTTCTTAATTTTTTTAAATCCCAAACTCGGGATTTATCAAGAGGACAGACCGAGAAAGGGCTGATTGCAATCGTTTTGATATTTGTAATTCAATTCTGCAAAATACAAGAGTGCACAAAGATCCATTGTTTTAAAAAAACACTGATGGTTTGCAAGGAGATGGCTGTGTCCAGTAAATGCTCACTGTTCGCTGTACTGATTATTCCATGGTCAACACTGAGAATGAGCTGAAATACCTTGCTCAGCTGTGTGTAAAAAAGAAATGGGCTCATTAACATTGTGTGGATTAATCAGGCCATACACAACCTGACAAATAGCCTTTGTTATATTTTATTAAATTACAGTATTACATTTTCTTTTCCCATAATTATTTTTGGTACTTTGCCCAACATCTCTTTCATCTGAATTATTTCAGTAGTCATTTGAAAAGCATTAGTTTATTCATGCGTTTGTTATAGTGTTCTAAATCAAGATGTGGTAGCTTCGTATTCCAGTGTTCTTGGTCCTTAGAGTTAAACCTTTATTTTATTTGGTTTGAGAGCATACAGTAGTTCTTTTGGCTATAGTGATAAAACATAGATGAGCCCTTCTTTTTTAAGCTACTGTTAAATTGTTCAGAAGCTACAGTGCATTTTCTTTGTGATGTGCAGATGTAGTTGTACATTTGTTCTTTATTTTTGAAGACTGTGAACAAAAATAGGATGATCAAATGCTCAGATGGCGTGAGCACATAGTGACATTCATGATTAGCACCCACCAGAATTCTGAAGGTGGACCGTTTGGCCATTTCAAACATTCCTTCTGCAATGCTAATGCTAATATTTGCAGATTCTTTGTGCATTGACCTTTTGTTTCCATCTAACAAGTTCGTTTGAGCAATGCAACGAAAATCTGTGAATAATAGAAACCAAAGTGGGAACGTTGACGTGGAGTGAGAAGGTTAAATGTAGTTTTCTGAAGCAGAGAAATGTTATTGTTCAAAGGTAAGTTTTACACCTTAAAAATGTGTGTCTCTTCTCTATTCAATACCATATGTGTCACATAGTGACAATGTTTGTGTTTAAAGCAAACACTTGAGCAGTTAGAATGAGTGGTAATGACTGGTTACATTATAAATAAAATTATTCTATTTTTTTGTTTACTTTTACCTTGAAGTTTATTTACTTTGAACTTGGGCTCCATTATTTCCCCAAAGTCAATAACCTGCATTTTCTCAGGGAAAGTGAATTGCAAATGACAGTTTCTCAAGACCTTGCAGTGCCTTTTCCTTTGAATTCAGTTCAGGTGGCATGTTGCGATGGTGTTTGTGATCATGGCTGTGTAGATCCTGGGTTCAGTTCTGAGTTTGCCAGTTCTTCTCATGTTTCAGTAATTATTTTTAAGGTCCACTGCTTTCCTTCCATCTTCCAAAGACAGACAGAGCAGGTTCAGTTTAGCTATTCTAAACTTTCATAATTATTCTGCTCTGTGGTGGACTAGCATTCCAGGAGAGCAGCAGTACACCCTCGTCCTGTTTTGCTGACAGCAGTAAGTAATGCTCTGGACTCATAACTGGAAGGTTGTGGGTTCAAATCTCAGGTAGCACTGCTGTTCCATCCTTGACCAAGTTACTTTACTCAGATTGCTTCAGCAAAATGCTACATAAAGGGGCATTACATGTAAACTGCTTTGGATAAATGTCATGCAGATAATGTAAGATGAATGCATGAAATTAATTATGAGGTACTGTTCCTGATAATGTTTATTCCCTTCTCTCTTTAAGCCTTAATAAAGTGTGCTTAGTGATGATAAGATCACTGGAAGAGAAGAATGGCCCCCTTTTGTTTGTAACCTTTCTGCTCATTAGTAGCTTACTGTATGTTCCAAGGGACATCGGGGCTCACAGCCCTACTCCTATGCTATGAATAGTGTAGACATGTAGAAAGGAAGTTTTTAGCATCTCGTCTGAAAGACAGCACTCTTGTAGCACAGTTTCCCCATTCACTACACTGAGGCTGTGGTTTGAAAATACTGGTCCACTGGTCACCACAGTGTACCTTAGAGGCCTCCCATCCAAATTCAATACTTGCCGTAACTGCTAGTTACACGGAATGGGGTTGGGAGAGCTCAAACAATTAAAAGACATACAATACAAAGCAAAGCCAATAATAAACAGCACCCACCCAACAAATCTTCACGTACAGTACCATCCACAACATACACCAGTAATCAAATCAAATCGCAGAGCAGAGTTCATGCATCACACAGCCTCTGGGTAGGTGCTGTTAAGGAACCGGGAAGTCTCACTAGTAACCCAGTACTGACCAGGAGAAGCCTTCCTTATCTCCTGAGATCTACAAGGATGACTTTTTTTTCTAGTTGAACATGTAGAATTAACAGTGGTTCCCTACACAACAGCTGTAAAGTACAATAAACTGTGCTGCTTCATTTGTATTTCTGCTCCGTGTTATTGAGCTGCCTCTCCTGACTTTTTAAACAAACGTTTTTATTTGAAAGAAGAGCCTTGGCACCAGTTTAGGAAAAATAATACAAGCGCAAAACAGAGAAGGATGCATCTCTACAGGCCTGCTTGACCTTTGCTTACTGATAACCCCTTGCCAGATAGCGTTGCCAGCTAGGGTTGTATCCACCCTGGATATGGCTCCTTAAGGCAGTCATACTCATGTACAGCGAGGCATTGTAAAAACTACAGGCAAAACACATCATCGCTTATTAAGCAAATGCTAATCTCACATTTCCCAGGAGTATCAGGTTGAAAAACAACTTGGTAGCACCCAAGATGGAGGTTTCTGCAGTTAGGCTTTCCCTGAAATAGCCTGTTGATGTATTGTATACCTGTGTAACTTGTGATGTGCGGAAAAAAATTTGGTGGCGTAGAAAAAGACCTGTGTATGTAGGTGAAATTCATTCACTTTAATTTGCTAATGCAAGAATAAGGGAATCCAAATAGTCTTTTTCTCTTAGTCACTTTGTGGCTGACGAATACAGATCAATACATATTTATCTTTTTAGGCAGAAGGTACATACTAAGGCCACCCAAGTTGCTGAGCCATTAAAGGTTCTTACTCAAGTGCAGGTGGCTCTATGGTCACGGGCTCGAGGCTGGGTCACCTTTAACTGATTCTCCAAGTGGAAGAGTGCTGTTGAGGGTCATCTGGGTCTAACTGGTCGGGGCCATCTTGGCTCTCAGCGTGCACAGCGACCCCTGTGGCCCCCCAGAGACTTGCAGACATGCACCACCATTGGAGAGGGTTGCAGTTGGAGCTTTTCACATTATCAAAGGCCAGTGCGCTTTGTCCATGTCTCATCCTGGGCTAGGTTATGGGGTCAGTTTTGCAGAGTAAAACTGGAGCTATCTTTGAACTTTGCACACTTTTTATAGGATTCGGTGTTATCTGTAAAAACGTGTCAGCTGTAATTTTCTCCATATAGTGCTGATTTACCATGCCTTAGTGATTCAGTGTTTGGGATCTAAAGAAATAAGAAGAATATACTGCAGCTTGTATAAGGACACTGATGGAAAGACATCGAATGGAAAATTAATCTAATATTCAAGAAAATCTTCTTGAAATCTTCCACGATGATCTGGTTGAACCTATGTGTTATGGCATTACAGAGTGCATCAGCACACTTTGATGTCTTGAAGGGAAAACAATAGTAGCAATAAGACACTTTAAGCCTCAGGTTGCTTCTTAGAACCTCGTGGGAATCAAACTATCTTAATAAAGAAAGTGAAAGGATCAGGAAGAAGATCATATTCAAGTGACAGACATAGGACAAGAACATAAGAAAGTTTACAAATAAGAGGAGGCAATTATTTGCCTGTTTTGTAGCTTGTAGGTAATTGATCCAAAGATCACATACTGAAAGGAGCCAGGGTTTCAGCTTCAGCAACATGACTTGCTCTGCACTGGAAGACGGACGCGCAGAGGCCCGCCTACCATCAAGTCGCCCAACGTCCGCGGCTTGAGGGCATAGGCCTCCTATCGGCGTCCTGACCCAGCTGAGTCTGGGACTCACAGCGCCTGGCCCCGTCATCCCGTTTTTATTCCCCGTCCCTGTACTGGATCCTGTTCCAGTTTTTAACTCTGTCTTGTCTTCGTCTCGGATGGACCTTGGACTTCACCCCAGATTTCCCCCTGGACTCCCTTGGACTTGTTTGCCATGGCCACGCCCCCCGAGCACCAGTTCACTGTCGTCACGCCCCCCCCCCCTGTTTGTCAACCTGCCCTGATCCACGTCATCTCCTCCCCGTCGTCCTTCTCCTCTTACTTCCGGATTATACCGTCTGCATAGGGTCCAGAACTATGCTTCACGGGACCCTGGACCGGCTCCCGTTACAACGAGTGCGGTGTTACTGTAATTGGTGCGTGGGCTTTACGAAGAGTAGTGCTCGTGAGAATGTGGGAGCGCTTGGGTGTTTGTGACAGGTTTGGGTAGAAGTGCCTCCTACTCTTGGCACTGGCACTGAATCTGATACTCATGCTTCTTTTACATGCTGGCTGGATGAAAGATCTTCAGATCTATCAGATACTAGCAGCCACATGGGCTAGATTGGCCAGATAGTGTCCTCTTGTTTGTAACCTTTCATAAGCTCTTTATGTTTCGAGAGTGTTGTTAGTTTCACACATTTTACTGCAACCAGTGTCAGCCATCAGAACCAACAGCTGTACGCTGTGTGGCTGCCTCCTTCCCTCATGAGCAACCGTCAAATGGTTAATAAAGTTTTAAAAAATAAGATTTCTGTTCAGTTCTGCCAGTGGATGTAAATAAATGTCTGGGGAGCATATTTTATATTTTAACCAACCTTAAGCCACAATCATGCCTGTCTTATCAGATATGACTCAGCTCACTTCCAATAAGTTGTGCATCATAATTTGACTGTCAAGCTTTGTTGCTAAGTAATACCCATGTGTTATGTTTGCTGTTCTTATTTAACCTACAATTAATTATTTACACATTTGTAGAATATTTTTAAACTCTATGCTTTTAATTGGATTGTTTCACAATCCTTGTTTAGCATGTCAGTTTGAGTTCTGCACTTTGTTGTGAAGCTTTGTTTAACAGTAACATAGATGAGAAGAAAAAGTTACAATGACCTTCTACTCTCTATATAGTATTTCAAAATATTTTTTTTATTTTACAGCAGACTTGTAAAGCATACAGGTGTGGTTAGAGGTTTCCACACTCTCTTAAGTTCGCAACCTTGAATATTTGTTATTGTCCTTAAATTATCAGCCCAGATACGTGTGCGGGTAATGTGGTAATTATATTTCAAAATTGTTCTCAACACTAGTTTGGAATTAGAAGTGCCAGTGTAAAATATTTAATTTTTCAATTATAAGGCATTTTATTAATTGAAATTAGGAAGGGTTTGCTTTTTAAATCAATGTGTTTATTATTAATTTAGAATTTAACTTAATAACTTAAAAAATACTTTATTTTTTCTGCTTTCAAACAATTTTAAATAGAGATCTTAATTAAAAATACAGGAGGCATGTACAAACATTTATGAATGTCTGTAGATACAAATATGGACATTAAATGACACCTGAAGAAGGCTCCAATGCCGAAACGTTGTGTTTTCTTTCTTCTCTTCTCAGTATGGAATAAACCTATTACTTGTTCCTTTGCAGCCTACGTATGCTGAAGCAGCTCCCCACCTGAACATTAAATATTTCGCAGTGCTGTAAATGTCAAGCTCTGGCTGTTTCTCTAATGGAATTTAGGGAGTGTCAGATCTGGAACCTTCAGAACAGCAGCTGGTGACGCAGGCAGTGCCTGTGGCTTCAAGGCAGAGCACTGCTCTTTGTTTATTTCTTTGTGAAATTCCAATACACTGGTCTTCAAAGCAGTTTTGATTTTTTATATTTAAAAAACTGTAAAACATTTCAAAACTATAGACATTTCAAAGCAGAGTAACTGCTTTCTCTGTGTGCCACAATTGAGGTGTCAACTCACAATGGTTTAACGGTGACTTGAATGAATACTTGTAAGTAAACGTCTGACTTCTAAATCTTCATTAACTTTCGGCAAAACCTGAAACATTTCAGAAATGCTCAGCACAAATCCTAAAAGGAGTCTATCATTTCCTCTTGGTATGTGTATAAGGTTGGCAGATGTTATAGAAGAGATGATTGTCCAGTGCCTCTCCTTTTATGTATTTATATATGCAGTTTATACAAGACTCTTGGGAGTTTGAAATTCATACAGAAGCTGTAGACTTTAAGCTATTAAAGGACTATATTAAAGGACTATATCACTAAAATTAAATCACAACCTACTTGCTGTATGATTGTTGACTGTATAATAGCATTTATTTTATGGTAATGTTTCATTGTTTTTTACTGATATCATCTTGCTTTTTTGACTTACTTGAGCATCTTTTGGAGGAGCATATTTGTTAAGTTATTTAACATTTGTATATTTTCATATGCATTTGCTAATCCATTTCATTAGGTTTAATAAAAGGGTCACACAATCTCATCTTCTTTTAATAGAGGAGCTTGAACTGACCATTTTGATAAATTCTGCAGAAAAAGTCCAGAAGGATCTGCAGAACTCGAAGCAGAATGATGACTGTGTTTGGAGTTTCTGACACTGCTCTCAAACGGTTCAAGTCTTACCTCACTGATTGATGTCACTTTGTCTTTCTTGGCAGTTTTAGGTCTTAAAATTGAACTCGTTAAGTCTGGTGTTCCTCAGGGCCAATACTGGGCCCCCTACTTTTTAGCATTTACATGTTTCCACTTGGACAGCTTTTAAGATCACATGGCCTCAACTATCATTTCTATGCTGATAATACTCAAATATGCTGTACATCCATACCAATCCTGACACTACTGTGGCTATCTCTATTCTATCTAAATGCATCTTTGACATAAAAACTTGAATGACTCAAAAGTTCCTTCATCTTAACTATGACAAGACTGAAGTCATGCTTATTGGCACCACCCATCAACTTTGTAAAGCCAATCCTGTAACCCTAGTTGTGGATGGTACTGTACTTGAGCTTCAATCTAAATTGAAAAACCTTGGGGTGATATTTAATTCAGGCTTTACATTCGACCCACATATGCAGCATATTGTCAAAACATCTTTCACATATTGCTAGACTACGCCCTATTTTATTGCTAACTTTGGCAGAAAAGCTGATCAACACATTTGCCTTCTCCCCACTTGACTGCTGTAATGCTCTACTCGCTGGTGTTTCTAAATCCACATTGAACAAACTCCAGTATGTCCAAAATTTGGCAGCCAGCCTGACCAGGTCTAGTGCAAATGATCACATTACTCCTATCCTGGAGTCCTTGCACTAGCTTCCTGTCAAGTTTCGTGTCGACTCAAAATCCTCCTGCTCGCTTATAAGGCTCTGCATGGCTTGGCACCTCAGTACCTGTCTGAACTATTATCGCCCTACACTCCACTTCGCAACCTTCGCTCTTTTAATTCTGGTCTCCTAACTGTCCCCCAAGCCCGTCTACACTCAATGGGTGACAGGACCTTCTCCTGTTATGCCCCAAAGCTCTGGAACTCTCTCCCCAAGGATATCAGAGTCAACTTCTCTAAACTACTTCAGATCCAGACTCAAAACCTTTCTTTAGAAGAACCTTTATTTAACTGGTTCTGTTCTTTACCCCTCTGCTCCTACTGTATTCTGTACCAACATCTACTGTCTCCTCTAACTGTGTATTCTCCTCCTGCTTATCTTGTGTATTTGTTTTATTGTTGTTGTTGTCGTCTTTCTGTAAAGCGCTTTGAGAAGCCACCTTAAAGGCACTATATAAAATAAAGTTGATTATTATTATTATTCCCCCTCCATGACGCAGTTTTCATCTGTTGTTTCCCAGACTGCAGGAGCGCCGGCGAAGCTCAGTTGTGGTCAGTTTACCTGGGCTGGATATGTCTCCAGGGGATCTCTTTGTGTCCGATGGGGCTGCAGACTACCTGAGCCGCTCTTCATTGCTGGGTGAGACTCTTGTACCTGCTGGGACTTTCTACAGTCAGGATCTAGCAAACCAAACTAATGAACCAATTAACCAAACCAATTAACTAATTAACCAATAATTAACAGCTACCCGAGGTTTGGAGTTGCATGGCTTTAAATTAGTTTTGTTTTGTGGATTTCCCAGCTTTATGCTACATTTGATTTTTAGCCTTTGTTTTCTAACACTCTTCATTTGAGATTCATCTGTATATATATATAACTATATATATAACTATATATATATAGTTCTGTGTGGTCTCAATGTCATCTTATAATATCTAATAATATAATAATTTGTATTAATTTTGAATTAACAAAAATTATTATAGTGAGAATCCCATTTAGGGTTTAAGACAAAAAACGTACTATCATGTTCACTCAAGGAAATCACTGTAGTTCAGAAAGTACACGTACACTAGCTAAATACACGACTGACTAACTTGTAGCGCTAAACGCCATTAGTCATGTTGTACACTTTGTGAATATGCATGGAGTGGGAGATAACCTACTGATTATTCCTGATAACTTTTTTTTTTCATTTCTGGCACTAATAAAATAGAATATAAGGGAGACAAAATGCTCAGCAGCAGGGACAGAAAATCCTCATCATATTCCCTCATTTAGAACAAAGCTTGCCTTTCATTCCTACTTCTCCTTGAAGTGAACAGCTTCTTTGTTTCATTTAATCTGGGAGTGCAGAGGCAAATTTAAAATGTGTCAATGCAAATCAACAGCATGGAAAGTGTGAACCGAACCATACACAACAGCAACATTTTTGTCTTTGTGTGTCTGCTTTGTTTTTTGGTGTCTGCTGTTGTATCATTTTTGAAAGTGCAATATGTGATTTCCGTATCTTACGCATCTAGGTCATTATCAAATTAAACGTTTTAAAGAAGAACAGTTAGTTTGTCTTTTACAGACAAATATTCTGTTTCATATACTGATAAAAGGACCCAGAATCGAATGTTTTGTTCTCATAGATACCAAGAAATCAAAATGGCCTTTCTCGAAACGTGGGGCGGTAAGTGGTGTTCTTTTCTGTTTTTGTTTTTTGCTGAAAGGAATTAGCATGGGCATGATTTCGTGAAGCACAGTGATGCTGAGAATGTCACACGAGGTTCTGTAGTCAGTTACAGACAGGTGCTGGACTATGCGACAGCCTTAATCAACAATAAGCCTGTCTCTGAAAGCTTGTTCGATTGGATAGCATGAACTGTAGGTATAGCACAGAATAGTTGCATTGAAATTATTCTTTAAAAAATTACATAATGATCCTGCAAGTGTAAATAATGAAATTGCAACTGACGTGTATCATGATTTGGTTGCTGCATGAAACACAAAGGATAACAAAGCAATGCAAGTCTAATCGACCCACATCTATCAGGTTATCATAACACTAAAGCGGAGGATTGTGTAACTCGTGTTTATAATAATTGGGACAAGTAGAGGTTATCTCTGTACTGAACAGTGGAAAGAAAAAAACTCAGAGTTTCAGTTGTTGAGCCTTCTTCAGGCATGAGGGAGAGAGAGGAAGGTAGCTGCTGGGATATAAAACAAAGGAGAACACAAGAAAGAGCAGGAAGGAAAGTGTAAACACTAATGGAGATCTGGGGGTTGAATTCCAGAAGTCCTGTGAAGAGCAAACGTCTGTATGTGAATGGGGAAGTTAGCAGTTAGGTTAGAGTTTTTTTCTCTGAAAAAAGGAAAGCCATTAGCCTGTCCTTCTGCGATGGTGGAAGGTCTGACCCTAGTTTATGGAGCTTCTGAAATAAGAGTCCTGGAATCCCTGAAAAAGATGCACGTCTCCTTTTTCTTTCGTTTTCTTTCCCCACCCCTTGACTTCCTATTCCTCGAGCCATTCTCTCACTCTGCCACACCTGAAGAGGTGCCCCCAGCCAAATCGTCATGTTTTTTTTCCTTTTAGTATAGTTAAACCTCCCTTGCTCATTAAGTATTACACTTTTAAGCCATACCTTATGCCCAATGTGCCTGCAGACAAATGCACTGCAAATTTGCTGTTTTCACATGTTGCTTATTTCTCATTGTTTGTGTTGTCAGACAAAAGACAAGATGAAGCTGGTACCTGACATGGAGAAATATCTTTCAAAACTACAGATTCAAGACTGGAGCGATTCTGAGTTTCAGAAGTACAAGGTGATTTTCACTGGGGGGGTGTGTGGCTGAATTTGCTATGATGTTATCCGACCAGTACCCAAGAGATCCTGTCGGAACAGTTAAGAATTTAAGAAAGGTTACAAATGAGAGGAGGTTTTTTGGCGCATCTAACCCTTTTGGAAGTTTGTAGTTAATTGATTCAAGGAGCTCAATCCATCCATCTGTTGAAAGAAACCAAGAAGCCAACAACATGGCTGGGAATTTTGTTACTGTCACTGTCAGGCTCCTGCTCTGTCCTGTTCCTAGTTTCCCTCTGTATTACATGTTTTTCTGGTGTGTCTCATTGTCTGGGGCTAAATATTTCCGGGTCTCCCTTTCCTCCTGGCTCAGCATTGGGATGGCATGTCGAGAGGCTACGCATAGGGTCTTCCTGTCTTGCCGGTCTCTCTCCACGGCCAGCCTCCAGCCTCCGTGACAGTTACATACTCCCACGACTCTGTTCTGCTTTTAAATGCACTTAAACACAGTTTCCACTAGTGCCCCCTGTTTTCTGTTTCATGGTACGTTTTGAAGAAATCATCTGGGTTGACTTTGTCCCCTCATAATATTCTCTGTTCAAGATTTTAAAAAATCAGCTGATGGTTAAAAAGTTTAGTTCCTTTAGCCCTTCAGTGTGGGGCACTGCCTTAATCCCCAGAATGTTTCTAGCTGCCCTTCTCTGAACCGATAACAGAGCTGCAATACCTTTTTTACAACATGGTGACCAAACCTGTACGCAATATTCTAAATTGAGTCTTGTTAGAGCATTATACAATTTTACCCTAACGTCCCTTGATTTAAATTCTATGGTTTTAAGTGTCCCCCACATCATCTAGGAGATGTCAACATAAACACCCTAGTCTCTTTCATAAGTAGCCTCTTCTAGCTCAACATTTCCCATTTCCTTATAGTCTGTTTTTTCTACCTGCGTGCAATACCCTACATTTATTAAATGTCATTTGCCAGGTGTACAATGTTTGCTAATCCTCCTAATTTGGTGTCACTTACAAACCTGATTGCTCTACTAACTATGCCAGAATCTACTGTCGATGAGTTATGTGAATTAGGAAGAGCAGTATTCCTAGTACACATCCTTGCGGTATGCCGCTAATTCCATCACCCCTTATCTGTACTTTGTTTCCTATTTATGAACCACTTCTCAATCCCATTGCATACACATCCCTGACTGCCTTCCACCTGTAATTCGATAATTACTCTTTTATGGGACCTCAATCAGGAGACTTTTAAAAATGTAAAACCATATCATATGCTCTGTGTGTCCATTTCTGTCCAACTCTAAGAAGCACTTTAGGCAAAACATACAGTAGCTTTTTTAAATCCATGATGACAGTTACCTAGATTGTTAATTCCAAATAGAATTAACAACCAAATAGTTCAACTTCCAAATAGTTCCTATAATTGTTAGAACCTTACATTTAATACACACTCTTTCAAGCAAACTAAATAGCAAAAATGATTGATCCTACAAGTGAAGCCTGTGTTTTGCTGCCCAGGACTGGACACTGGCAGAGTTTTTGAGTTTGTTACTTCCGTGTGACCTGAAGGCCTCAGATTCCCACCCAGACTACAGGAAGGAGGAAGCTGTGTGGGAGCTCTTCACCAGTGAATGTGTTTATTTTCTGGACCAGCTGATGGTTCTTAAAGAGGTAAGACTGTATGATGAATATGTTCTTTTGGCTGTAATGATATGCTTTGGAATTTCCGATTGATTGTCTATCTTATTCAACATACTTGCATTTATTTTTTATATAATTATGACTCTTCTCTTGTGAGTCTGTTTAATATTCTTGCCTCTTGTGGCACAATGTAACTGAACACGGGCTGCACATGACCTTAAACATTTTTTCTTAATGCTTTTTGCAAAGCTACTGTGTTAATCAGATGAAGAATGTTTTTCATGGTGGATTATCAGGTGTTTCTCTAAATACCTTCCCTGGCAAGTCATGTGGAATTCTGTAGTGTAGTTCATCAGGTTCCTAGAGTTAATTTTGCTTTGTAAAACGTTATCAGTAAATCACAGTGTAGTATTATACTGTGGTTCTTGTAATTTTAATTATTTTTGTATCTGCTATATGTGACCTACATCAGTATTTTTAGAGGATCTTAGAGGATCTGTCAGCTTTCTTCATTGTGGTCTCACTATTTTTTATCAGCAGCAGAAAAGTTTCATGGAGTGTGAAGAGAGTTTGAAAAAGGTTACAGTGAAAAGACATGGTACACAGCAACAATCACACATTTTACCAGGGCTGCGCTTCATACTCATTTATCATAATAATTGCTTAGATTCTACAATTGCCTGTTCCTTTTGAGTTCTCAGCTTCTCTTTGGATCTAATTACTAGATCTGAGTCTTACTGTGGTTTCAAGCAAATGCACCTTCACGTACCTCACAACAGCTCCAGGTTGATCAGTGGCTGTTTTAGTCCCTGTCATAGAGGATGAACCACACTGTTTAAAAGACGTAGCGGATCAGTTCTCGCTAGTTTGGAAAGACAAAACAAATCTCACTGCTGCTCCATCGCATATACTGTACAGAGTACCCCAATGAATAGTGTTTCATTTTGTCTTGTTAAATAGCCTATCTACAATTACACAGGGAGAAAAATAGTCTCATTTAAATGTCCTTTATCTTACTGGCATGAAGGGGAAAGGCAATAATATTGTGTCAGTAAGATGTACTACTACTGTGTTCATTTTTGGCTGTACTTTGAATATGTTTGTGTCACATACAGTACACATGTCTTTTGAGAGAGGATTTAAAGCTTTGTTGCTGGACAATAAAAGTCTATTTTTCTCTTACAGGTCTTTCTGAGCACCCTCACAGGCTTACAAAACAGTGACTATCTTTTTGATGTTGATCCCTGGCGACTCTTTGCCAATCTCAATGAGTTATGCCTGGTAAGAAGCAGAACGTTAGCATCTCATGGGCACTCTTTCTAGAAAAGAAGAAAAGTGTTTTTGTCGGTGGTGTTGAAGTGACTTGAATGTTGCTGAATCCGCAGCTCTTAATTGTCAGCATTGTGAGTTTTTGCACTCCATGCTGAACTGGAAAGTGATACATTTATTGGCTTCTTTCTTCAAAATTTCTCAAACCTATTTTTTTGTATTATGAAGCAATATAGTGTGGTCATTTAATGATGCTGGGACCTACGTGTGTGTTTTTAGAAGAAAGTTTACAAATGACAGAAGCCCATTTGGACCATCTAGTTTTTGAATATCATCCATCCGTTTCTGTCAGGAAGCTCAGTTCTATGTTCCCAGTTTTAAATGCTCTTACATATAGTTTCCAGTTGGGACCTCTGGTTTGTCACTATTCATTCTGAAAAAGTCTGCTAGATGTCCTTTGTCAGTGCTTTTGAAGAAAACCACCTTTGAGAATTAGCTCAGTTTGGTTGTTCCATCCATTATCAGAAAGCCGTTTACTCCTCTTGAAAGAGTCATACCAATTCAGGCCCTATACCAGAAGCACAGAGCACAAGGTGGGACTACACTCAGGATGCAAAATCAGTTTATTACAAGGCTCACACAGTGACAGTTCAGAGAAACCTGTTAACCGAGCTAGCATGACAGCAAGAGGTGGGAGGAAACTGCCGCACTCAAAGAAAACCACACAAACAGAATGACCATGCAAACTCCATACAAAAGGCACGATCTGGCAGTCTAGAAGTCTGGAAGTGTAGCCTGGAAGCAGAGCTGTGCTGTGCCACAGTGTAGCCTTAATATGATTTAAAGGAGATTTAGCATGGCTTGCTGTGATACAGAAATGTCCTAGAATCCTAAGACTCCCTCTCAAGGGTTAAAATTTTCATGTTATGCTGTTTCATTCATAACATGAATTTTTTTCTTAACAATCGTGCCAACAGGCAGCAAATCTGACAAATCTGCATCATCACTTTTTTAGATCAGGTTTGCTGTAACATACTAACATACATCAGGACTTGTTTTGAATTCTGTTCAAAGAAATATAGTTTTCAAATTTTAATCATAGAGAAATATACATCTAAAGGGCATGTGCTGAAATAGAAGAATGTCCTTTTGGCATTTAGATATTTGATTAGGCATGATGAGGTGCATTTTGCTTATCAGGTGTGACTAAAACAGTATTTTTCCTGTGCAGGTGAGTTTTGGTTTCCTGACCAACCTTTTGCGGGCTATAAATGAATCCTGGGAATCAGGAGACAAGAAGTCCAGTTCTTTGAATAATTTACTGACCAAGGCAAGTGTTTCTATGTCTGTGTTAATGCCTCGCCATTAGTTCTTATCTTTTAAAACACCACGTACTGTCCTCTCAAATCTCAGTGCAATACAGAGAATGATAGGGGAATATTTATTCAAAGAAATGAGCCAATGTAGATAGCACTGAAATTGCATTCCATCAGGCAAACATAAATGTGGTCTACTGTATGTAAAGAGTTTCGTTAAATAATCTCTCACCTCCAGTTTAGCTCAAATGTTACTAGTTTTTTTTTCTCAACTCTTTCCCTGAGTTTGAAGGTGTACAGAGTGCAGCTGCCCAGCTCATATTTCTGTACAAGTTGAATGGTAAAGAAAAAAGAGAAGCCCAGTAGTAAAGGATTCAGACCCAGGTAAAACAAAGGGCAAAGTCTTAAGGTTTACAGAAGGAGCAATGTTAATTCTACTTTAAAAAATACATATATTATGCTTCAGGGCTAGGTTTCAGATATACAGCAATTAAAGTCACTGGATTTTTCTTTAGGGTATAATTTGTTTAGTATTAGACTCTCAGCAGGTGGGCTTTATTTGCCTTGAAGACAGCTGGAACAAACTGACTGAGATGTAAAGCTGTGCAATATGATGTCTGGTGCTGTACAGAACTGTTCCCTTCAGGTTACAGTAGGATTTGAGTGGGTGGTAAACTGTGCAAAAGCTTTCTCTTCAAAGACTGTTAATGAATGTGGCACAGTGCTGAGAAAGCTGGTGTAAGTACATTTGTAAATAACACCTGGTAGACTTTTTAGAGTGCTGCTTTTCACATGTGACATAGTGTCAGAAAGTGTTGTATGTGTAGAGGTACTGCCATGGTGTTTCTAATGAAATATTCTCTTGCTCTCCAGCTGCATCAGTTGCCCCCTGTAGTCTGTGATTTAGGTCTTTGGTCAGTTATCTCAGTGGTAGCCTGCAAGTTAAAAGGCTGTGTTGCGCTCTGCTTGTATTGTAGGTTTTCAAAGAGAGCATTTGTTACTGTCAACAGAAATACTGCCTCAACTACTCCTCAGCAGTATTTTACCTCGACAGCCTGAAGCAAAGGGAAGACTTTGGGACGTATCTGAAAGTAAGAATCTGAAAAGCACATTTTCAGAACACGTTTTCAGTGATGGTGGCACTGAAAAGACAGATTTTGTTGTGTTCATATTCATTCCTGCTATCTTTTGAAAGATGATCCCTAGACGACAAAGACATTTACCTGACACGTTTATTTAATTTTACTTATAACCTAATGAGCTCTAATTATCCTTAGATATTAATCCTAATTAATGGTTAATTGGGAGCTTAAAGCACATTGTGTCCCTTTACATGAACACCTTCCTCTGGGTCAGAAAAGCCCAGACCCATCATTTGACAGCCTGTATTCAGCAAGTGGCAGGTTTCAACATGCAATCAGCAGAGGGGACATACTGCGTTACTGGTTACATCTGGGCTCCTTGTCCTGTCTGGTATCACTGCGGAGGACCTGCTGTTCTGACTCAATTTCTTGTCTCTTCCTCAGTGGTGTGAGCGCAACGAGCAGTGCAAGCGCTTACACCTGGCCGACCTCCTGGTGGCGCCGATGCAGAGGTTCACCCGCTACCCTTTGCTGCTGAAGAACATAGCCAAGCAAAGCAGCAGTGACAGGGAGAGAGGCACGATCCAGTCTGTTGTGGAGCTGGTGGAGAGATCCATACGTGAGCATTCTTTCACGCTTTGTTTTCCCAACAAGTAAAAACCAGTTGTCTAGTGCGGTCGTGCATTCATAATGCGTTTATTTATTATAACCACTCCCTTCGGAAAATTTCAGCCAGGCATGTGAGACTGCTGCTATTTATGTGAATTCTGCTTTTCAATACTTAGTCATCAAATCGTTCCTTGTTTAAGAGGATCTGTGACAAGCAAGAGAAAAAATAAATTAAGGGAATTGGGTGTTTTTTAAGTTTTGGATTTCTGTCTGCTTGTCTAGATGACACATATGTATGTGTTGTTTAATATTTCTGAATTTTCTGCTTTTGAAATTTGTCGATTCACTGACACGCCTGAAGAAAGTTTTAGTATGGATTATGTAAATTTACTTCATTTGTAAAAAAACAATTTTTAATTATTTTTTTATATTGAGGCAAAAGCAAAGTTATTTCATAGTTTAATGCATGTACTGCAGTTGTTTGCTCAGACAAATTTTAAAAATAAAGGCTTTCATTTAAAGAAATAAAAATCAGTAGGTTATATTGAATATTTAACTTGTATATTAATGCCATTTCTTCTGGTGTGATACATATTTTGTTTCCAAGAGACTATATAATTATTTTCCTCATTGCTAATGTACTTTTCACCTCCAGTGACTGCAAGGAAAATGAGTTGTGCAGACCTTGGCACAAATGCCATACATAAGATACTTTTGCTGTAAGATCTCAGTCGTCTCCTGGTCCTTAAGAGTTATCATAAATAACTGTTGGAATTCATGTTTATACAAGAATTCAACAGCAAGCTCAAATGAGCAAAGAGTCTGGGGTTTGTTGTGTTCTGCTTCGGTGAGCAAAAACAGTTTCAGTATGCCTTCCATAGCATATTGACCAATTAACATGCCTTTGCACACAACTGCATTGTGCAGCTGAAATGTTTACTTTTCTTATTGTGAATATTTTTTATCGTGGTTCCAACGCAGGGACTGGGATTTATTTGAAGTTGTTTGTTGAAAGCATGAACAGCTATACTTGCAGAACAAGCTCCACTAAACTAAGTGGAGTGATTTAAACTCCCTTTTAAATTAATTATTTGAAAGGTTATGTTTTGAAATCTTGGGGGCTGGTTGTAGAACTTATTCTTTCTTTAAAACTCTGCCTCCAGAAAGTGTTCACGCCTTAGGTACCCTCGGTGATAATGCTTGAGAGAGTTCTTTTGATGGTAATTTCATGCCTGTGTAAAAGAGGGGTGTGTTACAGCTTAAAATTTAATAAGCTTCACACTGGCCACCCAAAGCCAAGGGTATATGGGGCCAGTTTTGTTAATACAGGAAGGCAGAGGTGTGAGACAGAGTTCCTGTTTCAAAAGGCTGCAAAAATAAAAGAAACTTGAAACGCAGTCTTCAGATATCCATCAAACACTGTTTGCTGAAAATGAAAACAAAAGAAGAAACAAATGGACAAAGGTTCAACACAATAGAGCAAAGATCCCTAATAACCAGCAAAGACTCAAAGAGATTCACATAGAGATTGTTCCTATCCAAAAAACATGGATAGAAATGATTGATAGACAAACATGGAAGCTTTTGACTGTGAACAAGCTATACCACCCAAAGGCTGATGTAGCTCGACTGCACTGTATACAAAGAGATGTGAGGTGACCGCAGACTAATTGTCACAAAGCGTTTTTCAGGACCCTATGCAGACGATAGAATCCGGAAGGGGAGGGAAGACTAGGAACGGGGCTGGTAGATGAAATGGGGAGCGTGTCGATGGTGTGCTGGTGCTCGGGGGGGCGTGGCCAGGACGAACAAGTCCAGAGGAGTCCAGGGGGTAATCCAGGGAGAAGTCCAAATGTCCAGAGCCGAGTAATCCAAACGAGACAAAGACAAGGTTTAAAAACCAGAATGAAATCCGGTGCAGGGACAGGGAATAAAAACGGGTTCATGAGGCCAGGCGCTCTGAGCCCCGGACTCAGCTGGGTCAGGACGCCGATAGGAGGCCTATGTCCTCAAACTGTGGACGTAAGGCGACTTGATGGTAGGCGGGCCTCCGGGCGTCTGTCTTCCAGTGCAGAGCCAGGAGTAGCGAGAGTGCCGGCCTTAATTAAGGAGGGGCAGGATAGGAGGCGGGTGCACATGATCAACTAAAATGTGAAAGAGCTGGTGCGCCCTTAAGAGAAGGGATTACAATCGTGACACTAATAGAGTTAGGATCTGTGCATAGCATGCTCATTGTCAGCCTTTATGACTACATCCAGCACGGTCAAGATAAGTTCACAGACATAGTGTGTGCACATGGAGCTGATCTAGCTAAGTGAGTTCTTAGTATAAAAATACAAGTAAAATGCCTGTGATTTGAGCATGTATCCTTCAAGCAATGCAATACATATAGGATTCAAAATGAAAAATTGAAACTGCTGATGAACAAGAACATGATGGACTCTTCATTGATTTAGAAGCACAAACGGACAGCAACTATATCACCCTGCAACTCATAACTGGCAGTCCACTGCAGCTCAGCAGGTATGAGCCTGGCCAGTACCTGGATGGGAGACCATCTGGGAAAGCTAAGGTTGTTGCTGGAAGAGGTGTTAGTGGGACTAGTAGGGAGAGCTCACATGTGTGAGAGATGGTATGAACTCATCCCAAGTCATAAACATCACTGAAAACAACTCCCAGTGAGACATGCCAGTTCAAACTGATCATACCATTTCTGCAAAGTGCTCAGACGTAGCAGTCCGCAGCAGAAAGGAAAAACAGTTGCCTCTAGCTATTCTAGATGATGATCCTCTAATGCTGAAGGAAGCAGAAAAGACGAAGGCAAATGCAGAGCCCTAGAAACTGAAATCAGGAGAATATGAAGTACCAAGACAAGAGTAGGATCTGTGGAGACAGGAGAGCTCCTGACACCTATAAAAAGGGTTTCAATGAAAACGTAGAGCTGCTGGCTGGTAGAGCCACCTCTATACAAGTACAGAAGATCAAACTGATGAGACCCGCACACAGCCAAAGAGAAGTACTCGATTAAAGTCTGAGTGAGTTCTGGGCTGCTTAAAGTTGGTTTGTAAGCTGTGATTTAAACAGCAATAGTCATAATAACAACATGCTTTTATTTAGCACTTTTCATTCCAAAGGATTCAAAACTGCTTAACTCATAGGAGGGGTCCCCCCTCTGAAGTGCAGCACACACCTGGGTGACACAAGGCAGCCATTCTGCACCTGCAGCCCCACAACGCAGTACAGTATGTCCAGTGGAGAAGTGAGAAATTGCTTCACCAACAGAATTAAGGAGGAACTTCAGTGTGAAGTTCATTTCAACCTGATATCATACCTTAAAAACCACTGTTCTTACAACCCGATTCCTGTGGTTTTTAGCCATAAGGCGTGCCCAGCATAAGCAATTGCAAAAAGAAAAAAAAATCGGCACCTTCACTTTTATTTTATTTAGTTTGTTTAGGCACCTAGTTTGGCTGCTGCTTATAGTTTCAGGAGTGAAAAACTGGCTTTGCTATTGAAGACGTGGGGCTTTTCCAAAGTCCACTTTTCAAGGGTCTAGGGTCACTCAGCTCTATCCTCAGGTGCAGTTGCACCGTCTAAACTGAGCCTTTAGTTCAGTTACCTGTATTATCAGCTGCTTTTTTATCGCAAGAGGTATGAAGTAGGCATGGGTTTACTGATATGACTTCTGATATACAGTATCTTGGGCTCAGATAACCAAAATGTCCTGGGAGTTCTCTGAGGTGATGGGTAATATGTTCACAATCCCTGTTTCTGCTGTTGGTTTTTTTCTCCCCCCCTTTTCACCTCTTGCTTCCTGCTGGCTGTGCAGAAGACCTGGAGGGAAAGGTGAAATGGTTGGATAGCTACCAGAAGCTCCAGCAGCTGAAAGACTCGATCATCTGGCCTCCAGTCTGGGAGCAGAATAAGAGAGCCTTCATCCCTGAGGTACACAGTTCTGACGTCAGTCTGATGCGGCGTTAAATAAGATTTAACAAGAAAAGCTACAGACCCTATTAATGTCAAGAATGTTTACTGCTATGTTTGGCTTTAACCTATTAGTTTTGAGGGGTGTCAAGGAAGTCAGAGTCCCCAAAATGATAAAACAAAGGGTAGCTGCATTGGCAGTGGTGCCTGGAATGGTGTTGGAGTAATGGGCTCCATAGAGACTTACATTTATCCCCTCAGCAGCTGGTAATTTGTGGGAATTGGTCTTTCTATTGCTCCTGTAATCTGATTATGAATTATAAATGAAAGAATAAATTAATTAAGCATAAAACCTGCCAATCTAGGAACTGGCATATGTAAAATTGGAATTACTTAAAATTGGGCTTGCCGAAATTTTTCGGCCCCAAGCTGTAAAAAGAAGCGTTAAACACAAAACATGCTGGGCAACAAGTAGCTAAAGTCTACTGCAAAGCCATACAATCTTGTGTGTACAACATTCAGTCTGAGAAATATATTTTTTACAAAGGAAGAAAAAAGGTTCTTTCTGCCGTCACTCAGGGATTTCTGCTGTGCACAGAGAGCCTGTCCACACCTTTCAGTTTCCTTTTGGAAGTGACGCTGCAGCAAGCCATTGGTTTGGAGAGTACTTAATTATCTTATATATAAAGTTATGTAATGAGAAATTATTATCTTTTGAATCCCCTTGTACATAATACATGCGTGTATAACTCCTAAGAATATTAAAATGAGTAAATATAATTGTATTATCTACAGATTCTCTCTGTGTTTGTGTGGGTTTCCTGCCACAGTCTAAAAACATACTGGCAGGCTAATTGCCTAGCAGGGAAACTGGCCCTGGTGTGAGTGTGTGTGTGTACAGTATGTGCCCCGTGATGAACTGGTGTCCTGTCCAGGGTGTAACCTGCTTTGCACAGAATATGTAACCCTGGAAGTGGAAGAGGCAGTTAGAAAATGGGTGGATAGATAACATAATTGTTTGTTTTACTAGTGCCTTTCTTTGTTCCCAGAATCTAAAGTATCTTCTAAAGCCCGTAACTCCTGAAAACCTTGTGGCCAACCGAAATCTTTTACATGAGGGAAAGTTAGTTCTTACAGGTGGGTACTATAATAGAGGAATCTTACTGAACCCATTGCAGTACGACAAATTGTGAGGATTTCTGTGCTCTTATCGAAACATATCTTACTTGGATTACCAGAAAACGCAAAGCTGCAAGATGTCTACCTGTTCCTGTTTGATGAATTCCTCTTGATAACCAAGATTAAAAGGAGTAAAAAGGTAAGAACTGGTAAAATTGATATCCGCTGTTGATAATGGTGCCTGTCTAAAAAGATCCCATCCTATTGCAGTAGTATTTAATGTTTTGGGGTTTTAGTACTGTACTAAGATTTTTGCATTTAGCAAAACCACTATTCCAAATGCTCCAAACAATAATTTGACCAGGAGTGTTGTGTATTTTCTTTCTCTTCTTGGGAGGAGCTTATGGTATAGAAATGTTATATTTTCAGTGCTCTATATTTTCATAAAGTATTGATAGAATTGTTTGCATATATACTGTATAATAATAATCACTGTAGTTACTATTTGAAATTTGCAATTCACCCTTACCTAATTATTTCACATTTAAGAAAAGCAGCCAAACCTCAGGTAAAAATAAATATACTTTGAAAGATTTTCTAAGTTGCTGAAGGCCCAAAAGAAATGGGTGAAGAATTCTTGTATATTTGTTCATAAAACGAACATTTAGGTTATTGGTCGGAATGACCAGGATTGAATTACACTCCTGTTTTTCCCTCAATTTGAATCTTCTCTTCTTTCAGAAATCTGTGGGGACAGATATAAATACTTTGTGTCCATCAGCAAACCAGGAGTTTCAGAGCATTTTTAAAGAAGGCGGCACATTTACTGTTCTGGATCAGCCTATGTCGCTTGACCGACTGCTGATAAAAAATGTTGATCAACTGAATGCCACAGGTGAGGTTAAAAGAACTTTAACACAGTATCATTGCTCCACAGGCAGTATTAATATGTATTGATAGTTACAGAGGCCTTCTGTTTCAATAATTCACTTGAGTCTGTGGCTAGGACGAGCTGCTTGAATTCAGAGCTACCCTTCTTTCCTGTATATATCTGACATGTACTGTACAGTATATGTGATAAGAGTTAGTCTTCAGCTTACAAACTACAGTGCCTGCCCCAGTATAGTGCAAGAATATAGTGCAGTGCATATCCTGAATCTCAAATACAAGAGTTACAAATAATTTAAACATTTAGAAAAGGATTGAGGCAGAGATTACAGGTGGTGAACTGGGAATTGATGGATATACAGTAGGGTTAACATTTCAGGGACAAAGTGAATTCATCCATAGAACAATGAAGGCAAAGTCTAGAGATTTATGGCCTAACCATTCAAAGGAAGAGAACTATTCACAGATTACAGATTGCAATAAAAGGGCCTAGGATTCAAAGACAGAAAAACGTCAGACACAGCTAAAAAACAGATATTAGAACTGTCAAGAGGGAGAAAGAAAAGAATACAGGATTAGAGGCAAAAAATAATGCAAAGCAATTTTCAGGACTACAACCATAAAAGAGCTGTAACATGACAGTAAACAGTTTAAGAGATAATGTTGGATTAATCTCAGAAGATAAAGATTTTATTATGCTTCCTTAAGGTGATATAAGTAGAGTAAACATGCTAAATTAATATTTTACACATACTGTACTTTTACAATAGATGATGGCAATAGCATACCCAATACCCAACAGAAGTGTTGAGTAATTTTAATACAACTAACAATGAGGTTTACAGGGCCTGGGGTAAACATCAACAGATTACCTGGACCTGCTGGCATTTTTGCAGTCACACTTAAGCAAATCAGGGATGTTATTCTTAGACTCCTTGTAGTGCATATTTCAATTTCAGCTCTCACTTAGAATGGGAGCTTTACGCACAGATTGGAGAATTTGCAGATGTAACCCGTTTATAAAAAGAGGGACACACCTTTCAATCTTACTTGTGTTATAATTCATTTTTTGAATTTATAGATAAAGGTATTATAAGAGCCAACATAAATTTTGAAAAGGGAATTTTCTGTGTAAGTGATTGATAGATTTGTTCAAAGAAACAGTGAAAGGACGTACGACTAGAGCAGGTACCGTTATATTTAGATGTCCAGAAAGCTTTTGATAAAAGTCCCTCATTAATTAAGGATGATCAAATTAAAAAATAGGAATCCAGAGTAATGCATGCGCATGGAAGGAGAATATGCTTGCAAACAGTTAATAGTGTATCATCTTAAGGAGCAATTTCTACGTGAGCACATGCAAGCAGGGGTGTGCTGCAGGGATCCTTTTTGGACCCATTACTGATCCTGTTCTATGTCGGCATTTCAGCTACTGGTACAGTTAAATAGGGAGGAGTGGCAAACACAGAAACATTAACAAGACACTTACAAAACAAGTATAAGAAGCCATGGATTGAGCAGACACAAGACCAATGAAATTTAACATTGATAAGTACTGCAGAAGGTGCAACAAATATCATACATTGTAGCCTGAGATTATTAAAAGTCAAAATGAAACACCGGTGAGTAGAGAGCGAACTTTTAATGCCTTCTTCTAAAACAAGGAGGGATAATTTGAAACACAGGAACGAAAAAAGATCCAGGACTGTGTGTTTTTTTTAGTCGTACTGACAGCCTCCCCAACCCACATCCCCTGTTATCACATCCCCTATTACCACTGGTCACTCTGAACTCTCCTCTAGAATAGACAGCCAGGTCCCAGTGCGTCTCCCTGCCAAATATCCCACAGGATAAAGGCAACCTTTAGAGTGTATTCCATGGGATGATTTGGAGCTGTGTAGTCCTCATCAGGACAATATGGGAAAGCCATAAAAAAGCAAACAGCACGATTCGGTGAATAGCAAAAAATGTAGAAATTTAGTCCAGTAAAGTTATGATGAAGCTTTTTTTTGTGCTAGTATGATCACACATTATATTGTGTTCAGTTTTGTGTTCATCCTACCCCAAAATGCATTATAGCCTTTGAGTTCAAAGACGAGCAACAAAAGTGAATCCTGGTATCAATGGAGTGTCATATACAGACATGTTAAGTGAACAAAATCTCTCCAGTCTAGAACAAAGGAAGTTGAGAAGAAACCAACACAGGGGTCTGGCCCTCAGTATTTACTCAGTAGTGAAACAGGGACACAGGGTCCCAATTCAAAATTCATTTAGGATGAGCCGGGCACTTCTTTACTCAAAGAGCAGTGGTTATTTGGAAGAGGCCTTACAGCCAGGTGATTAAGGCCCTAATTCTGGACTCCTTTAAGAAACATCTTGACAAAATTTTAGTTTTACCTAGATAATCTATGGAATGAGCCATCTTGGACAAATGCTGTACGTTCTGAATAATCTCAAAGACTTGTCACGTGAATTTCACAATAGGTCAAGAAATATTTTTTTTACAGATTCCCTGTCTGTAATGGAATAATTAGTTTCCAGGGCACTGCTTTCTAGTCCTGGTCCTGGTGAGCCACACACCTCTTGGTTTTTGTTCCAGTCGAGCCCACAGTAATGCAATCAAACCCTTCATCGAGTTAGTAATAAGATTTCACGAGGAACAGCAGCCAAAGTTTGTGCGACAGTAGAATTGTTTATTGAATTTAGTGAAAACTCGTTTGGCTGAGGGCCAACCTCCTGGCCATAGGATGGGGAGGCTAGGACCCCCCAAAAAACCAAGTGGGACCCCAAGCACCAGCTCTGAAAAATCTAGGTGTGACCAGCATCCTAAATACATCCTGAAATTGAAAGCGAGATAAAGTGAGATAGAGAATCAGCTGTTCTGTTAAGATAACCTGGGATATGCACTGCAACGAGATGGAATTGGTTTGCGAGAGAAATCCACTTGAGACGTCTGTGAGATTTCATAATATACTGGTAAGGTGACCTTCCTTTACTGATATTGTGGACCACAGAGATATTATCGAATTGAATAAGCATGGATTTTTGCTCCCAAATTTAGCCCCAAAAAAAGATGCAGCAACGACAATTGGAAATTGTTCGGATAAGGCTGAGGAACGTTCGGCAGGAGGTGTGAAGGTGAATTCAGGAGGCAAAGGCTCTTCCAGACACTCACAACTCTTTGTAAAAAGAAGCAAATATTTCCTTGGGTATATATTATTCCCATAGCTCTTTAAGGAAATACACTTCACCAACCTGGGTAATGCAGAAGCCATTGTGCACCAAAATCCCACTGTACATTAGATCAGAGGGAGGACTGAGAAATTGCTTCAGCTGAATTAAGGATATACTTTAAGGACACTAAAATATGCAAGCCCAAAATGAAAGCACACCACGGTAACATCCCCACTATGTTAACTAGAAAATAGTTTATTTTTAGTAGTACCCTCCATCACTGTCTCTCTGCTTGCCCTGCTGGGTTTGTTTTGGAAATTCTGATTCTGAGGGAAGAGCACCACCTACCTGTCCACCAACACCATTTACAGCTGCAGCCTGGTTTTCCTTTGATGGCCTTCAATCTCTATGCTGCCCTGGCCCAGCTTTGCTAAGCGTCTAAGATCAGATGAGGTCTTAAGACTACCAGGGGTAGTGCTTCTGTAAGAAGGAACCACTCCAATATCAGAAGTATGCTTTGAGTTGGGGCCTGGTCATAAACTTAAAATTCTCCACCGGTGTTGTTAAAAATAACCTAATTTTCATGTAGAACAACAGGAGCGGTCAGAAAAGAATAAATATGCCACAAAATGTTTGTAACTGCTTAGATTTTAATGAAAGATTTTTGGCAGAATGCATACCCAAATATGTGTACATTAATGTGGATTTTTTTGCAGGTAAGATAAAAAAATATTTTGGCTTCTGTAATATTGGAATCACAGTATGATGCAGTATTTCTGGCAGGTTAGTTAACTGATGTAAGTCTTAACAGATCTTAGAAAAGGCTATAGTGTAAGCGATGCACAGTTAATCAAGTGTATTCAACATAATCAAGTTTGAAATAAGTTACTTGCGAAGAACCTTCAGTTACTGAATATATTGCAGACTTTTTTCCTTTTTTTAATGGATGAGTATCAGTGATGGCTAGACTTGGGGTAGAATGATAAAGGGAATTGTTAATGAAGAAATACAACCTGTGAAAACTATTGACTACAGTGCGTCAGCGAATGTCAGAGTTCAAGGAAGGTTAGCGGTAACCCAAGTTCATGGACATGCAGTGGAATAATACTTTGCAGCCAGTGGTAATGTGATAAAGTGACAAAAAGACAAATATGTTATGTATTTTGGACATCCATTCCCTGCCTCCCGATATATATTTAGTCATGTCACCTTGTGCAATGAGTGAGCTGAGCCTGCTGCCACAAGGCTGCTGCTTGAGAAGATCTTAAACGCTGATGTTTACAATGAACATGCTGGGTGAGGCGGCCAGAATGTGTGTTCCTGTGCGCCACTATTTGTTTTTCGGCTACACTCTGAACAGTATGTTTATTTGTGCTAGCAGGTTTCTTCATTTTAAACTCTTTTTTTACTTCAGCATCTGGACTGCGCAACCCCTTCATTTTAATGCATCAGAACAGATACCAGCAATGCACTGGAGCCTTCATTCTGCAAGCTCAATCCGAGGCCAGCAAGGTGAAGTACAAAAGAAGCATTTTTTTGCCGTCCTGGAAATCCCAAAAGCACCCCATCAGTTTTAGTATTCCAAAAGTAACAGATTCAGATTACAGGCAGAACTGAACCTAGTTCTAGCGTGAACTACCAAAACAGTTCTAGGAAATAGACACTTCATGAGTAGACCTCTGGAACTGATCCTGCTACTTTAAATATATATACACACACATTTATACCTTTTCACTCCTAAAAGCATCTGCATAAATGTTTCCTAATGCATGAGTTTCTTCCCACAGTCCAAAAACTGATAGGTTAATTTGCTTCTGGGAAAACCTGCCCTGGTGTGTCTGTCTGTGCTGTGATGGAATGGTGTCCTGGCCAGTGTCTATCCAGTCTTGTGCCTGTTGCTTGCTGGGATAGGCTCCAGCTCCCCCGTGACCCTGTTCTGGAAGGAGAGGTTAGAAAATGGATGGAGGAAAGTTTGCAATACAAAAACTCTTCACTCCCAAGAAGGCTCATAATTTTATATGATAACCTGTCCATCTACATAGTAAGGCTGGTAAAAACATCATTTGAAACCTGAAATAAACATAAGCCCCCGTTTTTTTTAATTTTAAATTTTAAGAAAGCACAGCACACTCCGAGGGAGGAATTATTTCATCTTCCACAAATGTGAAAATGAAGACTTCTAACCCAGTGGTTTAAAAAAAAGCCCTCTCAAATGTAGACGGGCTGGCCTTCTCACACCTCTGCCATGGTTGGCGTGACACAGGACACCACGCTGCCACACAGTTCTGTTGGGGCACGTACTGTGCATCACTTCAGTTTCACCTCTGCTCATTTCAGAGCAAGACTGCATTGGCTTTATCACAAGCATGCATGTTACACCTCCTTCTACAGAAACTTGTTTATGGAGCAATACAGGAATATTTTCAGTCCAAACCCGACGTAAGGAGTAGGGCACAAATACAGGATCAGTCACGTAGTTTCTACTTGACCTTCTCTACATTTATTTTAGTGGCTTATTGAATTCACCATGAACCCCCCTTTTTAATGTTTCACATTCATTTTCTCTCAGGATATTCAACCAAGTACCCAACCTTGTTTTTCAGAAAACATGGATTTCTAAAATAGAAGAGGCAGTAGCAGCAGTGGCAAGATCGGTGGCTAAGGAAGCTCACGTTCGGAGCTCCAGCTTCTGGCTCGAATCTTCGCAGATTTAGAAGGATCAACGAGCAGCCAGGAACGCAGCACAGTCAAAGGACAAATGAGTGATTTCGTTTTGTAAATCGCCAATAGAAATATTTTCATATTTTATTCTTTTTTCATGAACAATGTCCTCACATTTTATAAAAAATACCCTTTATATGCACTACTAAACCTGTTTACAATAAAGTTAGTGTTTGCGATGCTGCCTTGTCTCTAATAAATAAACGAATAATCAATAAACAGCTAATACATGCTGCTAGTTAGTGTGGTTGAATTATAGCAGCTGCTACGACAGGATGCCAATAAAGGAACTGGAAACTGGAACTGGATAGATGTTTAAAATGTGGGACACTGCATACAGTTCAATAACAGCCGTGTTGCAGATGTGATCATTTAATTGGAGCGACCAAGTGTGTCAAGCACAAATAAACTCAAATATAGTAAGAGAACACTTCTATTTAGATGATACAAAGCACAAAGAAACATTCTTAAATAACACAAAATGAAGCTCAAGAATAACAGAAGAAAAAAAAAGAGAAACACCTAATTTTATTTACCATTAGCAATTAGAAAATGAAGGTTACATCTGGACATAACACTGCTTCCTGACAATAATTGAATTCACTGATCCATTTGTGTATAAAGTGGCAGTCTAACATCTAACTGAGCACGTCTGCGAACTCAGCTGAACAAAAGATAAAAACATGAAAAAAATTGCGACTTAAGGCACAACTACATTAACACAAAGCAGATTGTTGGACTTTGAAATGGCCAATGAATGCCAATTCAGAAATTGACAATTCATGCATGAAGATCTACATCAAGGTGTAACCATCAACAATTAAGTGTGTAGTGTCATAATTTAAATAAACATTACATTGTAAGACAACAATGACAGTCGTTTCCTACATCTGTAATCGCTAAATTCTTTTTTTAAAATCAGGTGTTATTTTACAGGATTTTTATTTTACAGAAATTAGTCATCTTTTTTCCTTCTCATAAGAATATTAACATCATTTGCAGTGATAACCAAGACTTAAAAGCAACAGACTGAAAGAGTTTAAGTAGAGAACTGAACGGTCTTGCACTGTGTCCACAATAAAAAAATACAGGTAACTTCCAAGGGACAGAATTCCATTAACTATACCACTTTAAAAAAACAAGGAGGTGGTGGCACTTTTGTGGCTGTGCAATACTCAGCTGAACAGATCGCAGGAAAGTGTGAACAAATATCATATAGTATGGAACTCCATTCCAGAATAAAACAATTCAAAACTATGTAGAAATTATTTAATGTTTTTTAACCTCTTTCTGACAAGGCTCTCCAGAGCCAATTTCCAGCTGGAATTTTGTCCTCTCACACTTTTTGAGATATCTCTGAAAGTAAACACAGCAGAGGCCTGGTTAAACTGAAGCTAAAGAAGCTGGTCACAGACCGATCAGTCAGTGGGCTTCTATATTCATTCAGGAGAAATTATATTCCACAAAACAAAACGAGGTAGACTAAAAAAAAAGCCACCAAGATATTGATCCAGAGGTTGCTTCACTGCCATCTTTGTTAACAAGCCTGACTTAAAAATGTGAAGTTACTGGTTCAGGATAGGTTAGAATGAGACTTTGCAAACAGTGAGATGCACATTGCACAGCACTTCAGAGAGCTCTTACTGGACACTGAAGAAGTGGGATTTCATAATACAGCTGTACAAAGGCCTCTGTCAGAACTGATGCAGGCAAACAACTGTTGTAACGCGCTGTTGGCCACTTGGAGCCTGCGACTGCTGCAGAACAAGTCTCGCGTTTCCCTTCCCTCTGCTCGGTGTTGATCATCATGTTGATGAGTGGGGTCCCACTCGCCGAGGGCCCTGGCCAGGTTGTCAAAGCCACAGCAGCTGTGGAATCAGAAGGCAGGTGCAGCCGAGCCCCAAGAGACCCATTTCGTCAGCACTGACGCCACAGTCTGTGATGAAAAGGACAAGCGCCCTGCAGTGTCCATTATGGTCGACACCGTGTTCCTGCTGCATATTGGCCTATGACATTTCCACAGCGTGTTAAACGAAGAGAACTAAGATTATTGCTTCATATCGCAGGTTTAGAAGTACCGTCAGTTTTAAAGCAACTGCTATAAACAGCTGTAGATGCATTGATGCAACTAAAAATACATGACTTAAAACCAGTTACACCCAGTCTGCATATACCATAACAGATTTTGAAACAAGCACCAAATTTTGTATTTAAAAAACGCAAGAAAGAAAAGACATTCCACTTTGTATAAATAACAGCAGCATTGCAAAATAGGTTAATACTGTACATTAATGTGGATCACAATTCTGCACGTGCTTAAGGTCTTGGAAACGCGCGTGAACAAAATGCAAAGTTTGTAAATGACATTACTTAATCTCTTTCATATGAACTGCAGCAAAACCTTAAAAGAATAAAATATAGCTATTGTATGGCAGAATAAAACAGAAAGGGTTTGTGTCTCACCTACCGTGCTCTCTAACACATTTAAGGGAACAAGATAAATACTTTCAAATCAAGTGAATCTTTACATTGCAATCTTTGGTTATTAAATGAAATTCCATAGCTGGCACCTCTGAAATTCTTAGCCTGGAGACCTTTTCTTACTTTATATCTCACACATGCCTTTATTTAAAATAAAAAGACAAATTACCACACTCTAGAATCACCAAATCAATTCCATGAATTAACATATCAGTCTCCCTTCAATCTAAAGTGAAAGCCTATGTAAGTGTATATACATAGTTACATTATATATATATATTTGTGCATGTATATGCGTACAGTCAAACCCATATTAAGAGAAAACAGTCAGAAATTGGTTGTTTAACACAGGTGGTCTCTTAATACAGGGCCCACAATTTCACCTTACTCTGTTCATCTAGTTTGCTTTCCCTTACCACTGGAGATTGAGTACATTATAAATGCACCAAAAAGATTGAACAATGTAACCCGAAAACAGCTAAGGCAAAGTAAGTTAAAAAGCTTATTTTTCCATTAGTACTGCAGGATCTCGGGGGTCCCGAACCCTGGGCTTGGAGAACACCATCTGCCGATTTTCATTCCAGCTCAGCTCTCATAATTGAGGACTTAACTGATGCGCTTTCTTGTTCACATTTCCGTTTAACTTGTTTTCTTTGGTCAGTCCTTAGTGTCAAAGATACCCTACCTCAAGGGTACTATTCCCAACAACTTTAGAACACAGAACTTTACACAGCATCTCCTCAACTTACTGACCCTTATTTATGACTGAACAGCTCTTACCAGTGAATCAGTTCTCTTGTTGGAAATATCACTGTATCAAACACTCCCAACATTACTGTTTTTTTTTTCCTTCCACAGTGGTCCAACTGATTACATTTTAGGCAACAGAGCTAACTGACGACACTTCTGAAACTCAGAAATTGGTAAGGGTTGATACCGATTCCTTACCACATTGGGCCTTTAAAGATCTGAAAGCAAAGTTACAAATCTGCCTCCGATAGAAAACTTGTGATTAAGAACTCAGCAGAAGCAAAATACAGAAGAGACAGTGTTCTTCCAGGTAAGGGTTGGGAATCACTGCTATAGACTTTAGTATTTTTCAGCTGTAATTGCACTAAATCCTTCAGGGATCAGTAAAGGTTATGAAGGAGATGACAAACATAAGGTAAAAAAAAGTCTCATTTAAATAATAAAAAGCATGTGTCTTACATTTGCTGGCATTTTCAACTTGTGGACAACCAACTATCCTTCTGGCACTTCTTGTATGGAATAAAAAAAATACCAGTTGAACTGAGACTGTTGATCACTCAATACAATTAAACTGAACCAAAAATATTGTTGGGAGAAATTTAAAGTGGTCACTTGGCACAGGTAGACACTGGATACAGGATGTCACATGGGCAGGTGTAATTGTAAAATGCATACAGATGAAAAGGCATTCCGTCTCATTCAATGCATCTGTGCAAGATGTTCTTCAGCTCCACTTTGGATTGATTTAATCTAAAATAGACCATGTCACTGTCATAGCCAATGATGCCGAGCCAGAAATTATTTACACAGAATGTTTTCCTCTTCTAGAACCCTATTTCGATATGGCTGCATCAGTAATAAAGGCACTATATAGATCAAATCCATCCCTTTGCTTTATGCTATATTTTGCTGACAGTCTTCACTATACACAATATCTCAGGGATTGTAGTGCCAAAAAGCCAGCCTGCTCTTGGCACTACCAGGAACACAACCAAAAAACATTAATCCCCGCGATCCTATGCCAAACGCTCTATAAAACACAGCAATTGCTGTTAATATGGAATATTAAGTAGTTTACAAAGTACATACAAGTGCATGTGTAAAATGAGACAAATGTGGTGGACAATCTGGGCTCGTCAATGTCCTCATCCCTGCAGCTCATCAAAGCAAGTGTCACAGACTCGGACCGGCTTCTTGGACGACGGAGTTAAGGCATTCCTGGCTGAACATTCAGCGCAGAAGATATTCCCGCAGTGTCGACAGTGATGCTGAAGGAAAACACAAGCGATAAACCGTGAAATCATGAGCATGCCGTAGATGCCCTCGATCATTCAGCGTAGACTGTTGTCGGCATTATTTTTAACAGTGTGTGCACTGACCTTATATTTTTAGGCTTGCAAATCGTGACATTTCAATCATCTAGGGATGTGCCGAAAGAGTGCAGGAGCCCCTCGGTTATTTCAGCAATGCCAAGCTAAGCATTGTAAATGCAGACTACAGTGTGAACGCTTTACCATAATTACACAGCTAAACCACAGACCTGAGCTTTAACTGGTATCGGATTACAAAGCTTTACCATTTCATTCTGTATTTAGTGAAAATAAAAGCAAATCTATATCACATACCTACCCTTTTTCTTATACAAACACTCCCAAACATCCAAGTGAAAGCAGCAGGTGTTCCTTCGATAAGTGTTAGAAAAAACAACCCGAATTCTGGGTGTCAAGCATGAGACTACTGTCACTGATACACCCGTGTCAAAGGAAGGAAAGCTGTAGGCTTTGAAGTGAAATGAGACATCACAGAATGATCACCAAGCCACCATTTACTACAACCAACTAACAGCCATTTGGAACATAGCCCAGTTGTAAATTGGAGACTTCCTGTATTTTTATTCCATTGCAGAAACATCCATGCATGTAAATAAAACCTAAACTATGAAAAACAGGCTCCATGTGAAGAAAATGAATTATCTGCAGCCTCTACCCTTAAGAAGTTATCTACTAGCAGTACAGTGTACTCACCTTCCTGACGGTAACTGAAAACCCTTTCCCACAGGACATACAGTTCTGTACTTCATTATCTTCAGCCCATTTCCGAGTAAGAGCTTGGGAGTGCTTAATCTGTAAAGAGTAAGACAAGAAGCAGTTAGTCTCAGACGCCCTCAGTCTCCTGGTGTGGCAGCCACAAGATAATCTGCAGTCTGAAAGCACAACACCAGCATAATTCCTGTGTGTGTATTGTTTCATGTTTAATTGAACCAAGTTAGAAGAACAGAGCTCACATTCTTTTCTTGACCTGTAGAATTAATCAAGGGAAAATGGACATTTAAATTAAAGAGCCAGGCAGGAGGCCAGAGCAGGGCAATTTTATTTACCGTTATTGGATGTGACATTGGGGCACAGTTTTTTTTTTTTGTTTTGGGGAAAGTTTGTTGTGTATCAAAAGGTTTCCCCTTTGTTCTCGCACAATAGAGTGAATTCTTAATTCACAGCACAGCAGATCCGCGTTGTGCTTGTGGGAGCCCTGGGAGATCTCTGGAATCCTCCTGCCTACTTCCAACAGATCAAAGGCTACACAAAATGAACACAAATGTTAAAAGCCGTGTTGCACTCTCGTTCAAATTTGTTTACATACTCTATTACTGAACTTCATGAAACGGGCTCTATCTTAAACAGAAAGCAAAATGTAATGTTTTAATGTTTTGTAAATTTGATATTTTGAATAATCGAAAGGCTCACAGAAACACATTAACAGGCGTTCACAGATTAACAGGGAAGTTTGTCTTTGCCGAATTCCTGCCGATATGAAAATGTATATGGAGGTTCCTGGCAGATGGGTCATTATGCAGACCCGGGCCTCACCTGTAGCGACTGATTCTCCCTTCCCAGTTCTTGCATTGCTGCCGTCGTGTCGTCCAATTTCCTTCGCATCTCCACCACTTTGGCCTGCAGCTTTTCAATTTCCCCTTCACTCTTCAAACATCTGGTGCGCAAAAAACACAAAATACCCCCAGAATCCCAATGTTAAAACACAAGCACAGATCCACGAAACACCACAAAGGGCCATATACGGGGCTTGTACAGTTACACAAATACATCTGAACAACCAGACCTCAAGGGCTTTTACAGCATTCATTGCAGCTGCTGTTTAACACTGTTGCATGTCTCACCCTTCATAAGAGTGTTCCAATTTAACAGTAGTGCAAAGCTAGGTCTTAACACTGTCATAATAACAGGCCGTGACAATGATAAAATCTGATCATTAATCAGGAAGTGGTTGACAGATGAACATATGAACTGCAAATTGATTCTGCCATATACTGGTATTATATCTACATTTTACAGCATTGATTCACACATTTTTGCAATCACACTAAACTCAATTCCTTAAAACTATATCCATCGGGTATCAGAAAGCTGCTTATTCGGAATAGACCTGTAGCAGCCCTGCACCTGCCACAGAAGCACAGAGTACCAGACGGGACTCTATCTGCATAGGAGTTGCTTCTCTGGGAGACGGACGCAGACCTGGACCACCGACGGCGGGACCCGAGTAGTGCAGCCGGCCCAAGCCGCGGGGCTCACCTCTCCAGCAGCGCCCTCCGCTCGTCCTGGTTGTGCTGCACGGTGGCCTCCAGCACGGCGATCTCCCCACGCAGCTCGTCCGCCTGCTTCTCCAGCTCGCCCGCCCGCCGCTGGCTGCTCTGCCACTCCTTCTTCAGCGTGCCCAGGTTCTCGTTCAGGGCCGCGGCCTGCAGGCTCAGCCGGGCCTCCGCCTCCTCGTGCCTCTTCTTCAGCTCCTCCCGGGACTGCAGCTCCGCACCCTGCGGCCAAGCACAGCGCCGTCAACACACTCCCAGCCACGCCGCGCACTAATCATCAGTCAGTCTCCCCCGTTGATAGCGCCCTTCAATCCACAGCATTCTTCAAGTTACACATGGAGACAGAAAAATGCATGGTAAGCAGAAAAAGACGGATCCATTCCGCTCATTTTCTACATGCTTCATCCAATTTAGGGACGTGGGGGGGAGCTGGAGCCTATCCAAGCAAGCAGTGGGCACAAGACAGAGTACACCCTGGGCGGGACGCCAGTCCCTTGCAGGCCCACAGCTGGAAGAGATCAGAGCACCCAGTCAAAACACACACAAACCCGGGGAGAACATACGAACTCCACACAGATGGGCCCCAGGTCCCGAGCGCTGCGTGGCAGCAATGCAGACCACTGCGCCACTGTAAGACTCGGGGGGGGGGGGGGGGGGGCTGCAGACAACTGTGGTCACCAGGGCACAAAAATCGCTCAGGAATCAGTCAAGAGCAACCGGATACATGCCAGGGCTTAAGGGAGTGTCCTATACTGACAGGCTGAGGAACTGAACCTTTTTATTCTGACAGTGAGGATACCCGATTCAGTGGCTCTGTGGCTCAGGATCTGCACCTGTGGCTGGAAGGTTGCCGGTTTGCATCCAGTGGCCGGCAGAGGAATCCTACTCTATTGGGCCCCTGAGCAAGGCCCTTCACCCCAGCTGCTTCAGCGGCGCCGTATAAATGGCTGACCCTGCGCTCTGACTCCAAGCTTCTCTCCCTGTCTGCGTTTCTCATGGAGAGCAAGCTGGGGTATGCATAAAGACAAATTCCTAATACATTAACTGTATCTGGCCAATAAAGTGATCTTATCTTATAAATATTCAAAATCCTCAAAAGGAATTAACAAAGTCAAACAAGGTTAAAGGTCCCTGAGGAACCTCACAAAACTTGCCATGTTGTTGAAGCCAATAATATCAGCTCTCTTACTCATATCAACATAACAGCTATAAAGTGTTTCAGCGGATGACAGTAACAAATCAAGATGCTGTACTTCTCTATCCTGGCTAATTGTAATTAACGATGAAAATAATAAATACATCCTTTATCACAATCCATAACCAAAAATACACAGTCATTAAGTCTTCCCTAAAACCCTAACCCTAACAGAGAAGGTAAATGAATTAGTCAATGAACTGTCACAGAGCTTTTTTAGTCACTTTGATCATCATGGACCAAAAGCATAGCTTGGTTGCACTGAAAGTGCCATCTGCAAGTAACAACAGTGGGGAAAAAACACATTTTCCAGCAATAATCTGTGGGGCACAAAAGAAGAAACTGTACCAGCTTGGCTTCTATCTGTTCCCGCTCCTTCTTCAGAGCCTCCTCTCTGTGGCTCTGTGCCTCCTGCGTGGCCTGGAACTCCTTCTTCTGCTGCTCCAGAGCCGAGCGGAGGCTGTCCACCTGTCCCTGGATCTCCAGCTTCTGCTGGATCAGCAGCTGCTTGGCATCTCTCAGGTCCGCGAGGTCCTGGAGGTCAGAGCAACAGACCGCACAGCTGAACGGGTTTCTAGAGATGTACGTTATTAAGAAATGCCGACACTGGACGTAAAAACACAGCGTGACAGAAGTGGTCAAGTAGAGCATATTAAACATTATTGTGTTAATAGTAATAATGTAGTAAAGTAGTAGTAGTAAAGACGAATGCATAAATCCTATGTTTAGGTTTCATTCTTTGGATCCGAGATCCCCAGTTCTTCAGACCCTGGTTCTTGAAGGACATGAAAAAGAGACATTTTATTTTTTGTTTTAACTGGTACAGTTAAACTATAATTGTGCCAACGATTTACAGACACAGGAAGAGTCCAGATGGGACCTGAACACTATGGACTGGAGATGGGAATCCCAGCTTTTAATTAACCCCTTAGTATAAGCCACTACACAGGGAAGCAACGCGACAATAAAATGTTCTCTCACCTTCTCCTTGCATGTCTTCAACTCTTCACTCAGCCTGCTCACTTCCTGCTCCAGTTCGGTCTTCAATTCACTCAGGTCTGCAGCCTCTGACTTCACCTTCGCCAGCTCCTCGTCTGTCAGCCCCTGCAGGAGGATCACACCTTCAATGAGCGACACACCACCATGTTATAAGCCTGTCAAAGCAATAGCAGACAAGGCTCTGGGAAATGGACTTCAACGTCCATTTTTCCTTGCAAGCACAGTTATCAAGAGGAGACTGTACAGCGGGCAGAGCGGTGCCGAGGACGACCCACACAGACCTTTTCCTTCCGTGCCTCTTGCAGAGCTTTCTCCTGCTGCTTGCTCTTCTCTTCCTTCTTCGCCAGGTCTTGCTCCAGTGCTGTCCTGGCGGCTTTGAGCTCTTGGATCAACTGGGTGCAGCTGCTGAGCTGGTTCCTGTTCGCAAGCAGCTCTTCCTGAGCAAGAGCCAGCTTGTCCTCCGAAGCCTGTGGGTGGAATGAATTCAAGAAGCTCAGATTAACTTCACTGAAACCGGACATGGTCACCAGCATTAATGTGCAGAAATCTAAGACATCTCTTTGCAACTTTACATTTGTCTGCATAGATTACTTCCCAAGTTTTATTCTGCACAGGACTAGTTCAAACTAGGACAACACACACCTCTATTTTACTACATGTGGACACATTATATACACATCTTCATTTGTCAATGAGTTTCTACTGTATAATTTGCCCACCTTGAGATCTTGCCTGATAGCAGATAATTCAGATTCCTTCCCATACAAGTCAGACTGCAGTTTTTCAAGGCTGTCCTTGGTACTATCCAATCTCTTCTGGAGGTCAGCACGTTGTCCTTTCTCTGCACTAAGCTCTAGTGACAATGCTGTTACCTGCTCTTTCAGTTTACCCTCTGCATCAACCTGCAAAGTAACAAAGCCCAGATCAATGTGGCTATGCTTTGTGTAAGATTTTTAGGCAGTTACTGGTATTTACAAACAGTCCAAAGCATTTATGTTTTGCTTTCTAGTCTTTGCTGTTTGGGGTTGAAAAGTTTAAACGAGAGTCTTGTAAACCACAAAATGTAAACCACAAAAATGCAGTGTCCATGCAAGCTCCCTTTTGACATGCACAGACACTAAAGAACACAAAAGAGTAACAGCACCCTGGAGTTTTGTAGATTCTTTTATTCAATATGAAAAGGAACAAAAACCAGGAAAGTATGCAGTCACGGCCTCGTAACCTTGTAAAATCCAAAGCAAATTTCTATGAAAAACAGGTGTTTTTGTTCAATTCATTTCAGCAGACTTATTACAAATGTGGGGCCAACTGATTTAGTACAGCTCCTGTTCACTGTATAGCTCCTGTCCACTGTATCTAATAACTTCACTTTCAGTCCCATTTTCCACTACCGGTACCACCTTCCAAGAGGAGTTGTGGGTGATCAGAACTGATCAAAAAAATCTTAAATACCTTTAAAAACCGAAGAGTGACCAAGGAATCCTGCTGGGAAATAGCTGTACAGCCAGGACTAGCCTGCCTTGACCTCTATAAACATACTGCTACAGCACAGCCGCCCGACAGAAGGTAAGATTCACCTTAAACCTCAATGGCATCTCTCACTCCCAGTCAGCTGGCATAAGGAATGAGTGCCTGCTGCCAAGTGCGTGCCCCACACAGGAGCACAGGAACACTTGTGCCACGTGGAAAAGCAAGCTGCACAAACCATGGTACTGCTTTCGCAGATGGCAGCCAGCTTTGGAAGGTGAGTAGCCAGTGTTTCCAAAGAGCTGACAGCTGTGGGCTGTGCGCCTCACGCACAAAACAGTGACCTGCTGAGTATTTTACTACTGCCCAGTACAGTAGAATACCAGGAAGAGAACTGGGGTATTGGATATTAAAAAACAACACGGAATTGGATTTCAAACATGTTAAAATGGTTACGCTTTACAACATGTTAGAAAAATGATTAGAGAACTAATTAAAAAAAATAAATTCTCGCCATGAGGGAATCGACATACCATAATGTGTTGTTATGCGATAAATCTGCTGTTTGGTATTGAAAGAATGACATCACTTGCCTTCTGGGAATGGAGAGCTTGTAAATCACTCAGCTGGTTTCCCAGCTTCTTTATCTCCTGGGTGAAGGACTCCTGGGCTGTGTTTAACTTGTCCTGAAGTTGCCGCTCGCTCTTTTCCCTCTCCTTCAGACCCTCTTGTGCCTTTGAAAGCTGTGCTGTTAGAGACGTCAACTGGGTTTTCAGCTCCTTCTCGCTCTGCAAAAACAATAGGCCTTTCTGACTTACTGACTTTCAAAGGCCATTATGTGTCAAGACTTGGAAAACAGTACGGAAAATAGTGCAATATGCACCTACACAGAGAATGTTTACCTGTCCTGAGAGCTTTAAAATTGAAGAAACTAACCTGTGAGTGTGAATTCAGACGGGTAACTGACTATAAGAACTATTATTTTGTCCTCACAAAGTGAAAGCTCTGCAGAGTACCACACAGTTCTACCATGTTTACAAAACTAAGATGCACATAGCTTTGGGAAAGCATTAAAGCCCATACAAAACAACTCTGTGACAAAGATCTTTATTTTAATTACCTCTTCCCTCTTTTGGAGAAGACCTTTCACTTCACTGATTTCTTTAGAAGCACACTCGGCTTTCTTCTGAAGCTCCAGTCGGACTTGCTGAAGAGATTTTTCCTAAAGAGAGTAAAAAAAAAATAATCTTCCACTTATGGTCTTTGAGTAGTTTATTTTAGAAATAGTACAAAATAATCTCTTTGTCAAAACAACAGCACGAGTAAAAGTTTCCCATCTTGCTGGCAGTAGCTTGCGCATTTCTCTTTGGATAAACTTTTGTCATAAATAACAGTTACCATCTTAAAGACTTGAAGTCTCATTCCGAGAAACGCAAGTTCATACATAAGCTTAAACAGGACTGTTGCTGGAGCACTTGGACATTGTTGGAGCATTCGATACCAATTTAGGGAGATCAGGAAACTCTCGCAGACAATGAAATTCAAAAGGATTTGTTTCAAAATGTCACGACTGGGCAAAAACCTGGCAGATAAAGTGCAATATGGGTACAGGGTTTTGCATGAAGATGTAAACTACAAATAGAAAGAGGAAGCCTGAGCTAGGAGAGACTCCTTATGAAAAAGACTAAGGTGTTTATCCTGAGACATTTACATATTCTAGACAATATGGTGAAAAATGAATATGGGCAAACTTTTGAAAATTGTCATTGAAGGACGCTCATAATCCACAAATGAACATGTCATTTAGAATATTATGTACAATTCTGGTCATGTTAAAGAACAGATATTACTGTCCTGGAATCAGTCCAGAGAAGAGCAACCAGGTGCATTCTAGGGCTCAAGGGAATGTCCTACACAGACAGGCTGAAGGAACTCAACCTTCTTAGTCTTGAACACCGAAGACCATGATTGGACCGGATGCAAATATTTAAAATCCTTAAAAGTTAATTGAGCAGATTTCCTCTGAATAAACAGTGAAAGAGGAGCCACGGGACAAAAGCTGGAGCTACGTGGAAGTGCAATTAAAACTCAGAAGTGGAGGCACAGCTTTACTCAAAGAACGAAGCTATGAACGAAGTCCATATCCTGGCTTCTTTCAAGAAACACGTGGTCTAAAGATTAAACACAAGCGGAAAACTGTGTGAAGTGTGCACATTCTCTGTGTAACCTGGCTTTCACTGGGTGCTCCTTTAACCTCCTGAACATGCCGGTTAGGTTTATATTAGGTTAGGTTAGGGGGGGATTCATGGGAATTTTGTACTTGAGGGAAGTTTCCAGTTCACCCAGTACTGGCTGTTGTGCACACTGAGAAGGACACAAGTGAGCCCTGCATTCGTAACCCTAACGTGAACTCCAACACTGCACATACTGGGTAAAATACACTGGGGGAAATCCTCCGGGAAATGAAAATGCTGGCTACAGGACATGTTTGGAAGTTGTCATTTCTGTGGATGGAGGTGCTACCAAGTACACACTGACGGGGTGCCTGAATGTTTGCAAATGCCATACTCACCGTTTTAATTTGAATATCTACAAATCTGTAAATCTGTAAAGGGTTGTGTCAATCTCTTTTTACTTAGAAATTCACTGAAACTTACAATTTGACCAGGGCCGGCTAAACATTTCCATACAAGTGTACATACAAACTGGTAAGGTAGTCTTGAGCATCATGCCACCAGACATCATAATTACTTATTATGTGAAATTATTTTTCACATAAATCCTGCAATTTCATAGTCATCAATCAAAGAATATTAAATCAGCCAACCTTCTCGTCCAGCGAAGCCTTTGCACTTTGTCTCTCTTTCTGAAACTGAGCCTGTGTCTCTTTCAGAGACTGCGAGACGTTGGACAGGTTCTCCTTGGCCGTCGAGAGATCTTTCGAGAGAGACTCCTTTTCCTCCTGTGTTTTCTGAAGGGCCCCCGTTAGGGACTGAACTCTGGCCTCTAGCTCAGCCTGCCGTGTCTTGGCCTCTTGGGATATTTTCTCCAGGCTCTGCTTGAGGCCCTGGCTTTCTTCCTCTCTCTTGCTCAGCTTCTGCGTCGTCTCTTCCAGAGCACTGGATTTCTTCCGCAGTTCTTCTTTCAGGTCTGCAGCCCTTCAGGAAGACAGGCAGCAAATAAACAATTTAAGATGGATTTTAAGAACAATTTAACCACTCCTGGTTCAGGAGAGTGCAAATCCAGTAACTCTTAGCCACCCAATTATTGTGAACAGCTGTGAGTAACTGATCAATTAAGCAAGCATTTTTCTTAATAAAGGGAAATCTGGTCTTTTGATGGATGAAGGACACTCATCATTTTGTTCCAAATGACACCCCAGTTGCTTAATTTACTCCTTAACCTGCTTAAAGGATGACAATTAAATTCCTTAATATCTTTTTAGATTTTTGATCTATCAACCACTTAGAAATGCTGCTAGATCAGGGCTCTCCAGCCCCAGGAGGGGACACAACTTAAATGATGTACCTGGCTCACATGTGATAGAGCTTATTTAAAAATGTCTTAGCACCTACAATGGGTATCCACTGCCTTTAAAGTGTCATTGGCACTGTTAGGTATAAAGCACTGTGCACCACATTTTGTTTCACTCACATCTAAATGCTTCTGAACAATATTTAACTTAAAGCAGAAACCTCTACTAGTTAAAATGCGATTGTCATTTCTAATACTTATTCCTTCTTACCTTGATGAGCTCTATCACTAACGGAGACAATAAATCAAACCCACAACATAAGGCTCCACAGCTGAAACGTTGCGTTTCCTTTCCTCTCTCTTCAGCACGGAATAAAGCTTTTACTTGTTCCTTTGCAGCCTATGCATGCTGACACAGCTCCGTACTTGAAATAATTCAGGGATACTGTAGCCATTCTTATTGAGAGGACATTTTTTACACAAGTGCCTTCACATCTTTGTGGAAACTACTGAGCTCCATCATCAGCAGAGCTTTGACCGAGAATTACCTTGCCTCATTATTACAACAATAACGCTTTGGGCTGGCAATGTTCTCCCATAGGTGGCTCTACGTGTCTTTTGGCAGTACTTCTGGGTGTCTTACCCCCTCTTCTCTGCATCCAGCTGCTTGCTGAGCTCCTTTGCTCGGCTGTCGGTTTCCGAGACTTGCTGCCTCTGTTTCTGCAGCTCCTGCTGAAGCTGCCCCTTGCTGGTCCTCACTTCCTGGAGATCCGCCTCCAGCTTCTGTTGAAGTAACGACAGACACCTGAAGACCCCTGACCGGACATGCTACTGTTAAAAGGCAGGGCTGAAAGGGTCTCTCGAGACGAATGCAAAAAGACTAGCCCTCCTGGCTTCAGATATAATTGCACTACCACCTTGTCTCCAACTGTAACATCTCTTTCATGTTTCACTGCAATTCTGACGAACTCCACTGGGTTTACTTTATCAATGTCTTTGAGGAATCTGTAATACTTGGATTAGCGCCCTCATAGCCCTCAGCCTGTCAGCGTAGGACAGTCCCTTGAGCTCCAGAACGTATCTGGTTGCTGTCCTCTGGACTCATTCCAGAGCAGCAATATAATATAATATAGCCTACTAGGTTTATATAAAAGTATATCTGCAGTTCACAAAATAGAACTTTCCCATCACAGCATACAATTTACATTTCTGCATTTATTTATAATTGCTTTACCATCTAGTCAATACTATCACCTATCAGCCTCCAAATCACAAACAACATGATTAGCAAAGCAATACCATAGTGTGCTAATTTTTTTTTGTAAAACATATTTACTAGTCTCGTCAGTTCTAGGTTCATGGAAAACAATCACCATCAAATAAAATGCCAATAAAAGGATGCTAATAACATTTTGCATGAGAAAAGAAATATTCTGAGAGCTCATACAACCCTGCCAGATTTGAACAGGAAGTCTATTTAACTTGCCATTCATGCCCGAGGTGTACAGAGGAGCTGTGAGGCTGCTATGCAGTGATCGGGACACTCACCTTCACCTGCCCTTCCAGCTGCTCCACCTTGTGCTCAGAGCTCAGCAGCTTCTCCCTGAACTCCTTCTGACTGCTCTCCAGCTGGCTGCAGAACTCCTGCTTGTCCTGCAGCTTGGCACTCAGCTCTTCCAGCTGAGCTTTGCTTTTGGTCAGCTCCTGCAAGGAGAGAAGAGGCAGGGAGGTCAACGAAATGAGACGAAGTAGCTACAACCCAGTGGAGGTTTTCGAAAAACATTTCCCCCTAGAAATGCAGCTGATTTCCTGAAGCAATTCTGAGAGCCAAGGCAGATCTGTGAAATCATCCTATTATTGGGTAAAGTCATGCTCGTGACAATCCCTCACTACATCCACTGTACTATATTACTACAGATTTTACATTTCCCTTTCCAGGCTCAACTTTTCCTGCCTCTGACTTTCCCGGACCCAGTATTTCTTAAGATAGGATCACTTTATTGGCCGTATACAATTTCTTGCATTAGGAATTTGTCTTTTCGCATACCCCAACTTGCTCTCCATGAGACACACAGACAGGGAGAGAAGCTTGGGGTCATAGTGCAGGGTCAGCCATTTATACAGCACCCCTGGAGCAGCTGGGGTTAAGGGCCTCACTCAGGGGCCCAACGGAGTAGGATTCCTCTCCAGGCCTGCGGGATACAAACCGGCAACCTTCCAGCCACAGGCGCAGATCTTTAGACAGAGAGCCACTGCTACGCCACTCAAGCTGCTGAGTGTCAGTGACATGTTCATTATGCCCAATTGCAAACAGGGTGGGATATACCAGTCTGCTCAACAGTTAATGGAGTGAAAGATTTAGCATTTGATTAAGTTCATATTTCATTAGAACTGGGTCCTTCACCTCTCAAAGATGTAACTACGAGAGCTATTTCTGACTTATCCATATATGCTGCTTCACAACCTATATACAGTACTGTATGTTCACTTGAGATGCTGATGAAGACCATGGATGAGGTCTTCCTTACCTGCTGTTTGTCCTGCAGTGCATGCTGGGCTGTCTCCAGGTGATTCTGCAGGTCAGCCCTCTGGGCAGTCTTGGCAGCTTCAGCAGACAGCAGCAGCTCGGTCTTTGCCTTCAGCTGAAACACTAACCTCAGTCAGACCTTCGGCCTTTTCTGTCATTAAATATGCAGCTGAGCTACTGCTCTGTTTTAGCAATTCATGTAGCGTCCCTGCATGATTTAAAGGGGAACTGCTGTCCCAATTTCTCAGACCGGTTATTAAATCTCAGAAACAAAGAACATTCACTGCCCGTACAGAAACATTTGTAAAAATTCAATTTTAGCAAAAAATGGTGAACTTTGTGAAAGGACTGGATGGCGCCGTGCTGTCGCAAAACCCCTCGTCTCGTCACAGGCAAGATCGAGAGTTTGCACAGATTGTGACGTGATGCAGCCCTTCCTGCTCACTAGTCACTGTGATGACTGTAATGTAATGTGACATATGAGTCAAAAGGTACAGGTTTGTTCCAACGTGACCTGCATGCAGAGTTTACAAGTTGTATTTGTCAGTAAAATCGTATGGTAGCGGAGAGGAATATTTCTATTGGATTAAAAGAGATGTATTCACAAGCCTGCTTCTTTACAATGTAATAAGGCCGCAGCACATCACTGCAAGTTCTGTTACCTCAATTCTGAACATGGCACTGTGCATTCCTGGAAACACAGTCTATTTTGAGATGTACTGTAAATTGGAGGTTTTACGAGTTACTACATAGATCTTACTTTTACTATGGTTTGGAATGCACTCATCATAACCATGAAATAAAAAAATAACATTCCCCTTTAATGTCCTAATCAAAACTGTGCATTTAATGCTGCAGCACACCCCAGATGAACCGTGGAGGCTCATATAATATAAAAAATACAAAACATCCACACTTTTCTAACTTTAACAAAAACAATCTTATATTTGGTATCTTAAAGGAGGTTTTAACTCCTTGCAGTGTGTTTCAGATTTATAGGAAACAGACAATTTCTCAGGTTTCTCTTTGCTGGTTTTACATCAGAGTTTATATCGTATTTGAGATTTTTGTATGCAGTGTGATCATGCCTGCCCCATCTTTCAATGAAGGTGAGGAAGCTTTGTTTCTCCTATTCTTCTCAGTTTGCACATACCTGAGTATCTAGCTGGGCCACCTTCTCTCTGCTCTCTGCGAGCTGGGCGTTAATCTCCTTGAGGGAGGCCTCCAGCGAGAGGCAGCGGTCTCGCGCGGTCTGCAGGTGCGTCTTCTGCTCCTGGACTTGCTCATGCAGGTTGTCCTGGGCCTGCTTGTGGCTCTCCGACTGGTTCTTCAGCTTGTCGGTCAACTGGGCGACCTGCAACACGACCACCCACACTGTACATCAAGCGCAGCACAGAAGTGGAGGACCCACAAAGAGGTCATTTAATCCTCACACGGCTTGAAAATCTGAAAGTTTTTCCATCAGATTCCACTTGTCGCCCGATTTCGTCAGATCACTGAAACTATGAAAGCCTGGTTTTGGTCAGTATTGGGATGGAAGACCTCCACTGGCAGACCAGTAGGTGGCACTCCTTCCCCTGGAGCAGAATTTACTAAACAAATGCATCAATACGGTGACCGGGGACAATGTGCAGTACATTAGAAGGTACCATCTTTCAGAGCAGATATGAAACTGAGGCTGTGCATTACAGATCCCATGGAACAGTTCAACAGAGTAGGGGTGTTAACACTGGCTCAATTCCACTCCCATGCTCCTGCTTCTGTAGATGAAGTTTGGCCACTCTTACGTGTAAAATCCTTTGTGTTCCCCTGATATGAAGAGTGCGATATAAACATAATTAATAATTATTATGATGCTATTTCAAGCACTAAATGAACAATTAAAGAATGACTCTTTACACATTTTACATAATTTCACATTTTTAAACTAAGCAACCGAATATTCACAAAGTATTGCAATAGAAATATTTGTGGTGCTTGTTGTTATATATTTTAAAACGTGAAACTGGGTCTTTTATGTGTTATATAGATACCTGAAGAGTACAAAAGCAATGGTTTTGATTGCTTTAAAATGATCTGGTTTTATTTCATGCACACCCTATTTAGCAAAATGCTAAAAATATTCTATCAGGAGACCTCCTTATGAGAAGAGATTTAATGCAGAGAAATAAAAAAGTTTGTGTGGGGGGAGCTTGCCAAAACAGCTCATTTTACACAGGCTCAATTCTAATGGGAACATCACAAGGAAGTGCACCTTTCGTAGTTTGCGGTCAGTAGAAGCCTTTTTAAAGCTGTGGAATGAAAACTGAATGAGGACTATAACTTTAACTGGGAAACCTTATCAGCCCCAAAAAATGTTAAAAGAATACAGTTTACAGGGCTTGTCTTTGGCGCCACAAGAGCTGTGTTCAGAGATGTGGTGCTAGATTCAGTGTTTTTAGTTTCACAGGAGCTGTGTTCAGGGATGTGGTGCTAGGTTCAGTGTTTATAGTTACACAGGAATTGGGTTCAGGGGTGTGGTGGTAGGGTCTGTGTTTTTAGTTACACAGGAGCTGTGTTCAGGGGTGCGGTGTTAGGTTCAGTGTTTTTAGTTACACAGGAGCTGTGCTCAGGGGTGCGGTGTTACAGTAGGTTCAGTGTTTTTAGTTACACAGGAGCTGTGCTCAGGGGTGGGGTGTTACAGTAGGTTCAGTGTTTTTAGTTACACAGGAGCTGTGCTCAGGGGTGCGGGAGGCTGTACCTGCTCCTGCAGTGCGTGGTTCTTCTCCTGGAGCTGACTGAGCACTGCGGTTTCCCCCTCACCAGCCTGGATCTTGGCACACAGGTCCTCCCTCTCTGCTTCCAGCTGGCTGATGTTATCTTTGCTTTTCTGAAGCAGGGCCTCCAGATTTTGGATCTTCTGGTCTTTATCACCAATCTGACGCAGCACCTGCTCCAGATCATTCTACAACAATGGAGTACATTCATATACATTTAGGACAGGTTAGACAACCAAACATACCCATTTTGTATAACCTGGAACAGTGAAAGTGAAAAGAGGAAGTGATGTACCACACTGTATGTCATACAATTGTTCCCATATTAAAACACAATTTACAGGAAAGACCTCTATGCACAGAAAACATACACTCAGCGGTGAAGTCTAGTTTTGTTTTATACATTAATGGGATTTTTAAAAATCAGGTTCTCATATTTGTTAATAATTAAAAACGAAAAAGGTTCTTATCAATACTACTAATCAATGAAATGGTGAGGGTCAAAAACTATCAGCTCTTAGCTTCATCTACTCCGATGTTTTTTTGGAGACCCTAACCTTGACCAGAAGCGGTCCGATTATTGCTGAATGTATTACATATCCTTGCCTGAAAAGCAAACTACACACTACAGTGGCCAAGGACACACATCTTTCAAAGGACATGTTAAACTGAGGTTGGCGTGGCAGCTGCTGCTTCCATTCCTGAACTGGCATCACTCTTAGGTGTAAACGCTTTGTGATCCCTGAATGAATGAAAACGTTTCACACTACAGAGGTTTTTAAACTGCCGATCCCTGACGCATCAAAACCAAAGTCTATCTTCCTGTCAGGTCTCCCAGTCCTCCTTCCTTCTTTCTCTGGCAAGCTCTTTAATTCAGTTCAAATTCTCTGACAAGTCTCCTTCCTGTGCCACCTCACTGCGGATATGCATGACACATCAGGTCCCGCTACAGGACAATGCAGCCTCTGAGTGCTCTTGGCTTTGTGTTGGATGAACTGGAGTTGGACTATGGCTAAACAACATTCACCCCTAAGTCAGCTCTTCATAGAAGCGTGCTCACCTGGGCCTCGCGCAGCTTGGCGTTGGTGCTTTGCTGCAGAGCCTGCACCTCCTGATGCTGCTGTCTAGCCTTGTCAAGCTGGTGCTGCAAGTCAGTCGACTTTGTGGCGTTCTCCTTCAACTGCCAGCAATAAATCGGAAAAAAAAAAGAAGAAGAAACGTTCTAAAACCTATTTGAAGCTTCTTAAATCAATGCTTGCATCTTGGGGTGAACGCTTATCTGGCCGCTGACTTGGCTGAATAAGTACAGGCCCTTTCTAATGCCCTGCCCTCGCGTGGCTACCGCTTGAGCGAGGAAATGCTCAAGGCTGCAGGCCTTCCTCTTAGCTTTTCTTTCAACGCTCCTACGTGTGCCGGACTGTACAGTGAGTCACTGACATGACAGCTGAGCGAGGAAGGGTCCTCTAAATTGGACATGTGTCCAGAACGACAGGAGATGAAACGTGTGATGGAACATGATTAATAAACAGCAACACACTGGAGCTTTCTTTCGAACGTGCAGTTCCCTGTGAGGCAAGGAATGGAAAGCAGTCCTGGGTGAAGAGGGAGCAGATGACACAGTACATTGAAGGTCTAAAAAGAGTCCCTTTTTTCATTTGTACAAAACACTACAAGTGTTCATTGCTCAGAGCAACCGGGTGTCTCTTTAGGTTGTACTGAGTCTTGAGAGGAATGCATGCTGCATCACTATACCAGTGACTATGGGTGCAGCTTTTCTGCTCCATCTCAAGAGAAGTTTAGTTAAAACGATAAAAAGTAACGATTCATCTGAAGACCTATGTACATACCTTCTGTACATAGAAAAGCCATCTTATGTGCTTGAAAGCTACCAAAAGCTTTCTTAGAATAAGGGTAGACCACCACTGTATGAGTATCAATACATTTAGCTTAGAGGGCCAAGCTGACCAGGCATTCTTATGTTTATCAGATGAGTACCTGCCATTAACAAATTAGGTTTAAAAATTAGAAATAAGAAGTATTTGAGAAACAACTCACTGTAAATTGTGAGCTTAATGCTTTCCTTCAAAAGTGAAAGGGGTGGTATCTCGCGCTTGAAGTAGGGGCCTTATTATGTTTGAATAGCAACAAACTAAAAAGTGATTAAGAATAAGGCATAACAAGAAACCACTGTTAAAAACAGAAGGGAGATTCGTATTCAAAAATACCTAAAAACCCATGAAGTGTAACCCATCATTTCCTGGTTGTTTTCCAGGCTGCATCCCGAACACTGTTTTGCACATTTTTTTCTGAGAAAAGCAAGACTTCCAGACTATCTTCAGTTATTTTATTACATTTCATGCCATTGAGAAAATTGTGTCTGACATCAGAGCTGGCTTCATGTTGAGGTTTGTATGAAGTAACGGAAAATGTTTTGAACTTATTATAAATTTCTTTGGGATCCAATGTCAAATCTCCTGTTGGACTGCAGGTGACAGGTAATTGTAATACTCTGATATCTCAATTTTTATTTTTAGCCAATTTGCAAGTTAACGCCCTGCCTTGTCACTAAACGTAAAAGTCAGTAAAAGTGAATTAGTTCTGTTAAAATTAATTGTACGATCAAATACCTTTGTTTAGTTGAGGTTTAACTTGAACATACTTACATAATTGTCTAATGGGGATCAAGCATGCTTGTGGTCATGTAATAAAGTAATCTTCCAACTGTTCAGTGTATTTTCTTCCCGATTTGTCATCCTGAAGGATATATGGGTTTACATTGAATTGGTTTCATCACTGCTCTCCTCCCCACTGATAGCTGATGTGTGGTAAGCATACTGGCAAACTTTGGCTGCCGTTGCATCATCCAGGTGGGGCTACACACTGGTGGCAGTGGAGGAGAGTCCCCATTACCTGTAAAGCTCTTTCAGTGGAGTGTCCAGAAAAGCTCTATATAGGTGTAAGGAATTATTACTATTATTACTATTCAACAATGTGATTAAACTCTAGAAAGCCAGGCCATTCTTTGTGAAATCCAAATCCATTCAATTAAATGAGCATAATAATAATTATAGGGAAATTAACTAATGATGTATGGAATGTCATTATTTCAATTGTGCTCTGATGTCAGACACAATTTGAAATAATGAAATAATAATATATTATTATGTATTAACTAATGATGTATGGAATGTCATTAAATTAAATCTAAAAGCTTATCGTTGCATGGTCAAAGGTGTTATTTGGGTGAAAAGCAGTGTCCGTAATTCTGGATATAATAGAAACATTTAATCAGGGAAAGGTCAATCTTTTCAGAAACACTTTGTAACACAGAGACTAGAAGTGTTTCATTAGATGGCAGGACTCTGAAAACAGCAAATACCACCCAAGACTAATTCCAGCATATGTGTTGCATTTCTATAGAGTAATGAGAGAAGTTAGCATGCTTGAGTCCTTGACTGGTCATCCACTGACACCGTGAGGTTTTTCATTTACTTACTATACATAGTTGCCCAAATGTAAAATCGGATTCATGTGTTCTGAGCCGCAACATTCGGTTGGTTCCTTAGCTTGCAGTTTTACTTGGCGACACGCGATGGAAGGGCTGGATGGACAAGAGGGGGAGACGCACAGCGACACAGCCCGCTTCCCGCCGGCGGGGCGGGTGGAGCATCAAGCCCACCTGTTCCTCGGCCCGCGAGAGCTTGAGCTGCAGGTCGGCCACCTGCTGCTCCCGGTCCTTCAGCTTCTCCCCCGAGAGCTGCCGCTGCTCCTTCAGGCGGCCCTGCACCTCCCCGAGCTGGCGCTCCGCCTCCAGCAGCTTGGCGTGCAGCTGCAAGGGAACACACACACACACTCAGGGTGACCCGGGCTCCGTCTCAGCCCCACCCACCTGAGGAGGGCCACCTGGAGCTCCGGGGCAAAACCAACCGCGCGTGTGTGTGCGGAACGCTCAGTGGAAGCGTCACGGAAATGTCAGCCGACAGCTCTTTCATTTCATTTGTACGCGCTCTCCCCCATTGAGCACTTTTATGCAACAAGGTGGGAAAAGTCCCGTCACTAAGGGAAATGAAAAAAAGGTTGTAAAAGCACTGACGCAATGTAGGATCCTTGACAGAATCCTCTAAAGCTCCGCCAATTTGGCGCATCAGAGCAGAAACAACGGAGTGAGAGGGAGTACAGTACGTTAGCTCATCACCTTCTTTTTAATGTAGGACGGCATCGTGTTCAGGCTAAATCTATATGCATCGGAGGCAGTAAACGTAAAAAAAATTCTGACCATCTGTCCAACATTATGCCGCTTTAAAAAAAAAAAAACTCCATTTCGGAATGAAATGAATACGATATCGTTTCATCATACTAGCTTTTTCCAAGACTACGAAATAGTCTATGAAGAAATGTTGAAAAAGCTCATCAAAGACTCACTATTTATGGTTAGAAATATTTGTGTTGTTTTGACTTTAACTGGCCTCTGAGACAAAACAACATTACAGAACGCAAGGCTGTCAGAAGACAAAATGATAGGCTTTTGCAAAAAAAATGTCTAAAGCTCTTATTAAGACCATCCCTACCTGGTTGATCTCAGTCTGTTGATGGAGCCCTTGCTGTTCCTTCTCTTCCTTCTGCTGCTGGAGCTGCTTGAACTCAGCTTTGAGCTGCTGGTGCTTGACCTCCAGCTCCGACAGCTCCTGCTTCAGCTTGTGGCTGGTCTCCCCTCTCTCGCTGAGCTCCGCCTGGGCTCTCTGGAGAGAGGCGTCCGTGGACGAGGCCTGGGCCCGGAGCTGCTGGCAGTCAAGCTCCTTCTGGTGCAGGCTGGCTTGCAGGCTCTTCTTGCTGGCCAGCTCCTCGCCAAGGCGTTCATCCAGCTCCCGGCACTCCTGGTCTTTCTTGGACAATTTCTCCGACAGACTCTGGAAACAGTTGCGTAGGACCACGGATCAGCTGACAGAGGATCCACCCCATCTTTCATCGTATTCGATCACAGTAACGACCCTACCTGCCCTGAGAAACAGGTTGTACACTGCCAGATGCACAAGTATTGGGCCTTTGAAGTGAAATGAATCATTTTGGTTGGGTTTAATGGAATTTGTATTTCAGATGAAAACAATAATAATAGGGAAAAGTACAGAATTTCAGCTTTTGTTTCTGGCACTATGAAAAATGCAACTATGACATATTAAAACAAAGTCATTGGGGTTCATTCCCACCCATTTCAGGTGAGCATGTAAATGGATGCTTGCACACTGTTTGCCACGCGTGAGCCATCTTGTTACTGAACTGCACACCTGTTCATTTCTACCCTAAGTGGATACTTCCTCACTGGAAGAAATCTTCTGTAGCTCAATCTCAACACAAAACGTCTGACAAACACCTGGATGGAACGTTCACACAGCACAAGGCAGCTGACGAAGGGGGCTGAATGTGTACCACGTGTATAATGTATTAATTTCACGTCATCATAAAATATTATGACCAATGAACAGAATGACTCATTATAAACACACTTGCCTCCACTGCTAACATACCAAGATATTAAATATGAAAGTTCCATTTAAAATACTATTTTTGTTCCTTTTAAGTAATTTCAGTTACAGTAAGTGTACCACCATCTTTTAAAATGAAAAAAGATGAAAATTGTGAAAAGCTCTTTGGCGATAATCAGGCAGACTGTAGCTTTTATCACCTCTTGAAAGTAAAAGTTTATTCCTCTGAATTAACTTCTACATCAAGATTACAGTATATGTGTCCCTAAAAAAATATGCTAAAGCATTATTTATACTAGAATTTAGTATTTTATGACACATTAAATATACAGTATCAATAATTATATTAATTTTATTAATTGCATAAGATATTTGGTTTTAAACATTGGCCAATACAGGCACAAGAGCAGGCAGATTAAGGAGGGCTAAATTTACAGAATAAGATGCTGGAAATTGCCAAATTAAGAGATACCCAGAAATCGACACTGAATTTTTACTCCAGAGCAGCAGGCTTTTTTTAAACCACCACTGAAGAGAGATGAAGATGACATACTGCTACATATTTTACTCATTTCTGATTATTGAATGGGCTTCCTCACGTTAGGGAAGAGAAGCTGTGAAGTCTACAGCTGCCATCTTTTAATAGAGATTTTATCCGACAAATGTTACACACTCTCTGCCAAACAAAGGCTCAGCACTAATCTAACCCAGAGAGGGCAAAATGATTCATGCAACGGGACCTCTCCCTCCCCACACAACATCGTCTGGACATTTTTTTTTGCTTCCAAGGTAAATACATCATCAAGGCGTGCTTGGCACTGAAGCTGAATCCCTGACAACCATACCAGACCGTGCCAAAATGCCAAACAAAGACAAAGAGCATTTTAGACATTTTATTCTCCATGATAAAAGCTCCCAATGCGTGATGTAAAATTATCCTTGATTACACCTTAATTCGGCTGTGCAGTGTAACGTGGGTTTAGAGTAATATTCGGTTTGATGACATCTGTAATCTAATAGAATATTAATACTAGCTGGCTAGATATCGCAAAAAGCAAACAGATTGAGAAGAACTCTCTTTGCTCTTCCATATAAAAGTTCTTTACTCAAAGTTATCAGACAAGTTTAATTAGCAGGACTAGGGTAATTATGTGTCCTCAGTTGCAATATATTACTCAATATGAGTTACTGACAGTTAAAACAGTTTGCCTTGAACAGAGAACAATTTGACGACTTCTGTCAAGAAATATTTTGTTTTTCTCACTTGGTGTTTTTAACTATATTCAGCTGAAGACTAGCTCTTTGAATAAAATCCAGGGCTTTCTTGATGACACAACTCAAAACTCTCTACACAAGACATGAATAGTCTTGAGACTTCTCTTTATCAGAGGTAAAAGAAGCTCTTTCTCTCCATCAGATAAAATAAATTTGGATACAGTTTTATGTTTTAAACAACAAGAACGACAACAAAACAGAAAACGACGATGAGGAATTGCAACAAAGCACCGACAGGTACTCTGAGCCACCGGCTGACTCTTAGTAGCGGTCTTGTGCAGGCAGTTATGTGACTGTAACCCGTGGACATTCCATATTCGCTTGTGAGCGTATAGTTCACTTACTACATATTCTCACAGACAGGCGCTGGAAAGAATGCACATGTATCAAAGTTATGAGAGCCCTGATGACAGGGTTTCTAAATATCCTGAAACATTACCGTCAACAGAAAGCTATAACTGTAACGATTCCAGCATGTAGACGCATGGCCCCAGTTCCAGATTTATTTTTCATGGGAAGAAAGGTTACTTCCTGAATTGATTTTAGAACCTCTTCACAGTAAAAATATGGGAGTGAGAGATTAAAGTCACCAATGCCTGGGGTTCAGATAATCTGAATCTACTTATGTTACTTACTCATGTCTCTTGCATTGTTTTTGTTTCAGTTACATTAGGCTGCATATTTAAGGTCTGGATTTAAGTACTTTTGTACATTTTGGTCAGAGAATTACATGCTGTGATTGTTTTGACTTAATTATTTTAATAATTGCATGATGCATTTAATATGATTGCACTGATAGGGTTTAACTGTTTAATTAACTCTATTTAAAAGAGAAACCTAAATAATAATCTACAGGTTTTATGCCTACGTTTCAAAAAATAAACCACAGCTCTGTGTGAATTAAACATTAAACAAAAAGTCTAAATTAAAAACACTTGCTAAAGGCTTAACAGCTTTCTTTCCAAGCACGGAATTAATGTTTGCTTGTTGCTTTGCAGCCAACAAACGCTGACGCAGCTCCCCTCTTCAACTTTAAAATAAAAACATTACTGCAAGCTTATGTTTATGATTCGGATTTAATCAGGCTTTGTTCTCTATAAGGCTGAATCACCCCCAGCAAGGCACAACAACCAGAGCATGTTGGCATTTGTAGCAGTGCCATTACACAGCACGCGTGCATCCTGTTAGGAGAGTCACTCTGCTCCTGCCTTACCTGGTTCTGCTGCTGAAGTCCATTCAGGGAGCTCTGCAGCTTGTGCAGCTGCTGCGTGTACACAGCCACCTCCTGGGGACCCTTCTCCAGCTCCGCCCGCATCTGGGATATCGTAGTCTAGGCAGAAAGCACAGTGTTTACTGACCACACGTTCAAAAAAAGTCCTTTCACAAAATGCCTCCAAAGAAATCTGCAGACCTTCCTGAACTAGGCGTTAACAAGAAAAAACAATCTTCCTTATTTTTGGTTTCACAAAAAATATCCATCTACATCATTTGATACAGTAAGTTTCATGACACCAACATAATACTTAATAAAAAATGAAGAAAAAGCATTTTATTAACACACAAATACACATTTTAATATGAATAAAAAGCTTAATTATAAAAGTTGATAGGTAGATGTTGATTACAACGCAGGAATGGAATATTACATTCTTCACATCAGAGAAAAGGCTCACTTTCAGAGATTGTATATAGTCTTCAGAACATGTAAACATCATCTCAGTTCAAGAATGCCAACTCTTCTTCACCAGGGTTTTGAATCATCTAAAATTCAAGACTGATAGCAAAACTCAAAAGAAGAGAAGCTCTTGACAGGGTTACGGAACACTGAATAATGTACCTGCAGTACATGTAAATGCAGTAAAAGTCAAGTTTAAAAACGTCTTAAAAATGCGAACTGCTGACGTCAATGCCTCAGCTCCTTTGTGGGACGAAAGCGTTTTGATGCACAGCAGCAGAAGGTGAACAACAGCCGTGAAGCTGAAGTCAGTCTGTCCCACAGTATGTCAAAATGGACAACCACCCACAGACAGCCACTACACATTGGACAACATGAACAGTACAACGTTGACAAGACCAGTGGAAAGAAGATTACCTCAAGTTTACGAACCTCCACCAGAAAGCAGAAGAAGAAAACAGATGGAAGAAGACAGAAGGAGAACAAATACAGACATTAACAGCAGCCACAGGTACTGCATGATGGCAAAAACTCATTAAGGCACAAACTGGAGGCATCAGCTCCAGGTACCCTGTGTGGGAAAGTGCTGTATGTGTCAGCACTCCACCTCTAAGCCACACTGCAAGGCATGTCTCCATAGATTGGACACTAAGGTTTAAGAAGCTGCATTTTGGGGTAATCACAAGATCTATAAATATACTTAAAATAAAAACAAACGCGCGAGGCAATGTTGTGCAGCGACAGATCTTCAAAGGTTTTGGCATCCTGTTTCAGGACAGAGCAGAAATTAGTTTCACAGCTATTTTTTGTTTCATTGTTTCATCATTTTCCTCATATAATCATTGTTCTCTATTCTAATGCAACTAATCTTTTCTGATATGTCCCACTTTCTGATCCTTTGACTCAATTATCGTCCCGTTGCCCATGGAAGCAGAATGCCAGCTGGGAGAGTACCAGGCATGATCACAGCAGGATCGGGCATAGCTTGTGACAGACATTCTGGACCAGCGTGGCGCAAACTCGGCAACAGTGTCGTGAACATTGCATTCATTATTCTTCTAGTTTATGCGTTTCACAAATTGTCCCTTGCTCAGTGTTTACAGTTCTTCTAAGGCTAAGCTGTCTTGGGGGGGGAAGCAAAAGATAAAACAATCGCTCAAGCACTCTTGATTAAAAAAAAAGCCTGGTTGCTTCAATATACTAAAAACTTAGCCCTCCTCTCTGAGGCACTTTAAATAATTTAAAACTGCTTAATTATGAATCGCAGCACAGTGAATGAAACACAACAACAGAATTTAACAGTACAAATGATCCCTACAGAACTTACCGTCAGAGAAATTGCCTCGGAGAAAGGACACTACAGAGTTTCATTGTTTATGGTGCAATTCAATGCATTCAGCATTTGTGTTCTAGTTTCGGTCCTGATCCATCTGGAAAATGCCTAAAGCACAATCACGATCTCGTTCCCGAGCACTGTAACTAACTAATGGACTAAGAGACCACCGGTCTCTTCTCGTCTCGGGCGTACCTCTGAGGCTGTGTACTCGGCCTGCAGCTGCTTGTACTGGTTCTTGAGGCGCTCGGATTCCTGCTCTCGCTCCTGGGTCATGTTGTCCATGAGGGTCTGCACCTGCACCAGCTCCCTCTTCAGCACCTCCACATCCTCCACGCCGGGCCGCTGCAGCTGGGAGAGCGGCACAGAGCAGAGTCACAGGCAGCCCGCGCCCTTCCCCGTCCACAGGCACGCGCGGAACCCAACGCCACGCTAAAACCTGCGCGTCCGCCGGCGGGCGTGGCAACACCCGCCGCGCCTGTCCGATTTCCACGCCAAATGCTCTTCCCAAAGGAAGAGCGTGAAAAATACACAACAGACAGCAGCTCCAGAATTGTGGGGACACAACAACAAAAAATGGCCACGCCTAATCAGGATTAATGTCGTCCTATATATACAACCACTATAACAATGGCTGTCTAAACCGTCACCAGAGAAGCATTAGTAACATTGTCATAGAAATCTGAACATCTGGCATGAGCCTTATAATATTTCAGAAAAAATATTATTCCATTAAGATCTGGCAAATTTCTCTTGCATGAGTATACAACCCAGTTGTTCCAGTTGTATACGGGTTATTTTCATGTTATGAGAATCATTCAGAAATACAAAACCACCAATTTCAACTTTTAGGTCATAGTTTGTATTCCTTTTTTGTCCTACTGTATATGCAATATGGAAGCTGCCCCAGTTCAGGGTTTAAGAACCCCTTAGTGAACTAGGGCAGAGTCCTGTCCTGGACTCCACTTCACTACTGGGCTGCTTTAATTTTTGTTTCCATTTGTTTCAGGATGAGGAGGGAAAAATCGAAATGGCACATTAAAAACATCTTCACATGAACAGTTTTGATTGCTTGCTTTTGAACAGAACAGGCACCGGTGCATTGAGCAATATCATGGAGCAGCACAGGGTCCACTGTGATTTCAAAATGGACTTTTTAAAGACAGACTCTTTTTGTAATGCATTAAAGAAAAGAGAGCAAGTAATGACACCTACAAGAAATCAATACGTAATTACAGATCCAGAGAAGAAAATCCTTTTCACAGTTATAAAGCTATTCTTGAAACCCTTGCAGTTTAGAACAATTTAGAATTAAAAAACAGTGTATCCATGAAACACCTTTCCTTTAAATGTTAGGACCACCTGACAAGAGTAAGTTCGATAAGGGGGTTAAAGATCACAAGTTAAGGAATGTGTCCTGACCTCATGGATCATGCCAAGAGCTTAGTTCTCATGCATTAGTTCCAAAACCAGAAACACCAGCCAAGACCTTCCTGCAAAAGCTACACACTGTAACGCACTCCCTCGGCCCTATCTTCTCAACTCTTTCCTGTGAGACTGATGAAACTTAACCCTGGGCTGCCAGTGAGGCTGAACAACACATGACTTCAGCCGACATGCTATTCTGTCAGCAAGTGAAATCGCGTGATTTTCCCCAGCAGGCCAGGAGTCAACGCACACAGATGCTATTACTTTACCAGCTCTGTGTGGAGTTTCTCTTTCTCCTCTCTCTCCTTCTGCAGGTCCTTGGACAGGCTGAGGACTCGCTGCTCCGAAGCCTCTCGTAGGCCCTTCTCCTCATCGTATTTGGACTTGATGTCTGCAGGCGACATAGCCAGATCAGCTCATGCCACGCTGCGTCATTCCCGCAACAGGCTTCAGATAACCTCTCCTACAGGAAGGCATCCCACTTACCTACAATCTCAGTGGCCAGCTGTGCCGCTTTCTGCTCAAACAAGTCTTTCATTTGCTTGATGTGGAACTTTTCCGTTTCAGCCTCTTGCAGCTTCAGTTCCAGCGACTGCATCTCTGAAATCACCACCACAGGGCGAAATCATCACCACCGGACTGTGGTTCCGATAAGATACTACATTGCATCCCAGTTTCAGATGACAGCTGGGACACAAAGCGTTTTTTTTACCAAAAGTCCCAAACCTACAGGCATCGCGGACGGTGCATTTACCTGATGATTCAGCACTTGCTACTCCATCAGTATGTGGACCCTAAAAAAATAATAATATTAATCAGGACTGTAAATACAATAAGAAGTTCCAACCCACCTGACAGCTATAATATCTAAACCTAGAACACAATGTATTTTTAATGGCTAAGGCAAGACAAACTTTAACTAAAGAGATGACATCAAGCACCGGATTTACACAGGAAATCTGCAAGTCAGCACCCACACTCAAGAAGTGCTCTTCCACGCCCTGTCATGATGGATAGAGTTCCTGCATTAATTCCTTGATTAAAATGATACTCTTAAAATAACGTCTGAGTGCAACACACAACTTTTTGTGGTGTTTATGCCACCATGCATGTTGGCTTTTGTTTCACACTGGACTCTGCATTTAGCAGATATTTGTCTACTAAATAAGTTTCTTAATACACAATCAGATTCAAAATATCCAGATGATTTAACAGTAATGTATTTATCCGGGCTCGTTCAAGTCATTCTCTGCCGTTGGTTATTTTCATAGTGTTTGTAAAACGACAAAAGATGCAGATGGACACGCTATACAGAATCTGAGTCGTGCCCTCTGTATTATAATGCAGCCTCCTCAGTGTGCAGTCTTCAATTATGCAAAATCTATGATCAAGCTGAAAATAAAGAGATTTATTTAAGAAGAACTGCTAAATAAGAAATGGAAAAGGTAAACAATGATCTTGAAGGAAAAAATTAAGTGAACAATACACAGAGAGAAAGGCCTTAGCACTTTGCATGAATGCCAAGTCCTTCTGCACTGTCATATTTGAATATGAAACTGAAACAGAAATGCTGCCAAAGGAAAAGACTAAATACCCCATAAAGAACTTAAAAGTAACAAGCTGAATCTCATCACTCGATTTAGACGTGTTTTCCCAAAGGGGAAAAGCAGGAAGGAAGGAGTATAGTGAAAAAACAGTCCAACCACATGTCTTGTACATCAATTGTCATTAATGCACAGCATAGATGATCTTAAGGTACTATAGGTTTGCGAAGGTAGCAGGCTAATAACTGGGAAGGAATGTTGCACATAACGAAACTTCTCTAACAGTCGTGCTTCAAAGGGCACTGCTTTACTCTTGATTAATGCCCAGTTTTAGATGTTTTAGTGGAATTACTTGCTTCAGCTGCCCTTGAACCTTTTCCAGTTCTTTCTTCAGTTCCTCAGAAAACCATCGCTCCTCCTGGAGAAATAAAAAAAAAACATACTACCAATGCATAACAAAACACAATAGTCTAGGTTTTCCATCTGCATCATTTTATTTACATTTTAAATACGCAAATATGTTCACTGGCTGTTTGTAGTTGGCACTGGCTGACTCGTGTTGATGATAAAACACTGGTCTCAAGTGTGTGAATTCACAAAAACAGCAGGTGCTCAATGTTTCATATTTAATTTTAGCGATTAAAAATATGTATAAATATTCACTCATAAGGATAGAAATTTAACAAAGGCCAGAGCAGTGAAAGAACTGATTATGCCCCTTGAAGACTGCTTAGTTTGTATCAAAATGTTTTAAACCACCCTAATCATGAGATGTTTTTTCGATCACCTGAAGAAGGCTCCACAGCCAAAACATTTGTCTCGTTTCATTTCAGCATGGAATAAAGCTCTACCTTTTCCTTTGAAGCTTACACATGCCGATGCAGCTCCCTACGTCAGCTTCTTACCTTTTGATATTACTAGGTTGAGTGCAAAGGTAGCCAAAACAAAAGAAATCCTGTCCTGATTTGACAAAGCAGACCACAAAACATTTTGCACAGTTTATGGTTACAACGGGAATCTCAGTGATTGTTTTGGATTGAAATTCTAACAGCAAAATAAAGAAAGTGCTGCAGAATTCAAGGACGTCACAATGGAAGAGAATGCTGCACCCTAAAATTTCAACAATATCAAATGGCAACGCACGAAGCATTGCTTTGGGTATAATTGAAAACGAATTTGAAAGTGTTCTTTGTGCTGCACATACTTGTCAAACTGCTTTGGTTGATAACCTGGTGCAGTAAAATAATGTCATTTTAAATACAGCCTAGCCAACGAACAGGCAGAATAAAAGTAGTTGTGATTATTAAGTTATATGTATTGTAAAAGTAAACATTTTCCTACTTAATCATTATAAAATTCTTTTTATGAATCATATTGATGAGTTGAACACTGATTTGTCTTGTCTTCATTTAATAATGAAGAAAGTAAGTTCAAGGTAAATATCAAATCTGCTCAGAATTACTTATACTACTATTAATTTCTTAATGTTTCTGAAAAGGTTAGTATGGAAGATTGTCTTTTTTAGACATCAACATAAGTGTTGCACTGCTTAAAAAAAGACACAGTATGACCATCTGCTTAATAAATTAATTATCGCAACAGCCAAGCTAACCTGCTCAATAGTTAGTCATTAATGGCTCCATCCATTTCTTGAAAAAAGACAGCGTATCAGCTTCAAAGAAATGGCTTGGCAGCTTGTCCAGAATTTCCAAAAACATTTGCATAAAGAAATGCCTCTTCTTTTCAGCCTTAAATGTATTTCCACATAGATTCCACCAGTGCTCACCAGTTTGTTATCAACTGTCTAGCTACAGGGTGATCAGGAAGATGTTTCACAGTGAAAAAATCTAAATATATGACCTTTGCTACTGTCCAGAATTCTATCTGATTCATTAAATACCTGTACCATCACATGAAACTTCTTTAAGAAAACAAGAAACTAACATTCCATTATCTTTAACATTATTTTGTGCTATATTACATCACTGGGACATAATCGATGTAATTACAGTCTAACATAACATAACTATTTCAAAAAGGAGTCTGAAGGCAACTATGAACATGACACAAAGGGACCCAACCTTAAGTGAAGCTTGGAGATCCTGCACTTCTTGTCGAAGGATTGCTACGTCTTCCCTGCTGCGAAAGAATAAAACAGAACAAATAAATATATTTCAGAATTACCATTATTCAAAGTAAAGTAATTCACTAAATAAGCCGACTCATCTCTGAATATGATGACGGGGCTCCAGCAATATAAAAGGGTCTTTCTTATTGCAGACCACACAAAGAAGACAGAAGAGACCAGCTGATAAAAAGCTTTAGTCATTCTTCAAAACACATTCAGGACAGAAATAGGTTGCATATTTCTGGCAACGTGATTCTAAAGCTGGCTTAGTTCCGGGCAATTACAAGTGTTTCCACAAACATTTTTCAGAACCATCTCAGTTAATTGGGTTAATTGAGATTGGACCGATATTACACTTGGCCTCTGCAGCACATTACACGAGACTGAAATTATTTTCAAGACCACTTGATCGGGGAGACACCGCCTCCTTACCTTCCTGTGGACTGGACGGACAGTCCCCCGTGACCACCAGACTGATTGGCAGTTTCGTGAAACGCTTCATAGTGCTTAAAGAGCTCTTCGGCAGAGGCGTGGGACTTCATACACTGCGGACAGATGAACCCCTGCAGACACGCAGATTCAACTTGAAATCAGTGCTCCACAGCAACCTGCATTTCCCAGGAACAAGCAAAGCCCCACAGCCAAACCAAGACATGCTCTTAATTCCTCAAGACGGCAAAAGGAGATGAGAAGCACACAATAACAGACCGAGAAGCAGTTCTCCAATGCCTCTGCCCCGAGAAACTGTTTTGAGAGTATTTAGAAATGCAACCCCAAGAGCATAAAGAGATTATTCTGAATCACAATACTACCAACCAAAGAACTGCACTGTTAGTCAGCAGGACTAACTTTTCACCCAATTACAAACCGATTCACCATTTTAACACAATTTGAGACCACCAATGCAAATGAGCCTACCATTGTCCACTATTTAACAATTTAAAAATAAAACCTCCATAGCAGCCTTTAACAGAAAACACCCTTACAGTCGAGACTTATTTCAGCACTGCGTGCATTTCTTACATGAACACCCACCAAAAAAAAAAAGATGAGACAAAAACATCAAATGCTAGAAACAGAAGTGAGCTGAGGAAGCAGTGTAAACATCCAGGACATGCAATCCCTAAAGCAAGATGTAATCAAATAATAAAGAGATAATCTGCCCAAGGCAGTCCTAACCACCTCTTAAAAGCCACACCTGAGCTCAGTGACAAGGGAGAGATAGGGTCGGCTCACGACTTAACAGGGCATGCAGAGAACAATGTGAAAGTCTTCTAGCACCCAAGAAGCGCCCCCACCCCAGGGCATCAAGAGAAGGAGGAGAGACCCACGGTGATGGGAGCCGGCGGGGGGCGCCGCTCTCGCTGCTGTGCGTCTGCCTCTCCGTGCTCGCTCTGGTAATGGTCAAACAGCCCGGTGGAGGTTTGGTAAGAGCTCATACAGAGAGGGCAGATGAACCCCTGTTAAATGGCAGCGTTAGTCCACAGCTCAGCACATGGGAAACGAAGGAGACGAACAGGCACGCGAGTCAAGAGGAACCCGCAGTCAACGCACAAAGCAGATCTCTCGGAGGTGCCGCTGCGTCACAGCTCGCGATCGGAATTCTCGCTGGGATGACATATGCAGAAATCAAGGAGGAGCTCGTGTACATCATACACTTTACTTTACTAGTCATGTACAATTTCTTATAATCGGAATTCGTCTTTTCGCAGACCCCAGCTTGCTCTCCATGAGATACACAGACAGGGAGAGAAGCTTGGGGTCAGAGCGCAGGGTCAGCCATTTATATGGCACCCCTGGAGCAGCTGGGGTGAAGGGCCTTGGTCAGGGGCCCAACAGAGTAGGATTCCTCTGCCGGCCGTGGGATACAAACCGGCAACCTTCCAGCCGCAGGCGCCTGTGTCATGTATACTAGTCATGTGAAGGGTTTAATAAATAAATGCAGCTTAAGGCACAGATCTTGACCACTACCACATTATTATGGTAAGTTATCATACAACAACAGCTGAGTATATAATTGCAAAGGCAACACAGTAACGGATTTAGTCTTGCTTTCGTTTTAAATCGGATTAAGAATTTGACTGTAGAAGCGTGACCTGTTGCATGGTGTGCATACCCCAAGAAAACTAAAGCATAAATGATTTAAATACACTTAAGTCTTGTTTCATCTAGTTATGGCTGAAACTTGCTTATCTTGCTTGTTCGATCCTCAGCTCACAAATGAGATGCGTTTGCAATATCTACGAAGTAAGCAGGGTGATCCCTTGCGCTTTTGTGGAGGAATATAGAGCTGACTGTTTATTAGCAGGCTTTTCGACAATGGCCGTTATAGTCTTTTTATCCATCATAAACAAAATCCTCATACTGGGTAATATCTCCTCTCTCTCTCTAATACTGAACAAGTTAAAACATTAATTCCATTTTTATCAACAATAAACACCACTCTAGGCAGCTTCTGACCTCTCCTGCTACACTTATGATAACTATATCCACTCCTTTCACATGATTAAGATTCTCATTTTGCGGCTGCGGATCCTAGTCATGAGGAACGTTCAGCTAGAATGAGACCTAAAACCCATGCTGTGGACCCTATTCTTATGCCTTTACTTAGAACTAATTTCTCTGCACTTAATGGACTGATTGAACCTTTATACAGATGCTCAGTACTGAACTGGCCTTTAAACGGCTGGTGGTTTCGGATCCTGGGTCACTTAAACTGACCTTAAACTGCACCGAATGGCATTTAACTGGATTGTAAAGAAAACCACGTAGGTACCACCGGAAATCACTAGAAGCAAATTCATACACCTGGGCTGTTTTGAATTTAATTTTCCAGTTACTTGGGATTTCCTACAGGGGTCTGTTCTGAGATATGTATTATTTAGTATTGTATACATGTTCCCTCAGTCAGATTATTTCACATCATGAACATCATGTGTTTCACTATTACATTGATAAAACGTATTTTAATTGCAGACCTAATCATATGCTACAGCTGACGTTTCTGCACTTTACAAGTTACTTGTGTATGGGATAACTTTTTTTAAATTAACAAACAAATAAGGAAAGATTTTTTTTTAAGTTGTGCAAGTTAAATTGCTACAGTATATATAGTGTGTGCATAGTTACGACGTAAAGTAATTACCTACACAAGTAACTGTAATGGGTTAGTCTTTAAACGTAGCTTTCCCTAAGGGTTGTTGATGGTGCTGAAAATAAAGTCTTTGAAAGTTCTAAACTTTGATGTTACATTTCACACTGCATTGTCATTCAAAGTTCATGTGAGAAATGTTACAAAGGTGTTTTTTTCCATATGTTCATCTTTGTCAAATTTTAATTTTTATGTGAATCTGCAAAAATGATACATGCCTTTATATCATCAGGACTAGGCTGCTGAAAGGCCATACTTACTAGGGTATGTACTAAGGTATCGACAGGCTACAGTTTATCCAGAAATCTGTTGATTATCTGGCAGCTAAAACTTGTACCTTCTTTGGCTGTGAATTTTAAAGTAGATTTTACAAGTCTAATAATTACATATAAAGCACTGAAGGCACCAGCTCCTGGTTACTGTAAGGGTCTGTAGCATGAGTTACGCAGATAGTGGACACAAAAATGGAATCTCCTGGGTCAATCAGGGACACCAGGTATACTGAAAGGAAATGGTTTCACATAGAAGCGGGTCCTATGTTAAGCCAATAGTCTTCCTCTATGGATAAAAACGCTGGACAGGCCTGATAAGACTACAATTATGCCTACAAGAGGACCTCAGTGAATTTGAAAGAGGGGTGATCGTTGGGGCACATCTGGCAGGAGCTTCAGGGACCAAGACACACTGGCTGATGTTTCACGAGCACCAGTGTCTAGGGTGACGTCAGCATGGAACTCCAAGGGAAAGATACCATTGGCGAAGGGCAAAAGGGGAAGGAATCTTTGGTGTCCAGGACTGTGACTCCAACTTCACTGACCAGGATAACTGTAAACTACTACCGTGCAATGACATAAGATGACAATTTACCTTAGACACCATTGTTGTCTGTCAATGGCCCAAGCATAGATGTTCAGACAAAACCTACACAAACTGACAAGTCCACTGGTATTGACAGCGCAGAATTCCAGGGAGTACAGTTTCCAGGTTCACAGCAAGTCACATTTTGGCAGCTTGCCACATACAGTATAAAAACACTGTTTTTTGTACATCTCCCACAGTTTGAAATAATGAGATGCATTGCAGCTACATCCAGTTTTCCAGTAAATAGACACATCCGTGTTAATTCAAACTTATTCTTAAAGTACACTCCAAAGGCCTGATAAATACATTATCATATATTGATATTATGTTAAGCATGACTCACTGCCGGAAATGAAGCAGGGGAGATTTTCATTAAAAGGCCATTTTCATGCATTGGTAATTTTGTGCTCAGCATATGGTAGAAACATATTAATGGCAAAACCCAAGCATGAGCAACTGTTACCATGCCAATAAAATAACTAGAAGAGAATATGCTGTTGCAAAAGTCAGTTATGCAGTTATCTTTAAGCGCAAAGCAGTTAGTAATTTTATTGGTCACAAACACTCTTAAAGGACAAGTAGCAGCTTTCTCAACCCACATCCTCTTGAACAGAGACTGAAATCTGAGATCTGAATCAAAAGCGCCAACAACATAAAAACAAGAACTTCAAGGGATGATGTTTATTTTAAAAGATTCCAATGTTCCCATTACGTGATCTAAAGAATGAAATCTTCCACTATAGCTTTTCCGTAAATGGAAAGTAAAATTCGTGCCCATTTGCCTGTAGCCAAAGACAGAAGGTGTCAAACAAGAATCAAAAAAGGTTTAAACTTCAGGTTATGCTTTTTAACTTTTTAAAAAAACACACTTATTGACAAATGAAAACTGTCAAACGAAAAATAACTCTATGCAGTGGCTTTCTAACGGGTGACTAAATCTTACTAGATTAAATCTTCTGTGTTTTTTTTTACTAAGGTGGTCTAAAGACAAATTGCAGATTGCACACTGTTACATCTCAGAGGAAAACTGCATACAATACGTTCCGTCAAAAAAAACGTTTCTGATCCTGTGTACAGTATGTGCCAACGGCCAGTTTCCTTAAATTCTCAGGACTTAAGCCAAGATATTACTTCGTACTCAACAACTTTAGGAAAGGTCAATCGCCAGACCTCACTTTTACAGGCACAGAACAATTAGCCAGCTGCTGATGCATTATTAGATAATGCTTTTCCCCATAAGAGCTCATAGCTAAGAACCCTGCAATCGCACACAGGGAAGAATGAGGACACATACGTAGACTCAACCCAACCCACCCATCTTCAAGCCAATCGCCTTTTTACACATTGTGTAGCACCACCCGTACAGGAGAATCAGTGCTGATTGGAGGAGATACCCGTCCCTCATCTACAGGCCTGTATGCCTGCAAGTGCCTGGGAGGTCACAGGGATGGCTTTGTTGCCGAGAGCCGAGAGAGCCCTGAACATCTAATCCGACTCTTCCCTCTGCGTCACGTCGACAGCGGCGCATTGCCACACGAGGCACCCGGGTCACAGTCGGCTAGCGACACGACCCAGGCTCGAACCCGTGATCCCAGAGCTCCCCCCGCCCTCAACCTAGCCCCCCTACCCACTGAGGCACACATCGGTCTCCCAGCTTTAACCTTAACATACGAGTCACCTCATCTAATAACAGTGGAAACAGCCCCATCAGATCAGACAGCCACACAGATGAGAATATGACAGCCACACACACGCAGATTCCTCAGGAGACCGAACATGCAGAAGATTACCTCCGAGGATTCCTCGTTGTTCAAGTCCGCAGCGGGCTGGTCTGGATCCGAGCCCTGCGAGCCTCCTTTCCCCGGGGTCTGCGACAGAAACGAAAGCACAGGACATCAGGAGACGTAACGCTTGGTGCCCAGCCATTGCTCATAAAAATGAGACAGTGGCGTCCTTTTTTTTTAATTACTGTATCAAGGCATTAGTGTTATCAACCAGAGAAGAGAGGATAAGAAATATAGTTTGGAGGCAACAACAGAAAATGCTTTTAGTGTGGAAAAATGTGTTCAATTTATTTTTAATGATTACAGTATTGTTTTCACAGACAATGGAGGAGATAACTACTTAAGAGCACAACATTTGCCTAGGTCACTTTATCACATCCTTTTAAATAAAACCAAATAGATACAGACAAAAACTATTCTTTGGAACTTAGCTTAGACACACCCATCCATGTTTCTTTGGAGGCTACCTAAGCTTGTTGTTATTTCTGTAACAATGCCTGAGGTCCATATCTTCTACAAGGTTTTTTTTGTTTTACGTTTCCTGTAAATGCTGGGGTGTGTTTGAGAACAACTCAAATGAGCCAAAGTGCAGTCTGTTACATCTGCCCATTATAGATACCAAGTGGGATAGGTGGAAAATGATGGACTCTTCATAGCAATGGACACACAATCAACCTGGTAGGTGATCATATCAAACCTTTGGAGGGGGGAGAGGAGGCTAAAAATTAGTATTTTTCCTCACAGTGTAAAAGCAAGAAAACAGAAAGAGCAAACCAATATGTTAATTTGTTATTAAAACAGTGCCTGTCATCCTGCCTGGAGCGAGAGACTGGATGAACAGCAGTGATGACAGGCAGGCATACAGCAGGGACTGTGCTTCTCCATACTGCTAGACCTAGAGTTAATTAATGAGAGGGAGCTGGACAGGAGGGAATAAAATCCTGGCTGGCAAATGATAAGAATTATCTAATTAAACAGTGATACAATCATCCAAATTTTCATCTTCTTGGAATATATCTGGGGCAAAAGTGACAGCAGAGCTGCTCCAGTTTTTAAGAGTTTCCATGAAAGATGTTACTCAAGAAATGTATCTGACCTTTTTTGTCTTTGTTGTTTGTTTGCTTCTCCAACTTACCTTGATAATTCCAGCATAAACATTTTCTAGAGCCCCATTCACTCTTGTTTTATGAGGCAGCCTTTTCTCAAACGTAGCACACATCCCCAATCTGAAAAGGCAGCCCTTCCTGACCTAAATGCATGCCAGCTTTCTAATGCATCCCAGGGCCAGCAACTGCAGATCCAGCACTGGTGTAAAGTATTGTATATGTCAACTCACAGTCAGTCTTGAGCCACATTTGAATATCACATCACCGGTGACAATATCAGTAACAGGCCCCTCACACATTCACCACCAACAACAAATGGAAATCTGATCAGAAGCCAAGATTATCCTTAAACCTGGACCACACATTCACTCTCCTCTCAATGATAGACTTGTTTCTCTTCAAACGCCTCTTGATTTCATGCCTCTCCCTCTTACACATTCCAGTTTTTCACACCTCACCTAGATCACCCTTCGTTTGGACAGGCTGCCAATTTGCCAGCAGCCCTATCACCCTGCAGCCCACAATTGGCAGCCCACTGGAGCTCAGCAGGTATGAGCCTGGCCAGTACCTGGATGGGAGACCTCCTTGGAAAAACTAAGGTTGCTACTGGAAGAGGTATTAAGAGGAGCCAGTAGGGGGTGCTCACCCTGCAATCTGTGGCCCCAGTATAGTGATGGGGACACTATACTGTAACAAGTGACGTCCTTCAGATGAGATGTAAAACCGAGGTCCATACTCTCTGTGGTCATTAAAAACCCCAGGATGTTTCTTGAAAAGTGTAGGGATTCCCGCCTGCTATACGAGTGGTTAATTTATCAACAGTGTGAATACATAAACATGCATTTTACCACATTTGACAGGTGAGTGGGTCACAGAGAAAGTCATAATCTAATTTATGTGTACGGCTTCCACAATTTATAGTAAACCCGATTAATTACCTGTACACACAGAGGATAATACCGAGCCTTAACAAAGCGACTCAAGACACAGCTCTGGTGACAAAGTAATAAATCAGGTTCAGACTTGACAGGACAGACATTAACAATAAAATAACACAACTAAACGACAATTTACAAAACTATACAAATGTGTACAATCTGTATATTCCTGAGTCGCGCTTCCTGTAGGCTAAGAAACCCCAAATTCGGTTCTTGTAATCTACAGTATTACCACAGTAAGTACAACCACAGTATCTTAAACAGGACAGACAGAGAAACAACCTGAGAAACCTAAGGAAAATGTTTCTGTGTCAGAACTAAATCTGCCTTCCTGTAACACTGAGTCCCAAAGGAAAACAGAAATTAATTTTCCTATTCCAGAAACGCATCACCAAACTAGGGGAGTATGTCGCAAGTCCAAGGATTCCACAACGCAGGAAATCGTAATTTCCTAAAATAAACATGACGGCAGGCTCTCTATAATAATGTTCAGATTACATAGCCAGAATCTGGTCTCCAAGAGGGATCAGAACAAGGTCCTCGTGCATGACTCAAGCCTGGAGGAAGAAAGGGAGGATAAAGAAAAATGATCTTCTCTTTCTTTGTTTTCCCCTGGACTGCGCCTACCCTGTGTCCTGTCTTCCCCGTGTTTATATTGTGGTCTCTACCTCTGGAGGACAGCTCAAGACCTCCCTAGTCCCTCTTGAATGGGCATTCTTACTTATAACGTAGATAATTAGAGTCAATCATCAGAAACAAAATTTGATCACCTGAGTCTCACCTTGTGTGAAGCTGCTATTAACCCACAGATAGCTAGGCAAACAATGCAAATCAATATGCTTTGTTCTAAACGTTCTGAATAGTTCAGATCTTTGTGAGAAATGCAAACATAGCTAAGCTTTGCTCACCACCATCATTAGATTACTTAGATCGTTGAAGCTGCAAAACATATTGTCCACTCAGAAGGCTGCTCGCCATGTAAAATGTCTTTGACACTTCCATACATTGTTAGACAGCAGACCTATGCAATAATGCAACAGTAAAATATATTTAGCCTGCCATGTGACTCATTTTAAACATGTGTTTAAAATGCATGAAGCAGGAACAGATGTACGTTCATTCAAGCTGGCAGAATGCAGTTTATTATTGGGGATGGTTTGAATCCCCAGATAAAAACATCTAAGCAGATACCCATCATCTTATCTGGGTCTTAAAAGATCTTATGATGAAAAGACTGACATCTGTTTTAAGTGATAGTCATGCATCAAATACATCACAGTTAACCTTGAAACCTGGGAAAACATGTTAATGACAGATTTTGAGTACTGCATAGTACAAACAACGATACAGGGGTATGACGGGTATGAAATTCCAGTCTTATTTAGGCTTCTGTACAGTTGCTGTCACTTCTTTCCAACACATGACTACCATTCAGCATTTAGGTGTTTAAGTCACACTCAAATTGCTAATAAACTACTGTCCACCAATTTAGCCCAGCTTTTCAGTCACTGGTATGTAGATAACGTGCTGCCTTAAATCTTAAGAGTCAAAGGTAGGGAAAACAAAAAAAAAATACTGCCCTACATTTCAGTCCTCCGAGGAGTGACCTAATAAGTGTGAAAGGGTGTAAAATTTAATGGTAATAAAATGATATGCTAGCAGCTATATCACCCGGCAACTCACAACTGGCAGCCCACTGAAGCTCAGCAGGTGTGAGCCTGGTCAGTACCTGGATGGGAGACCTCCTGGGAGAAACTAAGGTTGCTGCTGGAAGAGGCAATAGTAGGACCAGCAGGGGGCGCTCACCCTGTGGTCTGTGTGGGTCCTAATGCCCCAGTATAGTGACGGTGACACTATACTGTATAAAAAAAATAAAAAAAAAAAGGACCCAACTTCAGATGAGACATAAAGGTGAGGTCGTGACTCTCTGTGGTCCCAGGGTGTTTTTTTAAATGAAGAGGGGTATAATCTACTAATGGTGTCATTATAGTATTCTTATACTACTCGACATGCCACTATAACTTAGCACATTCCACTGTGGACATACACTATATCAGTTAATGGGGGCATGGCATGACTAGAACAAGCGGAGTTTAATTCCATGCTGAAAAGTAAGATAAGTGGAGAGGAAAGCTTAATTGGATCATTTTGCCACTCCTGCAATCCAAGTGTAATAAAGGCTACCATCACGATCATGGATTCCTGGTCATGGCCACGTAAGGGTTGCATTTTGACATTACGCTGTGAAACGTAACAAGAAGGACGTTTAACTTCACAACTCTTCGTTGCACGTCGATAGATCATTAGACGTCATCCTTCTGGCTCGTACTGGAAGCCTAGGTTGAGATGCAAGGTCCTGCCAAATTAAAACTGGCCACCTTCACATAGCGATAACAGTGCAGCAAATACAACACCAGGCACAAAATGGAGCAGACTCAGGCACATCTGTGATTGGCATCTCGAGTTTTATTTTCGCCCAGGTAGGGCAGGACTAACTCAGAGATTCAGTAGTCTAATTATTTCAACACATCTCTAGCAATTGCTTTACAATCGGTAAGATCACCATTTCTGACGAGCGTTTGGTTTGAATACAAGGCTTCGCTTGTGTACAAATACAAAAGAGTCTGACATGATGGTACCAAGCCATCACTACAACATCATCAACAGTGCTGTAAAAATGATACGAATGCCAAGTTTTTTTTTCCGGACAATAACTGTATTTCATCATTAAAAATACTAAGCGTACCGAAAGAAAAAAAAACAGTAGAATGGATGTGTGCAACTGATGACCTAAACGCTTCACAATGTAATGCATTAAAACCGCTTCCAGGAGCGAAGGCTGCTCAGTCCAGTTAAAATAAATGACAGTACCCATGACTGGAGGGCACAGCCCGTGCACACGGCTGATAAAATAAAGCACCGGGAGCTCGCTTCAGACGTACACTTTTATACGTCGAAATCAGAAGGAAATCAGAACTAAAAAAAAAGGAGACATCGTCGGCACAGCCAATCGCACGGCACGCCATGCGAATAAAGCGGAACGCCCACACTAACTTGGTGATTTCTGTGCGAGTCCAATTCAATAGTCCGGATCAGCCAAGCCTGACACTATAGGTCCAGGGTCTGTACCGCTGCAAACAGCAGCCTGGGCGCCGCTCCCCGCAGCTTCGACTGAAGGGCTGAATTCGACATCAAACGCCAAAAGCTACAAGTGATCGTTGTCGTTTGATACATTAATCAGCGGCAGTCCACTGACAAACAGGAGGCCTACTCGCACGGCCTACACACACACATAGAGAGAGAGAGGAAGGACAGGCCTTGCTTTTGCAGGGCATGGACAGCTAATTCAATCACAGAGAAAACAAGACGCACCGCACCAGCACGCCCGCAGTTCCGCCAGCGCCGAGCTTACCCGCTGCAGTATTCGTCTGAACATGGTGCAGACCGGTGCCCCTTTTGTTTCCGAAAATAAAACCTAAAACGAAACGAAAAACTTTATTCCTTATTACGTTTCCCAGAAGCACCTGACCAAGCCCGCTTGCTGACAGCCCTGCAATTCGGAGCACAAGGGTGGGGGCGGTGCTACGGGGAGGGGGGTGGGGCTCATGTGCAAAGGGGGCGGGGCGTCGCTCGGTTGAACAGAACGGAGAAGGGAAGAACACGGAATGATTGGCAGGCCGTCCTGCATTTTCATTGGTAAGCCCGGAGCCGAGAGAGGCGGGCCTTCTTTCTAGACTGCTCTGTGAAAGGAATACGGGAAGTGAGTGGAATGGTTCACGGGATGGTAATGTCATGTATTTTTTTTTGAAAAAATAAAAAAAAAATCAGTCAGAAAAGAAGCAGCCCTTTATAAAATTTTTAATTGCCCGTTTCTGCTTTGGTTGTGCTGTGGGTTAAAGGAGGATTAATTATAAAATCTGATTATAAGAGAGTGAAATAAAGAATTGTAAGAATACTCATGTTTTTATGCCATTAAGATTATGTTTCCAATCAGTGGTGTATCTAAGGAAATGAATCACAAGGCCTCTTATTACCAGAACGGTATTGTAATATAATGGCATGACCATCTTAAATATGGCAAAAGGAAATAAGTGAAAACTACTCAATTAAAAAGAACAGAGTAGAGAAAGGAAGTTCTTTACCCCAAGGACGCTGTATATAGTGATAAAGAAAAAGCACAAAAAGAGTAAAAGAAAAAAAAATGAAACAAAAGCATGTGGTATAGAATGTAGGGCAATCAGACACAGGCCCTTGTCAAAAGGTGAGTTTTTAGTTTAGATGTGAAGAGAGTCAAAGAATTTGCCTCTCGAAGAAGAGGTGGAAGGGAGATCCATAACAGTGGGGTGACAGAAAAGGCACGGCCACCAACAGCCCCACAGTTTCAATTCCAGGTACAATGAGCAGAGGACCAGCCTCAACGGGTGGGAGTGTATACATGATACGTGAAGGAATTCAGAAATTGTCATGGAGCCAGATTATTCAGAGCCTTACAAATCAGTAACAAGATCTTATATTGAATATGTGACCTAACAGGCAACCAATGTAGAAACGTAAGTGTAGGAGTGATATGCTGCCAAGATCTGCTGCAATTTGCACTAGTCATTTGTACTATCATTAACCTTTATGAGAGTTGGTGGTGACTTTACTATACTATTTTTGTACTTTTACTGCGGGGTTACTTCACAATTGTTGCGTCTTAAGAACAAAGAAAAAGAGGCCCTCCAACTCATCCTGCCCTTTTGGTTGTTAGCCACCAACTGATCCGGACGTCTCGTCTGGCTGTTTTGTCTCGTGCATTCCTGTACAGGAGGAGTGAAATACGGTGCATGCTACAGTACCATCATAAACTGTACAGTTGTTTTGTAACTTCTGTTGTTCCACATCAAGGAATTACTGTGGTGTAATGCAAGTGCAAGCACAGTAAAGACATGTTAATAGCATAATAATAATAATAATAATAATAATAATAATAATTAATAATTGCTTACACTTGTATAGCACTTTTCTGGACACTCCACTCAAAGCGCTTTACAGGTAATGGGGATCCCCCTCGATGGATAGGATAGGAAACCATTGGCAAAAGAATGGTAGAAACCACAGTTTAAGCACAGTATTATTGCCCATCCATACAAAACACCCATTTTCAAACTGCTTTATCCAATACAAGGTTGGCCTATCCTGGCAAGCAAAAGCACACAAGGCAAGGTCCACCCTGGGCACGCTGCGGTTGTCTGAAAGCTGTTTAATGGATCAAAGTCATTGTTTTAAATCAAAGCATATTTTTCTTTTAAAAATATGATATTATATCATATATACAATATATATTATATATGATAATTTATATTATAGTAGTTCAGGTGGGTAGCTGCGTCAGCCGAAGAAGGCTTCACAGCTGAAACGTTGTGTTTTCTCTCTTCTCTTTTCAGCATGGAATAAACCTATTACTTGTTCCATTATATATTATATATGATATTAAAAAATAAAATATTCTTAGTCTGGCTTTTTAAAGTCAGTTTTTTCCAAACATAGCCCTCTAATTTTGCTATCTTTTAGTGTTCCATCTTAAGTTCTTAACGACAGGTTTATTGATTTCCATTGTCTCTTTGGAAACACACCTTATTTCAGTAGGGTGGCCTGTTCATTGTAGGAAGATTTGACACAGTGTTATTCCCACCCGTGTCTGTTCATCATAAGGAAATAAATCAACTTTATGAATAAAAACATTATTATTATAAATGGACTTATATTGCATCACTTGTCATGAGACTCTTTTTCGTGTCTTGTCTTTTCATGTTTTCTTCTCCCACTTTCCCAGTGCTAAATGACTTCTTCTTTGTTGTAAAACACAAATATACTTTATTCAGCTCTTCATTTCACACGGTGAGAAAACTATCATCATTGGATGATTCCTAGGCCGTGGAAATCAAGGATAAGTGGAAACTTTGTCTGTCCCGAGATGTGCCATTTTGGGAATTGCCCAAACAGGACTCTTACATCACAGCAGAACAATGATCTCTGTTTTTCTGTGTTCAAAATGAAAAACATCTGGTTTTCCAAGCTGCTTCTGTGAAGCTAGCCTTTTAAATGTCCTGTTGGCCTGCGTCAAGATGGAGAACAGACCGGACCAGGCAAATGAGTGCTTTCCATGATAAATATTCCCCTGGTAGGAGACAACTGATGCAGTCCTTGCTTAACCAATAAGAAATCTGAGATCTTATATCACATTAACAGCTGGGTGAGAGCCCAGGTGTACATTTTAACCACTGTAAATAAAAGAAAGAAAAACTCTGAAGAAAAGAGCATGAATGCACACATGCTGTGGGTTATGAAATTAAATCTCATTAATAGATGGAGATTGTTAAACAGTGTCATTACCATTAAATCAATAGGGACCAACACGTTCCTGAATTATATATTGATCTCTGCATATTCTTGCTTTCTAAATTTCTGTTTATTTTATTGCCTGAAAGAATCGACTTATAGCAGCCCCAAATTTTAGGTGTCTTTGGTTGCTGCCAGCAACCAAACATGAAATCAAAACAAGGATAACTTTTTTTAAACTTAGGGACTCAGAAGTCGGATAATGGTGGCTTTAGAGAAGCTGATGATACTCGTTTCTATTAATAATGTTATATGATACTCCTGTATACAGATGATGTTATTTGTGTTTTTGCTATTGATCATTCACTAAAAATACCCCAGTGCTTCACGCTGTACTGCCATACAAGTCATTTTCAAAGGTGGGTATTTCGGCAGGAAGCAGTTCCATCAGGATCCACTAGAGGGGCCCATCCATCTATCCATTCACAGCTGCTGACGCTTGGTAGGGGGTCACAGGGCACAAACAAGCACAAGCACAGGGGGAGAGTTTTTAGAGAAATGCCAACTACCTAACCAACATGTATTTGGAAGTTAGGAGGAAGTTATTAGGAACACCAATCCTTTGCAGGGCACACACAGACACAAGACACACACACACTCACACTAGAAGTCAATTAACCTCCCAGTATGTCTTTGGACTGTGGGAGGAAACTGGAGGAGCTGGAGGAAACCCACATGAACACAGAGAAAACATGCAAACTCCCCGCAGATAGGACCCCAAATCTGAAACTGAACACAGGATCTCAGCACTGGGGAGCAGTAAGGCCAACCACTGTTTGTAATTCGGCTTAATCATAAGCCAAAGAGTTTTAGTACATGTTCTATTGAAATGATTCTTGTACCTATCATCTAACTGGATAAGATATACAGGGCGTTGTTTAGCTTAACTGCTGGGTTTTCCAAAAGCACACCAAACATTACAAACCTAAAATCAATTAAAATATCCCAGATAACTAAAGCATGTTAGTACGTCTCCAGGCATCACATAGGAGGTGTCCATGTGAAACATTTTAAAAGCTATTTATTTCAATAAACATATAATAAGAATACAATTTAAAATACAGGAAATACATTGGAAGGCTGTAAAGTATTTACAGTAACTGTATTATGATCAACTAGTTATTGCTACAAGATACTACTAATAATTGCTTGTAATTGCTTTTAATACTGAATTGCATACTTTATATAAATCTTTCTTTAACATATTATGATGAAAGTAGCACATCTGAAATATATTTAAAGTAACTAATACTATATGCTATGTTACACTATTAATAAACACCTGCTTTGCTTATCTAAATGTATGCTTGTATGTCCTTTCTCAGGTAACCAAATTTAGATGCTCCATTGTTGTGTAATCCATTACAATTTGTGCACCAGAGAGTAATGTATCTCACTGTGCTGGTCACTAATTAACATTTGATCAAATCATGTCGTACAGTCCAATGTTTGCAATGTTCCGGTGTCGGCAAAATAATTAGTGTCTCTGAACCAATACTTAGTGTTATGGGGGTCAAAACAGGAACTTTTCACATTCTTTTACAAGTTAAGGGAATCAGAGAGCCAGACATTTTCCTGTTCACTGTAGTGCTGTAATTAAGGTAAAAGTATAATACCTTGTATAGAAAGCTGATGCATCACAGATTATACTCCCTCAGCACTGCTGGTAACAATATACTGTATATATACAGCTGGAGAAATCAAGGGTGGGTACCTTGTTAAAAATATACCAGTAGTTTGGCACTTGATTGACCCTCTAGCAGTGTATCCAGAGGCCTGGCTACAAGCAACCAATATGGATGCATCATCAGTGACAGCAGTAATGTGGACAAAGACATAAGTCCAGTCATATCCTTCAATACAGTGCAATATAACACACTCCCTGATAATCACCTTGTTGGATGACTGAGCTAAGGGAAAAATTGTCAGGAACCTTTTCCTGTTATAGATTGCCATCGTGTCTGTGAAGGAGGGTGTGGAGACAATCCTGTGTCAACCCAAGGGTTGTGCCAAGGTGTGTGTGAGGATCAATATCTCAATTGGTGGCCATTAGCTAATGTTCATATGTACACTCAGGGTACAGCCTCATGATCAATTACTATTCATCCACAAGCAGTCATTGCATAAGGGCAGTGGTGTTTACTTTTCATGCAGTCAGAAGGACAGAGATAAAACAGACAAATCAAAGGTAACAAAACAGGTTAAAAGAGGCAAAGGACTCCTGCTACCTAAAACCACCCTAGAACTACATAAGGACAATTGCTCAGTGCTCTGATTTGTAGTACCTTAAGCGCTTTGAGAAGCCATCTTTAAAGGCGCAAAATAAAAGAAAGTTTATTATTATTATATTACCTTACCCAGATGAATAACTCACTTTCTAGGTTATGAGACAGCGTGAAATCTCAGTTTGCATTCCTTTCTTTATGAATCGAGAGCAGTGTTTTAATAACTTCTTGTTTGTGAGCAAATTATGTTTCTAAATCCTTTCTTCCTTTTCCTGAAGTGCCCAGTTCTGTTGTTCTTCCTAAATCCGATTGTATTTCCTAATTCTACCCTGAATTTCAAACATGCATTGTTTTCCCAGGAAGTGCACTTCCCTTCAAGCCGTGAGAATCAGACTGGTGATCATCAGTTTATCGCACAATTTACTCTTACAACCAAAGATTCATAGTACTGGAATACAATGCAGAAAGTCTGGTTAATGTGTGTCTTTTATTTTTCACTGAAGTTCCATAATTAGGACCTGCCTATACCGTTCATTAAGGCATGTCTGCAATATTTCCCCTTTTTTGCTACAGAGTGCATGAGTGAATGTTTTACAGCTCAGTTTATTATTTTCTTAGAGTTTTGATTCCCATGGTAGCCTATGGTTATAGTTAACCTACAATTGCGGGGACTTTTTTTCAAGACTTATCAATGTTGAATTAATTGTTAAATGGTAATCTAGCATTATTCCCATTCTAACTAAGCTATATTAAAGGCAATCAAAGCTTATTATTAAGCTAATAATAAGCTTAAGATATTCAAGTTATTAAGCAGAATATAGCAGAAAACACTAGCAGAGGCTCTGATTAAAAGTCTTACCTTTCTTTTTAAAAACTACAGCCCGCAGAATGCAATTATAATTTGCTGTGATGCCCTAAGTATGAAAGTTTTTACATCTTTTTTAGCCAACCCCCCACTTGCACAAATTTGACGAATTGTAGAAATCAATTGCTGTTTGGTTGAGAGGCAGCTTCTAACCCTGGTAAACACATCTGTTCAAATGTATGTTTAGCTAAGAGGAGTTCACAGCTCGACAGTATATTACTTCACCAAGAGTGCATGTGAAGCTTTCTGGCAAGAAATCAAGAATTCTGACCACCACTGTCATCTGTCAAAGGCGTGCTTTTCCCATTAGAGGATGACATGTCTCTGTGTTACTTTAAACCCATGCTTCTGAGCACTAAAACTCCCTCTGCGATTGACATGAAGGTTTCTCAGTGTCCCCTTGATCAACTACATTTAAGTGGGTCACATGAAGGTGGAGCCAACCTACATAAGAACATAGCAAGAGAAGGCCAACTGACCCATCTAGTTGGTTGGGTAGTTTGTAAGCTCATTCGACCATTACATTTATCCACACAAGATCACAACTGGAAGCTTAACGGGAATTCATTTAGGACACAGAATCATGCTTTGCTCTAAAATTAGAGGGGACCCAGGCAGGTTATTGAGGCCCAGACTCTGGGAACCTTTAGGAAACTGATGGACAAAAAATTAGATTCTGTCAGCTACTTAGCTGTCAAATGAGTAAGATGGGCCAAACAGCCCCCTCTCATTCTGAAATGATTAGATTTGATGGGTAAATGTGATGGATATAGCACCCCTGACTGCTCATGTGTAGTTTACCTAAGCTGTTATAATAGCAAATGCTTATTTGTTGTGCTCATAGCATATATATATTGTAAATCCAGATTGTGTCTAAAATAAAGTGGATGATGCATGCTTTCTGTAAGATAGCTGAGAAGACCTTTACACACACAGAACACTGTAAAGACAACTTACTTGAGAAAATGCAAGCGGTTCCCTGTTTTAATTTTTAGGAATTTAATAAAACAACTAAAAAACTTCTATAGGATAATAAATACTACTTTAGAGAGTATGGCACATCTTAAGTACTGCCTCTCCATACTTCTCCTCCAGCAATTTACCCCAAACTCCACACTGCTACCCCAAACCACTTACCCACCTACACCAAACTACCACTGAGACACCCTTTTAAGCACAAACAACCAAAAGGAGAGAATACACCTTCCAAACCAGTATATGCTTATGCAATTAGTGACCAATACACACAGGTTTTACTGGTCTTTAAGTCCCTATTAAGCGGCCTTTTGTGGTTCCTTCTGGTTATGACAGTCTTTTGGGACAATGTGTCATATATCGTCCCCACCAGTCCAACTGGAGAGATTGGTATAGACGCCATTGACAGCAATCGTCTTCCCTCTTTGCTGGAGACAGCAGGCAGAGCGCCTTTGACAACCTGGCGACTTTCTCCCCATTTTCTGGTGCTGTAGGGAAGGTTGTGGACCCAGTGGTCTCCTCTATTTCTTCTTCTGGCGACAATGGGGCCAATGCCAGAGACCTCTCAGCACCCCGACTCTACTTCTTCTGTTGGAGACTCAGGGGCGCACACTGACCCAGCACCCCAACTCTACTTCTTCAGCTGGAGACTCAGGGGCGCACACTGGCCCAGCACCCCCACACTACTTCTTCAGCTGGAGACATAGGGGCACACACTGACCCAGCACCCCGACTCTACTTCTTCAGCTGGAGACTCAGGGCGCACACTGACCCAGCACCCCGACTCTACTTCTTCAGCTGGAGACTCAGGGGCGCACACTGACCCAGCACCCCAACACTACTTCTTCAGCTGGAGATTCAGGGGCGCACACTGACCCAGCACCCCGACTCTACTTCTTCAGCTGGAGACTCAGGGGCGCACACTGACTCAGCACCCCCACACTACTTCTTCTGCTGGAGACATAGGGGCACACACTGACCCAGCACCCCAACACTACTTCTTCAGCTGGAGACTCAGGGGCGCACACTGACCCAGCACCCCGACTCTACTTCTTCAGCTGGAGACTCAGGGGCGCACACTGACCCAGCACCCCGACTCTACTTCTTCAGCTGGAGACTCAGGGGTGCACACTGACCCAGCACCCCGACTCTACTTCTTCAGCTGGAGACTCAGGGGCGCACACTGACCCAGCACCCCGACTCTACTTCTTCAGCTGGAGACTCAGGGGCGCACACTGACCCAGCACCCCGACTCTACTTCTTCAGCTGGAGACATAGGGGCGCACACTGACCCAGCACCCCCACACTCCTTCTTCAGCTGGAGACTCAGGGGCACACACTGACCCAGCACCCCCACACTCCTTCTTCAGCTGGAGACTCAGGGGCGCACACTGACCCAACACCCCCACACTCCTTCTTCAGCTGGAGACTCAGGGGCGCACACTGACCCAGCACCCCAACACTCCTTCTTCAGCTGGAGACTCAGGGGCGCACACTGACCCAGCACCCCGACTCTACTTCTTCAGCTGGAGACTCAGGGGTGCACACTGGCCCAGCACCCCGACTCTACTTCTTCAGCTGGAGACTCAGGGGCGCACACTGACCCAGCACCCCGACTCTACTTCATCAGCTGGAGACTCAGGGGCGCACACTGACCCAGCACCCCCACACTCCTTCTTCAGCTGGAGACTCAGGGGCGCACACTGACCCAGCACCCCAACACTCCTTCTTCAGCTGGAGACTCAGGGGCGCACACTGACCCAGCACCCCAACACTACTTCTTCAGCTGGAGACTCAGGGGCGCACACTGACCCAGCACCCCAACACTCCTTCTTCTGGTGGAGACTCAGGGGCGCACACTGACCCAGCACCCCCACACTACTTCTTCAGCTGGAGACTCAGGGGCGCACACTGACCCAGCACCCCGACTCTACTTCTTCAGCTGGAGACTCAGGGGCGCACACTGACCCAGCACCCCCACACTCCTTCTTCAGCTGGAGACTCAGGGGCACACACTACTACTTCTATCTACTATCTACTTCTTCTGCTGAGGATTCTGTTTTTGCTATCCTCAATATTGATATTGATATTGATATTAGAAAAACAACTTTTACAATTCACTAGGGACAACAACATCCAAGAATTTAATGCTTTGTGAATGCTTGGAAACTTGTTTGAGACAGATTGGGTTTAATCCCACTCACAAGGAGTGAACCAGGGAGCAGCTGGAGGAGAGAGGAGGGATGCTCGAGAGGAATGAGAATGGAGGTGTTGTGTTTGATATATGCAGCTAATTTTGGAATGATGGTGATTAGGGGATGCTGAGTGTGATGGACTTGTTGTTGTTATCCCTCCCGCACCTCACTTAATAAGTTTCATTTATCACTACGTTTTCTCTAGCATCTCATCTTGATAAGTAACCCCAATAGCCATGTTTGTATTAACACCAGTTTTCAAAGAAAGCTTGTTTGGAGCTTTCATTTTTGTAAGCATAATACAGGAGTACAGCTAAGCGATGCTAATGTCTCATCAATGTGCTGTCCATACGGTTTTATAATGATACCAAACAAATGAAATATTATGGATACAAGTGCTGTAAAGGGCGCGTGTCTTGTTTCCACATTGTGGTTGTGGGCAAGTGTTTGTCACTGGTTACTCTGCACAGAGATGTTGACACAACTGCATATCTCACATATCGAAGGTGTAATTAACTCAAATTATTGTCTTCTCTCTCGGAGATCTTTTTATTTTATTTTGACTCGGGTTTATTTTTCCCAGAGACATTACTATTTCCTGCAGAGACTGCTATTCAGCAGTCTATGGGTTTTAATCACACGCTTGCATGTTTGGAAAAAAAAAATCATTTTCTGGCGGGAGTCAGGAAGACTGCATGTCGTTGCGATAGGGCTGGTGCATTTAGACAGCTCCACTGGTGTACCAGTGTTTTGACCCCAAGCACGGCAGATGTCATGTGTCCTCCCTTTAATAAAGATGGAGAGATGTGCAAACAAAGAATAGGTTTAGCAGAATTTCAGATGAAAAGCCCAATAAAATTACTCATTGGGATGGCTCTATGATTCTACTGACACCTTTTCCTGTTTTAATTTGATATCATGGAGCTCACCAGACCTGGCATGTTAGTTTTTACTTGATACTCTTGTAATTTTCTCTGCTTTGAGCATACATTTTTTCTTATATTACAGGTTGTTATGTGGAATTTCAGAATTTTTTAATTACTTGTCTTAAGCTACTCTTCATTCCTCCTCCTCCATTTCCTTTTCAATTCTTTGCTTCATGCATGTTACAGACTCAGATCAATCCCTTCCAAGTAAGTATGTCAGTTAATTCTCCATGTGTTTTATGAGACTTTGCCTAATGCCCGCTCTTTAACCAAAGGATTGCATTGTACATGTTTTTCCTCATAAAATGACAATGCATTAAAGTTTCACATTGTCAAGAACTTTTTTCAATATGTTTAATGAGTTGTAAAATGTAAAATGTTTACTGCATTTTCTCTGCTATTTGGAGCGAGGTAAAGTTACTAGCTGGAAATATAATCAATACTCTACATACTCTACATACAGTATGTGAAAGAGAATCAGCTGCAAATATTCTCAAGTCCCAGGCTGTAGAAAGACAGAAGTAATAGAACACTGTGCCTGGATTGAACACAATTGAGACTGACAGACATAGATCCCAGGCTGCCTGCCTTTCTGTACATGATACAACCACATTCTGCAGCTCCATTAGCAGTTCTGTGTACTCTTTATATACCTGGAATTTTATTGATTTCTTCCTTTCTTGATGCATTCACCACAATAAAATCCACCAGGATTTCTGGTCATTCCAATAAATAAATGCACATTTGTAAATTATTTTACAACAAACTTTGCCACTGTGACTTTATGTTATTACCAAATTGCACCTTCCTTCTCTGAACAAATCCCTGGATTGTTGTGCCCCGCTGTTGTAAAAATGGGTGAGACATCATGTTGCAACCAAAACCGTTCATGTACTTTCTGTCAGGTAACTGTCTTCATAAGTAAAAACAGAAGTAGAAGTGTAACACTTAATATGTGCACACAGTAGGACCAGCAGAATTTCTGATGATATGTCTTCTTCAATCTGCCTAGGTGTGTTAGGAGTTTACAGAAAATCAAAATACATGATGAGAATTTAGACAGCAGTGTTTATAGAACATTAGGATACCGGGCTGTTTCCGAGAAAGTCTTGAGACTTGACGTACTGAGGCTGATAACACACAGGCATCCTGATAAATTTTTCAGCAGTTTGCTAAATGTGTACGAGGAGTTTATGCTGTGCTCTCTATATATAGATGTCAGGATACATACTGTAAGATATTCTAAGACACAATCTTGTTAGCAATCCCTTTAACGTGTCTATGTCTCAGAATATCTTATACAGTAGGATCAGATAATAAGTGTTCAGAAATCCCAAGCACAAATACCAAGAAAACACTTTTTTTTTGGATTGTGTAATGAGACTTTCCAATATGTGAGGAGTTTTATCCATGGTTTCAATGCAGTGCCTTTAGTCATATTTGAATTAGAATGTCCTTTGCCAAAGTGTTCTCTTTATTTGCAAAGGGAATTCAGATCTAATCTTCACCAATTAAAAGTTTCAAATATAACTCCAAGTAGCCATAACTGTGGGAGAAGTCAGATTACACTGTAATAGATCACACGTGGGTTCCTTCATGTGTTCCTTGGGAATCATGACGCTGTTTGTAATTTATAGGGAGGTAGAGGACAGTTCTGCATTACAGCTTCAGGAGAGGTCAGAGGTTATGGAAAAGGGCACTGTCTGACAGAGAATATAGTGCATTAGTTCCCAGTCCTGGTCCTGGTGACCAAAACTCCTGCTGGTTTTCATTCCATCCTACCTTCATTAGATAATTGAAACCTTACTTCATCTCTACTTCTAAAGCCGTTGCTTCAGTTTAATACTTTTAATACTTAATACATTTTGTTTCTAGTTGTGAGTGTGGGATTTTATTTCACTTACAAAATACAATGTTGGTTAAAGCTCCAACATGTTTAAAAGCTAGGAACCAACAATTAAAAATAATCTTATTATTATTAAGTCAATGAAGGGTTTGATCTGGGGGCTTGGCTGAAACCAAACCCAACAGGTGTGTAGGTCACCGGGACCAAGATTAGGAACCGCTGATATAGGGTGTCTTACAGTATATGAGTTCCACACAAAACATGATTCTGGTGGAAGTCCACATCTGACTTTTCAGAGAGGTTAACCTCTTTAAGGGTTCTTCTTTAAGAAGTCCTCAGAGGTTAAGAGCAATTACATTTTTTGACATAGCATACATGTGTTTCCATACATTGGGTGTAAGAAAGATAGGGCAGTCAGCAAAGATAATATAGTGTGGGACAACAACAGCCAGGAGAGAGGAGGAGGCGAGAGCAGGGGAGAGGCAGAGTGGCCAATCAAGTGGTGCGAGGTCGAGAGAGGTGAGGAGAGGTGAGAAACAAAACCCACAAATGAATAGACGGAATTAGAAGAAAACGTTTAGAGAAGAGGGAAGGTGTGAACTAAGTTTCAGGATAATTTTAGTTTCTGATGTCTTTCTGCTATAGAAGTTAACCCTACTTTGAGAACACAGACGGAGAGATCAGTGTGATCATGGCTATCAGAGGTGAAATGAGAAACTATGGGTCTGGAAAAAATCTTCCAAGCCGAAACGTTGTGATTTCTTTCTTCTCTTTTCAGTATGGAATAAACCTATTACTTGTTCCTTTGCAGCCTACGCATGCTGATGCAGCTCCCCACCTGAACTGTTACCATATATGTCCCATAGTGACCATTGCCCTTTCTAAAGATTGTGTGGCACTTTGCCCTTTGACATGAACATTCAAAAGTCACAGATATGTACTGAATTCAGCTGTGGACATTCAATAAAACTCTGCTACAGTATGGAGAGTTCTACCACAGGAAAGTATAGAAATGTATGCATTTGCATGTGCAAAAGATTCAATTCAATTTATTCCTGGCAGACATATTTTATATAACTACTTACCTCAAACAACACTGCCAAGGTTGTGTGTGCAGAGTTTCAATTTGTCCTGTTCCAGAGAATAAGTCCTTGTTTTTTTTCCTTTGTTAAAACCAATACCAAACCAAGTGAAAAAAATCAACAATAAATCAACAAGTCTAAATGTAGGTAAGAGCGGTCAAAGGCTTAAACAGAGCAGTACTTAAAGGGGAGGAGGTTTACGTGGCTATCTTCTGTCAACAACAAAGGATGAGTCATGCATGATATGTGGTGACACAAACTTTACAAATTCCACACCATTTAGAGAACTTGCATTGTAACAAACACTATTATAGTATGTCAATTTGTAACTGGAATGGGCATATACAGTAATAACAGAAGAATGGTTATAAAAAATGAAAGATGCATTAGAACATAACATTGATAACAAAGAAAAGGAGGCCATTTTTCCCATCTAGTCCATTTGGTAGTTAGGGATTAAACTATTGGCTTAAAAAATATGGTTAGGTACTGTAGCTTGTTCCACATTCACACACGGTATTGTCACAATCGTAATCCCTCCTCTTAAGGGCGCACCGGCTCTTTCTTATTTTACTAACTACGTGGACCTGCAGCCAATCCTGCCCCTCCTTATTTAAGACGGACGCTCTCGCTACTCCTGGTTCTGCATTGGAAGATGGACGCCCGGAGGCCTTCCTACCACCAAATTGCCCAAAGTCCGTGTCTTGACGACATAGGCCTCCTATCTGCATTCTGACCCAGCTGAGTTCGGGGCTCAGATCACCTGGCCTCGTTATCCCATTTTTATTCCCTGTCCCTGTACCGGATCCCGTTCCGTTTTTTAACTCTGTTTTGTCACATCTTGGTTGGACCACCCGGTTTTGACTATTGGACTTCGCCCCGGATTTCCCCCTGGACTCCTTGGACTTTCGCCCTGGCTACGCCCCCTAAACACCAGCTCACCATTGTCACGCCCCCCTGTCTCTCAACCCCTCCTGATCCTCGTTGTCTCCTCCCCGTCGTCCTTCTCCACTTACTTCCAGATTATACCGTCTGCATAGGGTCCAGAACTACGCTTCACGGGAGCCTGGACCCTTCATTTGGGTCTCAATTGATCCATTGAATGATCCAATGATCTCGTTCAGATGGTTCTTGAAAGAAGCCACAGTATCAGCTTCAGCAATGCGGCTATGAAGCTTGTTTAAGATTCCCACAATCCTAAGTGTAAAAAAATGCATCCTGTTCTCTCCTCTGCTGTACATGAATGAAATTCTGTACACGACTAACTGAGGAATCCATCTTTTGTCAGTGCATGAATCAGACTACACTTCCATTCAATAACAAAATCTATTAATAAATCTTTTTTAATGTCAAGATTAAATATACTACAGTCTGCAATCAATCAACACTATGTCCTAAGGGTGACACAAAAAGACATAGGATGAAATTTAGCTGCTTCTTATTTGATGAAGAACCACAGAAAGGACATAGAATGATAAACACAATAAAATATATAGCCGTTTAATACCTTTATAAATATTAGTCCAGCAACGAATTAGCTTGGTCCCCTAATTAGTGTCAACAGTAGGAGAAGAAACATATAAAGTAAATACACCAATTATATGCTCATGATATATACATTTTATAGATCATGATTTGTTTTAGAAACTGTTTCTTGCTGCTTTGATCTCGGGATATTTATTGTGCATAAACCTTGAGCTCAGTGAATTTTGAGCCACCTGGCGAAAAGCACTTGCACTGAGATTTATCTTTAGACAGTGAGTTGTCAGTTAAATGAAAAAAAAATTATTGACAAATGCCCTTTGACATTTATGAAGTATTACCCTGGCAGTGGAATACTGTCTCAGCTGTGCACAGTCAGCCTCTTTGATTCCACTTTGATGCGATATAGTGGCTGACAGCAATAACTCAGTGCCCGTGCTTCAAATCTTTAACCACCGTTATGATTTTAATTAAGTTTCTTGTAAAATTGTTACATTCAGATTGCTTTCAGACCCTCACAATTTATTTTAAAAACCACTTTTAAACATATAGTAAATATATGATTTCATAACTGAACGTTCATTGTTTAATGGAAGTATTGGGAAGGTTGGTGCTGCCATGAGGACAGTTCTTGATAAAATGTTTTCTCCAAAAATAGGAAATGTATTAAACGTGCTGTATTAAATAATACTTCAGAAGAAAAGGGTGACATGGAAGGGTGACGTTTACACAGCTAATATTTGGTATACTTTTATACCAACTATATTGTATACAGTATTATAATTGTATGGTATACTGACAAATTCTGTGCTTGTAAAATGTACAAATGTGATGTATCATGGGTGAGTCCAGACATCCTTACCTGTGGGCAAACATTGTGTATATTAAACAGTATAAATGTGGCCTAATCCATGAAACAAAAAATTAATTAAAATAAATAATTTTAATTAATTTGCTTTGAAATCTGCTTACAAGTTCAGACAGTGAGCTTAAGTTTTTTTTCCATAATGTTGTTGCGAACACTGAACTTCTCTGTTAAACATGACTGTCTTCATATACTGTATCTGGTCAGAACTGGACAACCTGTTCCACATAATTTACTATATCTTTTCCCCCATATTAAGGAAGATGGGCAAAAGCAGCCTAGAATTCAATAAAAAGGGTGCTTATTTTGTTGTGGGATGTTGCATAGTCCTCCTGACCTGAGGTACAGTGTGTGGAGTGTGCACGTCCTTCTTGTGTTGGGTTCTCCTTGTGTGAGGTTTTGCCAGGTGCTTCTTTCTTTCTCTCAGAGACCATGTGCATGTTCCTTTCTGTCTGTTAAAGATCTCCAACCCTGGTTGTGGAGAGGTCCAATCCATTTTTTTTTCTTATAGGTTGCATTAAATCACTTATTATTTAAAGTTTGTGAACATCTGGTTTTGCAATTGATCAATTAAGCAATTTATGTTTCAGTGAAGGAAACGCTGGTCCTAGACTATATTTTGAGTTTTCAATTGTTCTGTTCTTAAGAAATTAAGAATATAGACTTACAAGACCCACAGGAATCAACCTCTCCAAGACCTGGCTCAGAGACTGGTGTCCTTCTCGGTGTCCTGTGTTTCCATGATAGGCACTGAGTTTTTCCAGTCTTCAGGAGGAATAAATGTCTTTCCTATAATGGATGGATGGATGGATGGAATTTCCACAAACGTTCCAATTGATTTTAATGGGAAGTGTAAGCTTTAAATCCAGATCATAGGAAAGACCAGCAGTAATTATTTTTAAAAATATTTTAGAATACTAAAGCAACTAATCATATATTTATTTATTTTTATTTTAGGGTTCCTTTGTAAGACCACCGAATCAGCTAGAAAGAAATGTATTTGAACACAAATTATTTTTAACCATCTAGTCCTTTTCCTCCCTGAAGTTCAATTAGCTCCAGAATATATACCTTGTTAAAGAAAATAAACAAGACTAATTCCAATGATAATAAAAGAGAGGAGGATCTTACATTCAAGACATTATATGAAAAAGTTTAACTGTTTATGGTGTGTTTGTAGTAAGTGGTTAGAATAAAACTTTTTGGTAAAAAGTCATGATTTTACTTTTTAGTCAAAGAAACAAAAGACTGCACATTTTAGTTTAAAAGATAGTTCTGCAGATTTTGTTTTTAAAAAAAGGATTATCATGACCTGTGGACTTTGTTAACTGTTAAATATAAAACTCTTGAGTTCCTAATAATCTTAAGAAGGGTCACTGATTACTGAATTAAACAGGTAACATGTAATCAATGTTAGAATTAAATACAAGTACTTCCTCATAAATTGATCATATGATGTACTGTAAACAAACCCAAGCTGTTCAATGCACATGATGAGATAAGTCAGTGATTCATTTAACTAAAATTCCATTCAGTACTGAACACTGATAAATAAAAGGGATTTCCAAAGATAGAGATAAATTTAACAAAGAACTGGAATTGCAGAGTTACATATCAGCCAAGATAGCTGTATTAGGTCATTTATGGGTCAGGAGATCTTGTGGTTCAGTCAAAGCAAAATGTCATAGTTCCTCATTTGAGATACCAGCAACTCAAGCAGATGTTATTTCTCAGGTTTTTGCATTTGAATGTTTTTACAGCTGGGTTTTTGTTTTAAAATCATCAATCATTTTTTTTTAAATTGCACACAGAGCCACCAAAGAAACTGGGAATTATGTAATAGATAAATAAATACTGTAAATCAATCACTAGATTCTGAACTGTGTGTTTCAGAATGCAGACTGCTTTAGAGAGCACAAGGAAATTCACAAGGAAATACAATCACTTCTTCACAGTCACAAGACAACATTATCTTTTCAGTTGTTTTTAAAAGACTGATAAACATTATCGATCCATCCATTTTTAACCATTTCTTCTAATTCAGAGTTAAGGGGAAGTTGAAGACTATCGTGGCAAGCAAATGGCTAAAGGCAGGGTACACCTTGGACAGCACACCAGTCCATCACAGGGAATATACATACAGTAGACATGCACACACTCATACCTAGGGACAGTTTTCCCAGAAACCAATCAATTAACCTGCAATATGTATTTGGTCTGTTGGAGGAAACCACAGCACCCAGAGAGAACTCCTGCAAAGATGGGGTGAACATGCAGACTCCACACAGATAGCACCCTACGTTAGAAATGGAGTCCAGGTCAGGGATCCGGCAGGTAGTTCTCCGGGGATCCTGTACGCAGCTGTGACTTCTGTGGGATGCAGAGGCAAACAATCCAAAATCGTAATCCAGAAGCAAGGTCGATAGGCAAAGCTAGAGATCAATTTACCAGGAAGTGCTGAGACAAACCGAGAAGACCATTCAAAAGGCGAAATCCAAGGGAAGAGATCAAAAGGGTAAAGTAAAGTCTAAAAACTGGGAAATTCAACAAGAAAATAACGCACACTAGAAAACTCTAAAGGAGGCTTTTCAATAGTGAGGAAGGTTTGGTGCATGAGGGAAGTTTAAATAGTGAAGGGAGAGGGACACGGTGTGATATTTGGCTCAGGAGTGAGCTTCTGTGGAATCTGGTGCCTGTGAGAATGTGATGGGAGCGTGAAACAGTGGGTTTGCGAGGGCGAGTGCTGGGCATGACAGCCCCAATCCCCAGCACTGCAAGGCAGCAATGTTAACCACTGTGCCACTATGCTTCCCTGAATATTATTTTATGAGAAAATGTATTATGGTCCTGCATTCTGTACCTTGAAGATAGTAAGTGTTGTTGGTATAGGTCAGGCTTACAAAAAAAATATTCAAAAGGCATAGTACTGGGAGAGTGCTACTTACTCTTAGATATATCAATTATAATGCAATCTTGTAATGAAATCAGGAACATGAAGGTCAATGAAGACATGGTTATCATGGCAAATAATTTTCCTTGCATGACTCAGTAAAAATCTATCAGTAATATCAGTAGACTGAGGTAGCCAACATGTCTAATGTTACTCAACATGAGTAACATGTCTAATGACGTTTTCATAGTCTGCCAAAGCAACTATTAGAGTAAATGCCTGTATTAATCTAGTCTTTTCAAATAATCAAGATAGAGTTAGGAAAAAAGGCAATAGAACAGTTAGGCAATTGTGAGCATAATACAGCATACTGTGGAGAATATATTAAACGGTACAGTTAGAATTCCACACAATACATACAGTATATGAGATCTAAGAGAAGTAAGAGAAGAGAAGAAGCATGGGACAGGACAGACACTGAATCTTAGTCTTGTACAGAGAAGATTACAAAGGGATCTGATAAAAGTATTCAAAACCTTCAAATGCATCGGCCATTGGCTTCTTCAGAATCAGTTGTGAAAGACAGAGAAGAGCACACAAGCAGAAACTATGGGAGAAGTATATTAAATCTGAGAACAGTAGACACTATTTTACACAGTGTTGTGGGCATATGGAACAAGCAACCCAGCAATCTTGTTGACGATGAGCTTCTTTCAAGAAATGGATGGAAGACATTCTCACATCAATTAGCTTGTAGCAACCACACGAGATGGATAACAGAACGTCTGCCCCTGGTTATGTTTATGTTTTATGTTTTTATATTGTTGTTTACTGGTTCTCTGTCACATAACCTGAAAGGATAGGATTGTAGTCATCTCTCACAGGAAATATTCCAGTGCAGCATGTTGCCATTCATACAGTATCTGTGGCAGGAAAACAAAGGGAACTGAAAAAGCTATAAAAATGACCACAAAGCTTAGACAGACCAAATAAATGGCAATGGAATAAACCTACAAACCCAAAAAGTGATGCATAGCTCATTATTTGCAATGTGTTCACTCTTTGACAGCTGTATGGCTTTGTAATGGATTACTGAAGGAACAGAGCTTTCTGCTGTTGTACCTGTGGAGTATGGCACCGAGGCTCATTAGTGTTGTAAGAGTCCACTGAGAGACTGAAGGATTATGATTCTTACTGAGAGCCCCATCTGGCCAGATGTTACTGCCAGGAATGAGTAAGAATTTCCTTCGGGGTCTTGTCAACATTTTTGCTAATTATCATTTATGGACTGTTGTTGGTAAAAAAACAAAACTCCAGCATTCAGGCTCTTTAAGGGGAAAATCTTGTTCTGGAAAATGAAGATTCCTACTGAGTTCCCGTTTCCCATCTATTGTCCCTATTGTATAGTTCTGATCTATTTCTTAAATACTTTTCAAACTGTATTAGCATTAATCTTGATCTGGCATTTATTCTCAGTGGAGCTTTGACTGTACTAAAAAGAGCCTGAAATCTGCATACGGTCAAATTTAAATTACAAATGGATTTGCTGTAAAACATCTTAACTCTTTAATTCCCAGTAATGGTAAAGATCCTTTGTGATGAAAAGTAATAAATAATGATTTATTTGCTACATGCATGTAAGTAACACTTCTTTTTCTAATGATTATTACCATTACTTATCATCTCTAATGAAGATTAATTTTATTTACTGATTTATATGTTTAGACATTGTGATGTCGCTTGAGGTAGCTCACTATCTGGGCATAGGTTATCAGGCAGGTCTCTAAGCACAGACACTCCCCACCTCCAAGACATAAAATAAAACAGTTCTATATTGGCTAGAACTATGTTAATTATGGCTTGGATCTACCACAGTAGACAGGGGTGGTTGCTGTCCTTTCTGAGACAGCCCAGGGTGTAGGAGAGGCAGATGTGGGTCACTGTAGGACTGTCTTCTTCACTGTGGCTGTAATGAAGGAAGAAAATAGCACAGCAGGTCTTTAACCCTGAGGCTGGTCTGGTATAACCACTGAGGAGTTGGGGCTTTCTGCCCATGCCATACCTGGAAAAAATAAGACATCCTGCGCTGTGCAAAGGCTGTCGCAGTAGCAGCCAAGTAAAAAAAGTAAACAGCTAGGACAGTGATAAGGGACTGATCACAATAGCAGCAAAGCTACTGTAACAGAGTGGGGTTTTGTAGCTGCCTGTTTCACCGGCGGAGGGTCGATGCCTCTAGCTGAGAAAGAGAGCCGACGTGTAGTCACTAAGTAGGGTTTTTGTAGCCCGCAAGAAATTATGAAACTGTCTGTATTTCTGTGTGTGCTGTGGTTCTGAGGTGAACCCAGGGAGATCGCATGAGAATTTTATATAGCGTTTCTTAATGAGTTCACAGGTGATGCAGATAGACATTCTCATGTGAAACAGGTTAGAGAGAGAGCAGCTTGACGGCCCTCTAGCGGTGTACAGTGGGAAAACCTCCCCCACTGTCACACTGCTTTTCAGCGCTGAGGCTGGGACTCGAGTATGAAGAAATATATGTGAGAATCTTCAGCCCAGAGGCTGGATTAGAAGTATTTGAGCCTATGCTGGGGCAGAGGAAATGATCCAGTGAAGTTTGTTCTTGGAGTTCTTCTCCTGGCTGTCTCTCTTCTTTCCTGTTTTGGCACTCTGTTTATCTGGTCTGGACCAGGCAGGTGTCATGCATGTGCGTATGAAGAGATGACTGTTGCCATCTTATGTATTGGAAACGTAACGCCCCTCTTGGCATCACAACATATACATTTACTATATATATATTATACGTACTTTTATCCCTTGATTTACAAACATAACCCGTATAGTGAAAACTGTTCAAAACATTACTGTTCAAAATACTAATGTCTTCTGATCGGTGACACTCATTCAGTCACTTACTTATTTCCATATTCTGGACAATGTTTATTGCTTTTTATACTTTCTTTGTTTGTGCAGCACCACCCAGAAAGATTGGACCCATGCTGATTATTGATTGCAGAGATAATACATGATAAAATAAAAGAACATGTGTTACGAAGCGTCTTTCAGGACCCTATGTAGACGACACAATCTGAAAGGGAGTGAACACACACAGCGGGGAGACGAGGAACTGGACTGGTAGAGGAATCTGGGGGAGGGGACAAAGGTGCTCTGGGGGGTGTGGTCCAGGTGAACAGTCCAAAGGGCCATCCAGTGCATTCAAAGGTCCAGAGCCGGCTGATCAATCCAAGACAAACAAAACAAAGTTAAAAGCTGGAGCGGAATCCGGTGAGGAGTTGTAGACAGACTTGACAAAGTTAAAAACCGGAGCGGGATCCGGCGAAGGGTCGGGGGGAAAAAGGGGGAATGGAACCAGGCGTTCCAGCTCCTGGACTCGGCTGGTTCAGGAAACCAAGAAGGCGAATGTCACCTGAGCCGTGGCGAGCCTCCCGGCATCCGTGTTCCAAAGCAGAGCCCAGAACAGAGTGAGAGATTGGCTTTTAAAGTTCCCTCACACACCAACCCAAGCTCACTCCTGTAGAATTCTCTTGTATGTGTATCTAAGCCTTTTGATTGATCTCCTGGTACCAAATCTTTGCTCCTGCTTTTTGACCACACCTTTTGGATTTGTCTTTGGATTGTCTTTTGGATTTCCCTGGTTACCAGACTCATTGCCTCCCTAATTGACCAAGCCCCTGGATTCCGTCTTTTGGATTTTCCTGTTCTATTGTGCATTCTGCAGGATCCACGATCCTCCTATTTTACTAATCGATTTCCTTACAATGTAGCCAAGTGTGTTGAGCCATGGTTTTATGATGTAATAATTTATTTTATGTTATTTTATTATTTTATTTTGGTGAACTTCCCCAAAATTAGTTCTGTTTTTATGTATATACAGTAGTTGGCTTTACGACATACCTTGGGATTTGTTGTTGGTGGGGCGTCAATTAAGGTGCACCCTGGGTGTCATAGGCGTCACGTTTTTCTGGTGATTTCTCAGACGCATTGTGGATGCCAATCGAGAAACAGAATCGCAGACCTCTACCTGGTGTCCCTGGGTGTTCATTTGACACATCGCAGAGGAAGCCGTCCACTACAACAACATGCACACATTGCAAGACATCAAGCACTATGTAAACAAATCCAAACAACTTGACAAAGCTGTGTGAAGCTAAGCGTGTCTTCCTAGAATCACAGGCTCAGCATGTGTTCCTTCATGTCCTGTCAGTTCACAACCTACAAGGAAGTTTTGTTTGTTGCACCAAAAAATGATGTTTGTCAGGTGAAAAATGTCCATTGCACAACTATTCACCTGCCAATACTTGAGTCCGTCTTTGGTGGAAACACCTTCAAATATCTTAGAGAAAGTCTCTACCTGTTTTGCATACCAGAATTTTCTCCCATTCTTCTTTGTTCAAGCTTTGTCAGGCTGGTTGCTGATCATTGATGGATAGTTGATGTCCTTACACATAACACAATTCAGGAGTCTGACTGAGTCTCTGAAGGACATTTCCTATTCTTTTTTTACATGACCACAAAACCTTTTCCACTTTCCTGTTCTAGATCTTTTGCTGCTTCTACAGGCGGATCCTATTTGGACCGGGATTAATAATAATAATAATAATAATAATAATAATAATAATAATAATAATAATTGCTTATACTTATACAGCGCTTTTCTGGACACTCCACTCAAAGCGCTTTACAGGTAATGAGAACTCCCCTCCACCACCACCAATGTGCAGCATCCACCTGGATGATGCAATGGCAGCAATAGTGCGCCAGAACGCTCACCACACATCATCTATAAGTGGGGAGGAGAGCAGAGTAATGAAGCCAATTTATAGATTGGATTGAATATCAAGCTGTGATTTTACGATCCCCTGACTCAATGAATGCCAGTGTTCTATCCCTGTAAAAACTGATGTGACTTTTGTAACGAAGCGTTCTATCAGGAACCTATGCAGACAACACAATCCGGGGGGAGTGAGGAAAACATGGGGTAAAAGACATAGAAGGGGCTTGAAGGAAAACTGGGGTGTGTGTCCATGATGTGCTGGTGTTTGGGGGAGGTGTGACCAAGGCAAATAGTCCAAGGGAGTCCAAGGCAAATCCATGAATGTTGCAAAAGTCCAAGACCAGGTGATCGATCCTGACGAAGACGAACAAAGTTAAAAGCCGGAGCAGGATCCCGAGAAGGGTCAGGGGAATAAAAGGGGGGTAATGGGACCAGACGCTCCAGTCCCAGACCCAGATGGTCAGGACGCCGTTGTGAAGCCTATGCCGTCGAGTCACTCCTGGACTCATGGGTAGGCAGGCTTCAGGGCGTCCATCTTCCAAAGCTGAGCCCAGATTGGCAGGAATGTCTGGCTTTTATAGCACAGAGAGCAGGAACTGGAGGCAGGTGCAGGGGATCAGTACAGAACAAGGAAGGGCTGGAGAGTCCTTAAGAGGAGGGGTTTACAATCGTGACAACTTTCCAGTCTTGTCAAACAACCTCTCTGTCTCATGCGAGAGATTACCAATCTGTCCCCTAGGCACTAGACAAACTGTCATCATCAGTCCTCTTTCATATGGAGAAATGAGCTCACTACAATTAACATCAATTTCTCTAATACCCTCATGCAGAATATACACTGTTTTTCTTTTTGGACCTGGAGTGTTTAGATACCACCTCCAGTGGTCTGACCCAAGATCAATACCCTAGATCCCTTTGCTCCATTACTGAATGCATGGAATTACCCAAAAACTGAAACTTGTATTATACTGTATTTACCATTCATATTAATCTTGTGATCACAAATACAAATTGCTTGACTGTAAAGCAAAAATCACTGGTTTGATATTGCTGTCTGAATACTGTTAGAGAGCACAGTATATAGAAACGGACATTCTGTCTGTGGCTCACTATTATTTGGATGGAAAGATATGCAAATATAGACAAATGTATAGACCTTCTTCAAAATAATGCCTAACTATACTGTACATGATTGCCATTTAAAAAAAAAACACCCAGTAATTTTCTAAAAACTCAATTTGAAACAAAGTAGTATTTTACCATTGAGCTAACACATTCTTTCACAGGCCGTGAAAAGTGCCAAATCATAAGAAACACCACTCTGAGTCCCAGAACATTGAGCTTCACAAGCCTCTGACCCCACAGACACTCCAAGTGACCTCCCAGGCAGCACTCATTGTGTCTGATAACAGGACTTTTGGAGAAAATCACTGTGTGACACTCCTGGTCAGATGATCTGAACTGAGCTGCTAGACAAGTTGGCATGATGGGGAGACAAGGAGAGAAAGTCTGGGGGCTCATCAAAGAACCCAGGCTTTAAGCAGCATCCAGACTTCCTTCTCATGTATCCTTCTGCCAATGCAGACTACAAAGTATGATGCATATTGGGCACTAACATGGTGAACATGATCCCAGAGATTAGGCGAAACCTAAGAATACCCAAAGCTGAGAATGGAAGTGGGTGCTTTTCTTTGCATTGACTGTGAGACCCAAGTGCAAAACGTATTGGAGCCCCTGTGTCATCTGCACACTGAGCTCAGTCCAGTTGTGTCCAAGAATTAGTCTTTCATGCAGATAGTTAAGGATCACAGCAAAGAGAGCTTTCAGTTATGAGCTCAGAGCCCTAACCATTGCTTTACACTGCCCCTCTCTGAAAAAAGGCATATGCTGTCAAAGCATGAAATGAAATGCTAAACTGCTTTATCAGTGTAGTCTTATTGTAAGAACAGTTCTTTCCGGACCCTATGCGGACGACACAATGTGAAGAAGTGAGGAAACACTGGGGGAAAAAGTCATGCAGGAATACGGGGATGAAAACAGGGGGGCATGTCCATGCAGTGCTGGTGATCTGGGGAGGTGTGGCCGAGGCAAACAATCCTAGAAAAAGTCCAAAGGAGAATCCAAATGAAAGCAAAAGTCCATGGCCGAGTGATCCATCCAAAACAAGAGATTAAAAACAGGTGCCGGGTCGGAACCGGCAGGGGGAACAGGAGGAGAGAGTTAAAATCATAACGGAGCCAGACGAATCCAGGTCCTAGGCTAGCACAATGCGGAAATCAGATGCAGAGCCTCGATTGGCGACTGCGTCTGGCTTTTAAAGGGGGACAGGAAGGAGGCTGGACCAAGGGACAGATGTGAGGAATAAGGCAAACGAGGAAGAGCTGGAGCACGCTTAAGAGGAGGAGGAGCGATCGTGACACTTATAAGAAAAAAAGACTGGACCTGAGTGACATGGCAGGGTCACACTGTGGTTATAATTGACAGGACACTGTGGTTATAATTACTCAACAATTGTGCAGTGACAAAGATCCTTGACCTTTTAGGTTGGTGTTATTTTTAATTATGTTGAAAAATTTAAATAAATTACAAAAATGTCACTTACCACCAGACACTGGAGAAGATATTTCATTTCAGTATTTTGGGATCATCCAATTAACCACTTAGTTGCACCCATTATTTATTGTTCTTATTCAGTGCATTGTGGTGTTAAATCACATATCACATTGGATACAGTCATATGTCAAACATAACAATTCACATTCGTTTCAAGCACTTTTAATCATTATTACTACAAAAATTAGTTGACTAACTCTGTGAAAGATTAAACACTTTGGAATGCTTCCTTCATGATGTTTATGACGTGAGAAGCAAATTTAATTTGACTCTTAATCATTTGACTGGAGTATTCCTTTTTATTCTGCAAACGCTATTCACTCTGTCTGAATGAATCCCTCCATTGTGATATCTGTGTGCTAAGATCTTTCCTTCAATACTTTTAGAGACTTGAACAAATAAAGGAGACTTGAGTAATTTCAGGATTGCACAATGCAATATCTACAGCAGCACATCATGGGAGCTCAGCAGCCTCTCTGCCCTACAGCACACTGACCCAGCCAAGACATCACAGTTCCCAGAGGATTAAAAAGATAATGAAAATAAAAGTGCAGTGCGAAGGATGAAGCTGCCACTTTCAAATAATATATTTCAGTAATTTTAATTTAAAGATTGTTGACAAACCTTAAACCTAAAATAAAACCTTCTAGTTTGTGATACAAACCATCAAGAAGACAAAACTGTTTTAAAAAGGTTAATTGCACTTAACTAACTTTGCAGAAGCCAATATGTATTAACTGGTGGATATAAGCAGCTATACATTAAAATAATCATGACTTAAAAGCATATTGACCTATCCTTGGTAATATCTTGCTGTGAATAAGGCAACAGTATTCAATATGTGATAAAAGGGGCAAAAGTGCAAACCAAACAATTACTGTGAATAGATGAGATCATGTATTCTTTTGCAAGCATCATCAGATCTGGTGAAAATCCCAGACAGACTGCAGAGGTAAGTAAAAGGTAAGCCGGAAGACAATTCTTGCCTTTTTTTGCCTGCAGACCCAGTGACCCTACTCTCTCAGAAGGAGCATGAGCAGAGGGTGGAATTAATAAATGCTTTTGTTTCAAAACACTTTCCCACAATCTACAAATTATACAGTCTGCCATTTTTTTAAAATTCTCATGCATGTCTTTCTCAAAGTGTTATCAAGATTATATGTTGTCTCATGCATGCATCCTGTGAAGCTGTAAAAAGAAAGGTGTATTGTCGTCATCAGTTAGCAAAAAACACAGCCTTTTTTGCATGCATAGCAGTTAAAACAGTAAATATGGCAGCTGCACCAATGACAAGTTATCAGTAAGTCTTTTGGACTGTGGGAGAAAACCAAATCAAATCAAAGTTTGCAAATCAAATAATACATTCTGATTAGTATTCTTGGTTATATTTTGAAATGTACAAATTAAGGTGCCTTAAATCGTTTTTCTCTACGGTTTGAACATTGTTACTATTGTCAGATACCAAAGCAAGCAGTTCAGAAACCAAATCCTCTTTTAAAAACATTATCAATGCTTTTCGCTACTTGACAGACAAAATACCAAATTTAAACCACCTTTGCATAACATGTAAACCTACATTACTGGTGTTTTTTCAGCAAAAATTTCACAATGTGTCTCCTTTTCAAAGCAAACAAATCTATTTGGAATTTAAAGAAATCAATCCAAATTACATGTGAAAATTGCACCATTATTAAATCTTTCAACACACATTGACCACAAACGAAAGAAATAACCCCAGGTAACCTCACACGTGTGGTAGTAGAGGACAGAAAAGGTAGTACACGTGAAAGAAGCAGCAATTGTGAGGAGAATGGCATGAGCTTCATGAGCTTCAACAACAGTGACAGACACGATGAGTGTGACATCACCATGTCACTGTTCATAATGAAATTCAGGCAGCCATTGTCAATCATGTCAAGCATCATGCTTTTCAAATGAGAGAAGCTGGACATCAAGTGTCACCAAATCTGAAGCAAACTGCAGCTGTATCCATCATTTTTACCTAGTTAGGTCTCATTTAAAGGATTGTGTACGACCGCGGTCACCATGTTATAGTAAAGAGATTGCTGCGCTGAAATCCATTCAGAGAAGAGCAACCATCCTGCTGAGTCCTGAAAATCTCAGAGGTTGACAAAGATGTCATCAGAGTTAAACATTGTAACATGAACCAGAGGACACAAATGGAAACCATGTAGAAAGTGTAATTAACTACCTACTATCAAAAGCCTAGATGGGCTGAATGTTGTGTTTTCATGTTGCAAATGTTATTCAAATAATGTTTGTCAAGTTTGAGCTACCTATTTTTGTGGTTTTATGTTCTTGGTGTGGCGGAGCTAGTTTGGACACGGTGAAATCATCGCCCTCCCAGCACGTAGCCTGGGCCGGAGGAGGTCTTCTTTAGTTCACTACGCTGTTCCCCGATGTGTTACACACCCCACCACCCCAGCTGTTGCGGGACGAACCGGCGGGGTGGAGCGGTGGAGGGCGCGAAACTGCGGCGGTCACATTTGCTTTTGAAATTGGAGCGACTGAATTTTACTGAATGTCAAGAATTGCGTTTATGACTTATTCCAGTTTTGCAGAAATAAGTCTTGTACTTCAATACAAGTCTTGAATTTCAGTACAGGAATAGAATTTGTATGCTTACAATTTTCCCAAACTGAAAAAAAAACCTGTTCCTGGCAGTCATGGTTGTCTCTTCACTAAAAAGCAGGCGAGTGCGATTGTAAACATGGTTATTGCCAATAACAACATGTGCCTATGTCAGATACACAAAACACATTGTTTTTGTGAAAATAATTAAATTTTCTAGCATAAATATTTGTTGGTGCATAACTGGCCAAGGTGTAAAAGATGTTCAAACACTCCAAACTGCTGCATTACCTGTAAAAGAAAGAGTGAAAGGCTGAAGATGCAAAGGTATTCAGATACATGCACTGTTTTCATTTTTTTGCTTTAAAGCTTGCAGTCATTACAATTTGAGAAAACAATAATATTTGTTACATACACAGCCTATTGCACACATTCAACAAATGAAAAACAAAATGAAATAAGCAGATAATTCACATGTAAGAAAAAATGAATGGTCATTACTGCAGATGTATTCAAATCCTTTGCTGTTCTAAATCTAAATTAATGCAGATGCACAAAATTTCATTAACAAGCCACACAATTAGTTGAGTGGTCTCTGCCAGTGTGCAGCAATAGCGGTTCTCATGAAATCAGAATAAATACACCTGTTGTTTCTGTAAAGTCCGTCTGTCAGGTAGTGAATTTAAAGCAAAGACTCAACAATGTCTACAGTAGACCAAGCAGCTTTCAAAACAGTTGATACAGCTGTAGAAAGACACAGATCAGGAGAAGGATATAAACATTTCAGAGACCCTTAATATCTCTGTGAGAATGGTGAAGTCGATCACTATGAAGTGGAAGGCACACAAAGAATCAGGCTATCCTTCCACACTGAGTAGCCGGGCAAGGAGAATTGTTGCCACTATGAGGCCACTGTCAGAGTTCAGTGGCAGAATAGTGATACTGCAAGCATATGGCAAAAGGTTTTGTGGTCAGACAACACAACATTGAACCTTCTGGTCTAAACATAAAGTTTCTGATGGAAATCTAACATAGGGCATCACTCAGTCAGAACCACTGTCCTCAAACAATGCCCAGGAAGTCTGAGAAAGCTTGAGCAAACTGGCCAGGAAGAATGGGCAGAAACAGCACAATTGAAATGTCACTACATGCTCTGCCATTTCAGACCATGGGGTTGTTTTCCACAGCTGTCGACCTTGCAAAATATAACTGATTGCGTTCCTTCATACCCTGTATAAACTACTGCTTCAGCCTGGAAAGAGTAATGCCTGCACCTTTTAGCTCCATTATGGGTGACGTGAATTTCCATCATGCTGTGCTGGAGACAGAGTGGTTTGGTGTTCATCCACAGTTCTTCCTGTTTTATTTCTGGCCTGCTCACGTTTCCTGATGACAGCTGAGGAAGTTTTTCTCCCTTTGTCGATAGCAGGTCAGACTCCCAGTGAGCGGGTCAAACCTCACCAGGTCATGGGTAACATATGCCATGTAGCAGAAGCATTTTAAGGCTGGATATATCATGCCAGACGTTGTTGAAACTATGATGATAGGTGGAAATGTAAAGCATATCAATATGGCACAGAATTCAAATTGTGTCTGCTTCATGCTTGGATGTTTAAAGTACAATGTTATTGTTACACAAGAACATTGGGGCAGAACAGTGATTAGTTTTGCTGCCTCGCAGTGATGCGGCCCTGGTTTCAATCTTTGGAGTGCCAGCTGTGTGAAGTTTGTATGCTCTCCCCATGATCACATGGTTTTCTCCCAAGAACAGAGGTTTCTTCTTCCTGCCTAAAGGCATGCTGGTAGGTTAATTGGCTTCTGGGAAAATTGCCCCTGGTGTGAGTGTGTGTATGGCTGTGACTGTGTGCCCCCTGCGATGGACTGGCATCTTGTCCCAGATGTATCCTGCTATGTACCCATTGCTTGCTAAGATAGGCTCAGGGTCCACCATGACCATTTACTGGATAAAGTGGATTTGATGGATGGATGGATTTATTTGGAAAGTAAATTAATATTCGTTTGTGCTAACTAATGTTCTGAATTTCCAATGGTTGTTATTTTTTATCCTGAATGATTCATCATGAAGTATGAAGTATAAAAAGAGACCCTTTTCATCCACCACTTAAGAAATGCCACCTGGGTGCTACACAGCTGTCATAATGCCCCAATACAACAGGTCAGGGAGAGAAGTGAGAAATTATTTTGTCCAATTCAAATTAGGGGAACATTAAGAAGGCCAAATTTCACAGACCCAGAGAAGAAATTAGAATCATACACCTCTTCCTTTGACCAGTACCACAGAATCTTTAATGAAGAAATAGTCAAGAACTAATTTTAATGTTTGAACCAAAGAACAGTGCCTCCACTGGCATTGACCTGGATATGTTTGTCCACCTATTGCTCCACCAACGCCACTGCCAGTAGCAGCTTTGTTTTCCTTAAAGGTTTCCCATCTGTTACTGATCTCCCTTAGTTGGTAGCACAGCAGGGGAACCTACTCATACTGTATTAAAAAGAGTAAGCGAACGGACCACCAAAATGTTATGGTGCCTTCTCAATCAGATGCTAATTTGAATGAAGGCATGTCTAGCTCCCCAGTTAACCTGATAGGAACAGTGGAAGCTCGGTCGAACCCATTTGGTAGTCCACCCAAAGCCATCTTCTTCCTTACCAGAGGCTGACTCGGCTACAATCGAGACTGTTACTCAAAATACACAGAGATAATTGTTTTAACGTAACCTATAAGTTTTAATTGACTACTGTAATGCTCTACTTGCTGGGGTATCTAAATCTACTCTGAACAAACTGCAGTATGTCCAAAATTCAGCAGCCAGAATCCTGACCAGGTCTACTGCAAGTGTTCACATTACTCCTATCCTGGAGTCCTTGCGCTGGCTTCTGGTCAGATTCCATGTAGACTTTAAAATCCTCATGCTCACCTATAAGGCTCTACATGGCTTGGCACCTCAGTACCTGTCTGAACTATTATCGCCCTACTTCCCACCTCGCAACTTTTGCTGTTCAAATTCTGCTCTCCTTACTGTCCCCCAAGCCCGTCTACATTGTATGGGTGACAGGGCCTACTCCTGTTATGCCCCCAAGCTCTGGAACTCTCTCCCCAAGGATATCAGAGAGTCACCTTCTCTAAACTCCTTCAAATCCAGACTCAAAACCCTCTTCTTCAGAAAAGCCTTAACTTAACTGGTTCCATTCTTCACCCCTCTGCTTTTCTTAGTACCACCATCCACAGTCTCCTCTATATATTGTAATTGTGTTTTATCTTGTGTATTCTTCTTATTTATTGTTGTTGTCATCCTGTAAAGCGCTTTGAGAAGCCACCTATAAAGGCGCTATATAAAATAAAGTGTATTATTATTATTATTATTATTATTATTATTATTATTATTATTATTATTATTATTATTATTATTATTTTAAATACCACAGTGTCTCAACCGATCTCGCCCTGGGATTTTGAGTTTCGCTGTTAGTTTGTGAGGGACAACCTGCTTTCTAGTTTGCATGTCTTTTATAGTAATTGGTGTCCACAGATGCAATAAATTCCTTAATTTTCACATTCTAAATTTGGTCGCCCTGTTACACTGTCCCAGTACTGACTATGTCCAGACTTCCTTATCTTCTGAGATCAGATGAGACAGGCCAGTAACACTGCTGTCAAATATAGCAATTCAGCATCCTCTCACACTGACTCCTCAGTAAAATTAACTGAACAGGCTAACAGTGATTGCTTGACAGCATCACAGAGAATTATGACATCTGCTGTAAAGGGAAAATAAATGCAGCTGAAATATCTAAAACAGTGACATTGTCATTTCAGAAAATATATGACTATACAATTGGTTGTCAGGAAGACACGCTTCCAGTTCCTGGCCCAGTTCCGTACTGCTCCTCCACACTGCTGCTACTGTATATAGGATATTGGATGCATCAAGACCTGACCTGAACAGAATGCCTAGAGGAGAAAAGCAGGATAAAGATCTAAAAATTACAGGGATCAGTTTTAACCTCTAAGTGAATTATGTTTCCAGTCTAGACCTTTACTCATACAGGACTTTGTTAGCATCCTTCTATTTCTCCAGGGTAAACAGCACTTCCCTTAGCCCTCCTACAGTAGCCTATGATAATGTTAATTGTTATTATTACAGGACACATTGTGTTCACACCATGTTGCTCTGAGAGACACCTTATCCATAGGCATTTAATGATCTGTCCTGTTCACACAGTGCTATACAATGAATGCTTCTCTAATCTTCTCAGTGTCATGGACTTTATTATATCATAAGCACATATATTTAAAAGAGACATAGTGCTGAAACAGGTATTTTTATGTCATGGCATCAATGCATATATTATGTTACATAATTATAGCATCAGGGGAATTCCCAAAACATATTTATCTGCATTTGAGAAGTTGAAAACAAAGTGGATGAAGCATCAGTGTAAAATTAGATATCTGTTGCTTAAAAAAACTGTGGTAATATTGACAAACCAAACCAAAACATTATTGCAGTGTTATGATCTCAAATAAGGTTTAAGATGTTTATGTCTACACCTTAGTCCTCCCGGTGCAAAAGTGTAGAAAATGGATTCTGTTGTACAAAACATAGAAATGTTATATTGATCAGCCTGTAAGTACACATACACATATCATTCTGGGCTGAATACAGTCAACGTTTATCCTACTATTGTGGATTCATGATTAGAATTTACAAAAATAAAAATGGTTTTACTTGCAAGTTTTTCAGTAAGTGTACTACATACTGCAGGTGTGTTAAATGAAAAAAAGTTAAGTGTTTTGTATTTCCTATCTTTTCGTCAACCTCTACGTAGCAAATGTATAAGTACAGCAAGAGAAGCATGAAGGTTCATAATTAGGGTTACACGTTTTCATTAAGACCACCATGGCAGAGTCTGAACACTCATGTCTGGGTATCTAATCTCTTCAAATCATGTAAATTAAAAACCACTATCACTGCTGTGATTCTTCAAACTCACTCGTTTGACTCACTGTAGCAGTGAGACAGAACTAGTGAACATCAGAGCGATTTCCCAAGCCAGCACAAGCAGTTGTTAAGATACAGAATGACGGGTGTAATGACAGCCATATTGCTCTTCCTTCATCTTTCCCTAAGTTCCCCAGTGGGTTCAGCATCCTAGTAATCCAAGAATTCAAAATTCTCAAAGGCACTGACATGATCAACCCAGTGGATTTCTTCTTCAAAGCATTAAATGTCTTACTGTTCACTTTCTAAATAGAGCCTGCTGGATCTAGAGGCCATTAGGCACCTCGATATGTACATCTTGGATGGTGCAAGTAGAATATGGAAGTGAGTGTAAATACAAAGTGTAATAGACCTTTCATTGGTTGAATAATATGCACTGTGTATGTCTAAGTGTAATATGTGTTTTTGTTGTTGTTTGGGCTCCTTGAGATCCTTGACTCAATGAGCTACTTAGTACTAGAAGTGGCCAGATGGACATAATAAACTCTTCTCACTTGTCACATTTATCCGTTCTCAAACTCATGACTCTCCTCTCTCTTAAGCCATCCTCTCCTCTGTGCTGTCATTGGTTGACACAACATAAATCAAAGATTGACACTGTCAGCAATTTAAAGGCAAATTAAATGCTAGGTTTCTCATCTGGTGCATGAGAAATCATTATGGAAATCAAAGTGGGTCAACAATTAACTGCAGTTTATTTTTGATGAGAATGTCGTATCTTGTGTATTGCATCTTAACAATTCAAATATTCATCAGACCATGGACATTTACATCTGTTATGCGCAGTGGGACATATTACCGTGAAACCTGCCTCTCTGCCCTCTTTCAACTCACGGTTAAACCAGCAAATCAAATGCTTTTGCTAAATGGCCCATTTGACAAAACAGAAGAGCATCATTTTGTACAATATTATGATAATTATGAAGCTAATTATGATGTTTATGGAAATGACAGAAGATTGCATTGGTTGGCATGCACTTAGAAGTGCTGCCAATTCTATTTTTTAGTGGACCCACTAAGCATAAACTTTATCTCTTCCAGTGTGGGAAAATGTATCAGGCGCTTGAGACTCAATGGTCCCTATCAAGACAGTATAAATACAGTATTGTGTTAAAGAACGGGTGTTACATAACACTGAGGTTCAACAAAAGCAGATAATGATATACTTTTATGCTTAATTGTGATTTTATTCCCTTACAGTAATCACAGAAATCTACCTACATTCCATTTCACTGTTTTCTACTGCAGCACAGTAAAATTCCATTCTAAGTTTGTGGGGCTGTTACAAAAACCTGAGACAAACCAGTTTTTTATATAGATAATAAACATAACATTCCAATATGAACTTCTGTATATTCCTGTTGTACAACTGGAAAAACAAAACAGCTATTCAACAAATATTACATAGCAGACTTAAACTGAGAAATAGCACAAGCAATTCTGGGAAGTCTTTGAGTAATTATTATGTCTGGAATAGAATCAGAAAAAGAAAAAGAGATACACAGTATCTATCCTGTGTTTTGGCTAGTTTCTCCTTTTTTAGTCAAATTACTGAAATTTTTAATTGTCATTTTTTTATTTTACTTTTTAGTTTTAACTGATTTGTTTTTTTATTACAATTTACCTTTTAGACTTGCATAAATGTGTATTTACAGTACCCTCCAGAATTATTTATACCCCTGATGAAATAGAATGGAAACACATCATATGGTAGAATGAATTACGGATTGGATAGTGTATCGCAGTTAAAATTATCAGAATGTTTTATTGTAATCATAATAACATTGCACAGAGCAAAAAAAAACCTGAAAACAAATGAGTTGCATTCATTCACACCTCTAAGCATCTCTTTAAATAAAACTCATATGTATAAATTTAAATATCATAGAAATAAAGTGTCCATTTTTAAGACTTCTGGGATAGTGGTCACCCTGCCAGGTGATCTGACGCAAGTTCATCTTGGTACAACGAGTTGTGAGACAAATATGTTGAGAGGGAACAGTAAATCCATAGATAACAGCTGGAGAGCTTCATATAAGAAAAGCCTCTTGTAAGAAAGTTTACAAATGAGGCCCCTCTAGTTTGGTAGGTAATGAGTATAGTGAGTTACACTCATACATGTTCAATTGGAAACACAACAATGAATATAAAAGAGCCAAATGGATGGTACTGTATGCCTACAACATTTTTACCTTTGTAAGGACATTATTTTTGTTTCATTGTATTGTTACAATAAGAGGTTACAAAAACAGGGAATTGCAGAAAATTGACTGCATGGGTTAAATAACGAGTAAAAAAAATAATCATGACCCCTAAATTGCAAAGATATGCCAAGAATATTCCCCGAGCGGTTGGAGAATGGGAAACTTATCTCCATATGCTACAGAACACATCCACTAAACAGGAGAGACTGTTTTTAAACCTAGGGATCCTCTTCACAGGAAACCAGAGTTTATTAAAAACAACAGAATAGCAAGCTGTTTGAACAAGGTTCAAATACTCAACTCAAATTTGGTCCTTAAGGTTGATCTGAAGCAGGACCTCTCACCCCCTACTCCTTTTTTCCCCCTGCCCTCTCTTCTCTGTCCTCTGTTCTCTCCATGTTTATATTTTTATCCTGTGTTTCTGGACTGTTGATGACTTGTAATAATTTTTCCAGAACTTATGATTAACCATAGTACCAGATGAAAGTCTTCAATCAATGTGTTTTAGACCCCAAACAACTCAGCAAACACCATAGTTCCTTTCTTGCTTTGGAGATCCAGAGAATTGCAGATATTGATGCTAGCCAGGTGTTGACCATTGTCTCTAGATTCTTAAGACACCTCAATAGCCACTTCCATTACCTGTGATACTATATATATTTCTTAAAGAAAGAGCTCTGAAGCATCACAGTTAGTTGTACACATACATATTCAGGACCGAAAGGTGACTTCTGTACAAAACAAGAAAACCAAGATCATCATACCACAATTACAAAATATATCTGATGAGAGCACAGAATGCATGATGGAAACCAGGATCAAAAATGAAAAAAATATGTCTCAAGCAAAACCATCTGCAATTTAGCCAATAACAATTGCAAACCTAAGAGATCAATTAATCTTCACTTTTTCATTTATGCAACTAGTGAGTGGTTAAAAAACTGTAATAGAATATTCCTTAAAATGCCAAACCAAAGACTCCACTATGTAAAACTTTTCTAAAACATATATGCTTTTAAGTGAAGGTGTAGAACGTGATGAGGCCTGTCCACTGATATCCACAATTTGCCCTCAATGTGGTAATTATTTGGAGGCCTAAAGGGTGGGCTGTATCTTTCTCACAGACAATGATAGCATTAAAATCACAGGAATAGTAACAACAGTGCTATAGACCATCCTCACTGTTTTAACACACAGCACAGGACAAAACATTTTATTCGCAAAAACAAAGCTAAAAGGTACAAAATATGCATTGCACACAGTTCTGTCATGTAGTATTAAGAATGACAGATCCCTTAGGGGTAAATTAATTTAATATAGACACCACAAAATTACCAAGTCTTTAGTCAGCAAAAGAACGTCATTTTAATCATTTTTAAAAACATCATCCTGAGCCGGAACCAATATGCTAAAAATTAATCATTTACAAAAACCTCAGTCCCATGTTACTCTAACTAAATTACATAATAGTCTCTAACAGATACAACAGTTGGCTCAGACCATGTTGGTAAAAAGAGTTATGCAAAAATTACACGCTAATATATCTTTGGAATCATGTGATGAAGTTTTAAGTGGTATCTGCATCTATACTTACGATTTTCAATATTACATCAGCATAATATTACACAGAATTGCAAGTTGTACCTTCTTGTGTTGGAAGAAAGCAGAAATATTTAAAATAATTTTTATTTTATTTTCACTTTTAAACATACACCTTACTTGTATGTTTAAAAGTAACATACACAGTTTGAAACTCACAATACACAGTGCAATTAAATCAAATCATGCAGAAGTTACAGTCATTCTGTTTAAAACGATTTCTTAACATACAGTATACATGTTGGTTCCAAGTATATCAAACCCACCAAAAATAAAACAATGTCATTATTTACCAAAATTAATCATCAGTCATCAAAAAATGTTTTATACATAAGAAGTATAGTTGATGGACGGGTATTTTAGAAGCAGAAATTGTGTTCAACCAGACTGTTTCTCAGAATCCAAACACTCGATTAATGAATTGAGTGAATAGAATCCTGGTCTGGAACTTTTGGTGAAGGTTTAAATGACTTGCCTTGAAAGCTGGAGACCACTGTCTTGTTAGGCCTTCCTGACCTCTTACCATGACATTGGTGGTAGCGATGGGATAATGGCTTCCAAATCAATACATTGTGGTTTGGATGGAGGAACATGCTGACTTTGTAGCAGCTCGACTGAGTTTAGTAGAGGATACAGTGGCATCTGCTTGCCTGTGGCTGCAGGACAGCATCACAATGTCGTAATGGGGATGGAGCAGTGTAATGGACATACTTCCATGAGTGCTGAGTGTTAAAGGAGCGATATTCTGCTTTGCGAGCATGTCTGGACTTTTTGAAGATGAAATAATGTACTAGCTTTGGAAGCCGGAGATAAGAATGAGTGTGCCCTTTGGACTTAGGGTTGTCTTTGATTTGGCAATTTCATGCTTTAGCTCAAAAGAAAAGATTTTTTTGGTGCTTGTTTGATCTCTTTGTCTAGTGAGTCTTTTGAGTACCTTGGCTTTTTCCTATTCACAAAAAGCAAACACAGAGTGAAAAGCCATGTGTAGGAAATACAGATTGTTGAGTGTTAACACACATACAATGTGCATTATACAGACCTTAATCCTGAAATATGTAAGATACGCATGTACTTTTTATTAATGACAACAGGTAATAAGTACCCAGGTAGGCCTTAGATTGGCACTGACGTCACTCATTAACTTAAGCGCTTATTAAGTTCTACTATGTCACTCATAAAAAAAACACATCCATACAATGTACCACACTATGAAACAAATTTATAACACTAAAGTGTTAAGAAGCATCTTTCAGGACCCTATGCAGGGGCGTGTCCAAGGTGCGCCGGAGCTCGGGGAGGCATGGTCCAAGGCAAACAAGTCTGAGGGGTGTTTGTAGGAGATCCAAGGTATGCAGCTGGGTGGTCTATCAGTGACAAAGTTGAGACAAAGTTAAAAGCCGGAGCGGGATCCGGTGAAGGGTTGGGGGAATAAAAAAGGGTATCGGGGGCCAGGCACTCCCAGTCCCAGACCCAGATGGTCAGGACGCCGGGGAAAAGACAACCCGGAAAATAGGCAAGCCTTGTAGTCTATCTTCCAAACCTGAGCCGGGAATAGTGGGAGCGTCTGGCTTCTAAAGGGGAGACTGGAACAGGAGGCAGGTGCAGGAGATCAGGTCAAATGTGAAAGAGCCAGCGCGCCCTTAAGGGGCAGGGATTACAATCATGACATAAAGAGCCAGTACATGTTCCAGCCTGGTACTGCTTCTCTGTAGCCCCACCATTTTCCCCCTAACCAGCTGTGCTCCAGCCGGCTGCTGTCACTTTCCCACTAACAGGTCGGGTTTTCTATGATTGCACATCCTTCATTCTTTCTTCCTGGTAAAGACAGATCAGTCTTAATGGCAGCAGATAAAGTGCAGTCACAAGCAGTTGTGACTCTTGCAGTTGATTGTCTCACTTGGCAGATATATGGTCTTTTGTCGCCTTGGACATAGTACTCCCGAGGCACATTAACATTAGTTCCAACCTTAAAGCCTCAAAATGCCATCTAGCAACAGTTTAAATCATTATTTGAGAATATTTCTTCAGTTCACAGTGGACCTGACATTACCCTCTGACCTCATTAATGTTGCCTGTTAAAGGATTTGCAAGCGTGGAGAGGCAGTATCTTCACCCTTCAGCAATATTAGTTGTGCCACTGGCAGTATGGTGTGTCCTTACTTCACAATGCCATTCTGTCTCCAGGGGCATGTCCTGACAGTTTCTAGCCATCACATGAGTAATCACTTAACAGAGAAAAGCACAGAACTCATAAACCATAGCACAATCCTTTCATTTGTCTATGTAGTAATTTTGTGCACCTTTCTGTTAGAATAAACATGTTTCTACATAACAGATGAATGATTACAATAAAGGTTTTGCTTTTTATGTTTTCATCTTTAAACACCTTGAGCTTGCCATACCAACATATTAATTAAAACTAGCACATACGACCCTAGTTGTGGCTCAGAACTTTGAGTAGGATTTTAGATTTTTTTAAATAAAAACGTATTTCTAGTGTTATCTTACACTGAACACTGTTACCTCCCCCCTGGGGCATTATTAATTAATTCAATTCCTTTTCTAATTTATTATTGTTTCAGAAATTGATCCCTTGTGTAATGTAAGAGTCATGTGGGTCAAGAATTATGAACTGCCTGGTTATCTGGTGTGGCTTAAGTTACCTCTAATGTGCATTACATGGTGTGATGAATTTGAGGACTTTTTCAGATGAAGCCACAAGAAAAGACAACTTAGCCACAACAGTCTTTATAGGTATAACCATCATATTCATGCTGGTGATGAAACACAGTATCTTTCTAATGTTTCACAGCAACTGTCACAGTGTATATTGTTAAAAGATGGTTTAACCTGTATGTACTTGTGACAACACTGACCCATACTCCACCAGACCCTTTTAACACCCTTAAAATGTCAGCTCACCACCTTGTTGTTTTACATTTTAAGTGGCTTGTCCCCATTGTTATGTGTTCTTTCAGACAACCACCAGGATCCTAGCCCACAGACACATTGGTCCCTTCTGAGGGAAGACTGCACAACCCTCTTTCTCCTACTGGTCTTTTCTTAGTTCAACTCTCACATACTTCAGCTCTCAGAAGCACCTTCACCAATTCTTTACCCATTACCAGGTATTCATGGCTGGGAAATTGGAGCATTAATTCCCAGCTTGTTGCATGACACCCAGGTTTCACTTTGTCTTCAAAAATCAAACCATTATCATTCCCAAAATCATCAGGCAGCACAGTCTTCAACCCTATTCGCTCCATAGCTCAATCCTTTTCCCACTCTTCAATCAATTATTCCCACCTATTTACTGATCACCAGATCTTAAACTATTCACTCATTCAGTATTTTCCTGGCTTATCCTGTTTGGCCAGAAATACCTAATACCTTGCTCTCACAGACAGAGTAAAGACCTTTTAATCATTTTATTTATTAATCAACAATGGGTAATGGAATGTGAGTTTAAAAATAAATGTAGTTTAGGATTTAAGTACGGTTTCTGTAATTATATCAGTCATGATTCAAAGAAAATCAGAATTTGGATTCATATAATAGTGCCTGAAACATGAATGTGAATGTGAATGTGTTATGGAATTTTGTACATAGTATATATGAATATTTTATCCTACATACGTGCAAGGAATTCGTATTATGTACTGATTTAGATAGATCTTTATACATACTGTATGTATTATACTAGTGTACAGTAGCTACCTATACTATGCCTTGCAAAAGTATTCAGACCCTTCTTATTGTGTCATATTTTGTGAAATTAGAACATGATTATACACGGTTTTGGGGGCTTCATATTTAATTCAAAACCTGAATGCTCAAACTGAAGAATTCTAGGGGTAAGAAAAGTTACAGTAAACATCAGTAAAAACTAAAAGCAAAAACTCTGAAATGTGCTGATTGCATACATATTCAGGTCCATGAGATTATAACGTAATGCTGCCACCACCATGCTTGACAGAGATGGGGTTGACTGAGTAATGTATTCAGGTTTGCACTATTAAGTTTGTGTCAGATGTAATGCTTTGCATTGAGACGAAAAGGTTACACTTTTGTCTAATCTGACAACGAAAGCTTTTGCCATATGTTTGTAGTATCACTACTGTAATTGTGTACTGTAAACTCTATGCATGATTTGAGATTTTTACAAGACACCTTTGAAAATTGCAAAGGAACAGGTAAAGGTTCATTCTGCACAAAGGAAAAGCAAAAGGACACAATGTCTCTGCTGTGAAGCTGCCGTCAAGTGTGAGGGAGACAGGGGAAACCAGCACTTAATGAAGCCTGGGAGAACAAAAGACAGGGAATATAGGTGTGAAGTCAAGTTCAAGTTCAAGTTTATTGTTATTATACTCATACACAGGTATATGGTATAACGAAATGCGATTTAGCTAGCTCTCAGAAGATAAGTAGTACATAAAACAACCATACAATTGTATAAGAAAATAACTACAGAGACAACAGGTAGTGTGCAAAACAACAACAGGCAATGTGCAAAACAACAACAGGTAACAGGTAATGTGCAAAACAACATCAGATGTGCAAAATCATACATCAACAGAATGAAATAAACTGGACAGAAAATTATGGGGAGTGAGCTTCTTGACAGATATAGGTACCTGAGGCAGAGGTATCGTGATCAAATGTGTGTTTGAGTTTTTGGTAAGAGGAGGCAATGTGAGGTTCCAATTGTAGATGAGAGAGGCTAGGAGTTTAATAGTTTGATAGTGCGAGGGTAAAAACTGTCTCTGAGTCTGGTAGTCCGGGCCCGAATGCTCCGGGACCGTTTTCCAGATGGTAGAGGGTCATACAATCTGTAGTTCGGTGTGTGGGGTCTTTGACGATCCTTAGAGCTTTCCTCAAGCACCTCAAGTCTGTCATAAATGTCCTGTATGGATAGGAGGGCAACCCCAGTGATGGACTGGACAATACATGGACAATTTTGGATGTCAAAATTTACCTACCTGGATTTACTGAGATATTGTTGACCAATGGACATTTTCTCCAATCTTAGCCATGGAACTATGCAGCTCTTTCAAAGTCTCCATTGGCCTGACAGTGGCCTCCCTCACCAGCTGCTCAGTGTGGAGGGACAGCCTCTTTTTCGTGATGGACTTTATCGTGATCGAAGAGATATTAAGAGTCTTCAAATGTTTTTAGACCCTTCTTCTGATCTGTGCCTTGCTACAACTTTATCCCTTAGTTGTTCTGAAAGCTCCTTGGTCTACGTTGTTGAATCTTTGCTTGAAACTCTCAACCTGACTGTTACTCCACGCCCACGGAGGACTCAGCATTCCACCTCACATTCCAGCACGGTTCCCAATTAGCCCTTTTCCCAGCCTATTTAATGCTGCTTCACACTCTCCCCTGTGCTCAGTATAAGGGTTTTCCTGGCTAGAGATACTCCCATTCTCATTTATGCTTACTACTTGGTTTTTTGGCTTCCTGATCCTGGTTTGTTTTTCGACTACGTCTCCTGGTGTTTTGGTTTTGGTACAGTACTTAAGTTCTCGTTCTGGTTTTGACTCTCAGCTTCCTCGCGGCTTATGGCTCTGCTTCTGGTTTTTGTACTTTTGCACTGGCTTGTTTATCTTCGGCTTTCGGACCTCGGATTGTGCTATCGACTACGCCAGAGACAGATGTATTTATTCTGAAATCATGTGAATAAATGCAACTAATACTCGACTAATTATGAGGCTCGTTATGGATTAGGGTTCACTTAACTGAATAAGGGTTTGAATACTTACACTTAATGATGTCTTTTCCATTTTTGTCTCATATTAGCCTTTTACTTCTTTCTTTTAGGTTTTTGCTTTGAATGTGTGTAGGTGGTTGTGTAAAAAAATTAAATATTATTTGATACTTCAAAGTTTTATGATTGCATGCTGGAGGATGTTTCTTTTTTTAGATACATTTTGGTCCCATTGATAACAAGCTTTTTTAAAAGCTGAATGTTTTATATTTAGTACTACTGAGAGTAAGAGGTCCTAAAGTATTAGAAGAATCTTTGTGGATAGCAGTGTGAATACATATGTAGTCTCAACACTGTCTTGCCAAATAAACTGGAAAACATCTTAAACATTCTTACAAACTTTGCTGCATTTGAGTTTTTTTTTACGAATACTGTACAGTATGTCTCCTTTTACACATATATTCATATGAAATATAGATATTCATATCATACATATGATAGGAAACTGACCAAATGGTTACATGTTTTGCATTTGGTATTTAAATACGGTGAATTGTGTCTAAAGCCTTGATTTTTGCAAATAAGTCTGGTTCATTGTGTTAATAGTTTGGTGATTAAAAAGACTTGTGTACTGTATAATGAGTCAAAGCATTTGTAAAGTTTTACAGTGTCAAATGCATGTCACAGATATCGTGGTGTTTTTCTTTAAATTTGGATAATTTTAAATAATGGTCTGTTGGAAAGATAGGGCTACTTCAAGGAGTGTAGCAATACTTAAACTAATTACAGCAATGATGAGCATGGTAATGACGGAACATGTATGAGATTTATTATTCCCCTTTTGCTGTATTTCATACTGTACTTCAGACCTGTTAAATGGCGATCTTACAGTGTCTGCTTATAATGCTCATTATCTTGACTCTCAGCAGTGATGCCCTTGTTGTAGGTAGTGTAATAATGTTTAGAAGGCATTGTGCTTTGTTGTTCATTTTATAAAGGGAAACAGTGATGGTTTACTCTGTATGTCACACAGTCATTTTAGGACACATGAATCAGAAAAGAACTGTAATACCACACTGACGTGATAGTTGTGCTTTGCGGAATGATACGTTGTGATTATTTCCATAAGATGCTTAGCCTGACTTTGGTCAATTTTGCAAACCATATGGACTATTTCTAAATGTGTTGCCCTCATTGCAAAGCCTTATGTGCTGTGAGAGGAAAAGGTTGCAAATTTACCATATGCCTCACCTCACAAATCTTTGCAAGTAATAGATAACTGTTATCAGGACCTGGTAATCTAATTGCAGTAACTACATTGTCTTAATCCCCTCAAATTCCATCCATCCACCCATTTCTAACCACTTATATAGCTATTTAGTACAGGTTGTGCAGAGCCTATCCCAGCAAGCAACATGGGCAAGGCAGGATACAGGGCAGTAACAGACGCAAACACACTCACCCCAGGGACAGTTTTCCCAGAAGCTGATTCATTTAACACCCATGCAGACACAGGAAGAACACGTGAACTCCACACAGATAGCAGCCCAGGAGTTGAAACACAGGGCTCCAGCGCTGCAAGGCAGCAAGGCTAACCGGTAGTGATGCGCGGGTTAACTCACCCTTGTGGGTCAGGCAGGCTCGGGTTGAAAAGATTTTAGATCGGGCTGGGCGGGTGCGGGTTCTGTGGAACCGTGGGATCCATCCGAGACAGTCAGGGTTAAAAACCGGAGCGGGATCCGGAACAGGAGCAAGGAGTTAAAAGAGAGTAACAAGGCCAGATGCTCTGAACCCCGACCTCAGAGGGACAGGACGCCATGGTGAAGCCTATGCCATCGGGTCTCACCTGGACCCGCTGGTAGGCGGGCTTCCGGGCGTCCATCTCCCAATACTGAGCCAGGAATGGTGAGAGCCCCAGGCTTAAATAAAACAGGGGGCAGGTGCACATACTCAACTAAAATACGAGAGGAGGGATGACGATCGTGACACGACCCGCGCATCACTACTAATGAGTGTGCCACCATGCCACCCCCACCCCCCAACATTTTAACCTGTAAATGGCTCTAAAAAAATATTTGTCATTCCGAGCAGAACAAGGCAGAAAATACATACAGATGATGAGCACTCCTGGGGTAACTGTGGCGACCTGACATTTTCCAGTGCTAACGTTGACCTCTGGATGCCCTTACAGAGTTTCTTCAACAGCTGGTGCCGTTGATATGGATCCTGTCACGTGCTCTCAAGGCTCTTCCCTGTCTGGTACGCTTTCTCAGTTTCATCGTCCACTGCCATTTTCAGAGACGTCTTTGCCCCCAGTTGGTGTCCCAGTCTCAGTACTAACTCATGTAGCTGTCATGGTAATGTGTCAAGAAGAAATTTCAAGCCCTGAAATGACAGCATTAAGGCATGCGGATGAAAAGCTCGCATCCGCTATAGCAATTACTGGACTCCCAAATGCAAAAGTGAAATATCAAGTGACGACTTTAAATTAGCACGCAGTCAGCCTAATTACTTCATAACAGTCGATGCCGATGGCCCTGCACAGCAGATCCTTTTACAAAACACTTCAGGAAGCAATTGTAAACATCCTGTAGATTGTTGCATCAAATTACCTTAATTAAAAATATATATTCTGTTCTCACTGTTTCAATTAAAGCTTCTCAATATCAAGAGTTTGACTCATTCACGACAGAAGCTGTGTTCATAATCCCGTTGCAGGTAACAGAACAGGAACAATAACAGGACAATCTTATCCACAAGCTTACTTCCTTTTTCCTTAAAAGGATTTCAAGGAGGTGTTGTATGGTGGCATGGAAATGAAGGCTGCTGCTTCACAGATCTTGGGTCCCAGACTTGATTATGTACTGGAGCTCCTTCTGTGTGAAGGTTCTGAAGAGATGCTAAACAGAATGAATGGAATGGTGTGTAGTCTAGGGTGCAAACCTGTCCAGTACTGCTTTTAGGTGCTGGGACACCTTCTGGGATTGATCCTGCATTGATTTCTGCAGGGCTACATTTATGATAATAGACAGATAAGGAATCATGGCCTTTCAAAGAGCGAAGTTAGATGTGTTTCTTTGCTTTACAATTGAAAACCATGACTGCATGTGTCAGAATCAAAAATTTATTTTACCCCCAAATAATGATATAGGTCCATATTTTTAATTTTATAATTGGATGGAATTGTCGATATGTTTATGGCTTATCCCTATAATTTTTTTTTCTAACACAGAAAAGGAGAATGCGTGTGTCATTAAATGCTGCTTCATTCTTTAAATCAAAAGATATTTTCACATAACATGCAAACTTTCACACAGTGGAGCACTTTGGTAATGTTCTATGAATATTTAACAGCAGTTTATGAAATGAGATACAATACATGTTTTTATAAAGTCTGTTCAGACACCTGGGGGTGGCAAAATAGCGTAGTGGGTACGTTTCTGCTCCCATAACTGTTGGGGTGTGGTTCAAACCCCTGCTGTTGTCCTTGCTTGCTCTAGCCCACCCAGTTGTATAAATGGGGACCAGCACTGCTTGGAGTAATTCCATGTGAAGGCCTGGCACCTGCTGAGTGGGGCAGTCACATATTCTCTCTGCCTCACACCATAGAAACCAGGATAAGCTCTGGCCCAATGTGGAAATTACCTAAAATATACAAACTAGTAAAATTTGTTAAACAAGAGAAATGTATGACATGATAAATGTAGCAGCAGTTTTATTATATCAGTATTGTTAAAGCCAGTTTTATCGAGGTACTATTTTCTATATTTCTTATTTTCTAATGTTTAAAATACATAAGGTATGTTACTGATATAAGGTATACATAACATAAGATACTGTATATTAGTTGTATAAGGTAATATAAGGCATCTTACTTATATATTGAACAGAATGTTACTGCTATATATAAAGCTATACTACTGTATATTTATATAAATATATAAAGCTATAGAAAGCTTTATAAGCTTTATATAACTATATATTTATAAATATATAGCTTTATATATATGAATTTAATATATACATATATATAGCTTCATATAGCTATGTATTTATAAAGCTAAATATATAAAGCTTTACTGGTGTATCAGATTTGTTAGGAATCTGTTAAATATTCAGAAACAATTAATGAATGATACAGTAACATAGAGATACTTCAGTAAAGGATGGTAAATAAGGCTGGGAGGGCCAGCAGAGGGTGAGGAAAAGACAACTATCATGGCCTACATTCAATCCTCAGAGGTGCTTGTTTTAAATTGGATTCTGACAATATCTTCATTCAGTATCTAATCATTTGGCATTGGTATTGGTTTGTGAACCAAAGGTGTGGATATAGTATCAAAGCAAAAACCGATGAGGTACCCAACACCTTCTGCCAGTAAGACACAAACAGAATGCAAAATGACCCCATATCATCTGACACCATGTTCCTGTTGAATCTGAGCCACCACGCTCTCTGACAGTTCAGATTTTAGCCCAATGCAGCAACGGCCAAAGTCTTGTCAATGTGCCACCAATAGATAAACTTTCTGTTCTTTTACTGTTCAGCAATCATGCTGCATCCCTATTTTGTCTCCGTTGGACTGTTGAGGAATGGACTACTGAGCTCATGCTTCATGAAAGCACAGCTCACGACACAGAAAGTTCTGGAGCCATCCACACTTCTCAAAGTGCCGGCTTAGTCAGTACCGTGTCCTCAGAGTTGTTACCTCAGCACAGGGAAGCAGATCTTTTGCAACAACGGCACAGCAGGGACAGCTGCTGATGACAGCACCCTTGACTTCACACCGCCAGCTTCATTGATTCAGTTTTATTTTCAACCGTTTTATCCAGCAAAAGCATACTTTATGACTGCTAAATATATTTGTGACAGCGATCACTGGGGGATGACAGCATTTAAATGTTTATGGGACACTTGACAACACAGCCCAAAACTAATTCTTACTCAGCCCATGAAAGTTTATTTCTTGGAGGGCTGGGCTGGGGTCCAGTTTCTCTTCTCTGGCAGCCAGTAGCACCAGGCTGCAGTTAACACCTGTTCGCGCCTTGCAGCATGAGATGAGGGACTAGTAGCGGTTTTAAATTTAACAACCACTCACGAAACTAGCAGCCCCACATGTCACACAATACAGCTTTCCCAAAGAAGCAACTGAAGAGCATTGATTTCACTAACCAGTTGCAAAGTCAAAAATCATGCTATGTTAAAAATCCTCCCCCCAGCTACACTCCTCCCTCTTGAAAAACCAACAAGCAGGCCGGTCCAGGACCAAAGTGAATACTCTGTAAATTCCAACAATCTACATTCATGGGTATTGAGCCTAGATGCACAGAAAGCCTTTGTCCCATTCTGTTTCCGGCTGTTCGCAAACGTTTTACTCAATACGATATTTGGAAAGTGAAAAGAAACCCTTTGGAAAAACTGAGTAACAAGATGTGGTTGTGAAACAACACAGAGCATATGTGTTCCTCGCATTGTAAAGAAACATCTTGAATGTGTCAATTATTGCTCTACATCTTAGACTGAATGAAAGCATCAGGTGCTCTTTTTATCCCATGGGCAGTTTTGAGTACTTTGAGTTTTGCTGTTCTTTGGGAATACCATTGATAACTGTCCACTGATACACAACACCGCAGATTCTTTCAGAGTGAATCTTATGAAATACAACGTGTTTTTTACAATAGTGATGAAACCCACAATTTCCTCAGCGGTCTCACAAAGGTCTTAATGATGGATCAGTTAACACAATTAACGTTATGACTGAATCGCTTGTTTACATGGATTAAATACAGTGTGAAATATCTGTGGTTCTCAACATTGACTATTCTCAGGTAGTTCTGTGGTCACAACTATGAGCCCCAATGGGAAAAGATACATTGTTAACCTTGTATAACCACTGATTTCCGCCTGTGAAATAAACACATTTTGGCTCAATGCTTACTTCACCATCCTGAAACCATACTTAAAACAACATTCATTCTTTGTAACTGTATGTGTGTGTAATTTTATGTTTATGTGCACACACAATCCCAGATAATGAGTGGATGTAATGATGAGTAAAAAATCCCAGGACAAATGTAAATGATTTTTTTATGCATCTGTCTGGGTTGTATATGGATGCAACGCATGCTCCATCTTCTGTTTCACTCAGCAGGACTGGCCTCAGGAATCCATTAGGTGGTCAAGTATGTGCTAGTAAAGGTTTATTCCATGCTGAAAAGAGAAAAAAGGGAAACAATATTTCGGCTGTGGAGTCTTTCTTTCCTTTCTTCTCTTCTCAGCGTGGAATAAACCTTTACTTGTTCCTTTGCAGCCTGCGCATGCTGACGCAGCTCCCTACTTGAACAACTCGAGTATGGGCTATTTCTGTGCTCTTTGCAATAAATTTACGATTGTGCAAAACTGCTCCAATACCTGGTGGAGCACCCCTGCAAACCCCATTGTGTTTGCAACATGAAAAAGACCCTTAGGCTTGGTGTCACTTGTACGAAGGCTGTGGTACTTCATGAAGGACACAGCATCCACAAGCTAAAGGATTTAAAAAAACATCCATTTGGCATTTATGACATTCATCTTAATCAGCTATTCATGTGTGACAGGCCCCAGACAGAGTAAGGCGGCTCAGAATGTATAGGAAATACGTAATGAAAGGATTGTGTACTTGGCTTCCTTCAAGAAACAACCAGATGAGACTCTTCGATCAATTAACTTCTGACAACTAAATGAGCCTAAAAACTTCCTCTCATTTTTAACCTTTCTTGTGAGTCTTGTCTGTGGCAAGCTTTCCCCTGATATACTGTACACAAAGACTTGACATTCAATAGCCCTGTCACCACCTAATCCTATAAAGCACTTCATATATCAGAAATAACAATATATTTAATCAATTTCATAAATAAATAGATCTTATTCACACCCGTGTGAGAATGTGTTTTCTAATCCTTCACCAATTAACCAATTAATAAATTTCCACTCAGTGTGTTTACAGTGATTAGAGGCCTTCTTCTTTACTGACCTGGCCTGCCACCATCTTACAAAGGCTACTTTTTGTGGACTTTACAAACATACATACAATACTACTGAGGGACAGAAATTAAACCATTTTTTTCACTGTACTGTATTTTCAATATGTTACTGTATGCACCCTTCTGGAAGACCTGACTTCTTAAAACACTCATTACGGTTAGGATTTAAAACCACATGATAGGGCAGAAAGTCAACTGTTACAACATTATAAAAATACTTAATTGAGCTAGAGTGACTAACAGAATTAAGTACTAACATACGGGATATTACATCATTGATCGTTTCACCTACCATGTCATAATACGCCACAAGTAGCATCAGTGTTAATTAAATTTAAAGAACCATTGTTGTCGACAGGATTCCTAGCTGCCGTTATCTACAAAAGAACCCCAAACCATCTATTTAAACAACCTGATATATGTAATTACAGAGGTCAGATGATACAGATACAGCTGCAAGGCAAAGAAACAAATGTAAGGTTTCTCATTTAAAAAATCTTACAGCCATCGAGATGAAGAAAAGGCATATCTTTTGAATGCAGTCAGCCATTATTGTTACATATGTTAAAACCACTAACCTGATACCATGACGGAAAAAAGCTGTCTGTACAGCAAAATCGTCATAATAGCCAAGAGATCTAGATTTCATTTTCAGAGGGCGTTTTCCAACATGTGAAGAGCTGTCACTTAATAACATGTTCCTAAACAAAGATGGCAACACGCAAAGATGGATTAATGAACACCTCTGCTCTAGGAATGTGTCCTAGTAACTGCAGGAAACAAATCTGTTCTAAGCTTTACCTTAGCGATAACTTCCTCTGCCATTAGGATAAAAATTCTGGGGCCAAAAAACAAATTTTTAGTGATTCATAGCTTTCAGAATCAAAAATGGAAGGTACTTTCCCTGGATTGGTGCAAACTATAAATTACCTGAACTCAGATCCTCTTTTCTCTTGAGTTCATATTTATCAGGCTCTGTTACAAGACATATTTAAGCCTGTTGTATCTGTTATTTAGCAGAATCTTAATTAATGCTTACTGGATGGTACTGTTTACATCTTGAGCTTTTATGCTACCAAAGATATTTCTCAGGGACCAGGGGACTTGAAACCCTGTTGGCAATATTATCCCCAGCCAGATGCATTGAAACTCTTAGACGCTGAATGAAAGTAATTACATTTATATTTCTGTTTACATTGTGGTACATCTGCATTTAATGCACTTAACTTCAAAGTGTGATGCATCTCATATTATTAAAATGTTTTTGAAGTGCAGGTAGTGTTTTAATAATTTGTGTAAGAAAGCATGAAAACTTCTGTGCAATTATCCATCTGAATGTTACAGAATAAGACCTGCATTTACCTTTAATTAAACGATTTAAATGATGAACTGCATACTCTAATAAAACATAGCAAGATGTCCCCCATCAGCCCCCCCTTATTTCATATATACCAGTTTGGTAAAGCCAGTTATGGATCATTTATTTTTTATATATTTATTAACTGTTTCAACACCTGAGCAGTCTAGGTGGACCTTCATCCCTAACACCTGGGGAGCGAACTCGGGTCTCTGGCGTAATGCGACAGGGAACCGGCCACATGAGCTAAAGGACCCCGCTACGCGCAGGGAGGGCGGCTCCGCTACACTAGGATTCCTCAAGTCAACTCTGCAGGCTTTTGATCAGAGTTTACCAGGGGCACATTATACCACTTTTAAAACACCCCTTTCATAGACAGACCCTCTCATCTGAGAAAAAAACAGATAAAACACTACCAAGAGGCAAATTAAGACAAAGTAAGATTTTCATTCACCACCTTCCTTCAAATAAAAGGTTCTTTAAATGACTTAGGAAGAGGACTGGAGTTGCGTTATAGAGGTTCTACAAGACACTAAGAAGCACATAATTGACCCTCTGACTGCTAAGTGCATGTGGTTGCCATATTAAGAAATTAAAACTGATACCTTTCTCTTGTACTGTCCTTTGGTGCCTTCACAGTATGTCCTGTGTCTCTGCTCTTGCCTCACAGTTGTTGCTTTGTCATTTCCACATGTGACGCGTGACAGAGAAAGAGCTTCCTTTCCCCTGAAGTCATTCTGCTACATCAAGGAGTGATGCACGATTCTGCAACAAGAGAGACCTGAAGGTGGAGTCAGAATCTGGGAAATATGAATGCCAACATGCAAATGTGTGTCCCATGGACACCTAATAAGTAAAAAAAAAATCTATAATTTACTGTACAGCTTTTAAAATTACTGAAAGAGGAGGAAGAATATGGGGAACCATCAATTTTATAGAAGAGAGTTGATGGAGCAGTCCACACACTCCTTCAATGAGAGCCAAGAGATCAATTTTACAGATTATTGGGATGCTCTATATTAGACATTTCTCTGAGAGCACATAGACGGTACATGCCGGGCCTGCTTGGGTGGAAAAATGGACAAAACAGTAAATTACGCAGACAGGCAATAGCAATTAAAAAAAGTAAGGAGCTGGAGCCAAAAACACTAGTATGGATCATTTATATTTTGTAAATCATGAATAAACTGATTATTTCTGTCTGTGTTTCCTTGGTGGAAATGTAGAGTATATGGATACAGAAACTCTAAATATACGTCATGTCATTGGCGTGTTGTACATGTCGAATATCCATCAAAATGACATATTATGTCGTTGTCCAAGCTCAAGGCACAGTCTTTTAGTGAACTTAAACTATTTATTTTTTAAATTACCACATAGAAATACAAAACAACTGGGGGAGAAGGAAAACATTACAAAATGGAGAAAAAGGAGGCTAATCGTGTTCTGAAGATGAGAAAAAAAGACCTAGTTGCAACATTTTACGATTGCAAAATGTTACCTAACCACACCTCTTTCCAAAATAACGTTTTCTGCAAATTATCTCAGTCACGTGCAATTTAATATACCGTACGTTGGTCTCCATCTAACCTCCTAAAATAAATTATATCTGCACATAGATCCTTGAAGTGAAAAATCTCATGCTTGGAGGTTTATGGGAGTTTGGGAATTGTCTGTCAGGGAACAGTAAGGGACTTCCAGCGTGAGGTTATATGCAAATAAGTTCAAATTAAGCAAGATCTAGACGTTGTGCTAGTCTTTCAGAGGGAGCAACTTCATGCAGCTTGTCTATTTCTTTAACCCACAATAAGGTATCTAGGTGGAACCCATTGTAGAGAGAAAGGCATGTAAAGTCATTGTCTTGTATTAATAATAGTATGTTTTTTGTTATCAATGTCTGTAAATGTTCTGCTGAGTGTCATTGCTTTCTTGACACTGTGATTCGTATGGCACGTTAATAAAGATCATTGAATTTGAATTTGGAGAAGAGACTAGACCCCTTGAGGTGAGAGTTGCAACCATTAGTGCAAACAGCGGCTCACAAGTTGAACTGCTCGCCCTGCAGGCACAAAGGACTGAGAACTCACACTGAAGACAGGTGATAAAAACCTCACCCTTGATTGTGCTCAAATAATGGCCAGCCTGCCTTCTTTTTCTTTTCAGAGAAGCTTCATTTTAATTGCCCAAGACTTTCTTTTATCTGAAACAGCTTTGCAGCACTTAGAGTGGTACAGGTCATCTTGTTTACTTGTGTTCCAAATGACCTTATACAGTTCACCAGGCAATTTAACTAAATTTCCAGGTTTAAACTAAATATCTCAAGAATCAATCCCCTCCCTGAAATACGCTTAAATTATATGTTTCTGGGATTTGATTGCATTGGTATTTACAGAATTATAATCATGTTTCTTTGCGGGATACATAAAACCATGCACAGAAGTGACAATGTAACCACTGCTTGAAATTGAAGGCTTATCTAAATGCTGATTCAAAGGTATAGCTGGGTGGTGAGGACTTTCCTTCTCCGAGGGTGGTTTTGAAACTGATTCCAGCCTCCTTCTCCCAGAGACTCTGCTCGATTGAATAGTTCATCCAGGCAATTCTGCTGCTGTATCAACAGATTTATTCTCTCCTTTATTGAGCTGTCACTCGCCCACTGTCTATGAAAGGCAAGTAATAGATCTGATGTTTTGCAGGTTTACAAATTATTTTTTACCTTTAACTCACTCTGTCATCTGGAGTTGTGATCAGAAAGCTTGGGACCTTGAATGCCCGCAGTTCAGCTCCAGGTTGGCTGGAATAAGCCAGCCGCAAAAGAATATGCAGAAGTAAAACTCCACGTAGAATAGTAAAATTATTGAAGAAAAACACAGTACCAGTACCTGTATAATCTTCATTCAGGTTTTCCACCCTCTGGTTACAGCACTAAAAGGGTATTTAGCACTGTAACTGACATTTCCCATTTGAAGATAAATTTAAAATTAAATTAAAATTGATTTCAATACTTTCATCGCACTACCAGTAAAAAAACAAACAAAAACCTAACGCAGATGAGTAGTGTGCTGTACCATCATCGCAAACTCATTTTTTCTTATCTACTTTATTCCTTTTTTCTACTGTTGCCTTCATACCAGTTATACTGTGAAAAAAACCTTTAGAGAAAAAAAAGGAAGAAATGACATTTATTCAAAGCAAAAAAAAATCTGTATGTGCCCTTTTCTTTTTTTTTCCAGAGACTAGTTCCAAATATATTTTCATTCATTAAACATTAGTTATAGTATTAGGTCTCTAAAGTTTTCATTTTGGTTGTAGCTTAAACTGTGGCAAGTATTATATACGCCCCTGTGGTGGTACAGATAAATAATTTAGTGGAAAATAACTATTTTTTCTTTATATGGTATCTGTTCTACGAAATTGCAGGATAGATGAAATGGGAATACAATAGCTGCTACATTACACAACAATTGCTAAAGCCTTCTAGCCTTTAGCCCAGTCCATCACATAAAGCTGTTCATATGATTTCATTCATTGAACCTAATGTCATATTAAATGGATAGAATTCATCTTCTCAGGGTGGAAATATTTCTGAGCAGAAAAATCAATGATAATACTTTTCTGTGTCTGTTATAAAGAAATTGCACTGGGGCCTGTGTGGATCCTAATGCCCCAGTATAGTGACGGGGACACTTTGCTATAACAAAAAAAGTGCCGTCCTTTAAATAAGATGTAAACTGAGGTCCTGACTCTCTCTGTTCATTAAAAAATCCCAGGGAGTGTCTCGAAAAGAGTAGGAGTGTAACCCCGGCGTCTTGGCCAAATTTCCCATTGGCCCTTACCAATTATGACCTCCTAATAATCCCCCTCTATGAATTGGCTTCATCACTCTGCTCTCCTCCCCACTGAGAGCTGGTGTGTGGGGAGCGTACTGGCGCACTCTGGCTGCCATCGCATCATACAGGTGGGGGTACACACTGGTGGTGGTGGAGGAGGGGATCCCCATTACCTGTAAAGCGCTTTGAGTGGAGTGTCCAGAAAAGCACTATATAAATCTAAGCAATTCTTATTAGTAATAGTAGAGTGAGCTGTGCAACTCACAGATTTACAGGGTTTTCATAAATTTCTGTTTTCTTCATTTGTTTACTCATTTTAAGCATGGTGTCCGTATCTTGTACCCTTGAAATACTAGCATCGTCAATCAAAAACGACCTCAGTCTCGGGAGAAAGTGGTCAATCTGTAGGAAAAGAAGGTGGAAAAGTAAACATGCTTCTCACATGATGATAGGATTTGTCTTTACTTTGCAAATATAATCAGGAATGATTACACGTCTGGGAGACAAGAAGTACAATGTTATTGCTGACTGAAGGTAAGTTCTACTTTTTAGTCCAAATATTTAGTTAAAAAAATACTTTGCCCTACACTTTTTGTAGACAATCTTTTTATTCACTATACATAATTTATTCATTGGCTGGACTGAATTAATGGTTTGTGGATTACCCCAAGATTAGATCTCTCTAGTATGAGAGAGCCCACTTATTCTTGATAAAGATCAAGATCCTAAAGACTTGTTGTCCTGGTTAGTTAGTGTGTCTAAATTGTTGGTGCATGTGTCCTGCAATAGACTGGGACATTTGCATCTATGTTAGACTTAAAAAACACAAATGGGGCATATCGAGTCCTGAAGATGAGAACATGAAAAATGTTTTATCCTGGCAAAACGAAACCTTGCTGATGTCTTTTCACACAAAAAAAGCAAACCGAATGCTTGGGAATATACTGTACAAAGAGTATTAAATTCAAATCAGGGAACGTTAGTCTCAAGGTTTACAACATAATGGTAGAGAATATCTGAAATATTATTTGCAGAAATACCACAGAAAGGATATTATTGCTTTAGAAGGAGTTAAAAAAAGGCAAGTAGCATGATTCTTGGTCAGTTGGGTGTTGTTATAGACAGATGTATTAAAGTAACAAATCCTCATCGTTCTATAATAAAGGTGATTAGGAGAGGATCTGAGCCACGTTTCTAACAATTCTCATGGGTACAGATAGGATCACCCATGGGGACGATTTCAGATTCAGTTGTGAAACAAGGACAGAGACAGAAACAAGGGGAGCTACAATTGAATTAATTTAGGATGGTGAAAAGAAAATGTGTCTTTACGCAAAGAGTTCTGGATGTTTGCAACAGACTTTCCAGTCAGACAGTAGAGAGAGGCACAGCCTTTGGAAACTTTAAAAAAGCAGCTGGACAAAATGGTGGATTCATTTAGCTACTAAACTACCAAACAAGCAAAATGGACTGATTTGCCACCTTGGATCTGCAGCCTTCCTAAGGTTATGTCCTTAATTAGCTGATGCTATCAGGCTATGGAGTGTTAGCAGATACATAGCCTTTTTTAAACAAGAACTGTCAAAGGGAGTGAAATAAATTCCTCTATATAATATTATAGAAATATGGTGTTGTAAGTTATATTTCTTTTAACATTTTGTGTATAAAAATTGTTTTAATTTGCCTCCAAATTAACCCACCAGCTAATGTTATCTTTAACAAATTCCTGCTCCATGTTCTGTGTCATATGCCTTATGTCAACTTGTATGATCTGCCAACAGGAAAGTAATTAAAGTTCAAATTTCCCCAGTGGCAGAGTTTGGCTTTAACAGCACAATAAAAGGCTCGGTTTTTTCAATGCCCCTTAGCTGGGAGTTGTTGAATATGTGCTTCTCAAAACCTTATTCATGATCAAATTTGACTGTAGTCCAGCTGGCAGATCTAGAATTTCCTGCTGCTTGTTAACATACAACACATCAGGCTATCCAAGAGCTGTTATTTGCTGCCTCAGAACAAAAAATACCAATTCCTGCATTGCTTCTGTTATTCGGAGATTGTAAAACTTTGTCACTGCAGCTACAAATGGCAGGAATACTTAATTACTGAAATGCTTAATAAGGAGACCAACCTTTTTTATTCATTAAAGAAAAACAGGTTTGATTCAATCAAACCTTTGGCGATAGATTAAGTATGCAAACTTTGTCTTGACTATGAAATGTGCATGACATGACAATGGCAATGAAAATCTCACATGACGAATCATAACTCACTTAGCTTATGGGCAATGCATATACAGTAGGTTCAAAGTGTGCTTACAATATTTTGTCTTAAAGAATACACTCCTCTTTGAGCTTTGCATTAGATAATTTACATTAAAATAATATATATATTAAATAAATTATATATTTGTGCATGTCAAAAACCATTTGATACATGCAGTATTGCCCATTCTGATCATATTAAGATACAGCTGATCCTCATCTAGTCTTCACCAAGACCTAATAGCAGATACATCTAACCTTATGTGACAGATAACACACACATTTTATTTTGTAATTATTTGTTAAATAAAAAAACAGCCATTATCCAGTACTCTGATTCCCAAACCAAAGCCCTAACATGGTGATAGGGGTAACTGTGTTGTAGGAGGTATTGTCCTGTGCATAAGACATTAAAGTAACGTCCTGTCCCATCTGGTCATTAAAAATCCCATTTCACTATTCAAGAGTAAGGCTAACTCTGCCATTAACCCTGCTCTCCTTGTCAAACTCCACTCTAGCTTGTACATACCTATCTTCCTAAAAATCCCTAAAAATCTAAAATCTCCAGCTGATCTACTGTGCAGTGGGGATTCTGGCCCAGAATGGCTGTGTCTGTGTCACCCAGGCAGGGCATGATCAATTCAAGCTGCCCAACTGAATGTTCTGAAAACATCTGACTTAGCAGTGACATAGACAACTGGCAATCCAATTGCAAAAACAGGGGGCACAGAGATTAAAAGTTGAAATGATTGCCTTTTTTGTTCTTGATTCATATAGAGTGCTGGCTGGCAGAATATGAGAGGAGTTAATACCTTGTCACATGCAAATCATTAGCTTGCTAACACACTGGACCCGCAAAATCAGCCATTTCGGTTCGGTCTGTGTGTGACTGCAGCCTGCTCTTGGCACAGAACACCCGTGAGGCAGCGCTCGGAAAAGAGATTACCAGGCATCTTTCTCAGGGGATCAGTCTCACAAAGCCCGCACAGGCTCAAAATGATTCACGGGTTTTAAAAAAGCTTAGACTACAAGCAGAGTTTCTGACCCTGTTTGGGGGGTGAGGTGTGTTTTGGAGCACTGCTGATCTGCGAATGAACAGATTTTGGAACCTCGAGAGGACAAGTCTCCCCTTCTTGAAGCCCGGTGTCGCGCCTAACTCAGTCTACCGTAAAAATCCGTATCCCTCTCCGGGATGTGCAGGCGCTTCGCGAAACTTTCCTGCAATTAATGGGAACTGCGGGTGTGTGTGTGCACATTTACGTACCTTCGTTTATAACGATGTGGACAAAAAAAAGGGTCCCGCTGCAGGTGCGTGTTTTTATCGGTTTCTCGGTTCATTGAATGCGTTTGCAAGGGATGGCAGAATAGACATGTAAAAACCTTTACATGTTAGTTCAATGTCTTTAGACAAAACAGGGGAGCTCTTAAGGAAAGCACACAAAGGTTATGTGCATCTTTTGTCCGTATGTGTTACGCATAAGTAAATAATTTCATGTGGTGATGATGAGGAAAATCAGCGCCCCCAAAGCGGAAGGGGCAAAGATTTTAACGGCGCGTTTCGGAGGGGGATACCGATTTCCAGGGTATACTGAATTGGATAGGACACCGGCCTTGCGGCGCTCAAAGAGGGAGTATGTTTTTCTTCAGATATAAGTACACTCCAGTTCATTCACTCTTCTGAAGTACAGCTCTTCCCGGTAACTCCACTCGTAACTCAACGACTCTAACTTTAAAACTCGCAAACTGCTACTGAGCACACGCACAAACAACCACCTCTTTCTTTAATCTCCAGAGATACGGCAACGCCATGATCGTGTTAGAGTCAACAAATATCAATATGCCCATGTTTTCTTAACACAGGCTTGTATTAAGAACACGTTCGGTCCAAAACAATTCTGAAACTGCACTGTTGTATTGATTTCTTTTCCCGCGGAAACAAATCGCCCCCCGCTTAAACATTATCAGCTTTTCAGCAATGGTCTGGAGTGAATACATTTTACACGCGATGCCATTATATATTTATTTTATTTCCTCTTTAAAACGGTGTCGAACTGTCCCGCTTTTCTTCAGAAATAAATGTAACAGATGAGCGGAAAAAAATAATTAAAAGTCATTATCCACATGGCTTGGATGGTATAACGTTTCGCAAAATATAAAATACATATATTTTCAGATGTTAACACAAGTCTTTTTTGTCCATACAGTTTTGACCGATCGGTGGTAACATATTTTAAGCGGATCTCTTGAAACGGTGGAGATATCAACTGTTCCGGGGGGAGCCGTCTGGGGCAGTGGGCACGCCTTTTGCACTTCATTGATACTTTTTTTTTTGCTAGAAAACGCCTTATTTCGCTCCAGGACGGCTGCGCTGCACAGCGCCTCTCCTATAGACGGGCTGGCTGCAGCCGCGCAGTGGAACTGTTGCACTGCTGCGACTGCGCAGTAAAGGGTGGAGGTGGTGGGGGTGCCAGTGGGAGGATTGCATTTAGAGGAATGTGAGTTCAGTTAAATACCGGCCAGGGTAGACATAAGCGCAGAGAGAGAGCCGACAGAAGGCGCGGACAATATCGGATCGCCGAGACAGCGAGCAGACCAGGTGGACGAGCTCAATGGAGAGAGACGCAGTGCAAACAGCAGACTGCGTTTAAAACCACCACCACCCCGGACTGCCCTTTCTGTTCATGCCGATTCACTGCTACCCCTCCTCCCGACTCCCCTGCTCGGCTGTGGCGTCCCTCGCCGCTGTACCTTTTCGCTGCTGATTTCGGCTCGCTTTGGGAGGGTACGAGCGGGGCTATATGATGAAGTTCAAGCCTAACCAGACGAGGACGTACGACGGGGAGGGCTTCAAGAAGCGGGCGGCGTGCTTGTGTTTCAAGAACGAGCGAGAAGACGAGGTATGCTGGTTCAAGATGTGATCGTCCGGCAGCTGGGCGAGATGAGCCTTGTCCGTCCGTGCTTCAAACTCCTTAATCCACGTTACATAGGGAAGATAGGTAGCCGCAATCTGTTCAACGGTGAATGGCGTTCCCCTCTCCCGGTTTTACAGGGAAAATAAAACGGGATATCCAGCGTTTTATAGATTATCAGTTCTAGTTTTGTGCAATACTTTATACATGCTGTATGTTTTTGCGCCCCTGTCAGTTTTCCAGCACCAGGGCAAACGAACGATTTAGCGGTGTGCCGTGTGGTGCGTAATCCGCAGTACTTTGTGGTTTCTTTGTTGGGAGTGGGGAAAAAAGCAACAAACGGCTACTTTGTAATCTCATTGACTGGGCGACCCAGAGCGACGAGTTTGCCACAATGTGTAAACTGTATACCAACAAGCGAAGGTTTCCTTTCCGCCTCCTGCGTGAAGCGTATCCAGTTCGGGCTAGTTTCAGAGCCAAAATGGGTACGGCAAGCACGGCGCCAGCGGGGTGGCGCGGCAGCGGCTCCGATACCCCGTGACTATTCAGCGGTAGCCCCGTGTGCCCAGGAGCGCTGGGAAATCGTGCATGGGTCATGTTGAATCATATTAGGTGCTACGGATGTCGACGAATCAGATTTTGGTATCTATTAGCAGAGCCATTGTCAAAACTGTATCGATTTTTGCTACGAGCAGAAATTAACATGTCACCGTCCTCCGTATTCCGATACCGTGAATACTATTATTTGCCGACTGCTGTTTTTCTGTTTGTAGAGAGATTTACACTCGGAAATTCCTGTTTGCTTAACTGTGAATACGTTGGTACAGTAGGCGCACGTATGAAACGTTGAAATGTTGTTTTTGCACAGATAATGAGCGCCTAGGACGTCCCCTATTATTTGTAAGTATGATAACAGTATTTTCCCTGGTGTTGAAGTAGAACAGGCAAGGCTATCGAAATGCCCATGATTGTTAGCCCACATAGGCATAAACTACTTGAATGCCCATCAGAGGCGAAACTAAAGCAGCCTTTGGAGATGGCTAACAGGTGCCATTAATATTGTCTATATAGAAACAGGATCATAAATTCATTTATTTTCCCCGATAGTGGCTCATCATGATAATTTGTGTATCGATGACATTTTGATTTGGTACAATGAACAGATTTACAAACCTCCCCAACTATGAATTCCATCTGAATTAAAGTGAAAATTACACTTAATTCCTAAATGCTTTTTTTACTTCGTCTTTTCACGTAGCTGTAATAGTGTGCTTTGAGTGGCGCAGTGTTTACTCGTCACCTAGGCGCGGATCTTGCTTGAATTAACTTGCACACGACGTCTGATTTGATCATGGGCCGATAAACCTGCTGGCTCCACTAAATTATCTCAAACCCCATTGGCTCCAAGTGAAGCAATAGTTGACTTTCTTATCTTCTGATTAAGAGGCACTGCGAGAGATGCGTTTTATCTCCTGAATCTCTGCAGCTCTTTCCTCTGTAGATGTGCTGTATGCAATAAAAATCTGTGCATTGTCCCGGACATTCTGGTTTCTTGGAAAAACATGTAACGACTTGCTTATAGGGATTTGGTTATAGTTGTAATTTTTTTTTGGTCAGTCATATACTGTCATCTTTTCTGGATGTGTTGTAGACCAATTATTAGATTAGCCTGACTGGAAGGCGGACACATGTATGATCAATGCGGGGTGTCGGAGGAATCTGGCTCATCTAGTTGAAGAAAGAGACTGCCTTCGCTTTCAGAAGGTCCGATCTGCTCCTCAGATAAGTTATTTGCAATAAAGGGTGTCGCATCAAGTGCGTAGCAAATTAACCCCTGACATTTTTTTTTCATTCAAGCCTCAACTCCTCGATGAATGCTCTGAGAATCCTTTTGGCTTTTCAAGTGCAATAGAGTTGCTTAAGCCTTGAAGGAACTTCAGCTTGGTCTCCAGTGAAGTCACTTAGTACTGCAGAGTAGAAGAGCTTAACCGGAAGGGACAGGGCTCAACAAGAGCAGGGTGCCTGAAAATGGGGTCATGAAAAAGTCATGAAGTGTAGATGTCTTTCATAGTGCTTTGGCCTCCTGGTAGGTAGTGGTTGCATTATGGAAAAGGGAGCATAGTTTCCCCTTAGTTTCATTAGAAAATATCCGCTTTGTGTATAGCGGATTCCCCATTAGCTAAGAACGTCAGAAAATCAAAGTAAAGATGCACGTATTTAAAAAGTGAAATGTCCATTACAGTGGAAATATTCTAGTACTATTCTGATACTGCAACATCTGATGTCCAAACAGTCCAGCAAGTCTTTCTGTTCAGTGCATGGTTTCAAATGGAGCACAGCAAAATCTTCTGGCACAGAAATAATTAAGAGCAAGCACATTCATGTAAGGATGGGTCTTAAAAGATGTTTGTCTTGTCTGTTATCAGCATGCACAGCAGTAGATAGATTGTGCATAGATAGCTATGTGGTTGACACTGCAGCCAGCCAGTACTGCACAGACACTCCTCCAGCCCAGAAGCACAACTTCAGCCAAGCTCTGCCTGAGAGCGGTTTTACTGTGCCTGTCAGCATCAGTTGCTGATTTGTAAACCCCTTTTTTATTTCGTCTAGTGTAGGAGAGTGAAGAATAGAGACGGAGAGATCTGGCTGGGTGACTTTGATCCTTGTGCATGAGGCATTTGATGTGTTGCTATAGATGCACAGTTTTCTTTTGCTTTGTAAGTGTAGTATCACAGCATTTTGTTTATCTGTTTTAAATTTAATATACTCTTTTTGGTTTTCATAACTCACCTATACACATTTTGCCATTAAAATGTGCTTGTCATTGTGTTACTGTAAGTGGCATTAAACCTGAACTACTACCCTTCCTGTGATACTGGACGAAGAGCAAAGGGGTCTTGCAGCAGGGACCAGACCACACAATTGTACTGCTGCACTTTCCTCAAGGGGTTATCATCCAGGCCAGCAACCAGGGGGTTATTGTAGCGCAGTCAACCTGATAGAAGGCAACAGGCAGAAGGTAGTGTTTTATACCCTATCTGTGTGGATTGACTGGGGCCTGATGCGGTTTCCAAGGAGATAGATTTGCAGCTACCTGGTGGGAGCAACTTGCAGGGTTGTGCAAAACATTTGTTTGCCCGCATTTGCTCTTGGTCCCTTAGAATGTTTATTGCTCCACTTTGAACAGGAGGAAGCAATAAATGTATTTTTCAAGGGTGTAAAAAAACACAAAACTGTCCTTATTATAAGACAAGTACAGTAACCCTTCACAACTCCTTTATAGTGCAGTGCTGGGATTTGGGCATACACATAGCACGTTGAAGGCACAACCGTCTTTCCTTCAGGATATGTTTAGTGTTATGAACCAGTTAAGTGAGTTAATTTGTCTTGGGGTTTGCTTTTGGTTAATGATCTTCTGTTCCTGTCTTTACCACTGATTCGTAAGAACACAATGATTACAAAGTAGTTAAAGTTAGTAGCATGTTAATTCAAGGATCTCCTCAACCTTTATTTTGAAGGGACTCAAGAAATCTTCCTTAATGACATGGGTGAAAAATGTGTTCTTGACACATTTAAACTTTCATCTTTCCTTTGTTTTGCTTTTTTATTTTGCTCAGGGATTTAAGAAGCTCAGTACTCTCTTGAAGCCTGAACTGCTCTTCCCTTTGGTGTTTTTTTTCCTTATTCTTTGGTCTCATTAGCCAGGTCTGCTGCTGTCTTCAGCAGTGCTCTAGAGGCATGTGCATCACAATCGTAGCCATGAGCACAGCACAGCACACAGAGGAAAATGCCTTTGTAACAGGGCTCATCTGATGTGAGCAGCTATGGTGCTGTCACCTTCTGGATCTTGAAAGATGTGAGCCCACTGGGTCAACAGGCTGATCTTTTGGCTTATGAGATTAGGGGGTGAATCCATGCATGTGAAACCAGTTTGCTACTACTTTATGGTTCTCCATCTTGGAATGTACCATTTGTTGGGGGCATACCATTCTGTTATGTAAGGGGCAGTGTGTGAGTACTGTATATAATGATTTAGCTGCTATCCTGGGTCTCTTTTCTACAGCCTGTTTTTCTTCTTTGTAAAAAGCTTGAAAGAGCATAGTATGAAAAAGACATGGATATACACATACCTGTTACCTTTTTTTTTCTTAATCATAGAGCACATATTTACTCCTTCTCGCTGTGGAATTTGAGTATTGAGTGAGTCTCCACACAGTGAACCAGTAGTTCTCAGCTATGTGCCCTGCTGCCTGACCTTGTGTATCCTGTGTTGTGCGTTTGCATCCTATTATGACTGTTTGGTCTAAAATTAAAATTCTAATTGCCTTGTGACTGGTGTTTCATTGAATAGCCTGTCCTTGGGGAAAGGGTGAGGGCCTGCGGTGGGGGAAAGCCACAGGTGTCCCCTGAGATGGCTTCTGGATGTTATTAATACTGCTGAGGGGCGTTGGAAGGGGGCTGTGTCTCATTTGTGTCAATGGAACATCCACAGAAATTGTGTGAAGGGCAAAGCTAAGCTTAGGGGTTGCTTTACAGAAGGCAGAATTGTTTATTCAGGGACTATTTTTAATATTGTAATGTCCAATTAGAGTGTGTCTGAAATAAACGTCACATGGAAGAAGTGGTCTGTCTTTTGGTGTGTAAAGGGGTATGGCATTTTTCTTGCTGTCATGGCTGTGCATACTGTAGAATTCACTATACTGTTTTCCCTTACGCTACATTGTGAGCATAGAAGTGACATTCCAAGTCGGGCTGTGAATTGCACGCGAATTGGAAGAGAAAATGAGTCATGTGCTGAATTGTGTTTATGCTACAGTTCCTGTGCAGTTTGGAAAATATTCTGTCTTCCCTCAGCAGCTGGACTGGTTCAGTCGTAGTGTTTGTTTTCACAGGACTTTGCTGTGGGCAAAGCATCTCTGTGACTCAGGCACCCACTGGTTGTCCTTCCTACTTTCACCAAGCGGGGCTGCAGTCCCTGCAAACTGACTTGCTGAACTGATACTTGATAGATTCAGCAAAGCATTTAATGGGTTCAGTCAGCAGGTCCTACAAGTGAGACTCTCAGCTGAAATATGGTATTAAAACAGTTTATCTACAGGTCTAAAATCCTGTCTAACATTTTTAAATGTAATTTACCCATGGATGTGTTAAATGTAATTTTTTGGGGGGCTGTCTAGGGTATTACTCAACTGTGGCTCAACAGTGGTGCCAGACTGTCAATGGTGCATCAGTGATGGTTAATTCCAGTTGAGCTGGTGTTGGAGAGGATTATATGAATGTTTCCAAAAGACTGTACTTTTGAAGCCTACAAGCACTGACTTTACAGGTTAAGTGAAAGTCATGTGAGTGTTTCTCTGAAGGTTTTTTTTTCTGTCACAAGTTAGGAGAGGGAATGTCTTTGTATTGTTCCTGCTGTAACATGGTGAGGTTAGTTTAAATGTCAAGGTATGGTATGAGGCAGTCTCTCAAAGACAAATGCTGTACATAACCAGCGCAAACCAGACATTGCCACCTCATACAGAAGCCTTCTCCTGGAATCTGATGGGATCTGTTGTTACAGATACACTGTCACAGGTATGTTAAAGAAGCAAGATGCTGTTTTGATCTGAAAGCATGCTGCACAGAATATTTGCCGTTGAGTCATGGTTAATGTTCATGTAGGAAGTTTCATTTGTATATTGTAAAAAGCAGGCTTGTGTTAATAAGAGCTGTGATTTGAAAATCTTGAATGACTTGGGGGGGTGGGGGGAATGAAAATGTGGAAAATAGTATTATATGTTAAGCAGTACAAGCTGAGTCTTGGCTGATAAATACAGTCTACTATATTAATACAGTGTATAGACTATAGACTGCTGATAACTAATGCAAAGCACTAGTAAGACCTTATTTGGAATATTGTATATAAGTCTGGTCACCTCATTGCAAAAAATGATGAACTGGGTACATTTCTGAGCTTAAGGAACGTCCTGCACTGTCAGTCTTCCCTGTTTAAGGCTAAAATGTTTCCTTCAGCCAACAAGAGCACCTGATCTGGGGATTCAAAATCTTCAACTGCTTTGACAAAGTCAACCCAGTGAACTTCTTTGGAATCTGCACTGAAACATCATCCATAAGGCACAACTGGTAACTCTGTGAAAGTGTCTTTAATACAGAGGCCTGGAGACACTTCTTCCTAAACTCCTTTTCTTCTTGGACTTTTGTATTTCTGTCCAAAAAGTTGTTTTGAAGTTTGCCCATTATTATCTTAAGTATTAAGTGTATCCAAGGCTGTCAACTGTTAATCTGCAATAACACTCTTTCACAGAAGATTCTCTCCCCTGTAATCTGTGAGATCGCTAGATAGAGATCCTGCGAGTAGCATCAGGGACTTGTCTGAGTGTTCTCTTAATGAAACTGAAACCTGTTCCTTCAATAGCTCAGTTGGTGGAGCGGAGGACTGTAGTGGAAACAGCTAGGAATCTTTAGGTCGCTGGTTCGAATCCGGCTCAAAGGAAGGCGCTTTTGGGGCAGAGCGGTGGCTCTGTGGCTCAGGATCTGCGCCTGTGGCTGGAAGGTTGCCGGTTCAAATCCCATGGCCAGCAGAGGAATCCTACTCCCTCGGACCCCTGAGCAAGGCCCTTAACCCCAACTGCTCCAGGGCCACCATATAAATGACTGACCCTGCGCTGTGACCCCAAGCTTCTCTCTCCCATTTGTGTGTCTTATGGAGAGCAAGTTGGGGGATGCGAAAAAGACAAATTCCTAATACAAGAAATTGTATGTGGCTAATAAAGTGATCTTGATCTTGACCTTTTTAAGGTGCAGGATTCTGCCCTGTTTGGTCTTGGATGGTCTTTTATATCCACTAGAGTGAGATGGAACTGGGTGACTACATGGATAAGTACATGGGCCAGGGAGAGAGAGAGGCAGCATTTCTTTCGACTTTGGGTTGTGCGGTTTCAGATCAATACCTTTAATGTTCTGTGGCTTTATAGGGGCTTCTCAGAGACTGCATTTAGACATTTCCAGTAGGGGTGCATCTGCAAAGTTATTGATAATGCTGCTTTGCAGAAACAGTGGGACAGTGCTGAAGACTAGAGCTTGGTCTAAGAAAGTCATTGATCTACTGAATTATCCAAAGGGCCACAGTGAAGAAAACTGGATATCGACATGGAAGCACTGAAGCACTTGACCCTAGCATGACCAAAATGAGAGTGCTATATTCTTTACTATAGAAGTAAAGACCTTCTTCACTACAGTTTAATACTGACATTTCATCCCCCAGCAGGGATGAAAATCACCAAAAAGCATAAGTACTTCTGAATGAAGGATTCCAACAAGGATTTTACAATAGAAATTGTTCCTTGTGTAAGATGTGCTAACATTATTAGATTATGCCTCATTTAAGGGAGTTACAGTAAGTGTAAATCACAAAGGAAGTGCCAAAAATTGTAAATTACTTTTAAAATACTTTTTTAAAATAATCTGTCAAACAGGAGAGTTCATGCTATGCCACATGCCACACCTGAAGAAGGCTCCACGGCCGAAACGTTGTTCTCTTTCTTCTTTTTTTCAGCATGGAATAAACCTATTACTTGTTCCTTTGCAGCCTACGCATGCTGATGCAGCTCCCCACCTGAGTTCATGCTATGGTGCTGTGCTGCATTCCTAATTTAATAGACTTATTTGGGTGAAGTTGCTTTAAAAGTTCTGATCATTTTTACTTTTTTTGACTGATACCTTCTTCCACAGTTTGCTGTAAAAAGTTTTGAATATATTTTGGGGGGGGAATTCTACTGATACTACATGACCTAGATAAAATAAATATTCTTTGCAGAAAAAAAATCTTTCTCTTGTAACTATAATATTTCTCCTGATTTTTTTTGTCTTTTCGTCCTCTTATCTATTGCACAGCTTATAGTATACTGGAAGAGCTAGCCTATTGCCACTGTGGGATACAGTGTTTACAGTCATTTTAGATCATTGGTGTGTATATCCCTTGTACCCTGAGTATCTCTTATACCCTTTAAATAAAATTTTACTCTATCAATTCAGAAAACAAAACCGTTAACCCTTGTGTTATGGCTGGCCAGGGAAGAAACGTTGAAAACTAACAGGATACATTAGTACTGCACACAGTATGATATGTTGAAACTAATTTCTTTTGTGTGCAAGCAGACATGTTTTACACACCCAGACTTGCAAAAAAACATAAATAGTATGAAGGAACATTAAAATAGATGTTGCGTTATATAAAATACATTAACCAATACAGAGTCATGAAGTTCAAGTAGGTAGCTGCGTAAGTAAAGGTTTATTCCCTGCTGAAAAGAGAAGAAACGTTACAGGTATGTCCCATACAGAGTCATTACACACCATTCCTACAGGAATTCACACAGCTATGCTATGCAAGGCTCACTTTCTACAAAAAGAGCTGCTGGTAATGCAGACGGAGGCCTTTATCAGAGCTTTGAGTTATTTTGTGTGCTAACTAAAACTTGTTGCAGATTTGGTTACCAATTAGTTTTGTGATGACTTAAGCATATTATTAAAGATTTCTTAACATGAAGTCAGATAAGTTGAATAAAACAAAGGGACAACCTACTGTATGGCAAATCCTTTTTATATTTTTTCATTTGCTTATTTGAAGACTAATTGTACTGTTTACATCTTCAGATATTTTATTGAAGGATTAACAGGAACAGGGGAGTCCAGTCCTGGTTGTGAAGATTCTGTAAGACACACCAGCCTGCATTCTGGCTCGGTACCTCACCCGCTGGTTTCTGACTTTATTGGACCAATTTAACAGCATTTTCCATCTCTTCACGCGTAGCTGCTTTACAGAGAGCTACAGCACAAGCAGACTCGTCGTCCCTCCAGGACAGGACTGGACAGCCCTGCTTCCCCATTAGAACTTCTGCCTTTTGGTAAACAAGATGTTTGTTTTTTTAATGTAAAATGTTGTGGAGTTTGTAATTGCTGTAATAACAAATGTTTTATAAATATGTTTTCATTCCAATAATTGGTTTACAGACAACTCTTTCTTTCCTATGAAATGTGTACCACAGATTCTTTTTTTTACTGCAGGAATTCAGAAAAATAATAATAATAAATATACACAGACATTAAGCTGTTTTTCATGTTTTGAGGAATCATTTGAGGACATTTTTCAGTTCAGTTTACCAGAATGTGTGAGCTTCTATACATTATAGACCTATAGTAAAATGTGTACAGTAGCATTTCCATACCATTTGAATTTGGCTGGAAAAACTACCTTTTTAGTAGTGGAGCTGGAAACTTTTGCTTTTAAACAGCACAACTGAGACTCATTAATCCAGAATGGTTACAGAGATAATCAGTAGTAAGATAGGGTTTTACTTTTGAAGTGGGAAGAGTTTCTTTTGGTATAACATTCCAAACAAGTTCCACAACTTTTCTTAAAATATTCCTTGTAATTTAGAATTTTAGCGCTCCAATGTTGTAAGGCGTTTTATGACGTTGACTAAGTTAATTCGATGAAATTAATGAAGAGGTCTATCTGTGATTTACACAAAGTTCCCAACTTTTTTTTATTAATATGGGATTGAAGTTTGGCATCTGTTGGACGGCTGTCTAGGCTAAATGAGACTTTTAACACAATCCCCTTGTGTTTTTATGTATCGTACCGAGTTGTGTAAATATCCTCTATTCTTGTGGCCAGAAAAGACAGAGACTAGAGAGATTTAGTCAAATGTGATGTTAATCAGGAAGGTATGTCAGCTATTGTTTGGCCTTTCAGAGTCTGACTTTCCTATTCTCACAGCATGAGACCCTGTTTATACAGGAAAATGCATTCAAATTTCAGGCTCATGGTCAGCAACAGCCATGGTGAATACTGTACCATTTCTTGCCTTTTAGTTCTCCAATTCTTTTTTATTCTTTTAGTGTAATAAAGGCTCTTTTTTATCGCACCTGCAGACATGTAAGGTCCCATCTGATTATATGAAAAATATCTCCAAAAAAGGCTGAGGAATGACTCATCAGCTGCTCAGTTGTAGCTATTTTTTCAGACTTTCTAGAAAGTTGGCATGTCTTGGGGAAAACCAGGTCCTTGTAATTCTTTAAAATTCTTGACGTCATTTTTGTCATACTCTGAGCTACGGTATCAAAGTACTGGAAGATCACACGGCGTGGTAATCTTGGCATGGAAATGTACAGAATTTAAAAGGGGCAGGAGATGCTAACCTGTGGGCTAGAGACAAAAGCTCCTACAGGTTATATTGTCTGTTCCTGACACAAGAGCCCGATGTGAGATACCATACACCAGGCCTCCCCTGAGTCTGCCACTAAACAATTCCACAGGGGGAGATTGATATACCCCAGACGCAGGGGCCTGTTCAGAGTTTTGCTTGTATACCAGATAGGGCCAATTGATGCGTTGAGAAATCACACTTTCCTTTGTCCGTTCATCCGTGTATGCAGACTCAAAACCAAGGGCTTGGTGCCTGAAATCTTTAATTGTGTTTGAGGTGTAAGTGTCAAAAATGTCAATAGAAGCTTAGGATTCAGTATTTAAAAAGGACTCCTCCATATGTATAAAATATACTTCAAATGTGCTTGGTTGATGGTCTGCAAGATCAGTGCTGAAGTGACAGGTATTGGCTATTTCTTTCCTCTCTTTTTTTACACAACTTTTCTGTCCTTTCATGCCACCTCAGTTGAAAGGTCACTGGCTAGTGGCAAAGGTAAAAGGTCAGACAGGTATCTCTCATCGGTCAATGTTCATCATGTCCGGACTGCAGGTCACAGCATCTTCTTTAATTATGTTTTCAGGGACAGGCAGCCTCGCAGGAAAGGGCAGTGATAATTGCTTCTTCAATACGGGGGGGTGGGGGGTGGGGTGGAGAGAGTTCAGTATGCAGGGAATTTATTGACCAAATCTAATGGCTTTCTGTTTTGTGTTCTAAGAATTACTTTTTAAAAGTGGTGTGCCTAGCAGGTTTTGATTTTTTATTGCAGCAGGTTTTTTTAAACGGCGCTTGGTCCACTTGGCTGTACTGGGGGTTTTGCGTAGTGATATGGAATGGATGATCTGCGCTCGGGTTCGCTCGACTTGCAGCGTGCAGGCAGCAAATCGATATAGGAAATATTTGGAAAGCCAACTGCCTGCTGCAAGTTCTGTATAAGTACTTAAATGTCTGCAAAATGTTATTTCATTTCTTCAAGCAAACAGGTTTAAAGTGCAGAACCTTCATGGGTTATTTGTAACCACAGTAAGAGTAAGTAGTTCAAGACGGCTTGTTTTGTTAAAGGGATTGTAGTAGCCGAGCAAAACAAATGCAGATGTTCAAGCTATCCCTGTAACCCGATATGAATGCCTTTTAGAAGTGCTTTCACTGGTACCAATATATCTAGTGTAACTGTTATTTGCCATTGATGGACATGATACATCATGTAGAATAAGCACAATACCTCTATTCAAAGCACTTCATGACACTAGTCTCTTGACAGCATGCCTGTCTGTTGAATGCTGTGGACTAGTCTCGACCACCAGCACTGAAATTACCACTCAGAGCAAAAATCACTGTTTTGGTTCACAGGGGCCTCTCTTGAAGGTTTCTGATTTTGTTTGTACATGTTGCCTAATCACCTTCAAAAGGACCCATTTTACTTAAGGTGGAATGGGCCTAGATTCACCTAGTTTCCCTTAGACTCCTGTATTAAGGCAGTGACTTCAGAACCAGGAGAGACTGTTTATACTGAAGATTCTTCCAGTATTCTTAACTATCTTTGATTTGAGCTGTCTCTGCTGTAAATGTTTTTTTGGCAATAAGGAAGAAAAGGAATTTCAAGTAAGATTTCTGAGATGTTTTCTGTGTTCTGTCATTAGATGTTGTGTTATAGTTACCTGACAACCTACAGCAGTGAAAAGAGCATTTTAATTGTAGAGGCTTATATTTCTTACTCCTAAATGCGTTAGATTTCTGGATCTTTACATTTTAGCCGCACACAAAATGAAGTCATTGTTATATTAATTAAGCTTCAGAAGTTGGAAAATGTTCCACATTGTAATTTCCAGTATCTGCTTTTTTTTTCACTTGACTTTTTTTTACTGTTTACTATTTTCTTTACTGTTTTTGTGATGTGCTCTGCCAATTAATCCTTACAGTTGCGCTCACAGTGGCAACCCCAGTACCTACTTGGGGATAACGAGGAAATGCAGACGGGCCCCTCTGACCCTCCTTCCCCTCAAGCCCCTGGTCTTGTGATGGATGGAGGAGAGGTGTGTCCCTCATTGATGACATCACTGCAAGCTCACAGACACTGATCCTTGTGTTGCTGCTGGGACATAGTTAGTATCCTGCCTCGTGCTCGAACCTATGGTCACAGTGCTGAGTTTACACTTGCAGTGAATGCCTTAACAGTTTAGTCACCCTGCTTGACTTTTTTATACAGTTATATAAGGAATTGATTTCAGGATAAGTTCTGTACTGTCCTTTAGTAAGCAAGTAATTATTGATCCTTCAATGTGTAAAGTGGAGTTGGGTCTTTAGTATCCCTTTTTGTCTCTCTGACGTGTTCTTAAAGTGAATCTGTTATTACTTAAGTTAAATTACTTATTATTACTAAGTTATTATTACTACTAATAACTACTGTTACTATTACTACTAATAGTAGTATTATTACTACTTGTTATTACTAAGTTAAAGCACTTATGATCACCTGAAATCACTGGGTCAAAAACAACATATGACGAAAGGTACGCATGGAACTGCCCAAAAATAAAAGGTAACATTTGCAAAATCTCATGACGGCAAACACAAATCGCGTGATTTCAAAGCAAAAAAGAAATTTTTGACTTTTCTGTCCCAGTACGTTTGGAAGACATTGTACTATCATGTGATCTCTGGCACACAATCAGTAATAGGCTTTTTTGCCTCTCATTATTCTTCCTGAGTAAGTTTGTACATTTTTCCAGTTCACATGCTGATGGACTTTGTCACCTTAGCTTACATACTACTGCAATGCTTTTGAGTCACAGGCCTCGGTCTTTGATTTCCTTTTATATACTCCCTACATGACACGGAATGTAAAATAAGAATGACCGGCTTTATCCAGTAAAACAAATTGTTTTAATCATAGTTCCGTTTTAATGCGTTTGTTTACTCTGCCTTTTTAAATAATTAAATGTGATCATGTGAAAATATGTGGATACATGTCCCACTCTTCAGTAGAACTGATCTGCCATGCAGTCTTGCAGTTCTGATGCAAATTCATGAAATGGCTTGGGTATCCCATGCAACTTCTCCACCGAGTTTGGCTGCCCTCCAGCAAGTAAGTGGTCAACCAGGGTGTTGTAAGGTCACAGCTCTTCTGTGTTATAAAACCCAGTGTTTCTGCTCCAGTGCTGAGCGATTCCTCGACTGTAGTCTGCACACTGTTCAGATGTGACCTACAGTGAACAGGAAGCTGCTCGTTTCATACAGTAGGCCTGTAAGGGCTGAGTCTTCAGCACAGGATATTGTACTAGAAGATTCGGAAGTCTGTGCTGTCTGCTTTTTTCCTGTTCTCTCACGCTTTGCGGTTTCTGTTTCGACGTCATCAGCAGACCTTAAACCTGCTTAGTTATTGCCGGAACTGTTCCCTGTGTTAATGTGCCTTCCAGTTGAGAATCAGCAAGAGCCAATCTCTCATTCCACATGCTTGAGGTTCCACAGCCTGAAATCCGTTTCAAAAGCAGCATGACCTCTGCATTGGTTTCCCCGTTAATACTGATTGAGCCGTGCACAGGAGCAAGCTGTCTTTTGTAGCACTTGGAGTGCATAGTGAAACATGACACACTGAGGGGGATGAAAGGGAGCTTAAACTACTTTCAAAATCATATTGGGGTTTTTAGATTCAGCTTTCTTTTTGCAGTATATACTTCCTCTTGTGTGTCCGGACTGTGAGTAACTCTTGTATTGTATTGTATGTATTGTACTATTAGTATATAATTCGTTACACTGTGGCTGTGTTGTGTGTGTTAAGCTGCTATTGCACTGCAATTTCCCTCACGGGATCAATAAAGTATCTATCTATCTATCTAATTTCCTTTTCTGTTGGTCTGCATCTCGACTGTTAAGTTCCCAAACCACTGTCCTGCCTGCCATTTATTATTCAATATATGTATAGTATTGACCTTAAAATTGGAGGCTGTAAATTGGCTTACTTCCACCTTACAATTTCTACTTTGTCAACCCCTGGCTGAGTCCTTAATACCAATGAATATGTCAGCCATGTAGACCATTTACATAATATTTGTCACCATTTACATCTTGGAGCACATTCGTTCATAACTGCGTCACAGTAACAGGGATGGCTTCCCATTTTGTGCATTGGCTGAAATTGGGAATCTGTTTAATCCCCTGCTGTCGTTTGAGGCCCATGTGAAAAATTTGATTAAGACGTCTTTTTTTTTTCCCACTTTCAAAATACTGCCCGCATTAGACAATTTTTGTCAATGCAAAGCGTCTAATCCTTTGTGCCCTTTCTCAGACTTCATGAGAGACAAATTCTTCGACTCTCTTCAACTCCAAGCTCCAAACTTGCCTTTTTACCAGGGCCTATGTTCGATTGCCTTGCATTCTGTCTGTATGAAGTGTGTGTTGTTGTTAATTTTTTTCTCTTACTTTTTATTGTCATTTTTGTACCAGGTGTGCGGCTTTCATCGCTGTAAGTGACCATCCTAAATATCGGATGATATTTTCTCTATAGAACAGTCTAGAAGTCTAAGTCTAAGGCAGATGTATAAATGCAGTTTACACTGCAGTCCGTCTCACCATATTTAAATTTTGACAACATGTTAATTAGCGCATGTTATTGCAATCTGATTAGGACTGTACTGTTGAAAGCAAATTAAACCAAGTCACAGTATTCAATATGTAAAGAATTTAGAGACTTGCAGTTGTCATAGTAATTAATTAGACTATCCATCCATTTTCAGGCCATTTTTCCTGATTTGGGTCACAGCATTAATTAGGCTAATTAAAATGATTTCTGTCAGATTATGGTAATAATGTTAAGCATTTTGTTTTTTTGTATAGTTTAATCTTTTATTTCAGACCACAAAGAATGCAGTTTTTGTAACCCTCAAAACAGATTTAACAGTTTGCTTTGTTTTGTAAAGACAGTGATGTTTAAAACAATGGATATTTATTTCTGTCACTGGTTATGGTACATTGTTACATACATGAAATAAACCTTTAGTAGTTTGTTTTAATATTAAAATATTTTTCTTAAACAATGACTTAAATGTGTAGTTGTTGACAAAAGCTTTTAGGATTCTTTCCAATGTGGCGTCTTGCAAACAGTAAATGTAAGTTATATGCTCTCCCTAATTTAATGCTGTTTTGGTGATAACTTGTGTTCACACCTGGGTTATACAGTAGGACTGGACTGGTTGATATCGGGACTGAATTGCATTCCTAAACTTGCATGTTGTTGAACTGATTCTCCCTTTGGGTGCAAAAGTAAGTATTTTGCACAAAGCACTGTCTTGATGCTTTAAGTTTAAAGTATGATGATCACAGTTACGTTTCCCAAAGCATGATGCACAGAGAGGGGACCCACTTCACCCATCACTGAAATGCAACACTTACAACACTCACTCTGGTAAACAGAAAATCAGGTAATTGGGGGTATTTAGGGAGACCTGATTTTTCAAGCCCAGGAATTTAGGGTTTACGCCCCTACTCCTGGTGATCTATGGGATCTTCAAAGGCTAAGTAGTCAGGTACTTGATTGATGTCTTGTCTTCTGTGGTACTGAGTACTACTGTAAGTAAAGGCTACATGAAATGTTATTTTTTAGCGCACAAGAAATATATGTCAAGATTGAAAATTTCCCAGTGCTGTGTTATGAAAGTGAGAAAGTGATTTGGTGGATCAGCAGTGCATGAAAAGAAGTGTTGATGTGGTGTTAGAATCGTAATGCTTGGGGCCAGCATTAAGCCCTTGACAGGAAAAAAGACTGGGCGTATTATTTATTCAACAGTAAGGCTCTTTGCTATGTCCTGCGTGATGACAGCAGCAGACTCTGACTCACTTTGTCTGTTGTGCTGTTGCTTCTCCTGTTTCTTTTTGACGGTACACATAACCTTGGAGAATCCTCTAAGCAGTCAGTGTTCAGTTTAACATAAGTTACATAATCAAGACTCAAGCAAGGAGAAGACTCTCTAAATGGCTGCAGTGTTCTTCAGGTGTGGTTTTAGACTAGATTTTTCATCCCTTATCCTTTAAAAGTATAAATTAATTTCTTGCCAAAGTGAAGTCACAGATGGTTAACTCGTTAACAAACTCGTTAGTGTCGTAGACCGTTGAAAGCTGTATGGGACAGCAGGCAAAATTCAGGCCCAGACAAGCTACAGCACTACTCTCTTTGTATACAAGTAACTTTGTCCTCCACATTCCTGATGTTCTTCTAGCACACAATAAAAACAGACTGAGCAGGACAGTGATGGTAACCAGGAAGTTGTCAGTGCACAACAGATACTGCTAGCATACATACAGTGTACCTAACAAGTAGTGCTGAAAACTAATATAACCGTGAATGATTATGACCACTCCTTTCATCAGGCTGTAGGTTTAGAATACCCAGATTTAGTTCTACTGAACTTAAGTTACCCTTTATTCACATAGCAGTAAATCTAGTTTATATTAGTTATATTCTACTTTTTTTACAGCATGTATCTTATGTATCCATCTCGCACCCAGTCTTATTAAACTAACTGATCCTTTAATCCTTACCAAGCTGCTAACCTGTTTTTCTCATCTTATGCATGTAGGTTTTTTCATTCATAGTTTTATGTATTGTGTTGGGGCTTTTACCTGCCTGCAAAGCATATTTCCCATCTGGAACAACAAAGCAAATAATTGGAAAGGTTATTCTACAAGTGACATCTGTAGTTACAGACCAGCTGCTTCCTTTCATTCTCTTTTATGTTGATGCTTATTTATTCATATGGGCTGTGAACATGCAAAGAGGTGTGTTCTGCAACCTTCAGAATTTAAGGTCTGCTTGGGTGATTGTGTCTCACATGTTTTGATGACAGCCAGTAGAATCTTCAGTAAGAGATAGTCCATATAATTGTCATATACTCCATAGAAAGATAGTGAAGCAATCTTGTCAAGACATCTAACTGGGCTTGATGCTGCTATTCCAATTATTCCAATTAAACTCCTGTGTAACCCACATAATGAGGTTTAGTAAAACTTGTCACTTTTTAATCTCTGACTAACACTTAAGTGAATATACAGGCATATTTACATTTTTCTTCTGTTTTTGTCATGATATGCACTTTTTGTTTTCTGGTGGGGAAGGAATCCTGTAATGGATAAAACCAATGTAGAAGAACAAAAACACATGAGAGAATGCTTATTGGGCAGTGGGTCGAATCCCAGGAGCAAAGCAGCTGTTCACCCAAAATCTACATCAGGGGTTCCTGAATAATGAAAAAATAATATGTGAACTAACAAGTTGCTTTATTGTTAACTTTGCAAGTTATGTTCAATTCAGAAGTTTGGGATTCGATCATGAATCTACCTCCAACCTGTGAAAGAGCTGAAAGCAATCAAAGGTTGATCTAGTTATGAAGTCCATTAAGGGTTCAGTTCTGTAACTGATTGTGTAACTTAGTGCTGAGCGTTCTGGCGCACTATGGCTGCCGTCGCATCATCCAGGTGGGGCTGCACACTGGTGGAGTGGCTGGTGGTGGTGGAGGGGATTCCCCATTACCTGTAAAGCTCTTTGAGTGGAGTGTCAAGAAAAGCACTACATAAGTGTGAGCAATTATTATTAACTGAGCCCTGGGCTGGAACAAAACCCAGCAGGCGTGTGGGCTCACAGCACCAGGATTGAGAAGCTCTTGGAAGATGCAGTGCTGGTTAAACTAAAAGCTTTCCATGTTGCTGTGGTAGGCAAGTATTTGTTCTTGGTTAACTAGTTCATCTGGGTCAGTGAAGGATTTAAAAAACGTCATTACACAGAGCTCTGTCGAAAAATTTGCCTACATTACCTTTCTGTGTGTAAGGTAATCAAGACCAGTAGAACTGGTCATGTTTTAAATGGTTGCCAACCAGGAAAATGCCATTCTTTAAAACTGAACTACACCACTAGCTTATAAAATGAATGAAGCTTGTAAAATGTATTTCTGAGCAAATGTCCTTTAATACATCAAGCCTTTCTGTGTATTGACGTTCAGCCTGGTCTTTAGAAAACTCCAAATCCTACAGTCTGTTGGAGAGTATTGAGTAACTCTCATACCATTCTTTCAGATAGATCTCATTTAATAAATGTACTGCATCTGACCTCATATTAAGGAGTGGTATATGATTTACAGTAGAAACATGCAGAAGTGCCACACTTGACAATTAGATTTGTCTTGGAAAAAATGAAAAGAGAAATAAACAGAATAAAAAATTAGTCAACGGCAATGTGCCCAGGATATATCGTGCTAAGATGGGGCCCCTTGGAAAATCTTAAATGCCTTTTCTCTTATGTTGATTGTCAAACCAGATATATATTTTTTTGTAACATTTACTTAAAATCACAAATCAACAGTTTCAGTTGCTTTCCTTTCATTTGTCCCTGCTATACTGTCTTGGGTTACTTGGGGTTTTTAGAGATTCTGGTAAAAGGTGCTGTCTTCAGCCCCACTTTTGCCCCTGCGACAGATGGGGTGCTGATAGTTTGAGCATGCCCAAGTTTCGTTCGTACAGAATTGCAGCATGTGACTGTGCTTGTGTCCGAAGGCAAGTCAGCGTGCTATGTGCTGAACCACCAACTGCAGTTTATAGAAGTCTGCTGTGTGTTACACATCTTGCTGTCAGTACCTTTAAAAGCTACTGTATTCAGCTCTTCAGCTTTTTAGCTGACGTTTGATAAGCGCCTACCTTGTAATAGCCTGGTAATTCAAGAAAAAAAGAGATGGGCTGTCCGGCTGAAGTACTATAAAAAACAGTGGGCTTGTAAGAGTTTTGCTATGACACAGAGGGCTCTCTATGAAAGTGGTCTACATAATATGCAGCAGCTTTTAGTGTACTTAATGGCATTGGGTGCAGAATTTTACTTCTTGCATGTCTTCAACATGGTATGGTCTAGTTGCTATTATACTTTTCTTCTCAAAGTAGAGCCGAAAGCCTCATTTTTAAACTATACAAGTCAGAGAAGCACAAGGGAAAGCACATTGGGCTCTGGAGGGGTTTTTGCAGTAAAGTCATTGCTGGAGGCGGAGAGGCTTTGTGGCTGTGGAATCCGTGAGAAATTGTGGAAAAACACTGGTGAAGCAATGTGCCGGCCAACACGTACAATAGGAACTCCCCCTCTTCATCTAGAGCAGCGCCCTCTAGGAAGTGTATGGTCAGATATAGAATTTAATTCAATCTAAATTAAAGCCTTTAGAAATGTTTCACTTTACAGACAGTAGACTGTAAAAAATAAATACAAAAATAAATTTATAAATGTTATAAAGCTACATCACATAAATTTGTGCCTTTTCCCCTCTAGTGCCTATATTTGCGGAAATAGTTTAATTAATTTTAGAAACTCTTTAGGTATTACCTGGCCTTTTCTATTCTTTGAATGTTGTAAAACGCACAGCCTGACAATCCTTGGATGTGATCACCCATTACTCTAGAAAGTGAACAGTAAATTAAGCAGTGAAATATCCTGAGGTAGTTCAAGTAGGGAGCTGCATAGGAACAGGTTACAGGTTTATTCCATACTGAAAGGAAAGGAAACACAACTTTGTGTTTCCTTTTTCTTTTCAGCATGGAATAAAATAACCTTGTTAAGAAATACATTTTAAGGAGCAAGTTTTACAGTACCACTTGCTTTACCACACCCTGGGTGGTAGTAGGAAAAGTATCGGTGTGTTTAAATCAAGGGTAGAGCATTCCTTGTTTTTTTTTTTATAGTTAAATGTGCAGCACTGAAACAAGGCTGGAGGTGCAGGGCAAGGGTAGGTACCTCTCCCGTACTGCTGGGAGTCGAAATGTTGTAGCAGGTGTTGTTTTCGGTGCACGTCTCCGGCCCCTGTTGACAGCTGACAAGGCTCGAGCCCTCCGCGAATGCGGGAACAGCACACCACTGTGAGATGCCTCTGCTGAGCATGACGACACACGAGCGCTTGCAAACGAGAGGGACCTACTTGGCCCTTCCAGCTCGTCTGCTAGGAGAGAGCACCCAGACGGGAACTGGACCTCAGCCACTTTGCTGCGTTGCTAAAGTAAACTGCATGTAAGCACAATTAGCGAGCCTGTTTAAATAGCATTGGCGAATTTCATTGCAAGAACAACAGATTGTAGTGGGGATATATATGGTTTTAAGACTTAACCCATTAAATACATTCTTCTCTATTGTCCAGAGTTTCATTTAGTTCATCTGGGTCAATGAAGGATTTTAAAAACGTCATTACATGGAGCTCTGTAGAAAAAATTGCCTACATTTCATTCATTTTAAATTGTCCTAAATCTACTTGAATCATTTCCATGCAATCACCAGCACCAGTGTTTTGGTGCTGTAACACCCTGGTAATAATCGACATATTTGTGTAATATAGTGCAAAGAGATATTTTTTAAATGTTTAGAAAAACCATGTTAATTTCTAGGAAAAGAAAAGATGGTCTTGTAACAGTAACGTTTTGTCGTTATCGCTTTGCGGCGTCTCGTAGTGTTGTGTCCAGGCCCAAACACTAGTGCAAACAGCTGCGATCTCCCACTTCCTTATTTATCCGTGTTTGTTGGTTGCAAAAATAGCTTGTTCCTGAGCCATCAGTCAGCAGGCAAAATGATAAATGCCTCCTTTGGTTCTGCCATTCTGGGAAGTTGTTGCTGTTGTGTACAACGTGCGGCCTTGTTATGCGAACATCGAGTCAGAAGTTAGAAACAATCTTGTAAGAGCACTTCGGAACTGACGCTGCGACCAGGTGTCGAAGGGAATGAGAGTCAAGCTGTTCCTCTGGATTAAGTTCAATTGGATTCAGTCTGTTGTCTTAGCATGCTTCTGTCAGTTTATCAAGTATCTTGGTGGTGAGTGGAACGTTTTGTTCCAATTTTGACTTATCAGACCATATTTTGCATTTCTTGCGATAAAGAGTCATGGTTACTTTGGGGCACATTATGAACAGTAATGGCTGTACTTGCAAAGGAAGCCCGCTGGGCAGCTCCTGCTTTGTCAGAATGTGGCAATTTAAGTCATTTCGTTTAAGATCGGAATTGCATCTCTGTGGGATTCCTTTGTCCTTCTAGGAAAAGCATTCAGTTGGCAGGTGGAACAAAGCATACCCGTGCATATCTGTCCGAGTTGAAACCCTTCATAAAATCCAAACATGAGCTTGGCTCCTGTAGTAGTCCACAACGCATTTTCATTAACCCCCGTCAGAACTAGACTTTTTTTCATTGTACGTTATAAAGTGAGAATAAATGCATTTTTAATTGCTTATTGAATCGGTTCATCTCATTTACAAAGCTAATGCATAGAAACGCGCATCTACCAGGCAGGCTGGATGGGCCAGATGGCTTCCTTTCGTTAGTAACCTTCCTTACATTCTTCCTACCACGTGCCCGAATCGCACATTGCTAACAGACACTGTTATCCTTGCACCTGCTGTGAGGCTTCGAGTAAGGTACATATGGTCGAGGGATGGACATGGTGTCATCAGAATTAAATTTTGCATTATGTACCCTACTGATAGTATTTAAGAACAACATGTACTTTTTGTGAACATTCTTTTAATTTCTCTTGTGCTGACAGTTCGCTGGAGTCGTCCTTTTCTTCTGTTGTTATACAGCTGACAGACAGCTGGTCCAAGGGCAGTGTGTTGAGTGTGGCGCAGTGAACAGGATGCCCTGTTTATGGCCCATTCAGGACACCTGCCTTTGGCACTGTACCACTTGCCATCTGATCGCCATCCAACTAGGTGACTCTTTGTTCCCAAAGGATTCTGCATTGGAGAGAGCAGTGCTTTCCTTCCTAAAGGCTTTTTTATAGTTGGAAAGGGGGGTTTCCCACATGCACTTTGTCAGGGCTGGCCTGCACAGGATGCATCAGAAAGTGAGATGTAGCCACTTAGATCTGACTCTTTTTCTTCCTCAAGATTTTAAACGTTGTTGGGTTTTGTTTTTCTTCACCATTTTATCAGGGCCTATGGAAAAAGTTGCATGACACCAGGTCCCTCTTTTTTGGTCCCGTTTTCCTTTTGCTGGCGGTGATCCACGTACACAATTCTGTGTATTTTGACCTTTTTTTCATAGGTGCTTAAGGAACCTTTCGAGTCAGGTGAGAATTTCAGCTTTGACGCGATAGTTAATTCAGCCTGGATTTCATGGGAGTCTTAGGTTTGAAAGGCACAAGAGCTGTTATAGCTTCAGCTTCTATTAGCTTCTATTCCTCTGTATCCCACAGGAAACTTGGCAACTTTTTTTTTACCCTAAATCCAGAGCGTTCTCAGACGTCTAACACCAAAAGCAGCTTTGTAAAATTGTTGGCACTGCTGAAGTGTCTGTTCACTTGCATGCTCAATCAGAGGACTGATGGAATCTACAACAGATCAAATTGTTTGGTCTTATTTTTTGCTTTGCACATCTGAACTAATAGATTTAAGATTTAATTGTATTTGCTTCCCTCTGATTTCTTTGGAGCATCAACATTTATGATCGCTACACCACATGGAACAAAATAAGAATTTCTAGCTTCTCCCCCTATCAGTAATTTGCCCCCAGACTGCAGATTATTTGGGCAATTTTATGACTGTAAGTACATGCAGTTCTGTTGTTTGCTTAACACCCGAGCTAAGCTTTTGGTTTGCAGGCAGAAAGGCAGATGCTGAATTCAAAGTTTTACAAAGCCTCCATATGATTCAATGCAACACTGCCATCCAGCAGCTCAGCAGTTCTACAATTGCGCTTCGCATGACTGCTTGCAGTGATTCTGCTGTCAGCAGTGCTTGCAGGCTGGCCACTGCAGCGGGTTCATGTCCTGGTGCAGAGGCCTTCCCTGACCTTATACTGGTGCCTATGGCTGCAGGGCTGTCTGGTGTTGCCCATGATGTGATCTTGTAAAAATCCATGCCGGTACCTATTTTCCTGAGAAGAGGGGTGTCATTTATTAATGTTTCTGTATATTGAAAATACTTAGAGAGGTCTCTCTGCATTACGTAATCAGTGGCTTATTAAATATGAAACCGTTCACAGGAACAAAGAATCAAGTTGAAGACCTTTGTTGACTTGTGAAGTGCACTTGCCCCACTCAAAAGCACATGACAGAATGGATTCCTGTGGCATGAGCATGGGTCCTGGTCAACAGGACATTGGAGCACCAGGTCTATCCTGTGGTATCATTTGCAATGACCATAATGTCACTGTCCTATAAACCAAACACCACTGATGGATAGAGAGCTCAGTGTGCCTCATAGTGTGTGTGTGTGAAGGGCATAGATAAAAAAAATAAAAAATAAAAGCCGGCGATTTCCAGAAATGGCCCATGTTTCACAGCGGATCAGGCAGGGTCTCGTCTTAGTGCCACAAGAAGCTTTGCTGTCGTCGTCGAGGCCGGTTGTTTAACCTGAAATGGGTGCAGGTCATTGACACAGTTCACTTTGAGGACAGCAGCTGTCCACCCCTCGGTTACCCTGCTGGTTGTAATTACATGCTTACACGGGCTAAAGAAACTGTTCGTCCATCACTTACATCTTCCCTAATGCTGCTCTCCACGTTTAATTTATTGAGCATTAATGCCTGTTTCCTCGCTCTCCAAATACTGATTACTTTTATTTTAATTAAACATTTTTAGGACAGCTGTCTCTAATTTGATCATTTCCAGCAATGTACTGTGAGTTATGATCTCATAACTGTCTGCATGTGTTCTCTAATCACCTTTTCATGCACAGGATAAAACCTACTGTAACGTAAAACCCTATTTCAGTGTTCTAATCCAATCATCTACAGGAGTATTTTTTCCGCTGAATCTGTTCCTTAAGGTGCCTTATTTCAAGGTGGTTCTACTGTTCTGTGACTGTGTTGGGTGTGTTTGAAGTATAACTGGTAGAAAACAAAATGGAAACACCACTGTAAATTTATTTAATAGGGCGTTAGTTGAAAATAAACTTCAGGGTCACCAAGAGTAAGGATGAGGGTGGTTAAAATTATGAAGAATATTGGTTTCTTCCTTAAGGAGAAACTGAGAACTGTGAGAGCACGGAGGTTATCTGGGGCCAGAGAATTAAGAAACAGATGGGAGAGCTTCTCCTCACAGCAGCAGCACTGCGTCATGGTGCTCATATCTCTGCTTAGAAACTACAGAAGTCTGTAACTCGCATGGGGAAAGGAGAGAAAGAGTCCTGCAGATAGCAGAATGTTAGGATGGAAAGAGTAAAAGGTTAGGAATTGCAGCTGCTTTTGTTTTAAAAGACCGTATGAGGCATTTTCAACCCCTCACTCTCGAAAGCCATTTCCTACAGTTCCTGGGCCTACCTGGGACAAAGTGTGTGGGCGCACGCAGCCGGACCACCGGACCACGCAGCCGGAATACCTGAGCCCTGAAGCTGCAGACTAATTCAATCACAAGTTCACCTCAAACACTATAGGACTGTGAATGTCAGGGCCATTTTTTTATTAATGTTTCTCCTTGGGATTGCAGACCAAATGGGCGATTGACAATCTGTCTGTAAATTCCTGCTTAATATCCTTTTGTATCAATCAAAACATACTTGCACAGTAGCTGCCATTTGCTGTGAGAGGAGATATTTCCCCAAGCCCCTGGTCACTTAGCTAATGCGCTAGTGGTCAGGAACACACAGTACTGAGGACTGCTGGCAGGAGTTTATTTTAAGCTGTTTTAGCTGACCTCTGAAACTGCGCAAATGGCATGGGGTTAGTATTGGGTATGAGCTTTTACACAGTCTGAAGAGCAGCATTTGTTTTTTTTTATGAAGTTTATGAAGTGGGATGGATTTAAAATGAAGAAAAAAACTTTTCCTGCTAACCCTTTCTTGTTTTCCCAACTCAAAAAATGTCTTTAAAGCACGTTGTGAAATCCATAAATAAAATGCGAGTCTGTGGCTTTTAAAGACTCCGGTCCTGTAGCCTCTTTACTGAGTATGTGTGGAACTACGGAAGATGCTTTAGGGCAGCTATAAATCTCGACCCCTTTGAACGCAGAGCTTATTCGTCTCCCAGCTGCCTTAGGTGTGTGCATACTGCATGATTAATTCCCAGCCACAGGAAATGCACATTGGCATGTCAGGCCTGAATGCGAAAAACGTTTACGGTAGGTTTAATGAAGTGACTCTTTTTGATACATGAGGTATGCTTTGGTCCAACACTTTTTAAAACCTTTTTTTTATTTACTTAATTTTATTTATTTACTAACACCGGAGAGGGGCTTCACTGGCGTGCTAGGAAGAGGAGCACTACTGTCTCAAAACTGCTTAGTCCCGGATTTCCATTCCAGTTGAGGACAGCTGTGTGATTGGGGTTCACGTGCACAACAGGGTGACCTTTTTCCCCCAGGAACTCCAGTTTTACCTAGTTTCTATCAAACGACGACCTACTAATACGGAGAATTATTTCTTGTTTGGGGTGTTTATTTCAGTTCAACCAATAGAAACAACCAAAAGAACAAGATGGGTCAGATGACCCGTTTCAGCTGTGGTCTTCTGATTTCAGACTTGCTCTGACAGAAGCTACAGTGCGTCGGATATGTTTTTTTTTGCATCTCCTTGTCCCTGTCCATTAGTACAAGTCGCAAAACTCACCACCTTGTCCCTTTCTGACAGGTCTTGCTGGTCAGTAGCAGTCGGCACCCGGACCAGTGGATTGTCCCAGGAGGGGGCATGGAGCCAGAAGAGGAACCGTGTGGCGCAGCAGTGCGGGAGGTCTACGAGGAGGTGAGAGTCCTTCACAGGCCATCGTGGACCTGGCGCCCACATGTTTATAAATGCAAGGAAGATGTACAGTTTTTATCTTTTTGTGCAAGAGGTGCAAAATTAAAATATCGGGCTCTGTCACACAAAACCAATGACAAATGCACTAAACCTAGCTGTGAACTGTCAATCTTACGACTGTGGAGATTCATGAAATTCATATGGGTGTGTGCTGACCTTCTGAAGCCTTTGCATTACTTGTTGCTGTGGCAGCTGTGCCTCCAGTGTGTTTCTGGACTGAGATATAATTAAAGTGTGAACCAGCACCACTGCAATAGACTAAAATCCATTTCCACTTAAAGTGCTCAGGGTTATATCTTCTAAAGCAGATGATTCATAAACATGTTTTGACACATGCAAGCCTTTTCAAAAATGAATATTATTGTCCACGTGATCCTTAGGCTGTACTAAACCCGGTTCCTGCATTTCAACATCTTCACTGCCTCTTGTTTCCTGAAAACCAGCGTGAAATGACTTGTGATGCTTATAGCTTCCAATGTCGAGCAGTTCATAAAACAGACCTGCTGAAATCAAACACAACAGTCAGACGCTGAAAATGAAGCTCCTTACAACTCCTGTGCTCCAAAATATATTAACATGACACCAAATAATTAACCTCCCCCTATAACCAAGCTGTTTTGGTTTCATCCAATATCGTGCGTGACACCAATATGTAAGGAATGTTTATATCTGATGGGTCCAGACCTAGACCTACAGTAGGTGACCTAGGTTAAACAGGAAACCTCACGTACATATTGGGCAAACGGACACAGAACTGGATTAAATATTAGCTTTATTGTTTTTGTTGTGGTTTCTGTTTTATTTTTCTCTCTTTCAGTTTTTCAATTTTGCAAGTAACAAAGAGAGCATGATATTATATACTGTTAAATGTGTGATTTCAGATTATTAACATTCCTGTGGACACAGAATGTTCTGAGCACTGTGTACAGGTCATTCAGCAGTTGCCTTCCTGTGAACAAAAGTTTGCATAGGGCTAAATTGAATTTTCTGTGAAAAGTTGGCATTATAAATAGATTTACTTAGTATTTAGAAAAAATACTTTTCAAGAAGGAAAATCTTGCGATTCTTCATATTTTTCAGTTTTGTTTCTTAATATGTCAGTGAATTCATAAATGAACAAGTAATAGGTTTATTCTATGCTGAAAAGAGAAGAACAAAAACTCAACGTTTCAGCCGTGGAGCCTTCTTCACCAGAAACGTTGAGTTTTCTTTCTTCTCTTTTCAGGATGGAATAAACCTATTACTTGTTCCTTTTCAGCCTTCGCATGCTGATGCAGCTACCCACCTAAACAAGAAAAATATATTTACTGCAATGTATATTAGGTTGTTTAAAAATGCAACTTAATTGTTCCATGTACTAGTTCTATGTTCCGCAGATATTAAAGTAATGTTCCTTACAAGGTGGAAAAATCCCAGCCCATTCTATCTGAGCCTGGTTTAAATGAACATATTTCCACCAGGCCATATCACACCTGTGGTGCCCACAACCAGTTTTCCTCCAGATATAACATAACCTTGATGTGCCATTTCTTCACACATCCCCACCATGAGACGTTAGTCCCAAATTGCAGCAGACTGCTCATTGAATTGAGAAGTATTAATAAGAACAGATGATCGTTTTGAGCAGTTTGTATCTAGGTTAACTGCCCAGTTATCTTTTGTACCCTCTTGGATATGAATCATTGCAGCGACATATCATCTGGTTTGTTCTTTTATTTAAGGTGAAAGTAGCAAGGTTTTAACTAAAATGTCTTAATTCTTTACCCCTACCAATAAACCTATTACTAAATTCTTAGTTTCCTAAGATTTTTAATGACTGCCTAACAAGGTGCTGACTAATGCAAGACCCATCTATGAGGACTTTTCTTTTGGTGGGTGCTGTGCAAGATGAATGATCACACCATGTGGTGTCCGACTGTTGGGAAAACAGGCTGTGTACATCCTGTTGTGATGCACATGTGATTTACTGAAATGGGGCCTACACTCAGTCACCCCATCACACAGACTTGTAGTGCTGTAATGAGCAGGAGCTTAATTGTCTGTACAAATTGGGCGTGAATTGGATAGGCAGAGCAGCTCCTACCTCCCTGACAGACAAAGCAGTTGTGGAAGTTGTAATTGTCTGTCTGGAGAAAAGGCAGAGCAGTGATTATGGCCTGGCTGGTAGTGAAACTGTCTAGTCTGTGGGAAAGTGAATGAAAATGTAACATATAGTGAAACGTTCCTGCCACAAAGCCCAAACTTCTTTGTTCAAATATGCTAATCTCAGAAGCATTGTCAGCTTTGTTCTGAAGGTTTTTTAACATTGCCCTTAATCTGCTCTTTCCACAACATAAGAACATAAAGCCTGCAAATGAGAGGGAGCCATTCAGCCCTGCTAGCCTGTTTGTTACTTAGTAGTGTATTAATCCTGGATCTCATCCAGGCATTTCTTTAAAAAGAATGCAGGATATCGGCTTCAACAAGATGTCTGGATAGCTTGTTCCAAACTCCCACAACCCTTTGGGTAAAGAAGTGCTTAATTGTCTAGATGTTAAATTAACTTCCATTTAGGTTCCACTGGTTTGTGTTTCACTGACACGATTGTCTTAGATTGTAGTGTCACGTTTGTGTTATAACTTTTTGTGTGTGAGGGAGTGAGGTCCGATTCAGACACTCAGGTGTCTTTATAGGCAGATTATTTCTATGAAATCATTTTTCCCTTTTTGTGAGAATAATGTGATACTGTTTGAAAACATTTACAAAATGCAAGTTATGAAAGTTTCTGAAAATTATTGATGAAACCTATAGCATTGTTGATGACTGTAGGGATTGCGAGGTCACTCTGTACATATGCAATGCACTGTGAAATCTAAAATATAGCGCTACATTGTCCAGGAGTCTTCCAAATATACAAGGACAAGATGATGGAAACAACCAATATTTTAAAAAGAGGTTTCACTGCAGCTCTTTGCATTTGAAAGTTAGATTGTGCACAGAAATTAAAGTTCATTTTAGAGAATTTTCTACCTTGGTTTCAATATTTATGCTATATATTGTAGATCAAGTCTGTGAATTGTCCCTGTTTATGACTTGAATGAAGCCTTCTCTTGGACAGAAATCAATTTCTTTGTGTGGTTAGCAACGGCCAGTATGGAGGTTATATCCTCAGGAAATGTTCTTTGTTAACTTGCTGGCTAGCTGCTGTGGTCTGTGGTCTGGATATTCTAGTCCATATCCAGACATTTGACATGCCTGGACCATGCTGTGATGATCTTTCACTCAGGTGGCCTGTTGCGTTTTACAAAGTGAAAATTCGGAGAAAAAGTGCAACTTCAGAGTAGATGGTGAGAAATTTTGGCGAGTCAGGAAAAGGAGAATCTGCTGACATTTGTGAAATATGATTGCTCCTGTATAATTCACCGGGGCTGGTGCATTCTCTGGCTTCATGTTTCTGTCCTGACCTCCCGGTCAGTAGGTATATACCCTGCAAGGGGACCTTGTATTTTTCAGTGTGTTGTAACTTACACAGCTCACGTGACAGAACTCCTCCCCCACTAGCACTTAATTTTAAAGTGAGTAAAGTCAGTCTTTGAATTTTTATATTTAATGTGGAAATTTAAGTAAATCAGCATATTTTAAAAATATTTTTCTCCATCAGGTTGATGAAGGAGCTGTCCACTGACATCTGAAAAACATGAACATTGTATATGAACAAGAGTAAAGGTTATAATATTTGACCTCATCCTAAAGTAACTTCATTTGTTTTCTGTGTGTATAATACAAATGAAAAAAAAATATTTATGGAATTTTCAAGTTAAACAGTGGGTATGGATTTGACTATTTTTTCCCCACTTATAAAAATGGTAATAGTAAAAAATAGTATGTTTTGTGGCATTTTTAATCCCCAAACACTTAGAACATAGGAAAGGACCTGCTGAAATTCAGCCTCCACCTGGGTCAGCAGCTGCATAACACAGAAGATCAGGTGGGATGGTGAGAAAACAATGTACCCATTGAATTTGGTGAACTTTTAGGGAGGTCAGATTGTGCAAACGCAGAGTGGAGTTTAGCCAAGACACCAGGTTTAACACCCATACTCTTACAAACTGTGCACCTCTGATGACCAATTATACTACAAGGGCATCAGTTAGGCAATTCTGGCCCATAGGAAAGAGCGCCACCAACAGATGTTCATCAGCCTGGTTCTTCTTAGACGTTTCAGATCCCAGTACTAAACGGGTCCAGCCTTGCTTAGCTTCTGACATATTACCAGATTACACTATATGTTTGTAACAAAGCTGCCAATTTACTCTCAAGCCATTTAAGCATTAGAATTGATTTAATCAAGTCAATTCGTCTTTGCCTTCTCATTCATGCTATGGCTCTTTCAACTTTCTTTTGTTGAGTGTGGGATTAAATACAAAGAAATTGTAACAATTACAATTCATAATTTGCATCGGGGCATTCTATTCTGTAAAAATAACAATGTGATTTAGGGAGATACTAAAAGTATTTAAAGCCAACACATTACTGATGTAAGTAGCGTGGATAATCTGTAAGAGTGGTGTAGATTCTGGTATTGCCGGTAAACTCTTAAAACATGTCAGTTTGTCTTAACGTAAAAACCTCTCAAAGGCCATTTAGAAATGTTTTAAATTCCGGGAAATGTGCCTACCTAACCTCCACCTGAGTTTCATTTTACACCTCATCTTGTTTTTTTCTTACTACATGCGGTATCCTCTGTGTATCATCTCTCTCTCTCTCTCTCGCCACCTTTGTTAGATCTCTAAGTGTATTCTATATTTAATTACAGGGTTTAAAAGTTATTTCTCACTGAGTAACATGTTTTTTTATTCATACAGAGAATTGCAATTATTTATCGATTTGTGCTCACGCAAAGGCTAGGAGTGGGACTCTTCCAACTCACGTGAGGCTCAGGTTACGCAAAGACTTAAAGACGACACATAGAATAACAACCTCCGCACATTCAAAGGTCTCAGATGCAAGATCTGCAGATGTGGTGTTGCAATGGGTATTTCTTAAGAGCTGCTTGTTGCAGAGAATTGAAACAATTTAGGAACCTGCGCTGGATGTGGATGGCTTATAAAATGAGAATGTTTTACCTACTGTACACAAGATTGGAGTTTATGTAAAACTGTGAATTGAAGATTCAGTGCAAACTAAAATATCAGTTCTAGAAGATTCCACAGAGCAGAACCTCTAATCAGATGCTTGTAGAAGTTCTTCTTGAACCATGATGAGACTGCACTGGTTGTTAATTATGCAGTCTGTTGGCCTTGGAGAATGAGGATAGACCTACAGATGATCCCAAAGGTATTAAAGAAAATAGCCAGGTTTTTCATCTGCCACTTAATTAAATTTGAGAGGTAACAAAACCCCCACTTGGCATGAGGGTTGTCCAATCCAGACACTCCTGCTAGGATAAATGTAAAGGTGATACACAGTTCTGTACTCCCTCCCAAGTACACAATACATGATTACATGCAGTATCTGGGCACCAGATCCAGGCTGTGCCTTATCCACAAATCACTGGACTGGAGTAGCTGCCTCTCAAACTCTTAAGATCTATAGAAGACAGTTCTGTCAGGGCAAGACTGAGATGTTAAAACACTCAAGCCTGTCACATGCTAATTGAAAAGTCAATCCTGTCTGCAGCTGAGAGAGAGAGGGAGAGAAGGCTGATGTGTTCCAGGGGGATTAATATTGCGCGAGCTACTGGTAGAAATGCCAACTGTGCAAAAAGGAGACAGTATGTCACCTGAGACATAGAACACACTGCATTCATCAGGCAGTTACAATGTATTTCACATCCCTCAGTAGATGGAGGCATTATCTGCACATTTCCCACAGCCTAAAGACGTTAAGCTGTTTAAGGACCTTCGTTGTTTTTCTGAGTTGTTTTTTTTCTTAAGGATGAAAAGAAATTTGAATTAAATTTTGGATTTGCCGACATGCAATAGTATTTCATGTTTAACATCAATAAATATGCTTCAACAAACATCATGTACACAGCAGTGTAAAACAAGGTTGTAACTTAATCCCAGGGATTCATGTGACACACTAACCCTTTGGAATAAAGGTTGCATTCGTTGTTCAGACATCCAAACCATAATATTTTGTTACACTGCATTCTTCAAGTGCAACTCAGACTTCTCACCATTTTAGTCTATATCCTGAAGGCAAGGAAAAGAGAATTTCTGCTTTTGTGGGTATCAGATTTATTTGGAAATATGCATGTAAACAGTCCTATGGGCAAGAGTTAAGAGTCAAGATGTTGGTCTGGTTTTTAGTATCTTCTGCTTGGTACCATTGTTTGTTTGCATGGACTTCATGAACTCAAGACACACAAGTCTGATGGATCTGTCTTTTTTCTTTTCCATGAGGCACTGAAAATCTCAGTTTTGCAGAACAAGATGGCATGAATTAATGAAGGCAGTTTCGGGAGTCAAGTGATGTGGATTATAGATTTTTGTCTCTCAAAGACATTCATCCTATATGTAATGTACCAAAATCACACAAAAGAGACTGGTGAAAAATAGATGAGCACTAGAGGTGCTTTGTAATATACGGTAGGCGAAACGCAACTGAAAACCACCACAAGGTTCTTTTGAGCTGTGAAAGAAACTGCGAGATCTGATACTCTCATCGCTACCAGTGTTTAACTGGTAGCTACAGCAGTGTGTCCTCCCTGCAGGCTGGGCCTACCCCTGACTGGTGTATCTTGTTACTGGTAATCCCTCTGTGTGAATGGAGTAATGCAGGTAGACGGGCACTCCTGCTGGCTAGGGACAGCACTAGGTGTTAATCCTTTTTCCATACTGCGCTCCCAAATGAGCAGTGATCACTTACCTGTCAAAACATCATCGGTTTTCACAGTTCAGTTTTATTGCACAAGATATTGGTAGCGTGTATCTTTCCCTTCACCCTGTGGGGTCTTTTCAGTGTTTGCATGTAAACAAGAATTTTTACTCGGTAGAAATGCGATGATTCATATCTCTGTTTTTCATTAGAACATAAGTTACAACTGAGTGGAGTATATTTTTGCTCATCTTTAATTACTTTATTCATGATAATGCATGTTAGGTGTGGAAAAACCTGTTGGTGAAGGTTGTTATTCGATACCTAAGCAAATGCAGCTGACCAAAAATTAAGGTTAATGTTTGTTAAGATTAGTACTATTAATAATATTGCTGCCTGCTGACTTGGATGGGGTCTACTTTTGTCCTGTGTTCATTTCCCAACGCTGGTCATGTGTCAAAAAACCTCAGGATACGTTACGCTGTTCAGGTAGAAGAGACTCGCTGAGAGGCCAGGCAGAGAGAAATTCTGGAAATGGCTTTGGAGCATGCAGTTATTGTCAAATGGACTGCGCTGCAAATTGGGATAGTTTAGTTTTACACTGATAGTCCCCTTTTAAGTTGTCTTTTTCCAGATGTCCTTTGATAGAGCCTGTTTTATGGAGCTGTAGCAATGAGTCAAGGCTCGTACTGCTGTAGGTAAGAAATTGACAGCGTGTTGCAAATGGTTGTAGTCATCACTTTAAAAAGGAAGATCACAGTTTTAAAGATGGATGGCAGGATCTTAACAGTAGACAGGGATATTTTGAGTAGGCAAAGTAGTACATTGGAACACAGAACAGCAGGGTTTGCTTCAGGCTCGTATGATACAGTAAGGAAATAAAGACTGCATCATTCTGAACGGTGTTTAGTCTTGCTGAAATATGTCAGCTATTTGTGGAAGGTAACAGCTGCAATGAAAATAGTTGTGTAAACTGATGAACAACAGGAGCTTCTCTTCCAAACCCACAGAAATGTAAAGTAAGAGTGGGTGTTTTTCTTCTGAAATAAAAACATAGCCTTACCTAATTATATGAAATATAAAACCATGTAATCCCTCTGTGTAAACATAACTTCCCACTCTAAAGACTGGCAGAGTAATGTAAACACTTTTGTTTCCTTTCCTAAAATACTTGGAGAGACTCCGTTGATGGAAATAGCATCATGGAGGCTCAATAACTTACAGAAACTAAAATATTTAATAGCTTTAACAGCTTGAGGGAGGTAGGAGGTAATTTGTATTCTCATTCTTTACATTTTAAAGTGGAACTGCTGTGCTATTTTTATAGGGTTAGAAAGAATCAGCAATTGATGAGTGCATTTCAAACCACAATGAAATGTGCAGTGTAACATGTTAAATCTCCAATTTGCATCACAAAATAGATGAAATTTCCAAGTATGCACAGTGCCATGTTCTGCAATTCAGAATGAGGCACAAAACTTCCTGTGACTTGAAGCAGCCCTTTTGCATTGTTAACAAGCAGGCTTATGAATACATCTCTTTAATTCAATAGAAATATTGCCTTCAACTTCAAGACAGTTTTGCTGATAAATGGAACTTGTTAACTCTGTGTGCTCCTATATCTCATTGCATTAGTTATTGCAGTGACTAGAGAGCAGGAAGGGCCGCATCACTTCCCAATTCGTGGGATCTTTCACTTGGCAAGACCAGGGGTTTTCTGCAACACGGCGACTATCCAGTACTTTTGCAACGTTCACGATTTTTTGCTTAATTTGGAATTTGTCAAATTTTTCTATAGTGTCAGTGGGTTTATTTTGTTACCAACCTTTAGTAACCAGTCTGGGAAATTGGGACTGCAGTTCCCCTTGAATATGTGTTCTGTCTGTGGAGTCATACATGGGCCAGTCAGAGAGAAATTTACTGCACAATGACGGAGTTTCCAACTCATGAAGCTAGACCTCTAGACATGCAGAATTGAGGTTCTTTCTATTCATTTTTCTGCTCTTGTGATGAGTTTTGGGGGAATGTTAGCTTTAGGCAACTTTAGCGGCATTTTCCAAAATGCTCAGTAGTAAAACAAGATGGAAGGAGTCCTGGAACTTGCACTTCAAAAGCCTTTACTAATTCTATATAATATTTGTTGTTGATGTCTGGGATAGGAGCTAAAATACTAGTCATCTACTGTGTGAAAAACAAGCTTCCAGAATACTGTTTCTTCATTAACCTTATAATAGTACCACAGAAGGAATCTTATAAGGTCCACACAGTTTTACTGATCCTAATCTTTGAGCTCCATTTCATTTTACTGTTATATTCTTGTCCACCCTGCCACATTTCATAATGAGAAAAGTCTAAGTCAAGCTCTTGGCAAAAATGACTGAGATTTTATTTTTTTTATCCAGCATTAAAGCTTGAAAGAATATAGTGCCATCAAAGTCCTCTTTTGGACCAGTTTCCATGGATACTTGGTTTTATGTCTCAGTATTTTGGCTCTTGGTTCGTTTATTCATACTGAACACACAGAAAATGTTATAGTGAAAGGGTTGCCAAAAACCGAGCTGCTATCATGCCGTGAAGGAGCTGGACACAATGATTCTCTGGTGGTAGAGGAGTGGAGAAGGTTGGTTCAAAATGAGTCTACATTACATACATACCTTACAGAATGGCCTCAGTAAGGGGCCACCAGTTATTGACTGACTAAACCCTGATGTGTCTAGTGAGTGCCAGGTGCCATTGGGACATTTTTGAAGTCTTTGATCAGCCACTTCTTTGCAGACTATTTCCTATTTCGTGTGGATCAGCGGTATTTTTAAATCGGACTCTTTTTGTGTATGTGGAAGAGGAATGGGGTTAAAGTTTAAGAGAATGTTATAAACGGGGAGATTTCTCGCCCCCACTTCCTTACAATGTGATACACATCTACCGTTGACTTCTGTTCTGGTGACCACATGATCAAGCTTTGGACAGTGGATTTCAGAGCAAACTGACTGAACTGAAACTGACTGTTCTGTATGTCTTTTTGTGTTCTGCAGGCCGGTGTGAAAGGCAAGTTGGGAAGACTCCTGGGAGTGTTTGAGGTGAATATCTAGTCTTTTCCCTTCCACATCTTAGTGGATGCATCTTACAGCCATACTAGTTTAACACTGTTTGTGGGTTTCAAGTCCAGTAAATATATATTTACATCTTGTATTTCAAGCAGAATCAAGACAGGAAGCATAGAACATATGTATATGTTCTCACAGTGACGGAGACATTAGAAGATTGGGAGGATTCAGTCAATATTGGTAAGTTATTGCATTTACCTAAAATACTACTCATTTATTAGATTGATGCTTTAATCCATAGTGTCTTACATTTGCACCCATTCCAACAGCTGAGCATTGCACTTCATATGAATTGTTCCAGCATCTCGCTCAAGAGTACAACAGCAGTGCCTCACCTGATTTGTGATTTGTGTGCACAGCCTGCCAGTTATAAGCACAGAGCCCTACCCACTGCTCCTCACGGCTGCCCCAGCCACTCTTATATTACTTTTATATTATAATAGTAACAGGCTCTGCTTCACCTTTTCCTAAGGCTTCCTTTGTGTGTCCTCAACTCAGTGATCTTCAGGTGTTGGACTAGTGCCCATTACTCACTTGGAGTACGAACTTCTGACCTTTACGGAGTTGTGATTTTCAATCTCACGGTGCATCAACGCACTAAGCTGACCCTCCAGAAATACGCCTCCCATTGCAACCTCGTTGTGACCCGTTGTGTTTCAAACCCAGTGTTGCTCAGCTGCTTTAATTAAAGCTCCCTTCTGCTCAGCTGGGAGTCCTTCAAGGATTTTGGAAGTGACTTATAAAACACGTGGAATTCCCCCACACACACCTCGCACCACAACCAGAGTCCTTGTGTCTTTTCAAAGCTTCAGCTTGATTTCTCCGTGACAGTGCACGTTCTTAAGATTAATAGCGTTTAAGAATCAAGACGTGTTTGAATGTGAAATGCCATTTAAAGAGGCATAAAGAGCAGGATATCGTAAGTGTGAAAGAAGCTTTTTATGCAAATGACATCTTTGTTCTGCCCCGTCTTTAGCTCAAAATATATAGTCTTGCTGACCTCCGAGGAAGCCCATGAATCTTTCACATGTAAACAATGAAGATGGCTAGATGTTGCCCCCCCCAAAAAAAGCCACACTTTAAAATGCAGAGAGAGGCGTGCACCAGCCGAATACTGAATCAACATATCCCTTTGAAACTGTATACAACGGCTTTGAATACATCTCTGCCAAGTATATAAAAACAAAATCTCTGGAAGGCTGCAGTTATTTCCCCAGACAATCTGCTTCAGAATGCAGTTAATATTATTTTCTAATGGGTCGATAGGATTTTGAGACCAATTGTAAATGGGGAAGCAGTAAAATTCTGTCTCTTCAAGAGCCTCCACTAGGTGCCTTTATATCTGGCTGATCTGGTCTTACAGTCATTATGTTTGTCAGCATCTCCTCTATGGCAACTGGGACATTTGCAGGAAAGATCATTTGCATGTTCTCTGTTCATAATGACTTGTGTGCCACAATGTGGAGACACGCTTGGGTATAAAAGTAAAAGGGAATTTAAGTGTTGGTAATCATCAACATGGGTCAAATAGCCTTCTCTGTTATGTAACACTCAGTTTTATTGTTTTTTTTACTATTAGTTTGAATAAGGAACACATTTTACTTTATTTACATTGTAAGGTCTAGTTTTGCTTTTGGGATCATTTTTCTCTGGGTTTAAATACACTTTTAATGATATCAGTCCCATCATTGTGTACACCACCTACGTGATTTAGATTATTGGTTGTCATCAGCATGGCACGGTGGCGAAGTGGTTAGCAATGCTGCCTCACAGAACCGGGGCCCCGGGTTCAATTCTGGACCTGGGGTGCTATCTTTTAATTAATTGTATTTCCCTGCCTGTTCACATGGTGCTCTGCTTCCCTCCCCAGTCCAAAAACATACTGGTAGATAAACTAGTTTTTGGAAAGATTGGCCCTGGTGCGAGTGTGTGTGTGTGTCTGCCCTGAGATGGACAGGATAGACTCCAGCTCCCCTGTGACCCTGAATTGGAAGAAGCAGTTAGGAAATGGATGGTTGGATTGTCATATCAGTCATGCTCATATTAATTATTAGGATTACCTTAATCTGGGAAACTGAAAACTGTTTCTGGTTAAAATCTAGCACACCAGTGGGGGAACCAGCTGGTTCAGTTTAGCTAAGCAGATTCTCATGTCTTTAGAATGTCAAAGCCCTAAAAAGAACATTTCATGAACATCTGTGCAAAGGGTATAGCTGTAGGTTTTAGTAGCAGAAAAGGAGTTTCTCCGTTTAGCCCACATTTTAACATTAATAGAGCTTTTAATGCTGTTTGGCATTTACCATCAAGTAATACCAAAAACAGAATACTGTTTTCAGATGTTTTGGTCAGGAACAGATGAGTGGAAATTTAAAAAGACCATTATAGGGTTCCAGAACTTGGTAAACTGGTAAGGTGAAGATTGTGTTATTAATTTAGGGGTTTCAATGGTTAAAGAAAGCAAAAACCTCATGCTTGCAGTTATATTAAGGCCCTTGGATAAGGTTTAAGGTGAAGTGCGCCTCACTGAAAAGGAATTTATTGTAGGAGCGTTAAACTTCAGACTTGTCTTTATAATGCCCATAAAAATCCTCATAAAAAAAGGATGTGGAGATATGAGCACATCAGCTAAAACAATGCAGTGCAAAGGATATGGGAGCTTCACATCTGTAACAGCTGGAATTTACCTGGGGGGGGCAAGATTCTCTCTGAGGCTGTGGGGAAAAAAACTGCTATTGTGTTTTAAGACTCTATAGATGGCCATTACAGTTCCTAGGTACTGTAATGGTACCTTTAGGATTTGCTTAGGCAGTTTTGATTACAGATCAGAATAATTTTGCATACAGTAACTATCTGCCCCAAGTTGACAATACTCAATTTTCAAACCCTGTGTACTGTTAATGAGTGTTAAAACAAACTAGTTTCCTTATAACTATTCATCTCCAGGTAGGCCATGACTTGGGGTTTGGCAACCCTATACTCATTTTCAGGAAATGCCAAGACAACAGCTATGCTTTTTACAATGTAGGATGTTTTTAAACCCCTCGATCAAGCAGGAACCTTGAAACAGGTACTCTGCTGCGTGTGTTGTGTCTGGGCGATCCTATTTCATTGTAGTTGTTTTTCACATTTCTTACGGCGTGCCTGCCGAAAAGAAATCGCTTTTGCTGGCCAGTGCGACGTCAAACTGGCTGAGCTGGTGCCGTGCCGCAGGCGATCAGATTCAGCAAATGCATGCATGATGAAAATGGGGTGGGGGGGGGAAGTCACAGAGGAAAGATGGATCGTTTTTAACAGAACCACAAAGTCAGCACACAGCTTAAGTGCACCTAAGCCCCAGCCAGTGAAGCTGAGTGTGACAGAGATAGTGCAGCGCCTGTGTCCTTCATACACTTGTGGAGGAAAGATCCCATGTGTTCATCCAGGCAGGACTACACAATAGCTTGCCATGTTGCTTTCTTAAATGATTTACACAGGGCTAATTCAGTCAAGTGCTCTGAGGGGGTGGTATTCCTGTATTTTTCCATGATGTTCAAGATAAGATTGCTAATGTTTTTAAATATTGTGGGCTCTGAGACAGCAGCCTCTGGTTTTCTGACTTTGTCTAGTCTGAAGACCGCTCATTCTGTAGAAAGGTGGGTCAAGATTCCACTTTCCTGTTTTTCTGTAAATGAAACGGTCATTTTTCAGTGCGGATTCACCTGAAATCACCGGGTTTAAAAGCAGCAAGCACAAAGACATGGTTTGGCATCACAGAGGTCATAGTCCAGCAGTTGTAAAATGGGGACTACCATGGAGATAAAAGGTAAATTACATGCCAGCTCAGGGTTAAGGTACATTTGAAAATTAAGTTTTCATGATGCTTTTTTGCTTTGTTGTGAATTGTCCTTTCTGTTAAAGAAATGAAGATCGGACCCATTCAAAGAAAACAAGCAGAAACAGATTTAGTAGTTCATCTTGAAGGCTTATACATTTTCTTTTCTTTATTATTTTTTTAAAATTTAAAGCACAATTTGAGCTATGTTTTTCTTCGCAGCTTCCTAACGAGATAGTTGCCACTCCAGGTGTCATGTTACAGTGTCCCAGGAGATTTTGCTGAAGGCATACCCAGAAAGCTGTATTAAGCAAGAGATTGGATTCACTTCTGTATTTAAGTGGACTTGATGTCCAGTCCTTGCCGCATCATTCCATGGACAAGGTGTCACAAATAACTGACATCATTCAAGCTTGTGAAGCTGCCAAATGACATGGGATCATAGTAGCGCTTTTCATATCTGCTCATTACATGTGGCAAAACATTTACTTTTCACCTGCGTGATCAAATGCTGAAAAGTCAACTGCTTTCAAAACATGGGCTGTATTACAGCATGCATTGCATCACTTGCTTAGTAATTCTTAACGCTGTGCTAGTATTTTTGAAACATCAAGTGAATTTGAAATGTACCAATTCTTCTTATTAAAATTAAGAAATAACATTAAGTATGTATTGTGTTATTCATGTAATTTGTTAATTTTTCATTTTAGCTTTTAGTGTGTTCTTGCATCTAATTAATTGACTTTTTAGTTCCTTTTGAGCTGTTCACAAACAAGTGAATTGTAATTCAAAACTAGCACTATTTGTAGATGCTCCCAAAAAAGGGCCAGTGATTCTACATGTTGGCGTCAGCAGTCCTGGGGCAACTGACTACCCAGCAGCACGCTTTCTGTATCAAAGAGAGGCTTGATCCTACTGGCTGAGTGCTTGACCTTTCACCCCTAACTAAACCCCTTTACACAGACTTGCAACTGAGAGGTCTTCACAGATTTTTAGGAATACCATAGACTTTAATGCACTGTGTATATATGACAGAAAGTAGCTGGATTTCTTCAGGCTCCTGAATAGCCTGGTTTAATGTTGCACTGTTTGCAGAAAGAAAATATTTTGTATTTAATCTTTTGAGACTGCAGCTTTCATCTGATTAGTTAACATGATGGCTATGTAACTATTAGAATTCCTACACGCTAATAGTCCAGTTTCAAGTCTTTCAAAAATAAAATATGGACAGCCTCTTGTCATGTAAAGATCCATGTTGTAATGCATGAATAATCTAAATATAAAGAAATTCCAGCTCATCCACAAAAAAAAAACAGCAGCACAAAATACAAAAGATGAATAAGATTAAACTGAAAGCCACATCATAAAAATTAATGGCAATATAAAGAAAGCAGCTGTGTGACCGGATTGTCACAGTGTAATCTGCGTAAGTTCTCTCTTACACAATAAAATATCTTTACGACATTAACAGTGCTTTTCAACCTGACAAAACTGCCCTTCCCTAACAGGCTGTACAGTACCTCACAGCACTATCTTCACCTTGTGGCCATCACTGGTTACACAGCTTCAGGACAAATATAAAAATATGTCTGCGCTCTGAAGGCATCTAGGGCACATCTAACAGCAGTAAGATTCATGTTTTTTTTTATCCTTCAAAAATTACGTCACTGAGAGAATGATCATACAGGAACGAGAAAACACGCAGCGATGGGTTATTCTGTGCAGAAGGTTACGGAAAACGTAGTTGCTTTCCAATTTTTTAAACGCCTGCCGTCAAAACAAAACAAGGATTCTGTTTTTGTGAAAGCCCAAGGCTGCCGATCGTCATGATGAGTCTTTCCTGGTACTGAGCCAGAGATGCCTTCGGTTCACATTCTGCCAATTGCGGTTGATGTTGCTAGTTAAGGTCTGTTGTCTGGTGGGTTGTATTGCCAAGACCAGCTGCCAGCCTACTCAGCCAAATGTGGCCTAGGAACATGGCCTGTGAATCCCATATGCTCAGTGTTCCCAGTGGCGGTCCGGCCTGCTCTATTCCGAGGTGCGCTGTCACTCTTTTCTCACGAGCCGTCTTCTGCCTTGCAGGTCGGAAGCGGGAGTGGTTCAAAATCGAGGAGGCGATTCGAATCCTGCAGTGTCACAAACCGGTCCACGCCGAGTACCTGGAAAAACTGAAACGCAGCTGCTCCCCAAAAAATGCCAACTCCATGCTTCCCTCTCTTCCTGACAACTCGACCCTGTACGTGAATTCCCCACAGACTCCTGGGCTTTCCTCCTCGCGGAGATAGAAGGACGTGGCCGAGCTGGGATTCTCATGTAAAATGTATCTGTAAAAAAAAAAAGAAAATCACAACGAACAAACACATTTGCATGAGCTCTTGCAGTGTTGACACTAATTTTTATATACATATGAATATGTAATTTTTACTACACAACTTCAACAAACCAAAGCCATAGCTGGAATTTTGTTATTGATCTTCTGTTAAGGATGCCTTAAATGGCCTTTTTAATCTGTGCTTTTGAGGGATTTGTTTTCCATTCCCCCCCCCAAACATACTTTACGGTACTGCCTTCCCAAGACCTGCACAGTGATCTCGCATTCTGGAGAAATTAGACTGTGATTTCCAAAAAGCAGGGGGTGTTCATGATGTGAATGGCCAAATGGCACTGCTAGTGGTGCCTCGGATAAATAGAATTAAATGTACTTTTAAGAAAGAATATAAGATCGGATTGTGTTGTGTGGTCTTCTAAAAAGAATGTATAAATTTGCAAACCAGTGAACCTTAATGCTCTGTAAAAACTCCATTATATATGCTCCCCCTTTTCCTATAATGGATTTGAGAGAGATTTCTGGGTACTGCAGACTTTTCTCCGAAGAGAGGCCAAGGCCATGTATGAACACCCTGGAGTATATAAAAGCTGTATTTGTGAATTTGTAAGGTAGGCGCGTAGTGAGGATGATGGTAAGTGTTGCATTATTTAAGAAAATGGGGTTCAGAATAGACTCTTGTGTCTTTGACAATGTTTTAAGTGGAGTTCTGTTTTAAACACTGATAAGGATAAATGTAAGGTGATCTTATACGTTAAAATTCTCCTTATTGAAGCTCCAAAAGCAGCAGGTCGGTAAATGCTGGATATCAAATGGCCAGATTCTCCTCCTTTTTTCTAAGAACTTTCAAAATGTCACTCTTCATGTTGACAGATTACCTCAGCATGATAGGCGATTGCAAACTAGTTTAACATGTCTTGGGCACAAAAAGGTACAGTGAAACCACATTTTAGATTGTGCCCGATTGCAGAGTGTGTAGGCAGAAAAACAGACTTTTGTGGAAACGGTGAACAGAGGTCACTGCGGTTGACCAAATAAGAGAAATTAGTCCCATGTTCGACGGCTTTGTGCGTTTCTCCATATCTCGTACCGCTAAAAACAAGCCCTGTAGTATTTTCCAAAACCAAAATAAGATAAGAATTTCTTGTCCACTGAGGGAATTTTTTTATGGACACCCAGCGCTCCTGTACATTTTAATAGAATGCAAACACCAAAAAAAAAGGAAATAAAAAAAACATTACACATGATTCTATTACAAAAAATAAGAAAACCGTGATGCAGAAAACTCCCTGTTTGGGAGCCACTGTAGTGAGTGGAAACACGACCTGGAGTTTTTGCCTCTTGCTTTCTCAACAGTAACCAGAAGAGCCAGAGGGCAGTAGAGCTCTGCAAATACTTATTTCCTCACGTGAACAAGAGAATAACTGTGACAATCGAATTGAAATTATTTGACCCCCCCCATACCGATCAAGCTGTATCCCCCTGGACTGCTGTGCCCCAAAGCTCGGCAGAGTCCCAGAGGCAGGTTGTGGCTGGTGCTCCCCGTCTCCTGGATGAGAGAGGCAGGGGCCAGGCAGTGCATCCTGAAGCACTTGAATACAGGCCCTCATCTACCTTTCAAATGCACTCAAGAGTTTTTATAAATGGAACAAGTTACCACAAATCTCAGTTTCTAGTGCATCCCCCAATCGCACACCATTATGCAGTGGCCGATGCTCATTGCAAAGGTTTGTAAATATTTTTAAAAACAGAATTTAAAAATTCTGTTTTTTTTAAAGGCTCGGTGTGGTTTTTACCGTGATACAAATGTAATGATTAGATTTTTTTTCCCTTTGTCCTTTCATTTTTTTTCTATTATTTGTTTTCTATTAATGGGGTATTTTGCATAGGAAGTGCTGCTGTAAATAAATATTTTCTTCTGGCTAGTGTTACTTTGAGTGATGTGCCACAACAGAGGAGCTGGTGGGGACGTGGCGTCGGCTGGTGTTTCCCCACCCTTGGCCTTCACCATGTCCGGATGTTTGTGTTTTTTTGTACGAGCTGCATATTTGGTCTGCGAGTGTGTGTTTGTGTGTATGTGAAAGGCAAAGTGTTTCTCCAAGTGTGGTGCTCAGTCAGTATAAAATGCACAGAACTGAAAATAAGGAATTCTGCCCATAAACCGAAAGGACTCTAGTCCAAGTTCATTTTGTATTGCTGTCGGTGAATTATTTTGACATTTGTGTCCTTTGACAGCATTTCCATGAATGATTCTCTTTCTTTGAGGTGGTGGGTGGTGTTCAGAAATGTGGATCTGGAGAGCACAGTGGTAGGCATGATTATTGGGAGAATCGGATACCAACTTCTGATGTTCGCTTGAAAACTGCAAGTCTGCTTCATAGTCTTGCTTTCGACTTGTTTTAAATGTTCAAAAACCCGTTTTGTGTTTTGTTTCACTAGAATGAGTATTGTTGAATAACGGCGATACCTTTATAATGTCCTTGTATACGCTCTCGGCACGAATATTGTACGGCAGTGATTGTGTGGGTGCTGTGGGGTGTGCCCAATGAGGGGCACCTTCCGGCCCCTCTCCTGGACAAGAGAGCACATGGAGGCGATTCCGCGTGATTGGGGCAACCAATCCAGTGGTTGTTTTGTGTTTTTTTTTTTTTAAATGCCATGTATAGAATTATTTAAAATTAAACTTTCAGCAGTTAGTTTGTAACTGTTTCATGTTTGTTTGTTTTTGTTTTTTTAATCTGCAAATAAAAAAACAAGAGGGAAAAGTCCAATACTGTCTTAATGATCAGTATGCTGATGATTTCATATGTACACCTTACATGCATGTATATCGTGTGAATATTATGGCGTGTATTTCATTGACGGTACAAAACCTGAACTGTCAGTCTGTGTGTTGTACTAAAAAGTCTATATGCATTCTTTTCAAACGCAGTTGTGTAACTAGGCAATGCTGAAAGGTTTTAAAATACAAACACGCATTTCTGGTGTATGAGTAGAGGTGTGAATATATGCTCTAGTCCTACTTTTGACAGTCAAACAAATCCTGGTGTAAAAAGGCACTGCCCTTCAGATCAGACGTAAAACTGAAGCCCTGACTCTGTGATCATTTAAAATCTCAGGGTGTTTCTCAAAAAGAATAGGGGTGTTACCCTGGGGTCCTGAACAAATTTCCCATTGGCCCTCATCAATCATGGCCTCCTAATAATCCCCATCTCTGAACTGGCCTCATCACTTTGCTCTCCTCCCCCCTGAGAGCTGGTGTGTGGGGAGTGTACTGGAGCACTCTGGCTGCTGTTGCATCATCCGGGTAGGGCTGCACACTGGTGGTGGTGGAGGAGATCCCCATTACCATTAAGTGTTTTAATTATTTTTAAAATACACTTCTGCATGGACCTAGAAAGTCCAGATTGGGGGAGTCTTGACATTGCTGCAGATTGTTTTAAATTAGGATGTTTTAGAAGAACAGCATGATACGATTGCTGACAAATTCTTAGTCAGATCTTAATATAATTAGAATCGGTGATACTCGTTCAAATTCATTCATTTTGTGAGCCAGACCTCCTAATTTTAGAAATGCACGAAGAACTAGTCTGTCACAAGAGTTTATTTTTCTTTATTAAGAAAAAATAGTCAACAGCATGGATAATGATCAAATAATATTCATTAACTAGCATTCCCAAAAATGACACTCCTGGAATAAAGCATAGGTTCTTCTTGTGTTCCATGTTCCAAATGAATTTGATCATGTTTTCCTCTAATAAACTTCTAGTATTTATACAGCACTTTTCACTCCAAATGAGACACCAAAGCCTATAGCATAAAGGAAGGGACCCACTTCATCCTTAAGATGAACTTCAAGCAAAGAAGTGAGAAATTTAGGAGTCCAAACTGAACAAGCCTGGAGTGGGTATTACATTACCCTGGAACCCAGTGGTTTAGACCTTTGTCACCATCAATGTCCTGGGATCTTTAATGACCTCAGAACCTTGGTATATTGCCTCATTCAAATGATGGCACCTCCTGCTCATGGTGTCTCTCCGTCATCATACAGGGGATTAGTCTGGAAACTGGTGCAAAGGGGAAGAACCCTAGAGGCCCACTCACACCTTTTGCAGCAGGAAATGACACTTCCTAAGAGGCGGAAAGTCTTTTGAGAATGCTCTGCATTGAAGGGGGCTGTATGAGAAGAATATTGATTGATTTGGTAAAGCTCTTTCATCCCAGTCTTGCTTAGCTTCTGAGATTTAAGCATCAGGAAAGATTGGACCACTGCTGTGAATACAGTTAGAATTCCTTTACATGCACTGTTGTCCGACAGTAATTATACTTGTTCAAAATGAGTCTGAAATACAGTATTCAGCCCTCTGAGAAAGTAGTCATTGGCTTCAGCAGCATTTACTTGCTATTAAGTAGTATACGAACATGTAAGTGCTGATATACAGTATAAATAAGTGGGAATGGAACACGTGTAATAGGTCCTTGTGGACTTTGCGAACTGTTTGTGATTCATCATGACTGTTGAATATCCGGTATGAAGTAATTTCTAAAAGAGCCAAGTTTCACTTCAATAAGAAGGCAGTTCCTCTTTGTGTCTGAAAAACAATGTTGTCATGGAGTGATAAAATCCTCAATGCTCTGACTAAATAAAAGTTGTGGCACATGAATTTTCATGAATCCTCAGTGCGGCAAGCTTTATGAACTTTTAAGAAATAGCCAAACTGACTGCCAATTTGTTTAGTTGGAAATTAAATAGACTGGTTGGTGTAAGGTATTTGATTTTTTTTCCCATCGATTCTTAATTAGTAAGCCTTTTATTTACCAATGTAAGATTGGTGCTCTTCAGCAGCAGATGAAGAGGGTCCCTCCCAGATGTAAAGTCCCTTAGCATCCCTTAGGATGAACAATATTATACATTGTAAATGCAAGGAAGGTTTCTTATTCTAATGACACAGGGATACCTTGTATAAAAAAATACCTTCCTGAAAAAAAAACCCACTTTAAATCACAGGTAAAAATAAAACTGATACCCCGGCATCCTTCAAGAAACGTCTGGATTCTGGAGGTTTCTGAATATTTAAATGGCCTCCTCGTTTGTGCCCTTTATATAGTCTAATGCTCTTGAGTTTAAACGCTGATGACACGGTCACAAAAGGTACATAGAAAATAAAGGTAACTGTCAGCCGCTCCATCTGCTGAAATACTTCATTTTGCAGACAATGAATGAATGCATAAAGGTCATCACAGGTATTTTTACATACAGGTCAAAGACCTTGCACTTGAGCATCAGAGGAGAGAGTTTCAAAGGAACAAACCCTAGAAGTTAATTCCACCATTACTTTCTGCCTACTTTGGGCCTTTGGTGTTTACTTACAAATTCCACTGGAGTCTGAAGTAAAAGTCTATGGAAAAGGTGCTACCCAGTGGTCAGGCGTAGGTACTGCAAGCAAACAGACGCTACAGAGGTTCAAGTGGAGAGCTGAACCAGCATGAGTGGTGGAAAAGAACAACGGGCTAATTTCACACTGACAGGGAGACACTGGTCCCAGCTGTGGAATTTCTCCAGATTAAGCTTGATTTAGCCTCTACTTTTTCCTATTATCCAGCCATTTTCTAACCAGTTCAAGGCTTCAGGGGAGCGGGAGCCTATCCCAGCAAGCAATGGTATAGGATCTATGCCACCAAACCTAACCTGACAAACCAATGAGAATCCAAATCACCTCCAGCAAAGGTACCCAAGCCTGATGGCACTGTATCACTGGCACTGGGCAGAGTGATGGCACTGTGGCTCAGGATCTGCGCCGAGCTGGAAGGTTGCCAGTTCATATTACGCAGCCAGCAGAGGAATCCTACTCCGTTGGGCCCCTGAGCAAGACCCTTTAACCCCAGCTGCTCTGGGGTGCTGTATAAATGGCTGACCCTGCGCTCTGACCCCAAGCTTCTCTCCTTATCTGTGTGTCTCATGGATCGCAAGTTGGGGTATGCGAAAAGACAAATTCCTAATACAAGAAATTGTATATGGCCAATAAAGTGATTAGTCCTGTAGGCTTTTTTTTCTGACCGAGGGATCCACCCATGGCCCTCACAGGGCACACATACACACAAGGCACAAATTGTACCAATTAACCAGTCCAGCATATCCTTGGACTGTGGAAGGAAACCTGGAAAACCCAGACAAACACGGGAAGTTAATGCAAAACCTACACATAGAAAACTCCAAAACAAACTTCAATCCCCAATTCTTAAGGGGCTTTCATTGAATGTTCCCTTCTGATTGCACCATTGTACTGTAATCCACTATTCAGGTCTGTCTTTTAGGAGACACCTTGACTCTGCACTCTTAATGTTGCGACCCACTGACAATCTCCTTCTGCTCCTCTTTGAAGCCCAGATGAATACATTTTCTGACTGGCCATAAAGCAGATAAGGACTTTGCAGAAGCAACTCTAGCATCAAATATGCTTTATGAATGCAGCTTCCAAGCCCAGGCTGCTCCTAACGTGATTTAAGGTAACAAGAAAGCACAGTGGGGAGCTGCTGCCTGAAGGTCAGCTGTACTCTTTACTGTTCTGGGAGATGTCGTACTTAAGAAGATGCAGATCTACCTCTGTATTTCCTACTCACGTTCTGTCAGTGATTGACAATCAGTCTTGGTCTATTACTTTTAATAGGGTCTTTACCCTAGCTGGGTCTATGTTTGTGAAATTTATACACTTCAGCAAAGCCTGCAAAAAGAACTAGAAAACAATTGCCTTGTGTGCTATAGAACACTGACTCATGCCTGTCATAGTCTCTGTGAGCAGATCTGTGAATCATGAGTCGACATGTCGCTGGTCATGCTGCCCTTACTGTACGAGTCCACCCACTGAAGTGGACAACAAACACAAATTACCAGCGCGCCACAATCACCTTGAACAGTCTCAGTGTGCATGTAATGATCAATCTCCGAGAGACCTGGGAACAGATTTTTTTTAAAATAGCGATCAACTGTTCAAAAGATTTTAAAAACTGAAATCTAAACCGTTTTTCTACTTACCAAATTTTTCAACTGAATGTTCGTGTTGCCCTCGCTTCCCTGCCATTTTGAAACGCAATTAAAATTGTTCTTTGGCATTAAGGCCATTGGTTGAGCCCTGATGTCACAGCAGTGATGTTATCTGCATTTTTAATAGTATTCTTCAACCTAACCAGGTCCGAGATTCTCACCTCTGCACTGTATTATGACCTGAGGGTGTCAGATTCCTTTCTTCGCAGAGAAAGATGAACAGTACATGACTCCCCCCCCCCTTCTTCAAAGGTGCCTTCGGCAAGATCAGTTTCCTTGAAAGTCTGCATCCACTTTGCAGCAGCTGAAATTTCACTCACTCTGCTGGCAGCTTCTATCTTTTCTGATTAGAGGCTTCTTCCCTTAATGAGAATCCTCAAATATAGATGAGGCTTCAGCTGAATTGCACAATGCTGGGAATTAAGAGACAATTTTCTGAAAAGGCTAATTCCAAGGAAAGAGTTCTGCCGTATCATTTACTTCAAGCCCAACTAGGGTTTAAGGTTTTCATTTCTCTTCACTGCCCCCCCCACAGAGACAGAGAAACTGAAACGCACATAAAATCTCTCATGTAAAGCAGATGAAGGATTTTCCAATTAAAAACGCAGCAAATCAATAATTTTAAATAACAATCAATTTATCATTAAAAACTTTGCAGTTTATATTTTACTTGAATGCGAGCTTCATTGCAGTCTTGTGACAGTGGCAGAAAGATGTTTTGTTTGACAATTAATAATGACTAATAAACATGCAGCTGGATACATCGGTGCAGCCCAGGGATATTTTAAGGGGTTTTCCCGATTTCCTGAAAATGTCACCCAAATAACAGAAAATGTATTGCCCTGCCATCTCCAATATTCCATTTTTCCCCACAGTACACACACAAAGTGTATGGAAAACCGAGAACACGAGGCACTTGTTTACCAAAAGGGTTGAGGGAGTCTGGATAAAGCTTCCCAGTCATTGCCAACTTCCTAAATTCTTACAAAAAACATATCTGAATGGACGTATTCGAACCATTCGTGCAAAGATCAAACAAGCTTCACACGCCACATGGGCCCAGCTCCTTTGCAACCTCTCCTGTTTCATTACAGTGTCAATGACTTTGATTTTGAAGGTCAACAGGAACGAGTAGGCCCTGCATTTTTGTCCTAGCAAATCAATGAACATGGCCCAAAAAAATATTACCTCCCTCGAAACTGCAACACACACACAACCCAGAGTTAAAACAAATCATTTCTCAACAGCACCCGGGGGTGAAAGGGGAGAGTTCCCCCATTTGCAACAAACACGAAGATCTTGGGAGGAAGGTATTCAAGGTGCGGCACACCAAAGCAGCCATGCAATCCGCCAGATGAATTCCCTTTCTGTTCCAGACACTTCCCCTCTAACATCTTCTGCACGACAATGGAGGAAGCTCTTGCTGCAAGCTGCTTAAACTCACCCGTGAGCTGCCGCCAAACCTCTTACAGATGCTCGCTGTAGGCAGCGGCTCGTTAAGCTACTCCAGGTGGTGCAGTTCGGTCGGGGGGCTTGGGACTGAGCCCAGATCACATCCTCAGCTGTGGAGCACTGGGAACCAGGTCCAACCTGCCAGGGATACTCCTCTAGGGTGGCACAACACAACGCAACAACAGAACGATGCAGAACACACCTCTGATGACACCTCTCATGCCAAGTGAGACAGGAAACTGACAAAGAACTGTGCACAGCTGCCCCCCCCCACAAAAGAAACTCAAGTTTTCAGCTACTAGGTAAGGCTTTAAAGCTGAATTTTGGAGATTTCCTTCAGTTGTGAAAACATATGCCCAGGTAAGGCGACATGTTGAGATGAGGACATGATCCAAGATCTGTCAGGGAACTCAAATGGAAAGCCCATCAGGAAAGCCTGGAATATCCAAATCACAAAAACAATCTTGAACCAGTCCAGACATGACAAATGACACACTGCAACTGCAATCTTCCTGCCTTCCATTTCTAACTGCAAGTCAAGTTACCCACATTAAGAATGTAACGGTTACAAACAAGAAACCATTTGGTAATAAGTAGCTAGTTGGATCCAAGGATCTTTTTTCTTAAAAGAAGGGTATCGGCTTCAATCATGTGGCTGGATAGAATTAAGGCCAGTCATTACCAAGTCATAAATTTGAATTTAAGATGTACAAAAACTAACAGGGGTGGCACAGTGGGGTCCTGAGGGTGCTAGCTCCATGGAGCTTGTATGTTCTTCCCACGTTGGCTGGGGCTTTTCGACTATCAGCGCTGGTGTGTCCGAATGCGTTTCTGGGTGTGTCCTGTGATGGACTGGTGTCCCATACTGGGATAGGCTCTGGGTCCCCCACGACCCTGAATCGGATAAAGAGGGTTGGAAACTGATGGGAAAATAATTAATTGGGGGCGCACTGGTGGCTCCGTGCCTGTGGCTGGAAGGTTGCTGGTTTGTATCCCGCGGCCGGCAGAGAAATCCTACTCTGTTGGGCCCCTGAGCAAGGTCCTTAACCCCAGCTGCTCCAGGGGCCCCATATAAATGACTGACCCTGTGCTCTGACCCCAAGCTTCTCTCTCTGTCTGTGTCTCTCATGGAGAGTAAGTTGGGGTCTGTGAAAAGACAAATTCCTAATGCAAGAAATTGTATATGGCCAAAAAAGTGATCTTATCTTAAGAGAACTGGAACCAGGAATACCATCTTCGTTACAATCAAATCAAACTTAGGTTTCATTATTTTCCAAATGGAATCACTGATGAGTGAAGGGTTACATGTTCAACACTTTTGGCTGTAAGCAAGTTTACTGTGTATCCAAGAAGACATAGATAACTGTCTCTTTATTAATCAACAGATTTTATTTACAGAAAGAACAAAAATATGTAGGTGGGGTGATGTTTTCAGAGCATTTTAACAGTAGGAAAGCTTTCTCCTGTTTGTATATAAAGAACGAATTTACAACCCGTTAATTTCGTACAGCCTTTAACCTAGTACCAATCCCGATGAGCTGTTCTGACACGTGGGGAGTTTAAATGCAACACCAGTCACATTTTTTCTCGGCTTCTCCAACTTCCTAGTTAAAACTGACAGTTTCAGATCGGGAACTTTGGGAAATAAAGAAATGCTTGCAGTAGAGGAGCACTAAATGAGCCTTTTTAATGCATTACAAATATGGAACATGATCTTTAAAAGAAAACAACAGAGACTCTATAACCTTCAGAACCCAATTGTATGGCAAAGACATGTAAAAGTTGAAATCAACACATCAAAATAAAATACTAAGACCAAATAGAATAACAAAAAAATATTTTACTAAAACGTAAGATTTACAGAATGTCTTTTTTTATCCCCAGACAAGCCATACAAAAAGTCACAAGCCTATATTAGGGTCTACACTTGACAGCAGTCACAATGTTATTAGTGAGAGCGGTGGTGGTGGCTTAATTCATTTTTGTCGTGTAACAATTTTTTAAAGTCGGATGTTTAAAAAAAAGCCAAGCTTTTCATTTCTTTTTTTTTCCTACAGCATCTAAAGGGTGAGCCAGACCTGGCTAAAGGGCACATTCTAAGTTGTTCTAATCAGCTGCGTTAATCAACCATTAGCGTCATCACGAGAACGAAAGGAAAAGGAGAGAACAAAAAAAGCCAAAAGGGAAAGAAAAAAATAAACATACTGTCTCCCGCAGCTAAACCTGCCCAGTCGAACTGCAGTACAGCCCAACAATGCCAGGTATATGCAAATCAAAGCAGAGGCAGGCCACTGCTTCAGAAACGAATAGGGAAAGCCATGTGAGAGGTTTCAGCGCCTCTGCTCATGCATAATAACAGCGAACCAGGACAAGACGAATATTGGCTAAATGTGCATTTAAATCACCAATGGACTGAAGTTGTCTGGCTTTTGCTCTTTTTTTTTTAAATCTGTCATTTATTTTTTTTCTAAGACTGTTGTCCTTTCGATGCAAACGAAGGAGGAAGAGGTCTTGGCAGAACAGGAGAGGAGTTGGGTGTCATAACACGACATCCAATTAGACTTCGATGTTGTTGCCGGCGTAAAGCCTAGTCCATGTCCGGGCTGAAAAACAAAAAGGAGAACAAAAAAAACCCCGATATGAGAACAGCGACACAGACGCTACTCTGATCAGAAGGACTGAGCAGGTGGAGCTCCGGAGAGCCCATTGGGAACATGTGATCTGGAGCTATTTCGAACTGCAAGGAGCTATGACATCAGAATCAAACTGATGAGGCAGACACTTAGGAAAAAAACATGCAAAAGACCTAGCAGGCTTTCCTGAATTATTAAAAATACTACAGCTGAACAAAAAATGTGTTGAATGATGTTTCATGCCTATAACACGTTCCATCCTAAAGTGCTTCACGTGAACGAGGGGATCTACTTGAATTGAACTTCAGCCCCTGCCTGGGTGACACTCTCTGCAGGCAGCCCACTAATTCAGCATGTCACCCCAGAGATTCGTTTCAACAGATGAATTAAGGGGGAATCCGCAGGGAGGTCAGATTGTGTAAACCCAGAGGGACAATTTAGTTCTGGACACAAGGGTTAATGACTTTACTATCGCAAATAGTAATGTGTACTAAAGTGTAATAATACTATGACAAATAGTGCCATGTGTTCTTTAATGAATAAAGATGACTGAATTAACATCTAATCTGAAGGATGGCACCTCCTACAGGTGGTCGAAAAGAGTAGGGGTGTAACCCCGGCACCCTGGACAAATTTCCCATTGGCCCTTATCAATCATTGCTTCCTAATAATCCCCATCTTGAATTGGCTTAATTACTCTGCTCTCCTCCTCACTGAGAGCTGGTGTGTGATGAGCGTTCTGGCACACTATGGCTGCCGTCGCATCATCAAGGTGGGGCTGCACATTGGTGGTGGTGGAGGGGAGTCCCCATTATCTGTAAAGCACTTTGAGTGGAGTGTCCAGAAAAGCGCAATATAAGTGTAAGCAATTATTTATATTATTATTACAGTGCCTGTTTACCCTACCGTATGTGGCAGTGGTTTTGGAAACTGTTACAGAGGGAAGGGCACCTCCTACTGGTCTACAAACACTTCTTACAGCAGCAACCTGGTTGTACTTAGAGGTCCCAGTGCTGACCAGACACAGACTTGCTTAGCTACTCAGATCTGGAGAGACCTGACTACATGGTGGTAATACTAAATTAAAAAGTTACCTTACACTTCATCCTATATGTTTATATTTATTATACATGGACTGCTACCAAGTGGGGGGGAAAAAAAACTCACCTGTTTCTATGGCTTGAGCTTCGTTGGTCTTCCACTGCTCTGCAACGTCATTTGCTAGTGGATCATCGGGGTTAGGAGCGCTTAATAATGCCTGGATTGATAGCAGAACTGTGCGAATCTGCAAGGCTGGAGACCACTTATCTAGACCACAAATAAACTAGATATCAGACACTGAATTATGACAAGAACTCGCGCCAGGAATCAATTAATCAAACAATCGTGTAGCCCTTTCACCCAAAAAAATCCATTGATACCTAAATCTAATATCTATTTATAATGTAATCTGCAGTCTGGTGACGAGATAATCACATGAGCCGAAAGATACAATCACACAAAAAAAGTGGGTTTACAAGTTTACCTTGATCTCTTTCCCCGCTTGATTAATGACGATGTACTCAAACACTAAGGCAAATAAATCTCATTAAACCTGCTGCCTTTTAATAATGGTGCTCCACGGGCCACACACATCACGAAACTGCTAAATGTTTAATCGTAGACTAGCCGTTTCTACTGCTCACTTACAGGCCTAGAAGAGCAAAAAAAAGGCCACTTACCTTTCAAAATATCTAGACATATTCTTCCCAGCTTGTCTACATTAGGGTGATATATTTTGGTCATGAATCGAACTTTAGGAGCAGCCATAGGATATTCTTCCGGAAGGAAAAGTTCAAGTTTAAAAGTCCCTCCCTCAAAGGGGGAATCCTGTGGACCCGCGATGACCACATGGAAATAGCGGGCGTTGCCTTCGTCTGGCTCCGCCTTGATCCCGGGAACGGGCTCTGCCAGCAAGCGCTGCGTCTCCTGGAGGGGCAGAGAGGAGAGAGGTGGTCTTTTGAACACGCCGAGCCCAACCTCAGAGAAACCCGAGACACCGCCCCTCCCAAAGCAAGCCACTTCCCAAACAATCAATCATTCGGGTATTAAGTTGGTTTACAAATGACCAGCAGTTTACCAATAACCCGACTGCAAGCATTCCTAACACCTGACAGCCTGGCTTTGGGGTACACATTTCGAAAGAAGATTTCCATACAAAGCCCGAAATTACAGAACATAGATTAGCGAGGCAAACACCAGGGACTACTTAGGAATTACTCCTTTATGCATCCACCTGCTTTAAGATGCAGGAGCAGGTCCGTTCATTTTTTGCACCTAGGGTGCCTGCAAAAGACCTTTGAAAAGGGACTGCTGTCACGATTCCTTCTCGGAAACGTTTCCCTTGCAATGCTCCAGACCTCCGGCCACAAGGCCCACCCTCCTCGCTGCTTTTCAGATCCTCCGTGGACAAATCTTCCTCCTCAGCGCTCGTGCACACCACTCTGTGCAGAACATCCGGGTAGAGCTTCAGCTTTCAATTTAGTCCGACGGAAAGCCAGATTCGCTTGATTAATAAAGCGCTACAGCCATCAGCTCCACGAGCATTAACCATTCAAAAGCTTTCTAAGAACAGATCCATTTTTGCGCACCTGCTGTGATCAAAGAGCACTGAATTATGTAACTTTTCATGCATATCCCTTACAGAAGGGGCCAGGGGACGACAATGCAAATCAAAGCCCGACTGAACTCGGGTGTCCACACAGCCTCCTGGCTTCCTTCTCTTCAAGACTAATTTGGCATGCGAAATTAAAACTGGTCAGCTGTTTCTGGTTACGCACAACCAGACTTGACGCTACTGCACAATGGAGCTACCAGATGATGGGGAGGCTCACCATTGACCACTTTACCCAAGAAAGTGCCCACCTAAGCCATTTTGTACCCGCTTCATCCAATTCAGGGTCACGGGGGAGCCAGAACCTACCCCGACAAGCAATGGGCACAAATCAGGGTAGACCCTGGACAGGGCGCCAGTCTACTGCAGGGCGGGCAGACCAAGACACGCCAACCAGACAATTTTCTCAGAAACCAAGTAACTTACCCACACATTCCGTGAGGAGACCAAAGTAGAACAAACAAACTCCACACAGACAGCAGCACAGGTCCGGAAGTGGACCCGGCGCTGTGGGGGCAACAATGCCAACCACTGCACCACTGTGCCCCCCCCTTCAGAGAGTACCCTCTTGTGGCACTTATCAGAGTAACCCGCGTGGAGAACACTGCTCAGTGGTGCAACCGCAGTGGGTTTGAACCCGCAACACGCGTCGCATCGCATCGCTAGAGTCCGCCCCCCCCCTTCCTCCTTATCCGGGGTTCCCACGTACTCGGGGCGACGGGCCCAGCGCGGCCCGAGAGGTGTTCTAGAACACCCAGAGTTTCCAAGGCTTCCAGAACATTCTCGGGGGTTCCGGTCAAAAGCCACTCAAATTTGTACCAAATTACAATACAGTTGCAACCACCCTGCTGTCTCCCGGTGAGAATCGTCTGTGGGGGAAAAAACCTCCGTGTTGGTCTGAAACAGGATGAAAAGATTCGGGCGTCAGGTTTAGTCTGGGTACTGTGAAGCGGCTGAATTAAACCCACTGCTCTAACAGCAAGACAGCGCCCTGGCAAACAGACTCAAGCAGTCTCAAGAACGCTCCATGCTCCTGGGAGGATTAAAGTCTTCTGGAATGGGAACAGCCGCACACACAGTGGATACTAGACCCGTAGGTGACCTTTCGTCCAGCAGGAGCTTGCCGTTTTGTGCAGAGCACAAGCCGGGGGAGAGAGAAGCTTCATTACTTAATGTCGCTGCTAGACGCTCACACACAGAGAGCAAGAACATTTGAGAAAAATGGGTAAAATACATAAATAAATCAGTGCTACCCATCATCCTGCCTTACAGATACCCATCAGATATACAGGATATCTGTGAGTCAGGAAGGTAAGCAGAAAAAAGGATACTCTTTTCTAAAATGTATGCTAGAACTCTACGTGGAGTTTCTCCTCATGGCATTACACGTATTACATGTGTTCGACAGCTATTTGCATAGAATTAATATGAAATGACTGTCTATAAAATAGTTTAAAGCAATAAGCTTTTCAGCTTTCCTTTTCATTCAGGTCACAGCCTTGATGAAAGGATCATAAAAGAATAAGTGTATATGTGCACACACATAATTTTCTCATTTGTGTCTACGCCCTTAATGAGACTTGACCTGAAACTGACCTGATATGAGTTCCTCATTGTCACACTTGGCTTGAAAACTGCCCTGGAGCAAAGAGTCGGCCAAGAGGGCAATTTAGAATTTGAAGACCCAGAGCGACCAAATCCAATAACTGCCAATTACCTCTTTTGTCAAGTGTCTATATTTCACCCTTTTGGCCTTTTAAGAGATGGATCAAAACCCCATTTTGAACACCGTCCTGTAAACACAGAGGAATTCTCCTCATTCTTACCTGTTGAATATGGTCCTGGTGAAAAATGTGTTAGAAGAACACATCACTTCAGCTATGCTGAAGGGCGATGCCCCCATTTATCATCGATGAAGAAGATATAAATAAACATGAGCACAACGCTATCTGTAATCTGTTCCTGAATTCAAGCAGCTTCAACGCTGTGAAACAGGAAGGAACTCTGCACAGTTCGATCTGAAACTCTGCTTCTATGTACTGCAACAAAGCCACTTACGGCATCTGCACAAAACCGAGTTAAACACTTTGAGAAACATGAGAACATACCAAACAAGGCACAAAGAGCAAGCCTTTATTCACGGACAAACAAGCAGAATGAGGGGAAAAGACTTCAGCTCCTACCTCCTGCTCAATGCGTCCAGTCTACATTACAAAGAGGTTTCAGACAACCACTGCACAAATTTAAGAAATAACTTTAGAAGTCGTTCTTCTTTTAAAAACCCAGCGTTCCAGTGCCAGCTGTGAAATCTCAGGATATGCACAGTGTAGTACCTCTGCAAGGAACTACCACCGTCAGTGGAACTGCTGCCACAGAAAGAGAAACCAGATAAAGTGTCAGCTCTAGAAGATAATCGCGCAAAGATCATTTTAAAGGAAATGAAATCACTTCAAGATTGGGAATCTCCTCTGCTCAGGAATGATTCACCTCATGCTCAATGGTGACAAGAACATGGAGCTGAAGGTTACCAGAAGGTCACACACACCTGAACGTCACAAGATGGAGTATTTAGGAAAACAAGAACATGAAGGTCTTCTTACAAAGGGAGGTATAATCACACAGACAAGTATAATCACACCACCAATAGCACACCATCCCGCGGCATCAATTGGAAATTTGCCACCTGGAGGAAAGACCGTCACCTACTGGTCCAACAATACCAGCTGTAGCAGCACGTGATTGCTCTTGGAGGTCTCTCTGGCCAGTACTGGCCAGGCACAGCCTTGACTAACCACTCAGATCCACAGATTCAGCTACAGGCTGGTAAAGGCTAAATGAAAATGTGACCTGCATTCTATAGGTTAAGACTGCTGGAGAGGTGATAAGATAAGACCACTTTATTGGCCATAGACAATTTCTTGCATTAGGAATTTGTCTTTTCGCATACCCCAGCTTACTCTCCATGAGGCACACAGACAGGGAGAGAGAAGCCTGGGGTGAGATGAGGTGGGAGTGATTCTACACGAGCACAGAAGAAGCATCTGTGTGTTGTCTGCAGAAAGTGTAACTGCTTTAATAATATAATTATTAACAACAACAACAAACAATAATAATAATAATAATAATAATAATAATAATAATAATAATTGCTTACACTTATATAGCGCTTTTCTGGACACTCCACTCAAAGTGCTTCACGGGTAATGGGGATCCACCACCACCAGTGTGCAGCCCCTCACCTGGATGAGGTGACGGCATAGTGCACCCACTCCCCACACACCAGCTCTCAGTGGGGAGGAGAGCAGAGTAATGAAGCCAGTTCAGAGATGGGGATTATTAGGAGGCCATGATTGGTAAGGGCCAATGGGAAATTTGGCCAGGACGCCGGGGTTACACCCCTACTCTTTTCGAGAAACTCCCTTGGATTTTTAATGACCACAGAGAGTCAGGACCTTGGGTTTACGTCTCATCCAAAGGACGGAGCCTGTTTACAGTATAGTGTCCCCATCACTATACTGGGGCATTACGACCCACATGGACCGCAGGGTAAGCGCCCCCTGCTGGCCCCACTAACATCTCTTCCAGCAGCAACCTTAGTTTTTCCCAGGAGGTCTCCCATCCAGGTACTGACCAGGCTCACACCTGCTGAGCTCCAGTGGGCTGCCAGCTGTGTGTTGCAGAGTCATATGGCTGCTGGCCTAGAAAATACTTTTATGAGTATTAGAAAATGCCAGTATTAAAAAAGCTCTAGAGGACAGAGGCTATAAGCCTCTTTCAGATAACCATTATGGCAGCCCACAGAGGGAAACCGACCCAAACTAATCCGATACACCCATTAACATTCTACAGATATCACAATCTGTACTTCTCCCCTTCAACTTTTCCATCTAATCTACAGGACGCAGCGTTCTGACTCGTATACAAACAGGCACGGCTCCGATTTCCAAAGAGAAACAGACCTCTTGCCTTTGCAATGGGAAAGGAGAAGGGTTCCCATAATGACCCCTTCACCCATTCCTCCTGCTACAGGCTCAGGCAGGATATCTCTGCTCAGCTCTACACGCACAGAGTTTGTCGGTACCACTTCAAAGACGTGAGATTACAGATTAAACAAAGCCTGTGGGTTTAAAGGCTGCAATCATGACACTTCGAAGCAGCAATATTTGTTATATACCAATTTACGCCGCACATTCAAACCAAAAAGATAAGCAAAATGGATAATTCATATGAAAGTAAAATAGAAATAGCTGCAAGACCATGCTGTGGCAAAACTAATTTAGGTGCACAAAATGACCTTAACAAGCCACGTAACTAGTTGTGACCTCTTTCAGTATGCAGTAAGAGTGGTTCTCATGATTCCAGAATAAGTCAGGGATTAGGGTACAAAAATCAAAGTTCCTGAATGTCCCTGTGAGCACAGTCTACTCAATCATCAGGAAATGGAAGGTGTATCATACTGCCCAGACACTGTCCCTCCAAACTGAACAGCTGCGCAAGGAGGAAACAGGTGAAATGTGGCTCTTTCAGTTCAATGGTTGAGATGGGAGAAAAAAAATAGATCAGTTAACAATATCCTAGCCCACCCACAAAGCTGGCTGTATGAGATAGTGGAAAACCCATCTCACATCCTGCACGGACTTTGTAACAAAACACCTTAGTGATTCTTCAAAACTGTGGTAAAAGGTGCTGTGGTCAGAAGAAAAAACTGGAGCATTTTTGTCTCAATACCCAGAGTTACTCTTTGCCAGGTCTGTGCCAGTCAACACCACCCCTCCAGACAACCGTGGTGGTGGCAGCATCAGCAACATCTGTTTCGGTCTGCAAAAGACTTCTAACTGGGGCGAAAATTCACATTCCAGCAGGACGATGATAAGAAGTACAAGGCCAAAGCTACACCGGAATGCCTTAAGAATCAAAGTTAACGTCCTTGAGTGGACCACTGAAAGTCCTGACTTGTAAACAGCTTTCCATAAGCAACCCCCCAAGCAACTAGCTGAGCACAAACTGCACTAAGCCAGTTGGTAGACATATTCAAAAAGATGTGAGGCACTCGGGTTCACAGGGCTGAATGCTTATGCAATCGAGATATTTCCATTTATCCTCTGTAGTTTCCGCTGACACTTGAACATTTAACCCTTAGAAGTCTTCAGTTTGGGAGTTCAGGCTTTGAAGAAAACATCAAGATTAAAAAAAGTGTGTGTCATTTTGTCATTTCACAAGATGGGACACCACAGGAAGAGTCTGAACACTTTTGCAAGGCCCTGGAAATTCTACATTACCCCCCATTACAAGAGGTCATTACGAGCCTTATTTTGAATAAAACCATTCTGAAAGCATTTCTGTTAAGTTTTTCTTCCTCTCTAGGAAGTCAGGCTTGCGTTACCGATACTGTACTTCACATGAAAACTGCTTCAGCTCCTCGAGGAACGGAATACACTAGGCTTTCCAGGAAGAGTTTTGTTGGAAACATACATGGTAATGTGACAGACAGAGGTTACAGGAATAGAGAAGAGTGAAATACGAATCTGTGGAAAGAGTTCCCGAAAAAGCGAGAGAGACAAATGATAACAGACTAAACAAGAACCTTTACAGCAGAGGTGATATGACCACGGCCCTGTCCTGAAAGCTTCATGTTTCAGACAGCCATCTGTTCCAAAGTGCTGCTGAAGGAGGAGGACCAGAAAGGTAAAGCCGAGAGGCGCAGGTCAGGGAGGTACTCTCCTCGCCACTGAGGGGCAGTATGTCCGCAGATTTACTGCCTCTTTTCTTCAGATAGCAGGGCCTGAAACACTGAAAGAAGCTGTTGAATTGGGCTGATTAAAGCCCACAATCGCCAGCAGCTGTATCACCCTGCAGCTCACAGCTGGCAAACCGCTGGAGCTCAGCAGGTGTCTGCCTGGTCAGTACCTGGATGGGAGACCTCCTGGAAAAACTAAAGTTACTGCTGGAAAAGGTGTCAGTGGTGCCAGCAGGGGGCACTCACCCTGCAGACTGTGTGGATTCCAATACACCAGTATAGTGACGGGGACACTTTACTGTAAAAATGCACTGCCCTTCGGATCAGATGTAAAACTTAAGCCCTGACTCTCTGGGGGTTTCTCAAAAAGAGTAGGGGTGTAACCCCAGCGTCCTGAACAAATTTCCCATTGGCCCTTACCAATCATGGCCTCCTAATAATCCCTATCTCTGAACTGGCTTCATTACTCTGCTCTCCTCCCCACTGAGAGCTGGTGTGTGGGGAGTGGGTACACTATGCCGTCGCATCATCCAGGTGAGGGGCTGCACACTGGTGGTGGTGGATTCCTATTACCTGTTAAGCACTTTGAGTGGAGTGCCCAGAAAAGTGCAATATAAGTTTAAGCAATTATGAATTATTATTAACAAGCAGAATTTCATCGTTGAAAGCCAAGCTCGACTAAAAACCTACAGACACACTGGCCATCCAGGATAAAGACAGGAGACTTTATACCAAATTCATATGAACATATTAATGTTTTTTATACTGAGAAAGTGTTTTAAACATGTGCCATTTTGATTCAATATTGAAGCATTTCAATGCCTCACACAACAAAACGGACAATATTAGATGCGAAATCACTACAACAATTGGCCTACCATCGCACCCCTGTTGGCTAACTCATCCATTCAGAGCTCTGTAAGACACCACACAAGACTGTAGGCTTATATCGACGGGACCTGTGGGAAGTGTCTTGTCCTTTGTCTACTGCAGTTGTGTCGGAACCCTTTGTCCACAAGCTTTTTAAATGCCTGACTAGCGTTTTCTTCAACCTTGGAAAGAAGACAAACTTAAGATACTTCGCTCTGGCTAACACCGAGGACAGGCTACATGCTACACTGCTCTTGAAATAAAAAATTCACTACCCAGTGTCTAGATATCTTAGCAACAAAAGCTATTTATGTTTGATAAAGTGGTTTTCTCTGCTATTTTGATAGCTGTGTGCGGTTCACTTCACTCTGTTGCCACTCAAGTTCTTTCTCTTTGCCAGCTCTAAGCGAGAGAGTTCTGGAAAGGCTGAACAGCTGTCGCATGTGAAATCCCCTTGTCAAACAAAGCCTCGGCCCACTTTCAATCTTCTTGTTCCTACTTAAAAAAGAAAGGATTGGGCACGGCGTCACATTGGCAGTGCAGGAAAGAGGGTTTCGAGGCAAGACCTCAGCACGACGGTGAAATATTGGGAAAACCAGTCCCACGCAAAGAGATTACCCAAAACCTGCACTTTGCTGCTATCCTTGGGTTCAGTTCATTTTCCAACTGCATGACAACAGTTCATTTAAATTCTGGTCTAGACAGACTACTGGAAACAAGATCTAGAGGACCACTCAGTGGGAAAAATCCCAGGAAACAGCATGGATTTAGAAAAGGGAGATCCTGCCTAATGAACACACTACAGTTCTTAGAACAGGCAAGAACAGTGAAGGACACACCCAAGGCAATATTGAGCATTAGGATTTTGGGGAAAATTTCTGATAAAGTTACATTCAACTATTTTCAAAGAGCTTCATTCAATACAGAGAGAGCTGAACTCAGCAAGCAATTGGCTCAAAGTGTGATACAACCCAACACCAGTCCATCGCAAAGCACACAAATTCAGTGAGAACATACAAACTCCATGCAGATAACACCCCAGGAATTGGACCCAGGGCCTCAGCACAGAAAGGGATAAATGCTAACCACTGTCACTGTGCTGCCTATTGATAAAGCTCCTCAAACGATTCATTCTCAAATTGCAGGCGGAAGGTTAGACATTTTTCAATTGAGAAGTGTTTCTTAATCAGAAAACAAAGGGCCTTTATTAAGGGGGTGGAGACACAAATTGGGGTGATGTAATTGGTGGAGGATTACAGGGGTCTGTTACTAGGATCTCTTTATATCAATGGTCGAGATTCCAGAATAGTAGCCTTGCCACGTCTGCAGCCTTCACCCAAGTAGATGGTTCAGCAAATGAAATTCAAAAGGTTCCAGATTAAATTTATGATGCAATATATTATTAAAAATGCATGACCTTCCAGTGTCAAGAAAACACCTGGAAGATTGTTTAATGCAGATAAGTGCAGAGTTTTGCATTCAGGTAGTAAAAAAAAAACTATAAATACAATATGGGAAATGAACAAGACAGGTGTTTATGTAGACACTTCATTACATTTTCTAGACAACATGGGAAAGCAATTAAAAAGCCACATAAAATGCTAGGATATACAGAATGTAAATCAATGAATGTTATGAAAATATAATGCATTAGTAAGGCCTCATTTAAAGTAGTGTGCAAAAATTGATAGCCACGTTGTATAAAAGAACAGGAAGTCATGTCATACACTGAGCACGAAGAGCCTGAACTATTTTACCCTTGAACAGGGAGAGCATGACAAATATTTCAAATTCTCATAGACGTCGACAAGGTCAACCCTGCATATTTCACAGGACACAGGCAGAAACTATGTGGCAACGCACTTAAAACCGAGAAGAGGAGACCATTTTATTCTTTACCCAAAGGGTTGTGGGAGTATGGAACAAGCTACCAGCTTTGGTGAAACTGATACCCGGGCTTCTTTTAAGAAACACTGGGATGAGATCCTTAGGTCAATAAACAATCAATAAACTATTAACTACCAAACAAATCATATGGGTTGAATGGCCTCCTCTCATTTGTAACCTTTCAGGGTCTCCAGATTACAATTTTCATAGCAATTACTTTTCTGCTAAGAATACTGCAATGAAACAGCAAAGCAAACTGTGCTCAAAGTAACACTTCCTTAATCTAATACCCTATGAGCATTTTTACTTGAGAGAAAACTACTGTTCACATCCAGCATGCTTTTCTAATTTAAAACCACATAGTAAGGACTTCTTTATTGCAGCAGTTTAACTGCTATTTTGTCTGGGGCACATGACAGCCCACAACACAGGTCCTGTATGAGGCTGCGAGAGACCAAAGAAGCAAAAATGGCTTTCTGTGCCAGCAATCATCCTCAAAAACAATCGGAACCCTGGATAAAGGACTGAAAAACAACTGGCGATTGCACATGTGGTGGGTATAATAAAAATCATTTTTGCAAATTTGAGAAATTTGCCAACGCCTTTATTGGGGCAGTTGATTGGACTGCACCGCCCATGGAGAACGCAGAACCCCCCCATGCCAAGGATGGTGTCACCAATTTCCTTCCAATCACAGCCTTCGCTTGAACCAAAGACTCGATGCATTGGAACATCTTCTTAATTATGAAACCGTTATTTCAAACAAAGCCGTGATATTTTCCAAGCCGTCAAACCTGAATCATCTTCGCAGATGAAAAAGAGGAAACCCAAGTCCTAAAATAGCAAGCTATTACGTCACTGAAGGGCTTGACTAGTTAACCGAGATCACATATGGATAAGAAGACAGTAGAACTGGCCCATGATGATCTGGTGCTAGTCTAAGCATCACAGCTCCAGAAAGAACAGTAGTCAATGGGGAAGGTAGCAGGGAACCACAAGAAGGTACCATTTAGCAGACAGCATGCCTAAAAAGCACTTTTATTTGTTGAGCATCAAAAGGAAGCACTGCTACTTCTGCATGCATGGTTTTTAGAATAATAAACTGTATGGATTTTGGATATCGATTAAAGTTTTGGCTGTCATGAGGATTGACTGATCATGCGTGGCTGGCTGTGAACCACTCAAATAATTCAGACCCTTTCCAAAAGCAGAAGATCACCTCCCTAGTGAGGGGGTTGTTGAGGTGCAGGTGATAAGGCGATCCAACCTGTGGAATAATCAAACTTGGTGACAATGAAGAGAAGGCACAGAAAGGAACAAACACAATCCGCTTCTTTGTAAGAGAATGCCTATGTGCCAAAGCTACACATTGGTGGCCGGACCATTTGAGGCATTCACAACCTGCAGGGTGGAGTTTGCATGTTCTCCATGCGTTTGTGTAGGTTTCAGTTGGGTGCTCTGCTTTCCTCCCACAGTCCAAAGACATACTGGTAGGTTCACTGGCTTCTGGGGAAACTGGCAATTGATGTGAGTGTCTGTGTGTGCCCTGCGATGGACTGGCATTTCATCTTGGGTGTACCCAGCCTTGCACCCACAGCTTGCTGGGACAGTCTCAAGCTCCCCCACAACCCTAAACTGGATAAAGTGGATGGATACATGTAATGTTCTTATGAATATTTACGCAACAATATGTATATATAAACATTCCAGGTTACCTTCATATGCAAAAGTTACTTACTTACAAAAATTAGTTCCTTACATAACGATGCAACAGAGTTGCACACGCTGTGGCACACCTGTATGTAACCACACCTTCTCTGAACAGATTCTCTGGCCTGCGTGACAAGCAATGCCTGTCAGTGTCTGACTGCAATGGTTTACCACACTGAGAGACCATAAAACTCCATGCAGCCACCTCTGCAAGAACTCCAGTGCTCCTGGACAGGGAAATTCATGACCTGCAAAGTGCCTGCCTGTTTCCCCACGTATAATGTGATAATACTATCTTTGCATTAACAAAAGTATAAACATAAAGCCTGCAATCTAGAGAAGTCCACTCAGCACACAGGGCTTGTTTGGAAGTTGGTAGCCAACTGACATGAGGATCTCACCAGAACATTACTTTCAAGAAGCCAGAGAAAGTGTGGAGGCAGGCTTTTTCTTAAAAAGCATGGAAATGTCATCCACAGCCTTTTTAATCCTCAATCCCCACAGCATCCAAAGCCTATCGACATCATGGATGAAAATACACAAGCTCCAGCTCAACCGTATTACAGTGCAAGATCTGTCTCAACTGAACTGGACAAAGCTTTCAGAACTATCAGTGGTGCAAAGCTGCATTTCATGAGAGCATCAGGAAATGCAGAGCTTCATGAAGGGCACTTAAATCAACTTGTAAATCAGAAACAAACACTCATGGTTAGTTATGTGCCATCATTTTAATCACGGACTTGCTCCACTGAACCTCACAGATATGCTGGTGGAAGCGCTCTCCACATTTCTGTTTCCTGAACGTAACAGTAACCGACAAAAAAAAACAAAGCACGTACCTCTTTTTAAAAAAAAGCAGCTTCAATTTATGCTTGGGAAGACAGCTGCACCACACTGGGGTCTTGCTTTTCCTGTGCTCAGCACTGCTGTTAGCCGATTTTGATGACAACAGTGAAAAGTTCTTTAAACTCAAAGGGCAAAGAAAAAGTGACACTCTGCACCAATTATGCGAGATAAAGCACTTTGAAATTCTACTAAACGATAAGGGCAATTTGTTTTTTTTTAAAGAGAAATGTCTCGAAAGGATGTGCACAGGAAATGCATTTCAGGGCACCGTACAACGTAAACTCTTTCGCAAAAAAATACTTCCACTATTATCAAATGTTAGTGTTTGTCAGTGAGGTTTGAGCATCAATATTCAGAACCCCCCCCCCTCAACTATTGAAATTGAGTCATTCATTCTAAAAAAAGGAAATTAAAGTTGCCTTATTGAGGATTCCATTTTATACTGGAGAACAAAACACTTATTTTGAATCCTATACAATCACCTCCCTTTTACCCAATTACAAATACATATTGAAAACAATTCTATACTTTCTTCTCACAAACTCTCTGAGCAACACTGTGTGAACTCTCTCCATCTCTTCTACACACACCTGTAGAACCTACAGTGTGTTTAAAATGGGGAACAAGGGGCCCATCTTTACACAAAGGGTTGCAGGAGTCTGGAACAAGCTCCCCAGTCATGTTGTTGAAGCCAATACCTGGTTTCTTTCAATTACCAGCTGGATGAGATGCTTGTGTCAATTATCTACTAACTACCAAACAGACTTCATAGGCCACTGGGCCTCCTCTCCTTTGAAACCTCTCATGTTCTTGCTCTTTTGACTAATCCCTTCGACTAATGTGTGCTCATTCTGGGTGTTCACGATTGCCCCTTCCTTTTTCTTTTCAGATGCAAACCCCTCCATTCAAGTCTTCACCTGCCTCTTTAACAAGGTTCTTATGCTCCTCTTACAAAGAGAAGCTGGACTGCTTGAGAAAAACTGAAAATGACAATTCCAACATTACATCGCAGAGGGTATAGTTTTGTTTTAAGAGGGCTGATCAGTCAGTTCTGCTCAGTTTTTTCATTACGTTAGAGAGCAGTCAGAAATGTTAAGATCTCAGCAGACTTTTGGACTGCCAGTGCACATTATAATTGTTCACATGCTTCCCCATTTCTGTTTTAGCCTGCAGAGTGACTCAACCACTCTCTGCGTGCAGGCAGGATGCTACAATCCGAGCGCCACTTGTTCCAACCTGGGTCATGTCACTAGCCCAGTGCTAAACTGGCCAAGAGGTGCCAGAGATATGGTGGGAGTTAGTCAGGCCAGGACTCTCTCAGCTCAAAGTGACCTCTGTGAACCTCCTGGGCACCTGCAGATCGGAAGTGATGTCATAGAGGGGTGCACCTCTCCTCCAACCAATGCTGAACTTCCTGAACGAGGCTGCATAGCCTGCGAGGTGTAAAAATATGAACAGCTTGAAAGCAGGTGGGCTGTGGGAGTCTGGCAGCATTTCCTCATTCTTGGGTATGGCTGCAAGGCTCATAGCTGTAAGCTGAGACTTGAAAGCACAACTGTCAATTGCAAATCGGGTGGGCGGACATCACAAAAATATGTAAAAAAATTTCCCAAAAAAGACACAAAATACTTCAAACAACTTTAAAAAATCTCATGCTTAGGGACACTCCCTCACTATGATGCTGTAGAATCATTCTACCTGCCTCCCAATGCACCTGGTCTCACACCTTTTTTGGAGTTATTTAGGAATAAAATTAAAGACCCCAACAACTAATAGCGACTCACACCAAGTAGGGATGTTGCACAGTAAAAACCTGTACTTCATGATCAGCCAACACATTTCATTAAATGCATTGCACAAGAATCTGTAAGCCCTCTCTGCACTAAAGAGCACTGCAGTGCTTAACTGCTGTACATCAGTCATTTTCAACACAAAGAGGCAGTGATTCACATACCACAATAACAGATTTCAAGCCTTGTCTCAGATTTTCTATTCTAATTCAATATAAAATCCAGAACCTTCTGTGGTTTCTAAATGCAAGTTAAAATTAAGTATTTAAGGGAGTAAACATTACCTAGCCCGGATTTTTCACCTTTCCTGGATTTAACTCCCTTTAATCCAAAACTATACCTCAAGGCTTTCTGTAATGAAATGGTCTTACGGTGATATTCAGTTAGTTCCACTGTGAATTGGCTCTAACCAGCAAGCACACATTGCGTGATTGTCAGATCTGCAAATATAATTTCCTTCAGCAGAACAGCACAGAAAGTCATGCAACTCAGCATCTAAGAAACACCATTTCCCTTAATTTACTCCGGGAGATGGTTCTGGCGTCCGTGTGACCCTGCATCAGATAACGCAGTGGGATAAATGGAACTCAAAGTGAAGATAATTGTGAAGGAGTTAGGTTTTCTGTACACGTATTCCATTCTACACAGGAAGAGACAACTGATGCCATCTACAAGGGCTAAGTCAACAAAACCACACCTCCTCACTCTGCCAGACCTAAAAAAAAACAATCACTACGTGCCTCAATAAGCAAACGCAACGCTTACAAATCTGCCAACACAACCAGCTTTTCACTGAGCACTCTTCGATGCGGTAGCAGAATACCAATTGCACAAGAGCTGAATAGTATAAAACAAATCCAGGTTTCACATTATTAAGCATACTGGCACTGTTGGGGACAATGAACTATTTACAACGAGAGAGAAACTGAACTGCATTTGCTGCCTCACTTCCTGGAATTGTGTTATGATGGAAGATTTTATATGAAACCCATGATCACCTGCTAGTACCCATGAAGAGACCGCACACATTAGAATTTCGTCTACAGCTACAGAGTTCAGTGCTTTATGCGCATGTGAAGGGCTTTTAAATCTGAAAAAGAAAACGAATTACTCTCAGCCCTGATTAAAAGGAGCTGCTTGTTCTTCCAACAACAGGTCCGAAAGCCCCGGATTAATTTGCTAGCAGCAACCAGACCGCCTGGACGGGCCGAGGCGAGCTGAACACCCTCCTCGAGAAATTAAAATGAAACGTTCCTCGGCAGCTATAGGGGTCCTGCTGCGTTTTTTTAACACCCACGTCTTTCTACCAGATGAAACGTAGGAGTGCTCTACACGGTGCTGAAATTCACGTCGCTAGAGGGGCATTCTTAGACGCTTCTCCAGCGCGCTGCACCCACTACCCACTAGCTAAACCATCCTGATGCGGCACCAGACCCGATTCGGGTAGGCGCTAGCGTCATTTCACCCCCACCCTTTTTTTTTTTCGCCACAAGCGTCACGGCAGTGCCTCCAACAAAAGGCCGCGACGATAAAGATCGTCACGAAGCAGCTCGGATCGGCAAGGCCCGGGCGAAATGTCCTCCCAGCACCGGCAGCCGCGGCGTGCTGACCCCCGCCCTGCCCTGCCCTCCCCTCACACCCATCTCCGAAAACTCGCTTCTCCCATCTCATTCATTTCTATGGGCCCTGCGCGGCGAGATCCCGCCCATGACCGAGGCCTTAGCCCTGGAGGGGAAGCCCTGCGCAGGCGGAGGAGCGGGACCCGAGCGCCGGCCTGTCCCCTCTTCCGCCTCCCTCCCCTCCCGATTGCAAACACGACCCGCCGGGAGCGGCTGGCAAACATCTCGGGGCGCGATCAGATCAAATACCCCTCCACGCCCGACTGCTAAACGGCTGCTCAAGTCACCCACCCCCCCGCCTCTCTTTTTCCACGGCAGCTCTCGATGACATTTTCAGATGGCCTACACATGGCGCTTGCCTGCACGGCTCGGGGAGCGGGGAGTGGGAGGTCTGATCTGCTGCTGCGAGAAAAAAAACCCGGTTCCGCTCATTTTAAACCGCCAACAGTCCTTCGTAAGACGACAAGGGCCCCGATTCTCCGCCATCTTTAACCAGGGAGGAGGTATTTTTAACCCAGCCTCAGTCGGGCACTCGGGCTTGGAGCAGAGAATAAGCGGAAGTAGCCGGGGAAAATACTCGTATTGCAAGACTACTTAGCCGTGCGGGAGCCGCTTGCTCACTATTTTCCCGTCCCCCCTTGGGGCAAGAGAGCTGCCAGTACGCTACGGTTTAGTGCAGAAAGCTGTAGCGGCTTACCTTGATGATCCTGCGGGGCAGTCCTGCCATCTTGTCGTAATGCGGTTTCAGCTCTGACTCTCTCGCTGCTTCTCCTCTCACTTGCATTCACGGCGCTAGGGCGCAGTCGCACGGCTCTTCCGGTGAATGCCAGCACTGCCTCCCCGCATGCATGCCGGGTAATGTAGTTGTCCGGGGGCTGAGCGGCTACGTACACGCCGGGAGACGTCAAATGAAATGAACTACACGTCCCGACAGACGCCTAGGTGGATCACTCCCGTACTCCACGCCGAGCTACAACTGTTAACTACCATATAATGCATTAAACGGACCCAAAATGCACATCAATAACTGACGTTTAGAGGACTTCTGTGATGTGAAAGCTAATATTCATCACTTATGTTGACGTCTTAGAATTTCCCCGCAAAAAGGCAGTTTTATAGTTACCACTACAGCCACGGCATATAAGGAATAATACAGAATATTATTCCTTATAAGGAATATAATTGCAGCACAAAATATCTGCTAGATCATAATCTTAATATAAATAATATAATTAATAATTAATATAAATAATATAATTAATATTATTTACATTAAATAATAATATAAAACGCAACGTTGTGTCTCCTTCTCTTCTCAGCATGGAATAAACCTTTATTTCTTTGCAGCTGACGCAGCTACCTACTTGAACTAGTTTGTAAACTGGCTTCATATAGAAATATTTTTTCATTTTTAATCAGTTTTTCATCATATGTATATATTTGGCAGTAATTATTAGGTAATTATTTGAACCTATGTACAGTTTTATCACATTATGTCTTTCTTCCTTTTAATGGATGGGGGTTATAAAATAAGTATGACCCTTGAGAGATGGACTTAAGTTTTGTTGATGGCCTGCAAATATCAGCTTGTGTTTCTTCTTGAGTACAGTGGGTAAAAGAGATTTTTTTAAAGTGCTTCCACTTAAAAGACTAAAATTCCTCGACTTAAATATTCCTTTAATACATCAGCCTTTTCTCTTCCCTCATTTAAAACTTTCCGTTCCCTCAGAGCCAGTTAATTTTCTGTTGTCATGCTAGAAAAATAAACATTTACATTCAGCCTCAATTCCATTTTTCATTTCCATCTCTCTCCTGACATTTCTAAAATCCTTTCTTCACCCGGTCACACTGTCCTTACATTCCTTTTCTCAACCGCATGCCATTCTCCTCTGAACATTTTATAAAGTGCACTTATCCTCTCAGAAGTTTTCTAGTTTTATCTGCGAGAGACTGCCACCAATACTTTGGCTCCTGTAAACAAAAACAGTTTCAGAGCAAGTATATCTCGCAATTTTTTCAGATGGGGGTAAGGAATTCTCAGATTTCTCTTCTAGACCTTTTTTTTGGTCAAATGTCTAAAACTTAAGTACTCTTAATTCGATTGGCATGTTATTTATATGCTGTCAAGGAACGATTTTGGTGTTTTTCAAGTATATAGCAACTATATTGCACTGCCTGAGTAGGCTATACACTGTGATGCTGAGGGACAGAAAGACTGTAGATGCTTACAATTAACTAAACCATATATATCTTAAGCTTAAATCTTTCAGACAACCACAACAATTTTGTAACAGCTCATTGAACTTGAAGTGCACTTGAACCAGTCAGATCAAATCAGGAAAATCAGTATTTTGGCCAGTGTACGTATTTAAAGGAGGGATCAGATAAATATTTACTTGGCTGCCTTTAATCTAAAATGACTTGCACATGTATCCATTCATACAGCAGAGTATAAAACTGAAGTATTTTGGGTGAAACAGCTTAATAAATAGTCCAACAGCAGTGTCTTGAATCATATTTGAAGCTACAATGTGAATTTCACCATCTAGACCTCTAACCACTGCTACATATATATATAAAATAAATAAACAATCCACCATTGTGTAGTAAAGAATCACATTGCAGAGCTCAGCCAAGTCATTTATGTATAAGCACGTGTTGGTAATCATTTACTACCACTTTGTGAGATCTCACTGAACTGCAGTCACACATTTCACAAAAAATCACGTAAGTTGCTTTGGAAAGTGATCAGATATTTTTCTGAATTCACATATGTCATCATAACAAGAGGTGGCTCATAACTTGAGGTATTCCATTCATTTCGTATCTAAAATAGGATTTTGCACAGGAATGAGAAATAATAATAGTTCAAAGAAGGTCAGTAGTACTAATTCCATGTTATGTACAGTATATTACAGAAGAATTAGAAGGAAATTATAAGTTTCCTTATAATATTTTAAAATATCCTAGCTTCATTGTTTGTGGTTCCAATGTTGTGTGCCTTTTAACAGCTGTTAAATGAGTGTCAAATGAATGTTCTTGTTACTTTCATGACCTAGAGAATGGACATATTTTCAAAGGATCTTCAGGACAGCACTCAAAATCATTTGCAAAACATACAGTAAAGCAATTAGAACTGCAGTTTTTATTCGAGGACTTCAAACATCTTCACAGACAGCACAATGTCACCATTTCTTGAATGTCAGCTGTGTTCAAGACTATCTGTCTCTGGGAGGGTCAGTCTTTTTACGTCGCCTGTGGTACCTGAGAGGAAATAAAAATAAATTTCAGAAATTGGTCTCTGTGCAATATCTCACTCAGCAGCTACACCATGAATCTGTTTGTCAGAATTAATCCATCAAAGTAAATCACTTAATCTGACTGAACTGAGTTAAAAACAAATTTGAGGAATAGGTCTATTTTATCACTTTCTCCATCCAAGTTAAAATATACATTTTGTGGAACTGGGCCCTTCAAATAAAAAGGTTGGACTGCCACACAATTTTTCTACTCAAATTTTCATACCACAGGCAGACGCAAAAAACACAATACTTAAATGTGTAGTTCTGTGTACTTTATTAACTGGAAGAAATAAATAATTCTATATATAAAAATTAAAATAACTCTGAAAAATATGGGAGCCTACATTAGAGATTATCTTTTGTGTAAAAATTAATAGTATATAAAAACAAAAAATATAGTATTATACTGACATGCAATTACGTCATGTAATTTATCAGAAATTGCCACACCCCCATAAGGCATACAGATGTATAGGTTGTGATCTACTATGATCTACTTTGTTGCATACTGTACATTTTAACCTTAATTCTGCAACCAGCATATCACACTAACAGCACACAGCAATAAAAAACTAAAACAGTGTGCAATTCTTTTCAGGCCTTTACAGGATATTGTACTTACTGTCCTACTGGGTACCAGCGGTGTTTAGTGGTGTAGAACATCTTGCTCAGCTCTTCAATGGTGGGCGCCTGTTTATTTCGCAAAACTTCTTTATTCAAGTGAGCCTTCAGAACCTGATCATGTGTTTCCTCAGGTCTGTTCAGGGGGTCTGGTTGAGGGATAGGCTAGACCAGGAATAATAAACAATGACGTTTTGTGAAGAGCAAAATTCGCTTAAATTGCACTGGGAGGTATTCATTTTCACAACCCGTTCTTATTTAAAGAAAAAGAGCTAGACACACATCGTGCTCTAGACAAACAAATGCAACAGTGCGGCCATTTCCCAAATGATTTTAATCTAGATTCCATTCCATAAGTGTTGAGAAGAAGCTAATGTTGCAAAATAACGTTCCAACAGGCCATAGTTGTGCATTACAATTTACAAGGAGCATTTCTTTTCCACCCTGGCTAAAACTGGTAACTCGCAGACCAGCCCCAGAACAATGATCTCAGGAAAGGAGTGAGAGACCACGTTTCACTTTCACTACTAGAGCTGCTTCCTGTGGTACCGGCCTTCTAATGCTGAAGACTGGGCATCAGCAGATTGCAAGAAGCTGCACTTTGCATTGCATGACTCTGGGGTGCTATTAATTTTAAATTTAAATTTAATACCAAATTTAAGTCATGCCTGGAAATGTTCTATAATTGAAATGAGCTTACCACCCGATGCAAGAAAATTTAACAAAACCAAATGACATGACAGGCACCCGCAAACCTAGGACCATGGTAAGATCCACTACCAAAAGCGACCTCGCGCCAAAGGTGATACGGTGCTTAAATAGAATTCACTCACTTGATGATGTTACTTAATTTAACCGTCAGCTGTATACAAGGTTACATTCAAAACTGTCAATTAACTTTAGAAGAAAAATATCAATCAGCATAATCAATCAAGACAGAAATCACAACAGTAAGGAATACGATCTAAAAGTAAATGCTACAATGTGGGTCTTGATATTGTGGTGGAAGGTGATCAGATATGGTGCTGTCCTACAGTAAGTGCATAAGACACAAATGCACCTAGAAAAACACCAAGCTGGTGCTCTGACTGGATCTGAAAACCTTCTGTTGCAATCTGCCTGTAACGCGATTTGCTATTATGATGAAGGTGATGTCCTGCAGGGTGTACCTGGGTGTGTTCGTAGGGGACGTCCACTGCAGGGTGGTAACACACTATGGTTCTGCCATCTGATGTCAAGGCAAGGTCCACTTTGCTGTGAGCAATGGAATAAAATAAATAAATAAATGTGACACTTAAACTATTCCCGCCAGCAGCCATATCACCCTGCAACTCACAAATGCCAGCCACCTGAAGCTCAGCAGGTGTGAGCCTGGTCAGTACCTGGAGCGGAGACCTCTTGGGAAAAACTAAGGTTGCTGCTGGAAGAGACGTTAGTGGGGCCAGTAGAAGGCGCTCACCCTGCGGTCTGTGTGGGTCCTAATGCCCCAGTATATATATAGTTAAAAAGCACAGGGTGTTTCTTGAAATCAGTAGGGGTATTACCCTGGCGTCCTGGCCAAATTTCCCAATGGTCTTTCCCAATCATGGTCTCCTAATAATGCCCATCTCTGAACTGGCTTCATCACTTTGCTCTCCTCCCCACTGAGAGCTGGTGTGTGGGGAGTGTACTGGAGCACTCTAGCTGCCATCGCATCATCCTGGTGGGGCTACACACCACTGGTGGAGGGGAGTCCCCACTATCTGTAAAGCGCTTTGAATGGAATGTCCAGAAAAGCACTATGTAAGTGTAAGGAATTCTATTATTACTATTATTATCATTGAAAAGTTACAGCATGAAGATTCAGCCTTCACCTGCACATTCCACAGGCAAAAGAATTTAAAAAAATAAAGCATCTGGTTACTTCTGTGTTGTTTCTTCCAATCTCTGCAATGCACTCTAGGATACAGTGATGACTAGCAGCATGCAAAAGCACTTTAACACCACAATTATACCTAATTTAATGTCTAAATTAAATGTTTTTAGCCATTGTAAAAAAAAACTAAGCACATATGACTGGGCTCTAGTAATGTACTGAATTCCCATCTCGATAGATATCTACTCATGTCATGTACAAATGACACTTTTTGTGGAAGATATAGACTACAGTAAGTTATCACTTCTCCACCCAATTTGAGATTTAGTGGTGCTACTGGTGGTTTAGTAGTGTCCAGGTACACTTGAAAAGGAGATGAAGTGGATTCCCACCAATGTTGAGGCACAAGCAGCAAATTGGCATCTTCTGAACATAAGTTATAAGTATAAGTATAAAGCTGAAAAATATCATCAAATACAGTGGACTTAAGTGCAAACCTTTTGAGATTCTCAGCAAAATATGAAAATACATTCTATATTTTACAGGAAACTAGTGCAGTGATTGCATCATGGGTGACTTGAATAAAAAAGTTTTTGAATGCGCTACTAGATTGTACAAACCAAAGTCATTCGATTGGTTTTCAGAGATGCCAGGAAGCAGAGTATTGCCAAATCCTATGAAAAACAAAGGTGTGGACAGGTTTCTCAACCTCTGAGAAATGTGCAAGATTTGATAGAGGGAAATATTATATAGAGGGGAAACATATGCTCAGCACTCAGAATGTCAGGTTCAAAGCTTAAAGCAGAATGAAAAAACGCACCAAAAAACACTTTCGTAAAATCAAGATTCTGACACTGAGCACCACTCATACCATCAATTTTATTTGTATTCAATTTAGTAAAATGCTGCTACATCTAGGAATCCATGTCTTGGTAAAGAGTTATAACCAACGGCATCAGTAGTTGTGCATCGTACTCCACAATGTGGCAAATTTGTATAATAAGAATTCTCACCAATGCCAAATTTACAACATATCTATACAATGATCAAGGAACACAAATTGTCCCCTATCGCCAAGATAAATCTCACGTAGGTGGCTGCATCAGCTTGCATAGGCTGCTAGAAACAGGTAAAAGTGTATTCCATGCTGAAAGGAAAAGAAAAGAGACACAGCACTTCAGCTGAGGAAGGCTGCACAAACCTTTACCTGTTCCAATAAAGATTAAGCCAACAGAGGACAGTGTCAGCAATGCAAACTGTATCTTTTAAGACATTCCAGGAGGATGTCGTGATCAAATTCTGATTACGTCACATCAGAATGGCAAAGGAAACAGAAACCACAATCACTAACAGAGGAATTTCAACCCAAGCTGAATATGTTTCTATCCTGCGAGCTGGGGAAAAACACAAACTGAAAGGCATATATAACTTAATTCTGGACAGACGCTTTTATAAGTAAGTGACCACAACATGCTCCAGAGCCTTTTGCACAGAAGAAAGATTTGAAGGTACATTAAGTTTTCCAAAAACCTAAATTCAGTTTTGAACACCTGTGACATAAATGGAAGCAAAATATGAATGTGACTAAATTTAATGACTCAGGCAAGATGGTTCTTTACGTAGAAATTAATGTCGTTACAGTAAACTTACCAACTGTAGTCTTCTGAAAAGATCCTGTGTGTGGATTTGGGATGAGTGCACTTTAGATTTATAGCTGTGGAACACAAAGGTAATTCTGTGTCAAATCAGCAAAAACGTCAGCATCAAGATCATCATAATATGTTGTGTAGCATAAGTTGGAGGTCAGGTATAAAACAGTATGAAAAAGTTCAATAAATTTGCCGGGATACACTCCAGTTAGTTTGGATTTGTTGGGGAGGGTGCATATACTTGGATTCTAACTACTTTGGAGTGATTTTCAGAATTGAAACTTGTACAATGTTAACAGTTTTATAGGTTCTTCTGTAGAGAGGGTTACATGGAACGCCTGTAAATTTAGTGCAAACTAAATACATACTTGCATATTTCTATAGAGGCTGGAATTAAAATGGAAAGAAATATACAACTGTCAATTCCTTGAGTGACTTTTAGTTGTTCCTCTTAAAGGAAAAATAACATTTAAATCAGATAGAATCATTGTCAAATTATGTAGACGTGCTTATGATTTTCTGTTTTCAGCTCTACTGTCTACCTGCTCAACTGTCTGAATTAATGACCCTCAAAAAGGCTTTAGGATTAAACTATCAATATAATCAGTACATAATACACATTGCCACATCTTTGAAGGGGTGAAGATAACATTTGAATGTCTACAAAAGTAGTGTATATGAGCAAGAGTTTAGAACTAGAGAAACCATAACAATAACATCTAAAATCATAAAATGTGAACAGTTCCTATGTGAAAGTGTTTTGTTACAGGGCTACAGAGGTAACTATCCATTTATCTTTGCCGTTGCCGGAGATGTGAAAAAAGAATTCCAATCTATGTATTATGTCTTTTAAAACCTAGTTAACATAAAACGCAAACTATGAAATGAACTAGATTAATGGAGAAACAGTGAGGTATGCCTGGATTGGAATACACCCTTACTTCCCATATAATCCAAGATGTGATACCTGCAAACTATATTTAAACGCACCAATGACAAGATCATTAAAGCCTGAAACTGTGGCTGTAATTACAGTAACACCCTTCATTTACGTCGATGAAACTTCGGATTTACTCTCTACGTTAACCGTAGCTCTACACTGATCGCCATGTTAGAGCAGTCGGTGTCGTGAAGGACAGTGTCAAGCCTGATCATTTAAAATTGTCCGACAAAGATGGTCTCCTTTTAGTTCAATTCTAATGACAAGATTTTACATATTTATTTTTACATAACGAAATGAAATACGTTCCAACTATACATTTAGTGTAAAAGGAAATCTCAACAATACGCTCTCTACAACTACACATCGAATATAACCCTAACCTTGTTGGTTAGACATAAAATTAAGCGCTGATTCAAAATTATCACCAACCTTGAAAACCCTTTGGTTTGGCAAAGCACAGTAGTCGTCCGTATAAACAGCTTAACCTGAACGCTTGTCCCGCCGCCATGCTGGTCGAATAAGTAATGTGTTCAACGTCAAAAACGCTCCGTATAGGAAACAAAGGATATACACATTGTGATCCGTTTGAACGGGATAATTTGAACTCTACATTTGAACTCTTTCAAATGTACTACTTCTACTAGTCTCAACACGCCATTGCAGTAACCCTTCAGCCTGAGGGTTGCAAATTGTATTTTTAAAATCTTTTGCAATCTGTAAAAATGTGTCAATAACTTGAAAGAGACCGATATCCACTGAGACATAATACATATCTATCAAGAAAATTGCACTGTTCTCATATGTGTATGTAAATAGATTATTCCGGAGAAACCTTATTACTCAATACTAATGTATAGCTAACTGTTCATTAGGATAATAGTTCATTAGGAATGTGCCCTTTGTAACCCATAAACTAAGGCTTTATCACTATTGCTTTTTGCAGCCAGCACTGGAGTATTCAAACACTCAAAAGCCTTGTCCAGTTACCTATTAATTCTGGTTCTGGGATCCATTCACCTGTGGCCATTGGTACCAGCTGAGCCCTCAGTTACAGACTTGACCTCTTAAAACTAGTAACACAGTAATAGAAATAGTAATACAATCGATTAGAATTCTGTTTTCGGCTCTTAAAAGATTATAGTTTTCCTTCCTCTGTTGTATTTTATCAAGTAATGTCCCGTTTTAAAACGGAAAATAAACTTTCCAAAGGGGGCAAAGAGTACAGCTGGAACAAAACCCAGCGGGTGTGTGGGCATCACCAGGATCAGGACAGGAGACCCCCAGCTCTACATGACGCTTGTACCTACTGGCACGTCACTAATGTGATTTAATTATTTGTTTATGCAATTATTCTTTACTTCAAGTTTCAGAATGCCACTGTTACAGGATTAATTTGGATATTCCTCGCCTCTCAGCACCTTAAACTAGAACTTGGCATTTGTACATGTGAATTAAGCAGAACACGACACAACAAAAGATCAATTGTGACATAGAAGAGAATTTATGACATCACAGAACTTTAGGAAATGTCACAACCCCAGAAGTAAAAAAATCACATGGGTAGTCTGAACAAGCTGCTGACCAATTCTAAGGGAGAACAATAGCACGTGCATCAGGAATTTCTGCAATTTATTGAGAACAATCATGTAAGCCCAGAAATGGAGAGTCTCCAAAATGATGCATACAGATATGACTTACTACTGGATATTACTCAATACTGCACAATTCCACCGCCTGTTGAGGAACAGACAATTAAGAAGACCCCGCGAGAAATCTTTCCTTCTTTAGAACTGGTGCCTCTAACACCGCCAGCGATCCGATCGGCTCTGCTCAAATGGGTTAAGAAGAAAACTCTTCTTTCCTCCAAAGCTGCCAGAGAGATGGTTTTTACCAGCATAAGGCAAGAAGCTGCTTATTATTACTCTCTGGAGACTTTTGCAGAGCACAGGGCTGTATGCACCCGGTACCAACCCCACACCTACAAGATCCTCCGCACGTCTGGGCCCAAGGACAGGGAGGAACCAGCACCCTGGGATCTTTCTGCGTCTCCAGCAAAAATGTTCCAGAACCAGGTCCAGTATATCCGCATACCAGGCACAGATGTAGTGAAGGGCTGCCCAGGCTGCAGGGGACAAAAATGGACACCGTGCAGTTTCTGCCAGGCCTCTGGCAAAGTCAGGTGCCCCGTGTGTCATGGGTCCGGGTGGAGCTCCAAGAGGAGACTGTGCTGGGGCTGCAACGGACAGAGGCTGGTACCCTGTGCAGCATGCATGGCCCTGGGCAGAGTGTGCTGTGAAACATGCATTGGGAAGGGACAGCTGGGCTACTTTCAAGAACTGAGGGTGGAACACAAATGCAACCTCGGCGATCACATCCACAGTACTGCCAATATTCCCGGGCACCTGCTGCCCTCGGCTCCCGGAGAGGTTCTTTACGAGTCCACAGCCGAGCAACTGCATGGCTTTTCCACCAGCACCGTAGATGAAATTAACAGCATTTCCCAGAGGCTGGTGGAGGAGTCTCGCAGAACCTGCAGAGACTGCCGGATCATTCAGCAGAGACAAATGCTAAAAGCTGTTCCTGTCACCCAGGTGCAATACTATTGGAAGGACAAGTCTGGAACCTTTTTCATTTATGGAAGTGATCACTGCATTTATTGCACTGACTACCCAAAGAAAAAGATTATTTGTTGCACACAATGGTTTTAAGTCAGGCATGTCTGATTACAAGTATTACAGTAGAGAAAAGCCCCCCCCCTTTACAATTAGAGCTTTGAATGAGACTTTTCCCCACAGCCTTTTTCATTAGAGATGGTGCTTAATGGAAATAAAGTGACATTTCTGACACTATCCTGGACTTCTCGTAGTTTATTGTAGTTGAAAAACTTCATTCTTCCAATTACATAATTGAACTCCAGTTTTACAGTGGTGGTTTTCTCTTAGGTACCGTGTTCCCAATGTGTGTTTAAGATTCAAATCAACTATACGTTTGCTCTAGTCATAAGAATTAATTTAATGAGATACTCTTGACATAAAAGTAAGCCTCTTTGAGCCCCAGGTACCATGAGGTTAAATAAGACAAAAATCAGAGAGGAATTTGTCATGGATTTACCAGTGCTGCTTACACAACTAATGTACAGTAAATGGGTCCTTCAATGTATTCATATAACAAATGCATGTAAACATCAGGGAACATGGTGAACTCTCTGACCTGCTAAAAAAAAAAAAGTAACTGGAAAACAAAAGGCAGACAGCTTTGAATGAATGCTTCTTCTGTATAAGAGAACACATTGACTATGGGTCATGTTTTCACACTTCAAAAAAGTAGAGTATCTGTCGTCTTGAATGTACTAACAACAGGTGCCCAGGACACAAATTCCAATAAACAAATCTCCTAAATCTTCTTGCAAAACTCACCATTTAGATTACAACTGTTAAAACAGGAAGCATTTCAGGAAGGTGCAGATCTGAGACAGAGGCTATTTTATCTGTAATAAAAGAAACACTGCGATTTGGCCGTTTTAACAAGGTGTCATCTTGATACGAAAAGTCTTCACACCAGCTGGTTTTCAATGTTGTTTCCCCATGACACACTGTTCTCCCTGTGCAGTAAGAGGACAGGCCTTAGGTTTCTGATTTTTTGTGGTCCAAATTCTCCCTCGCTAATCGGATCAGCAAGTCAAAGTGCAGTGTTCGGCTCCAGCGGAGGGGGCAGAACTAGGGCTCCATTGCAGTCGTGCTACTGCTATCTGCAGCCTCTGATGTGGTGTCCACCACCAGCCTCTGCCGGTTTCCAAAGGCTGCATTCACTGCAAAGAAAACAAAGAGCTGTGTAAGCCCACAGACAACCTACAGCACACCCTACAGCAATCCCCATGAAGGCTGAAAAATGTAAGACATTTCCACATGTAGAGGAATCCTTCTCTGTTGGTCCCCTGAGCAAGGCCCTTAACCCCAGCTGCTCCAGAGGTGCTGTATAAATGGCTGACCCCGCGCTCTCACCCCAAGCTTCTCTCTCCCTGTCTGTGTGTCTCATGGAGAGCAATCTGGGGTATGCGAAAAGAAAAATTCCTAATGCAAAAAATTGTTCAGGGCTAATAAAGTGATCTTGTATAACTAAGCGGAAACCACAGCTTGGTACCTGCAGCGACGTCACTTATGTCCCAGATGCGCAGTCCTTCTTTCTGTCCACCAAAGGCATAAACAAACGGAAGGTCTGGACAGCAGGACGCACAGAATAGCACTCCCTGGTAAAGACACAAAGTAAGGATCTGGGTTTAAAAATCATTCTTGCTTTAATTTTCTTAAAAGTAGTTTAAGACGCCATTTAATATTTTTCCTTGCAGATACTATAGATACAGCATTAAACAGGAAAGATGAAGAGCCCTGGGGGTGGAAGAGTGGCTACACGTGGACTGGAGGGATGGATAAGGAGGGAGGGAAAGAACCTTAAGCTTAGTTTTCCAGATCGATTCTATTCACCATTTTCATATCTCTGGAGTGGACGAGAGTCGGCTTGCTTCCCAGGATATCCCAGATCTTCACGTGCTTGTCTGAAGAGCAGGTCACAAGGCACCCCTTTATCTGACTGCTCAGGTCCAAGCCTGGGAAAGAACAAGGTGAGAAAGTCGGGCTCTGTCCTGTGACATCAGGGCGGACTACAATGTCCTAACATTTTTTAAAGCAAATATATGGTATAAAGAGTTTGCTGGGCGTTGTCATCTGAATTTTAATTAAAACATGAAGGAGACCAGAAAATAGCATAATGCAGAGTAAAGACACATAGGTGTATTCTATGTGTTTTGGAAAGATCAATTACATGCTTTCCGTACAACTTAAAGCCAGCAAGTATTGTGTTAATTAAATAAAAATATATACAGTATATACTTGTTCTTTAGATGCAAAGAATTAAGATTCAAAGTAGTCCACCAAAAATGCATTTGCGGGTCCCATCTGAGCCACTTGATAGTGGGTTGGCCATTTGCAGAAAAAAAAAGTTTTATATAAAGAGACTAATATATTAAACACAATTATAAGAAAAAGTAGTAGATTCTGTAGGTAATAAATGTAAAAACCAAATCTGGTAACTGTTGGTCATTGGAGCATTTAAAAGCTCACTTTGCAAGTACATACATTTCTGCAATACTAATGAACTAAACCAGTTTCATACCCGACACCTCTTCATCGTGAGCTCTGAGTGTAAAGACAGGCTTATCTGACCGAGCATCTAAACAGTAAACAAAGCCATCTTCTGTGCTGGTCTGCAAGACAAAACAAGTTTCAAAACATGAACACCAAGTAAAATGAGACAAGAAAGGAATGGAATTACATGAATTCCGAGTGTGTTCAATCTAAGACCTGGCAATATACTTTCTAGTCACTAGACTGAGTTTTCAGGAAGGAGAAGCTGTTAAATGTTTGGGAAGCTTACCAAAAAATTGCATGGAGAGAAATGGTTCCACACCACTCTCTCCACCTGGCCGCTGAATCTCCAGGTTCTGTGGTTCTCTTGTGGACTTCTACAATCATACAGGACTGTGGATCTGGAAGGAAAACACCAATGTGAATTTTCCTGTCTAAAGTTATGCTAAAATTTACAAAGGAACTCAAAGCTTGTAAACTTCAGAAATCAAAGGCCAATCGGTTTTGACATGTTCTATCCATCTTTAGCACAAACCATATAGGTCTTATTCAACAAATGTTAAACCAATGTTCTCCTCTAATTTTTTAAAATTAATTCCAATTACATTTCCCTATTAATATGAGGGATATTTGTTTGTGTTTGAGTTTCACAATTTCTGATTGCTTCATAATTTACTGCATCACATTCAAAACGAGTTTGGCCCCTGAATTTTGAAAAGAGATTGAATTTTCAATCATTTCGATGCTCGACTTATTTCACTGTGACTTAGTAAATCAATCCACAAAAATGATCTGTTCAAGAATGAACCGTTCGAGAACTGCACATCTCAATTTGCCAGCATGATCTGGGGTTCCGCTATTACATCCTACATTGCTGTGTAGCCTTTAATGTTTTGTGCATAAAACCACTGAAGGTAAAGCACACCTGTGCACATATGCAGCTGAGAGGGAATATGAAAAAACTTATTGGTGTGCCAGAAGACTGGGCTGCAATGCAGAGTGCTTTAATCTCCTCCGTTTTGCACTTGTTTAAAAGTTATGCCACTCACTTATCAAATGATCCAGAAATCAGGGTCTGAGCTTCAAAGGGATGGAACTTCAGCGTCTGAACCTAAAAAAAGGATATTTCCTAAATGTTACCTTATTAATAGAATTGTTTGGAGATAACTATAGTTAATGGAAAGATGTCCGCATCACATTGCAGTTTCCATAAAACAAAGTTTTACAATTTTAGAAATGCTCTCAGGAATGACACAGTTCAAGAGAAGCAAAATGGAACAGGATATGGCGTCTTCCAAAAACATTGACACCCTTGCACAGTTTTCTCATTTTACAGCTTTAAAGCTTGACAATACGCCACTTTGTATTGGCAATTAATACTTGTTACATTTACCATGTACGCCATGCATTCAAAGCCAAAAACTAAAAGAAAGAAGTAAATAGCTTTTTAGCATTCAAGTGTATTCCTCAATTTGCATTTTTTTGATAGCTACTCAAGGTAGTGTGTATACTTGGAAAATGAATGGTTAATGGACAGAAAACAGATAAGGATTTTTTTAATATAGTACAGATAAGGGGTAATTGCTCACTAGGAACTGTATTAGGACCACTGATCTTTTTGATTTATATTAATAATCTAGACTGGCATAGGTAGGTAACTACTGAAGTTTGCAGATGGTTCCAAACAGGAGGAGTAGTAAACAGCAAAGAATCTCCAGAAGAAATTCCACAACATTTAGATCAAATTCAGAGTTGGGCAAACACCTCCACTAAACCCTCCATCACCTCAGTTTAATGGAGTAATATGTGGGAAGGGGTGTCTCTTCCTGCCAAATGTCTGTTAAACCACAAATGATGTATTTTCAGCCCCAAAACTCACTTTGATTATTTAAAAAGTGTATATATATACACACACACTATATGTAATTTCTGGATATATACATCCAAACTTAATATATTGCTGCACTGTGCTGTTTATACTGTAAAAATACACTGTATTGTGTTACAGTCTGGTGTACCCTCTCTTCATCAGCCTAACAGGAGGAGGAGGAGGAGGAGGAGAAAAGAAGAGTCCAATACTGCTGGCTGTCCATAGAATTACCCATGAATTTTTTTGGGTAATTTTGGTAACAGACTACTAAAAATCAATTATCAAAGTTTAATCAAATGCACAACAATACAGCATGCAGCAGTAGTTGCTGGCAATTAAATGTCTTATTGATATAAAAGCTTTTTTATTGAGGGTCATCAAAGATATGTTCTAAATAAACATCAATTATAATATGTAAGATTTGCAGACAAATGAACATTTTTCAGCAAACAGAGTAGACAGCAAACCACCTGCCTGGCCTGCCAGTCACTGTATCAAGTGATAATGGGTGGGGAGGGTCTGAAGGGTTAAAGGAACAGGGGCATACAGAAGGTATAATTTCACAGCTCCTCCCCCAGCTCGTGGGCTCTGTCATTCCTTAGCTCCCAGTTGTATCAGCCCAAGCTAATGAAGCCTGACACTTGGCTTCCCGGCAGAAGAGGGCTCTCACTCTGATCTCAGCTAGGAGCCCAGCTGGCTGGAGGGACACTAGCGCTCTGCTACAAGACGGCAGGTAGGAATCAAGCAGATCAATTCATTTTCTAAAAAACTGTTTCCTACTCACTGTGGGTTAGGATACACATCTGAGCATTAATAGGAAATAAGTGGCTACGCTACCTCTCCTATCATCTCGATCAATCATTTCCTACTGCTCAAGAGAGCTGAGAACATCAGCAAATATGTCTCGTTATAAAGAGCATGAAGTTTTTTTTCCCCCAACATGAAGAAATTCATTGTACATTTGGAAGCAGAAAGGAGAGAGACTTTTAAAATTGAATGTACGAAGGTGCCTTTTTCCCAGTCCCCCAAGACCATGGGAAAATGAATGCAGACGAGTATAGAGTTGATTCTGCCACACTAGCAGTCGGGCATTAGTCAGGGCTTCGCACCCCTGCCCCTTTTCCAGCAGCAGCTCTCTCTCCACGGGTAGGGACTGCTAGCAGAAATGGACCCCAGGGCAGCCTAATCAGTCTATTTGTTGCTTCTGTCAAAGCAGAGTTACAGAAGTCACACCTGTTTAGCTGATTGACAATGCTTTTTTACTTTAAAGAAAAATAATAACATAAGTTACTGTTGCAATGCAGAATGAAAGAAAAATTCTAAACCGTTCTCTCTTCTCCCAGAGGCGCTCTCTGACTGCATTTTGAGGCGTTTAATTATGATTTTGAGCTATTGATATCTTTCTGACTGCACGTACAATGGCTCAGCAAACAAATGACTACGAATATGATTTAATAACATAATACATTTTGGGCTCATAGCTCATAAACCTAAATTAGGGATACTGATGAGACTAATAAGAATAAGAAACAGACTTGCTGCTTCTGATGGTCGTTGACAGAGTTTTAGCTAAACACACCCCATGTACGCTCACAGTACAGTAAGGGACACAGTAACGGGAACTTGGGGGAAATGACAAGGCTAGGCAGACTACTCTTTCATTAAAGAAGAATACTACAGTATATTCTGTTTAGACAAGTAAAGATCTGAATTGTAATGAAAAGTGTATTACAGTTCCAGGTCACAAGAGGCCCATTAAAGTGTGTCAAAATGAGAGCATAAGATGTTCTAATTTAGCTAAGTGCCTAATGGAAGGACTTCATGACTTTAATGAGTGAAGACCAGAGTGGGAATGCAGAGCTCAAGAACTTGCCTAAAACATCAAAGCCAACACCTCTGTCATTATCACTTGTCTTAATGGCAGACAGTCCTGATAATACAGATGTGCAGGGACACATTGGATTTAGACATTATACCTTCTTTAAGCCCAATACTGGAAGTCCAAATCGTTACAGTATGAGGGTTTAATAACTTTTTTCCTAATTCAAAATTCAGAAACTGCAATTCTAATACTCAACTAACATCGACAGGACACCCCACCTATTAAGATGTTTTCTTACAGAAACAAAAAGCACAGTGCTTGAATACCCAGAGATGTAAACAACACGGAATTGTGAGCTGTAAAACACAGTACCATGAAAATACAGGTAAAAAAGAAAACTATAGCAGAATATGGAAAAACACCAGACTGTAGACTTTATATATTCTTGCATCACTTGCCTGAAGTATGCAGCACCTGAAAAGGACATACGGAGGTATTGCTATCTGATAAGGTTAAAAGGTGATTTTATTTGGCATTGCAGGCAGCTAGCAACTCAGCATTCAGGGCAAGGATGAACAACGTCTCATAAAGCTGAGACACTCCAACTCTAAAAACAACAGGGGAAGGTATGAAGGGCAACTTTCATCCCCCATTTCTCCACGTTTGCGGACTACCCCTGGCTGAAGTCCTTGCAGAAGGAAGCATGACCCTTCAGGGGTTCTGCAAAACTCAAAAGTTGCTCTTATCGTAGGATCAGACTGCAATGATAATTAATGACGTGGTCAGAAAAAAAAAAGATTGCACTGGAATAGCATTTTTCATGCCAGAGGATTCCAGAATGCCTTGCATATAGGAGGGAATCCACTTCATTCACCACTGAAGCGCAGCCCTCACCTTGGAGGCATGTGGCTGCCCTTCTGTACAAGCAGCTCCACTACAGAGCAGATCAGGTGGAGAAGTGAAAAGCGACACTGACAGCATTAAGAGAGACTTAGAGGGACAGATTCTGCACACACAGCATATAGTTATCTGAGGCTCACAGCCCAGCTCTCGCAAGAATGCCATAAGATTCCTTTATTGGCCATATACAATTTCTTGTAATAGGAATCTGTCTTTTCGCATACTCCTTGCCCTCCATGAGACACACAGACAAGGAGAGAAGCTTGGGGTCATAAGGCCTTTAAGGACCTACAGCACGGTTTTCCAGTGTCACCTTACTGGTTTGGATAAAGGAGAGATTTCTTCATCATTTGAAGAAAGGCAGACCAGACTGCGAGAGCCCAGAACATCAGAGTTAGCACCACTATTACAGAAACTGCATGAATCTTTACAGCGAGTGGGTGGTAATCTCGATCAGTTTAAGATTCCTAACTCCCAGAGGTCCTCCTACTGAACTGCTTGGTATGACGGTGTTGACTGGTGCCATAAAAAATATGGTCTTTAGTATCACCTCATCACTGTATATTTTGTCAAAATGATTTTAAAGTAAAACTGTTTGAGCTATGGAGTTCAAGTTATTCTTTAGCATTGTTTTTCTCTCTGAAAAACTGTTTTCCTCAGTAGTATTAACTGACAGAAAAACTGCATTTGTTTTCTTCTAACAAACCATTCCATAAAGATTTTATCTATTTTGTTTTAAATCAAGAAACATACGGGGTCCTGCAAAGCAATTTAGACGGCTTCTAAGTAACCATGGGCTTTGAAGCCAAGACTAACAGTAATCTCATGTAAAGGCGACCTGAATACCCCACAAAGATATTTCTCAAGAAATACTACTATTACTAGAAGGTTCTGACAAATGTATTACTGAAAAATGATGTTGCCATTGTGGGCACAACAAGCTACCCAATGATTCTCATTATCACTACTACTAATACAGAGAATTCAAAATAAGCCAGTCCCCAAGCACAATAAAAAGTGTGATGGATTTATCCATTTTCTCATTATCCATGCTGGGAAAATGCATTTAGACGTCAACCGTGTTGCCAGTGTAGGGCATGAACATGTCAGGAAGCATAATAGTTATGCAGCAGGGCACAGTATCCAAGTGAATGTCCACTCACCCCTACATGTGATCTTTCATCTACACTGGCTAGAGGTCTATGCTGAAAGAGAAGGTCGGAGATGAATCCCGCTCTTTAAAACATGCTATTGTTCAAGGACACAGGAACAGACCAACCAGTGTTTAATCTACTGCATTCTCTCAGTGCACTGAAAGACCAGACAATACCAGCCAAATCAAAACAACTGTTGCTTCCACTAAGCCATTGGTTTTGAAGACCAGGATTAGTTCTGACAGCACTAAAGCCAGATTTCTTTGCTACTATATGGGTTACACTGGTCCGATACAGGAAAAAAAAGACACCACTAACCGAGTTCACAAACCAGCTACAAGATCTTCTAAGCCCATAAGAAGTTGCAAGTAATTATTTAAGCTTAACGATGGAAGTGGATCCAACACCATATTCTCCTTGAGATCAACCAATATTAAAACCAAGCATCAGCCTGATTTGATCCAATTTGTACCTGTACAACTCAATATACTTTCCCTTAAAGCTCAGTCACATACTGAATACCCAATTCTTTTCAAGAAATGCAAGAAATGTATTTTTCTAATGCTGAGAAATGAAAAATAGATTACAGTTTGTCATGGCTTCAAAGCACATGGTTGGCTTGGAAGCCTACAAAGCTACTTTACAGGACCCAAAAGGTTTAGTTGATTTTAAACAATGAGAGAGATATAATGTTAGTTGAACGTTTTGAGGGGGATGCTAATCTTCAGGAAGAAAAGAAATGGCTAAAAATAAGCAATTCACCGACCAATTTAATGGTCTCCTTTCAGAAATCAGTTCATTAACATATAAACCTTTTAATACTGAAATTAAATTTTTAATACTGGGCGACGGGGGGTCATTAGTTTTCTTACAAAGCAAGAAATCTCTGTTAATGTTCTGGCAGTGTCACTCAATGTTCCACTCATGGGACATCGTGTTCCTAAACACTTTCCCACACAACAATCACACAGTGGTCAGCACACTACGTTTCTTTTTAATCTCGCAGGGATGACGGTGCCTTTTGAATCACTTTTGTCCTTGCACTTCCCAGGTGAAATGGCTTTACGGAGCACCGTGTGGCACGTGGCCTCTCTGACCTGTCTCCTGGTTCATGCGGCCCTCTCCTCGCCTTTCCATCCCCACCCAGGGCGGCCCTACCAGTCGGCTTTCTCTGCCGCCAGAACCGAGGGCATGGTGGGCGGCCCCCAGAAAGCGGTCACCTTCGACAAGCTGTTCGTCAACGTCGGGGACGACTTCAACCCCGACACGGGGCGGTTCCGCTGCCGGGTGCCCGGCGCGTACTACTTCGCCTTCACGGTGGGGAAACATCCCCGGAAGAGGCTGTCGGTCATGCTGGTGAAGAACGGCCAGGAGGTGCAGGCCATCGTGTACGACGAGCACCGGCACAGGAGGAGAAAGGTGCAGAGCCAGAGCGTCATGCTCAGCCTGCGGCCAATGGACACCGTCTGGCTCCTTCTGCACGGTGACGCCAAGTACGCCTTGTACAGCAACAAGGGGCCATACACCACGTTCTCTGGCTACCTGGTGTACCCCGATCTCCCCCCTGGCTACCCGAACAAGCACGTTGCCGCCCAGCCCCCAGGGCAGCCCCACTCGGGGTGCCCTCCCTTGTGGGCTCACGAGTCCAAGCACGCCCTGCTGTCGGAGCTGTGGGCGGAGGAGGAGGAGGAGCCCCGCTCTGCCTTTTCCGTGGCCAGGACGCGCTCCCTCCTGGGAGAGGCCACCAGCAGGGGGGAGAAGCAGGCGCTCAGCTTCGACGTGGAGTACGTCAACATCGGGGGCCACTTCGACAAATCCTCGGGGCGCTTCACCTGCCGCTTTCCCGGAGCCTACTACTTCGCCTTCACCGTGGGCAAGCACCCCTCGAGGTGCGTCTCGGTGAAGCTCGTGAAGAACGGGGGCGACGTCCAGGCCATGGTCTTCGACGAAGACGACTCCAAGCACAGGGCGATGCAGAGCCAGAGCCTCATGCTCTCCCTTCGCGAGGGCGAGACCGTCTGGCTGTACAGCCAGCCACACGAGCGATTCGCCGTCTACAGCAACCAGGGCCGGTACATCACTTTCACGGGATTCCTGATCTACCCCGAGTCTGCCCCACGCCGCGCTCAGAAGCATCTGGCGAGAACTCGCTTTTAGCATCTTCTGCATCGTGCGACTGGAGTATCGCGCAGGAGTTTTCTCTTGGTATTCAATTCTCAGCACATGTATGTCCACTTTATTCACCTGCCCCCATTTTGTTTAAGCATGTACAGCTCAGTGTGTACATATTAAAGATAGAAAAAACTCTACGCCGACACTATATTCTCACTGAAATTGTTAATGCTAAAGAACATGTATCAAACATTATCTCATTGGCAGGTGTTGGCCCGGTTGTCAATTTTTATCTAGAATCTTTTTAATTTAATTTGACGCTTCTACAGCGTTTGCGAATCCTCCTAATTTTGGCAACATCTGCAAACTTGAAAAACTATTCCATTATCTGGATGATTATAACCATATATAATTAGAAGAATTTGAAAAGAGCAGAGGTCCTCGTACAGATCCCCATGTTATTTCACTTACAACATCACCCTAACTGTACCCTCTATTTTTATTTTACTCATGAAAATGACATTCTTTAAAAATACAACGTGTAGCTGAAGAACACTTTCTGTAAAAAGACGTGAAGGTTTAAAAGCAGTGAACGAATGAAGCCAGTGCCCTTACCTTGTCTGTGTGGCGCGTCAGCGTGGAGGCTGGTTTGCCCTGTGTCAGGTCCCACAGTACCACAGTGTTATCTGCAGAGGCGCTGGCTAACACATTTCTAAAAGAAAGAGGGGAACAAAAAAAAAATACCTTACCAAACACAAACACTGGCACTGCCACAGGAGGTCTTCCACAGCAGGGCTCACACAGCAAGAGGAGCCAGGTAACAATTTTGGCCAGAGGATACTCCAAGGTGCTCGCAGCTCGGACATTCCCTCACCTATCAATGTGCCACAACACCTACCTCATTCTCGGAGCTATAGACTACTGCATTTATTGACTGTAACTGAATAACACGGACCGAACTCGCCTTTTCGGAAGAACAGCACACTTTAAAATGTGAAGTTTTAAGTTTATAGAATGAACTTACCGAACTAGCTTGTTCCACGAAAGGTCCAGCACCGCATCAGAATGACCCTCTAGTGCCTCTGCGGCTGCACTCTGAAACGTCAACACTTCCGATAATGTACAGCTCTCACTACGAACTGAGAGAATTCATTTTCTCGAGCTTTAAGACCAGAGGGAAAGGAGCAGTTTTACTGCTGGACTAGGTCAGAAAACCCGAAGAAGGCTCCACAGCCGAAACCCTGTGTCCCTTTCCTGTTCCTTCGCAGCCTACGCATGCTGATGCTGTTACCTACTTGAACTGGGTCAGTAAATAGCCAATTCCTCAATGTTATACCAATGAGGAATCCCATCCAAATAAGCACAGACCACAGCAAAGAGATTGCGGATGGTTGTTTAACGGAGATTTACGTAAAAACGTTTTAGCTTATCTATAAGTGGCACGGAGAGTGGCAAACAATAAAAGACCTTTTTGTTTTTCTTTTTCTTCTTGGCTAACTTCTTGCTCCCAAGTGAGAAGACCGGCTCTAAGCAATCCACCACATCCAGGTCCCACACATCTATCACAGGAGTCATGTTGCCAACAGCAGCAAAGTTGCCTACAAAGGGGTTAAATCAAAGAAAACCGCTTATGAAAACAATGAATTGATTCACTCAAGGTTAAACACACACACAAAAAAACATGACAGTAAACCCTCAGTTTAATGGGGAAGGGGCGTCCGTTATTACCAAATGTTTGTTAAATCACAAATGATTTTTTTTCATCCCCAAAACACACGATTATAAGAGAAAAATATATGTGTGCTTTATATTGTTAAAAAGTATATACATGTTAATATTGATTTTTTTAAAAATTGCAATAAACACAGTCCTGAAAATTGTTCCTTTTATTGTAAATATACAAGCTTTTTATTTCATGAGTCATAAATATACAGTATACAATTAACTAAAGCAAACAAAACACCAACCCATCTTAAGCAGCTGACCTTACGCTATAGGGCACCTGAATTACAAACCTGTTGAATTTAACCCATATTTAACTTTGTTTTTATTATTATTACATTTTATCATTACTGTGAAGAAAATGTGTTATTTCTGGTTTAACACTCAAAATTCTTGTTTAGCAGATTTTGACCATTAAATCTGAAGATCTTTAAGAAAAAAGCTGTTAAACTGAAAGATTACTGTATACAGTTTTGTAACTTCTGGTAATCCTGATGTCCAACCAAATTTTTCAAAAGGTACAGTTTCATTTCTTTTTCATACATTTCCAATGATACTTACTACACACCTTTTTGATTTCGTTTTATACACAAAAAAAATTCTGAGACTTTCAAGTTATAAAGCAGTTCACTTTATTCAAGAGATGAACATAAAAGCTTCTTCAATATAAATCTGTTCTAACTGTACAGTGTTCCTCCTTGACGAAGTTGGTCACATCTGGTGCCCTGCAAATGCTTAACTCATGGTCTCTTTCCTTCTAGTATCGCAGAATTTTTTTAAGGTGGTCACATTTATGGTTTGCATGAAACCTGAAACGTATTAATCCCTCTCTGCCTCATTACGCTGCTGAGATCAGTGCTTTCTGGGGACCACTGCCCCTTCTGGATTTTGCACCTGCCGAGATCTTAATCACAGATGTTTCTACTTGGAGCACATTTCTAAATTGGATTGGTGAAATATATTAACCCTGTGTCTAACCGTATTTCTGAGCTTAAGAACCCCCCTCATTTAGGAAGTGTCTGTTAATCGTACATTTATCATCTGAAGGAACAGGGTAAAGTTCTGTAAGCTGAAGCTGTTGGAAATAATATGCTTGAATAATATCTTCTTGAAACCAAGTACAAAGCAGACACAAATTAACTAAAAGCCTGACGAAGTAAGAAGATACAATTGCAGACATTAATTATCAGTGAATATTTGGAGCTGAACAAAACATAAAACCAACAGGACAAGGGTTGGGAACCACTGGTTTAAATGTTGTTAAAATATGTGATTTTTTGTTTATTTTGACAAGACCAAAGTTCTACTGATTGGCTTTCCTTCTTAACTCTTAAACTGGCAACTGCAGCTTGACTATTGATGGTTGAGGAATCAGTACAATTACTCGGGACATGTTCTGAGCATTTTATGCTAATCAACCTGAATCCAATGAAACCAATTTCTCCCAATCCAATGAAGAAAAGCTAAAGCATATTTTGTCCTTTGCTTGGCAAGTGTAGTGCACAATGCTCACTAGTGTAAACATTTTAACCAGCTGCAGGATGTTCATAACTCTGCTGTTTGGATTTTAACCAAAGCTAAATTGCATGAGTCCAAATCTGCGGTTTTAGTTTTTTTGCAGGAAGTCTTTACAAATTTCAGAATAGGATTCAACATACTGCTGTTCACTTTTAAGGCACTAAAGAGTTCTGGGATTTTGTGAATCTTTGGGAACTGACATCTTTCCATTTCTAATACAATGCTACAATACAAGCGATTTCTGTCCTGTTCCTCCAGAGCAGTGGAGTGATCTTGAGATCTTTCAGGTCAGTCAGCACTGTCAAATTCTGTTTAATGTTTGAATGTCTATATACCTATATCTTTTGACTATTGTACAGCACCTTGAGATGCGTCATGAAAAGAGTTACATAAAAATAAAGATTTTTTCAAGGAGAAACAACATTACGTAGCAAATTAATGTAGCATTCTCCAAGCTTATCTTGCAAATCAGCTAGCACTTTCACACCCGTCTTAAAATGTACTTTCCTACAGTAGATCTTACTTTGTTTTTATTTCCCAAATGTACGTCATTAATTTACATAGTCATTTTTTCTTGTTTTTGCCGGTAACAATAAACAAGAGTTTAGATAAATTAGTAAGGAGTGTAAACCATAGGAAATTTAGACGAGGCTTTTATCCAAAATTATATATATCTGCACTTGTTTATGTAGTTGGGTATTTTATTGGAATAATTCAAGTACCTTGCTCATGAAAACAACAACAAAAAAAAATGTATCTCACCCTTAATTTGAACCCACAACCTTCCAGTTACGTCCAAAACCCACGTCTGCCCCTATAACCACACCAGTAGTATTAAATTTATGGTTTTACCTGCTCTTTCTTCAGGGCTGGGGTCAAAGTTCAGCCACTCTACACACAAAGGATAGGCAGGCAGGAGGATGTCATGGTGTACATAAAAAGAGCCCTCTTCACAGTTGTAAACTGAAGGCACAGAGAAAAGAAACAGTGTCATTTCCAAGGAAGAAAAGCTAACAGTCCACTCAAATGAAGAGTTTCCTACGGAACACTTGAGACATGCAAGAAAAAAAACAACCTTTTTTTTTTTACTATCATAAAAAATTAAGAATCTTTAGAAGCACAAAAACCAACAAGCAATTGATAACTGTGAGTGCATGAAAAATTGTTTTAAAAGCACCTTCGGCATAAACATAGAAAGTATTTTTTGCTTTCAATGGTACAAGAGGTTTTAAGATGCAGTTTGAGCTTGCAGATTTAATGACTTCAGCAATAGCATTGATGTCATTAATATTCTACAGCAATTATGGAGATTTGCTAAACCATTATAGAGTTTTAGATGGTAATACGCACCATGTACTTCTAGGTTACAACAATCCTTCTCTGCTCTGCCAGCAACAATAAGGTTGTCATTAGGTCTGATCTGAAAATCTTCCCGTTCGTAATGATCCTAGAGAATAAAGTTTAAACAGGGGTAGTCGCAAGTACTTATTCTTACACAAAATATACACATTCAATGAAGAGCTTTATATAAATATTAAGTTAAACCATTAGTAATGAAACAAAGCAAAACCTTGGTTGGGTTTCTAGAGCAAAATAAGACAAAAAGCAACACTCCTAGAAGGATGTATTTCATAAAGTCATCGTGAGTATGCTTTCAGAAAAAAACAGGTAAACATTCACCACACATCAGTGACATGTTACTGGACGGATTCATTAGAATTATGAAGTGAAATAAAAATAGTGATGCAGAAACAGTGCAAAGCACTGCGATTATACTCACAGTATCTTTAAGTGTGATGTAAGGGTCTTCTTCATTATTGCAAAAGACTGTGAGTCCTGCCAGGCTGTCACCCAAGTTTGCTGCAGCTAAACACAGGTATAAAGCATAAAAATAACTCCCAATATAAGCATAACTTATTTCTATTCTCTTCAAGAGTTAGGCTTATGTGAAAAGTGCAATGTCAACATGTACTGTGATAGACAGATCATTAACTTTGTGGAATACTCACGAAGGTATTTTACTAATTTAATCCCAGCATCAATGTTTCAAAACAACTGAAGGTCATTCATTAAATTGTAGAAAGCAAATGTTTAAGAAGCTCTCCACCTAACTGCACTGGCTTTAAAATCTAAGTTCAATAAGGATGCACCGATATAGAATTTCTGGGCCGACAACAATAACCAATAATTAACAGCTTGTTTTGGCTGATACAGCTACCAATAATTTAACTTTTTCGCATTTTCAAACAAGTTCACACTATAATCCACAGCTGATGTGTAATGAGGGTAAGAAAGCTAAAACTCTGTACAGCTTAGCATACTCATCGGAAGTCCATCGGAAGCCTATGTGTCTGTTGTGAAGCTAATGCCTCGGACATTAGCTTTGATCAGGTTGTGTACGTGTGTCGCGACAACATCATACAGAGCTGGCAAAGCAACATCGGACCAGTAGCGGTGGCTTGGAAGAGTATAACAGGGTTCCAAATGCTCAATTAGTTGACAGAATCATCGATCCTCCACAATCGGAAAGGGCTGGTCATCAAGTGCCATAAACTCCACGTCTTGATTGCATTAGCCTTCGGACTGTCCTTGGCAAATTTTCTGTAATTTACAAATGCCTGCTGGATAGGCACTGCTGCACTTGCTACTGTTCTTGTTCTCTTGCTAATGCTAGCTGGCTCATATTCTTTGAATAAATCACTGGAATGACAAGTTCTCAAATGCCTAATTAGATTACTGGTATTGAAACTCTTTACTTTGTTTCCTCCTCGCTGTACTTCGGCTGTACATTTGTTGCAGATTGCAATTCTGTTGTCTTCTGCTGAAATGGTGAAAAGGCTCCACACCGCCAACATTTTCACTCTCCAGCAACTGTACTGTACCCAGTCAAGTGTGTCAGTGTGTGCACTAGTTGCGCAAACAAAAATAGGGTGCCGCATTATTGGTTGTAATTATGGGTCGGAATTCCAATATTGGAACAATAATGATCAATTTTCCTAGTTATCGGAGAATAAAATATCAGCCTCAGATACATCATGCACCCCTAAAATTCAAGTACAAATTTTAAGTATAGATCTGCTTTAGACTCAACAGGAAAACACAAACCAGATGCCACACTTGGAAACTACAGGGAAGTGCTCATACAACTGAGTGCAGGAAGCTCTTCTTTACACTAAGGACATATACAAGGTTAAAGACTGTTTGGTCATCTAGCCTGTGTAGTAGTTTGTAGGAAACTGATGCACGGATTTCATCCAACGCTTTCTTGAGAGAAGCCAAAAAATCAGCTTTAATAACTTGATGGTACAGCTTGTTCCATCCTGCAGCAACCCTATGCGTAAAGAAGATCCTCCTGTTCTCCATTTTAAATCCATTTCCAGATAGTTTCCACTTGTGTCCTTGTGGTGTTTCAGAGATTCTTAAGTCCACTGCCTGAACTTTATCAAGGCCTTTGAAAATTGTAAATACTTGTATAAGATCACCTAGTCTTCCTTGTGTAAGATTAAAAAGGTTCAGGTCATCCAGGCTCATTCTTTGAAGCCCTAGAATGCATCTGAGCACTCTTCTGTGGACTGCTTGCAGAGAATGCAGTTTTTCAACAAGGTGAGCAGAACTGTATACAACATTAAAAATGAATTACACATCTACAAAACTGAAAATACTAATTATGCATCACAATTTGCAGAAATATGTTGGGTTTAACTTTGCACCATGTACAAGTTGTCTCCTTCGGTTCACTTATAAATAATACAATTAGGGGTATTTAAACCTTTGCACACAACTGTAATCCTAATTTAACATTACTTGATTGGAATTCTATCCCTATGATGATATACTGTAACATCTCTCTTTTTCAATGTTTCACCTGATGTCTAGAAGATATAAGCAATATAAAATAATGACACCTCATTGGTCAGGTGTTTGTCTAGTTTTGAATGTTATATACAATAATTTATACTGAAATGTTTGCCAATGCTTATATTTTGGTAAATGCGATTCATTTACTAAGTATACCAGAATCCAGATTACCAATATAAATTAAGAAAATAGTGGATTTTGCACACTGTGTTGTAGGAACATGGAACATGGAACAAGCTTCCTGCTATGTTGTTGAAGCTGATACTTTAGCTTCTTTTAAGAAAACTGAATGAAATCCATGTATTAACTACTGAAAAACTAAAAAAACAAACAAACGAGACAGATGGCCAAATATCCCCCTCTCATTTGTTTCGTTTTGATATAAATCCAAGCAGGATTTTTTTTTGTCACATGAGCTGTTTTACAGAGCACTGCCACAACTGAGGATGAGAAAAGTCAACTTTTGAATATTAAGCCCACCTGTGTCTTCCTCGTCATACCTATCCAGCCCATATTCAGCCAGCTCATCCACCTCCCCTCTGTCGCTCTCGTTTTCATCTTGTTCCTCTGTGTCTTGTGAGGCTTGGGTCTCATCACTCATCTCCTGTCCACTGCCCATCCCCTCATCAACATCTTCCTCGCCTTCCTCTGTTACCTCCCTGAAAACAATTGACAGGTCACTGGACATGCACAGCTCATCACAGCACCTTTTTCCAAAGGCTGCTTCTCCTTTGACTCCTTCCCAGCTATTCATTGCTTCCTTGATGTCACATTACCTCTCTGACAAGCCTCGGGTACATAGAATCTCCCAAGACGTTTTGAACATTCACTTGTATCAACTCCCTCATATAACAAAGCACCACCCACTTCTTTACATCGCAGATAAACGGTCTTGAAAATTTACTCCTTCAGGCACCGGGTAAAATTTAAACAAAACTTTCACTGTAGTAATACTGTTGCTGTTCTTTGCTTTATTCTCTTCACTGGTTTAAATTAGGTGTTGTCATCTTGTCAATGTTTTCCTTTCCAGCCACAGGATTTCGGAATGAATTTCAAAGATAATACATTTTGGTTGTACAGTTATAAAATGCTTTCAGGGATTCGGATACATTTTAATCACTTCATTCCTATCAAGATTTTACTAAATTCTGCCTAATCGCCAATAATCCACACCACCTCGTTTTAACCCCTCCATTAACTGCTCAACAGGTAAAATAAATTTACCCTAGCTCATCTTTCGCTTCGCTGACGAGACGTTGCAGCTCCTCTTTGCTCAACTCCACCTGAAAATAATAAGAACACCTAGATAAAACTGTAAACATTTGTTTTTTTTTCCTGTTAACACATAAAAAGTGAACCAGCCTTCAACACTAACATTATTTAACTTTTATATTTTGGTACGTATGCAATATATCTATATAATGATATTAATTAATAACAAGAACAGTTAATACTAACATATCTGTAATTGCTAAATTCGTATTTTTCCCCCTTAATTCTATACAGCACTTACTTTATCTGGAGTTTCTTTGGCAACTCCTCGCTTCACCCAGCCAACACAAGTGATCTGGCAACTCATTGTTTGTGAAAAACAATAGTCGATTTACACTGTTATTATTAACCTTGGGACCCTATTTAGCTCAATAGAGACCCTATATTAAAACACACCACACAGCCTGAACCGCTCACGTGTGCGAATCTTGTTTGGGTCCTTTTCGGCAGCGACTCGACTCGACTCGATGACGATATTTGCTGCCTAACGCACTGCCTGTGTTGATCACGCTATTATTATAATAATAATAATAATAATAATAATTGCTTACACTTATATAGCGATTTTCTGGACATTCCACTCAAAGCTCTTTACAGGTAATGGGGACTCCCCTCCACCACCACCAATGTGCAGCATCCACCTAGATGATGCGACGGCAGCCATAGTGCGCCAGAACGCTCACCACACATCAGCTATCAGTGGGGAGGAGAGCAGAGTAATGTAGCCAATTCATAGAGGGGGATTATTAGGAGGCAATGATTGGTAAGGCCAATTGGAAATTTGGCCAGAACACCGGGGTTACACCCCTATAGCTAGACAATTCTATAATCTTCGTCGTTTCATACGACAAAATGACGCAAATTCCAATTAGGAGAGGTTACCATGAAACATACTGCAATTAGAAGCAATACGTATTCTGTGATTCTTGCAATATAATCGTTTGGGTTTGATTACATTATGCGCCACGATAATTCATCAAATCGATATAAAACGTCAACATTGAGATGCAAGTCATCTCTGAAATAGCGGGTTCAAAAATTCTAACGAGGTACAGCAATGTGAAACTAAAATATGGAGACCCTGCTGTGCATAAACTGGTACATTATATACAGTTGACTCGTGATTGCGACAGACGTCTTAACGTAGTCAATAAAACAGGACAGGTGGTACACTTTGCTTCTACAATGAAAGCAAATAGAATAATTCTGGCCAGCGTTGTTCCATAAATTACTGGGCTAGCTATACCTGAGGTTTGTATTGTAACGCTTACGGCCGACAGGTACTGTGTAAGAGCCGGCTTACCAGAGCGGTGACGTCGCCGCCCTTCCCTGTGATAGCAGAACTCCCGGGTGTCCCGGGTTCGAGCCCCCGACGGTGGGGGGCCGACCTAATGCGGCAAGGGCGCCCGCCAGAGCCCCCGTTGCGTTACTGTATAATTCTGTTATTTAAATTTAAATCCTTAGATGGCCCTGCAGCTCACAACTGGCAGCCCACTAAACCAGGTCAGTACGTGGATGCGAGATCTCCTGGGGAAAAACTAAGGTTGCTGCTGAAGGAGATGGTAGTGGGGCCAGTAGGGGGCACTCACCCCATGGTCTGTGTGGGTCCTAATGCCCCAGTATAGTGACAGGAACACTGTACTGTAAAAAGGTGCCATCCTTCAGATGAGATGTAAAACCAAGGTCCCGACTCTCTGTGGTCATTAAAAATCCTAGAGTGTTTCTCGAAAAGAGCAGGGATGTTACCCCAGCATCCTGGCCAAATGTCCGATTGACCTTTACCAATTATGGCCTCCTAATAATGTCCATCTCTGAACTGGCTTCCTCACTCTGCTCTCCTCCCCACTGAGAGCTGGTGTGTAAGGAGTGTAGTGGTGCACTCTGGCTGCTGTAGCATCATCCAGGTGGGGCTGCACACTGGTGGTGATGGAGGGGATCCTCATTATCTGTAAAGCGCTTTGAGTGGAGTGTCCAGAAAAGCGCTATATAAGTGTAAGGAATTAGTATTATCAGAAAAGACAAAAACATACTTAAATTTACTTTACTTCTTTTTTCTTCTTTTCTGTATTGGATTGGAAGAAATTGGTTTCGTTGGATTCTTCATTGGCTGGCAGGTTGATAAACATTTAAAAACATTCTCACAACATTTTGGACATGAGCTTTAAGTGAAGGGCTTGTATCAACAGATGACAAATATATACCTGTCCCGAGTAATTGTACTATTTCCAAATGCAGTTGGCAGTTTAATAGTTGAGAAGGAAAGCCAATCAGCAGAAATTCAGTCTTGTCAAAATAAACAAAAAAATCACACATAGTTTAACAACATTTAAACCAGTGGTTATTATTATTATTATTATTATTATTATTATTATTATTATTATTTTATTTTATTTTATTTTATTATGTTAGACCTAAAATTTTCCAGTCAATGCATATAACTCCTGCCCTGAGTGAGTATTGGATCTGGGTTAATGGCCCTTGAATAGCATCTCTAACTGTCTAATGTTATTTATATTTATAGAATGTTTTGTTCATTATTAATTTCTTCCTTGTTATATACCTGAGTAAAATATAAATTTTAGATAATCACGTTTTTCCCTTTCATTGTCCAAGCACTTTAAATTTGTATTTCTGAGACACTTCATAGTTCATTTGCAGATCATTAAAGGTCAATACTGATTTATCTCCTCAGAGTCCGGTTAGAGGTATTACAGTCATGCAGTTGATTAAATCATTTGACCAGATATGCAATGATGAAAATGAGTAGGCAAAAACAGATGACACTAGGCCTTCCCAGAACTGAATTTGAGATCCCAGATGTAGGTTAAGCTGCTGTGGCTAATCTATTGCATCTGTATTGATAGCCTTTGCCAAAGACGATTTCTAGTGCCCAAGACAGCTGAAACCTTCTTCGGCACACCATGTCCATATCTTGTGTCGAATTTGATTAGCTCTTCCAATTGGTCCCCTTTGCATGCTGCAGACAGGATACCTGATAAGGATTCTGGTTTTGCAGTTTATTTGTTCTGAAGGTCCTGATTTGTCCTCACACGACCAACAAGTGGGGTTTTACCTACCTTTTGTAGGAGCCTGACTACTGTTGTTGTCCCTGGGTCCCTGGGTGCATAGGTCACTTGTGTTTTTTCCAGGAATAGAGTCTCTAACAGCCTCCACTTCCCTTTTTTCTCTTTTGGTGGCATTGACACAGATTGAAAGTGTTGCCACTGGTGTGTTGACTTCAGCATCTGTAGTGGTGGTGTCCTGGGAGCTGCTCTCTTGAGCTCCCATGTCTTGACTGTCTGTTTTCAAGTCCTGGTGGAGCAAACCTGTTTTAATGATGTGACGTTAAGTGGGATTGTCAGGAAACAGAGCAGTATGGAGACCAGTGTCTCTTCTGTGTGAGGACTGTCTGTATTAGAGTGTTAGTAAATGCAATACAGAAATGAGCCCGCAGCCCAACTAGATCATTTGGTTGTAAACAAGTCATGCTCTCTGTTATTTCCTTTTATAAGCTTAGATCTTACCTCTTAAAATACACAATGCAGTAAAAGGAAAGAGAATTGCAACACACTTTTGCATTCCTACTGTATATAATGTGCATAATAACCTTTTAAATAAAAAATACAGAGCTGGGTACAGTCAGTACTCCTAAATTATTTGTAACGATATTACATATTCACAGCACACACCTAACTTGTAGTTTAAATGGGTTTTTTTCCAAGTAGCACAATAATATCACAATTGGCCTCTTTTTATGTATCCATTTCAGTTAACAGCTGAGAGTGAAAGATAAGGATCACAGGTGT